>NC_066368.1:17452748-19952748 GCF_013377495.2 Cygnus atratus
TATTCTGTGTACCTAATTTTTGTTATTCCTCAAACACAGGTCATCTTCACAGTTGGCAGTGGCATGGCCATCTCTTCAGGACAGAAAAAATTGCACATCATCTCTGTGTTGCCTAACCATGTACTCCAAACACTTCCAACAGCAGCTGCATGCAAACTTTTAACAAGACTAGAGATCAAAATGGTCCTTGTGAAACACTAAAATACAGTGGTTATTGTGTGTCACATCTGCAGGGCGCTAGAAAGCTTTCCACGTTGCTGACAAGCACTGTTTCACCCAATCTCTAAAATGAGCAAGTGCAGAACAAAACAAAAAGCAATGTTGTGGCTGTCTGAAATTCTTTTAAGTCAAATCATTTGAGAACAGATTAAATTGCACTTCTTAATGCTGAGTGCTGGGCACTATCCCGTGTAGACAGAAAATCCATTTTCAGTCTAGCCTCTGAAAATACCACATATCTTCTGTCAGAAAACTATTTCCACATCGTGGAGACTTGGACAAAACAAAGTAAGAAAAACTCACATTGCTTTTCTGAGAAATTGAAGTTTGCATCTTCTGAAGCAAACCAAGCGGATACATTCCCAACCTAGCACAGAGCTTTTTGTCAGAAGTGGAGAACAAATGATTGATTTCTACAGGAACCTGAATATGATTTGGCGATAATTCTGCCACACCAGTTAGTACGAGTGCGTATAAACAAATTTTTATTCTGCAAAGTGCTGCGTGTGCCCTCTGTTGGAAACTTATGAAAGATTCCTTTTCTTAATTTTAATTTTAAAGCTTGCTTTATAAACGCAATGACAGTCAATGAAATGTTCGTATCCTAAAGAATACGGAGGTAACATTTTGAAATAATCAACGCTTTATTATAGACTGGTTTTCACATTGTTATTATCTTGATTACTTTAATCTAGACTAAACACTGGTTAGAATAACTTAAGTAGTGATTTCTATAGCAATGTAATGTACTTTGCATTTCTGTTTACAAAGCAAAATCAAAAAGCTCTCTGCTCTGCCCTGCCTCTCTGAAAAAGGGCAGCCGCTGTCATACAGCACCCGAGCAGCTGGAAGCGTTGCTTTGTTCAGTAAAGTTATGGCTTTTCTGTGGTGGAACACAAAAATACAGCTCAGACATGAGGGTAAAGATTGCATCGAAACCATCTTTCTGCCTCCTAAATTATGGGCTGTGTTAGGAGCCAACTCAACCCAACACGCCTCCAGGCAGCCTTGCAGGCTGTTTTACCTTCCAGCAGCGCTTCATGCCTGCCAGCAAATCGTGTCAAAGATCAGAAAAGCCATGAGCCCTGTCCCAGGGCTGCCTGGGCAGCAAAGCTTCTGGATTTTTAGACCATACCCTAAATGTCGTACTGGGCCTTTCATCCGTGCTGGTACTCAACTTAGTTATTAAATGTCAATTATTAGCACCTGCATGAAGGCGTTTGCATTTGAAGGTGCTGAGTGAGAAATACTGGGGTTCAGTCACTGCCGGCCCTCCCAGGACAGTCCAAATCAGCAGGCCGGGGTGATGTGTTACCAGCCAGCTCCTTGGCCTGAGCTGTCCCGTGAATGCAGCAAACTGCAGCTGTGCTGGGCAGGGATGAACCAGGGAGCTGGTAAATGTTGGGCCACTGAGAACAGCAGACAGAAAAACAGGCAAGAGATTCACTTATACCAGCTCTGGAGAGTAATAGGAGGAACAGCATCCTGATAGAAGAAAACTTGCTGATGGCACTACCACGTGATATCAGTGCAGAAAGTCACTGGAGACAGGGCTGACTTACTGAGGCTGATCGGAACAGTGCTGGAAAACATACAATGCAGGATGCTCAGAAGATGGATTTTGCCTTTAAACTGAGCCTCACCCAGCAGACTAAAACAAATTATTTTAGCATTACCTGTTTTGGAACACAAATGTGATTTTTCTATCTAGTAATAAGTATTCACTTGTTTCTTGGCACAACACTGAACTCACTTGTTCAATCACAATAATATTATAACTTATTCTAAAGCTATGACCTTTTTTGAAGGAAAAGGTCTAGAAATATTACATTTCTTTTTGTATATTTATTGCTAATAGAAAAGATCAAGTAGAAACAATTGAAGTAAGATAGTTCATGTTCAATGCACAGTTATGAAATGTTCCTCTGAAAAACAAGCTCGTTGAATTAGTTGTTTTCTTTCATGCTGTTCTCATTAAAGCTGCAATTCAAATGATAGTTGATTGGACCTCCTACACTGCTTCTGCCTGCTCAAATATTAATTTCTATAGTTTTAAAAAGATTTTTAAATCTACCTATTATTTAAAAGTTTATCACTTCAATACCTTTTGTACTCTTGTTATTTACAGTATTCAGTAAATACTGTATTACAGTATTTATTATTTACAGTAGTCATTTGCTAGTCACATTAATTATATGTGAAACAGTAGACTTCTGTAAAATGACAGAATTAATAATAATGTTCATAAAGGGGAATAGTGAAGAAGGTAGAATTCTTACCTCAGTGCTACCTATTGCCTAAAGAAACAACAGAGACATTCAAACAGAGGTGAACTTCTGAATACCAGGAGGTACTGTTAGCAAAAACATGCAACTTTTGTGTCAGACCTGGACTGTGAAAATAGTGCACCTGTGTTTAAACTGATTGTGCTTATTCTTTTATGCTGAAAATTCTTTAAACATTATCCTTCAAAAAAGAAGCTTCCATTTATCTCTCATGGAAATCTGTTTAGCTGCTGAGTGGCCCAAACGCGCAAGAGGTGGCATCTTCACTGCTGAGTACCCGCTGCATGGTGATACCAGCAAATGCTGTGGAAGAGCCGCTTGCCTGTTCTCCCGCTTCTTGGTCTGACACCCTTATGCAGGAAATCTCCATGGTGAACAGGGACTGTCTTCCAGATTAGATCATATGAGAGCATCACGGCATCACCACAGCCTGGTTTTCATGAGCTATCGTGGATGGTGATGCTAGGAGGGCCTTTCCAAAAAGTGAATTTGACATCTCTGGTCTATATAGCCGAGAGAGAAGACAGGCACTTCTCCCAGAAAAGTATTTCAGTTAGGTGTACATCACTTTTATTATCCTTACTTAACCTTAAAGGTATTCCAAATTCAAGAGCTGATTACTAAGCAGCTCTCAGTGAAATCACTCTAAGAACTCTACTAACTTCAAATGATGTGAAGAGCTACAGTGGACTCTGTATCCGTGGACATCACGGATTCAAGTTATTTCTATTAAGCCTGAGTAGACTAAGCATGCTTTTGATACTTAGCTGTTGATTTAGTTATTCTTTCTTTAACTTGTCTAGACAGTTTCTAAAACAATGAATTATTCAGTGACTTCCAATTCTATCATACGGCTAATCCATATCTCTGTAACAAAAATATCATTTATATGGCTAATCCATATCTCTGTAACAAAAATATCATTTACTTTCAACGGTAAATGCTGGATTCACTATGCCAATAGATTGGCAGTCTCAGTATATGATCAAGCTCATAAAATTCACATAGCAATGAAAGCAAGCATAAAACATCTAAAGCAGGGTGATAGGTACACACACACGCATATATAAGTACATATCATATCTACTATGTGCAGAATTGGATATATTCTTTAGCTACATGGAACAAAACAAATAGGTGGATGGATAGATAGGTAAGAGATGATCATATTTGTTTCAGATGTTACATTATTGCCTTCAAAGCTATGTGACATTTTCTTGCAAGACATTTAAAATCACAAGCACAGCTGTAACAGTCACAAGCAGTAGCTGTAAAAGCAATCACAAAACCCAGTTTAGTGTAATTCAAACACCGCCAATGGTTTTTAAGAATGCAAGGAAGACAACTTACTTATTCAGAGCATCATTCTGCCAACACCTTAATACAGCTTTACAAAGTGTAATCATGTACCATTTAATTATACTGCTTCATGAAGTTGGTTATAATAGTGCTCCCCCCTCTGGACGAAGTATCCAAACTAAACGAACTCTTCAGCTGACCGCTGTTGGTATTACATTCACTTGACAAAGCAGTAACGACTGGCACTGGAAAACGGACACGTTACTGACCTGCTCGAGGCTGCTGCTGCCAGCGAGGGCTGTGGTGTCCTCCCAGGGGACACCTCGTGCCTTGGGCTGAGGCATCGCAGCCTGGCAGAGTGCTCAGTTTCCACCCGCTTCAGTTGTCCAGCCAGCTGAAGCACTGGGGTCCTACACAGAGGCTTGTGCTCCAAATGCAGCAACAGTATATTATGAAAGGCTTCATTTTAAGTTCTGAATCAGATCTCCTCTTAATCATAACGTGTGCTATAAATGTGTGAGCTCTCAGTCTAGGATGAGAAAGTTTCACAAGGGAGAAGTATGAGAAAGAGAAGGGAAGGAGAGGGAGAAGGCAACCGGTTTTGGTTTCTTGCTAAGGTCTCGCTGACCAGACTTCCTGCTTTCCATTCTTGGAGGCAGACAGCTTTTCAATATGATGACATTTTTAAAATGTACAATATAGAGGGACTATATACATTCATATGCATTGCAATATGTTTTACATTTGTTCTCTGCTAAGTTTATTTTTTCACAGATGGAATGAGCTTGCAAATATTCTGGAGTCACAAGAGGCTGTTTATCCAGTCAGTTAGTATCTTCTACACCATTTTGCTCAGACCCTTCTTATCCTGCCCTGAGTAAGCTTAATGCATGAAACATCTACACACTTTAAAGACCAAGTCTCCAGCATTTTCAATACACTGCACACACCCATTTTCACACAGCATTGTGTTTTTCACTGTCTCTTTTTCCTCTCTCTCCAATAAGCTTGCTCTCTGCTCCACTATGCCCAATATAGGATATGAGTAGGGCAATGTTTCTATTCCTGTCTTTGCCACTGACTCACTGTACAGTTTCTTAAGCATTTACATCTTGCAGATGCCTCCTGGTATCTAAGAAGATGAACACGTCTGTCGATGTTTTCTTTAGGATCAGGGCATTCATAACATCTCCCTTTGTGTGGATTCACTTGTGCTTAATAAGCGTTTAGTCCATGCAGACGACTTCTACCAGTGAGGATATTAGTAGGATTTCTCACTTCTAACCAGATTCCTACTTTAATTACAATCATAGGAAATTAATTTTTTGAGAGCTCTACTTCTCAGTTACATTTGACGTCAGCCTCAAAATGTTGAGGTAAGGCACTTGCATAAACACATTCACGCACAAAACAGTCTGATTGCATTCACTTCCCTATTTATGAATGCTAAACTGGACATACAAAGAGACAACGAACACAGTTGTTTTTATAATGCTAACTACCTTCTGCTACAGATCCCGGTAGCGCTGCTGTCTGTTGAATATATGAAAGCACTGCTCTTTACTTCTTGGTATCATGTTGCCTTAATTCCAGCTACTGTCTCATTTACAGTTCTTTACAATATTCTGGTCTTCAGGGTTTTTTTGATTTTTACTGATTGTTAAATAAGAGTAAACATATTGAGTAAAATTAACAGGTGTGTAGCTAATTCTTACAAACAAACCTTTAGTCCTTAGTATTGGAATGAAAGTCAGAGACCTACTATGCCTTGCAGATGCTGGTAAAATCCACATACATGGAAATGCAGATGGCTCCAAATAAGACAAGGTGTGCAGCCCACGCATGTCTTACAGCCTACACTACTTTGAGAGCTATTGTAAATTTTAAAAAGTGTATATTTTTTTCAGAGATAAATTTATCTAGATAAATTCTTTAAATTATGAGTTTGTCTTATAGACAAACACAGTAACAAACACAGAAACATATTCCAATTTCCAGTGCAACAGCAGAAATAACACAACGGGCTGCACTATGACGACTGTGGTCTCCAAGGCACAAAGTGCCTTGGATCTTCAAAAACGCGACCAAATGTTAGCAATCTGTTATGAACTGACACAATCCAGCTATCTTATCCTAAATATGCTAATTTTTACAGAATAAGCTGCCAGCTTTATTATTCCAAATTTGTTTTAAAAGGTCCAGCCTTTAATTACCATGAATATCTTCACAATACAATGGAAATCAGACGCTTTCTGTCTTGGAAATTATTCATATTGACACTAGAGGATAAAGCAGTTTTAATCTGGAGGCAAAAGAAAAAAAAAAAAGAAAATCTCCAAGGATTATCATGTTAAGTAACTACATGAGTTGATCTTTTCGATTCACACCCCAATCTCTTTTTTATTCTCTTAACAGGATTACCGTATTTCAATTTCAATAAATTCTTCCAGAATAAAGGATTACAGCCTATTTCCATTAGGATACTTTCTCTAAAGTAGGCTGTAAACATACGCAAGACACGTTTACATGACAGCACTTATATAATTGTAAAAGCAAGCAGAAGGCTGTTGAAATAGACCTGAAAACGCCTTGGGCTGAAACACCCAGGTGCCGGTCCTGGGTGCCTGTGTCTGAGGGCACGCACGAGCAGCCAGGACTGAGCAGATCCAAACCAGCGATGTCCGAGGTTCCCGTGCCCGGGTCGCTGTCCGCAGGGTTTCAGCCTAAAACAAAACCAGCAGCAGCAGCAACGAACCGGCAGGACGCTGCGAAGCGGCGGCTCGCACGGCTCCTGTCAGGCGCGATGGCACCGTGGGCACGGGCGGGCACGACGCCACCGTCTGACGGCGGTGCCCGAGGGCAGGCGGCGGAGCAGCGCGGCTCCTCTCCCCTCATCTCCCTCACACCCGGGCTCCGACGGCGTTGCGGGACCGTCCCCCGGCTGCCCCCGGCCCCGGCCCCTCGGGCTGGGGGCGGCCGCACGGCGCCGGCAGGCGGAGGCCGAAAGTTGCCGCTCGTCCCGCCCATGGCGGCGGGCGGGAAGCGGCGGCTCCCCCTCAGCGCCAGGCGGCCGCCGGGGGCCCGGCGCCGGCCCTGAGCAGCGCCCCGCTCGCCCGGCGGGGCCGTGCCGTGCCGTGGTGAGTAGCCCGGGCCGGGGGGCGGCCGGCGATGCCCCCCCGGGCGGCGGAGCGCCCCCATGGCGAGCGCGGCGGCGGCGGGGGGCGGCCCGCGAGCGCTGCGGGCCCTGGGCGGGTGCCTGCTGGGCGCCCTGGTGCTGGGCACGCTGGCGGGCAACGCGCTGGTGTGCCTGGCTGTGCTGCGGTTCCGCCACCTCCGCGCCAAGGTCACCAACTGGTTCGTGCTGTCGCTGGCCGTCTCCGACCTGTGCGTGGCCGTCCTGGTGATGCCCTGGAAGGCGGTCACCGAGGTGGCCGGCGGCTCCTGGCTCTTTGGCAGCCGCTTCTGCGACACCTGGGTGGCCTTCGACATCATGTGCTCCACCGCCTCCATCCTCCACCTGTGCATCATCAGCCTGGACCGGTACTGGGCCATCGCCAGCCCCTTTCGCTACGAGCGGCGGATGACGCAGCGCCTCGCCTGCGCCATGATAGCTACGGCCTGGGCCCTCTCCGTCCTCATCTCCTTCGTCCCCGTGCAGCTACACTGGCACAAAGCCAAGGACGGGAGGCAGCCGGGCTCCCAGCCGCCTGGGACGCCGCGCTGTGAGGTCAGCCTGAACCGCACTTACGCCATCACCTCCTCCCTCGTCAGCTTTTACATCCCCGTGGCTGTCATGATCATCACCTACACCAGGATCTACCGGATCGCCCAGGCCCAGATCCGCCGCATCTCCACCCTCGAGCGAGCAGGAGGGCAGTGGCCAGCCCCCGGCAAGGAGCCCACCTCCGCTCTGCGGAGCTCCCTACGCAAGGAGACCAAGGTGCTGCAGACCCTCTCTGTCATAATGGGAGTCTTCGTTTGCTGCTGGCTGCCCTTCTTCCTGCTCAACTGCCTGCTGCCTTTCTGCCAGCCGGAGAGTGACGGCGAAGGGCAGTCAGCCTGCGTTGGCCAAACCACCTTCAACATCTTTGTGTGGTTCGGCTGGGCCAACTCCTCAGTGAACCCAGTGATCTATGCTTTCAACGCAGACTTCAGGCGGGCTTTCAGCAACCTGCTGGGCTGCAGGTGCTTCTGCTGTGGCACACGTAGGTCCACCGTGGAGAGGGTCAACTTCAGCAACGAGCTGGTTTCCTATCACCATGACACCACCTGCCAGAAGGAAGGAGCCGCCTCATCATCAGTGCCGCCCACTGCTGTCACTGCCTGGGTGCAGCCTGTGCCCCACGCTGTAAGCCTCCGGGGGGAGGACAGCAGCGAGGAGCTGCCTGCGGAGAAGCAGCCTGGGACTCCTCAGACAAAGGCTGCCCCTGGCAGCAGCCCTAAGTGTCATCATATGCCAGCTATTTTGCGATTGGATTGTGGGGCAGAGCTATCCCTGGAAACTATTACCCCCTTTACGGGGCTTGGTGGACGCGAGGGACCTTGTCATCCTGTTCCAGAGGGATGATAAGCAGCTGCATGTCTCACCCATGCAGAGCCATCCCACAGGGGGAATTCGCTCTGCCTCCATGTAAGGTGCACCCGTCCCCCAACAAAAAAACGTCACGCCAGAGGGATGTTCATGCTCTTACCCCAGAGGGGTGACAGGCATATTGAGTCCATTCCACAAGTGTATAGCAACTGCATATTAACCTCTTTCCACTGCTACCTTCACCCCTTACTATTTTTAATAGTAGGCAGACATTTCCTATACATTCGTTTGCCCTACTCTTTTATCAAACTTGTGATATTTATTAAGAATTGTGAGATAATTAGATCAAAATAAAAACAACTGATGAGGCTCTATAATATGAATTTACTGAGAAAACTTAGATTTAGCTGCATTTCTAAAAGCAGCTCTCCTCCCACCCCCATGGTTTCACATCATATAGGTCTGAAAGTTGTGTTTGGTTTTATTTCTGTGTTTACTTCAAAGCTGGATGTCTGTATTTACATATCTGAATCTGTGTTTAGACTAATAAAAATCGCTCAATAAAAACATCATCTTATGCTGAGTGCAAAGACTGCTCAAAACCCTGGAAAAATCAAGATGCTTTTATGAAGGTCCCCAAACAGTTTCAGGTGTCTAACTCTGGTATCAGCGCTTACTGATATTGACCTAGGTTCTTCACGTCCAGTTGTTAGATGCGTTACTGCATTAGGCTGAAGTTACAGCAGTAGCTAAGCAGTGCAGCGTTTGAGAACTAACACCGCAGGTCCAAAGCGATATAAGCTGCTGCCAACTGAGATGGCTGCAATCCCGCCTTTCTCCTACTAGTTCAGGCGGCCAGTCCTTCCAGAAAGTAACCTGGTCCCTAGCATAGAAAGTGACCAGGTCACCTCTCTGAATGCATTCACTACTTGTGAACATGAACAAGAGGCAGAACAAATGGGTGGTGAATGGCTTACAGGAGGGAAAACACAGGTGGAACTTAATTTCTAAATGTGTAAAAGGGTTCAGCAGATGGTAAGGGAATATGGCAGCCATTCACTGTTCTTCACTTCTCTGTCCATCACTTATCAGCTCAGCTGCTGACCATTTCATGCCATGCTCCACTAATCAGCATTACCCCATTTTTCTGTCACCTATGATGGAGTTGGTTGACCTTGGTTCATCTACAGAAGATGAAGATGCAGCTGTCCAGAAAGAGGCATCAGGAAAGCTTACACTAGAAAGCTATCTGGGACATTCAGTCTCATATATAGCACAGCTGATATCTTTCAGAAGGGTGATCCATGCTGAAAAACCAAACTCTCCATCTAGTGATCCTTCTCCTGCCCCTATGAATTTAAGTTGTGTGTAGCTCTTAAGCCCATGGACGCGTTCTACACGTCCATTTTCCTTCCTACATTTCTTCCTTCTTACACAACCAAAACATTATGTTGTAAGGGCATCAGCCTCTTTTATCTCCTCCAAAACCACAAAATTATGTCCTGGAGCTGTATGACTTCTCATCTCATTAAACCCCATCCTGGGGAGGTCCTGGCACACCTGATAAAACACCATGCTGAAGCACAGCTCCCTCTGTGCCTGCTACTCTTCTGTCCCTGCTGCAAGAGCTTCAGCTCACTGCGTCCTTCACTTAGCTCTCCCTGCCCAGAAACATCTTTATTCTTGCAGGCAGGCAGTCTTTGGCAGTCAAGGACACACAAATTATTATTCAAAAGGAGCTTTTTTTTTTTTTTAACCTACTCCCTAAGTTTACCTACTCACAGGGTTTGCCCTGGATATGGGGCCTGTCTGGCTTAGGAAGACTCTTAGACTTAATACGTATACTGATGAAAATTTAACTTTTAAGTATTTAAAATGTAAAATATATTAAAGTTTAACCAAATGGGCTGCAGAAACTAAGCAGTGAATATATGAGTAACTTTTTCTTAGGATTAATCAGAAATGCCCCCTTAGCTTTGAATCGTGAAACTATATTTGTGTTTAGAATTGAAAAAGCTATTCGTATCAGTTCTTGTGGCTATATTTAAAGTTCACCAGCAGGTCAGATTGTACCTGAAAATGAACGGATATTGGCTTAAGAAAAAAATCTGGCCTTACAGAAGCTTTTTAAAATGAAAATTTTAAATTGCTCTTTGTAAGTGATGCTGGAAAGATTTGTACTCAATTCATAATGGTCATTATTGATGTGCAGATATACATTACAACATTTTACAACTGTAAGAACTGTCATAGTAAATGCAGTGTAGCTCTCAAGGCTGTAATAAATTTCAGAAATTGCATATTATCAACAGTTTATACTCATTTTAAGTGGCATATTACTGCAGGTACTTCATATGAAAGCCACACCGCATAGTCCTTCGGGCTGCATCTTCTGCTGTTGATTTAATAGGATGTAAATATTGATGTTGTGTGCATTTTTTTCCTAAACTGGGAAGGCTCTTGAACATTACTACAGACCAAGTAGCTCTG
The DNA here is from genome assembly GCF_013377495.2 of Cygnus atratus. Lineage (NCBI taxonomy): Eukaryota > Metazoa > Chordata > Aves > Anseriformes > Anatidae > Cygnus > Cygnus atratus. Next base: position 17,463,573 of record NC_066368.1, read on the forward strand.
TGAACAGTAAATCAGCAAGACTTGTGTTCCTAGGATATTGTTTTAGTGATGGACTGTGAGTTCTGACATTTTTCTCATGACAGGGCAAGCTGCTGAGTTAGGTTGGGCAAGATTCAACTAATATTGTTAGGCTCAAGTCTGATGAGGTGTATTAAAATTATTACAAAATGCCAAAGGTTTACTTCAGCAGAAATAAAGAAACAGAATTATTTCCAACTTACACCACTGCCGTCCCTCAAAAGAAGCACCATCCGAAGCAAAACTTTGGCAGGACTTTGCTATCTATTTCTGGGCCACAACTTCCTTGGCTTAGCAGGACAAAGCAAGTCACAAATAGCGAAGGTGTTATTCTAGGGACATTATTATTTTAGGGACATCTGCACAGAGCTATTCCTCAAACGCATTTTTGTAACTCAGATCAATACATCCTCCTTTATGTGTGTTCACCATAATATGAGGTATTTTCCTGATTGAAAGCAGTTCAGTTCCCTGCCTTGCAGTTCCACATTTACAATACCATTAACGTCACAACGACCTAAAAAGTAGCTTTTAAATATCCTTGGTGTCAAAACAGTCCAACCTGACAAATACCTTATCTAAACATTGTTATCAGCCAATGTCTAAACATTGTGATCAAAACATGTTCCAGTTCAGTGAAGTATACATTGCAGGGCTTTAACCAACACCATCTCCTGGAAGCTCCTACTTCTTTGTCACCCAACTGAGATGAATACTAACTCCTTAGGGTCAATTAAAAGCCTACCCTGCAGCCTTTCTTCCTCACTGCCACATTGCACATGAGAAACAGAGATAATGTCTGTGTAGCCTGCTTGGGTGGCTGTAGAGATGTGTATCCAGCAGAGACCTTCTCCCTACTGTCAAATTTCTCTGAACTGCTCATTGAGTTTAAGAGGTAATCATGAGGGTAAACAGAGGCAGAGTCTTTGAAACTAGGCTAAAAAGAAAACCATGTTCTTCAAGGGAAAGGAAACTTAAGCCCCAGGGCAGAGCTCTCTGGGTCTGGAGAGGACCCAGCAGGAAGAGGATGAAGACTCTTCTGAGGGAAGACCAAGGCTGGTTCCCACACCCCTGCATGGCAGAGGTGCCAGGTGACGGTCCAGTAACCAGCCATCACAGTGCTGCTTCTAAGACCGAGCCAGTGCCTCCAGTTACACCCAGCACCTCTGCAGTGCTAGCAGGAGCTCACAGGAAAGATGCACTTGAACACCATATTGAGACAAAGTTTATTTTTGTTTTCAAAGCAATGCTTTTAAACGATTAACTACAACACGTGCACACACTTGACATTATGCTTACATTTGTGTTGTTTTTATAGCTTATCTGTTTGCCTGTCATCTCATTTTTGTAGCACTATTTTGCATTATGCACGAACTTTGAGATTGTCATTGACTAAGAAGTGTGTCCCAGCTGCAGCACTGCCTCTACGCACACCAGCTCCAGGAGCTAGAAGGGACTGAAAAACCATGCGGCAGCTGGCATGAGAGAACACAGCCTTGGGGCATCGCTGCAATTCACACCTTAACAACAGAAAAATAGTCTCAAAGAAATGCCTCATTAGCAAAATCTTAAAATGCAAAGCTTGAGAAGAGCAGATCTCCCTCCCAGCATCCCTCATCTACCCTGATTAGAGGTCTACCCATACATCCAAACTGTAGGGAAAATCCTTCCTCTTACCTATCACCTTTCTCCTTCCCAAATGCACACAGAAGCGCAGATATTGCAGAAGGAGAGGGTGTCCAGCTCTAACTTCCCACAGCACATTGCTACATTGTTGGATAACAAGCAAAGCAGGACAACAGAAAATCAAAAGGAAACCACCACCAAAATAAGACACGATTCCACCATCTAAAGTCTAAGCAGCCACTTCATACAGCAAAAAACTGTAGAGTCACATATTCAGATTGATATTTATATGAGCTTTTCAATTTTTTCCACTTGGATGTTTTCATGAAGGTTTCATGAAGGGTGCTCCACAGAAGGCTGTGACAGTTATATTAGCCTTAACATATTGCAAAAAGTATTTCCAAGCTATTGGAGGAGATGTTTTTCCAAAATTAGTCTTCCCTCCACCTCCTCCTTTCATTTCTTCCTTAATTGCCGTTGTTTTGCTGAGTTGAATACAGAATAAATATTGCACCTGTCCTTAGAAAGTTCCTCTAAATATCTGTACAAATGAAAAAAGGACAAATAGCTCTGGTTTAGCAGCTATTATATAGAGTTGGTGTAAGTAAAATATTAATTATTGTCTACAAGTTTATAATTAGCTGTAACTTTAACAAATGCTGAATTCAGTGGAAATATCAATGTAAAGGAAGCCAAGATAATACCTCAATTGTATATAAATATATATTTTATCTAATACTAAACATTTCAGTTAAACTTCAATTTTAGTGAAAAACAGCTGACCTAGGTTGCAAAAGAGAAATCTGTTATACAACCCGCTTGTCACAAGCATCTGTTGTTTTGCTTTTGCCAAAATCATGTCTCCTGTGTCGGATTTCAGATGCTGCACCTACACACACCATATTAAGTACATTTCAATCAGCTGAGTATTTCTCAGTTAAAAAAAAGTGAAAAAATGTATTTTTCATAAACTGCTTTTTCCTCAACTTGGGGGGAGGGGGCATGCTGAAGTGGCTTTCCAGGTCTTAAGCACCATCTGCTTGGACTCTGATGTACATAAGTGGTTTCATCCCTACAATTGCATGACTCCCACCACAAAGGTCCCAACTCCATCTACCCCACTGTTATAATTTGATTCAATTTTCTGAATCCTCTCACCTTTCCTCCGGCTAAGGGACATGCAGCAGGACATACCCCCTGGGTAGTGGCTACCCCTCAAGATTTTATTTCTCTTAAATTTACACCAAAGAAATATCAGGTACAAAGACACTAAAAGACAGATGTTTTTCCTAATTTATTGAGCTTTAAAAATACTCCAGTTATTTGTTATCCCTCCCCAATCCTTGTCTACTATCATTCAAGACATTACAGAAAACCCAGTGAACCTGGCCTATACCCAGATTTCACATTTTCAATGCGAATTATCTATATAAAATAAATGCCTATCAGTGGAACTACAACATTAAATGAAACGTGGACAGGTATGCAGGATCTTTATAAGTGCATAGTGTAAAGTGAATAAAGAGACTGGAGAAAACGTGTTTTTGTAAAAATCAGCTTTCTCCACATGAATATCTGTACTGAAATCAGCAGGTTTATCTTCAACTAGAAGAACAAAAATCCATCTTGAGCCAGTTTTATTTTAGTTTAGGTAGTGAGCAGACGTTTCATTTTTTAAAATTTGCAGAAGCTGTTGCTAGGTTCCCCTTTTTCTTTAAAGATAATTTTCAGAGAATTTTTTTGCAGTTCAAATTTTCATACATTTTTAGCCAGTTCAGTTTATCTTTGTGCCTGCCCTCAGTGAGAACACAAAACTATCTTACTCCTTTCGTATTTAGATCTGAACTAACTGAATGCAGTTTTATGTGCACTGTTCAAATCTTGCGGTGGCTTTCCCTGTGAACAGGAACTAAACTCAGTTGGATTTGCTCAGGTGTGAAACTACATTCCTGATGACTTCTGTGATTAACAAAAAGTATATCTGATTTTCTGGGGTAAAATTACTGCTAGATAGTGAAAAGCAATAGACATATCCTGATCCACAGCCCAAGAAGAATTCAAAGAAGGGCTTGCATTGCCTTTCATGAGTGATAGCTCCTAGTAATGTTTTGGTGGATTTGTTTTCTTGCTTTTCTCGCAGCTACTCCCCAAAAGGTATGCTGTGACAGTTTTGTGCCAGTTCTTGAATGAAAGTTACCCTGGCATCTTCTTTACAGCTATTCCACTAAAATTTGAATCCTCTGGCTGTGACAAATAACTCCTTCATCCAAAACCTGTGAATAAGAATTGTATTTAAGCAGGTGTTGAAAGAAAAAAGCATCACACCATTTAAATGCTGTCAACAAAACTACCCTAATTCACCACATGCAAGCAAATTGATCTCTGGCAAATCCCCCATGAAGATGCTCCCTAATGCTCATCGTGGTGGTTTCAGCAACCGAGCAATCACACAACTGAAGAACACCGGTAGCATCCCGGTGGCCAGTCCCCTTAACACACAAGTCACACCTATGGCTAAGAGCCACAAGACACGTGCCACATGTATGTCAGAGCTGAGAAGAAAGCTCTGGAACAGTTCACGGGCAGGACATGAGCACTCTCCTGCAGAACAAGACTGGCCTTGCTGCAGCCTGGCGCACGTCACTTGCGGCCATACTTGCTGATTCACTTCCGCAGCCAGCAGTGATCCTCGTTCTCCAGCAAATCCCGTACAAGAAAAGCTCTAACGGTCCCAAGACAGGAACTGTACTTGGAGTGCGTGAGAGCTGCACACCTGTGGAAGTTCAGGGATGTGACACCCAAGACCTGGCATTTCATACATATCACCTATCAGCCTTGATGCTGAAACAGCCTTTAATCATAAGTGACTTTTAATGCTCAATACGGAAGACTGCACAAAGAATAGACCCACAACCAGAAGAAAATAACATTCACCAAATTAATATTTAGGACATCGTAAGTTTGCAGAGCTACAGCTGGAAGCTTTGTATTGCTGCAGCAGAAAATCCCTTCCTAATTTATTACCTCACTAGAAAGAGATCTAATTCCAAAGTGTTTCATTTCTCGCTGCTATCTTTTCTTCCAGATGATCAGCAAAGGCGAGATGATTTGGGTGGGACTGGAGGTGTCACAGTACATGCACTATTTTCCAGTGGCATTGAAATACCCTGACAGTGTGAGTTCTAAAGACCAGGCTCTAGATTAGGTAAGCACTTTCAGAATAGCAAGTTTCAAATCAACAAAGGTCACTGGTGGACAGTGTGTTTGTGCTCTGTACTGTTTAAAAATTATTTGAGGAAGAACAATGACAGATTTCATCCCCACAGACAGCATTTTATCATCCTTCTGTACAGCTTTGTGTTTGTGACATATCTTTAGAAGCTTGGCACAAGGCAATAAAATCTATTTCTGTGCCACTAAGACACCAGAACCCATTGTTACAAAGGTATTGCAATATACAGAGGTAGAACTTTCACAACAGGGAAGCTTAAATGATATGATTAAATCATTTTGCTTTGGTATAAACGAAGGCAATTAAGTGAAAACATCTTAATAAAAGACAAAAATCTGAAGAGTATAGAAACTTTGCTTCAGCTCTATTCTACATTAATAGCTTTTGACGAGTCTTCTGGATAGGGAAATTGCAGAAATGCTCACAGTGCAGGCAAAGAATACAAACTGGTTCTTCATCCTTCACCCTTTTCTTGTTCCATTCTGCTGCTTACCATTACTCAAAATCATTTTCCAAAGTAGGGCAATATCTGCAAATTAATTTTTTTTTTTTAATGCATCTGCCTTGGTGCTGTGGCCAGCCTGCATCAGACCAGTAACTGCTCAGACTCCTGAGCTGGTAGATGGGACTGGTAGAGCAGCTGGGGCTGGGACGTGCCCATGGGTCTGACACGCACTTCTGTGCTCTGACTGGTGTCTGCAGGCAGAGAAAGAATGGCTTCCGCAGTGATTCAAGCAGTGTATTTCTGCCATTTGGCACAGATGGAAAGACTTCCAGCGCTTTCCTAATAGACATTAAATTTTCTTTTAAGCATATGTTTTGTAGACAGATCCAGATTTACTTTAATATCTTCTCTGCCACAAAAAATAACTTTCATAATGATTCAAGCAAGGGATAATGAATAAAAGTACAGCATCTGAATGATCAACGAGGTGATTACCTAGCATTCAAGCAAGATGCCTTTGACTATCGTTATCTAAATTTCAACCATGCAGGTGCCACGATGGATCACTCGGCTTCGTTTTCACCAGAACACTGGCTTTCCCAGGCTTGGCTCTGGCATTTTCTTCAACTTTGTTTTCACTGGATGTTAATCATACTTATATTTAATATCACCTCTCCACTCTAAGAAAGGTGACAGCTACACTTTGATTTGATTTTGGTTCTGACTTTAACTTTGAAAATATGGTGAGAATTGAGCAGTCAGTCTGGCTTTTAAGAAACTCTAAAGGGGTTGCAACATTTCTGTTCCTAAAGGACCTTTCCACATCAGGGATAAAAAAGTCAGTACTATTTAGTAAGATTTTTTTTGAGGAGCTTGATTTTACCACTAAAGTAGTTGACTTGCCCATTGACAGTTTCAGTACCACATCACTTGTGAGAGAACGACATGCTACCTGTGAATATTTATAGCTTTCTGTGAAAAAAATGCTTCCTTAACAGTTTTCTCCTCCTTGTATTCTTTTCCCCAGGACATCCAAGCTTTACTTACACAAATAATTGGAGAAGGAATTTCAGACTCACATTGTTTGAAAACTAATTTTAAAAGTGTTGTTATTCTTACACTGGGACTTGCATGTCATCCAGTCAGCAGAAAGGTTATACTTGAAAAACTTTGAAAAGAACAACAACAAATCACCTAGCCTTTTCAAAAGGCACTTTAAGGACTTGCCATTTTCTTACAGCATGAACCACATTCTCAGCTGCTACCGGCCGACAGTCTCAGCCAACATCACTGAAGCACTACTAGTTTAAATGCAGCACCCAGAGATGAAGCTCTCACTCATCTGAGAAATTGCTCTCTTGGTATCCTAGGCTTCTGGCAAAGTAGATAACTCCCAGGATTTTACTTCATCCCAAGCGTGACCAATCTGAGGACTAGCTGGTGAATACATCAATTCCTAATGGTGAATCAGGAATTTTACAGTTCTCACTAGAAGCCACATCAGATTAAAGGTGTGGTTGTCTGCAGAAATGGGAAACCCAGAAGTGACGCTACCCATTAGCTACGTAGCATCTTGACACAGATCAAGTTATACTCACCTGACTTCACCTTTACGAAATCTAAGCAGCACATGGATGACACTGAAGGGTTTGATACAAAGACTTTGGAGATCACTAAGAGAAGGATTCATCTCAATTGGTGTTCTACGTCTATAATAAAGAGGTATCTACTTGTAGGTCAGTTGTCAGGGGAGATCTAGGCCAAACAATCAAATGGTGTCTAGAGTGATTTATTGAATGAAGTGAAGATACCTACTTCAGGATGAGAAACTCCCGAGACTCTGACTAGCTGAAGGGAAAAACAGTGATACAGGATAGAAACACGGGACAATATAATCCGGTTTTGCACACTTGTTGACATTTTTGCTGTTGGTAAAGCTGAATTAATCAGTTAGAAATCATACTAGAAAAAATACAACAGGAAGTAATATTTACTACCTATGCAGAACTGGATTTGTCTTTTATTTGATGATCAGTCTGAAAAGTATCTAATATTCCATGTAGATTCTGGGAAATAAAATACAAATCAAAGTGCAAAGAACTATCAGTTTTCTAAAGTAATTTAAATAAATGCATATAACAACAGCATAGGGAGTTTACTAATGACTGAATTAGTAATATAGTCACCAGAGGCATTATCATGGAAAATGTTCTTGGTACGCATTTGTTAACAGAGGGAGGCAGATATCTAACAGAGCTGGGGTTCAATACAGCAAACCAGTAATTAGATATTTGTCTCTTATGTTTTGGATTAATAGCAGAATATTAGTGCTGTCAAGCTAAATTTTGCTAATAAATTGATAATGGTAATTAATAACCATATTTTCACTCTAAGCAAGCACATCATGTAGTCCATTACCCTGTGCTTCCAAGCTACGAATTACAGTAGCACCAGACTGATAATGTCTCCTTGGTGTGCTGCCAGCCTTCAGTCTAAAGCTTTTTAAGAGCTTAAAAGAGAGAACAGCTGTGCTATCATAACCCAGAAAGTCCTCCATTTCAACAGCTCCCACTATTAAGCCTTTTACACCCACAGCAATAGTTGAAAAGAAATATTCTGTGTAGCTAGGTGGGCCTCCAAAAAAAAATATAGGCATTTCAGGAAATGCTCATTGTCGTCTCCTAGGCTCAGCTGTAGTATGGCTTCAGCAAAACAGTTTTTCCTCACCAACATTGCATTCTGGCTTAGCCTACAAGATTTCAGAGGCAGAAGACCCACTCTTGGCAAGGGATATCAGGTGTAGTAAGAAAGAAAAAGACATGGCATATTGCTCCAGAACCAAGGAAAAATATTTTACAAACTATTCTTGAAGCAAACACTTAGCAAACAGGACACACATTTGTATCAAACTGGAAAATACTCTTTCAGAAACAGTGGCCGATGTAACATCAAGGCAAAAGCACCAGCAAGAACATAAAAAAAAACAGCTGAGCAGTGTGCAGTGGGTTCTTCTCCTTTTAACCACAAGTCTTTCCTTGATGTTTCCTTGTTAGAGGTATGTTTTGTTTTGTTTTGTTTTTAATTCTTATGCATATTATAGTTCTATTAAACACAATATCAAACTGTTTTAATTTTGTAAAACAAGAGCAATGAATCATAGGTTGACAGAGTATACATGGACTTATATAGCCTGTGTATTCCTGCTCCATAAAAATCACTAATTTATAGGACAGGGCCAACTTCATTTTTTGCTAGCATATAATATACCAGCATTATCCCACTGCTTCAGATCTTTAGGTAAAACCACAAGATAAACATCAAAACAACACACCATTCTACAGTCAAGGTGGTTGGGTGCTTGGTTGTTTTTTTCTTGGAGGTGGAAAGGGCAGAACCCCCCATCTTTTAGATGCACGACATCTTCCATAATTCTCTTGACATTCACTCTTCCTTGTAATAGCCTTCATATCAGCTCACATCATGGAAAACCAGTCTCCAGCCTTCAGATTTTCAGCAGTTCAGTAAAAAGATTGAGCTCTGAATAAACCAAACGTCTGAGCTTACTCCAGTTTCAGCTGTTGTACTATACTGTGATGACAATGTTATCTATGTTAAATTTTTCTTTGGAAAAATAGACTATTTCTACTCTTCATTTAAATAAAATTAACTCTGCCAAGTCAGTTTGTTGTGTTTCATTTATTTGCCATTTAGGTTTTCTGGAATTTTAACTGGAACCTTGTACATCACACCTTTTGTTCTAGTAGTCAAGTTTTTAAAATTGTATTGCAAATAATGGTTTTGAAGTTATCTACTGTAAGCATAAAATACTTAATCTATTTAAGAAATCAGTCTTCCAGTTAAAACTTATTTGTCTAATTATAATTTTAGCTTCCTTTTTGAAAAGCTCTGCAACCACATTTTGTTAATGAAACCCTCACATTTTTGTAATGTTAAAATTGCTCGTATTTCACAAAAAAAAAGATACCACCCCTCTAAGTTTTCTCAGTGATCTGTACAACGTATTTCCTTTCCCATACGGAAAATTGGGAGTTCGTGTTGCAGTACCGGGTTTTACACTAACGGCCTTCTGCTGCTGTCCTCATGTTGTGCCTGCTGCTTCTTGAATAAAAATGCTCTCACACACCACCTGATACAAATAGTCTGTGTGGACTTTTTATTGGCTGATGTCCTGCATCATTTTAGCTCTTCGTCCCCCCTTTTCATTCTTGAACTCTCCTCAAATGATGAAATACATACTTTTTCATAGCATGGTGGTCATCTCCACCACACTGTTTCTTTGGCATCTTTCACAGTCTCCATATATATTTCTTAAGTTAAAACAAACACTTGATTTTTCTAGAAACATCCAATGATTTTCTTTCCAAAATAAATTGTAAAAGTCAATTTAAGAAGGAAGCTATTTTTTATTCTATAGCACTTGTATAAGTTTTTGACTTGCAGTGTAGGTCTGTATGTTGCTACAACAACAAGGAATAAATTTTCTTCTTTAAACGAATAGAAGAACGACCAGCTGTAAGTTCTTTTGGAAAAAATGTTCTTTTTTGGTAATCTAACGAGGCCCTCTGTTAAACAGTAGTAGAAATCAATTATTTCTGTGATTTCCTTCACTATTAATAGGCAAACTGATTTACTCTGAACCAACTTAAATAATGGAAAAGGCAAAGCTGAAGCTCAGCCTTACACAAGACTTCAATTTTTGATCAGCTGAAAGTCTGGGGCAGTAGAGGTACTTTAGCAGACCTCATGCTGCGCTCAACAAGGGGCATTGCCAATGCATGGGTCAGTCCACTAACTGTGGAATGAAGAATGAAGGTAGGAAACATACATTTGAAAAACAAAAACTTCTTCACTTTTTTGGAGAGGGAAACTTACAGTAAGCATGATAACTTTCACATAACTGAAAAAAGAAGCATCCTCAAAGACAGATAAAAAAACATGAAATAGGGCTATAATGAGAAAAATTACACGCTTAGAAAAATTGTAATGTAGTTATATCTCTTATCAAAAGTATGACAACGAGTCTGAGTAGAATGTTTGTCAAAGCAAGGAAGGAATATACAGGATGCAAAGAGCAAACCAACTGCTATGCAGCAATGGAAGCACTACCAGGAACAACAAACCACAAAGATTTCCTGAACTCCACTGTGAAAAAACAAAGCACTGGAGAACTCCATATGAATGACTCAGACCAGCTTGTGAAAAGACCTGCAGGGAGTGAGAGACAAAAGATGGTAGAAACATGAAACACCTTTGTTCAGACAAACGAACTGGGGGCAACACCACATTCTAGGATTTCTTCATGAAGAAATTGAGAAATCTGTCTCTTCATGGCTCTTCAGCCACCATTTCTTATCTTTTATACCATTCAGAGCTTGGCTTGCCCTGAACAGAACCAGGTAATTGAGAAGACCAGTCTACCTGCCTGTAGCCAATGTTTATTACCACATTAAACACGACTTTATTCTCTTGAGCCAGTAGAAAAAATATCGAAAATGGATAGCTCGGACAAGTAGGTTAAGTACAGCTATGTTAATATTGTATATTTAGAACAATTTAGGCTGATGAATCATCACCATTCTTTATACCATCCACTTTCCTGAAAACAAAATGCACCAGTAAAACATTCATTAAAACACAGTAATATTTCCCTCCAAATGTGATAAGCTTAAGGAAACCTGCCTTAAGTGATCTCAAACAGGCAACTCCATTTCACGTTGCACAAATGTGAATAAGAATGCGGGAAGTGGACTAGGAGCTCGGTGTAGTAGTATATAGCAATTACAGGTGGCCAGACCTTAATCTGAACGCAACACCGACGTTTGGTGGACTAATAAGCTAAGGCACATGATGTGCCTTATGCTCACTGGAGCCACAGAGGGTCTTACAAGTCACAATGCACTTCATTGTGGTGCTTCCACATCCCTAGATTAGATGCCAAGATCCCTCCTGCAGACATGGGAAGTCCTCAGCACCCATGAACGGGATTTACATGATCCAGCATACCGAGCTGAGAGCCACACACAGCTAACAGTCAGCTCAGCCTTGTCCTTCAGAAGTAGTTACGTACTTAACTCCTGGACAGGAGATACTGGTTTCTACTTGAGATTCTTGGTCATACACCCTCTCCTATGGCTTGCTGCCCAGGCTCTATTTCCTTCTCGTGACCCTCTCCCTCTGCCATTTCCCACCCCAAAACAACTAAATAGGGAAAGTAACATCCCCTTACTTTAAGTATTAAATGCATCTAGGAAATGTGAGATCTGAAAATTTCACAGCTGTTTTCAGACTCTGCAGAAAATCTTTCCTTTTAAAGGCCTAAAGACAAAAGATAAATGAGTCAATATCAGTCTCCCCCTGCCCTCATTGAATCCTACTGTAAAGTAGTTGAGTAGTCGCTCGAAACAGGAGAGGTTCATCAGGAAAGACAAGAGTGGTTCTGGTGCCCCTGAAAACCCCCTGAAAACGCATTATTTCGGGGTGTTTGGGGGAAAGTTGCTGCTCCTGATCAGGCCCTTGCTCTGACCCATCAGGGCAGCTGCCCCACGAGCCAGACTTGGAGGCAAACCAAAGCACCCTTGGATAAGACTACAAGAGCTGGTGCCTTGCAGAGACATGGGCAGCAATGGGTGGCTGAGGGGAAACAGGGAGGGAGCCACACTTAACGTAACCTAAAATGCTGATTAAATCACAGCTGCAGCCACATGAGGATTTAGAACAGAAATGTGTGTGAGAACCGATGTCTGAATGCCTGCACCTAAGCACCCACTACTTTGTGTCTGTAGCCACAGATGTCTCTCCAAAGGATACCTACTGAAACCGTGGGGGATCTTTAAAGAAGTCACCGTAAAGGAGAGGTGACAGGAATAAAGCCTAAAGCAGGCGTCCCTCTCCCAGAGAGTCTTCATTACAGTAACAAGTACCTCCCCGCACGTTTTAGCCTTTTGCTCTGCCAACCGGTGCCGGGCCGTGCCGCTGGGCGTCCCCCTCGGGCCGCAGGAGCTGTCCCGGGGCTGCGGGCACCGCCGGGACGGGGCCGGGCTCCCCCCGCAGCTCTGCCTGCTCCGGGACGGCCGCGGTGCTGTCGCGGCGCGACATATCGCCACGCCGACATACACGGGGATGCGTGGGTCTGTGTGCGGTCAGCAGTGATCCTTCCACGAGCTTGCAGCCTGAAGCCGTCTTGCAAGTGCCCTAGGCAGGGAGCATCCCCGGCGTGCGGCGCCGAGCAGGGCCGAGCTCTTTGCCGACAGCGGGAAGCTGCTGGCGGGCTGCGGGCTCGTCTCGATGTTAGGGAGGGGGTCGAATGGGAAATCGGAGTATGGAGCGGATGCGAAGGGTACATCACCCAGAAACCTAAGCACATGGGGACTTTAAGAGCTTAATTCCGGCCAGAGGTTGCTAAAAGTGGTGGCCGATCTTGCATCCCTAACCGTGCGGTAACACCAAGCTCTAGGCAGAGACGTTATCTTCAACCTCCTGGCATGCCCCCATTAGAATCCTGCCTCCACATTAAAGAAAAAGCAACCATCCCAAGATTACTCACACCGATATTTTCCTTCGGAAGTGAGAACCCTTTTCTCTTTACCCCGATTCTAACCCCACGAACTCCAAAGGAAAAAAAACAAAGTCCCTTTCCGGAGCGAGGCTGCCGGCAGAGCCACCGGTGCCGGGCCGGTTCCCCCGCTCCCCCCGAGCCGGTTCCGTGTGCGGCTTCCCCGAACAAGGCGGGGGGACGGCAGGGACCCCCCCCTCCCTCCGGTGCCGTCGGGGCACGGAGCGCACCGCGGGCGGCGGCCGGGGTGAGGAACACCCAGCGTCGTGCCCCACACCGGGGAGGGGCGTCGCTGGGGGCAGCCCCCGGCCGTTGATAAGCCCCGGGCCGGCCCCACCGCCGCACACGCCGGGGCCGGGCACCTGCAGGCAGCCGGCCGCGCACCGTGAGTTGCGGCGGGGGGGCGGAGGGGGGCAGCGGGGAAACCCGGGGAGGGAGGAAGGGAGGGGGGCAGCGGGGCGGGGGCCGAAGGGCAGCGGCGGCTTCGTGCGGAGCTGGCTTTGCCTTCCCACAGGCACCGGAGGAGGCTCCCGCGGCGCCGAGGAGATGCGGCAGCCCCTGGCGCTGCTGGCGCCGCTGGCCCTGCTGGCCGCGCTGGGGGCGGCGGGCGGCGGGCCGGGCGAGGCGGCGCAGACGGGGCGCTTCTCCACGCCGGAGCGGCACCGCTGCCAGTGGGAGCTGCGCTGGGCGGCGGGGGCCAGCGAGCTGCGGCTGAGCTGCCGGCCGCCGGCGGGCGGCGGGGCGGCGCGGAGCTGCGTGTACCGGGGGGAGCCCCGCCGCTGCCCCGCCTACGGCGCCCGCAGCCGCCGCTACTGGCGCCAGGTCCTGGCCCACCTGCGCCGCCGCCGCCGCCCCTGCGCCGAGGGCGCCCCGCTCGGCCCCCGCCTCTGCGGCCCCGGCCGGGCTCCCCCCGAGGCCCAGCTGCGGCTGCTGCTGCCCGGCCACGGCCACGGCCCCGGCCCCACGCCGCCGGCCCCGGCCTCCGCCGAGCCCCCCGAGCGCCTGGCGGAGACCTACTGCGCCCAGCGGTGGCACTCGCTCTGCAGCTTCTTCGTCGGCTTCTGGCAGGGCTGAGCCGCCACCTGCCCGCCTCTCCCCGCCCTTTGGCTTTTTTTTCCTCCCCCAATAAAGCGCTGACTTTTTTGTACCACTCTCGAAGCTCGCCTCTTTTCTCCCCGGAGCCCTGCAGTGCCTGCTGGTGCTGAGGGGCACCCACCAGCCGAGCGCCTGAGGAGATGAGGGCAGCCAGGGACAGTCCATGCGGCTTAGGACATCAACATTTCCCGAATTAAATTGCCACTAGAAGAGCTGCTCCCTCCCCACAGAACAATTTCTGTAACAGGTTCAAGTTGCACTGAAATTTACCAACTAGAAAACCAGACATTTACATCAAAATGAAGCGCAAAGACTAAAGTGAGGAGTCCTAGGAAAGCTTCCTCACCTAAATTTCACGGGTTAAGCTAGACTGATCCTGTTTCCACGGAGTAGATGAAGGCAAAGATCAAATGTGAACATGAATGGTTAGGTGAGGAAACAGCTGTGAAGAGACTGAGAAGCAGATGAGTTTCACACAAACTGTCTTGAAAATCAGTGATATTTTACCTAGCTAATGAGCTATGGCCAAAGCAACATTCCCACTTAAGAGGGAAATGCTGTTCTCACATTGCTTCTGCATTACACAGCATTCTGAAATAGGGGTTGCTTTGAAATAGGTTTTGGACACAGAGTGCATCAGCAGGCCGAGCACAAAGGAGCAATATCCCAGCAGCAGCTGAGCACTTGTGGTCTGCTCACCCATGATCGAACATCAAGTCCCTAGCAGTTACACAAACACAAGCTGTGGATGAAGCACACCGTGCAGTGTCAAAAATAAAACCCAGTCCCTTTCAAACAAGGCTCAAAGGAGCAGTCACCTCAAGAAGCACCTTCCAACCTGAAGCATCTCCTAGGACAGCAGTTGGGTTAGAAGCAGCAGCCAACAGTATTTTTTACAAGACTAGCAGTCACTGTGACCAGCTCTCTGCCTCAGGGAAACACCTCTGTCAAAACTCTAGCATTACAAATGAACGAGTGTTTAGGCATGTAATATACATTTCTATGGCAACATTATTTACCATGCTGGATTACAGAGTTTTTGGATTATAGAGTTTTACTTTTTCATACAGAAAAAATGATAATGTGTTGCAAAAATTTGACATTCACTGCTAAGTTGATGACAAGTTTTGCTAGGACAGAGTTGTTCCAGGTGAGCACAGCAATCTACAGACATACGAGCCAAGGCAGAATTTTAACAAATTTAAATGGAACTTAACCCTGACAAGAGAAACAGTTTCTGACTTATGGCCTTCACAATTTAGGTGCTCAAAAGCTGGGAAGATAACAAGTAACATTTTCCTTGATGTAAATTCACAACACAAGCATTCAATTAGACTTGAGGCTGATGAAATACTGCCTAGAGACATTTAATATTGGTTTTGAAATTATATTTTAGTCTGTATTACAGAATGTTCAAAAAAGGTTATTCAATGAGCGCTACTTTTTACTTGTCCTAAACATGGCCACTTCATATAACATCTAAACACACCCAATCTACAACTTACCGTGCTTGAAGAAAGCCACATGGAAAGGGTAGGATGCTAAGAAAAGGACCAAAACAGAACTCCTGCTCATGTAGTAGCTCTGTAAGCACACATGCCTCAGCAGTCTATCCTTTAGCCCTTCTTTTGCACCATTAATCTCCATGTTTAACAGAGCAGCAGTATTAGTGTTGAATCCCAAGCTTGCAGCCCCGAGACCTGCTTCAAATACCAAGTGCCACAGATACACCTGAGTGTGGTCACAGCACTGGTGAACACTTTAGGAGAGCAGCCACCAGCACACCCTGCTCTGCAAACCAGCCCTCAGACTGTCCCCCCAGGCATTTAGGCATCTGTGGTCCTACACAGCCCAAAGTGCCTGCCCATGACTGGGATCACTTGCAGGCTATGTGGCTTCAGGGATGGCCATGAGGAGGCCAAAAGGAGGCAAAAAGGATCTGTCCAGTTGCTTCCACAAGAGGACCAGGCAGTTGTACACAGCTCTTGGTGCTGAGGCGTTCTCCTTTACAGCAAGTAGCTTGAATGCTCAGCAGTATTATGCAACAGGTTGACTGTCAATGCATGACGTGCACAAAGTTTTATTTTTTTTTTTAATTACAATTCACTTTTCCTTCATGTACATAACACACAAACAGCCATATAACAGGCTGTTGGCCATAGCATCACGTGGTATCTTGCAATAACACACAGCTTTCTTTTACCTCCATGGCATTGGCACAGCAGTTTTGTGCAGTGCCTTTAGAGCTTGGGCTTCATACTGTCAGATGCAAAGGTGGAACACCATGACAACTGATCTAATTATCCACATCACACTACTTTTACAAAATCCCAATCAGGATTTCTGAACAAATAATGCTATTTTACCCTAGAGGGAGGAGAAAGAAGAGGATCCCTCTCTCAGAGTTTTACCACATTATTCCCCCTACTCTGCAAAAGAGCACAAAGTCTTTCCTGCAGCCTCACCAAATAATGAGATCGTAACAACTCAGGAGACCATATTCATTGCATCTACTATGGTTAATAACATCAATGCCCAGAGTTGAATGGCAACAAATACTGAGCTTTTGTACTTTGGGTATTAGAGACACTAAAGGCTAGAAAACCAGTCTGAGCCTCACATTTGTTTTTAAGCGGGAAACTGGCTCTTCACCTCCTAGCACAGTGTTTTCATCCTCTCCCATGGTAAGGTGACAGCTGACACCATCAGTTAATCCAAGGAAACACAGAAAGAAACTGTAGCCAAGATCTTAATCTCCAAGTGATTCTGTTCCTTTCCAGCCCTGGGACAGCTTCATCACATGCTTGTCACACACAAACACACACCCCCAATCTAATTCAGACACCCAAATCTACCCAGGCTTCCACCCTGCAGCCAGTCTTACCTCTGCTCTCCCATTGCAGCTGTAGGAGTCTATCACCAATCCTCCAACTCATTCCCTGCTTGGATGGCTCCTCCTGTCATCTCATCCTTCTCTCTTCAGCACTCCATAGCTGCCCAGTACCTGCAGCAAGAAGGACCAGCCCGATCAGGCTACAAGGAGCAAACCCTAACCGCCTGCCCTACAGGCTTTATAAGCTCTCCCCCCCCAGAGGCAGGTGGTTTCAGGCATCATTAACGAGAGGGCACCTTCCCCACATGCCGCTGCTGGTTGTGTTATCATTACAAGGGTGTTGCCAGCTGAATCTAACAGGATAATAGATCTGTTTGTCAAGGAACAGAATGAGCTATCTTTAAAAATAATGAATCATTTGAGTTTTTAGCTTCTGGATTTTGAATTTTGGGGGCTCTAACTCTTCGCAAGCTTTCAGGGATAAAAAAAAAAATCAGCTTTGTCCTATATTGTACACAGTCAAAATTGTTTTCTTTCCTTTGGCTGCTCTGTAGAGGTGGCAAACAGTTTGAATTCACAGTTCATCATCCATTCATGAGACCATACAAACAAATATCCCAGTGTCTAGAATTCCAAACAGATTTAAAGAGCTGACAATACTGCTGCTTGATTTTCCTTTGGAGAAAAATCATGATGCTGAATCTGGGCATATTTTTAGTGCAGCTGGCTTTACTTATGATTTTTACACATACAAAACCCTTGAGCTTATTAAATAGCAAGCTAACAATATTTCTTTCACCACTTTCTTATTTTGAAGGGACAACTACAAGATGTTACTCTAGCAGACAGTAAGCTGTCTTCCTGTTTGCAACAATCCCTCCTATAAAGTGACATCACAAGATCAGGAAATGAAATTAATCTTTCTTCAATAACTGAATAGAGCTGAACTAAGAACAGGAATCTGCGAATGTTCTGCATAGTGGTGATATTCACAGCAACAGCTACTTTAGGGCTCACCGTGGTTGTTGATTGTTTTAAAACATTTCCATTTCTGTAAGTTAGTTTGACACCTGTGAGTTAAGTCTAGACTGAGGTGGGAGAACAGTCCAAAATCCACAAAAGCAAAGGTGGCAAATGTGCTCTGCCCTATGGACAACACTAGCTCTTGTTTTGAAGTACCATCCATCCATCTGTCCTTGGTTTATAAAGGAAAACTGAAACAAGCCAATGCATGACAATATACTGCAATATATAGTGTACATATTGCAAATATAAGATGCTACACTGTCCTTAATGTTACTGAGCTGTCAGATGCATATTTCAAATACTTACAATTTTGACTTGACAGGCACTGGCTTCTGTGTATCCCTAGTGTACCAGTTACCGCAGTGTGGCAACTGGGCCCTCTTGCCCACATCTGCCTTGCCAACATTGACTCTGCAAGTTACTTTTCTTTGTCTCCTTCTCATTTGCCACATACTTAGGACCTGCAGAAACTGTCCAGAGCTTTGTTGATGCTCCTGCCCACTTCTTCCCAAACCATTTCAAAGACGCCAAGCCAGATGAGGAGTGCTGACAGGCCACGAGGTTGTGGTGCCTCAGTATCAGCAAGCAAAGGACAATGCTATGGCGGTGGCACTTTGTGGCTGCCACCACCAGCATGGTGCTGAGGGAAGCAGTCTATGGAGGTCACTTGGAAAAAATCCTTGAAGTGGCTGAGCCACAGAGCGCTTCACCCAGAAGCTTTGGTGGCCATGAAAGCTCGGATAAAGCTGGGGGCTGCCGGCGGCCATTGCCTGGAGACGTGGTGCCTGGCTCCAGACAGCAGCCAGCCCTGTGGCGACTGCTCCCATGAGGGCCCTGGGTTGTAGGCCCCAAACTTTGGTCAGCTTGCTCCTTTGTTCTGGTACACAGCTAACACAGCTGGAATTACCCTTTCCATGTTTCCGTGTTGGGCACTTTGGTGTGGAAAATGCCTAATTTTCAGAAAAGAGCAGGAGGATGGACCAGAGAGGTGTACCTGAGGAGCAAGATGATATTATTTACATGTGTGACCATGCGAAAGTGTACCTAGCAGCTACTGCCTCAGGAGCACAGCATTTGCTGTGGCAGCTGAGATGTCTGCAGCCAAGAGGATGCCTGAAAAAAAAAAAAAACATTAATTCACACTGCAGCTCTCACCAGACAGTGGTGTTGCAGGCCACTGCCACACTGCTCGGCACCCACAACACTTTGACTTAAAATATGCTCATGGCAACTCAGTAAGGCCACAAAGGTCCTTCCCACAAGGTAGCTTAATGCTGTATGCTCCAGTGTCCACAGGCCTGGCAGGCCTGTCACCACCAGCATGGCAGGCAGGCACAGCATGGCCCAGCCCCGCCTTCGGCACCCCCTCAACGCTGCCTGTGGCCTCCAGCGCTAGAGGCCCTGATCGCTCTGTGTGGAGATGTGTCTGCCTTCCTCATCCAGACCCTGGTTAAACCGAGGCTTCAGCTAGGCTGGAGAAGTCTTAGTTATTGCGGTTATTTGTGAGAAACTGGGTTTTGGAAAAGGAGATGAGGCCAGTGTTTTGGGCTAAGGTGACGCATCTGATGACTTGGCACTGACATTTTCTACCAGGGGTTAAGACCAACCTGTTCTGGGGGGATCCTGCAGAAGGAGGCTGTGTCTTTGGAGATTTGTGGTGGAATTTAAAAGTAATCGTTGACAAAGAAGAATAAGGCAGAGTACCAAAACAAACAAACAAACAAACAAAACCAAACAAACCAACCATTCAAGTGCAAGCAAGTTTGATAAGGGAATCTTAAATCTTTGGGAATTTTCTTTAAGTGATTCCAGTGTATTCTAGGCACTCCCTTGTGCTGTGAGCCCTTTTCTGAAACCCAATGTAAAACAAAGCAGGCAAGAGAATGGCAGGTTTTGTGGTTTTGCCAAACACCAGACCCTCTTCTTTGTAATAATTTGGATTTTTAAGAATTCTGAGCTCAGTTCATAAACACGGTTACATGAAAGAGGCTTTTAACCATACAGTATTTCAGAGCTTAGATTAACTCTCCCAGCCCTCACACTCTTTCCTTAAGTGGGAGAGCTCTTTCTAAGTACAATCATGTATAAGATATCGATGGCTTTAGAAACAATTCTGAGTTTTAGGGCTTAACCTCGCTTGGTATGTGCCTTGCTTTGTGCAGTGCGTACAGTCTGCGCTGGCTGCTGTGAAGGCAAATATTTTGCCCAGTGTTTTTCAAGCATTCAGAAGGTTAATGATGCACGTTTCTCCAAGGGGGGTGAGGGCGTGAGAGGGGCGGCAAGCGGCAGCCCCGACTCAGCCCACATTCCCGTTGTGAATAGCAGCGCGGCCTGACCGCCGTGGTGTGATTTCACCCGTCGGCTCCAGCCTTCCCACGGGAGAGCCCCCCGCGCCTCCCCCCGGCTCCCGCACAGCCCAGCTGCGGGGAAAAGTGCCAAGAGACAACCCGTGTGGTCTCAGAGCACCAAGGAAATGTGCAGATCTTTCTTTGACAGCAAGAATACGAGATATCATATGTCATCATATAAGATATATGTATGTGTTTCAGAGCTCTGTCCTTGCTGCTGGCCCTTGCACTCTGGATGGGTGCATGCATTTCATGACTGCTTGCTGCCAGTGTGTGTGTGCTGGATAGAGAGCTCTGCTGCTTGCTGTGTTGGTACCAGAGGTGCACAGGACCATTGCCACATGAGTGACTGTCTTATAATTTACTCTAGGAAAACTGATAAAAATAAGCGTGTAAAATTATTGAATATATAGAGCTAGCCTGTTCAGTTTTGCTTTGTGTCATGCAGAAGTGTTTTGTTATAAATGAACCGCAGTCAATAGTTCTAACTTTATTTCCATTTTACACCCACTGCAGAGCTATTGGATCAGCTGGAGAAGTGTTATATTCGTCTCTCAGAGAAAATGTTATTCGTTGTGAAGTAAATCTTCTTAGTATTAATTCAGACTCTAACATAACGTTATTTTTTATTTAAACTGTCATAAAATGAGAAAATGTTTGATGAAAGGATCATGGTGAACATAGAATTTCATCATTTCTCCTTACACATTCACAAAGTACTGAAGATAAAATAACTATTTATCAAAGGGAATACAGTATCTCTTTATCAAAGAAAATACATAGAACAGATTTTTTTTTCAATTAAAGAGATCCAAGCCCTAGAATGTAAAATTGATCTACTTCAGCACACACAATGAATTGAATAAACACCAAAAAAGTTGTATAGGATCTTTTCTGCAAATCGTATCTAGAGACACTCTTTAGTCTGAGTGGACCTACTGGATTGAGCAGATTTTGTTGCATGAGCAAGTGAAGGTCTTGGGTCCCAAAATGTCTATAGGGTTAGAATTGTTGGTTGAGAAAGAGCAAAAAATACTATTTTTTTTTTTAAGATTGCACATGGAATTAGAAAATAATGAGACATCATCCTCTGAAGTAGTTTAATGAAAAGCAGAGGAAGAAAACATAGTGGCTGACTTTTTTAAAGCTGTGCTTCTTTTCAATTGAAAAAGTATTGTATGCTTCCCAAAGTCACCACCCTTAGCAGCAGCATGATTTTCACAGGAATAAGAACAGAAACAGGAATTAATACAGCCTCAAGTTCTTGTATTTTCTTCTTTAAAAAAAAAATAATTTTAAGAGCAAAACGTCCCAAAAGTATGAATAAATTTATCACTAGTATTCTTTTGATGGGAAAAAGGTAACAAGACAGCCACACAAGAGCGTATTATTTCATGTTAGTAGAGACAAGATGTTGAGGATTTTGAGCTGATCTTTTGTCTCTGCTCAAAGACAAATGGTATAAAATTTATATGCATGCTTCTATCCTGACAGCAAAGGGCTTCGACACGACTCTCACTGAGAGCTAATGGCTGTTAGGGATTCTGCTCTTTAAAGTACCCTGGCATGAAATGGTCTCTTGCGATTCATCTCCTGTTAATAGCAGCTCCAAGACTACAGTCTCTCTCGCTCTTTTTTTAAAGTTCTTTTATCCCCAGTTGAAGCTGTCTGTGTTTTCATTGGATCCGAGACCATGTAGTGCGGACGCTTTCTCCCCTCAGCTCTATTCTCTCACAGCCCTCAGCAGACATTTAGGCAAACTGAAGGCCCTATTGAGAGCAAGGCCTGATGTCATCCCACCCAGCGAGGGGCCAATGAGTGTGCTCCCGCGGCCCGGTGCAGCCGGAGATGTACATATCAACAGCATTTAATAGCTTCTGGGAGCTTTGGAAATTGTTTATAGTCCATGGTAAATAGCTGAGGTAACGTCGACAGTTTGTTGCAATGGACTCGTCTTAGCCAAGAGCTTGACAGCGCCATAGTCATGTAGCAGAACAGTACCAGGAAACAAAAAAATACTTTGGTTTAAGCAGTTAGTGTAGATCTAAGGGAGATAAAGGCTCCTATTTTCTTCCCTGGGAGACGAGGCAGCTCCAGAGCCAGGGCCAGCAGGATGTACCTGAGAGGACAACACATCACTGGGCCACCAAGAGGCCTTGGGCTGACCCTGTCTGTCAGCATTGGGCTGGCAGGGATAGCCCAAATCGCCTGGTGCTGGCAGCTTTCCTGGCCTGCTTCCAGCAAGACATGAGCCCCTCAGCCAAGCCACGCTACCCACTTCTCCTTTTAACATGCCTGCGCAGCGAATGTAGACTAGTAACAAAATAATGTCACAAAACTAGGAGTACACAACCACTAGAATATCATCCAGGTTGCTCTGCCTTTTTTGTGTGTCTTCACCTGCCATTCTTGTGCAGACATTTTGTGGCCTTCTTCATGCGCCTTGCTGCCCAAATAAATGAGATTGATGGCCATGTACACTTCTGCCTTTCTCTAGTTGCTCTGCCCACAACTGAATAGTGTGGTGGGAGTTGCAGAGGTACCAAATCCCTTCAAGTTACTTAAACCAAGATGCTAGAGCAGAGCAGACTTCTTGTTAGAAATTCAGAGCTAACTAAGGTTAATGAAAATACTTCTGTCCTGCATCACTCACAGCAAAAGTAATTGGCTCTAGAGAGAAGATACCATCTAACTTTATATCAGAATGGAAGTGAGTGTAAAAAATGGAGCAGGGAGATCAGAAGATGATGCTGGTAAAAGTCACTGTTTCCTGAAGATGAATAGCTGATTTATTTTTATTATTATAAATTCCAGGTAAGAAGTACATAAAAGTACTATTTGCAAATTTTAAGTAGTGATTTATTGGATAACATCTCTTTTCTAGGCACCTTGGAAATCCCTTTCACCACGTACCTGTGCGGTTAACCCGGTCATCTCACGCCAGCAAACCAAGGCTGGAGAACATTGCTTACGCCATCCAGAAGCTGCCCTTGTGGCTGAAAGAGGTGGCCTTGTCCTTCTCCTGTCATTGTTTCTATTCCCCATTTTTTTAATACCAGTTCAAGTGTTTATGCAACCTCATTACAGATGATATCAGGGATCCAGTCCAGGTTAAAGCATTCTGGGGCAGGGCATTTTCAGCTGGCTCTGTTCCCCCAGTGGTCCTCACAGCAGGGAGGTGATCGCACAGGAATGAAGTGAGTGTCCAAAGCCAGGCAAATGTGGCTTTCAGCAACAGGCCTGGTGAAGTCTCACTGAAAATGGCTATGAGCCTACAGCATAAGCTGTTCATTTCTTGCAACTGAATGCAATTAGGAGTCCACAAAGATCCATTCATTCATCTTTCCCTAAACCTGGTCTTAAGAAAGAGTGATTTGAAACTAGCTAATGGCGGTGTATCCCAGAGCATCATGTGCAGCGAATTATACAGCAGAGTTAAAGTGACCCACCATATCTTCCAAATTCTCCAAGCACATTCTCTAGTGGATGAAGAGGATGCCAGGCTGTCCCCAGCAGCAGCACAGAAATGATGATGCCACAGTTGTCAGAGAAATTGGATTTGGATTGTGTCTTTCGGTGGTGAACTGACACACTGCCTGGAAAATAAAAAGATTGTAGCAGTAGGCCTGAAACTGCAGAGGCTTACTGCAGCTAAGTTGTGCTTGGGGTCTACATGGTGAAAAATTTGTGATTATTGCTTATCATTTGTAGTATAGCAGCACCTGAATGACCCACCTAGGATTAATTATATACATCTGGGTAGAGACAGTGCTTAATCCATAAAAAAATTGCAAGCCAAGAAGAAAATGTGTGAAGAAAGGAAGTACAAAATATTTAATTTTGAGTCAGTTTTAATGTGTCCCAGAGGATTCTCTCTGACCTAGATTGATCACTCAGAGATGTTCAACTAGTTAGATTATTGAAGATTATTGAAGCAAATTTGTTGTTGTTGTTGTTGTTGTTGTTTTTCCCCTGTGATGACAGAAATCATGGCCTCACTGACATGAGTTTGTAGCTTCTTTGCCAGTATCTTGATCAGAAGCTGAGTTGAAAACATTTCTTGGCCTTATATTTCATGGGCCTATAGGGTGCGTCTAAGCTGCAAAGCCTCCTTTGGGTCATTTTACATCCACCATCACTTCTACCCACCCCTGATGGCTGATTAAAGTGCATTAGTCATTCACGTATGTGTGTGCAAGCTCATCCCAGGTGAAGAACAGCCTTCCCCAGGTGAAGTTAAGAGTTTACTGCAATTGTTGCTGCCCCTGATTTACATTAAGATTTTGACTGGAAGAGGTCAGACTGTATGATTCCTGCTAGGTCTATTAAACCAACGCATCTGTGTCACTGCCAACAGTGAGTGAAAAATGGTAGGATGTAAAGTGAGAAAGCCCCCCACAAAAATCTATTAAAATGAGCTGTGAACACAATACCAGTGTGGTAAGTCAGGGCAATATGCAAATGGCTGCATGTCCCAGAAACCCTAATCCTATCAAGAATGCAGAAGATGTTAATTTGACCATCTTTCACAGCTCATAAATCTATCTGTAGCAAAGCCAGGCTGCCAGATGTCATCAAGTAACGCTGCTTTGAAGCTGGCACTTTCAGCATAGATGCTGATCATGCCTCAGTAAAGACCAATAAAGAGCATTGTATGTGTGGCCTTGAGAGCAGCTTCTCACATTTTGCTACAATAGAGGAAAACAGTGGGAAATGTGAATGACTGATTGTCAGAACTGGTGGTCTCCCTTGTGCTGCTTTCCACATGTAGAACTATAGATTTCACATTCATTTTACAGTGCTACTATGCTGATTACTCTACCTTGTTTTTAACAATTAGTGGTATGTGCTCCTCAACTTAATTTCTTGAATTCTAAACTAAAAATAGAAGGTGATCACAGCTTCTGTCTCCGAGGCAGATACTCCGTATTTTCTGGAAACTATGTGAAATCCCAAACAGCTTTTATTATGGTGTGATCTTACTCTCATACTTTTAACATCGAGAATGGAAATATCCTACTTCAAAGCCAGCACAGTTTTTAAAAAATAAAAGGCCTCTAGAAATATATACGTGCTTTTATTCTTCTCAAATACAGGGTTGAAAATGGCCCATTGCAATTTAGGTTCTTTAGTATTGACCCAAATTAATTCATTTTGCTTTTACAGGTGTACATTGAAGAACAACATCAGGTATTTTTGGGTGAAGTTCTTACCTAGGAGTAAGCTGGATAAATCTTCCTGCCATCTAAGCTGAAATGCCCTTCAGCTTCTCTGTGGATATTGAGGCTATCACAGAACTCTGGAGTGAATCACCATATTACAGAGTTTGGCCTGACAAAGAAACCAGTCAAAATTATAGGGAATGCTGTAGAGAAATGGAAGAATTTCCAGCACTAAAAGTGATCTTGGGTTGTCTGATACCTATAGGTACAGAGGCCCTCATGGAAATTACTGTTTACTTAGGACACGTACATTCCTGTCATGAGCCATCCAAACCATCACTAAAATATTTTCAGATCACAAACCTCCAATCACACAGAGCAGACTTCTCGCTCTTCTTCAGATCGGGTGTGGTGTCCATAGCAGGACAGGCCTGAAAACGAGACGTTTTGGCTTTTAGGCCAGCAAGTCCCTGTGGCCTGTCACGAGTGAGAGGGTGCACAAAGCCACCAACGACACCACGTGTCTGCCAGACACACACAGGCTGCGATGCACTTTGGTGAAGTCTTTGACAGTGGGGTTCTCTGGAGCTACCCAGAGCACTGATGATGGAAAATGTGATCGGGGCCCCTTGTTGTTGCCGGGGGAAAGGCATGGGTGGATCATCCGGCCTCCTGAGCCTTTTTCCCCCCTCCTGGTGGCAAAAGCTTGGCTGAGGAAGTAAAAATATAGACAAGATAGATGTATGGCTTTTTCCCTGTAGTACCAAAAGCTAAATCCTATTCTGATCTCAATGTAGGGGAAAATTAATAACAACACAGCAAAGCTTATATTTTTTTTCTTTAGGTAGGCACACTTAAATTGGAGCTAGAGCAGTGCAGTTAGAAAGGGCCTGCAAAGATCATTGAGTCCAAATAAATAAAGTAATTCCACTGGTCAAAAGAGAAAATATGTTACGAAAAAAAAAAAAAAAAAGAAATCTGAATTAAGTTTTTAAACTAAAGGACATATATCATGAATTTTCTTGGGAAATCCTGGTTACATTTTACCTCCAGAATTAGATACAGAAGGGACAAGTGAATTGTGCCTGAGTTTGAGGAGCCAACTGTTCCAGTTAATAGACTTAAAATAGCTGTACTGCTAAATTAGGGTAGGTATAAATATAGTTCTGATGATTTTTTTTTTCTGAAAATACTGAAATTCTGAGGCAAATACATGGGATTTCATCATCCTTACCAATATGAGATCATTCATTATACTGAAATTAGTAAGTAGGTCAGCGAGCCCAAACCCACTATTTTTAAGAGTATTTCAGGAGGTTGAAGATGCTGAACAACAAACTCTCCAAAATCTGTACTTTAAAATCAGTCCAGTGAAGGAGACATATTATGCAGTATTTTTATTTTTTTTAAAGGAAAATATGTTATTTATTGATATCTCAATAAAACATCTGTAATACATAATAATGCACCCTATTACACAATAAACAGTATTTAAGCTATTAATTGTACAACATTGTATCATTACTCTTTGTTCTTTTCACAGAAGTAAACATAACCAAAGCACGATATACGAAATATTTAACTCATACATTGTGTTAAACTCCTTTACTGAAAAGCTGGCATTGTCTGGGAATGGGGACGGCTCAGAAGACAGAAAGCAGGCATATATGTAAATGCCAAACTATTTGATTACAGACCATTTTTATGGGTCCTTGGCTACTAACAGTTGCAACGTGTACAAGATTTTCACATTTCTTGCCAATTATTTTCATGATTTCAGTATTTCTACTGGACTACTTCCGTACAGTAACATATCTGGCACTTTTATATATAAAATTATCCAGACTGGTTTTAAAGCCTGTCCCTGAATAAATCTATTTATATTAAATGTGAAATATTCTTTTTAATTGGTCCAAGTGTGAAATTACTATTTTCTTTCTTGCATTTTACAAACATCTTGTTTCCTATGTTATCATTGATTAAGCATGCTTCTAAGAGCACATGGTATTTCAGAAGAGAGGGAGTGCTTTGGAATATGGTCAAACCCACAATTACATAAGGAGAGCATATTTCTATTTATTTATTTATTTATTTATTATTTTATTTATATTTTATACAGTCCTGTCCATAATGGATTACTCCAATTAGAACTCCACCCCGGGACTGGTCTGCCCTGCACATGCTAGAATCAGGCCCACACCTCTGCCATCAACCTGCTGCTCCATTTCAAGTCTGACTATACAAATGCTCAGAGGTTTTTAAAGGTATTTTGAACATTAACAAGGCATATATGAATAAGGCTTTGGATCAAAGACTCATTTTATTTTTTTTTCATTATTTATATATATATATATATATATATATTAGAAATTCAGCAACCTGACTTCTCCAACATTAATAGCAGCAGTTTTCTCTTATTTTTGCCTGATTATCAAGATACTGTCTTTCATCCTAATTTTGTGTAGCCAGCTTCAGATCTTCCAGTACACCAGACCTCCTGTGTTGATGTATCTGTCACCACTCTCAGAGATGCTCAGTCCACTTTCTCTCTCTGTGTGCCTGTCCTCCCCCCAGCTGTTTTTAACCCTGATTTTTCTTCAAGGTCTGCCTGTTCTGCATTGTTAGCAATCCATTTCACCAGCAATGCGCTAACCTGCTCTCTTCACAGAGCTGTGGCAGAGGTAGGTGAACTCTTTTCAGCAGCTTCTACTGTGTTTTCACATTCCTTATCTTTTGAAATAAGCTTTATCATTCATTAGTCCCTTTATTATGAAGTCAGATTTATTCCTCTGATTACTAGGTTTTGAATCTTTGCTTTAAATAACACATTTACACAGAAGCCTCATGTTATTATTGGGACTATGCTATTTGTGAAACTCCTTACTTATATAATTTTCCCTTTATCTATTAATCTTTGCTTTTCAGTAACATCCTATAAGTTCTCCCAGTCCTTACCCCTAAGTCCTGAATTAGACTTTGCTTTATGAAAGCAGGTGCACTATCATGATTATTTATTACTCAAAATGAAAGTCTCTCCCTTCAGGAAGCCCCTTGACTCAAAACCAAATCTAATTTCTTCTATTACATGATTGCAGTGAATCAGTAAAATACTTCCAAGCACTATTCATCAGGCATTGCTCATCATATACAGATTTATTTAATTAAAGATGACACTTTTACACTGCTTGGTAGTTCATTCAATCATTAAATAAAACAATAATTGCTGTAACTTATGTCAGCTTCCGCTTTGACTACAATAATTAGTAGCTTTTAGATGCAATATTCTCCTCAGTTGGCTCATAAATATCACACACATTGATTTTCCCCTTATTTTTTTCAACGAAATCCATTTTTTTCCTCTGTTCACATTACTCCAGTTCTACTTACATGTCAGTCTCATTTTCCTGCTTAATCGATATTTACCTGCTTCCTTACCGGGCTAGTAAGAACCTACATCTTTCTGTCTATGGATCTACCATGCCCAATGCCTCACAAAACTGAGTAACTGCCTTGTTGTGAAATGCTTCCAAATCTAGAAAGCAGCTAGAAAACATAAAGCCATGCAACACTAACCCAGAAATAACAGACTGCTTTTCCCCGTTTGTTTCTCAGGCTTGGTGTTAGCTTCACGGTTCCATACTAATCCTTTGCGACACGCACCGCCCCAGCCCTGTAAGCAGCATTATCAGCTGACACCAAGCTGCTTCAACTATAGAAACTCTCAATTACACACTTCTAGGCATTAGGGCATTTTAATTTGCTACATTGACATTAAGCATTACGGTTTGTAAATGCCACCACTTTCTGAAAACTCCTAACGGTCCAAACTCAAAAACTCCGCTAGTGCGTACCAAGCTGTCAGTGCACACTTGCTGTGCAATGTCAGCATGCACTGCATAAGAAAGCACCCCAATCCCCTCTGCTTCCCCCCATTAAAACCTGGGCTGAAACATACTTCAGTAGTACTACATCCTCCTCTTAGGGTAGCTAAGTAGATTCAGCAATTTTATCAAGATCACAGAGAGGTGGAAAGAGGCTTCTGACCTCCACCTCCTTCTTCCCCTTTTCTGGCTGCGTGACACCCCCCAAGCAGACGATTTAATGTGGTACTTTTATTTACTGGTATGATCCACAGAGGTTTTTTGATTGGCATTTGGCTTGTCTCTGATAATGCTCAAAAGCAATGTTTTTAAGAACAAGTGTATAGGACATATGCCTTCAGCTTTCAAACTCTATTTCTTGCTCTTGCACACGTTATTTCCCAGGTCTATCATTAGTGTTTTGAATTGGCTGCAACTTTCTCCTCCAAAGTATTTGTGTTATCAAGAATAGGTAGCTATCCTGAAATCCCCGTAACGTCTACATGTACATAACGAACATTCGTTTGCTGCTTTAACTCAAAATGGGACATGCAACCCTAACTTTACAGTACTCTTACAATTTGTATTTTTTTAAAGGTTATTAGTATTTTTCTCTCGTCTTCTCTCAGTTACCAAGCTTGCCCCTTTTAGCAGAACACTAACTCCAAACCAGTCTTCCACATGCTTTTGCTTTTTATCTTGCACTCTGTTCTAGCTGCCTGCAGCTTTTTTTTTGATCTAGTAGTGAGGCAGAGGCAGATTGAAGAAGCCCTTGGTCCTCTCAGAAGCATACCACTGCTTACACCTGCTGGAGTGGGGCCTCCCTCCACACCCTCAGCTCTAGCACTTCCCTCACTGACACCATCATCACCTACTGCAGCTTCAGGGGTGCAGGAAACGCACAGCACCAAGAGCCAGCGGGGGAGACATGGCTGCCTGATTTGCCAGTTGACTGAGGGAGAGAAAGCACTCTATGCTGTACTACTACATTAGAGGAGTACAAATCGAGCCTTTATACTACAGGCAGAAGGCAAGCTACCGCTACGATTGTTATTTTTTTTCCAGCAAAAGATAGAAACTGATTTATTATCATTAAGTTGAGATTTGCAGAAGGGCAAATGGACACCCACTGACACCAGGGGCCTGATGGGTACATCACCATTTTTTGCGCATTCTTAGTGAACGAAAGGAGAGAACAACCATATGTGTACTCATATATCCACATGCATATGTATACACACACAGAGCATGATGTTTAATGAGGAAGTGCAGGGTAGAAAAAACAGGAGCAACTCCTTTTATACACAGTTATTCCCTTAGTGGAAGCAGTTGTTTTTATACTAATTACTTTAAAAATGCAAATGAAAAGCTAATTTTACTTTTTTTTTCCTCCTTTAAATAACAACCTACATAGGTAGATTTTATTTGAAATTGTACTCCCAAGACATCTTAAAGAATTTCACCACCTTCAGTCTTACTAAAGATTGACTTTCCTGCCCTCTAGTGCTTATATCTGCTTAAATCTTCTATTCCTATGGTAGAAGGTTTCCAAAACCAGAATATGTGGTCTTACTGAAATAATGCTATTTACTTATTACCATACTGCAAGTGATCTAAACAGTTCTTTTGTCATTGCTCATTTACATATCAGACTGCTACCTATACAGTCATCTGAAAGGTCAGAATTTTCAGGCTACTGTTCATCTTACAGAACCAACTTTAGGCAGTTTTCTTTCAGGTTTGGACCAGATAATGGTGTTTTAAATGCATAGCAAACCTATTAGTAAGCTTGGACTGGTAGCTAAAGCTGTTAGCTAGCTATATACCAAACGACAAGTTTCCACAGTATTTACATTTTTTCCATCCACATTAAAAATTCTCTATTTAATGCAATAAATTCCCCCTCTGATGATGTAGTTTAATTTTTTTGCATGCTTACATTCAAAACAATGGGTTGACGTTTTACATCTGTAATTACTCCCACGCTACCAGAAAACCAGTGAATTAAATTTATTTAGTGTTAAATGAATATGGAATGTTATACAGTACATGTAAAGACACTTCAGGATGAGTAAAGCAGAACTAATTGCACAAGAGATTAAAGATTCACCTCAACAGTCAATATTATCAAATCATTACAGCTTCCATCTTCAGAGTGCAAGGTATGTCATGCAAAAAAGAAAAGAAAGCTCAAGAATCCCCAAACAGACAAAACCAGCATTGTGGTACCACTTAAATCTATCATACCACAATATTTTACAAGACATTAAGTGATCATTCATAGAGAATGAAGCATTTTAGCAATAATAAAGAGTTTTAAACATACTTAACAGATTTTGCATGAACACCAATTCCAGCATTACTATACCAAAGGAACAGGCAACATGCTGGGAGAAAGTACCTAAAAATCAAAGCCTTTTTTATTCATAGCCAATATTACTTTCTGCAAGAGTTAAGTTATGCAATCTTATTATTCAGATTCCCCACACAACTGGGTAAGGTTCAGTACATTTTTACATAGAGCATAATCACATAACCACCACATCAGCAAGACGTTTTCATTATCTTGACCAGTTACTACATTTAAAACCACGGTATGATAATGTGGCCAGCAAACAACTTGTCTTCTGGGACAGCGTCCTGTATGTAGAAATATAAGACAACTGAAACAGACAAATAGACTCCTAACCACTTTAAACCCAAGTGAACTCTAATTTTTATTTACATATTTTTGAAATATGTAGGTAAAAACTGCATATGGAACAGAAGTAGAATACACAAGAGAGCTATGATAGGGCTGACTGCACACTGATCAGCACATTCAATAACCCCG
This sequence comes from Cygnus atratus, assembly GCF_013377495.2. Classification (NCBI taxonomy): domain Eukaryota; kingdom Metazoa; phylum Chordata; class Aves; order Anseriformes; family Anatidae; genus Cygnus; species Cygnus atratus. The sequence goes on from NC_066368.1 coordinate 17,495,624, forward strand.
AATGTGTCTTGAACAGGGGGTGATACCTTTTGCACTCTTCTTCTATACAAGTGGTCTCAACAGGGCTACCGTAGGCAGCTGTCACCACGGAATAGCTGCTCATCCCACTTACACGCTCCTCGTCCAGCTCGCCGAGCACAAGGGACCAGAATCTTGCACCCTGATCAGTTTCACTCGGCCAAAAGCACTGCAGGTAAACAACGACTCTCTGCAAGTGCCTCAACTGCAGCTTGAACATTAGCGTGGAAGAAACATAGGGGATGACAGGGTGGTTTTTAGCATTTCCACCTCGCAATACTCATATCCTGAGGGCACCAACAAATAGATTAATTTACCAAAATAATCATACAAAAAGGCCAAGCTGCCAGCCCTCACATTAGAAATGAACTATTTAACTTCCTGGCTTAAATGTAAGCAAGGGGAACTCAAGACAGACCTCCTTGAGGTTAATATTCCAACTACATTCAAAGAAAATAATTTACTAAAACTAACTTGCAAGGTCTACTAGCCTTGAAATGAGGATACAGATGAACTAAAGCTATAAATAAATACTTTTGAAGACATTTTATAGAAATAAAATATGAAACTCTAGTAAGTAGGTGGAAAAGACAGTTTAGTATTCAGCTGGAATATTTTCATAGCCCATCATTCTCAGGAATGTATATTCCATAAATAAAAATACAGAAAAAAATGAGTATTTAATCTAGTTGGCTATTCCTAAACTTCTTCAGATAAAACTTACTTTTTCCCTCCCAAATAAGTGTTAAACCCTGAAAACTGGCTTTTTAAATCTATTGTGCATGAGGAAAGAGATGAGCAAACCAACATTTGGAAAATTTTTTTTTTTTTTACAAGGTTGCAGTTCTAAAACACTTATATTACAAAGCAATGTAAATAAATACCAGGCTAGTACAAAAGCTCTTATTTACAGTTTTACAAATGAAAACATTTTCAGTGTAAATGCAGTGTTTTAAAGAACACAGTATTAGTAAAATGAGTTCCTGTATAGAGCATTACAATTTCTGTTAAATTTCAATGTAGTATTGTATAAAACCATTGTTTTAAGTTAATTTTTGTTTATAATTTAGTACAGGCAAATTGCAGTTTATGCCTGGAATGGTATCTGTTAAAGTGCTGAAAAAGAGGACATTTTTGAAATTTTAGAAAAACGTACTATACATTATTAAAGCTTTATCAAGTCAAAAATGGTAGATTTTGTTCACATTTGCTACCACACCACCTGTTTTTCAACAACTCATTGTAGTTAACAGGATGGCAGCCACTGGTATCTTCACATCCAAGTCTGATGGTTTCCCACAAGTAATTTGTCTTAAGCTTCAGTGGTGACTTCGGGTTTCATAATCTGGTAAGTAATCAAGTATTCTGGATAAGCCTGAAAGAGCAACACATACATTCTTTATTATGATTAAATTTGGAATGTTTGCCAGGAAATGTATCCAGAGGGCAGGAAAAAAGTGAAAAAAAGAAAAAAAGCAAAAGAAAAAAGGCAAAATGTCAAAGGTAAAATGCCTGGAGTATTCAGACAACAAAGACCCTTTCACCTTCAACCACAGCTGGAGTTTGTTTCATGAGAAAAACAAGTCCTAGCACCTCAAAAATAAGGGGAAAAAACACCCGTATCTCATGCCTTTTAAAGAGATGTCTGAAAAAACAACCCCAAAATCAACATACCTGCTCCCCTCTGTAAATGACATATTCTGCTAATGCCAGTCCATTTACACTGGGTCGCCCAGTAACTGAGTGATGTCCAGGGGGAGAATGAGCCATTTTCATAGCACTGAACTGCAGGAAAGACTTGCCCAGTGTTACACGACAGAACAGCAATTGCCTGTGTTAAAGTGAACAAATGTCAAAACAATACCTTACATAACCTACTGACAAGTTCTAATGTTTTTATTTAAGAAAAACAAACAGATCAAGGGTACTTATTTCTTTAGATATGTTCTAATACAATGGCAATTTAATCTCAGTTTTTGTAGACCAATGTTAGGTACCATTTTGCTATGCTCAGGCAAAACTCTTGGCTTTCAAACCCTTCATAAAAGGCAAATTCGTAAAACTTCTTATTCAAAACTCTACAAACCTTGACTAGACTGACATCCTCTGTAACTCTAGAAGATCATCTCTTTATTTCAGAGTACCAGAAAATGCTAAGTAATATAAAGTGAAAAGGGGCAAAGACTCTTAAATCTAAAGGATTTAAGAACTTAGCTAGTGGTAGAAATTCTATAAATCCATGCCTATATTTCAGTGCCTGAAGCAGCAGTGACATGGAGGGATGACTGTTACAATGTGCATTCTCTTCAAAGAAATACAGTATCTGAGTATTACAGAGTTTTTCCTTTCTCTGTAACAGGCAATCAAGTGGACTAAACACTGATATCGCCGCATATTTCATGGAAGCAGCTAACAGATCTCCTCCTCACTCTCAGGCTACCTACCTCTAATTTTTACACTGAGTTAAGGGCAAAGACTTGGTTAAATGCACCAAAGATAGTTAAAGGTTCTCTAAGACAATTATCAAAGTTTTCTGATACTCTGTTAGGCTCAGCATATAGTGAGTGCTGAGGTTTCGTTACCCAAGAAATATTTCTTCACATAATCTTCTGACTTGACTGTCTGTAACATAACATGCAAATGCAAATTTGGATTCTTTTGTGTAAAAGATCGTAACTTACCTATGGCAAACATAACAAGATCTATCTTTGTGAATTGGACATCCAGTGCCACCTCCAATCCCATAGACATACTGATTGCTTTTGGAAGAATTTTCAGCAAAATAAATCCCAGCTCCAAACATGCCACCTATATAGGCATGTCTCTCATCAAAGCCTTTGTGAATGATCGCATTCACAAATGGGGACCCTAAGAGAAGGAAGCAAAACATCTGAAGTACAATATACGGAGATATGTACAACAATTCTACTATCTGTTCCCCAGCTTTTTTTTGATACAGCATTTCCACACACACAAGGAAATCAATCTGCAGAAATTCTGAGCTCCAGTTTACCCTACCCATTTGCTAGAGATGTTATACAAAGAACAGGAGTTGTTGGGTGTACATTTTTAAAGAGATATTTGTAAAAGATAATGTTTAAGGCAACTCCTCCTGTAAGAGAAGGCTCAGTGAATCTTCACTCTCTACAGCATAGCTTCATCCTAACCAAGATTCTGGGATTATATTGTTACAGAAATCCCATCTTCTTCTACTAAGTAAACTGCATTTAAAAAGCAATAAAACATTGAATGTACTCCAATCAAAACTCTGCAGTAACTATCTAAAGGAGTAGAGATTGTTCTTCTGTTTGCCTCTTTAGTGTTTTTCTGTTTTTCACTTTTTATTTACTCACAACTGCCACTTATGTTGGGAACTATGAAGTTTTCATTGTAAGGATGCATTTTGGACCTATTTAATTTGCATTTCAGGACAAACTACAAAGGCACACCCCTTTTTCCCCATTCATAGTTGCTAGTATGTTTTTACTTAGAACTTCAAAGTCCCCTTCATGGAGAGACAAGGAAGTGAAAGTTTCAGAAGGATCCAGTACATTACATATCACTGTTGACAAACATGTTTGTATAAAACTTGTGCAAAATCTAGTACCTACATTCAGTGGGAAAAATTACTGTTTGGGCCAAAAGAAACCCTCCACCAAACGGTGCTGATGGTTAAACAAGTACATAAAGGTGCATTTCAGTATCTCACCATGAAACAGCATCCTTTCATTGGCATGGTTATGATTCTCTTCAGAGACCTCTTTCCTCCTGTGAGTATATCTTTCCCATAGCTTTTTGTTGCACACTTTCTGAATCTGAAACAATGAAAAAATAATTTCCATCTCAAAACTGAAAATTTGTGTTTACTTAACAGATGTTATACCACAGTACTTACTCTAAAATGACACCTAAACAATACTTCTTTCCTTAGAACTCAGTGAAACACTGGGATTCTCTAATATACAATGTTGATTGTTCTAACATAACACCAAGTAAATTGTAACTGAATGCTTAACTAAGAGTCAATTATTTTAAACATCTTAAGCAACACTTCTTAATTTATATTTAGCAGGTTTAGTCACAATTCTACTTCGGTATCCCTCCAAATATAGCTTGATAAAAAACACCAGTAAAAAGATCATCTAGTAAATAAAGAAGACTCTTCCATGAAGACTTCTAGAACACTTTTCAGAGGAAGTAAATAATGCACTCTAAGCACAGGTATGCTGGGCACTGGCAAAGCATTATGCGTGTAGATACAGCCCATCTATTTTACTGTGCAAAGTTTAATATCAGTTTAGCATAGAACTTGTGCTTACAAATTAAAAAGATATTTTAATGAAAATGACCATTTCTTCTGGAGAAAATGCAAACTAGAATTACAATAAATTATTTAAAGCAAGGTTGTCTACTTTCTCTTGTTCTAAGCTTCCTTGGTTTTAAATCAAGCCATAATAGGTCCCCTTACTTCCATGCTTCAGAAGTTTTGCTTTCACTTTTTGCTTCCTGTTTCTCCCTGACATTTCCTCAACAGAATCAATCTTTTGTTTCCTATGAAACCTTCCGTCTTTTTCTTCAAATAACATACAGTTTTCTGTGATGTCCTTCTATGTCAAATTCTCATAAAATTTTTTAATGTTTATTGATCCATCAGACTATATGGGAAAACTTAGTATTTGAATTTCCCTATGCATGGCTCAGAATTGCACATCTCTTATGAAATTCAATAAATAAATATATGTAGAACATTTTACGGACAAGTTAAGGATATTTTCAGCCAAAACACTGAGGATGTAACCATTAGTTATGAAAAATATGACAGTTACCTTTAAAATGTTGTATCTATTGAATACTCCACCAGCATGTCCTCCATCTCTATGCTCTCGGACAGTACTCTGCATCTGAAGATTGAGAATTTTAAGGATGGTCACTTTGCTTCAGAACACACATCTTTCATACTTTCATATAATCGAAAGAACAAATTCTTGAAATTTTCAGACAGTGACTGTGTGTTAAATAATGCCAGATTGTGTGGATGCACATAAACAGATTTTATGATTTTTTTTTTTGGTAATGTATCTTGAGTATGGACTAAATTTCAAATTGAGAGACTGCTGTTATTCTGTTTAGAGCATTGTTTCTTCAAAATTCTGTCTGGTATGATTACTACACTTTGGAAGGAAGTGACTTAAACTTATGTCTTGACAGGCCGGCAATTGGTAGCATAGAATTTATATTATATCCAAAGAGCTCTTCCATATATTAGAAGAGCTTATTAGAAAGTTTTAAAAACATGACTTGCAATAACGTTAGGAAGAAAAAAACCATGGATCTTACAAGCATGGATGTAATAGCAGTGCTGTCAAGAAAGATGGAAATTTGAAGTATCCTTATGTAAGTTTCTCTTTTTATGCTTAGAAATGTCTATCTCACTGCTAAATTGTCCAGCAGTACTCCTGTGTCTATATCTTTAGTAGAAAACCCAAAAATATTATGAGGGTACAAAGAAAGGCATACCTCCTCTTCTACTGATTGAAATTCCTTATCTTCAGAGGAAAGATCTATGAGAATAGTTCCACTACTGGAAGTATTTAGGGTCAGGTATGGGTTAAGTCCTGTGAATATAACAAAACATAACACTTTCAGAAACTGCTTTAAGACTCATTTAGAACGATAAACAGTAAGAATTTTCTTCTTAAAGAAACTGTCTTCTCAAAACTCAGCTTAAAGGATGAATAGTTTTGCTAGGAAGAAAGGCAAAATGTTATCAATGATTTTAATTGCCTTTTATTTACCATCAAGCACATAAGTTTCTGTGGATGTCTAAGTGCCAACCCTCGAATCATTTCACTAGTTTCAAACAAACTTTTTCAAAATCTGTTTATAATTTCTACCCATACATTACCACACATACACTATAAATGCCATCAGAAGCATAGCAGCTGGGTCTGAATGCAGAACAACAATTACATCCATTTATCTGTGGATAAATCTGATCGACCATCGCCTACACAAGAATAACCACTTCGGTCCTGCATAAATAAAGAGGCTTCAGCATAACATTCACTACAAGTTGAAGCTGTTGATCACAGCAGGTTATGCTAATCTTGGTTCACTGGAAACATATCAATCCATCAACTGTATCTTAAAAGAAAAGCGTACAGAAGAATTCAGAGGGCTTTCTGAGAAAGCAAACACAGTCACAGAACCTAACGTAACAGCAAAATATAGTCCCTACCACAAACCATACTACTGTACTCCCTACCTCAAAAACCTTATAATAGCTTCGCTCTAGATCCACACATTACCTAAGAAACTAAACACAAAATGGTGATAACAAATATTTTTTTAAAAAAGGGACAAGACCTGAAAGGCAAGATTCACAGTTCTTCATAGCACAAATAAAAGCCCCCACGCTTCAAGTCAGAAGACATTCTTATCATTTAAAGTGTCATTTTAGGACAAGTTTTATTACCATTTTAAACCAGATATGGTTTATGATTAAAGTATTTATAAAAATAGATTCTATAAAAGCAGTGTTGCATAATAATTTGAAACAAGTATATACCTTGCTGTCCAGAAATCAGTCTTTCAACTCCTTTAATGATTTTGTGCCTATGGCCATAAGCATTAATTCCAATTTCCTTCAATTCTTTGTGTCCCATTTCAACCAACACATCCAGTGTTATCTAGAATGAGAGCAACATCTGTATTCGTACAACAGCATAAGCAGAACAGCACAGCTGCCAATGACAGTAAAAAATATACCTCAAAAACTGAGGCAAAGGTATAAAAAAAGAATACACACGCTGGAGACTTTAGTGTATTATTCTTGTCCTTGGCTTTGACTCAACTACTTTCTCCAAACTTTTGTCTTCAAATAAATATGCTACAAACTACAACTGAGCAACTGGTATTGCTAGCAAGGATCATGTTTCTGATCGGGAAATAAACAGAAATTACCCATCGACACCAACTACTTATTTAACTTCACTGCTTATACCACTGAAAGGAAACATGCCTATACTCTCAAACTGATACAGGCACTTGTCCCCGTTGTTTTTTTTTTTTTTAAAATAAGGATAGGTATTACATATGTTAATATACATATGCATTATATAGATAAATAAAAAAACAGAGTTACAACCTTTTCCTTCCTTCTATTTCAAGTTGAAGCATTGACTCATTTTAAATTTCTCATTACACTATTCCAACCGGTCAGTATTTATTCCCTTGCTTTCTAGGTGAGCATCGGGACATAAATGTGTCTACTTACCTGTTCTCTCTCAAATATGTCAATAAGATGTTCGAGGCCAAGGTTCCGCACAAACTGATTTATGCTAAAATCTACACCTGAAACTGGATATGAAGAAAAACTCAGAACATATATTCGTGTATGTATTATATAAGTATACACATCTTGCACTGTCTGTGGCAATAATGGGAGATACAGAAATTCCTGGTCTCGTGAAGATTGGAAATAAATATTTGTGTCACTAACCAATGGTACTAACACTAACATCTGTGCACATACATACAGTGTGTATGCGTACCTCTACGAGATAAGCAACTAACTAGCTACCACAAACGCATGCTAAAACAACAAATATTTTCAGAACTAACATGCTGTAGAAGTAACCATTTCAGCATATCTGATTTGACAGTAACCTCTTGGAAACTGGATCAAGTTTGTAGTAAAACACAGCTTGGTATGGAGCCAAGCTTCATCTGACTTCTCTTTTAAAACACAATTCACCATTTTGAGTCTGTTCAGAGGAAAAGGAGCCTTTTTTTTTTTTTTTTTTAAGATCTTCTGGAAGGGGAAAGTACTAAAAATCTTGTACAAGATTTCAGACATCTGCTCTTCGTTAATGACATCTTAAGGAATAGGGATATTGTATACTGTAAGTCTCACAGTAACTGTATGTATCTATGGGAAACTTCACACACATATTTTTTCTATTACATGGTAGAAACTAAGCCTCACCTTCTTTTTTCTCCAGAACAGTAGCTCCCTCTGAGCTGTTTGTACCAACAACAGATGGAAGTTCAGAAAAACTACCAGACAAATTATCAAGACTACTTGCAGCAGACAGACTGGATGGACTGGATGGAACAGAAGACAGGGAATCAGCTGTAGAGCCCGTAGTCTGAGACACACTTATAACCTGAGGTTTGTAGCAAGATGGTAAGGCAGAAGGAGGCATTGCTGCTGTCAATAATGCGCTGACATCGTCTGCCTAAATATGAGAAGACAATTTATTAAAACATAGGAACATTTTTACACAGTTGTTTTTCCTAGAATGCATTATAATTATTCCAGACTTATTCCTAACTACACTGAAATATAGATAACTGCATACTGGAACACGTATGCATTTTACAATGCAGTTTGCAAACAGCCTTTTGTGCTAATAGCACGGATGAAATTGTAAAATGTTTAAAAATGCAAACTGTAATAAGATAAACAGTTATGACTTCAATATTTCTTAAAACAAAAACCTTAGGGACAGCTAAACAAGATCCATTTTCTAGGAAAATCCAGCAAAAGTTTCTACTGCCAACCAGAATTTACAAAATAAAACAGAGTTACTCGAGTGTAGCTTTGGATTGTATTATAATATTTGGGGGGAAAAAACATATCAAGAACTTAACCACCAGATAGTTTCCTAAATTTATGTTGCTACAAGGTTTGCTTACATTTGATTGCCACAACTTCTGTATTTGTCAAAATCTAAGTACTGAATTAAGAGCATTAACCTATAAGTACAAACTCCTTTTGTGTTTTTTTCTCTCCACTCCATTTTGAAATAAGTCTTGAACAAGATATCTAAAGGATTAAAAAGGCTCTACTGACTTTCCCCTACCAGGTACATATAAAATCAGAAAACCCACAGCATTTTAAACCCTGCAGAAATTCCCCCATTAGTGTATTTTAAGCTGCCACAAGCAGAAGGTAAATACAGATTCCCCAAAAAGAGCCCCATGACTTACTGTGACCAGGTCTAAAGGTGTTTGTCCTTCCTGGTTTTTCAGCGTAGGATCAGCCCCATGTGCCAGTAACAGGGCACAAAGCTGTGTCCTTCCTTTCTGGGCTGCTTCATGCAAAGGTGTGAAAGCCCATTTGTCCGTAGCATTCACACATGCGTTATACTTTATAAGTAAAGCTGCTACATCTACATGCTGAAAAATAAAGCCACCTGTTAAATTCCAAGGTAATACAGTGTATTAAGCTAACTCAGAACTTTTATTGATACTTCTCTGTAATCATCATTCTGAATTTTTATTGGAATGCATTTACTATAAAAAGAAGTTTTAAAACAAGGTGTTTTCTTCCAGACTTATTTTATTATATTCCAATAAAAAAAAAGTTAAGATTTCTTCTCTTGCAAAAAAGAAGAGACTACAACAGAATTCCAAGGCCAGGGGAACCTAAGGGAAAAGCGCCTGAATTCAAATTTCTGGTTTGGAAAGTACTCCAGCTGCTTTGCTTGAAGACTCGATCCAAACACAAAGATCCCGACACACAACTATTGTCTCAACACCAGCCAGAGAAGAGAAAGTAAGATCTTGTTGATAAGATCTAATCGGCACAGGTATGGAAATACATTTTGTGGAACACCTTTCAGTCTGCTGGCCTTGCAAGCGTTCATGTTCAGAAAACTCAGCTCTGGCAATTCAGACCATTACTTTACAAATTCAAAGAAGCCCTCACTTATAACAATGAGCTTATTACGATTGAATTACTTTTTTGCAAAGATTATATTACAACTCGATAGCAAAAGCTTTCTGGAGAGTATTGGCTGTCAATATGCTGTCAAATTGGCTGTCAATTGGCTGTCAATATGCTGTCAAAGAATTGTATTTTTTTTTTTTTTAGTAAAATAAATCATATGGAAGTCCAAGACATTTACCCCATAAGATGCAGCATTATGCAGAGGAATCAAACCTCCTTTATCCTGTGCATTCACATCTGCTCCATGCTGTAACAGGTACTCTGCAACCTCCAAATTGTTGTAACCAGCTGGAAGGTTTTAAAAGGACAGAATAAATACAATAAACCTTTAAAAACTCCTTCAACAAGCTACAGAGAAATTAGAACTGACTTAAATTGCTTTAAAGTTACTATGTTGTTCCCACTGAAAACAGTTCATTATCTATCAGTGAAGACAGCTTCACCCTATTTAAGAGTATCTGATTTTAAAACCTCTGTCAATAAGCAATAAAAGACACTCTTGGGCTAGAGAGAACTGGAAATATATGCATAAAATACTAAATTAAGGACTTTTTTTCTAAATAAAAAAAGAAATACATATTCCTCTAGCTTGAGGCTAAACTTTTAAGCTTGCTTACACATAGTAAGCTCAGACAATAACTACAAATAACTCCAAACCAATCAGTTAAACGAAACGCTGACCTGCTAAATGTAGTGGTGTTGAATGCCGTCCTTGTGTGTCCCGACAGTTGACATTGTCAGGTGAACACAGTTTTTTAACCCGGGCCAAACAACCTTTCTTAGCAGCATCTAGTAGCGCTGCATCTCCTCTAAGTAGGTCCTGAATATCAGTATCACCATCTTTAACAAGGTCTAAAGGAGTATTTCCATCTCTGTTTTTCTTTGTGGGGTCAGCTCCATGCTGTGCACATCAAAACCAGATGGTAAGTACATAAACAGAATAAACATTTTGCATCTTAGGTATTTTATGCCTTATTGAACAATTATTCTGACATACACTTGACTCTTTCAGAGAGCCTTCCACACATTGTGATAAAGAACAACATACTTGCAAATAGCATTCCTTCTACTGAAAATGTTTACCTACGGTCATTTAGAAACCACAAGCCAACTTCTCAAAGAAGTACAATCATATTTCAGGCTCAACAGAAAATAAGAGAAAGTAATCTCCCCCAGCATGCATAATACCTGTAATAGGAGTTTGCATATCTCATATTTTCCTTTCGCTGCAGCTTCATGCAAGGGAGTGAATTTCCACAAGTCAGCTACATTGACAACTGCACCATGTTTAACGAGCAGTTCTGCAACTTCATAATGACCATATGAACAAGCATTATGTAAAGGGACAAGTCCGCTGGAAAAAAATGTTTAAAGTTACCTTAAAAATTAAAATCTTTTTTCACAAAGAGATACAAACCTAAAACACAATGTACCTTAAACCATAACCCTTCCCCCTCCCTTTTTTAATTTAGATTTTCCACTGTAGTCTAATACAGCAGGAATATCTGCTGCCAAAGTAGTATAAACGCCATCAGCAGTAGCACTGAAGAAAGCTAAAAACACAAGGTATAAAATTTTTAACAATCTACTCTCAAGTACTGCAAAAATGTTTTTCTGGATATTCTGAACAGTTTCACTGTAACAGACCTGTCCCTGAGAACAAATAAGCATCTGAAGAAAAACGGGATGCATATCAGCTAGCAATAATCAGAGCTGACAGATACCATCAGTTACAACTGCCATGAAAATATATAATAAATTTGAGTATTTACCCCTTATCTTTTGCATGCACATCAGCTCCATGCTGAAGAAGATATTCAACAACAGATACCCTATTATATCCAGCCGCAAAATGAAGTGGTGTAGACTGACGGCCTTCAATATCCCTGCAATTCACACTTTGAACCGTACATAGTTTCTGTGAAACCCAACAGACAAAATATACATCACTATACGTAATGTAGGAACACTTTTTGTAATAAATGTTGTTATACATCTGATTTTGAAAAATAGTTCCATTAAAATTTATTTTTACATAACAACTTTACTTTTCATAGGTTGTATCCCATGAAAAAACAATTACCCCCTCCTCCCAAATCCACGCCTGTGACTTATTTCCAGTTTTTATGTAAGAACAGAATACAGCTTTTAGGAGGTGGTGAACATTACATTTTGACCTAAAACCTTTGTATTGCACAAAACTACAGATGACAAGAATTGTAACTCTAAAACAGTCAGTAAAGGGCTGTTGATCTGCTTATTTTTAGAAATTATAGTTTGGCATGTAATTCCCAATTATTTTTAGGACAGCTTTAAGCTTACTTTTACAGTATCCACATCTCCAGCTTTTGCAGCCTCCAGCAATTGTCGATCTGCATCTGAATTACCTAATGGGATACCTTCTGCAAAATAAATGAAGTTGTATGACCTAACTGTAACTTGAAAGAATTTAAGACAGGAAATCATTTCTGCATTTCACGAATTTAAAAGAAATCAAGGATTTTATGAAAAAAGTTATCGACAATTTTTTTTTAGAATTATTACAATTTTTTCTTTTTTAAAGATGTACAACCATAGCTATTATCTAACAGTATTTAAAAAGTTGCCTGTAGCAACATGCTTCCTACCCACATAGGAGTATTGTGGAACCAATTAAGCATTCTGTTTCAGAATCAGACTATCACAAGAAGCTTACCTGTGTGTACAAAAACTAAACCTTACTCATGAAAATCTATATACCCCGCTGCCTCTGCTCACAAATGCACAGCAACTACTTCTTTGAAACTCATTTTCTACATAGAAGATTCTACCCTCCCTACGTCAGGACTTTTACAAAAGTAATTCCAGGTGGCTATACCATTAAACATTCTGAGCACCTCTGAAAATCTGCACCTGAACACTAGAGATTAAATGAAACCATTAACCCTACTTATAAGCAGGACCTTTTCATGTGCATGTGGTTACAGAATAAGAACTGCACAAACCAAACCAGTTTTTATCTATTGTAGAAAGTACTTTTTTTTGCGTTCACTATTATTCCTTGCAGCACTTGAAATGGCAAGTTAAATTCACATTGCTTCCTAAGTACATCTTGAATAAATCGATTGTACCTTGTAGTAGCTGTTGCACACTTTCAGTCCCCATCTGTAAGGCTGTAAAGCCCTGCAGAGAGACAATGGAAGGATCACATCCAGAACTCAACAGCAACCTGCACGTCTGAAGGTGACCACAATGTGCCGCTCTGTGAAGAGAGGTCTGCCCAAGATTATCCAATGCATTAACCTAAAAATAAAACAGAACCTTGAGAATGTGTTAAGATTTTTTTTCTAACATTGTTTTTATTGTATTTTTTCATTACAGCCTGGGAGAACTTCATATGTATTCTTCTTAATTTGATTAGAACAACATTTTCAGCATATTTTCAAAGGCCACAACATTTCAGAAGATAACATTAAAATATAAGCTGTTCATAAAGTTATAAATGCATTTACTGAGGAAAAATAGCCTTCTTTTAGGAATCATGTGAATGATTCACAGTGTGAACAAAAAGTTACAGCAGTTTTACCACATACAGACGTAGTCCAAAATTTTGCTCATGGCAACAGACAACCTTTGTGCCAGTATGTAAAATGGCTTTTGCCTATATTGGCTAAACAGTAGTCTTTCAGATTAAAGACTTCACATGTGTTGCAATCAAGGTAACCAAGATGCGTTTAACAATTTAAAATTATGTACCCAAAGGTTACTTGTATTCCATACTGTTCCACGGATTTTGATCATCACTCTATGAAGTTCACAGCAGTCAGGCTGTATCCAAATTTCCATAAGGAAAAGCTTCAACTCCTAATTTAGCCAATTCAAGCCCAAAATTACAGAGCATGACAGAGTATCTGCTTTCTACATTCTCTTTTTTTAATGCACACAACATCACAAAGTCTACCTGTTTTACAGTTCAGACTAACCTCTTGTTCATGGATTTTTATTTAAAAAAAAGCAGAGTATTATTGCTACTGGACAATAAGGCACATAACATGCTCTGTGAGTTTTCAGTTAACAGTGAAAAGAACTACATCCACGCAACTTATAAAATAGGAATAAAGACAATGCCTCAATGTGCAGGGCTGTACTGACAGATTGATTGGTGGTCTGTGTCTTAAGTGTATAAATATATAAACTTTCAAAACAAATTGGAGAGCAGAGTAGACACTTTACTAAATTATTCTCATGCTATGAAAACCTATACAAAAGTTAAACCTAAGCAAAAGGTATGAACAGTAACTTGTACCTTAGCTTCATGTTTCACAACTACTTCGACAACATCATTATGAGCTTTTTCTGAAGCCACGTGCAGAGGAGTCAAGAAGCTTTAAAAAAAAGAAGAGTAATTTAAAATGTATTTTTCAAAATCTTCTAAACAAACAGGAGCATTCATTCGTAACCACTCACTCTTTTGTTTTTTCATTGATGTTGGCTCCTTTCCTCAGTAGCAATTCACACACTTGTTTTCGCTTCGGATATGGAGATGCAGCAGCACAGTGCTGAAAAACACATTAAAAAAATCTAGCATTAATAACTAGCTAGCAACATAAGGTTTTACTACTTGTTAGTCAGCTGGCAGTAAAGAGTTGGTTGTGTGCAAGGGCAACAGAAAAAGAAATGATAATTCTCTTTGTAATTCAAGAGATTCCACATGGGCTCTGGTATTTTCCAAAATTCCCTCTTCACTAATTGCTGGAAAGCAAAGTTTTACAAACAAAGCTAACGTGTAACTTGGTGTTGCTAAAAATTAGATTACTATATGGAAAAGAAAAAATAATAATTTAGATAACTTACAAAAAACAGGCAATATTAGTCTTAACATTAACATTAAACAACTTTTTTTTTTTTTTTAACTGGACACTTCATGTTCCAGGTTGGTCAGAATGACACTGTTTGACAATGAAACCACGAGTTCTAAACTATTGCCTACTATATTTAGGCCAGCCACAGTACATACAAAATAATTAATAAATCCTGAAGCGTTACCAATGCTGTCTCATGTGTTTGAGGGTGCTTGAAGTTCACTGTCTCCAAAGAAAGATGTTTCTTTATACGAGCTACATCTGATTCTCTTGCAGCCTGTAGCAAGGAGTGACCTTTGAATTCATCTTTAAAAAGAAATAAATACATAACAGGATGTTACATTCCTTAACTCTACAAGGATCAAGAATATTGATTGTTTCAGATAAAACATTCATTTCATTCCTTGGTAGGACACTTAAGGGGCTTCTCCCCACATAGCAGACCATGGTGCAAAAATTTCAACTCAGACTTAAAGCTTCTATACCACTTGACAGAATTTACTAGCTAAGTTAAAACATAACAAGAATGCACTTTGCTTCCAGTCCAAAGCTAGAAAAATCCACGCTGGCTGAACAAGATCTATTTCACTCACCACTGTTCTAGGTTCCACTCTTTGCATATGTACCAGTCAAAGGATAACTTTACTTGTTACCTCTCTTCGGAAAACCATTTCTAGTTGCCAGTGTGAAAATAATTGATAAATACTACATTTGACTTCAATGTACCGCAGAAAGTTACTATTTGTCCACTCTAAGACGGAATAAGGGCATTCTTCTCAACCCATTTAGTACGCTGGACAGAATCAATGCCTTTCATTAATTTCTTTGAACTTTTGGTGATTGTGGCATACTGAAAACACATTCCACGTTTTAAACAATTCTGTTTTTTCTTTCTTCCAACAAACTATAGTGGAATAAAAAAATGAGTATTTCAACAGCCTTGATGCAATGACAGGATTACGTGTGGAAAACAAAAGCACACTGGCGAGGTTGTGAGGGAAAGTGCGTTCAGCGAAGGTATAAAAACCACCACAACCACTTGACTGTAAAACTGACCATACAATTATTGTAAATACCTATGTACAGAATTATAAAATCATAGAATGGCTTGGGTTGGAAAGGACCTTAAAGCCCACTGAGTTCCAAGACCTCTGCCATGGGAAGAGACACCTTCCACTAGATCACGCTGCCCAAAGCCCCATCCAACCTGGCCTTGAACACCTCCAGGGATGGGGCATCCAGCTTCTCTGGACAACTTGTCCCTGTGCCTCACCACCCTCTGAGTAAAGAATTTCCACCTAACATCTAATCTGTATCTCCTCTAGTTTAGAAGATCTAACAGTTGCAAATTATAAACAGTGAAATGTACTACCAAATATTGCCCAATTAACTTGTAAACTAAGCACTTTCCAGATCTCATTTCTGGCAGCTCACTGTGCAGGAAACCTCAGCACATATTACAATCTAAAATTGCAAAACTGATCTTACTTTATACTCACATGCTAATCGTTCTTTTAATTGGGGCGTTGGAGCCAAATCAATGGTGCTTTTGTTGTGACAGTTCAACAGTGTTGGGTCAGCACCATAACTTAACAAAAGAGAACAAACTTCCACCCTGTTCTTAGAAGCTGCTTCATGCAGAGGAGTGAATTGCCACAGATCCATTGCATTCACACATGCTCCATGCTTGAAAAGGAAAGGGGTAAAAAAAGATGCAACATCAAAAACAGATTATTAGAAAAAGGCTTCTGTCATTCATTTCAATGCAGTAGACTGTTAAAATAAAAATCAAAGCTTGTATGCAAACCGTATCCAAGACATTCTCCAGACATTCATTTTCAATGTAACAGAATATTCCAGCACACTGCAGTTTTTAATCCTCTAGTGTCTCAAAGGTATTCACAGAAGCCAAAGGCAGGCTGGTCTCTAGACTTTCTTCTCTAAAAATCAGAGAGGAGCTCTGCTACAGGCCACATCTGATAAAGACCCTAATTCACCTGCTCTGAGTCACCTCTGGAAAAGCTCCTTTTTCTTGTTGCTCTAGAATAAGTCTACAGTGAACACCTGTACTAAGATAAATACACCTTCTGTAAATACCCCTGAGTAATGACAGCCAAGATGTCTAACCAACAGACACTAGACACTCAAAGTCAATCTTGAATCAATACGTTAAGTACAAGGTTCTGCAAGTAATACTCTTGGATATTTAACATCTACATAATTCTTCTCCAGGCACTGTGAGTTCTTTCTGTAAGCAAGTCTGACCAGACATGCTCATTCCCATTGCTCCTGTTAACACGGTAGTGCTAACAAAAAATAATTAAAGATTCACTGGAGCACAAATCCAATAGGAATTACAACTGTAGCCTAACAGTTAAGACATGCAGTAGTGGATAGGTAACTTTTTATGTCTAGTGCCACAGATGTAAAGTTCACTCTACAACTGGCCTGTGGAGCAAAACCAAAACACACAAAAAAAACTGGCCCATGTAAAAAGTTGTTCTCCGTCTTTTTTATAAGCCCCCTTTAAGTACTAAAAATCCATTCATGGCACAGATTTTTGCAGGGCACATCTTGAAGCCCCTGGTTTAATGCGCATCATACTTTATCTTTGGGTTTAACATAATCCAGATAAGCCAATTCAGTTCTAAGAGTTCATTTATATTATAAAAGCTGATTTACCTTTTCTTTGGGGTGAGGGGTATAATTGTGGGCAAGAATTTATGTTGTAATGCTCGTTCCCTCAAGAAACTGATTACATTTTAATGTTAAATTGTTCACAATCTTTATCAGTATTCTTTTTGAAAATCCCTTAATACCGTCTTCTGAAGTATTTTTTCTATTGTTTAATTCACAATGTTGTTCACTTTTTGTTTTGTTTTTTCCCTTTCCCCCCTTTTTTAATGAGTAAGAGTGGAAGGGTTGAGAGCAGTAGTACTTACTTGATGGTAAAACATTCAACTTTGAAGACGAGAGTTAAAAACTGAAAGCACATTTATAAGGGGAAAGCTTCCTCGCAAACAGAAGATTCTGCAGCTCTAGCTTGATAACCACTAACATGTAGAGCAAAAGGAATCCATTCTTCAAGTTTTGAAAACGAACGAAAAATATGCAACCTTGATCTATTGTAAACTGTTCTTATTTAATATTATCCAACCTATTTTTATTTTTTCGAAGACCAACCTTTACTAGAAGCTCTGTTACTTCATAATGACCATAGGAACAGGCATTGTGAAGTGGCACCAAATCTCTACATAGGAGAGAAAGGGGAAATTATCTTAGTACTCCTATTTCAATTCCAAACTATGCAAAATATCTAGAACAGTGCAAATAACACTACACTGCATCTCGAACATTTTATAAAAAGCGGCATCTGAGGTGTTTAAACGGAGTTGAGAGGAAATAAGAAACTGAGGAAGAACCCATAAAAACCCATCAGTATTTTTCGGAACACTAAACACTGAAAATGACCATAAGATGAGAAACTAATTGTACTGTCTGACTGCAAATAAAAGTGCTTTTCTGAGACTTGGAACCCTAATCAGGAAGGACTAACTGTAGTAGCCTTTCAGGAGTGACAGTCATTACTTCCTTCTTCAGTAAGGACGTTGCTGCAAGATTATCTTTTCCCTTGGAAACTAAAGGAGCCTTACTGGCTACCGTTTAAGTAACTGTACATTAAGTAATGTACAACATTCTGTAGTAACAGCAGAGCTGCCATGGTTTTAAAGCCAGCTTTATACTCTCACAAACTGAATGGTCTTGGAAGCAAGTGAGAAATTGCCCAAAACGAATTGTTTCACTGCAGGCTAGTAAGGGAGAAATGACAAAAGTGAATTCAAACACCAAATGGACACTTAAAGATGCCTGATAAGACAGCTATTTATGTAGTTGTGATCTCAGGAAAACTGAGAGGAAAGTTTGCTTTCCATAATCTTTAATGTACACAGATACACATTTTAAAAGTAAGTTTTTCATTATATTTTATGCAACTGTCAATAAACTCAGCACATCCATATGATATGATTGCTACATTTCCTGAGATAATAACCAAATACTTAAAAACGTAGTCCAAACATAACCTCTGGAAAACGGATCTTCAATTTTTAATTATTCTTAGCAAAAAAGTGTAGAAACTTAAATGTATGAAGAAAATTAAGACTGATTCAACATTTAAAATATTTGCTGACTCCTCAGTGATTTATTGAAGTATTTTATTTATAAAATAGACAAACTGAGGAGTGATACCTGAAAGCTAGCATATTCTGTGGTCAGCTCAATTTAGATTTTACTGCTTTATAAGTCTTAAGACTCAACTTAATATTTTTGTCATGACAGAAAGATTAATGGTCTTGACTTAGAAATTCTATTACTATTCCTCACCTCAATTTTGGGAATTTCCTGTTCATTCTGAATAAAGGAAAAATGAACCTACCCCTTATCCTTAGCGTGTACATCAGCTCCATGTTGCAGTAACAGCTGTACTATTTTTACACGGTTATATCCAGCTGCTAAATGTAAAGGAGTAGACTGAAACAACAGAACATAGAAGTAATCAGTAACACAAAATCAAATTTCTTCCTTTTTTTTTTTTTTTCAAAACTTGTTAACAGGACTAATTACTGAAGTCCTTAAAATACTTGTAACACTAAAAAAAACACCAGAGGGCTTGAATCTGACATTTGGTAACTATTTTTATTCTTTATTGACTACTCTTACAGTCCTAATAACACAAATCCTGAATTTATTTCATTGTTAATATGCTCCGGGATTAAGGCCCTCTTAACAAATTTGAGTCCCACAATCCGTTTTTGTGTTTTGTCTATAAACTTTGCTGGGAAAAACTATGTCCCTTGCTAACGGGGAACTACTAACATGGCCTTTACAAGGTATGTCTGATAAATGACAGGTTGTTTTTTTTTTTTTTTTTTTTTTTAAAGTTCTCCCACTCCACAGACTAGCTTCTAATTGTTTCTAGCCGATGCATTCAAGAATACCAGTCAAGGCAGAGTTACAAATTAGCTAAGAAAAATCTTATCCTCTTCATTTACAAACCAATCAACTCAATGAGTTTGTGCAGTTCCAGGAGAATGAGTCTCACAATTATAAGCTGAGAAAATAGCGATGTATAGGTATTCCAGAAATCCCAGTATCTTACCACAAAGCCTTGCACAGAAAAATTTGTTTCAACAAAACTTAAGGGAAAGTGTACACATATTTAACAAGAAGAATAAGGATGCCAAAATAAGGTATTTAATAACCTGAAACTTCAGTAGTCTAGGGTATGATTTTTTTTTTAAATGGAGATTTTGAACGTTTTTAAGTAGTTCTTTAACAATACCACTACCAAAGTGATGAATAACCTCATTCTGAAACAGCAACAATAACTTGCTTTGGGTGTATGACAAGCAAGGGGCCTGCATGTATTTCTTCATAACTGTAAGAGTCTATGAAAAGACCTCCCTTCTTTATCACTGCAAATATGAAGGTCAAGCTGAAGTTCCAACTGAAAAGCCGTGTGTTTATTGCTCCCACATGGAAATACTTACATAGTCCTTTTAAGGTTTAAAAACAAACACCGGACAGGTACTAGAGATATACAATCTTTTTTCCCTACCTATATTAAACAAAATAGAATCTATGTTAAAACATTCTTAAAATCTGGTCAAAAAGTGTGAAACTAAGTTTTTAAATCAAATTTTAAACAAAAATACCTTTCTGCCATCACTCGCATGACAGTTAACATTTAATGGTGTAAGAAGAGACATCATCTTTTCTTCATTTCCACTCCTGAAAAACAAGATATGAAACAGGCATTCTTTTTGTTACAATTATTAGCAGCTTATGCTTTTATGTTTTTCCTTGTTATAATGTTCAGCAGATCTGTTCTAAAGTTATATATTTACTTATGGATTGCCAGCATTAAGGGCAAAGCAAAAAAAATGTGTTTATGTAATTATCTTTGTTGTTTTATTCACAGAAACAGATAAAGCTGTGTATCTAGATGGAATGCCAGCTCATGAATAAACATATTCATAACATACAAAGCCCCATACAATTCTGAAAATAACTAAACCTCAGAAGTTTCCGTTAAAATGCATACCTGGCACTTTCTAAGAGTTCATCTTTCTTGTATTCACCTGGAAGACAAAAGGGAGTTTCTTTAGTTGTTAAATAAATATCCATACATGTTAAGTTTCCAAGTTGAAGTTTACTATTTATCATTGACTTCCAAAATTTGACAGTCCAGTTTTGAACCAGTACAATGAAGTATTTATCTAGAATGTATCGCATAAATGAGATGATAAGGCCATATAGGAATTTTCTAATTAGAATTATAAAACAGAGAAAAAGTAATACAGTATATTTGTAGTTTTTTTGTTTGTTTTTTGTCCCTCCCCACCCCTCCCCCCAACATTAAATTCATTGGAGCATTATTAGTCAAAGTAATCTAAAAATTATCACTTACCAGTCAATACTGCTTTTGCGGATGGGTCTGCTAAATCCAAAGCTGTTCTTCCATCTGTGTTCCGGATGGTTGGTTCAGCACCATGCTGCAGCAATACTTCAAAATGCAAAAGGTTTTCATGAGAAAACAGTTCTACATGACAAGCCTTATGAGATATATTGTAAGCAGCAAACACAAAAAAATCCAGTTATCATTTCAAACTTCCCCTCTTAACTTCTTTATGTCAGAATTCCATAATGCTACCTGTGAACAGTTTAACTAGTGAACCACATTTTATTAGAAAAGAGCAGAGAAGAATCGGAACAATCAGAAACTGGCAGGAGGCAACTTCAGTTGGAAAACTGAGACTGTCCCCCTTTCCTCCCCCCAAAAACAGTAGCTACTTCTCATTAGGTCCAGAGCACACTACTTCAAAACCAGTAGAGACTATACCCTAAACAGTACACAGCAGTAGAAGGCTGTACATCTTCATCGACCTTGCACTGATATTGGGGACAAACCAACCAGGTTATATATACGCTACTCTCCAGATGTGCTCATGAATAAATTATATTGGAGGAAACGACACAATCAAAAAACTAGTTTCCCAAACTCTCTACCTTTCTACCTCTTCCCACCTCTTAAGAATTACGTAGTCAAGAGACCTCATCAACATAACGTACTCAGCTTGTTTAAATTTAGTTCATATCCTTAGCTAATTTAACATGACTGCAATGTAAAGAGACAGAATGAATCCATTATTAAAAAACAGTTTTATTCTTCCCACTGCACTGTAAGTAACAGCAGAAGGCAATGTAAGAGTCTAGGCTGAAGCAGAAGAGAATCTAGCTCCATCCCATCACTAAGGCTTTTCTCCAATATGTCAACATGAATTAATATACTTAGGCAATTATCAAAAACAGATCTAAAAACTGTAGTTACTTTGTTCCTCATAAAACTGACATATGAATTTAAGCTTATACAAGATTTTTATTTTTAATCCTTATAAACTGACTGTTTCGTAGAATAAAAATGGTCTTTTATTTCACAGAATAAAAATGATTCTTGATTTTGTGGTAAAAAAAAAAAACAAACAAACACACACAAGTCAGTCACAGGAGAAGTGCAAGAAAATTACCAATGCAAACATCTGTCTTGCCCTTAATGGCAGCTTCGTGAAGGGGAGTGTAATTCCAATTGTCCCGAGCATTAGGATCTGCACCGTGCCGTAAGAGAAGATTGACAACTTCGGCATGTCCAAAAGAACAAGCGTTGTGAAGAGGAATAAGACCTCCATCATCTCGTGCGTGGACATTGGCACCACTTTGAAGTAAATATTCGACTACATCCTTCCGACCAAAACCTGGAAGAGAGAAAGAGCTTTGTCTCATCTGCCAAGGATGAAAGATGTTGGAGAAGAAAACTCCTTCTCCCACACACCCGTATTAAAACGAGATTTAACGATTTTCTCTCTGAATAAAAATCCAAACTGGCATTTCTTACAAAAGGAGCATTTACATGGTAAAGCCATTTTTGAAAACCCCCGAATTATATTAAAATCAGTAGAAAAACAATATTCAAGATTTGAACAATTAGTATTTTGGTAGAACTCCCACGAGTCAACAGCTTCTTGAAAAACAACAGAAACCAGAACACTGACAACAAAACCTCTTTTTCAGTCATTTTACATGGTAATTAAAGCTAACAATATTTTGTACAACACTGCCAACCTGCAGCCAGTTTGCAGAAGGACCAATAGATGAGCTTAGGGAATAGGAGTGGTGAGTGGTTACAAGCCAATGCATATATGATTTATATTTTAAATTATTTAAATTAAAAAAAAAATCACATAGCATGAAAATTATTTTACATTACTTTTTTTTATAAAAAACAAGCAAGCACAGCACTGATTACAAGTTAAAACCATCAGCATGGCTATCTGCTTTCTGAAGATTAATTAACATAATGCACACACAGTTGCCATCTTTGAAACGATCACTTAAGAAAATCCTTCGGAAGGTAAAAAAGTTTATCTGAGACCGACCATACTCCATAGATGAAATATATTATAGAAATGCACAACCGTAACTGAAAGATGTCCATAAAGTCTATTTTAAGTGATCCATAATCTGACTATGAATATTCGATTGTGACCGAAACACAAAAACGCTCTCACACATTCTGAGGCAATTTTACGATCCTGTCATTCAAGTTACTGGACAGCAAAAAATATGCTGATTTTGGGCTAGAAACGTATTCTAAATAAGATAATTGCTGTTCCAAGCCAATTCTATGGCTACTAATATTTAACTTCATCTGTATCTCACACATTTATATAACAGCAAATATTGCAGTATCTCAAACTATTACCAAACGTATCCATGTTTTCTTCAGTACCTTTACAAGAAGCCAGCACGACTTAGGAATTCTGCTTATAGCTACCGTGCCTATACACCTGTGTTCTAAAGGACGCTGCCTGAAACATTCCCTCAAAGGCTTCACGAAGGCCTGCTTGGGTCTTGGGGACTGCGAGCACAGGCAAGAGCCATATATTGGTATGTATCAGACTTGTGCCAGGTACCTGCTGGGAAACGTCCCATGCATGCCAGACTCCTGTGCTTTAAATACCTGAGTTACAAACCGTTTTCCTGAAGAGGTCAAGAACTGGTGGGGGATGTCTCCTCACTTGAGCTTCATCTCAAACCAAATAATCCTCCAGCTGCAAACACCAGTGTACTCTGAGCTAGTGAATTTGAACTTCAACTTTGGCCATCATCCAACCACCCTCAGCAGGTAGACAGAGGACAAGGCAAGCAGAACCTAGAAATTATGTTTATTCCTGACAACTACACAGCATTTCAATAACAAAATCGTTGAAGTATGTTTTAGTTACAACTGAACTTTTTGGCTTTAGTTTTGTTGCAACCAAACACTCTCACAGCGTGTTCTTCAATAAACCTAACTATTTGGTTGACCCTTCTCACAGACTGACAGCAGCTGAAATCCCGGACCACGAAGCACTTTCACTTCCGCTGCTAACAGCTCAAAAAACAAATATTGCAATTTAAAACCATTTCTGGAATCTGCAATCCTATTCTTTTCATTGTTCAAAGTCTACAAACGTAATCAGCTAGCCATGCCGAGAGGAGATTCTGTAGGGAAGCTGTACGTGCCAAAGGCAGGCCACGAACGCATCTTTCCTCCTCCTCCCTCAAACATTCCCCACGTGCCCCATGAAGTTCTCATCGTTATAAAAGAGATTTGTGATACTTTCTAACCTCAGAATGAACTCCAAAGTACAGCAACAGGCACAATACCGTACTGGTGATGCGTTTCGATTCTTCAGAATACATTCTTAGTAACGCCAACCTCAGCATGCTAGCACCTTAACCTCTGAAGAGCCACATCCTGTACCTCAGATTCACTGTTCGCTCTCAGTGTTACGGTTACTGTATTATAATCAACAGAAGGCACCTGGCCTGTCCTAACATAGAACAGGAGGTCAGCACACTTAGGTGCGCACTGGGTCAGACCTGCAAGCCGTGCAAAACCAATTTATCTGCACGGGCTCAGTAAGCCATATTCACAGCACACGAATGCCTATTTCTGCTGCCCCACAAAATTAGTACCTATACAATATATACCCGTGCAGACAAATCACTTATGTATTAAACTATACGTAGCATATTTTACTATTCTTAAATCTAGCTTTTGTAACTAGATATCATAAGTACTCTTATTTTTCTTACATAGGTTCTCTTAAATTTTTCCTGCATCTTCAAAAATTCCAGAAATTCTCTTTCTAGGCTGAATGCATAATGAAAATTTGCTAAATTCTTACAGTATCTATTCAGAGTAGACTTTTCACAAGTGCCACAGTCCTGCAAACACATTTTCAAAGCTGCTATTTGATAACAGACTGCTTGGTATCTTCTTTTGGTACCCAAAGAACGTTTTCCAGAAACCGCTTTAGCTATGTTAGAAAAGTCTCTGATCCAACTTTCTGTCTAGAAGTTACAAGTCTGGGGGATAAACATCACTCATTCTTGTGCAGAATGCGTTCCTGTCCCTCACAGCTGTGGTGTATAGCCACCATTTTGAATACAGCCACCAGCCTGAGCAGGAATCAATACCAATACGGACAATGAGCTGCGGTAAGCCTCCCTACCAGTGAGGAGAACTCACCTGGGAGCCCTCTGGTTAGCACATCAGTTCAATCAGACAATTCATGAGCTACCCATAGCTTCTCTCAGTGCAAAGCCAGCATCCAATTGAAATACACCCCCAAAAAGGACAGCAACATCTCCAAACTACCTGCTGTTATTTTAATGTTGAGATGGGATCACCTGCATCAGACCAATTTCTGTAACTGCACTTCAGCAAGGAGCACGCAGCAGGGACTCCTCACTGCTCCGGGGAAGCATTTGTACAAGAGGGCACCACAAATGGAAACAGAAGTATTTTCCACAGGATGTATGTGTACAGAGGAGGCGGCCAAACTCTGTACAATGGCCTCTCCTGCTTTCACTGTGAGTGGAGAGAGAGGACAGCCCGTGCTGACACAGGCAGGAGCCACTGCCGACAGAAACAGTTCCTCTTTGCTGCTAGTCCACTGCTGCAAGAACGGTTTTAATACTTTTTTTTTTTTAATGTCATTTCTAAATTTTTTTGTGTCTCTCAAGCTCCCACCAGAATACCAACTAAACGGAATCACAGCTTGCTCCTGTGCAAGATAACCAATCTAATTATCACAAACACTATTTCTTACTGCAAAGTAGCAGAGCTACCAGGGGCCCTCAGCTGCCTCCCTTCTCCCACCTACATCAGCTGAGCAGCTCACTGCACTTGTTCCTCTGAAAAGTTACAAACTTTTAATTGACAAATACTCGATATTAATCACCACAGAAACTTGCCTGTGCATCTGTATAGATAATGTCATAATTGACATTCACTTAATTCTGACAGGATAAGCTACACAAACAACTGAGCTCTCATTCTTCTCCACTGACACTGCCCCAGCTGTCTGTGGGTTTTTTTTGGATGAATTTTATCTTGCAGGAAGGGCATTTTGGTATTGATAAGTCCCCAAAACATTATGATACTGTCAGTTTGACAATACACTGCTGACGATGAAAGGGATTGACTGCCCTTGAGTAAACACACGCAGCTAATGGTGAGAGAATATTGAGCCCACCACGTTGCAAAGGCTGGTGGGCTGCTGTGTGCTACAAAAACCCAGAGAGCAATCAAGACCCCAATATGTATTACTTCTAATAAAGACAAGCTCTCCCAGGGAAAACTTTTTTTTTTTTTTTTTTAAAGAAGAAAGGTATTTTAAAAGTCTCCTATACAAAATGACACGTGTAAAATGAAACCCTTTTTCTCTTTAAGTTGCTAGGTAAGGGAAAAAAGGTCCGGGCAAAGTCATTAAAAACGAAACCCAAGTTCAGGTCCCAGATTGCCCCAAAAAGAGGAAAAAAAGCAGTAAGAAAACTATCTTCATAGTTCTGCTCCACCTCTTCCATAAAACAAAGTCTTGTAACTGAATGAAACTAGTCAGAGAAGTTTTGTAACATATTTTCTAAGAACACACACCTAGGCTAAACAAAGCAAAAATACAACAGACTTTTGCTTTTATTTCCTGGAATGTAATTCCTTCAGACTCAAGAGACAAAGAATTACTCAAACTGTGAATAACATGGAAAAGCAAATCAAAACAAAAACAACCCCAAATCCAGGAGCTGCTTATGTCCATCTTCCAAAACTGAGTCTACTGCAGGTATGCTGACAACAATGAGTGATCTGAAGCAGTGGCAGAGCACTAAATCAAGAAATTATGCATTTATTCTACATCACATTTTAACCAGAAACTTTTGGCGTACCCTTCAGTCTTGCGAGAAAGCCAATTCATTTCTCTGTATCAAGTCTGAAATAGACATAAGCAGGGCCATGGCCTCTCCCACTTACACACACCACCCTGCTTAGTGTCAGAAGTCCAACAGATACATGAACTGGCTGCTATTTATTTTTTTAAAGAAAAAGTTTTCTATAGATCTGAAGCTCTGTTTTTTTAAAGCCCAAACAGACCGCTGTTGTCCAGAAAGGTAAACTAGATCACTACATTGTACGAGAAACACCTTAGGCACAAAAAGCAAACTAACAAAACAAAAACAACAACCTCCTGCTTCTCCAAAAGGCTGTGAAGCAAACTCATTTAGAAATTCACAGCTTATCAGTGAACAGGCAGGACAAACTTATAGAAACATAGCTGCAAAATTGTTTTCCTCTGACAGGATATTTTAAGTTGTCCCCTGGGCTCTGTTGCTGCTCAAGTATCTTAAGTCTGCGAAATGCAGCTGTCCTGCAAAGGAGGCTCGCAGGAACTTAGATCCATTAATTCTGCTGAATGAGGAAAAGCGGCATCTTAATTAGAAACCTTCTCCAAAATAACTCAATGAAAAAATGAACATCTTTATCAGTTATCCATATTGCTTAGCTAAAAAGCAGCTGCTGCCTCTCGCACCCAGCCCGCCTTAGGGTCCTGCGCCTCACACTGCAGTGCAACCAGGAGGAACAACACGAAAACAACCGCCACAATCAAGCCTTTGTCTGAAAAGGTGGTAGACAATCTTCTGGCCAGCGACCAGCAGAAGCAGTTGCTCTGTGATGTCAGTTATTTGCCTTTTAAGTGCTGAATTAACAAAGCCTGTTTGTTACCGATAAGGACGCGAAAACTTAGAAACCCAGTTCTCCGACAGCCACCCTCCGTGGGCGAAACCCTAAAAATAAACAGGGCTGCTGAAGCCGACAGAGGCGGTCCGGGGGCCGCGATCACCTGCCCATGCTGTCAGCCCACACCACGGCCACCCAGCACCGAGCCCCGGCGTTGCCCAGGCAGGCGGGGCGGCCCCCGGCCGGTACCTGCGGCGAAGTGCAGCGGGCTGGACTTCCTGCCCGCCGTGTCCCGGCTGTTGACGTTCTCGGGCCGCACCAGCCGCTTGACCCGCTCCACGTCCCCGTTCCTGCAGGCCTCGAACAGCTCCCGGGCCGGCTCCGTCGCCGCTCCGCAGCCCGGAGCTTCAGCCAAGGCGGCCGCGCCGCCCGCGCACCGCCGCCCCGCCATGCCGGGCCGGGCCCAGCAGCCCGCGGCTCCCCGCTCACAACCCGCGGCCCTCGGCGGCGGCCCTCGGCGCGGAGCGCGGGGCGGGGCGCAGGGCCCGGCGCATGGCGGTGGAGGGGTCCGGACGCAGCGGACGCAGCGGACGCAGCAGCGGCAGCAGTAACAGCAGCGGCAGCAGTAGCAGCAGCACCGCCGCCCTCGGCCTCGCTGCAGCAGGAAGGGGCGGGCACCCGGCGCAGAGCGCACGCGCCTAGCCAGGGGCTGGGCATGCGCAGAGGGCGGCGCAGCGCTGCCGCGGGGCCTCGTGTGAGGGCTGGGGGAGGGCGCAGGCTCTGGCTCGGCCCCTGGGGCTGCCCCTGCTCTCCCAGAGCGGGCCAGGGTTGAGGGGGCTGCCGGTCTCTCGGCGACGTCTTCTGCACAGAACTCCTCCTGCCTCCTTACTGGCTCTTGTCCCGTCCCTAGAGTCCATTATTGTGTAACGCCATTCCAAACTGGATTCCTGTTCATGCGAAACAGTTTTTCTCTACACTTCTGTCAAAGCTGGGGAGGAACTACGACAAAACAAACCTCCCTTCTCCTTTTTAAGAGACGATTTGGGGCTCAAAAAGGCAAATGTAGAGCGAGTGATCTGTACCACAAGAGAATAAATAGTCCCTTGCTGCTTACAGTAATCAAATGTAGATCAAGATGTTTCTTCTCCACAACAAAAACTGCATTCTCATACAAAGCACTTCATGGTGCCATCAAAGAAAATCCTTACATATTTATGTAGCAAAATACATTTCTCAAAAGGAAGTGCTTGAATAATTATAAACTGGAAATAATACAACATAAGTTAAAAGAGATTGGAATATACTGTTAGCTGACTTTGCCAATTCATGGTTTTGGAGAAAAATGGAACATCTTTCTCCATCCCGTAAGGGTCACAAGCTAACTAGAAAGGGATTAACTTGGTAATATTTTAAATGTATTTTTCTACTTGTGCTATAATATGTAAATAAAAACACTTCGGAAAATGTATTTGATGAAGGTCATGAGTGCCCTGTTGCAGAGACAGAAAAGCACTGCATCATCTTTCCTCTTCAAAACATGAGGTTTCGGAGAGGTGGTGTCAGTGGGGATGCCATTTGACCCCAGGCACCTCCTGGTGTGGTGCAGGTGGGAAATGAGAGTTACCATGTCTTCCCTGTGAGCCCCAGTTCTTCTGGTGAGGGCATGTGCCAAAGCATCTCAGAGAAGCCTGACGTATTTATTTATTACATCTGGCAAAAAAGCAGGCAGTCTATAAGCGGAAAAGAAATCACAAGACACTCCTAAGAAATGCTTCTCACTTTACCCATGTAAAGAGTGTCATCTCCGTGATGTTAGAAGTGTAGAAAAACAGGATCTGTAGAGAGAAAATATATTTTATTAGTCTTATTAGTGTAGTTGGAAAAAAAAAAAAAAGACAAGCTTTTGCATTCTTACCCCTTCTTCATGCCGATGGCAGAAATAGCAAATGCATTATCTTGAAATTGTCTGTTTCTGTTTCAAAGCAGAAGAAGGGGTTGTGTGTCTGCAGAAGTGTAAATGTCTGTGTCCATACAAACACTTCGTGCTGCCCAGGCCCTCTAAAGAAGAACTAGAACTTATTTTCACTAGTTCAATATGAACTCTAGCTATGTTTCTTTCTTTGGCAAAAGCTATTATGAAATGCTAATGGAGATAAATGAGAGTTCAAAGAAGACCTTGACTATAAAATATATGCTATTTTGGATCTAAAATAAAGAACTTCTTTCTACATTGTTAAGCTAGAAAAATGCTATTTTTTCTAAATCACCTATAGCCTAACTTCCTTTCCCAGTATGGCTTCCTGACAACTGGAGTGTAAAACTATGGCAGGTCTCTCTGAATGGAAAATTATTTTAAAACATACTCCAAGAGCAGGATTCAATTAGCCTTGAGTTCAGTGAGTCAAAGACTTACCAACTTTCCGGATTGGCGGACGAATCCTGAATCCGTCGCCCTGACTTTTCAGATTCACATTACGTAAAATCTTTTATTTTATTTCTTTTATGAGATAATAATCTGTAAAATTCAGCGGTGTCTTTTGGTCTTCTGTTGGGCTTTTTCTAGAGAAAGCAGGGGCTGTGGCTCCACTGTTACCAGCACCACCCAAGAGGCTCGCCATTAGCACCTCACAGACCCGTGACTGCCATTTTGGGGCTGTAATTTGTGATGTACCAGTAGCTCTACCTCTGCCTCACATTTATTTCAGTGGCATGGCCTGCTCTAATAGAGACATTAGAGTATTTTTACGGGTCCTTGAGCAATTTATTTAGAAGCATGCTTGGTTGGTCGCTAGAGGGCAAGAAAGAAAAGGGGAGGTTGGGTACACGCGGCCTGGTTAGGCCTCCTCGTAGGCCCAGGGCTGGCCCGGCCCTCGCCTCCCAGCCCTTGGCTGCGTGAGGACTTCTCAGCGCTTCCTAACCGTTTCCTTAGTGGTTTGCCTTTCTTTAGGATGCAAAGTAAAATTAGTAGGACACTTCAAGTGGTCAGACATTTAACTTATTGCCAAAGAATTCCAAAATCTACTCCTTTTGAAGTATTTCTGGGTGAGACTTGGCAAAACAACCAAACCAAAAATTCAACAGTCATTAATGCTGTACATCAGGACATTATAAAACATGCCTATAAAGAAATAAAGAAAATAGATAATTTTGAAGAGAAGTGGCCTGCTGTTTAGTTACTAAATTTTTAAAACTATGAACAGAGACTTTGTCAGTGCAAACTAGTTTTTAAAAATAGAGTGATCAACTTAATAATAAGAGCATACCACAAAATGAAAGCAGTACAGCTGTACAACAGTGGATATAGGCACAACCACTGCTTTAAAGGAACTTAACTTTCTCCTTCCCCTTCGCATCCTATCTATCAGGTATTTTGGCTACGCATCTTAAACAAGCAGGAGCTAGTTCCTTTCCCCTGCCAGTCCATCTCTGTAGTTACTGGTTTTGTATGGGCCAGCTTCGTTTTACCAGCAGGTGGAGGTAAAGTGGAAAATATAAAATATTGTTCTGGAAAAAACAAAGAGGAAAAAAAACACAATAAAATGAAAGGAAACTTGGAGATACTGAGAATGAGCATCGCAGAGACGATCGAATACATAGCCAAGTGGTCCCTCCAGGAGATGGGGCTACAACTGCAGTGCTGACAAGCTGTAATGGTAGGCGATGTAGTCATTGAAATGTTGTATCTGTGTATGCAGCAACCATGAGAACTGTTCAGCAACACGGTGACCAGCTGTGAAGATGACAGTTCACATGATACATTTAGGGAAGATTCTTGTTAGCGGTAGGGAGAAGCTTGTGTTCCTGACACCAAAAGCACAGAAAAGCATGTTGGAATTCATGGAAACTAGATTACTTAAAAAAATATATATATATAAAAAGAAAAAAAGAAAAAAAAGCCTTTAATCCTGAATTGGATTCTTGTGACATCTTTAAAATTATTCCAGTTTTCCCATCAGAGGCTACTAGGCAGACACATACATGGAGGGCTTAAAGGGAGCTTTTGTTTGTTTTTCTGTAGTGCCTCAAACATGTCTGGGAAGACAGAGAGCTTTTATAAAAGCACAGACTCTGCACGTACAAAACCAAAGTACGTGGATTGCCAGCATGGGAACATGGCAGAGGCCTGGAGAATTGTTATTTGTTGTTAGGAAGAAAGCCACAAGCAGCAGTAGAGGAGTAGAGCCAAAGATAGGCATTGACTAGGGATGCTAGCAAAACATATCCATTTATATCTCTGAGGTATGATAATAGGAAAAAGCTAAAAGGAAATACAGGCAAACTAGAATGTCTATCCAACCATGCCATATTCAGCTTTTCTGAAGATAACCAAAAGCAAAAATAAAGTTGGATACCTAAGTATCTTTGCTTAGAGTTTGTCTAGAAATGACTGAGATGGGAAACAGTAATTATCTTGGAAAATTCATTTTTGTGGGAGAAAAAATTCAGAGGACCTAGAAGTAATGAGAGAATTTCCATGCATTTAAATTGCAGATCAAGTGACATTATTTGAACAGAATTTCATATTTATTTCCTGTCCCAACTGAAAAAAAAAAAAAAAAAAGGCTTTGGGCACATTCAAACATTTTCACAATTTATCCTGGCATTTAACAGAAGTGCCCAGGTTCTCTATGCAATTAACAAGGCAGGCTGGATTCTAACTGATGGGCTCTTAATTGCCCTTTGAAGCACTTTACCTCTTTCCACTGATCGTATAAGAAGCTCATACCTTTAATTTGGATACCTAAATTTCTTGCCTATAGTATGTAATGTAAATACCATGCAGAGCATGCAGTGTGAAGAAAAGCAAAGAAGCAACTAAGTCTAATCATTCTTTAAAAAGTGGTAGTGTGCTGCTCCAACTACTTGCACGTAGATTGGCATAATGTTATTTCAGGACAAATCTATGAGAAGCAATTTCTCAAGAATTCAAATGATGGCTTCTTGGAACAGCTAGTTCCGTAATCTTAAAAAAAAAAAAAAAAAAAAAAGCTATTCTATTCTCGACTTAAGCTGAAGCAACACAGTTACTTGGTTCAAGAAATAACTGTAGTTTCATCATGAAGTGATAATGATCAAATCCAATGAATTTCAACATTTTTAATGGAAGGTTTCTACTGAAAACTTGGCATGGCTCTGATTCAGAAGAGGAATTGTGATGAAAAGAATGAATGTGGTTACAGTCATTAAAATCAGATATGAAAAAAGACTGTGAAGTTTATATTATGCAGATTATAACTGAGTGACAGTAACTAGGAAGTAAGTTCAAAAGATTATGGGACTCAAACTCCAATGATCATAAATTGTCAGTAAAAAAAAAAAAAAAAAGAAGCCATTAAAAAAAAAAAAAAACAGGAGGACTATGTGAAGTGAACACAGTTAGTGTGCTAAGCATTGTTTATCATGGAGCTAAACCAGCACGTGACAACTAGAAGCTTCTCCTTTGGGATGATTTTTCCAACAACTTACTACTTACTGTAGCCAGTAATAATTTCTCAAGAAGGGTAAACAGATATTCTTGGAGGAAAAAGTTTTCTGATCCATTAAAACAATTCTTACATTCCTATATGCAAGGTTTAAAATCTGCATCACGACAGCTTGTGGTTGGGGTCTACTACAGGCCGCCAGACCAAGGGGAGCCTGTGTATGAGGAATTCTTGCTTCAACTACAAGAAGTCTCGTGCTTGCATGCTCTCATCCTGATGGGGGACTTCAACTACCTGGATGTCTGCTGGGAAGGCTACACAGGAGGCTGTAAGCAATCCAGAAGATTCCTAGAGTGCGCTGAGGATAACTTTGGTCCAGGTACTAGATAAACCAACCGGAGGAGAAGTGTTACTTGAGCTGGTTCTCACCAACATGGAAGAGCTTATTAAAGAGGTCAAGATTGGAGGCAGTCTGGGCTGCAGTGACTATGCCTTGGTTGAGTTTGTGATCTCGAGGAATACAGGCCTGGCAAAGAGCAAAGTCAGGACCCTGAACTTCCGAAGAGCAAAATTCAAGCTATTTAAAGATGTAGTAGCTGAGATCCCCCAGAACACTGTCCTTAGGGACAAAGGAGCTGAGCAGAGCTGGAGACTCTTTAAGGATGTTTTCCTTAGAGCGTAAGAACTCTCCATCCCCCTGCGTAAAAAAGCAGGAAGGGAGGGCAGACAACTGGGATGGCCGAGCAATAACCTGCTGGTCAAACTGAGGCACAAGAAGGAAATGCACAGGCAGTGGAAACAGGGACACATGGCCTGGGAAGAGTACAGGGATGTGGTACGGATGTGCAGGGATGGAATAAGGAAAGCCAAGACATGGATGGAACTGAGCTTGGTAAGGGATGCAAAGAACAACAGGAAGGGATTCTGTTCTTCCATTGCTCAGGAAAGAAAGGCCAAGGAGATTGTACCCCCTCTGGTGGATGAGAAGGGTGAACTGGTAACAACAGACATGGAGAAGGCTGAGGTACTCAACAACTTCTTTGCCTCAGTCTTCACTACCAGTCAGGCTTCCCAAGTCTTTCATTTCCTTGAACCTGTAGATGGACGCTGGGGGAGCAAAGTCCCACCCACTGTAAGTGAAGAGCAGGATCAAGATCACCTGATGAAACTAAACACGTACAAGTCTATGGGGCCTGATGACATGCATCCCAGGGTCCTGAACGAATTGGCAGATGTAGTTGCCAAACCTCTCTCCATCATATTTGAAAAGTCCTGTCAGTCAGGTGAAGTCCCTGGTGACTGGAAAAAGGGAAACATCACTCCCCTTTTTAAAAAAGGGTAGAAAGGAGGACCCAGGGAACTACAGACTGCTGAGCCTCACCTCTGTGCCTGGCAAGATTATGGAAAAGATCCTCCTGGAAGCAATGTCAAGGCATATGCAAGACAAAGAGGTGATCCAAGACAGCCAGCATGGCTTCACCAAGGGTAAATCGTGCCTGACCAATGTGGTGGCCTTCTATGATGGAGTGACTGCATCAGTTGACAAAGGAAGACCGATCAATGTTACCTACCTGGACTTCTGCAAGGCCTTTGACATAGTCCCACATGACATCTTGGTCTCCAAATTGGAGAGATATGGATTTGATGGGTGGGCTATTCAGTGGATAAGGAATTGGCTTGAAGGTTGCACCCAGAGAGTGGTGATCAATGGATCTATGTCCAAATGGAGGCTGGTGATAAGTGGTGTACCTCAGGGGTCTGTCCTCGGACTGTTACTGTTTATTATCTTCATCACCAACATAGACATGGAATCGAGTGCACTCTCAGCAATTTTGCAGATGACAGCAAGCTGAGTGGTGTGGTTGATAGGATAGAGGGAAGTGATGCCATCCAAAGGGACCTTGGCAGTCTTGAGAAGTGGGCCCACATGAACCTAATGAGGTTCATTTAGACAAGTCTAAATGCAGGGTGATGCACCTGGGCCAGGACAATCCCAGACATGAGTACAGACTAGGAGAAGAACTCATTGAGACGAGCCCTGCAGCGAAGGCCAGCTGCATCCTGGGCTGCATTAAAAGAAGAGTGGCCAACAGGTCGAGGGAGGTGATTGTCCCCCTCTAGTCATCCCTCATGAGGCCCCACTTGGAGCACTGCATCCAGGTCTGGGGCCCCCAGCATGAGAAGGATATGGAGCTGTTAGAGCTGGTCCAGAGGAGAGCCACAAAGATGATCAGAGGGCTGGAGCACCTATGAAGACAGGCTGAGAGAGCTGGGGCTGTTCGGCCTACAGAAGAGAAGGCTCCAGGGTGACCTCATCACAGCCTTTCAACGCTTAAAGGGGTCTTATAAAAAGGATGGAGAAAGACTCTTTACTCGGATAGATAATGATAGGACAAGGGGGAATGGTTTTAACCTAAAAGAGGGGAGATTTAGATTAGAGTTTAGAAGGATTTTTTTCACTCAGAGGGTGATGAAGCACTGGAACAGGTTGCATAGAGAGGTTGTGGATGCCCCATCCTGGAGGTGTTCAAGACCAGGTTAGATGAGGCCCCGAGCAACCTGACCTAGTGGGTGGCATACTTGCCTATGGCAGGGGGGTTGGAACTAGATGATCCTTGAGGTCCCTTCCAACCCAGGCCATATGATTCTATAACCCAGTAAAGGTATTTGTGTTCCTACATGAATGCCGAGTGGGCAGTAACGCTGTATTTAAGGGACTAATCCTCACTGCCATTTCATGTGTTTGTCACATGAGTAAATTGAGGACAGAATCTATTTATCAGACCTCTCAGATCAAAGCAAAGTAATGCAACACAACAGCTGGTTATAACTTCAATGTAGTTTACAATTGGTCCTAATGAAACCTAGGAACTTTTTGACCTGGATGGGTCAAATAATTCTATGCTTGAACTTTCTTAAAAGCAAACTAATTTACAGACTGAAATACAAGTCATAAATTTAGCTTCATTCTGAGACTCTGAAGCTTAGGTCTCTTATTTTTGTATGCCTAACCTGGTTAAGCATGTACAAGAGAAAAATCTTCCAACAGTTTCACTGATGGAATGCAAAGGGTTTGCTGGGTTTTACACTAGAGTATATTCCTACAAAGATTCAGTGAGTATTTAGCACAAGGAGGTTCACTGAAACATGATAGCAAACTAACTCCTTATCTATAGTAGGTTTCTTTGCTATTTTGTCTATATAGGCTGCAAGAAAATAATTATTCTAGGTTTGCATTCATTCATTGACAGAATATTAATGCTATGCTGAAAAAGTCTTCTATCAGTTACAAATGATGATACCTTATGAAAGTTCTAACTGTTCAAATGTTGTATTTTTGTTTTCTTTTCATTTGGATTAAATTTTACATGCAGGTTCATGGAATTTTCATGTAGACAAGTGGAATACTCCTCTTTCAGCTGCCCACCAAAACCTAGCTATGAAACATCTTAAAAGTAAAATGTCTTGGGCAACTTGGGCCACACAAATGCTTAAATCAACTTTAAAATTGTTTTCCTCATTGAAGGAAGAGTTAATGTATATTGGTAGTCTTTGTTTATAGCCAACATTATACATTTGAAGGATGGGATAATATTAGCAAATTATGTATTGTTGCTTCCTGTCACGGTTAAGTAATGTAAACAAATGGCAACGTGCTATTCATTTAGGTAGAGATACAACCTTTTTCTGGATTTTTTGATTTTCTTGATTCTAGCAAGAGAGGGAAAATTTTGACACCTTTATTCGAACAGTTTGTTCTAGGATTATTTTTTTGATTCATTTATTTCTGTAATTCCTCATAGCAACTGTGAAGTTTCTTTTGGATAGGTTATCTCAAAACCTTATGTATTGCCTTATCATAGTAATTTATATCTTTATTGATGCATGGAAAATCATTTTTCCATTCATTCTGGAAAACCATTGACTTTTTCTTGTACTGAACTCAATTGTTGAAATGTTACATTATGGTCACTCTCAACATCATGATCACACAGTGAAATAACCCAGCCTAAAAATAGTAAATAGTAGTGCTTGTATTTCACCTGAGACTATGATTATTTTGCATGGTATGTACCCTCTGTGCACTTGGCCAGTACATCCAGTGCCCAACACCTGATAAATTCCTCTTTAAATGACAACGCTTTTCAGTGTAATCCTAAATGTAATCCTTTTCAATGTAATTCTAAATCCTAAATTGTTTTAGATAGTCAGGAAATATATTTCAAAGTTATCCATTTTGGATTTTAGAGGTGACTGAATATGTTTCTACAAAAATACAAAATAAGCCCTTTTTATTTTACAGAACTACTTAAATGTCAACCATTGCTGGTAAGATTAAGTTACACAGAATGTCAGTTCAACAGCAAGGTAACTTGGGGATAAAACTAAATATATCTCAGGTTCCATCAGTCTGGAGTCCCTCCAGGAGAGCGAATAGTCTTCCTTCTCCCTTTCCTTCTCAGTTCTTTGCTTCATCTGGCCAGGATCTTTGGTCTTCAACATGAGGTCTCAAGGTACTGGCTGAAGGAGTTTTCTACCTCACTATTCTGTACTTGCCCAGTACTTTACCTTCTAGGTCTACCTCATCACCCAAACAATTTCAAAACAGGAAAAGGAACAGCTGAGTGAGAAAGCATATTGGTTGTGGAGATCATGACTAATAAGATCTTAAAACCTTAAAGACATCTGAAATGCTATCAATGCACACAAAATAAATGCTCTATAGGCACGTAATAGTGAAATATTTTTCTCATGGTAGATTTTCCTATCTAAATCTCAATAATCTCAACAATGATCTTTTCGTTGGTGCCTGGATAGATGATGCAGCAAAGCTTTCTTGACACTGTCCACGTATGGAAACTCTTCAGTGTGGATCAGAATAGGCCCTGCAGTACATGCAAGGACATAAGACCTAGCCATTTTTGTGGCCCTCTTAGCTTGTAAACAACAATCCTATGCAGCAGATAAGCACGTGACAGAAGTTGGCATTGTTTGCATTTGTTCTCAGCCACATCCCATTATATTCATTGAAAAAAAATCTATGGAAAACATGCTGGTTTCTAGGGATCTTTAACTGCAGACTAAACATTTTTATAGTTTGTTGTAGTTTGACACAACTAGCAAAGCCCCTAGTATCAGCTGTGTACTCAAAGTGGTGCAAAGCTCTGGAAATTATAGCAGCGTACGCGGAAGGGTACACAAATGCTTTGTGACCTTCTTTTCTGCTCAGGCATTTTTGACTATAAATTAGATCCAATAATTCTATTAGGATTATGTGTTTACCATTCTAGAGCTAGATTAAGTGATCTGAAAGATGACTGGTTGCTTTATCAAATGTTTGAGTGACCATAGTGCAGACTTTTCTTATCAGGACAACTGATACGTGCTGGGCCTCACGCTATCATTTTCTCCAAGAGAGAGTGATCACAGTAAGAAATCATCAGAAAGTTTTAGGAACCCTCCAATATAGCCAAAATAGTTTATATAAAAATAAGCTTGGAACTGAATAAAATCATTCTTTTCTAAGCTATTCTTATTTGGTAGTTACTCAGGTAACACAGAAGGGGCAACTGGTCTCAGAAAAAAAAAGTTAAGTTCACCTTACAGAGGGTAGGAAGTAATTATACAAGTGTTCATGCCACTTGCATTGCTGAGGAAAGCTATGGGAAACCATACTAGCTAAACCTAAATTAAGCACGAAGGGCTGCCCTGGGGCCACTCTCTTGTCAGTACGATGCAAACTTGCGAGCCCAGGCTAAGGGGTGGCGCGAGCTGGTCACTCACAGCACTGAGGCCCCAGCACCTGAGGTCACCAAGGCTGCGGCCTGCAAGCAGCTTGTGAGGGAGCCTGGCACTGCTGTGCCAGCTCTTTCAAAACAGCATAAAGACAGCTATTTTGTCTTTTTTTGTTATGTAGAGGTAATTCACCTCTAGAGGTATCAATACCGTATATACGGTAGAAGAGTTAACTCATGAATGAAAGAGGAGTTCAGTAAAAGCAGGCCTGCTACAGGCCTGAATGCTACAGCCACCCAAGCAGTTACGGCCTAGTTGTGGCCTCACTCACTATTATTGTTTGAGCATGAGAAATGCTCACGCTCCAAACTATGCTCCAACACAGGCCAAGCTCATTGTGTTATTCAAGCTAGAGATCTGTTTGTATGCATAGAAGTCAGCTTGGGACACCACTGAAACTCAACCTGTAGGACAGAGAAGCCTAAAGAACCAGATATATCCTTTAGTTACTGAACCACTTCAAAAATATATTTCTTCTTTACAGAAAACCAAGGAATCCAAGATTGTGTTTATATTTTGAAATTGCCTGGTTACTGACTTTTTTAATGTCTAAGTTAAACTTTGTCCAAGTACTTTAGAGGGAGGATTTATTGCCAGTTAATTTTTTTTATTTTTTTTTTGGCTAAGTGCCAGCGTCCTCTTTTAAACTCATGTTTCTGCTCCAGCTGATCCCAACACAAATGCGAAGGCTTAGGTGACTTCATACTCCCCAGACAGAGCTTCCAAACTTGCATTGTGTAAAAGCTTGATATAGCACCTCTGTGCCTATATTGGGAGGAGTTATGTAAAGCATCTAGACATGTGGTGTGGTTATTGTAAGTACTGGGAAATTCAGCTGCTTTTTTTACTACTGATGCCAGGCACTCTGATACATCTTGGAACACGGTCTGTGCCATTTGGAAACCCTGCCTCCTGCCCACTGTTCAGAGAAAAAGAAGTTGTGCGAAGAGAAACTAGCACAGACACGATGTGCATTGTGTCAACAAATTTCAAAACAGAAATTTAAAATCAGTGAAAGACCTTGATTTTTCGGGCTAAAATGGTGCTGGTTTTGATAACATCCGCCCTAGAAATATGGTTAAGAAAATATTTGGTAATACTGTGCGCAGAATTATTTCATATCTTAATGTTTTGCTAAGCACTGGAACACTTAAGTTAGTGGTTGAAAAAATTAGTATAAATGTTAACTACATTCACACTGTCTTGAAAAACAAAAATCAGTGAATATTTAAAAAAAAAAAAAGCAACACACAACATTTCAAGAGGCAGGGGGGAATATTTTAACAGGCGTGACAATTACCTGCACTTTGTGGCTGCTTAATAAGAAAATCTGTGTTGATTCTCTTATAGGAAAAACTATGTTTGTAAAAAGAAAAACAACAACAACAAAAAACTATGTTTGTAAAAAGACAATAATACCTCTTCCTGGTCTTGATCACAGTGAAGGGAAAGACTTTCCATAATTTCTTAACTGGTATTCATATCACATCTTGCCTTTCAATTCAGGGATCTCTGAACAGTTTACTAACTAGCAATTTTTCCATCATCTATTTAAACTGCCAAGTGATTACAAGGAAAAATAAGAGAGATGGGGAACTGGTTTTTATGTTTGCAGCTTAGGTTAGGCAGGTTGTGCTGTGTCTGGGGCCCCACAATTCAGACAGACTTGAAATTGGTATTGACACTGGAGGCTAAATTCACAATGAACTCAAAGCAAGACTACAGAGACCTGAGGGACTCATACCTGGCATTATTTGTATGTTCTTTTCCTTTATTATTTGTGTTTTACTACATTTCACTCATTTATCTATAGGAAAATAATGCCCTCCCATTTTAAAGTTGTTTTTGAGTTTGATTTAGACCCTTCACTTTAAAAGATATGTTCACAATTGTGCATTTGAGCTGCTGAATTGGAGCTTACTCACAGCAGACCCATTGACATGCAAACCTTGTTTTTGCACGTGACATGTTAGCATACGGTGAGTCTAATAGCACAGTTACAGTCAGGCACTGCTTAGGAGCTGACAGGCTGATAACTTTTTAAGCTGCCTCTCAGCTGCAACCAAGAACCTGACCACTTTTAGTTTTTTTCAGGGCAAAGAAGTTCATCCGAACTCCTGCTGTGGTCGTAGCAAACCTCTTTGACGTGACCTAAAATAATTTAGGAAGAATCACTGATCATTTCTTGGCTCTCTGTTAGCTACAGGTGAGAAGAAGTAAGGATGAATCTGAACCCTTCCCCTCACATCGACAGGTCAGGGATGGCAGGCTGCGTCCCCTGTTGTACTGAGTTGCTCCTCCACTGAGGAGCATTTGTTGTGCTGGCATACACAGCAGCTAGACGTGCTGGGGGACTGGCAGAACTGCTCTAACTGCAGGGACAAAAAAAAAGAGCAGTAGAAGAAGGAATGGGATGGCAGGAAAATGTTACTCTTAAAATATCACGCACCATTTTAACTCTCACCTTTTCCCAACATTTGTGTTACATCGCTTCAGGCACAAGGTGAAGCCAATGGAGTGAAGGAAGGGGAGTAGCTAACATCACCTCTGAATTAGGATCCTTGTGCTTAGCACTGCTCAAGGACAATTACATTTTTTAAAAACAACTCAAGAGGGAATTTATGCCAGAGTAGTGATGTTTGGGTAAAACCAAGTGTGACTACAAAACACTGAACTGTAGTGAAAACAGTTTCTGAAGATGTAAAATTTTCCTCCATATTTAGACAACATATCTAAATAAAAAAGATTTTTGTGTAGTTCTTTCTTGGCACGTGTTGCATTTGAATTATGAAATATGTGATGGGAGAAAATGACCAATGTGAACCGGTGGTGCCCTCTTCCAGTTCCCTTCTGAGGAAAGTGGAGGACACCATAGTGAGGTGCCACATCAGCAGCCGTTCTGGGACACTGCTCAGAGACAGAATGCAGCCTCTGAGATATGGAGTCTCTGACTCAACATATCTCCTACTCTGGCATGCCTTTTTTTCATCAACATTTCCTCCTGCTCTTTGCCTCTACTCCAAGTTAGAACCAATTTAATAGATAATTCTAGACATTCCTATTCAAAAGCGCCCCATTTTTCAGATTAAAAAAGCAAAGGAAGCATTTTCTCAGAATGTACGCTTACATCTCTCTTACCCACTCTAAATTCTTACATACAATTTTGGCATCATTCATTCTACCACCTGCCATCCGAGCCGGGCTACCAAAGACAAATTTAAGGTGGATGAGTAGTCAATTACCTGCAAGAATGAAGTTTCAATGCATAATTGAGCTCATCTGCTCATAAAACTTAAAAAGGAAGAAAACGAGTTTTAGGTATGATGCTATGTATCAGCAATGGAGTTACAATACGTTTCGGTAGTCTCACCATGCTAAAGGTATGCTGACTCAACAGTTAAAATATTGTACAACATAGCAGTGGCTCAAAGAATTCTACAGGAGTTTGGCTGTATGCTGTTGGTGTGTTTGCAGTAGTGTATCCCTAAGTCTCTTTTCCTTCTTCCTGTTAGAAAATCTTCCTCTAGTTCCATGTTTCAGAACCTTGACTGCCATGGCGCTTTTGATAAGGCATGAAAATGTAATTCAGCTGTGAAACTTACCACCAATATCAATCCATAGGCAATGTAGATGCTCACTTGGTCTAAGGAACCACTTTTTCTTTCACAAACAATACAGACATGATGAAATAAATACTAGGCGACAGTTCTTCAAACTATCATAGGCTTTTTTTTTTTTTTTTTTTTTTAAAAAAAAGGTGTTTCTTTTCAGCATTGCAACAGACTGGTGTTGTTTAACACCATTCAAGTCAATTGAGTTACACTGGCACAGAAGAACTGTAATGCACTGGGGAACAGAAACCAATGTATTCAAAGGAACCTTGTGCTTCATTAAATTTGTGCAAACTATTGGGGCTACGGGGATGATGCACAGTGAGAGAAGATTTGTCTCAAAATTCAGAGTACTTCCCACTGAATGGATTTCTAAGTATCTTCTTGCCTCATCCAAAAAAAAAAAAAAAAGGGTAGAAAAAGGTATTAGGAGTTTGCAGGGGAATTTTTCACCCTTCTTCCCTTCTTACTACTTGTGTTGTAAGGGTTACACACTGACTATGGTAACATTGGTTGTTCAGGGAAAAAGATGTTAAGAATTATAATAATTACTCTGTCTTTCAAATTCAGATGGATAAAGAAAGGAAATGATCCTAAGAACTGAGGACGCTGAGGACCCAAGAAAGCAATAGGAGTTATCTCTGTTGACTTAGCTGAGAACCTATCAAAGAAATGTCAGAGAATCCTGGCAGGGACTTTTGATATTAATAAGTAACAAGTTAATCATCACTTCACAGTGGTTTGATGTGCTTACACTGGAGTATGTTTCAAGTTTTTCAGAA
Source organism: Cygnus atratus (assembly GCF_013377495.2). NCBI lineage: Eukaryota > Metazoa > Chordata > Aves > Anseriformes > Anatidae > Cygnus > Cygnus atratus. The sequence continues at coordinate 17,538,951 of NC_066368.1, forward strand.
AATTTGTAATTTCATTAGGCTTAGCAGTTTTTAATCAGCATTGTATCCAACTCTAATAGCTTTATACCTTTTAAATACTGTAGAGATTAATACTTTATTTTGATAAAAATGGTAGAAAGAAGGTTGTGCTGTACAACAAACTAATGCAAAAAGTTTGAGTTCAGGAGGTTCCCTGCGTTAGACAGAAAAATATTTACCTACAAAAGGAATTGGTCTGCCTTCATTTTTGTATGTGGCTATAATAATAACATTAACAATAATAATATAATAAATGGCACAAGCAAGAGTCTGGAATGTGGTTTACAAAACTATAATATGCTATAGATCATATTATGTATTTTTAAAGTTCTACATGCCATTTGAAAAGAAAAAGTGCAAAACTAATCTATATAACCTGTAAAACATATAACAAAGGAGACTAGAAGTAAGGCAGACTAGAAAAGACACTACGTAACAATGAGTCTAAAGATGATGTAGACCTTTTGATTTAGAACGAGATCAGTAACAGAAGGCACAGGCACACCCCTGTGCACAACACTTTTTAAAGAGATTTCTCAACAGTCAAGAATATGTTTAGACTTGAGAAATTTTAGGACGTAGCATATGAATCAGCATCTTGGTTTCTGGATGAACAGATAATGAATCATCACTTCTCTTCCTCTATCTGTACCTATGATGCGTTGCATAAAAAGGGCCAGGCATACTATTTTACTTTCTGGTATATCTGCAGGGCATTCATAACCTGATTTTGGAGCTAATGGCCCTGATAAGGTGTCTTTTCTAAAACAAAGACATTCCATTGACCAACACCCCATCCTGCTTTCACCATTGCTGTGTTATGACTAGCAGAGAAGTTTCTCCTTAAACACCTTCTTCATGGGATAGTCAAATACAGACTATGAATTATGAATATGGCTATGGAGAAAACAAATGTGTAGTGCATGCTGGTAGTAATAAAATTGATACATCCATGCTACCCTTCTTATAGAGAGCTATAATTTATTTTCTCTCATGCTCACTATCTTTATGACTACCATGAGAAAGAAGCTACAAATGGAGTGACTTTCCCTTTCCCTTGGGGGACAGAGTTTAAAAAAAGTTAGCATTCTGGAGTGGATGGAAACAGGTTTATTGAGCTTTATTTTTTAATATTTTACTTCCTTCCACTCCCTTCCTTGCTCCCAAAGGACAGATTCACAACTTCCTCTCCCGTAACAGCCAGTTTATGTGGCTAGACACTTGCTGGCTGAGGGATAGCCTGTTCTTGCTCTACCCATAGAATGCAAAATGCCTCTTCTGAAATTGGTCTCTCTCGGCCTCTCTGTTAGAGCTATGCCACTTTGCATACACAAATATACTGAAGAGAAATACATTTATGTAGGAATATGTAAAAAAGATCAGAAACTTTAGGATGGGTTTTCTATAACCCAGGAGAATGACATGATTGCCATGCCATGCCCATACCAACTATTATTGTGTGTCCTCTCTCGCTCTTGGGGAAGGATTCCCTGGTAGAAGCAGTCTGATGAATACTTTTTCTTCTGAACAGTCTGATTTTGTAATGAAGAAAAATTTCTAACTACCTCAAGTTGAGAGTTTTTTTTTCTTTTCCTGTTTACTAACACGTGAATAAAAACAGAATTCCTTTTCAACTTCAAATACCCAGTGCTTTCTCCTTCAGAGGAAAGCACCCAAATAGTTTCTTATACCCTAAAGTAGAACTAGCAAATGTATGTCAGCATCACTGAGGTGAGCTCTCTGCTTTTGCAGTAGAGTGCAAGCTGGATGAACTTAATGCATGGTGTTTTGCTCAATGAGCAAAGTCCATCCAGTTGCCTGGTTAACACAAAGTAGCTAAAAGAAATAACCAGGAAGGATGTGTGTGGGTTAATTAGTATTTGAGCAACCTTAAGTGGTCTGAAGCAAATTTTTGTTCGTGTGGTATAGGAGCAGTGTGGTTCAGAAAGGGCTTCAGATAGGAAAACTCAAAGGTTGCCAGAATGCTTAAATGAGGTGAGTTAAAGTAGTAATGAAAATCTTAGTGGCTTTTGCTAAGCTAACAGGCTTTGGGTAAAAGTTTATGGGAGAGAAAGTGGAAATGTGGTGAACCAGTTCAATAAAGACTTGGAGCCAGAAGGGATGAGAAGGTGAAATGTAAATTGAAAGCATGAGAGGGAACAAAACCAAAGGGAATTAGGAGAAGGGATATGAAGATGGAAGCAGCAACACAAAGGGAAATAAAGTTGAAAAGGATCTTAAAATGTAGTGTCAGATAAAAAACCTCCAAAGAAGTTTGGCGTTGGCCTATCCATGATTGCTGCAGCAAGCAAAGTAAATGGCTTGTATATCATCATTTGGAAGGACTGAACAAAAGTTTTATAGATATGTGTGAACGGGTGTCATTTGGAAATGGTGGCAGATGTTAAAAGTCTAAGAGAAGTTTAGAAAAAGGTCTACATTAAAGGCCTGAGAGAACAATTACAAGTCTGTTTCCATTCCATCTTCCATTCTTTCCATAGATGACTGAAATCATATATGAGAGAATGATTTCCAAAAAAGTCCCCCAAACCACAAATAAAATGTAACTTATTGTATGCCAAAATACAGATAACTGCTATTTTCTAAACAAACCAAAGAGCACTGAAGCAATTGCACAAATATCTATGTACCAACCTGTACAGAGTCTTTGCCACAGCAAACAAAAAAGTTCTGCTAGTGTTCTCCTGAGAGAACACCATGAGTCTTGTTTGAAATCCTGAAATGAAGGCTAAGGGAAGTGATTATTCCCCTCCATTGGGTACTTCTGAGGTTGCATCTGGAGTACTGTGTCTAGTTTTGAGTCCCTCGGTAAATTAGTCCCTCATGGACTAATGGGGGTGAAACCAGTGGAGGGTCACCAAGAGGGTTAGGGGACTGGAACATGCTGCACCAGGGGAGGCTGAGGGAGCCAAGTTTCCTTAGCTTGCAGAAGAAAAGGCTGAGTAACAGCAGATCAGAGTGCAGCCTTCCAGTACTGAAAGAGGGATGGTAAAGAAGATGGAGCCAGACCTTTCCCCAAGGTATGCAGCGAAAGGAAAAGAGGCAACAGTCAGGTGTCGCAGTAAAGGAATTCCAGTTATAAATGGAAAAATATTACAAGAGTGGTTAAGCATTTGCAGAGGTTGTCTAGAAAAGCTGTGGACTCTCCATCCTTGGAGGACAGCTGGACGAGCAACCGGAGCTCAGCTAGACAAGCAACCTGAGCAGCCAGATCTCACTTCGAAGCTAGTCCTGTTTTGAGGAGGAGAGTGGAACAGATGACCTCCAGAGATTCCTTCCAGCCCCAGTTATCCTATGACTGTAATTCTCCAGAGAAATATGCAAGATTTTTCTCACTGATTAAAGACATATTAAAGATTGCAAAACTTTCTGTAAGCATTATTGCGTATGTGGAGCAAGCACATTTTGACAGTAAGCTCTCTGTGTTCCAAGAAGCAGCATCCAAGAATAACCCAAGGAAACCAATTTATTGCAAATATGTTATTTAGGCCGCAGATCTTTCTACACTCAGAGGTCCTAACTACTTCCCCTCCTGTTGCAGGAGGGAACAAGACTGATGCTGTTACAGCCCTTGGATTTGAGAGGCTTCATTCTTTCCATCAAATCTAAAAATGAAATTAATCTCTACATGAAATCTGACCCTTGTGAAACTGAGGAAATATGTATATATAAATACACACACACACACACATGTATGTTATGCATCCTAAAAAAAATGATAGAATAACTAGGTCAGATCCTAGGAAACTCCTATTTTAAGGCTGGAGCGATTAGATGTCTCACTAGAACTGAAAGAGAGAAAGGGTTCATTTATCCCTTAGACCTATGCTATAGGGGAGCTTTTTCCCCCAACTGAGCAAATCCAAGAAAAACTCAACACAGAATGTCACTGTATTAATTTTCAAGCACTGTTCTTTCCTTGTGACACAGCAGACAAAAAGTACCTTGTAAGAGAACCTAAAATACAGAAACGGATCGTGTCTCTTTGGTGGCTGAATAAAAAAGGAGCATTATTCAAAGGTTTCTAAACACTCTTCATGAACATGTTGCAGATGTCAGCTGGGCTGCCATCATATACAGCAATGCTTATTCAGGATGAAGGTTTTCATAAGCATGCAACATAAGGCTTATGAGAATGGTAATCATATTGAAAAAACATATGGTTCCTGCAGGGCTGCAAGGAATTTTTCATACTTGGGTAAAAGAGATCACCTTTTTGCTTGAAAGACTGCAAAGAGCAAAATTCGTCCCACATAACTGACAGAAGTGTCTATACAGCCAACATTTGTTTGGTCACACAGAATCACAAACAAACTAAATTATTCAAAGCAGAACTTCACTTACTGTTATTTTGGAAAAGACTAAAGATCAACAGAGGTATTTCCTCCACTTGGCCCAGTAGGAAAAGAATAAACACTGATTACTTATACTCAGAAAAATGATTAATATTTATAAAATGTTTGGCCACAGAATCTCAAGGTTCAAACTTTTTGGATGTGTGGTTACAAATAAAAAGAAAAGAAAAGTTGTTTCCAAAAATACTGAAATACTGCATTTCTTTCAAACATCTAGGACAGACTTTACATTCTCAAAAGCTGGTCTGTATTCATAAGGCAGATTTTTAAAAAAATTTATTTATGAACATCCATAAAACATGTGTTTTGTTTTTTGTACTCTTGTCAATCCTTCAGTGGAAGTTTAGATTATTCCAAGAATAAATATGTACAGTCATGTTCTTCTTTCAATTTTCCTTTCCCTTTTTACTCTAAGTACCAGCAATTTATAACTAACATGGTATTGCCTTTATTTAATTTCTTGCTTACCACATGCAACCAAAGCAATTACACTTTCAACAGACAGCATTTTGTATAAAAGCTTTTTAAGGGAGTCTTCCTTGAAATATTCTGAATTTAATATAATCACATTACACAAAACTTTTAAGCAGCCTATGATATATTGTCTTGCTTTTCTATGTCAGTTGTTTCAGAAAACAATGCACTTGACTTGAACTACACATTTCCAAATAAATGGCACATCTACCATCAACTAATATGTCATTAATCAGTCTTAAAACGATTAAACATTTTAAATCAATGTCTAGCTTCCATTTCAGTTCAAAGCCTCCAGTTTTTAGGAATTCAAATACAACCTTACAAGGTTCTGAGACCCTATACTGGCAAGAACTATTGCTATTGACCTAAAAAGAACCAATCCCAGAGCCCCTGCCAATGCTTGAAGATTTAGGCCTACATCATACCCCAGTGAGAATGATTATTCATATAGTTGCTGTAGGAAAATGTAAAATTCATCCATCTTTGTATAATTTCTCAGTGAGTTTGGCTGCAGGCCACTTGACCCTTTTTCTAGGGGATGGGTATGTTCTGCTGGGCAAGTCTGCAAGGCAGCCTGGTTTCTACAAACAAGTTGCAAATGATTAAGAAACTGATTTATTGTTCTGTCAAAGTCTGAGTTTTCAAATGTCTAATAATGAAATATCTGGAAAAGTAAAACAGTTTTGGAAACTTGCTATTCCCATCCCCAACAGTTTATGTTCATTTTATTTTTTTACCTTTTTTTTTTCTTTTCAAAACTAAAAGCTTATTCCAAAATCAGCATATTAAAAAACATCAGCAATTTCATCCTGATTGATATCGATATAAGATGCTTTTGAATTCTTCCAAAGTTTAGTAGGATAAAGAGAATCAGGATAAAGAGAAGCTTTGTGGTCAAAGGAATATTTTTTTCTAGACTTTCTGTGATTTCAGCTATAAGGAATGGAGTAAGAAAAATCCTAAGAAGATGAAAAACTTATTTATTTTTCATACGGACTGTGCCAGTGCTAAAGAAATCCCTAAAATGATAACAGAGTTTCCGAGGAGAGTTTTCTTGGTCCACATTTGCAGCCATAAGGAATAAACAAAGTACATTGAAGTGCTCTGAGAAGCAAGTAAAGAAAATAAGTTTCTGTTAAGACTAAATAAGGCTTCTGCGGACTGTATTTCATCCAACAAATCACTAATTTTATGTTTTTAAAGGTCTACAGGTTCAACTCAGTTTGGACTTCCATAGCTTTCATGCATACCTGAATAATTATTTGCATCATAATGATGGTCATAGAAACCTGCCGCCCAACCTCATAAATACTACACACTTACAAAGATTAGTCTTAGCAGCAGAGGGGTAATATTGAACATAAGAGCTCAATCCAAGAAAAGAAATGGCTGGCATTAAGCCTTATGTGACAGCACTGTCAGCTGAGCTGATGGACTGTGACTGTACTATCAGATATGCTTTTATTAAAGCCCTGCTTCATTAACATGTGTTGAGTGATGCTGTGGGAACCAAATATGTGCTAGCCAAAAAAAGATAGATATTTCCTGTTTTCTAGAAACTGCAGTATTTTACCTTGGACTAGTAATTGATTTTAGTCTTGGGTCCAAAATGAAATCAAAAAGTTCCCTGTTAAATTGTATACTATTATTGCACTGAGCTAGTATTACTCTCCCACCCTGCAAACAGCAGCAGTTTTTCAAGGGATACATTACTATGCAAGTGAAATGGAGATTTATAATTTTTTTTCTCTCTGGACTTTATTCTATAAATGTGGCTGTGAGTTAACTTTGCTCTCAGGAAATGGTTGCTTATCTTTGCTTAAAAATGCTTCAATTAAATGCCAAAGGCCATTCAACTATTTCCATACCCGAAACATATCTCATTTCTTCCCTCCTGAAGTTGTGGGGGAGGACAAAAGAGAAGCACAGCGACAGCAACCTAAAAATAATAAAGCCAAAGAGTAAAACCACAAAAACTTGTTTAATTACTCAGCTTTGGGACACAGATTGAGAAAAGCAGCGCTTTTATTCTCCTCAGCCATAAAATGACCAGAACCAACAAACAAATGACCAAGCACACCCTGGTCTGTCTGACAGCTGACAGAAACCCACAGTCACTTATTATCTGCTCTGAAAACTGCTGATTGAAAAAAGTTGGCTGGTTCAGACAGGTGAAGAACAGCGAGACCTGCAGGATTGTCCACATTTACAAGCATTCACAGAGGAGCTAATGCTGTAGATTGCTCCTTGAGTAAAACAGCTTGAACCCGATTGCAGGCTTGTCATGGAGCAATCTCTGTGAACGAAGAAACTCACTGAAGAGCCAGCCTGTGTGCTACCTTGCTTAGGGATAATGCAGACTAGAAACTATTTGTAAGAAGATACCTTGAAAGTTTTCTGAAATTACAGTGACAATTTACTACAGAGACCATTTACTACAGTTAATTTGTTGCAATTAGGTTTTTACATTTAAAATGCAGCATTTTCAGAAAAAGGGAAAGAACTAGTATATGTGGTCAACTTTGTTTTCCTTGTTACTCAATCAGCTGAGGTGCAGCCCCTCCTGACAGGGCTGCCTATAATCACCCTTGCCTCTCCTGGCACTGGATTTCTCCCTTTGCTTCCGTGTGCACCTACAAATATCAGGAGAGTTGATAGGACACAAAGTGCTGTCCAACGCACAGTAAGACAAAGATTATTTTTTTCCCCTCTCTGGTGCTCTTGTTTTAGCAGCCCTATTTGAAAGGCAAGACAGACAGATAGTCAAATCTACATTTTTAAGCCGCTGATGACAGGAGAGCCACTGAACCAAAATAACTGGAAACCTGAGTCCTCTATAAAAAGCACAGATAGAGGACCATCACTGACAGTGCAAACTGTTCTGCTACCTCGGGTAACCCCATCAGTTTGCCTCGGTGCAGACATATCTCTTCTCGGGTGAGGAAAGAGCGGCCCTGGCTCTGCACAACCCTCTCTGCTTGTCTTGGCAACTGGAAACTGGGGCACCGTGCTGTGGCCATGAACGGGCCTCGGGTTACCAAGCAGCCACTGAGCTGCTGGTTTCAGCCTGTATTTACTAACTTGGGCAATGATCTGTCCATGAAAAGCTCTGTATCTCACTACTGTTGTGTATTTTTTTTTTTCCAAGCATATAACCTTACATAATCTTCCATAATGATTTCTAAGCAAGACAAAAGAGATGTTTCAGCCCAACAGGAACAAACTGTTTTATAGCAGCAAACAATGCAGCCAGCTACTCCACAGTAGTAGAAATGCATGCAGCGAAGCCTCAGGGCACCTCCTTGTGTGCAGGCGTCAAGCACGGATCAGTGTGGAATAAAAATATTGTCTAAGTCTCATTTAATGGCTGCACATAGAGAGCACGCATCCCAGCTGTTGGGCATGCTGCAGGTAGGGCAGCCACAGGGCTCAGTAGCACTACGGGGGGAGCGCCAAGGACAAAGACTTCAGTAGCACAGGCTCATGAAACTTCTCCAGAGTTGCTCACCCATGTTTTAAAATGGGTGCGTACAGGATGTTTGGTAAGCACCAGCCATGTGACCCTTTGGGCCCATCGGGGATCCTAGGCCCTGCTTACTGTTGCTAGGGGCTGAAATTATTTGTAGCTCAAAGAAAAAATACCTTGCAACTAGCAGGTCTTGAAGAACACAGTTTTCTAGCACTTTCTGTAAGCAAATGATGAGAAAGTATCATCTGCCTTTGAGAGGGAACTGGCAGTCACCACGAGATAAGGAAGGTGGAGAGGAAGGAGTGTGACTGGAGAAGCAGAGGACCAGGGAAGGTCATCCTGAATAGCTGGCGTCAAGGAACAGACCAGGACCTTTCCAAACCCTTGTCTGCATTGCCAGTTAGTGCTTCAGGCTTCATCTGTGTGATGCTTAGTGTCACGTACTGGCACGAAAGGCAGGAATTTCAGTCACCACGGATCCAAGCAAAGAAACTGAAGTCCTACTGTCCTATGAATGCTCTCATTATACATACAGAGACAGCGTACGGGCCTGTGTGCCACACTTCAGTCAACAGAAGTCTTCCTCCTCCAGCACTTTCAAGGATGTTTTTTAGACTGCTTCTGTGCAGCTTGAATCCAAAATGGAGGCGTCATTGTCACCTCCCACCATGCCTTGGCCTGTGCTTACACAGCCTCCTAATAAACTCTTAGCAGAGCAGCAGAGCCCTTCATTCACAAACCAAGAAAAAAAAAAAAAAACTGGATGAGCCAGAAAAACCCTGAATCATCTGTGCATCACTGTAAGCCCCCATTGCTTCACGTAGGACATAGTACTTCCTGCTATTCATTTGTGCATGGTCTCGCCTACCAGTAAAAACTACGAGCTCTAAAAATTACAGCTCACAGACTCAGTATCACATTGTACTGTGTGACTGCACGTCACCAGTTGACCTGGGGAGAGAGCAGGCCAGCAGGAAGGTGATAGTGAAACCGTAAAGCCACAGAAGGCTTGCTGAACCAGTCAGTGGCCGGGGCACAGTCTCTGGAGAACAGTGACTCGAAGGCCAGCCTCCTCTGGGAGGAGGAAGCCTCTAGGAGGAAGCGTGCAGAAGGCAACGTGCCGCTGCCGATGGGCTGTCTGCACGTCCTTGTTGGCCTGGTGGGTGCCGTGGGGGGCCTTCTGGGAGGCATGGTGCAAGCAGTGGTGGCTGCGCTATGGGCAGCGCTGAGGAGGCTGGGTTCTGCCACTTTTTGTCCATTTGCTCCAGAAATAGATAATAACTACATCGTGGGAAGTACAGCAGAGCCTCTTGCACCTTCAGACTGAGCAGACCACCGTGTGTGGGAGGTGAGCAGCACCATTCAAATGAAATGTCCTACACTACTTTTTCCACTGAGGATGAGGGCAGTTATAGTCCAGGATGACAGATTTCAGGCCTTGGCAACATATCTTTTGATGGTGATGGGAAGAAGCTCCACATTGATGAAACAATACCCACTTCGCCCACGCAGCAAAAGGGAAAAAGGCTGGTGGAAAAGGCCAGCGTTTCAGCAAGCCCGATCTGAAATGGCTGCCTGCCTCCCAGCTGCTCCGTGGAGGCCCTATCTCCTGCCTCTCCTTTCTGGAGGATGAGGAGAGGGCCAGGCGGCCTCAGGGCAGCCTGGGTCAGGCTGGCAGATTTGGGGCGCGGAGGGTTCTGCTCAGCTGCCTGTTGGCAACGCTGCAGCGAGACACCAGAACCTTGAACACAACCGGTGCCTTCCACCATAAATAGCCAATGCAGCAGGGCACCGAGCCCTTTGGGGAGGGGGGCAGAATATCCAAGTTATTTCAAGCACTGTAGTTTTGGAAACGGCTTTGGGGCTCTAGATTTAGCAGGAGGTGCCGGCACGTTAATACCCCGGCCCGCAAGGCCGGCACACGACTACCAGAGGAGGCCGGCGGGGGCGGCACTCCGGGGCGCTGCCCGCCCGCACGGCGCGGCCACGTGTAGCGGTGGCAGCCGCCCCCCCGCCGCGGGCCCGCCGGCACGCACGGCCCCGCCGCGCCCCCGCCGCGGGCCGCCCCCGGGCCGCCCGCCGCCCCAGCGCCCCATAAAGGCGGCGGCGCGGCGCGGAGCGGGCTCCAGAGCAGCCGGCGGCCGCGCTGCCCCATGCACTGCAGCAGGTAAGCGCCGCCCGCCCCCTCACCGCACACGTTGTGCGTGTGTGTGTGCGCGCCCCCCTCGCCCCGCGCCTGCTTGCGCTCGGGTGTGCTCTCGGCGTGTGCCTGCGGCCCCGCGGGAGGAAGCAAGCAAAGAGGTGGGTGGAAGGAACGTCGAGCTTCGTCCTTGCGGGGAATGAAACCTTAAAACCTGCGCTGCGCTCCTCCGGTTTTAGAGGACTCACACTGCACAAGCACCGCTGCTTTTGCATGTCAATGCTGCTGAGCCCCCGTGCTCTTGAGCTCGGGGATCATCTTTGCCTCTTCTTGCAGCCTGGCTTCTCAGTTGTGCTTTTTTTTTAAATGCTGAAAAACCTTAGGAGCATTTACCCAAGGAGCTGGTGGTGAAAATTGTGGGGAGAAAATAGCCCTGTTCCTCCTAAAAGCAAAACAGATCTCGATAAATTTGATGCTGGTACTCCCCTACCTATTATGGTAAATACTGCCACAATAGTAAAAAAAAAAAAAAAAAATAGCAAGGAGAAGAATTAAGAGGTCAGTGCAGATTCTGCTTTTTTTGGCAGTGCCTTGGAACCCCAGTGAAAACACTGGGAAGGAGAAAGCCGTTTAAGTGACAAAGCAAATGCCTTTGCTTCCCATGACTCAACAAAAACCCATATCTCTAGCAAGGACTGCATCTTTATCAGGAGAGATCTTTATCAATACTTTATCAGTACTGCAGTTGAACCCCACTTCCATAAATATTCATGCCACATGGCTTTGAATGGGCCATGTTTTTGCAAAGTAATTGTGATTTTTCAACATCTGGGAGAGAGGTTTAGGAATAAATCTTTACAAGTAAAGCTGTAATATTCTTATAGAATGCTTACAGTAGGGTTTAGGCATGGACTTTAGGGATTATAAAGGATGTTTTTAAGACAGTTCTTGGAGCACGCAGAGGTGAATAAGTAAAGTTCTCCTCTCCCTATATTCTTTTCCCCTTTTCCTCAGCAGTCAATGTTAACAGTGCAAAATAGCTTTCTTAATTAGACCTGGGTTAGTAGCTCATAGAAAATATTTCTGAAGGTGCTTTGGCATTTTTGTACACCTGAATTAACCAAAACCACATTGCCTAACAAATGTATTTATGATTGTTCTGAGCCGTAGGGTGATGGTTCTGCATCATGATATGCAGCATCCCAGTCGATGCTCTGATGGGATAGGTAACTTGCTTAATATAGTGCTTTCTGTGCTCAGAGATGAAGCAGCTGATCCAGCTTGCTGGAATTTTAAGACCTAGCTCAGAGTCTCTAAAAGGGAAACTAAATTTAAAGTGGATGAGCACTTTCACTGTAGCTAGATCTGTTCTTCTGATACTAGAATGTTCTTTGTGTATTTTCAAGAAAATATGTTTAATTACCTGTCACTAAAATTCAGTTTTCAGAGGTTTGGAAGAAACAAATGAGATTACATTTGAATCAAAAGAGTTTAGAACTAGCAAGAAATGACTGAATATTCTCATTCTATTTCCTTATCTTGAACTGTCAATTTTAATTTAGGCTGCATTATTTAAAGCTGTGCAAAGAGCAGGCCATGAATAATTAAGACAGCAGATGAAACAAATATGCATTCATAAGCATTTCCCTGATGTAACAAATAATAATGCACTTTCTGCTTATTTCAGAATGATACAGATCTTGGATCCGAGACCCTTGCCAAGCCCCATCATGCCTGTGGATGTGGCCATGAGAATTTGCTTAGCCCATTCACCACCACTGAAGAGTTTTCTCAGCCCCCTTGAGGACTGTCAAAGAAACAACTTTGTTAACAGATTCAAACCTCTCAGACCATGCCTGCATGTGAAACGTGACTCCGAAGCACAGAAGACAGACTGGAACCACTCGGCAGCCCGAGCCAAGAAGCGAGTTGTGTTTGCCGACTCGAAGGGCCTGTCCCTGACGGCAATACACACCTTCTCTGAGTTCCAGGAGCACCCTGGCTGGGACCTTCAGTTTGACCTCATGGGTCTTGAAAACATAACATCTGGCCTAAAGCTACACGAGGAGAAAAACTTGATTCTGGGTTTCCCTCGGCCCTCAGCTGACTACCTGGACTTCAGGAACCGCCTGCAGAAGAACTTGGTCTGCCTGGAGAACTGCACCCTACAAGAGAAGGTGCTGTCGGGCACTGTGAAAGTAAAAAACGTGAGCTTTGAAAAAAAGGTTCAGGTTCGAATTACTTTTGATACATGGAAGACTTACACAGACATTGAGTGTGTATACATGAACAATGTTTACGGTGATTCTGAAAATGATACCTTCTCGTTTACCATTGACTTGCCTCCTGCCATTTCCTCTCAAGAGAAGATTGAGTTTTGCATTTCTTACCAAAGTGGAGAACATACCTACTGGGACAATAACGAGGGGCAGAATTACAAGATTCTCCACGCAGAGTGGAAGTCTGATGGAGTTCAGATACCATCTGCCAAGAAAGACTGTATAGATATTCAGACTCAAAGGAGGGGTCAAGAGAGAGAGCCTGATCAACTTGGCAGCCCGAGGCTGTCCAGTGGTCTCTTTCCCCAGTGGCAGAGTTTGGGTGGGATTGAAAATTCATCACCATATTGGTGACAGACACCAGCTAGGAAGCGTTCTTCCATTTGGCAACAGAACAGTGTTAGCTTTCTGGTTCACATACTACATGACAAAACCACTTGGCAGGTTTCGTTGGCTGTCTGTACAAATCCAAATTCAGTTGTTTGTGGGATTTGTCATACCATATTATGTTACTGAAGTTCTTAGCCAAAACTTATCCTTGGAAAGAAAGATGAACAAGATGAAACCCATGTGTATGCTACCTACTCTAGAAATAGCATGCTTAAGTATATGCTGCTTGCTTTCTGCTGTTGTCTCTCCTGAGTCACTAGGCAAGAGACTCTTGTGAGGAAGTATGGAAGGTGACAGTATCTTAGCAAGCTGTAGCAACTGTGTGTATGTGCATGAGTGTGTGGGTACACAGGGATGTTACATGAACAGAACACTACAAACCATTTTGCACATGTAAGGAGTGCAGTAGAGAAGAGGTGATGCTGTCAGGACAGAGGCTCGCTATGACCTTCAACATGCTTGTAGCATTGGCAGGTAGGAATGCATGGCTAGGATTTGTGGCTTCAGCACGGGTTAGGAAACTTATAGAGGATAACAGAAAAGTGGGAGAAGGGGAAGAGGTAAGATGTGCTGCATAACTTGGAGATGAACAGCGTTTTGATGTTGACTTTTCAAAACTGGTCTTCTAAATACCAGGGAGAGTTCTACAGGATAAAAGGGAGAACACAAAGTGACACAAAGTAAGTGGCGGAAGTAACTGCTACTTAGGGAAGACATCTCTGTCCTCATTGGCCTTGTGAATAATAAATATCCTGCATTTGAGATGAAATCTAACCTTGACTTCTACCTTCATCATCCTACTCAGCTATCAGCAGAGGGTTTACCTTCTAATGTTATAAGAAAAACGTGCCTTTTAAAAAAAGCCACTGTACATGCCAAAAATCAAGGCTGAAACCAGGGTTAGTTCACAGGACAGACCAAGTGATTTGCAAACTTCCTAGTCCGTAGCAGTATTAGATGATTTGACATTGCCTGATCTGATCTCACAGCACCTGATGGTTGGGTATCCTGCTCCCTATTGCAAAGTTAGAGATAACTTTTCAAAAGCGTGAAACATAGGCAAGGTCCTTCATATTGAAGAGAGTGAATTAGCTGCACTTTGTGAAAGCTAATTTCTTTAAAAGAGCAGGGTTGCTGCTAGTTTTCTAGAATGAATATAGGCTTGCACATAAATAGAAAACTGCTCTGTTTTATTGTACCTCATTTTTGAAGCTTTTTTTTTTAAACTGCTGTATATTTTGTATCTGTATGCTTGTAATTTAGCTTTCTGAATTGTCAAACTGTAAAGATGGTTTGTGTTTCATACAAGACTTGTGTGGGAAATTGTCCAATACATGCTCAGCAGGTGTGAATACCAGCACACCTTTTAACTATACTGAAGTAGCATTAACATCAAAATACAAGTCACATTTTTTTCCCATTGCTAAGCAGTACAATATCCTGAGTCTGAAGCTACTTGCAATGCAATGAAAAGATGTATACTAAGGTGAAATAAGCTTCTTTCACTAATTGCACTTTTTCCCTATGTAACTCATGCTGTTACATGTAAACTAGCCATTTTAAGAATAAATTGTATTTTGATATATCTGGTTCTTAATGAGTCAACTCAATCTGCTAAGTTCATTAACTTCTTTAAACAACTGCATTTCTGATCTAAGGTACAGCAGGTTTGTTCTGTGCCACCAGCTATTGCTAAAGCTGGCTCTGGTATGGTATCTCAGGGCAACATCTGATGTTATCCTGAAGATGAAATCTCATCTCTTCACTAAATAAGATATCATCAATAGTATTAACCTTATGAGTTGTAAGTTAAAAAAATAAATAAATAAAAAATGAAACAACTGCATCCCACCAAATTTAAACAGAATAGGTTGGTTTGGCAAATCCCATGCAGGATTCTCCTGTGCTGTGGGTGAGTCTGGCTCAATCTGATGGCCAGACTTACTGCTGAACTATAGCATATACAATGCATACACAGATGCATCTAGACAGCAGCACTTAATGTCTTCTGGCTTGCATTCACCTGGTACTTAGCTCACTATGCTGTCCCTGCAGCTATGCTGCTATTTGGGGGAGTGGGACATTTTGCCTTTTTTCTCTGCTAGTACTTGGGAACCAGATCAATTGCTATCAGTACCAAAAAACGTGCTGGAAAATAACATGTCTGCATGTGAGCCAGTCCACCTTTGACACTGCTGCGTGGACCTTGCCTTGCAATTATTTAGAATAGAGAAAAGTGTGTTGGGCCCCAAGTCCCCAGAGGACAGAGGGGTTTGGCACACTGCTGCTGCTCCTAGCATAGAGCAAGGGCAGGCTAGCCAATGCTGGTCACACACCAGATGCTTTTACATGGGATTTCCCAACACAATAAGGAAATTCAGTGACAAGATCCAGTCTAGTTCAATCTGTTGCAGACAATGTCAGCAAGAAATCTAGTTTTAATTATGAAAAGCAATTCCAGAAAGATGAAAGGCAGCAAGGCTCTGACAACGTTTCTGAACTGGGGAATGAACTTCAAGCTTCTACATTGCAAAGCCTGCACTGGATGCAGAACTCTCCTTTCCCCAGCTCTGTCTACCAACCTCAAACTCTACTAAAAAAGCAATACAGTACTTAGTAAATAACAAAGTGTCTTTATGTGCAGGAGCACTTGGGCCGTGATACACACTGCACCATCAGCTCCCTGCTCTAGAAAAGTAAGCTCAAGAGAGATTTGTAACGAGTGGCTTAAAGGCTCCTTGGTCTCAATGTCAGACTTCACTGAAGCAAAACAGATGCAAGGTTACTGGGTGGAGCAAAAGCCTTCCACTATGAGGAAAAGCAGCGTTTTTTCTCCTCCAGCCAAGTTTCGTGACCAGCCATCTCAACAGAAAACGCTTACTTGCCCTTCTCTTCACTGAGACATAAATCACCTTATAATACCAGAAAACAACTTCCTTTAAACAAGGTTTAGCTATAAGCCTGCTGCTTTCCAAAGTTGCCTTGCAAGATCATATTTGCCCAGTGGAGAGGCAATGCTTTGCTGCAAAAGAGAAGCAAAGCAGCTCCAAAGCCCTGCCTCAGACAAGAGAGCAAAGAACCCCCTGTTTCTCCTCTCCGTACTAAAGCAGTACAGTTTCACTTCTTCCTCATTTAAAACAGAGCTCATACATATCACTAACACTCACATTGACCAGAAAGGTAATAGGCCCTACAGGAACATGTTAGCAACATTAAGGTGTATTCACTCAAATATATTAGTTTTAGAAATGTGTTTGTCAGAAGCAGAGAAAAGCAAAGTCATCCTTGGAAAATTGGCTTAGCCTAGGGAATTCAAACACGCATCTTGGATGATGCTCTTTGAGAGAGACTGTATGCAAAAACTAAAGATAGAAAGCAGGTGTAGTCCCTGAAACAGAGCTTGCAAACCTATTGCATCATCTTGTTCTTTTCAGAAGTCATTTTCCCAGCTGCACCATCGATTTACATTTTCACCACTAAGGTGACGGTGAATGACTGGATTCCCTCCGTTAGCTAAGGAGGTCTGAGGTGTCTGACTTACAGTTATAATATATGGGTGGCACAGTATTTAAGAGATTTTATTCTTTGAACATAAGTGTTTCAAGTTGTTCTAAATAACAGTACTTCTTTTTGTGAATCTTGGCCTAGTCTTACCATGGAAAAATTAATTTGAAATTTGCCAGTGTTTCATATTAATGAAGACCTGTCACCCTCAAAGATCAGCATCTCAGCATTTCCTGAGAACATAATTATAATTTTCACAGGCAATTAGTGAATATCTTTTTCTTTAATTATATCTATATCTAAATAAGTTACCATAATTTATATGATAAATTTGGTAAATTAATGGTAATATGGTAAATTTTATGGTAATTACATATATACAAAGCAACAACTCCCATCCCTCTCAGACACTTATAAGCTTTAAAATGTGACACGTAGTAATGAGTGAATGGTTTCAGTAAGGCCAAAATAAAAATGAGGTAAGACTGCCCTAAATCCTCTCTTGAGATGCCTCTCTGCCTGTTTCAAGGATCAGCCATACTGCAGCCATTCCTGACTGGCATTTGCTTCATCTGCTCTTACAGTCCTTCAGTGATGGAGGCTTCACATCTTTCTATTTATTCTTTCCTCTTACCTTAAAAGAGGCTCCTGAGGTATTAGCCTAATTAAAATTAGTTCCTAAGTACTTGTATTCTGCATAGACAACAAGAAGAAACTATTGCTGTCTTTCTGCAATAGTCTGTAAGTGCTTCAGAAGAAGTAACAGCTTTCCCTCCTCTAGGCTATATAGTTCTTCACTTAATGAAAAATGGATATTTCAGCTTTTCATCCGTGTTTGGAAAGGTACCTGTCTGGCCTTTGGATCTTCCTTAGGGCAGAAATAACACTTTCAACCAGCTCTGGTGAAAGCCTGGCTGCATGGTCTTCGATTTCACCAGTGAAAACATAGCACAGCTCAGTACCCATCTTTCATTGCTCAAGTGACTTCACGCATCTCATACAACAAGGCCTGGGAACATATGCATCATTTCTGTAGTGCTTGACAGACTGTCCTTGAAGCTTATGACAGCTGGGCAGATTGAATCAGTGATGCAGTTCACTGAACAATTTATTCATGTAATTCCCTCCATTAAAAACATTCATATTTTTGTGCTTCTCCACCCTATGTCACAAAGCACTTCTGACTCTCCTTTCTGGACCAGTCACTAAGATGGGTAGATTTCATATCTTCTGAAGAAAGAATGGTATTTTCTGTTTCAGGGACAAGTTTCATACATAAAAGGCAGACTGACTTCTACTTGTGCAGTGTTCACTGCAGGTGGCCCACTGCTGATCTGAGTGACTGCATCTTTTGAACTGTAAGGTAGAAAATGCCACAGGTAAATCTGCTCAGGCAAAGCATGCACGCAGTTCTGGGGTCTAACTTGGTTTCTGATAACTTTGTAAAACACTGGAGGCATTGCAGCCTACTGAAAGTAGAGCAGGCTACTTGTACATGTGTTACATCCTCAGCTTCCTCTGAGAGAAGGAGAAAGCGTGAGGTTTCTCAACAGTCCAAGCCTGGACTTTCTGACAGGAGTAACTGTCATGAAGGTTAAGGTTACAAGAAGTTAGCAACCAGAACTGATTCAGTGGAAAGGAATGAGTATTTACACAAACATAGTACACCAGAAAGTAGAAGTCTACAAGAGCAAAGTTGGTCTACAGTTTACTGCAAAAGAAGAATTGCAACCCTTGAAAAACTAAATTATTTGCTTCCAAGGGATTAATGGAGAAACACCCCTACCATCTCTTCATGTTTCAGGCCATTGTAATATTTCAGATGCTGTCAGTCTTGCAGCATTTTGCACCTTGTACTGCGGCAACATGACACTGGTGTCACAGTCCTCTCGACTACGTGGCAACATGACCAATACAACGATTTCCCTCTCTTGCAGGGAGAGTAGAACAAAACTTTCACACAGCATATCTCCTGCCATAGGTAAGCCCTTTCCTGAATCACAGACACAGCTACAGTTAAGCTTGAAGTCAAGTCCAGGAAATTGTGATGTCAGGAACAACTACCTGCATCAGTCAGGCCAGGTCAAGGATATTGTGTTACTGCACAGACCTCTTCAACTTTACTCTGAGCCCTCAAGTGAACTCACTGGCCCCAGGAAAATAGCTCAGCCCATCACTGCTCCTTACAGTCACAGCCACTGACTGATCTCCCCCCACCCATAAGATGCTAAGACTACACAGTGTAGAAACATGCAGGAGCTGCAGAATTGGATGTGTACAACTAAAGGTAATTTCGTGTTCAGTTGACAATCATACGTCAGATACTGATAACCTTCAAACACTCCATTCAGGCTCAGCAAAGGTGAGTGACAGAAGAGCTCATCAAGTATTCTGCCCAACTTCATTGTTCCTTAGAACACCCTCCTTTTTGCCCTCACACGTGCAGAGTCAAGACTAGCACGTGGCCCCCTGTCTGTAACTACCACCTCAGCAGCTGCACCAGCAAAACCATTCACCCTTCACTCTGCATGGGGAAGTCACAGAACATTAACTCCCAAGCCATTCTTCCTATCACTACTTTTTTTTTGTTGTTGTTTTTTTTTGTTTTGTTTTTTTCTGTCAGGCTATGGCTATAAGATATACCAGGCTATAATGTTTCCTACCTGGTGCTGTCTTCTGGAAGAATATTGGTGTCCAAATCGCTGGACTTTCAGAGATCCATGGTCATCTTCTTCAGGAAGGACACCAGGGCAGTATAAAATCCCATTACACAGGTATGCCCTGCAGGTGGAAACTCTCTTCCCAGAAAATAAGATAGGAAGAGTTAGGAGAACTCATAGGTTTTCAGGACAAAACCCAAAAAACAATCCCCCCAGCAGGAGATGAAAATGATGTTTAAGGGATAGGCGTTATTGTTGAACTCAACCTCGTATGGGCCTTATGTCGGCCTGGGAGTGGTAGGATAGTGGGAGTGGTGGGATACTGCTGAGTGCTGCATTAGCAGCAGCTGAGAAAATGGGACTAGCAAATTCTGATTGTATGGCACATACGGTCATTATTTGCTGAATAACTGAATGACATTCATTCTCCTCCAAATCAAACCTCTCCTCTG
Source organism: Cygnus atratus (assembly GCF_013377495.2). Lineage (NCBI taxonomy): Eukaryota > Metazoa > Chordata > Aves > Anseriformes > Anatidae > Cygnus > Cygnus atratus. The sequence goes on from NC_066368.1 coordinate 17,558,716, forward strand.
CTGAGAAAAATAAAAGGGAGTTTTCACAGACCCTTATCTCAGAATCCTAGAGGTACCGGGACCAGTCGTCCAAATTTTTACATTGGCTCAAGTGAAACCAAGAGTCCAAGGCATTGCTGAAGAAAACAGTAGAGAAAATACTGGATATTTATGAATTTTGGGTATCTCAGAGATGTCCCAGGAGCATCTGCCTGTTTCTTTGTAGAAAGGAAAGAAGGTAAATAAAGGCTTACATTCCCTCTAGAAAAAATTCTCAATTTACATCTTCTCTTACATAAGTCAAGAGACTGGCAGGACAATATTCACTTGTGAGATTCTTTGCAGGTGCTGTGAGATGTCGAGATATTAATTTAGGAGGAGTTTAATTGAATTCCCAGGCAGAGAAGGGAAGAAGAAGGAGTGTGTGGCTGATACCACTGGCTGATGACTGGGGCCACCACAGCTGGTTAGCAATCTGCTCCCCCAACAACAGACAAAGAAACATGGCCCCTGATTCCCATGCTTTCCATGACAGCTTGAATGTTAGCAGACAAGAGGTTTTAGGAACCCCCTGGGGCTGTGCTGAGTGCAGCATAGATGTTATTAGAGGAAGAGAGAACCGATGGAGGTGCAAGGTGTTTCTAGATAACTGCGGGGCCTACTCAGCTGGAAGAGAGTGATGGGGTAATGCAGTCTCTGCGGACCATGAGTGGAGACTCAGCCTCTGTTTCAAAATCCATGAGCAGCTTGACTAAAGAACTTGACTTAGTCAAGCTCTAGCTAGAATTACTAGGTAGAATTTTTCGTTAGAGAAAACATAGTATTTCGATATTTTCAGTGGACCACAAATGTCAACTATTATATCCTCTTATTTTCAAGATCAGTTACATAAATAACATTGCATTTTATTCTAACCAGTGAAAAATATGCTGCTACTTAAATATAAAATGTCACACAAATGCCACAGACGTACACTCTGGGCAAGTGCACTTTCAGGTGCTGTGTAGTCATAGCCTCAAGCAGCTAACTGAATGTGGAGGCTGTGCTGGATTTCTCCTCCCCGCACTTCAGTCATGATTCAGAGAGAGAGAGGGGGGGAAAACGAGAGACAAAGCCTGTTTCAGCAATCACACTTTACTAGTCAGGTATTAGAGCCCACATCATGCTCCTACTGGCTCCAGGCAGGCGCCCAGGCCACAGAGCCACTGTGGCACGGTGGCAACCCAAGGGGAGGGAAGTGATGTCCCCCCAAGAGCTTCAGGACCGACTGGAGGACAGGGAGGCTGTGTTATCTAGAACAGAAACCTGCTGAAATGTTATTTCAGGAGACGAGCAGAAAACGTTTTTGTTTAGGACTGGATTATAGCTTGACTGATAATGGCAGTTCTTAGCAGTCAAAGTGGTTTGGTCAAAGAAAGTCCAGTAACAGGTTCTCACTAGATAATCCTGATGCACAAAGTTAAGAAACTTAAAAACTATGAAGAGAACGGGAAGTGCATTTTCTCCACCCCGAATGCAACATTATTAACTGCTTCAGCAGTCACTTTCAGAAGTGGCTGAGGGAAGTTTTTCACTCACCATTCTATTGTTTCTCCACTTCTTGTTTACAAGGTATTTTTTAAACCCTCAAGGCACAGTTATTAAAGCTGTACTTACAGAAATACTCTCCCATCATACTCCTGAAGATCTGCTCAGACAGCAGGGCTACCACCTTTCCTGCAAGACTGAAAACCAGAATTAATTCCTAATATTTTCCCCTTGTTTTTATACTGCTCTTTTGATAAATAGAGCAGTGTAATTCACAAGCATGGAACCTGTCATTTAGGTGCCACAGAGACATTTGTCACAGGTTTAAAATAATCTTGAGACAGTAATGGTCATATTTTCATCCATGGTTTTAATTTTTGTCAGAGCGACTTCTTGCCTTTCCTGCTCTGGGTCACAAGTTTGTGCATAACAATATGGGAGCCTCTGCAGTATTTTGTGTGTTTGTTTGTGCTCCTTTATAGAGACAGCTCTGCAAAGTTGTTTGCAATGCATTTTTTTCAATTGATTTTTTTTTTTTTAATTCCAGCCTCCTGCAACTAATCTTTGATATTACTGTGAGCGTGCTGATTTTGTGACTACGCAATAGGCTTGGTTTGACATTGCTGCTGTAGGGTGATTCCTCCTGAACTACTGCCAGTCCTGCAGGAGTGACTCTGGCCATTATGTTCAAGCATCTCTGCTAAGCTGTTGTTCTCCAATGGGCACTCCTTTTCAACACCATAAGCCTACGGAAATATCGTTTCCCCAGACAGCATGGATTTCTCTTCACATAATGGCTCAAATTAAGTGTCTCCGTCCTTCAATAAATTGGGGACGTGTGTGACAGCCTCCCAAACTGGCAAGCGGTACAAAAGGGAAAAATAAAAGAACGTGGACTGGAGTCCCTGGATGCTTTCCACCATCCGGTCCTTAATGCTTGCCACGAGTTCCTTGCTTCCCACGCTGGCTGCCAAGCACCAGACACGGGTTAGGGAATGGCTGGGTCAGTGAGGGCTGTGCTGCAGCTGCAGCCCAGTTAAAGAAAACGTTCCTCTGCTCTAAGGAGACGCTGAAATAGTTGTGCTGCCAGCATCAGCTTCCTCTTAAACATCCATTTTACTCTTCAGTTTGACAGATGGACCACTGATAGGGAGATGACCACTGAAAACCTCTGGCTAATTTTGCTGATTTGGAAATGTAACTGAGAAATAGATGCATTTTTATTCCTCTCTATTTTCACAGGATTTTTACTCTTTTCGTTCAGCAAAGGCCAGAGCTAAAAATCAGATTTGAATTTACTGTAGCAAGAAGTGGAGCAGAAGATAGAGATGTGGTTGGCTGATCTAAAACAAATGTTTGGCTGACCTAAAGCTTTTCACTCCTTTTCCTGATTTTTGCAGGCCAGCTGAGTATTTCAAACATAATTAGCAAATATATTTTCAGTGCAGAGACTGCTTCTGGAGTAGGAGGATCTACTTTTGATTTTCATGCCTGGACAAAACAGCTAGATTTCCCACCCTACTCCAAACGCGCTGCAAATAGTTTGTGTTTTTCTCAGATAGGCCCTTCCTTTTATTGCCACATCAGACAACAGCAGTTCTGCCACCTTGCTTACCTCCATTCCTGGGCTTCACGCAATATTTTCTCTCACACTTCCCAAATTCCCATACTTGCAAAGGATCTATTCTCACCTTATATCCTGCCTGAAATTCACAGGCTGTATGTGCTACTGTGAGTCAGCACTAATTACACTTCATCAGTAGGAAAGTCAGTGGGGATGGAGTTGAAGGTGATTCAGCAAAACACTTCATTAGCAATTTCACACTGGAAGTCATTACACCTGAGTCATCAGCTCCAGGCTGCACAATCACAGGCCATCGTGTAACAGAGAGATCCTAAAGGTTTTCTGTGGTAGCCTGAAATATGCTGTCCCATTATACTTACAGACTGCAAATCAAAGCACTATAGAAGGGCAGGATGGTACCTAAACGCTATGAGCAATTTCACATTTGCCTACCCTTTCAAATATTCTTCTCCTGATTCTCAAAAAACACAGCACTGTAGTCAGAAGTCAGTTGATTCTGATGAGTCAGTGCTCATAGTATTATCCTGGCACAACTGAAGCACTAGCAATTAAACCTTATTCTCCAGTTGTTCTGTCTTTTTAATCACTGCCAGTTCTCATGTGTTTCTGGCTTATTACTTGCTCTGAAGGAGACGGAGGCAGATGGCCAAGAAGGTATCACAGAGCTGTGCTGTGCTGATGTCAGTCTAACTGCAGAGTTAAAATCTGCTGTCTGAACATAACAGACTGGATGTATTCAGTGAATCCACTGCAGGATTACACTGCCACATCCATTAAAACAAGAGCAAAACAGCACTGGATACCAGTATTGTAAAAGGAACCAGCAGTTAATTGTGTGATTAGCTTATTTAACGTTTGTTATAAATTACAGTAATTAGCCATGTAAACTAAAGTCAAAGACATTTCTTCCAAGATTTAACTACTTCTAATTACTTTTAAAATGGTATGGATGTGTATAGCTGTTTATGCGACTGAGGGTGGAACATCACTGAACTGACACACACACACACAGAAGCCTGGTCTGCTGTACCTGGGAGCCTGCAGCCTTGCCAGCACGCTGACCCTATCTGTCCATACCTTCCCCTGCTCGTCTACCTTTCACAGCAAAGCCTACTGATTATGCAGTATTTTGTATGGGACAAATCAGTAAAGGGCCACCATGAAACCAAGAAACTCATTTCAATTTGTGGCCTGTTTAAAGAACAAAATGCTTAACATATTTGGCCTATCAAGTATTTTACAGCAATGACATGCTGTCCTCTCAGTGCTTTATAAGGCCAAGTGGATAATCTTTCCTTATCTCCTAAATATGTTTTGTGTAATACCCTGAACAGCATTTGCAGTAGCTAATAAAGGCAGTATTTTTATGGATGTTCTAATTTTACAGAATTGCAATTCATTATTTGTTTACTTAGTATAAAGATGCTACATTCTGCAAATATTTTCTCTAATGCTGACAATATTTTGAAGGCATGTCAGAAGAAAAGCACTGAATTTTTTAATGTAAACTTAAGAGACCATCTGAATGCTGAACAGAGAAAGAGGAGAGAAGAATGACTGCAGTGATCATGTCACATGTGAGAACAAACAGTAGGCTCCTAAGCCTGTAGCTGAATCTCCATCATGCAATACTTTTTTTTTCCTAAATTCAAAATTGAGACTGCTTGTGCTCTTCCGAAGGGGAAATAAAGCATTTCAAAACTACCTCCATAAAATCTACATGGTTATGGAAACCATTCAGGTCAGCCAATGTGAAAGTGTATGTCAAGCCTTGCTCCTCTCAATAACTTTGCAATTTACTTAATTGTTCTTTGAAAAATTCACTCAACGCAGCACTGCCAAATGCCTTGTTATGCTTTTGTTTTTTCCCCTTTTGATTCTTTTAGTTAAAGTCTGAATTAAAACATACATATCTCCTTTCATGATTCCCATTGTTGTTAAATACTGGATTTTCCACTGGATTTCTAAAAGGGATCTGTCATTTGACCTCTGGTCCTCCCTTCATTTCCAAAAGAAAGGTGAATTCATAATAAGATTAGCGTATGCCCCGATAATACTTGAGGTAGCAGCTAAAGAGATAAAGGGGATTCATAGATAACTTGCATGTACTCAGAGGAAATTGATTTTCATGGAGAAAATTGCAGAATCCCTCTCTGAAATGCAAACAGTATTTGCATATTCAAAAAAAAAAAAGCAGCTAATTTCTTTAAAAGGCTCTACAGAGCTCTTAAACAGATCTTAAACAGTTCTTCTATGTAAAAAGATGTTTTATTTTGCGAGTATGTATAGTTTCAGTGAGCATTTAACAATGTCTAGAAATATACTCTACACTTGTCCAAACTGTATTTATAAATACCTTGTTCTAAATGTAGTCAAGATGCCACAAAAATATTTTCCCTAATTAGGAATAATGCATAGTTGTGTTATTCTGATTTTGGTGATGCTGATGTAGCAAAATGTATATTCATAAAATCACTTCATCAGTTAGTACCGTGAAGACAACTATCAAGTTTCCAAGGAGATCCCTCAACAGCCCTACACTTCATTATTAAGCGATGTTCCAGCTTCATTTTCAATGAACAATGCTTTCTTTTTAATTTAAAAATGGAACATCATCTGAAAGGTACATACACTTACCCAAGCTGTGGATTATTCAGGCCCTACCTTTGTCTGTTGCCTCTATTAGCGAGCACGTAATAGAAAACATTTTATGCTCACCTCAGACACAACTTTTCCTACTTTTTTAAAAGCTATTCCTCTTCTCTTTAGAGAGCTGATGGCAAAGGTGAACACACACAGTATGTTCTTATAGCCTAATTTACATATGTTTTATATTATGATTCTTTTGTTTTATCTGGGTTATCCCACCTCATCTTTATCTTGAATAATTGAACAGTAAGCTTAGAAGAACATCAGGTTAGGAGGAAGAAATTATATCTCAGGCAGATGGCTGTACTCCACTTACTTTCCCAGAGATTTTCAGGGAGGCTGAAGGAGGATAGACGTAGACTAAGTCAGCTTTGTGCCTTCTGATTTGGCTCCAGCATAAGAACTCAGGTAGGTGAGGAGCTGCTTTGAGCAGCAGTGGGCTGCTCTGAAGCTATGGGGCAGTTGGTGCATAGAGCACTTTGGGGACATTTCTGACCATCTAGCTTGTCCTCCAGACCTTTCCAGAGGTCAGCCCGAGTCCCAACCTTACTTGGGCCTACACAGTAGAACACAGCAGGTGAGACCATTAGGCACCATGGCTAGGTGAGGCTGCAGGGAGTTCACAGAAAGGAGGAAAGCAGGGGACAGGTCTTCTGCAAAGCCCTTTACAGTACAAAAACCATGGGTGCCCAAAACATGCAAGTTCAGGCTGTGGGTTTGAAAGCTGAGGTATGAAGAGCATGAGGAGAAACCAAAATTTAAACTTTCTGCAGGGTCAGAAGACACATGAATTTTTAGCCTTAAATCTTCAGAAAATGATGGGCCTGAGGCCTTGCAGTCTGCCCTTTGTACTCTGGGTGCCTCTGGGATCTGACAGTCACATCTAATCTCTCACAAATGCCAGAAGAGTCTTTACAAACAACAAAACAAAACAAAACCAAGCACCAACAACTAAATCTAAGAGCCAAGATAAATGACAGAAGTGTCAGTCTTAGGCATCTTTCCCTACCCCCAGCCCAGCAGCTGTCTCAGTGGGAGGTTTTTCTTGCTGAACTGCACTAAAAGCACTGTCCTCAGCTTCATTTCCATGAGGAAAAGACTCCACATACCCAAGTCAGATTTCAGTCTCACATTTTAGAGCTAGGAGGTATCTTTTGTGCTTAATACAACAATTTGATTTCAACCTGCAAACCATAAGGTAAGGAAAAAAAAAAAAGAAAAGAAAAAAAAGCCAAATTTCTGCAGACAGAGTTCCAAGTTTTCCCATGTTTCTTGAGACAACGCTGCTTGGAAGACCACAAACAGAAGAAAGAGCCTGCACTAATGGCCTAGGCTATTTTTCTTCACTGCAGCAAGCACAGCTACATCTAACCCATCCATCCTACATAATCTTCTCACCAACACAAGATATCATTGCATAGCTGACACTTTGGGGCTGTCAGTTTAGCAGACTCAAGCTGGGAATGACTCATTGGTAGAGGTCACAGACCAAAAGCCTGCCAAAGCTTTTTTTTTTTTTTTTTTTTCAAGAGATGGCAACACATAAATGGAGATAGCAAGCTTCTGTGGCAAAGCAGAATCAATTTTGAAATCCATTGTAGACACTGTGGGAGCTCTAGATCTCCCTTATGTTCTCTCCCCTTCTGAAAAATTGCCCTACATATCCTTAACCTCTCTATATGAAAGTCCACCCTCCTATCCTTTGAACCCCAGATGCACATTTTTGGTGTTCTGCTTTTTTTGCTTTTATTAATGGAGTGAATTCACGTGAAGAGCAAGTGCTACGTCATAAGAAAGATTTGTTCTCTAGAGAGAAAAATCAAGAAATGGCCTGTGAGATAGCAACATTCAATGAAGCACTTTTGTATGACCCTGTGCTAGCTTCATTATTTTTTGAGAAACATCTCTCTGGGTAGTTCTCTCAAGAATTCATTATTCCACCCACTGGCTTGAACTTATCCCATACAGACCAGATATATTTAGAAAAAGCCACAGTCAAAATGATATGATGCCATCATTGATTTATGTGCAGAACAGTAACAAATGAGCAACGAAGTTAAAAAGTATTAAGAGCAGTCTAGCAGATGGGCAAAGCACCAAAATAAACATTCTGATAAAAACACAGATTCAGCAAACCACCAAGCCCAACATGTTCTCAGGAGTTTGGGTTTATTTGGGTTAACAAAGTAAATTTGCTAGGAATGTTGTTAAACTATTATAATACTAAGGCACAGAACACGACCAAGGACAGTTCAACTTAATTTGGATATCAGAATATCAGGAAGAAAATGCAGATCTCATTGTAGCTCAGTCACACTGCCCGCATCACAAAAGTTTAAAAATATTTCCAGAAGAGCTGCCCTTTCCCACAATCTGTGTAACTAAAACTAGCTACCATAATGGTATTTGTGCAGACAGCCCTCAGCTGCTGTTCCTCTTACTGTGCCTTGTCATTCTCTATGAAATTGCTTTCAGTTCAAGAAATTTGGCTCAAACTCAGGGAAAAAAAAAATGTACAGTAATGCAAGCGTATCAAATGCTCTGCCATCTTAATGTGGTATGGCACCTTGGCAAGTAACTTCTCATTAGCATGGGTTTTGGTCAACTTGGTTTCCATTTTATGCTGCAGGATAGGAAATGTTAGATAAATAATACTGTTTTTTGGGGAACATGGCCTCATAACTGAGAAATGCTGTGCCATTACTGCTAGTGGCTTGGGTGCAGATGGTAAAACTCAGGTACTCCCTTATTCCCCATACCCTGACTTTGAAACTGGTCACAAATAGACAGGGTGTAATTAGAGTCCATGTATGGTACACATTTCCAGGGATGCTGACCAGAAAATGAGACTTGCATGGCCAGAGACCAACATCAAAATTCAAAAAGCTTTAGAGAAATAATTTCTAGTACAACTTTTTTTCAGAAGCTCAAAGAGCCACCAAAAATTTCCCCTGCCCTCCTCCTTTGCCTATGCTTGTTCCCTTTTCCTAGGCCCTCCTTCTGCCTATGTGACTAGAGGGTGAACCGGAGCAGGACACAGGTCCAGCTACAAAATGCATACATTTGTTGCTGGGTTAATTTTCAGCAGTTCAAACTGAGATAATCACAGAACAACAGTCTTAGTGGCAAAGTGCTTTCAAACCATGGACACTTCAAATAGTGTTTACTTCTATAAATATGTAATTTGGTTTATGTTGCAGCAACACCTCATGAGGATGGCAGCCCAATGTGCCAAGCCCATGACAGTGCATGGCCCCTGCTGCAGACAGGGAAGCCCTGCTTCTGTGGCTGGACTCGCACTTGCCTGCGGGACCCTGTTGTGTGAATTGGTGCAGGGCTGAAAGGACTTACCTGCATGCTTCCAGTAGTAGTAGTATCTGGGCCTCAGCAAAGTTTCCAGCATTAGACCTCAGACTAAATAGATGTGTAAAACTAAACAAAACAACATGGCAGGTAACTCTTTCGAGCCTTAGGAACAAAAGCTGAAAGCTGTATGAAGGGAGTGAGTTTGTATAACAGTTTTCTCAAAACTGTTTTGTTTTTGTTTGTTGTATATGGCTGTCTCAGTCTATCACTATTTTCTAAGTTAAGAGGGATTTATATAAAGAGAGCATATCCACTAAGGCTCTGTTTATGGTCTGTCTGGTCTAAGTATTTATAATCATTCAAAAATTAGTGATTTTTTAGAGTGTGCATTTGCTTAATACCTTCCTCTTGAGGATTTTGAAATACAGAACTCATTTTGCATCTCCCTCTACTTTAACATATTGTTGCTTTGTGATAGGAGACATCCCTGTGCATAGACTGGTAAGCTGGCTGAAATGGTCCATACTTAACAATTGTTCAGGGCAGAAAATTTAAGAGCACTTTAGTTTGTTTTTCTTTCAAGTCTGCTTTTTAAATGCCTTACTAAAAACACAGATACTCTGACAGCAATAGCTTACATGCCCTTATGTACACATGAATATCTGTCAAAACAGAGAAATATGGAATTTGCTGCTGTATGTGCGTGGCACTTGCAAACTGTTCAATTCAACACTAGTACGGTAAAATTATGTTGAAATGTCACCTGTCTCTTCTGTTCAACTGTGTCATCTATGTGTAAACACACTGTTTGCAGGCACATTGGTTTCACTACATGAAAAGCAGACCCTTCTTTATTCTCAGTTTAACTATACATTCATAAAGCACCCTGTAATTATTTGAAAGTATATATAATTCCCGTCAAGTTGTGGTGGGTAGGATTCTTCCAGGTAACATGAGCATTGTAGTTTCTACAGCCAAAAAGTCAACAGCCATATTGTAAATTCGCTTAGAAACATCTGTTACCACTGACTGTATGGTAGAGGGTTAGGGTTTCACAGAGCTGCAATAGAGAACATGCCCTGCTCAGCCACGTCCAGAGTGCCTGGCTCTTAATAAGTAATCCAGGATTGCTAAAATTAGCCTAGCAAATCTTTTCTTGTCTCTTTCAGCCTGGTGGATTTTTTTCCCTGAAAATATATTACTTTTGGCATTTTAATTCTTACACTTATCACATTAGTAATGAAAAAGTGACTGTAGATCATAGCTTTGCTTCAGGTTTTACTGGTGAAAAGTGCAGATATTTTTCCCAAGTCCCTTTCTTAGTACATTGATCATTATTTCTGAGGGCAGTTTGTTCCACGACTTCTGTAAAAACTGAAAACTGTTTGCCCAATTTCCTCTAACAAAACGACTATGAAATTAGTTGTGAGATTTTCTGGAGTCATGAAAAAAGTGCATCTTTAATTACAATTCAAGCATTGTAAATAGAATTATTTGACTATAAATAAAACACCTCACGGTCAGCATGATTCCCAGTCTGGTATCAGTTACTGACCATTTCTCAAAGCCAGATGAATCGTGTGTGCTTCAGATTACTGAGATTCACTTTGTGCCATTTTCTGCAGACAGCAGTTACTGGATCCTACAGAGAAAGTTGCTGAGCTTATCGAGTCTCAGCGATAAAATAAATTACAGCTCATCACCTTGTATTCTCTTTGCAACCACTGAATCTAGTCCAAATTTATTTATCCATGCGTGCTGCTGCAATACCATTCTAGACTGAATCTGACCAGAAAGAACATTGCATTCTGCTCTTTTCCTCCTCTGGCAGAGGCTTTGTGTACACAGCTAATTCAGTCCACCCTTTGCTAACTCACTGTTTTTTTGCGTGCTGCCTTTTCATTTTCTTGTGTTCCTTTTTAAAGCCGTTTCTCCTTTTGATAACACCCACGCATTTTTCAACTGTTTCTGACTATATTAATTTAATCTTCATTTTGTTTCCGTTTGATCTCTTGCAGCTTCTTTTGCCACAAACTGCATTTCTCATGTTTCTCTCTCTTTGCTTATTAGTAAACCCTGCCAAGACTTGCTGGTGCCACTGTGCTACTGCACAGCTCTCTGCAAGACTGCTTGCTATTATGTGGATATTAGTCAGCCCTGGAGAGAAGGGCTCCATTGTGCTAAGGGTAGAGCTGAATCATGACCAAATAAATAAAGCTTCATTTCGCTTTCTTTCAGAGTTCATTTTCTTTTGCTGTAGCCTCTAGAAGAACTAAATGAGTTGAGTCTCAAGGCCATCAGAAAACATGGAGATTTCTGGATTTTTTACACATAGACTTGTTCAGATTCTTTTCTTAAAATGGGATTAATATCAGCAAATCTCTTATGAACAGCAGAAAAAAAAAGTGCAAGTACAGAGGAAGCACGTCTGAGAACCAGCTTTTACTGAGTTGACTGTATGAGGACTGACTACTGCACGGCACCTAGAGAAATGGCTAGCACTGAAAATACCGTTGAAATCTCCTCCCTGGGACATCACAAAAGAAGCTGTGAAGGAAAAAGCTAGCAGCTACGAAGGGAGATAAGAGAGATAGAAATACTTCAGGCCTGAACAAAACCCTTCTGTGTTTTGGAGATCAATTGTTGCTTTTTTAGAAGCGGCTCTTGCACCTGCTCTTGTTCAATTACTATCACTCAAGTGATTCTGGGTGCTCTACATTTCCCTTCTGCTCTTCTTTCATTTTATCCCTGTTACTGAACGTCATTAGAGAGGTTACCTAGGAGAATTATGTGTCAGTGGTTCTGCAAGCTTTGAGGAAGGAAATCAGGAAGATGCAATGCAGAATACTGAGCATCTCCCAAGCACACCTAGGACTTTGCTCAGTGGCAATGATGAGACCATGCATCTGCTGCCCCTGTTCCACGTCAGATCCTTATGTTTCAGATCCTGAAATGTCCTTTTCTGTTATCACAATACCTTTCTTATCTTCTGAGTTGCCTTCCTTCCAGTAATAGCATATAAAGCAATAATTTATGTCACTCCTTGCATGCCTGGTTAAAACCTAGCAACAAGAGATGTCCTTGTAAGTGGTGGGAACCAGCCCTGCAGTCTAAAGAGCACGTCTCTTCCTAAGCAGAGTTTCTAATTGAAGCACGTCACAGCTGACGACAAGGACTTCCCTGACAGCTGACAAAATGAGTAGCATTGCAGTGCTTTGCATTAGGCCTTTATACTGACTTCCAGGAAGGTTTCAGTTCCCTGATTTTTGAAGATATAGTTGCCAACACAGAAACAAATCACATGCTGCTGCTTTCAGGACAGGGGAAAGAGTTTCCCCTTCCCATCAAATTCTGCTGTGGAATAAAATCACAAGACAATGCACCAGCTATAGAACTTCAATTCCAAACAACTAGCCCCAAATCCCAGTGAGCAGGCTTCCTAGTTGGCAATGGATCCTCCTTGGCATGCAGGAAACACTGAGGAAGCAAAGCCCCTAACCCTGGGGAATTGTGATCAGAAACTCATTCAAGCGCGGAGAATGGCTGGAAACAGTTATCAACCCACTACCTGTGTCTGAATGAGACTCTTATCTGTAAAATCTGCCTTTTGTTTATGTCAGAATCAAAATATTGGACATTTTTGGGACCCCATAAACTTTTTGTTGTTACTGCAAGTAGCATAAAAGTCCATATGCAAACCATGGATTTTTTTCAGGACTTGCAAGCTTTGCTCAGCTGTGAATTCCTGCTGGGTCTCTGCTCTCTGCTTGAGAGTAATTCACTCCTAAACACTTATTCTCAAGTGACATGATCCTGTTCCCACATGACCGTGATGGCCTTTGAAAGCATATCCATGCCATGCAGCAATATATATAGGAACAGACACATACATACTGAGAGGAAGCACTGAAGTCTATCTACAGCTGCCTCCTGCAATAGAAGTAATGTGATCACACAGAGTGCATCTACTTACTCAGATACGGTGTCAGAAAGATAATTCATGTCCTCTCTGCAGAAGTAAAAATAAATAAGGTTCAGGCAGAGTTCAACAACCTTAGGTTGCCTATTAGCAGTTCACAGTGTGGATGAGATGCCCAAAGTTTTCCTGGGATACAAGGCCCTTCACGCTAACAGGAAAGCAGCCAGGTGAGGGCCCAGTGCATGGATGAAGGGCACAGTGCTCACACTTCAGTGAGTCATACTTCTTTGGTCGTGACTTTAGTGGGCTTTTGAGAACCACGACTACAGTGTCTTTTAGCAGGATTGCCTTGAGTCACTGGCCTGACTATTCAAGATCTATAGAACTACGGAACCCGAGCGGGTTTATAGAATAGGCTGTTCCTGTTCACACACTACATTATGAATTATAAAGTGCAACTGTGGGTAGACTGTCAATTAATTTCTATCTTAATCTCTCCTTTGAATAACAAGGCTCTATTAATAAGTAGTAACCATGCCTTTGCCAGATCTTGCAAGTAAAATCTACTCTTATCTCAGTCTTAGAGAGAGAAGTAACAAATGAAAACAATAAACAACTGCAAATTGCTATGAACTTCCAAATCTGACAAATTGGGTCATTCAACCGGTGTCACCTCCTGTCTGCCTCTTTTCCATGCCCATTTTTCTCCCTTGGTACACTGCATAGCAATGCTGACTTCAGAGCAAAAGCAAAAGTGAATTCATTGCGGATCTCCATGGGAAGCACTTCAGCAAATCTCAAATACACAACCAATTTACAGTCACATATGAAAATTTACAATCAAGACTGGCAAACTATAAATTGGCCAACCTACCACTACAAATTAATCTGTATGAACTGACAAGCTGAATGATTAATATTAATGTACATTTGAAAATGGGAATAAACTTGTCCAAAATGGAAGCAGCCAGACTGTAGCCCTTAATAGGGAAAAAATGGATTCCAAAAATAATTTGGGACCACAGGGGGGTAATTAACTGAATATTGTATCAGTGCTTATAAATACCTGATGGTGGTCAGGAGGAGTAGAGAAGAATGAGCCAGACTCTTTTCTGTGGTGACAGGACACTAACAGGATAAGAAGTAAGGGGCAAAACCTGAAACACATAAAATTCCTTTTAAACATAAAAACAGACAAAAACCCACCCTACACACCACAGAAGTTTTCCACCATGGGGTAATGAAATGCTGGAACAGGTGGCCCAGAGAAGTTCTGGAGTTTCCATCCTCTGAGACATTCAAAACTGGACTGGACACAGTCCTGGGCAACCTGCTCTTGGTGGCTCTGCTTTGAGCAAGGGCTTGGATGAGACAATCACTAGAGGTCCCCAACACCTCCACCTGCCTGTGATCCTGTGATGACTGTGGTCTGCCAGTGCCTACACGGAGATCATAAATATGAGAATAGAAGGACCATAAACTTACCTGTGTGACAAGATCTAGCAGCTGGTACTAAAATTATTTTAATAAACTGCAAAGTTTTGACAGTCTGAATTGCTGGAACAGTTTGCTAGGGTGGATTCTCCACCAGTGCCAATTTTGAAATGAAATTAGATGCCATTCTAAACAAGACCATGTTACTTAACTAGGAACTAATTCAGGAAAGCCTCTGGTCTAAGCTGTAATGTGTTTAGATTTCTTTCTTAATAATGATCTCTTCTGGTCTACATTTTATAAAAGCACATTGCTGAAAGAGGCCTGTGTTCTGGTGAACTTAAGTATCTTGGTGCATCTTTTAGTTATGCTTTTCATTACATTCTTTTAACCTCAGAAAATTGGAAAAGATACAAATATGTATATATTTGCATAATATTGTCAACACATAGGAAAATCTACAGTGAGAAGACCAGCTGATGTATTTTAACTCCATAAATTTGTCTTTGAAGATATAAAAATACTTTTGAAAATGAAATTTTATCACAGGAGAGCCCTGTAAAACCCATATTTCTCCCTGGGGTGCCGGCTCTTCACAGGAAAAAAAAAAAGTCTTATACAACCTTTAGGTTGTGGTTTTAAAAAGTTTTAAGAAAGTAGAAATTTTTTCATCTCATAAAGTACAACTATAACTATGATGTCAAACTTCAGTAAGAATTGTAAGTTCACAAATATATGCATGCTTCCCCACCCGTTCTGACTACAGAGGATGACTAATTATCATGGTCACAGGACTGAAGTTTACCAAGATCTTTTGAATTTTAAGCTAGCCCAAAACACGACGATGTGCATCTGAACAGCACATTTTCTAGTTTACTATGTCACTGGGACAGCAGTCGGTGCATGTAGCAGGTTGCACATGGACAGAGTGCCTTGAAAGGCCTGCTTTGGGTCAAATATTTATTTTGTAGATTGCACATCGATAGGCTTTTTTAGGTCTGTGCGGTCTCTCTTTTTTCCAGCTATATCATGCTGCTGCCACACAGGTGGCAGTGCACAGTCTGCTGCATGCCCTACTTTTTTGTAACGACAAATATCCTCATCATTCCTCCCTTTGACTCTAGCAGCTTTAAGAAGTGAGGGCACTGCAGTTTGTCAGCGTCTTCTGTGACATACCTGGGTGGTGACGGTCTGGGCTCAACGCTGGCATGCAGCAGACTGAGGGCAGGGGACTGGTTTTCACAGTCAGGTAGACAGGCCAAATCCCTTTAGACACAAAGAGGACATTTTTAGAATAACTAATATTCAGCCAGTGACAGATCAGACAAAGTGCCATGTTTCAGAAAATTACTGCTTAGGAAGGAAGACTAGAGATATCAGGGAAATAGGATTCTCAGCTTTAGAGAGCCACATCAAATATGTGCTAAATTATTCCAAAAAGAATAGAAAGAAAATTATGTTTGCTAAACCCACCGGGTACATTTGAGCTTTTTTTTTTTATTATTATATTTTTTATTTTTCCCCCCTATCAGGAGAATTTTAGACTTGAGCTGAGATGTCTCTCCTGAAAGGAATAAAACATGATTTGTTCCCTCTGGTACATTACTCCCATTTAGAAACACAGTAGGTGAAGTTTGTACCATACCCAATGCCACCCTTCCACCTGATCGACATGGCCAGAAACCTGCACCCAGGTGGACCCTGGGGCTCCAGGGCAGATCCATCTCCCCACAGGGATGGATATCCACAGAAACCAACCCCTGCATCGCTAACTCATTGGAGCAGCCTGGAACAGACCTTTCAATTTGCCAGAATCACAGCCCAGAAATGGCCAGTGTGTCTTACCAGCCTCCCCTGAACCTTTCACTCAACTTTCTTTAACAGTAAACCAAAAATATCAACAACAACAACAAAAAGGAAATGAATATAAAGAACGTTTCTCACTGTTACAACTGCAATGAAGGTCTCAGATCTCCTCTCCCCCACCCCAAACTCCCAGCCCCCAAGGAAATGTTGCTGGGGAGGCTGCAGAAAACCTAGCATGAGAGTGCAAACAAGGCACAGTTCCCTCGCTCACGTAAGCAAACTTCTAAGTAACCACTAAAGATAAATTAAATACCAGCATGATTTGCCGGGACTGGTGCTTTGTTTATGTAATTCACTCGCAAGGTTTATTTCGTAAAAGTGCAAACAACCAGTGCCATTTCTTTTTTTAAATCTGAGCTGGATGACTGGCCGAAGTCTGCACCAGCCACACAATGGAGATCATACAGGCTGCCCCATGGTGGGCTGCCTGCCTGACACAGTGCTGAAGGAGTAGCTCACAGCTTGTGAAAAAGGACATTTCTCTTCATTTTTCATTCCTCATATTTATGGGCAATTAGAAAATGACAAGAAAGTATTAAAAAAAAAATGCAAATTTCAAAAGTTTGCTGATTCCCTAAAATGCACCAGTATAATGCTTAGCTAGCAATGGAGGAAAAATTCTTATAATCCAAAGATGAAATAATTCTTTTTTTTTTTTTTTTAAACAAACAAACACTAAAAAAGCTGCACACAAAAGGCAGAGTAAAAGTGTATATTTACCAATCACTGGTTATCTGAGTTTAATATAGCAGAAAGAAACTTAAATGTTAGTTAAAATTTAACAGTTGTCTTTTAACTTGCGTGATTACAAACTTTGAAGCCACATCCAGAATAAAGTAGGAGTTCTCTGTGGAAGTAACCTGATTTGAGCATCAGTAGCAGGCTACTTTTGAAGGAGAGCCAATACAAATGGTCCTTTTGATAACGTCTGCCTTGAGCATGATGAAATATGGTTCTTGGATCTGATTCACCACACGTTTCTGTCCTCTTTGAGTCCCTTTTAAGTTTAAAAAAAATTCACAGAATTTTGGCCAGAAGTTTACCCTAATGATAAGTCTAGATTGTTGACCTAAAATGGGATTGCCTAATCCTTTTTTTTTTTTTTTATGTTTTACTAAATAAAGATATTTACCCTAGTGTGATGTTAATTAATAACTGTGTGATGGACCAAGTTGGAGACCTCAGGATGGGATTGAACAATCAAAAGCCAAATACTTTCTCATTTAGTCTGCATTTGTTACTAAAATCAGTCTTTGATTACCATTGTTTCTTCTCTCTTATGACGAGTTTAAAGCTATAAAGGTTGCAAAAATGGTTAGATTTGCTTACTGGAGCTAGAATGGAAAAACGATGGTATTTTCATCTCCCCTATTTCTTGTTCCTTCCCCATACAACAGTGCAATTGCTTAGGTATGCAGCTTATGCTGAAAGTAATACATGGCCCAAATGTAGACAGGTATTGCTCTGCCACAGAGAATTTTAGTTCATACTGAGCTTCAAATGCCTGCTTAAGTCAACCTTTGTCAAGGAGGAGCCTGAATATGTACCTTACACACCTTTGTTTATGGTCAGCAGGGTGAACACAAACACTAGGTAAATCTTTTCTTTTCTGTCCATTTTTCTTAGTTTAGCTAGTTGCAGGACATAGATTTGAGAAGGATTTGTTTGGAAGCCCAGGACAACCATTCCCTTCAGCTATAGGAGGGTTTCCTAAACTTGTGAAGGCTGCTCCTTCTGCTTCAGGAAAATGAGCAACTTTGTTGCATGTTGCTGAAGTCCTGCACATTTCCTCCCCACTCTCAGCCCACCTTGGATAACTCTGAGGTATGTTGCTGCTGGTTTGTGTTTCATTTTTGGAAAATACTGCCTCAGGTAGGCCTTTCAAAAATGAAAGCCCCTGTCAGTTTCTCTTCAATGCCAAAATTTTAAGGGGTTACTTGCTGCCAGTGTTAATATCAGTCATCTGCTCATCTATATACCTTATATATGACACACATTTCTTCTGCTATCCTATTAGCAGTTTTACCACATTTAAATCCAATTATCATTAACTTCAGAGGACAGCCAGCAGTGGACAGCTCTTCTCTGTTTCTTATGCAGTATAAAGATTGGAGGTTTAACTCTGTTTTTGTTCACGATAAATAAGTGCTCACTTCATTTCCAGGGTTGACAGGACTAACCCTCCCTTCTAGCTTGGGGACTTGTACAGGACCCCTGTACATCAGAAAAAATGTTACTGGGCTCTCTGAAGCAGATTTCAGCCTCTGCTGGAAGTCTGGCGATGCCACAACAAAAAAGATGCTGAGGAGCCTCTGCTTTCAGCAAAATGGTCCAAACTGCCAAAGTGCATCAGCAAATACACAGTTTCAATACCATCTGCCCTGCTCAGTACCATGTGTGAACTGTGATTTTGTAATGTGACACTTAAACAACTAATGTAGGCATCTGAGGAAACAGTAGTAAAGCCGCAAGCCTTTGTTTGTGGCCTCTGCAGCACCAACATTACTGCAGCAGGAAAGCAGAGATTACTTTCCTGGTTATACTACTCTAGCCAAAATTTCATGCCACATATGAGCAACATGAAAGCTCTTATGCAATTATTATTATTATTGTTAATTTTAAAATACATTCTGCCATTAATGTCTTTCAGAAATATACAGGACATCCCCACTACACCGTAAGAAGCCATTTTTTTGGGTTCTTTTTTGTGTATTTCAACACATTTTCCCAGATGTTGCTATCAGCTGACAGAGATGTGCTATTTCTACATTTAACAAACAACAATGTAAACACTCTGCAGTTTAATGAACTAGAACTGTGTCACGAACCAGATAACTTCCCTTCCTCTCCTGCCTCTCAGAGCAAGCATTTTATTTTGCCTCTAAACAAGTATTTAAACTTCTTTAAAACAATATTGCCAAAAATGAAATCACATTGTGGCTTTCATTTTGTCTTCATAGCTACTAGCTATTAACTATGGAAATATCCTAGGACTCATTAACTGACAGAAAGCTGTCTAATCCTTCCAGTTCCATGAGAACTTTTTTAATTTTTCAAATCTCAAAGAGCAGTGAAACAAAAAAGACAGATTTTGGATAGCAAAATACATGTATGCTGTTTAAAACATTCATAGCAACTGTACAAAAATGCATAATCCTCACAGATGATATATTAAAATCATTTTGCTAAGAGCCATGAGGTCAGGAGGCCAAAATTTTCCAGAAGGCTGGAACATGAGTAAATACACACTTTCTGGGTACAGAAAACACAGGCTCACCTGCAAACAGCCACAGTGCTGCCCCAAGTTGTGTACATCCACTCCACGTGCTGCACTCGCACAGGTCTCACCCACCGACACTGGACCTGATGCCAGCCCCGAGTAGTTACGCTACATAGTAAATTTTCACTTATGCTTTGCCAGTGAGTATTTTTATTGCAGAGGTACACAGAAGCTCTAGACCATGCTGTAGGTAGGCAGCTGTGATGCAAACTCATACACGGAGAGGATCTGCAGCACTACAAATACAAAAAACAGAAGCTGAGAATGCTGAGACTGTTCCAAACGCAGCCACTTCTGTATGGCTCCATTCTGACGGATGCCAGCCACAATCCCAGTGCTGACTGAGTTTGATCAGAGCTTTTGGTCCTCCCAGTTCAATGAACATAAGCAGCTGTTTGCCACCCAAGTGCCAATGCCTACCCAATTCTGCCAGAAGTGTTAGGAATGAGAAAACTGTATAAGGTGTTTTTGTTTCAGAGGCCAAAATCCTGATCCTGCATAGTGCCGCTCTGACTGGGGTTAATTTACCATGTTGAAAAGATAACATTTTGATGAGGCTTATGTTATCTGGACTAGACATTTTGTGTGCTTTAATGTGAGGTAAATGGATATTGCTGAAGGAAAGGGAAAGACAGACCTGGGGCAAATATTCAGCCATTTCAGGCACAGGAAAATATTGGTGTCAAAATGTCCTTCCTATGGCCGGTTTCTGCTACCTGGACTCTTTCACTGACTCCTTTTCACACTTTCTCTGTCCCAGAGGAAGCCTGATGCTGTTATGGGTATAACCTGCAGAGAAGGGCCGATGGCTCCGGGCAGTTTGAGCAGCTGCAGAAACAACCATAGGGAAAATACTTCAAACTGTGAGGGAAATTTTCTCCTCCCAGCTGGATGACCCGTATGCTGGGCAGCCTGGTCATTACTTCAGCTCTTCCTTGCCTGTTCTCATGGCTTCCAGCTGCTTCGGGAGCTGGAGGATTTCATCAGGTGGAGAAACCCAAGCCAACCTGCTTGCACATCACTCCTGCTTCTCAAAGTCACAGTGCCTCTTTCCTTCCGCTAGCCAACCAGGCTATGGGAGGCACAGAAATTTGGTGCAAAAGGCCGGTAGAGAAAGTCCACGTGAGCTCCTGCTGAGCAGGGGCTGCTCCCAGGAGCCAGACCCTTCCCTAGCCTCAGCCTTCCCCTGTTGAAACAGCTTCAGGATTTTCCTCCACAAACATTCCACCCCAACTCCACCTGCCCTCTGCTGCCTCAGCCAGCATTGTTTTCTTGTTCTGCTAAATGCTCTTTGGGGAATTTTGCTCTTGTAACTACAAGCAGGGAATTTTGGTGTTGCTAATGATCCTCGCAGAAGCACCAGGGCTGCAGCAAGTGGGATGCCAGACCGTGCAAACTTGGCCACACCTTACCAGCTGTAAGGTTGGTTATTATTAAGGTTGTTGAAGAGAAATAAAGGCTGCTGCAAGACGAAAGTAGTGGCAGACAAACGGCAACTTGGTAAAAAGGAATGACACTCCTGGCAACCCAGCGCCCTGCTTTGACACAAGACTAACGAAGGCTGATGCTGGCTAGAAATTTTTCAGCATTATTATGCTGACTATTGCAGATTCAGGACATTATCTTATTTACTCTCCACAAAAGCTTCCCAAAAAGAAACAAAATGCTCTCCTGAGATAAAACTGGCTTACAGCAGAAAACCTTCATCAAATGTAGAGACTTTGGCACTTTTCTACTATTCAAACAAAGTGCTTGCTTGTACCACCCTCTATAATAAAACAGGGCAAGGCAGCGCTTACCATGGAAGGAAGTGGTTTCAATCCAGAGGATTTTAATTCTTTTCTTTGGCCGGTATATTAATTCACTCTCACTTCCCGACTAATTTGTCTTGAATTTAAAAGATGATTGTAAGCTACAAGAATGCATCCTGATTTTCAGGGGAATTCAGCTCAGGTAATATTATTTAAAACATACCTGAAAAAGTAAAACTACAAACAAAGCTTTCTGGAATAGTTAAGAAAGATAAATGAGATTTGGAGACTAAAACATGTTATGCTAAATTGTATCCTAATTTTGGAAATCTCTGCAGTCTTTATAACTGATAAAAAGAAAAATCTAACAAATGCCAGGAAAATACTCACAGCAGGTAATGATATACATCTTCCTTGTTACCACGGTTTGGATTCATTTTAAGTACAGTGAAGTTAGTAAGAGTTTTTTCATAGGTAATGGGCAAGGACTGGGCACTGATATTATCAGGATGGAAAAAGTGACTGTGTTGATTACTGCAAGCAGAATATGCTGGTGTGGTGGTTTCATCCTGCTGGGCAGCTAAACTCCACCACAACCTCTCTCTCATTCCCCCTCTCCAAAGGAAAAGGAGGAGAAAATACGAGGTAAGTGCTACACTATTTTAAGAAACCACAAAGCATGCCCAGAGACACAAAGCTTGTTTCACAATCTCTGAAGATATAATTGCGAGTAGGTTGAGCTAGATGCAGGGAGAAATGAAACTACCATATAAACAGAAAGAAAGTCTATTGTAATCATGGACTCCGTTAAATCTGTATTTGTAAGAAACATGTTAACTTAGCCAACGGAAGTTGGCAGTTATGTATGTGTAGCCAGTTTTTCAAAAGGACAAAGAAATACCAGAGTATGCTTATTCTGGCGTCAAGGCACTTTCACCCTGGCTGAAAACTCAGCTATATTTGCTCTCAGTCCAGAATCATCTTCATCCTACTCAGCATATTATCATTCCTTTCAGATACATACAAATTCGTAAAATGAATTGTAATTTACATCTAGAGGTAAAGGATTTAAGGAAGGTTAATTCCAGTGAGGTTACCTGCCTACTCTGCAAGCAGCACAGCACCTTCTCCGGTTCTCCAATAGCTGGGGTCCTCAAGTATTCAGAGCTTTTATTAAAACCCTGCATTGATCCCACTTTTTCATATGGAGAAACCAAGGCCTACAGAGATTATCTGATTTACTGTAGGATCAGTAATTTCCAATCTTGTTGCAGCCAGGCCACATTTGAGAAAAATGACAACATAGCATAATTCCCAGGCAAAGGCTATTGGCTTTCACATCAGAGCTGCGATGGAGTATACTGATGTTCACAGAAGCAATGTCAAATACAAGCTATGTAGCTCAGGGAATGAGCTGGTCATGCTAAAACCAAAAGCAGCTGCAAGGAGCCACCAAGCCCCACCCAAAGCCACATTTCACAACACACACTGCTGCCCATGCCCACAGGGCTGTGCCTGGGTGCCTGCTGCTGCAACCCAGAATTGCACAAAAGGCCTGGTGCAGAGCCAGAGGCTGAATACAGATCTCCTGAGCTTCACACAAGTGCTGTCATCACAGAAAAACCTTTATTTCCTGTCAAATTGCTAACATTTACTCTGCAATGTGTTTGTCTATGAACAGAAACAAACAAAAAACAAACAAACCAAAACAAAAAAACTAACAAACAACAACAAAAAAAGGAAAAATCAAAGAAATGTGAAAACAAATTATGTGTTTATGGAAAAATCTCACCAAATCCAGACAAGCCAGAACTTAATAGAAATTAGAACACCAAAGAAATTATAACAAAAAGTCTATAGACTTTTATCAATAATTAATATTTGTTATTTTCATCCAGACCTATATTCCTTCTATAGAATTCTGTAGTGAGCCTAAGTAGTCCATTCATAAAACATGAGCTTATAATTTGGACATTACATAAAGACTGCAAGGGAAATGATTTCTTTCTGTAAATCAGGAATTTTAGTTTGAATGAGAGAGCTCACCTCCAATGAAATTCATTATTTTCATTAAAATTGAACAGTTCTTTGAAAGATACTAGTGAGTGAAGTATTGCAAGATGGCAAAGGATACTACCTTTATATCTTTAGATGTTTACCCACTAAATACAACTTAAACTTGGACTTGTGAATGCACAGAGAAAGAAAAATCTATTTCACAGGGCCATTTTCTTCTTTCACTTGTACTTGCTCAGGAAGC
Organism: Cygnus atratus; assembly: GCF_013377495.2. Taxonomy (NCBI): domain Eukaryota; kingdom Metazoa; phylum Chordata; class Aves; order Anseriformes; family Anatidae; genus Cygnus; species Cygnus atratus. The sequence goes on from NC_066368.1 coordinate 17,582,272, forward strand.
CCAGTGCTTCCAAGTACAAGAGTGCAAACTGCTTGTGACTGCTGTCAGAGAGGTATGCTTTGCTCATGGGCGGCTCAGGGTTGTCACTGTCAGCAAGGCCTAATGCAAGTCTAAACTCACTGATTAAGACATTTTAGGTAAAAACTGGCTTGTTTCACTTCATCCTCCACCTCTTTTTAAACTGCCATACAACCCTTTAAGAGAAACTTCTGCAGTAAACTGTGACAGGGAGAATATTACCCCTGGACACTTGTTCAAGTGAGGCCTAAAATAGCATTTCTATTTGCCTAAAGCACACCCTGCTACTGCCAAGTCACCCTGGCACGCTGCTCTGGGGTCATCCTTACCCTGAGGACAGGTTGATATGCCCAGCACAAGAGGTTCTTCCTTCAGGCACGGCTCAGACCCAGTTTTGGCTCCATCCCAGACCAGTGAAGCGCTGGGCGAGCCACCCTGGTCCACCCCGCGCAGAGCATCGCGGGAAGATGCTGAGGATGCAGCAGCACTGCCAAAGGAGCCACCCGTGGGGTGGTGACCGAAGGCACAGCCCTCTGCCAGGAGAAGGCTCCTGCTGATGGACCCAGCCACCTGCACAGCAGGCAGAGGGCATAAATCCATCTTTATATACGGGTGTCAGAGATGCAAACGTGCCCTGCAGTGACCTTCTCGGACATTTTGTCAGCAGTCTGGTGCCTGCAATGCACAAATCCCAGAGTTAAGTGGAATTTCTACAGTGTTTCAAAAATACATTAATTATAGTTCAGAGGTGAGGTAATTAGTTGGTGATCTGGTCTTAGATAATGGAAGAGAAAATATTTAAGTCTTGCATTATAAATGCCTCAGTGGGTAAATTGCTGCGGATTAAATTCTTTCAGGAGCTTTTAAGCACAGAGTTCCCCCCCACCCCCTTTGCTCTGAGAAAATACACCTTTACTTCAGAGTGAGGAGCTAAAGTGGAGGTAAAAGACTGAGACAGATTCTTACCTAGCGTGAACTGGCACCTTTAGGATGGAGGATGGCTCTGCTTGTTTAAATAGCTGGCTTTCAGCTAGTGCTGTGACTCACTTTTATTGGTGCTGACAATATACATGACCTGAGCAAGCTTCCCAAATGAACTCCATGTCAGCCTAAGAACACCATTTCTTGGCTTGGTCAAAGTTATTGAATAGTCTAGCGAATGACGGGCAAACACCTAATCTCCTATAAAGGAAGGAAAAAAATAAAACTAGAGGGACAGACTAAGTGATAGACTAAGTACTAGAAATTAGAGCATTGAAAACACCTTGTCATCATGCAGATTACAATTCTATACAGAAAGTTATGACCTTCGTAAATAAGGAAAGAATGAATGATCAAGTTGTTGAGTTTGGGGAATATATTTTGTAAATTAGCAAATGCATGAATAGTTGTATTAAAGTCTTCGCCAATTGGGTTGTCAAACTGAAATTTCTTCAGTCAAAACTTAAATTCTATATTGACAGCATTTTTACAAGTTGGCAAATATGGGACTCATCCAAAGGCTGCTGAAATCAGTGGGAGTTTCTCATTGAATAAGAACTCTCTGCTTCATAATGCAAACGGCACGGCGTTCTCAACATCTATCTCTGCAAAACTGCTTTATAACCAAAATGGACTATTTTCAGCTAAGAAAGCCTGTTAAAAATGCAAAGTTTCACAAAGACTCCAAAATCTTTTTTTTTTTCTTTTTTCCCTCCAACACAGTATTCTTCAAAGCTTCCTGTCTATATTTCATTTATATGCATGAAAAAAAGCAGCTAATAATCAGAACAGAGAATCAGGAGTCTGGAAACTCATCTTGGGTTCCATCTTGTGTATGCTTTTGTGCAAAATTCTTAGTTGTTCTGTGATGAAAATGATTCCAAAATTTCATAGGAATGTCCTCCTTGAGCACTTGAAGGACAAAGGTTTTTCTACTAATAAAATATGCAATAAATATATACCAAACAGAACAGTTAAGATTATTTCTGTAATTAGCTGCAATCCAGAATAGAGTTTTGTGGAAGAAATGGCCCAGAAAACATTCATAAGCATCCACTGGTTGGTACGGCTCCTGCAAACACCCACTAAAAATTACATTTACAAATCTCTCCATATGCTATAGAAGCAGAAATTCTGGGATGCCTTAAATTGAATTTGTTCATATAGAATTGCTATACAATGGATGGAAGGCTGACTGAAATATTGAAAAGTAGCAGTAAAGTGTTGGTGATAAAGTCTCCTGTTTGCATATAAACCATCATCATGAAATAAACCCCATACCTGATGGGAAAGAAAACTGTGTCGAGGATGCTGAAGGTTCCCTGCTTGCTCCACTTAGGGGCTGTCCAGATTGCGGGGTCAGCTCTTGACTCTATACCAGTCCTCCCTAGAGAGAAGACAGTTTCCTTGGAGAAAATCATCTCTTGAATGGGTCAGAGGCCAGACAGGGCCTTGTTGCATGAGGTTTATGATGCTATATAAGTAGCTAATCACAGACAGAAGAATATTGTGTTGATATTACAATAAAACATATGTCATTTTCTGAGTCCAATAATAAAAAATAATAATAAAAAAAGAAGTTGGAGCTATGTAATTACTGGAACAATTTACCATGATGGCTTTTGCAATATTTTCATTATCATCATCCAGCAAAGTCTTTCTGGCTTGTTGTTTTTCTTATTTTTGCACATTGCCCAGGAGAATTTCACACAGAGAAATGAACAATGATGTTACTTTAGTTACTACAGTTATCACATGTTGCAGAATGTTTTCCCATTTCCAGCCCTCTCCTGTCCTCTGCTTAGGTCATGCCTCTCTTTGCAAGCAAGAAGGATGGTTTCGAGCAGGACCCTTGAGTATGGTTAATATTTTAGTGTAGCCACCAGACCAAAACATCTTTATAAAACAAAGATTGAGATTGAATCCAGATAAAAGTGCAGTAGAGATTGTTTTACTCCTCCAAGATGAGGGGACACTGCCCGGTTTCATTCTGAATCAGGAAGGAAGCCTGTATTCCATTTGGACATGCTTAACAAGAGCAACCACTGAAGTTAAGAGCTAGACCTCGTGCACCATTCACAGTGGTGAGAGAACAGACCTGTCTTTGACTGCTTCAGTGCCCTCACCTTCAAACATGAGAGGCCCAGGCTCACTCTGCCTGATGCAAACCATGGATTTAGGAGCCCCTGGGCTACAGGTGACCCAAATTCAAGTTCTGCCCTTGAATGGAGACTTGAATGCCAATTTCCCCATCACCAGCAAATGTCATGACAACCTGAGTGCTGAATAAAAAGGATGGAAAGGCACAACACCACCCTTGCTTTGTAAATCAAGCTGTGGAGGGAAAATATTTATGAGCTGAAGTTACCCATTCAATTTGATCAGTAGTTTTGGATCACGCAAAACCTCAGGTAGATTCTGAAGATACGGGGGAGAATTGCTATAATTTTGAATAGTCATAAGTATGCAAAACCCTGGAGATAAAATTTATGGCTACTTTATCAAATGTAATTTCTCATGTACTTTATCTTGCTTAAAAAAATTCGGACAGATGCTATAAAACTAAGTCATTAATGAAATAAGCATTACACTCATGGCTAGATCTAATACCGAAGGTAAGGACTGGTTACAAACTAGAACACTGCCCTGGAGTTACCTCTTGTTTTTTAAATCCCTTCAGCCAAAGCAATCCCATGCTCTGCTTGTGGTCAGTCTGGGAACAGCACCACTACCAAAAAAAAAAATGAACAAACAAAAAATCAATGCACAGACACACACAGAAAGCACATCCACACACAAAACCACCAAAAAAACACAACCCCCCCCCCCCCCAAAATCTTCAATGCACAAAAATAAATTAACTTTTCTTCGTTATATGCAAGTGACCAAGGTGTGTTTCTGTTTTCTGTGGTTCTTTCTTTGCAAGCCACCTATAAGCTAGTCAGTCAAGGGAAATGATTGTCCCACCCTACTATGCGCTGGTGCGGCCTCACCTCAAGCACTGTGTGCAGTTCTGGGCACCACTGCACAAAAAAGATGCGAAACCACTGGAGAGTGTCCAGAGGAGGGCTACAAAGATGGTGAAGGGCCTAGAGGGGAAGACATATGAGGAACGGCTGAGGTCACTTGGCCTGTTCAGCCTGGAGAAGAGGAGGCTGAGGGGGGACCTCATCGCGGCCTACAGCTTCCTTACGAGGGGGAGTGGAGAGGCAGGTGCCGATCTATTCTTTTTAGTGACCAGTGATAGGACCCACGGGAATGGTGTCAAGCTGAGGCAGGGGAGTTTCAGGCTGGATATCAGGAAAAGGTTCTTCACTGAGAGGGTTGTCGTGCACTGGAACAGGCTCCCCAGGGACATAGTCTCTGCACCAGGCCTGTTGGAGTTTAAGAAGCGTTTGGACCGTGCACTTAGTCACACAGTCTGAATTTTTGGGTAGACCTGTGTGGTGCCAGGAGTTGGACTCGATGATTGTTATGGGTCCCATCCAACTTGGGGTATTCTATGATTCTATGATAAGCAACTGAGGGAGAGTGGAGAGTCTGTTACTCAGTTGTTCTAGATATAATGCCCAACATATATTAGCATACGATAATACAAGACATCTTTATTTAGATGCTTTGCACTAGTAATACACAATAACTGTAAAGAACCTGTAATCTAAGCTATACTTCTCCAATTCTTTTTATACCACTGCTTTTAGGTTTGATAAACTATGGGAAAAAATCTCTGCTACCTATTACTGACTAACAAAAAGCTCTAAGAAATTGCTGCAGATGTTGTTTTCTTATCATCTGCTATAATTAAGACAAATGAAATCATGATAACAACACTGCACATTTCCAAACCGGCCTTGATTTATAAAGCTTAAGAAGTTATCAGCAACTTGGCAGTAGTATCTGATTCGTCCAAAACTCAAGAATCTCCTGCTTCACATTTTTCTCCTTTGATCCCTGAGTTGAAAAGACACCGGGGTGCAAATTGAGCGAGGTCATCACAGAGATACCCACATGCACCTAATTAAAGAGTGCTAATTGCAGAAATTTAGTACATCAGGGCTTTGCATTTATGACATTTTTAGGACAGCTACATGCCAACACACTAAAGAGCATGAACAAGCAAAACCTAAAAAAGGCAGATAATAGGTGGGAAAAAATATCTTTCTTCAAAAGAAATGACTTGCATTTGACCTACTAATCCTGTCAATTTGGTAACAGCCTACATTTTAAACTTCTTTGCTCACCTCCACTTACCAATTTCTAGCAAAACTTAGTTGAACAAGGACAGGAAATCAAACAGAATACAGGCAACATATTCAGAATGCTTCAGCTGGTGTGTAGCCTTCACTGAGTGGCTGACATTAACAAGTGCTAATGATTCCACAGTGAAAAACTGAGAAGCATGAAAAGATCTCAAGCGAAGGGCTGCAGCCAGCTCTCTGCACCGCTGGCATGGTGCTGCCAAGCGAAGCACACCACCAGCTCCCACACGGCAGCCTCAGCGGGGGCTCTGTTACAGCAACAGGCTGTGACACTGGCTGAGCAAACACAGAGGTCTCCCAGAGCACTGAAATCAGGCTTGGTTAAAGATTGGTCCATTTAGACAGACTTGAGAAATATTGTTAACTCTTTAGCCTTCTAAATGTTGTCCAATGCGGTGGGTTTTCCTATGGCCCAAGACAAGACTAGCTTTCTTTCTCATCTCATAAACAAGGCTTGACCATTCCATTTATATCTGAAGCCTGAAAATCTAAAAGCATGTGAAACCAATCACCAGCAGAAAATAGGTAAACATGGGCTACAACAAGATTAATAGGAAAAAAAAAGCAAACACCCCAAGGTAACTCAAATAAACTAATCACAAGAAAAAGGGAGATGAAATTATAGTTTGATTTTATTTGACTTAATGACTGATCTGGAACTTGTGGAGTTATCCCACATAACTTTTTCTCTTAGGTCTCAGAAACGAGAGATGAAGAATAGTGACTTTCTATTCTTACCCCTGCTGCTACCCTGAACTGTTCTTTGTAAACAAACAAACAAGGTGCAAAGACATTTACAAGACTGAGCTGCACCCCTGACACACAACAACTCATTGTCCTTTTCTGGCAGCTTTAGCTATGTGCTCTTCATTAATATGAGAATCATTCTGATTTATGAAGATGTACTGCAAACAGAGGATTGACATTGCATGTAGCTAGGATAAGGACTGACGAGAGCTAGTCACATAACTCATGTATAAGTTCTAAAATGGCTCTTAAATTACCCTATGTCTTAAGAAAGTGTAAAGCTAAACCTGAGCTCTAGAAAAAAAAAAAAAAGATAAAATTTAAATATGTCACAAATAACCTAAAGCGAATATTCTGTAATCTAGGGAAGTTCAAAATGAAAGCTTCTATATCTTTATCTTGTTACAATTACATCTCTGTTGTATTATGAATGACAGTAGATCTCAAAGATAGTGAAAGGCAGCATTACTGCGAAAAGAACACAGATTGTTGCTATAAGTAAGTAATGACAGAAGAAATTAGCCAGGGATTGGTTATGCTGCATGAAAGTAGTAATTTCTTCCTCATGGTACACCTACAAGTATGAAAATTTCAATTGAATGCATGATTAAGCATAGCATCTGGGCTTATGTCATGTAATTAATAAGCTCTGCTAATAAAGTTAGCAACAAATAAATTAAGAAAAGGCCAAAAGAAACTGAGAGTACCTTTTCACCATAAGTAGTAAAAAAAAATGGTTCATCAATTGGTGCCCCAATGATGAGGAAGTGAAAATCACATTAATTTCTTCTTTTTAAGAAGTAAGATATGAAAAGTGACACAAGCAATGACACTGTCAGATTCATAACTGCAGTGTACGAAGTGTGTCCATTGCAGTTACAAATGAAATAAGCACATACATACAGCCAGCACACAGGGAGGGAAAAATCAAATAAAGCTAAAAAAAAATCCAAAAATATTAGTTTAATATAAAAACTTGCTCCTATTGCATCTCTCATATTTGGTTACATACCAGTGCCAACAGCAGCTTACACAAAAAAAACAGGGAATGAGGAACTGAATACACAGCTCTCAGCATAGATGAGTTGATACAGCCTGAAGAGCGTTGGTTAGGATGATATTTAGTTTTAAAAGCAGACACAGGAAAATAAAACTATCTTCTAAACTCATTTCATTGAGATTTTAGTCCTATGCCTGAGTTCTTGGCCAAGAAAATAGACCGTTGAAGAAAATGAATTCACTGTTTGAAAGGAAGAATTAATGGGTATTAAATATTTTAGTGTAAGAAATACATTTTAAAAATCTGTAGGCATGTGGAACCCATTACCAGTATGAACTTCGTGAGCATGGGTTATGAGATGACCAAGAGAACAAAAGCAAACATCCCCTCAGAAATTCAAATACAGCTTTGCCATAATACCCCAGGGGATTGCAGCCCCTATCTGGCAACTAACAGAGCAAAGTAATTATTAACTTGGAATCATTTTCACAGACTTACAGTAATCTCCAGTAGCACTACTGGAAAGAGTTTTCACCTTCCAGAATGTGCAATCTCAGATAATAGCTTCATGCTTTTAAATCAATATACAAAAATATGATGTTGAATAAATTCTAAACCCTAGAATACCACCACCCAAACCAAAATGCAATTAGGTTCTTTATAAGCAACAGACACAAATTAATGTTATTACTTTAAAAGCCTCAGTCTGCATGAATATCAAGTGCTTTTGGTGTTTGGGAAAGCTTTTCTTTCAACGTAAAAAATTATCACAAAAATTAGAATTTTGAAAGAGCTGTGAGGCAGAACATATTATTGATTTCAGTGTAACCAGACAATTCTGTAGAGCACGATACAGTTGTGCACATAGAAAAATACTGGTTTACTCAAATTTTAGATTTCTTACTTGATACGGTAATCGAATTAAAATAATTTCGATTCTTAATACTCTCTAAGGGAGTAATCAAACAGTTAAATCATTAGAAAAATTAAATCTCGTTAATTAAGAAGGGAATAAAAGTAGATTTCTGTGACACACAAGTATTTCTACAGAGCTATTATATGAGAAGGTCGGTTTTCTCTTCCACTAGTGGCCACATTTTTCTTCTGCTCCCAAGATTTTTTCTTGTTTCTGCATTGCTCTGATCCACCCCATTTCTCTCTTTGTCTTTACATTTAGTCTTTTTACTTCCTAGAAAAATACCGTAATAGTAATTTTTGCTTCCATTTTGTACTTTTACCTTTACCATCCCCCGTCCAATGGGGGAGTGAAGTCATCAACTGGTACATGAAAACAAACTGGGGAATAAAAAAAATTAAAAAAGAAAAGCAAGAAATCACTCAACACCCTCCCTCTCCTTCTTGCTCTTACTTTGTTATTTATTTCAAAATAACACTCTTTTTCTTGCCAGCTACCTTTCTCTCTGTTCTTAATAGAGAAATCAAAAAAGTCCTCCACAGTTCCCTCAAAGTCAGTAGGTGGCTACAAAGAAATGATGTGTCTTAAGAGGTGTAAAATGACTTTTCTAGGAAAAACACAGAGCTGCAAAAATTAACCTGACCAAAAATTTAATATGCTAAACAGAACACTGAAAACTGATAAAAACAAAATTGTGAATGTACTCTTATTTTTATGATGGCTTGATATAAATCGTTTAGAAAGAGGAGAAATAGCAATTGCTCATTTAAAATGGAAAGCTAACTGGGTTGTCCCAACTATTTCTATTTCCTCTTGTGAGAATTGGAGATGAATTTGAGATTCTGTGCTTTCTTTCTCATGTATTAATAAAGGCATCTCTATTATACATAGGTAACATTCATCTTCCATAATTATTTTTCTTGTTAAAGAAGTGAAATGCTTGAAAATGAATATGGTGCATTTATCATCACCAAATACATCCTGTAAGCTAATTTCAAAATCTCAGCAGGATACTCCCCCATCTTGGTATCCAGAAAGACTTGGGAAAAGATCCCGTATGAAGTAGGTAAGTGAAATGACAATATTGTGTTCCCTGCTCACACTGGCATATGGGACTGCCCTATCGACCCATCCTTCCTGCTAATAATCAAGGCCAGCTATTTAAACTTCCAAACAGTTTACATGCTGCCACCATAGTCCTTAAAAATAAGGTGTGAGGTGACCTAAAATCGCTAGAAGACAACCAAAACCAATACCCACATGTTTAAGCCACACTGTCTTCATAATGACTATGCTTTGACTACTTTATATCCAGCTGCATTAATCGTCCAGAAGACAGAACACTTTCAGTGCCTGCTCTCCATTGTACCACTACTGAATTAATATTCTGGACTACTTAACTAGAGCAGACTCTAAACAAACATTAGGTAAGCTTGTTAATTGACAAGATGGTTTGAAGAACTTGCACACGGTTACAAATATTTCTCTTCCAATAATACCTACGGATACCAACTGAGACTGGACTGTTATTAATTATGGTGTGATAGCAGTCAGAGATGCTAGTGCAAAGCTACAAAGGATTCCGTGAGAACAGGTGCATTTCTCCTGGTTAGTAAGAAACCATGCTCTGGAGTCAAAGCACCATATAAGCAAGAAGCCCTTAAATTAAAACCCGTCTAAAGTCTTATATCTATATGATCTAGGACAACTTTCATTGGAAGAAAATAGCGCATCAGAAAATTTGTTCATCACTCACTACAAATATCAAATCATAAATAATGATGCAAACAAGAAAAATGGTAAATGAAGTATTGCTGTGGTAGAACTTAGGTCCTAAAAGATGCAACAAAACCATTAAGACATATAACCTAACACCTACAGGTACTATTTTGTGTTAGTATTACAGAAGATTCCAGTACCTAACCTATGTTAGGGGCTGTTCAATTTACATGAACTTCTCCCACCCTTCCAGATTTCATGAGCAACTACTCTAACATCTCTTCAGAGATGCAATCTCTCCCTCTTCCTTGACCTCAGTGTTCTTTCCTACATGTAAATTTGTAGAACAAATTACCTTTGCATCAAATACCTATTCTACAGTTAGGAACGCACCTACTCCAGGAAATATCTAACTACAATAACCCTTGCCATACCTGTTCCCTTGTTATATTTTACATAACACCATGGGGGTTTAAAGGCCTTAGCAAAAATTTAATTAACCATTTGAAATGTGCATATCTCCAGGTGCCCAATTTTACTCATGAATTTAACAACAAAACCCAGGCAACTATGAATTAGAACATTTCTAACACACACAAGTGAAGCATCTGTGGCAGTCCAAGGAACCTCACCAACACATATAACAGCACAGATTTTGAAAAAAAGAATTGTAATGGAATGGAAAATTACTTGACCCAAACATAAAAGAGAAACTATCTTGGAAGAGATCTAGGTGCTCTAACAGGAAAACCAAATACTCTTACAGTCTGCTACTTATGACATGCAAATTGGCATTAAGGAAGCTGTGAGATCTCTCAGATTTCTATTTAGGGAAGGATTCTGAAAGAATATTAAATATCACATCTGTGAAAAATAAGAAATATAGGATTTGTTTTTGGAGCAAGTTAGCCAGTCCCACCACCAACTGCAACCACAGAGAAAGACATTTATAACTTTTTCCTGAATATTTATTTTTAAAAATTGTATTCTTAAGATTTTTGTATTTCTAATCTCTACTATTAAGAGGAAAGTCTGACTTCTAATTAAGTGGTTTTGATCCTCATCTTTGCTGCCATCTGTAGGTAGCTCGAGTGGCACGAAGGAGACGAAGTTTAAATCTGGTCAGATATTAGTCTTGTGATCAGGACTAACAGTAGCCATGGGAAAGCATGATGTTCTTGTTCCCTGTCCCTCTTGATTTAAATGTTAAAATTAGCTGGTAAAAGACAAACTATGCAACAATTTGGCTTTGTCTGTCATCTAACAACTGAGGGAAACAAAAAAAAAAAGATATAAAACAGAGTTCAGGATCCACTATTATACAACATTGTTACACCATGGTATGCACTAGAAGACCTGTAATTTTGACTATATATATAGAATATACTTCTGGGTGTACACCTGGTATTAAATACTTAAGTTTCCTTTTCAGTGAGCCATACAATGTTTTAACCAAACTGTAATAGTAAGGAAAAGTTTTCAAAAGAAAAATAAGACAAAAGAAGAGATATAGATCATGTTTTCAAAGCCATTATGATCAATCTTGGAAATCTGAAATCAAATAAGACCAGTAATTGAAATACTTGATTTAATGACTGCACAATTTTAATACATAAAAATAGATACTTAGAAATGAACAAATGTATACAAACCAGATTTCTTTTGTACATTACAAAACAATGATGGAGATAAAAAAAAAGATTTGCTGGATTACAGGGCAAGACAAAAGAACAAAAACCATCGTTGAAGTAAATTTTTAAAATGATCAGGTTTGTTTCATAAATACAGTGCAATGCTTTCATTTAACAAATACAAAATTTACTATTTAATTTATCAACATCAGGAAATATATAAAATGTCATTGACTATCTTATTTAAAAACTGATGCAAATACAATAGTTTGTGTTTTGTTTTTTTAGAATTCTGAGGTAATATTACACAGTAAAATCAAAAAAAGCATTAATAAATAAAACTAAACCCAACACAAAGTGCAATTCGGTGAAAATAAGAAGATAAAGCTTTTATATTGACAATAATAGATAATTATTAAAAGTGGGCTTAAGCCATAAAAAAATATTTTGGCTAATTTGCCATGTTTTCAGATAAACTGTATAGTTATTTATTCATAAGCTGACATTCTACTAATCCAGTTCTACAGAGAGAGGAAAGGGAGGTGTTTGTTTCCAAATTTGTTACGTACATCCACATTCAAGTGTTAGCTTCAAGCAATTTTAAATTTGTCTAGTTCATTCAGTGTAGTGGTGAAAGTTCTATTTCTTAACATTGGAAATCCTGTAAATTCAAATTTATTTTAAAGCTTAATTTGAAAGAAATAATGTACAACACACAAGTTTGAAGTGCTGCTTTTAACACTCTCCATGCTAACCTAGTTTCATTAGAAGCTGAAGTCAACGGAAATTTTAATATTGATTTCAAGGAAAGCACTATGAATAGAATGACAAATATTTAGAAATACCCTACTATTTATCTCTCTGTTAATAAAATAGTAAAATCACTAGTACCTTCTCTCTAGGAAACAGAATAAAATAAAATTTGCACTTAGATATTGAAGAAAATCCACAACAGCTTTGAAACTACAAATTAGGAAAATTAATTTGTTAACTGTGTGAAAATATGTTGGTTGTATGTAAATTATATAGGAAGGGAAAACAAGAATATAATTTTACTCTTATTGCAAGTAAGTAATTGAGTACAGACACTACAAGCTATTTAAGCATTCAACTCCCAGCAGAAGTCAACTGGGAAAGCTGGCAAATTGGATGCCTAAATATTTTGAAAGATCTGGGCCTCATTCAGATGAAAGAAAAATCTATAGAACATACAGTAGCTATTCATATTAAAAAAATACTATACTGCATGCTGATAAATTCTTTCCATTTAATGAATAAAACCCAGACTTATAATTACACCTGCAATTTAGAACTAGTTTCTTCCCCAGCTCCTAATTTACTAATTCAGAATACACATATCAAGAACTGTTTTCATGTTGTTTGTGCAGTAAAAAACACAAAACATTGTCTTTAAATGCTGGCCCTCAAGTCAATGAAAGCTTCAACATTCTTCTGAAATGTTACTGTATTCACTCGTCATAGCTTATTTAAGACTTTTAACAAAGTGGATGAAAAATGACAGCACAACAACTATGTATTAGTTTTTCATTTGTTGGAGATTTAATTTTTTTCCTGAAATATTTCAACATTTGCGGAATTTACTTTAAATATCTAGTTTTGTTCACCATGACACTATAGTAAATCTGGTTAGTTGCTGTCAGTTCCAGAGAATGAACCTCCAAGTTGCTTAATATCTGTAGTTTGGCCTTGAATTCCCTCAAGCTGAAGAAAGTACTTTTTAAAACATTCTTTGTACAGTCAATCCTGTTGATCTGTAAAAGCTGAATATAGAACACCTAAAACCTCTTATTCATAAAAAATAATTTTTAGCAGTAAATGGCACTATCAAAACTCTATTTGTTCACAGGCAGTTATTTACATGCTTCTTAGACAGCCTGTTTAGCTGAGAAGGAAAACCAGAATATTAAAACTGCATACATTTTATAAAGACTAAAATTCCTGTTTGCCTTAGTGAAAATATGGCTACATGCTGTAAGTTACATTCTTTTCTACTATTCATGTTAATTGAAAACATTCCACCACTGGGACTAGCTAATAAAGAAATATTCTGTATATTATTTCCCAGTGGAATATATGTGATGTAAAGTAATTACAATTAATGATAAAGTGCTATTAAGGAAAAACGGAAACAAACTATAACTTTGAAATTGCCTTCATCATGTTTCTTTTATCAAATAGACAAGCTTTTTGTATGAAGAAAACTACTTTCTGTGACAAAGCAAGCAGTAAATGTATTGCCATTAAGGAAAAAACATACACTTCATATTTAAAAAATATATAAGTTGGGTAAGACTTGCACAGTATCAAGAGACATAACAAAAAGCTTAAAGGCACAATTAGAAGAGAGTGAGTGCTACATAAAAATGCTGTTCTTAAGTATTTTATTTTATTCTAGACCAAACCCCTCTGCATTTGAAATTCCAATGATCAACTTTTGCTTCAATTCTTTCTTGTTCTTGTAAGGAGGGAGACAAAGTTGGTTGAAGCAAGTATGGGCCACTGGTAACCTAAAACAAAAACAAAACCATCCTCTTATTAAGTAACAAAACAGAAGCAGGGTGCTGCCATCTGCCTACGTATTTCCAGTTACATAAGAAACCGTGTACAAGAAATATTATAAGTAACAACACTATTGGTCACATGAACCTCAGGTACTCAGGTTAAAATTTGTTTGCTTGCAACTCTCACCCCTTTGCAAGTTGCAAATGTCTTCTGAAAGCTGAGATTGAATACATATATATTTCAGGTCTCTCATAGGATTGCCTGATTGAAACGTTGGAAACCATGCTCAGCACTAGGAAAGATTATCCTGACGAAAACAGTTATTCAGCCAGTTGACCTGAAGCTCCACCTGAAACTTGGAATTAACCCAATGCACTGAAAGATTTCTGAACTCTTGTCGCTTAAAAGTTAGATTTTAAGTTTGTGATTTTAGTAAGCTCTCTAGTTCCATTTTCATTTAGTCAGTAGTTTGGCATTTGATCATTAGCAAATATTCTTGAAAGAGAGTGAAACCCCACTCCAGATCTGGAGATACAAACAACTGTTTTTATCCCTACTTTAAACAGCGAAGCAAACATCTGTTAAACAGACTGGAGCCCTGCTTCAGAATTTGGCAACTTGGGAAACTGGATATTAATTTGAGAATTCTTATGGCTATTAGTGTCTTTGATCCTATTGTGTGAGCAATACAACAGCAACATGCTTATGCTCATCGTTGTAGAGGCCATCTGACTGAAACAAACATCCAGCAGCACAGATCTACATAATTTTAAAATGGACATTATTTTAAAATGTGTTCTCAGTTGCAAGAACAATTTGCAGGAGAATGAACTTCAACAGAGATTCAATGTTGACTGATTTTTCTTCATTTCTGCTCATGTCCCTTTAACGTATTACTGGAACCAGTTATTGGCCAATTGACTAAAGCATTAGAAATACCACAATAACGAGATAATTTTTGTTTGCTTGTTTTAAATCAGATTTCATCTATGCATTTTTTCAGTTCTCCACAGAACCCCCCCCCAAAATTTTGACTCTAAAAATGTAGTTCCTTTAAAGTATTTTGACTACCTTAAAAGTTTGAGAAACATAGGTAAAGCCAACAATTACTGCTTAGCAGTGAGCTCCAGACCAGTAAGTTTTTCTATACAATTTTCCAAATTGTTTAAACTGACTCTTTCCACTCCTGAAAAGGAAAATACTGGCTGGAAAGCATGAGGAATTTTTCAGTTCACTTCAGTATAAAATAAAAGGTTACCAGAAGCATAAGAACTTGGCATGAACAATTTAACTTTCATGACAAAGTTACAAGGTTGCTTCAGTCCTATTTCGTATGAGCAACCTCTGTATCAGCTATACACTTACTCACCAGAGACCCTAAAGGAATGCTACATCTTTTCCAGCAATGCAAATTGAAATTCTTATTTAGACCATCAAGAAAGAATGCAAGGCGTTTTTTGGTAACTGCAGGGGCTGCTATTCATAATGACAAAACAGACTTAAAAAATTCAGAAAAAAATCATGGTGATTCACCCTCTATTTTCATTAGCTCAGCTGTCATGTTAGGAACAATTAAACAGTTTCTTTGAATTAAAACATGTAAGGAAACTTCAAAGATAAAGAATTAATAGACTCGAATATAAACACTGACTGAAGAACTGATTTTGTATTAGACGATCATCAGCTAAATTTATGTTATCAATAGACGGGTTTAATAACATTTTGAAGACAAATTAATGGAGGTTACTCAGTTTCTCCCTTATACTCTTTGCTCTTCTTCAAAAAAGACATTCAAGAGCAGTAAGGACTCCCAGGAAATAATTTAAGAACAAAAATTAAAAAAAAGAAATACTTGCCAATTAGTGGATGTTTCACTCTTTGAAATCTTGAAATTCAAATCAGCCATGCCTCCCACAGGTACTCTATCACTTCCTGTAGCAAAATGTAGCAGCTTCTTTTGAAGGTCAAGAGAAAATCCAAGTACTACATCCCAAAAGTATCTATGTTCAGGGTCAAAGGAGAAGAAAATGATTTAAGATGCAATATCGTGCCAAAACAGCATTAGAATATAACACAACTGCATGTATACAATGAATTGACACTTATCAGAAACTGAATAGATGTAAAACAAAGGACATCAATATTATCCTAATATGCAATGTTAAATAAGTTCCTAAGGACTTTACAAGTACAATAATATTTTATGAATTTTGTAATTATGTGTTGTCATATGATGTCCAAACCCACTTTTCTATTAAAAAAATAATCAGTCTAACTTATTAGTATACATCTCCTTATTATCAATTGGAATTGGGAGGAAAAAAATTAGAAAATTGGATAATAAAATTAAAGACTCGGATTTCAATGTATAGGATTTGAAACTACCTCCATTTGCAACTTACATCACTTTTAATGTATCCAGCAACACACTATGTTACTAATGATCTAATTCTTCTTATTTATATAGTATATTTGTTTTATTGTGTCTAAAGACACTAATTTAATAGCATCTTTGTCTCATTTGGAAGTAAGTTTTTTAACGTTTCAATTATTTATGATCCATTTTCAGAATACACTTGAATAGATTATTCCCAACAGTCTACCATGCAATGCTGCTTTTTAAGTCCGTAATTTGAATGAGGAAAAAAAAACATTAAATCAAGCCTACCGTATAGTGAGATCAGTTTTCTGGTAGCCCTCATATTGAGTACTTCGCTGTAACGCAGACATATCCAGTTCAGGACTACCACATACAAGAATTTCAACTTCTTCCGGACGAAGTAGCTGCCAGAAATTAAGTATAAAATATTTAATATTCATTGAAGTTGAGAAATAGATATCTTTTTTTGCATTACTGAAATATTAACAGGATATTATTGAATATAAATTTATAAATTAACCTGATACATATTGTTTTTCTAGAAAAATGAATTCTTTAGAACTTGGAGGAATCTTTTATTACTGTATATAGTAAAAAGCAAATTATTGGATAACATTACATTTTAATGCATTGCTTTTGTTTCTCAATTCCTTTTCATTCTTATATTTATTTCAATGACTGGCTTGTCTTCTGATTAGATTACAGATATGTCGTGAAAAAAATTAACGTTTTACATATGGAATTCAGAGACAGTGTCTTGATCTCTCTTCTTTTTTTTACAGCCTCCATTTTATTTTCATTGAATGTCCCGATATAGGTTGCTAAATAGTAATGACTGACAGAATTTACTTTTAGGTGTGCATAGTGTTGTGCCAAGCAAGTACATTTAACCGTAAATCATGTTTCACAACCACTAAACATACAACAGTAGAACCTACTTCTTACTCGTTTACTACACCATCTTTTGCAAGCATGAACGTACTTCATGGCACTTCAGGGAAGTTTCAGGAAGGAGAACGAAAATCTACTGCAGTTAGTCACATTTCACTTTGCTGCAAGCCTGTCATACTTGGCTAATTTCACAGGAACACAGAAATTCTCATGAAAATTGTAATTACCTCTTCTTTCTCTTACTGCACAAGGAATGGTGTAAAATACAAAAGCCATTCCAAAAGCCAAATTGGACTGAATACACAAGAATGTTTAACCTCAATCTTACTGAAAGTTCTTTCTGCAAAAAAGTAACATGGTTTTCACAGCAGTCGCTCCAGAGTGCACAGACATATTTGTGCTACTGCTCATAACTGTAAGAAATGCAGAGAATCTCCATTAACACTGATACAAAAGCCTATGATTTGTCTGTGAATACATGCTGATAAAAACTTGTGGAGCTTTATTTATCCATAGTGTTCTGTTAAAAAAGATGAGAGTTGATTGCCTACTTAATTTCTCCTGTTCAACTATATTGATTAATCAAGATTCTTTATGAATGCTAAAAGCATCCAGTGCAGATACCAAGAATAACTTACATAATTTAGATCAGTCATTGCCACCTATTTGAAACAGAAGTGATATTTTGTTCTTACCAGTAATGCATATGAAGCACAGACACTATGAAATCCATAATAGAAAGCTGCAAATTGTTTGTAGATTGATTTGTTGAGAAGAAAATCGACATAAAGCTGCACATATTCTAAAAAAGAAACATTTTCTTTTGTTACATTGCAATGTTTTTAAATAACATTTTGTTGTGCCCTCTAAAATTGTAGTGAATTAATAAAAGTGAATGCATTTTAATTTACATACTGCTAAATTGGTAGACTTAACAGGAAAGACCACAGGAATTTATTTCTCATATTTTGTTAAATAAAATCTAGGTTTACAAAAAGTAAAAACAATGATAAATTTAAATCTGCCAAATGTATGTTGTTAATATGTATTGAAATACCTTTCCTATTCTGATTTGTGACCGGAATCTTATCTCCATTTGGCTTTAGGTTATAAGATTTTATAACACCGAATTCTTCCTGAAAAACCTGTCGAAAGAGAAAAGTCAAGCTCAGTTCTGGAAAATACATTCAGATACTCGCAGAGTACAAAGCTTGCATTTATTACTCCATGCATCTCCTGTCTCTCTTCAGCACATGCTGTAATCCTGAGGGGTTTTCTTTTACTTGTTTGGTTTTAGTTAACTAATACAGTTTTCAATAAATTGCTTAAGAAATTGGTATTCAAAGTAGAAAAATTGTCCCTATTAAACAGTAGCATGTCAAACTGCAGACTGTGGAGCCTCAAAGTGGAAGGGGAACATGCCTAAGAACAATTTAGTAGTATCAAACATAATTAAGAAGGTATTTCTTCCACTGTAACTCACCTAGCAACTCAAAAATATCTGCTTTACAAAAAATCTCTTATAGTATTATAATAACGCAACTGAAAGCTGAAGCAAAAAAGGTCAATACAAGTCCATAAACCAGCACAAAATTTTACTAAATGACATGTGTCCTAAAAAACAATGAATAAATGAAAAAGACTTTCTTGATTATATAGAAATACAATCATTTCTTTATTGTTACACATACAGGTCTGGCAAAACCATCATAACTTGAACGGGCAAGTATGGTGGAAGTGAGATTTCCTAGGCAAAACATGTAAAATAACAGGAGTAAGCTTTGTCAAGCAACTGGGTTAGACAGAAAAAGAATTGTCTTGCAGACAGATGAATTCCACAGTCAGGTAGGTCACTGACTGCAACACATTAGTGTCAGAGCAAGCAAAGAGCTGGAATTCTACCAGCAGCTAGACATGGGACCCCAGCAGTCAATGCTCAGGTCCACTTATGCTGTCATTGAACTGTTTAAAGCCCCATAATGGATCCAGACTCTGTGCACGAAGCACTAGACTGGTTCTTGAAGCAAGCTTTAATGCTCACGCAGTTGTACACCAAACAATAAGCAACCATACGCTTGTCAACCACTCCACTGCAGAAACATTGGTAAAATTACTGAACTAGTTTGAGAATCACTTCTCATTGAGTACTCAACGACCTGAAAGGTTGAGTAAAAATCCTCTTCAACATTGCCTTCATAGGACAGAAGTTCATTCAGTCCATGGGCCAATTCCTACAACATGAATACAAACCCTTTAGTGAACCTACAAAGGTAAATGATGTATTTGCAAGAACATGCAAAAATCATTCTTTATAAAGAAACTACCTTGGAAAAAGCTGCATCTTCAAAATTTGTACACAAAAAGACGCCACACTACTTAATCAGCATATTAGAAGTGCTTTTTTTTTTTTTTTTAAATCATAAACTTAAATTTTTCATTTTACTATGGAAAGGGTGTCTAGAACATATCAAATTTTGGTATTCTAACTTCCAGAAGACCTACAAAACCTCTGCTATGCTTGCAAAACAAAGAGTATTTATGTTTTCGGCAGCAAAAATAGAGACCATATCAGCTGGTGCTAAAAAACGGCTGTTTTGAAACAGTCTGTAAGCGTTACAGACTGTTTCAAAGCATTAAATATAAATAGATAATCAATAGATAATTAATAGATAATAAAGCTTTCCAAGCATTAAATATAAATAGAACAGGTTCTAAGTCAGTAATTTAGCATCTAAAAAAAAAAAAAAATACTTACAGGCATAATCTGAAACAAGTCATCCAACGTAACATCACAGATGCCTACAAGTGTGTTATGATCACATGGAACAATAGGAGGACTCAACAATTTCTTGTAACAACAAGGTGGGAAACGAATATCCAAGGTAATGCTATTATAGACAGCAAGTCCCATAAGCTATATGGGTCAGACGTTAAAGGCAAAAAACACACATCTTCATTACAGTTAACATTTTAGGTAACTTGGAAAAAATATTTAAAGTTTTAACTGAGCATACTCTAGCATATTCTAACATACTAAAGAAACTGAAGTAATTTTTTTTTTTTTTTTTGGACTGACATTATTTTAAACACAATTTTATGTTACAATTAAGTAATAGTTCAAATGGTCAAATGAGACATGCTGCCAGAACACCTGAAAATCTCCATCGTATTCTATATCAGCATTTCCTGAATAAATTGTTCCAATGTATTGTTATGAAAAAAAGTTTTTTTCTTGTTGTTGTTTTTTAAAAAAGAAAACTGTTTATTTTTAATCCCAAAATTCCAAAGAACACTCAATATAGAAATTTTTCTTTGAAATACATCTGAAAGCATGACGACTAACCTGCACTGGCACTACAGCTTATCTGCTAGCACACTCAGGTACACCTGGTGATACACAGTAATTCTAGAGTCCGGACAAAGTAGATGGGGATGGAATAGAGCAGGCTATCATTCTAGCTTAAAAAGACATATGTAAATACAAGAAACAGATTCCTCCTCTTTGGCTTGTGCTTGTTACTACCAGACTTGCTATTACAGCCTACCATACTCATATTAAGTAATACTGAATAGCTTAAATTTTATGCACTGCACCTCATCATTTGTTCATTTCATAGCAGAGACTTTATCCTCAGCAAACTGTCACATACAGCTATTGAGGACTAACTGAGAAAATGCCTTCTGTGTCCTTAAGTTGTTTAAAGAAGGCATAAACAGCCACAATGACAGTTACCCGAACTAACACTTCATAGTACAAATTTGAAATTAATACCAAAAATTAGAAGAATCCAGTTCATGATTCAGCTTCCCACTAGTACAATGGGGGCATCACCACCTCATCTTAGTGGATTTATAAGCATGTATTATCATTAACTGCGTGTCTGAGGACTTCATAAATTAGCACATCAGAAAACCTAGGAAAAAATCTTATGTTCATGTGGAAACCATTAGGCTAAAAAGAAGCCACATACTGCTCAATAGGAACCTAAAATATTAATGCACCCAGGCTCATTTATGTTTACTGAATGGAACCCAGAAGTGAAGTACATAAAAATTACAACTTACACACAAAAAAAGTTGCATGTGCAATCTTAATTGTACTATTTTCTGACTGTAAAATGTACCATGTATCTCTATCAATCATTTTCTTCCCTTTTTTTAGGCTGCTTCCTTGAATGGCTTTTTCTTTATACATTTAAAGTTCAACACACTTGTACATACATCAGGATGAGTTCTGATTAGATCTTCCTGCCTTATTTTGTCCCTGTAATTAAATAACTGCTTGTTTAGCACTGTCATGAGGACATAAAAGGATACAGCTCCAACCAGTCGGAATTCAGAATAGTTATCACACTTAAAGCTGCTGAACCAATGGCAGCGTGAGTCCTTGTGGTACGTGAACATGCCTGTAGAAGAAGTAAGTTGCACTTTACCAAGCCTTATCTTTAATAAAAGGTCACACAAAACCATTTTTTCTTACACACGCATCATTAAGTGCTTCTAAAAGTGCAGATCTCCAGGCTGGTTCTCAGTTCTGTGTCTTCCCTTCTGCAGCAGGGCCCTATGCAGCAGGGCCCTACAGGTCCTTGGGCAAAGGCCACCAAGAGCAGCTCCAGCCCTGAAGCAGGACTAAGTCCATCAGCCCTGGCTGCATACTGTATTCTTAAATAAGCACCTCCACTTGTGGATATTCTACGTGGTTTCTATGCATTCTGCTTCGTCACAGTACTTCATAACCTGTACAGCCAGAAACATACCTGTCTGATCAACTATTTTATTGCTGCAATGTAAGCCCATTTCTTCCTACCTTTCTATATCAATAGCAGATGACAATCTTTAAAAACGTTGGCATGAATCCCATGATACAAATACCACAAACTTTACCATCTTAGAATAGAGAGTTGTAAAAGGTGTAGCTTATACACACTAGCAGTGTGGAGTATGTTTCATATTTATCTGTCCAAAAAGTATTTTAAAGAAGATTAAAAAACCCACAAACACCCTAAAAAAGCCACCTGCTGGTTTAAGTAACAAGCTAGATCCTACTAAAATCATGACTGTAATGTCATTTGACTGCTATTTGCTTCAGATACAAAACACACCATTTTAAAGAGTAAAAGAAAGTAAAAACCTACACAATGAAAACCACTTAACAGCTTTAAGATGCCTAGGCAAGATGCATTTCTCTGAGAAGCAAGACAGTTACACTCTAGATTGAGAGTGCACTAACAGTGAAATCCACTTCATCAATGCATAACTACATTAAATAAAATGCAATGACTGGTTTTAATTTGTTGGAATTGAATACACTGATAGTTTAATATTGTTTTCACAGCCAGCATACAAATCAGAGCCCTGAACAGTTCTAAGGATGTCTTGTATGTAATTGCTCATCTCGTTTGGGTTTGAAGATAAAGCTAGGGAATAAATGATTTAAATGAAAAAAACTTTTTTGAATTAAAAACAAAACAAAACAAAAAACCACCAAAAACTCCAGCTGATGTCTCAGGGATATCTGGTCTTTATGAAAACAGAGATAGAACTCTGCCTTTAGATGTGCCATTTTTTGCTACAAAGATTTTCTCCCAAAAGATCTATCTTTCTCTTTTGAAATTTGGTCCAATGAGGAACGCATCACAAAAAGTTTAGACAGGGCCTTCACCAGAAGCAGTTGAATATTTGCATTTAAGGAAGAGCAAGGTTCACTGACTGAAAGATGGCAGTGACACTGGAGCAAAATAGGTCTCAAACCCCATTTACTAATTACCCACACTGAGACAAAGAAGGCATTGTAACACACATGGGGCAGGCAACTGAGTCTGGGTAGAGCTGGAAACACTGCGACACAGCAGATATATCAGGGGAAAAACTTCAAGAAAAATCAACTGCTAGTCTTGAATCCCCCCATACTTTCTACTCAGCATGCTCACTAACATAAGGATACTAACAAACCAAAACCATTGAGCCTCCAGTTTCTGAAACAAGATTTAGCGTGATTGAAGTCTTAAAAAGCTGAATCCCAATTTTAATTCCAAACCTTTCCATTGATCAGAGATTTGTTCACTCTCTAATTGTTATACCACTGAAATGAAATCTCAATGTTTCTGCAACGCTTGAACCTCCCTGCCAAAAGCCAAGATGTTCCAAGCTTTTCAGAACGTCCCACTCTCTCCTGCTGTCCTCTATGCCAGAAGTTCTTCCCATCTATATTCATGACAGTTTTAACTTGCCTGCTTTTATTTATTTATTTAACATCAACAAGTGGTCTAATACCGGATTAATGAAGAATTCTTATCCATCACTGTTTTGATATTTTAAGAATATAAGAATTTAAGATTTTCAAATTGTACTTAAACTCACCATAGTCTGGGTGAAAAATCTGACGGATCAGAAGAAGAAACCATTCTTTTGTCAGGCCACCCATATCAAGACCAGCTTCTCCTACAAATGTGACTTTCAACTTCTTCTTCAAATCTGCCCTCTTCCTTGCTAGCTATTACAAAATAGGAGGGGGAAAAATAGAGAAAATTTAACATCTTATCAGTGCTTCCAGTCATAAAGAACAAATCTCTTTGTATACCACTCTTGCTTTGTTTAAGCTAGTTATTTGCATCACCTCCCACTAGTAGGTGAAACTCTTAAAGTTGTTCTTCATTATCTCAACACGGTAAATAAAAATACTACAATGCCTGAGAGACAGCAGTATCACCACTGAGTTCTTCTGTCTTAGGAAAAAAGGCTAAAATAAACAGGCTTTAATCTAGGCAAAAAAAAAAAAAGTTTAAATTTATGTTTTCTGCACATAAACAATCAGAACTTATTTGGTCTTGTTTTGTTATCAATATTTGGACTTCTTTTTCAATACCATCAGGCTGTTTTTAGTGTTGAGAAGCAGCGGGGAACTAGATTTCATCAAATAATAATTAACAAGTTTATGTGGATACTGAAGAATCGCCTACTTCAATGGACACATCTGTCTCTCAATTCTAAAAAAGGAAAAATTACATTCAAGAATGAGGAATCAGTTAAAATTATGATAAGAAGTTAAGAAAAGAAAGCCTATAATAATTGTTATAAGATAGAGAAGCTAGTGAAGGAAAAGAATAAAAGTATTCTGGGAATTAGAACAGAACAAACTCATCTAGTGACTAGATGATTAGTCATTATTTGTGCTCCTTATCATGGAACTAGATCCTACATAATCTGATAATTATGCACTTTACTCTTAAGACAAAAATTGCAAACACTCACACATACCATGTGGTATGCAAGCATGCATCTTCATTAGGAACTTAACTATGGAAGAGTATAAGGACAGAAAATAAAGTTCTGATTGTCTAAATCTTTTCTGCAGCGCTGCTACTGCGAACAAGAAACCCAGTTTCTTTTATTTTGTATTATAGATATATGTATTCCTTATCTTAGCACAGGAATATTTAAATATAACTTATCAAATCTAAATGCAATTGCTATTTTGCAGCAACACATCATTTAATTACATTTTTAATACCTCATCAAGTGAATCACTAACAAGGTGCGTCCTCCTCACTTTCACATTTAGGAACAACATATTCATGTCAGGTTTCTGTCTGCGAGAGACTTTATCCACAAGGCTTTGCTATTTGAATGAAAAAACATCATACATGTAACATCTTCATTTAAAAAACAAAGTACCACACTTAGTGAATTTAAGAAGTCCTTAGTATCTTGCATTAAAAGACATTACCCTGACACAACAGATGCTTCAGTATCTTCTAAGAGGTAGAGAGGAATGCCATCTCTTTTTGACTGCAAACATCATTCACACTATGTGAAACTATCAGGATATATAACAAACAGGTGGCAATTGCATGGCAAACTTTTAAACTCCCAAAATAGTTAAAAACAACCACAAGATTCCAGAGGCTGGCTGGTGCTTCACTTAGCTATTCACAAGATACATCTAACAAACCATGAACAGATAAGGTGGTGCTGCCACATTGAGCACTGAGGAAAACAGTAACTCCTAGCACCTGAAGAAAGTTATCACCAAGAGAGGCAGACAAAGCCTCTTTCAAAATGCAAGAGGTTGCTCAGAAGCAGTACCTCTTCCGTGACTTGTTGTGTTTTGGTCTTCCACAACATCACATATTCACAGAATGAAATAGGAAACAGATCAAAATTCTCTCTTCCTTAGTTACCGTGTTAATTTAGCATGCTGGTTTCTTATCAAACACAGTATATTAATCTGGTTTCCCCCCCCCAAAAAAAAAAAGCCAATAACACATTTACTGTAACTTTCTCCACAACACTGATATTTGTAAGCGTCTTAAAACCAAGCATATTAGAATAAAAAAATCTGGAGAGAATCCAGCATGGGCATTTGTAGGCTAGCAATAGTAAAATGGCTCAGGTTCTTTTTTTCTGGATAGTCCAATATATCAAAAGTTGTGATGAAAGGCTGTATGGAACATTTACCTAAGAAGAATTGATAAAATACCAATTGATTAGACAAAACCATTTATCATGAAATGACTTACTCGTGCAATACTTATCATCTGCTGTTCTGAATCCCTTTGAATAATAACCTTTTTCGCTGCTATAGAAATAATAAATGGATATTGACAGAAAGAAAACCTGAACAACAAGAGAAAAAAAGATAAAATTTCATTTTTAGCAACTAGCATAGTACTTCCTTAAGAGAAGAGGAGAGAATTTTTACAGTTCAGTAACTATCTTCCCTCTACTGACATTAATTTGGAAATAGCTGCCGGGGTTTTTGTTTTTTCATTGTATACGTAGATAATCAATCCAGTAGTATTTTAACTAAACAATTTGAGTTCTATCAGAAATTCTACGTAGTAATAGAATAATACATATCCTGAATATACCTCTTTTATGTTTATCATCTATAGACCTAATAAAAGCAGTCTTCAATTACAGATGGCAAGAAGTATCTTCTGTTTTAAATACTAAATTTTAATTGCTACACTGAATTAAAGAAAGTGAGAATATATTATTTAATACAAGCTGAACAGTTATCTCAGCGTAGCATTCATTAGTACACAGAAGTATTTCTGTTTTGGCTTATTTTCTGCTCTGATTTTCAAAGGTACTGATTTTCTACAGATCCTTCTGATTTAAGACAGGGCTACAAGTGCTCAGGACTTCTAAAATATCAGATTACAGCTACATTTCACTGCAGTCAAATATTACTAACAATTTTGAAAAACTTCAGAAATCATTACGGTAAAAGATTTACTTTACTTGGTTACTTCAGTAAGTTTTTTGTTGATTAGCTCATGCATCACCTAGCAGAAGTTCATACTAAGACACCCGGAGCTTCAGACTCTGTGTGCATCTTGAATCCAGACTCTACATGTGCACCCTGAATCCTGCCTGCGAGGAGCTCCGGATTCTAATGTCTTTAGGAAAGAAAGAAAATGAGGAGAAAAGATTCTCAGTTGATCTGCTGGAAATCCTAACACAAAATGTTTTACCAAGCAGTGTCAACTTATTTGGAAAAACTGTGTATTTCAAAATACTTCATGTGCAAGGCAAGCTGGGACTTATTCATACTGGTCCTACTTAATTCTAAGCATAGAGCCTTGATTTTTTTTTATTATTATTATTATTTTAAAGTCAAACAATACAGATTTATAGGCTGTAAAATTGGGAAAAAAAATATGGTTCTAACACAGTACAAGAACTAAACATATTTTAAGAATAATACAGCTAGTCTGCATTACTTCCAAAGCTATGTATCACACAAACTTTGTTTTGATATATACCCCATGTCCCAGCTAACTGAAAAGAACTGGAGCAGGTGGAAATCTCACAGCCCTTTTATAAGTTTGGATGTGGGTGCCAAAGCAGCCAGATGGTGCCCATGCAAAAAAAAAAAAAAAAAAAAAAAAAAAGTCTGAAGCTCAGCAGTATACAGATTCCAATGCTTTGAGACTACTCAAAGCCTACTGTGCATTTATCGCTATCACGTCTTTTTTTTTTTTTCCCTCCTCCTGCCCAAGCAGATTTTAAAACTTAGCAGGAAGATCAAATGCCTATTTCTCCACGTTTCTAGATCACACTTGTGGCTGCCTTGAGCCTGTAAAGATTTAAGTTTCATGTAATAGAAATAAGTACAACTGATTTTACCGGAGTAAATATGATCAGACCCACATACAGAATATTTAGATACCATCAATAAGCGTTAAGTATGCACACTGCACCACTTTCTATGAATGTGTTAGAAGTTAAAATATGTTCACAGTAAGATGCAATTAACACATCACTGAATCGACACCAATACATCATAAAACTAATGTTATGATCTAGATTTTACTCTTCTGTCTAGTTTGCTATGGTAGAATGAGATTTATTAGTCGACATCGTATCCACACAGTTTCTGCAAACAGTAGCTATGTTATGTTTTTCCAATAAAATACATTTAGTATGGCTAACACACAGACACAGATATGGTGCTTTGAAATAATACGTGACAAGAAACAGCCAATTTTTCCTTACCTGTGAGAATTTCCATAACATTGCCAGTTATGATATTCTTCCATAAGATCAATGTGATCAAGTGTAGAATTATAGAAATCCATATATGAAATAATAGGGGGGCTAATCAGACTATTTGCAGCATCTACAAAGAAAATACAATAGTCTTTCAAAGTACTGCCTGGATTATGCACATGTTTTCTAAGCATTCTGAGCAGCAGTAAAAGAAAAAGATGACAGAAAAGATGACAAATGGGCTACTAGTAACTTTGTCTGAGTCTTAGCTACATAATTACAAGTGTAACATAACAACTTACCGCATCATATTAATAGCTTTAAATATAGTAATTTCCCAGATCAGCCCAACTATGGTAAGACAAACTTGATATATTTCTGACCTCAAGAGCAATTCCATTCCTCTACAGCATTTGACTCTATCCCACATGATGACATACACTAATTTAAAGTTTCATAGACACAGAATGATATATTCTTCTGAAATCAATGAAAAACAGTTTGATAGATTTCTTAAACACCTTCATATCAAGTGGTCTATTTTGAATTACTAAATATCCCTTTCCCCAGAGGTATATGTGCAGAATTAATGAACTAGCAACTCTTTCAGATGACTACAGAACACAAGAGAAGAATCATGTTTTAGGATACAGTTGAGCTTGTGTGTCTAAACTGTGCCACTGTATACAGAGGGCTGTGCGGAATTCTTTTAAATATAAGTTGTTTTAAGTAGCCAGAGAAATGAAAACATCCTCACTCCAATCTTAATTTTCACTTGATGGTTTCATTTTCTCCTAGAAAGCATGAAGCAAAGAGGGACTTTCTACACCCCTCAAGGAAAGGGTACTGACCTTAGGTCTTCCATTTCTATAGCAGATGCTCTAACCACTAAACTATCGGTGTTTGGGAGAGAAAGACTGCATTTACAATGGTCAAATTTGCTGTGCTCTGTGTTGAGCTGGACAGGGATTTACTTTTTCTATGCTGTAGTTTTGAACTTAAGAGGAATACACATTGCCTAAGATACCTAGATCCTAAAAACATCTGTGAGGCTAAACCAGTTACAGAAGAAATTGTAGCAATTGCACGTTTAAAAGTTTTTTATAAATCTAAGGGAAACCTTTACTATTGGTTATCTCTGTGGATTTTTCTTCTAATGACCCCTTGTTGTTACAGGAAGATGATGCATAGCAATTATCCCCTAGTAAAAAGTATGATGTCTTGCCAATTGACATTTTTTTCCTGCTTACTATTTTTTTGGCATTCTCTTCTATTGTAGTTCATACTGTGTTACTACAAATGTCCATTTCCACCATAAGTGGAGAGATAAACCACCCTCCTCTGCTCCCATGTGTGTGCATGCATACACATACAAAATGCAAGTATATATATATATACATACATAATATACACCTACATGCATACACAATTTAAGGAAAAAACCTACTAAATAATGCCAGGACTTTGGTTGCTGATGGAATCCACCAGGTACATTTCATCATGGGTGGAAACTCTTCAGGTTTTGCAGGAAACAGGCGTAAAGAAATAAATTGCAGTAACCTGTCCACCACCTGCTTGAACCTCCTCTGTGAAATCCTAAAAGAAACACGCTACAGTTACTCTCATGTGATCGCTGTTCAAACTGAAGCCCATATTATCAGATTTCAATATTATTTTCTGAAGAACATGCTTTTGTCCCACTATAAAAACAAAGTTCCAAATATAAAGTTTGAAGAATCATGCTTTTAAATACTGGCATGCAGCAATGCTCTGCATTTAAATACAGCAATGCACCATTTAAATACACTTTTTAATGTCTGTATCTTTAAAAAATTTACAAAAGAATCATCACTTGTTCTTGACTTTAATAAACAGAAGTAAACAAAAAATAAACATCCCTTCTCTCTTTCACTCCACAATCTGAATACTGAGGAAGTCTCAATTTTTGATTTTGAGATACTCAGCCCTATTGAATGAATAGCGGAAAATACTTCATACACTTGTGACAAGTGCACATATAAAGTTATGTGCTGCACTACTTTCATAATACAGCAAAAATACACGTGTAGATATAATACATGAGTAGATATATCAAAGCATCATTTTGTAAATAAAAGCTCTTCTGTTTTAATGTTTCAAATTTCTAATACTTATTTTAAGAATAAGAACATCAATATGCCTTTTGCATCCTTAACCAAAAGGGTTCATCTGATTTGTAAACACTGATTCAAATGAAATAACAAATTAACGCATTTTTAAGCAAATCTGGACATATTTCAGGGGGAGAAATATATGTATATAATTTTCATCCTTGCAGAGAAGAAAATCCTTGATTAAGAGTTTCCCTAAGAGGCAGGGAATTGTGAACATATACAAACACCTTTTTTTTTAAACCCCAAATTGAACTTTTTGCGCAGTCGTCATAAGGAAGGCAACCTTCATACAAACTTAAAAACCACTCTTTTGGCAGTTACCCCCACGTGACTAATAGCTAGATGCTATTAGAATTATTTCAAGTAATTAAAATCTAATGCCTTAACTACATTCTGTCACCATCTCTATTACACTATCAGCATGGACTTAATTTCGTTTGTGGTTTTCATGTAATACAGCAAAGCTACAGTATCTTTTGGAAATAATGCAAGAAACACCTTTATTTAAAAGGAAGATCATAAAGATGTTTGTAACAATATCATTATCTAAGCGTGTATCTGGAAAATTTACATTCTTTTTTTGCATAAGTTATGTAAAAATAACTTACACAGCTTATTTTGCAATCAAAGCTTTTTTGCACAAAGATAATCATTTTTTATACATTATATACAGTTTGCATCTATAAATCAGTATCACTTAGTGGACTATGTCCAAATGTACTTTGAAAACAACAAAACAATCTCTGTAGTCAACTTTCATATAATTTATATATAATATAAACAGTCAACATTCATGGAAATACAGTAACAATTGTAATCCTAAAAATTGAATTTTTAATTTTATTTTTTTATTGTTTTTTACTTTTTAGACCAGTGCACTAGGAAATGATGGTCAGCTTCTGTTAAGGCTGCTATCTGTCTTAGCAAGTGAGCATAGATGACATAAGTAGAAGTGTTACTAAATTGAGGATTCTGAAAAAGATTAAAAAAACGTGTTAGGTTAACAAACTGCATAAAGGGAAAAAGTCATTACGGCTGTTTCTTATGTTTGTTGTTGTCAATACAATTACGCAGGAAAGTAATTCAGAAAATTGCTGTGACAGTGATAAAAACTATGGAAAAATGATTTGCAACTTCTATTCAAATGAAAAATATGCAACTTCTATATTGCAAAAGTATGGATTTTTTGTGTTTCAAAAGAAAGCCCACAGGTAACAAAGGCAGTATTCAATGTATTTTTTCTGGATTATCAATATACTGTATAGCACATAAATTACACTCCTCTGCATGATGAGCTTTTAATCTCAGTAATAAGAATTCTCCTGTCTTTCCACACACTCCTTATTTTCCCTCTTATATTAGTCCACACACTCCCACTTTTCTGCAGAATTATTCCTCATAATTCACAGCTAATGTACCCATCCCAGAGAAAAAAAACTGTTGTCTCCAAAAACTAAATTACTATCTGATCTTTCAAGCAACAGCAGAAGATTCTCTCATGTGGAGAGGTGTCATCTGCACTAGCAAAGCTTAAAGGGGGAATTTGCTACAAATGCTCATCAATTTTAGTAGGAAAGGTAATCAGTTAATGTAGACAAAAATCAGACAATGCAGTCGTCAGATAGACTGGAGGGAGACTGCTGGATAAACTGCAATACTAGTGAAAATTACAGCAATACCAAAAAGTGCATATACTGAAACTTTTGGGAAAGATCACTGTTGCAACATAGCAATAAAGGAAATCTGACAATAAGTAGGAAATAACCTTCTAAAACTTTTGCTCTTTCAATACGAAGTGATAGGAAACAATTGCATGCCTGTGTTCTTAGTTCATGGGTTTAATGTATGCAACCTTACCCCATCAACTCTGTCATTAAACTCCTGTTCCCATCATGCATACCCTACACTTCTTCCATATGTTAATACAATCTTATGACAGGAAATTAAATGTGAAATTTATCAGTTATACTAAGTATCTTGTTTGCATAGTATACTGGTTTATAGATTATAAATTAAGCTGACATATACTTAACTAAAAATACTGTATTTTTCTTACCTGTAGAAGTATACAGTATGCTCTAAGATCATCTTTTGTTCGTGGCCTACAAAATGAATGAATTAATTTGAAACACTCTATGTGTACACCATATATACACATCAATAGTCAGGATATCATGCACCCTAGGATTTAACTTTGTTTTGTCAATACGTGTTCAATACCATATTCAGCATCATCACTGAAAGGACACTTTTAAAGATTCTGACTACTCTCTAAAGGTAGTAAAAAAAAAAAAAAAATAGAGAAAGCAATAGCCATGGGTTGGGTTACAGATGAGTCACAACAAGGGGCTGTCTCTTGCTACATTTTTTTTTTTTTGAATCAAACTAAGCATTCTCACTTCTATTACTTCTTGCTAAAATCTTGTCCTCTCCATGCCTCCTGGATAATCATTTCTGCATGCTGTATTGCCCTTT
The DNA here is from genome assembly GCF_013377495.2 of Cygnus atratus. Lineage (NCBI taxonomy): Eukaryota > Metazoa > Chordata > Aves > Anseriformes > Anatidae > Cygnus > Cygnus atratus. The sequence continues at coordinate 17,614,462 of NC_066368.1, forward strand.
CAGTGCTGCTGAAACATGAATGATATCGCAAAACAAACTTCAAGTCAAGAAATTATGTAAGTTAAAACATGTTAGTTGGGGTCAGGAGGAACATGTTTTACTCTGGATAAATTCCCTAATTCATCTCACAGTTGGGATTCCTGAAAGATTGCCCTGGCAACAAGCAGCTGAGATTTTTTGAGGGGATATATGGCTAGATCTGCTTCTCAGAGGTTCAATGTCAGCTTACAGAGCTCAAGATGTGTCTCACTAGATTTGCCTGCCAAAAGGAGACAAGTTCTTATGAGTCAAGTTAAGTTTTAAGAGAACATTTTCTTTCTTTGGCTAAAACAATAGAGTAAAAATATAGAAAGTATACCAGTTCTAAGTAAGTGTTGGAACAGTAGTGCAAACATTGGTTATACTTACCCTTTCCATTCTTGTAGCAGACCATTAATTATTCCCTTTAGGACTGACTTCTGAACATCTTGAGGCTATGGAAAAAGGAGCAGGGAAAAATCATATCTGATCAAATTATACATGCTTGGTATAAGAGAGTGTACAAAAGGGCAAATTTGTTTTGCCTGTGATTCAAGCCAGCTAAGAAATCTTTGACTGTGCTATGGTGCTGAGTTCCTGTATATCTTTCCTCAGAGGCTATTAGGTGAGGCCTGAAGTTGTGTCAACTGTGGCTTTCAAAACTTCAAACAACTTAAAAGCTGTACCCATTATTTCTACATTATTCCTGCCTTGTGTTTACTAGACACAGTATCTACTTTTTACTACTCCCATCCTCACATTTTCCATCTCTCTCATCATGCAGTGTCCCACCACACTCATGTCTTATCTTCCAAACACTCTCTGAGATCTACCACAGGATGAACCACATTAATACTAACAAAAATTTCCTCGTCTTTTACTGCAGCAATTTTCATGACTCTATGGCAATTCTCACAGGACAATTTTAAGTATGTTATGAGACATTCTTCAGAAATCGTACATATCTGAGAAATACTTTTGGTATAAATTGCTTCTTAGAAAGTTTCTTTGATGAAATGATTGTTAGATTATCAAACATGAATTCTGTTCTTCTACTTACAGTATTCAATAAGGCATCATAGACAACATTCACAAATTTTGCATCGATTCCAGAGTCCTCAATGGTATTAAATGGAGAATTGGTATCTTTCTGCAAGTTAGATAATAAATGAGACATTTTGATTTTGAAATGTTTTGAATATTTGACATATCTTTCAAAATAAAAGTTTATCAGCACATTTAACAAAACACATACAGATAAAAATATTTATTTTCCTTATCAAAACATAAGAATCTAAGTCCATTTTTATTAATGGGTGAAAGATGAAACTAAAGAACATTCATCTTACACTTTAGTATTATTCGTGTGGCTCCATTACCTAGTTGTTCTATTTTAAAATGTAGAAGGGTCTCAAATAACAAATTGCACAGAATGTTCATCTTCCATCTTTGCTGTAAATCCATCACGAGACAAGAATGAAGTTACAAGCATTCAATTTTCATTAAGTAACTAAGAGTCACAGGTTATTTTGCCTAGGTTCATATTAAATATCAAAAGCACATCTTCCTCTGTAGTAAGAAGGAAATATTAATTTAGCATGTATTCAGAAACTTTTCACAAAGATATGATCTTGCCCAAGGAACACTGAATATGCCAACGCAACAGAGCAGCAATACTACTTGAATGCATATCACTTTTTTTTTTTTTTTAAAGGACAGGGAATTTCTGTTTCCAGGTTTGCCTATTAGCTGCATCAACTTGAATATTTTTAAACTGTAGTTTGTGTAGAAAGTACCTTACATATAGTACCTTACACTTGAAATACTGTTGCTTAAACTGGAATAAATAAATCAATGCCATAACACATTGTGTACCAAAGGCAGGTAAGATCATAATAAAACAATCCTAGTGGGTTTGAGCAACTAGTTGCAAGCCTTTAACTGATGTGCGTCTAAATGCTTTGAGGAGCCAAATCGCTGTAACTACTAAGTAATATTACAAATTTTTTTCTACCTTAAATGCAGCATTTATCTCCAGGAAAGAATCGAACGTTGTAGAATAAAAATCATGCACAGCTTTCCAGTCTCCTGATGACTTTGACTTTTCTATATCATCCCTAGAGAGAATGCATTAAAAAGACAGGTAATAACAAGGGTTAAATCTTCCCAGCCACTTAGACTTTAGACTGTGCTATAACTCCAAGCTTTCCTCACTAAGCACATTTAAAAGACAGACAAGTATAATATCAGTGTCTAACATCTTCCTTGTCATTGTACGATCATGGTATTACAAGAGAACAAAAGCATAGTTTGTGTTTGATATACTTGAGCAATGTCTTATTCAAAATGTTAATTCATGGTGTCACAGTTCAGTATGCTAAGACAAATCATTAGTAGAACAGAATTATGTTTTAGAAACACTGACATGATAAGATTTCTCAGACTAATTTATTCATTTAAGTACACAGGCTCCTAAACAAGTCAATTTCATTATTAGTGTACCAAACGTTATTTCTCTTCCAATTTTTCAAATAAACCTTAATCTTTGTATGTGACTATGCATGTTCTTTGACAACAAAATCTGGATTTACCCTTGAAATCCTTTTAAGTATTGACCTTGTAAAGCAAGTTCCTGTTTTGTCCAATGTCAGACATTTTAAAGAATCCTTAAAGCGTATTTTATCTTCGTTAACTATAATGCTGGCAATACAAATTCCAGATTGCTTCCCCCCTCACAAAAAAAAAAAAAAAAGTTAATATCTAGTACAAAGAAATTATCAATGGGACAAACCAAAAACACTACGGAGTTTTTAATACTTTACTTGAAAGAATGAAACTCTTGATAGTTGTATAACTAGACAGCAGTCAATAAATACACAAATCTGAATATGGTAACAATTTCAGCTCTTCAGAACACCTGAATAACAGCAAGGGATATTCCACCAAATACACACACCGAATAATCAAACAGCATTCCTTCTCCTCACTGAATGCATAAGACTTCAAACATGGAAAAGAGCAATGAAAAGTCTATGCCTATGTCTCTGGAAGCAACTTTGATTTTTTTTCCATCTGTTCGAAAAATAGAAGAATGAGGCTTCCTCCTAGGAATATTCCTCCCCATTTCCTGACCAATATTTCTCTACCAGTAAAATACTCAAGGATATTAAAAACTAAACAAATCAAACAAAAAAAACACTTCCAGCCTACATTAAGCCATACATATTTGTTCTAAAACCAAACATCCACTGAATGTCAGGAACTGAATTTCCAACTCTGAAATACAAGCTTTGCTGTTTCTTGAACAGAACAGCAAGCGTCAAGCTAGAGAAATTCTTTTGATAATTTTCACAGTAATAGATTTACTGATCACACCATGACAGCAAAGTAACGACTGCTACTGCGAGATTGTCTTATTGAACTGAACATAACTCATTTGAGGTTAAGAAAAATCAAATGTACAAATTAGGACAAAATGAAGTCCAAAGAAAGTATGCTTTTAGAAACACCCATGCAACTTACTGGAAGTCTTTCACAGTTTTGGTTCGGATAGGAAGGGAAGGTTCAGGAGGAATGGGGGCTTTCAGTTCTTGGGGTAGTGTATCTATAGAGATTCGTTGCTTTTGTCTAACATCGAGACAAATAGGTGGTAGATCTCTCACTTGTAAAAAAAATGCAAAGAACAATAAATACAATGCAATCATATAAATGAACATTCAGCTAGTAAAATATAGATGTACAGGAACTAGGAAAAAAACCCAGAGCCTACACTCCTACAGTGATGTTTTTTGTTTTTTAAATTAAATATCAGAGTAGTATTACTACTCTCCTGCCTTCTCCATTTATCACATCAGGGAAGTATATGCTAATAAAATCGCCAAAACACAAAGGCAGGTTCTTTTACCTCATGATAATGATAGAGAAGCTGTCAATGTGACTTAACTGAGCTAACATTTATCAGAAGACTATAGATCAGGGCTGTTCTCCATCCCCAAGAATGGCTCTGATGTTTAACCTTGTCAAATCTCACAGCTGAAACTTAAAACAATTTAAAGAGAAGAGCAGAAATAAAAAAAAAAAAAGTGGACACATACTAAATTAATTCAAGCCAAGGTGCCCAACAATACCACGATGTAAGTGCTCTGCTGATGCAGATGAACTAACTTAAAAGAGACTAAGACTATGCTATTTTTCTACTCCAAGACAAGTAATTTTAATTTAACTCTTGATCTGTCTTCTCAATTTTGGATGGATTAAACATTGAATTACAAACAGTTGAATACACTGAGATGAGGAAAATATTCTCTGCATCTGTAGAAGAGACAGCAGCTGACAGAAACTGTTTCTCATTACAGTGAATTGAAGCTGCAGGTGTTAAGCTTCGTAACTTGCACCCTGTCAGTGATGCAATTTGCTTTGAAATACACTACTTAAATTAGATATACTAAAACTAAGTTTTAATAATACGTTTAATAAATACTGTCAACTTCAGTATGTTTTGCCATAATTCCAGTTTATTTGTAAATAGAATTATTTGCCTGTGTGACATTCAAAAATATTCATTAAGATCTGTCAAATGAATTCCATTGAGGACAAACTTGAAACTTTATGTGCTGAGTTTATAAACAGCAATAATCCAGTATTACAAGACAAGAAAAAATAATCACTTCTGGCTGTTTGCCCAGTTACATTAAGTAAAAAGACTCAGCAGTGCATGACTGCTTAGGAAATGATCAAAAACTGAGGAGGAAAATCTTGTTGATACAAGAGAGAATTTACTAACACAGACTACCGGAACGTCTGCTCAATTTTACACATTGAGCTCTCAATTTCAAGAACACATCCATGACTTCAATAAATATTGCCATACATTAGGATGATGAAAATTAAAAATTAAGTACTAGTGTAACATTAATTACAGCCAGGACAGTATCATGTGCAGCAAGATCTGTGGGCATTTCAAGAAAGACTTGTTTTTAAGTTCACCATTCTTGTTGGGTGCAAGAGGTAAAATGAATTCTGTAAAAGACTACTGCATTTTCCACATTGCTTGGCACAATATTAGATTTAATTTTACTTTGTCCTAAATTTTAGTGATCAGCAGACTTTCATATCATAACCTAAGATTGTATTAAGCAACTATTCAGACAAAATTGGACAGGAAACAATTAAGGATTCTCCTATATGAAACACACATTATCTAGCAGTCCATGAAACAGCTTCATGCACATTTCAGTTATAAAGCTTAGCAGCTGTGTAGTTAATATTGACAAGCTGTCACTTGTAGCTTTAGAGGAAAATGTTACCTGAAAAACACAAAACTTTTTATTTCTCTGAAGTCTTTCAGACTCCAACAATAGTGCAATTGTTTACATATGAAGATTTTTCTTAAATATATAGGTGAGAGAAATGGCCACCTGAAGGTGGTTCTTCCAGCTTTATTAATGAGGTCTTACTACACTTTCAAAGAATGAGCAGAGCTCTGTCCAGCTTTGCAGCATCTTCTTTTTGCCTTACCCCAAGTACTGTCCTTACGTACACCACTTCTACTTTAACCTTGCTAAGTTAAAATATGCAATGCCTCAAATTCTTCCACACAACAGCGGGAACAGCCTTCACTGGTCATCTCCAGTAACCTTTGTTTCCTTTGTGTAGTACAAAGTGACTTGAGCAAAATACAAAATTCTATTCAAACTCTCATTTACACATAACTGCCCTTTGTGTTTCAGTGATTTTCTTCCCCTGCATTTTTATTTTTAAAAGTAGGCACCTCCTTACTCCATGAGCAAAGTTACTAAAAAAAAAAAAGTCTTGTATTTTACATTTGCAGAACAGCTATCAAGAACATAGATTATTTTATTAAGGAAACCAGTCCTGCACATTATAAGTCACTTTTTTCTCCACAAATCTGAAATTTACAATACCTGTCCACAGTTTTGTTTCTACCCTATACTATTTATCAGCTTTCATGATTCTAGCCTATCATACTGAATACACAGCTCCACTTGAAAACTTTCCATCAATTATCTTTACCTAATATCACAACAATATTCCCTCTCACCTTTAAAGTTCTTCAGAATTTACCATTCTTTGCCTGTGAGTTTTATTTTATCATCATTGGCTTTCATCTTCACTGAAAAGCAGCAACTCTCAGCAAGTCTCCCTTAAAAGCCTTACGCATGCCTCATCACTGCCTTCCCTCTGATCTAGAAAATTCCCTACAAAGTTCTGGCAATTTCTAGAGAAACCTACCATCTGACTGGAGCTAAGACAAACAGTATCTATAAATTGACTTCTGAATTTGTAAGTTTCTTTAAAATTTCAGAGGAATATTTCATCCTTCAGGTCCTTTTGTTCTTCTTATCCAACTTGTCTCTAAGAGATGACCTCTACTGAGGATGGACTATGATATATATTATGGACTATACCATGTACGGGACAATGTAATCTAATGAAATCTAGATTTCTAGGTTTTCTGGCACTGTCACAATAGAAATATTGGTGGAACACTGAGCACCTTCTTAAATTGGTAGCTAAGTAACACAAGGCTTTTATTCTCTTACCATTTTTGATGTTAGGTATAACAAGTTGCGTAGGTGAATTTCTGTTTCCGGTGCCTTCTTTCTTTTGGTTGATAGTTGTGATGAAATTGCTGAAAGTGGAAAACTGATTTTTTGCTCCTCTTTCCAACCCCTGTAATTAAGATGACAGCGTGCTATAAAAGGCTAATACATTACTGCAAGAGTAATCTTACTCATGGGGTATTACAAAGAATATTTAAATGCTTGTTATCTTGGAATATGAGTGTTAATACCTAAATAAGACATACATGATGTTTCTACAAGTTTGTTTTAATTTGAATCAGGAGAAGTAACATACAATTCCATTACGTTTAACAATTCATGCATTAGTTTGCAGTATATAAGATATCCCTAGATAACTCAGGAGAAAAAAATATTAGAATATTGTTGAAAGCACTCTAACTTCTTGTCCTAATTTCTAAATACTTTTATATTCCTCACTCCATCCAGCTCAGTTTAAATAGATACAAGTGTCACACATTTCTTTTTCAAGTAACCCTTATATGCCGAACCTTATATGCAAACTCCCCCAAAATTGAAATATGGAAACAAAAATTCGGTGTAGACTGCTGCTATTAACATTTAAATACTGATTACCTGGATAAAAACACCAGATTCAAAGTTTTCAGCATCAGCAGCCACCAAAGAAAGGCTATCCAACAAACATTTGTTTAACACAATCCTAAAAAAAAATTGCTTAATATCTGCATGTGCAGCTGCCAAGAAGTCTGCTCAAACTTTTGCTAAGAAATGAGTGCTAATGGGCTTTAACAGTGAAGAGAAATGAAGCAACACAACAGACTTTCACAGGTTGGTGCCAATCAATGTTTGACACAACGTGCGAATAGTCACTAAGTGACTGTTAGATATAATTATTTACACCGGAGAATTTGCAAAGCACAGGTGAGTTAAGGGGCTTGTCCAAGACAACAGAAGTCATGTGATGGAAGTTTTCATTTGCATCTCAGCTCCAAGTGGTCAGCTGATGTCCAGCAAAGGCGGATCTGCTTAAGAAACATACACAGTCTTCTTGCACGTCGTGATTTTGAGCCTTACATTAACCTAAAGACTCATTTGACTGACATCTGGTACCTGTGTTCTCAGTTAGAAAAAAGTAGTTTTATAAACCAAAACTAATTCCACCAATGAGAACAGAAATTCCAGAATAATTTTCATATATTTTTCTTTTTTAAAAACCCATTCATTTCCCTTTCCTTTTAAAGGAAATAGATTTTGACTAAGACACGCAGCCAGAGTTCTGAGGAAAGTACTTCACTTCCACCACAACATCCTGAAACACCACCAGGAGGGTAATAATACAGCCCATAAACCTGCCATGCTACAGTGTACGCAAGTTGATACACTGCCAGGAATTTTAAATAACTGTGGCAAAACGAGCTATTTTTCCATGGCTTATAACTCAGCAAATTACAAATCTGAACAATCAGCAGGACTTCTAGCTTTAAAAATATCAACTTTCAATTTCTAGCTCCAAATGCCTTGTATGCAACAAATGTTCAAAATGTAATTACAGCTACTATTTTAATATTAGCTATTTTAAAAAATTATTATTCTATAAGCCTTAAAGTATCACTAAGATGTTTCTTAAAACTCACCTGGCACACAAGTAGAAAGTCCAGATCCTGAGAAAACACAGCAAGACGTGACTAAATGAAAATGGACTTTTAAACAAATCCAGATAAGTTTATCTGCTGTGTCACAAAAACACATGCTCTAGGTAGAAAATCTGGAGTTTGGATGATTCTAATAATTAGTAGGGAATAGTTATCATAGATAAATTCATAAGAGGAGCTCTTATGAAGCAGACTACTGTGACAGCCGTTTTGAGTCACATAACCTTTCCTCAGCTTTCCAGTTTTACTCCAGCCGTGCCACTGCAATAGTATAGTCGAATAGTTATTTTAAAAGGTTCTTCTTAATGCCACTGCCCTGAGAAGCAATCAGAAAGAGCGAAGCTTGCACGCGCTATTCCACTCCATCACATCCTGCTCCAAGTGCAGCTCCAACAATGTTAAACAAACATACTGATAAAGGCTTTGCTGGAAAGCCCTGGAGGAATACTGGGGAAGTACATGCTCATCAAAGAGGATCCGTGACATCTCCTGGGAGAGTAATCTAGGACAAGCGTACAGCACTGTGTCATACTTATAAAACTCTGTAGGAGGTCAACGAGCCTCTAGAGCCTAAAACGCTACAAACACACAGCCATCAGAAAACTGAACCCCCACATAAGGAACAGGCATGCTTGGAGGAAGCGGATCAAAGCCATCTTTAATCCTCCTCTAATCCTTTTCTAAGAGCATATTAATAACTTACAACGCTGCTGGCTTCTTACTGAAATTTTTCAAAAGCATTAAGCCCTCCATAAGGCTGGAGAAGTACTAGCTTTATACTTCATACATTTATGTTTTCCATTATTGAAATGAAACCAGATGGTGAAAACAAGTCAAACTGCTTGCAAAGAGCACATACAGAGTGCTTGCAGAAAAAGAGGCAAAAAGACCATCTAGAAGAGTTTCTTGAAAACCTTGCTCTTCAGCCCTAACTTAACTCACTGAAGACCCCTAAGTATGTAGTGAGCAAAGACCAGGGGTGCCAGAAAACACAGCGGACACGAGGATTACCCAAACACAGCTGTCAGTGCAACAGCCTACTCAAAAAGTAAAATTTCCCTTTCCATTCATATCTTGAAAGGTGTAACATCAGACCGTTTTTGCTTTACGGAAACCTCTACTTGTTCCTGCTTACAAGAGGCAAGTTAAATAACTTCCCACAAATTTATTTGCAGAATCTGAATACCGACATCCAAACCACCTCCCCTTATGCATTATTTTTTAATCACCATTCCACCCATAAGAAAAACCTTGGCACGTTGCAGGACCACATTAATTTATTGATGGAGTAATTTAGCTCCACAACTTCCCTTAGGAATGAAAGCAAAAGAAAATCACCCAGAAAGGTTATCCTCCTTCAGTAACTCCACATAGCCCTTGGCTAGAAAAATCCACGATGCAAATGGCAATAGCAGTAGTCACATAAACACTTTCTTCCAACTTTCAGCCAGCTTAAACTCCAGATGTGACATCTTTCATGCTCATGCCCTAATAAGATAATGTATACTGTGGTTATCTATTGACTCCCTCAAATTCTGACCTTTTCCACAGCTACTGTGGAGAATAGAAAGTTTCAAAGATGCGTCATGCCTTCATATTGCCTTCTAGGAAGCTACAGTCATGTTGCACAAATCTATGCTGGGTCCCTAGCACATGGAAGAAAATGTCAATTGCGCAAACAACCTGGGTAGATGTTTTGAGACAAGGATATATAAGGCTCACTCTTCACACGGAGACAAGGTAAGTCATCATATGATGGCTATACGCTTAGAAATAATAGGCAGAGACAATGAGCAAATTAACAACATCAGAAGCATTTTCATATTTGTATCAGGCATTAGTTTTTAAAGAAAAGGAATTTTAATAGAAAAAAAGCAAATTTTAAAGACATTTTCCCCCTTTAGTCACCTTATCAAATTATAAACTTTTTTCCAGTTTAATGACAGTGCAGGTGAGAAAATGTCTGTCTTTAAAAGTGCGTGAGAATCTGATTCAGTAACATTCATTTTTGATTTTCAAGCAGAAGTTTTAATATATAAAAAAATAAAAACCATCTGTATAGGATGAATCTCACACCATACTCCTGAAAACCTTGTAATTAGATGCGTAGGTTGGTCAACACTAGGACTCAGCAGACCAACAGTCCAATACCTTCTTTCAACTCATAAAGGTCTTGCAAAAGCATATCTGCATTCCCTATTTGGTACATTTGGACCAAAACCAGCATTCTGGTGCACACTGAGAAATTCAGGGCTGTCGAAAGATCTATTACATCTTTCCACACAGCTCTCCCTCTGTAACACACTATTAAAATCTGCATGCATCTCCGTAAATTCAAAGTCCCCCATGCATTTGACAAGCAATCACACATAGCCAGATCTGAGCTGCTCTGTAGCAGGTCAGCTCAGACAACTTATTAATTCCTGCAGGCAGCAGTTCAGAGAGGCATGTGGGATGCCCAGCCACAAACCAAATTCTTCTCCCAATTCTTCAGGACAGTGGAAATGCTGCATAGCTGATCAGTTGCATGTATTTTTCATTACCTAAGCTAAGCCTGACACATTGTAGCCCATCATTATTTATCTTCCCCAAGGGACTGGCATTTGCCATTCCAAGTCTGAAATGGAGCACCTTTCCGAGGTTGCACCTTATCAAAGGTGCAAATCACTCCCGGGTACTTGACCATCACTGTCTTCTCCCAAATCTTTATCTGAATCACAGGAACAAACACATCCTCCCAAATTCTGACAGATTTGGAAAGCTGAAAGCCTCTCAGAAGATTGGAACATCTTAACCAAAACACAAATTGGCAGAACTGCTCAAAGGAGTTTGCAGTTTGACTACAATTACTTGGTTTAACATCACAATTATTTCATGACAGTCATAAACGCTAAGCACTCAATCTTTTAAACTCAAATTATGGTAATTTGATGCTGGTAATTTCTAGTAAATCTGATACTTATCAGAACCATTGAACTAAAGTCTCATAACTATATTAGCATAGGGTTGATAAGATGTTTGCTTCATTGCTGGGCTGAATAAGTTACAGCAAGCTTTAATGTTGAGTTATACACAATAAGCGATTTACGCCAGGAAAATTTTGTTTCACAATACTGTACAATCAGCAGAAAGAAAATCATAACTCAAGTATGATTAAAGATCTCAAATGAGGTTCCTTGAAACTAAATTGCTCTGGCAAATACCTTTCTCGACGTTTATTTTTTTAAACCCGCGTTAACTCATTCATCACTTACCGAGCTGTTCTGTCATCTTGGCTTCAACACAATGCAAAAAACGGAAGAGACTTTTAAAGAAAAAGTTAAAAATACAGAAGCCTCTCCCAGCTAGCTGTTGCCATACGCGCATTAGGAGCCGGAGCCCCCGCTCCCAAACCCCCACCGACAGCGCTGCAAATCCTCAGCCATGACTAACCCGAGCGAGCAGACCGTTGTAAAATGTTAAAGAACTATAAGTAGAGGGAGAATTTATAGCTCCGTTATGTCACCGCTTCCAGGCGCGCTCGTTATTTTTAAGAAACTTGAATGAAAGCCTCCCCGGGCTCGGCAGCCGAGGGACGCCGCCGGCGGTGCCTGCCCGGAGCGGGGCGCGGAGCAAGCGCCCGCCAAGCCCCCGACCTACCCCGGCCGCCGCGCTGGATGCCGCCGGGAGGGGCGGCAGCTTCTCCCTCTCCTTCTCCCCTTCCTCCTCCTCTTCTTCCTCACCCTCGCCTTCCTCCTCCTCGGCCACCGGCGGGGCCGCGCTGCCCTGGCCCAGCTCCGCGCCCGGCGGCAGCTCCGCGCCAGGGCCGGGGCCGGGGCCGGGGCCGGGGGGGAGGTCGGCGGCAGCCGTGGCCGTCGGGGGGATCGGCAGCGACATGGCCCCGCTCTCGGCTCCTGTCCCCTCGCCGGCTCCCGGACCCCGTCCCCTCGGGCCAGCCGCCGCTCCGAGGAGCTCCGCTCCGCTCCGCTCGCGCAGCAGCGGGGCTGCTCCCGGGCGCCCAGACACCCCCGCACGGCGGGGCGGAGCGCGGCCCGGCCGCCCCCGGCGAGGTGCGGGGTGGGATCGTGCGGGACGGAGCGGTGCGGAGGCGGCCGGCGGCGCCGTCCCCCGCTGCCCCCGCGCCCCGCTCAGCCGCCGCGCCACCTACAGACGGCGGGCAGCGAGGGGGGCGGCCGCCGCCATGTTGTTTATAGGCGCCTCATAGAAACGCGCCTGGCGACCGGGGGCGCCGCGCGGGGGCAGCGGAGGACACGGCTACGGAAACTCCGTAGCGCAGGAAAAGGCGCCGGGCGGGGAGTGCGGGCGCCGGCCGTACGGGAATCGGGGCTGTGCTCCGCGCTCTGCGCAGCCGCCGTGGTGGGGGGCGAGCCCGGCGCTGCGGCCGCGGGCCTGAGGGGGTTTCGCTCCCTGGGGAGGCTGGTGCAGGACGGCGAGTAAATAAATATACGAGTAATAAATGAGAGATTACGGATAAGGGACATCGGGGTGGGTGCCGGCGTGGCGCTCCCGTTCCTCCTCATCACCTCAGCGGTGGTATGCGTTACACTCGCAGGCAGGGTTTGGGGTTTGTCACAGTGCCTTGTCACCACATGGTAATGTCATTACAGTTTCAAATCACATTCTTTAATGAGGAAAATAAAGAAGCTAAGTATAAAAAGGTTGTCTCCGTGTCTCACTGGCATAGACAGAGCGAAGCCAGGATCCAGCAACAGCAGAAGCTCAGGACGTCTGAGGCATGACCTATTTTCAGAGCCTCAGTGCCATACCATGGGCTTGCGGAAGCTTTGCTGTTTAAAAAAAAATAAAAAATAAAAATCATCTTTAGAAGACATGCTGTCTTGAACTGGTTGTAATACAACATCTAGTGTAGATGTCTAGGGGTACTGACCTACCACTTGACTTGATAAGCAAAGCTATGGGGAGTCCTACACGAGAGGGCCGTCGTGGTTGTGTATACTGAGCAACAAAACATTTAGGTCCTTGCAACCACTAGCTGCCACCTGAAGCTAGCTGCTTTCAGACCACTCTTAATTTGCCTAGAGACTTCCCCTCCTAGTGCAGGGATCAAAGGAGTGCGAATAGTTATGTACCAGTAGTTATGTACAAGAAATCTTCAAGATGGTTTCTTGCATAGAGGTAAACCACACAATAGTTTTTCCCCAGCATTGGCATTACACAAGTAGCTCCCGCAGGTTGGAGCTGTGGTAAAGATCTCTGTACGATGCATAAAAGCAAGGGCATAATTGGTATTGCAGTGGTAATCTAACACATTGAAAAATGCTTTCCATTTCTGAAGGAACTGGCAGACCTAAAGTTTGTTAGGTTTCATTAAGAAATCCCTTTGTCTCCCTACCAAGTTAAATTTGAAAGCTGCTTTTTCCAAGAAGTTCACTTCTCACTGTGCTTGCCTCCAAGTTGCTCTCAGTGGTTGGCATAAGTAAGTGGCTCACTGCAGTTAAACAAAGCCCCCCAAAACTCACTCATCTTTTTCTTTTCCTTGCTGAGAAATAACATAATGATAGTAATTGCAACAACTTCAGTACAAGCAGCTATACACTCAGTGGTAGTCCCCAACTGGAAGTAATTGGCAAAGCAGTTCTGTGGAGCTATGCCAATTGGAAACATGGAAGGGTCTGTTTCCTTAAGCCTTCAGAGAGAAAGAAGCAGAGGGAAATAGAAAGTATACAAATGATTTCATAATGCCTCTTTTTTTTTTTTTTTTTTTTTTTTCATTTCCATTGGGCTATAAGGGTCTGGTTTTTTTATAGCTTCAAAAATACTGAAATAGCATTTTAGCAAGATTATTTCACAAAAAGCTAATGCAACACCAGAGCAAGACATCAATTTTTGCTGTCCACAGAAATATCAAACCTGTGCTACATTAAACCAAAGTGCTCTGTTGAACTAAACTAATTCAGGGGAATATTTTGACCCAGGACAATTATGAAAATTGGCATAAATCTGTTAAAAATTTTTGTTCCTATTTTTGTAAAAGAGTAAAAGGACCTTATACTGAAGGAGAAATAAATGCATTTTCCTACTTCTAATAAAGGTAGCATACATCTATTGCCTAGGGTTTGTAACTAAAAGTATTTCAATATTATTCATACATCTACAACACAGTCAAAGATGAACCATCTGGGAAAATGTGCTGGGAAAGGCACATCTAAACTGGCTTTAAATTTGCTAGTATGGATGGATGCTAGATGGTTGCAGCAGTGCTGTGTGTAATGAGGCAATGCATGTAACCGTACAATCATTCATTGCCAAAGTGATAAGGGTAGTGGGCAACGGAGCAGTGAGAAAAAAGGATGAAGATGGCCTGTCTTCTAACAGACAATATTACTGTGTTCCCTCCTTTATCCTTACAAGGACCCTTTCCTTGATTCTTTTAATCCCTTTGAGCAACTTAAAAGTCTTAAATCACATGTTGCCAGCTACTTCACATTATTTTGGGGGGAGTCAGGAAATAGTAAGGTTCAATCACAAGCTGTTCCTCATGCCAAGTACATTCTGCCTGGGCCTACACATTCACACTGGTTCCTGGATGAGTTTTGCAGCCTGCACTGGACCCCACGCTGGCATGCCCTGCTGCTGGCTCAGATAAGCGTACATAAAGCACAGTAACACCCCTTAGTGACTATGGCAGTACATGTCACTGAACATATTTTCTTGTACTTAAGGGAAAACAGTCCAACCTTAGCAGGGTGCTGGTCCGATCAAGCAGGAGGAGACCTTGGCAATTTATTTTAGAATTATTCACAAACATATTCCTTCTATCCAAAGAGTTTGAGTCGTCAGGAAGGGGAAAAAGTCAACTGCACATCTCTGCACAATGACGTGGCCAGGCACAGACCGGCACAGGAATGACAGATGGAAACAAACTAACTGCTAACATTTGTTCACAAACGATTAGTAAATGCTTACAAGTAATAGATACACTCGCAGAGACTGGCATTTGGGAATGATGCGCGCACACACACAAAAGGCTTAATTTCCTGGCTAGTATTTTCATGACAAATAATTGAGTGTACCTGGTCACATGTTCCTCTGCAGTTAGAAGTCAGAATGCAACCATAGCCAAATTCAGCCCTGGTTTAACACAGGAACAGTAGGGGTGGTTTTAGCCCTTAATGGTTATTATTATTAATGATTAATGATAATTATAATAATTAATGATTATAATAATTACTGGGGGGGGGGGGGGCTTGTCTAGTTTTGGCTGGCCCTCAAATGCTTTACTAGTGTTTGCAGGCATGTCAGAGATCCTTGATGCAAGCCGACATAGCTGACATTTCAGGAATTGTAGTGGTCTTTGTCCTTTAGAAAAGATAGGCTGAATTTTTGTTTGGTTGCTGATACACTCTTGTCACACAGCTATTCTGTCTTTCTTTCTTATTGAGCAGTACTTTTTCTTCCTCATCATACTCTGAATATCTTACACACTTCCTAGTACAAAAATATTTGGACCTTCAGCAGATGTGTGCTTTATGAGATGGACCCTGAGTGGGCACAAGGGGAAGCACAGGATGGCTGAAACATTGAAAGGGGAAGCAAAAGCTGGAGACAACCCATTTCCTCTCTATGGGAGTAGGAGAGAGATAAATGGTTGGGAGTTTTCCAACACAACAGGTTTTCGGCAAAACATTTCAGTTTCAACAGAAAGACCTGATTCATTGAAATAGAAATGTTTTACAAAAAAGCATCTTTTTCAGTGACCTTTTAACAGAACTCAGGCAGGATGCCACTGAAACCCACCCGTTACTCTGCCGACTCAGTTGGAGGCCTCACCATACTTGCCATGTGAATCATGTCAAAATCAGAGACCACACGACTTCTGAACTCCCGAGCTGCTCTACCCTCCCATGCCACCTGCCCACATCAACCGCTAGGAAAGATGGAAGTCCATGTCTGCCCACAAGTCATACCTGTTCCAAGACATCCTCAGGGTTCATAAGGATGATCCCAGTCTTGCCTGACCTCCCCTGTTGGCAGCTGTCCTTTTCCCTTGAAGTTGGACTAAGGCATAAATTTTTGAAATTTTGTCCTACGGAATCCAAATGATTGTAAATCCATCTGCCATTGTTGACAAGCTAGTCGATTCATGGTTAGTATTCTTGCTGGGAAGAGGAATTTATGTCAAACTTGAGCTTGTCTTAGTCTACCTTTTCATCCCTGGACCAGGTGCCTTTACCTGTAAGGCAGAAAAGCTCCCTCTTTTCCGGGGGCATGTGCACAAGGTGCACTCAAGCTCTCCCCAGCTAAGTCTGCATAATTTCCCCTATGATTAACATGAGATGTACTGATCTAAGGTCTCGCTTACCTTTTGTCTATTCTCCTCTGTTCAGAATTTTTTAAAAGAGTTTACAAACATTTAGGAAAGTGGTGCAGAGACCTCCTCAGCTAATTCATCTGAGGCACTTAATGCAAATTACTGAGGTGTTGTTTTGACTCATCAGATACTCAGTTATACCTTTCTCTTTTGTAAATGGTAAAGTTTTGGTTGAAGATGCATCATCAGATGGGATACATCCTTCTAGTGCTTGCCTAGTACACAGAAAGAAAAGCTAATACGCAGTTCTGCCTTTTCAGCCTCATTACATTTGCATTTCAGGTTCCTCGTCATCACTGGCTGGTGCAATACGGTATTTGTACCAGCAAACTGTAAAAGGCTCGTGGTCACTGGTGCCTAGGCAACAGCTGATTTTTTAGGTCAGTGATTAACCCTTTTTTTTGTCTACTGGAGCAAGCTGAATATTAAATTACCCCTTGCCAGGGAACAGGACCTTTGGGTTGAAAGAAATCATTGGCCTCTATTTTTAGAAACACAGTGGATATTTTAGTGATGTCCAGAGTTAGGTTATCTGTGATAACTCACTGGATGCAAACACTAGGAGAGACTACTAGAGAAAAATTCACCAAGCGAAGAGAGTGAACTTAGAAACTACATGACTTTTATTAGGGTTTCTCTTTTTCTCTCCTGAAAAGTGGTGTTAGTTAGGAATTGCTTTTGTCCTGACTATATTTTAATCACCATATTCAATCTTTAAACTTCAGTCTTCAGTTAACTTCACTCGAAATCTTATGAGACATAGCAGTAGGATAATCTTCCTCCAAGGACTGCAAGGGACAAAAGCTGAGGCTAGGAGATACCCTCTGTCTTTGTCATGTCCAACCTGGAAATTATTTTTAAATATTATAGAGGCAGATACTAGACACAGGATTTTAGCCTGTTTCTATTCAAACATGAAATAATAATAATAATAAAGTATACCATCCTAAAGAGGAGATGGTCTGAGGCAGCATGTAATTTTTAATTCAGAAAGTTGCTTGTCTACCTTTGTCATCATGAGACTCATAAAATTAAAAAATACTAATTAGAATTAAGATTGCTGTTCAGTGTGGCTTTGCAGACCTTTGCATACTTCCTGGGCTAGGTGACCAGCCTGATCTGCTTTAAGAAAGTGAACGTCCATGAACTGAAGCAATAGTGGGAGGTAAAAGGTAAATCATTTCAATCTGCTTGTCCTCTCTGCTTCTGAGGCTGAGCAGAAAGGAGCACAGCCAGGAGAAGGTCAGCGGAGGCCGAGGCTGCAGCTGCCTCCAGCATCTAGCCCAGGCTGCAGACCAGGGCTCGCAGTAAGCACAGAGAAATGTTCGGGTTTTGAGCCTCGAAAATAAGAAGTGTGGGGTCAGGTTAGGTATGCAGTTCTTTGCACATCTTGGAAACTGTTAGGGCAGATGACAGGGCTACAGTTCACCTCATAGGGTGGTTGTGGCAGGACTAAGAGCTGGGTGCTTGAAGGCTGCTGAGCATTTCATACCTTTAATGCATTATCTGGTGTTCGCTCTGTAATGTCGGAATGTGACAGGCTTCGTCGTGTTTCCTATTTCTTTTTAAAGACAATAACTAACTTTTATAAATGGAAGTCCAAGCAACTTGCAGTGGCCTTCAATCTCGCAGGGAAGAGGGGACGGGCAGCCCCAGAACACTGACTAAAATCAGAGGGGTGGGTCAGATACTGCCCCCACCCTCAGAAAGGCACAGTTCTTGCTGGTGAATCTGCCTTGCGTTTCAGGCTGCTCTGTAAGGTAAACCAGCCCTGCTCGTTTTCTGTTGTTACAAGCCTCCGGGAACCCAAAGCGTAGGGGGGCCTCTGCTGCTGGATGCTGGTAGGGCTGTCGCTGCAGTGGAGCAAGCCCTGAGGATGTTTCTCCCCAGATCCTGCTCCTCACACGCAGCTGCAGGCAGGTGTGGATCCACCTGCAGCTGTGCCTTACAGCAGCCTGCGGGACACGTCCTCGGGCAGTGCAGACTCTGGCACCAGCAGCTCCCTGTTCTCTGACTAACTTCTTTCACAGAAATACTCATCTTCAACCAAAACTTGCTCCATCCTAAACAGCCTCTATTCCAGTAAACCTCCTTTTCAAACTTAAAGCACAAAGTCCCATCGGTGTATGTGGAACAAAAGGAGCGATGCTAACACAACTAAATACAATGGCAAATGAGTTTACTTAATAAATGAACAAATAATGCTGTTTTGCTTCTGTGGTTTTCAATCATCATGTTCAGAGGAAATGTTCACCCAGTGGTTAATAATCATGTTTTCTGCCCTTGCCCCATACAGAATTCCTCTATAAAAGAAATAGAATTCCTCTATAAAGGAAGTGGTGTTTAACTTGAGTGGTAGAAACTTTGTAAAAGCAAAGCACAAAGCATTGTTCTAGATAATAGGACTGATGTATATGACCTCTTCCCAAGTAGTTCTCTTTTAAGAAATGTTTCCTATTTGTACTTTACCTGCACTTACTCTCCTTAAAATAAATAAATAAATAAATAAATAAAGCTTACAGCATTGCTCACAAAGATCTTCCCCTCTGCCTAACCTTGTAGACCCTCACTGGGTCTGTAGACCCACACTATGTGGAGTCCCCAAGACACAAAGCAAAGGAGTAAAGAATCCTGGCATTAAACACTTCTCATGTGTAGATAAGATATATTGAAACTAACAGCTATACCAGGTCCCTGTGTAAATTATTACTAGTCTTGAAACTCAAAACTCTCTTCCAAAAATAAACCTGAAGGCTTTTTTCTTGAGAGTGGCTTCATCTCACAGTGTCATTGGCCAGTGCCGGTGTGTGAGCAGAGCATCACTTCCCTTTTCCGTCTGGGTGATGGAAGGGGCTCATCCCGTTCCTCCACCTTACACTCTCTGACCTCTCTGGAAGAAGAAGTGAGCAGAGGGGAGGTGTTGCAGAGCTTCCTGTAGACCTCTGACCCATGGAAGAGGCAGATAGCAAGATGGGTGCAGATCTGCCCTGTGCTGCAAAGCACAGAGAGGGGTGTGGAAGTGGCTGTGCATATAGCACCATCTCCCGTATTTTCAGCTGATACTGCAGAATTCACTGTTACTGAGTACAGAGGTATCTGATTTACTGGAGATCACAGCAGGAGTACAGGCTCCTTCCCAAAACAGTGGTGCCAAGTTATAATGTCATTTGTATTCAGCTAAGTCGTTCTATTTATAATAACCTTTCAGATGACCCAGTCATATACTTGGTGCAGCACTTCTAAAGAAGGTGATTACTTTCTGTCTTTCCAGTGTATGAGGTAGTGTACTATATAAATACTGCAGCTTAACTACCATCTATTTAGAATGTCAGTTAGGATCAGGTAGTGTTTATAAACTCTGGATTTTTCACAGTTTTTATCCAGGACTTTTCAAATTTGCATCAGGCTGAAACTTGGCATGTAAGCTGTCAGCACAGATGCTAATTTTATTCCAAAAAGAGTGTGTTAAAGCTATTAAAGGTGTCAAATGGCTTATTTATGCAGTAGTTGCAGATGTCTTAGTTTTTTTAGCTCTTTTAACTATATAAAAGCTTACTGTATCGCCTTCCTCCCTCCCTCCATTCTCTAACCTTACAGCCCTGATCAGTGAGGAATAAGACGACAGGTAATAGCACTGTAGTAATAACCCAAGGGCAGTGTCCCCTGACAAAATCTGTTAGTAACACTCATTTGTGGTGAAATAGAACTATCCTTGTGTATTCACCATAAGGAAAAAAAAAAAAGACAAAACACCTGAAGTGAGCACAACGATACCCAAAGTGATGACATATTGCTGACAAAATCCTCAGCACCACGGAGGGCCTCTAATGCTCCCATGTAGGCAGGGGAGAGCCTCCTCTGAGTGATTACTGCAGGGCACTGCTCTACATCCACAATCACATTTACTGAGTATTAAAGTCCAAGGCATCACAGTTAAGAAAACAGATCTATGCCAACAAATGTTACGTTCAGTGATCTACAACACTGTTTGAATGGCCAAAAACTGCCCCTCACATAATAAACCAAACATATAACCACAGGTAAAGCAAATTGCTACATTTCACACAGGTGAAAAAATGTCTTCTGCCACATTCTGAAGTTATCAAATCTGAGTTCTAGTAGGCTAGCAAATGAAACCAGGAGATTATAAAATACAGGACAGGGTGCCCTGCCGACAGTGGCAGAAGAGGGCAGGTCAGTGTAAACATGTTGTACCCCCTGCTCACTTTCTTTTCTGAGCACCTTGGAAGACAGGAGGGGAGAGAGAATACAGCTAACGTGGTCCCATCTGGTCAGGGACCTGCCTCAAGCACAAGTTTTCATTTGTAACAAATGGAGGCAATACACACATGATTATTTGCAAACATGTTTAAATGTAAATCAAAAGTGTCCCCTATTATAATGTGTAGGTTTTAATTAATTTTCTAGATTTTAAGAATACTTACAGGATGCAAAAATTTTGATGAGTCTTCAGTTCAACTTACTCACTTAATATGATCTTGAATTCATAACTATATTTTCTTCCAGTGAGCAATTTACTCTTGTTAGAAGCACTTGTGCCAATACAAGGTAATGTGCATGATTACTTCTTTATTCTGGCCCTTTTGGGAGGAACACTCCATCTGTTTGTTAAACAAAGAGAATTTACCAAAATGGTAAGACAAATATATATTTTTGAAATTTAGATTCTTTAGTTCCACTGAATTTAACTAGCCACAAATATGAATCAAGGCCAGTCACAGGATTATAAATTTGAAGCATTTGCTCATACATAATGCAATATTCTCACTACTCTTTCTTTTCCTCTGAAAAATGACAGAATTTCAACATTCATTGGCTATTCCTCTTTACAGAGCTATTCATCAATACCTTTTCCTGTAAGAATTACTCCATATTATGTTCAGGTACATCAAAATAATAAGTAACAACACCATATCAAGCTCTACTCAGTAGCCAAGATTTAGCAATGCACACCTACGGTAATCATGACATGCAAACATTTCTGTCCTTCCTGTCAGAACGAAGCAATGCAAAGAACCTGAGTTAATTTCTTTGGGTTTCAGACAGCTGTGGATGAGAACTAATTTATGGTCAGGTTTTGAAATCATGCCAGCAGGAGCTTGCTTTTCAAACCAGTGCTCCAGTATACTGTTAGGAAGGTCACATATCTCATGTCATCATTTGATGGGAACCTTGTCAGGAGGTCTCCTCCCCTCCTGCTACAGCTGTCCTTGTGAAATAGCAAACAATTTCTGGTCATTATGTACTCTGTGAATTATTTCTTTAAAAGCTTATTTACAGAAAACTCAGGGGTCCACTTTCTTAACACTACAGCCCTAGAGGTTGAGCCAAATCATGTCTGTTAAAAAAACAAACAAACAAACAAACAAACAAAAAACCCTCAGTGTACAAATCTGAGTGGTTTTTAACAATTTCAAAATGATAAATTAATTTTACAATTAAAAAAAAAATAAAAAGAAAATAAAAATCAAGCCCACAAGGGATTCTTCTTTATAAATCCTTTGCTTTTGAAAAGATAAAAAAAAAAATTAAAGATTGCAATTTTTTCCCCTAACATTTTTCCTAACATGAGAACTTTCTAGCTCCCAAGAATTTCTTCTGTACCTGTCTTCAAGAGAGACTAATTTAAGTTGGGGTTTTCCTTTGTAAGTTATTCATGCTGCTGATAGACAGCAGAGGCTGTCTGTTCATGAATGCTTTCAGGTAACACAAACCAGCTCTGGTGTTGAAAGAAGCTGTCCACCTTCCCCACCTTCCAGCTACTTGCTGTCATCCCACCACTTCCCTTCCCTTGTGTTTCCAGAGATGGTTTTTGTGGTCACCTGGAGAGCTGACTGTGCTGTAACCAGGGGAAAACCAAAGAAAGTTGGCAGATCATTCATGAAAAAATATCCCGGTGCTGGGAGGGCCAGCAACAGGGCTGGGCACAGTGGTTCTGCTGTGCAGGTCAGGCATCAGCCCCAAGGCAGGCGTTCGCCCCATTGATGTAGGTGTTGTACAGGAAAGGGCATCAAAATTGACCTGGGGGAGGGTGGGGACACTCAAACAGGGACCCCCTCAACTGGGATTTGGACTCCAAATTCACTTCTGTTGCCCAGCTGCCTGCAGCACAGGACGGGAATGCTCTCACATAGGTAGCATATTGTGAGAACTGCTGAAAAAAAGGTACAGTGAATATTTTTTGCTTGTGGTGTGATTTGACACATGACATAGCACAGCAAGCTTCCAGGACAAAGAATGCGATCGGAGTAGGTATCTGATATAATTAAGGATGTATGACTTAAGTACCAGCTCATGGCAGCAGTCTGAAGTGTTTCCATTGGACTGAGATACAACATTGTGGTTTTGCTTCCCATCTAGGGAATTGCAATATGTGCTAAAAATACTGTTGAGCACATGGAAATACAGAGTGTTATCACATGTGGAGGGGGAGAGGGAATGTCAGTCCCAGTAGAAGCACCCACTGAAGAGGGACAACTTAGCACTGAACGTTTTAAGGTGAGCCTTTTTGTGTTGCCAGCAAGGTAAACTGGGATTAGGTTGCCATTCTTTATCCCTCCCTCTCCTTTGTTCCTCACAGGATGAGACACAATCTGTTTGGAAGCGAGTCATAAGTAAATAAAACATATAAAGGTAAGCATGTGCACCATATTAAGTCTCAGTTTTCTGCCATATATTTTATTTCTGTAACTACTGAGGATGTTGTTTTCCTCCCTGTGTTTTGTCACAGGAAAATACTTTTATCATTTAGCTGTATATAAAGTCACTCATCTCTGGAGAAACATGGAAGGGGATGCTTGATATGCCAGGATTGCAGTGACTACTGCTCTCCTCCAGCCCGTGATGTGCCCTGGCTCTGCTATCCCAACTCTGGGTGGCACACAATGACTGTGATTTAAGAGAGCAGCCAGAAGAGAAGGGTTGTTCTGACAACCTTTTTAGAAAAGGTATCCATGACCCTCTTTGAAATGCTGATTACAGAGAGCAGCAGCCGCTGAATTATTTAAATTGGTACATTCAGGTTCTACAGTAATATAATCAGAAGAGAGGGAGCAGAGAAATTTATACGCAGAGTTACTTGTGAAGGACAATAAGGTAATAAACAAAATGTTCTAGATAAATAACAAATTAACCAATGTGATTAGATTTCAGCCTTAGAGAGGTATAGAACCAATTCCTGCCCATTTTACTCATATAAATAGTTTCATTAAGAACAATCTGCTTCTTAGTAAATTGCCAGTTATAATAAAAACAATTAAACTTATTGCTTTACTTCTTTATTGTTCTTCATTTTAATAATTCTAGTCATAACCATTAAAACTTGTGCTTTTACGCTCCCGTGTTGCAAAATACACTTCAAGCTACCCTGCTAAACCTCTCAGTATCCCAGTTCTGTAGGACCGTGAATTTGGCACCCACAGAAGAGGTAGAGCACAAGTAAATACATCCAGAACAGGTGCACGAGAGGGATGATGCAACCGTCTATTCTCTCTGCCCGCAGGAGTAACACAGCCCTGCAGAGCCATAAGGGTGGATCCAGAAGGTGGGACTCAAGTGAATTCCATGCCAAAATGTTGACAGCATCTGATGCATGTGAGAGGTATGCTGAGCGCCCAGAACTGCCTGTCCCACTGAACATAATACTGTGCAGACACCAGTTGGGGTAGATTTGAACACAGTAATCATTTATTTGTCATAAAAACAAGACTTATAAATGTATCTGAAAGGTGCATTCCCAAAATCAACAGTCCAAACCCACACAACAATAAAGGTTTTGTAACCTTAATAATGAATTTGGAGAAGTTACTCTCCCTTTTCTTATACCATGAATAGCAATATTAGTAAAGTACTAAGTGCTTTTTTTTTTTTTTTAATATTACCTTATTTTTTGTCACATTTTTATGTTTACAATGGCTTTTTATGCTACACAGAGCAAGAGGTGGCTATGTATGTATTGGTTAAGAGCAATGAGTTTTCTTTAGAAGAGATGTTTTCCTTTCCTTTCCTATTTAAATCTACTCAGGTGAGTAGCTAGCTTAAAAATCATGATCTTTAATATGTGTGTGTACAACACTTACAAAAACCTGAGAAGATGAGTTGGCAGAATTTCCTATGTTGTTGTGGGTAACACATCATCCCTAAACAACAGCGTATTTAGGAAGTAGCTGGAAGTATTTCCTTCTGCCTCTGAGAGGTGACAATCCAGAAGCCTCTTTTGTGCCCCTTCTTCTCAGCAGCATTGCTGAGAAGGTGACTGGCTCTGTCAGCAGAGCAACAGCTCTGGAGGGAAAGATTTCACTTTACTGCCCCTACAGATGAAAAGGCAAAAACAAGGTAAAATGACATTAATTTGGATTTTTATCCATGTTTCCAAGTGTCGCACTTGAGAAGCCAGCAGAGTTGTGTGCAGGCAGTATTCATCCATGTTTCTCATTATTTCTCAATATTTCTCTCTAACCTCAGTTAGAAAGCTGTTGTGCTGAATGTTGTACAAAACTGGAATAAAAGGGCAGTCCCAAAGAAAGCTGGCAATCTGTATGTGATACAAAAGACTATAAATAAATGCTAACAGATGGATATAAGGAAATAATTTTGTTATAGGCTGCTCAGTGATCCGAAGAAATAGTTTGCAGGGAAGAGAAAAGCTTCCTGTTTTCTAGCAAATTGACTGTTTCCAAAATAGGACTTTGCTCAGTATCTTTTTACAATCTGGTTGGAAATTCCCCAATAGCCTTAAGTCTGTTTAGTGAGTTTGAAGTATTTCATCTTATACTTCTTGCATGCTTGATGAACTCTTGGATGGCCATAAACTGGGATTTCTGGATTAAGGAGGGTCAGGCAGTCTGTCCTAAGGCTGAATATGGTCCTGTTGGAGTTCCTTGCAGTACACCATGGTGGTGCTCTGCATCCAGAAACCTCTCACCTCGGGCTCTGGCATAGATTTTTCATGAGAATCAGCCAGAGGCCAGTCTGCTGACAGTGTCCATGGGTCATGGCAAATGCATCCCAAGCAGAAAAGGTCTCTTGGGTCTTTGTATCACACCAAGGATGACAGTCCTCATCCATACTGGTGCTCCTAGATGTTACCACAATACAAGTAAGAATAATTGATGGAAACAGATTGCTGAACAACTGGAAGCACAGGTCAAGGACACAAGACATCCTTGCCCCAGTAATTTTCCATTTGTTCATGATGCAAATGTCTCCAGTGACTATCTGACTGTTCCCGTGGCTTGTTCCAGTCTTGTGGGCAAAGCATTAACTGTGATGAACTCAGGGCTCATGGGAGCTCAGCTCATGTGGGAAGGCAGATTCCAAACCCCCAGTTCATGTCTGTAACTCCACTGATGGCACTTCCCTAAGTTGTAGCACTGTGCCCTTTAGTTTCTGCTGCATAAATGTAGATGCATTTAATCCAAGCAGTTCTGCTTAAAATTGGTTGGCATAGTGGGGTTTCTGCTGAAAGATACTTGAAAAGGGAGAGAAAAAGTTAGTGATATGAAGTGAAGCCAAACTATAAATGGTGTGAACCTTGTTTTCCTTTTCAAAGTAAAATTAAATATATGCAATCATCTGATTTAAAATGCCAAGATGCTTTTGAAATATATATAAAATGTTTCATTTTAGTAAGACGACATGCTGAAAATCTTTTCTGCTACCAAGTAGACATGTGGATGACATTGGCTGGCAGCCTGTTACAACACAGTACAAAGGGAATTTTTTTTCCAACATTGCCACAGTACAAGTTTTTTTTTTTTTTTTTAATTGAGATCTTATTACTATAAAGTCAGTTGACCAAGAAGAATTTCTCATGTTTTGGGTGGTAATAAATCTTTCAGAACAGTGTTAACCAACACCTCGGGCAGTCTTGCTGGTTCATATTACTTTATACCCCACAATACAGATTGCTGGAATGGGAAAAGGAGCTTAGGTATAAATTTCAAACATTTCCTTCCAAGTTCTGGTCAGCATCATATGACTATGTAAAAGAAATACCAAGGAATTCATTGTTAAGATAAACATGGTAAGCTCCATCTCAGGCTTTAATTTAAAAAAAGAAAACAAACCCAAAACAACCCTCCTTCTTTTTCCCCCCCTCCTTATTCCCAACTCAGTGTTCGACAGACTTTGTGAGAAGTCTTGGAACAATTTCCCTTTTCGACACTTCTAATTTAAATGACTTACTAGAAATGAATATTTCATGGCATATCAGGACTCCGTTCTTCAAAGCTTCATCTCTTTAGTGCTAATTATTTCAACAAGACCTATACTAAAGGCAAATCCTGTCACTTCTCTAGATTGTCTGCATTTACAGTATAAAATTGGCTTCATACAACAGTTAAAGTTCTTGTTTCTGGTGTTTCCTCATTTTCACTTTTTAGAATCCCCCATTTAAAGAAGTGACACAGTTTAAAATGAAATTTTAAAATTAAAATACAGGGTTTGGAAACCCTGCAGTTAACCAGCTATCCAGCTATGGCCTCATTAGTTAAAAATAATAAAAAATAAAAAATAAAAAGAGAAATAGCAAGACTATTAAAATTTAATGCCTACTTTCCTCACTCTTCAAGCTTAAACCATGTATTGCCTGAGCAAGACAGCAAGGTCTGCTTAGACACCTGTATGTGTGGAGCTGAGAAACTTAGAGTTTCCGCTAGACGTCACTTCTCTTGTCCTAGTAAAAACACAAGCAAACAAACAAAAACCCTTCCACCTGTATTAAATTCACAATTTGCTGAACCCAGAGATAATAAAAGAACCTTCCAAACCCAACACTTATGCAGAGACTGTCATTTGATCAAATGCAAAGATGTGCAGTACAAAGCTGGGAATGCTTTCCATGTACCTTGACCAAGGTCAGGACAACTCTGTGTACAACCAAATCTTCATTTACTGTTAGTGAATGCTGTTTCAGACACACTTTTGGAGGCTCTTGTCACAGTTCCTTCGTGTGCTGCGCACACTGAGGAAAACACATGTAACGTAAAGTCCAGACTCTTCATCTTACCCTTTGAAGATCCTTCTTCTTCCTCTACTCATACTCAACCTTCAGCAGACCATTCCTCATCAGCTACAACTAGAAAAGGGTATTCCTGTGTCTTGGCTTCTGCCTGACCTTCACAGACTTGCTGAGCATCCAGGTGGATCCTCGCATTGAGAACCTGAATAACAAAAGCTGGTGGGAATGGCCTACAAGAACACAACATGATGGCTCATGGCGGCATTCTGCCTATTCCTTGCTGGTATAGTCCACCAGGTGAGGACATTAAGTGGTTCGGGCAGCTCTGTGTTGACAGAGCAGCCAAAATTAAGACCAGTGCAATCAAAGAGCCGCAAACAGTACAATCAACAGTGGTAATAATTTCTCCAGGCTGCTTGTTGGGTCACTGAACAGCCTGAAGCTGGAGAAACACTGCAAAGGAGAACAGAGCTGGAGTTTCAGATTTCCACTGCTTGTCCTTCAACTGCTGAGTGGATGCCCAAGATCAATTCTGACTTTTTAAAATTACTATTCTCAGGAACCAAACTTCACTGCTTCAGGTAATCCAGACAGCTTTTCCCTCAATAGCCACATATGGCCATTACTCACACACACTACATTTTCTGACTGAGAATTGAACAGCTCTGCATGCTCTTAGCTCTTACCGGTTCCCACAGCCAGTCTCCCAGGTGCCTAGCATCTTTATTCATAGTACTCAGACATATGAAATAATTCAAGTTTTATGAAGTGCTGCTTTCTGTAAGGATGGAGTTATCATCACAAAACAACCTGCTGTTTATTATCAGACCCTATAGATTTTGACAAGTTTATTAGTTTTAGATGTGGAGCTTAACTAACTCCCATTCCTTGACTATTACAACAGCGACTTTGGCCTCTTAAATACTTAATTAACATGATGAAACAACAAACTAGCTGAAATGAAAGGAAATGTTGTGGGATTAGCTCTGTATTTAAATGGACCTCTTATTGTATTATTTAGCAAACACAAGGATAAATGCCTGTCAGGTGGTTCTTTTGAGAGAACAGAACAAGTAGGACAATTTGGGGGGACATGGTATGATCAAGATTAAGTCTTTTAAAGGAAAATCCCTCATGACATTGTAGCTGGAAAAAAAAAAAAAAACAAGGCATAATATTTTCCATCTGTCCATAAAAGCTATTGCAACGACTTCTGCAACAAAGCTGAGATGGTATCCGAAGATAGCCATTCGGAGCTCTTTGCAGCGTGGCCTTAATGTTTGTATGTATGAAGCATCCTGATGTGCACAGATAATATTCAAATGCAAAAGACTGTTTCTCTGTTTTAGATGATAAAACGTCTAAAGGAGTTTCACAGCATTCAACAGGACTGTTTACAAATGAGAGGCAAATCACAGTATCTGTGTTCACAGCTATTTAGCTTTTACTGCAGCCCTTCTCAATTTTTTCCTCAGTTTTATCCCATTTCTGTTGGGCTTGTGACCATATAAACTATATGAACAATTGTACTTCTGTCAGGCTGGTGACCCTGTTGGAACTGCCAGAATCTCACTGGGCTGATAAATCTGTTTGATAGATGCTGCCAGACATAACGAGGACATCCACCGATGTCAGTGCAACTATTTCTGAAGCAAGGCACCACTCAAAGGGAGTAAGGATATCTTGCAGTTGTTCTACCTGCTAGGAGCTTGGAGTTAGGGGAGCAACAGCAGACAGAAATATTAAAGTACTTTTGTGTGGTTAACTACTTATTTTGGGATTGCAAAACACAGGAAAGAGGTAGAGAATATAAATATATTAATTAGGTAAAGACTAAATCAATGAAAATTGTTCTTCACATGAAAGCTGAAGCACAACAATGAAAAAAAATATATTCCAGCAGAAAATCCATCACTACTTACCTCCTTCTGTTAACACAATCATAGTTTTGGCTAAGCCCATCATAAGACTTAAATGAACTGGAAAAGAGAACATTCTGTTTTGCAACTGTTAAAAACAATTGAATATGATGTTAACTTCTCCATTGGTTTTGGCAGCAAGTCGTTTCTCCTTTAAACTGCTATGTACACACTTTCTATGCTTTTGTAATATGGACTTTAAAAATACATTAATTTGGCTTGGTTTGCGTGGGAATGACGCAATCTGGACAATGTAGAGAGCAGCGTTTGAAAGACGTTGTTTGCAAGGTTGTACTGGGTGACAGCAGCACTTGGATCTGTCAAAAGTCGAAATGTTCACTTGCTCTGGAAAAGACGGGGACAAAGGGAAAGGAGGTGATGCTGGTCATTGGGCTGCTGCTCCAGCTGCAGCTCCCGAGTCCTGCTGGCATGTGGCCAGGTTTGTGGGGCAGGCACAGAGCACACCAGCTTTGCCTGTCAGCGGAAACCCCAGGACAGATCCGATACAGAGCAACAATGACTCGCATTTCATCTGCACTGCTTAGTAAACAAGCTTGCTTAACTAATTTTTCTTTAATCATATTCTGAACTAAAATAATTCTTGCTTCAGTGAAACTGGAATAAGAGGAATCTTCTAAAAGCATGAACAACTGATAAGACGTGAATAAAAGAACCTCCATGTGCATGTGATTATTATAAATGTAACTTCTCTTTTGAATATAGTACTGTAAACAAATACATAATTCAGTTTATTAACTGAAATTGGCTGAATTGCCATTTGAAAATAAGATACACATGTTGGCAATTACCATACTTCACTACGGGTTAGGCCTTTAAAAAGCATAGTTCATATGTTTGTCCTGTAGAAATCATAGCCTTTTTAGCTTGCCTCAGTAGAATATTTTCAGAAGCATCTTTAAAAAAAAAAAAAATATATATATATATACACACACACACACATATTACATACACAAGACTGACTACTGAGCCATACTGAGACCTGGGAGAGCAGATTTAGGATCTATCAGTTGCATGGGTCAGGGTAGCAGTTGGAAAGGTAGATTTCTTTCTTTTTATTTTTACAAGAGCTTTGAGATAAGGGCTTCTCCACTCAGAGCTAAGAAAGAGAGGCCTCAAGAACAGCAGCAGCTGGCGTTCAGGGCATTCGTGGGATGACCAGGCCAAGCTCTTGCCCCCTTGCTTTGCCCAGGGCCTGTTGCCTTGCTGGTGTGTAGGCCTTGAACCCAAGGCCACTGGCCATTTTAGAGCAAGCTTCTCTCAGAGTGACAGCTTTCTCCTTCTGGCCTGCAACAAAAACATGAATTTAGTGCTTCATGTGGGTTGCTCTGTGCTGGGATATACTGGTTAGAGTGGAGGGAGCAAGTGAGGTCCTAAGGAAAGGAGCAGTGATACAGGCCTGAACCAGACCACTGTATTCAGCCCAAACAAATGACTGTTGTTGCAGAGTTTGGACAGATGGCTGGCAAAAACAGCCAGAGGCAATTCAAAGATAATATTCATGTGATGTCCCACTTCCCCATGTTAAGGAAATGCATGTTAATCCACAACTGGCATCAATCCAGCACTAAGCTAGGACATTAGAAGGGCACAGGCAGCAAGCAAGGACATGTCTGCCTGGGGATGATTATTCACTCTCACAATGCAAGGTCCTTCTGTAGCAGATGTAGAAAAAAAGAAGAGGAAATGTTTTTGTTTTTTTTTTACTTCCCATTTTTTACCCTGTTAAATTAAATTGTTGAACTAACTGTTGCAGAGTGGTAGGTCATAAGCCTAAACAGACTAACGAGAAATTAAAAAAATGTAAGTCTGTTTGAGACTACTGAGCCTGATAGCCTGATTGCAATCTTGGATACAGAAACTTCCCAAACTGCCAAAAGATGTATCAGGAGAAGACCATGTAGGACTTCTGGCCTTTGCCCATAAGAACTTACATGCTGTTTGCCCTTCCTGCATCACCTCAGCAAGAATGCATACTGTAGGTTTTTCAGCAAGCCGAATCATGCTTCAGATGTCAGATTTGGTAAGTAATGTTCACGCCGATAACCAAACATGAACAGCCATCCACCTCCCCACCACAGAACAAAAACTTTTCTGTTTGCCTTCACTCCCACCACCGGCCCAGAGTGTCTCGGCAGCACAAGTGCCTTTCGTTTGATGAACAGGGAAACCTTTATGGGAGCACCACATTTCTGGAAAACGTTTGAAATCTCCTCTCTTTCACTTGCAGCAGCAGATCAGGCAGCAACTGGGCTGTGGCTTTGGTCCTGCTTACAAAGGCCCGGTTTGCACAAGCTGCACTGGTGGAGCCTCCACGTATACCCTGCTTTGTGCCGAGCAGCTCATCTGCCGTGGGCAGAAACCCAGGCCTCAAGCCTCTGCTCCAGGCCTGTGGCAATTTCCAGCACATCCAAGCAATGATGACAAAGCGCTCTGCAGGCATTATTGAAGCAATAAATCTTGGGTGTTATCAATCCCATGTTAGAATAACTAACACACAGGCAGAAGAAAGATAGACCTTACCTCTCCCTGTCATGCAGCCTAGAAAACCAATGAAGTATGACAACAGATATGAACAACAGCACAAATAAACCTCCATATCTGATTGACTCCAATACCAACGGCTCACAGTTAAATGAGTTAGAAAAACATGAAGATAAAATGTCAAGTTTAAAGCTAAAGGAACTAACTCTGGCCTCAGCAGACATTCTCACGTAGCAGCTCCTTGACTCGAGAGCTTTATTCACTTCAACCAAAATTCACCACATTTACTGTGTGAAGGATTACCCCCGCCCCATGAAGGAGCTATGTCAGTCCTGTCCTCCATCCAGCACAGCACAAGGATGGCCGTGCAACTGCTCAGCTCAGTGTGCTGCACTTCAGGCTTCACTGGGGGATAGCAAGACATCACTTTCCAAGCAAAGCCTGGGATAAAATTACATCAGTGGCCATACCAATCTCCACCTGTCCAGAGCTGAGCAGGTCAATAACACAGGAAAGCTTTTTTTTCCTGTCTTATGTTACGGCTTTCCCCCAGTTGCCAAAAAAACTTCAGATTATTTTTGGGTTTGGTGCTGCTCCTAGTATTACTTTTCAATAAAGTTAAATAAATTGTCACTTGCAAAAGGAATGGAATTAAAATTGAACCTGTCATAAGTCTTACTAGAAAAATCTGTTCAAATTACATCAGGTGGAAAGGTGTTCTGGAAATCCCCTAAAGGACCTTAAAATACAGTAAGGGGAGAGAGATGCCATCTAGTCAGTCCTCTAGTCCTACCCACCACTCATGACTATGCTAAATGACAAAATGATTAGATTAGTGGGGGTCGGAAAGTATGGGGGAAAGAATAATGAGGGAAGGTCCCAGAAAAGTGAGCTTCTACCTCTCTCTCTACTTCATTTCAACCTACAAAGCCAAGATTGCTTTCTTGTCTTTAGAAAATGAAAGAAAGCCCCACCTTGTTTTGTTTGAAAGTGTGATTTTTTCATAGCAGCTATCTGCTTATCCAAGCAGAAAATTTTAGATAAATGTTTGCTAGTGGCTTTTTACTTTCTTTCCTTTTTTTTTTTTTCTCCTCTCCTCTGTATGGGCAAATAAAATGGTTGATATATTTATTTCTTGGAAGAATAACAGCTGAGTTGCTGCTATGCCTCTGGGTTTGTGGCAGTTAATAGGTGACACCAATTAAAAATTATTGCCTTGTAAATTGTTTCCATTAGCAGCTGAGTTCACATGTTGGAGGGGCACAAAGGTGAGCAGGGCCGTGGCATTCAGTGGATTTCTCAAACTGGCAGCCAATGCTAGCACTATTGCTGCTATTTCTTTCTTCCACTGAAGGACACGCACGGGAACAGAGCTCCATCAGCCTTCGTAGCGTGAGTGGTAGCATGCATCTCATAGCACAGCAGCTCCAAAGTGTTGGCATTGTGATTATCTCCACTTCTGTGTGTCCCCATCTTTGCAGAATGCTGGGCTAAGCCAGGAGCCAGCAAATGGCTTTATCAGCCTTCCAGAGTGGATTAGGAGGACACCACGACTAAGGTTTCACAGGAAGCCCCAACGGGCTCATATGAGGTAGCAGTGGCTCTGGCATGCAGGGAGCAGAATTGTGCATCCCATGGCCCCAGCAAAGGCCAGGCTGCATTCATGCACCCAGGCTTTACAAACAGCTGTCAGTCACTGTCCAGATTTAGTGGACTTTGATGGGTTTTGGCAGCTGGCCCCCAGTAGGCATTCAGGGAACTGGATGGGACCAGGCTGTAACCGAACTGTTAGGAGATGCTGACCTGGGATCTGCTGTAGGGCCAGAGCCCTTTATCACAGCCAGCCCTGCTCCCAGAACTGCTGTGACACAGGGACAGAACCATTCACCTTACTGCCTATGGGGTGTTAGTTTCGTGGTTTGCACAAGGTATCACTAATAGCAAGTTTGGTTCTTGCTCTCAGATATATCTGCAAGGCTATGAAGCCTGGTGTCTGGTACTATAGAAATCATATCAGAGATGAACACCACCAAACCTGACTGTTTTAACTAGCCGTGCTGGAAAGGTTTCCAAATTTGAAAACCTTTGTGAACAGAACGGGAAACTGCTAGGTTTCTAGCTGGCAAAAACATTACCTCAAGTAGAATTTAAAGAATTTGGATGTTTAGTACAAGAATGAAATGACAGGATCACAAATCTACCTTATCCTAAATACCTAAAGAGCACTTCTCTTTATTATTCAGGGACTCTTAGATTTTAGTTTTTATATTTTCAAATTGTTGAATTTCATTATGGTAGGAATTGTACTGCTGTCATATGGTTGACTCTAGCAACCATTACTTTCACTAAAAATAATGGAAACAAAATGAGATACAAACCTATTTACAGGAACAAAAAAATAACCCCCCAAAATTGTAATTCCGAAGCCACTTTCTTTGACACAGCTTGTGCAGTGCTCCGTGAAAGCCATGAGAAGATCTAATAAATCCTTTGCAAGACTGAAGAAGGCAAGTAACAGAGAGAAGACTCTATCATGGATCTACTATTGACAGTTTCTACATCATTCAAGCTTCAGCAACTGTTTGAGATTTCTTCAGGATCTATAGCCATAATCTTCCCTTTTCAGCCCCAACATGAACATCCTCAAACTGAAACAGTTTTCCAACCAACATTGCAGGGGGATTAAAAAAGGAAAAAGTCATTTCTCCCTTAGATAGTAAAGCAAAACCCATAGTGAGGAAATCCTAACAAATACTTCACTTTTATACAAAATTTCCAAGAAAAGAAAAGTGTGGGAACAAGTATTGCATATGGCTAAGGAATGGTCTTTAAAAAGGATAAAATATTATATAACTTTCAAGGATACCTTAAGCAGATATTATTGTAAAAATGGCTACAAGAAGCTTGTGCTATTGTTCCAACTTTAAATGGAAGCAGAATTTTGTCACAGTGATGTAACTGTTGCTGTAAATATTTTACACTGGAGAAATAAGCTCTTAGTAGTTAATAGAAACATATGTATATAAATACAGTGCATTGCCTGGGTCAGCATTACATTTCACCTCCGATTTCCTTTTCTCACACCCTCTGCACATTTCTTTCTTGCTGAAGGCTATAATCCTTGGGAGAGAAGGTAGTGAGGTTCTGCACTAGCATGGTAGTCTAAACCTGTCCTTTTTTTGCAGATCAAGACTTAAGAATTTAATGATTTACAAGACAACACCTCTGCTTGAGGCTTTCTTTCAGCTTTTATTAATTAAAAGTACAGGTTTTTGGTAGAAAGTGGAGTTTCAATGAGATGAGAGGCATTGCATCCTCCAGTATATTTAACAGAGAGCAGCATAATAGATGCAATTTGGGGACCTTATATGCTGCTCATCTCTTGGTGACATCAATTTAGACCTTTTAACAGTTTCTAATGCTTACAACACTTCAGCATGTTACAGCAAGCTAAAAAAAGAGGAGATTATGCATTCTCTCAGGAATCTGTCTAAGGAAGTTATGGGTGTAACTTCGTCTCTCTTTGGCGCTGGTGAAAGTCTGGAGCAGGAAGCATTGTGGAATGTCCCTGGGGAAACTTACAGGAACAAAAGCTATAAAGTAAGAGAAACTATAGATAAGAGAACTGATATAAGTCCTTAGGAGAAATGAATCTCCTATTGGACTGAGAGTCTAGGAGAGGACTGTTTTCCTTCTGGAACTGACAGTTTATTGCAGAAAAAGAAATGAAATACTATAGCAGTGATAGGTTCCCCGAGAGCGGTTCCTGGGACTTCTCACATGGAGAAAGAGCAAGAGGAATTTTCTTTTTGTGTTTGGCCATTTTGTTAGTTATGGCTGCAATGGCAACTTAGGCAACAGAAAGAATTTCTAAACTAGTCAGGATTCTGTGACTGACCACTCTTTTGTGATTTATATAAAACGAGTGGGACTCCAAAACTCTCCATCCTCACCACTGAGCGATCCCAGAGGTGCTCTCACAGCAGTGCCATGATAGCCCACGCTTCCTGCTAGGAAGATCCATTACTAGCAAACGTGGGTCAGATGTTCAAAGGAGTCATGCAGCCTGGAGTCTGACTTCTTTTTCTAAAAGTGGAAGTTAACTGGTTAAGCTCACTGTGGAACAATATTTTCAGTGTTGTTTTTTTTTTTTTTCCCCCCTTTTTTTTTTTCCCTCTGAGTATTCAGAAAGTCTGGCTTTGTTTGCAAATTTAGACCAGAGAACAAACAAGCAATTTGACAGCTTCTGCAAAACCATAAATTTGAAGCTGGAGGCAAATACCAGGATACTTTCTTGCCTGAACATTATGATCCAGACTGCATCAAGTGGTGCAAAGCTTGTGAGTAAAGCTCAACAGTGCTGTTGTGCCAAGTGACAGTGACTGACCTGGTTCTCTGGGCCGCACTGACCCATGGTCAGGCTCCAGTGCCTCCACCAGGGCAAGGTTTCTGCTCCACGAGCTCGCAGGAGGTGGTGAGCGACCAGCTGCCCTGCAGGCACCTGGCCTAAGTCTAGCTTCACAGTCTGCAAGTGGAGACCTACACCTTCACTTCCATATAGCACTGGGCTCTGCTCTCTTATAAATACATCTTTCTTTCCGCTATGGTAGTAGTGGTGACAGGAGCCAAGATATTACACAATTATTATGAATGGAGGGTTTTAGCCCTTGGGGGGGGTCAGGGCATGTTCTCTGAGTAGATCACAGCTCAGTTTTGCAAAGAATCATGTTCATATTAAATTTCTTTAGGGAGCAAGGAGAATTAGTATCCTTGGAGCTACTTCTGCTGCCTTTTTTTTTTTTTTTTTTTAAAGGACAGACTTCATTGGAGTAAAAAAAAAAAAAAAAGGCAGATATGTACCTAATGCCAAAAATTTCAGTGTCCAATATTTTAGATGTGTATTCTGCAACAGTTCAAGCCTCAGGACTTACTGGTCCAGGTAGCCCTAACAGTAATTGCTTAATAATATTACAACAACTCCTCAGGATGTTTCCACATTAAAAATCCCCTGCTGGCAGAGGGAAGAGATAAAAATTCTCCCTCCTGTGTACAAATCTTTAGGATTTTATGTGGACCTAAGCATGTGAAGAATACAGCTTTCACCCACAGATGGCGATGAACACAATCTATGCCTTCAGAAAGACAGCAAATTACATATTTAGACTCAGAGAAATGCCAACATACACCCTAGGGAGAGGGGCTCTGTGTTATGTTGAGACAGCATAATCAATCTGGCATGAAAGAAGTGAGAGTCAGATTGGTATAACATCTGCCCATTCATCAGGCTCCTGTGCAACACGGAAAAGTGCAGACTCCGACAAGAACACTGCCTCATCCTAAAAAGGCAGAGCTGTCTGCTGGCAACATAGTCTGGATGCCTTCTATATGAACTAATGCAAACCATCAGGAGAGCTGCTTCTGTGCAGTTGAGGAGCTGTATCATCTTTCCATCAATAACCAAGTATGATCATCTTTGCAGGATTATTCATGCTGAGTTGCACACAGACGCTTTGCTCATATGCGAGCTGTATGAAAATCTCATGTTACAAGAAAAGCCACTTACTGATGTCCTGGGTTGCCCTCTGCATCTCCTTCAATGTGAAAGCACAGTGAAAAAAAACACAGTCGTCATGCCCGAATAGTAAGCATTATTTCTGCACAGGGAATATAAAGTTATTGCAAACATTTATTTTTGACTCTGCAGTAAAATGATTCTGCTTTTTAGTCTGACTTGTCAGGTCCTTCCTTTGTTTAGATTTAACTTGATATGATTGAATCCTTCAGAAATAATAGATGTGCTTTGGAAGAGAAGCCAACAGCACAGAAGAAGGGCAGCTATCCAGACAGCCATACCTCTGCCTACTGCTTAGTGGAGATGGCAGGGTATCTGCTGATGTAGGAGCTGCTGCTCCCTTATTTTGAAGAAATCTCTTTATTTCTTGATATATTTATAACATTCATATCCACTACTTTAACATGTTTTAGGGAGAGCCAGATCTCCCTGCTGACGTCAAGAGAAGCAGCTGAAAACAGGCCAATAACAATTTTTAGGTTTTAAAGCAGGCTCTGTGGCTGTGCAGAAAGGAGGAGATTTCTTGTTACAAGCACAAATAAGAAGAAAGTCATTTACAAGAAAGAAAGTCAGTAAATCATGTCAAAATTATCCATGTTTTGCTGTAGCTCTTATATTTTGTTGCCAAAAAATGATCCTTCCTGCAGCAAGATTTCCATCTGAATTATTTGGAAATTTGCTTAAGGACTGCAAGATGTGATGTTTACTCCAAAACTTCATTTTGTTCTGTTTGCATTGTTGGCTTTTCTCATTCAATCAGAAACAACCAGCCACCATAAAATGAAAATGAACATTCAGCTACATCTACCACATCTTACTGTTTTGTCTCAATAAACATCTATCCAAAACACAGTGACATTTAGGACTTTGGCTAAGGGTTATGTTAAAGCAATGTGTGAGCTTTTTCTACTGCCTGCAATAATCAAATATGGCTCTACTGGCCTCCTAATCCCTCCCCATGCCCTCCTCCCAGATTTCTTCCTGGAACAGGGTATTGTGGCTTGAACGAAAACAACAAATTGTGGCGAGGAAAGGAGGATGTGCTGCGGTGCTCTCAGGTGAATAAACAGCGCAACTAAAAAGATTCTGATTAAACAGTGATGTTTATCTCTGAGCAGAAGAAAAACTGAACTCATTCAACTCATTTTTATGAGATGGTTGTGGTTTTTTTTTATTATTTGTTGTTGTTGTTTGTTTTGTTTGTTTATCATTGCTGGAGTTCCCTTCAGTTTGGCTACAATTAATTTTCGATTCAGAGGAGATGCTCTCCTTTGATCATCAATTATTCAGCAAATGAAGATGGCCCAGCCGTTCACACGCAGAAAGAAACCCCTACCACAAACCTGCCAATTTTTCTAAGCAGCTCATTCAATTGCAAAGTTTTGTAAAAGCACAAGATATATGAGAGATGCATCAGACCATACATAAATATACCTCTACAGCTAATAAACAGAAAAGAAGTTGAAATTTTGAAAGGTACATTTTTTAAAATGCTTCTAGTGAATGTATATACAAACAGCCAAGGCAAATAATGGTGGCCAGATTAGGATTTCCACTTAGACCTGCCACCTCCTACAGATATTTTTCTCTACCAGCAAACCACATGTATTAAACTCGTTCACCTCTCTGTCCCACACAGACAAGAACAAACGCTGACACATCAGCATTTCCCACAAGACAGAAATCGTCAGCTATGGCCACCTCTGCACTTTTCTCCTTCAGAGAGAGGATTTCACTCCCCTGCACCAAAACCTGTCAGCACACACCAACAATTGTGATGTATCTAAGTGCAGACACTCAGCACTGTGTATCCAAGTGCCTGCAGCTGAGCAAGCGATTCATTCAGTGAGCTGAACTCAGAGCCTCGTCCTGCTCGCCCTGAAGAAATGCTCCATCATCACTCCCCGGCTCACGCTCTTGTTCTGCCATCCACAGAAAGCCTGAGGACTCACAAGTGCCCACTCTGGGGTGAAATAAATTGGAAGACACTAGAAAACAGGAGTTCAAGAAAAGAAGCCTCCTTAAACCCAGGAATTTTTATTTATTTTTTAAATTAATTTGGAGATGAACATGCCATAGAGGAAAACTTATTTCCTCCTCAGTTCTCCAAGCATGCTTAGGGTCCAGACTGTGGTTTGGAAGGAACTCACTCATCTTTAACACCACTTGTAACATGGGATTTGTTGGACTGAATGCCCTCATCCTGGTTGGGAAACAGATCTCTTATTTCACTCCTTCCTTTACTCCCTGAAGTTTCTATCATCTGCTCCCTCTGTGGCACTATGATGAGAGAATGCTGAGTCCAGTCCCAAGCAATCATTCTGAGTATGTATTTCAACATTGTTATGGTTAATTAACTTGTCAGAGAGCAATCCAGGAGCAGTTGGATATATAGGTCCCTCAGGCACGCTGCATATTTTATCTTTGCCGTATCTCTAACTGCAACCGTAGCTGTGATTAGAATGCTGAGATTCACGTCCTTACACCTCACTCCTGCCTTGCCAATCCCAACTTCCATTTCAGCTTTCTCTCTCTGGCTCCAGCGGCAAAGAAAACAGGCATCAGTGATGGGGAAAGTCTGCCAATGAAGCAGAGCGAGCCAATGCTGATCCTTCTTCCAGTAACATGTCCTGGCTGAGCTTGTCCAGACTAAAAAGTCATTACAGCCAAACTTACACATCCCCAAAAGCAGCCAGTATCAGTAAGTACTAAAATGAACAGCACTGTTGTCAGAAGTTTTTTGAACAGACAGCCTTAAGATTAATGGAGAAACTGGAAGCAGATTTAAGAGTAGCTTTTCCTCATGCTGGAGGGCATTTCTCATACTTAGTTGCACTAATAATGCGTAATGCCTTGAAACTCTCAGCCTTTCAGAGACCTGTTAGGGTCCATGCAGCAACAGAACTTGGACTAACTGAGCTGAAAGAGACAAAAAAGGATACAAGACAACATCTAAAAGGATCCAGCCAGGACTCAAGCACCTGTTCCCGGACTCTCCTTGCTTGGATGACTCCTAGAACTGGAGAAAACTCTGCCAGATACCTACTTCCTCTGCTCCAGCATGCCCAGGTACCCTGAGCTGCACCACCTTACGTGCCCTGAAGTGTCTCAGCCCACAGGGGACCAGGGAGAGAGGAGCTCAGCATCTGGTTCTGCTTCAGCCTGGCCCACACCCAGCAGCAGGGCCTCAGCTCAGCCCGGCGGCAGGAGCCACTCGGTCATGGTGCCCTTGGCTCGCAGGTTGCAGAGGTGCAGACAAAAACCCTGGCGGCTGCTCGGGGAAGGACTGAGGGCTCACTGAAAGCTTCCACCATGCTCAGGGCACTCCAGTGCAAGCAGGGAGCCCTGGCTGTACTCTCTGCTGCCAGAAATGCTTGCATGTATTATTGATCAAGTGCCAAACACAACTCGTCTTAGGGACAGGAGCCACAGCGCAGGACTCCCCTCTTCTCCATGAGTGCCCTAAGCATTAGCCCACAGTCCTGCAGCTTTTTTGTTTCTTTGTATTCATGCTTTCTCTCCTTTTAATTAATTCTGATTTGGTGGCACACGTTCAAAAGGAGAGGGAAGGGTGTTCTTCCAGGATAAGCCGTTGCCTTGAAAATAGGACATGTGGATTTGAATTATCTTAGGCTGAGCAGGGACCTGAATGCAAATCTGCTGCCTTCTCTGCCAGTGCTGTAATCACCTCTAGTGATGGGAAAGGTGCACAGCAAATGCTCCCAGCAAGGCACACAGTGCTCCTCGAAGGAATGGATGCTGGAACCGTCCTCAGGGCAGACCCAGGGCCAGGCTCCTTCAGGAAGGCTTCTCCTGGAGCTTGAAGTCCGTAACAGGACATTTTACTCAGGTAATTATCTGGGCAGCTTCTGGCTGAGTGTATAGACTTTGCATGACCCTTTACTCAGGCTTTCTGACTGCTAATCTGAAGTGTTAGAAAGTAAAAAACATTGATTTTGTCTAAAAATTGGTATGGTAACAGTGATGCTTTCAGGATTGAGCCAATACACACAAGCACTACACTGACCTTAGGGTATGGGTGAAACAAACTGATATTTCTGAGTCTGAAAAGTGCTTTTCCCTCATAACATCTTTTCAAGTAGTGTTAGCAATAGATCTGGGTTATTCAGAGCTAGTCAAACTGCAAACTTCACAAGGTTGTCTCTGGGCATGATCTTTGTGGAAAAAATGCAAACCTGTTCACAAGCTGGGCTTACATCACCTGCTGAGCTTTGGAGGCTGCCGTGAGGGTGTTGAATGATGACAGCTCCGGGAGCTCCTACTGTCCCAGGCACCCACGGCAGATGCCTAGAGGCTGCAGCTCTCTCTGTCCTTTAAGCCCTACTATTCTGTGTGCAAAAGATCATCAAAAGCAACTGAAAAAAAAAAACCTTACTGTGTAACATCATGTTGATTCAATACACAAATTCTCACATTAGCTTTCCCTGTGCTTTGAGAAAAGTGTAACTTAACAAAAAAAAAAACTATAAAATTGAACTTATGTCCAAAACCCAAGACTCATGTTTTGCTACATTTCAGTTAATTTACACTAACAGTATTTCTTTTTTTTTTTTAAAGTTCAATATTAACACCACTGTCCTGTAATAACACTTCATAGTAAGGTACAATTCACGACCTTATTTTTCTTCTTGGCCCACAGTGAATAACCCAGCATTGCATGTTTCATGGTCTGAGTCATACAAATGTAGAAATTGATTACACAGAGGCCCTGGAATAGTCTCATTTTGCTTGTTTCAAGATCCACTGAAATTCATTGAGACATTTACAATTCCCATGAAACTCAGACTTCTAACTTGAAGCTTTTTATTTTTCCCACCCCATCAGAACAGAGACTCAGAGAATGTAATGCATGTTCAGAAATGGCAAGAACACTGAAAACCCCAGATATTGTCCAAGAAGCAAGATTGCTTAAGCTGGCTTTCTTCAAGCAGCAAACAGGTACTACAAGTGCACGGGCATATTGATGACTCTCAGCACACTGCAACCTCTGTGGCAGTCCCTATTCCTCTACTTTCAAAGAATTTTGGTGTTTCATGAGGTTTCTGTTTACTGAAATTACCTCTCTTAACCCCCTAACATCCCTTTCGGTAGCAGAAGAATGCAGTTGGATCCTCTCAGACCTGTCTGCTCCAGGATAAACAAACCCACACCCTTAGCTTTATTCTCCTCTGTCATATGCTCAGCTTTCTCTTAAACAACCCCATTTTGGTGGCTTACCACTGAATTAGTCTATTATTAGTGTACTTGTCAATAGTTGCACTTGTTTCAAAACAAAACAAAACAAAAAAAACCACCACTGCTGGTCCTCCTACTGGAAGTAAATCCAAATACACCAGAAAGCAGGAGGAAAGACACATAAAAAATGTTAAAACTTGGGTTTTGCCTTCAAGAGTGGTCAGCTCCCAGAAGTCAGTTGTGCCCGTGTTGGAACCTGTCCAAAGCTGGAATTAACTACTGCAGGAAACAGTGCGAGCCCAGGGCTGTTTGTCCTCGTTCTTCACTCTGGTGTAACTGACTGGATCCTCTCTGCTAAATGCAGTGCCAACGTATGTTGGTGTTTGCCATTTTGGGACAGATCAGAAGTGATACTTGTCTGACTTCCCTAAGACACCCACGGTGTTGGTTCCAGCTAAATGTAGCTCGTGTCTAACAGAAAGGGAGCAACTCAAGGCTAGAATAAATGTGGTTAGAATTAAAACAGCAATGGCAACTTCAAAGTCTGAATGCGCTGCCTGTGGAAAAACGTTAGTGGAAGACTGCAGGAATTTCTAGGCATGCAAACCATTTAAATAATTGTGTTACATGTAATAGTGCAGATCTTCATCCCTCTCTAAGTACTGTGCAACCCTTTTATGCACCACTTAATTGTCTTCTCTCCTTCTGTGGATGCTTAAATGGGGGTCTGGGGCGGATCAATGGAGATGGTGGAGCAACCTCTCCAGCCCTCTCATTAGTCCTCAGGACTGGGCAGGATTTTCTGCACAGCATGTTCTTCTTCCCTAATCTCACAAGGCGAATTCGAATACATCCAATTAAGACATAGAG
This sequence comes from Cygnus atratus, assembly GCF_013377495.2. Lineage (NCBI taxonomy): Eukaryota > Metazoa > Chordata > Aves > Anseriformes > Anatidae > Cygnus > Cygnus atratus. The sequence continues at coordinate 17,658,067 of NC_066368.1, forward strand.
GAAGCTTTAGCTAGAAGGAAATAACCTAATTTGTATTTCACTGGAACATGAGGGTGATACATCCATCCTTATTAAGGCAAACAGAACAAGGATAACAACGCTCTGCAGTCCAGGACCAGAACACAACCCTTACTGTAAATCAAGGGTTTAAATATCATTTTTACAAGAATCATCTTTTAAAGAGCACCACAACACTCACTGGCCAGAGCTAACTCCCTCTGACGTGTAGGTAGTTGTATTTTTGACATGTTTCGATGACGTGACACCCCTGTCTGCTCACGAAGGACCACCCTGCATGTCCCATTACACTTCGCTGTGTTACAGCTTACTTTGTGTGTGTTTCACACCTTACAATCCTCCAGTTGTTGGCATTATTTGCAACACAATATGTCAATACCACTCTGATCAACTGGTTTCCTGTAATAAACTTTGGAAGTTACATCTTTGAAAAAGTATAGGAAAACCACTTCAGAGATAAGTTTTCAGGTGGATTGGAAAACACTCCTTGTCACAGAAGAGACTCAGGAGTTTTTCCACTTGCGTTAATGCAGTGCATATTTCTTCCAACACCGGTGGAGAAGAAAACGATGTTGGTATCAGATGATGACAAATCAGCCAGAAAAATGTTTTTTTAAAAAACTTATCACTGCCTGCAATGGCACAGCAGCTTTGCGGAGCAGAGCACAGGCTGGAGGCAGGGTAAGGACCACCCAGAGAGAAAGAGAGGGCGAGTGCTGGCAGCTGGCACAGCCAGGCCACTGGCTCGGTCCCCACGCTGCTCGTGGCTCCTTGCAGCCCCAGGTGTGCAGAGGGCTTGCTTTGCTGCGTTATTTTTCCAAAGGAGAATATTGTGGCTGTTATGGACATCTACACCATGCAGCAAGGCGATGAAGATGAGTAATCCCATTGCCACCTTTCTGCACCTCCCTGCCCAAACCCTCAGAGCACCGTGCTCCCACAGGGGCATTGCATCTGCACCAGCACCGACTCCAAGCCCCGCTCCGGTCTGGGGACGTGTCCCCTGCATCAGTGCAGAGATATTCTGAGCCACAGGCAGTGTCCTCATCCAACGCACCAGTGTTAAAAGCTTACTTAGTAAATATCAGATTTCACATTGTTTCATTTACCATTTCCCACTCCTGTCCCAAGGCCAAGAAAAAAAGCCCTGATGTAACTTTGCATTTCTGATCCCCTCCCTCCGGGTTTCCACATAGCGAGCATTGCCACTTCCCTGGCAGTCCCTCCAAACCCACGTCAACACCAAGCCAAGCCAGGCCGTGGCATCTCTTCAGGAACAGGAGGAACACGAGAGAAAACAAGAACCCAAACACCCGCAGACTGGTAGAAGGTAGAAACCATTTCTGCCAGCTCTGAGTTGTACAGAGCCAGCTACCAGAACCAGAGACAACGGAAACTGTCCTCTACAAAGGCTCACAGTAAATGCTAAAGATCAGTGGTGAAAAGGCTGCTAAAGAGATGGTAACTTCAGCTAATCAGAGGGGCTGCTGCCTTGCTGTCTAAAACACAAGGGTTTGCCTGGGAGATCTTTTTTTTTTTTTTTTTTTGGGGGGGGGGGGGGGGGGCCTGGACTGCCCTGTGGGTTATGGTAATATAGTTCAAAGAATACAAAGGAGTTTCTTTTCCCTTTCTTTTCTTATTCCTGCCTTTAAATGCATTGTGTTCTCCTTTATGCCCCCCCCCCTTTTTTTTTCTAGAAAAAGTAGATGAAGGTAGGTAAGGGATAGAGCTGCAAAACCCAGCATAAATGGATACTCGAGAACCTAGAGATATTTTGCAGGTAGACAATTATTTCAGTGCTATTTTTTCACTAGGAAAAAGTTTAAAAACTAAAAAATGCTGACATTGGCCATTTCAAAATAGATTTTTCAGTACAAGAAAATCAAACAAAAATCACGCTATGGTCATTTTAGTTTGGCACCCCCAGGTCAGCATCTCTCCCCCTTTCTTAGCATGATTCTGTTCTTTCCCTTCTGGAGATAAGCTGGGGGATATACATGCTATTTTCTCACTGACTCATTTTCCAAATATGGCAATTTAACAAATATTATTTCTGCAGGCAGCCAGCCCCTTCAGATCCTTCATAAAGGAAATTACTCAATCAATAAAGTTAATTTTCACTCCCCCCCGAAGCAGCCACCCACCCCAGCAGATGTTCACAGAGACTAAAACAAAGCAGAAACCCACTCACATCCAAACATCCCTTGCCAATGTCCTCCTGCAGTTAACACTGAAATTAATACTTTATCTACAGTAGGAAGCAATACAAAGAGCAAGGCCGTGTTCTGCTTCTTTAATTAGCGAGCTGAAAGATTAATAAACAGCACTGATGAGCCCTGGTCCACTCTCACCATGTTTACAGTCAGCCCGCTTCTACCACAAGTGTTGTGGGACAGAGGAAATGGTCTCACTGTCACGTTTCTTCCTGCAAGGGGTTCCACACCGAAAAGGGAACAAGCCCTTACCTGGAGATCCTGAGGAGAGCCTGCAGTGGCCTTGGTTTGGCTGGAGTGTGGACAGCACCGAGGAAGTTCTCCAAACTTCTGGAGCAGGGTCTAGTTTTAGGAGCCTGCAGCAATTAATGCACAACAGCGTTTGTCACGTGAGGAAAATGTACAGCACCACTCCTTTTACATCTGTTTCACTTGTAATAATAAAAGTAAGATTCACTAATGGAAAAAAAAATCTTGATTTCTAAACTAGCCTGCTTTACAAGAACACACTGTTAGTGGAGAGGCTCCAGATTTAAACTGAAAAAGGTCAGAATTAGGTTCTCCTCCAGTCTTACATTATCTAAAACTTTGTCATGTATAATCTCCCTGATCCTAACATGTCGGCAAGGGCACAACAAAAGTTGGCCCCAGTTTGAGTTTCCTTGGGAGTCACACCTTGGTAGGCATTGGCAGCCTTAAACAGGATTTAGTGAATGTGTTAGCTGGCTTTAGGTAAAGTTTGAAACAAGACAGAAATAATGATGGTTTAAATGTAACATTTAAGAAAATAAAAACAAAAAATCCCAGTTGTTCTCAAGCCGTATGTCAAGAAAAGTTATTAACAATTGAAGCAGGCCTTCAGAGAGGCTGGAGGCACAGGGAGAGGGGAGGAAAAAAACAACAACAACAACAAAACCTTCAGTTATGGAGTAGGGGACTTCAAGGGCAAAACAAACACTGTGAAACGAATACAGCATATATATATATACGTATATACATATATATGTATATATATATATATATATATGCAATACCAGCGTAGAGCATCCCTGCTTGCAGGGCGTAGGTGTGGAGAAGCTGGTACCATAGTGGTGGGCTACTGCTGTCCTGTGGGTTCATGTCCCATGCCACGGGCAGAACAGGAATTTCCCAGAAAGCAGGGGCTACGTGGGGAGCGTGTCTCTGGCTTTGGTGCTGTGCTGGCAAGGAAGGAGTGGTTGTGGACTAAAATAACTTTGCGTTCAGACCTTAGCAACTACACATACCTGTGTCTGTTGATTTAGCAGCAATTTCCATCCTTGTGGACACAATTAGCACCAGGAGAGCCTGCTTCAAAGAAATTAACCACTGTAATTTGAAGCAGAGCTGTTGCTATTAAAAGGACAAAGACATTTCAATGACAAGCTCTTCTGGAAGAAGAGTTGAGAAGTCAGCACCTGATTTGTTAGGGGATCCAACCTGAGAGGACAGAAATTGGTAACACAACACAGCTGGCTCCTCAGGTAGGGCTTCTGGCAGAAGCCAGAAGAGCAGACAGAGTAGTCTCTGTTGCTGGTAAATTAACTGAAAAAGCTCATGGCTTCACAAGCCTGTTGGCTTTTGCTGCTCAAACAGAATTGATAACAAAAGATGGTGAGTGAAGTCCTTCAGCAGTTTAACTAAGTATCTGTGATGTATCATATCTAATGAGCTTAAAACATGGAGGTCCACCACATTCCTGTCAACAGCTCCTGAATACTGCCTCCCTTTTTGTTCTGATTTTTGCAGGCTGTCAGGGTATCGGAGCAATTTACCTAAGGTTTTCTGTATAATTGCCCAGCATAAATGCCATCAGAAGAGCCCAGATCCAGCTACATCACCTGTTGAAAATAACAGATCCTGGAGATTAAGGATGTTTTTCAGAAATCTTTACCACGTAAGAGAGCTGGATGTGCTGGGTGTTGTTTGGTATGCTGCCTGCCTAAGGAGCTATACTATTTAACTAACACCAAGCTCCTAAAGGTCATGACTGATGACAGACTGCACGCAGATGGGTTTTCCAACCTTAAGATAACTCTCAGCAGCTGTCTCCTGCATTTAAGGTTAGTTTTTTGCCTTACCACTGTAAAGGCATTGTTTACAGGTCAAAATCCTCACTTTGTCGCATCTGAACCCAAGGAACAGCTGCTCTGTACTGATCATTAACAGCAGTAAATTCTGTCCTAATGGCTTAGGGCTCAAGTGTTGCCTTTGCACAGGAAAAAGGCCAGATATTAATGAACATGGAGGACATCTATAAAGCCATTAATAAGTTGATTTTTAAAAAATAAACAAAAACCCAGCTTCTTTCCTTAGCTTCTACTTTGGTGTACAATTCAGTGAATTACATTTTAAACCTTCTGTAGTTCTTTCTGTTTAATAGGCATTTTCCAGTCACAGAACCCTCGCTGCTGCTATGTTTGCAGCCTCCCCATGCTACCGAAGGTCTCTCACTGTTGAGTGAGGATCTTTGCTTTCTCACCTTCCAGTATTGTTTTTTCTTGCCATTGACTTCAGAAAAAAATTGCCTGGGGCTTTCAGGAAATTGTCAGAAAGTAATTTTTCTTTCAGTGCAAAGCACAAGCTCTCCACATGCGTTCCACACTTGACAAAAGCACTGGGTGTGGGTGGTGGCTAAAGAAGCCTTCATCCATGTGATTCTGGAGATCCACAGAGGAACGTCTCCTCCCGTTCCTTGGGACAGACTCCTCTTTTCTCCATGTCCTACTCTGGAGTTGGGCCTTGCAAACATCCCCACTGCTCTGTTGATAGCAGTCAGCTGTGTGAGGATGCTGTATCCCCATTTTTACTCGGAATCACTTCAGTACCTGGGCATTGCTCTTGTACCCAGAGAAGTCAGGGAGAATCCTCCTGCCATCTCTTTGTGACTTTTGTAGGAGCACAACTGGAGCATTTATTGTGCTGCTTGGAATGGATCTATGATGCTTCGAACATTCTTAATGCAACCTTCATGGGTCATCACTCAAACAAAGCTGGATTTCTCCTCCTCTTCTGAATATTACTGATGCATGAGGAGATACAGATTTGGTTAAGCTTTGGCTCCTTAAATTAGAAATGTGTGTGTGCCTTGTAGTCCGTTGAGTTAGAGGTGCTTGTACCTGTGGGCTTTCAGAGATATGTATAATTGATCCTGCACTGAAGTGGAAAAAAACACATTCGACTTAGAGAGTAAATGGAAAGAATCGTCAGCCTCTGTGGGGACTACATTTAGATAAGTCCTCCTCGCAGCAGGCTACAACACAGTATGCTTTTGCTCTTGGGACATGGTATCTTTTCTTAGAAACTATTAATAGTATGAAGCACTATCTAGTGCTCACTTTCTCACAGAAATGTTTTATTTATATTCACAGCTCTGCGCTCCTTACAACGTTATTTTCCACCGCCGCCACCCCAAATAAAGGTTCTTATTCCAGTGATCACTTGTGGGCAAATGTAAGCAGACCAGACAAGAGAGCTGCCTCACAACAGGTGGCTTTCCTTTCCCGGGACCCATGCTCCCGAAGTAGTCATCAACAAGCAACCTGTAACCCTACAGACTGTCTTGCAGTGGGCTTCACAGCCTCAGCTTCAGGCCTATGGCCACACCAAGAAGCCTTTTATCTTCTACCATAACCTGGACACCTTTTCTTTCTTTTTTTTTTTTTTAAATATTATTTTATTTATTGTCTATTTTTTTCTGCTCTGGTAAGGCTATAAGATGCCCTTCTACTGTTTTCCAAGGTCAGGTTCTTTAGAAAGCCTCGATGTTGGACTGCAAACAGTGGCTGAAACTAAGTCTAAGCTTCATAGTAGCAAAAAGGGAGGACTTCTAAGAAACATACCTTGTACCTCGGTTCAAACCCAGCCAGCACAGCAGCACAGTGCTGCCTCGCTAATGCACTTTTTTTTCTGGGCACTTTTCTCCAAAGTCAGGGGACAGGCCTGAACAAATTTCAATGTGAATTGTGATTTCAAGTTACTGCTACCTTGAAAACTTATCTTCGTAAGTTGCAGCTGAAGGTGGTATTACTTGCTTGCTCGATTCTGCTTTCACCTATGGCCATGTTGTTATAGCAAAGCCCCTCCTGCATATGTATGTTTTAAACATATAATTTACAAAGCACCTCAGATTCCTTTGACATGCTAGGCATCTGTTTTCCCCAGTGATTTTCTTGTTTTACATACAATCTGTAAAACAAATGGAGAACATGCCACTAAGCAAGCCAATTGATATTTCCGTAATAGCATCACTAAAATCCTGTGCACATGTGTTGCAGGTCACACATGTGAATAGTCTTTAATCACATGCCTGTCTACAGGATCAAGCATCTACATAACACTTCTTTGGCTTCATGCTGTGATCATGCTGCGATTCCTTGTGGTTTTCACAGCAAGTAAAGAACTCAAATTATAGCAGCCTTTGGTTGAAAACAGGAACGGTGCAAATTCTATCCTTCACAGTAGAACTTCTCTAAATAAGCTATAGCATGATTTATTTATTTTTATATTAACACACATTTCCACTAGCCTGTCACCTTTTTATCACTCTATGAATAAATAAATTGTCGAATTACAGAATCACAGAATCGTCTAGGTTGGAAGAGACCTCCAAGATCATCTAGTCCAACCTCTGTCCTAACACTAACAAGACCTCCACTAAACCATATCACTAAGGACTACATCTAAACGTCTTTTAAAGACCTTCAGGGATGGCGACTCAACCACTTCCCTGGGCAGCCCATTCCAATGCCTAACAACCCTTTCAGTAAAGAAGTTCTTCCTAATATCCAACCTAAACCTCCCCTGGCGCAACTTGAGCCCATTCCCCCTCGTCCTGCCACCAGGCACGTGGGAGAACAGACCAACCCCCACCTCTCTACAGCCTCCTTTAAGGTACCTATAGAGAGCGATGAGGTCTCCCCTGAGCCTCCTCTTCTCCAGGCTAAACAACCCCAGCTCCCTCAGCCGCTCCTCGTAAGACTTGTTCTCCAGACCCCTCACCAGCTTCGTTGCCCTTCTCTGGACTCTCTCGAGCACCTCCATGTCCTTCTTGTAGCGAGGGGCCCAAAACTGAACACAGTACTCGAGGTGCGGCCTCACCAGAGCCGAGTACAGGGGGACAATCACCTCCCTAGACCTGCTGGCCACACTGCTTCTTACACAAGCCAGGATGCTGTTGGCCTTCTTGGCCACCTGAGCACACTGCTGGCTCATATTCAGCTGCCTATCAACCAGTACTCCCAGGTCCTTCTCGGCCAGGCAGCTTTCCAACCACTCATCTCCCAGCCTGTAGCTCTGCTTGGGGTTGTTGCGCCCCAGGTGCAGGACCCGGCACTTGGCCTTGTTGAACTTCACACAGTTGACCTCAGCCCATCGGTCCAGCCTATCCAGATCTATATCCAGAATTAGATGGGTAATGCTCTGAACGAGCACATTCATCCTCTCAAAATATTAGCCAGAGATCTCTTCAAAATTGCAGTTACTCAGAAACTGAAAAGTAAGTAATATAGCGCTTACCTCAAGCAGATTAGCAATGTTCTTCTGTTTATTCGTACTCCTGAACCACCTTTTCATGCTGAGAAGAAAGGTTCTGGCAATCAGCAGAACATGAGAAGAATGGGGTAGGCTGACTGCTCTAAGTTACAGAACTTTTATTTACCAATACAGGTCCAAGCCTATTATTATTATTATTATTATTATTATTATTATTTCTTGTTCCAAGAATTTTCATTACCAGAGAACAAAAGTATGAGGTAAACATTTACAGGAAGAGAAAGGGTCTAGATGAAATCCCGGATATTGCTGTTTAGCATTAGAATGCAATCAGCAATGAAGATGAAGAAGGAACACACTTCACAGTACAGGTGCTATTCTGGATGTTGGTCACTTCCAAGGGAGAAGCACACCTCTTTTTTTTTTTTTTTTTTTTTAATGGATTCAAACACATTCCAGAACTCTGAGGAATTGAATGCTGTCCAGACAGCCAATTTTTGATGCTGTAGCATAGATAGCTTCAGAAACCGTTTCATACATGAAGTATGACACCTATGACATAATCAATATACAATGCTATATAGCAGGGTTTACAGTAAATAGTAGGAAATCTGTTATTTTCAGCTACCCTAGTGCTGAACACCAGAACAAGTGTTATTTTTTTGCAATGGTAAAATACATCAAGCTTGATGACAGTTGATTTGTTCACATGAACAAGATTTTCAAGATGATACTCTGTTGAATTTTGCAGCTCCTGTGGAATTAGGTAAGTAGCCCCTTATATAACAAGAAAATCATTTATTTCTTAAAACGGTTCATGCATTATCTGTCTCAGAAAATACCATTAGATCAGCTGTTCAAAGCCATTTTCCTGCTGGGAGTTCTTCATGTGTAATAAGATGGTTTAAAAATTTAGCATCATAAACCAGCAAAGCACAGGAGCAATGCTGAACTTCCTGAGACCACTTTTCAAGATGTTCATTAATCTCAACGTTGGGTGCAGCATAAGGACACGAAGATGAATGTACAGGGTACTCTCTTTGTCTGCATCGCTTTTAGTACTTTAGAGGGAGGAGCAGTAGAATAAAACATATTTTAGAAAGTAGTCAAGACAAAAATTATACTATTTTGAGAAGAACATGAACAGAAAATATAAAGGAAGAATACTGGCTAGTAACAAGGTCTGCCAGGTCTACAGATGTCCTAGAACATTTAAATCTGTAGAGGCTACTGACAGGAGGACTGGAAGTCTGCAGAGGCACTGGCACACATACGTTATGCATCTTCAGTCACCAGAGGACGAAATTAAATCCAAGGAATTTAAAATTTCTCCATACCTGGTATTAAGCACAGTGCATTTTATCAATAGGTTGATTATTGTAATTATTTTTCCTATCTATAAATGTACTTACTGTATTTTTTGTGTAGTCCAGAAAAAGACAGAACTCCACCTACAAACAGTTTAGAAAAGATGGACAGAATATTTTTGAGTATGTTTTCTCTTCCTGTGTTAGTTTAATGGGATAGATGCCAATGCTTTTATGAATTATGAATGCAGCAGTCTTCTTTCCAAATGAAGATGTTGGAAGTCTGCCACTGGAACGAGGTGCTCATATTACATATTGCCAGCAAATTTCTGTTTCTTTAATGAAAACTAGATTACTAAATCACTTTTCTCCTGAAAAAAAAAAAAAAAAACAAAAAAAAAACCCTTGCCTATAGATGTTGCACAGCATATGCTCCTCTAGAATAATAATAAAAAATAAAACAGGATATAAAACAATTTGAATCACAGTTCTATTAACAGGGAAATTCATAAGCTACACCCCAATGTAAATAGCTGTTTGTATACCACCTACCTGCAGCTCTGGCTCCAGGAAGGACTTACAGAGTCCTCCTTCAATAAATCATAATCAGGACTGATGACTGATTATGCATTTGTTACTAGACCTTTGCGTGTTTTTCCTGTAATGATTCTTTTTTTAGCTGCCTGAAACAAAGTAAATCTTTAATTTAATCAGCAACACTTTTTTTTATTTTTATTTTTTTCTCCCCTGGAAATTTTGTTTGAAGAATCATTGTTCCCTACTTAGGAGCAGAATTTTGCAGCTAAATACCATTCAACAAACTTCTGTTTCATAAATATTGTAGAAACATTACGCAGCTTGTTTTTTTTTTTTTCCTTGATTGACCAGTCTCGAGAACACATTTAAAAGAAGGGAAATTATTATTTCTAAGGTCATAGAGTATGACCTTTGACAAAACTTATATAATAACATATTCCAAATATTTGGAGGTCAAATATTCAACGAGAAAAAGCTTCAAAAGAAAGCCAGATAAGCTGCACTCCTCCTGTTGCACAGGTTCTCATAGCAGCAAATATCATCACATAACTGCTCTTTGCCTGTGTATCAGCAAACTGCAGCATTGCTAACAAATCTAAACCAGCCATGGAAAATGTGTTTCACTTAATCATATGTACATATTGCAAAATACTATATACACCTTCACATTTTGAGTTCACAGGAAGTTATCATCTTCTTTCTGCTAGCATCTAGAAGAATTTTACAAGAGGATGCAAAATGCTTATTGTCTCAGGTCATTTTAATCAGCAACCCTTTCTATTATTTCCTAATCTGAAACATCTCAGATCTCATGCAGCGGTATTACAGGTTTCACATCTCAGATAAAAAACACGAGTTTTCCTGAATAATATCTCTTCCTCCATTGTTTTTCTTCTCAATAACTCAGTATGTGTGTATATTTTGCAGATGGGGTGCCAAATCCAGTCAACTTTAGTGCTTGGCAGGCTTTGCACCCATGAAAATGAATGGTAATGCTCCCTTTGACATTAATGAGAACAAAATTAGGCCATTTAAGTATATTCTGCTTTTTCTATAAGGTAAAACATTTCTGCATTCCATTTTCAATTTTGCATTTCTGTGAGTTGATAGTACACCTACTTCCATGACTAAGCCATAAAGCTAGCAAAGGTTTTAATTGAAGTATTATTACAAATTAGAGAAAAGTCAGATAAAACCAGAGATTTTTTTATTGCACAAAATAAATTATATAGAAACAATGCAACAAAACAACTCGAATGTAGGCTGCACAACAGATGTTACAACATGAATATATTTATTGCTTTGAGAAAGGAGCAATTCAGTGCTAGTAAGCAGATTAGTTATACTTCTTGCTCATCTAGATTTTTTTATAAAATTAATCCAACTGGGCTAGAGGCATCTTGCATCACATGGGTCATACCAAATTGCAATTTGTTATCAGTGGTTATAAAGGTGCTGTGAACATTCTTGACATTAGCATGAAGCACTCCATTTAACATCACTGGTACTGAAACTTACAAGTAGTTACATAATTATAAATATTACATATCAATCATATTTAATACACAAGATTCGAACAGGTCCATTTACAGGGTTTGCGTGAGCTACTGCTCTAAAACCTTGTTTACAAATGTAGATGCATCTTCAAACATGCACCAAAAGGCAATACCACAGCTTTTTGCCAAAATGGAAATTAGTGCCAGCACTTCATTTACCTAATTGTTAAATTGCTCTCTAGTGCTAACTCAGTTATAGGCATCTCATTTTTTCCAGGGCCACAACTCAGTTTCTAATGATATCAGCACATATGAAAAAATATTCCTTTGGTAGAACTGGATGAAATTTACAATGTTTTTAAACACTTTGAAACACAAAGTATTTGGTTCTTTAGGAGACACAAGACTGCAATACTGGTATTGCATTCATAGCCCAAATGGATTTAAGTTTTTAAAATGCTACTTTGTGGACCCTGAGATGTTGACCCCCAATAAATCCATATGTAAATAAGCTCTTAAGAAAAGTTATAAATATGTACAATATTCAAATAATAAAACACATTAGAAACTGATCACTGACCGATCTTTGTGAAGCATGCATATTAATAAGATACTGTTGTGACAAATATTCATAGTTCAAGTGAAATTCTCCCCTTATTTCACAATTCTGCAAGTATTTACTCAGCTGTGTTTATAACACTGAAACTACTGCTAGTGTATACATTGAATGTTGCAAAACTTATTTACTTACAGGAAGGTTAGTATAATAAGATTAGATTTAAACAATATTAGTTAGACATTGAACAAGCCAACCATGAAAGAAAATTCAGTGAGGAAGTGGGACCTCTGGGCCACTTCGAGTCTTAGCTACAATGAGAACTACACAAAGTAACTCCACTGAAGACTTTAACCACTGAGAAGACCCTGTAGAATCCCACTGAAACAAGTAAATAAAATTTGGACTGTACATGAATAACTACAAACAAATGTGGTCACCAGTCTCTAATAAAAATCTCCAATAAAATTCTGTTTTGATTTTTTTTTTGAAACTGTGTAAATCCACTATATTGAGTCAAAATATAGTTAAGGATGAAGTTTCGAATAGCCTCAAAATGTTACAAGAAATTAATTATTCTGGATTAAAAACAAAGAAACAAAAAAGCCAAAAAAACAAAACACTATTTGTACAAATATTCATAAACTTTAGTGATGCAATCAAATTCCATGCATGTACCTAGCAGTAGTTTCCTTTGGAGGAAAATTATTAAACTTGACTAATCTGGCACATTTTTCATCTGGGGGAACCGCATTTTAAACACCATACGTAAATTTTTGTCACTGTTGTATATAAATGTTCGTAAGTATAATAAGATATAACTGAATAACCAAATATGCCCTAAAACATCTATTAAAACACAAACACCACAAAAGTCTGCTAGTATTTTTATAATTATTATGAAGTAGAAATGATCTAAAGCAGGATGAAGCTAATATCGAAGATGAAAAACAGCACCACCAATGTATGTTTTGCAAACAGGTTTCTGATCGGACAGAATATGTGATAGCAGAGTTACATCCATTTCATTAAGTTCAGGTAAGAAATGCATTTAGCCCAGCTGTACTAACTATACAGCTTCACACAGAATAAACATTCCATAAATCAACAGAAAATGCATCTGAGCACAACAAATAAAAATATGTAAGTGATTCTGTAAGCAGCATTTTGTTTTTTTCCAAAACATTAACATAGATAGATATTGGACTGATTAAATATCTACAAGTGCTTTTCCTTTACAAAAATACATATATTCTTAATAGTAGGATAGACTGTCATTAACAATGACCTGTGTTTTTTCACTTCAATTTGAATGATTTATAAGCTAAATTTTACAACCACAAAAAGGTTTATTTGTAATATGATGTTATCACTTTTGACAAAAAGCTTAAAACATTTTATATTTTAAAACAAATTAGCAACATAACAACACAGTATGTTCTATGAGTTCCTAAGTACTGTGAGGGCTGTTATATTAAAAACCAATAGCTACTGATCAAATGCAAGGAAGCATTAGAACATTATTACTGCTCACCATAGGCTCCTTTCTTATCATAACTTGGATCACAGCTTATATAAGGACACTTAGGCCCCCATCCCAAAGAAAATCCATTGAGACTAACTCTATAGCATCTATTCAGGAGCCTGGAACATCCAACAATTCAGGCTCTGCATTAAAAAAAAAAAAAAAAAGGCAAAATAACTTTCCTGTCAACAGTTAAGTCTGCAATAAGGGAAAAAATGACGCACTGCTTCATGCTTATTTTAAGAAGCTCGTATTTGAGAAAAAAATTACTACCGGTAAGTTTTTAGAATGAAATATTTCAGTCAACTAAATAATTAACTTGCCCTATTACTTTCCAGTTTAGTTATTCACTATTCTGGAAAAAGAAGTTAGGGTATTTAGATTTCTTTATTGTATTTTATACTGCACAAGTAAAATAATCGACTTCTTGCTAATCAATGGTCTCACGTTGAGGACAGCAATGCCATTTGCTAAAAAAATATCTATAAAAATCTGTAAAACACAATATTTTCTCATCTTCCAAGTCTGTCCTTTACACCCTCCAAAATATCACTGAACTACAACTAGAAAACGCCAAAGTAGCTTGGTGAATATTTTGTGCTTCGGAAGGTTTACAGGATTGACAGCACACCGAAGTATTTGATTAGTTCACAGGCCAGGTATAGCAGACACATCAGTAATGCAAGCCTTTGTGCTCTTTTTGAACATTAGCTATACTCATAGAGCTACTCTAGGTCTGTTAACTTTACGCTAGTCCCGTTTTTGTTTTATAGTTTGTTTTGGAAACTTGTAGGGACGCCTTACCCCTTGAGTTGGTGACACACAGTCACCACCAGGAAGTTCTGCTGGACAAGCTCCAGATGTAGCTCTCCACCACTGCGCGCCAGTGCCTTATTCCAAGTCAGTTTCTGGGTGGCTTAACTTTGGTATTAAATAAGTCATTTAAAACTATTAGGCAATCAGATTATCCATAAAAATAATTTGTTTTTTAAAGAAACTTTTTCTGTGAACAAACTAAGTATCTGACAACAAAAAATATTTTAAAATCAATTAGTTATATTTTTCAGTAAAAAGGGGGCAAGTTTCATTTTACTGCATCAAAATTCATGAGAGAACAGCAAGAATGTCTATTTACTCAATATGCTATAATACAAAACAATTTTAGGAGTAGAATACCATCATAAAATATGTGCCTCTCACTTTCTTAGTAAACATCTTTATTACAACTTCATTTGTAACACAAACCTCAGTATGTTAACTAGCAGCACAAATGTTTTACTGTTGCAGCAATCTTGTACCTGATATAGCAACTAACTCTTAACCCTTATTTTGCTGTCCAATCACAATCACGAAAAAGGAAAATGCACAGTAACTACTTCTGTTCATCTCACCCTGTTATCTGTCACATTGTTACACCTTATTAGATTTTTTTTTTGCTAAAAATACACGTTACTTCAAATAAAAGTACACTGTATGGTTTAGATAAACATGCAAATTCCAATTAATGCCTCTCTTTGGTTAAAATTAATGTGATTAGAGAAAAAAAAATCCACTTGCAGACACCTTTCATTCCAGAATGTCTCCTCCATCCTGAGTCTACTGAACCAGCTCTCTGGTTCTGTACAGGTACAAAAGGTAGCCTGGGCTTATCCACCAGTCTACAGAGCTCTTCCATTTCATTGCCACACACCAGCACTGCGTGGATTCACACTGCTTGCTAGAGAGCAAAACGACATCCTTTTTAACTGTGTCAGCAAGCTACCTGACTTCAGAAGATGTATATCACATAACTTGGGTGGAAGAATCTCTCAGTTAGAAATCCCTTAATAGATCTCCTATTCTGGAATCTGATGTTTTTACCTGATCTAAGGGCAGTATAGTAGTGGAAAAAAACAAAAACAAAACAAAAAATTTAAACAAGTAGATCTGCTTACGAAGAAAAAATATTACAAGTCTTTTGGAGGACATCCCTACAAAAGGACATTTCAACTGAGGCCTGAAGACTAGACTCCCCATACATCATAAAACTAATAGTTGGAGCAGTTGGAAGCTTTTCACATTTCCTTTAGCGTGAATCAAACTCCTTGAATCTTGGAATCCATCCTGGAACATGCTCCAGTAGACTGTGATCCTTCCTCAAACAAACTTCTCTAGCTGAACACCTCACGGAAGCATTATCTCATTCAAATTGGGTATAAAGGATTCAAAATGCAGAACTGTTAACATTTTGGTGAAATCCAGGAGACACTAACTTAATTCCAAAAGAAAACATGAATTTCTTTGGCATTAAGCATTAGCTTTTTTAATGTCAGGGTGGCACCTGCTTCTAACTTGTTCTAAGACATGCAGTGGAGATGCAGAGTGTCACCTGCTGGCTCTCACAGCTAGAAAACTGACGCTGTGGAGCTTTTCTGGACTCAGTTCAGGTGTGCTCTCTGTCCAAAACGGTGCTGTCATAACAATCAGCAATTTGGTATCTGTACTGCAAAAGGAGGTCTGTCACATAGTCTAGGTTTGTTTTGCTTTGCTTTCTTCTGCAAACTCTTTTAATAGTCCCTGGCTCTTAAGAGAATCTCCATCCTGTTCAGCCTTAGCTATGAAACTATTTTTATACTACAAGACCAGAAGATTTGCGGGGTTGTAACTGTGAAGGGACACGCCACACATTCTTCCATCTTAGTAGTGGCTGTACCTACGTGATTGTCCCTTTGTAAGGGCAAATTAATCATCAAATTAACCTTTTATAATTATTCACTTTCTTGAACATTTGCTTTCAGCTTGTCTAGTTTAAGTGAAGAAATTGGACCACGCTCTTGATTTAAGCATCTCTACAATGTTTATATACTTGTTGTGGATAGGAACATGTCTTAACTGCTTTGGGTCTTTTCCAGGATAAAAATGAGTTTGATTATTCTATGTGTTTGACCAGTACTTTATGCAGTCCCTCTATAAACAGGGCTCAGTATGTTTATTTTGTGACTTAAGATTGGTTTTGAACAATTGTCTATTCTACAGAATTTCTACCAGCTGTAGTACCTGGCAGAGCTGGAGACTATTCCTTCTGTTGCAAGCAAAAGGAACAATACAATTCAGTGATTGGTTCAATTAAAGACTAAACACTAGCACTTTTTGCTATTTTAGAAAGCAGCAGAGAAATTCTTTACTTCTCTTACAAAGCCATCCCTAAAAATTACATGTAGAATGGATGAGATGGGAACTCTGCACCATCACTTTGTCTGCAGTGGAGAAGAGAGAGTCTATCTTATGCCTAAAAGGAATGTGATAATCTCTTCTCCTACAGATATACTGGAACTGTTTTTGATAACTGCAGCAGAGAAAAGTAGAGTCAAATCTTTGGAGCCTAGGAGAAAAAAGATCAAGATTCAGAATTCAAGGTCACCTCACACAGAAAATGAAATAATTTCAATATACAAGTATTCTTTTCATATAGTTTCTACTGAGACAGATAATTTGAAATTGAAAAAAAACTGACAGAACATTTATTTTTCTGCTTGTTTCACATGAAAGAAGGCTTCTCAATACAGAAGAATTATGAAATACTCTTGCTGAAGATATTAAGACCATTGATAAGATACAGAAGGAAATATTACCCTGCCAAATGCAAATAATGGTTTTAAAATATATTCTGTATTAATAATCAGGCACTTTATATAACATTTTCGGTAAAGTCAAAATAATAGTTTTCATATTTTTTTTATTTTTATTTATTACTATTTTTTGACTAATAGCTGCAAGCTAGCTGAGTATGCCCAATATACTTAAAGAGTGTTGCATACTGCTAGGACCCAAATCCCAGAAGAACTCATGTGAGCAGTAAGTACAGTAGTGATGAGTCACTTAAGATTATCGTAGTAATATTATTTGGTATTTCATCCAAATAAAAATGTGTTTTAAAGGACTAGGCCCTTAGCTAGGAGCACTGTAGCAAGGCATGATGGAAAATACATTTCTTGATTATCGAATTCTATACTGTTTGAGATTTTATAGGATCTCACTTGTAAATTCTAGCTAGTTCGTTACTAGACAAATGCAGCATACAGCTATGCCCAATGAAAAGTTGCTTAAAACTTTCATTAATATGTTACCCAAAACAAAAGCAGAGACAATTCTTCTCTTTCAGAAAAAAAAAAAAAGCACCAAATGTGCTAAATAAGAGACAGCAAGGTTAGGTAGTAGTGTCGAATTTTTTAGGTCTTACTCTTCTGCAGCTAGGTACTGACAATACGGGAAAGCCTAAGAAAAACAGTTGCAGCAACACTTCTTTTATGTTCCTATTCTTTACAAACATGCAGTGGTGACACTTTGTCATGGAAACATTCAGAAAGTGTGCACTGTATACAGTAATCTGCTCTGTGACGGAATATGGTGCAGTTCTAGTAGAACGCTTACTACTCGTTCCACTTACTCCATCTTTGGCACACAGGAATCTGTACATGCATTCTCACATTCCTATGTTGTTCAGGTATTTTTAATTGGCACAAATGAATCAAATATGCCTATCTGTAGACACATGGCACATACGTACAATACAGAAGAGAATTTTCCTGTAAAAAAGGTGATGCCTGTGTTATACAAGCTGCCCAGTTTAGACATGTATTTCACTGGCACTTCACTGCTACAAAACCTATTAAAGTAGAACACCACTCAGGCGCTGTGTCATCAAATCAGAAATGCATAAATTGTAGGTAGTTGGCTAGATTATATGCATTTAAAAGCATTTAAGGCCATAATTCTCAGCTGGGAACGTTAAATCATATCTATCTGTATTTTCCATACTTAAAATGAAGATTTGCCTTCTGTAAACTAGCTTTAAGTTACACCCAAAAAATACCATGAATTAACAGTATCCAATTTTGATCAAGACAAATTCATGGTTCTCTGAATTGTGAATACATAAAGTCGTTAAACATCAAATCTTCCATTGGGATGTCATTCAGAAAACATCACAAAGCAGTTAAATTTCAAAGGTCCTGCTCGCTGGATGAAAACTTCTGTGTAAGACAACTGAAAATGCATTAAAATTAACACGTTGTTCTTTTTCTTTTTCCCCATCAAATCTGTTCAAATTTGTCAAAACAGCAAGAGCAATTCTTGAGAAAAAAAAGTGTCCCCCAAACCAAGCAGAAATTATGCTGTAGAGTAGTATTGTTTCATGAGAAACTGAAACAGCCATTTTATGTTAGGTGAATCTACAGTGAAAATTCTGGTATAAAAACACGTGAAATATATAAAAAACTGTAAGGTGTCATTTGCATGTGCATGTAAATATTTACAAATAATATCCTATTTATACCATATAAAACAATTGTATATACTAAAGGTTACAATGACTTGCAATTAGAATGCATGCTCTGATCTGACAAGCTGCTCCATGAGAAGGACCTCCATGCACACAAAGAACTTTTTCTCTGCAAAGAAACGGTGCCCTCCCTACATGGAGTCTCTTCTCACTTCTGTCAAGTAGCAGCACATTATACACCGTGTGGACAAAAAGATGACCACTTCCTGCAGCCAGCATGTGGCCCTGTTCCCACCCACAGGGTGGGCGAAGCAGTGCCTGTACCAGTCAGCACGTTATGCCTGTAGAAAGGAGCAGCACCTTCCTGAACATTCTGCTTCCCTAGGTTCACTGGCATCTGCACAATATGTGCAACCTTGACCTGCAATGGCAGGTTTCCTATACAGACTGCTACCGACAGCATCTTTATTTCTGCATGTCATACGGGCTTTGGAGTGCAATGGCAGGACTTAACCTAACTATGTATGGATTCCTCAGGTCATCAACGTTGCAACTCCTGCAAACACTAAGGGGGCCAGATTTAATCCACAGCATACACGCTTCTCCTACAGAAACATACCAATGTACGTGAATATACATTTAAAAAGGAGTTACAGCCTTGCATCTATCTTTCATACCTGATCCCAAGGTTTTCAAGATAGAATTTTCACTTTGACCTAAGTACGACTAGATTAGCTTCTGAAAAGTTGATTTGGTTCTTTTCTGTTGTATGCAAAAGGCATAGGAAAGTAAATAGATATCTACAATACTAGCAGGTGTGTATTAAGTAAAAATTATATAAAGGTACTGAACTACAGATATCTCCACAGAATGTGAAGTAAAAAACTCATTTGATTTTTAAGCAGAGCAAAGACAATGGAAGACTACAGGAAACATGCATTACTATGCTCCCTGCAACATTACCAGAAACCTCAATAAACATTCTATACTTGAACAATTTTGTTTGCAATACCTAAGGCAACAATCACTCTTCTATCCAGCACTACCAGATCTTAGGAAAAAAACAATGATCCAAACAATTATTTTGGTCAGACTGCTTATCTTCAGTATTGCATTGCCTCTAATTTTATGGAAATAGTCTTATGACGTGGCTTCAACTAGTGAAAAATTTCTACAATGAATTCTAAGCCCCAGATACTCACAAGAGATATATAATGTAATTAAAGCTATGTTATTTTTTATTAGCATATCCTTCAACCAATCTTAAAAGGAAGTGCTCCTTCACCCAATCTTAAAAGGAAGTGCTTACCATGAAGTGCAATAACTATGTGTAAATTTTGCCTTGGCTGTAACCCGACAGTGAAATTTGTTTCATAGATAAATTATTTTAACTTCATTTTTATGAAGGCTTTATTAGAAGAAATGTAACCTGACCAGAAGCCATTTTCCAAAAATAACTGTATCCCAAATTCCAATCTTTAGGGTAGCCATAGAAAAGTGCAATCACAAAGGCTGCTATGCTTTTAAGCAATATTGGCAGAGTCTATTTAGACAATTTAAAATTACTTTTTTGAATTATCATGTTAAACATCTCTTGTTAAGGGTAATTAATCTTCATTCACTACAAAAGAACTCTTGCACACTCATGAGTGAGCTATACCTGGACCCATGAGAAGCTTATCAAGAAAAAGGTAGTGGCACAATCACCACTTTTCTAAATATATTTTCTATACAAAATATCTTCAAGGTATAATCCTTAGCTATTTGTACAGTACTCTATGATTTAAACAACAATATTCAGTAAAATAGTAAGTGTGTGAAACTGCAACACCACATGGAATGAGCACTTTGCCATTTTGCTAGTGTAATCAATATTAGGACCAGAAAAATTTTCTAACACACAAGCAAAAATATTCCATAGTTTTTGAATCTTGACTGTACACTTCATGATTTTGGCTATGATTTGCAGCACACTTGTAAAATTCACAAATATCTTATGCACATTTCAGTAGCAGAATGGCACTTGGCTTGCTCTAATAGAAACAACAAAGATGCAACTGACAATTTTAAGAAAGACAATGTCCTTATTTGCATGCTGAAAATCTGGTTGTGTCCCCCTAATCCAGGCACATCCATTCATTGTGCAATCTGTCGATGGGTAAACAAATAGTGCAGGATTCATCTCAGTGGGATCTGGCCCTTTGGTCTAACCGAAGTCAATTCTAGGTCGATACTGAAGTACCATAGGATAAGACTAAAAACAAAAGCAAGAGAAAAACAACAACAGACAAGAATAACATGAAGATATAATTCACAAAAAATACTAAGGAAATGCAATTAAAGTTTGCCTTAAGAATAGCCAGAGCTTATCCCTATGATACATATATATTGCAATCAGTTTTATTTATATATATGAAATAATTCTATACATTTCAACAATTAATTCCATAGCTGTACTTCAAATCTATACCTTATCTCTAAGTCAACTGTAATTATTTGTTATAAATATAAAATTCCTATATCTGAATTTTATGTATTTCATGATTTTTATGTTTTATGACACATACTGGAATGTTCAAATAAATCCTCTTATGTCTGCGCTGCTGACATAATCCTAAAATTTTATACTTTGTAAAACAAGGTCCATCTATAGATGATGTATACAGTTTGATTTTTACAGGAGCTAGGTTCCTCTGGTATTAAAAAAAAAAAAAAGCACACTACCACCACCAAAAAAAACAAACAAACTCAGGTCAAATTGCTGTCAACTGATTTACTGAAAAATGAGGGCTGACTTTTCCCCCTCCCTGAAATCCAAACTCCTCAACTTCAGATCTAGCAATACATTTTTATTAGTTCTTATTGGGAAAAATTAGCAAATAAATTATCTGGATCCCTTAATTGGACAAAACTGTTGTGGTATGAGAGGTAAGAACAGGCTTCCAGAAAGTGTCATAGAATATCTCAGTGCTTGTTGCTGGAAGTTGTTAACATCTCTTTTTTTTTTTTTTCGCTCTGTCAGCATTTCATTTAAGTCTGACATTTTCCTCTGAACTTACTGATCATTTTCTATAGCATAAAAATCAGGAAAATCTTATTGTTTCAGCAACTGCATGGGCTTAAGTAGCCTCTGCCATAGGGCATAGATAATTTAAGTCTTTTTTATTGCAAATTCGGAAAAGTCAAGAATTATTATAGAAGCTATCATTAAAACCAGTAATATTTTACTACATCCTTCAAATGCAAGACAGACAAAATTCAGAGACCAAAAAAAGAAAGGTACCACTGCAGAGACCTACACAGCTTGAACTTTTCATGCTAGGGTACTGAAATGATCAGCAGAACTAAATGTGAACATACTTGCTGAGGATTTAAAAAACTGGAGTGCAGAGAAATCAAAACATAAAACCAGAAGTATTCAGCAGTAGCAAGAGCATTTAGTAGAGAAGACAGGGAGCACCATGTGTAATTAACAAATGTATTTGTAGTATAAGAAATTGGTCTGATTTTCTCAGCTAGGATATGGCTATCACCTTTTTAAATGCTATTTCACTTGTTCTTCATGCTTCAAAACAAATACTTTGATTACATAAATTGCATCTAAAAGTTCTCAACTCTAATTGGAAGTGCATATAGGCAGAGACCTCACTGAAAAATTTGCCATGTAAATAAGTGCTGTTACAAAAAAATACAAACCAACTGTACTAATAAAATGCAATATGGTGGAGCGAGTATAGGTAGTGAGGTAGGCATGACTGTAAAGCAGATCACTCCCATCCACAGCAGGAGCAACCCTCTATCATTTTTTTTCTCAAGTAAAAACATTACTTCAGACTTTCAAAGTTACTTTTAGAAGAAATTAATTCAATTCAAAATGCTCAATGAGCAAACTGAAACATTGCTTGATATATAGAGAAAAAAAACACCAAGCTGATCAATGAAATCTAGGAATCAACTTCGATTTGCAGACTCTGGAGGTTTTTGTTTGTTATATTCTGCAGGTAAGTCATTATTCCATTTCTAATTTGAAAAGAAGTGAAAAGAACATCGTAGCAGAAAGCATTAACACTTCTTCTCTCCATTAAAAAGAACATACGAAGTGCCTTAAAAATATGAAACCAGCGTGGTCTTTTTTGGTTCACTCTTCAGTTTTGATCCTTTGTCAGTGACTGCCCAATGCTACTTGTTAGAAGGATGAGACAACACTTAGAAGGATGAAGCTAGATAACACTTCCACACTGATGTTGATATCCAACTACAGAATGAAACAAGATAATTGGCCTAATGAAAATTAAAAATCTTATCTTTTAAGCACATAAAATATGATAATTTGAATCGAGTATATTTATTCATTCGATAAAGCTATTTTTGAATGAATGAAAATAGCCCTTGCTCATGGTGTTTGCACACTTTATAGTGAGATGATATAAAAACTCCACAATTTGGATTACAACTATAGTGTTGACAGGATCTTACTGACTGTAATATGTACAGTCGTGAGTGCCTCTTACCTGATATAAAGTGCCATCCTGTGAGCAGACTTGCGAAGATGAGCAGTTCTGACACCGAAACTGCGAAGGAGATGATTTTCTGATCAGATAAGAGGCATCCACAGCTGGACATATACATTTCTCTTTTTTTATTTTTTAATTTATTTTTCAAATGTAAAATTTAAAATTTATTTACTTGTTTAAAACAAGAAAGAATTCTCTAACGAATAAATGGATCTTTTCACTTAACTATGCTACCTCTTGAAAGGTCCACAGGTGTGCCAGCAAAAGCTCACAGTGAATACTACCAAAGACAAAGATAATGGATTTACTTGATCTTCATCCAAAAGAAGAGATCGTTAATTAATCACCATTGCAACTTCTGTTTTATAACAGGACCCAACAAAGTTAGGGAAAACAAAATTAGAAGCCCAGATGATACCAGATTTATCACCAGCACAATGTAATTTTTACAGGTTTTAGTTTGTCATCTCTTACTTCAGGGGAATGATTTAAAACTACATAAAGGAAAAGATGAACCCTTACCTGACTATATTCTGTGTATGTAAACATAACTTACAAATCTAAGCAAAAGTTGTCAACTTTTATATTCATTTAAGGTTAAAATGATAGTTCTGAGACTTTTGAAAAAAATTAACCAGTATAAATAATGTCCTTTTTGTCAAGATGGCTATTACCATTGCTTACAAACCAGTGCAACTGCCAAAGGTCCATCTGTAGGCATGGTCTGCAGGACTAAATTTCATGACAAAAATCTGTTATCACTAAAGTTGTTGCTTCAACATTTCCTAATAGTACAACGAGTGCTAACAAAATATAAAATGGCTAGGCAAACACATACCACTGGTGTCAAGGCAGTACTAGAAAAATGGTACTTAGGGTGTTACTGGTATAGTTTGGGGTTTCAGTAAACATCAAATTTCAGTGCAATATTATTTTCAAATGTAATTAATACTTTCCTATACACATTAACACCCTTAGTTCCTATGAATTTTTTCACCCTTTTTTCTTTTTTTTTTTTTCCCTCCAGATTAAGGTGAAACTTTAAGAAACTTTTGAATCGTTAACTCCACAGTGTGCTTAATCCTCTGTCTTCTCTGTCCAAGTCCCAGTGCATTTTAATTCCAAGTACTAGAAAGCTTAAAAAGAGTATAGAAAGTTTGGAATTTTCTACAGATTAATAAACTAACTGAAGTGCATAACTTTAGCTGTGCTCCAATATAGCCCCCACTGGTAGTGATAGGCAACAAATTTGCTTGTAGCATAAAGCAGTAAGGAGTAAGGAGTGAAGAGCAATCAATAGACACACGCAAACAAATGAATATATATATTGAAAGAGAAGAAATGGAGGTATGACCTCCAATAAAAAAAAAATACTTAGTATACAAGGAAATATAAGAGCTACTAAATCAAACAATATCAGACCTGAAAGAAAGGTTGTTTAATAAATCAAATATTCTAAAATATACACATACAAGAAGAAAAACACCTCTAGCTGTGTTACCTGGATGTTAGTGTTTGTTATACAACATAGCTAAATAACATGGGTTTAGTATTAACAGCAACAATCATAAATCAATTAGATTTCTCCCATAATTTTTCAGTGTTACGGTTTATTACCGACTCAATAAAACAAATTCTAAATAAAGAACTGTCAGATGCAGATTCCTTAACTATTAAGATGTAAAAGGTCATTAAAGGGAAATTTGCAGAGAATAAGTGCTTGGAGTTTTCAGATAGCTGACTTAAAATTCTGAGCAGGACTTCTATTAAAACTCTGTATACCTGCTAATTTTAAGTTTCAGATTCTACACAATATACTTGCTGCAGAGTTTCACTCACTAGATCCTTTTTAAAATAAGAAATCCAGAAGTCATGCAAAATCAATTTTTAAATTCAGGGTTTTTGAAGGGTCAGGGTATATATTTTGTGCCAAGCTGTGAAAGCATGTATACTCTCTACAATAAATGCACCAAAACATCATCTATTAATAATGTAACAGCATTTACGTTTTCGCCTCTTAGTCTCCATCTTGTCATATAGATGAATTCCATAGTATGATCCTTTCCCATGATTTCTCCATTGCATAGTACATCCAGCTTAAAATACAATAGAACAAACAGTAAGACAAACTTATGCAAAATTTTAATGACTAAATAAACTCTTAAGAGAACCTCTGAGAATTAATCCCAGAACTTCTATTATAATACAGTGATTCTATCACAAATATGCATCAAATCTTAATAAATCCAACATACTGACAATGTGCTATTTTGTACAGTAGTATTCCAATTTATTTTTTTCACTTTTATGTTTTCAATGAAAATGTTGACAGAAGAAAATCTACTAAACTAGGTAGAAAATCGCTAGTAGATAAATGTTTCCTCTATTTATCAATGCCACACAGTGTCTGTTTGAAGAGAAAGCCTTTTGTTGCATATTGAAGGTACTCTGCAATGCCCTTTCAAACCCAAACTTACAAAACCAAAGTACTGTAATTGTCAGCTTTTTAAAATAAGTTATGAATTAACCTAAAAATTTTAGTTTAAAAATAACTATAAATTACAAGGTAAATGCATTTCTGAGTATAAAGACATGATTCTTCATTAACTTGAGGACTAAAGGCATAAGCAAAAAGGTGTTTATCTTACTGTTAAAGATGACTGATTTAAACTGTATTATAGCATCTTAAGTTTACCCTCCAGTGAAAACCTACGGCTGTTTTTTCATTACTATAGCCATAAATGCTTTCCTACTTTTAAGAGGAAAAAAATGTTAAAATTTTGAAGTAAGCAGATACCACATAACACAGAACTTTAAGGTGTCAGAGTGAGATTAAATTAATGTAAAACAAAACCAAATGACAACAAAATGGCTAGTTGACACATCACAATAACGTGATAAACTCAAGTTTATAACTCTGCAACCCACCCCTCTCTCCACAAAATTCCACGTAAATCCAGAGAAGGTGTGTGTGTGTGTGTGTGTGTATATATATATATATATATATAAATATATATACACGTATGTAAAAAAATTCTTCCTTTTGAAAGATTCAAATATTCAAATGGTATTTTTTGTTACTTCTTCCTAATGACTGGATTGTTTTTTATATCTAAAGAAAATGAAATTGAAGAATAACTTGGTGTATGTCTAGTTCATCTCTCCTTTCCCCAACAGCTATTGGCTGAAAAGTTCATAAAGTAACTTTTTTATTAGCCACATGAAAAGAGAGAGCATTTATTTTCACATAAAAATACCTAAACTAATTTATCTCTCAAATTATTACAACTGTATGAGTTTATTGGTTAGAAAGTTTTAGCCATTGTGATAAAACGAGGACTTCCATTTAAGGACAGAAAATATACCTTAGAACATTGAATAGTACTTAGCGACTCAGACTTAAAGATATTCCTCAAGTTTAAATATGATTGAGTTTCATAAAAATCTAATATTTTGCAATGCAATAAAAATACAAGCATTGTTCTTTCAAATGTACCTCATAAGAACTTGGAAGTTTTAATTTTAAGCTGAGAAACTTTTTAATAGTTCCCACAGTCACTCGAGTGGAACAGCGGATAAATTTCTTCATTAAACCCTAAAGCAACAACAGAACAGAAAATGCATGTTAGAAATTATGGAACTATGCATTCTTGTTTTTCATTAAATAGCATGTAAGCAATTTTTTTGTCAAGAACAGCTAGCTGTAAGTGATATTTTTGTTCAACCAGTAATCATTTTACTGCAGTCTTTTAATTCATAATAGCATCATCGGTTCATTTTTGTTCACTTCTTTGAAAGAAGATTTGGATCCCAGTCATTCAATGCACAACATATATGAAGAACAACCCTGAAAGCGTGAGGTAGCTCAACTACAGCTAACTTTTTTAATATTTCTGTGCTATTCTGTAATCTGCTGGGTAACACAGTTATCTACTATCAATGCTGGAAGATACTATAATCTACAAAAAAGATAAACAAGAAAACTTTTTTTTTTTTTTAAATTCTGAGATGCATGGAATTGTCTCAAACAAAAGGACTAAATGAATGTGGAAATGGAGACAGGACAACGATCTCTTGTTAAAATTTATTGCTAATTGTTACAGAATGATTTGGTTCCTGCTATTCTGCCAACAATAACAACACAGATTATTTTTACTACTCACTTTTACTACATTATCTCCTGACTGCCCATTGTTGCGTAAACAGTCAAGGCAGATAGCAATCTGTGGGTCACTCCTGTGATAGTCTTTATCTTCTTCATTTTCATCACATTCCTCATCTACTTTGGGTTTATCAGCTTTGGGGCTTTCATCTGTAAAATATGCAGACTGTATTATTTAAGTGTAAAACAATTAAAAGTCACAGTGGCAACAAACAAAAAAACGTTTTCCTACTTCATTTTCAAGTGTATTTTTCTTCACGTTAACGCAACAATTTTAGTTCAGTATATACTTATATTGATCAATTAAAAAAATCTCTGAAAATGAAGTTTTACTACTGGAATTTTAATGTAAAACACACACAAAATATTTCTATGTGACAGCAAATGATTAAACATCCAACTCTTCAGAAAAGGTACCATCTCTTACAGTTTTCAAACTTTTAGAACTTCTGAATTTGAATTTCTGAATTCGAATCCTAAAACCAGCAAGGCTATCTACATGAGGGTGGAGCATAGGTTAAAAAAAATAACCAAAGAACCATAAAAAGGAGTAATTTTTACATTTTTGAAATAGTGTACAGTGTCATATACATTCATAATTTTTTGTACCCCCAACTTAACTTATTTTGATTTAAAACACAGTCTGCTCTCTGTTGGAATAAAACATTATCACAAGTTACGCCCAGGTAACTTGAATAAGCTACTTTTGCATTTCGTGGAAAACTTTAAAATCAAATTTAGCTGTTTTCCTATGCTTACCACAAACTTTTTACATCACTTACAAGAGTTAAGATGGGAATATAGAATGAAAACTTCAGTGAATATCAAGCTATGCCTAAGCTTCTAGACACAGTAATTAGTTCACAATTCATTTAGTTTCCATATTCAAGATGAGTTTTTTTTTTCTTCAATTTTTAAGTTGTTTAGAATGGAAAAAAATAGATTTGGGGGAAGATTTAGTTATGTGGTTTGAAAAATCTTGAAAGGCAAAGCAAACCAGCTACAGAACTAAAGAAATTAGCAAATTTCCAATTGTTAAAACATAAAATCAGAAACAGGTACACACACACAAAGGTCATACCTTTCAAGATATTCTAATAAAAACTCAAATGCTCCTCCATATACTAAAAGGCACTAGACAATCTATTTACTAAAGAAAATTCTTGCTGATGTTAGAAGTAATGATATTCGTGGAAGCAACCTCCAGAAATCAATGTGATGTCCCAGTAAAGGCACAATACTAAAGTTCAGTATTATACAAGTTTAAAAAAAAAAAAAAATCTAATTTCACCAAAATGGACTCTGCATTCTACAATTAAAAACATCAAGCCAAGAATGGAAGAGAGAAAAAAATAAAAGAATTCCCTAACTCCACCCCTCTTTCCATAAGGCATAGTTTGGTGTATCACATTTTTTCCCTCATCTTTCTTGCAAATCCTGGGAATTGTCTACTTCCTGTGTTGTTCTCAGATAGTCAGTGTTAAACCGATTGCCAAAGAATGAGTCAATGTAAAGCTGGTTGCCCTTTGCTTTCTCCAGGTTAGACTGGAAAGTACCAGGAAGGATTTTTTTTTTCAGTATCACACAATTATCCATAAATTCTCTCTAGTAACTACTCTCGTAGTGCAGCATATCACCAATGCCTGAGATATGCTTTGCCTTTTTTTTTTTCCTCCTCCTTTTGATAATGTGAAAATTGTAATTTTGTGGATATTATCACAGATCTTAAATGCTAAGGTTGGGAACTGCACTGGACCTGTGGTACATAACTGGCGGACTCTTAAACTAGACTATGTGACTGCAGGGGATAGTATTGACAACTGAAATGGTCCCTTCTTACTGAAATTGTTCACATAAAATAATTAATTCTCAGGCAACATTCTAAATTCTTGTTTATATCAGAAAAAATATGTCATATTTTGTCTCAGTGTATCATCAGGGCTTTCAAATGGTTTGTAGAGCCAAATTTCTATAGCCCAAGGACACATTCCCTAACAAAGCTGGATACATCTGTGGCTGCTTAAAATTATATTGTGAGAGTTTGTGACTCAAAAAACAATTCCATCATTCATTATATTTGGTAACTAAACTCCATTAGGCTTACCATTAAATTATGGAAGGTAAGAACCAGAAGAATAAATTGATTAAAAGTAAGTCACATTCTACAAATTTGCAAATTGTATGTAACTTTTCCTCTGTGCATCTTTACTTATATGGCAATAAATCTGTTTTTCAAAACAGTCAACAGGTCTGTATTTCATAAATATTTTCTGAATATTTGTTAAACCGAGAAAGTATATGTTAACATGTTGTAATAAACTAATATAACTTAAACTGTCTTGTACCTTTTCGTTTAACTATACAACTGAGGAGAAGAACTCAGCCGCTTATAACAGATGCCAAACGCAAGTGAACAAAACCAGTAAGAAAGAAAATGAAATATTCTGAAGTTGAAAAAAAGATATTACAAAGAATGGAATGCAGAAAAGCACTGCAAGACATTCATGTGACAGCAATCCTTCACTAAAAATAGTGGGTTTTGTATTTTTTTTTAAGTTTAGCAGAGCCTTTCAGAAATATTTAAAAAGCCCCAAAATGAAGTAGGGTACGCCATTAAAACCCTGGAGCAAAATTAAAGGGGCCTAAAAACAGTTAGATGTACACCTGACTTAGCAGCTCAATAACGAGCTCTCAAAGTCCATGGGTCAACTACAAAAAAAAAAATCTATATAAAACAATTGTTTAGCATGTGTGGAAAACTGTTTTACTACTTGTCATAACTAATTCTTGACAGCCTCCTACTTCACAGCTGGTCAAACTTAGTAACAGAAAATAACCTGTAAAAAAGACTCAAGTTATTCTATATCTTACTGCATGTAATATTAGGAAAATGAAGAATTCAAATGGAAAAGTGCATGAATGATGACTGTGAGAGCTTAAGGAAATGCAAAAATAATGGTAAAACAGCTAGAGTTTGTAAAACAACTGGTTAAAAGATAAGCAGCAGTAAATGAAGGCCCAGATTATATTTACATAGATTTGTTAAGAGTTTGTGTCATCTTTGAATTCAGTAAAAATGTACATGCACAAACATTTGAAGGATCAGGGCTTCGTGAGGAGCTGAAAAGTTACCTAGAAAGAGGTAACATTGAGGGAGGAAGAAACAAAACAAAACCTCACCTTGTCCATTTTCTTGAGGTTTGTTTTTCTTCCAAAATTCAATTTCTCGCTGCAGTTCCTCTAGTTAACATCAAAGAACAGTAATATGAATTTTAAAATCAGTACTACAGGTTTATCATTAGAAATAGTCATATTCCCTCCATCCACCCAAACCAGTACCCAAAACCAAATTAGAAACTTACGCTCTCGAAGTCCAGGCACCAGCTTAAATATAATTTCCTCTAAGGTGTTATCCAGCCTTTCAAAGGGAAAAAAAATACATCTCACATTAACTAGAAACTAGCATTTTACATATTGACTTTAAAAAACAAATACTTTTGAATAATAAAATGAATTGTGTGTTTCTGGTAAATAATACATCATGGAAAAAGTAGTTGATTTTAGCTTGAGAGCAAAAACATGCATTAAAGCTTATTTCAACTACCTCCTGAATGAATTTCTTCTAGAAATTACCAGGAAGTTTACATTTTAATGTATCAAGACAAAAAAGAAGGGAAAGTGAAAAAAACATTATTCTGTAAAGTGTCTCTCTATAACACAAATTAAAAACAAACAAAAAATATGTTACTGCAAAGAAAATTTAGAAAAGTGATATCAAATCTTAAGGCCCAGGTCATGAGTAATAAGCGTGAAAATGATACACTCCATTATCATACTCATTTTAAGAGTTCAAGTCCTTTCTAATACATCTGAGGAAAAATTGAACCTGTTCCCTACTCATTACAACATAGACAAACCAATACGGGCAGCATAAAGAAGCCCATACAGCATCCGTGCTACTCTGGCTAGACAGTTCTCAGTACCCAAGTTAATTCACCAAAAATAGTTCTATTTATATCTGCCATGAGTTTGTCTAGCAGACAACAAGACACAGCATAGGCATGTCTTCCGATACCCTGATCTGATATGATCAATTACACTCTATAGCGTCAAAAATAGCTATGACAGTCCCTTCCAGAGGACACAGTGCATTTACCTTTGTTGTTGAAGCTAAAATATTTTTCTTCCCATTCTCCAGATTTACTAGTCTCCTATCCATTTAGTATATCATCTGCTTTTACACTCCATCTCACTTATCCTTCAGTTTCCCGTCTCTCATTGTTTCGTTTTTCTTCTCTGCCCTCTACATCTTCCCTTATGAATAGTAACTCACTGTCCACAGCCTAACAAAAACCCACGGCAAAACCAAGTAATACAGACAGAGAAATTAATTACCTCGAAATTAATCCTGAAACTACAATATAATAATCACCTTTGCTATATTTTAAATTGTCTCAATTCACCTTCTCAATTATGATACGTATCTATCTCAATATACACATACAATATAAAGTTCTATTTGTACATGTATGTATATATGCTATTAACAATACATTATAGGCCTGTTATAAAATGCTATTCACTATCTCTTTTTCACTAGTGGTGGTAAAGTAGCAAAATGACAGGATGATTTTACTGTTGAGGAATGCTGGATGAAATTTTAATAGATAGTAAGTCACGTGTTATACTAAATACAGCAGCATTCCAAGTTCTCTTCTCAAAATAATGTGTGTAATTAAAAGTTTACAAACAGACACATTAACCAATCATCTTGTTTTGAGACCAGTTCTCTATGTCACTTAATTGTCACTTCATGGAGACAGTCATAAAATCAGAATATTTATATTTAAGCAACCACCATGATCCATTTTTAAATTGTTTCTTTTATAAAGGCGAAAAAATAAAAAAAAAAATTTCAGCAAGTGAAATACACTGCCCCGAAAGCAAAGAAGCATAGAGAGCACTTTCTCATGAATGAGAAGGAAAACAAAGTCATGGGACATCAAAACACTGATTGTCTGATACATGAAACTACAGGTCTACCTTTCCAAATGGCATACTCGCTCTTCTTGCCTCTCAATATCTAACACAACTAGATGGTACTGCTTTCTATGAAGTTCCCACAGGGAACCATTGGGAACTTGTGAACCTGTCCTGGAAACGGAAAATATACTATTACTTGGAAACAATTCCACCTTGCAAGAAAGCTCCAATCTTCGTAACTTACACATTAACAGAAAAGAAATTAGGACTTCAAGAGAGAACCTCACAACCTTCAATCAAAAATCCTGCTAACCATTCCTGAGGATGGCATATACATGCTGTTTTTTCTACATTTATTTCTGAGAATTCCCCCTTTGCACTTTTAACTGGTCTTCAATGGCCCAAAAGCAAAGTAGCAAGAAAACATAGCAAGAAAACATGTATGCTTAGCAAATTTATGATGCACACAACTTAAGCATACAACTTTACTCAATGGCATTCTTTTCCTTAAATGAGTGAGCAGAAGGAACTTCTACTTCCTTATATATACTATTTAAAGCAAAATACACCAGTAGATACAGAGGAAAAAAAAGTGGAAGAAAATTATACCTACTTGATCTTTGAGTACAGGAAATCTAACCTTAAACTATAGTGACGAATTTAGAAAATTAAGGGACAAATTTAGAAAATTGTAAAAATATTCTCGATTTCAGGTAAATCCAATAGTGCTCCTACCCTCCAAGCCTATGAGGACTCTAAGAGATTTGTATTTCTGTGACTTGCAACAAACCCATTCCAAAATGAAACTACTTGAGATAACTCTGAAGTTGGTCTCGATTGTTTACTATGATACTTCCTGTTAAAGCTGAACCAAAAATATTTATATTTTAGACACCTCTTTGCACCCCACATCCTCCAACTATCAAACCAGAATGTATGGAAAGAACTACCAAGCATTTATGCCAGCTTTGTGTAGGTTTTTCCCTTCTTCTATGATTTTGTATGAGTTTTCTGATCAAAGCAATTCTGTTAATTGCTAATTATCTGAAGTGAAGCAAATGAAGACTGTCACTCAGGAAAGCCTGCATTCAGAGAAGCGTGCTAAGAAGCATGCTTTCATGATATAACCAACCAAAATTCTACGGAATATTGATAATAAATAATTGCACAAAATTAGGAAAGAGAATTCCAGAATTTAACACTCTTCATGGATTTTCATTTTAGAGCTCAATGTTGAATTTCAGACTTATGCTTACAGTTTCAACAGACCTTAAATACTGCTAACTGAAGGATATATCTAAAAAACTCAGACAGCTACGAAGTTACTCAGAATTGAGTTTATAAAGTAGTTTATAAAGTTTATCTCAAACATCTCAACTAAAAACACTATTTAGAGTGTACAGTGCCATTCCTCAGAAATTTACTGTACTCTTGAGCAGTGATGGGGCTGGTCTCTCTAAAGAGAGAGCATAATGCATGTATAAAATTGTTCAGGCAACTTCCAAAAAGATAATTCCTTTACATTGCTCATGTGCTCTTCCAATAGTTAGTTTAGCAAATGGTTAAAACTGTTTTCTGAAGTACAACCAGCAAACTACTAGTTATATGCAGTTTGTCGACAAATAAACTCCATTACTCTAAAAGGAGTTTCAGGAAATAATTGCAGAGAAAATAGGTCTTCCCACATTTCTGGCTTGTGATCTTAACTTTTCTCACCCTTCGAGCATTTCCTGCTTAAAGCATGTTATTATTTTACTAAACATCTACTAGACATTTCAGAAAACGCCCCTTTTCAGCTCCTCTGAAATAGTCCTGTCACAATAAAAGACATATTTCTAAAATGCTTTTGTTTTCAGCCTATTAGCAGTCTTCTGCAGTCTAACAGCATCTCCTGTTACGGCAGACACAGTGCATCAGATGCTGACAGGAGGTCAAAAAAATACTTGTGGTAAATATCTACATAAACCCTCTTAACCCTACCCTTCCAAAAACATTTGGATGACAAAGACTTAAGGTAGTGGCACCACTTAGAGTTGCTGAATTTAATCTTTCTCACCTACCCTCTTAGTATCTAGCTGAAGCATGCACATCTGGGAATGTGCACACACATATCCATCATAAAAATCAAAGCAAAATATGACAAATTATGGCAAACACAAGGAAATTAGGAAATAATACCACCTCTAGCAAACTGCAGATATAAATATTTATTTTAGCGCTGACACAAGAATATTTCTTCCTAAATTCACAACAGTATTGCACACTAAATAAACCCCGAAGAAAAATGGTACCCTCTGTTTTGTCTTTTTAACTTGTACAGAAGACAAAAGGTAGCTGTGAGAAGGAAGAAATGCTTCCTTAGGGCCAATCACTAACATCAAATTACGATTTTAAGCATCGGCATGAGTCACTCAGGATAGCCTTGCCTGGGTAGCAGCTGATTAATTTTACTCATTTTCACTGCACACACAGTGACCAAGAAACATCTAGTTTCCTTTTTACTGCTTTGGTTTCTCCAGATTCCTCTGAAGATCCATCTCATCACTGATTCAAATTCTTTTCTAGCTAAAATAAGCCGGTTTCCATTAAAAATAAACAAATAGTTCTCACAAGCATGATTGGGCTGTTGCTCACTCTCCCAATGTTTGGCCAGTTAAGTTTGTTATCTGAATAATCCAAATACTAGGCATGTAAAAATCCATCTGGAAGATCAGGTATGGAACACCTCTCCTAAAATTGCTTGGATCATATTAGGTGACACAGACATATATGGAAGGAGCAAACTATACAATGTAAGAAAGTTGAGCCTGTAAAACATTCTAAAAAGCAAACGAAAAACAGATGAGAAGAGTAAAAATGACTCCTTTGATAGAAATGGGAAATACTTATTTGTGGGTTGATTTAGCAAGCACGTGTTCCGTAATGAATATATTAAACAGCACTTGTTTTCCTCAGCTAATTTTCACCCAAAGAATTTCTCTTCAGAAATCCTTCACCTCCAATAGACTCCCAACATGTATACTGGAGAAAGCAGGTAAATCAGTAGATCTTGGGGAAGGTGGGAAACGATAAGGATGGGGGGAGCACTTCATCATTTTAGGAAAACTTGAAATTCTACTATTGATGACATTTCTTGATTTCTCTGTACTATACTTGTAGGATGGCAATCACTTTGTTTCAACATAACATCACCAGAAGAGAATGCAGAATTTCAAGAAAAATAATTGTCTGAACGAAGACGTGTGAGTTATTGTGATATTAAAAATACAATCTCCCAATGACAATTTCAGTGTCAAAACCTTCTTTCACAACTCTTTTTTGATTAATCTGACAGCAATGTCAATTCAGATTGGTAAACCTACCCCTGGGAAAACATTCAGTTATTTGTGTGTTCCTTTTTCTACATTGCTTTGCTCTAAGAAGGAAAAGGTTGCATGCAGTTTGGAATCCCCTAAATCTAGGGGAGGAGGAGAGGAAAAAAAGGACTATTGAACTTCTGTTCATGTAAAGCATAAGAAGTTCTTGGTTCATTTCTTTGTTTAATAGAGGTTTTAAAACATTTAATTTCATTTGTACAATATACTCAAGCCTTACTGTGCCTTTCCCTTGTCTTTCCTCCTTGTATTATATGTGAAAAATCTCAATTTACAATTTGTTGGGAGATGAAAAATTGACAGAAGCTGTGGTCAAGAACAGTCAACACATACATTTTACTAACAGGCAAAAAATTGAATTCCGTTTCAGGATAAGGACATTAAAAGTTGTTGGTTTTGTTTGTTTGTCCTTCTATTTCAGCAAACGTGCAATGTCAGCTTACCTTAACATTTCTAGTGGATTGGTCTCATGCACTTGGTTGCCACACCTGGGACAGTCATTGCTGTCTTCAAAGTGCTGAACAATACAAGTCTTACAAACTGAGGGACAAAACAAGAAAAAAAGTAAGAAAAACTTAGACCAAGATCTAGGTAACACTGATTGAACACAACATAGTGATACCAGCTAACTACTTAATACATCAAAGATAAAAGAGTATTATTTCAAAGCAAATAATCGCAATGTACCTTACCCACTTATTGTTCCTCAAAGCCATAGCTAGTTCTGCTCTGCCGAGATACTGAGTCCAGCAGAACAGCTTAGACAAGCATTGCTTTAGAGTATGTGGTGTTGCTACAACTTACAATTCACATGGCGTGGTAAAATGCAAAAAACATACCATGCAGCACATGTAAAGAACAGGTTCTGAGATAGCCCATTCTGTGGAGTAGTAGCCCAGCAGGAGCCAATCATCACTTCAGATGATCTGAAAATGATTCGCCTGCACTGTTTTCTTTCCAACAGAGATGTTGACAATTGTATATACTGTTGTAAATACTTCTTTTAAGAGAAAAGTTCATAGAAATTGTACACAGGTTCAAAGTAGCTATGCTTCTCTGTTGACTTATGGTCTTCAAAAGCAGTGACAGAAATTACAGTAAACCTTTAATACTTGAACCTTATCATGAAAAATCAGTATCACGACCATTGCAAGTCTAAATGAACCCAAACCAACAACAATCTGAATTTAAAACCCAATAAACTGAAATTAAACTAAAGAAGGTGCTACACCACTGTTGCTTCCAAATGATTAATTACAGACTTCAGATTTTACTGTCATTAATAAGAAAACGGAACATGACCTGAAAAGAACAAATATGCCTGCTATTATTACTGTGTTATAACATTCGGAATGGAAGTAAACTCAATCCTCTGTTTATTATTATTCTACCTAAACTGGAACAAGAGCTCATCAGTAAATGGACTAAGAAAAAAAATAAATGGACTGCTGCAATTGCAGTATGTTTTCTGCTGAAACACTGTAATTTCTTTCATCAATTACTTAAAGAACTAAGATCACCTCTAAAGCAAACTGGTAAATCTTAATTATATGAAAATCTTTAAGGACAATCTTGGTGCTTTTTTTTAAACAAACAAACAAACCAAAAAAACATCTCCTAACAAGCTAGGTCTGCATTTGCCTTTACTTTAGAATGCCCAGAAGTGTTATTACACTTCAGCTGACTCTGGTAATACACACACCTTTGTGTAGGTGTTTTTGTTTGTCAGTTTGTTTTTTGTTTGTTTGTCAGTGTTTTAAACTCTCAGACTGGTTTAAAACACTGACTGAAGGACATCAGCTTCATAGATTTGGTTGCAATTGCAATGAACTTTCCCCTTTAAGTCTGACAGGCAGACTTCAGAGCTCTGATTAGCTCTTGGCACTCTCCCCAAGCTAAATGGCTCTAGCAGTGCTGGATGCATGACAAATTGCAGATGATCTGGTAAAATGAGTTCAGAAAGCCCAGAAGTCCTGCCAAACAAGTCCAGTAAGTGAGGCACAATGCTGTCCTCTACACATAGGGACCCCAGAACAGAGCTGGTAACTGTGATGTTATGAGAGCACAGTTCAAGCCCCAGGACACAAGTATGTTTTTTCTTAAACTCGAGGTGTGAGGTATTTAGCACTGGCATACAGACACAAGAACCTGTAATCACAGAACTCTTCTTACATCACAGAATTTTTATAATTTGCTACGTTACTGCACCTAATTGATTTTTGCACATGCATTTCCAACACTTCCCCAGGGTAAGAAATCTAGTGAAGATCAGCAAGCCTGTGTTCTGTACCTACAAGACTTTTTCACTTTTCTATATTCTTTTTGTAACTAATGCTCAAACACAAAACACAAAACAGCTTGCTACTACACTTTTTTCATATGAAGATTTTAAAATCAGGTCCCTTAGACTTTACGTGGTCAATACACTTACATGTAGAATACATGCAGAATACTAACAATTTCATCACCCACATAGAATTATCTATGCCAGTCCAACAGAGCACTTAAGGACATGCTTAAATTAAAGCACAAGTCCCAGTAATTTTTAGACCATACATTTTATACAAAGAGAATTGTATAAAATCTTTGTTAACATGACTGAGAGGAAATAGAAGCCCTACAAGAGTCCTCACCTGAATTACTTGCAAACAGCCAACACCACCGTTTGAATGTTTATAATGTACAGAGACAGATTTTCATTAGCTGGCCAAACAACATTATTCAATACCCTTTAAAAATATTCCTGCTTATCTTCAAACACCAATTACTGTACCTCTACTTTTTAGATACTATGAATAGTCCTGAAGATTACCCCCCCACAAATGGCTCAAGAACATGCCACGTCATTTGAATAGAAAAAAAACAACAGTCAGTATGGCTGATTAATATGAAATTTTGATACATTGTTCATGAGAAAGCTAGGGTGAAGTGAGCTTTTCTTTCTGAAACAGGCAGTCCAAGTACTGAGTAATTCATTTATCTTGCTCTTCTTGAGCAAAGAAAAACAAGCTAACCAAGAAAAGGTCCTACTCTGAACACAACAGGAAAATCAAGAGAAGACAATGTGAAACAAAACCATGATGGAGAAGGCTCTTTAATTTATACTATACTATGCTATGTACTACAATCCCTGTTTTAAAAAAAAAAAAAAAAAGGAAAGGAAACAGGACTGTATGGAGACATTTACTTTTTGCAAGATTTTTTATTGAAGATAGTCTAGAAAAGGAAACATTGCCGTGAACGACAGTAATTCGTTGAAGAAAATTAGATCTTTCCCACTCATTAACAAAGGAAGTGCTTTCTTCCTCATAACAAAAAAAAAAATCAGGACATTTTGGGGGGGCACAACTCTTCTGTGTAACTGATGTAAAGAACACCAAAGCAATTAAATGTAGAGATATTAGGACTAGGTGATATAAATCAAATGTCTAAAGAAAATTAATTTATTAAGCCTGAAATCAAAGATAGCGTAAGTCTGAAACAAAAGTTGTAGAACAAGCACTTCCTAGACAACTTGAATGAGAATCTAAATAACCATATTGTGCCCAAGCTTCACAGGAATCTGTGAAACACGCTGCTGTCAACCAAGCTCTTAAAGTGCAGCATCTGGTATCTCATAATCTTGGTATCTACACCATGCTAAAGATGGAGATGATACTCTACCTTTGTCAGGAGAAACTGTACCAATTACTGGCACATGATGACAACACTGATGAGAACTACAAGGTTAAGAATTGCTTGTTATCTTGGAAATGCCATTAATTGGAGATTCTCAATTTAAAAATATGTGGGGAAAAAAAAAGCTGAGAAGCTAGTATGATGATAAAATCATTAAGTCTAACATAGTCACAAATAATGGCCATATGGAAATTCAGCTGAAAGTTGCTGTGGTAAGTAACATAAGAGTTTG
Organism: Cygnus atratus; assembly: GCF_013377495.2. Lineage (NCBI taxonomy): Eukaryota > Metazoa > Chordata > Aves > Anseriformes > Anatidae > Cygnus > Cygnus atratus. The sequence goes on from NC_066368.1 coordinate 17,697,433, forward strand.
GTTTATCGTAGACCTCATCTGACTTGCCTTTACAGAACTGAGTTTAGGGATAAATCTGTTTCAGTGAAGAACAGCAAGTGAAATGGAATTCCGCTTGTGTTAACTCTTATAATAAAGGGGTTGGTCTTTAATTTTTTTTTTGTAAGCCTCCTTTTTGGTAGGATCAGCAGTTGTCTCTATGTTTTCAGTTTTTCTTACCTGATGCCAATTTTCAATAACTGATAAAGAACAAAAAATTTGGAAAAAATGTTACAAACACTGTTGGCATTGGTCAATATTGATTTTGGAACTGATAGGCCTGAAGTCTATCTTATCTGGAAAATGTATCGAAATAGAAACTCTAAGAAGTATATCACAAAAAGTTTTTCAAAATGATTACCATTGGCTTGGTATCAACACAATAGTGGTTTCATTTTTATTTTTTTTCCTGTAATCAATTAGTGCTAGCCTCCTTCAGAAAACATTTCCCTGTGTTTCAAGAAAGGTATGTCTGAAATTCTTTGAGAATTTAATTCCCTCTGCTTGCTCTTGGGATCTTGGCTCCATTCATGATAGAGACGTTCTTGAAGTCTGTGATGAGATGACAGTGATTCTTTGAAAAGGACACATTGATCCGACTTATAAAGATATTTTACATATGGCTTTGCTAGGCTTTGTGTTTGTTTTCCAAACTAACAGAACGTGGATGAGCCATGACTTCCATTTACACCCAGAAGAAATTTGAAATCATTATTGTTCTGAAGAACTCTATGTCACAGGATGATAGGTAACTAATACATTTACTTAAAGTCAGGTGATTGACTCCCTAAACCTCCCAAACACTGAACACTGCTAACGATAAAGCCTACTAAAATCCAAATTAACATAACTTAAAGAGCTATTTATAAGATAAACTAATCTATGGAAAAGAACTGAATTCCTCAGTCTGAATATATTTATGTGCTCTCTTTATACCTTTTTTCAGGGAAGGTGGCAGCCTTGAAAGCCATGGGGGTTTAAGAAAGAGACAAATGATTAATGAAGAACTCAATCTTCAGTGTAAGTAGGTCTTGCAGCAGAATACATACAGACAAAACACGATAAAGAATTATGAATCGTAAGCCAGTCCTGTATGGATGTATTCCCTATGCCAACAAAGATAAAGATCTGGACCAAGTCTTTGTACAGCCAACACAAAGCATGAGGTCATCTTATATGAGGAAAAAACTTGAAATTGTAAATCAATACTGTAGCAATCAAAAACAACTTTTGTTTTTTCCCTCACATAAAGTTATGCTGCTATGCTGACTTGCCTGACAAAAGCTAAATGTGATTTACTGATAGCAATGTAGTCAAAAATACACATAAATTCTAGTACTCAAGAATAATGAACTGATATGCGATACTCTTAGTAGGAGGAAGATAATCAACCAGTATTTTTAGATATGATAGGTATAATCTTCCTCTTCTCAATATGATACACTGAACATTTTTCAAAGCCTGTCACTTTGAAGTTTCAGAGAACGCAATGAAGTCTAAGCATTGGGTGAAAAGGGTAGGGAAAAAAGGCAATCCTTAAACAAAATTAAATTACAGATATATTTAATTTACCACTTCGGGGAAAAAAAAATATCTTTAATACTTCTGGTACAGATTAACAAAAGGTGAACAGTTTGTAGAATTTTGAGGTATGTGCTGCACATGCCGGTGAAATGAGGACATGTATTTCCTGGTTGTACTATGACACATCAGATGAGCCATAATAAAACGTAAGATGATTTACTACAATTGATAAAAGTGTTTGTGTGACATATGCTAATTGGCTGGCAACCATAGCATACTATACAATGCTGCTTTTTCCAATACAGAGATATCTGGTTCACGCATTCTTTTAGATCTTTGTACTTAGCTGAAATTTACAGATACAAGTGTCAGGACTGTGCTGTACGCCATCTTACACAAACAAGAAAGTACATATCTTGCGCATCTCTAGATACATATTGTTTGATGAGAAGAGGATATTTTTAAAATGCCGATTGCCAAGGTACCAAAATAAAACTTAAAACTGCATTTTTCTTCAAAATATTCTACAAGAGAAAGTTTAATTAGTTAGTTGTGGGATAAATTTTTTGTCAGAACTCATCCTTTGAATTCTTCTAAGGATCTCCTCTCCCAAAACTAATCACTCCTTCAGGCAGGGAGTAAAGGAGAAGAACAGGATATGCACAGCTGGAGCATACAGCAAGATCTGAAAAACACTCAAGTTGCAAGATTACTGATTTTATATTGAAAATTTTATCTCCGGTTGCTTTCCTGAAGGAAGGGTATTTCTAAAGGTCCTAGGCTGCACTGGTTGACACTTTCTTAATGCAGATGCTAGAGGAGCCAGGTAGAAGTAATGCATCACTTCATCTGCTCTTCACGAATACTGAAAAACTGGTGATGAATACAGCCACAGGTGACAGTTTGCCTCACGGTGACAAGAAGATGACTGAATTCAGGATTTTGAGGAAGGCTTCAAAGTTGAAAAACAGTTAAGATTCTTAGCTTCAGGAGATGTTTCAGAGCTTCAGCGTCTTTAAGACGCTGCTAGTCAGAATTCCCAAGGAGGCAGTCATTACAAAGAGAGGCGCCCAGGAGGGCTGGCTGTTTTTTAAATAAAATTTATTTAGACATCAAGAGCTAACCACCCCATTGTACAGGGAATTATTGTCAGAACTGCCTAGCGCGCAAGAGCTGCTTGGTGCACAAACTTCATAATTAGTACACAAAAAGAAAACATATAAGAAGTGGAAACAACAACAGGAAACAAAAGGATATAAAATCATCTTTGGGTGCTTAGGGACAAAATTAAGAAGGCCAAAACCCAGCCAAAGCTAAAACTAATGAAGGACTTGAGGGGTTTCTACAAGTAGGCTAGTAGCTGTATGAAGTTCAGAGAAAATGCGGGTCAGTTAATGAATGAGGGAGACAACTCAGGAATAGATCTGAAAGGTTTTGAGTTCCTCAATGTCTTTTTTGCCTTGGTCTTCACAGCCAAAGGCTGAAGTCAGATCTCCATGCATACCTGCATAATTTGGGAAGGAGAGGTATGACCAGCAGCCAGGGAGCAGCACGTTAAGGCCTACATACAAAAACTGGACATACTCAAAACTACAAGCAAAATAGGATTTGCTAAGCTTAAAGCTTATCACCATAATCATGGTGGTTATGGAAGGTACCTGACTGACTGGAAAAGGGTAGTGTGTTCTGCCCACCTTTAAGAAAGATGAGAAGGATGACTGGGGCAACTATAGCTAAATAGCCTCCCCTAACTCCCCAAAAAGATGGCAGAACATGTCATGTCCCTTGAATCAATTTCCAACCATACAAGGGACAAAAAGGCAATCAAGAATAGTTAACATAGGTTTACCAAAAGCAAATCAGGGTCAAGGCTAATAGGTGATCTAAATAAGCCTATACTATCTGAATGGCAATGGAGACCAACTCTTCCTAGTAGTGGCAAATGGTATAACAAACAGTAAACGGTCACGAATTGTTGCTTGGTAGGACATTCAGTGCAGCACTGGAAGAGCTCTCCAATTTTCACAACTCAACTATTCAGAGCCATGGCTTGACCCAGTATAGTACTGGCAACTAAACTGTCTCACGCATGAGGTTGGCCTAGACAACCTCCAGATGTTTCTTCCGACCAGCATCTCTATAATTGTATAAACAGTCTGACATATTTAAGGGCACTAAAGAATGTTCCTGAGGAAAGTTTATTTTCCAGTCTTTGTAAGTGCACACTGCTAAACAATGAAGTGACTCGGGAGACAGATAATGGGACATACTCACTAGCTCACATCTAGCCTGCTTCAACCAGTAGTTCTTTAAAATCCTTGACAATTATGTAACAGGCTAGAAAAAAAAGTCTCAGTACATATGGCAAAATCATCTGGTGAAAGTAGCAAAAAAGAAATGAAGCAGTGAATTTGTAGAATAATGAATTATTCTTGCAGTATTACAAGCGTTTCCTTCCCAAGAAACAGGAAAAAATTATACTACTGATGCCTAAGTTGCATTTAATCTTCCCAGTAAATAGCGAGTGTTCAATTGTCTGTCCAGCATTCACAAAAACCTCATCAGAAACATTGTTTATTAAAAAGGCACAGACTTCTAAGAGCAGAAATTCACTACTTAACATGTGGTCAGTGAACCCAGATGTGAGTTAACCACTAACTGATTTGGTTACTATTCATCACATTAGTTACTAAGATCACCAGAGAACATCTGTGTCAATACAGGCTTGCCATCTTGTCCAGACTAATACATTGTATTCCCAGTATCCAAAGAGTTTATCCTCCTTCTTAAAGTGTTAATATCTGCGGATTGTCATCATTTGTGCAACGCTGTTTTGAATTACAGCAATGAGCAGTACAAGACAAAGCACCAAAGGACAGTTAAAGTTGTTATTAATTTGTGATAACTTTTTGGATATAACTGAAGAATCATGACTACACTTCAAAATATATGTATTTTTTTTTTCTCAAAGCCAAACTGTAAAAAAAAAAATTGCCAGGGTATCTTCCTGAATTCTGCAACATACGCAGTATCACCTTTTCCTCTACAGACCTAAGTCTTCCATATCAACAAGTTTCTTGTTTTTCCTTTCCATCACTGTAAACTTCATATTTTGGCAAGTAAGCTGCTTTAAAGAAACACCATCTTCCTTCTTGCATTTTTAGATAATGACCCCAACACATGGCAGTTTTTGTGCAAGAAGACCTGTGCAACTACATGCAAGCTCAGCAAGCTTCACTTGCACTAATTTGGCTGCAGAGCTGGGGACTAGGCAGCAAGAGAACTGACTCAGGGAAGAGCTCAAAATCTACAAGTGAACAAAAGAAACAGATGCTGTTGAGAAAAAATGCTCCTCCTGCCATTATTGTTTTGCAATGGGAGTCAAAGTAAACAAACAAAAAAATTATATATAAATAGAAAGATTCCATAACAAAGTGTTGTTTTTTTTAAAGTCTGAGCTGATTTCTGATGCAACTTTTTTGCCTCACTCTAATCTTTTAAAAGTTACTACTGTTCATTAAACTTCAACCATAAAAAGATTAACTAATGCTGAAACTATTCTACTTTCTTTAAAGGGAAAGATAATACAATAATAGCTAATATACTTCTCCCCGTTTTATTTCAAGATATTATATGAGTACTTTGCTTAACTTCCTTTGTCCTGCCGTTAAATTCCTTCACCAAATAACTCAAAAGAGAAGAATAATACCACAAAACAATTTATAAGCCTTAGTTGATATTAGACTTAGAAAAAATCAGTTCAAAATTATTTTTCCTCAAAAGGTAATAATAATAATATAACAACAAACCATATGGCCTCTCTACTATGAACAACATATAGGAATGATAGGTTTTAATTCTTTCTGTACTTGATACAGTAATGACCATAACACAAACGGCTTGATATACATAGTACTATAGTGTAAAAAATAACAACAAAGACAATAACAACTACAAGAACAACACTGCACAAAAACAACAGGAAATGCTAAGACAGGGCTTTAATTGGTATTTACTATAGGTTTAAAAATTGGAAGGCTACCAGAAAACACGTAGTTCCCCTTACTCCTTTTTAGGACGGTTCAATTTTTTTCTTTGGAAATATGCCAAATTCTTAAGAAGGTCTAAGTGAACTGTTTTATATTTGGGAATAAATCTAAAAAATTTGTGCACCTAAGTAATTCCACTTATGAAAATAAGCCACTGAGTCTGATACGAGAATTTGTATGTTTAATATCATTCATACAAACAAATATTTTAGAAGCATTAGGAGCATAAGACAACCTGAACAATTTCTTCTGAGTCAGTTTCAAAGAGACCTACTCTCTAAATAAATATTTTATCAACTTTCAAGTACTTCTACTCAATGTGCCATGGAACGCCTTAGACATGCGAGCTAGTACTGACCAAACTGGTGTATGCATAGTGCTCGCTGCCAACAGATACAGCAGCTTAAGTTACAAAGGCAGACCAGCCACATTACCAAAATACCACGCCCAACCTAATAATCTTGCTTCTGATCAGGCCAGGCCACAGCGATCTTGGTGCTGGAGCCAGCACAATCACCACTACCTTGGGAGAAAGGAAAGGGGCATCTTCACTCTGCAGTTTGTTAAGGGGAGCTGGTATGGCCTCAAGATGACCCAAAGGGTGGAGCAGCATCTAGGACAACCGACCAGAAACCGCACAGAGATCAAATCAAGCATCAAATCAAACTTCAAGGAAGCATCACTGATGAAGGAAGGATGTTCTGCAAAGTACTTACAGGTATGGAGGCACTCTGTTACTGTAGTTGGCTTGATGAGATAGCCTTTACAGATATAACAGGTGATATGGGGATTGAAATCTTTCACCAAGTGCTTCCTCTGAGTAGCCATTCGTGGGGCAGAGAAGGCTGGCAGAGCGCTCTGGGCCAGCGGAGCAAATCCGGGAGGCGTCGACGCCCGCGGTTCACCAGAGCTGCGGCGCTGCTCCGTGCGGCGGGGCTGCTCCGGGCATTTGCTCGCGGCTCGGGCGCTCTCAGGGGGCCATGGCTCATGCCTCGGGCTCCTGCGTCAGGCCGGCCGCTCCCATACCTGTGGCACACGTGGGGAGGGAGAAGCCGTGTGAGCCGGGCACCGCGCTGCCCGCCGCGACTCCCCGGCGGCCGGGCGTCGCCATCGGCTCGGCGGGGCCGCCCGGGTCGCCGTTTACGTAACGGCCCGGCCGAGCTCCCAGCTCCGAGCCCGCGGCCGCCCGGGCCGGGCCGCGCTGACAGGTGCACGCCGCCGGCCCGCCGCCCTCGCACCGCCGCTGCCCCGCAGGCCCCGCGGGGAGGGGCCGGGCCCTGCCCTCCGTCCCCTCCTGCCCTCCGCTCCCCTCCGCCCCAGCGCAGCGCCGCGGCCCGGCCCTCCCCCGGGGGCAGCGGAGCCCCCGCTCTCCCCGCTGCCCGCCCCGTCCCGCCCCGCCCCGCCCCGCCCCGTCCCGCCGCCTCCCCGACCCCCACCGTACCTGGCGGAGCCCCGCGGCCTCGGGCGGCCGCCGAGCGAAAGAGAAAGGGAAACGGCGTGCGGCTCCCGCCCCCGCCGAGCCCTCCTCCTTCCCTCCCGCCCTCCTTCCCTCCCTCCCCGCCAGGCTGCCGCGGCCGGTCCCAGGGCGGGCGGGACGGGCGCGCAGGCGCTGCTCCCCGGCCGAGCCCCGCAGCGCCGCTGCGGGGTCGGGAGCCGCCGGCAGCCCCCGGCCGCCGAGCCCAGGGGCAGGGCGGCCGCAGGTAAGCGGAGGAGCAGCGCAACACAACGCAGCCCGCGCCCCGGCGGCTCCCCCCTGCCCCGCTTCGGCCCCGCCGCCGCCGCTTCTGGCCGCGGGAAGGTGAAGCCGAAAGGCAGCGCCCCGCCCGGCCCCCTCGGGCTCTCGAGGGGCAGCAGTGAACGAGTTAGGCCCGCAGCCTGTAAACACCGCTCCATGTGCTTCCCCGCCACTGAGCGGCCGGAGCAGCGCTCGGCACACGTGAGAGCTGCCTCCGGCGTCAAACCCATCCGCCGCCTGCCCCTCCGTTCACAGAAACACCGTAATACCGGGAGATTATTCATAACGCTAAGGGGCCCCATGGTGTTTTTCAACTGCAGTATTTCTAGCAATTTGTTACACTTGTTTTAGCAATAATAACAAAAATACAACGAGGCAATTCCCGTGCTGGCTGCAGGAGCCTCACGTTGCCTGAGACCGTGCTGGGTCTTGGCTTCTCTGTCCTGCGCCTGAAACCCTCAGCTGGCAGCGGCCCTCCCGCCCTGTCAGTCCCCCTTCATCCTCGGGCATGTGCCACAGGTACCTGCAGCCCGCTCCGGCCACCCTTCCTGCCTCCGAAGCCCTCACCCTCCAGCACATCTCCATCCACACCAACTCAACCGCCAGGCTTAGCCAGGTACGCTGAGCTATTAGCGTTACAGTTACAGCGCAATGGCGAATGCACGGTAAACCTGACGGACAGTAAGTTGACACAACGTGCATAATTTTTCCAGATAAAATTCTCATCTCGTATGACATTATTTCTCCACCACATGAACAGGAGCTTAAAAGCTAAAAATCATTCGCAGAAGCATCTGTAGCTTAAGAAAATGTTGTATTTTGATGGGTTTGCCCATCTATTGTGAACCACTGTTTGCATTATTATACTGTAAAACACTGCCCAGTCAAAGGTTAGAGAGTACTTAACTCTAAAAGGAAAAATATTCAACACAGAATATATTATGAATTATAGAATTATGAATTATAGAATATATTATGAATTGTGAATTATATATGAATTATTATAGAATATATATGACAGTAAATGCAGGGAAAATGGAAAAAGAATATTTTCAATTTAAGTAAAAATATGCAAAAACTGAAAAATACTAATATCTTAAATTGTCTTTTCTTTAGGCATATAAAAAAAAAGACTAAGCTATTTTTCTTACTAACTTTGGAATTCTTTAGTTTTAGAAATCTGTCATCTTCACAAACTATGATGTTAGTGTTTTTTTAAAGAACATTGAAAGACACTGAGGGTACCCATACTTGAAAGAGGAACTTGGAGGATGCACTGTCTTGAAAGTTAGCAAGATTGTTTCTAAATTGACATTACTCATTTAACAAAACAAAGCTTATGAAGTGTGTTACTAGGAGAGAGAATACAAATTCTTTTTCATATAAATATTTTACTTAGCAAAACTGACTAGGTTAGTCAGTAGTCATGTTCTGTCAGTTTCACAGAAGTTGACAATTTCAGAATGAGGGTGGGAGTGGCCAAGCTTGGACTGAGCACAATAGTGCCTTATTAAACTTCCACACATTTAAAACAAACATCTGCTGATGCTCTGCTGGCTGTTTCACCACGACTGTGGCAGTAAGACTTTTAAAAAAACAAACTGGATTCTAAGTTTGAGATTTCAAAACATGGTTTATCAAATCTCCCTACCGGAAAAAAACAAGCAAGATTTTCTAAACAAATTCATCAGCTAGGCTTGTGTTTACACAGTAGTGGATACACAATTTTATATCCAAGCACATTAAAAACAGTTTTACATAATTATTATTATGTGTAGCCTATAAAGTAATAATTGCACAGCAGTCATGATACTTGGAAACATACACCGGGTAGGGATTCCCACAAGCCATACCGATACCTCTCTGTTAAGGGGTACCTGTCACATGCCAGCTGAAGGACATATGACACATTCTTGCTTCAGCTCTCTAAAATTTAGGAGCTCAGTCCTGCTGCTACCAAGCTGTATTTATGAGCTGCTGAACACTTTTAACTCTGTAAACCCAAAGAGCTGAGGCACTCAGCACCTTTCAAGACCACAACATAAAGCACAAATGAGAAGCATTGCAAAAGCTCTTATTTCGTTATCTGAGGAAAGCAGCATAACAAAGATCCTTAAATACTTACTCCTACTTTATATCGGGAGGTATTATATTAATATATGCTTATGAATTCATTGTCATTTCAAAAGTAGTTAATTCCTAACATTGCATACAATACGTATATTTAAAAATACATGGCCATGTAAATGATGTGAGAATTTTGATCTACTTACTGCAGTTAGAGGGTAACAGAGGTATAGTGTTTGAATCAAACGAAGTGGTCACTTTCATCACGTTAAGAGAGAAAATCAGCAAAACAAACTGAGCTAGTTCTAGTAAATATATATATCATATATTAGCTACAGCAAATGTGGTGCTACAGAGTGGGTGATTATAGCCCTCAAGACAGTGATGAAAATACAGCTGCTCTCATTTCCCTATGTTTCTTAAACCTCTGACTTCACTATTGACTGACTTGTACTGTGTCCTCTAACACAGTAATTACCTTTTTTTTTTTTTTAATCTTTTAATTCCTTCTTTACATACATGAGCTAGTCTAATAAAAAAATAAAGGTTTCTTTCTAAGCGTTATCAAAGTAGAGGAGTGGTTTGTGGAAATCCCTGAAGAACTGCTAAACTGTCCAATATAAAAAAAGTAATTCTTTACATTCATACAAATAAAATGTATCTTTTTAAAGAAGAAGCCAGCACACATAAGAACTTGTGAACTCCACATATTTCATTGTTTTTACTCATTAATGAATTCCGACATTTTTGATGTAATATTGTCTCAGGTAAACTCCAGAGAGAAAATAAACATAGGTCTACACGGCCAAGCTCTGGGTACCATTTGAAACGGTTGACTAATTCTAATTCTGCAAGTAAATCCACAAGAGCACAACCTTACATCCCTATAGAGCCACCCTGGAGTCTGTTTCTAGGCAAGTGTCCGGTCACCCTCCAGTTACCCTTAGAGTTACCTAAGAATTACTGGGACACATCTGGTCTGGAAAATAATGAAAAAAAAATGAAAAAAAAAATCCCTAATTTTCTTAATAGACATTGTAGAGCACTCTGAATGACATCTATAGGGAAATCATAGCATTCACTTTCACTGAATTTTGAATCTTTACCCATTTGATGGAAACACTATTTTATGATTCTTGTATCTTGAAAACTTCACAGAAGTGCTCCGGTTGGAAAGGGCCTCTTGAGATCAGCTCTGCTCAAGCTGGGTCACCTAGAGACAGTTGTCCAGGGCTGTGTCTGGTCGGGTTCTGGGCATCTCCACAGATGGAGACTCCACAACCTCTGGGCAATTAATTCCAGTGACTGACCACCATCACAGTTAAAAAGTGCTTTCTTGATTTCAGATGGAATTTTGGGTGTTTTACTTTGTGCCCATTACCTCTTACCCTGTCAGTGTACTCACCTAAGCACAGTTTGACTCCCTCATCCTCATTCCCTCCCATCAAGTATTTACAAACATTGTTAAGATTTCACAGAGCCTTCTCTTCTCCAAGTGGAGCAGTCCCAGCACCATCAGCCTTTCCTCACATGAAAGATGCTCCAGCCACTCAGTCATCTTTGTGGCACCGTGCTGGACTCACTCCGTATCTTTTTTGTACTTAAGAGCCCAGGACTGGACCCAGCACTCCAGCTGTGGCCTTACAAATGCTGAATAGAGAGGAAGAATCACCTCCCATGACCTGCTGGGAGCTTACTTGAAATTACTACATATTTACTCAGGTATGAATAATAGAACTAATATATTGACATTATTTTGGCTTCAAAGGCAGTTCTTCATTATGGTATACAGCCTTGCATTGTGCCACAACAGTGTTTTTTCTTCTCTTCATACTTAATTGACTTTTGGTGACAAGGTGGAGAGGCGAGTTTGCCTTTGAACCATCTGAGATTGCTCACAGGGAGTGATGCAACAGCAGGACGGACACCAGATGTGCAACCAAGAGGTTTCTGCACATCCACTTGCCTGTGTGCTCAGTTTCAGAACAGGGGTCTGAGATGGGGTTAGGAACTGTTGGGAACTAAAACACTGGCAGTATCTTTAACCTCTCCTATTTTTTTCCTTATGGGACACTGTAGTTTCACTGGGCTTTGGTCTCCTCTACATCACCTTTAGTTTCTTACAGGGTATCGAAAAAATGTTTTGTGGCTTGTGGCTCTGTAGACTGAAGCGAAGTAGGCATTATTTCACAGTTGCCTGTGATTGTGGGGAACCACAGAGAATGACCAAAGCAGTGCTTTATAGTCCCATGTTTCACGTAAATTCATAGCAATTCTGTGTAAATACCTGGGACAAGTAAAGGTCAGACACTTTGGTAATGGTTTAAAGAGAACACATAATTTGAAATGACCCAGTTTTAAATCAGCTGCTCTCCATGCACCACAAAGGTCTTGCATCATCAGAATTACTTTTTTGGTCTCTGCTATTGGCCAGCTATTTCACTTCTGCTGCATAGTTTGTCAGTCTTTCTCTGAACTCATGGCAATCAGTCTGTGTTGCCATTGCTGCCATTGTATAATCTCAAATACTTTTAACTACTTCACCTGTATTGCTATCCGATTATATGCTTCGGCCAGTTCAGTTTCCTTTTACTCTGCTCTCTGCAATACTATCAACTTCTTATTCTGTGACTTTCCAAAGAAAATCTACTCAGGACTTAATGCTTTCTCAAGTCCCCCTGCTACTGCACAACATGCAAATGAATAAATGAATAAATAGATCAGTGGCAATCAGAGACATGGTATCAGAAAAACTCAAGCACTGCAACATGCATAGGCCAGCCTGAATATAGCTGCTGTCTGCACCAGCAAGACTATGCCTCCTCCACAGATTTCCAGGATCTGTTGGTCATGTGGAGAATTCTTTGTCAGCTCCCTGTACGTATCCTTCCAGGGACAAAGCAGCTCTCTATCAGTATAACTGTATGTTCCAGATCTTCTAATCAGTTCTCAGCAAAATCTATGCTTTTCCACAGGACTTGCTATATTTCAGTAACTTTTTTTAATCCTTGTTTCCATCAGCATCATGTTTCTTCCATGCTATACTGCATGTTTACTATCTATACATATACTATATTGTTTGCAGTATTTTTTCCCTGAAAATATCAAAGCCAGTCACATCAACATATCACACAGCTCAACTAAACAATAATATGAAGTGTTCAAATAGCTTTAAAAGAGTGTCATCTTTCAGTCTCTGGGAGATGGAAAACAAACTGTAAGAACCCTCCAATGGCTCCTGCTAAAATTGTTACTAACAGATTTTGTTTCTTACAGTTGAAAGCTGGCAGGAATGCAAATCAAATTGTATCACACATGTCAAACAGCTTCACAATTATGCAATCAACTTGCACTGCAAATTAAAAACAAGACTTGCTACTAGATCTTAAGTCAAAACAAATTTAAAACTCCAATAAGCTCAGCAAAAGCAACCCTCAAGAAAGCTACTCATGCTAGTTATTACGGCAGAACTAGCAAACAAAGAGGCTCAAAAGCAAATAGAGAAGTAGCAGCAAAATTTCCTCATCTTTCAAAAGACAAATTAATGATATTTAAAATGTCTCAGGGTTTGTTAAGTAAGTTAAGTACCCTACTTCAATTGATTTTCAACAGGAGTTCTATTTCCAGGCCTCTCAAGAATAAAACCTTTAACTTAATAACACAATGTTGGATGGACTCCATTTCATTTCCACTACATGGGAAGACTCTCTTGTTCATGGGTATCATTATTTTGTTTGCCAATTAAAACAGTAGACTTAACTTGAGGAAACCTAATATAGATACTTGTGAAATTCATTTTTAATTTCCTGAAATAGAGAGTGCTTTTTCTGGATAAATTATGAGAAAATAGGGGGTTGACCAAGATACTTGAATCTTAGCTTCACATCCTCATATGGTGTTTTTTAACAGTAGTTTAGCTTATATATTGAGCCAAACACTGTGCAGCAGCATTTTCCATGTGATCCAGTCCATCTGATCATATGGCTACAGTCACACCTTAAGTTGGCCTACTGAGTTAGCTAAAGGCATTATCTCTGCATTTCCCTAAGCTTAAGCAAAAATAGAAATTCTTCATTTATTTTGGATATTTGTAAAAGCATTAAAAAATGAGAATCACTCCAGATAACATTTTACTGAAAGCATTGTCGTGAAATATTAATAATTTGTATCCAATATACTGATGGCAAAAGATTAAGCAAAACTGATACTTTTAATTGAATCTTCATTTGAATAATGTACCAGTTTTAGGGTGAGACAAGCTCAGGATTCTAGCCAGAAGCTATTCTCAAGTGAACAATCGCTCCTCAGCCCCTAACTTGGCACCATATGCCAGTTCTGAAGTCATATTAGCTTAGGAAGTTGACAGTGCTAGTTTCCCAACTTTATTCCCACGACTGCAATAAATCATAAAAGTTTGCATAAGCAGTGTTTGACATTATCATCACCTGAGTTTTTGAAAGAAATTATTTATAAAACAATTCTGAGATATGCAATTTTTTATTACTTTATTCTATGATTACAAAATCATGGCCTTCAGACTCTGCCTACATTTAAACAGCATATTCTGGGTTGATGTGCATTTGAACAGACTGAGCATAAAATCAACCTGGAGCTGGAGCCTATGTTTACTACCCCTGCATCTTTAGCTGCCTCTCTGTGATGCTGAGAAGTCTGGGCTCAGCGTGGTGCTAACGAGACCACGTGGCTTTTGGCTGAGCAGGCTGTGACAGTTTTGGACTCTCTTTTTAGGCTCTGGACAGAGCAAGACTGAGTCCCTCCCAGAATACAAAGAGTATACATAATGCTGCTTTCAAAAAGCTGTACTGTCTGCAGGAGTTCATTCTCCAATTACTAACTTGTCCGATCTCGTCAGCTAGACAGGATCATGAACTACTTCTGTAGGAAGAAAATTACAGTAACAAATGCAGGTAGTACTTCAGGAAATTACATGCTTTTGAGTCAAAAATAAATAAATCTGTGCTTATAAGCACACTAGCAGAGGCAAGGCCCTCCTAGAGATACATTCGTTTGAATAAAATACAATAATGTCTGTTTTGGTTCATGAATATCTAATGACACTTATTGATGAAGTCTGACAAATGCTCAGACTGGATCATTCTACTAAGATTGTTGATTTATATTTAGAAAGAGAGATCCTCATCTCCTCTTCAAAAAGCTGTTATTTAGCATTATGCATGCAAAAAGCCTCACTGCATTCTCCTGCAGAAGTATCTATACTTAAATAACAAGTGAACTATATCTATATTTCGTATAAACTATGCTGACGATATCATACAATATCTGACCCTTCTAAGTTACTACAACCTGTTTACACTTTGCTCAGTTTTTTAGATGTGACTGTTCAGCGCTGTGGTAAGTTTAGATTCTGTAGGCCTAAAGCTAGAAGTTTTCACCTTTCTATTTGCATAGCAAATCTCACTCCTAATCCAATATCCTTGGTGGGCTTTTATGAAGAAAACACATAATACTCTTAAAATGATCTGCCTTTATCACGAATACATAGATGGAAATATGAATTTTTGACAAGGTAGCAGGCTTATGAGAACTTGTTGATACATATAACACATATCCTGCTCCTATCATCATCATGCTGTCTATTTAATAATTCCCATTTAAATACAAGACCTTAGTTGCCACAGCTCAGTAGGAATAATATTAAGGAGATTTACATTTTCCTCCTGAGAAATCTGGAATGCTGTCTCGTGTTTTATCCTTGTGTCTTTTAAACTTGTCAGAAATGCTACTGCCATCATAGCCCTCCATCAGTCAGGAACTAAAATATGTATGGTTGGGGTATGCCTTCTACTAAGCAGCAACTTACCAAAATTGTGAGAGAAATCATTGTTACAAAATACATCAAAAAGAGGTACCTTCAAACAGAGACAGCCAATTTACACTTTTATCCAGTATGTTTTAAATCTGTTCTACAAATTTATTCATTGCACCTGTTGCTCTCCTCATTTGTACAAGAGAAACAATTCCTCCTTGCCCCCACCCCATTTTTAATATCAGTGAATAATAAATAAAGGCAAGAACAGTTGAAAGCCCTCAAGGTGAAGTATCAAAACCACTACCTAATAAATAGGATAAACTAATGAATTTTAGTACAAAGAGACTCAGTCAGATTTCTGAAGACTACAATTTTGGGTACAATTAATGGGAAGTTTAATGACAAAGAGCGTTATAAAGAAGATAAATTGAAAGTGTATTGTTTTGCACTAGATAAATTACACATGGTCACTTATTTTAAGGAAAGAAATCAGCAGCTCCATAGTTTGTTGAGTCTAGAACCACCTGTCCAAACTTTTGGAAACACCGTTTTTACTTGACAACAAGGGCAACATTATTAAATTTTAGAATAAGCATCCCTACATGACCTCTCAATGACACTGCTGTTCAAACCACTGGCACTGATGGAAACAGGACCCAATTTAAATGCTATTTAGTGCCCGAAGAATAATAAACTTGTGACCACTTACAAGAATACTGTTAAGTAGTTTATATTGTACAGGCAGAAAATGATGAAGGTCCCACCTACTTCTTTCGCAAGTGTCTCTTCTGCAAAGTCACAAAACTTGGTAACAATAACCAGACAGGACACAAATATTGACAGTAAGGAGTGAAAGGTAACTGCTATTCCACCACATTGTTCTCCCTCTGTTTATGGCTTTCATCCTACAAAGTGCCTGAAGAGCCAGTGACTTGATTAAGGGATTGGATCCCCTTCTGTCATATGAGGAGGGGCTGAGAGAACTGAGATTGGTTAGCCTTGCTCAGGGGGAATCTCATCGATGTGTATAAATGAGGGGAGAAGTAAATAAGACGGAGCAAGAGACTTCTCAGTATTGTCCAGTGACAGAACAGGAGGAAGTGGGCACAAACTGAAACATGGGAGATCCCACTTAAACCTAAACCTTTTTTTTTTTTTTTTTCCCCACTGTGAGGGTGGACAAACACTGGAATCATTTGCCCACTGAGGCTGTGGAGTCTCCATCCTTGGAGATTTTCAAAACATGACTGACAAGGCCCTGAGGAACCAGGTGCAGCTGTCCCTGCTTTGAACAGAGGGGAAGGGCCAGACATATTCCTGAGGTCCCTCCAAGCTGTCTGTGATTCTGCGAGCTATTCTGGCCTTGAGATTGCAGAACAATTTATGCTTACAGATAAGTATGTGTTTCTGTGCAGCCACCATAGATTCTGAAGCTTATTCCACCTCTGAGCTTATGAAAATACTTATTTTTGGGGTAGAATTTTCAAATATTTTGTTAAAACAAAATTCTGAATATAAAACTCTCCTAATGCCCCTAAAATAAAAACTGCAGGCATTCCTGACTTCCACAATTAATGAACAGAACATCTATGTGTACATCTACATGTAGATGCTTCTTGTTATGTTTTACATTGAGCTGTCAGGACATCATTTTACCAGGCAATTCATTCTGAAAATATTCAATAATAAACTGACATTTGCAGATGGTACAGGAGAATTTTACTTCAGAAGAACTTATACCTCGATGACGATCATCAAGGGCAAAACCAAGGTATTAGTATTCAACACACAAAATGTAGCTGTCTGTGTCCTGTTCATCTTGACAAACACTTAAAACAATTTGCAGATAAAAATTATGTTAAAACACAGTTGAGGCTAAAAGTACCAACTAATTAATTTACAGTAAAATATCCAATAATGGATGTGGCAATGAGCTCAGAAATCAATCATTCTAAACACAGTAGAGTTTATCCCAGACTCCAAACGTAAAGAAATCTGTACATTTGTTAAAGGCAGGAATGCTCTATCAGTGTATTTGTAAACAAGCTTACCAATGGTATCAGTTCAGCAATAGTCACGTACTCATTATAGGCTACTTAATGCAATCCAGGACCAGAGACACTTAAAAGCATTTGGAAGTATCAGCTGTTCCCTGAGAAGTAACATCAGAAAACAAGTAACTAGGAACAGCCCTGCTGCCAATAGCAGGCTTATTGCAATTCAGAGCCCCGCCGACCTCTTTGCGTGCCTACCTTCTAAGCTAAAGTGGAGCAAAGACTTTTTTTTTGCACTCCCCAAATACTTGTAGGTGGTGAGTGTCTGCTACAGACCACCTGATGAGGAAGAAAAAAAAGTAGATGAGGTCCATGATATGTCTAGAAACTTTAAATTATTAAACACCCACTGAATATGCTAAACAATTTAAGGGCAGATTTACCATTAGAGTAAGCTCCCTAGAACAGTGCATACCAGTAAAAGTACATAGTCCTTATAAAAAAGCTGATCAAAAAAAACAAATGTTGGGAAGGAAAAAGCAGATCTACTTGTTGATCTATCTAGCTCCAGTAACTATGGAAGTGAACACAAGGAACATCCATGAGCACAACCTACTCACACAAGGATCCAGAACAAGCTGGGCACCATTCACTGTAATACCTGACACTATTTTTAATGCAATTTAACAAACCTGTCTCAATTACATGTGGTACCAATATATCCATTCAGCAAATATTCCTTCAGTTGCAGTGGAAACTTATGCTTTGAGTCTGTCTGTTCTAAGGAGCCTGCAATTTAGACTGTATGAAGAAAAGGATGCCTTTTTGAGCCTGTTTTACACAATGAGCAAAATACTTCTGTGGTTTCCTAAGAAATTTCTGATGTCAGCCACACAGTCAGACATGACTGCCTAGGAATTAAACTTCCAACTCTCAAATTCCAATACAATGTGTTAATCACAACACCGTTCTTCTTCTGAACGTTCATTTGACATGGATTTAAACCAGGCACCTGATCTCTGAGGTGAGAAATTTTATTTTGCATGAAAGAGTCATATTGAACACTAAACCTACACATTGCCTCATATTGCTATTGATACTACTAAATCCTGAAAATAATCAGGATATCTGCTGTTACTTTTAGAACAGTACCACTAAGGAATTAAAAGCTGTCTTAATTTTTTTAATTTTTTTTTCAGTATGTGGAGACAAGTACGTAATTTTTTACAAGGTAAAATAGTTGAAGATAAAAAGCTGGGAATTTCATACCTTATCCAGTACCTTATCCAGTTTGTGCATTCATATATATAATTTTATACACTTGCAAAATGGAAATGAAACAGAACATTGTGCTTTGATTGCATTTTTGCATTCAGTTTTAAGCAAGAGTAATGACCACTTAAGATGACAAAGAATCAGACCCATCAACTCATCTTTCTTTTTCTTATTAACAAACATCTCATGAATGTGAATATTGCTATTTACACAGCCTAATCCCACACAGTGCCTCCATGACTTCCTGAAACAAGTTACTCTTATGTCTCTATGATGTAATTAAATGTACTTTTACCACTGCTGTGATGAAGAAGTTGTTGGGTAATACACATCAAGTACTGACAGACTGCTTTACAGCTACACATTCATTATTAAAAAGGAAATAAAAATGCACAGTTAGGCTCATTTCCAAAGCAGCAGTTAAAATAAACAATAGCTGAAGCAGAAATACTGTCTCACTTTATATATGTAATTAACTGAAAATACTTTTGGTGCCAAATAGAAGAATGCTATTACAGATTCAAGCATACACACTTATTATACTCTGCAGCTAGGTTTAAACATAACATCTTCATCATTGCACTCTATGCAGTATGGTTAGGAGTATACTTGTAAACTGGAGTTGCCTGATCTTACGCCACACATGCACAAGTATCACAATCTCTCAACAATTAGGAGGGAAGATGTGAAGTAAAGGATACCACCAGTGTCCACAGTGCATTGATAACTCTGGGCAGACGAAGCATCACTCCTTCTAACTACTATAAGAATGCCAAAGTGAGAAAATTCCAACACTACATGATCTAATAAAAACGTGCTGGAAGCATGGGGACACTACTAAGAACTGCAGTGATCCTCTGGTCTACGGCTCTATTAAACCTCTTGATCTTGAAGCCAAAAAAATTGCATTTTAATCCCCTGAACGTCACGTTATTTTGAGTGTATGGTTAGGTTGTGATGACCACTGCACATGCAGAAAATATTCATATGAAACACCACATTTCCATTCTTTTTTCTAGTTCCTGCCTTGCACCCTCCAAGAATGGGATGGTTACATATTGTAAATACCTCCTACTCTGTCTTCTTCAATATTTCAGTACTTTATAAGCATCCACATGAACTCTCTACTTCACGATGGAGTCAGTGATTCATTTCACTAATGACGTGAGCAGAGATGAGGAAAGAATAAGGTTTTCATGCAAGATTCAAAGACTGTTATGGAAACTGCTCGCATGAGGAATGCTAGACTGCTTACATCTACAGCTTCTACGTCAACAAAAATAACAGGCACCTTTTTGCTCTATTCCCAAAACAGCACTGTTAGTAAACCTGTAAAACTCTTAGGAGATTCCAGCAAAAAAATCAGTTTCACTAGAGACAACTGCCAAATATGATCCTTCAGATCTCATTTCTCTATGAAAGGAATACATTATGTTAGACACAAGTAGGTGGAAACATAAGCCATTTAGGCAAAACATCTAAGAGACTCCTGCACAAGAAAATAAACAATCTATTTTGAAAAAGTTGAGCATAAAATACTTTTCCAGTTATCATGCAATGCACACTACATACACAGTTTGTTTTCTACAGAAAAAGGAATGAAGTAGAACACTTACTGATCTAAGTACAAATGTGTGTCCAAGACAAAGATAAGTCCTTATTTTTTTTAATTAATTCAAGTCTTGAGTAATTTCAGTGGGACAAACTGCTTAAAATATGTTCAAAAGAATTCAGCCAAAGGTTCACAATAATCTTTAAAATGTTTAATACTGTTTCATCATTACCTCTGTCATTTTAAATATTAACGGAAGATGCAGTGTTTGAATTCCTGCATCAGATAATTGTAGCTTTTTTTGAAAAACATGTCTTGAGAATAAGACAGCTGTTTACAGAGTTTTTTAACCTAAAAATGACTACCATCATTTATTTACACTTTTTCTTTCCAGAAAAATACTTTGAATTTCTTCTTGTTTATAATTTCATTGTAAGTTGCTTGTTAACCAATTTCATATTTGACATTATATAGCAACATAAAACCCAAGATCTGGTGTAGGACACACGTGATGTAATTAGTACTGTGGTGATCCTCACCAAGATGAATATACCATTTACAAACACCACGTACTAAAGATGAAACAAAACCCAAGGCAGAACATTTGTTTACTGCATCAATCATAAAGCTCCATTTACATTACCAGATATTCCTTATGTCCTCACACCTAGCACCAGAAGGCTGTAGTACATCAAAGGCAAGAAAAATCCCCAAACATAGCAGTAGGCTTTTATACAGAAAATATATATATAAAATAGAAATCAAAATTTAAGGGCCATAAATTAGAAATTGTCACAAGCAATTCTCTCCATTGTTGACTGACTTCTTGGGGGACTGGAATCTGTGGCTTTTGACTCTTGAAATAAACACTGCGTTACTGTGTCACACACTCAAAATACTATGCACATTGTCCTTTTTAGTTTAAAAACAAAAACAAACAAACAAAAAAAAAGCAAAGAAAAAACCCCTCTGGAAGGTTGAATTCAGAATACTCAGTTTGGACATGAATTGCGCAAACCACTAAATCACATCTGTATGCCTCACCAAAGCCAATGATTTCCTAACAAGTGCTTGTACATGAAGATAAGCAGGTAGGCAGAAAGCTACCTTCTTCATTAAGTAACAAGACTGCAAGCACTGCTCTAACTTTCCAGTTTCTGGGTAGAACAAGGGTATGTTGACAGTAACTGAAGTGTACTGCAGAGCAAGTGTAATCTACTTCTTGTTGCAAGCTAACCATCTCTTATAGGGAATTAAAGATTACACCTGGAGGCAATGCTGTTCCTTGTACTAAAGCCTGAAAGATAGGAATCCTGACTTCTTAGGATTCCCAAGCATCTATTACTTCTACTTACTTCCAACCCAAACCATTCTATGATTATTTGCAAAATAAATAAGAGACATTCGCTCAAGTCTGTCTCTCTTCTTTCAGAAAGAACTTTTATGGAAAGCTTGGACCATTCCGCACCCTAGCTAGTTTGCTTTTATCAGTTGTTAAAACAACACATCTTTTATATGTTTATTTTCAATGAGCATAAAAATATAAATGGAGAAGGGTTTAATACAGAACAAATGGGGAACAGTATTTTTACAGAAAACCATAATGCTGAGCACATATCTAACCTACAATGAGACCAACATGTTATGCAAATGCAATACATAGCTCTCCCTTGTATCCAAAGGCTATCTTTTGCTGGGCTACAGGGGTATATGTTGCTTTACTTTCCATATGCTTTTTGAATACTGCCCACCATAAAGGAAGATAAAAGGTCATTTAAATTTTAAACATCCAAGCGTTACAGGGGACCGTGTTATACCCTTATAAATTACTGACAAATTACACTAGATATACTATTCTTGAAAATGTCTCATCTGTCCAAAAAAAATCATGCAAGTGGCAAAAAGAATCTAGTACTAGAAAGTTGTTCCATCTTTGTAGACAATTTTCATACGTAAAATTGTTCTTACCTATAAGATGCTTCAACCTTTAGTTAAAGCATGAAATAGGATGTGGATACCCTATACAGAAGAGTAGGAACTATGCTAGTCTAAACCCATTTAAACTTAGTTTTTCTAGTAAGAAGTAATCATTGCCTGGCCAGCACAGACTCAGTGGAACTATGTTACATGCTATACTCCATATTCAGTGAGGTCTGCCTTTCAGAGCAGGGACCTGAATTCCAAGGAAAATATTTAGAATTTCATACCAGAACTTGTACTCTAGATTCTGCTCCACAACCCTTCTGTGACTTCTTTTTAGTTTACTCAAGTTTCTTCTTATTCTGAAATGTATCTTCTACCTGGAGTTTTGGTTGGTTCCTTGCATTTGTGAGATAAGCAGGTACATTAAAAAAAAAAGAAAAATAAATAAATAAAAAATAAAACCTTGAATATGCTAACTCAGAAATAGAAGTCTTACAAAGAAAAGCGCAAGTTTAAGACTTAAAAAAACAAAAGATGGTAAACATACATTTACACAGACAGCAATTCCAGCTCCCCAGATTTAAAATATTTATCATTTACTTGCTTACAGGAAAATACCTTTGAAAAAGACTCTTAGTCATTAAGCCCAGTGGCCTCTGGCACAAACAATTACAAAGTACTCATTGCAATGCAGTTCATTCCTGCAGGGACCTCCTAACTATGAAGGTACTTCAAATTGGTATTCTGCAAAGATGTGATCTACTGCCTTTCTCCTAGAGAAAGAGAACAGCCTAACCATCTCCTCCTGCATCTGTGCATGGTCCAGAGGAAAGCACAAGCTGCTAAAGCAACTATTCTGTAACAGAGTTTTCTCTCTACATTAGTAGCACTCAAAAACGTTTTTGGGCTCCTGCTCTGCTCTGTTTCTAGCTATACTAGACTGATTAATTTTGGTACATGGTAGAAAAAGAACAGCAACTGTGCATTCAGCAGTTGGATATCCTTGCACTATTCAGCTATATAGCTTGTAAGGAATCACTGCATCCGTGTATTTGGTATAGCTCCAGGGAATGATGCATGCAGAGCTGGTGACTTCCAAGTGAGTGTTGCTCATGTTAACATCATAAAATGAGCAATGATGGAGTATCAGGCTTTTTAGCCACTACTTAAAACCTGTGCAGCCCACAAAATAAATAGAAGTGAGTGATTAAAAGAAAAGTTACTATAGTTTAGCAGCTAAACTAACACGGGAAGCAATTTAACAGTTCCTGTAACACTCCTGTCAAATATTTGAATACTCGCAATCATTAATGCCAATATTTTATCACTCACTTTTAGAGCAGTACTGCACTAAGCAGTCTGACCTAGCTTGAATTACCAAATGCTCCTGCAGCACAGGCTCCTGAGACATTCCTCTGTTCAGGATGCTCAGCAATGTTTATGCTTTTCTTAATGGTACGAAAGCACAGGAATCAACTGCCAGTTGTCACCTGCAAGGAATGTTTACGCTTATCTCTGTGAACAAGGCAAGTCTCAGCCACTCCAGTAAGCAAGGCCATCCCACTTCTTGAGGGACAACAGGAAGGCCCTGCATCGTCCAGCTTTCAGCATTGTGGATTTTTATCACACGGTTACATTATTATTTCTTTCCTCCAATCTGCCTGTCTCTTCCCACAAATACCACGTTCAGAACTCATCCATGAGATCCCTGTCACAGCTTTAGAAGCAACGGTTAGTTTCTCCTGATAAAGTACTGTGCATGAATCTCGTTTGTTTTATTGACAAGGAAGCCTGAAAGCTGGCTCCCCTGGCAGCTGGACAAGGCCGTGTGGTGCGGTAAGCTGAGGGAAGGCCTGTGCGGGCGTTACCATGGCACTGAGCCACCACACGGGCACTCACTCGGCCTGGGCACCGTGCTGACCGCCGGCGGGTAGCTGCCCCGTGGCTTCAAGC
The DNA here is from genome assembly GCF_013377495.2 of Cygnus atratus. NCBI lineage: Eukaryota > Metazoa > Chordata > Aves > Anseriformes > Anatidae > Cygnus > Cygnus atratus. The sequence goes on from NC_066368.1 coordinate 17,721,314, forward strand.
TCAGGCAGCAGGAGCTTACAGCTGCTTAAAATCACATGGATGTGCCCTAACGCACAGTTAGTTGAAGGAATAAAATAGTACCTTTGTACCTCCAAACAGCACACCCAAGTTCTTTACAGAAACATATACCTGCATGACTAGCACCTCTCCCTGAACCCAATTTGTCTGTTACACTCCTTTGTCTAAATAGACAACCTTTAGGTAAAACCAATCTTTCAAACTGTAATTATTCATTCCTCACACACTTTACACCTGTGCTAAGATGCTGGGGAGAAATCCTTTAAAGAACAGAATTTATGAGTATTATAATGGATGAATTATGGTCACACTAATAGCCTAAACTATGAAACGTCCTAATATTTTAGTCCTTCAGCCTTAAAATAGTTACATTAGAACTCTCTCATTTTTCCACCTAACACCCTGCCGTACCCAAAATACAGAAATTCTGCTGTTAAATTGGTATGGTTTCAGCAATTCTGGGCTAGGTCTTTGCAAGTATTCTTTATATGTCAGAGGTGCCTGAGAGCCCCCGTATAGGACAGGTAGATGGGGGTGGTGGGGAGGGTTCTCCGCCACCAGGGAAGAAGTCGGAGGTGCGGAGTCTGTCTGCACCTAGGGGTCCAGACTCAGAGATCACCTAACTTGCTCCAGCAGTTCACGTCCCTCTGACCCAAACCCATTTCCAGTGCAGCAATTTAGTAAGTATCCAAGTATCCAAGAAAGGAAGCCCAGAGATTACCTTAGTGAAATATGGAAGAACTGCTTTCACAATATATACTGCTCTATTTATGCAGTTCTTCCACCAACGTAAATACACACACATTACCAAGAACCCCAGATGCCGGAATGAATTCAGTGAGAATATTTTTCATCAGAAAATTCCACCTCTCACTTCTCAGATCTCATCACACCAAGTCAAACCTGGAAACTAGGACTCACAGACCTTCCAGATAGCAACAATTACAGACTCAGTGGAGATACTGCCCACAGAGCACGATGACACTTTTCCCATATTTCGCCTCCAGCTAGAGCCTTCTGTGTTCTTATAGTAACAACCTCTACATTCTTTCTGTCCATGATGGAGAACTACCTCATGATTTCTCCCTCTACTTCCTTTTGTTTTATAGGCGATAACCATACTTTTCCTTCAAATTGTCTGTTTGATTGGCATAATTACAATAAACTCAAAGCAACTATTTCCAACTTGTCCTAAATCTGCAATTACCTGAATAGCAGAGCTGATCTATTGGACAGTTATACCAAAAAAGGGATCCATCTGTAAGTTCATTTGTATTAGTTTCTTGCTAGGTAAGTTAAACTTGATCAGTCTGAGGGTTCAATGACTGCCAGGGCTCAATGTCCGAGATAGCATTTCCCTCTTTCAGTAGCAGTGACAGCAGACATCTGAAACTGCACCATTAGTTCAAAGTCTGCTGCTGTTGTTTCAGACCCAAAGGGCTTGTATGCCCAGTCATTTGTGTTTCCCTATTGTATTAGTTGATCTAGCAAGAGCTATTATAACTTGAGAAGCCAGGTGTTACAGAAAAGCTCCTCTATTATAAGTTTGTCACTGGTTTCCTCCAGCTTCACGCTGAATTCACCAGAAAAGCTCCTCTGCAATAATGGAAATTTTGAATTGTAGACCAATCCCAAACACATTTATGTTCCAGATTTTCAGCAGTGAATACAAAGAAGTTACATATCAATAGTAGACTTTAAACACCTGCCTGTGTGAGGCACCAACTGTCACTGAGTGCTTTATTTAAAACAAATCCATTTGCATTCTGTGATTACTGTCCGCACAAAACAGTTGCAAATTTTGCTAAGTATGTGGAATGAAAGCATGAAAATTTACTTTATCTGCAATATATCAAAAGTGTTATGATAGAAAGCCGAAAATATTGGTTTGATTAAGCAGCCCTTCAAAATCACTTTGTAAGCAGGGAAATTCTACAGCCAGAATCAACCAAGAGCACTTAGCCAAAATATCACTTATCACATACAAAGGATCTTTTGTCTCTGCAGATACTACTCATGATTCTTCAGAAAAGTAAATAATGATTTTATAAAACCATGAAAGAAAGAAACATCTTTAACTTCATTCAATCCACACATCGGCTATTTAAGAGATGATCTTCCATCTGAAAAAAAGAACTGTGTTTTCAGTATAAAATTAATCAAGAGCTTGGTTTCTTATATATTCTATTCTTCTTCTTGAGGGAAGAGATAAATATAATTGCACTTCCTTTAATTAGTGGTGATGGCTTCTCTAAAAATGACTCAAGACCTCAAGACTTTTTTTTCTTTTATCTCAAGATCAACTACTTTTTCTGTGGCAGAGAGAATTTATCTGTCAGATCTGATAAGTGGTAACTAGCACTGAAATCTGTCTTCAGAGTATTTAATGTTTGGATTCTATTATTGTAACATGCTTTGGTAGTACACAAAGATTCTAATAGATACAACACAATGCAAAAAGTCATCTGAAAAATTGTATTTAAGAAACTTAAATAAATAGATAATCCTGACACATTTTACATCCCAAAGTAAAGTGTTGATTTCTCTGAGGGACTCTGAACACATACTGTAATAACCTAACAAACAACCCTTCAAATCCAAAGTAAATTAATCAGGTGATGGTATTTTACCAGTATTGTTAAAAAGAAGAACCAGAACTAGGAAGCACAATGGGAAGTCTCCTGCTATTGAAAGGAACTCCAGTGCCTCTACACAGAGCTTTACATAGAGCTTCATAGAATCACGAAATTAATAGCTTTTTATAGGTCATGTCATCAGTATTACATTGTATTACTATGCCAGCAACTGCTAAGGAGACTTAATGTTAATATTTGGAGAGCTTCTTTTAGTACTCAAACCTTGCTATTGATCAAGGCCAGTAAGTGCTATCACCATACTGACAAAACTAAAATAGAAATTATGACCTTACAAATACTTTAAATCTTCAGGTACTTCCTTTCTGCATCACAAATTCACAAAGTGTGAAAAATGTAGTGATTAGGAGAAAGCCAAGAGTAAAAATTGAGACTGCTCCACAACAGCAGCTTTTTCATGTGTTAGGACGCTCAGTGAAAGCTACAAAACACGATAAAAGAGCACTTACTTCCATGAATAAACCCCACGTTTAAATGAATGAAAGCAAAAATGGAATGTCTGCAGGCAGATGAAAATAAGAATTAATCCAAGCGTGCTCTCATACATTCACACTATCCGTATGAGTGCATACTAAAATACATTGATTTCTTATATGATGATATAAACTTAAAGAAATGCAAATGTTAGTGCATATTAAAATGTTCCATTTTATAGTTCTAAAGAAAAATCTTGTATATTCTACTTCTGCACTGTCTCATAAAAAGTCATAAATTCATCTCTATGACCATGTATCTACCAGTTCACAGCTGTTGCAAACTCAGTTGGTTATTTTTTTGTTTGGCTGGTGAAATGGAATCCGTTAGTACTGACAAACTGCTACACAACAATTACACTAGTTCTAAAAAAGTAATCTATGAACAGTAACACTTTCAAGGACCACTGTAAAGAGAAATTAATATAAATGTACCAGGTAACCCGACATTGTAAATCCATATATTCCCTATACTGTGATACAGGGCCAATGTGAAATCACCCTTGTAATTACAAGTTGAAGATAAATTGCTTCCCTGTCATCAACTTATAACCATACCACTTGGTTCCTCATGGAAACAGTCAGTTGCAGCAACTTCATCTGTCTATACTCAGTGCAAGCAGTCTCTAACTCCACATCTTTGTGAAGGAAGGCTCAGATATGAAAAGAAGTGTGTGATTCCAAGCTTGCAGCTCAACTAACGTCTACTCAGGGCACCGCAAGGTATTTTGGCTACACTGGAACATCGCAAATCATATTTTTATTTTTATCTTTTAAGAAGGACTAGAAGAAACCATGAAAATATTGTGTAAGTAAATTACAACCAATCTGTGCCTTGCAGAAGGTCATCACTAGGACTGTTTCCATATCCATCACATTTGAGAATTCCTGTGAGATTTTTCCTGCTGAACTACGTTAAAACAAAACTGAAGTCTTATTTTTCCTAGAGCTTAAGTTTGCTCTTGGTAGCATTCATGGGCTCCCTCAGAGGAGCTTCAAAACAGTCACAAAAAAAGTGAATTTAGATTTGTTATGCTCCTTCATTCATACTGTTGTCTATTTAAAGTTGTATTTTACTTACAGTGGTGGTTTTCAGACAAATGTCCTATTCAAACTGCAAAACAGTTGTTTGGGTTTTTAGTTGGACTGGGACACTGGAACACACTAAAGATTTAAGCAAAAACATCTCAGATGGAAGCTATTGTTTATTACTTATTTCCATAGAGACTGGAAGCCAAATCAACCAAGATACCAAAGTGCTGCAAAAGTTACAAACAGCACCAGTGACAAAGTGTTCCCCAAGAGCTCACAGGAGAAAAACTAAGATGTAACAGGTGAGCTAAACAAATGTGCAGGGTGGGGTTGGGAAGATGGAAGTAAGAAAAAGGATGTAAGAAATTCTACGTCAACTACAAACTATGACCCTCCCTGCTGGTATCAGATTTTACTCACTGATTCAGCTGTCTGCTATCCATATGCACAGGGCCATAGATTTTTCTAAGGAAGTCGATAATTGCCAGAAAGTTGCCAGAAACAATGCATCTTTGTCAAAAAATAATTTTGTAAAGCTGCCATCAATAATATGCATAGAATGAATCATACCAATGAATCAGGAAAAAAATACTGTTTCACCATTTAGGTCCCAACACTATTTCCTGATACATCTACATTAGAGATTAACTGTGTAGAAAGTGTTCGTTTTGATAAGAATTTGGTTTGAGTTGAAGCAGTGTGACTGCGAAGTGGTGTTCCTCCCTGTGGAAGAACCCGTACTGAAGCTGTGCACAAGGGCAAAAGGCACCCCATTTGCAGCATTAGAGTTGTGTTTGTATACGTATACACATACACACACAAATGTATACACCTAAACATGGCTCTTCAGCAGTCTCTGCCCAATGCCCATGTACACTCTGTAAACCAAATAATTAGTGCAAACTCAACTGCCAGTGAAAATTAAGTGTAGAAAAGCAGTTCTTGAACCCTAACAGACTGCAACAAACTGAAGCCCAGTGAAGCCTCCCTCTCAGGGCTGAAGCAGTCAGTAAAATAAAGGTATCATAAGGAAGTGAAGATCCTCTCAGTAACTTCTACTGTCATCTTTAACCTCTTCTGAGAAAGAAAGTCTTCTTTTCCTTATGAGGTCTCTCGTGAAAATAGGATTCTTACTAACATTATGGCAAATTAGCGGGCTATTTTTGTATTTTATTTCATCCAAACCTAAAACCATACAAAATAATGACAAACAAAGGAAGAAGATTCTTCCACAACAGAAAATAAATGACTGATGACCAGTAGCAAATGAACAGTTTGGCCAGATGTTAGGAAAGCTGCTGAGACAAAGATGAATTCAGCTATTAATAATGGGGTAAATGGTTTCAGCTTTAGGTAGCCTGTCAAATTTAGTTGTTTCACAAGTAAGAACTAATAGTGACAGCTGTTGAGACCATAGTGGTCAAGTAACACTGTGTCTTTCATTCCAGAAGTGTCCTGCATTTGGCAACAGACAGTTTTTGTTTTATAAACAACAAATATTATTTTATAAACAACAAAACTAAGACAGAGAAGGTAACGGCACACACGCAGCTAGCCGCGCACACTCTTGCCATTGCACGGTGGAGCTTGCTGCCTGCACTGCACCTGCTCTGCTCATTGAGGGTTTCAGTCTCAAAGTCTGTCAAGCTGGTACTTTCCATAACACTACATTTACTGGAAAAAACGTAACGTGAAAAACGCAGCAATCAGGGAAATAAGCATCCCTCTAGGAAATATCTAAGGTACTATTTACCAACATTCAAGAATAGACTGGCTACAAGTCTAATAACAAAAGTGATAAAAAGAGACACAACTTGTTGTAGTGTCAACTTTTTTAACTTAAAAATTTTCTTAATATTTTAGAATCCTACTTCAGACTATTAATAGAAATTAACTATCTTATTTAACTTTTCTTTACACAAAACTGCAACAATTTTAACTGAGGATTTAGGGACCAAATGACTGCCAGGCTGATGTATACTTGGTACAAAGTTTTCAATGAAGAAGTTGAAGAAACGATTCTTTTTGAGCACCACCAATATTTCTTTCCACACCAGTAGTTCAAAACTTTGCTTGAGACTGCTGCATCTGTCTAGAAAGAGTTTTTAAAGCAAAAACTGTGAAGGGGAAAGCATCAAATTTATTTTCTTTCCGTTGGGATGTTAACCATCCATTTCCAGCTGAGATAGCTAGAAGAAGGACTTGCAAAGGTGCTGTCGGCACCAGTCTTTCATTGCACAGAATCTGCAAAGCAGCTGATACCATGAACTGTTTTTTGAGCAAAGTACTATTCATTTCAAATAAACATTATAACATCACCCTATTTTTATTTACAAAAGGGCATAAGACTATATTTATTCACAAATTAACCATACTAAGAACAAAGCCTATGTATCCCAACATAACAAAAGCCAGCATACAAAGTTCAGACACTCCACTTTTATCTGCATTGCCCTCCGCAGTTCTCCAAGTTGTGCTGCATGTCCTACAGTAAGCTGCTTATCAATCCTAAAAATGGCGCTGCGCAGAAGCAACCTTAAACCAATCTGTTTTATCTCACTTCATTTTGCACATTCTGCAGGCTTAAAAGTGAACTCTAGCATTTTTCACTTTTACTTTCAAGCCCAGGGTGCATAGAAAGCAGGGGAAAAAGGCTGAAGCAGAGTGGTGAGTCCACTTACAGCGTTACTTACTGTACTACTTTCAACTGAGGTCTATTTGTAGGCACGTATAATGCTATACATAGTGTATGCTTCTATCTTCTTTTTAAGGAAATTAACTAAGAAAGGATGGGTGCTGTCTGACTATTGATTTAAATGCACCTAAGAAATGGTATTTGTTGCTGTTTGTCGGCTTTACCACCCAATATACCTAAGAGGATCTGTTCAGAGAACTGTTCAGCCACAATCAGGATTAACTTCGTTAACTTCAGAATCTTCTGACCGTGAGGCGTTCAGAGCCACACAATGAACGCTGAAGTAATACATAAACAAACACCAGAATGAATCCTTTCCGTGACTGATTTATTTCTCCATTTCTGTCTGGAGAACGGCTAGAGGTACGAAACACAGGCAGCTAGATAAAGGATACCCAATGCCAAAGGCGACAGAATGGTTTACCAGTAAGAGGCGCAAAGATCTTCACATACTTTTACATTGTAAAACTGAGTGCTTGTATTTGTACAGCACCACCTCCCCATCATAAACAGGGGCTTCATTTCTAGGCACTGGCAGGTATACCAAGAAAAGAGGTACAAAATTCAAAGTCCTGCCTCTGTACAGGGAGAGACAAACATGTCAAGAAAAAGTAGAAAATGGCACTCAACTCTGGAATCAAGTCAGAGTTGAAAGAAAAACTATACAGAGGACCCAGCCTTAATCCCATTTAAAACAGCAACAGGCAAGAGGATCGGGAGCAGAACTCTATCTAGGTACAACTCTAGCGTGTTTATTAAACAAACCAGTTTAATTTGTTTTCCAAATATGTATTTATGTATTTACTGCAGAGACTAACTATTTTTGCTTAACAAAACTAAGCAAAACAAATCCCATATTAAAAGGATCTGGGATCTGTCTCAGGTTTTGGGCTACGGACACGGTGCAGTACCATTCCTGTTTTGTATGTTTTGTTTAAATTTGATTTTAAATTAACACTTTGAAGGGCGCAGTTACTTAAATCTCGTCATTAGCATCCTTCCTCTGAGGACGTGGAGAAAACGGAGGGTAGGAAGCCGATGCAGAAACAGGTTACCCCCGGACCGCCAAGAATGCAGCCGCTGAGGGCTGCAGAACTTCCACAGCCCTCACAGTACCCCCAGACAGCCCGGGGGCGTCGGGGCCCGCCTGTGCCCTAGGAGCCGAGGCCAACCCCTGGCCCCCAGCGCGCTCCTGTCCCCTGGCCGGCCGTGTGTGCGCGGCGAGATGATTCACTTGCTTTTATTCCACGGAACCGATGATTCACCCCATCCATCGCATCACGCTAACCGCGCACATGAAGGATGGGGCGGAGGGGGGGAGCAAAAAATCAAGTTCTTTAAACTTTGTTCTGCCGGAGCGTTTATTCGCGATGAGCACCGAGCCCGGCACCCCCCCCCCACCACCACCACCCAACACGTGTCGGGAGCTGCCGCCCCCTCGGGCGGGATGGGCGGCGCGGCGATGGGGACGAGCTCCCCGCCCGGCCCGGTACCTGCCGAGGGAAGGCAGGGCGGGCTCGTCCCTCGCCTCCTCACCGGCGCCTTATGTAACCGGCCGCCCCGCCGCCGTGCCAGCGGGATCCCGGCTGCCGCGGCTCGGCCGGCCGCTCCCGGAGCGCCCGTCACCGCCCGCCGGCCCCTCGGGCAGCGCCGAGCCCGCATCTCGCTCCCTCATTAGCGGCTAATTAACGAGGAAAAACTTCCTCGGCGGCCCCCGCCCCAGCGGCGGCGCCGGGAGCGGTGTCACGGCCGGCGGCCGGCCGCCCCCCGCCCGCAGCCGCGCCCCGGCGGGCCCCTTACCTTCCCCCTGCGGAGGCCGCGGCACCCACCCGCGGGCGCGGTGCGGGAGCAGGGAGCGGGCAGCGGGGTGCGTGCGGCGGCGCGGGCGGCGCCGGCTGGGCGGGCGGCCGGGGGGCGGGGAGGGCGGTTGAGGCGGTTGGGCGGCGGGAGCGCGCCTCGCCGGAGGGGGCGGCGGGGGGAGGCTGCGGGGCGGCGCGGGGAGCGGAGCGGAGCAGGGCTGAGGGGCGAGCTGGGGGCGGAGGGGGGTTTCCCGGGGCTTGTTTACGCCCCGCTCGGTGCACGCGCTGCGGTGATTGGACGCAAACTGGGGCACTGCCCCGGGCGGGAGCCGCCGGCACGGTCGTAAGCGGGGGCGCTCGGCCGCCCGTGGAGCCCCCGGGGCGGATGAGCCACCCGCGCCCCGCCGCCGCACAGTACGACGGGTGCTCCGCCACCGACCACCCGCCCTCCCCTCTGCCCTCCTTCCCTCCCACCCTCCCTAGTCGCTGCCCGGTGCGGCGCTCTGCGCACGCGCGGCGCTCTGGCGGGGGCCCGCGAGGCGCATGCGCCCTGCGCCGCGGCCGCGCGCATGCTCGTGAGGGGGGCGGTGAGGCTGGTGCGGGGCCGCTGCCCGCTCCCGGCTGTCGCCTGACGGTGCTCCCCGCCCTTGGTAGAGGGCCGGGGGCTGTGAGGCTGGTTACCCGGGGAGGCTTTATCCCAACTTTGTCGTTTCTGCCGTGACTCGCTTTACCCTTGGGAATTTCCAGTGAAATAAGTGTGTTTAACCGAGGAATTAAGGAGAATGTAACAGAATTGTATAACATTACTCATGTGTTCATTAACTCGTTAAGCAGCTCCTTGTCATTAATCCCTTCCCGCTGTCAACAATAGCAATAAACTAATACCAACATATATGCCATGAAGGCTCTTTGCGGCAGGAATCCCCAATCTGCACTCAGTATGCACCACAGGAATTTCCCCGACTCACTTAAAAATGAGTAAGCTTCTCAATCAACTTTCCCTGAAACTTAATAATAAAGCGCACTCAGCTTCCTCGAGCTGGTAACAGAACCAACATCATTCTGAGTAACCTGCTTCGTGCTGCCTCCTGCGTGGGGTTTTGGCTCAGGGCTCTTGCTAAGGACGTGCTCCTCACAAACCAGTGGAGCAGCTGGCCAGCAGTCAGGACCGCTGATGCTAACAGCAAAGCATTCTCCTGCACGTTAGCACCTTTGCAAGTTTGACTGCACTCTTAAAGAAAGATGGAATGGCGAGAGAGCAGTTTTGAAGGGTTCACTCTAATCTATCCATGACACTTTCCAAGTAACATTACATTAAAAAGCAAGCAAACAAAAACATTACCTACGGAAGAGTTCTCTTGAGCCTTATTAATATCTTTTTTCCTTTTTGCCACTTCAAGCCTTCCTGTGAGCACTTTCCAAGACATCTGAGTTTAAGATACTCACCTGACCACGTCACAACATTACATTTATTTAGACGACAATGTGCACTGTCAGAAAGTGGACATTTTGAGGATTTGCTGGTCAGACTAGTGTTTGCCTTGACTGCTCGGTCAGCTGTTAGTAATAATCGGTTTTGTGATAATCAGCCAGATTTGTGGCATCAGAACAGTGCATTCAGCTTCTTTGAGTTTATACTCAATGGGTGTAGCACAATGCACAGAGTATTTTTAGAGATTAAGACAAACTTCACTGAAAATAAACTGGGCTGTTCATGCTTGAAGCAATTGCATCAGACTTACTGAAAACTCAGACATCTCCAAATTATTTTACCTGGGTTCTATCCTTAAAGTTTTTCATTTTGTCTGTTTGCTTGGGGGTTTTGTTTGTGTGTAAGTAGAATTTCTGACTATAAGCTTTCACTTGCAAAAGAGGAACAGGTTCTGGAGTATGAAACAGTTCCAGAGAGATACAGCAGTTCTCAACTGCATCTGCTTATCTGAAAAATAAAAATAAAAATAAAGAACAGAAAGGGAACAAATTCCTTCCTAGTCTCTCCTATATTTGAAGGCAGTTGAGCACTCACAATGATTTTACTGGAAAACTAATCCTTCCTTAAAACTTCTGAGAGATCCGCTGTTTCTGGGAGGTATGATAGCATGAAATGGTAACACGTAGAGGGCTGTCTGCCAGTGAGAAACAACCGGTGCCTACAGTGGGGTCATGGGAGAAACCATACCACAAGACAGAGATACTAAAGCTTTCATTGAAGAAGAAATTATAGCCACCAGTGATGGTCTAGACATGGAAGGACAGAGCTCAGAGCAGATTAGCTATCTTTAACAAGACAGCAAGGAAGGCATACAATAAAAGCAATACAAAACACAGTTCAATATTAAGGATCACTTCTCTGAGTATTCTCTATCTAAACAACAGATGTGGGTTTCCCCTTTCAAGGTTTTCTTCACAGCCAAGGTGGCCACAGATTTAAATATAAGTACATACTATAATATATAATTGTAAATTTAGATGAAAACTTATCTTCTTACATGCTTACCTGGCTCCTAGGAGACACCAAAGAGCAGGAAACTAATAATCCAAGCTCAAGAGCTTGCACCACTCACTCTATTTGTTGTAATGTAAGGACCTAAGACAATCAATTAGCTGTGAAAACCTCAACTACAGATTCCAGTTTTATTGTATGTTTTAGATGATACTGAATTAGCTTTTAGTGTAATTAGCTTTCACAGTGAACTTTGCATACTGCTGAAGAGGGTTTGTCTAGTTCAAGACTGAGTTTTCTAATTATATTTCTTTCACTTCCTCTGCTGATTTTATTTCTAGTAGTGTGTGGAGCCTTAAACTACTCTGTGGGGCTCTGTTCTTGATCCTGGGCTTTTTAGCATCTAGGTGTTTCCTCAAATTGATGGCTTGTATAAGCTGTCAGTTAATTGTGATCAGAGCAGCAGCCACTTATCTATCACCTCCTCTGATTACACATCTTTGGAGAACTGGCACGAATGTGGTTTTCAACTGTAAAATTTGTGGTTGGGAAATATTTTTTTTTAAACTAAACCAAAGCAAAATCAGCGTTCAGCTTGGTTCTCAGCAGTTCCTACATTTACAGTTGTATGTTAATTTACGAGCCATTAGCAGATTCTGCCTGTCAAAGAAGCCCACATAATTTCCACTGAAAGTTAAGCCATAACCTTTAGGTATATGTTTATCTTTCAGGTCCCTGGCTGTCAGTTTCAGATTTAATCTACATAAATATCACCGGATACCCTCTCTACCTCCTCAGGAATATTGCCAGGATACATTTTTCCATTTCCAAAGCTTACATAGAAACTGCAATTCATGGCTTTTAAATATCTAGCATTAATTATATAGCTTTCTTATGAGCTAGGACTTTTTGCCAGAGTGAATGATGAGTTCCTCTTTCCTTTCACCCGGAATTTGACTACTAAGCTATCTTGTTTAGCAAAGTACTAGCACACTCATGACTACTTCTATTTGGAAAGAGATCATCACCACTCCTAACTCCATATTTAGAATCATTATGCTATTTTAGAGTGATTTTGCATTTCAGTTCCATTTGTTGTACATATTACTCTGTCATATGCAATAGGCTCTCCAAGCAAGGTTATTAGTTGTTTAATTATCAGCTGTAGGCACCCTTGAGTTTCAGCTTTGCTGAGCACAGCTTAGTGGCACTCTGATTCCAGAGGATCTCACACCGGCAGTGAGACTAAATTATGGATTCTGCTTTTTGGTGGGTATTTTTAAGTCAAGCATTGTTTTACTTCTGTTATATAAATACTGAAATACACATGAATTACGCAGCAGGAAACAAGTGCCCCCTTGCTGCTCAGTTGTAGAGGGGCAGGAAGAAATGTAAAAGGTCGTTCACCTGCTCAGCCCTGGCTTCAGCTCCAGCAAGACGGATTGCCAGAGGATTTCTCTGTTCCTTGTCAGTTGGAATAGCTACCTAGTAACAAAGTTGGTACAAAGCATACTACAAGAAAATGTAGGAGCTTACTCTTTTCTCAGGGCAAAGCCATTGAGATCAGTGGATAAGCAGCATGCTTAATATTGTTCATTGGTGAGTTGTAAATAAACGACAAACATCTTTTAGTTGCCAGCCTCCATCTGGTACCAAAGACAAACATCTCTGGTGTTGGAGCACAGCTACTGCAACATCAGGCATTGTGCACTCCTGCAAAGAAGGCAGGAGCCTCCATGCCATGGACCTGCTCTGCTGCTTTGAGACAGCTCATCTCCAGTCACACCTTTCCAGAAGCTTTCACTACTTCCTTCTATTTCACTTTTTTTTTTTTTTTTTATGTACCACCTGCCATAGCTTAGTATTACTGTGAAACAGTGAAATATTTGAGTTTTAATGTCAGGGAAAGGTGTTTCCCAGCAGTAATTTGAATTTCATCATTTTATGCAATGCGAACTAAGATATGATTACATTACATATGAGACTATTACAACATCTCATTTTGTAGAAGGGATAAAGAATGTGTGAATGACTATGGGCAATCTCCCTCCAAGAAGGAGAAGGATACAGACAGGTTGTCTCCTAATAATGAGCTGTTTTTTTCACACTGGGAAGTTCAGCTCATAGAGAATTGCTATAGTAGATGTAAATAGAATGAAACGCTAGTAAATCTCTTTGAGTGGGTTGGATGGACTTTGGTACAGAAATACATTGGATAAGACTGATTCCTGTGCTCAATAATCACAGCAGCTATTTCCAAGCTGTTTCCTTCTGTCAGCAATGCTATGCTTCTGGAGAAATTCAGGGCATAATTACTGAACAGTCAGTCCTTGGGCAGCCCAGAGACCATGCTAGGCAAACAGTTGCTCTTATGCTACCAGGCGGAAGGAATGAAGGAAAGGAGGATGACAGAGCAAGGTCTCCAGGAGCAGTTTCCCTCTTCATTTACTGATGGGGACATAACTGATCTCCTGCACTTTCCCTCTGTAGCCTATGGCTTGCTAAACAGCTCGTAAATCAAGTGAGAGAAGTAGCTGCTTAGATCGTTCAGCTCATCTAAGCAAGATGCCTAAATATGGATCATGCACATACCCAACCATGTAGATATTTTGGGGTTATCCTGAAGAACAGTATTTCCTGCATTGAATCTTTATTTTCTTTTGACTATTTTGATTTGGGCTAACATTGATGTAAAAGAAAGTAGGGGTAGATTTTTGTAGTAGTTAAAATCCCTAGAAATCTGTTTTTTGTTGTTGTTGTTATTGCTAGAGTTTGTAATAAAACACCTGCAGGGGGTCTTGCTGACAACATGAACAGGAAGATAAATTGCATCCAATCAAGTTCGTGTATTACACCAATTTCTAAATTAGATCTCAAAATCTTTAAGGTCACAAGTGTTTCATCTCATATGTGTGGTTCTTTTTGTGGTCCTCACTAGGGCATCTGAAAACATTAGCAGTAAAAGGACAAACGTATTATAAAGTTTTATTGGTATGTCAGATAGAATGTAAGAATGAATTTTTTTAAAGGTAAAGAGAAAAAAAAAAGTTCTGCTTATGCAGTATTTAGTTTCAGTTTAGCCTGTGGACCTCACTGAAAAACAAACAAGTTGTGAGGGGATTATATATTTAGGATGGAGCAGTTGAGGTCTCCGTGTAGCTTAGTAGAGATGTGGATACTGGAGATTTCCTTTAAGACAGGATGCAACAGTGCAAGGAAGAACTGTAATGGCAACTCCAGCCCACAAATAAGATATCCTCTTTGAATTTATTTAAAAAGAAGCAGCTGCTAAGAACTCTTCCCACAGGGTAAAGCACAGATGGATTCAAAAGTTCCTGTACAAGAAGCAGCTTTTCTAATCATTAAGGATCAACATGTTCCCTATCAAATACTTAGGATGACACAGCATACACAATATTGTAGGAAAAAGCTATTTCATAGCACATACAAAAATGCACACTACAAAATTGCATTTTTCTGTCTCATATCATGAACATATTTTATGTGTATGTACCTGCATGTCCCTGATGGCACCATCACTTGGAACACAGTAACATTCCTTATAAGCTTCATCCCAGACAGCAAGGATCCAGGAGTTCTTAATCCTGAATGATTTTTAAAACCATTATAAAAATATATCTGAGCAGTCCAAGCAGTTACCATTGAAAACATATATATTGCCTAATAGTAATCTATTTTGAAAATGAGCCAGTGAAAGATTTGCTTATCAGGCGGTCACATACTAGTATATTTTCTTGGCAAACATAGAAAAGATTTTCACCCAAGAGATAAGGACAAAGAACTTGAAAGACTGCTCTTTATACTTCTAATCAGAACGGTTACCAGGGTACTCTGGTTTATGAAACACATAAAAATTCTTCCACTACATAAAAATTTTCACACATTAAAACATGGAGAGCCTATAGTTGTAAATCCATGCAGAAAAAAACATAGTGCTTCCATAATTTGATCTGTCATATTCAAAACCAGGTACTGCAGAGTTCCATAATGGTACATTGAGCATTATTTATTATCTCATTTTATTTAATGAGATGTCCGGTCTCATTAATATCAGACTCTGCTATTTACAGATGAATTTATAGCAAACTGAAAATGTCACATGTCCAATTGTTGTTGCTCCTGACTTCACTCTGTTGAGGATGCCTGTCTCAGCAGCTAGGCTACAGCTCCACAGCAGGCAATAAGAATAATCACAGGTGGCTTTTATTTGTTCAAGGCAAGCATGTCAACACCTTAGACTGCTTTACTGAATTCTTCACAGAGCCTTAAATATCCTAATTAATTTTCAGCTTTGCAAATAAAAAGCTGACATAAGTAGGGCTGCTGGGAAACCTGGGGACTCCTGGACACTCCTCAGCAAACTGCACACATGCAATTCCTGGCAAGTTGGTCAGCAGAGACCGCAGAACCACAGCAGCACTCTTCCCATCAGAATAAGAAAAAGCAGCTTCTTGCCAGGGGGCCGTGCCCACGATGGACATCCCTCACTTCTGAGTAGCTGCAGCCTGTGAGGAGCAGGGGAGGGAGGCCACACAGATGTGTTTCTCTCATCACTCAGCACATACGCCCTTCCTGCTGTTTTTAAATGTGAATTGCTTTCTTTGGAAGCCAGCAAATTGTGTGCTGAACAGAACTGTGGCTGCCAGATTCCTCTGTATTTATGCCCAATAGACGCATGGATCCCCTTTCTCCAATGCTCCCAGGTGCCCCCCACCCCTCTGCACCCCTCCCAGTGGTCTCTGTCAGGGACCAGGTAGACAAACTGCCTTAAATTTGGGTGGGTGGCATTAACCTGGGTCAGTGGCCTCTGACCACTTGCTGGTTTTGACAAAGCTTCCAGGAGCTTCATGTTCTCAAAGTCTCTGTCAAACATAGCTGGAATTGTCAGTAAATTCAAATATTATTAAGGAAGGAAAGCCAGCAGATGGACAAACTCTGGTTGCAGGTCTTCCTTTAAAACCCATCTGAACTCCAAGTAGATCTTGCCTTCAGAAGTTCTCCTACTGCTAACCAAATACTTTGCTATAATGTAATAATGTAATGCAATTAGCCACAAGATAAACTTAATGATCTTCCATTTAAATTTGAAGTTTTGAAAGAGAGCTTTAAGCAACCAAATTTACAGACATCCTGCATGACAAATCCGTGGGAGCAGGTGGACATCTAAACTTAACATTGTACCTATTTCCACACAGACAAAACTGTAAATAGGAAGAATCTACAAGATGAATTGATGAAACTGAAAAACTTTACACCCCCAAATTTTAGGTAATGGAAATTTCAAGATCTCATCTAAATCCCTGCCAAATTCAGGATCCATATGTGCCGCTGTGGGGTTGATTTGAATCTTGAACGTAAGGTGTTACTTTTTCACTAGCGTATAACACGTTCGATAAAGACAGATTCATAACTGGAGAGGAGATGAAATGAGGAAGAGCGGCAGAGCATGAGGAAAAAGATTGGAGAAAGAAGAAGAGTAGAGAGCGAGGGGAGGAGGACTGGCAGGTGACTGTGTAATTGAAGGTCTTAGCTGCACTGGCAACTACCCTATGCCCTGGAGAGCTGGCCGCAGGTATAGTGGCAGCAGCAGGATTTTTCATGCTGCTAGTGGATTTCATTCACAAATGCCAGAGAAGAAAGTCAAGAAAAATAAATAAATGCCACTTTTTTCCATCTGGTTGCCAACAAGATCGTGTGAGCAAAGGCTGCCAATGATGCTAAATGGCTCTCCAGGTTGGATGATTGTGTAATTATTGCAATTTCCTTCTTCCTCCCTGTGTTGTTTGTATTAGCTCTGCTACATTGAGTCCGCTCCACATATGCTTAGTTACTGACAGAAGTCACTAATTTTAGACAAACTAAGTGCATTATGGAGAGCCATGAAGACCAACCAGAGGAAAAGAGAAGCGTTCATAATTGCTTAGAGACACTGGTGGGAAAGTAAATAAAAGCATGGACACACAAACCATCCACTGAACTGCACAGTGAGAAACAGGTAAGTTGTCTACCTCAGCTGATAGTCTCAGTTATGGGCTCATACCTCTCTTGTGAGGTTGTAATTCAAAGAGGCATTTTAGAAAGGCAAGGAGAAAGTGCACTAGTCAAGTACAAACCCACAAGTTCTCATGTTTTGCAGACTTTCTTCCTTTAAAGCAGTTATGTCTAGGTATTTTCCTAAAATAGAAGGGAAGCTATCAAATACTTTTGAAACATGTTTTGAAAGACCTCGTGTATCAGAACTTAAGAAATGTCTGGTTGCTGGCTGATCTTATTTCCTACGTGGAAACTAATTTTCATACTCCTGTTGTTCCCACTGCACAAAATAGGCTGGTCAGACCTGTTTTAGTAACTGCTATATGGGTAAAGCTCCTTAGCTATATGTATATGCAGAAATACTCAAAGTAAAATCAGAATTTTTAATCAAATATACAAAGATGTGGAGATTTTTGGACACTGATATTTTTAAGTTCCAAGCAATTTTATTAATATTTTAATATTTGCTTTTACAGATGGAAATGAGCAAATTTTGCTGTGCCTGCAGCATTTTGGACCTCAGGTTCCAAAAACTCAGACACCCCTGGCTGGACTCTCATTCAAAATGAAAATCCTGCATAATACAACCAAATTTTAGTTTCTATTCAAGATTAATTATTTCAGTAGTCAAGTACCACAGACTCAGAAATGAGTCATGGTATCTGGTGAAATAATGAAAGAGGATGGATGGCTGGAAGAGAGTGCACACACTGAGCATTGGTAAATATTTCGTGAAATACAACTGCTTGTTACCACATCATGTTTCAATATCTCCAAAGCCTCAAAAGATTAAACAAGGCTGGCCTGAGGCCATATTTATTTATTTAGGATAGCAGTTCTTAAGCTATTAAATGGAGCCCCTCTTCTCTTCTCTGCCTGTGTGGATCCCTCAGCCAGGTACAGATGCCTCGAGTCCCTGCTGCACTGCAGCAATGAAGAATTTGGAGAATTCAGACAACAAAGGTTTTGGTCCCAGTGCATAGTACCTCTGGGGGTACATGAGGAACGAGCATGGCTTTATCCAGGAAAATATGTTAATCTACCCACCAGTTTTCTCTCTGTGAAGCATGTTCTTCCAGGCTTGCATACTTTAGTGATGCTTCTTCCCATCCCCTTAAAGTGTCTGATATTGCTTTTATAACATGGCTTGGCATTTGCAATCAATCTGTCCCAATTCTGATAATACCTAAATAAGACAAAGTCATCAAGGTCAAAAAGGAAAATGATTTTAACGATTTTACCCACTTTTTTTTTTTTTTTTTTAGCTTTGAATGCAAAATACAACTTCAATACTTTTTTTGGGGGGGGTGGGGGAGGAGTGGAGGGGAGATCTACCAATTACCCTGTTGACATCGGAAGTTGCTGGGACTCCAAAGCAATGCTGGCAACTGCAGCTAGGTGTGTGCTTGCCACAGTACCATCGCTGCCTCGGTCTGCACGGAGAAGAAAGGTGCACTCTGTGACAGGAGACAATCACACTGCCATTAGCTGTGCTGAGCCTGTCTGGTGGGTGAAGACTTCTGTCTCCAGAAGAGATTTTAGGCACATTTTATCAGCCCAAGTTTAATCCCACCTGACATTATGCCTACTTTAATGCTATCTTTCTCTTCAAAAGTTTCACCTATTTTTCCTTTACAGCTTTTACCACAGAACTCCCTGATAAGCAGATGGACGGGTGCAAAGGGTGCCAGATTGTTAGCAATAGAAGTCATATTCCTTTATCCAGAAGGTTTCATGCCAGTCCTATGTGGTATCCAGCTAGAAGAGTGAGTTTATGGCTAGTGGTGATTAGGTGATGCAGTTTATACATGCTTTACACTTAGCCAGATTCAGGCTGACACTGCCTCCTGGTAGCCATTATTGATAGTATCAGAACACCAACCATCAGTACACTATTAAACTCTTCCCAGCTACAAAAGAGACAACAAAAAAGGATCTTTTTATTATTTTGCTTTTGCTATTAGCAGTATAGTCCATATAGCTAAAAGCTTAGAGATTGTTAATAAAACATTTAGCAATTCTGACAATTTCAGTAAGCTCCAGCATCTTGCCTCCCTTTTCCCCACAACCCCTAAATAACCATCACTGCAACACACACAGCACGTAGCCCACACCTCTGCTTTTCAATTCTTGCAGCAGCTCCCAATTTTGTCATCTTTACTCTCTGCAGGGAAGGCGCCTCAGCTGCCTTGTATTTCTGTACTTCATTCAGCAAAACACGGAACAAACGTTTAGCGACAGCCTGTTGCACACCAGTTTAATAGTCCATAAAACAAAAAGGCTACTGATAGAAGCTTTTGAAAATTCAGCATTTTGTATATAAAGCTATTCAGCTTTACAGTAATGTGATGGTTTGTTCTGCAGCTAGATTTCCGGAGATGTGTGGCTTTCTATGTAAAGCAGTATTACTGAATTTTTAAGATACTTTAGGAATTCTAGTTCAGAGTATTTTGTAAGTTATTAATTTTTTTCCACATCTTGCAACAAGGGTGGTTAAATACAAATATCCCATTAACTTTAGCAGAATCCTTCATGCACCATAACTCCAAAAAGTTGCTAAAATTTTTGAAGATGTAAAATCACAAAAACGTAAATCAGTAATGATACACTTCTCTGGTTAATAGGTACTCCTATGTAATGGAAAATCTTAAATGCTGTTTAAACACTTCATCACCAGATTGCATCTTCTGAACATCAGTGGAGCTGTGTTTCTGCATTAAGGAAAGAGGTGTTTATATTAGAGCAGAAAAAATATTCAAAAATCCATACGCAGACTTGGCAATACGTTGTACCAAGCTTTCTTGTCTTCCCAGAATCTTCCACTGCTCTCTGTTCACTTCTCCTTCTAGAGCTCTAGGCTGCCCCATTCTTTTCAGATTTCTCTCCCTCAAACATATGCTTTACCACCAGTTACTTCTCTCCTAGGTTTTTGTGGTCTTGCTGTACCTTGGAGGGCTTAAACGTTTTCCTTCCACAGCACTGGTAGTCACTGGTAGTGGCTGCATGGAGTAAATCTCTCCATCTCTTCCTGCATGGCTGTTGCAAAGAGCAGCAGAAGCACCGTTCTTGTGAGGATCTTTGGAGTACCCATACCCAAATGCCTGTGGGATACCCCATACAACCACACGCTCTGCCCACTAAACGAAGGAGCTCCATTTTTCCCTGGGGCTGAAGATGGCAGTGCAAACCTGTTCCTATCCTTTTTCTCTTAAAATACCTTCATAATTTTGCCTGTTGCAGGACGGCTGCTTTCCCGGCAGACGATGCTGAAGGCTGCAGAACACAGGCACTTCTCCCTGCTGAGGGAGCATCCCAGGTCTGGGGGAGGACATACCAG
The DNA here is from genome assembly GCF_013377495.2 of Cygnus atratus. Taxonomy (NCBI): domain Eukaryota; kingdom Metazoa; phylum Chordata; class Aves; order Anseriformes; family Anatidae; genus Cygnus; species Cygnus atratus. Next base: position 17,741,819 of record NC_066368.1, read on the forward strand.
GTCTTTCCAGTTGTTCCCTCTCCTGTTACGTTAATATTCCCATTGGCAACCAGCTTCTCTGAGCCAGCCAGGAAACATTCTTGTAAACAGAGCAGAAAGGCTGCAGGAGCCAAGAGCATCCTCTTACACATAGTACTTAGCTTTATAAGAGCATTTGGGGGTCAGGCATCATTCCCTGCTTGTATTCAATTCTTGTGAAAGTTTTTAAGCATATCTGAAGACAGCTCTTGGCAGAGCCTTCCTTTTCAAGTTGTACATTAAATATAAATGACATCTGAAGAAATACTTGCATATCTAGTTAGTCCCTAATCTTCTAAGAACAAGCCAATCAGATGCAAAGCTATTTCCCTACACCATATAACGTCGTCGTAATACAGATTTATTTCCAGGCAGTATGGTTTCCTTAATAGCAAAAAATAGAAAGCTGTCCTCATGGAAAAGGGTGGAAATGATACAACAGCAATGAAGTAATCCTATTGCAACGTGGTCAAGAAGCCTTCAGATTGTAACTTGTCACTGAATACTGGTCACCACCTGCAGCTGGAAGCAAAGCCAACAGTGCACTGCTGAAGAGTTGCCCACTGAAATAGTTTACTTCCGTCTACCTGTGGCACCCTGGCAGTATTGTTGGAGGAACGTAAGCTGTGAGGATAACTCACTGCCAGTAATATCTGCAGTCCTTTGTGAACAAAAATGGACTATACCCAGATCAAGAAGCAGAGTCTCAGCTCAACTTTCATCCACACCCAGAGATTTAAGTGAAGCAAGAGACAGGTGACAGATCTTTGGAGTCACCACCTGCTAAAGAAAAAGAGCAGCCAGATGACTGCCAGCAAGTGCTTTCACTTCCCATTACCACCGTAACTGGGAGATGAGCAACAAGAAAGGGGAATGTTTTCTGTGTGAGCTGTCTTACAGCAGTAGGTGGGAACACCAGTTTTATTACAGGTATGAAATGCTACAGGTATCAAACTGAATATGTTCAGTTTTCCCTTTGAAGACTTTTCCTCAACAAGAAAGTAACAGAAACTGTAATTTTGCCTATAAAAATGACAGGAAAACTTCTCAGTTATCAGCTCGATAATACTGTAAGTCATTAAACAATGTTTTAAGAAATATTGTATTTTCTTTGACTATGGCATGAAAATATATTTAACATATAAGTCTCAGGAAAATAAAGCCTAGTAGCTCAACATAAAATAGCTAGTGGATCACTGCAGTTAATTTCCTGCAGAACTGTTAAAGTGCTGAAAAACTGAATGAGGATTCAAACAGCAATAAAGTACCAAAAGGATGATTTCATTCAGTTTCATTTATGCAAAAGAGAAGCAACAAATTACCTGCCAACAGAAAACTGATGCACATAGTGCAGCAAGGGAATTTGTATTTTTACCTTTGTTCATCCAAGAAAAAGGGAGGGTTTGCAAAGTGCATTGTGGTCTGTCAAAAACACTCACTCAGAAGTGTTTGAGTCACCACAAGGCCTGTGACCTGAAATGCCTATGACTTTTTTGTTGATTAAACTTCAGGAGAGGTAAAAAAAAAAAAAAAAGCTGCATGCCATTGCAAGGGAAGAGAGAAGGAAGCACTAACAGGCTGCTTTCCAAACAGATTTCCCAGAAAGATTGCAATTAATAAAGGTGTCTAGAAATGCTTTTTGTGCCATTTTGTTATGTCACAGTGTCAACTGAAAGCTTAATGAATCTTAAAATGCGGCTTTTTTATGATTATTTCTTCACATCTAATCCAGATATTTCTAAATACACAGGGTATTAGTAATACGCAGCATTTGGATTTAGCTTCCCCTTGGCCAAGGTCACATGGACAAAACAGTGTTATGTGAGCAAGGGAGCTAATGCAGCCTGCTTTGTTATGGGTGTTATCTGGGAGTTGAGTTCACCGGTAGCAAACTGGGTGTGAATTCTAACTGAAGATCTTCCTGGGGTGAGGATACTTGTAACATAGCTCCTTGTGTGGAATCTTATGTGCTGTAAATGCTGAGAAGAGGGACTGCCCCTCATTAGGGCCACTCCTAAAGCTTCTCTCTCTCCTCTAGCTGGCTCTTGATTTCCCTGAATTCGTAGGAATATAACTTGTTGGAGACTGCTGCTGCTCTCAAAGTTGGTTAGAAGTGGCCACTGCGTTAAAAAGCTGCCACATCAGGACAGACAGATACACTACCACATCCGGATCACATGATTGCATAAGCCTTGTTTCCTTAGAAAATCAGAACAAAAAAATTCCCAGACGCACTAAAAGGAAATCACACGGAAAGAAAAGAACAATTTAAACAATATATTGACAACAGCTAAAAACCACCGCCTACTCATATCCACAGCAAATAAATCCACACGCACGAAAAAGTTCTTGAGGCAAATATTGTTCACAGATTAAAAACATCTTAATGACTCATTTACCACAAGTTTCACTTTCTCATACAGTACTCCTAACTGAGCTTTGCTGGGCTTCCAAAGGACATGCTTTATCATCATGATATCAGTAAGGCAATACAGTGCACTAAAAGGATGTTATCTAGTGAATGGCATTTCTTATTGTAGAAAGAGAAAGACATCAATAGATGTCCATCTTAGTTCTCAAAAAACAACCTTAGAAATGAAGTCAGGTTCAAGTATTTCCATTCAGATAAATAACAGAATGAGGATTCAATCTCTTTAAAGACTTTTAGTTTTATTTTACACTGTATTATTCATTAGAAAAAGGACCAAAGCAAACTTTCCAGAAGCACTTCTGTGGTTCTGCTGCAGCTCTGATCTGGATATACGTGTCTGTAGGATACAATCCTCCCTTTAGCTTATGCAGAGACGAGTGCCTGATTCACACAAAGCTGCAGGCTGTGTGATGAAAATATAATTCCAACCCCCTTTCATGCTTACCTGATGTACCTGGGGTAGAAAGAGGCTTTTGGTAAAGAACTTGCACTCAAACACAACAGCAATGGCAAGTTGAGTGAGTGGATGAGTAACAGCACTTAAAGTATTTCTCCAGTTTTTCAGCAGGACTTTTGGTTGTTTTTATCACATGAACAAATTGGCTTACTACACAAACTTGGAATTTTAGGTGTGAAGTCACACGATACATATAATGCTGAACATAGTGGGTGAGACAGCCCAGCTAGTACCTGAACCATTGCATTACAGGCTCACACGGTATTTCCAACACCACACCTAACAAACCAGCTCTTGCTGATCAGAACATTTCAAGCCCAAGAAAGTGAGCGATCTGATCTCTGCAGCAAAAGGAAGGTGGGACTGCAGTGCAGGAACACACACTCCCAAGATCTTGGGCTGGCTCATCTGTATAATTAGCAAAATCTACGTGATTATTTCACATAGGTAGAGAAACTGCATTTTTGCAGTTTAGGTTTAACTGGGTTAATTAGCATTTCCACACTGTATGCTGGCACTGCAAGCTGGCTCTGAACATGCTGAGATGCTGACCCTGAGAACCATATGAAGCTTCTCTGGAGATTTGCTGCTCCATGTTGTAACTTATGCCTCCACTACAAGACACCACCTGAGCAGATGTTTAGGTGAACACACATTTTATTTTGGAATGCTCCAGACAACATAGGATCTGTAAGGACAGTGCACACACTGGCCCTTTTGAGGATCTGTCTCTATGATCTTGTTCTATGGAGGGAAAGGCAGTGGTAGGGATAAACTGAAGAAAGACATTTAACATTTCTGAGCTCTAAGGCCTACCTTACAGGTAAACACATCCTATATAATCTAGCTTGACTAGAGATTATAGTTGACATACTATTAACTGTCTGAACTCACAGATAGTTTATGATGCTCTTACTGGTATACTTGTTAGTAAAAAAAAAACTCAGTATGAATGCATTTCTTCAGGTAAGTTTCTTTTCCTCTTCCTTCCAAGGACTACTCTTCTCCCTCCTACCCTACTTTCACCTTTTTCTTTCTCCCCCCCCCCCCCCCCCCCCCAGTCCTTTAAGGGATATTTCAGCTTTAGAAAGTTGTCTTCCTCGATCTCCTTCCTTCATTCCCCCCCCCCCCCCCCCCATGAGCTATTTTCAGTACTTCCAACAAGTCATAATGAGTTACTGAACCTGGAAGCTCTGCAATGAAGCAGAAACAAGTCATAGATGTTTTCTCTGGATACCTTTGTAGTATGATTCATGTAGGAACTACAGCACCTAGGGTATTCTGGTGCAACTTTTTATGCTGGTGCAGCTCACTTTTGAACCAACTCAATCATATTTCCAAGCAAATGCATATTTTTATTGAAAACTAAATGGGGACCTCATCCACAAGAGAATTTTATTCTGGAAACATTTATACACGTATGATAGAAGACAGGCTTGTATGACACTAAGAAGGCATGTTTGCTCTAAATTAACATCTGTAGCATTAATTATGGCATGACAGCAACACTTGTAGGCAACTTCCAGCTTTACATCCCCCCTCCTCATCTCTCCTTTTGTCATTTCTCCTAGCTGTAGCTCTTGCTTGCTCCCCCCACCTCCTTTTCTTCACCTCCTTCCCAGCTACCACAGCAGAGCAGAGTGGCAACTAAGACACCAGCAGAATTCAAGCTGCAAGGCAGCTGGTGAAGGTGCTCTGTCATCCCTGCACTGACACTGCAGCACTGTGCAGTGTGCTCTGAGCAACTGCATATCTGCAAAGATTGACACGCTACATTTGCATACATGCCAGGATTTTGTATAGACTCAGAAGAGCTCACTCTTTTCCACTGAAGCGAGCTTAGGTGGGTGATGCTCAGAACGTGCAGTTATTTAACTGTGGAATCATTCACTGCCAGCTTTTACAGCTTTTTGCACCACAGCTGCTAATGTGACTGCCTGGGCTGCACGAATATCATTCACCTGGACGCAGCACTGCTGGAGGACCTCAGCTTATGGGGGCTCTGCTGCGTACCGCTGCAGCTTCATAAAGGGGAGGCAGAGCATTTGTGAATACTTGCATTGGTAGGCAGATTGGATTTGCTACTGAAAGAAGAGAGAAAACCAAAGGTTAAGCAACCTGTAGTATCAGCCAAAGGAGCAAATTGCAGTATTCTGTTCTCTTCATTCCTTGCTTCTGAATTAGCTGTTATCTCAGTGCTAATGTTAAATTCTCTCAAAGTTTACAATATGTACTGGTTGAATTAGTCAATAATTCAATGTTTTCTATTTTATGGAATACTCCTCACCTTACAAGTGATACAGACCTCCTCTAATATAAACACCTGGAGTTTTGTATTTCCTGGGGATAATTCTCACAAGCTGTGCAGGTATGTAGAAACGGCCAATTGGGAAATTTTTGTGTTCAGAGAAGGGTTAACAAAGTGCCAAGCTCCAGGAGTAATGTAAATGGGCGCTCATTATAAAGGTAGCACTGTCACAACAATCATGCTTTGTGTTTTTAGCAGACAGGCTGTACTAGTTGCCATGGGTTTGTTTCTCTGATGGCCTCCTCTCCCAGGGAAACAGAATCCCCAGCAAGAATCAGTGACTGCTATAATTGCTGAGAGCAGAAACAAATGTGCATTCAGGAACTATCTAATAATAACCTTTACCCTCCTTGCCCCCATCCCATCCATTTTCTATGTTTTGAACTGTTACATCAGCTACATGGAAGCCTGAAAGTAATCAGATGAGTCTGAAACCCGAGCAGAACAGATGAAATTATTTCAGTCCCTCCCCACCAGCAGGGAGCTTGATCCGTCTGTGGCAATTACATTATGGCTTAAAAGCAAACTTTTTTCAACTAAACATAAACATTTTTCAAAATATACACTGGACTCCGAGTAACCCAGAAATAGCAGGGTATTAATGCAGACAAGAATTTTGCTGCTCTCATACACAAGGTATTTGTAACTTTCTTATCACATTTGCATTATTATTCTCTCATCTCCAAATGGCAGTCTGCCAGATGCCTCTATCTCTTGAACTGCTCCTTTGTATGCTAGATCCAATACAAGCATCAGCATGCATTAATATTTCTATTTTTGCACTGAGCAGCAGCTCATAAAATGACAAATATGCTAGCACACAAACAGAATTTAATCGAGGCTGCTGATGATCAGAATCACATTTTTCCTGGTGAGAAGTTAAGAGATGTTGATGAAATCTAAATGGAGTAAAGTTCTTTGTTATGTGCAGCTTTGGGGATTCAGATGAGCACTGATTGGAGTTTGCCCTTTCTTCTTAATATGAGATACTTACTCTCTCTAGCAGGATTCATCTTGATTTCTTGCTAGAGGAGAAATATGCTCTAGAGATTCGCTACATTCCCTAGCTCCCCACCCTACTCTGGCGATTTTTATCTCAAGTTCACGTACAAATAGTTTTCTATCATTATTCCACAATGAAACATTCAGATTTGGCACTTAGGTCTCCTTTGAGATGGAATGATGTAAGTCCATGCACCTTTTAAAAACAGAAAAACCCCTTCATTTATACATTAGCTCAAGCATGTCATAGTGCAAAGGACATGCTTTTAGCTCTGGAAAGTTTTCCCCCACAACGTTTTTCTGTTTCCGTTTAACCATAAGTCAGGATTCAAATCCTTCCTTTCCTATTTTTCTCCTTTGTTATACAGCATCAGAGCTCACAGTATAACCTACATCAAGTGTTGCTCTTGATTCTGCCTTCACAACAAGAAGCATTTCAAAGGGCATGTGGAAATGGTATATTTTATACTGCTTACTGTAATGGAGCTAAGAGGATGAAAGGCAGTAAGACAGCAATCAAGCAAAGCAAGATTTTCACAGGAATAGATGTTTTAATGTTTAAATATTGAATCCTCATTTCATTGTAAGTGATCACTAGCAGGGTTATATTATCAAAACTGGCCAGGTATGTAACTGTATTTGGGTACAGCAGAACTTAATTTCTAATTATAAGAAATCAGTGTTTCAAACAATTATTTTCTTTTAAATCATGAGTCAGAGCAGGTGAAACAACAATATTCATTCTTGCTGCTCTCAACAAAAGCTGCGATTGTCAGGCAGGACTGACAAGCTCTAATTAAAAGTGTGGTTGGCTCTGCTTGGGAAGATCCACCCAGGGAACAACACAAATCTAAAAAGGACTTGTCCAAACTGAAATCTAAACATAGCCTCAGAAATTATGCATATACAATTATATACATAATACATAAAAAGATAAACAATTAAAATAAAAATTAAATACTGTATGTACATATACACACATGAAAGAATAGCAACAACAGCCTCATACTTCCCCCTGCCCTATCTGTCCTTACCAAGATGCTACTAGGAAGCAGCTGGTATTTAGCATTATGAACACTGTAACTTCAGATTGTGAATTGTTAAAGACAAATGCAGGCTAACTGAAAAAAGTGGACATGAAAAGACACTTGTCTATGTGACTATTTAGGGGGCGGGTTACCTAACTGCATAAGAAACAGGCTGGAGTTTACTGGTCCAAATAGCTTGCTCATGTTCACCCTCCCCACCTTTTAGATGGACTTCGCCAATATCAGAGCTCCCCCTTTTCCTCTTACAGGGGATTTCAGGAAGGGACACTTATTGCTAGCAGTAGGCAAGCAGTCACATGATTTGCTGTAAGTTCCAAAGAAGAACTTCAAGAAAATATTTCTTACCACAGCAAAAACTATAACCACTATTTACCAGAAGGCAACTTGTATCTTTTGGAATTGTCCTGTGTCCAGAACATGTACCACTGCCATCTACAGGAATATTAAGGTGTGATTCAGCTACAGATCCCAAACTTTTCTCTAAGTACAGGGTCACACCATTGTTTCTGGCTAAAATGTTAAGTCTGACACTTGTGGCCCTGATTTTGAGGCAATGCCAGAAAATACTGTTACCACTCCAGAGACCTTAGTCACTGTCACACCAGAGAGAAGGGTATTACTCATAAGAGTCAGTTCATAATGTCATTTACTTTCCAGGTAGCTCAGATCCTGCTGGGTAAGGAATTATCCTCTCCATTGAGCAGGGGTAACTGAAGCACTGGAGAAGTGAGTTGTTGGTGCTGCAGAAGATATCTGTTAACAAAATAAATAAATAGCTTGACTCCCAGGGAGTCACCTTACTCCCCAGTAGGAGTGTTCTTTCTCATCACCGCTGGTCACTCTGATGAGCTTGGCTTATGGCCACTTCATAGAATCATAAAGGTTGGAAAAAACCTCCAAGATCATCTGGTCCAACCATCACCCAACTACCAATGTCACCCACTAAACCATGTCCCATCGCAACAGGTCCAACCTTTCCTTGAACACCCCCAGGGACGCTGATGCCACCACTTCCCTGGGCTTCCCTGGGCAACCCGTTCCAATGGCTGACTAATCTTTCTGAGAAGAAGTGTCTCTTAATTTCCAACCTAAACCTCCCCTAGTGCAGCTTGAGGCCATTCCCTCTCATCCTATCACTAGTTACCTGTGAAAAGAGACCGATCCCCAGCTACCCGCAGCTTCCATTCAGGTAGCTGTAGAGAGCAATAAGGTCTGCCCTGAGCCTTCTCTGCTCCAGACTAAACAACCCCAGTTCCCTCAGCCGCTCCTTGCAGTACTTGTGTTCCAGGCCCTTCGCCAGCTTCGTAGGCCTTCTCTGGGCACACTCCAGGGCCTCGATGTCCTTCTTGTAGTGAGGAGCCCAAAGCTGAACACAGTACTCGAGGTAAAGCCTCACCAGAGCAGAATACATGGGGATGATCACCTCCCTGGTCCTGCTGGCTATGCTATTCCTGATACAAGCCAGGATGCCGTGGGCCTTCTTGGCCACCTGGGCACACTGCCAGCTCGTGTTCAGGCAAGCATCGACCAACACCCCCAGATCCTTTTCCTCTGCACAGCTTTCCAGCCACTCCCCAAGCCTGTAGTGGTGCATGGGGTCATTGTGGCCAAAGTTTGGGACCCAGCACTTTGTCATGTTGAACCTCATCTCATTGGCCTCTGCCCATTGATCCAACCTGACCAGGTCCCTCTGCAGGGCCTTCCTACCCTCCAGCAGATACCCTTCATGACTTGAAGCTCCTGATGACTACATTGGAAGTCAGGCTAATATCACATGCTCTTAAAAACTAATGTCTGAAACGCATCTCAATTTTTTAAAAGTTTCAAAGTGTGGCCAGTGAGAACAAAACCATATCAGCAGACGCTGATATGCAGTTTGGAGGTTTATGCAGTTTGAAGGCTCACACAGAGAGCCTTGAATCACACCTCATTTATGATCTGGTTTGGTTCTGTTGTCTTCAGTTCTCTGGACACATCTCCCACCTCCACAAAGGTGAATCCCAGTTCTGTACAGAGTTTTCTGCTAGCCTCAGGATTTGTAATCTTCCTCAAATATGAAAATGGAAGGGGGAAGACCCAAACTCATCTATGAGGTTTCTTATGGAACCCAGAAAGTGCTGAACTTGCTGATCAATATTGTTTAAGAAAATTTTCATCATTGCTGTGATGAGTAAGAGACAAAGTTTCACTCAAACTTGAAGTAGTGGAAGTAAAACTGTAATTAATTCCAGGAGAGCACAGGCAGTCAAGTCAGACTGTTCTTCAGGTTCAAAAGAGAAGAGACTGAATAAGGCTTTGACTCATCTGTCATTTATGCTGCCCTAGTATACGTGGACTACAGAACTCCTTATGAGAGCATCTCAGACTAAAGAGGAATTCTCAAAGCTCATTATGTGGTACTTGCAAATGAGTTGAACTGCTAAGTCTTCGATTTCTGGAGTTGCCAAATGCTGGCTCAAATCCCGACCCCCTAGCACACAGTCTGCATAACTAGGACATATAATGAGCAAACCAACAGGAGAGAGTTTTTCCTCCTTAGAGTTCAGGGCAACAACAGAGCCACTTTGCACTTAACCATTTAGTAATTGTATTTGTAATAATTCTGACATCTTTTCTCCACCGCAGCAGAAAATGTCATTATATATCCACAGCATCCTACCCTTTTCTTCTCCCGATGCAATGGACCTGAGCACAATTCAGTGCCCATAGGTCTCTGCCTGGATCTTCAGAGAGAGGGCCAGATTTGGGAAGCTGTACAGCATGCTGCATCCATCTGGAAAGGTTAACTTTTCATTGTCTTATTTTTGCCTCTGATTTAAGGAGCTTCCAAGCCCATGGTATTGTAGCAGTGAAACTACAACACTAACAGCCCAATCCCAACTAGTGTTTATTGCACCACTGGCCAGGAAAGACATAGCAAGGGCAGGAGCTTTTCAACAGGAGCATGTTTTCCAGCCAGGCAAAGGCCCGGGCAAGTACCTGAGCTGTGTATCACAGGGCCAGTGAAAAGGCAGTTTTCACATATCTTAAAATTTGGGGATAAAAAAAAATAAAAAGCAGAAAAGTGCCAGCTAACATTGCTATTCCATTCTTCTTACCATTGAAGAGTGGGTGGAGAGGAGAGGGAGAAAAACACTTTCATTTGGAAATGCTTTTCCAGTGTGATGTCATCTGAACACAAGGGATTAAATCCTCTGCTAACGTAGACTGACAAATCAATCACCTTAAAGCATTGTAGCTGCATTAGATCCAGCCCAGAGCTTCTTCAGTCTTCTTTTGGTCATCAGATAAGATATCACTAGTTTCGGCATTGCTAGGACTCCTACATTTCATTCCCAGAAGGCAAAACGGCTATAAAGTTACACAACTGAATAGGCATCCTTCATGTGATTTATGTCTCTGACCACTGTCTTTGTTAGCCTTGTCAGATTGAGCTGCCATAAAACTCAACAGTTGAGTCAAATTTTATGATTATGCAATTAAAATAAGGATGGAAATCTTTCACTGTCTCAACAGAAGTCAGTCTAAGTTAATAGCTCTAGAGGTTTTTTTTTCCTAATGATACATCTCAATTACATGTTTCTTCTATTTTTATTTAAGCTAAATAGGCCTGTACTGTGTGGGCTGTTTACAGAGTGCTGGTAGCAACCTCAAGGCTGTGTCTGATCACTATGGTAGGAGCATACTGGATAGAAAGGGGCTTATATATCACACATCCCAGAGGAACTGGCAATTTGTAGCCCAAGGGGACAGAAATCATCCTTTTAATAAAGCTCCAGAGTACGTTCTGCAGGCACCACATGGGACACGCACCACCAGTGGTTTTCAACAGGAGTGGTAGAGTGAGCACCAGCAAGCATATCAATAGGGCTGAAGAATACAGCCTCCTGTTTTGTGGAGAGAGTGTGGTCTAGATTCCTACCTGTGATGCTATCTTTTTTTTTTTTTTTTAAAACTGATCAGGCCTAATTTATTCCTTCAATTCACAAAGGAGGAGCTACACACTCCCCAAAAGTAAATCACAATCCATTTTGTGGCTGTTTTCTGGATTGGTAATTACATGTTGAAGAAAAACAAGCCTTTCATGAATTATACATACTTATTGGTTTGATTTCAAAAGCTCTTGATGTTGAGAGTAGAAGTAATCTAATTAGTCTTTTGTACAACAAACCTTTCCTTTCTTCTAATGAGGATGGTGCATTTTAATTATCATGTTACCAAAGCTAGGCCACAAATTAAATAAAACCTGATGCAGTTGGTTGGCAACATTGACATATTTCCATATAGCATCCGCTCATTAATGGTTAAGTTGGGTGAACATCTTCTGCAGGCTCCTTTGGGATTTCTGCTCTCTTCCACAGCCAGAGGCATGAAAAAAATACCTTTTTGTTGAGTAGGACAGCAAGCATCCAGGAGACCTCATGCACTCACAGGATATTACTGCAGATTTGTCTCCAAATGACCTTTCTTTTGTAGTTAGAAGGAAAAATGTGGTGATGTATCAGATTGATCTTCATGATACTAGAGACATCTATCTGTTCTGCCTGTGAAGGATATATGTTTCCAGATACTACTGTGGTTACAAAGAGGTTGATATCTCACTAACCTTTGACTGTAGTTCTTGCATCTTTTTCTGAGGTAAGTAGTTCACTATAGTAGTTGATTGCCAGGTTTTTCCTCCCTTAAATACAGGAAAACAAAAAGCTACCCTCCCCTTATAGCTAATACTTTCATGGCATCTCTTTTTTTTTTTTTGAGGTCATAAAGTATTGTAGTCTAAAAATACAGATTTTGTTTCTGCTGCCTACAGTAGAAAATGCAACTTGTATCATCTTTGGCCTTGACATTCCCCTGTGTTCCTGGTGCAGTGCAACTTTAGTTTTGTTTCCCACAACTAAGTAGAAAGAAAAATAGGTTGGCTGGTGATCATTTAAAGTGCAACTCTTATCAAGGAGGCCTGGGGGCTGCTATTTCGTAAGAATTAGGAACCTGTGAAGCTAAAGGCTGGCTTAGCAAGAGATAAGAGCTGTATTATAGGTTTACAAGTCTAGATCATGGATTTCAAAGCATCTTGCTCTGAGGCCTAAACTTGGAAAGATTTTACAGTTTGCAGAGCCCAGCTGCAGGAAGCTGTGTTTTGGGTTTAGTGGATCAGGAACACTGTGGATGCAGGACAGATTTCCATTCCCAGGAGGACCAGAGCAGGCAGAGGAGATGACAGCTTAATATGCAACTGGGTATACTGTGAGCAGGTAACTTAGGGGCTGACGACCCCATCAGAATTTGAGATACAAGAACAGGGAAATTAAGGGTTGGTTTGACTATCCATTTTGCTTTGCAGCAGTTCCATATGGCATCTTAGCGTTCATCCTCTTTAACATCATTTGTAAGCCTCAGCTGAGGGTCTTTTCATAAAATATCAAGTGCATTTTAAAGCTTTAAGATAAATCTAAACAAACAAGAAAACAACATGCAAAGCTTTTATGGTCTTCATAGAAGAATCTGTTTAAAAGTTTCTTCTTTAGCCATATTTTTTCCCTCAAGTGCTAAAATATTCTGATGTGATAATATAATTCACAGTATTCCTAACTAAAATTCTGTGAGAGCTCGAGTTGTGATTTTAACCTTCATTCTGAATGAAGCTAAAAATTTAAGTATTTTAAATGGATCCATCAAATACTCCACATCTACAATTAAGCTTAGACTTATATTTAGACTTAAATATAAGTCTATAGTTTTCCCACATTATCTTCTTTCACAGTCCTTATCAGAATACAAGAAAAATTATTGAATCACTCCGTTTACAAATTTGGCAGCAACACCAATGAATGCACAAAGCCTTACTGTTAAAGTTAGCTCTCATTAAAGCAAGCAACCATTTTCACCACAGACTACATACACAAACTCACACACTTCCATTACCCTAGAAGCACCATGAGAAGTGCTTTCTGAAGCACACAGCTAGTGGGCTGAAACTGTTACAAGGGTGTCATGGATGTGCGAGCTGGGGACCGAGGGCTGTACAACTCCCACGAGGTACTGAATACAGCTGAGCCACTCTATGAGGTCTGGGAGATGCTAGACTGATTCCTGGGCACTGAAACTCCAGGGAACCAGCATGACCTTAACCTGGTATCTGGCCATGTTTGAGACAGCGCAAGAAAACCAGAGGACTCAATATGCTTGATCCTGATGTCACTCGGGTCCAGAATCAATGCTAATTCAAAGCACAAAGGAATCTGATTTGTTTGAATGATATCTTAGACAAGTCACTGTTCAACAGGATGGCTTGATCTGCTACGGAGATGGGCACAAAGGACATGGAGATGCCAGGGAGGTGTGCTGCTCCTAGCACAATACTGGTATTGGCTTTTGTCACTCACTTGTTGACATTTGAAACAGGCATTTCTGTCTCTGCTGCTCTGCACCACAGGCTTGAAGAGCAGTAGTTTTGCAGTGTTTACAGGGAGCTCCTCACCTCCTTTCGAACCTTTCCATCAAACCTCTCACTTTAGCAGCAGCTGGCAGCTGTTTGGCACCCAGGCACTGCCACCCCTCTCCTGGGCATCCTGGTAGCTCATATCCCTCAGCATCACCCATCCACACACCTGCAGAGGCAATTCCCCCTCCTGTGGCAGGGCCCAGCTTTCTCCTGTGTTTGTGCAGCACCTGGAACGATGGGACCAGGGCAGCAAAACCCACTCCGTGAGCAGAAATGCCAGCCTTGTCCAAGAGAACTGGAGCCTCCCAGAGCTAGGCTCTCAGTATGCAGAAAAGGGCTAGCTAAATCTTCAATCAAGTGGGAACACTAGAGGATATTTAAAATGATCATCCTTTGGGCAAAGATTAGCACCCATCTGTTCAAAGACCGACTTCTGACTAGAGTTGTGCAGCTAAATTTGGGCTTAAGTATAATACTTTGAATATTTTGCTGAAAGATACTTCCCTTGGGAAGACGAAACAGATAGCCTTCAGGAATTCTGTTCAGATTTAGCACATAATGATGGCCAAGGAGGGAAAATGGCAAAGTTAATATTTTATTTTGGCTCTTAGCTGACATTTGTTTTGAAAATTGCCAAATTGTAAGGAGATCTCTTCCTTATTTAAAGAGTAGACAAATCAAGATAATTTCACTTTAAGTCAACCCAACAGCTCTGATATTCCAGTTTAGCCACCGATCCCAAAGCCCAATATTTAAGCATCTCTAATTGCAACCTACTCCATTGGCTTATTTCTAGAAGCAGGGCTTTTTTTGTTGATTTTTGTTTTTGTTGATGCTCAGAGGAGAATGGCCCATAGGCTCAATTACAGGAGAAACTGCATCAATTAAAGGAAAAAAATCTGTGTGCAATTTAAGAATGTAAATTTAAGTTATCCAAGGTGTAGAACTTATTTCAGCTGCATGAACCTTCAGGAGACCAAGTATTCCTGCATTGCCAGCAACATTTGTATAGCTGAATAAAGGGTAAAAGTTTGGGTAATCACTTCAACAGCAATAGAAGAACTTTCCAAGTGGGGGTTGGTTCCAAGCGGGGTTAGCACCTCTCAAAAAAAGGTCATTAAGGTCCTGGTGATCTCAAAAAAAAGGTCACTAAGGTCTTGGTGAAGAGGGGGGTATTTTTGCTCATAGCCCAAGTTTCATTGACAGAAACAAAACCATCAAGAAACTGTATGAAAACCTATACCATTAGAATCCCATCCCTTCAGAATTAAGATGCTAATTTAATAAATCCAAAGTTATTGTTATTGGTTTGTCTGAATTTTTACCCTCTCAACTTAATGAAGTCTACTTGTAAAAACCATGCACTTGAACAAGTGCAAAGATGCAATAATTTTATTAAAATGCGGTTTTGGAGTAGCAAAAGCTTCCTAACATTGAAAACAGTTTGAGACCCAGAGAATTTATCAGTCACTGAGAAGAAATGGTTCTGTCTAACATTAGTTAGGTGCTGTCTAACTTTAGTTTGGTTTTAAAAACCTTAAGTAGGATGAATAGGCATTATTCTGACTTTAAAAAACAATGATGATACTTTTGACAGCTGATTCAGATATTGTTCTCACCCCAACTTGAAGGACTATCAAGGACTTGAAGATAATTCAGTTATGCTATAGATGAGACACCTGTTGAATGTGTAATTTCATTGCAGTTCTGCATCTCCTGACCCTAATCTTGTTTGTTTGTTACCAGGAGTAAACATTTTATCAGTATTTATCATCAAAAAAGTATACCTTTAACTACTGGTCCAACAACAGTGAGTGCAGCGAGTATGACAATTTTCGGACAGAAAAATCAAAGCCTTGGAATGGATACATTATCCCATTTTTACTTTTACCTCTTACAAAATATTTTCACTTGTGCCTCTACTATTGGACTGTGGAAGAATGAAAAGTTTGATTTCGAAAACAATGGGGAAAAAAGCTTGCAAATATCAGATATAAAGAAACTGAAGTGGCCATTACTGAAGTCTACTGTTTAAATCTTCCCCCTCCTACCACTAAAAAAAAAAAAATCACTGAGCACATGCTTGTATGTTTTAGCTCTTTTTCCTGTACTCTCAGCTGTATCAGCTGGTGCTTGGGAGAGCAAATCTGTTATTTTGAGGTGGCAGACTTCCTAATTTTTGCTGAAATTAGTATGGTTTGAATGCATTCCCTCTCCCTTCACAGCATTTGGTTTTGGGGAGAGGAGAGGGGGAAATCAATTGAGCTGGTGTTAAACAATTTAAGTAGTTATCTGAAGTATTACACTTCTCCCCCCTTTTTCTTTACACTTCAGATTCAAACAAAAAAATACACGACACCACAAGCTATATTTCATATTAGGTATTACCAACAGATGAACTCCCTGCTGTCACAAACAAACAACACTTTGCATCATCTTTCCCAATGAAACTACCCATGATTACAGTTTTTGTATTTTTTCTACCAAGATTCTGAAATATTTCAAGTCATTGTTTTGGTGCACATTCCTGGCCTTAAATGGAGACACTAGGATAGCTGCAGAAAGATGAGAACAATACAGAAGTGAAAGTAAGTAGTAGCAAGCTTTAGCATCAAAATGACTGCTGACAGAAGCCTGTTTTGCCTCTTCCCTCTAGCTTCAGCTTCAGGGGGTGTCAACGCAAGGCTGCAATGCTGTAACACTCTTAAATGAGTTTGTAGACATGTCACTTTCAGCAAATCACCGCTGGGTGTTAGGTGAAGTTCTCTCCTCCAGCCAGAGCCAGTTATTTTATTTTAGGGGAGGAGCTGCTTCATGTTCCAGTTCCCCTCCAGCACCAGCCCATCTGCAATCCAAAAGCTGCTTTCTGGCACATGCCCTGCAACTTGCCGGTAAGCTTGAAACCTACTTTACTATTTTGAGCCGTTCACACGAAGTTTGCACACCTGTCACACAACAGTGCATGGGAAGTATTGGAACAAAAAGACAGCATGGGACAGAAGCGTATGTGGAGATGGCATTAGAGGACACTAAGTGTTTTGGAAAGACAGCACGGGAAAGTAGTAACACTGATAGAATAAGGACTGTCTCCGTCAAACAGCCATTGGTGTCATGGCATGAAATGGTTTTACATGACCAGGAAGAGCAACCCAGCATCCTTACTGCCAGCCTAGGCCATAAACCTACAAGCACATAAGGACACAGGCAGCACAGCTGGAGCTGAGCAAAGCCACAGTCCTTCCATGAAAGACTGTAACATCCCTGCAACTTCACCACCCTGCCTTGACACACCAAACCAGTCACTTTTGAAAAAAGCTTGGTTGAGTGCCTAGCAAGAGTCAGTTGTTTGTCTGGCAGCCTTTCTGTTACAGCTATTGTGGGTAGAAGGCCAGTAAATGCTGGCTTCCCAGCAGCTGAGTAACTAGCATTCAGAGGCTATAACAGTCCTGTTGCTCCCTTGTAGGCCAGTATTGCCTGCAGGTAGTTACATTATTATTTTGGGGACCGTTGCAGCGACTGTCCACTATGCCCTGGAAGACTTATTTCGCTTACTAAGCCCTTTCCTCTCATCCTTCTGCATGTTGCCAAACAGCTATGTAAGAACAATAGTCAGATCCTCAGCATGAGTCCATTAGAATAAGTTTATATCTATAATTTCATGTTTTACTTATTGTTGAGTTTCTGGGAAAGCTGACTGCTTAAACAACACACACAGCACCATGATAAAGTGTGGTTATTTGTTTGTTCCTTTAGTACCTGAAAGCCTCAGCCAGAATTCCTGCTACAGTGCCAAGGTGTTATGTTAGAGGGATTTACCCAGCTGTCAGCTAAGTGCTGTCCCTTGGTCAAGGCAGGCACAGTCATCAGGTACAGCAGCTTCAAGTGAAAGTAAATCAGTCTGAAACCTCACAAGGATGTGTCAATGGATGGGTGCAGGAGGATGCAAGGACTGAGACAGCACAAGAAAAAAGCATTTGTGGGGAAGCCAAGGGCAGAGTCCAGGGAGACATCAAAAATGGTCAAAGGAGTTTTAACTAGTTTGGAAAAACATGCATTTGAAGTGGTTCCTTAGTTTATGCTACCTCTTCTCCACTAACGCATATAATAAAGAATGAGATAGATGTGTAGGTACAGTTGTGGCAGGAGAAGATGTAAAACAAGTCACTTTCAGTACTATCTCAAACACTTCATTTTATGTATCTCCATTTTCTTTATTTTCCCCACTGTAATCACTGCTTTCCTGCTCATCTCTACGAATTCTACAACATCTTAAGCAGAACATCTGCTTATCACTCAGCTTTTTTGAGCATTTATTCAGAGTTCTGATAGAAGCAGGGCTCAAAACAAGAGCCTCTTCAGTTTTAGGGCCAAGTTTGAAAGGAAGGTCCCCAGCTAGGGACAAATTCTTCTTTCCCTAAGAAAGGATCGTACAGCAGCACAGCAGATATCCAAGCATGCATCAGTGGAAGAAACTACTTTCCTATTTCTGTACTTGCTGCAATCTCCTATTGAGGAGAACAAATGCCAAACATCACATGCAAATGGCATTAAAATGCTTCACAGTTTTGTTTTATCTCTGCAGAAGTATTTTAATTGATAGTATTAATTCCAATTGTTGATATTTTTGTATTAAGTTTATTTCAATACTTTTCCTTGGCAGAAAAGGTAACTGTTGTTTGCACAGAAAGACAAAGCTATTAGAAGCCGTTTATCCACATGAGCATTTATCTAGGTATCCATATGGCCCCTGGCTACATGAATGTGCTTTTATAAAACAGGATTTAGTAATCTGCAAACAGATTTAACAAGTGCCAACCAAGAGCTCCCTGAGCAAGCCTCCACACATGACAAATATGCAATTCAGAAGTAGAAACTCAGAATAAGTTTAGAGCTTTATGGGGAAAAAACACCACTGTTTTGTTATATAAATCCTTCAGCACTGGAGGAATGGTGGCAGGAGCAAGCTCAAAGAAAATTTCTCAGAAAGATTTAAACAGAAGAACAGCATGAAAACAGAAGAGGTAAAAAGAAGAGAAACTTTCTAGTCAATATTTAAGGTCTGAGGGGCTACAGGAAAGGAAAAGTATCTTTTTTTTT
This sequence comes from Cygnus atratus, assembly GCF_013377495.2. Lineage (NCBI taxonomy): Eukaryota > Metazoa > Chordata > Aves > Anseriformes > Anatidae > Cygnus > Cygnus atratus. The sequence continues at coordinate 17,760,623 of NC_066368.1, forward strand.
TTTTTAAAGGTAACAGGCATAGGTGAGATAGTGATTTCAATCTATTTTTGAGAGAAATGGAGGTGGCAAGAAGACAACATTAAGACCATGAGTTGTGGCAAAGATTGAAGAAGGATGAATAGCTGGGTGGGTGCTGCATGAAATATACTGTAGGCAGAGGGGGAAATGGAAAGCAAACAAAGGGAAATAGCCACGTGCAGTAGCAGTGCTTAAAGCATGAGCAATAGAGGCACAAAGAGAATAAGCTTATGTTGGGTAAACTTAGAGTTATTGGAAATTTGAAAACTAGATCCTTCAGGGAAGACTTACCCTCAGGATTGTTTTAAAATGAGAGCAGAAAATGAAAAATTTGGAATAGGAGGGAAATTCCATCACCTTCTCTTTTATATTAAAGAAATACACAAGCAAAGTAGTATGAAAAGCCAAGGAGTAAAGCTTCTTGTTTACACAAATGATAAAATTGTCTTAAAGTAAAAAAAGATTATCAAAACAAGATAAGAGCAGCCTACAGACAAGCTTCTGTAGAGGTTTTATGAATTAATATGATCTCTTTCCATTTTGGATTAAAGATGGTTCCCAAGCTCCTACTTGCCTTGGACATTTTGATAGCTTCATGTCATTACCATAAAAAAATAACTTTTCATCTGACCTGAAAACAAGTAGTACTGCTTTTACTGCAGTTGAAAATACTGAGATTGACCCTGAAGCACCTGATAAATGTTAGCAGCAAGAAGTTTTACCCTGTCTTAGTGGCCAACAATTCGGGACAAGCGCCTAGAAGCTGTTTTTATTATCACAGTTGTAATTTTAATACCACAACTTATTCACATAGCAACAAGGGAGCCTTATTACAAGATCACCAACAACTACTGCTGTAGTTGCAGGGGGTGATAATCCCCCCAGTATTTCACAGCTGAAGCCTAATGTTGGCTTCAATACCCATAACAATAAAAATTCACTGAATTGAAGGAGTCAGACTGTCACATCAGTACAGCCTGCTGCAAAAAGAATGACCTGAAGTGAACAGTGAAATTCATTCAGATGAGCATTGACTATTAGTCTGAGAAAACATATCCTGGAATTATGGACATATGTATGATAACCTTTGTGTCTTCAGCCAGCTGTAGAAGAACTGTAGGCAGCCCAACCAAAGCAATACCACAAGAATTACACTGTGATGGCCTGAGCTTTCAGAGTAGACTCAGTAGCTGTGCAAGCTTACGTCGACAGATAGTGCCTCTAACACATAGCTATGTTCCCCCACCCATCATTTCTGGTCTACATTAGGTTACCAAAGACCCTGCAACATCATGAGATTAAAGAACAGCAGGAACAAGACAATCAACTGTTCCAATGAAAGAAATGGGGAGGTACCAAATCAGTGGTGAAGATCCTAAGGTAATCGAGTTCCAAGTTTTCCATCTTTTCATAGCCCATTCCCTGTTTCAAATGACTCTTCGTTAATCAAGAAGATTATTCACTATATTGGGGGGCAAATTTTTATTTATTTTTTGCATCAATGAGTAGCAGGTTGACTTTTCTGATGTCTCACCTGCCCTCTCTTCTTGCTCACGTTTTAGATACCTGCTCCCCATAGTTTTCACAGGTGATGTTTTCTCCTCTTCAGTTTTTCCTCTTTTACCACACTCAAAACTCATTTAGAAAAGCATGGACAAGAACTTTTTTTCCAGTAAAAAACAAGTAGTAAAATGCACTGCCCACCCCATGGTAACGCTTGGAGTTATACTTTGTACAGCTGATAACCTTGACACAGATCCTTTCCATGTCCACCTCTGAGAAATCTAATTTAACTTCCAAGAATAATTTCAGAGCTGAATCAACTCTTTTTATTGAATATCTAAAAGAACCAAAGTAGACTGCTTAATGCCCTGGTAACCTAAGTGCATTGACGGACAGAAATCTCTTACATTCTATTCTGTCTAGGTTCCTACATCCAGCTAATCAGCTGAGCACCTTCCAGCCTGGCATTAGAAGGCACAGCTAAAGTCTGTCACATGCTGTTTGTTTGTATCACCTCTCCAGGCACATGCAGAAGAATGTTTTATTTTGATAAACTTTCCCTGAGAACATGCATACTACTGTGTTTAGCAGGAGGATGTGTGCTTCGTTCTTGGGATTTGTTTTGATAAAAGCAACAATGATTTCTAGTTTACAAAGAATCATTTCATCTTCTTGGGGTCAGTCCCACGAAAGATTCACGTCTGTTAGAAACATGTATGTGAAAGCACTCTTGTTGACCACAGAGGCTTGACCAACAGTTCCTGAGGATGTCAGTGCAGAGGACTGGAAGACAGTTTAACTGAGAGCAAGAAAAATCCCAGTTCCATGTTGGCTACGGGCACAGCTGCTCTGTGACAATGATACAGCTGTGCCAGGGCTTCCAGCAGCACAGGACAGAGCAGGAGTGCCCACAGCCAGGTGGGTGTCACAACAGAAGCAGCACCCATGTGGGACAGCACCCAAACTAGCCAGTCTGCTGCTTGCACCCCTGCTAACAGCCCCAGTGCCTTTGAAGCCCAAGGGAACAGTCAGGCTGCACAGAGCTGCTCCACGTGGAGTCCGGAGCAAGTGTGGGGTGTTTGGCTGCACGCATGGAGCAGGCATACCCTTATTTTTATCTCAAGGGGTATCAGTATCTGTTCCTGTTAGAAACCCACAACCCTCCTGCACAATTTCTGAAACAAAGGAGGAACTACTCGGAGTTTTGCTTGTAGAAAATGAGGGGCTGCAGAAGCATTAGCAATGTAAATGGTGGAAGCAGTGAGAGGGTGGCTGTCACCCTTGTAGAGGCCTCACTTGCTGTGCAGTACATGAAGTTTTGTCCATGAGAGGTCAGTTTAACAGGGCTGTTGCTTTACCAAATGACAAGGCTGACCAGCTTCTCATCCCCAAGGCTGCTAACCAAGCTGTCACAGCATAGAAGTGCCCTGGGAAAACCTGAGCAGTTTTCCCCAGTGGCTATTAGCTGGAGCTCTTCTTCCTCTGCTGGTTGGGACCCAGGGCTCTCCTGCTGCACTGCTCTCTCCCAAGAAGCTCTGCAGAGCCCAGCAGGGGCAGGAGTTCAGGGTCTCTGTCCCTAGGAAAACATCGGTAGACCTGGACTGCTCCCCAGTGCTGAGATACACAAGGATTTTAAGCACTACTGCTAAAAATCCCCTTTCTTCCTCCACTCCTCAGCTTTCAGCATCTTTTCCTCTTGCTGAGCTAATAAAGCTTTCACTTGAAGTGTTTTCAGGCTGAACTGCCTGCCGCCCCCCGCCTCCTCCCCAAAGCCATTGGTGCCATCTTTTACTTCACACAGCAGCACCACAGGGCACTAACTCAGTGCTTCAAAGATGCCCTTTAAGGCATCTCCCTGCAGATGATTGAGTCTGAACTGCAGCTATCTGCAGGCACAACCTACAGGGGCAGATAATTAAACTGCCAAGCAGTACTGTTTGGGTTCAAGTACAGGCCTGCAGGATTTCCTGGCCTAAAGCCAAAGCTGGGTACATCCTGTCAAAGATGAAAGCAGATGTTTGTGCACTCAGTAGTCAAAGATGAGGATGGATACAAGGACTGCTTGAAATTTACCTTTCAGTGGGGCAAAAAGATGAAAACACCACCATGTTGTGGTGAAATGAGCATGCCCAACAGGTATACTCAGCAGGTGAGTAACTGCACAAGATGCAGACCACCAGGCATCAGATTTGATGCTTCTTCACAGTGATCCCCACCTAGACCAGCTACATTAGTATTTCTGCTGCTTATCACATTTATTTCTCCCCCACCATAACCCTTTTGTTTTCCCTTGCAGGATCTGAAGCCCTCCCCAGCACAGAAGCACCAGACCTGCCTGCATATCTCATAAGCTCTCCCAGTTTGGCCCCACAATCGTTTTGCTCCATCTACTCCAGTGCCTTGTGAACAGTTTTTTTGCCTTCTTGTCTTAGGTAAGCACATCACTAGATCATTTTTGTGCAAACTCCTGCAGATACGCAATGGTTGGAGAAGGTGATATAGAAACGGCTAAATTAAAGTGGGACAAGGTGGTCCCTTTTTCCTGATGTTACTTAACAGTTCAATATCCCACCCTGCTACAGAGTTTTCCTCTGCAAGGCCTCAAAGCAATAATTTTGACTTAGAAAAGCCTGGGATGTAGCATTTGGTTAAGACAGAGTGCCTTCTCTTGCCATTTCTGCCACAGCCTCACCTTGTGACCTCTGGAAAGAATTAACTTTTTCTTGTTCTCATGTTCATTTGCTTTACACACACTTTCCCAGAAAGATGGCAGAAAAGTGGGGTAGCAGTAGAGGATGCTTTCTTTTCGTAGGGCATATTTAGCATGAACCTTGGGGCAGTGAGGGTAGATCCTCCTCCTCACACATAAGGAGCCAATATCTGACAGACCAAAGCTGTATTTAACATGCATTTTTCTCTGCTCTAACAAAACAATTTTGAAGCCATCTACCACTTACTACCAGTGCTGTTCAGCTGAGTCACTTTTATTACCATCCTAAAGGGTAGGTGGAAGATCACATGGCTCTTTACAGGTTCAGTAAAAGGAATTTTATCACAAGCTGCTGTTGCTTCCCCCTCCCCCCATTCAGCATACATGCTGGCAATGACATCTGATTATTATAGATTCACAATTTGTTTCTGGAAAGGAGCTATTTTATAACCTTGACAGATACATTGCATTTCCATGAAGAGGGTGGATGCACAGGATAAAAAAAAAAACCTTTCAGCATTGGTCTTCTAAAGTTGTTGATTTTAACTGGAGGTCCCTTACCTGGCGCTGCTTTCAGAGACACCAGCAAGAGAGAAGATCTCCGTCCCTGGCATTGCACATGCTCTTCTTCAGCAGCGTCTGCTGGGCAGGCAGCAAGACAGGTCCGCAACTTCCACACCTCAAGCCTGCCCAGAGAGCCAGCATCTGAGCAGAGCAGATGCAGCTGATGGGACATCAGAGTAAACAAAGAAAGTTGCATCCTGCTAATTGCACCTGCCTCTGCTCTAAGCATGTGCAGGAGTCACAGCAACTTCTTCAGCACAGGCAGAGCACACAGCATCTGCTAGGAAGCAAGCACTGATACCCAGGGACAGTCCCCAACTCTGAGGAAGCCCACCAAGTCTTCCCAGCTGCCTTTCCCCCACCAGGACTGGCTGCAGTCCTGGGTACCAGTGGGTTATCCTGGGAGCAGCATCAGTCAGTGGCACTCCTCCCACTCAAGGGGCCAGCATTTCAGAGTCAAGTGGGAGAGGAGCACTGGGACCAGCTTCACCCTGGGAGGAGTAGAGCAGCTAAAGAGGACAGGTCATGCTGCAGGTGGCCTGCAGTGAGGTTACCAGCTTCCCCTAACCTTGGATAAACTCTTCTGAGCATGGCCACACAGCTATAGGTAGAAGAGTTGGGGCATATGGAGTCTATTTGTCCTTGCTACCAGTTTCTGGCCTTCTTGGACTAAAATCTGAAGTGCCACTGGGTTGGTTGAACTACCAAGTTCAGGATTTGGCCTCCAGATGCACAGGGAAGTGGGACTGAATTCCCACTGGTTTCTGACCAGCTTTCCTCAAATAGCTGCCTCCCTCACGGCAAGGCTTGCACCAGTGCATGCAGCATTTTGGATCATCTTTTGCCTTATTATTTCAAGTTACCAGGTAAACTCAGGCTTAAAGGATGACAACCTGATCCCAGAAAAAGACAGCCTGCGTAATAAAAGGCTGATTCAACCACACTGCACCAGGCAAGGTGTCCCCAGAGCTGTGCACCTCATATGCCAGCACCGGAGGTGAGGATGCCCAGGGCAAACAGGAAGTCTATACTCTCCTGCCCTAGGGTATGTGCGAACCTGCCAAGACCATTTTGAGAGTGGTTAATCCTATTAAAGCATAAGCTGGGAGCACGTGACATTCATTAGAAGAAAATAGCTTTCTTTGTTCCTAGATCTAACCCCAGAACATCAGCCCTGTGGGACAGCACACCGTTACTGGTCTCAGCAGGCAGGGCTTGCCATCCCTAGCAGCACTGCCCAAAGAAAGCCAGCACCTGCTTTCTGCAGCACTGCTCTTTGCTCCCAGAGGAAGATGCAGGTCTAGGATCCCTCCCCAGCACAAGGGCCAGGGCTAGAGCACATGCCTTTCCAAAAGGGAGTTGCAAGTCGAGGGGCCAGCTCATTCTCCAGCTGCTTCTTTACAGGCAGACCTCTGCCCACAGAGCCTGTGCAGAGCCCTCAGCTGACTACCATGGTCCCCACGCAGGCACCCACTATTGAAGTACCAAAGGAATAAAAATGAGAACATCATCCCTTACCCAGCATGCTGGATGTTCCTAAACCTCACTGTTGCTGTAGCTTGGCATGCACACATGAAAGTGGCAGGACTCAGCCTTCAGGCTGGTGGGGAGAGGGTGTTGGATAGTTGCTTAAGCAAGTAAATTCTGTCAGAAACAGATCATTTACCAATAAAAGGTAGAAAAAAGGCTGAGGAAGGTTGTGCAAACGTATCTAGCTGCTTTTGTGGAAGGTACAGGAATTCCACAGCATGTGGAGAGCTATTGCAGCATACAGCTCCAGTGGGACACTCAGAATTTCTAACAGTTTTAGTTGTCCCAAACATTAATAAATTTAACAGATTAAACCAAATGTCTGAAATGAAGAAGGTTTCCCCCATCCAGAACTACTTATTTTGAAGACACTTGTGCTGCAGTGCAGCAGAGCTAATGAGGTATCTTCTTACTGAGGAAATGATGAAATCAGCCCAGTTACTCTTATTCATGCCACCTGTAATAAGCTGAAGCAATTCCTCCCACTCCCATGCCATTCAGACAGATGCAGCCACATGTATCCAGGTAACCACTGCTGGCACACAGAGCTTGCTGCAGATGCTTGCCCGAGGACACATCTCCCTGGAGCACATGGGGGGACCAAGCAGGGCCAACCCTTCTGAATTGGTATCACACCTGAAGCCACAGAAGTCAGGGTGCTTGTTTGCACTTCTTCCCAAGAGAAGTCTGGCTAGAGCATCAGACAGGGCTACTCTGTGTGTACGTGGGGCTTTGTAAAGCAGAACAATGCAGGAACAACAGCAAAAAAGCAGCAGGAGGACAATGGAAACAAATAAAGGAGACCTGTGCATGTAAACAGGGAAACTAAACATCTTCATACACATTTCCCGTCTTGTTTCTCTGCACCCCAAGTACTAGAGCTCTGCCTCCCTGTCTCCCAGCAGCAACAAGCCTGCCCACCAGTAATAACCACAAAACCTAGTATTTAAAGAGGCTGCCAGCTTGGCCTGCTTCCCTCCCCCAGCCAACTGAGCTGTCATTCCCCCACTCAAAGCCCACCTCAGGTGACTCCCCTTTAGATCTTCACTAGGAAGATCAGTTCACTGTGCTGCTGGAGAAGTGATCACATCACAGCTTTTTATACCAGCTGCATTCACTAACACTTGACATAAGCAAAGTAGAAGCCCCCCATCCCCTATACCCAAGATTTTTTTAAAGCGTTGTCTGAAATAAAAGATGAATTTTTTTTTTTTGCTTAAAGATATTATACAACACTTCCTCCACATAGTCAATTGTAAGTGTTTTCCCAGTGCCTATGCAGTCAGTTATTTCATAAGAAGGTGCTTTATATGCTATCAGAGGCAGCATGAATACTATCCCACATATCCTTGCTGTTGCTATGGAAATCATTCCTCTTTAAGCCAATGTGCAAATGCAGGTCTTATTGCTGAATGCAGAGGCTAAAGGTGTGCGTGAGTCAAACTGTTTGTTGTGTGTTATTCCTCTGCAGCTGAGAGATGGGAGGGGAAGAAGGATCAGTGCCGCAACAGGAGCACCTGCAACAATGCACTGGGGAGAGGTAGCAGGCTACTGGCAGAGATAGAAAGCCACAGGAAGGCTCTGCCAGGGGACTTCAGCCAAGCACGATTTAGCTGCTCAGCTCACCTGCTCCAGGTGATACAGAAAGGACACAATTCAGGCACAGGAGGTGCAAAGGACAGTTCATGGCCTTTCAAAGCATTTGAGATGGAGAAGAAAGCCACAACCCAGTAGCACTGTTACAAGTCACATAGCATCCTGCCTTGTTTGTAGACCTGTTGCCACTCAAAGCTCAACAATAAAGTTAAGCTTTTGACTTGCTGTTGGCTGCAGAGAGTAAAAGACCAGAGATGCCCAGAGAGCATTGTGAATCCAATGAAGGAGCAAGACAAGAAAAAAACACCTACAAGAGTCAATTTCCTTCATATCTGCCAAGCTCAGCAGCTATTTCAAGCACTCTTCACTTTCCTTCAGACAGAAGGCCAAATACCAAGGTGGATACTGGAGCACTCCCAGCCAAAACAAAACTTAACATCAGCAGTCGCTTTTCAGTAAGGGCCTCTCAAAATATAACCAACAGGAACCTGCTGCCCCCAGGACTCTATCAGGGGGGATGGAGCCTTTAGATGCGAGACCACACACGGCCAGCTACAGAGCTCCTCCATGCCCCATTCAGGCACCTCTGCCTCTGGGAGCTTGTATGAGAATTGCAGCTTCCAGAGCTGACAAGAGCACCCTACACACATTTCCTTCAGGAGGCTGCAGCAGAGAAAGGCAGAATCATCAAACGTGTGATTTTTCCTCCTGCCCACTGAAAAAACTGTTCCTGCAGAAGATTTGCAAGTGGTCTATCACATAAGCCAAAGCCTTCTAGTCATATCTCATCCCTTTTCTCACTACTACTACAAGAACCACAGGTGTCATACCTATTCTCTCTTCCTACTTACCTTCTGTCCTAGATATTAGGTAATTCTTAAAAGCACAGCAAAAGATTTAGAGTTACATATCCACAGAAGTGAAGTTTTTGCATGACTTTTGTTTGGTCAGTCAACCCTGGGGAAAAGCATCCAGTTGAAGAACAAAACCAAACCCTTAAACAAAATCTTATCATCTGCACAACATCACAAATCACACAGGCAAAAATCACAAAGCAGAACTCCTTTGGGGCTCCATTATACGTGACAATTAAATGCAAGCACAGTAAACAACCTACAGGATATTACTGTAAACAAATCCAGCAGATTTCCCTCAACCATAACCCAAAATAAAGACAGCACTTACTTCAGTTCAGGCCTTAGATACAGAACCCCACAACCACCAGCACCCAGATCTATTCTCCCCCAGGTTGCATTCACATAGGTGCTTCCACCCCTCTCCTCTCCTCTTTTATTAGCTACCCACCAGGAGACCAGCAAGCCAGTTGTCCTTAGCAGAAACACCTGTGAGTTCAGCACAGCTTGCTGTCAGAGTGCAGGGGTGGCTGGGATTTAAAACAAAATGATACAGTTAATGGTGCTTTACAAAGTTTGTTTTAAGTCTAAATATCAATGAGCTATAATGGGCATTTTTATGCTGCATTCAGGCTTGATCAATAGCATCCTAGCACTCTAATAAACTGTTACACCATTTTATGAAAATACAATAATATGCAACTAGCAGAATTTCCAATTGCTTTAAGAAGATATGGTATGCATGCTAATAAATTACGTTAAATCATGCTGTCATAGAGAAGTATATTATGATTTATAAGTACCTACCGTACATAAATTAATATCACAATGCTGCAGCCCTGTGGATAGATGTCTTTGTGTCGTGGTATGAACACCTATACTATGCCTCAAATGCTTCCAAACATGTGGGTGGGAGATGGAGAATACAAATGACATAAGGAACTGAAGAGTTTTATTTCAGGAATGGCTTAGTATGCTAGAATATGTTATCATATCATATATTAGAGGTTATGGATTAGAGACTCACTTTCACTGTCTTGTTAGAAAGGTTATAAAAGAAGCACAGCAGTGGAATAGTAGAGGAATAGCTAAGAGCAATGTATAGTTTGCATTTATTATAATTAATCACCATTACTTTTATTTTTGTATAATGTTATTCATGGTGAATCCTATTGTGAGTGTCAATTTATGAAATGTAATTGCAAATGGATTTCATTCCAAATTAGCATGATCTGTTTAGAACAATCATAAATAGAGATACAATGCCACCATGAAGGGGGACTGGGAAGGATCCTTCTCACGTACACGAAAGACAAAACCTCAGATCCTCTATAAACCTAAACTCTTAACAAGTTCCCAGATTTGCTAATACATTTAGGGTTATTTCCCAGTTGCATCATTACGTTTAACCTGCAGATTTCTTGGTATCCAGTTCAGAAGGGCAGTTTGTCCCTAAAAATCCCTTAAGAACATTTCATACTCTTTTGTAATATGTGTAAGTGAATTTAGAAATCCACATAGAATAAGTTGTATATTGGCTTCATTCATTTTCTGAGATAATTTCTTCAAAAATAGAAACCCAGTCCAAAACCCAAGTCAAACAAGGAGAAAAAATTCTTGCAAACTTTAAGAAACTTTACACTTTGTAGGGATTTCTTTATTATCAAGTGAAAGTTTATATTAATACATGAAGAGGGAATGCACACTTAAGAAAGGCATCAGAGAAAGAGGAAGGAGGGACTGCCTGAAAGTAGTGCTTTTAGTCTTTGCTTGGAACAGACAGTGCTATTCTGCTTTAGTACATACTCAGATATGGTGAAATTCTTCCACCTCTCATCAGCTAGGAACAACAGCACCTTAATTTCTGTGTGTGACTACCGGGGGACACAAGTTATACATGCCAAAATCTGGAATTAAACTGCAGGGAAGAGGGAGGGCATGTAGGCATTTAAGAACCAGGATCCTGCACATCAGCCTCTGTATGGGTGCACCCTCGGATACCAAAAGCTCAGCTGTGACTGACTCGCACTGGAGTCTGGTGGCTCAGCAGCAGGCAAGTGATCTCAGCCCATGTCAGGACGAGGCCTTTCCCCTGCTTGACAACAGACATGGCAGTGCCTCTTTGCTCTGAGTAATGGGTCTCTATAATGCAGAAGGTCTGGTAACATCTATACTGCTAGAAGACAGCAACGTGGTACAAAGGAGGCATCAGCAGCGGCCAGAACTTCCTGCTCAGTAACAGCAGCTCCTGGCCTGGCATAGGAACGCTGCTCCAGATGACTTCAGGGTGACAGCACAGTATCCCAGCCACAGAGGGGTACACACAGTTGTCCCCATGTGACTTGAAAGATGACACTGTCCACAGAACACAGTTTTAGCTATTAGACATTTGTTATGAATACCTAACAGCTGCAGCTGGGAATAGTTTCTAGTGTGAAGGGCTTGCATTCCCTCTGTGTACTGAGTAGAAGGGAGAGCCAGCAGCTGCTGAGGTTATTAGTCCTCAGCCCAAACTCTGCAAGTCTCTGACCCTGCATATTTTGCCTGTGCTTAGTTGCTCCGTGGGCGTACAGCAGCAGAGGTGGTGTTGGACTCGCTCTGGTAGGGAAGGGTGTTCCCAGCTCCATGTTCATCTCCTCGCAGTACCCAAGTTTATCTGTTTCTGACTCCTGCTTCTGGTAGTTACTCGATTCCTTTCTCACTTGGGACTATCATGACTAACAAATATCTCGTTTCATTTTTTTTAAATAGTCTTAGCACCTATTCCCTTTCATCCCTCATGCTCAAGCCATCTTAATGAGGTAGGAAGTATGCTAAGATCGAAGAGTTTATTATACTAGTTCAGCGTGGCAGGAATCTAGCAGCTATCTGTCCTTGCAGACTAGTAAGAGATGACTGAGGAAGCTCATCCATGCTTAGCACAAGCAGCACTTGGTGAATTTTTCAGATAAGCATCCCTCATCTCTCTCCTGTGAGCAGAACTGGTATTAATAGTTCCTGTCAGCAAAGAAGTCTTGCATCTGAGTTTTTGTGTTTAGCTGGCTTTGGACAAATATTGACCTAAAAGAGTGATGAAAAGCCTTGACACAGAGACAAGGCATACACTTCAACCTGGTGATGGTTGTGGTCATTTAATGGCATCCAGCAATGCCTTCCACGCTGATGCTCTCACTCATGTGACAGTTCTTCATGAGCCATCTCACTGGCCGACAGCTCAGAACCAGCAGGATGTAAGTGAGATAAATTTGCTGTGTGCTGGTCAAGGAGAGGGTAAAATGGTTGTTTATCATCTTAAGTGAACTAGGGCAACCAGAGACAAGTCCGGTATAAATATGGCACAACCTACTGGGAAAATGCTGAAGGTAGCACCTATGTGCTTATTAAAAGTCAGTGGAGATTAATTGATGATTTGGGAATTTCTGCTTTTAACTGATGGTGCTCTTACGTATTAACAGAATAGCTCAAGGGCTCCTTCTGTTAGCACCATCTCTGTTTTGGACACGCTAGCTTCAGACAGCTAGTTATTAGCCATTTTGAGGTACGAGCTGATTATGGGGGAAGCTTCAGGCTCATTTATTTTATCTCAGGAGGCTGACAACTCTTTAAGTTATAGCCTTCAACTCATATAAGTTACGTACTGAAGAGCCTACTACCTGGAAAAAGAAAAAGAGAAAATATCCTGAGGTATGGAATATCCAAAAGTAAAACCATTGGCTCATTGTGAAAACTTTGACTTGTTTGCTTTAATGCAATTAAAGACAATTTAATTAAATTTAATTTAATAAAAGACAATTCAAAATGAGTTAAAATGTCCACTCAAATATGTTTGTAAAGTCTGGGTTTGAAAATTCTGTTTTAACTTAACTTTTAGACAAACACTTTCTTACTACTCTGACAAGTACAGAATTACAGCTCCTTCTAACAGGCCTACAAGAATTGGTCATTCTGCATTTACAGCATAATTATGCAAAATAAAACATAGTTTATGTCTAAGATAACACTTCTGTCTGTGATGAATAGTTCATTAACCTTGTTATATTCCAGTAACCCATATTCCATTAATTCACGTACATTTTATAAACTGTCTATATTGACTGAATTTATGGTGCTACACATGTGGTGTTTTGTCAGAAATTATGCTTGTAAAGGAAGACTACTAAAGACTTAAAATCTGGTACCTGACAGAACAACAAACTGCTAGCAGAAATTGTTAAAAAAATAAACACCTCTCAAAATAAATTTTATTCCTGAGCAATGTGGGGAAGAACATGAATACGGATTTGACTTCAGCCTGGAAGTAAACGTGATCATTTAATGATGAATAGCGCATGTTTTCAGACCAAAAGTCAATGGAATGTAACATAATCTCACATTAGTCCCCAGTTCTGTGTCAAGAAATGCTGTGACCACTGAAGTATCTGCTTTAAAGAAAATGCATGCCTAATAGAAAGTACTCATTAAGCTATTAATTGTTCCTTTTTGTTGTTGTTGTTGTTGTTTTTGTTTCCAGTAAAAGACTATTTCTGCTGAGTTTGGATCTTCCATCTACTACATCACTATTTTCTCTAGCTCTATTATCTTTTCTATGATTAGAAATATCATCAGATCATGCTCACCGGTGGCCTGGTTCTTCCTCAAAAAAAAAGTGTCTGTGCTGAAAGAACAGGATGAGGTTGATAATCTGTAATATGGGGATGGCATTTGGCCTTTAAATCCAAAAAGGCAGTCTCTAACACAAAGAAAATGGGAGGTCTTTCTGCAAGTCTTGAAGTACGTGTCTTTCTCTGGGTCTTAAATTGCTAATGTGACCTGAAGCCACATGTAATTGCTTTCCATGGAGAAACCACCTCAGTGAAAAATGGGTGAAAAAGGAGAATCATGTTGTCTCATATTCTGGTCTCGTCTAAGCCTCCATGCCGTAGCACAGATAAGAAACAGAAACATGTGAGATAACAGTGCCAGAGATGAAACAGAAGATGAAACAATGCTCCTTTTTTTTAATATCTGGACACCACAACTTTTAAATTTTATTTATTTATTGTTGGTACACCTGCAATAGTGTGATAGCAGTTTTAAGTAACTTCTTAAAGGTAAACGCTGACTTGTCACTGGGATAGCGAGGAATCTTCCCTGGATTTCAGAACATACTGTGAATACTTTATCAGTCACCTCTATGTTGTATCTCTGGAAACAATATATGTTACCATGGAAAAGGTGAAATAAGAATAACTCCTGCGTAGCAATGTTTCTTTAATGCAAACCAACATGCAAATCTTCACATGGTAAGTCACTGCGGGGAGCCGGGGAACAAGGCGAGGTCGCAGGCCACAACAACCCCTTGGTCTGCCTAACGCTGGTGTCCTGTGGAGCTATGCCCATCAGGACTAGATTAAGGTGGTGCAGGAATTTATCTTGGTCACAGAATTGCTTGACTATTCATCTGTTCAGTTACGTATCTGTAAGCTTACACTTTTAAAAAATCTATAGACACCATGTGATTCCACCCAAATATAAGCATGTTATGAACATGGAGGTGCACTCAGGCCGAGAACCTGCAAGTTGCCTGGTTCAGTTTCCAAGCTGACACCTGTGTCCCTTACAACTTCCAATGGCTAAGCAATGGCTAAGTACACTGTGCTTGGTTTTATTTTCATTAACAAATAGATACATTAGTATCTGAGTGTGCTAGGTACAGTTTTCAGAGGTGTACATTTCACTGGAGTAATTCTGTGCCAATTCAAAGGCTTTGGGACAGTCTATCCATGCAAAATGCCTCCTGTGTGTGTAATGATAACTGGCACCTCACTGCAAGTACAGGACATGTATGGGATTGCTTCAAACTTGCCCATCCCACTTGCCTTGGCATTTACAAGTGGCAGAGATTGCACCATTTTCCAGCTCTTAGTCTGAGGTTCAAAACTTTTGCTTTTTCTCTTTTCTTATAAAAATCTCACGCAGCTGTCAATGAAACAGTATCACTCTGGGAAAGCCGCTACCACATGTCCCTACCATTGTTCTTAGACAATAACAAGCAAGAAAACGTTTGTTTTCTTCCCCCGTTTCTGAAGGCGCCATTAACATATACAAGTGACATCTCCCTAGGTAGCAAAGAATCACATTAATTAATGAACAAGCGAAATAAAATACAAAGAAAACATATGCTCAAAGGGACAATTCATGTGTATGTGAGCGCATGAGACTCCAACGGAGACAAATGGGAGATGCACATACAGACAAAAGGGAGAATACTTTCACTGCAGTGGATGGAAAAAGGCCAGCACGGAACAGAGTGGAATGCATACAGGGATTTAAAGACGGATTACAGATGCCTGTGGCAACTGCTCTCAATAAATTATAGTTAGATCAAAGAAAAATAAAACGCTTTGATTAGAGATTAACAAGTGCCATTCTCATATGTACAGCTGTAATTAAAAAAAAAAAAAAAGAAAAAGAAAAGAAAATTAACCCCTTACTCGAGGTATTATTTTTTTTTTCCTAGTTTTATTTATGAATTACTTCTGGCACTCAGGGATAAAGACAACTTCTTCAATGTCTTCCTTCTGTTACAACCAGACACCATATAAATACACAATCTTTATTTTTATGCATGCACCAAGAATTCTGTAACAAAGAAGAGGAAAGCAAAATTGGATTTGCTTTCATCTATTTTCTAGAACCTTTTCTTGCCCTAGGACATAATGAACACATGCACACTACTGTTTACAGCTCAGTAAAAAAAGCAGTTCTTTGAAAGGTCAGTGGAAAATGAAGCAATAAAGTCAGAAGTTACTACAAATGTGAATATCCTTCCATCATCTTATCTGAAATGTGAAGGTTGCTTTTTTAGTTAACTTGCAGCCTGTGTGGGAAGAAGCATTCTGACTGTTCCCTTCCAGCATCAGAAAAGCGAGTAACCCAACACAAAGTCTTCAGTGACTCTGGGACTGCAGAAGTATTTACACATGCATGTCGTTAACTTCAGAGCAGAAAGGATAGGACTTCTTCAAATCTGAGAGTTTTAATACTGCAGTTGTCTAGTAATTCTGTCTTTGGTAAGATCATCTTCACATGACTATTCCACATTTCTGAAAAATAGGTCCAGACAGTAAAAGTAAAATCTTGTTTTACAGCCTTGTGATTTCATATCCAGGAACTGCTTCATCTACACATTTTTCATCTTAATGTAAAAGCTACCATTTTCTCCCACTAGTTCCCGGTTGCGCAAATCATAAGTAGAAAGTTACCTGCACTTGCAGAGCGTGTTTAATAGTTGTCTTTACTTTCTCAATCAAGTGGCACTGACTGTTCTAATATTTTACTTGTAACTAATTCACTTGGTTCAACAGGCTGGAAGTCTGCTTCACAGCTTTATGTATTCCTGTTAAGGATACTGCAATACTTGAGAGCTCATTTTACTAAACATTCATTTTCAACAAGAAGATGCTTTCATCTTCTCATCAACATTTTATGAGTGTTATGGTTGTGCTCTTCCTCCTTTAAAAACCTCTGGTGAAAGCAACACTGTTTCCAACATCAGCGCTGAGCTATACAATTTTCCATGAAACCTGAGGCATTAAGCTGAGGGAAGCACGGATGCATGTTCTTGGGATCCATTTCTTTAGGTTTTACTAGGTGTAGTACCACAAATTCACTGTTGAAGTCTCTGTGGTTGTTCTCCTGGCATAGAGGCTGCACGTGGCAGTGGCACTCAGAAATGAAATGACCATTGCAGTGAAAAGCACGTAGAACTGTGCTACATTTCACAGGCTGCAGTTTCTTAGCAAAGGTCTGTGTGATTTCTGATTTCCTCCAGACCAGTTCTCCCACTCCCGCTGCGAAACAGGAAATCAATGCCCTTTCCTCTCTTTATAATGCAATGCAGTATAATAACATAGGATTACTCAGCAGAATTGCATGGCCACCTGCTTGAAAAAAAAACACAATACGGTGGTCTGGATCAGAGCATCAGAGAAGGCAGTGACCTCTTCTTTTTGTTTGGATGGGAACATCACTGGCAGTCACCTAGCAAGAACCTTTGGCTGTCTGAAAAGGCAGGCGCAGGTAAACAAAAATGTGCTTCACTGCTCTCAGTTTCTTGATTTTTTTTTCTTCTATCCCTCAGGAAAAGGAAAGGATATGTCTGTTTCTACATTTCTTCACCATGAAATTCACTGTTTCATTTGGATTAAGGCTGCTCTGTATCCTCCTCGTCGATGCCCTGTGGGAGGAAAACGGGTGCTCTCCTTGTTTCTGTCGCATTATGGGGAACAGCATGCCCCTGCACTGGTTCTGGCACACGGAGGGTCTGAAAAGACACACAAAAAAAGCAAAGCTCATAGAAAATTTGTACAGGGAGTGAGTTAGATATGGGCAGAGTATAGGCTTAGCTCAGCCTCAGCAAGAGCTGCCTAGGTGCTGTCAAGTGGCGTTGTGCATTCCTCACCATGGACAGCCACAGACTTTGAGGGACAAAGGCCTACACCACATTCTCCCTATACAACTGTATTTGGTGTGAAGATGCCTCTGGTGAAAGAAAATAGCTATGGGGGAAATATTTGGTATTTTCTCTTGTGAAATAGCAACTAACTAAAAATAGTGCCTGCAGATTAATGCATTGCAGTTTGCAGGCCCAGAGAAACCAACTTAGATCAGTTGCTCCTCTTTTCTCCTCTTTCATGCATTCCCTACATTTTCTCCTGAAATAAAATGGAATACAGAAATCCATGACAAAGTGTCATAACAGATTCCTTTAATGCTTCTTTGTGTTACAGAAGGCACAGGGTTTTTTTCCCAGTTCATCATTTGACATAAATTTATCTCCTATTATGATACTTCAGAGAAAATGCACTAGGGTTTTTTTGTTGTTGTTTTATTTACTGTCTTCTCTAAATTTAAATTCAAATTGCATTTTTAGTATATGCACTCTACCTGTAACAAATCAATAAAAAGGAGAAAATTGATTTTTCCATCTGTGTTTGCAGTCACAGAAATACTTACCCTATGGCCCCAAGAGGACAACCAAAGTAACTTGAAGTAATGTAATTCCAAAGTTGCATCAATGCTTTTCTACTGTCACTGGTGTTATGGCAATCAAAGGAAATATTTGTTTAAAATAGCTTGCATGCATATCCAGCAGTATCTCACTGCCAGTGAAACCTCATCCCATGAAATGGTAGGAAAAAGCTTTTCAGCAACTTTAATGTGAAGTAGATTTATACATTTACATTTTAGTTGCAATATATTTAAAAAAAAAAAAAAGTTGCTTTTTTCCAGGTAACACCACCATTTTTTTAAAAAGGAAAAATCTCTTCAACCTGTTCATAATGTTTCAGGGAATATGGTTTCAATCAACAAGAAAGAGAGAGGCTGCTATGCCTGAATGCATGTCTTAGGCGAGTGTTGAGACATACTACTGTTTTGCAAAGAGATTACACAAACAATCTTCTACCAAACTATTCTCACATGTTTAAGGAAAATCCACCCAGTTCTTTCTTGCCTTGACTCCCTGAGCTCCCTTCTATTCACAAAATATAGGAACCTCCTGAGGTAGAGCTTCCAAGTGGTTTGCATCCAAAGCTCTCACAGGCCAGCTCCAGTGATGGGTGTCTTCTCTTTTTTCCTCTTCCCTTCCTTTCTTTTCTCTTCCCTTCCCTTTTCTTCCCAACTCCCAAGGCATTTCGAATGGCTGAAAATTATGAAAGAAGATGACAGGATGACTTACCTGCTGCAATTCTGGGAAAAGGGGGAAGGATTGACTAAAGGTTTATCAAGAAGGAATCAGACCCCTGTAAATGCAGTGAACATCGTCCACATGGTCATATGCAAAGCAGGCTTTGTTAAACAAGCCTTTTTCCAAAGGATGACAGGTCTGGTTGAAAGTCGCATTCATGTTAATGCAGTTTGCTTGAGTCTTGCCAAAGCATTTCACTTCATAGCACATGATATTTTAATCATTGGTATGATTAAAAAGCACACATTATATGGAATTAAAATGATGCACTTTGGAAGAACTGAGAGCTGGCTCCCTGACAGATCGCAACGTGTCAGTCTCAATGTGCATGGAGTAAATGAGTGGAACTATTTCTAGCAGATTCCCACAAGGATCAGTTCCTGGTCCAACATCGCTGGGTATTTTCATCACGTGTCCAAACAATGAGGTAAAAATCAATCCCAAGATGGTCGGGGGCTGGAGCACTTACTGTGGAAGAAATGGCTGTATGAATTGGACTTGTACAGCCAGGAGAAGAGAAGGTCCCAGGAAACCTAGTAGCACCATATGAAGAAGTTACAAAGAAGGCAGAGCCAGACTCTTTATGGACGTCTAAGGGAGGAGAATGAGAGACCATCATCGTTAATTGAAAGAGAAGTTTCAAATGAATATTGAAAGAAAAAAAAAAGAAAAAAAGAAAAAAAAAAGAAATCACTATGAGCATATTCAGGCATGTTTTGAGCAGAAGTTTAGACTAGATGACCTCCCAAGGTCCTTTCTGCTAGAGTATGTTGTGACTGTAACTTGGTTGATTCTGCCTGGAGAGAGATTTGAGAGACCTGTTAGGTAAATACCTCCATGTGTGCTGTAATGTAATGCTGCAGGGAAATGCAACAGTTGGATGCAATGCTTGAATGTATACAGGGAGAAGCAGATGTTAGTAGGATACCATGCCCAGACTTAAAAGAGTAAAAACCTTGGAGAGCATTCAAAAGAGCATTGCAAATGTCATCTCAGGGTTGAAGCACAAGCCTTTGGCTATGAGGTTCTCCAGAGAAAGCAAAGATGTTGTCTGGCCTAAGCAGCCCAGCACAAAACTTGCCATCTTTGCAGAGTGCTGTTCCCAGAGCTGAAGCCACCATCGCTCCTCAGGATCAGCCCATGAAATCTGACACAGCTGCCCCATGGAGCCCTCCTGTACCTCCTGAGCTGCCATGGGTGCTACGTGAGTGAAGAGGAGCAAAGCCAGGACCTGCATTTTCTTCTGCATCAACAAGGTGGAGTTTTGTGCATGTTGTGAAGCACTTCAGAGGGATGTTTTCCCCATACTATCATCCCCTCACATTTACACAGCAAACAGGCATCGTACTACTGGGATAGGAGTACTTACAGATGGTCAGGCAGAGGTAAAGATTCAGTAACAGGAAGCTTTAAGATAGACAATATTTCGAAATAAAACACTGAGGGTAAGATAAAAAATGTCACTGAAGTGAAGGTGAATTCTCCCTTGCTGCCAGTCAAAAGCCCTGGTTATGCTTTGCTGCAGAGCAGTTGCCAGCGCAGGTACCTGCTGGATTATGACTGGGTTACCGGGATTTGAAGGCATGCTCTTATCACGCTGATTATAATGTGTTCTGCAATTCTCTAGTTTATACACCTTTCTTTACTGACTGGAGTTGTTCTGCAGTGTTTATGGATGACAGAAACATTTTAGACAACTCCATATTGACACAAACAAGCCTTGTTGCTACAGCTGAGGGAATACTCTCCTTACCTGAGCACAAAAGGAGGTAGTCAGAAATAAGGTGAATAGAACAATGGCACTGGTGTGCTGAATAAGCAGAACCTTGACCTACATTGCTGACTGACAGACAAGCGAGTATCCAGCAGATAAACCCCTTTGACCACAGGTAAGAACCGTTCTGGTGCCTTTCACGCCACTCACTTAACTGAGAGCCATTCTGGTGAATTAGCTAGTTCACACGTTTTGTACAAATGCCATCGCGATAAAGCTCAAGGCCTCAGATACATTCAAATCCCTTGATTTTTAAATACAAATCACTGTATTTTTTTTCCTGTTGTGTGAAAACCCCAGCCCTCATGTCAACTGAGGAGGGTTTTTTTAAACCCTACAGTAAGTGATGCAACTAATGACTCACTGCTGGTTTGGGTTTCACACCAGAGGACTGTGCTGCCCAGACCAGCAACCTGCCAGACTGTGACTTTATTTCTTTAACAAGTGATATGAACAAATGGAATTTATAACCACATCCTGCTGTTAATTTAATAATTTATTATACTCTAATTTTGTAGTTAAAAACTAACCTTACATTCCTAGGTGAAGTAGGGTTTTTGTTTGTTTGTTTGTTTTTCTAAGGAGACAATGTTTCTCTTTAGCAGTTTATACACAAAAACATAAATTGATGAGAAGTCTATAAGTCATTTTAAACAGATGATGTAATAATTCCCTGATTACTTTAGATAAAACAGACATACATACATACCAATGTGTTGAAAAAGTTAGGGCACTGAATGATGTAATTTTCATATCATGCTTTGTGACAATAAATATCAGAGTTTATGTTAGACAAATATTTCCTGCCTTTCATGAAAAAAAAAAGGGTTAAAAATAAGGAGAAAGCAAATACAGTTCTTGCAATATCCTATGATTTACTGCTCTGTTGTGTGTGTGAATATATGCAACATGTGGATGCTCATACAGAGATCAAAACAAGCCGTTACACACCGACAAATCCCTAACCCAGGAGAAATCTATGGGTTACACTGCCTTGGGTGTATCTTGGGTATGCATTTATCCATGACTGCACATTCATGAAACAAGGTTTGCTGGATTCACACCCTCTGCAGTGCACAATCTCTTCTCAGTCACTGCTGTTTTCCTACCTTTGCCTCTTTGGTAGCGGGGACAGCCAGGCACAGCAGCACTGCATGGGGCAACATCTTTGGGCGCAAGGACGCAGCCAAGGGCAGAGGGCTGGAAAATGTACAGCAGCTGAGTACAGCAGTGACAGCACTGAAAACACGATGGTAATACACTTGACAGGAGGTGGCAATATCATTTGTATCACACATAATGCATTCCCTCTACTATTAACCTCTCTAAAAAATTGCTTATAAACATTCTTTACTCTACCTGACAATCTCTCCTTTGATAGCAGGGAACAGGCTGTGCCGTGTAGCTTCCTCTCCGCCATGCTGTGCCTGCTGTCCTTTTTTGTTTTTCTCTCTGAAGTTTTTTGTGACAATATCAATCGCTTTACATCTTGCAGATCATTGCTCTGCCCTTATCCTTTAGCAGAGAAGCAAGTGTTTTCCAGATTTCCATTACGCGTCTCCCACTGACCGTCTGCTATTACCACCTTAATGGAGATGTGAGAAATCACTTGCTGAAAGGTGACTAAGTGGTTACAGGCCTGCACAAGGTTGAAAGCTACTTTGCCCTCCGATATTAAGCATTAGTGATAAGCATCCAGGCTAGAGTCTTAGCTGATATGAATCTGTGCATTTTCACTATCTCAGAATGATTAACCTGCTTTACATGACATTTACCTTAAAATCTTTTACCATTAGGTTAATTTAGATTGCTGCCTTTATTTAAAGTGGTTTTGTGTGCGCCATTTTCTTACAAAGAAATTCAGGATCTTCAAGGAAGATTCAATTTTAATCCTTGTTGTTCTCTTTAGTCAGCAGGCAGTGGAAGCTTTAATTATTGGCTTTTGGCAGCACAGAGTAGACTCATGATGTGAGAAGTGGGTTTGTGTTTCCCCTCAGAGCACCAAGGTTTCCTGTAAAGCTCATGCGGGCTATGGATTCACCTACCATTTGCAGAGAAAGATTTACCCACTTACACCTTCTTGGTTAGGTTTTGCTGACTCAGTTTTATATACACCAGGTTGTGGGTTTTTTTTGTTTGTTTGTTTGTTTGTTTTTAAAAGAAAAAAAAAGCAGTATTCAAATATAACGGCCTGAGGTAGCTTGTAGCTTACAGTTTTTATTCTTCAAGCAAACTTCTAGCAAGCCCTACGTCTCTCTTCCCATGTCAGTTCTCTGCTGTGATCTGTTTCCACTAAACAAGAAGTGATCTTTGCAGCCATCCTATTAGGGCTGTGGATTTCAAGGCTATCCCCCAGATAAGAGTCACAGAATGAAACAAAGTGAGATAACCTGTTACTGCACATGTGGAAACAAGAAGAAGCCAAGCAGAGCTGCCTCTTATCACAGAGAGATGTAGCAGGAGCAGCACTGCTGTGAGAAAAAGCCCTGCAGTGTGATTCAGGACACACCACTCTCACGGAATGATATCCTGGCTCTACTTGGGTTTGGAAAAATATGTTATGAAAGGTTCTCTTGCTGGCACATACTCTATTTTAGTTCTGGGGCTCATCCTGTAATGTCATATATATTCTGAGTAGTAAAGGAACCACCTGATGTCCAGCTTCATTTCAGGGAAAGGGAGGGCATAGGTATGATGGGCACTAGAAGACAAGTTTGGAAGTACTCAGATTACTGGTAGATAGTTCAGAGGAGAGACACCTTGAAAGGTCAGTGTCATGAACATAGCATGCTAATGATGATAATGAGATAAACAACACCCAAGATAGTTAGATCTCGATTTGGTGAAGCACATGTTGTTCGTACTTAAAGCACCTGAGTGCTTGTATTCATTTCAGCCAGGTGACTTGCATGCCAGCAACCAGGCTTGTACCTCACCGGATAGAGGTTCCGAGCATTGCAGAGTGACAGAACTGATTTCCTTGGCATTTATCCACACTCTTCAAGTGCAAAGATTAGTGCATCTTCCTTTTTTAAAATTGCCTTCTGGTGCCGCTCATTCTCCTGCTTCCAGGCTATTTTGATTCATGACACAAGGAAAGCTTGTCCCTTTATTTTTCTCCTAAAGGACTCCATTAACTCCTTGTTCCCCAAACACACATCTGTTTATGTCTGTACCCTGTCTTAACAGCCAAAAATGAACAATCACCTTTGTGCCCCTATTCTCTCATATTCAAATGAAAAATATCACCTGAGAAAAGAGCATTAGGTGAGGCTTTCTTTGCTTGTTGTTGGTCTTTGTTTTTTATTTGGCCTAATAGGATATAATTCATTATTCTCCTTATGACCACTGACAACATCCCAGAAAAATGCAAAGCTTGCTGTTTTGAGATCTTACACTGATTGTAACTTATCATGTCATAGGCCCTTTTAGCACAAGAGACATCATTCTGGTTTAGTAATCCGTTCAGAGAATTCCTTCCAACAAATATAGAAGACTGCCATCATGATGAGAAAAGTCCTTTCCCCTAAAACTGTTTACCATCCAAGAATAAAGAGCAATGCAAAGAATGGCTTTCCGAGACTTAAGGGGTCATAATCCACTTATCAGGAAGGTATGACTACAGGCATTGTACATAAGCCACTTACCCTTTCCAGTGTCGTGCAGTCATCTGAATGTCAATAAAAAATTAAAAAAAATAAAAAAATAAAAAGAAGATGATGAAGTTATAATGCTATATCAACAGACAGCTGTCCTAGTGGGCACTGGGAACACAGGATGACTCGCATTGCTGAGCCGTGCGGTCACTGCCAAAGGAACGATGAGCTCACATTTCATTCCGATGCACATACGCGGTGTGGTTAGACTGCGAGGCTCGAGCGTCCTCGCCCAACTGACGCCCCCCCCGCCCTGCCTTGACACCAGATCTGGCTAGTTAACATGTCTGGAATGAGCGCGAGCCTACCTCTCAGCTGGCAAGTCCACGGGGCACACTTGGATTCCCAGGTTGGAAGATTATCTCATTCAAGCACAGTTCTCCCAAAGATATATAAGCTAAGCTAGCGTGGTGGTCCCTGCAGAGCTTGCTTGAGCACTTGGGAGTTTCATCCATAGAGGAGTACAGCCTTCAAACACTGGCAGACATGATGATGATGAAGGTAGAAGAGCTGGTAGGTGCAATCTTCTTTCATTTACTCATAATTGCTTTTCCTTCTAGACTGTCATTATACCAGGCAGAGAGAGGCAACCTTTGTGGGTCACTGAGGTGACTGAGCAGGTTAGCAGCACTGCTGTGCTCTAGGCACGAGACCTGTATATAAGATAAAATGTTATCATGTTATATTCTCACTTTAACTGTTCCTTCATAAGGGGACCCATCACTGGTATAACTACGTAGTCATTTGGATTTTGCACCAAAACATAATTTACCAGGAACTACAGAACTACTAAAATTTAGCTGTGTATTTTCCTTTGACCTTGATTCATTAAAAAATGAATAAATAAATAAAGCTATTAGGTTTACAATCACTCTGACTAATTCTAATCCAGTAAGAGAGTGGGGAGGAGGTAGCAATGCAGGGAAACCGAAGCGTTTTCCTTCCACTGGTAAACCAGCACTAAGCATCACTAACAGTTCTGATGCTCACTGCTGTTCATTTTGTAATAAGCCTTTGAAAAATAATATCTAAACCAGACCACAAATAATGGAACGCTTGCACTGCAGGGTTCAGACTTACAATGATCAAACAGGGAAACCAGGAACAATCCAGGAAAGCAGTGGGACATTATACAGGAATTCCTTTTTTCCCAGGTGTTGAGATGAAATTCACATACAGCCTGACTAGTTAATGCTGTCTTAAACTCTTTGGCAAGGCCTCAACAATTTATCTAGTGTAAAACTCTGTAACAAACACAACTATACAAGGGTGATTGAATGGGAAGCCAGTCCAGAGCACATACATCTACTGAACCACTCTGAAAATACACCACAGCCTCCACTAAGTTTAACAAGTTATCTCTTTGAACATACTTAATCAAGCATCCAAAATATTTTAAAAAGCTATGCAAAGCTGTGCTGGAGGGCAGCATCTCACAGCTTCAGCACAGGAACTGCCTCGTGCTTGTTTGCCAAGTGCCGTAAGTGGGGACTTTGGTTCTGACAGCAATGGGTAAGATCAGCCTTGAAATTACTCAGCAGCCCAATTTAACTGCACTGTACGCGTTTCAATTAAGCTGTAAGGTCCCAAGGGAGAAAGCCTCTCCTCCCACTCTAGCTGCTTGGTTCCCCTGCTCTGCACTCGCAGGGCACTGGTGCCTGTCGGGGTGGCTCCTTCCACCAGAGCCTTTTACAGAGCCTCTTTCTGAGGGGTCTGACACATGCTGGCGAGTGAAAATGCAAGAAAACCCTGAACAGAAAGGATGCTCTTCCTGGCTCAATGGCTTTTGTCAGTACTGCAGCAGCTCGGTGCCAGTCTAGCAGAGAGTTACACTGAGGCGGCCTCATGGATCTTGACCCAAGCCCTGAAGATGCCCACAGGGAGTTGCTGTGTGGACGTGGAAGGTCTGCCTGCAAGCGAGCTTGCCCTAGCTGTTCACACACACACACAGTCAGTCCAGGCACAGGCCGAGTAAGGTCTGCAGTCTGTCTGTCACACTCTCCTAGAGCAGGACAGGAGTGACATGTAATGAGCCCCTAGCTAGTCCAGGTTCTCAGGGGGTGGCTGCTGCCATCACAAAACTGCTACTTATATTGTATTAAATTTCCTTTTACAGGTGACTGGGAAGAAAACTGATGATAAGGAGACTGGCAGCTTCCTCCCTGAGGACTTTAAAAATGGAGAGTATGAAGCTGCTGTGAGATTAGAGAAGCAGGATGACCTGAAGACAGTCTCTGAACACGTACTGACCCGAGGAGATCTGGCATACCAGAAGGAGAAAAAGTTAGAGGCAGAGGTAGGCTCGGGCTTTTGCTTGGGCTTTTATCATCCTGTGTGTGCTGTCTGCAGCAGCCCGTGAAGTTTTGTCTCTTTCCAATTTAGAAATACATGTATGGTGGGCTAGATAAACAACCCCCAGGAGACCGCTGCCAAAGGAGGTTGGTCTGAAGCCCCCTGGAGGCAGAGGTCTGCTGGCTCCTGCAGCCTATGGATGCAGGCACTGACTCCGTGAGGCAGACCCCCAGGCTCCCCCTCTCTAAAATCTGACTGAAACCCCAGGGACCTCCCCTTCCCCACGACCCCTGGCTGCCAGCTGCTGGTGAGGGGAACGCATGCAGACAGAAGGACACCTTCGGCCTGCACACCTAACGGCTGCCACCAAAAATAGCCAACCCAGGGAAGGGGTAAGGGCACTTTCTGAAACCAGGAGCCTCATCTATCATGAAAATACTATTTTTACAAAAAGTCTGCGTTGTACTTACTAGCACATTTTGAGGAAAAAAAAATGCAAATGAAAGTGATATTGCTCTACAAAAGAATATTATTTTGTATTCCTGCAGCATGACAATTCTCTCCATAGCCTTAAGAACTGATGCTGTTTTCTAAAAATACTGTAGCTATAACATTTTACATTACGTGGTGAATCAACAACTAACTGGCTTAAAAATGTAAGTAATTTGGGAATTAAAAAGTTTAACTAGCAGGGAGAACAAGACTTTGCTCTGAAAAAGAAAGGTGGAAAGGTGAGCCTCAAAAATATTAAAATTAATACAACTATTGACCTTCACCTTCAACTAGGGGACCATTACTTGCTACAGATTTTTTTTTTTTTCGAGTTCCTCTATCTTAATAACCACAATGTCCTAAGAATCTTTTGGATTCGCTGTTGATTTCCACAGTCTACTCAGCCAACAGAGTGTCTGCCATTAAGTTGATGATCAAACCCCAAATGCAGACAAAAAGAGGTGGACAAAACTTAAATCAGAATTTAGTTGAAAAAATACGGCAGGGTCTCACCAGCGTATTTACCCTTAGAGATACCACAGGACAGACTTTGTCACGAGGTACCCCTTGGTTGTTAGTCACTCTTCCAAAGCCACGGACACCCCATGGCCCTCGGTGATGGCAACACGTTGGTCTTTGATGTTAGCAGTGCCCCATACTCACTTCATGCAGGGATGCTTTAACACACAGGCCTGAAGTAGTCTTAAACGTTTATTGAACTGTCCCTTCAAGGACACTGGGGACATTCTCTGTAGTTTACCAAAATGTAACACTTACCGTCTGCAATGCTAAAATTGGTATAAACCTTGCATTTCACTTAAGGTTTGTTTTTTTTTTAATCAAAGAGGATTATGTTACAATAAATCAGTGGCTGCATGAGGGAAGTGGTTGAAGGCAAAACACTTGGTGGAAGTCAGTTAAAACTGCAGGGGCTTCCAAGCCTGTGCTGCAGGAGATTTCTTAGGTTGTTGGGCCAGAAGGGACTGCAGTACTGCTTGGACTCCTGGTCTAACATGGACCAAAAAACTCATGCTATCCCACAACATACAGCTGAAGAAAGCCTTTAGGAATAGGTGCAATGGTGTATGAAAAAAAAAGAATAAACGCTGTAGAATTTAGCAACTTACTCCAATGCTCCATTAGCCCTAACTGTTAAGAACAACAGCAAAAACAAACCACCAGCAACAAAAGACAACTTATTTCAAAGTTCACCTCATGTGAACTGGATTTGGCTGAACAATAGCACCCACTGTCCTGCCACTCTGAAGGACAGAGGTGTTCACCCTCAGCTCAACTTTCTGGCTTCCCTCCTTTGTTTCAGCTGAAGAAGAAAAAACTAGAGGAGAGATCAAAACTTGAAAGCTTGGAGGACCTTGAAAAAATTATTCAGCTGAAGAAGAAGAAGAAATGCAAGAAGGTGAAAGCTCCCGTTTTAAAGGAACCCGAACCAGAAGTTATTGTAAGTTCTGTTGGAGGTACTTTCCTCCGGGAAAGGACTGATGGGGCTTTGTGCCACTCATATTTACCTCCTGTGTATTTCTCTTCATCAGACAGGTCCAGTGGATGTACCCACGTTCTTTAGAGCTGCCTTGGAGAATAAGTTGCTAATAATTGAAAAATACTTGTCAGACAAAGGGGATCCAAACGTCTGTGACGAGGTACACTCTTCTTACTTCACAGCCTGCTACATAAAAGAGATTATTACAGAACAAAAATAACTTTTACCAGTAGGTTTTGTAGTTTCCATGTTTATGAGGAGAGAAAAACAGTGGGGGAAAGTAAATAAATTCTGGGAGTTTAGCATAATTTTTTGTAGCGATAGAGGGGCCACTGGGAACCTCCAAAGTAATATTACTTCAGAAGAATTTTTATTTCAAAGAAAGCTATAGGTGACCAGGAGACCCCTATTTTCAACAAGAGGTCTTCCAATGCTACTAATGAACAGACAAAAAATTTGTCTGCAGAACTACAAAAAAAAAAGTGATGCTGTATGCCCTCACACTCCATAATGCATAAGCTGCATTTGCAAAATGTAGCATAGCACATTGGCTGGAGGAACTCAACAGGCATAATTTTAAATTTGAATGTCACACTGCAGATATCCCTTACACTCTTTGAAATACCGGGTAGGCAGCTCTCTGCTATTAGGATGCTATTAAAATTTAGTAGATTTCATGTCTCAAAAGTATTAGCTCTTGAAAATGAATCAGCATAAAGTATGTATTTGCCATCATCCCAGGGAGGCAGAGAGAAAAGTTTAAGAGATCTCTTTGTGCCATATTCGATATCTGACTTTGCACTGTTTTAATTGACAGTTCAAGCGCACTGCATTGCACAGGGCATGCTCTGAAGGACATCTAGAGGTGGTGAAAAAGTTGGTGGAAGCTGGGGCCCAGCTTGAACTGAAAGACATGGTATGCCCATTGACTTACACTTCAAAAAAATTACTCATTGTTTTATAACTGCTAAAAGAAACACACAAGAGAGGAGCACTAAAAGGCCTTAGAGTGTCTTAAATTTTAAGTTTATCCTTAAAATAACACTGCCGAGAAGAGGTTTCAGGAAGGGGTGTCTGCCTCACTTTGCCAAAGCTGTTGCTGGAAATCACAGGAAGCGGAGGAGCACGTTGGCCAGTAGACGGCCTCGAACAGTAAGGCCCAAAGTATGGCAAGACTGCTGAGCTCAGGCTACCAGGCCGGGCCGCGAGCAGCTGGTGGAGATGCCACAGGCCCACGCGTTTATCAAGGGCCCAGCACGGCGTGTACGTTCTCCACCAGGATTTCAACTCTGCTCTCAGGAGAGACCTCCGCTCCTCTGGAACAGCTGAGCATCCACAGCTTTTGCAGCTGTTTTTATTTGCTCCTCCACTCCCAGCTCTGCTTAGCCCCTTGCTAACCAGTTGGCAGTGGCCAGCCTTGCTCCCCCTCACTTCAGCAGCCATGCTGGCGGCAGCATAAGAGCAGGAGGGGCAAGCAGAGCGGGACCTGCCATGGAAATGGCGGCTCCCCTCCTGCCAGCTGTGTGGAAAAGCTGGTATCGTGGAGGTGAAGAGCAAAGCAAGAGAGGCTGCTACTAGAAACAACAGGAACAATGATCACAGGAAAGTGCTTTAAGTTAAACTGCATGAAAAATGACTTTGAATTCACTTAGAAATTTGATCGTTTGCTTTTTTTTTTTTTTTTTTTTTGGTAATATGGTGAATTACATTACATTACATTTCTTTTTCCTGTCATAGCTTCAATCTACAGCCCTGCACTGGGCCTGCCGGGGGGGAAACCTGGAGGTTGTGAAGTTCTTACTGGACAAAGGAGTAAACAGAAACGCAAGAGACAAGGTATGTTCTTCTGGGACTCCGCTGCTCTTTAGAGACAGAAAGCTGACCCCTATCTGAGGGGATCATTTTTGGCGGCCATTCTTGAGTGGCCCTTTGCTGCTCTGTGCCACTGACTGCCTCCCCCTCCCCCCCCCCAAGCTGCTCAGCACGCCTTTGCATGTTGCTGTGAGGACGGGCCAGTACGACTGCGGAGAGCACCTCATCGCCTGCGAAGCAGACCTCAACGCCAGAGACAGAGTAAGTGCCCCCAGCTCCTTACCCACAGCACCGAGCTGCCGGCCCCATTTACAGCTTCATGGCCCCACAAAAATCCCTGGTGGCACTGTGGGGTCAGGACCATGGAGCTGATGGCGGGACAGACTCTGACCCATGTCTCACACCCGTAGGAAGGTGACACACCGATGCATGACGCCGTCAGGCTGAACCGCTACAAAATGATCCGGCTCCTGATTCTCTATGGGGCGGACCTGACCATAAAGAACTGCGTAAGTAATTCAAAATGCTTAGCAAAACTTCCCATTCAGAGCAGTATGACAGGTTTTGAGGCTAGAGGAGACTATTGTGAACAGACTTAATTAGATCACTGCAGAGTTAATTAAAGCAGAGCTGACACAGAGAAAGTGTAACTTGGGGGAGGTCAGGGAGCAGCACAAAAAGCATTACTTGCTCTAAAACCAGAACCCATCAGGTGCAGCTTGAAACACCACCACATCTTATTTTAATTACACAGATCATATGTTAAAGAGATCTAAGCATACGGACACTCGCTGTCTGTACAGCTCCTGGGCTCCAGCCACCAGAGATGAGAGCCCTGGAGGTCTGCAAGAGCTCCTTTCTGCTACACCCACAGCATCAGCTTCCATTTAAGAGCAAACACCCGAGATTCTGCTGATAGCCACTTCACCAGCAGCAGACATGTGACCACATTAAAATACCAGACGTAACAGACCACAGTATCCCCCAAATCCAAAAAAAATAGTAGCAGCAGGGACAGTGCACGTTAACAATGCGGATCAGTGCTTTTGGTTGGCAATCAATCAAAACTGGAGGGCAAGGAAGAAATCTGCCCCTGCAACCACCTGCACTGCCCCTTCTCTCTGCTCAAGCAGAGACAAAGGAAGGCCACTCCGGGCATTATCCTTCACCAGGGTATAAAAATGAGGAAAAACAGCCCCAAAGGCAAAAGACTTGCTCTCTCAGTCTTTGTCTGCATACAGAAGTTGCTCCTGTTTTATTTAGATGTGGTTCATAACCTACTTAATTAAACCAACACGAACTCTTATCTGAATTCTCAATTAAACAGAAGAGTAGCTTATTGAGGTTTCCACCTAAATGTACTTCTAATCAGTTTAGACTGGATCAAAAGAAACACCAGCATGCTCTGCTAGCCACAGTATTTGCTAACATGGCTTAGTGCCACCGAAACACAGGGAAAGCTCACCATGAGGCTGAACAGACCAGGACTAGATCTGGAGAGCAAAAGGACCCAGATCTGAGATGAGAGTACAGCTGACCCTGTGGATGCAGAAAGGTCTCACATCAGACAGATGCGCTGTACAAATATTTCAGGAAGAATAAAGGACTTAGTATTCACTGGCTGAAATTAAGTCATGCTTCCTCTGCTTATTTTAACCAGGAAGGGAAAACCCCTATGGATCTCGTTCTTCAGTGGCAGAACGGCACCAAAGAGCTATTCAACAGCCTGAAAGACAATTCCTACAAGAGCGTCCACCTAAATAAGTTTTGAAGAGACAAAAACCAGACTGCTCTCTTTTTGCTGCTTTTAAATGCTTTGTATGAAACTGGAGGAAAATAGCTCTGAACATAGTATATTTATTGAAGATATTTATTGTACTGGAATATTTGAAATGCCTTCACTGAAAACTGCCAAACATGCAGATAAATTATTTTAAATGGCAGATTGAGTGTTAAGAATCCACTGGTTTTAAAACAGCTTTATTTATTCCTATTTATTATTTATTTATTTTAAAAGTAATTTTTAATGTATTATTTTTTTTAATCGTTTTAAATTCTAATGCAATCTTTGCCAGTAACATAAACCCTTTTGACTTAGATGGCAGTACTACCAACTACAGTAGCAACTTAACTTAAGCCTTCCCATAGCGCTAAACAGCTAATACTTGCAACTGTTGCCTTGTACCTGCCAAATTCTCACTATTAGAAAAATATGTTAAATGTGTGGTGGTACGTGGTAGAGAGCCATGGAAGAAGGTCTACTGAGATGCCAGGTGGATTTAGAGGAACAGTTGAGTAATGGGCCTTACACATCGTTTGGCGATCACAGTTGGCAAAGAGCTCAAGGACAGAGCTCCAACCATCACGTAACCATACGGACTGCAGGATTCAGATGCAATGTTATGAAGGTGAGAGGAGACAGTATTGTGAATGGGAACTTTAAAACTAGATGACTACACAGCCTGATGATTGAAGAATGCAAAAGAAACAGATGATGTATATTTGTAAATTTGTACTGCTTTTTCTGTACATTTTGTACTGATTTATTTCAGAATAAACGGAGTGGTTCTTTGTACTTGCTGGAGTGTATTATGGAGCAGTGAACATGCACCGGGCACTTCTGTCTTTCATTGAAGTTCCCATCTTGGCTTCTGTAAAATTCATAAACTCAAAAAAGAAAAAGTCTCGGCTGCCTAGAGCAGCCACCCTTTAGCTACCTCCCTGCCACTGTTAGAAAAGTGCTGCTTCTTACTTAATTCCCTTCACAGAAACACCCATACAAAAGCATAAAGTCAGTACTTGAGTAGCTAGTAAGATACAAACCTACAGCTTTATTACTATTATTTAAAAATCCTAGTTTCTCAGCAAGTCAGTACTTACTGCGTGGAGCACACAAGACAGCTTCAATTGTCCCAGCCAAGGAAGACGTGGAGTCCTGCTAGGAAAGAAAGGCATCTCTCCCTTAGCTTCAGCAGAGGCAGGACAATCTTAACAGTAGCACCAGCGGAGACATCAATGCCCGATGTCACTGGGACATTACATGCTGCATTCAAAGTCCTAACACCCCATGGAGCAGCCTCCCAGTGAAATATGCCAAGGGCTCCCATGAACATTCACCAGCTGGTGAAGTTGGCTTCTAGCCATCAGACTTTATAGTCTGATCAAAACAAAGTCCTGGGCAACGAAGCATGGTCAGGAGTGGGCAGCAATGAGTATTTATCACTGGAGCATCAATTTCAGAGATGAAGTGAATTTACAGAAACCCCATAGAGGAACAAGGAGAAGAAATGCCTATTCTATCTGCAACCAGCTATCTTAGACAGAAGCTGCAGTTTTAGACAGATGAGACTTCTCTCACACAAGCACTGTAACTTGTCAGTGTCACCTTGCCAGCTGTAGGCTTTATTTGTGAAGATGATTTTTTCCATAAGAACCACGGCATGTCTGCACTTGCTGTCCCTCTCCACAAGCAACTACTTCACTTCTTGTTTCTGCACAATTACCCGGACATTGGGAACATACCTTGCAGGAAACAGAAATGACATCAGTGCTGGCTAACTCTGTTTGTTTATCTTCATAACTTCATAAGCAAATCAATTGTTCAGGCACCAGAGGGGACAGAACAATGCTCCAGGAAACATAGGGGAAAAAATATTTTCAATCAGTTCCTGAAGCATTGTATCTACTTAAAAAGATGCATGCAAAGATGCAGGGAGTATTTTTTTTTTAAGGAAGTCAAGTAACAAGTAGGATATCTTCATCGTTCAAAAGCCTCCTTCCATATGCTAGTCACCAAACAACTCCTCTCATCCTCAAGGCTGATTATTCCCTCACCAAGGCACAATAACGTATAACTCAGAAAGTTGCACTAACAGGCACATTTCCACTGATTATTTGTTTGGCTAGAGCTTCATTTTGGATGCAAGCGCGTAAGTGACAAACCAGTGTATATATTACATCTCAATACCAGTAATAAAACACATCACAAAGTCAACGAGCAAAATAAAGGAAAAAATATTTCATTATTTGTTCAATGAAGCAAAAGCTGTTGTGACTCCCGTCAGCATTTGATGGAACTGTTAGCCTACTGAGAACTTCATTCTCCTTCTGCTTAGTCCGGTTACTGAGAGCTCAGAGATAATCCACTGCAAGATTTCTGCAGTATTTTACATGCTACAGCTTGCACTTCTCAGCTAGTTGTCAGATACAAATAGAGAATTGGAATATTCAGAGTAAAGCTGGCTCAAGTGTATCTTAAGTACAGTATCTTACATATTTTTTTAAATTGATTTAATCAAAAGAAAAACCTTGGAAGAGATCTGAAAAGGCTCCATAGATTACAAATCTGTTATGACTGCTTTTTTGGCAGCCAGATTAGGTTTACTTAAGCAGTAACAGGAAGGAAAACAGAAAGGCAGGAGGCAACAAAATGAACACGCTCGGAGGTAACACTGCCAGACCAGGACATGAAAAAAGGGATATGATGCAGTAACAGTTGTGTGATGTGGAGACTGCTCAGGCCTAGGTGATACAGCTGTTACACTGCAACTGCAGCCTACCACGGTGAGCACACATTAGACGTAACCTTGGGCTCTTCCTTCCATCTGCAGCAACTGTCTCATGTTACTGTTCAGTTTCATGTGCTTTGGGACAGGGATGGCCTGTAGGAGGTGTATCCAACAGGTCAAGTCACGCAGTGCTATCGTAAGACAAATTTAAAGTACCTCCTACCAAGTGAGCGATGTTGGCATCTTCTTTATAGTCGCTGGTCACAAAACAAAGAAGGAAAGCAGATCATTTTTTACTGCACAATTATTCTCTCAGGCCACTGAAGTTAAACTTTACTGACTTAGTACAGAGACATGTTTCAAAACCTGAAAAACTGTAGGAGCTAGACTTTAAAGGCATGCATTCTTGAAAACATTTTTTATTAAAAAAAGAACACATTTGTACAATAGAAAGTTTCTCTATGCTAGAAATGTTCTGTCAAGTTTGCACTGATTCCAGAAGACCTAGAACAGGGTGGAGAGATGCCCTCCTGACCTTTGCCAGAAGCCCAGCAAGAGAATGACCTTCCAGGTGTGTTGAACTACTCATGGTAATCCCATTCCCACAGCCTTCCTCACTTTACACCAGAAGAATAGCTCTCTGGGTTAAAAACTACCAAGTGAGGAACTGAGCTGGCTGGAGGGTGAGGGAAGATTTAGCGCTGGGTAAAGATGGGATGGAGGTTCCTGTTGACAACTGGCTCAGTCCTCAAGCTTGAGTCTTAGCCTTTTTGCAGGCTGGCAGGGTTTCTTCCTCCTCAACCTTGCGAAGCTTCTTCACCGTGTACACCACCCCACAGGCACTCTTCCGAGTTTCTGGAATATACAAGCAGAAGCTGTAGCACCTCATGTAAAATCACTCTACTGCATTTAACACATACTCGCTTCAGGTGTCTGTGCCCAAAAGCGCAATTCAACGTGTCTAACAGCCAGCCAGTCGGCACACACAGCAGAGAAGCAACCTGCATGGGCAGGACCTGGGGATATGCTGGGAAATCTGAGGGTGGGTGCAGAATTACAGCAAGCCTAAGGGAAAACTGAGGTCTGCAGGAGCTGAGGGGGTACACGTGCAAAACCACAGCAAGCCAGGCTTCATCAGTTCCACAGCCAGAGAAGAATGCATTCCTGAATGCAAGTCAAGAAGTATTTCTGAGCAAAACATACCGTTCTTAAAAATAGAATAAACAAACATATTCACATACCCCAGGATTCTTAAACAGACTATGCTGGCACAGCTACGTGGGCAGAGGCTTCTGTGTACACACCAATAAGTGGCTTCATGGTATTCAGTAATATTTTATTTACAGAACCCTCAGCATTACCATAAAATGCTACTATGTGATATTATCAAGCTCCTCATATATTTGCTAAACAACCTAGCGAGCCCAATCCAATTTCAAAACTTCTAGTGGGAGGCTTCCCTGCAAAAATTGAAGATTTGAAGTAGACAAAACTAATTGCAGATACTCTGCTAACAAGCAGAGAGGCTCTGCGAGAACTTTGCCAAAAATATGCTGAATTATTCTGGTCTAGTATTCTTTAGGGGACAGCAAAGTGACTTTTTTTAAAAAAACTTCAAAGAAAGATGAAGGTTTTGAGAAATTCCACATACACTTGACAAAAATTCTTCTAACACACTGTCACTAACTATGGAGATGAGTAGCAGGCTGGACAATCCTGTTCATAGAAACACACTCTTGAGGGGATCAAAGCTATCTGCTGGGAATTACAGCACATTCAAGCTCTACTTCTACTGAAGCAAGATGCAAGCCAAATTCTACTGTATGCTTCCAATTTAGAGCAACTCACGTTACTGAGATGACTGAACCTACCTATCCAACAAATCCTGGCAGAGGCAGATATTAATAGCTACACGGTCACAAAGTTAAATTGCTATCAGAATAAACAACAGGCATAGGAATGGGTTGCCCAGGGAGGTGGTAGAGTCACTGTCCCTGGGGGTGTTTAAGGAAAGGTTGGACCTGGTACTTAGGGACATGGTTTAGTGGGTGATAATCGGTGGTAGGAGAAAGGTTGGACCAAATGATATGAAGGTCTTTTCCAACCTTAATGATTTTATTTAAAAAAAAAAAAAAAATCAAGAAACACTAAGAACCGATGAATAACTACATGAAAGGGAAGGTAGAGAAGGAGGAATGAGGGTCACATTGCAAAGCAAGGGACTAAATTGATTGGAACACAAACTGAGACATTGCTTTGCTGCACTGACACTGAGACACATAATATAACTGGAAACCTTTTGATTCCTTCAGGGAGGGCAAAAGTCAAATTTCTACTTTCTTAGTATTAAAATGATCAAATATAAAAGAAGAAAGCTACTGTGAACTTCTTCTGGTGAGAGCATATGGACGTTTTCTTTCATCAAAACACTTCAAGCCATGGTATACTATATGAAACATTTCCTTCTAAGCAGCAAACACTCAGGACTTTAGATTTGGCCTCAGGTTTGAAGTGGTCCACAACGAAAAGTGAGTCAGAAACAGACCACATAATTAAACATCAGAAAGGAACACCGCACAGAGATTGCTTCTGTAGTCATGCTGCAAGAAGGTAAATGCAAGAAAATTGGGATGCATATGTTTCGAAGCAGTGACATAGCTTCTGCTGCTATCATGGAGATCAGCATTCAACCCCTTCTGAAAGAAGTGACATTTTCACAACGCAGCACAACAGGCAGATCTGTGTTTCGGCTAAATGGGTTATGAGTCTTAATGTGGTTAAGAGAGCACTCCAGTACAGACAGCACTACCATTTTAGCCACTGATTTGCTAGCGTGGCAACAAGGATAAGACAAAACACCCTTGCTGCACACGTTCCTTTTAATGCATTGAACAAGGGAAGTAAAACCCCAAGCTGACTTGCTCTGTAAGGTCTCAGACTCTGGAAAACACGCACTGACACGAACTTAGCTTAACAAATCCAGTATTAAACAAGCTTGCACGTGCTTTTCGCTTACCTCCATGAAGTATGGTGGCTCTGCAGTTGGTAGACACAGCTGCCTTGGCTTCACTTTCTGACAGGCCAAACAGCAAACCTCTGCCACCTTTGTTCAGGATCAAAATGCACAGAAAGGAACAAAAAGAACATGGAAGCCTGGCTGTATGACAGATTTGCTTACTCTACAAATAACTGGGAATTAGCAACGCTGCAACTCAACGTGACATCTTGCAGACGGTTACCCAGAGGCAGAGACCTGAGGAACCCAATTCTCTTGCCTGCAGTTCCCCAGGAGCCCTCCTGGAAGGCTCCTGTCAACATCGCTTTTTCCTGGACAAGCAGCTGTCATTTTGGAATGAAAAGTCTGTCAACATAGGAACATTTTTATATGTTTAAACAAGTAAAAAGCAACCGCCTTGAAAAAAAATCAGCTTTGTGGAAAGGGGATTGTCTGATTCAAAAGCATTATGTTGAAAATTTCCCAGCCACCTTGAACAGGGATGGCACCAAATTAGTTATGTTAATTTGGGTTGAGCCACGCTGCTCTTTATAAGGGGGAAGGAAACGTTACGCGTAAAATCCTTCCAGCCCGCACACCCTCCTACACGGTTCTCACGATTCAGAGCGCACGCCTCCCCTTTGAGGGACAGTCCAGATACACGCCTGGGGGCAGGGAGGAATAAGAATGCATCCAAATTCCTAAAAGGAAGGGAATAAAGATACTCTCCATTAAGAACACAATCCCTTATTTAAGGGTACGTATGAAACTAAGGGCCGAAATATTCAGAACAGAAGTAATCAGTACTCAGATTGGAACTTTTGCTTTCTCAACATAAACAGGATTTTATAGCTTCTTCTGTCAAAGATTTGGCACCTTAGAGATCCTAAGTAGTAATCTCTGGTTTGGTCTATGATGTCCATTGATTTTCATTCCCAAAACTATGATTATGTTTTTTATTCATTTCTCCAATTACACCCAACACAAATATCAATGCATAACACCACACAGAACGTATCTATAGCTGTACTCAGACATTACTATTTACAGTGACTATTCACGCCACTCCGTGACCAAGATCTGTTGCTCCTTCCACACCCACTCAGAGCCCTGATTCATTGAATTAGTCACCAACAAGCATCACTGTGTAAAGTTCAAGGAGTGTAAAGGATGGAAAATTTCAAAACCAATTTGAACTTTCACATGTTAATATTAATGGCTGTCTTTGACTTGGAAAAAGGATACAGATTCGCCACGTCGTAAGGACCTCGTAGTTCCAGAGGCTAGAACAAAACAAAGAAGGTTGGATATGTGCATGCTCTCTCAAACAGGCTGAGAGAGTGTGAGTATGTAGGACAGGGCTATCTGGGGAAGCAGTCAAGTCAGGAAGGTGAAATTAAATGCTACGTAACAGCAAGCTGCTGAAGATGCACTACAAAAATCAAGAAAAGACATTTTGGAAAACAGAGCTCCTATCTGGGAAAAAAACATAGTAGCAAAACCAAGGCAAAAACAAACAAATAAACGTGATTTGTTAGTAAAACATATTGATTGAAAACATACAAGATGGCAATCATATTTAAAATTACATTTTCTTCTGTGTTTAATATATATAATTATTATATTTTCAGATGCAGGTAAATCATCAAATTGTTTCGACTTCAACAAGAAGCCAGGACTTACCCTTTCAGCTGCACTAGATATAACGATGTTCTGAAAAAGAGAACAAATGCTCATCTGTCAGACAGTATCAAGAAATGGAAAATCTGCAAGCAGCAAAGACTTCAGGAGCATTAGCTAAGTTTAGGCTGACAGCCCAATTAATTGCCAAAGTGTCTGATGCCCCCAGATGAAGTGAACTCTAGGCAGGTATGGATATTATTTTGCAGAAATGAATAAACCCTAGCAATCTCCCCAGGCCCTACTGGGCCACAGGGAGAAGCTCTCCCTTGTAGTTATAAACCTCCCACGCAGAGATCTGAGCTGAATAAGCACTGCACCTTTTAGAGGGATAGGCTAAGCAGTATAAAACTTAGTGATGGTATTGAGCAAGCACACGTGAACCTGTACCTCTTGTAGAGGACTGTAAGGGTAAAGAAGAAATGGATAGTTGAACACACCGTGTTATGAAGTGCCCCCTTTATGTATAGTATCTGAAAGAGACAGGGAGCCACGTGTCTTTACTGCCCCTTGAGAGCAGTTGGGCACAGGACACCTGATGAGCATTACGTTGAGGAAGACATGCACGGCCACAAAAATGACACAACTCACACTGAGATATAACACAAATGGACTTAGAAGAGAAGCCCAGGATACCCCAGAAGCAACTTCCAGATTGTGGCTTTAGCCAGTCTGATGCTCCCACACTTCCAGCCTACTCTCCGTGTTACAGTACAACCTAACCCATTCACGTTGGCCTTAATCAAATTCACACGGGCGGAGGAAGCCAGACTGCAGCCAGGCAATGGCAGCCAGTTCATACCATACGCTGACTTTCCTCAACACTTGTACCCCCATGAAAATCACCAGGCAAAAAGATGCCCTCCTCCCTTCTCTCCCTTCTACAGAACAGGTATGTGATGCTCAGGGGCTGGCAGATACACAGCTCAGCTGCCAGCGCTCTTCTAATGCTAAACCTCCACGGATGCTCACCCTGGGGAAGACTGTTTTGCGCAGGTGGAAACTCTGCAGCAGCAAAAAAATTCCTTGCACCTTTTCTTATATCAAATAAAAAGCTTTGGGAATTCCTGCTTGAGTGGGTGGGAATGAGAATTGGTACTGAGGCAGCAAAAGATTTCCCTCTCTGACGTCAGTACCACCAACACATCACACCACCTTCGGTTACAAGGTGGGGCTTTTGATCCCTTCCCCGCACCGCTCTGCTTGTCCTGCTGCCTCCCCAGCAAAAAGAGCAGGGCAGACACTGGAAGGAAACGCTCTGTGCACAGCTGGAACTCAAACCGTAGAAGAGCTGTTTGCATGGAAATGGTTGCACTGCTCACACTGTGCCCAAGGTTTCCTCGTGTGCCAAGGAGCAAAGGATGGGACAGACAACTCTGCCTGAGCATACGGAACGCCAGAAGCAGGAGTAATACATACATCAAAGCGACTTAACAGCGCTCAGCCTAGGACATTTCTTTCTGCACAGTTCACCTTTAAAATGACTGTACTACAGATCCCAAGGGTGCTTTTGAGCTTCAGTGGTGCTGACTGCAAGAGTTCACTGAGGAAATTTAAGTCTGCTGCTCTGAGCTGTAACAACCAATTCCCATCTTCCAGACTCAGAAGAGCTCCCAGAGCAGCTGTGCCATCCTGAACCCAACCCCGCAGGACTGCGGCTCACTGCTGCGTATTGGAGACATGCTCTGGCTGATTCAAAGGCAGCTGGCTTCCAGTTAGGGGATGGGTAAGAAGGGAGAAGGAGACAAGAGTAGACAAGAAAAGTACTGGTAGTGAACGAAAGAGCAGCAGGCAAAGGCAAATCCACGGGAAGAGCTACAGGGAAGAACTCCAAAGTGAAACATTACCTCCTTGCGTAAAGGAGACAGCAGCTATTCTGCGCACTGCTCTGGGTGCAGCAACCACACTCAGTTACCAAAACATGGGAGGCGAAGGAGCGCTGTGAGTCCCTCCCTCGTTCCCTGCACATTTTAACATGTTTTAGGTATTCTGCTCAAGGCCACCTTCCTGACCGGTAAGTTTCTGGAAATTTCTCTGCCCTAATGCAACAGAGGAGAAATAAAAGGTTCCAAAAGCTGCTACAAGCTCAGCAACTGTAGGTTACAGCCTGTGACAATGACATGCCAGACGTCAATGCAAGCAGCCTATGGAGCAGCCTCCCCATATCTCGGTAGAAAAGGGCCTTTACATCACTGACAAACCGCCAGCAAGGGCTAATAACCACCAATACGCAATGTACTGAGCCCAGAGGCAAAAAATGAAGACAAACTAGCAGTCCGTTCCTAGCTCTTCCAGAGGCTAACAACAAATTGTTGTGTCCAGCTCCAGCCAATTTACCTTCCAGGCACAAATGATGTACGAGATTGACAGCTGTGGAAAGAAAGGGCACAGGCACATGGTCCGAACGTCTCACTCGCTCCATCTGTGATGCTAACTCAACTGGTGCTATACAAATCAACAGCCACGTGAGAAACATCTTCAGCCACACAGAGGAAAGAGGAGCACTGGCAAAAAGGAATCCTACAGGAAAGGTTTTTTGTGTGTGTATGAACCTTATATCCAAATGAGTATTCTGTGTGGCTAACTCCCAGAGTTGGGCTTCTGAGGAAAGGCCACGTGAGTACTCGTTATGTTTTGTAGTGTGTTTTCAGGTGTTTGACCCACCCCACTGTCCTACAAAATAGGCCACCAAGGGGAACCACAGTAATTATGAACCCGCTGTTAATTGGCCTTCCAAGCTCTACATCCCCTTTCAGACTAGATCTGCAGGGCTTCTCTGAACTAGCTAAGAGCAGCAAGGGCCTTTTCCGGTAACAGTGGTGGGTGCTACAATCTCTTTTGACTTGTATATGTATCATGATATGCTTCTCTGTTAAAAGCATATAGCCTGAGAGGTCCCACACAGCAGGCAGCTTAGTCTGGTGGCCTGGGAGAAGGTGAGGTATGAAAGCAATGGAGTGCAGGCATCTCAGCTGCAAGGATTACTTCTTCCCTTGGTTTCAGTAGCAGGGAAGAATGCAGTTGATCTGACTGCAGCAAAGCCCTGGCTTACAGCCAGCAAGCTGTTGGTTCTGTTTTGTACACTGGAGGTTTCCTAACAGTTTAACAAAACAAGATTTCAACCTTCTTATTTCTTTCCCCATATTCGACTTACACTCTCCAAAAGACCTTTTGGTCAGTCAGAAATTTGAATTGGCAATTTTAAAAAGATGCATGGATTTCAGCTCTAGTGCAATCCTTAGATCTACTTCTTCCCTTTTGTTCTGGGTATTGCATACCATACTAACAGATAGGTTGTTCTGAAAAAAGAACACAGCAGTTTGACAAGTTAAGAAGAAAGCGTGCAGAGGTGCATGGCTGGAAGTATCTGGAGCCAGAATAGCTGTGTCCTTGTATTAGCAGGCAAAGATTCAGTTAGAGCTTCAAAAACCCCAGCATCGAACTAATTTAAAATGGCTCGGTCTGTACAACTCCAGAAGAATTTGAACTGAATTAATTAGCTTGCTTTCACTTTGAGAGCTTACCTTTCCTTTGCAGATCTGCATCAGGCTGATCGCATTTGAAATTGTGTATCTTCTCATTGTGGAGTCTTTGATGGCAGGCGTGTAAAGAAGTTCAAAGTAAATGCCTCGATCTATTGCCTTCACATGAAAGAAAGTGATCAAAAATCAAAAGGAGAGAAGCAAAACAATCTAACAACCGCTGTCTATTATTGATGCAGCTTATTCTCAGTTTTAACTGTGTTATGAAAAAATGAAGGAGGAATTGTTCCAGCAGGAACACAGCATTGCATGAAATGTGGAGGGGGGGGCGAGGTGGGGAAGTACACCAGGTACGTGTACTTGAATCTTGGGAAGACAGAAAAATGAGGTTTAACAAACAAATACCATTTATTTATTTGTTGTAGTTGGCTTTCCACTGTCACAGAGAGGAGGAGGCAGGTAACCCCTGCTGATTAGAAATGAGTCTGGAAACTTTCAGGACCATCCTGCTCCAGCCTCACTGCCTGCAATAAGGAAGAACGCCGCTTCCCAGAGTAACCACGTCTTGCAAATGAGGAATTTGTCCTTGCATAAAAGCAGCAATGAGGTTCCGTCTCTCCCATCTCACAGGATACTGCAGTATTTGTGACAATTTTAAAAAACAATGGCTCACAGGAGTTTCCAAACAGTGATATTTAGTGCATTTTCAGTTGCTTTAAAATCCTTTGCTGTCTGTCAAAGTAAAGCACCAAAACCCTTGTATTGCTGCTTTCGCAAGCACTGAGAAAGGTTAAGCAACTTCTTGGAGGATACACAGTGAGTTAGTGATAAAGACACCATTCAAAGCTAGTTCATTGGCCTATAATACCTTCGCCTGAAACGTTGCTCTGTGCTTTATACTCAATATTATTAGAAAATGCTGCAATGCTAATACTGTAAGAGAGTCCAGCAATTGAAAACAGATGGAATTAATCCAGGCATAACCTCTGCATGCAAGCAGAGAAGAAGTTATGTACACAAATGTTTTACTGGCCCAACATCTGCAGACAAGAAGAAAAGCCTGAATTTATCAAAATCAAAACAGGTGATGGCAATTCACCAATTTCAAGGTAAACAGACTTTTAACCTCATCCCCACCACTCCAGCTGCCTGACAGTCTGGCATCACAACAACCAAAACTGACTGCCCCAGGATTCACAAAACTAGTCTGACAGACAGACTGCCTTCAAGTCAGGAGTGTGGATGCTGAGAATTAGCTTGTAAGGAAAATATCGGCATATATTGGGCTTCAAGAGCCTCCCAGCTCCACATCTGGGTCAGCTGCTAGAATTTGAGGTGGTATTTTTAAACAGCATTTCACATAACATTTTTTTGTTCCAAGTGGAATATTGGAATTCCCAGCCTGTGGTGAATTCCAAATTGCTACTTTTGTTCTGTTTCAGACAGTTTCAACTAGTTTATTGTTTATTTTTATTCTAGGTCAAAACTTCTCTAGAAGACAGAAGTAGGATTTCTGGCCAGTTCCAGCTTTAAATTTTAAACCACGAAGGACTACATCAGCCAAGAACACCCATGTGGAACAAACCTCAACTCAGAGGGAAAAAACTAATTCACCTAACTGCACGTTCAGATTAAGTTTTCTGGCAAGCCACTTACAGTAGGCAAAATTGCATTAACAAAATATTTGATACATGCTGACAGTTAACTTGTGTCCCACAGCAGGTATTTAGCAATCCCACATTTGGTTTATTTGCCAAGACATTCCTCTAAATATGGATTCAACAGAGCCATCCTCCAAATAACTAAGGCAATATCCTTCTCCCAGATTAACACTGCCATTCACATTCTCCTGTCATTTAAATCGCAGGCTATTTATCTATTCTGATGCAGCTGTATCACTTCTGGTTTG
Source organism: Cygnus atratus (assembly GCF_013377495.2). NCBI lineage: Eukaryota > Metazoa > Chordata > Aves > Anseriformes > Anatidae > Cygnus > Cygnus atratus. The sequence continues at coordinate 17,805,226 of NC_066368.1, forward strand.
GGAGGTAGGTTCGTCAGCAACACCACCACAACTCACTTGTTAGCATAGCAGTAGCCTTAAGGTTCTGTTTCCACTCCTTGGAAACACCATTTCTGCCTCCATAAGTGGAGGACAAAAAGGAGGAAGTGAAAAAACACATTCTTGTGTATTAAATGCTGCAGTGGAGGCCTTGAAGTGAAGGACATCTAAAACAATACTAAAGATTATGCGAGAAAATAAACAGAACCACTTGGATGGGAATGGCGGGAGGGAAACTGCAGAAACTCAACTCAGGCTGACATTAAATACAGAACTTAGTAACAAGAAAACAATTTAGATGTAAATTTACCATATTCACAGGGGGCCTTCGGAAGTAGAACGGCAGCTTTTCTGTTACATTTATGCATACTAGATCCACATCTAGAGTTGTGCAAGCAATCTATAGCAAAAAAATAGGAACAGATTATTAGATATGCCAAAAAACAAGTAATCAACATTAGGTGCACTGATACTCTCCTTAATTTCTTAATGCAACAAATGTCTCTCCATAGGCAGCTTAGTTTTAAAATGAAGAAGTGCTATGCCTTGTAGATTCGACAATAAACCAGCAGGGCTACTGGTGCAAAGCTTGAGCATTTCAGGCCCAAAAACCAAGCCTTCTCTCACTTACAGAGCTGCTTTTCTAATAAAATAATGACCACCCAAAGGCAAGACTTCCTGCTTTGTTCTTATCCGACTCAGGACATGCAAAAGCAATGCTGGCTTTTGGCAAAAGAACTCGTAGCTAATGAAGGACAATCCCTGCTTACAAAGGGATCAGCACAATTTTAGATAGTGATGGATGCTGCCACATGCCCAGTACTGGGCCCAATCCACGGTGCCTCACCTCCCAGGCTGGGCAGAAAGATACAACCCTTTCTGAAAACCCAGTCTCTGGAGAAGGCTCAGGATGGCACCTGAGGTCGTGGTTTAAAAGCTTAGCTTTGAAACTGCACCACAATTTATACTCTGTATTAACAGTGGGAAGGAACGAACAAAGCGTGGAGAAAGTCCACACTGACACACAGAGAAAATTAAGTGGACATAAAAGGGAGCCCTTCATTTACATATAATCTCATGCACACAAGACTTGTAGGAATTATAATGCCTACCCTGTAAAGGTTATTACACAGAACCAGATTAATGTCTGTAAGTGGCATTGTAACAAAGAAGATAAAGTGTGCTGAAGATGTTCAGAAGGAATTTCCTGCGTGTAGGGGAACACTTTGCATTCAGAAACCTGCCAGCAACTGCTCCAAACACACCTGAGCCAGGTGCCAGCCATTCATCCCTCTTTGTGGCAGCATGAAAGCAGTGGGGCTGCAGGGTGGCTGCACTCTGCTCTAACGCAGGGCTGGCTACAGCTCTGCAACCGCACCTTTTACCAGTTTGTTCACATGAAATTTGGACAGAGATGAGAGCAGAGGCCCAGCTTTAGGAATGCTTCTTAGCTGTTGATAGCACTCCTTTCCAGAGAAGAGACCTGCACCACACATCCAGACAATTCAAGGATCCTGCCAACCACATGGTTTTTGATGTTAAACTGTCTCTACTAGGCCATTCAAGCTAACCTTTATCCGCGTGCCCTGCCTTTTCCAACTCTGTTAAGCATGACACGGGTTGAATCTCCTACAAATGCAAGTCTAAAATGCAAGTTTAGCCCTTCTGTGGCCAGATTTAATCCTTTTCCTATGTGGGGTACAAACTACCATCTAGACAGAGGTGATTTACAGGAACTCATGTCCTAGAGAAGATGTCAGTGAGGCCACAGGAAATTCAGGAAAGAGAGAAAGCCAAAAAACAAAGGAAAGCAAGAATACACACCAGAAGCAGGCAAGTCGCCCCGTGCAATGAGAAAACAAGCCTTCCTAATCAGCTCCAGAAACACTGGAAAACTCTTTTCCATTTTGCAAATTAAGCACAGTGGGAAAGGGAGTGACCCAAATGCCAGGATAACTACAGGATTCCAGTGACAAGAACACATCAGAAAACACCACCGAGGAAAAATAAAATTAAGAGTCATACTTCCCCATGAAGAGGAATACCCGAATGCACAGAAAGTTGGCAAGAAGATTTCCACAAACACTCCAATGTTCAGCCCAGCTTTGGCTCCTGGACAAGTCACACACAGAGGCAGGTTAAGGTTAGCCAGTCCGCTAAAAGGATCTGAAGTGCACAAACCTCACGCAGAAAACACCATGGAGCAACTGCACAGCCCAGTGCCTCCCTGGCCGCACTGCGGGCAAGAGCCCCATCTGCTGGGAAACTGCAGACAGCCAAAAATAAATTTGTCAGTGCTCAGATAGCCTGAAGACAGCCAGGTTTGCTTTGGCAAACATTTTACAAATAAACTTTGAAACCTGGTTTTGCAGTACACCCTCAGACTTATATGAGCACGATTTTGTAGATACTGGCTATTTTCTAGTTACCTGCAAACAGCAGGCAGAACTAACATGAATAAAACAGAAATATTAGAACAAAACATTTTTGAAAAGCAACAGGCCAGACCTTAACACTGGCACAGAGTGGGCATTCCAGTTGCAGCCCAAAACAATCCTCTTCGAGAGCCTTAAAGAAGCACTTTCTACAATTATCTTGGCAAACAGAGCTTCCTCACACCCCTGAGGATACAAATTACTCGTAGAATTTGAGCACATCTTTCAGTACACATCACTGCCCCTCTCAGTCACTGGAAAGCTTCCTTTGCTTGTGACAAGAAGGCACAGACTATTTTTAGGCCATGCTAAAATGAAAGCACATCTCCAATGGTCACGTATGTCTTACAAACACATGAACAATCCTGTTCTGTGGAGAAGAAACTAAGTGCCAAATTGTTGGTGAGAAAGATGATGCTCTTGAGGTAATGCAAAGTTATCAACAGCCAATTAAAAAATATAATTTATGGAGCAAGACCCACCCTATAAAGCTTTATCCTTAACAGTGAAAGATCCGAGCCATAAGAGCCAGAGGTATATATCGAGACTCCATGTGCCAGACACTCCCTGTTGATACCTCTACAAAATTGACAGAGCTCTCCACTCAACGCTTAGAAACCTCGAAGCTTTAAACAAAAGACAAACATACAAACCTGTTCTGAATTTGAACATGTAAGGATGAAGGTCTTTACCTTATGCAGTCTGAAAGAAACATGTTTGGGTTTCTTCCCCAGTTCAAGAGCACTACGATCATGATAGAAATTAAGATGGGCTCATGGACAATCCAGCAATCCTGCTGTCACTGTTACAATTAATGTTTGAATTCTTCTGCTGAAAGATTCTTTAAAGTCCACCTTCTTATATAGCCTCTTGCTTCATACTTTACATTAACAAGTTTTCAAAAAAGGAAATAATTTAGAAAAACCAAACAGAAGAATATCATATTAATGTGATAAAATAGGTTAAAGCTACATCCTAGTCCTGATGAGTACCTATCTGAAAAAACAGACCAAGCTTCATACTGACAATCTCTCTTTGGAAGTAAAATCTGCATTCTTCCAAAGAGATGCACATTTGCTTTTGGTGTTCCAGCACACATCTTCAAACTGCACGTCTGCTTGCTACCTGCCAATGATAACAGAGATAGGTTGCTTCTACCTACCCATCCATTTCAGCATTAATGATACAACATAGGAGCTTGCAATGGGCCAGATGTGTTACTATTTCATTTTTCTGTAATAAAAACGTTTTGACAAAAAGCTGACCTGTTTTCAGATGCTCAATCAAAACACTCACACCTGCTGTTCCCATGTATTTTTAGATTTTTTTAATTAAAGATATGAGAAAGACTGAGATAACTAACACCTATCACCCCACAAGTTGAGCCAATATCATTCTGCTTTGGACAGTGTTTTAAAACTAGTAATTGTTCTGACGGGAAGAGTCTATTCAGGATGGGTAAAATAGAACGATACGATGTTTGGTGCCATTAGTAACAGCTGAAGAATTACTGCACCTAATGGTATTAGGTATCAGCTTGCAACGCTGAGTATCTCCTGCAGTAGTACACCAGAACTGGACCAAAACGATTCATAGTCAAACACACTTGCAACACCTTGCTTTTTTAAGATCACAGAAGTGATAGAGTGATGTTTTTTTTGTGCAAAATATTTGCATTTCTAGTAATTTAAACCACTGTGAAAAAATAGCAGTCTTGGGCTAAGGTTACAAACAAGTCCTAACAAAGGTTTTGAAAATGACTCATATGAACTATTTTCTCTCACTAGCACACTCTGAGCACTTCCACAACCACAAACCCCAGAATCTGTTTGGTAACACTGATACAGCAACACCTTTAAAAACTCCCAAATGTTGTGGAGGCTGTTTTCAGTATAAAGTTCTCTCTGAACTGCCAGGAGAAAAACTGGGTGAGAAAATGACAGTCTGCCCTTTGTGTATTTCCCCAAGGCTGTTCTACTTCTGTACAGCTTCAGTGCTCTTTTTGGCAGGCAAAGTAACAAACATATCATGAAGTCAAAGAAGTGAAGCTTCTCTCACTCAACTTGAACATTCAAAACAAAACCAAAAATCCCAGTCTGGCAATGAAGCAAGGGTTGGTGTGCTTAATCAGCCATACTTACTTCGGGAAATTTTATTTTATCTGTTCTTGAGATGCTACGACAACCAGAACTAGCTGCGTTTTAAAGCAAAAGAAGAGCAAGAGATATTGAGACAAAGTAATAAAAAGAGAAGTTAAAGAAAAAAAAATAAACTACTTGTTTGGAAAAACCTCCAAGAGAAGACGAAAGACTAAAAGAAAGAAGGTAACTCTCAGAACACCACTTGAGTTCTCCTTCCAAATTCTCCACATTTCCTGGCATTTCAGAGACCAGAAACAATTAGTGCTAACAGAAGACAGCAAATGCTTTGGGGGGAATCTGTCAAGAGTCTGGGAAGTTAAACAGTTCAAGAAATAATTTTACTACATGCTGGCAATATTCAAATATATAAATAAATGATGTTTTCTCTCCTCACTCTCAGTATAAGACAGATAAAGGAAACCACGGAGCAAGGGCATTGAAGTCCACTGACCAGGCAGATGTTTCAGACTCCAACAAGTCATGCCAAGGCCCTTTACCCTCCTGCAACTTCTCCCAACCTTTCAGTTTGTCCACTGATCTGGGAGCCGACATTGTTTAATTAGCCCCATGCATGCATTCAAATTAGTCCAAGGCACCGTAAATTGTTGTAGGACTGGCATTAACAATCGATCGTACTTACGTGGAACAGTTTCTCAGTCTTTGGAAATACTGCTATGATGTCATATAACCTTATATTTGAGGACGTTGATCTCTACAAAAGGAGGAAACAATTACTGCTTTGACTTCTGGCAGATGACAAAGCACAGTGACTATGACCAAAGTAATAGTAAGAAAAACCCCTTCCCGTTTTCAAGTACTAAAACAAAGCCAATAGTCATCAAACCGTATAGTTAAGTCTCTACTGCAAGCAATTCTCTGAAGTCATTTTGGGGTTTGTCCCATACACCTAGATAGGCACTTACAGCTTTTCCCTCAATAACATAGTGCTACAAACAGGCACAGGGCTTGCTCACGGTATTCTAGCGTACACACAGAAATCCAGATACCAAAGAAAAGGACCAATAACAGAACTGCTATCCCATACTGACAAACAATCAACAGAATCATATCCAGTTTTCTACGTCAGCATCCCTTCACAATTGCTTTAGCATCTAAAGATGTAACCTGAGAAATCAGTACTGAGTACCCTGTGAAATCCATGAAGCTTTCCCGTACACGATTTCCAAAGCTTCATTCATTCACTGAGAGAAGATAATAAAAATTGGCAAATTGATATACGGAATATACTTACCAAGAGATTACAGTGGGAAGGATCAGAAACAATAAGTGTCAGACGGGTTAAGACTTTAAGTTGTTTAGATGTCCCCTATGAAGGAAAAATAATTCAAGACTTAAAAAGCTCCAAAGCAAAAATTTGTGGTGATTTTCACCCTGTCCACTATAAAAAGAAAATGGTGCCTTGCTCAATTTTTTTGCCTACACTAAAAGTTCTAGAAGTGTGTAGTTAAAATTCCCTAATTTTGTTGTTTTATATTGACATGCTGGATATTATATCTGGCCTTCTGAAAAAATGACTTAGTGTGTTTCTCTGAGGAAGGGATCAACAGAAAAAATGAGTATCATGCAGAAAACTGAGCATGTTTTATTACCACTGCTATGGTTCCCCAAGAAAGCCGCAACTGCGAGCAAAAGCATTTCCTGAATTAATGTACATCAGTGATTCAAAATACAGACTTGGTTCGTTTTATCCAAATCTTGTTGCATCAAAACCAGAAAGAAATTTCCAAAACTCAGGCCTAAATTTCAAGAGTATTCACTGTGAATATTCAACTAGAAGATGATTCAAAATTCACACACTTTTTTTTAAAATAATTTCTAAAATAAAGAATAGACCCTGCTCTAACGTGAGCGTATCATTCTTCCAATGTTGGGAGTTTTAAGAATCAAGCAACGGACAAATTTCTCATTTTTAGTTAACATGTAATACACAGAATCTCACAGATAAACACAAGAAAAAGATTATAACTCAATAATAATTCATAGATGGAATGTAACTAAACATACTTGTACGATAGGTAAAGATGGAAACAACTCTGACGGAGATACTGGCTTGGCAATTTCCTTAAGAGAGAATAAAATAAAGTTATTCACAATATAATGGGTTGTTTAGAACGTAAACAAAAGTTGTGTTTCAATTCTAAAAATAAGTTTACCATCCTAACAAAACTATTTCATATAGGGACAGTTCATGGATCATATTAAAAGTTAACTCCAGGGCAATAACACTGAATTATAAAATGGAAGTTCTGTTACAAATGAAAACGTGTATTTACATCTAAATGAGTATTTTAAAGACAAAGGTACCTAGGGGCATGTAGATTTAACAATAGAAAACACTCTGAGAACAAATAAACCCAACAGAAATTACCTGTTTCTTTTCTTTAAAATCGATGACATGATTAAGAGCAACTGCAGAATATCCCACTAAAAAAAAAAAAAACAAACACATCATAAGACTGTTTTTTCTGGTAAACTAATGGAAACAAAGCCAAACAGAAACCTGTCAAAAACTCATTACTTATATATCTCAAAATTAATAATTATGTACATATATACCTTTCACGTTGATTTTTTTTTCTCTGAAGATTAATTCACCAAAGAAGCATCTTAAAGTACAAAAATTTATTTTAATACACCCCAGTCGTGACTACACTCACTCGATGGCAGAGCTTTATGAACACAAATGATTGCTTGAGCACAGTTCGTTGGCATGGCCAGCACCGGAGCACATACAGGAGATGAACAGTTAAGTGTTACGCTGGGCTTGCAAGTGAATTGGACAGGCAAAGAATCACTAGGAAAATACATTCTAGATGAAGCTACTGTAAGGTCAGGAAGAAACTGGTTGAAAATTAACAGCAGATATCAGTGACTCCTTGTCAAGCTGGGGGTCCAAACATTTTGCCCTAGCTTGGTCCTATTAATGACTTTCTTTAGGAAAAATGGTTAACGACATTCAGGATACTTGTTAAAACTGCAGACAACACAAAGGTATGAAAGGTAGAGTTATATTAGAAAGCAAAGTTAGAAATCAAAACAATGTTGACAAACTGACAAAAACTTCTCATTCAACAGGGATTAGAGAAAGATTGTACATTTGACAAAGACAAATCACCCACAAACACTACAGGAAGCAACCTGTTGTAAAACAATTCTGCAGGAAAAAAAAAAAAAAGACCTAGGGTCTTAAGAAATTACAAGTGGAAAATGAGTCCCCAAGTTGGGGAAAAAAATATACATACAATGGGATAAACAGGCAGAGATACAGACTGCAAGACACAGCACCATTTTTCCATGGTGCTCAGCACTGAGAAGACCTCAGTCTCGGCCACTTCACTTGCAGAAAACTGCAGGTCAAGCAGAGCAGTGGGAGGAGCAACGAGAATGAATGGAATATGAAAATGCAGACATGTGAGGAAACTCTGAATGGAGGTTTAGGCCAAAAGAAGGGAAAACTAAGGACAGAGATTCCTGCTGCACTTACACAAACCTTGTTGCAGCTTATATTCTGCTGCTCTCCTGGCCAGGACCAGCCCCCCTTAGGGCAGACCCACAGGCTGTGCACCAGGAGCCCAAGCCATGCTGGGGCACGGATGCCTCAGGCAGCTTTTCTCCTGCTCCATCACAGGGCTGACCTAGGAACTGCCAGGTGTGAGGCATGGGAAGCACGGCTGCGGACACAGGCTGGCGGAAGGAGGAAGACTGCACTTTTCAACAGCAGCAGACTAGAAGATACATTGTGAGCAGAAACATACTCACGTTTGAACAAATACAAGGATGACATAAAGGAAAAGGCTGCCTTTAAGGGGCCAAGACACGAAGAAACTATATAAACCACGCTGAGCAAGACCAGTAACTCTGGAACAAGCTGCCTACAAGGCTGTGGAGCAACTGGGGGCCCTAAAATCCTTGCAGGACAGTGATGCATCAGGCACAGCAGACACTGCCCGGCCTCCCAAGCGCAGGGAAAGCCCTGTGCACGGTGCCTTCAGCTCCCCTCCAGCCCAGCTCTGCCAGGATTCACACTTCTGCTGCTAACACCAACCCAGCACAGCAGGGAGAGGCCGGCATCCTCCACCCCCGGCCGGCCCGAACCGCCGCCTGCCCCGGCCCCTCCAGCCCGGCTCGGCCCGGCGCAGGGCCGGCCGCTGCCCCGCTCCCGGACTCACGGCGAGCCGCAGCCTCCAGCAGGCTCTGCAGCCCCTTCTTGTCCGGGCCCTGCGGCACGTTCAGGTCGGCGAACCCGGCCATGCTGCGCGCAGCACCGCCCCGCCCGGCCCGGGGCACCCTGGGGCTTGTAGTCCCGCCCTGGTGGCCGGGCGGGGAGCTGTGGAGGAGGCCCCATGGCGGGCGGGGCAGGCCCCAGCCCCACAGCCAGGGCAGAGGAGGGGAGGAGACATGGCCCCGTGGCCCCTCTGCAACGTTCCGGGGGCTGGGAGCAGGAGCAGCCGAGGTCGCTCGGGCCCAGCGCCCTCAGGGGCTGGTGTTGCGCCCACCAGGTGGAGCCGCGGTCCTGCTCGACTGAAGCATCACCGACCCAAATTCATGGGGCCTCAGCCGAGCACTGCTTATTTGTATAAGGAAAAGAGTCCTTTCTAGTTATTTAAAGGCCTTCTTTTTCCCATGTTAAAAAATTATGAAATAGACCCAGGCTGCCGTGCAAGAGATATTCCCCAAAGTGCCAAAGCACTCAGGAATTACAATAGACCACAGAACATGCACATATCGACTATGTAGCGCTGTTGCAAAACCCACAAATCTCATTTTGCTGCTGATAATCAACACAGCGTATGTGAAATATGGGTGGTAACTACCACTTTTTTGGTTTGTTTGTGTGGGGGACTTACAGCAGCTGCTGAAGACAGCAAGTCTGCAATTTGTTGCCAGTTTTGAGGTAGTATTGCAGGACCTTGCAAATCCTTTGCTTCCTCTTTCTTCAGACTGGGCTAATTCATGAAGAAAAGTCTGTGGGGTATCTGGAACTCTGAACACTTAACCAGGCAAAACTGCTTCTCACTGGGGCCAAGGTGGCAGTGCTGACTGCTCCTGGGTATGTTGCCGTGCCTTGGTAGAGCTTGGACCCATTATGCCTTGAGATTTGTGACTCGTTTGTGCCAAAGAGATCATCATAGAATCATTAAGGTTGGAAAAGACCTCCAAGATCATCTGGTCCAACCATCACCCTACCACCAATGTCACCCACTAAACCATGTCCCTAAGCACCACGTCCAACCTTTCCTTGAACATCCCCAGGGACGCTGATGCCACCACTTCCCTGGGCAACCCGTTCCAATGGCTGACTAATCTTTCTGAGAAGAAATGTCTCCTAATTTCCAACCTAAATCTCCCCTAGTGCAGCTTGAGGCCATTCCCTCTAGTCCTATCACTAGTCCTATCACTGCAAGAAGAGGCCGACCCCCAGCTCCCCACAGCTTCCATTCAGGTAGCTGTAGAGAGCAATTAGGTTTCCCCTGAGCCTCCTCTTCTCCAGACTAAATGACCCCAGTTCCCTCAGCCGCTCCTCACAGGACTTGTGCTCCAGGCCCTTGTCCTGGTTTCAGTTAGGACAGAGTTAATTTTCCTCCTAGTAGCTGGCAGGGTGCTATGTTTTGGATTAGAATGAGAAGAGCGCTGATAACATGCTGATGTTTTAATTGTTGTAGAACAGTGCTTACACCAAGCCAAGGACTTTTCAGCTTCTCGCTTTGTCCTGCTAGCGAGCAGGCTAGGGATGCAGCAGGAGCTGGGAGGGGACAGACCCAGGACAGCTGACCCAAACTGGCCAAAGGGGTATTCCATACCATCTGACGTCATGCTGAACAATATATATAGGGGTGGCTAGCTGGGGTGGGGGGGGGGGGGGCGGCTGCTCGGGGATAGGCTGGGCATCGGTCAACGGGTGGTGAGCAATTGCATTGTGCATCACTTATTTCGTACACATTATTACTATTAATACTATTATTATTATTATTATTATTGTTATTATTTTTCCTGTCTTAATAAACTGTCTTTATCTCAACTCACAGACTTTACTTTCCCGTTTCTCTCCCCCATCCCGGAGAGGGAGGGGGGAGGGTGAGCGAACGGCTGTGTGGTGTTTGGCTGCCAGCCGGGCTAAACAACAACAGCCCTTCACCAGCTTTGTAGCCCTTCTCTGGGCAAGTTCCAGGGCCTCAATATCCTTTTTGTAGTGAGGGGCCCAAAGCTGAACACAGTACTCGAGGTGAGGCCTCACCAGAGCAGAGTACAGGGTGACGATCACCTCCCTGGTCCTGCTGGATACACTATTCCTGATACAAGCCAGGATGCCATTGGCCTTCTTGGCCACCTGGGCACACTGCCGGCTCGTGTTCAGGTGAGCATCAATCAGCACCCCCAGATCGTTTTCCTCTGCACAGCTTTCGATCCACTCTCCCCCAAGCCTGTAGCGCTGCATGGGGTTGTTGTCGCCAATCTGCAGGACCCGGCACTTTGCCATGTTAAACATCATCCCATTGGCCTCTGCCCATTGATCCAACCTGTCCAGGTCCCTCTGCAGGGCCTTCCTATCCTCTGGCAGGTCAACACTTCTCCCCAACTTGGTGTTTTCTGCAAACTTACTGAGGGTGCAATCAATTCCCTCATCCAAATCATCAATAAAGACATTAAAGAGGATGGGCCCCAACACTGACCCTTGGGGAACACCACTGGTGACCGGTCGCCAGCTGAATTTCACTCCATTCACCACCACGCTCTGGGCCCGGCTGTCCAGCCAGTTTTTACCCCAGCCAGGAATGTACCTGTCCAAGCCATGGGCTGCCAGCTTCTCCAGGAGAGTACTGTGGGAGAATGTGTCAAAGGCCTTGCTGAAGTCTAGGTAGACTACGTCAACAGCCTTTCCCTCATCCGCCAGGTGGGTCACCCGGTCATACAAGGAGATGAGGTTGGTCAGGCAGGACTTGCCTTTCATGAACCCATGCTGGCTGGGCCAGATCCCCTGGTTGTCCCGCATATGCTGCATGATTGCTTTCAAGATGACCTGTTTCATCACCTTTTCTGGCACCGAGGTCAGGCTGACAGACCTATAGTTCCCCAGGTCCTCCTTATGACCCTTCTTATAGATGGGTGTCACATTAGCAAGTCTCCAGTCATCCAGGAGCTCTCTGGATGACCGTCACCGCTGATCACACGTTTTGCAACGGATCACCAAGAAACAACAGTATGTGATCGGCACGTTTCTGGCCTTGTGGTCTGATGAGTTACAAAGACCTGGGATGGCGTTAACAGAAGCCACCTGTGGCTGCAGAGACCAGGCTAGGAGCTCAGGGTGGCTTTGGGGGACAGTAGCCAACAGCCTGTCACATCTCTGTGAAAGGGGAAAAAACAGACTGATAGACAGTCTTTGCTGTTGCCACAGGTATGGCAGCCTTTTGTTATTGACAGTAGTAGAGGTCAAGATATTTCAGCAAAGGAGCTCTGTTTTGGCCTATCTGAGCCCGTAAGGTGTTTGTTTATTAGATCAGCCAGAACTGCTTCTCTGCCAGTCATTTGAACAATTAGCATAGCCTGAATGGTATTCTCAAGGCCTTTCTGTGAAGTGTGTGAATATAGAAGAGCTTCAAGTATTATTTCAGATTTTCTTTAACTATGTATGCTGTAACGATTTAATTTGTCTTAATTTGTCTGTAAGAAGAAATCCATAAACATATCAATTATTTCTGAATGGCCCTATTGGACTTGTACTAAGAGACATTGAACAAGATTAAGCAGCTTTTGTGTTTGGCAATATACAAGCTAAACAAACCTTTCCTTGAGGCACTGAAAATGGAGAACATTTAAATGGATCTTCATGAATCCTGCAGAACACTATTAGCTGTGATGGCGTAAGAGTCTGAGTATGAAGCACTTTCAGCATCACATATCACAAATCATTTTCACAGACCAGTGTGCAACCTTATTTCCTACATTAATTACTCTGATATTACTATTTTTGTTCAGGCCAGCCCTAGTGATCTACTTAAAACATCTTTATGGTTCTGACTATTAAGTCACAAGCCTCTAATATGCTTTGTTTTATCTGTGGCCTGAAGTCCTCCTAGTAGAGCCAAATTTTCTCCCTCTAGATATTTTTTCTCACTATATTTAGGTCTCAGTGAAGTCCTTTCAGGCATTTTTTTATGCAGTTCCTCTAACAATTCTTCTAACGTGTTTTCTATGGGCAGCCCAGGGTAGTGGCTGACAGATTTTTGCTTGTTTATTTATTTATTTATTGTTTAGTTCTGCATTTAGCACCTTTAGGAAGGTGAAGATATTGTTTGGTATCACCTATCTCAGCAACTCAGTAACAAATGTCGGGATCACTTTTATCATAACCTTAACAGTTTCCTTCATAAAGTTGCAGAATGAATTTTCAGGGATGAGAACTCTGCTTTTCTGCATGATAAAGAATTTCTAGTATAAATTTCATCTTAATTGTTTGTTTTCTTTTCAGATGACAGCTTGCTTTTGTTCGTATTTGCTGGTTCCAAAAAAGGAAGACATCATTTCACATTTATTTAACTTGCACAGATGTGAGTATTTATTTTGACAATGATAAGAAACACCAAGGATGTGAACGGTTACCTCTCTGTTTTACTGCCACAGAGTGGTGATGATTTATTTTCACAAAGGCAAGAAAGGACAGAAAAGAAACTGCAGCTGCAACATCTTTGCTAGAAGTTGGACAAGAGTGTTATTTGCTAAACTACATGCTGGGAATAAAAATCAAGGTTTCAATAATATTTGTCCATGGAATTCTACCCAGTCTGTGATAAAATATTCTAAATATTTTGACAACATATTTCCCCAAGGCAGAAGAAACATATACCTATACTTTATTTATTATTCCCAACAGCAGGTCCTCACCACACTTATATTGGTTTCCAAGAAAAGAAGATGAAAACGAAAGAAAAAAATTTACAAGAGATAAATGAAAACAACAGCTTATGAATATAGACTAGCTCAGGCAAGGAATGACAAAAAAAGGAGATGATAAAGAAAGGAAACATAGCAAGAAAATTTTCCTGTTTATTACATTTCACAGAACCACAGAATGTTAGGGATTGGAAGGGACCTTGGAAGATTTCATACTCATGTTGTGGTACTTTCTTGCTATGTATCCAAAATTAAATCGTTTAAGAATGAAAATGTAGCAGCATCTTTAAGATTTTTTTTTTTTTAAGATAAGCACAGCTCTTGTTTTCCGGACATGGCTGTGGAGGGAAAAGAGTTACTGTGCTGGGCTGTCAGTGGTTTTTCTTCTGCTGGTGAAGTTCCTCATGCTGCAGTCCTGGACCCATTTCAGTCGGAGGGCTGCAAGTTAGCAAAAACCTGCTGTTTCAATGGACTCTGCAAGAATTAAGTCCTCAGGAAAGGGATGAAGCATCCAGGATTTAGTGCAAGTTCTTTCAACACAGACATTTTAATAGAAACAGAATGGACATACCAAATCAACATGTGCTGGTGACATTATGTTTTCTTTCTTCCTTTGACCATGTCTATCTTACTTTACCTTGCTAACACGGATGCAAAGAATTGATACCAAAACCCACTGATATATTTTATACTTAGTATGAATCACAAATTCTGAAGATGTTCTGTGATTAACAATATCTCTGAAGGAGAAAAAAAAAAAAAGTCAATTATTATTCGTGGGGAAAAAAAAAAAAAAACAAAGAAAAAGCTTTCCTTGCTTTCTTTTTTTTCTTTAAATTTGGAACATTTCTACATAACAAGAATGAAATATCAAAGATGAGATATGCAATAAAGTATATTAGCAGGTGTGACCAAAATAATTTAACTTCAATAGGGGCATGAACAATGAGGGACAAGGGCTGTAGCACAGTCAGAGGTACACAGATATATGAAGAGGCTTTTATAGATAGAGAGCATAAATTACTTAAAGGACAGGATGTTAGTAAGCTCAGCCATGAAACTGATTTAATGATATTTTTTGAAGCCTAATGTCAGGTGAAAAGGTAATATCATGGGGTGGAAGAGGGATATCACAAATGTCAACTTGTTATTCTTGACACCCAATCAGCCAATCATAGGTTTAATTTCCGTATGCTGTTTGGAACAGCAGTCAGAATTTGTAAATAGCATCACTGAAGATGAAAGTGGGATGTTCACTTGGAAGGTTCAACCCTTAACTTCATGTGTGATCAGTTTTAAATGCATAGAATAGATGTAGTCCCATGAAATGATGTATGTTCTGTGCTTTCACTGGCTCTGGGGATATGAAAGCCTCTGAAACTCCCAGGGAAAGCACCTCACCAGACTGAGCCCAGCCCTGGAAACTGGAACATTTTTCCAGGTGTGTCCCAGTGAAACGCTTTCAAGGAAAAGATTTTAGAGATGTATCAGCTGCTTCATCTTGCCAAGCTTTTGCATTTTCTCTATAAAAGTACAAAAAAACCCACCTTTCTGTAATAGCATGTAAATCTCTTTGACTTAAATTGGTTGTCTCTTCAAAGATAAGATCAAGAGAGTAAATACAAAGAAGGGTAACATATAGCCTTTGAGAAAGGAAAGAAACCAGGTGATTAACTTCTAATGAATTGCATGGGAATTCAAGGTACAGAACAAAAGATGAGGCTAAAATCCTCCTTGTAGGTTGAAATGGGTAAGTGTAACATGCAAATGATCCTGCATATAATCCACTGAGTACACTTACAGAGTCACGTTCCAGAAATGTATTGAAAAGCTGTCAAGAAGAACGACTGATTTAATGAATTGTGTCAACACATTTGCAGGAAGCAACAGGTTATAATTTGCTCTGCCTTAGTGACATTTTAAGCAACTGAAAAATTGCCTTTACAGTTAGTATTAAACTGAACAATGTTATCAGCTTTTATGATATGAATCTATTTTGAACAAAATTTACTCAGTTCCTATCTGTTCCTAACTGTACTTCAGACACTATTTTAGAAAAATGTATTAACACAATGAGGAAATACTCCCCTTTCTCCACATTTTGCCTCAATGCTTTAACTTATTTTTAGGTACCCTTACCATTTGTAAAGATTCTTTTTCTTCTTAATATTTGCTTTGCTGGGGAGGAGGGACAAAGGCACTGATTTATGACCCTGGTAGGGTAAGTCATCTGCAGCTCACGGTTCACTGATAATTTCTGGGTGGTTAAACAAGGAGGGCTTTTATTGTGAGTTGACACAGTGAGGCAACTAAAACAAAAATGCATCAAAATAAGTGTCTGAACAGGGAAAACACTTTCAGCTTGATAATGGTCAAAGAGCTGCCCAACTAGCTCTCATACTTACAATGTGAAAGTTGCATATTTTATTATCATCCTCAAATCAAGATGTGGCGGTGGAAGGGAAAGCAAGCAACTGCACTCCGGAGTGCTGCTCCCCACCTGATGGATGTGCTGGCTTCAGTAGGCCACACCTGTGCTCCTCACATCTGACCCCAGCCCCAAAGTCCTGCTCACAGGGGAGCTGGGCCAATGCACAACCATGCATGATGCAAAGCCTGGTTCCAAGAGTCAGGTGATGCTGACAGAAGGGAAGATTTCATTAAAAACAAGACATTCTGTGACCCAAGTATTGAGGCCTCACTTGCTATGGATCTATGCTTCACCAGTGCCTAGGAGTGTCAAATGAGCTTTGTTTGGGTAGTTGAGTACTTATTAGGTCCTTCTTCAAGGCAGATTTTTATGGCTGTATGACGTGAGCTCATACTGCAGTCCCTCTTAGCACGGGGCCACACGTACAGTTCTTCCCTCTGCCTGGTGCAAGACCTCCCCTCGTCAGATATCGCTGAAATTGGTAAGTGGTTACTGATCCATCTGGGGTCAACGCTCCCACTTTCATTTCCTCTATTTCATCTGGTTCATGTTAGAAATACAAGGAGGCACTCAGGAGCAGATGTTTCCTGTTTTTAAAACTTGCTGCCTAGCATGTCACCTTACCAAGAAGTGCAGCCTTCTGTTGGCATCCCATGGGTAGCTGACACTTCGGACGGTTGGTCCTCCCTCCGCCTGGAGGCAAGGCTGTGACCTGAAGAACAGAGAAAGCTGCTGAGTCCCAGAAGCGGGCCAGGGCGTGAGTTCCAGGAATCCCTGCCGCAAAAGCAGCTACTTCAAAGCAATGCTCGTGTTTGTTTGTTTAACTTTGCTGAAAGGATTACACGTGGGGCAGTGAGTCAGTTGAAAACAATGCATTGTAAATATTAATAAAAAAGGGGACATGGGAAATGGAATTGACAGTAGTACAGTGACAAGGAAGAGCTCTAAACCCTGCCGATCCGCAGGCTGACAGACACCCGGAGGCACGTCGGCGCTGCCCGTGTGGCCGGGGGGCGGCTCGCAGAAGCCCTCTCGGAGCAGCAGCTCGGGTCCTGCCGGCGGCGGACCCCGGGCACCTCAGCGCCCCGGCCGGGCTGCGGGGAGCCGGGAGCCGCCTCCCCGCTGCCCTCCCGCCGCCGGCAGGTGGAAGCGGGCTCGGGGCGGCCGCTTCCCCACCCCCGGGGCCGGGGTCCCGCGGCGGGGGAGGGAGCGGAGGAGGGCGGAGCGGCTCCGGCTCCGCTCCCAGCCGCCGTCGGAGCAGAGCACGCCGCGAGTGGCGGCGGGCAGCGGCCGCCCCCCTCGCTCCTTCCCTCCTTCCCCTCCCCGGGCCGGGGGCGATGGCGCCGTGCCCGCCGCCCGTCCTCCCGGGGGGCGCCGTGGGCGAGCGCGGCCGCTCCGGGGGGCGCTGAGGGCCGGGCCCCGCCGGGGCGAGGGGGCGGGCGGCGCCCGAGGAGGAGCCCGAGCCGGCCGGGCGGCGGGGAGAGCCGGCGAGGCGGGGTGGGGAGAGGTGGGGTGGGGTGGGGTGGGCTGGGGGGCTCCATGGGCAGCTCCCGCCGCCATGGTCATCGCCCTCGGCAGCGGCCGCCTCTCCGGTGAGCTCCGGCCCCTCGGCGGCGAGGAGCCGCGGGCGCTGGGCGGCGGTAGGATGATCGCCGGCTCCTGGCCGCCCCGCAGCCTGGCCAAGCTGGGCCCGGCGGGCGCCCCGTCGGAGCTGCCCCCCACCGGCCCCGCGGCCGCCAACGACTCGCAGTGCGGGGAGCAGATCCTGAGCTACGGCAACGTGGAGAAGGTCGTCATCGGGGCCGTCCTCTCCCTCATCACCCTGCTGACCGTCGCCGGCAACTGCCTGGTGGTCATCTCCGTCTGCTTCGTGAAGAAGCTGCGGCAGCCCTCCAACTATCTCATTGTCTCGCTGGCCCTGGCCGACCTCTCGGTGGCCCTGGCCGTCATGCCCTTCGTCAGCGTGACCGACCTCATCGGCGGCGAGTGGATCTTCGGGCGCCTCTTCTGCAACGTCTTCATCGCCATGGACGTCATGTGCTGCACGGCCTCCATCATGACCCTCTGCGTGATCAGCATTGACAGGTGAGCAGGTGCGGGACCACCGTGAGTCCCTTCTGCCACCCCGGTGGCCCTGCCGCCACGCCAGGGGCAGGCCACAAGCCTTGGGTCCCCTTGCACCCCCAGGGCTCCGCCAGAGCAGCAGGTGCTGCCTGCTGCCGGCACAGCCCGCACACCCCGGTACCCCCTGCCTAACTTTGTGGCTCTTTGCAGAGGCTGAGAAATGTGCAGCATACCTCTTAAACTGCTTCGTGCCATGGCTAGGGTTGGGCTGCTTCTGAAGCTAGTGCCAGCATAACCAGCCTGAGTTCAGTGGAGTTTCCCCAGAGCAGAGAAAGCTCAGGACTTGCAGCTTATCGAGTTTTTACCGTTATTATAGTACTCTCTGAGATGACTATAGTTTCAACTAACAGAACCATTTTGGACAAATAAACTTACGATTGAAGGAAAAATAGCTCTCAAGTATTTGCATTTATGTATATGTATCTTCAGTCCCCTTAAAAAAAAAAAAAGAGAGAAAAGAAAAAAAAGAAAGAAACCAGCACCAAGCTGTCCTCACTGATGTTTCACTTCTTCCAAAAGCAGCTCCAGGCAGGCACTGGAGCAAAAATAAGGGGTATACAGACTGCAGGAAGAACTTAGGTGTTTCTGATGGCCATACGTCAAATCTCACATTTTGCTCTCCTCTGCTGAGGAAGGCTAACAGATTTCTTTATTCCATGCAGGTCCCATTCTAAAATCAGATGCAGCCTGTAACTTTCCTCTTCCACAGCCTAAATCCTATGCCGGGCATTTTAGCATCTCGAGGGAGACTGTTTTCCTTAAAACTCAACACAACCAGCAAAAATAGAAGAACTTTCAAACTAGGCTGTAATAGTTTATCAGAGTCCAATATCCAGCCTCAGCTGACAACTGCAGAAAGTTTTTGGATAGAACTCTGCATTAGGTTTCTGCAAAGAAACAGTCTTTCAGAAGACTTTCCCACAATAACCAGAGGTTGTTTCCTGCCAAGGAGCATCACAGTTTATATTTATTTCAAAACTTTCAGAACTTCATTTCTTTATAAGCATTCCCTGCCCCGAATGCTCTTTGTTTTGTGAATTCTGTAATGGCTAGCAGTTACCTGAATGCCGCGAAGCACCTTGTAGCAATGAAATCTACATACTAACTTTGAGTATCAAAGGATTTTGTTGTTGCCTTGAAATCTTTTGTTGCCATCTTTTAACTTAATTCTAGTATTGTAAGAAAATACGAGTAAGCTTATCTTCCTTCCCAACATTATTCTGTTTTTCTACCCCAGTAACTTTTAAGATAGCTCATTTCATTTTTCCACACTCTCAACATAAAATATTTTCATTCTTTGATCATTCTTGAGATTCATGTCTGAGCTCTCCATCTCTATTTCTAATAACCTTTTAAAGACAGGTTAACATAATTAAGCTTTCTTATCCAATTAAGGATGTGTGGTATAGTAGCATTGGAATAATTCCATTTTATGCTTTTTCATTGCTTAGCTTAACATCTGAGATCACTGCTGTATGCTGAGCCTGGACTGGTCACAGTGATGATCAGGTCTCTCACTTTCCCCCAGACAAATAATTACAAGAGATACAGCTATATATTTAGAACAGAATATAACCTATCATGTATTACTGCTTTTCATTAACAAGTACTGTTTTAAAACAGCATTATTCTCTTCTCGTGTTTGCATATTCCTGGTTCTATTACTGAATGTTTATTGAGCACAATCTCTTCATAATTCATTATTCTGTTGTCAACTCCCTATTTGAAGTCAAAATTCTGTCAATCATGATGCTTTAACCTCTGTTACCCAAATCCATTATGTAGTTAAAATAGGTGATGTTGTAAAGAAGAGGAGGCAAGCTAGCAATTAATTAGCAAAACGTCTCTACCACTTGGCAATAAAGAATTTAAAAACTCCATGATTCACAATGCTATTTAATAATAAATAATCTTATAGTGTTGTAACGCTGCTCAGACAGACCAATGATTAACTTGAGATGTTAACTACTTTTTGAAAAGTGAGTTAGTTGAAAATGTGCAGACCAATGAGGTGATGAAAATTAAACGTGAACGATGAAATGTCACCACTGTAGGATTGATTTAATGGCTCTAGCTTACAGGCAGTTGTTCTTACATTTGTTTAGTTAGGAAAGCTTTAATTATTCAGTGATGGAAACATACCTCTGAAAAAAATGAGTGCTTCTAGATAAAGTATTGTATATGGTACAGGAGTTTGCAAATCTCCTGCATATATGTATATAGCACATTAGAGGTTCAGGCCATTTTCACAAGGACTGTTTTCATAAGGACCATTTTCCATGGGTTTGGTGGAAACACTTGCATGTTTTATATTTTCTAGGAGGAGAAGATCTCTGGTGATAGAGCCCTTATAATCCCAGTGCAAAGAATACAAATATGACACGAACCAGAAAATCCAGAAGCAGGTCAGGAGTGAATGACATCACCATCCTTCAACTTGGCCACTGTCCTGGGTGCCATCAGATACACTTCTTGTAGCACAATTAAGTGGTCCTGTTGTCACATTTGCTTAGGGAGAATGATTAAGATAGGGTAAAACTGAACATTTTTTGAGAATAATTATGAACTGGACTGCCACCTGGCTCTTTAGGATAGTTTAGGAAGCCTTTGTCATCTAGTAAAGTCTCTCCTGAAGGGAAAGCTGCAGCTGTTGCAGGCAGGGCAGAGGCAGCAGATAAGTTAGATGTTCTCAGATTGTCGTTGTTAAACCTCTAGGTTCTTCCTGAAGCAGATATCAGATATAGCTTTATCAAGGTAAATAGCTGAAAAAATGTTGCTATTGAATTAATCTTTAAAAAAAAAAAAAAAAAGGAGGGGAGGGTTCTCTACAAACTGTTAGGCAGGGTTTTTAAGGAGAGGTAGTGTGGTTTGTTAGACAAACAAATATAGCTTGTAAAAAAAAGAAGGTTGAAGCCCTTTCAAACAGGATAAAGTGAGTAAATTCAAGAGGCTTTTTGATTTGTTTCTCTTGCACAGATATATGCTATTTGGCTCATGTCATTGAATGCCAGCAGCTGGCAGGCCTACTGCACAAAGTGTGAGAAATTTTGCTGCACAGCCCTCAATGGTGGATGCATCTTTCAGCTGAATTTCTCTATCAGTTGGAAAGCTCTTAGAGATGTGGATTATCATGGAGTCTGCCAATGGACTGGTTTGATTCTGTTGGGGGAAAAAAACACATTTTTTTTCCTGGCCAGACACATTCTGGGCAGTCTGTTCCAAAGGAGCGTGTTACTGCCAGAAATAATCCAGAAATGTCTCAAATTATGCCTTTTTCTTTTCCTTTCCTTATTATTTCCCTTTATTTATTTATTTCTGTGTGTAAGATTAGCTAGAGAAAACAGCATGGCTCTAAAAGTGTCAGCAAAATGCTTCACTCAGGTTTATAGACAGTTGGCTGATAGAGGGGCCTCCAGGACAGTGAATGGGAGACTAACGTGTTCTTTTAAAGCAATAGTAGAGTGACCCAAAACATGAAAGGTCTGACTCCAGGGACAGGCATCAAAATTAAGTTTTTTCATCCTCTCTACCCTATGTCTAAACACAGGTTCCCAAATAGGATACATACATATTACATTTTTGAATTGACACTTGAAATTTGCATATAAATGCCAAATGTCGAAGGGCTGGCTTCATTCAAGAACAGTGCTCTTGAGGACAAGGATATGAGATTCAAACAAAAACTCAAAAATTAAAAAAAAAAAATAAGGGTCTGAATAGAGCTGCTTGTTTAAGTTGCTTCTACTCTAAGTTGTACAAATGTTAAGACTGCAAAGTATATGTTAGTACGCTAATATGCAGATCTCTAGCTTTGTACAGGGTGCACATGGAAGAAGCTAATCTGAACAAGTCGTTTTTGTTACCTACAAAGAACTAAATTTTGTGGCAATAGTGAGATAATGTCCGTAACGACACAAATTTTGGACCATTATGCTTTTTTTCAGTTCATATCTTTCCTTCTATTTCACAAGACAAAAACCTTCTGAATTAGAGTGACCCAAGATGAACATGTTATCTTCGAGTTATCTCTACCTTATATAAGCCCTCACTTTGGGAGGAGGCTATCTGCTTATGGGCAGGTCTGTCAGAAGTAAAAACAGACGTGACAGGGAGACCAACATATTTCAACCTTTCCAAATTTTGTAAGGATTAAACAGGCATGACAGCTTGATACCTGGATAATCAATATTACCCTCACTATTTTCATGATATGAAGGGTAGCTCTGGAAAAAGGTAGCAGTTAGAGAGACTTGGGTAAGATAATTGTGCCTCAATGAATTGTGCCTCAGTAACCTACCTTAAACATTTCTTGTTAGTATTTTTTTTCTCCTGAAGCTCTACTTTTCTGTCTCTGAAATAAATAAAATATACCACATTTAGATTCCTTTACATTTAAGAGTGACTGAACGTTGCAAGTCAATTACAAGGGAAAGATGCAAACTCTATTTTAGTGGGTGAATGAACATGGTAAGGGAATTAATTGAATTTAAACTGATGTTGTTTGCCTGCTGATTCATCACGTTCTTCTGACCCAAGATAGCTACAGAAATCCTGTTTTGGAGAGTATCCACTGAATAATTGCATAAGTAGCAATTTTTAATTCAATTTAAAAATAACTCTTTGGCTTAGAAAGTAATAAAGTAACATAACTATAGCTGAAGAATTATAACACTTTCCCCACACCCACATAAGTAATGAAACGCTTCTGGGGGAACTTTTCCAGTCTGTATCTTAGCCAGCAATTCATGAGTATTCCAGACTTGCATTAAATTGATGAGGATTTTCAATTCTTGTGCAAATGGCACAACAGTGGTGCTTTCTATTGTTCCTGAGCTTTTTATACACAAAGAACTGTTCTCTCTCCCCTCCCTGTGTGATATCTTTTGCGATGCTCTAAATAAGTATGAATACTTATGCTTCACCTTAGAAGATGTCCCTCCCTAGATGCTCACCCATTTCACGGTTCCTTGGCGCATGCCTGGGAGCTGAAGAGGCCCAGTGCCTCAGAGGAAGAACTTGTGACTAAATTCAAATACAGACTTCAGCACTTAAAATAGCATCCAGGTGTCCAAATTCTGCCTACATCCAAAACTGATAATGTGACCTGAAAACCCTATCAGCAATTTCCTAAGCCTAATGGCCCCTAAGAGCCCTGTGTGGCTTCCTGTTCAAAATGAAACTCTTTTGCCCTTAGGCCAAGGGTGGAAAAGGCTGCAGTCTGTGCTGCTAGCTCTGCTCGGTTTCTTTAGAATATATATGTAGACTAGGTATGCACAGCTAGATATCAAACAATCCATAATTTATTTTGGATCTAGAATAGGTATTAACACCCACATGCAGTGCCCTCAGGTCCAAGAGAATCTGTTCAGCATACAGTCTTGAACAAAGTATAGTCTAAGAACTTTTATCATTGCTTTAGGTGATGCCTGTCCTGGTAGACCCTACGGGCTAGCACTGTCTGGCTCTGTGTTCCCTGCTTGGAGTTTGGCTCTGGTTGATTCCCATTCTGAGGCACCCTACTTTACGCTACATTTAGAGAACCTTAGTATGGGATGTATATAGGATATAAAAGTCCTGAGATGTAAGGTTTTTCTTCAGACACTGTCTGTAGGTAGTGAATCTTCTAACTTTCACTGACTTAAATGTGAAGTGTGTTCCTTTATATCTTTGCAAGGTTTAGATCCTCACACCTTGCAAGCAGTGGAGGTCTGATGTCACTGAAAGCTTGAGAAAAGCAGAAAGCTTCTGTTCAGAAATAAATGAGAGATTGAGAAGAAAAATAAAAGGAATCGTAGGAAAAGTATGTGATAGAGTTACTACAATTGAGGTCTATATTGCAGATTAAAGTTTTGTGATCAATGAATATGGCAGCGAATTCTTAAATACTGTCACTATCACAAGAGCCATTCCTTCCATTGCTCAACTCAATAAACAACTGTGCTCTTTCTGAGTTTGTAAATAACTTGCTTAGCTCCCAAAAGATACAGGCAGTATTTCCATACACTAATATGGAAAAAAAAGGCAGGTTTTTTTTTTTATTATTATTCCTTTCTGTGTAGTTTTTCTAATTTAGTCAGCTTGAATGTTTCTCAAGTTGTTCTAGTTTCTTTTTGCAGAGAATTTGTTACTAAACAGTTTTGTAATCTCTGTTTTATTATTTACATTGAAAAGAGGTACAACATTCATTCTTGCTCGCAAATCCTGAGGTGAAGAAATTGAATTGGAAGTTGAATGCATTTTTAAGAAGTTTAAGGCAGTGCAATGTGTACCTCTCACTGACAGCCAGTTCCAAGAGAGTAAATGAAACTGGGATGTTGTGCTGTGCTAACATGATCAAACTTCTTTAGGTACCTTTTGGTGGCATCTTCAGGTATCTTTTCCTATGTCATGCAGGCAGCTTGCAAGAGATGCCGTTACTTACACTGTAATCTGTTCTTGGCCATAGGAATTGTTTTGTTACGTCTTTGCACAGACATTATGCCTCATAACTTGGCTTAGTTATGCACTGTAAGAATAGGAGGTAACAAATAAAAGGCATTCTAACAAAGAGATAGGCCATTTTGTAAAGACTTAACAACTCGGGAATAAAGTGGAGGTCTGTTTACTACCAAAACGAGTGGTAGTAAAAAAAGTTCTTCCCCCACATATGAAACTATCTTCTGCTTGCTCCTACCAGGGCTTAACACTGGCTGAGTTTTCAGAAGTGATTTGGGGGTTTCTAATTCTTGCGGTTTCATCCAGACATTTCATAGGAGCCTGATAGTCAGAGGTAAGGGAATATCAATTCACATTTTTGCCAAGCAGGGCATTCAGGAGACATTTGAAAAGTGATTTTTCCTGTCAAGGTCACAAAAAGAGTTTCCATGAGTGAGATTGTATTCGCTTCAAGATTCACAGGAATAATAAAATGGTAGAAGCACTCACTTCAGTTTTTTCAGAAATATCTTCTAATATAAATCACAAAAATACAAATATATATCAGACTGGCATTATAGCATAGTATAACCTCTGTACACTGATTTCAAACTATATTTGCCTACAGTATTTTTTCTCAAACTGAATAAATACTATAGAATGAAGCAATCAGGCATTTGTGGTTACTGTACCGTGCTTGAAGCTATTCTACTACTGCACTGCTAGTAACATGCTTTCACAGCCTTCTAGAGGAGCAGAAATTAGTCAAGGAATATTCTTTGAATTTTTCTGGAATAATTTTCTCTGAAAAAAAAAGTTTTAGTTATAAAAAGCCTTGTAAATTACATAAAGGAAATATCTGATTTCTTTAAAAGAGATCTAGTATTATTTTTAATACTTTTTTTTTGATTTTGAAACGTTTTATCAAAAACAATTGTGGCAACTTTTGAAACAGAACATCCCATTTAATCTGCAGTTGACATTGTACATATGTCTATGACATGTCTCTGTCTTTCCACTACAAAACCCTTTCATTTATCTTTTTTTTTTTTTCCTCTCAGCATATCACTTAAAGATCTGGTCCTTTCTGTGTAGAATAGGAAGTCTGAAGAAAGATCTGCCCATTGCAGTTTTTGCATGAACATAAAAGCGCTGGAGAAACAGCTGAGTCTGCCAAGATGCAGTTGTCATACAATACAGATTGGGGAGTGAAATTACCAATTCTGGTACCTGATTTTACAAAGTACGAGCATCATAAATCAGTGCTCAGTGCAGTTTTTCCAAACGGTCACTAGTGTTAGGTGAGGATAACTTCTTATGGTCGGAAAGCTCACAAGTGTCAGCTTTTCACATCACACTTCATAGCCAACTACTTCTAAAGGATTGTTCTGCTCTTGCCAAACTTGACACACACAGGCTGTCAAGTTCTCTTGTTCCAGGTCTACTCAGTGACACTGAGATGCTTGATTCCTCATAGTATCATTGCAGAATTTCATGAAGAGATTGCTGCTGGTAATGCAGTGGGAATGCTCCAAATCTAAACTGTATTTCTAGGGAGACAGGAGGAGAGATTGTGCAGAGAAGAGGGGGGAGTCAGCAAGCTGCTTCTAAATGAGTCTGAGCATCAAGTCAGCTAGAAATGCTAATAACACACATTGGTTCTGCCTGCTTAATTTGAAGCTTGAGTTCATATTGGAGTTAGATCACAAACTTGAGGCAAATATTTGCTGTTGTAATAGGTATCGCTTGTTACAGTTCTTCTAAATATATAGAAAGCTAGACTTGGCAAAAAGTTGACAGCTTTATCACCCAAAAACAGGTAGAAGTTACCTTTCAGTCCTTGTGATCATGAAGACTCCTCTGAAATGAGCCTAAGAATATTACTGCATCCCATATGTAATCCCATATGTTATCCCAAAATCAAAATTTGCTTGTCTTGGTCATAAGTAACAATGGAAGATGAAAATGATGCGAGAAATTGAAATCATTTGCAAATACTGAGTGTGGATGCACAGAACTGAAACTTTTGCAAAGATAAGAGTAAAAATTTTCAGTTATAGAGTTAAAGCTACAAGGACTTTCATAGCTCTTTGCCACTACTCACATGCTGTTCACTTCTGTTGACTTCACTACAAGATGAATATGCATGTGAGTGAAACTTGTTTTCAATTTGTTTGAAGTAATTTAACAAAATTAAAGAATGAATGCAGCAGCTTTGATTTTCCTCTTCTACCTTGCCATTCAATCAAGAGGCTTTATATAGAACATCTCGATTATCTGATACATAAGGGTGGTTCCATAAATATTAGCATGTACACAAATCAGGTAGTGATTCAAGTCTAACAGGAAACACGTTTTGGGGGGGCAATTTGGAGACAAGAATGAAAATTCTACCAGTGCCAGCTGTTCTAGTATTATGCCGAACAGAGATGTGCAAGGAAATCCATACAGTACTGAGTTCTTCTACAGATGTTCTTTCAGTCCTTATGCTGGCCTCTGCTATCAAATTGTGAGCTAGCACAAGAGATCACAGAGGGGGTTAATAATATTGTTTACAATTATTTCCTGTATATACAGCAAAATGGTCATGATTTGTATAGAGGACAAAAGCAAGGAGGGACATTACAAAAATAACTTTTAAAAAAAAAAAAAAAAAAGAGAAACCAGGGTGAAATCTATTCTTAGAGGTACATTGTTTCTTGATGAAAAAGCTGGCAACAAAGTTTTTTCCTGAGATATATCAAGGAAATGGGTGTTTTTAGGTACCTTCAATAACTTGAAATCAAGTTTTGTAGCTTGCGGAAGTGTAGATTAAAAATATAACCACAAGGAGAGTTGGTTGTCGATTTCTGTTACATTTTTTTATGTTCCTTTACGGAAACCATGGGGAATGGAGGTGGAGCCATGCAGAAGGATAACACTTTTTCTCACGCTGGGAGCTGTAGGTCTGCAGGGGGTGGCAAGCTGGGGAATCCAAAAAAAGGAGCAAGCTGCAGTCAGCCATGTCTTAAAGGTGGTGGGAAAACTGCTCAGGGACCAAAGGAAAAGTTTGCTGGATCTCAGACATTCACTGACTTTGGTAAAAACAGAACTTGAAGCAAAGGCTTGCCTGCAAGGGGACAGTTCTTGTGGGATAATTGTGTACAAACTATCTTACTTCTAACTCTCCATGTGATGAGCTTTCTGTATTGAAAGACATTAAATTGCTAGTTCTCATTTAAATTAATTTTGACCTTTTTGAATTGAAAACTCTTCAGTCTTTTGGGGATAAATTATTATTGTAGAAGATGTAGGCCATCATGAGGTCTCCATCCAATAACCTTAGATGCAGTTCTGCTGCTTTTATTCCCACTGAAGAACACCGGTCTGTAACCTTGCTGGCATTGGAATCATCATTTCTCATGAGCTGTGTTTTAAGTACCTTCAATCAGAGATACAGCCTCTTGCCACTGCAAGAGAAATTGAACCCCAGATACAGAGCTTTTTTATATACTTTATTTAAAATTTAATTGCTTTTCATTAGAGATGCATTAGAAACTAGGGACAATGTATTTCAACATATGGTTTGCAGATCTCTGGAGACAGACACACAATGTGACTGCAAAAAAAAAAAAAAAGTCTGTCTGTAGTGTGTTTTTCCTAGTTAGAGGGCTAGGAAGTGTAGAGCTACACTAGGAAATGTAGGGATTTGTGAATCAAACTAAAGAATACTGGCCTAAGAGATTTACTCCAGTAACCAGTATTTAGAAATTGGTGATAGACATAAAAAATAGGAGGCAGGAATGGAAGGAATGAGCACAGTTAACAGAAGTACATGCTATTATCTAAACTTATTGTATAATTTGCAACATAACTGTCATTGTGAATACAAACCATAAAAACATGTTGTGATTGTCATGAAATATTTCATATACACAGACCATTTGCCAGAATAACTTTCTGTAAACAGTTCTTCATGTGGGTTGCTAAATTTTGTTTATTTGCTGTAGAAGTAGACATTTAACAAATATTTGAAATACTAAATCACTGAACAAAGTCAGTGTCTGTTGTCTGGCCACAAATTACTTGGAAACATTCATACACGTGGCCCAAAGCAGCTGCTGGCAAGATGCAAGCTTTTCTTTAGTAGTCTAATAAGATGTTTTGATCTAAAAATAATACAGCTCCCACTCTAAAGACTTTATTTTTGATTGTTGTGTACTTTAGTTTCCCTTTCACCTTAAGAATATGCATTTGGAGACCCACTTCTTAGCACAAGCAGTTTTATCAACAATGCTAATTGTAGTCTCTCAAGAGTCTATTGTCCCATATTAAAAAGCTATTTTTGCTACGTGAGTTTGGTCATTAGCAGAATACAAGTTTCTTTTTTTTTTTTTCTCCAAAATAATCCAAACTAAAATGGCATGGTGGACTGTTTGCCTGTGAACTAAATATAAAAGGAGGCTTAACATTTCTAAAACCTGTTACTTAATGTTAGTTCTCTGCACTCTGCCTAGGTACTGAAATGAAGGGAACATCTTATCAAATATCCCAAACACCTGTAGTTCTTGGTGCACTACCTGAGAACTGCATAGGCTCAGCTGTGGTGATTCATCCCACGCTGATAACAAAGTTCATCTCCTAAATTCAAAGACGTGTTTGAAGATGTTGGTCTAGCAATGAGAACTGAGATTACTGGGAACTGTAGGCACAGCAATAAATCTTGGGTATTTTAGTCTTTATCTACACACAGTTGATACCATCACATTTTAGAAGAACCTTAGTGTTACCAACCTGTTGCTGAGAAAAGCAAAGGAAAGATGTACTCACTGAGCAGGGAGAAGAAGGGGCTTCCTTCTGCTGATCCTACGTCTTTCACTGTTTTCATGTATGTTGCGGCATCTGTAAAATGAACAGAGAAGAGAGGCATGGGATCCTTGATAATCTCTAAATCCCACTAGCTTTAAAGACTTGGGAGGAGGACGTGGCCTATCATCAGCTGTACCTATTTGTGTTTTGGCATAAAGGTATAGCACTGAATTCTGGGGAACATGAAAGGGCATTTTAAAAGAATTGTGACCCGATACACACCCCCTGAGCTGGATAAATGGTCATTTGTGAATAACCAGTAGTTGAATCTGGCCTCAAATTTTGTCATTCTGTACAAAAGGCCCAAGAGTAGAGGGCCAGAAGCCCCTTTCTCAACAGGAGAAAAGCAAAAGATTTATTCTGTAGATTGAAAGTATTATGACTGTATGCCTGTGAAGTTGGTGGTAGCGGTTTGTGTTGTGTTAGAATTTGTTCTATATATTAAAATATTTAGTGTTGCAGATTTTGCATGATATTAAAAAGGAGAAAAATTATGAATAACGTTTCTGAAGGAAAATTATACGCTGTACTGGAAGCCTCTTGTAGGCAGACCCTTACTCAGCAAAACAAAAAGGATGCATAATCCTGACTAAATTTTTCTTAGGTTTTCTATCTAGAGAAGTCTAAGCTTATTCAGAACTGTCTTTACAAAAGTAGACCTGGTGATGTCTGAAATGGAGAGTAGAAACTTCTGGATCTAGATGAAATTCTACTGAAGCAGCAAGCTGGAAAATGCTAGCTACACGAAACTGCAGTCTGGCAGGTCTGAGCAAGACCCAGGAGGCTCAAAGTTTGTTGGAGTGGAGTACAAGTTAGCTACTTTCTTCATTCTCAGACCTATTGGCGGAAATGAGTAAATATTATAACAAATAAATAAACTATTAAATTCTGTGGCTGAGAAGGGCTAGACATACAATTTTACCCACCACAGTTTGGGTTTTGCTGCAGTTAGCTTTCATAGCTAGATGTTTCTTCCCTTCAACCTTCTCCTTCAGTTGAAGGGCATCTGGGGCTGTAGACTTGAAGATTCTGAGTGATTGCAAGGGGAATAAATCCTTGTAAGATTATGTTAAATTCCTACAAAAATATTTTTCCAGTTTATAGAGGAGAGCTTGATCTGATCAATTTATTTATCGGAATGAAGTTCCAAAATATTACAGAACGAGGTATTTTCAAAGGAAATGACAACAAGCAGGAGTGTTGCAGTGAAGGAAGAACTTGGGATCTGGTGTATAATCATGTAAATAAATTCGTTTAAACAAGTGCTAAGGAAATAAATGAGTTATGACTGGGAGATGTGGTAGATGTACTAGACCTGCCACTCATTGGCATGAAAGATGATGAGATATGATAACCTCATTCTGTACCACACACTTAGCTGACAATATACTGCTAGAATATCAAGAAAAGGCAAACAAATAGCTGTTTGACTGACTTTGACTGAAGGAATCACCGTATTATCTTCTGATAAGTTCCCACTGCACAAGTTTCTGTTGGAAAGGACTGTTTTCTAAAAGGTTCTCAAGCTGCAGATACACAACTTGATCTAACTTTTTGCCTTCCTTCCTTAATACCTTCCCTTCATGCTGTGCTCTCTCCATCCCACTGCTTCCCCTTACAAAACCATGTATGATTACTTTTTATGATAGGACCCTATTCACATTAGGAAGTGAGATGTTTTTACTGCTGTAGAAGAGAAGCAACTCCAGAGTCTGCGTCTTTAAAAAAATGGAGTTGTAGTAGATCAGAATGGATTGTTCTGTGTGGTGTTTTTACTCTGCTGGGCAGCTGAGCTCCACCACAACTGCTCTCTCACTCCCCCTCCTCAAAGAAAAAGGGGAAGAAAATACGATGGGAAGGGCTCAAGATAAGGACAGGGAGATCGCTCACCAGTTATTGTCACAGGCAAAACAGACTCAGCATAGGGAGATTAGTGTAATTTATTACCTATCACTAGTGGATTAGAACACTGAGAAACTAAAAGCAAACTAAAAAAAACACCTTCTTCCCCCTGCTTCCCTATCGACCATCTTCTACCTCCTGCGCCCAAGCAGCACAGGGGAACGAGGAATGGGGGCTGTGGTCAGTCCCTAACGCTTTGCCTCCGCTGCTCCTTCACGGTCACTCTCCGCCCCTGCTCCACGTGGGGTCCCTCCCACGGGATGCTGTCCTTCCCAAACTAAGCCTGTGTGGGCTTCCCACAGGCAGCAGCTCTTCAGGAACTGCTCCCACATGGCTCCGTACCACCGGGTCCATCCCCCAGGAGCAAATTGCTCCAGCACGGGACCCCCATGGGCGGCAGCTCTCCCCAGGCCCCCTGCTCCTGCGTGGGCTCCTCTCCACAGGCTGCAGCTCTGGCCCAGGGCCTGCTCCTGTGGGGGCTCTCCATGGGCCGCAGCCTCCTCCAGACCACATCCACCTGCTCCACCGGGGGCTCCTCCATGGGCTGCAGCGTGGAGATCTGCTCCATGTGGGACCCATGGGCTGCAGGGGGACAGCCTGCTCTACCAGGGACCTCTCCACAGGCCGCAGGGGAGCTTCTGCCCTGGCACTGGGAGCACCTCCCGCCCTCCTTTGCACTGACTTTGGTCTCTGCAGGGCTGCTTCTCTCTCATTTCTCACTCCTCTCTCACAGCTTCTGTAGCACAGCAGTTCTTTCCCTTTCTTCAGTCTGCCCTCCCAGAGGCCCAACCAGCATCTCTCCCTGGCTTGGCTCTGGCCAAGGTCCCTTTTGGAGCAGCTGGAGCTGGCTCTGATCTGACATGGGGCAGCTGCTGGGCTCTGCTCACAGAGGCCACCCGGCAGCCCCCTGCTACCAAAACCTTGCCATGTAAACACAATACATTTTAGTATCAAAATATTTTATGCAGTTGGGATGATTTTGCTACATTTATTTATTATTATATTTTTGAAACTAACACAAGTGGAATTGTCTCTGAAGTTTTCTTCTGATATTTCAGAACGCGCTGGTTCAGTTCATTTGCTTAAATGTGAAAAGCAAGAGTCAGCCACCAGTGTGTAACTAACCAGTGCACTCAGGATTAAAAACAAACAAACAAATAATAATAATAATAAAAATAGACTTTGGATTTTTCCTTCATAAAAGTCAGAAAGAAGGCTGATTTTAGAGCTTTCATAAAACACAGTATGGCTCTTTTCATTCTTCACACAGCACTGCTATATACCTGTAAGAATGTGACTTTGAGCAGAAGTAGCTTATTCTAGCGTTTTGATTAGAGTGGTACCTGGGATGATTGAATTGCTCAGAATTTGGAAATTTATCACAAACTCGCTATGTCTTTTTTTTTTTTTTTGTTGGTTCACTGGTTTCTTTCTTTCTTTTTCTTTCTTTTTCTTCCCTTCTTTCTTTTCTTTTTTTTTTTCTTTCTTCCTTTCCTTTCTTTTAATTGACTGAGCCTTACAAGCAAGCTTTGCTTGCTGCTACTCCCAAGTAGAGAATCACTGATCCAAGTTAGTCAGCCAGAATATACTTGTGTTTGAGGAGATACAGTGACTTTTTGATCTTGGACTTTTTTTATGAAACTGAATTACTTAGATACTTTTGCTGCTTTAGTACCTCAGTCACAATCCCAGAGCTGCCATTTCCTACTTTTATTCTCCTAGTGGGTTTTCGTCTTGCTTTCAGACCTATGTGCATTGAGAGTTCCTTTGTGAGAGGGTTACATTAGTGAAGAGTATGTTTTACACTGAACTATAACGACAATATTTTAAAAGTATTTTTCAAGAAAGGGCTGAAATTAAAACCCTTGGTGCGCACTTTCTAGGAAAAGTAGGTACCTGTGGCTGACATTTCCACAGCTGATATTACAGAGAAATCCATACACTATACAGACTCTATACAAGATGCTTTGTGCTTTCAACTTAGATTTTCCTGTGTAACATGGTATATTGACATTCTGTGTTTTTCTTCCCTGCTGAGCTTTGGAAAAATTTAAACTTGAGGTGAACATTTCAAATCTTTACATACCTGGCCCAAATGAATATAGCAAAATCTTGTTGTAATTTTTGACATATTCAGGCTTGTCTTCAGGCAAATACTACAATGGCCAAAGCCAAAAACGTCGAAGTAGATCAATTCTGTATTTAGATTCACCCATAATGATTATATCACGGTTCAGTAGGGCTGTTGCAAAATCACTGTCATGGAGAAGCAAAGAGGAGTATTTGGACCAGGTCCTTCCAGAATTTTTCCTGTCTCTACTGAGACAGGAAGAGATAGAAGGGGGAGGAGGGAAGAAGGGGTTGTTCCTTAAGTGCTTTGTCTGGAGATATTCTGTTTAAATTGTTTGTATTCAAGGAAGGAAGAGAGAGGACATAAATATCATCACATTTAAATAAAGCTATTCCCTGAAGATACTTTGGTTTAATATAGTGGTATTATCAGTTCAATGGGCTGCGATTTTTCATTTCATTCATCACTTACTTATACTATGAAAGTTTCTGAAACGCTTCATTTAATTGTACTAAATAGATCAGTCATGATTTTCTAGTTAAAGTTGTAGGAGGCTTTCATTTTGAAACACCATTATAACTTTCAAAATAATTCCTTTTAAGCTGATGTTTAGTGTCAAGCCAAGCGTGACTCATGTAGTGAAGTTGGAGAAAATCACCTTAGCCATTTTTACATTATGGGAGTCTGACAAGCATTTTCTTTTTAAAAAAATACAGCTTTCATCGGTCTGAAATCAAGCCTCCACACATTTTAGTTGAAGATACCTGTTAGCTTACCTCAAGCAAAAAAAAAAAAAAAAATGGTTATGCAATTAAAGCGCTAACCAAGGCTTGCAATGACCCTGTCATAAGGGTCTATAGGCTTATTTGTGGTTCTGGCCTGGTCACTTAAACTGCACGTAGACTGAAAGCCTGGTATGCTCAGGGCAAACCCTGATATTCAGGTTCCCCGATCACTCAGAACAGAGCTCTCTGTATCTCCCTTCCTGTGTGTTTAGGCTTTCTCCTGCAAAAAGCAATGTATGTAGGATGCCTGCATCTTGTGTCAGTATGGTGCTCAGGGAACAGCCAGCGCACCCAGCTGGATGCAGGAATTGGGGGTTCCATGTTTGTCATTTTTGTGGTGTTGAACTGGACATCCTGGACATCTTCCTCCTGAGAACAAGTTAAAGGCCTGGTGTCCCATCCCTGATGCATGTCTCCACCACTAGCCCTGAGAAAGTTTCCAGGCTGCTCCAGCTGTATCCACACAGGCAGCATCCCATGTGCTGATCAGAGGCACTTCAGTACCTTCTCTGAAGGCCCTCCTAGAGCTTCGTAGGCTTTCAACTTTTTGTGTAGCACATACATTTTGGGACCCACTTGCTGCCATACACAAAGGGGCCATCTGGTGTGTGTGTTTGTGTATGTATGTTCCTGCGTATCCGTGGGAGGAGATTACCTTAGACTGACATGTTGGTCAAGACATGTTGCAGACGCTCTAGGCCTCAGACTGCTTCTTTGCTCACCTAAGGCATGTTTGTGTTGGTGTCTGACTGTCAGAGTACAGAACTGAGAGAAAACACATTGGTGTTTTTATTACAGTCTACTTGAATGTTTGCACTGAACAGGGTAGTCCCAAGACTGAGGCACGTCTGGTGGTTGTCTCCTGGCACATCTCCTATGGCCTGGCTGAAGCCAGCAGGCTGGCCTGGAACCATGAGCGCTTGTCTTTGCCACAGGACAACAACAGCCAGGATATGAAAGGGAAAGAGATGTGTGCTCTGTTAATATGTTGTGAGTTGGAGAACCAAATCCTCTCAAGTCAGTAAGGGGAAGGAGGGAAATTATGTTAGGAATAGGATAAACTCTGGCAAGAACCTGAAATCTTCATTAGCTTTGATGAAGGCCCTGGGCCTGAGGGATGGGAGAGGTCGGATAGCAGTAACCCAGAAGAGGAAAGTATGGATTTGGTATCTTTTTCAGTTTCTAATCTGTAGAATTTATTCTTTTCCATTCCTCTATTTTCTTTTGCTCAGGAACTGCCTCTGTTTAACAGAGTACGAATTACATCTCAGCTGGTGTTTCAAGAAACCACATCTTTGCTTAAAGTAATTCTCCCCCACAGCAAGGGCAAAGCAGCAAATAAAACTTTTCCTAACAACAGCTGTTCCCAATATCAAGTGTCTGGAGTGTTTCTGCCTATCAGCTGGGCAACTTGGGTTATCCTGGTGATATCCAACTCTCATGTTTTCCCTATACTGGCTAGCCTATAGGATCAAATGAAGTTCAGGAACTTGAACCTTACCTTCAGTTATATAAGTAGCTCAGGCCAATGAGCAGATAGATCATGTAAAGATTTAGATCCTCTAATCATGTAGGCATTCAGCAAAAGATCATGGCTAATGCCCATCTTCTGACAGACTGTGTCTAACGGCAAGAACACAGTGAAGTTTATTGTGCAGGAGATAGAAACGGTTGGGAGTAAGGATCAGGATATGAAATTAACTTCTCAGAAACTAAAGGCCATCATAAAGATAACTTCCCATCCTAAAGCATTCCTTCTCAATTTCTTTATTGCAATGAAAAAAGAATAGAGCCACATAATTTCTCTGCCAGTATCTTACCAGTAACCAGTGGTCCAGTCCTTCATCCCATCCATTCACTTGCTGATTCAGATTCTCTAAACTGATAAGAGAACAAACATAAGTAAATCCCAGCACATCTCTGGCTTTTCCCCCTTCTTGAGTCCCATGTACCACCATTAAGCAACATTTCAAGTCAAGGCTCAGCTTTTAAATCATATGTATTCGTGCTCAAGGTTTCTTCTGCTATTCCTCAAGCTCACTGCCACAGCTACCCTCTCCAGTCACAGCAAATCAGTCATCCTCAGACCTGTTTTACCTTTCCAGACTTAGCTAGCTCTTTTCATACATAAGGCTATATGAGATACAATCCCTTTCCCCAGTTCTATTCCAGCCTGAACTTATATTGTACTGTACACGCAATCTGACACAAACATTGCAACACAACCAGACAGGAGATAATGAGAGTGTGTTGTCCCTTTAATTCTTTCCTAGGACAAAGCTTTCCCTGGTCTAGTGAGGGCTAAAATATATCTTCTTTGCCCTCTCAAAAAGGGGCCTGTCATCTTGTGATAAATTAATAAAACAAGATACCACATCATTGCTTAAAAAACCTGAGAAGCAGGGAATATTTCTGAAATCTTAGGAATGTTGTATGTTGAAATCTTAGTATGTTGTAAATTGTACTTTACTGTGTATTTTGATTATACAATTTTTCACTTTTGGTAAGGAATTAAAAATTAGGAAGAGCCTTTTGACCCTCTTCTCACTTCTTCTTCCACTATTACTTGCTTGTTGTTACTGGAGGAAAATAGTGAATGTTAAAAAAAAATAATAATTAAAGGGAACTTTTGAATCTCTGGCAGTGGAGAAAGGGCAGAAGCGGGCAAAGTGTCCCCCATGACACAGTTATGCTGTTTCTTCTAGAAAAGCATGAAAATATTTATTTTCCCTCGACTTTGCAAATAGTTGAACAATATAAGGAAAAATAGATTCTACCCATGTGTAACTTGCCCATATTTAGAGTACTTTTGAAGTGTTACAGATTATCTATCAAGGAGTGGGGTGGGAAGCACTTTTGAGCTGTATGATTATAATTAATCCTATTGCAATCAGTAAGCAAGCCATATATGCATATATGCAGAAGACCAGAGATGAAGAAACCCACAAAGATAGAGTTTAGACACTTACATTTAAACATTTAAAAATAGGAAAACATTTAAACATTTAAAAATAGGAAATCTTCCATTACATTGTGCAACTTCATTCAAAGTATTTCTTTGCCAATCCTCTTCAGTTTTTAAATACATCTAGATTCTAGGAGGCTGGTGAGGGATGAAATAAGCTGAAATCCATTTCCCTTCTTATGTCTCCTGTCTTTACATCATCAGTGAAGATACAAGGAAGGAAAATACACACATACTATGTTAAACTAGAATATTTGCTGAAAACAGGTTATACCTTAAGGTTTAGTCTATAATACATTTATCTGTGTAATTGTGTAATATTGGCCAGGAAGTATATGTTATCTAACATTTAGGCTGTGTTGCAAAAAAAAATATATATATATAAAAAAAAATCAGCAACTGTTTGTTGGGACCTTTTCTTTCATCCAGCATATCATTTGCAGAGGAAGACCAAAGGCTACCAAACTGTTCTGTCAGGTAGCTAAGAACAAGGCAGTAGCTGGTGACAAATAGTTTGACAATCATGCAGTGGGAAAATTAGAGGCAAAGGGTTAGAACAGCTAAAAGAAATTTTCTGAGGTCTGAAATGAAAGAGGAATATGGTTACAGAAATTATGACTAAGATGAGAAAGATTGAATGGAAAGACATCGCAAATATCTTTCTGGAAATATGGCTGTTACACATCTGTTAGAATGACAGCAGACTACATCCCCCCCATCTGTGGAACAGAAGTCTGAGATGAGTAGGCAAAAATTAAGAAGGACATATACAGAACTAGGAGAGGAATAGAAATAAAGCAGGGCAAGAACGTGAAATAAAAATAGAATCAGTGGAATAAAAGAATGAACTAAAATAAATATTAAAATGCATGATACAGGAGGAAGGAAGTCCATGAAAGTACAGGAAAAGTGAAAGAAAGCTAAGAGAGGAGAACATAATCTTCAACTAGGGAAATTATATTCCTTTAGAATGAAGAGATATTTATTTTTGATTGACTTAATCTTCTTCCACTGCCAGAAAAGCATATGCTTCTTGAGTCCCATCAAAAATAAGCAATGATTTTTGAGGAACAGAAAAATCACATCAGAACATTTACTATGAACAATAAAAGTACAATACTGTATTTAACATATACCCGCTCCAACAGTAGGAATGTCTTCCTTTTGTAGCGATAAGTTATTTATAGGAAACATATTTAATTGAGAGCAAGAGGAGAAATAGTAAAACATGTTAACCTTGCTGAAAGCATAGCAAATATTTCATTACAATTCTTCCAAGCATCACAATTTAAGTATCACTATTTCAATAATATCAATAATGTTGAACTTACTTGAAACATGAAGAGTAAGCATCTGACATAATGCATACCACTACATACATTTAAGGTCTTTCATGTTACAGCATTCAACATTGACTACAAAGGAGAAATTAGGGCCTCAACCATTTCTAGCAAATGCAATTAAGAAGTGTAATCTGGTGACTGTGCTGAGACTTTTTATAGACTATGTGCTAATTCACTGCATAGAAAAGATGCAGTGTTTAGCCAGATGGAGCACAGAAGTTGAACAAAGTCTTTTTTTTCCCCTCGCTAATGGTTTGATTTTCTTAGTTCTGTTGTCTCACTCTGAAATTGCACAATACTTAATGTCTACATTTTAAAGTGATCTAATACATACTCTGAAAGCTGTCACATATGCAATAAAATCAGTAGCAGTTCACTTCTGTGAAGAAGAGTATTTCTGTTACTGCCTCTGAAATATATTCCTCTTCTGTGACAATAAACTGTCAGTTATCATGAAGTGATTATGAGGCCAGTCTCTATTGCAGAAAGACAGGTATCAAGGCCATCATACGATAATTAACAAGGTCACTTTTCACATTATAACACCATAGTCATGCACTTTAATGCCTATGTCTCACCACTTAAGTCTTTTTGTGTTTTTGCCCCTTTGCTTCCATCTCAATTGCTTAAATATGTGATAAGAATAATATTTCCCTGATCAGTTTGTATAGCTTATTTATTTAAATGCAGTTCTGTGGGACAAAGTATCTCCTATTTAGTGGGTACACAGTACCCCTGAAAAGAAGACAATTTCTGTTAGGATGTTCAATGTAGCCATAACAGAAATAATAGATATGACCATTGTTTCAGCATGCTACATTTATATTTAATTTACCTTTTAATATATCAAAACATAAGCAAAAATAATAATTCTAGGTAGATTGGTATACTAGGGATGGTTCTGAATGCTGGATAGCTTTTAGGAATGGCATTGTTCTTCTATTCTTGCTAAGTATCTCTTAACGTTGCACTGAATTGAACAGAAAAATTGTGGAAGATCATGAGAGAACCACGGCCACCGAAGGAAGAGCAGAAGATTTGCATCATTCTTCAGAATAAGTTATTATGGCAGGTGAATCATTAGACAGGATTGTATAGCTGTGGGTTGGCAAAGAAGCAAATACGAGGAACTATGTATTGAAGCTGAAAAGCTGCTGTACTAGAAAAAGAGCACAAAAGCAAACTAGTAAGCATTTTTGTACCTTTTAAAGAAAACACTTCTATAACTCTAAAAATCAAAAATAGGAAGAGCAGAAAACCTTAGCTTAAGCTCAACTCCAACTCAAATAGTAAAGCGATAGAAATAGCACAGTATCAGATTCCTGATAGAAATAGCTGTAATACACATCTGTATAATTTTCACGACAGCTTTTCCAGTTCTGTTCCATGGTAATCCAAACTGCTTCATAAAAGCAAGGTCAGACCTTGGCGGATGCTAAACTGATTCAGGAATAACCAACTGATAGATAAGGTCAGTGATAGGGAGTAACCAGCCAGATAAAGTCTTAGAAACAAACGTGCACTAATTAAAATAGAATTCCATCTACTTATAAAGTACATGGAGACCAGAGACAAAGGAATTATATGTGTGTGCTTCAAAAAAAAGCATAAGCAATCCCCATGTCATGGTGCATTCAATTTATTATTGGGTTGTGCAGGAGGCTTTAAAACAGTTTTAATGCTCTTAGCTGTTTATTTTTCTGTTACTCCGACTATCATCACAGACAAGTAACAGAGGTGAATTGGACCATCCTAATACTATTTCCTTTCTGTTGTTGAAGTTGATGTAGCTGTTAAGTTTCAGTTTGTCTCAGTTTGCTTTATTCATAATTCAGAAGGTGGGGGGAATAGACTTATCTCAAAATTTCCAGTCTAGCTATGAACAATTTTCCATTTTACAGCCTAAATATAACAGATATTTAGCTTTCTCAGGTGGGAACAAAGAAAAGGAAATGAACTTTCTGCTGGGAAAAAAAAATAGGTTCAAGCCACCAAAATAAAGAAAAAATAAATCATGCTTGGTTAACCTGAAATGCTACCATGCGTGGCACTGCGGCTTTTTTATTTTTGGAGAAAGAATTGGTATCTTCTTCCATATCTATGGAATTGCTTCAGTCACAAATGTAGAGTTATTCACGTGCAGATGATGAGAAATATCTTCATGGAAATTTTTTCTGATGATGAGGAGACGCCTATGTGAACTCACTTCACAGTAGTGGAGAAAAAGAAAACTTTTTTACAGTTTTCTAGGTTAGAGAATAAAGTAAACTTATTTACAAAAAAAGAAATTGTATTGAGCCTGTAGGGCATTGGTTTTTTTTTTCCCTTTTTTCTTTTCAATATATAGTAACATCAAGTGGCACACAGTAGCAGTCCAGTTTCTGTCCTGATAATCATTGTGCCAGCGGTAGAATATGACAGCCATCACAACAAGCAAATAGCTAAGAAAAGCACGGATGGGAAGAAGGAATACAAAGAGTCACAGTAAGATAAAATGATGTGCCAGAAATGGAAACTAGGGTCTGTGTATTCCTGTTCTGTCTGTGATACTGCCCACCCTCCGTGTAAGTTACAGCCCGACGCTTTCTGTAGTATTTAGCATACTGAGCACACTCATAACAAATGCCTGTGTGATCTGCAGTTCAAGTGACAATGGAGACTGTGTTAGCCCTGTGGGACAAAAACTGTTCTAATGGATCATTGTAATACACCAACATCAAAAAGACAGAATGAAAACAAAACAAAACCAAACCAAACAGAAAACCCTGAATGCTCTCCTATGCAGTTGTACTGGTTTTATTATTGTCTATAACAATTTAGAGGTACTGGGAAAGAACACTAGATCATGGCAAGCCAGATTTTTATTAAGAGAAAGGGAAAAAAGGACTTATTAATTTACCTTTTGCGTTATTGTTATTGTAAATGTGGCAAATGGTGGCTGTTCACAATAGTTGATGATAGCACCCCAAGGAGGAGGAAGCTCTTCGTGCCTACGTATGAGCAGAACTACAGAAAGGGGATGGCAAGTGATGATTATTCCTCCCTAGGGCTGAGCACCCCTTGTGCCTCACGCCTGAATAGGACTGCAGCACAGGAGGGAGTTTCTAATCCTCCAGTAGGGAAGAGAAGAAATCAAAAGAAATTAGCCCAGAACTGGGGATGTGCTCATGGGTTTACACATTAAGTTAAAAACAAATTTACTCTGCCCCTCACTATTTCCCTTCTGCTTGGTCTACGTTCTCTGCTCTTATTTTGAGCTATTTGAGCAAGGGATTGTCTTCCAGATTTCAGTGACATAGTACAAGAAAAGTTCCCATAAGCTGTCATTATATATGCACTAGATACTTGCAACAGGTTGTCTCTGCTCTTTTCCCTCCATTCACTCAGCAGCCTTTCTTTCTGGAATGGCAGCAGGGCTTTGACGAGACCATGTGTTGTACTTGTAATAGTGATCCCACAGTGGTTTGGGGCAGGATCCTGCACTTGGGTGTGCTGCACACAGCGTCAGGCAATGCAGAGTGAGAAGTAAGGGCCAGGTGCCTGCAATAGTGAGCTTTTGGGGAGTAACCTAGATTTAGTCCCCTCTGTGCTGGGTGTAATATGAATAGGTGATAAAGAAGCCCTGTCTGGCACAACTGTGTATTCAGGAAAGTCAACAGAGGAAGAATAGCAAATTGCATCGCCCTTTTCTTACCACTGAGAACTGCGGCACGATTTCTTTCCTGCCAAGATCAAAACGAACATCTGTGGCATGGAAAAAGAACAAATCTCAGAATAGCAAGTCCAAGACACTTCTTTCTTGTGTGGATGTCTGAGATACATGAAATAGGCTTTTTGGGGAATTTGACTTCCAATCTTTCCCAGCATTAATGCCTCAAGATGTTACATATTTTTGGAATGATACAGTAAGTTCAGCTGATTTACCTTTAGTCATTTTGGAAGGTAGTAATTAAAGATAAGCATTGCAAAGTATATTTTTGCAATGAATTTAACACAACACTTTTGAAACTCATGAATGTATTAAGTCTTGGACACTCTCTAGTGTATTAGACAACAGTAATGATTTACACTATTTTGAAATTGCAAGTAAGTTTTCAGAGGTAATAGATTTCAGATAGAGATAAAAAGATAAAGTTCCTTCATTTATGCCTGCTGACTTTTTTTCCTATCATACTACATTTACCAAAATGGATAAGGCAGAAAGGATGCTGG
Organism: Cygnus atratus; assembly: GCF_013377495.2. NCBI lineage: Eukaryota > Metazoa > Chordata > Aves > Anseriformes > Anatidae > Cygnus > Cygnus atratus. Next base: position 17,847,828 of record NC_066368.1, read on the forward strand.
TGTATTTTTATGTTAATTAATGTATTTTAATTTCAAATAGCATTTTTGAAGCTCAGATAGCTTCCCAAAAAAAAGTGGTGCCAGGGCAAAACCAATGAATTTTAATTCTTTTCAGTATACTTCTACTTTCATGAATTCTTTTTGTTATATTCTGATACCTCACTAGGCATTCAGCGTGTGTAGCCCACAGATCTGATTTTCACAGAAATCTAATTTAACTGTTTTGGCTACATAATGAAGCTCACCTCGTAATCATGTTATTTTTAATGAGCAATTGAGTAATAGCTAGAAAAACACATACCTCAGGAAGGTGGACCAACTTTTAAATATATTTTTTTTAAGCAATACACTGTAATGCCATGTAAGCTTTCTGCACAAAGGGTGCATGTAGCTCTTTTGTAGCTAAGTCATGCTATGCTCAGACAAATTTTAAGGGTGTGCCACTGCTATCCCAGAAGGAATGGGTTGATTTGAGCAACTTTCCTCTTTCCTCACTTTGGAAAAGTCTCCCTCTTTAGCAGTGCAACCAGTTTTGGCTACTATTGTGTACAATAGAAATCTCCATGGCATCTACAATACGCCCAAGGCCTCTGGCACTAGGGTGATGGTTATGTTCTAATATGAGGTTTCCTCCTCTAATATGAGGATGATGAGGTGGACGAGAAACAACCTTTTCTAATACTGTGATCCATGTTCATACATCCTAGTGCCTTAATTCCAGCCAATTTTAATACTCCTAGCTCACAGCACCACCAGGCACGACTTCTTTGGCACAATAGAGGACTGCTGTCATTTGCTTGTGTATGCTGTCAAGAATAGGACACAATAAACCGGTTTGCCCTTTGTATAAAACTTGCCATATCAGTAATATAAATGCCAGTGACGTTGTTGACACTGGTTGTTGTTACTCATCAGAACAGATCATGAAATGATGCATCCTTTTATTTCCAATACTGTAGCATACCTGGGTTCTTGTTTAAAGCAGCAGCACTGGCCTTAATTTACTGCATTGCAGTAAAATCAACAATGCAGCATTCTGCAGAGCTAGGAAAATACTTGTATTTTGACTTGCTGGGTGAATAGGGAGAGGGAAAAATGCTCAGATAAAAAAAGAATATACTCATATTACTATATTTCTTGTTTATAACCTTCCAAAACCTTCACTGTATAACTGAATGCTGGTACCTCTTGAAACCCAAACCATGTTCTGAAACCTGACGTGAAACCATGTCTTTTATGAGTAGGTAGCGATGTGAATCACATTGCTTTTTCTCAAAATTCTTCCTTGGGGGTGGGGGGAGGGGGGAACAAAAGAACAATTTGAGAAATTAACAGGAAGTTAAGTTCCAGCTGAGCAGAAACTAAATTTCAAGTATAAATGTTAAGTGGAAACAAACAAACAGCAACAACAATAACAAAAGCCACCAAACATCTAATTCCATCTAAGAGAAGCTCCCATCATTAGAGAGAACATAAAGAGATCTTCTGTAGTTGAGAGCAAACAAGCTTAGGATCTTGGTGTCCAGCTATATGAGGCAATAGTGATAAATGTTTTACTAGGAAGAAACAAACAAACAAACAAAAAGGAAAAAGTGGTTTAAGCTCTCATAGCTTTGGAAATGTGGAAGTTGTCAGCAGATTTCATTTTTTCTACAAAAACTTGACATGTTGTTTACGATTATTTACCATTCTAAACTTAGCTTCTGGTAAAACTACGTTGTTTTCACAGGTCTTCCTGAACTGACACTGTGATAGATTGTTATTTTGTTCGGTAGAAGTTACGATATTGAATAAATGTCATTTCTAATTAAATGACGATAAAAAGAATTATTGTAGTATTGAAATAATCTACTCTTGACATAAGTTTACAGTTTGTAGTGCTTGTCTGCAACGTGAAACTAAGAAAGACAACTCATTATCTCAGATTAGTGGCAGGGATCTTCAAAAGTGGTGCATAAGTAAGGAATGAAGATGAACTCATGCTTCTTTGAAGTTAAACATCCACTCAAAAAATATACTATATGTTTGTGGAGCACACACTTGTCTATACATCAAGATTTCATAAGTTAGCCAAATAAAACTTGGGTTTCAGAATTTCCTTAATAACCAAAAAATTAATTATCTGTATGAAGACTGCACAAATGCATTAAAATCCCAGTCCTTTGTGGCTAGAGGTTTCCCTCTAGGAAAGAGCTTTTATACAGAATACCATCACCATAAATCTTAAAGTGAAAAACATATACATGGATTTACTAGTTTGAAATACGTGCATTGAAAAATGTAAAAACAGAAACCTTAGCTAAAGATATTATATTTAATAGCAGACTATGAGGAATTACTTTTATCAGTTAACCACTACATTATATAATAACTCTACGTTGTTGTTCTAGGTACCTGGGAATAACAAGACCTCTCACGTATCCTGTAAGGCAGAACGGGAAGTGTATGGCCAAAATGATCCTGTGTGTATGGCTCTTATCTGCCTCTATCACCATACCCCCGCTCTTTGGTTGGGCCAAAAATGTAAACGATGAAAAGGTTTGTTTGATCAGTCAAGACTTTGGCTACACAATTTACTCCACAGCAGTTGCGTTTTATATCCCAATGTCAGTGATGCTTTTCATGTACTATCAGATTTACAAAGCTGCTAAGAGGAGTGCTGCCAAACACAAGTTTGCTGGTTTTCCCCGGCCAGAAGAAATGGAAGGGATTTCTATGAATGGAGCTGTAAAACTGCACAAGGAATCCGAAGAATGTACTAACTTTTCACGACTCCTGAAGAATGACAAGAAAAACATTTCCATCTTTAAGAGAGAACAGAAAGCTGCCACTACACTTGGAATTATTGTTGGGGCTTTCACCGTGTGCTGGCTGCCGTTTTTTCTCCTCTCAACTGCCAGGCCCTTTATCTGCGGTACAGCGTGCAGCTGTATCCCACTGTGGGTTGAGAGAACATTTCTATGGTTGGGTTATGCAAACTCCCTCATTAACCCTTTTATATATGCCTTCTTCAATCGGGACCTGAGGACAACTTACCGCAACCTCCTGCAATGCAGATATAGAAATATCAACCGGAAACTATCGGCTGCAGGGATGCATGAGGCTCTGAAGCTTGCAGAAAAACCAGAATTTGTTCTGTAAGGTCACTTATCCTTTACTATGGTAATTTATTGTTTTGTCACATTAGCTTTGATTTGAAAGAGCTATGGAAAGAAACAGGTTTCTTGAGCGCTGTTAATAGTCACCAAGACACTGGAGGGTTGCAAGGTTAATTCCTGCACAGCCCCCCAGTCCTAGTGAGCCTGGAGAAACAAGATGACAATCTAAAGAATTTGGTCACAGGGGAAAAGAACTGAAGTGCTAGATATCAGAAAGAGGAGGGTAAAATGTAGTGCAGGATTTTTGAGCTGCTAGTGAGGAAAGAGCAAAGTTGCTCGAACCAACCCATTCCTTTGGCTCCTGGCCCCACAAAACTTTTAGTAGCTCTGAATATTGGATGCAGCTTGTATCCTAGAGAATTTTGCTGTAATAAAGACCAATGAATGGTGAAAAGTTCAGTAGAACTCATTTCTTTCCTCTTTGTTATCATAAAAATAAACCATCCAAGATGAAGCTGGATCAGAGAAGTTATAATGCTTAGAAATACTCTTTGTTGTGAAAAACAGATGTCCATTAGGTGTTAATTTACTGGATTGCCTGGGAAGAAAGTACTTCACGAAGATCATTTGTTGCCTTTGCACAGCAACTATGGCATGGAAAAAATACATTACACTTTGAATGTGAATATAAGTTTGAGTAAATTCACATGGACTACAGCTACTGCTGCCATGCAGCACAATTAGTTGCACTGCTTCTATGGTAATTATACCAGGTAAAGATCTTGCCCTATATTGCTAATAGAACAAATGTCTGATAACCATTTGTTTCAGGAGCTGTCTGGTCTTTGTCCATCTTTTCTTCCTTAAATTCTCGTGGCTTTATCAGTTGAGCCTTTCTCTAATCTAGATGGAGACTGTCTACACTCAGGGCTTGGTTTCTGTTGATAAATGGCTAGTCCTTGTTCCAAAACAGTAGTTAATTTTATGCGTGTTTGGGAGTTCTAGCTTCTTGGGATTTCTTTCCTTTCTGAAGTCAGTAAGAAGATGACATTCAGAGACATCTGGACTTTATTCTTCCAAACTGATGTTGGTCATCACTTCTGCTTAAAATGATTTAAAACCTTGCCTTGCGTAAGAACCAAGGACATTTCTGATTTTTAGTTCTTGTTATTTCCCTCCACCACTGCAGCTCTTCCAAGTGTGTGATTCTACTTCTCCTGGTATTGGTAACAAAGCTCTTCTCTCGGTGGAACACGATCAAATATTATAATGATATTTTTATATATCAACAATAACAAATGCATTAATTATTTTTATGCATTATAGTAATATATTAATATAAATGTGCTAATTATGTGATATATTAATGTAATAAGATAATAAGAAGCTTATAGCAACATATGAAAACGATGTTTCCTATAGACAGAGAGATGGCACTGCATGCCGTGTTGCAGAGGAAGCACAGGGTGTATTTTTCAGCAACTGGGTTTTCAGATATCTGGGCATTGCAGAGGAGACAATGCTCATTATCAAAACACCTCGGTAGCAAATCACACTTTAGGTTACCTTCTGTCCCCACTTTCTCAAGTGTCTCTTTAAGCCGAAATGACTTAGTCTGGATTTACATCAGTGAATTAATTTTAGTAGTAGGAAATTTGTGCCAGAGTCCTTGTTCAAAGTATGCAGAGATCACTGCAAACACTCCAGCTTGTAAGTAGAGGTTACAAAATAAATAAGACCTGGATCGACACGCTGAGCTGTGCACACTGAAATAAGCTTAAGCCATTTTAGATGGATTTCTATCGAGTCAAGGTATACTTTGGCCTCATTTTTAGAGAAGCGTAACAATTTTCTAACAGTAAAATATATGCTATATCCCAGGATCAGAAAGTTTTTGTAAAAAAAGTTTCAAATTAATCTGAAACATTCTGATTTCAGTTCCTTCTGGAATATTTAAAAGTGGACAAGAAGAGATTTTGACTAAGAATGTCCACAAGCTTTGTAGTAGAGAGTAGGGATCATGTTAATTCAAGCATATTTTCCATATTCACCATGAAATTATGGATATTTCTGACTTTGTTACCTATCAGAGAAGCATTTGTTGTTGGTTTTTAGTTCCTACCATGAGTGAAAAGTTTTCACTTGTTTTCTGTAGTTTTCTTTTCCTATATGAAGAAATTTTGAAGAATATAGAAACAAAAGTATCTGTGAAGATTTCAAGTGGAATTTTAAAAATCTGAGGCTGATTTAAGAATTCTGAGCATAAGTTTCAGCTGTTATTATTCTGTGGGAAAGTCTGAGAAGTTGTAGTTGCTCCAAATAAGATTTTTTTTTCCTGAAATACAGAAGTGTCTTATGAGTCAAAAATTAACATTTGCTCAACTGTCAGTAAAGGCAATTGCTTTCCTCAGGGATAGTGTCCTGCAGGACTCCTCTTCTCCTCTACCATCTGTTTCAGGTAACAAGATCCTGGGAAAGAACAAGAATCGTTTTGGGCTATGTCAGTCCTTGAAGTTTTTAGAGATAAACAGCCATCTTTCATCTGTGGGTGTGTTTAGAAAGAAAAAGTATTCAGCGGAAAAAGTAAAAAAGGTTGAGACGATTACAACAACATTGTATTTCCCAAGCACGTGGGTAACATGGAGAAGGAGAAAGCATCCAGACAGAACTGTAACTGAAAGAGGCTCGAAGGAGAAGCATAAGGAAATAATTGCTTGGGCTCAAGAACAAGACATTTTACTTTTTAAAAAAATAAATAAATGGAACTGCAGCAAAATACCTAACTTTAGTAGTAGTACTTTCTTTAATTAGATGAAATGCTATTAATCCGACTTTTGAGGATAAGGACACAAACGTAACAAATGATTGTAAAATCCCAGTGAGAAGAATGTTTTAACCACACCACTTAAAGGGAATCTGGGCTCTTAAGCGCAGTGTTGCTCTGGAGTTAGAAAAGTGTTTTATTGGGTTTTGTTTTTTTGTTTTTAATACCACTATGAAGTGAATCTCAACTTTAGGTAACATCTGTTCCAATGTAAAAGCAATGAAATCTAACCAAAAATTACTTTTAAGAGATAGTGCATATTGTCCAACTCTATAAACTGTAGTCAGAGAAGAATGTGGACAACTGTGACAGCTAACTCTATAACCCCACACCTGGGAGTAATGGAAAATTTCATCTGTCCCATCCTTAAGCTGTAGCCTGAGATGTGAGAAATCCCATGTTAACTACAGAGTTTGAAAGACCTGAAATATTGCACAGCCTCAGGTTTTCTATGAAGGTAGCTGTCACTTTGTGTACTGCTCAACAGGAAAGGTTCAAGCTGGTCCACAGGTGCACAGGACAGCAGAGTCAGGGAAACAAGAAAGCCTGGAAAAAGCTATTGCAGAGAATGGGTTTGCCTATTAGCTATAGTGCAGAACTGGCCTTGCCCCAGCTGGATTTTGTCTGAGGAAACTCAGTGCAGCATTTGTTATTAGTTACAGTACCCACATTCATCATTTCTGATTAGAAAGCTTAGTCATACTGCTCTATGTCCCAGACCATCTTTCTACCGGCCAGTAGTTCCAAAATAGATTTCTAGCCACTACTATGTGATTTCTGGATGATGATGGTGGCTAGAAGATGAGATAGAGTTTTGCTTCTGTTTACTAGACTGACAAATTTTTGAAACAGTTGTTCCTATTTCATTCTCACATCATACTTGTGTCCGTTTTCCATGGTCTCAGGAGGCTGCTTTGCCTTTTTACTTACTGCATAGCCCTCAAGTAGGAATTTACCCTTCCTCGTTCAAGCAGGGAGGAAGTCACAACAACACACTGTTAGGTTAGGGCTTTTTTCATTTGGGGTCTCTCTGGATGATATTTCTGGGGAAATGTGGCCAGCTGTACTGGCTCCGGGAATGACCACGCAGCTATACCATGCCTAAACACTGGGAGAAACAAGATGATACCAGCTACTGCTCAGGCAGCAATTTCAGAGTAATCACCAAAGCCTGTGCTAGGACCTGAATAAATCAGGAGGCAGCCAGCACTGCTACTGTGCAGCTGATGCCAGAAAGCACCTACCTCACCTCTTCAAACAGCACAAGTGTCCACTCAGGATCTCACTCTCCTCAGCTACAGCCCCAAGTCTTCAACTGTTGCAGAAGTATCTAGACATCGACACAGGGAGATGCCAGTGAGAGCTTCTTTGCTTTATATGCCTTCTTTGTTCAACAATACGGTGATATGTGAAGATCCTCAAGTGCAGCCACTGAGTGAGCCAGTTCCCTAAAAGGGGTTTTAGACACAGCTGTGCTAGAGATCCCTCCCCAAGCCTAGTTTTCAGTACTGCAAACACATTTTACTGCATATAAACATGTTGGCCTAAAAATAAAAAGCCAGAGGGGCATAAAAAGATAACTCTTGTCCAGCAATAGCCAGTCTAGAATTTATCCATGAAGGTAGCATTGGTTCTCAATGGCTCCCAGGTGAGGGGATCCTGGAAGTGCTGCCTTCACCTGACATAGCCTTTCCACACTGGCCTCACACCAGCAGGATGGCAGCCAACGTCCTGGTGGTTCTTTACCAGAATCCCATTGCACCCTTCTAGTCACATCCTGCTCAGATGCACTATATTTATGCCATTTTTCCTCAATAAACAGGGCACAAAGCAGCTTACAGTAAGGGCTTTAGATGAACAGACTTGAACTGAAAAGTTCTTTTGCACAGAAAAGTTCCTTTGCACAGAATTTGATATAACAGTTCTGTGAAGGGTTTCCCTTGTTTTTTAACCTTCCCTGCCCACCTCCATCTCTGTTCCTTTCCACTGAGTTACTTATCAAGTGTCAAATCAGTAACTGTTGCTCAGAGGTTCTTAAGTGTGACCCTGTTTCTTCATGGCCATTCCTGCTGAGAGCTGTCTTTGTCAAGTTACGGCAAATCCCCTGCAAAGCACTCACTCATTTAGGAGCAACAGATAATCTGCAGGGGATCCACGCAGTACAAGTGTATTATAGTATTCCCCGTGGTATTTTTCCTCCTATTTCGAATAAAACTCAAGGATTTATTGCGGTGTCAATACAAACTATACTGCCCTTGGTCACTCAGTACTTCTCTTTTGAGGGAGACTGAGGTAGAAGACTCATTCCTAACATTTTCTCCCAGCTCCCACTGCATACCTGCGTGGAGGTTTAACACTGTGGCACAGTATTGGCACTGATCACGTAACTCCTCTGTTTAGTCAGAGTCTTACTGTGTAAAAATAGAAATACCAGTCATAAAAATTGGGAATTCACAATAATATCTCATTATTTTATGCCTACTGCTTCACACTTTGGTTTCATGAAAAGAAAAACATGTTTTTTTTCACTCTGTTCAGACATTTTAGTAGCTTGCACCACCTGCAGAAAGATGTTAAATGGTGAAATAAATCTTCTACAATGAGACAAAAAAGGAATTATTTATCAAATTAATATTGTAAATATTGCAGTCCATTCACACACACACACACCGCTTTATGGCAGGAAAAAGGAATTCCTGGCAGCCCCTGCTCCAAACACTGGGGTCAGCACAGCATCTCCGGGAGAGCAACAGTGAGGTAAGTTTGGGGATCACTGACTGAGATGCTGTAGGTACAGGACTGGAAGGTGTTTTGAAGCAATGCCATATTGCTTTCCTCTCGCTACCAACTTAGCTTCCGTATAATCTTTATTGTCCTTCAGGAGAAACTACTCAAAGTATAACATTCTCAAAAAATGTGCAAGATCAATGTACTGTCAAATCTTCTTCACAGCTTGCTAAAGAATTTGTCATTTAAAACAACGTTTCACAGGGAGAGAGAAGGGAGAAATTCAGAGACATGGGAATAGTCTTAATATGCAAAATTATTAGTGTCCTGGAATAGAAGACGCTCACCCCCTCTATTTAAAAAAATAAATTAAGGTGATAGGAGGGGGGAGGAAGGATTTTTCGTCAAACAAACAAAACCCACTGCAGTGGAGGGCTCAAGCATATTAAAAACAACAACAACAACAACAAACAACACACACACAGAGATAGCCTAAGAAACACTGCACTAAAAGAGCAATCTTTGCAATGTGCAAGAAATACAAATTTATACCCATCTTTACTGATTTTAATCTCCTAAGTAGTTATTGCCACTAAAGAGTGGGCTTGGCATGAACTTGAAGTGAGTTAATGCCGTTTTCTATACCTGCTCTCTAAAGATTTTGCCAAATAAGCCCATCATCCTCCACACTCACTATTCTGGCACCCCTTCAGCTGCCCTGCTGCACTGCCAAAACCCTTTCTCATGCTGCAATATTTGCAATAGGGCAGAATAGCTTTTACTCACTGAAAACTGAAGTATGTTTATGATTCCCAGATAAGTTAACTTTGCTGTTAATTTTTCCTTGCTGCAGATCAAAAAACCAAACCAAACCAGCAACCAAAATCCACAACATATTGAGATACTATGATTTCTTTGAGATATTCATATGTAGTTACTTGAAGGGATAATATTTTGATGATTTGTAGGCTTTGTAACTTCACTGATTAAAATGATTGTTTCTGTTATTTGTGAACTTTCACATAGAGCTAGTCAAGTTAGTTCAGCAAAAATAGTGCTTGCAGATGTATCAATGTTTTCAGAAGTGAGAGACCAATGCACTTTCATAAACCAACATACCAGACTGAATAAATATTTTGCTTGTAGTTTTCTATCTACTCAGTTAAAACCAACAATATTTCATTAATTTAGTAGTTGTGTGGTCTTGTTAGTTCCAGAAAATTGTATTTACATTATGCTTTTTTTTTTTTTTTTTTTTTTTTTTTTACTTTCTACAAGAGAAGAGAAGGACACTAGTATTCTCATTCAGCCCTTCTGAAGAATCTATGTTTTAAAGCATGGAAAAATATAGCAGAATGCAATTGGATAAACTTGCTTTTGTTTCAGAAAATTTTGCATCTTTGGCTGATCTAACCAGGGTTTCTGCAGGTCTCTGATATAATGGCAGAGATTCATCAGGTAAATCTACTGTCCTGAAGATGGTTGCAAGGAAAAGATAAAATAAACCCAATTAAGTGAACATCTACTTCATGACAATAGTTGCAAAAGCAAAACAGCCCCCAGCTAATAAGTAAAAACCAGCAGTGATATTTTGGTGATCATGACACTTAAACAGCATAATGACAAAATGTTACAGCTGCTTTATAGAAACACAGAAATTAGTATCTTAATGGTAAGTGTTTCCAAACTGAGTAAGAGCTACTTACTCAAAATTGTAGTGACTGATTTCCTTGCACATTTACTTACTGGAGACTGTCACAAAGGAATGCTGGTGCAAGTTGCTTAGTAGTTGTAGTTTTGCAGTCTAGTAAAATAATTTTATGTTAGCATGGGTTTGCTGTAAGGATTATACTACTATATATCTCGATAGGATATACACCTTCTATATTCTAGGTACAAATAACTTCTCCAAGATGACACATTAAAGAAGTCCAAATATTTATCCTCAAAGGAGGAATAACAGAGATAATTAAAGGGTAACATGAGAACCAAACAAGCATAGAGAACTTGAAACCTTTTGGATATTTGGTTGCCAACATGCAGAGAGCCTATCTGCTCCTTACAGAATATTTACAGTTTTTCTTAGCTTATATAATTTATTTGTCAAAAATGCTGTAATTATATTTCCCTTTTCAAATAAGGCGTAAATAGAGCAAGTACTGTGAAAATCATGGTATGAATAGTACTTTTTTTTTTTTTTAATTATTTGGAAACAGAAGTGCAGAGGTACTAACAGACCAGCTCCTGTTCTTACTCCTGCCTTCAGAGTGATTCCAAAGAGCGTTTATCAATAGGGTGACAGGTGCTTTATATATATAAAAATTATAAATGTGTAAATAAATTAAAAATTAAAATGATAAACTATGAAATAAAAAAATAATCAGAAGTTCAATCAGATAAAGTTAATGCTGTAGAATAACTTTTTTTTAATGACTTCTTTTTTTTTTCAAAATAATCCTCTGGTAGTCCAGAAAACAACAAAGATGAGCAGCACCAATATGGTTTGGAGCTACAAGGATTTATAAAAACAAAATTTTAGCCCCAATAATGAACTAACTCATCATCTTTTGTCCATGCATTTTCTTAAAATTTATTCATCCAATGAACACAGTACATGAACAGAAAATAAAAAGCCATATAATTTGCCTTAGAAAATGTCATTAAAGTCCAGAATTTTATTTTGGATTTTATTTTGGATTTTAAAAACACCTATAACTAGCTAAATTTAATGTTTCAAAAAGTCCTTAATTTCCTATATGACTAGTGTTAAAATTGGAAATAATTACCCGGTTAGTTCTCAGAAGTTCCTACCTACCTACCTGCCTGCCTCCCTTTAATTTGGATACTTTTTTCCATGATATGTTTTCATGTAATAAGATAATGAGTGAAAAGGCAGGTTTGTCTGTAAAATGCCTATTCCCAATACATTTGCTGATGTGAATAATCCAATGATTTCAACAGGGAGGCTGTAACAAGACAAAAAAAGTACCTTGCTGTACACTACAAACAGACGGAACTGCGTTAGGGTGCCCCCCAAATCTTGTAATCTTACAAATGCTTGTTACAAAATTTCAGCCTTATTAATCTAGAGGGATTGGCTCTTCCCCTCACCAAACCCGAGAAGAGAGGCAGGAATTGGCCCTAATTACAGACTGAACAGTGTTATAGGGAGGACAAAATACAATAGCGTGACAGCTAAGAAGAATATTCTGTGCAAAGTTTTTGCAGTAACTACTTGTCTATAGATCATTTGATGAAACTGGGGAAGAAATCTTCATTAATGCTCTAGCATGTGAGGTATCCACGAGCAGTGATACCATGCAGGTCTGTGCTGCAACCAGGGTTTGGGAGGCTGGGTCAGGTGAGGGGCTCACAGGGAAAAGAGCTGCATTTTCTGATGCCGTTGCAGCAGCCATTTGGGGTTTCTGCCACCAAACTGTGTAAAATGGGAACTTCCTCAGTTCTCACAGCAACCCAAAACAAGAGGATTACAAAGGACAGAAAAAACACCAAAATCCTCCACTTTCCCCTAGCTTCCTCCTTTGTACTGGACCTCTGAGAATTGTTTTGTTAGCCAATTTTCTCTTAAGAAATGTTTCCATTTATTTCAGTGGCATCTGGATCAGGACTTTTAGTTGCTCCAGGACATTTCCCATCTAATTCATCCACTTTTTTTTTTGAAAACAGGAGAAGTTCTGATTTCTCCAGGGAAAAAGAGTCCTGACTCATGACCTGCATGAAAGCAGCCAGAAAAAAAGCCAAGCCAGAACTGGAAGAAGGAAAATGAAAAGTTGGCTTCTGAAGAAATGGATAGATTTATGAAACGTACTTCATCTTCTTTTGATAGGAATGCACTAAAAATACTCGATGAGCTCAATACATTACATTAAATACATTTCTATTGGAAGTAGTCACATCTTGTTTGTTATGGAGAAAAGTGCTGCTATATAAAAGTGAAAATAGTTTTCTGCCTGAGAAAGCCAAATCATTTCAGCAATAAAAGTTTGGCACATGGGGTGGGAAAGAAATGCAACTAAAATTCAAAGACAAAGTGCTGGGCAGATTTCCATTGCATTAAATGATATAGAAAAGATTCATTTATGTTTACCATGCTTGTTGATCCTAACTTTGGTTTTAATATTCAGGGATCACCAGTGATATCGAATGTATTTTGTTTTACTACAAAAAGGTATTTTCAAGCACATGGTAGGTCTGTGGATGCTTTTAAGGCCTGTGTTAAAGAGATTCTCTGCACCTGGAACAGGATCCACAAAGGCAACAATAAAGGACTGATTTTTGTAAAAGTGTTCCATCGTAATACATGAATGCCTGTTTACTTGGTAAGGTGAGCACGGCTTGTTGGTCTAGTTCCTATCTGCTAAGGAGAAAAGCTGCCTTCAGTTACACAGTGGCAAAGGTTAAAGGACAGAATTAGAACACACACATTACACCATGGTTAATTTACAAATGGGGTTGCTTTGTTTTAATGTAATTTTTGTGATCTGCCAAATTATAGAATAAAAGCATAATTGTTATAGTTATTTCAATTATAAAAAAAAGTCTGGAAAATTTCCATAGCATTTTGCTTTTTGTCTTGCTGGCTAGCTAGATGAGACTGACAATTAAGAAGCCTGTTACTTTTTTCTTTTTTTTCCTTTTTAAACATGTCTCTTTAAATATTCATTCTGGAATCCAGGGTCCCAGATAGATGATATAAGCGACATTTTCTCTATTGCTACAAAATGAACAGTCAATGCATCTGCCTCTATCCAAGCACAGAACATGGAGCAACAGAACAAAATGAGTTTACATCTCTGTGTATGTTTATTTTACAGCTAAAATAAAACCCTCTGAATTGACAAAAATAAATAGGCAATTGTTAATGAACATCTGTCCCATGGAAAACTGATTCAACGAATCCTTAAATATAACTTTTTTTTTTTTGAGCTTCTCATATTCATTTTCCCTCAGAATTTCTAAATTACGTGGGGTTACATAATTCACTGTACAGTGGGACACATCGTTCCTAAAGGCTCTCTTCTTTAAAGTTGCATCTGTATGAGCACTCAGCTTAATTCCATAGCTGTATTATTTCTGGCAATTTAATCTTTTACTTGCAGTTCAACCAAAACAGCTCCGGTAAGTCATCCACTGACTTACCCCATCCCTGGAGGTGTTCAAGACCAGGTTGGATGAGGCCCTGAACAACCTGATCTAATGGGTGGCATCCCTGCACACGGCAAAGGAGTTGGAACTAGGTGATCTTTAAGGTCCCTTCCAACCCAAGCCGTTCTATACTTCTAAGGCCATACATGCCATTACAGCTTTGATTTTTGTTCTTTACATTAATATACAAGTTCATAATAGTTATCTGGATAAGAAGAAACTGTGAAAACCAGCAAATGTCAGTTCATTACTTCTGAGTAAGAGCTAAATATGGAAAGCAATTCATTCAGTATTAAGCCTATGTAAAACCTGGGGCAGAGAGCTCACTATGCTGACACCCCAAACCAGTTCTTGTAATTACACAAGAGCACACCAGAGTAGCATAGTTTCAGTACTAGGTCAGCAAGACTATTTTCATTACTTCATCGATAAAACTAACCACTGTGAACTCTGCATTTGAAATGAGTCTTATAATTTATTTCCTAAAGGGAATGAAAAAGCAATGTTTTTTACTTGGTTAGCCCAAGGTATTTAGCAGGAAATGGGACAGTTATTGTCAATGACTAATGGACCAGTTCTGATTGAATTACTTGAGAATATATTCAAAGAAACCAAGCTGAAGTCAGAGTTACACTGGCTAAAAAAAATATTGTAACTGGACTTAATGGGATAGGGAGAAGGTAGATCCTTAAGTAGGACAATAAAAAAAGTCTGTAAATATATACATATAACAACACACATCCATCCCTTGTATTTTAGAATCATACTGCCTCTTGAAAAGAAGAAAGTAAATATATTATCATCTAAGAAGCATCTGTATCTTTTAATATCTATTAAATTCCCAGAATCATTAAAAAAAAGATGAGAATATCTTAGAATAAGTTGTGGTATTATGGACCTATAAAGTTATGGTCTGATTTTTTATTTATTTTTTTCTCCATAAAGAATTTTTCATCTAAGAGTTTTCAGACAGGTAATCACAAAAGAACACTACAAAGTGCTGATACTTTGTCATACAAGATGAACCTCATTTTTTCCTACTGTAACTGTCAGGTCTGTCACCTCTCTCAAACCAACGCACAAACCCACACAGTAACTAGGAGAGTCACTCAAGGATAAGAATGTATTCAAGACTAGCGAGTCAAGTGTGCAATATTTTAGAGGGTTAGAAAAGTAGGGCTAATCAAAAGAAGTCAAGACATTAGATTATCTATAGGGATAATGAGTTTAGCTTTCAACAGTTTCTGTAACCAGTAGTACAAAAGCAGTACATGCACCTGCCTTACACTGAGATAATCCAAGTCTCCAGCTATAAATCTAACAGACTGAACAGAGCTGAAAACAAGGCGCAGACTCAGTTCTGGATCTACAGAAGATGCTTTTCTAGCTCTGTCATGAAACTTGTCCTGGGATGTGATAGTCACAAAGCTGTCTTCTGGTATTTATCAAATTTGTCAATTTTAACAAATAAAATGTGAGCTGGGGCTCACCCCAGCTTTCCAAATGAGGAAGTAATTTCTTCAAAGAAAAACAAAAATTGCATGGAAGAATCTTCAAGTCTTAAGATTATTTAGACAAATAAGAATTTACAAATTGACAATGCTAGGAAAATTAAAAAAAAAAAAAACACTTTACCCCTTTTCTTTATCAATACTGTATTTTTCTAGCTTCAGCTCTAGATACCTTTTAAATCTAATATATGAGGTTTCTGTAGCACATCATCACTAAGTGAAAGAATCAGGTTATAGCAGTTAGAGTTCTTATCTTTTCTTTCAAGATGCAACTGTCCTCACAAAAAGGAGGAATACACTCAGCTGTATGCATTATGCTCAGAGAAAACATGATAATATGACTGTTTCCTACTGGGCCAGAAATATTACATCATTAGTACGTACAGGGGAAATGTATAGATAGGGAAAAGTACAGACTAATTAGTTTTAAAGAGCATGGGAATATAACCATTGTAATCTAACCCCAGAGAATCTTTTAGGCCTCATTACTGTTTATATTCTCTTGCCTCTCAGGTAAGGTAAGTCTCCTGAGTAGCTAGTCCTCCAATATCCATTTCTTGTTAATCTATTTGTTCCTTCCTATAACACTCTCTTTCTTCTCTGAAGTAGTTATCAGCACTGTTACCATACTTGAATATTTTTGAGAGGTTATCACTATCCCAGATTAAGCCAGGACTGACTGCCTCTAATTCTCAGCAGAATCTGCTTAACAAGAGGCAGCTAGTTAGGTTTCTCACTGTTTCAGCAGAAAGACCTACAGCTGCCTGAATGCACCAAGTAGTCCCAGTTGTCATGGCTATATGTCTACATAGGCCAATGGTTGCTCTGGAAAATTCTGACCAAAAAGAACATAAGCAAAATTTAAGAGGAGTGAAGCAGGTAGACAAAGTCTCCTAACTAGCAGTTAAACTCCCTTAAACTCCTCAAAGTTATTTTATTATTATTTTTATTTTTAACTCTGCATTGTCTCAAAATCTGAAGGCATCTACAATACTAGTCTCATACATCTCTTTTAATTATTTTTGTCTAAATAAAGACTCACATTTATAGAGTTATGTTTACCTGCACTGAAAAATGATAGGATTAATTTACTTATAAACTTCCTCAATATGCATCTTGCAACTCTAAAATCAATACAGCTTCTCTGAAGTAGTTTTGCTTACTAAGTAGATGGTGCCCACTTTGTGCAGACCTCACACATTTTACAAATATGTGAAAAATACATATTTTGCAAATTTTTGCATTTTCTGGCAAAAACTACCACTATTCCTTATCATCATCCATGGCTGAGTTTGCAACCCAGTTTTGCAACCTGATATTTCACAATCAGTCAACTTTTTACCCTGTATGCAAACATATACAGCTCTCTAATTTATTTAAACGCACATTGCAACGTTCCCTGCTCCACCCAAATGTTTTTCAAAATTCTTTGAAATCAGACAATTTTCAGCCTCCTGCTTTTAAAGAGCAAACAAAAAGTATTGTATATTGTGTTTATATATATATATGTATATATGCATATTGGCACAGCTATTTTAGTAGACTGTCTCTTTAACATCAGGATCCTCTGGCATCTTGAATCACACAAATGCAATTTTAGGAGACGGAACTTTAAATGTATTTTCAGCCTAAAATATCTGTTCTAGATCATCATAAAAGTAAGGTCTGCTATTTGGTAATTCCCATGGCTGTGGAGAAAATTTTTACTGCTGGGAAGCACTACTGTTCCAGACGAGCGAGGCTGAGAGGACTACACCAGGACTAGTGAGGTGCTGAAGAAAACAGCTCATGTAAACCAACGCCATTTCGGGAAACTGCCCTCACACCATAGCTGAAAGATGTTGGTCTTGGAGAGCTAGCTGGGCCTTACTAAAGGAAATCTTGGATTTCAGAGAGATGGGATTTTACACATGGAAAAGAAACAAGGAAACACTTATGGAAGTTCTTTAGGGAATAAAAAAAATATTATTTTGAAGTGTTCTTACACGGGATTTCCCCATGGGCAGAGTGCAGGCAGTAAAACTTAAGCGTCCCCAGTGACAAGGCCTGAGCTGTTGTGCCTGAGGTACAAGAAGCATAGGTCAAGGGAAACCTCTATGGTTGGTTTTATGCATGTTTTCCATTCTGCCAACCCCCAGATACAGGTTTGGTCTAGGTATAATTTATAGCAGCAGCCGTTTCAATTACAGCTTTAAAGCAGTTGCTTGTTTAGCCTTGGTGTTCATGAGCAGTCCCTCCTTGTTAGTCAGAGTCCAGTCTAGAAGAGCCTCCTGTTCAGCTGCATTCCTTGTCTTCTGTCAAGGATCTCACCTGCGTTTTTCAGAAAAGATCTAGACAATCTGTGTCTTGAAGCCCTCCTTTCCAAGCAATGTCTGATCAGGAGAAATCTACCACTACCAAGTCCAGGGCTTCAGTGGTTGCAGCTGCCCACAGAGAGCCTCAACCACCTCACCCTGCTGCCTTGGTGGCTTGATTGCCACCAACTTCTTTCTCCCCTTTAGCCATTACCTGTAACCAGCAAAAGTTGTTTTGCATCTCGGGAAGGGTCTACCTTCTTGAAACACAAGGCAATGTCCCTTTTTGCCCTGCCTATCCTTCCTGAATGCCTCCATATTCTTTTTAATTGACATTTCAGTTGCATGACTACCCTGTAAGTAGCAAACCGCTTGATCTTTCACTATGAGCCCCAGCACGTCTTGCTCTCCAGGTCTATTCTCAGGGTCAACAGACATTTGATTGTGAGCCAGTAAACTACTTCAAAAGCTTATCGTACCCTTACTGTATCTCTCCTTGACTTCTTTCATATATTTTTCTTTTTTTTGGCTAGGTTGATCTGTCCTTTACAAATACAAAACCTTTTCCTAGCTGTTACCACCTGATTCTAGTTTAAAGTTCTTGTTAAATTATCTGGTTTTATTTATATGACAAAGCGATTAATTTACTTCATACCTGAGTATGAAATAAACACAATGACAAAAGAGGAAAGTTCTTCTTATTATCAGAAGATGCACTGCTGAAAAAGTTATGCGAAAGTATGAAAAAAACATATCTATGTATAATATGTAAAGTCAGGTATTCTTAAAAATTTAACACACAAAATTGAATTTTATATATTACTTCAGTTAGTTGGGGCTTTTAATATGCAAAAGTCACCACAGAATTGAGCTGCAACTCTGTATATTTTAAGTCATGTATTTTTCCCTTAAGAAATGTAATATAATAAGAAGAAGACTGTTAACATAAGAGACTGTTTTCCACAAATACCTTACCAAGAAATACAGATACAAAGAAATTAAGCTCCTCAAATTGTAAGTGGCCTCTGATGAAAATGTTGAATGTCTTTGGTTCTAATGCAAGTCTTATTCGGGCGAAAAAAATGAATTACTGCTGCTTACTCTGAAAATGATTCAAATTTATACAGGAGACTAATTTAGTAGAAGAGGAAATAGGGTTCCTCTGTATTAGGTACTGAGTTATATTATGCTTCTAAAATGTACAGGCCCAGAGGGATATTAAAATGTTAATTTGGATAGTATTTAAAAGGTAATTACTTTTATACAATAAAATAAGAAGTCTACTGAATACTAATCCCTGTGTCGTGCTTTCTTTGAATTACTGCTACAGAAAATAGAGAATCCATTTCTTTAAGTGATTTTAATTTAGATTCATGGAAGACATTGTCATCTACAAAAAATGTCTGTTTTTTTCAGCTCAACACACTTTAAATCCTTACCATACCAAAACAAATGTTAAAGAGAGATACCTACACTTGTTAGATAGCATTGAACTGAAATAATGAGAGCAAGGATATTTGAGTGAATCTCCTGAGGAACAGGTTGTTTGTTCAGCACAGGCACTGCTGTGAGGAACACCATCTCAGGCCCTGTTGAGCAGGTCAAGATTTGTCACAGCAAAAGCTGCCTTCGTCTACTCAAGCCTTGTAAGGGAAGGGTAGGAAATTCAGCTGATACCTATTTCCTTCTTCCTCTGTTCATTTCTCCTGTTCCTCTCCTTGCTACATTGGTGTTACTTTTCATTACACCTGTATTCCCAGTCCTGCCCACCTTGCATGTCATACTTCAGTGGTGTCCACACCTTTCTCTTCTCCTCTTACAATCTTCTTTTAAATGCTGTTAAAATACATAAGCCATCTTGGAAAGGAAAAGAAAAGGAGAAAAAAAAAAAAAAGAAAGAGGCAAAAAATCTCCCATCCCTATCTTCTTCAAGTCTTCCTTCCTTTTTCCTTCTTCCATCTCCCTGTCTGATCCTGCTCTTATCCTTTGTATTATATTGCTGTCTCTGTCCTCAGCCACTCAACCAAATCCTCCTAGTCAGGTCTTCGCTGCAAACACACAAGTATTAGCTGTGTTCCAGTCAAGAGAAGATTGCTCAGACCACAAAAGATATTTTGCCTAATTTCTTGAATAAACTTTTAAAAAATGTTATTCATTATAAATACGGATTTGGATTTCCTTCCAGTTCTATTTAAAGAAGTCATAGAACTTATTGTCTAGGAAATGGTCTTGTTTATTAAAAATTAATAACCTAACCTTTCTTTTAAAAATGCAAGGACCTTTGCTAGTGTAGTCAAAGTAATTTTAATCTACAAACAAATATCTATTCTATAATGTTTGTATCTCACTTTCATTCACACTCATTTTGTTAGTTTCCTTGCAGAGGTGCACATATGAATACTGTATATTTTGCCTTTTTTCTTCAAAATTTTTGTTCAATAATTTACAGTTTCAGAGTTTTTACTGATAGTGATAATTTGAAGGGCCCAGGGCTAGGAAATGCTGTTACACAGCCTCTCAACCTAAATGTCCTTTAGGAAAGCCAAACCTTTACAGTACATACTTCACAACTGAATTACGCCTCTGATGACCTATTCATTGCACAAAAGGCATTCATCTCAGGAAATCTAGAGAGAACAATATTCCAACCTTTCATAATATTTGTTTTGCTCATGCAAGTATTTTCATCCCTTTCCCCCTGTTGTACCAATGTCTCCTCTTATTGCTGACTACCTACCCAAATTCTTTTGTTAAGAATACCACATATCTAAGTTGGGTATTTACTCAAATTATCAGAGGTGATTTCCAGTGGAATCAAAATAAACCAATAAATGAGACAGCCCTGTGATTACTTTTTGTAGCATATCAGAAAAGAGATTTTTAGAAGACAGGGTGTTTTGAAACTGCTCTCAAAATATCATTCTTGTGTATAGCCATTTGAGTTCTGAGCAAAACATATACCTTGAAGTTTCAATTACCAGCTTCAGAAAATTTGAAAGACACAGAAACTACTGTGGGAAATAACATCAGAGAAAAGTCGGTGAAAGAAGTATTTGAAAAGTCAAGATATGTATTCAATATTCCAGAACAAATGAAATACAAATATGCAGATTATACCTACACTCTGTCTAGGGATATTGCCCTGTACCTGAATCCAGGTGTACAAGCATGTGTACTAGAACACACGTGCGTACTACAAGCATGTGTGTACTAGAAGACTCGAGCGCAAGTTTCCACCCCCCACTCACTGTTCCTGCAGCACTACAACATATCTTCTGTTCCTCTACTACATGCCAATACACTTTCTGCTCCAGTCAGCACTGGAGCATGGCACAGGGCACGTCTGCCCCCAAAACACGGACTCACTGTTACCCCAGGGAGTGACAGTTCAGTAAGACCTACAGACTCACTCGCCAAAGTCAGGTCAGCAAATGTTTTTTCCAGGGAGCACCAGGTTGTAAACACTCTCTTATGGGAGAAATGTCCCCTGCTAAAGGACTGATCCAGGTCCCTCTGAGGAGTTAGCTGGACAGAATGGAGCAGAACCCCAAAGCCTCTTCTTTCCAGTTCCAATCCTCGTGAGTTTAGCTGTTATACCATTTAACAGAAAGGAATCCTTGTGTTATCCCAGCCCTTTATTTATTCTTGCCAGGCTAGACATCTATTAATCATCACTTAATTTTTAGCAAGAATATGAAGCCCTTCTCAAAATCATTTTATATGAAGTTATAGCCAGGGCAGATGAACCGCATAAGCTTCTTTCACATGATGAAACTTAGCTTGATATATGCTTAAAATGAGAAACGCCAAGAACCTCTCTGCTCTCCTAGGCCATTTGCATATGCCCACTCTATATTCATTAGTTTGACATTTACTGCTCTTATTCTGTCAGCAGAATGTTGATTTGATTTTCACTCTTGCCATTACAATGTCACAGGTATAATAGCACTATGAATGCACAGTAGATTTACAGATTGAATAAAATATGATTTCTGAGGAGTAATTGCTGGTAGGAAACTAAATTTTAATAACAACTTACAACAGGGTAGCAATTAGTTAAATAAAATTATTTTATTAATTATCATGATTTATAGATGAATCATTGGAGGAAAAAGTCCAACTATAAGCTTAGCTCTCATCTGAAATGTTATGAAGATTAAGACATGGAAAGTGATCAGTTTGCTGGAAATGACAGCAAGGGGAAGGAGAAGGCAGAGAGAAACAGCAGAATAGCTGCTACCTGTTTCAAACCAGCAAGACCTACAAACAGAAAAGCTTTATTTGCAATTACAGGGAGAACAAAGTGAAAACAAGCTTTATTTTTTGCCACATATATCACCAGTAGACAGTAATTCTTGAGTGGGAATAGGGTATTTCCATCAAAACTTAACCTAAAGGAAAAGTTTTGTGGGATTGAAAGAAATATTTCTAGAACCATGCTCAAAAAGCCCCATCTGGCTGCCACCACAGCATGGATGTCTCTGAGCAGTCACTTCCCTGTTTAGCTGTAAGCTCTTGCAAGTCAAGGAGGTCTCCTCCTGAGCCAGAGGGCTGCAGACCCAGAGACAGACAGTATTGACAAACCAACCTTTGCCCAACTCACCAATCCAATGAGCACTACCCGATGCAGATCTGGTCACCTTCTTTTAGAAACAGTTGTGACAGCTGTAGTATGTATGTGTCTTATAAGGTGGTCAGAGCACTTATTCAGCACAGGAAAATTTGGCATCAAGACCCACATCAAACCCACACCTCCTACTCTCTGAGCACTCCAGCCACCAGGCCATACAGAGCGACAGAGGCATTGTCTGTCCCTTCCACTGAAGGCACTTTGCAGAAAGTAGTTCAATGTTAACAGGAGCAAATGGAAGTGAAGGGATACTTGACTCCATATCCTAGTATTTAAGATATTTGTTTATACTTAAGGAGTTTTTACCCAGTGGACGTACTGTAAATGTGCAATCAACGTTGTGGATAAGATTCTGGGAGCTGAAGCCAGGACTTAAGTTTACTATTTCCGAGACAGATTTTCCATCATCCCATCCTGCAGAATCAAGCCTCTAGAGATTCTGTTTGGCCCACAGATCTCAAATGTTATTCCTGTAAAAAAGCATCAGTTTCAGAGCAGCAGGGGAAACCATTCCAACACCAAGTCAGATCATCTTGGTAAATAGGGTCTTTATCAATAAACAGCTAAAGAACAGCTCTCTTAGGGTAAGGACCCTCAAGGTAAGGAACATTTAAGGTAAGGACTGTCTCTTGTGAGTGTTGTAAACAATAAGATTTTTTTTGTATAAAATGCTCAGAATATAATTGCTCTTTCAAAGCAAATAAAGAGCCTCACTGAGATCTGTGAAAGAAAACAGTACGGAGGCCATCTCTAGGAATGAACCCCCAAAACAGTAGGCATATCCCAGTTCCAAAAGCAGTCTTAAGCACATAGCACAGACTATTAAACTGGCTATCTGAAGGGGGCTTTATTGCTTTCTGACCCTACTCTGAGTAACCCAGACACCCACTTCTTTCTGTAGAAGAAACCTATGTGTCTAATATAGGCATTTCATTTCAGACATAAAAATTAACTTAAGAAGTTAAGCCTTAAGCACTACTTTGGATTTGATACAACTATTTTCAGTGTGCTGGCACAAACATGTGGATGAAGTCATGGATATTATATTACCAGCTTTAATTAACTAAGAGAAAACATATACTGTTCTCTCTGAGGATCGACTAAGATGCGGTAAAAATTATTAAGTATGTAGAGCTATTGTGCAACTAGCATAGGGCTAAAAATGCTGTTCTACAGCGAATGATTATATTCATTAATGTAACTTACCAGAGAGTGACTTAATCTTTATTTGCAATTTTTCGTTTTTCATATATTTGAAGACATGTTTCTATTAGCAACAGTAGTAACTCCTTGGTTATGATGCATTTTGGAGTTATGCTAAAAAAGATAAATCCCCACTGTTACTAATTATTTGCATATAGTCAACTTATGTAAGATGAAAACCAAAATCATCTGTTGTGTATATTTAAATCAGTTGCCTAAAGCCTTTAATTCAGTGTTCGTCTCACTGTATGAACTAGTTCATATTTACTTTTCAAAGACTTTAATGTTATATGTCCACTAGCTCTTCATATAAATTACCAACTGGATACAGAAGCTTTTATCCATTATGGATTACTCAAGAACTGAGAAAATTAATTTCTGCAAAATTGTGCTGAGGTAACCAGCAGCTATTTGTTATTTAACACATTACTATGCATCTCAGGGCATGCCAACAGCTGACAATAAATACCTTTCCCCATATAACTTCACCTTACATGAATGCATCTATTCCACTCAGAAATTTGCCTTTGCCTTAACAGGTCACTCCTTTGCAATGTTTCTCAATGTGTTTTTACAAGGTTTTCTTCTAACCCTGTAAAACATTGACGTTTCTTATCAAAGTCTCAACTCTACCTTTTAGGACTCTCCTGGAAACCTTTTATCTAAATTTGTTTCTATGTTTTACTTGTTTTCTTTGTGCTCTCAATTTCCTTGTTTCCAGATCAACCCAAATATCCATCCAGTCCTACTGCCTTGCTATAAAGCAAGAGCCTGTAAACTGGGACATCTTCCTTTACACTACAGTTCAATTACTGTATCTTTTACCTTGATCAAAAGTTGACATTTGCCATGTAAAAGAAACCACACGTTTCTTTTAAAGATGATCTAACTTAAGATTATTTATTAATTCAATTTTACCTCAACAAGACTAGGATCTCTTTGTGCTATGCACTTTATGAGAATACAGGAAGGAAGATTTCCTAACTAAAAAAAAGGCAGATTGGAGTGGGAGGCAAATTTGCTGCAGATACACAGTCATCAAGGAAGAAGGCAGGCCAGATAAACCTAAAGGGGGAACCCAGAGAGGAGGTCCATCTTAGAGAGGGCTGAGACATCACAATCACGTTCTGATTGTTTAGCACAGCATGCTAAAAAGACTGTCCTGCAATATGTAAATATACTCTCAAAATGCAAAAGTGAAGTTCTCTGGCATTTACGTGATGGCTCAAACTTCACAAAACTTTAATAAGAAAGCACTGATATTTTGCCTATTAATGAAAAACTGAGCATGTGCTATGAATATGCATTGAGCATATCCTGAAAAATATCACCTCAAGGGAGGGCTTTAGACTGTAGACACTTACTCAGCTGTTACATTAATACTGATGTGATATTACTTGCTTCAGTGAGGTCTTATGAAGAATGTTCTGCATCGTAGTGCTCAGCAGTTGGAACTCATACCAGAAATGAGGTAAGTTCCAATATTTGGATTTGTCTTAGTGAATTTATCCCCAGCTTCTAGCTATCCACATAAGTTTAGCTGGCAATAATTGCTTTCACAGTGCATAACTGAAGCTAGAAAAATACCTGCTGCACATCATATATTAATGCTTCACAGAGTATAAGCTTGGATTTGGCATGGTAAGTCTGGGTAACATCTCCAAAAATATCAAAATAAAATATTGAAAACTTGAGAATTGTCTGCCACTTTTATAACATGGTTGCTTATTTTTCTGCTCCAGTGTGAGTTTTCTGGGTGAAAAAGTCTTCAGACTGTTAAACATAAAAGCTTTTATATCAAAGCAAGATTTAAAATGTTATTCAAAATTATTCTTTTGCCACAAAGGAACACTATACCCTCTAAAATCCTCCCTTTAGAACTGTCCCAGATAATTGATAAGATGAAATAATATTGTTTAGTTTTTTATATCATCACATACAAAAGACTGTAAATAGATCAAATTATCTCAATTTCCATGAATTGACCTACCTAAAAAGCTGGTTAAACAATGCAACAGGTTGCAAAACGCATACCTAGAAGAAAAATAATCTGAATGAGCTCCAAAGACGTATTTCTCTTTATCTGCTATAGTTTCCTAAACTGCAGCTCACACAGATACACCTTTTTCCATTTAGGCTTCAAACTCTTATCTGCAAGTTACAGTCTGTAACTGTAGTTCATTGAACAAAATAGTAGAAAAGACTGACTAGTTCTGGTAAAACACAGGGAAGTATTAAGCATTTATTTGAGAAAATGACCCTGGGATTACTCATGACACAAACTCATATGGGTACCTCTGTCCTCCAACTGACATTTGATAAATATCTGAATCTTTTTAATTTGTAGTAAAGAATATTGCTTCCTAGCTAGCAAAAGCTTTGAAAGAAATTGGAGTGCATCAACCCTCTGTGGACCACAGCAGAAACAAACAGCTGTATCTGTTGCTGGTGCCATACAAACATGTCTGCCAGCTGGCTAATTTGAATCCAACAGGATCCATGAAGCAATCTTGTTCCTGCCATTGTTTACAGAAGCTGCAGAATTCATTTTCTCCCTCTTACAGGAAGAGATAACCAGAGCAGACAGTTTTTTCATTATGATTATTTTCATAGCACATAAATAGTTCAAGGAGATTGCCCTGCAACTGATAAAATATGCTGCGGACTGCATACTTGAGTACAGGGACAAACTCACTGCATCTTTACATCCTGAACATCACATTAGCGGCCATTGGAAAGTTCCAGATTATGCTGGCTATGAGAGGTCTCAAAAAAAAAAAACAATCTGAAAAAATGATTCCCCTCCTACACATCCTTGTTGTCTGCCACGAGAATGACTCAGCACAAAAAATTATAATTTTGGAAGTTCACCTTCTCTTTAAAATGATTCTAAAACTTGGCAATTAAACCAATTTTTACTGATTGCACAATACCATTAAACTGTTTTATTTTAAAACACCTATTTATTTAAGATTTAAATTAGAAAGCAAAAACCTTTAAAATACCGATTTTAGTCTTTGTATTTGTACTTTGTCATTTTTCTAAAGCAATAATTTAAGTCTCAAGAGTAAGAAATTATTAGTATGAATTGATTTGCAGCTGAACATAGCCTTTACTTTAAACTTCATACTTGCCTTTGCTGACCAAGAAGGTACAACATAGATATTCAAGAAGTTATATAGATTAATGCACATGTACTCAGTCTTAAAATTTAAGTTTTGAACAGGTGAATGACACTCCTATTTAAAGATTAATGGATCTGACCTAAAGATTAAGGATGTTTTAACTAGTGTTGTGTGTCAAACTGCTTTGGAATGGAAACTGAAAGTTAATAAATTTGAAGAAAAATACCTTTTTATAATTGATTTGTTACACAGAGGAGAATGGATTATAAGTGCTTTGCACTTCAAAAACTAAGTGATTTATTAATCTATGGTAATGGGACCTGTATTTAATGAGCTGAATTAACGTTTTCCTGATCTCTCTGTCCTTCAGTATTTCAGAATTCACAGGTAACAACTCTTCACATGCTTTATCCACAGACTTAAAAAGGAAAAGAAACTTCCTTGTTTTTACAGTGAATTAAACTTAGAAAACTCAAAATAAAACATTTTGTCTGCATTTGCTGGTGAGACCATATTTAATAGAAGCTGGCCTGGCAATTAAAAACACTGTGGTGTCAGATTTGTAGTTCAAGACTTGAGCTTGATCAGCAAGTTGGCCGTCTGTAATGCAAAGTGGCAATAAACATGGAACATAGGCTGTCACTGATACAATTGTAATTTAGTTTTAAGGGAAGCATAGTTTTAAGTTTGTAATCTGGTCTAAATAACTTGCTTTTTATGCTCTTTTAAATTTTATTTACCACATTAACATATAAGGTAACTGCATGTTCTTACCTAACACTATAGGTTTCAGGCAAAGGATTTGCTCCACTGCCACTCTGTTTCAAGCATTGTTTAGGATACAAAAGCATCAGAACAAGCTCTTCATAGTCTGTTGAAGATAAAAGACAGATCACCCTACAGCGTTGTTTTTTTTTTTTCCCCACATCATACAGGTAGCATAAAATAATGCCACTTTGATGTTATCTATTTAACTGAGTCATATATTTGACTATAGACTATCTCTATTTAACTGAGTTATATGTAGCAAAGGAATCAGTAGTCTGTGAATGAGGGTTACATTAAATCTAAACTCAGTTGTCTGTGTGAAACATCCCCCATGTAGCTGGGGGCCAAAACTCCCCATTTGTAAGAGCAGAAAAAATGTGGAATTTGTACATAATTTACCAGAACACAGAAAATTCAGAGACATATCAAAACCTGCCTTAGTACTCTGCACTATTACTCCAATACAGAGCCACACAAACTGATAAGACCGTGTTCCAGAGTTTTCTGAGTGACTGAACAAAATGGGCATTTGCTTAAGCTTTCTAACTTCTGTCAGTACTAGAGCAGTATCTTCAATGTAGGTATGTAACAATAACATGAGCTATTTTGAAGGATGACACCAAATTGAATTGTCTACAAGCTACATAATTATTCTCTTTGGGAATGAATAGCATTCTGGAAAAACACCTTTTGAAATGGCTAGTTTGCTAACACATGCTTTTGTTGTTTTCTTAACTCCACTGTGTTTTATATCACGTTAGGGAACCATTTTTCAGTCAAGGGTAACTATTTGTGATTTGTTACTGAAGGTGCAGAACTAATATTATTAACTGGTACTTAAATTTCCTGTCAGCATACATAATGACATCTACGGGTAAATTATTGACCCCCTGGAGCCTCTAAGTATAATTAGTACTTTTGTTGTTTTATGTTTTAAGTCATAAAGGGCTCTCTTGACCAAAATTGTGACCACATCAAATGCTTTTCTAGCATGCCATCACACTAACAAAATCCTCATTCATCTTTTGTTATATTGAGCTTGTCGTGTCTTTGGCTCTTGGTACTTCAGTTTAGCGCATATTTTTGGGCTTTTTGTGCTGACAATCCCCGATTCAAACTTCACCATCAGCCCAAGTGCGGTGCATCCTGAGTGACTAGATGCGCAAAAGTGGCAGACTGGGAAAAGCAGGCAAAGATAGAGGTTGCAAACAATAAGTACACCAAGCAGTTTATAGAAAAACTTTTCTTAAGGAAGGTCTGGGTGGAATCAAATGGCTCATTGTGAGGATGCTCATGATAAATACACTGAGCAATGAAAACTAAAGTAATGCATTCACATTCAGCAAGGCACGTAGTGACACCATGATAAAGCCGCACCAGTGTGCTCACCCACCACAGTCGTACAGCTAATGCTCCTCCTGGGCAGCTTTAACTCCCTCCTCAGACACACTGAGCCATGTTTTGTTGTTTCAAGGCCTATTATATCCAAGAGGATATAATCCAAGGGACAACTCTGTGTCCACATGGATATAATCCTAGTGGAACAGATCCATCAGATCCCTTCACTATGAATGACTGTTGAAAAATAAGCAATACCTGGAGTAAAATGGAGCAGGAGAATCCACAGTATTAAATATCAAATATCAAATGTTCTTCCTTACTTAATTCAGTTATTAGGGTAGACTACAGGGTATAATAAATCCTTGATTATGAATGCTATAGGGCCTTTGGATGGCAATATGTATCCTATAGCTTGTACCTTAGGTACCACGTATGATTGATCAATGGGGATAAAGCAAATGAGGCCTGAAATTAAAGAGTGTGCGTGGAAGAGTATAACTCATGATAGATGGAAGAAAACAAATGCAAGTTGAACTGAAAAGAGACCAGACACTAAGGTGAACATGGCTGAAAAATAGGGTCACATAGTGAAACCAGGATGGCAAAATTAATGATGTAAAAGGTGTGAATATTGATGCAGAGTGTTAGGAACCTGGAGATATAGAGGCAAGAGAGGAGCTGAAATAGAATTGCAGCTCTTCCCAAAATGAAATCAGCAGGCTTGCCAGAGAAGTCTACATTTTCTCAGGACTACTGAATACCTCTAGGTATTAGGCCTCAAATAAACCTACCTGAAGATGAGATCAGAAATAATTACCTTTTCAAACATGGTGAAGTTTGGCACCATTATTATAGTCCATTCCAACTGCCAGAAAACCTATGGATCAACAGAACTGTATTCTGAATTTTTATCCAATATTGTTGTTTGGCTTGACCAAGAGAGGCAGCCTTAGGAGACTGTCCTCTCTAGAGGGTGTGGCATGCATCATTTCATAAAAGTGCAAAAGGCTCATGCTGAAAAGGTCTGGTGAGGCAGAACTCCAGTCCAGAGACAACTTGGTCCTGGGAAATTTCTGAAAGCATTTATTGTTCTACCAGCTAATCACCTGAGTAGTATTGTGCGTGCACACGCGTGTATGATATATTATATATAAGAATGATATATGTATCGTACGCGCACACATTCCCATATTTAGGAGGGAGGCAAAGAACATCGTTCTTCAGTAAACTATTCTAGCATGTGTTTAATTCCCTCATTAGCGAGCAAAGCATATAAGCACGCATTTAATCATGTGTCATTCTCATTGCAATCAATAAGACTAAGTGGAGCTCAAGTGGTTTGATGAAACAAAGCCCTATTAGACAAATGAGGAAAGAGAAGAGAATTAATATGGCTATATCTAAGACAACTTCTGTTTGTTTGATATTTTCTCTGAGTGTCTTATCTCAAAGGCTTAAATAAATATAAAAACATTTGTATGTGAGACCATAACTGTGGATTTCTGCCCGCATTAACACAGCAAAATGTAACTAGGCAGCCGTTTCTGGTCCAAGAAGCACTTTTGGTATCTAGAATGCTTGTAACAGAGCAAATTGATGGGAGACAGGGCAAGAAGATAACCTCCAGCTTAGTCAAACATTTCAAGCTTTGACCCTACCCCAGTAGACTTTTAGGAAGCATCTTTAAAAAAAGGACTTTTATTTATTTTTATAATTTTTTTCCCCTGGTGCACCTTTCTCTGTTTTTTTTTTTTTTTTTTTGCACTATGTCAGTTACCTCCAGAAAAACTTCATTCTGCAATTTAAACTCTTAAGTTTTTCACTCAAACTTCTGTGCAACATTCCTGTGCATAGTTTAACCACCAGTAATATATAAAATATATAAAATTTAAAATACAATATAAAAAAAAAAAGTGAACTCAGATACCTGAATTCTAACAGCATGATAATGATAAAAGTCTAGAATATTCTGTGAATATTAGGAAGTAATAGATACACAAACAGGAAGATGTAAAAGAAATCATAGAAGCAAAGGAGAATGAACTCTATCAGAAGTAGGATGCAATCCACAGGTAAACGCAGATACATGCTCTCATTTTAGAAGGTACAGTACACATGGGTCTCCTTTCCCTTTGGTTAGGAAAGGTTTCACTCTCTGCGAGCTGTTAAAAACCCCTCAGAAACTTAAGATGCAAAAAGTTTAAGAGTTTGTGGCTGTGGGTTTTTCCAAATTTCAAAAGCTAAATGTATTTATGTAACATAAGTCAAACCACATTACAGTAAAAAGCAAATGGAAGTATTAACAGCATTTCTAAGAGATAACACTGCTACAAGAATTAACACAGGCAGGTGAAGACATTAAGAAAGGTGGTTTTTTTTTTTTTTTTTTTTTTTTTATATTAAGATCACATCTAAAAGCTAATTCTCCTCCTCTCCATCTTGCCCTATTCAGCTGACCTGCAAAAGGTGCTTCGCTGATCTCATCAAACACTCCAGAATGTCCTGTGCCTTCCATCTGTATTCAGCAAGAGGGAACACCATTCAGGTGCTTTTCTAGAAAATTTCTCTTGCATGCAAATTAAAACTTTGGCAGCCTACAGCTCATTTGGGCAGCAGTGACCATGAAGTTAAGCACATGAAATTATGTGGGTTCCTTGGGAATGCAAGAGGTTTCTTTGCTGGTAAAGGAGGCTGGATACTGGTCACACAAAATGCAATAAAGAGTGCAAGTATATAATTGTAGGTGCTATTTGAGTCTTACTGTAAAATAAAACATGCCAGATTATCGTCTTCCATAAGATGAGCTCTAATGATTTGAAAGATATCACTACCTGGATGCCAAAAGAAGCAGGATCAGTCCTGCTGCTTCTATTATGATCCATATCTTTGTGTTAGATTAAAATATAGTACTCTCAGTACTTCCTTATGCTTTGCTAATCAAGTGACATAACTTACTTTGCACTGATAGAGCTATCTGTCAGGATGTGATAACCATAACTGGGAAACTGATTTTTGCTTTCTCCTAGGAAAGCTTTCCTGGAGAGAAATAATTTCTAATCAAGGTGACAAGGTGACGCATTACTATCATCCCATTCCCAAACATATTTCACAATTAGATACGTTTGAAGTCAGCTTGCATGTGCTGAAATTAAATAACCTTCATTAAAATATTTCAGATAAACTGCTTTTTGTTTGTTTGTTTTTGGAAACTACAGTCAGTTCTTCTCACAGCAGTCTTAACATTTCACTGATAGGTGACCAGTTCAGTCAAAAAGCCTTTAGATGTTTGATGTAAATTCATTTGTGTATGTCACCAGTGCAGATTTAGACAAAATTCTTCTGCTAATGAGATTATATTTCATGAATGATCAACTTTGGGAATTTTGTGACCCAACTGCACCATTGCAGATGAGGAAAAAATCTGTTGTCACAAATCCTTGATTATAATTGTCCTGGAATTTTTTAATTATTCTCCACTTAATTCATAATTTTAACCATCCCTCTAAACTTTGTGACTTTTCCTGGATTTTGTTGGTTTCTTTACCTAGGTATCTCTCATGAATGCACTATTATTTCTATAAATCCAGCCACACCTCCAAGATATATTATACTTAAACTACTGCAACTTACTTTTTTTAAACCTCGACCCTAGTAACTGTTTTCTCTCTATTCAAAACAATGACTCTGAAACAATTTTCACAGATCCATTTCATCCCTGTGCTGGTTGCCCTTTCACCCCTACAGGTCTTTGCCCACTAAATCCTTCTATCACCTAAGCCATCCAAGAAGTAATTGAGTTCCCTAAGCCAGCATCTTTTGTCTTTCTTGACCACCTATTAACTTCACCATTAGGATGCTTTCACATAAATTCATTTTTCTCCTGATTTTTTTTTCTGCCTGAGAAGAGCTGCCTTAAAAACATCCTGACAGTCTCTTATACTTACTTCACCTACAGACTTTGTGGAGATGAAAAACAGTCATTTACTACTTAACTAGAAGATGGGGTTGTTATAGTGATCTCCTGTGGGAATGCGAGGAGCAGCTTAGAGCACAACCGTGAACAATTCTCAGCAAAAACAGTATCTCCTTTTCTTCCCAGGGACTCTGTGTCCACTTACTAAGAAATAGTAGTGATACTCCTTCGATGGTCAAATGCCAAGTGCTGAAACACTCACCACACTGCCCCAGTGCAGAGGTTGATACAAGGGCCTTTCAACGAGAGTAAATTTGTGTCCTAAGCAACAGTATCCTAGGAAAGAGAGTAGAGCATCAGCAAGGAGGTGGGAAAACAATTTAATGTGACAGAAAAAAGAAGTGGGGGAAGAACAGAGTTGTTAATCTTCATTAGCTCACTTTTCATCTATTTGTACTTCTGATTTTCTACCTGAAAGAGTCTAATTATATAAGATAGTTTCTACTTTTTCTAAGTCACAATCTTCAGCACACTGAGTAGACAGCTGAGGGCATGGTCTCCTACATAATCAACGTTCTTTCTCTAACTGGACTTCTGGGCATAATATTTTAGCCAGTCTAGATTAATGCTTTTGGTAAAATCTCAAATATCCAAGAAATAGTGGGTATTCCCAGAAATACACTAATATTCCTTATGTAACCAAATGGTAATCAGCATTTGTAGGGAAATAAATGATATCAGGCATTCTTGTTATGAGGAATGCAACCTATTAAACTATAGCATTTGCAATGTAGCGTAAGAAATATATTCAGCATTACACTATAAACACATTTAATTCTGCAAACACGAGTACTTAGGATTTCTGGCCAGACAATTGGCTACTCCAAATATTTGTAGGACTAGTACCATATAGTTCATACATATTTTTTTTTCTCATCCTGCATAACCCCAAATCAGTAGGGTCTGAACTTGCAACAGCTTTACATGAGCAAACAGCCCTCACACCTAATAAAGCTGCCATGGAGCACAGCAGGGCAAGCGGCCTTCTGTGTTGTGTAGGAGCAGTGGCCAAGGATTCGTGAGGTGGCACAGGTCTAACTTTACAGTCTCCATAAAAGAAAACACTTTTAAAAACTTATAGAAGGCAAATGAAAAATAAATACTACTAATCTACCTGCCATTAGAAATATAACTCTCACTTTGATATGTACTTTGCTCAAGACGCATATAAATGTAACTGTGGGTGCTACTGTCTGAAGAGACTCATTAGCATTCATTAATAGGAAGCATTGCTAACTGAAGAAACCACTTTAATGTTTATCTCCTCTCATTGTTATTCAGCTCAGTGCATAGTTACCTTGCAAAGCAGGCTGTAAGTTCTCTTTTCCAACATTTAATTAGAATTTACATTTGAAATACAAAATTTAGAAACAGAGATAAAGTTGCACAGAATAAAAACTTTATCAGGCATACTAAAATTTAACTCTTGCTTGCAATTATTCTGCACTACACTGAAGATTTATGCTGAAATACCAGTTTTGATTGACAGCGCCAGAATACTGACAAGCTGAAGTGGAAAAATAAGGCCTGCCTGCAATAGATGTGATGCTGAAGGGACACAAGGGTTGCAGATTTATGTTTGGAAAAGGGCCCAAAAATATAACTAATTCAAAGGAGTAGAAATAGGAAAGAGCACACATCTCCACTGTAAGTAGCCTGTCCTGGCAGTGACAGTCAAACCGCTGTGTCCCCTTCCACCAGGAAAAGTCAGTGATTATACCATTTGGGGGTCTGCTCTCCATTCCAGTCATTGTTCTGCAGCAGAGACAGAAAGCATCATTTAATTGTTTAGAAAGTAATATAAGCCTTCATTTTTTCCATGTTGGAGTAAAGAAGTGGAAAAAGAAATCCTCCCCCTAAACCCATTGCCTGAGTTGCATTAGCTGGAGCAAAGGATACTGCATCTTTTTAGGGACAAACTCCTTTCTGAGTGCTTTCTCTCTACTTCTGTGTTCAGTAACAGAGAATGGTAAAACAAAAAACAAGCACACAAAATTATATTGGTGCCTAAGAGAAGGACAGAGCATACTATCAGCATTAGGAAAAGAATCTAACCCTGCAGCTTTAGCACAGAGATTTTAAACACCAATGTTAGTCCACTGATTAACCAAACACTTGAAACTGTTCTTCTTACACTCACTAAAGGTTGATTTTAAAAACAAAACCAGCAGTGCATGAAAAAAGTTTAATTAAGTGCTTTCAAAAAATCAGTAGTATTTACACTTCACAAGTGCATATTTTACAAGGATGGTGTGGTGCCAGAAAAGGTCCCAAGTTTGAAGATTGCCTGCTTCCTTTAGCTTCATTTATACAACTTTCTAGGAACATTATCAGTGAAGAGTGCTTTTCTTTTGAAGTAAGATTTCCAATTTTTCAATCAAAGGAAAACAAAAAGTTCTAGTTTCCCATTTTGACTGTATTTTTCAGTCATTAAGTAATTACTGAGCAGTGTAAATGGCAAGATATTTATCATCACTATTTAATTGAGCAGCAGATGAGGAACTCCACATAGAAAAACTAGACCACAGTTACCAGAAGATACGTCTTTATCATGCAGCCATCAGTTTTTTTTCTACTGCCATGGAAAAGCCACCAGAATATAGATGGGGGTAAAGTATAACAAATTAAACTAGATTTGCTGTTTTCACCTTCATCGCATTCTGGAACTCAATTTAATTATTTCAGCTCCCCAGCTGAAGGAAGTGATGCCCAGCACGTCACTGACAACATCCAGCTCTGGACAAAGCACAGCAGAGGACCCAACTGGGAGAGACTGTGCTGGTGGCTGTCCCCCCTGTTCCCAGCCAACTGATGCTTTAGGACCATGAATATCCTTGTTCAATGAACATATAGTTACTTTTTAGGTTTTAATGCATCTTCCATTCCTGCTCCCAGGGCTAGCAGACCTGTCAGAGTAGGTTTGCATGCTGGACCATGAAATTCCCAGACCACCACTTACTGGGGAGCCCATTGCAGCTATAACAGAAACAGGAAAACAGCATTTTATACATAATCCATATGTAGCACATCTAAAATTAATCCAGCAACAAATAAGTACAGATGGAAACAGTCCAACTGTTGCTATTCTGATGCTGACACAACTTTCAGAAGAATATTAGGTTTTATTTTAAACCATCCTGTCTCTTGATTGGAAAGCACTTTCAGGCACAATCTGGCCCTTCTGCAGCATGATTACCATGGGCAAACCATGGTATCTCAGAGCAGAAGACATTGCAGGCTTCCACCTGATAAAGCTACGCTACTAGGACTGTAAGTGTGCAACATGCTACAGGTTTGACTTTGCAAGTAGAGGAGCATGTGTTCACAACTCATCCATTTTTTTTCTGGTAAAGATAAAACTACTGGGAAATTATATACACAATGAATGCTGGTTCCCTCCTGCTCTGTTCAGCTAACTTTCCTAATCCCCGCTTTGGGAGGTAAAAATTGTGAGTAGTGGAAAAGCCAGTGACAGGGAATTATGTGGCTATCCCTATTTAGATGCATGGAATTAAATGTTAATAATTTGTCAGGTACTCACCTCAAGCTTTGATGCGATGCTTAGAGCATTCATTTGTTTAATATATTAAGAGCTGCACTGCAAAGCTAGGATGAAACATGTAAAGCAATACAGCTGGAAAAAAAATAGTTGCAAAATAATTATACTCTTGGAAAAGAAATACAAAAATAGAGAGAATGACTCATGGAAGAAAGTTACAAAGGCAAAAGTAATTAATTTACTGCTTATTCCATATGAGGAAGAAGTGCAGATCATAGGTAAAATAAAAGAAAAACAATCACATGCTTTACAACAGTCAACAAATGCAAAGATTTCCCTTTTACACCTTTTTGCCAGCAGCTCATTCTGAAACCAGGGCCAAACACTCTGATGTCCTAGGAACCTCTCAGCATAGCAGAGGGCAGAGAGAAAGGCAGAAGTACATGGTTTGCTAGCACAGCTCCAGACTAGGTTAGCACAAAACTCCATCACTGATCAATCACAGGAGCACAAGCAAGCTCTGCTCCATTTATTCCCCCGACTCCTTTCTGCACCCTAATTCAAAGACAACACATGACACATGCTAAGCCCAAAAAGAAGGAATAAGAGCTGTCTTTTGCTCTTCTCCACGATTCTTTAAGATCATTTCTGCTTCTTCAAACACTTGAATTCACAAATGTTGCAGTGGTACCTCCTTCAGTAACATAGCTGGGTGTCTTCAGCTCTTCTCCTGAGCACGCCAGGTTTATGGAGGCATTGTTCCTCTGTGCGTGGTGATTGAAACAAGATATGTCCTGGGGATTCCTAGCTGAGCATTTGTCAGCTACATGGAACATAAAAAACCTTGTGCCATGAGGAAGATAAAATACAGCCCTCAATACACTTCGCTTACAGAATCAGAGGGGCCTTTTGGATGCACAAGAAGCACTTGTGAAAGAAAAATAGCCAGAGAATACAGTAAAAGATACCTTTGATCAGCACTACACAGAAAGAGCTCTCCTCTTACTTAAGGTGCCCTGCATGCTACATAAAAATCCACAGCTAAGAAGCTTCAGTTGGTTTCTCTTTTGTTTTCCCAATGTACAGGGCATGAAACTGGGCTGCTTAAGGAGGGCTACCATCAGTTCTTCTTTTGCTGCGTGTTTAACCAGGAAATACTGAACCTGAGAGGAACCAAGTCTTTTGAACTTTACTTCATCTCCCTCATTCTGGGGAAATTCAGATGAAGTATAACCACTTAAGCAAGCATTCTCCTTCTGAGTATGTGTGATTCTAAATCCTACCTCTGTACACATATCACTAGACTGAATGGTTTGTTAACAATAGCAAAGTTAATATGACAAGGCTGCAACTAAGTAATTTGTTTTACTTTTGCATTTTAATTATGAATAGTTCTCAAGTATAAAATGTGACGCATCAAATGACCTACAGATATTGTACATACCTGCACTGAGCCACATGTAGTTTGAATATGCTGTTTATACACAGCAGACTGCTCATCTTACAGAACTCTGGTCTTCTCAGAAAGTTTGGCTTCAAATGTTGTCTGTAGATCACTGAACTCTCAAAGTGGAGTTCATTTACAGCATTCACAGTGACCTATGCTTTTATGTTAGAGATACTCCAGCAGCAAGCAGCTACATTCATTTTTTATGCCCAGCAAAAGAAAATTATTTTAACAAAATGACCCATTTTACTATATTTTATTATCTGGGAATTATTCCAAGTGAATAGATGTAGAGGAGCTCCATTAATTTATCATTCTGCAATTAGTCTGACTTTGTAAAGATTTCTGCCTGAGTCATTCATGGAGTGGTTTGCCCAGGTTATAGTACTTCAACTTGAGCCTCAGGACAAACAAAAGTAACACAAATCATCAAGATAAAATATTAATGGAACAAAATGGGAGTTAGAAGCTTTAAGAATGTCTGAACAAAAAGTAGAAGCCTATTTAAGAAACTCTGTACTTTTGCAGCCTTATTCATAATTTTTTTGCTTCCAAACATAAATTATGGAACGTATCCTACCAAAAGATCCTGTTTTTAGTGGTTGTACAGAATTTTATGAAGTGAATTGCTTGGATGAAAAATTCTTCCTTAAAAAAATAATATATATATATTAAAAATTAAAAAAGAAGAAAAAAACACAAAAACAGATGTTCTGTTCATAATGTGTGACCACTTCTCAGATCAACATTGAGATACACTTCCTTAGTAAAGAAGGTCTAGCAAAGCAAACTAATAGCCACAAATTGCAGCATCCCAAAATGCCTCTAAAGGCATCTTTGCCAGTAGAACAAAGTAGGAGCAATGTCTATGAACATCAGGCCACAAAATATGCAAATTCTCACATGATACAATTAAAGAACCTTTTTATTTAAATCACGGTCTTTGAAATTTAAGTAGTTGACATTGAAAATAACAGACTTTCAAGATAAATGCTTTCAGAAATAATCAACAAGCAATATGCAACAAAATAACTCCCTTGTCTTACAAAACCGCAAAATGAAAAACATGAGTAGAAGCAAAGCGTTCAGATAAGTGAAACACCTTTCTTTACTGTTGCTATAATTTATCATAAGTGTATTTCCAGTTTGGGCCTGTCTCCATATAAGACAACCATCACAATTATTCTCGAGGAGAATATAAATTGCCTTATCACTAGTCCACATGCAATTTGTAAATAGAGTTTTAGCCTCTTCATCTTACTCCACTGAACTATTTTCCAGTTCTGGGAATACAGATATGCTTTGTTGCATGGCTGCATGGAACCAGAAAAGAATGACAGGCAAGAGCATGGCGCTGAAGCTTACTGGTTAGGGTGCTAGTTTCTGGTTTCTCTTTTAGGAAGGTTTCACCTAACTTCCAAAGAACAATTTAGAGAAGGAACTTGAACCATGGACTCTTCTCTCCTAGATAAATGCTCTAAGTGCTCATCCATAATGTTATAGCCTGACTTGACTGCAGTCTCAGTCCATTGAATCATTTTCTGCACAACAGAAAGTGGAGAAGGGCAGCGCTCCCACCCTTACTATGTAGCACAACCTCCCTGTAGGTTTGAAGAAGGGAGTTTAATTCTTTAAGATTTATTTAAGAATTGAACTTCTTTTTCCTCCACCTATTGTAAGTTTTCTAAATGCCACGTTAATGGATTTTGCAATAAAAAGACAGGAAGGAAGAAGGTATTGCCATACTATTTTGAGAAAAGCCCAATTCTGTCGATGAACATTAAGGCATTTTCTGAGAGTGGTGCACAAAGAGATTGAAGTAGCTGAAAACCATACTAGCCACTTTGAACGTTTTAAAAATCAAGTGAAAGCATTAATGACTTGCAAGGGAATTTGATTTGGAAAGGGAAAGGGGGGAGGTATAGATAAGACAAGGTTGAAATTGCTGTTGACAAATCAAAACACTGTGCTAGAAAAGTTTCACTCAGAGAAGCTCAGAGGCGTTAAAGAGTAACTCATTGATATCTCAGATCCGCTCTCCATGAAATGGAATGTCCTTTACAATATACTAAACTGTCAAATTAAATCTAATGTATCAGTTTTCCCTAACATTCAGAAATTCACTTTGTAAAATATTAACTAAATAAATATGATTAAGCTGCATTTGAGAGTCAGCACAGAGATACAGGATGCTTTAACAAACATTCGTTGTAAATGTGAACTCAGCTAAGTGGAAAGGCTTATAGCTCAGAGCTCAAAGATGAAGTATTATTTTCCTCATTTCATCCGAAGTACTGAATATTCCTGTCAATCCTACAGTCCTCAGGAGGGACTGATGGATCTCGCCCTGACGTTTTTCTCATTTCTTTTGTACGGCTCTATTGTTACAAGCTCATTTGCATTTGGGAGTCGAAGACAGTAATCAAGCGAATGGTCTCAGAGCGCAGTGGTAGTTGAGATTTTATTCCCACAGAGATTTCAGTGAATACCAATAATCAGACATTCTTATGGGCAGGAGCAAAAGAGGAAACCATAAATTTATGTAAGAAATGGCAAAAATATATGTATGTTATTTTAAGCTAGGCTTAAAGAACTATTTAAAGGAAGAGGCTCAAGCAGTCATTCCAAGTGGGAGGCAACTGCTCAAATGCTAATCTGTAACAATATTACATCATCAACCTCCAAGTGATTCAAAACAATCCTAAATCACATAATTCCAATCTGTTCTCTAAGGCTTTTGTCTGTTTTGCAAACTTGGCTGAACTCTTAAAGGTTGTGTCAGTTTCCCTGCGTTAGCTCCCAGCTGATGCAAGGTAATGGGTGATCTTTCCTACTTGTGTTGGCAGCCTATGCAGTTTAGCCCTGGTATCTTCATACACTAAATAATCTGGTAAACCGATTTCTTTAGGTGATTCCAGTTTTAGGGGTCACCACTTCTCATGGGAAAAGAAGCCTTTCAAGTACCGATTGCCCAGAAATCACTGTCTAAACCAAAGGATAAAGCAAAGGTAAAAAAAAGGTGTTTATGCACAGTTAACACAGACCTCATTTGGCATAGGTTTAGAGACATTTTCAAAATGAAAATAGGTGTCTGGGTATTTCATGAAAGTAGGCAGTTGCTCAGTATAGAGTAACTTCAGATGAATGAGCAGAACAACAAAGTCTTGCTGTGGCCCTGAGACATATCACACATTAATTTGAAGGGACATCCTATCTACTTATTAAGAAGGAAAGGGCACACATTCATAGAGGCTTGCGCAAAACAAACCAACCAAACCCAGCCCCCCAAAGCACAAAGAAGAGCTCTGACTTTTTCCAGGATGCAAACACTTTAACAGCCTGTGAATAATCTGAACCTTAACACAGCTCTTGAGAATCAGCCAGGCAAGAACATGTTGAGCAATTTGTATGTCTGCCTGTCTGACAACCCTAGGCCAACGGGAAGCCTAGCTCTTGAGGGGGGAGAAAAAAAAAAAAAGGGGGGGAAAAAAAAAAGCATAAACCAGGAGTCACTGTTATCTTTTATATTTAATTCTCAGGTCTTTTAATCTTACATACATTGACTAAATAAATCCCACAGTGCGGAAGTGGATACAAGAGAACATTTTTGAAATTATCGTGGCAGGATTTTAAGAAGTACTGATGTGCTGGAAAAATGATATCCTGATTTAGACTTATTAAAGAATGTAATAGTTGCAGTTCTTTCAAGAACTTGAAGCTCTCACTTAAAAGCAAACATCAGTGACTATTTCCCTTCCTGTTCTCTTATTTATAGAACATGCTGTATCTAAACCCTAGGTCGTTATGAATAAGCAGTCTTCTCAACTTCTATTTGCGTGATCTCTTTTATTCACGCATGAAGTTGCTACTGTTCTTCAGTATGATTTTTCCTTCCTGTCCTTATCAGTTTGAGATAATGGCATAGTTATAGCTTTTAAAAACATGTTTATGATTAATTCCTTCTAAATGGTTCAAATTATAATTAGCATCTATTCTTTATAGAGCATTATTTATGGAGTAGGTTGTCGTCCTCATTTTACTGTTTAGTTCTGTGGTTAGTGCTGGTGAAGTGGTTGAGGCCGATAGCCAGAGATTCACATCCTGCAGTAGCAGCTGCGAGCTTGTGCTCGTTCAAACTGATGGCTATGTGAAACCCCAGACGGATTTCTTCTCAGAAACTTAAGAAAATAGCTCAGTTTCACAATCAACACTGGCCTCTTGCAGGGTAAGCATAAAAGCATTTCTTGTGGTTCTCCTGGCTCCTTGATAGAGATGACCACCTGTTGTATGCGATTATTTTAACAAAGGATGCAATGTAAACGTCCACAGCTTTAATTTAGTTCTCCAAATTAGATATTAAACTACTTAGAGACCTAGTGTGCATGCTAGCCAACCACTTGGAGAATCAAGTACTTAATCCTGCTGCCGAATGTTCTGCATTTTCTCACCAATTTTTACCCCCTGCATTTTTATCCTTGATCTTGGTTTTTAGGAATTCCTTCAGATTTTTTTTTTTTTTTTTTAATAACACACATCATTTGAGAAAAGAAACTCAAAACCTGAATCACAGCAAACAATCTGTGGTCCATACAACACACAGTTGTCTTAGCAAGACAGATTTCAGACAAAAAAAAAAAAAAAAAAAAAAACACCTACACATTCATGTATGGAAAACTTCACTACGAGAATCTTTGATGGAGCCTACTATTCCATAGCCATGATACTGAATATTTAGTGTTTGTGACTGCCCAGGTTTATGAACTTCTATATTTATGCTATTGAAAATCCTTTTCAGTCAGCATTTCTGATATACTGGATCAAACACCTTCTCTGTTCCCTTTTTCAGTCCTGCATGCTTTAGAGGAGGATTGACCTCCACCCCTTTACTGGTCAGCCGTAAGTAGTCTTGCATCCTTTAAACTCTTTTTAATATTAGGGACAGATGTTGTTCATTTTGGCTTGGGATAAAAGAGAAGAGACTTCTGAAATAACAGTCAATGTGACAACATCTGACCTATGTATTTTACAAAGTAAGCAAGTAGGATGGGATCAACACAAAACAGGAACTAGGAAATTTAGATTATGGGTTCTTACAGAAGATTTAAAACATTCTCCCCCGATATCCCTATAACAGAAAAGCCCATTTGTTCTCTACAAACTTAGTGAAGTCACTTATCGTACTGTGTCTTCACTGCCCTCCTCATTGCCCAAGAAGTCCTTCTCAACTGATAAAAAGACATCTCTAATATAAAGTTGACTTTTGTTCTTACTTGAGTTAATAAATTACCTTAGTGGATAAATGCTTTTAATTTGAGAACTTGAATATTTAATAAATTTTATTATTTTAGAGATTAACAAAGAAGGGAATTTAAAATTGATTTATCATGAGACTTAGGTCATTTTAAAATCGGACACATCACCAAGGATAATAGTTTCTTTTTTAGTCTAGATGAAGGCAATTTATGAGCAGTAGGAAATTCTGCAGATTGCCTGTGGGTAGAGCTTGGCATCTGTGTAATTATGTGGGATCTCTAAAGGCATTTAAAGGCCAATTGACTGCTTTTAAATCATCTCTTTAAACTGGTGACAACTAGAATATAAAGATTCTGTGGCCAAATGAAAAAAACGTATTTCAGTGTTGCCAATTCTGGCCCAACAATTCATGAGCCTTGAAAATTCATACCTAGTTATATTTTATAGAATATATATTAAAATTTAATCACAAAATTGATGTTGGAAAAGTCTAATTAATTAATTTTACAAGAAATGAAAACATTCTAGACTCACTGGAGAAAAAAACTGAATCACTGAATGCTTTAATTATAGGAAGCAAATCACACTGCTTGCCTGGTTACAGGGATCAGATCCAGGAAAAGCAAGCTTTCCTGGCCTGTTCTTCATCCATTTCTTCACATATGCCTGCCAGTATTAGCACTCTGGCTATCTATTAGAAAGGAATTGTATGCACACGACTGTCAATCTGCTCATAATTACAGACTTTTTTCACCCTAACGCATGCACTGAATCATTCCCAGTACCCAATTTTACTGCCTATTGTATTTTGAAATGTGGAAGAACTTGTTTCTTTCCTATGTCCATGGTGCTCAGGTATATATCACCCTAGCACCCATTTGGACTACAGTAAGACCTTGTACATTGTTTCAGTTCTTAACTTCTATGTTGCATTTGAGCTGTGTATTTTCATACACTGCTAATGATAGCTTTGATTATGTACATTAACTAATAGATATTATAATATGACTTAAATTAAGTAGACTTTCAGTAAAAGTATTTTTGAATGAGCATCTCAGTGTAATAAGTAGGGTTGCTAACTTTCTCAATTAAGAAATACACTGAAAGAGATAATTTCTGACTGCCTCTAGCTCACCTTCTAGCTTTTGTGTACCAGGACTCATACCACTTGGAATCACACAGCACAAAGGCACCAAACAGCAGGGTTTAACAGCTAACAAGTGTGTTATACTCAGACCTTCTGCATCCTCTTGTGAAATTGTACTGCTTTTGACCACCAGCTCCAGAACAGGCAGCTAGACAAGTAGAGTAGCTGCTAAGACACCGATCCTCTGGAGTGAGCTGGGCTGTTTAATGCACAAAACCAACACAGCAGTGCAGCTATGCATGTGGCATAATGCTGAAAGGAAGAAAAAAATG
This sequence comes from Cygnus atratus, assembly GCF_013377495.2. Lineage (NCBI taxonomy): Eukaryota > Metazoa > Chordata > Aves > Anseriformes > Anatidae > Cygnus > Cygnus atratus. The sequence continues at coordinate 17,892,106 of NC_066368.1, forward strand.
AGGGTGCACTCCCATAAAGGCTGTCATTAAGTGTGTCATACGTTAATCTTGCCTACAATTTTCTGTCATCTATAATGATCTGTATCAATTCATTTCTTAAATGCATTATAAATCTGATGAATTCCGAACAATTTTCACCAAAATATCAGCAGAACAAACCCTTACAGAAGAGATATTTCTTCAAAGAAAACTGCAACTGCCTGTACTACTTTTGATTAGAGCACAAAATTTAAGGCTCAACATTTGAAGAAATAAGAAACTGCCCTACTCTTTGTTATAAGAAGAAAAAATAAACAAACTAGTTACTACTACCTCTAGGAAAATATATTTTTTTTTCATTGTAACTTAAAGAAAGAAAATGTGTTAGCCTTTATGCAATGCAAAAACTGCTTTACTTTTATTGAACAACTAGATTTTCAGCTATTCCTAAATATCTATTTCTTTTATTTACTGAATCACAGAATTCGAGGCAGCACATGGGAATCAGTCTGTCCCACTGCATGAATGGCATGAACTTGCCTTGTTCCTGACAGATTTTTGTAATTTCTGTTCTTAAAAATTTCCTGTGATGAGGATTCTCTGACTTCCCTAGGCAAGCTGTCCCTGTGCCTGATTGTCCCCAGAGTCACAGAAACAACAAGAAACAACAGGTTACATTCAGGCAGTCATTCCTGACTGGTTCTTTGGTCTGTTGTATGATCAGAAAAACCTGCCACCACCACCAAACTCCTATCGCCAAAAAAGTAACTTTTATCATTACGCCTGGTAATCTGGGGGGAAAAAACACCACCACATACACGATGGATTTCATAAACAGGTGAAAGTCACTAAATAGCAGTGTAATTCTTTGTCAGATATGTATTTGACTCAAGAACATAAAGAAATATTTGTCAGCTGACAAACTATACTTAGACATTGATTTAAAATGTTTAAGAAAAAACATCTAAATTACAAAATTAAGATCTATCTCCCTGCCAGTTAGAAAGCTTTTCTGAAGTATTGCCAGGTGGAGCAGATGTTGAACAGTTTCAGCATATATTTACTTGGAAAACTATGAAAATTTTCAAATACACAGATATTTCTCTGCTCCTTTCAGTTTCAGTACCTATGACATGTTCTCCAGTAGTCATCTTTTTACAGGTGAGTGAGATCAAATTTCTGAAGTAATCACATTTCAATGTATAGATGTGCAGTGCATTAAGATCATGTCCAGAAAAAAAAAAGGGGGGGGGGGGGGGGGTGCGGGGGGGCTAGGGAAAGAAAAGATTTTGGTCAAGAAATACAACTACTTTGAGTTTCACTGAAATTGAAGCAGACTATTTGATTTTTTGAACTTACCCAAAACATTGTACTTCGAGTGATTTCAAAAGGAAAAGTTAATCTGCATCTTATTATTTCAGTGTTTGATGCCAGCTGTAGCCTGGGACCTTATTCTTTCTTGTGGACTCAAGTTTCATGCCATGGACATTCAAGTTTCATTTCTCATCTAATAATGCAACACATCCTTCTCTGAACAAAATGCAGGCACTTTACAGAAGCTGGTAGATCACATGGTTACATACATAGTACGACTTGCATTTCTCAATTAAAAAATATTTTGAAATTGAAGTGACAATATTTTAATATATTGAAATTTAAAATGAGAAGGAAATCCTATGTTCTGCTCTACTTTGTTATCTTGTTCTTAACATCAGCTACTTTTCCTGCACAGAAAGTGCTAGTTTCAGAAAGAAACCTTATAAGAACCTGTACTACCAGCTTGGAGAACACAGCATACAGCTGAAATAATTATGTAGAAATAGGTTTGAACAGAGAATCAAAGTATTCCAAAAATTTAAACCCAAATTCTGTTTTCTTGGATCTGTCAGTGATTATGACAGTTTATGAATGTGGTTGATAATAAAATTAATTTTAATTATAACTCTGTACAATTGCAGCACAATACTTCTTTATGGAGATTCTGTGTCTCTTTACAGACTTTGTGGCATTTAATGTGGATAATTATATTTACTTCTTTGTAAAGTGATTTATGATCTCCTGATGAAGCTGCTGTATGAAAGAGGTAAGTATATTATTACTAAATCATATGGCTCAGTACATTAGTAATGCAATTATCTTTTCATAAGCAAAGTTTAAATGGCTTCTTCGCTTGTGAAACTGAATTCACAACATGATTTCCACTCTCACAAGTCACAGATTAACAAAAAAAACCCTCTTAACTGTTCAAGTTTCCTATTTTTCCTAAAGCTTCTATTTATTAAGATTAAGTTAATTAAAACAGAGAAAAGGTTAGTAATGCCACAAAAAAAAAAAAGTGGAGAATGATATGATTTTAGCATAGTAAGTTCTGTGAACTCTAGTTGGCTGAAGTACTGTGAATCCTTTCATCTATACAAAACATTACTTCAAATTCAATTAGACGACATCTTATTTTTGGTATTAGAAGAAAAATACAACTATCCACAGACACAAATTAAATGGCACTTGGGAACTCCTGCTACCTCTACAATGTGTCACACTTGGCCTTTTACATGCCAACACAGAAAAGAAACAGTTTCCCTCCCTCTTTAAGATGGCATTTTGCAGAATAGTGACAAGTGCAAGGACAGTGCCACAAAGCATAGTTTTGCTCCCCTGGCTGGCACAGGAAAGTTGGCAGAGGAACAATTCAAGGCAAACTTGCAGATTAGCACTCTGCAGGGTTCCTGGGGTGCAGCACAACTCACAAGCATTCAGCAAAACATCAGGGGCCACTTGAATTTGTGCCCAGAGCTGCACTTGGCCAGCTATAGGGTTTACACACTCATGTGGTAAAATCCTCTTACCCAGCCTGGAATATCACCAAAACATGGGAAGGCACAAAAACAGAAAAACACATGCTGCTGCTTCTCCTCTGGGTGGTATCTCCTGCCTGTGCCTCTCATGAAAAAACAAGCTAATAGCTCTGTAATGCATTTCTGCTAAAATAATGTAGATCCCCCAGTGCAGAAATGGTTGCCATCTCTCTACAGGTTCCTTTAGCTGCTGTAAGGGAAAGGTGTTTGGGTAGGAAATCTGCTTGCTGGCAAGACAAGTTCCTCTAGTTGTAGTTCTTGTCAAAACTAATATCGCCTTGCAATGACCTTTCTGAGAATATCAACTTGCAGTTCACAGAGGAGCAAGCTAATTCTTTTGGAGTGATTTCTTCACTTCCTCTATCCATTCCTGGTATAATGTCTGACAGTGACTCATCTGAATAGGACATCCTCATTCTGCTGGTAATTAGTATGTTGGGTAACCTGTCAGAGAGATGAAATGTTGGGTCTCCAAGACAGCAGCAGATAATGAGAATTCAGACACCTGCATATGTGTTTGTAGGACATCCACTATCAAACACAGTATTTAGTGGATTATTTTTACAGGCAAGACAGGGGAAAGACTGAAAATAACAAACAAAAATAACAAACAAGTGCTGCCAGCATGTAGACACTTCAATGCAGTGTCCCAGTCTAATATAAAGGAGAGTCAGAAGGCACTAGGCAATATTTGAAAGCACGTTTTTTCCTATTTTTTCAATTCATGCCAAAGAAGAAAAAAGGACAAAAATTATTTCTAACAGTCTCTTAGAAATAATAGATGCTTTCTCTCTATGCTATTGTATTAGCTGGAAAGCATGGGTGTTTGGTCCATGCTGCCTTCAGGCCAACTTCCCCAGGCACACTGAGCACCGAAGGCGGCTGTCCCTGTGCTGAGACGCTCACCCGCGAGCCTTCAAGGGAGCTACAGTCCTGCCTGATCTGATCCAGAGCGACTGAGCGAAGTCAGGGCCTCATTTGCAAAAGAACAAATTTAGTATCAATATATTTCTGACATTGCTTATTTATTTATCTTACCACAAAACTGTCTCAACTAACCAGTCCTCAAGACACCTTTGGCCTCCCTTGTTTCCCTGCAAGGCCTGTTGGCAGGCCGCTTGGCAGGCTTCACCCATGCAACGCCTGCAGATCTCTCTGTGAGGGCTCCTACTTGTTTTACTCCTTGGGGGAGGGGGGGAGTTGGAGGGTAAACGATAAATCAAGGAAATCAAGAATAAAACACTTATTTATTGGTACAGATCCATTTCATGTTCTAACCTTCAGTGTTCCATGACAGACCTTCATCTACACAGTGAAATGACACTTCATCTATCCAGTCTGTAGCAGAAAATTAATTCACACAGCTGTCTGATTTAAATAAGTCAGCAGGCAATTTTTATTTATTTATTTTATGGCAGTAGTGGACACAGTTAGCTGTAGCCACTGATGTTTCAGCTTAAGTTAACAATAGCATCAACACTACAAGACTCTAAAAGAACAATTTAGTTTTCACTACAGCTCCAAATGATTTATTTAAGGTTCTAATGTGTTCCAAACTGCTGTTAGTTATTAAAACATGATTTACATGCTGTTGTGTAACAACTAAAGTGGATATCAATAATATACAATATTTTATAATATAAATATTAGAATACCAGAGTAAAACAGAAAAGAAATATGGCTAATCATGACTTATATACAGTTTCTGATGTTCAGGTATAAAATTTAAAAATATATTATGGATTAACGGTCTCTTCATATACCTCATGACAATTTCTTGACATGAGTCAACCACAAATCGTTCTGAGGCACAGACATTTCTTTAATGGAAAACTGACAAGGGCAAGTTAATATCTCTAAAGGAACAGGAAGTTTGAAAATTGAATTTTAACTGTACTGTGGGCAATAAAATAACCTTTGGATTACAGTTACTGCACACTATAAGCCATAGGGTGAACTAATTAGGAGTGCTTCTTTGATTCTACATTAGTCAAAATTATAGTTTCTTTAAAAGATAAAACTAAAAGAAGAGGAATTTAAAAATTAGGCTTTTTTTTCCCCCCCCATAATAGATATGAATTATACCTGAGCTTTTTTATTTCACTTAGTAGGTGAGTAATAAATAGAACTATTCAGTGACATTTCGTGGTTTTGGTGAATACCTTCTGAAAAATGACATTAAATACTAATACTATCACTAACATCATATATTTCCTTCACAAAAGCTTTTGGAATTTTCTCAGCTATTCTTCAGGAAATAACCAAGCCTCACAAATCCTCTTAAAACAGCAGTTAAGCAATCCACTCTCTCTAGAAAATGATACATTTCTTTAGCTCACCAGACATAAATTACAACAAAGAACACACTCTTCTAAATCACCTATTTACTTTGTGGAACCTAAACTTAAAATATTTTGTTTTAATTATATCGACAGATAAAAGCAACATGATTAGAGCATGGGCTGCAAGGCAAAATGGATAGTTAGGAAGAAAGGGGATGTGTGTAGTTCATCTAGAATAATTTCTACCCATTTTCCACTTTCCCATAGTAAATCTGAAGACTATGCCCCAGAGAAATTTTCCTATTTCACCTCCTGTCTCTTAGAAAGGTTCTAGAGGTAGATGAGTACAGAAGAAAATGCCAGCAGGTTTTCTGGATCTCTTTTATAAGTCAATAACTGATGTTCATAAATTCATTGCCATCTGTGATCATTTCTCCACACCAGAAGCTCACTACATGGGGGAACGGAACAGAAAGGTGAGAACTGGCAGGGTTTAGGGCTTGAAGAGGCACAGGCACAGGGTCTCAGCCATAACCCCATGAAGGCTTCATACCTCTCCTTAATCCTGACTGTCTTCACAGCTGCCTTTGGCTACAACAGCCCTTACATCTGAAGCTCACTGATGGGTCAAAACGTCAAAGACCATCTGAAAGACTGAATGCATTCTGCAGTTATCACTCACTGTATGTGAGCAATTAAATAATTGTATCCAAAGGCTATTCTCACCTTTTACATATGTGTTTTTAAAACAGGCTTTGTAGAATGTCTCTTGATATCTTTTGACAAAAAGACCACCAAGATTTTATTTTTCTAGCTCTTCCTAAAGAAATGCTCTCTGCAGTGAGCAAAGTAACAACAATTGAGCAGTGCTTATAAGGATGAATTTTGGACCTTTAGTTGCCTTTTATCATCGTGAAGGTTTCATCTTGTTTTCTTCCAGATTTACATCTCTGATATTGAATAAGCAAAGTTAAAAAAACGTGCCTTTGGGCATTATATTGAGAAACATTAATATCTAACTTGGTAGGGAGTCTTGCACATAAATCTTTGAAGTTTGTTAAAAACAGAGATTTTTTTACAAGTGTAATGAAGTCAAACAGTACTCTAGGTTTTCTCCCTCATTTCATGGGTTCTGTGAATAAAAGAATTAATCTATATAAGACTTTCTTGGCAGCTGATTTTCATTTATTTATTTTTATTACCCATTCTGGTTAGAAAACTAACATTGATCTAAACGTTATTGTGATTGCTTTATTGATACAAGGTACTCACCAGGCTGAAATCCAAACAGTGTTTGCATTGCTTTAATAACAACGGGGTTAAACTCCCATGATCAAATGAATGGTGAATAGCCCAGTTTACTTAAGTGACTTACTTACTTACTTACGTGACTTACTTACTGCACGTTAACAGCCAAGTGTTTTCCTATTAAGTCTTAAATGCATGTATTTTTAACAACAAAAGACCACCACTAACATGATCAAAAACACACATCACAGTAGATAATTCATAGCATAAACAAACAGACGCATTTGATGCACAATTTCATTTCATTTCTTTCATGTGCACGGAGTTTACAAACCACCACCACACTAACTGGAAACAGCAAACACTTTGTAATTAGTAAAAGGAAGCCACTCTTTTCCCAAACTGCATTCAGTTTCTAATTAGATACTAATTAGAAATCAGTATTCCACTTAATTGAATAGTTGTACATTTCGTTCAGTGGAACTTTAAATGTGGAATTTTGAACTGCTAGTTTGAGCAGAATTCCAGAAATCCAGGCAGTAACGTGAGCATATTGTTGCCATCATTTTCTGGCTTAAAGAATGTTGGAACCAACGTTAAAGAGTTTTCAAGTCACCTTAGGACAATATCCATATTGAAAATATTAAGAATGTACTAGCTACTTGCTATATGATTGTTCATTCTTTGGTGAAACTGGGTGCAGAAAACGTATAATTCTGGTACTTCACGACCAGTCTAAATTACACCAACACCTTAAATGTAGTTGGGAGAAATCAACAGAGCTGGAAATGAGGCAACCAAAATCAGAACTTAAATCACGTGCTTGAAACTTGGCAGCCAGAATTTAATCTTGCAGCATTACAGAAGATTTCTAAAATATTTATTACTTTCTATATTATATTAGCAACACTAAGCCTGCTCGTACTCATAGTGCATAATAGTTTTGCTTATTTTCTTAGTGTTTTTTGTACTACTTGACCCCTGAATTACCTACCTATACCAAATACTACACAAGTTCAGATCCATGTGACTATCACGAGCCCTGACACCTGAAAAATTATTGTACTAGTTATTTCACATATTTTATAGCTCTGAGGTGTTTTAATGAAATAGGACATCACATGTTAACTTATCTTGAAATACTGTTCAAACACAAACAGAGAGGTGTCATTTTCTCCTCGTATTACCTGGCAGATAATAGCTTCTTTTTGCCACTGTACAGCAGAGAACGTGCATTTCCAAGCCTGCGTCATTCCGAAAGGGACATGGTTTAGTGGGTGATATTGGTGGTAAGGTGGTAATGGGATAGTTGGACCAGATAATCTCGGAGGTCTTTTCCCAGCCTTTTGGATTTTATGAAACATATCAGTGAATGAACCATTATGTTCACTGTTATTGTGTACCGCAATATTAGCAAATGAGCCAGTATAGTGACTTTATACATAGCACACTTATCAAAAAAATATTTAAGTTGTAACTTCTGTTAAACACATTGTATAGGTTTGAAGAATTTAAAAGTAGAAGAACGATCATACAAATCTTGCTCAATATATTGTATAAAATAGGCCACAATATTTGTTGTTTAAAATCCACTTCTGAACTAATTCTTTTCTCTAAAGAGCTTGGAGCTAAACCCAATAAAATAGTGACATGCTTGAAGTGGGACCTTGCTGTTTCAGTAAAAAGTATTCTTGGAAAATACAAGCCTCAGAGGGATCAGCACAGCCTTGTTGTAAGATCAGAATTAATCTGACTGGGAACTAAAGAACAAACTAAAAAAAAAAAAATCATTTTTGTTAATATGTTATTTTGAAGATAGCTGAGAAACAGTTTTACCCCTTAACTTTAATGGGATTGTTTCCACCAATTTCAGTATGAAACATTGTTCAGCCATAGATCTTCTGACGAATCTTATTCACGTAAGAGAAGAGCAGAATAAGTGCTCTTTTGGATAGCTTTATTAAATCAGGAACGAAAACATTGACCATCGTAACAAGAAATTTCCTTTCTGAGGGATAGTCTGACATATGTACTGCATAAAGTGGTATTTTTAGACATGAAACAAATCAGCCATTTTGCTATTAACATACATAATAATGTCAGAGATGTCATCAACAGCCACACAAAGAAAATGGGGGCGGGGGCTTTTTTTTTTTTTTTTTTTTTTAATTCTTTTCAGTTTTGCTAGGTGGTGTTTTATCTGTAAACTGAAATGAAAGAAAAGATTAGTACCACTGAGCTTTCAAATTTGAAAGTACTTCTGGTGTTTTTCACTATAATGTACATCACTAAAAATCAATTTTTTTAGAAGAATATGTTTATTGATGCAGATACAGTTGTATGAATTATACTGCATAAATTCTGGCTGAGTCAAAAATATCTGAACCATATCACTCGGGGGATTAAATTTGCATCAGGAAAGTTTTAGTTGAATACTGTCAGGGTTTTATAGATGAGAAAATATATTTAGTAGTAGAATAGGTCTATATCAGGAAGGCATGGAAAACTTCATGAAATAGGATTAAGTGATGTAAAATGACATTCAAAAGAAGTCAGGGAAAAAAAGATGTGGAAAGTATCTATGATAATTAAGAAGCTGATAATGAACATGCTAACAATACCAAATTATTAAAACTTTTGGTATGATACCTTTATAAAGGATCATAAATGAAACAGTGAAGACAGGAAAACTAAAAAAAAAGATAAAAAGAGAATGCAAAACAATAGTTTATGCAAGCAGCCAAGACTGGAGAACACATTTAGCATATCAAAGGAATTGATTTACAAGACTAGTGTTAAAACATTTTTTTTTTTAATCACAATAAAATGGGAAAGTAGCAGGAAAGTAGTAGGTACTTGCTTGAAGACAAGGAATTAAAAAAGTACCAGCTTAAAAAATTATACACCAGTTAAATCTAGCTTTGTTCCTGTAAGATACTTGATGGAGTATTCAGAGAAGCTGAAAGAGTAAGATGATGGAAACATCAACTCAATTTTCTAAAAACAAATCCTTTAAACAACACAATTTCTTTTTTCAGAGAGAACCATGGGAGGCACGGGGAAGGGGAGATGAAGAAGGTAAATCTAAATTCCAGTCAAGCACTTGATAGAACAGGAACAATTGTGTCCCCCTCCCTTTGATACTATTTGAAAAGCTGCAAAGGAGGAAGGTATGGCCTAAAGCATTAGGCATAAAGGTGGAGAGCTAACAGAATGTTTTTTGTTGCCTTGCAGAATATGAAAGTGCTGTTATGATTCTCTTTTTCAAGAAGTTAGATGCTGGGCAATTCCCTCTCATCACTGAGAGTGCAGGCAGCACAAATGCATCTTAAAATGCTACTAGGCAGATCTTCTAATCTTACACGTTCCCAGCTACTGTACATATTTTTCTTGGGATATATTGAAAAGAATATTCCAACCTGAATAATTCTATGAAATCTTATCCCTAAAATAAGCTTTATTTGCTTTGGAAATGCATACTAATAGATCAAAAATAATCAGGCAAATAATAGTTATAAACATAAGTAACACACCTTAATATTCATAATCATCAGGGAAGGGTTCTAGTGAGGTTTTACTTAAATAGCTGGGAAGTGTTGAGTATATGTGAGGAGAACCCAGGAATTTAATAAAATCTAATGGCACAGTAGTCACTGAATAAAGTAATTTGACCTGAAAAGACTGGAAATAAAAGTAGAAAATGAACTGAATTGTAACATGGCAAGTAGAGTGCATCGTCTGGACAGCAGCCATACCAAAGGAAAGGACAAAGCGATAAAATCAGTCTTATCAAAACCACAGTTAAAAATATAACATGGAAGCAAAAATCAGACCAGTGTTGTTATAAGCAACAGGAAGCATGAATGTGGTGTAATCTTTTGCAAACAGCTCTAACAGTAGCATATTTGAAATGCTTCTATTTAGTTATGATTTCTCAGTCAGTTCCAAAAAACAAATAGTAAGAACAAACTATTTCTGAAAATTATTTTTACTGTTCCATTAACCTGAATTCTTCAGGTATGTATGGGTAGTTGAACAACAAATACAGGTGGGGGAACAAACTAGACATGTAGGAGAGAGAAGGATCATAAGCCAAGAGAAGAATTAAAGAAAGCAAATTACAAGATAAGAGGTGAAATAGGACAAAATGTAAAACAGATTGAATGACACAAAAATGCCTCACCTGCAAGATTAATCATATTTAGTTATTCAGCTAGATAAATGAAGGCCTGTGTCAGCACAACTGAAAGTTGTTCCAGGTCAAATTTCACTTAATTCAGCAATTTCAAATCACAACAGCAGAAGTAATGTAAGCAGACTCTGAAACACTGGTAAACACAGATCAGGAAAACTCAATCTTAAGTTGGCTGAGCATCCTGTCCAATAACCCTTAATAATTGTTTCTCTGGCTCGTTTCAATATTTCCATGCTCCATTTATGTCTGTGCCTTTCTAAGAAGTTTAGAGTGCTGCCTGGCAAAAACCTAGCACTGCAGCAAAGGTTAAAGTCTGCAGAAACACTGTATTAAACTAAAGTTATGCAGCAAAGCTATGCTGAAGTCTCCATCATTAAACTGAGGTTAAATTTGAACTTCTTGGCTGCTCTTCTATGAAAATGGTTATTACAGCAGCAGAAAGGTAGCTTAATTCAACGAGAACATTAAGAGCCTCCATTTTAACAGAAGATATTTTGAGACACATCAGTGCCATGACTGTGCTATTTGCTAAGCTGAGCATTGGACCTGAGTAGAAATATCTCCTCGATTTTGCAATAATTAGCAGCTGAACAAAGCTCAAAGAGACCATGACATGCAGAGCAGTAAGCACCCAGCAAGCTCCTGCTGTGTTCCTTTCCTCTGTTATCCTGCTAGCTGGCTTTTCATGATGAGCTGTGAAGGCTCCTTTCGGACGTCAAACTTTGTTTTCAAAAAGCAGTTTCAAAATTAATGGACTGAAAAAAAATCCAAGTGATATAAAACAACTTTCTTGCCATTTGTTTTCTCCATAAATCTTTGTGCAAGACTTCAGAAGGAGCTCTGATGTATCTGGATCTTATGAACCTTACTGAATGAACAGTGTGTAGACATCAATCATTTACTAATCACTCAAGAAGAGACTAAGCATCAAAAAAGTAAATAAATGAACTTTGTAACATTTGCCGGTTTTGTTCTATTTTATAGTCACTGACCAGCAACACAAATCCTGCCTAGTAATCTAGGCTTGTTGCTCCATTTCTGTTTGCAGATATTTCTCCTCCCCACTTGTACTGTAGTCACACATTCAATTCAGTAATGTTTTGTACCAGCTAAAATGGAGGTAGCAAAAAATATCCATTGTGCCAGAATACTCTGCATTTCTGCTGTTCCGTAACTAGCCAGAAACCAGAAAAAAAGCGGAGACTAAAACCATCTATAGCTAGCACAGGTTATTTTCTTTCTGGAAACACAGCTTATTTGTAGGTAAATATTCCTGTTTTATGTTGTCATAGAAGAAGCTCTTCTGTGAGCATTCTTATGCTTTTTTTTTTCTATTGAATGAGACAATTTTTGCTATTCTAGGCAGTACTGAAGGCCTCTGTAGGTTTCTAAAATATTAATTATGATACCAAAAATGTCAGAGGAATTAATTAAAAACAGATCATTCTATCATGCATGTATCTTTAAAGTGTGCTAAAAGTACACACCAATATTAGTTCAGACTGCAAATTCAGTGGGGAACAATTACTTTATTAGGGATGAATTTGAGTGTTATGGATACTAAGGTGCAAGGCTGATGGAACACTGCTGAACAGATACAGCAAGGTTTTTACAACAGAAGGAATTTATGGATAACAAGGTAGTTTGTTTTCTCACCGCTTTTCAAAATGGATCACATATAAGCCAGATAACACTATTGAACTATTTACTAAATGCCATTATAACAAGCACGTACTTCTGAAGTTATGCATGAAACAATAAATTGATGCTTCTCATTATCCACCTTAAAACAAAACTATCACTAAAACATTGTCTTGAATAAGGTCTTGAATAGGATGTGTCATGCTAGGGTCGCTTGTAAGGAGCTGTTCTCAATCATAACTTATTCTGAACAAATTTCATTTAAAACTTCTCCCATCTTATTTTCCACTTTACTTGTGCTGACTTACATGATATTTCTTAGAAAGATGCAAGGAAAAAGCACTGACTTGACTCACTACCTGCCTAAAGACCAGACAAGTAGTAACTGGGAGGATTTTTAGAGTGTTCAAATGTCTTCAGCCAAGTAATGAGCTGTGAAAAGCTGATCTAACCATTTTACTTACTGCTTAATTATCTTATTCCACGGGGTCAAATACCTTGACCTAGGTCTCAAATTAATTTCTATTGTCCATTTCCTCACCATATTTTTTTTCCTCATGTTTTATCTGAGGATTTCTCCAGGAGACACCAAAACAAATCCATATAAGTAGAATAACTCATTTCAGGGTTCCTCACACAGGTCCCCAACAATGCTTTCTAAAACAACTGTACTTAGAACCAGTGAAATTGTCAGGAACATACAGACTGTCACCTTCAAGTGTTTTATATTTTTTGTTTTCACTATTTTCTACATCGCAGCTGAACTCTGATGCAAGAAGTGTAACATCTATATACATCTTATACAGCCTTTTGGTTTAAGTGTTCAAGAGCAGAATGCTCTAAGAAGCCTGCGGATATGAGTCTCATGTTCTGCAACACAGCAGCAGCAGTACCATTTTTAGAGCTGTCCTTGATCATTTCAGCTGAGAAAAGGCTGAAAAAATACCAGGGCTTTGGCCCTGGCCAAATCATTCCCAAATATTCCCTTCTCAACTGGCTCCAGAAAGGAGTCGGTTCTTTGCATTGTATCTATGCCTTCAGTCTAGATATTTATGTAGATATTTATGCCAAGCTTCTCTTCAGAGAGTTTAATTATGTTAAACCCTTAATATTTTTTCTTCCCCTGAAACAGGGATTTTTGCAAGTAAGCTTTAATTTCCCTGCTGCAGCTTAAGCAGCTTCTTTTTCTAGCCTTGTATGGGAAATGAAATCTGTCTCCAGTTACCTTTGGAAACTGCTGAACGAGCTTAATGGCAGCAGCATGGAAAACCACACCACATATACGTGATGGATAGCTGTCTGCTGTTACTCCTACACATGAAATGTGACATGCAACCTCTTGGCCAGCTCAGCAAGTATCACCAAATGAAGACAACGGAGCTTTTCAGTGACACAGTATAATGTGAACCAAATTGCACAGTCTAGGGAAGAGATAGGACTATTGAGAAACTTCTTCCCACCTCTTCTTAACTTTTCTGGAAGCCCAGTAATGCAAAATCATCATATTTCTAGAATGAAAATAGAATGTTTCTACTGTTTTAGAAAATTTATGACTGAAATTTAATGTAGTCTGCAGGCAGCCCTGTCCCAGTAGTCCACAGCTTGGGTTCATGTTGAAATAAAAACTTTGTAAGTGGAGAAAGAGCCTGCACTGAAGAGCTCTGTTGCCACAATTAGACTGCTTCTGGAAATTAAGTTTGCGTTAGTATTTCCACATTACTTTACAGACTGTAGTGGAGAAATCAAGTGTCAAAGCATTTCATTACAGCACAAGTAGATCTGGAAGACTAAATGTTTCGATCAGAACTAGTTAGCGATTGCTGATAATTTTTAAATATTATAAATATGTATGATAATTTTCTATTCCACTATATTACATTATCATGTGCCAGTTCTAAGAATAGCAGTGTGTTTCCTAACTAGCTCTCCCTAGACAGTTTCCTCCTGTACTGTATGGAGATACTGATAAGAATATCAATGTAATCCTCATTTTGTGATAAGTCATGCATCAGAATGCAAAGTCATTTTACTCTGAACTTTTTATTTAAAAATCCCTTAATGAAAAGTGAGTTTTGAAAGAACTGCAGGAAAGAAAAATTATTTTGATAAGTGCTTTGAAGTAATTTCTTCTGCATTTTATTGATAGATCTTCAATAACAACAACAAAAAGAAGCTGTACAATATAACTGAAATAATTTGTTAGAATTTTCTTTTTCAACGAAAACAAAAAAATCAGTCTTCCACATACCACCCTCAGTTTCTAATCCCATCTGAAAAATAAGATTAGGCCAAAAAAAATCTCTGACCATCTGGTACTACAGAGCTTTACAATGAAAAATTCCATCACCTGGATTTTGATGAAAACAGGGAGAGAGAACTTGTTTTCTGCTCAGGAGAGGCTACTCCTGAAACCCAAACCAAAGAAGGACCTCAGTTTCACTGCTAAAAACTCCAAAGAGGTTTCCAGTGTCCCAAAGTGTTTTAGACAAAACGTTTAGAAATGTGGTTGTATTCAACAAAGCAAGATGAATTGCAAATGTACTAAATTCTGTGTGACTAAAAAACATGCCAGAGAAAGTAGGAAATAAGTTAGGATTCCTCACCATATCTTAAAAGTGAGAACTCATAGCTTATATTCAATTAACTCATAGCCATATTCAATGGCTGCACTGTGAATTTGGGCAAAGGTAAGAACTGAAAGAAGAAAGGAATTCTGTACCCAGAAAAGACTGAAATATGTTGTTCTTGACAGCACAACCTTAATAAACCATAAGGCAGAACTGGCAATGAAATGGGCAGAAGGTGTTCAGGTAAAACTTTGCTCTTTGTTCTCAGCGTAAACGCTCCGGTGAGCACCATAATCTCCAGTAGCACATTATCTGGTAAAATTTACTGACCTTGTGACTAACATCAAGTTACATTCTCTTGAAATTTCTCTCTTGCAGATCAAGTTTGTATAAGGGTATTGTGAATATTTCTGCTGTTTTTGGAAAGCTATTTAAATTTTTCAAGTAAAAGGTTATTTTCAAGACAAAGCAGGGAAAAAAAATAAAAACAATAAGAAAGAATTGTGTCTGATAATAACAAACAACAAAAGCAATCACCATTATTGTTCATCAGACACTAACAAGAGCAAAAAACAAGAAGTGAATTTGAACCAAGGTTCAGGGTATACACAGCACCCTGTCCACTATAGTTATGGGCTCTTGTTTTCCACTCATGGTACCAGAGGACATCGAACTTGATACAAAAACCGATCAACAGTAATCAGAGAGAGAATATTTACTTGCTGAATTTGTAAATAGTGTTCTTCACCCGATATTCAGCCTCCTGGTAAAATTTCATGGACTGTCTTAAATGAACTAGTTTTGCAAACGAAACAAAACACCAGTTATCCACACAACCCAAACTGCAGCTGCATCAGGAAAGTAATTTGCTAGATGAATTCCTCTAAGAAATTCTGAGTAATAGAGAACCACTGCAGATTATACTGGGCACAAGAAGGGGAATCATTTAGATTCAGACAGCTGTTACAAATGTCTTTAAAAATCCTACTCAAAATGCGCATTGTCCACCATGTCTCCACTGCACCATGTCAGTCACCTTACATCTGAAATACCTATTCTGCCGGTGGATATGCAATTTCAAATACCAAGAAATTACCTTGTTTTTAAGACACAGAACCAGCTTGCAAAATTACAATTAAAAAAATCCTAAAAACATTACAAAATGACTACTTCCATTATTGTAATTATGAATCCAATTTAATGTCACTAAAAGATCTAAAAGTGTGAAGACAACTTCTCTTAAAAAACAGGTGATGATAATTCTCATCTTGAGACCTCTTAATTGACTATTTTCCCACTCTATATGAGTGGCTTTCCCTATATATAATAGAGAAAATTAAAAGCAAATTGCATTTCTTTTAGTTTGAACTGCAAACAAGCAGGACAATCAAGTAATATCTTGACTGATACATAGCACTGCTGTTTAAAAATTTCATTTTCCCAGAAAGCTTCATACACGGTTCAATTTCTTCTGTGCTATTATAATATGTACAACATTAAAAAGAAAAAAAAAAAAAAAAAAGAGGTTGCACATCACCTGGCAAACTGTTTCTTACTTCTAACTAATTCTGGGGGCTTTCTCCTGGCTTTAAGTGGAAATAGAATGAACCAATCTGTACATCTCTCTAGGTGACATCCTGAGGGATATATCTTTTTTCTAGATGGTATCCTGAGGGTATTTAAAAAGGTTCTGCAAACATGTTTAAAAGGAAGGAATGAAGGGGAGAAGAGGCAGAAGTAAAGAAAGTAGCATCAGTAGAAAAATGGAAATGGAAGCAAAGGCTGTACGATTTGCTGTTTTCTGCTTCCTGCCCAACATGCAGCCTGCCTCACTGCTAACTGAGAGAGGATGAAAACTGAAGGCTCTTACAAATAGGAGGAAACACTATGCCTTCAGACTTGCAGATGTTTGGGTTCTTTTTCATCTAAAATAAATGTCAGTAATGATGGATGTAAATCAGCATTACTGTCCTTGTGGATAGGAAATGTTATGGAGATGATTAGAAGAGAGAGGAATCAGGGAGTTTTACCAGTACTAGTACTGGTTTCACCCAGGGGAGTTTGGATCTGTTGCTAACATAAATCAGCAGCAGAGACTTTCTGATTTTAGTTCCCAGCTTGAAGAAGCTGAAATGAAAAGTAAGAATAGCTAGAAAACCAGTCTTCAAATGACTCAGATAATAGCACTTTATCAGAATTCATAACAAGAGAATAAAGAAAAAATGTTCTGGTGAAAGAGCTAGCTGCAAAAGGAATGGATTTGCAATGCAAAACACTCAATCCCTCACAGAGTGAGAAAAGTGGGATTACTATGACAGTGGTGTACAGTAAATACATTTTCTGCTCCAAGCAAGTTCAGCTCACCGTTAAACCCTTCTTGCTCTAGTTTTACTTATCACTCAGAAAAAACCATGATATTGCTTATAACTGTATTAATAGTCATGTCAGAGAGCAAAACAACATAAGCTTGTTTGCCCTTGCCTCAACACATGACACAGGAATTGTCTTGGCCAAGATACCTTTCCTCTAATGGTAAGCCCATGGTTTTACTAGCTAAAATAGAGATTTGGTTTCTCCCATACATGGATGGCCTTGGATCACTTATCTGCACTACACAAAGCAGCAATTAGTATCCAGTGGGGAAAGAAATTTGCCCAAAAAACACAGTAAGCTCCTTGATGAAAGAATATGTTAGAGTATTACACAAATTTCAAAATAAATATTATTCAGCTTGAAAATTCAATTTAGTATGTGGCAGCAAGGAAATATTATTAATTCCATCATTTCTGCTGTCCTTCCAGCTGAGCAGACACTCTCCATCTCTTGCATAAGCCTCACGATGAAGATAACATCTCATTTTTCAGAGCACAATCACCATGTGTTAGCACTGTTTCAAAAATTAATAGAAATAGCAGATGTTGGGATAATTAAAAAATGTGTCTCCAAACTCTTCCGAGAGCTATTTTTCAAATATTCTGAGAATCAGGGCAGATTCCTATTAACTCAAGCATTCAGCAAGTCCAAGAGCCTTGTAGAGAGGTCTGTTAGGGAAGAATGGGTTTTAGACCCAAACAAGCTGATTGTACCCACACCAACCCAAATGTCAGCAACCATTTAAAAATACAGAACATCTATGTGCTGATAAGCAACACAGCCTGGGTTGTGCCTACACAGCTGCGTGAGACATTACCACATCTCTACTGCTGCTTCCACCATACTGCCTAATCACATGTTGGTGCACTGCAAGATTTTAGGAAGCTATTTGCAGAATAGGGTGCAGTGCCTGAAGGCCATGGCATGTAGTAACATATTGCCAACACTGATTAGAACTACAACTCTTAGGAAAATATTAAGCATTCAAGCTTGAGTTATAGTGGCTAGCTTTAAAAACTCAGTGCTCATCATTCTGCAGAGCTTGCAAATTCAGCTTTACTCAACGCAAAAATAACACATGGATTTTACGCAAACACGTGATACTTTTAACAGATACTGTACAGGTGAACTTGGAAACTCTGCAAACTGGGCCACAACAGCACTGTAATAAATTTAGTTCAGTCAACTGAAAGCACTTTTTAATGTTTAGTATAACTACTGAAACGCTGTGCAGTGTCATTTGAAATAGGACATTGCATACTAAAGTACATTTCCTAGGAAATGTTGCAACAAAGATCAAAAGAAATGAAAGTCTGCTACAACTAAAAGCATTATTTGCTAAGATGCTCCACTAACAAAGCAATGTGTGATCCAGCTGTCCCTCTCAGGCCTGATAACCAGGCATTTCATTATCTTTATTGTGTTTTCAGCAAAGGACTCTAAGCTACAAAAGCATCTTCCAAGGTGTTCCTCCTGATCCAGTAGTATAGAATGATTCTGTATATAAATCCCAGTCACGACAAAGGAGAAAGGTTTTCTTTTTCAATTAAAACCAACAGCTTGCTTACAGTTTAACTGGTTCCATAAGATACCCTAACAAAAACTTTTAGAAGTCACATCATTTTACTAGTATTTTGTGATCCAATACAACAATTGCCAACGCACAGCAAAGGACCGTTAAGGTATTATAATTAAAACCATTTTCCTGAACCTAGATGAACTTTTCTCTTCCTGGCTGCACCCCATGCCCTATGATACCTAATCACACAGAACCAGTACAGCTCAATTGAGGCTACAACTGTCTTATGACTTCAAAATCTCACTTGCAATCAACAATCTACCACTAACAGTAATTCTTTAGCTGTCAAAATATGATTTACAGCATCTTTTTCTTTTATTTTTTATCTGCACATGACATACAATAACCAACTACTTTTCTTTAGACAAAAATAATTCCTTTTGAGCAAAAGCATCATTAACAGCACAGAATACTTGGAAGTCAATTCTTCATCCAAGATACCTCCAGATAGTGCCTCCAGATAGCAATTTCAAAAGTAAAGCATTCTACTTGATATGTTTCCAGAAGTATACAAATCACCAATACATTTTTAAAGTTCAACTTCATACAAGGTTTTTTAAAAGCATAGCAACCCAAGACCAAACCCACAGCAGCACCACTACCAACAGTAGATCTGGAAGCAAGCTATTTTTGTTCAGTCCTTTCAGGAACAAAAACTTCTGAGTCCCTTTAGTCCATTCAGGCTCGCCAGGTGGCTGTCCCAGTACAAAGGTACTATGTGCTTTTCTAACGCTTGGCAACTCTTGCACCTAAGGAAAATCTGCAGGATATCAAGAGCTGGAGACATACCCTGTGCATCTCTCAAAGAGCGCAGAGCATCTCCTATCTCAGTTTTCCACTCCCTCTGTAATTGTGGTACAGCTGCTTAAAGCAACCTTTCTAGTTGATTTTCCCAGCAGACAGCTACAGACAGCAGTCACGTACGAGTCACCCAGTTGCGAGTCTTCTTAGGGCTCCACTGTGAGCCAACATGAAGGAAATTAGAAGGTTTTAGGCTCTGTCAATCCCTACTGTGACAGTCAGCTGCTGTTTCTGAAAGTAAGGAATTGTATTCTTTAAGCTGCAAAGTAGTGCAAACAAGATGTTTCTTTTTCAAAAGGAAACAAACAGGATGAAACGCTTTCCCTTATTAGCATGAAATTTCAGCAGCCACTTCCCCTGTTCCTGGACATAACTGAACAGAATCTAAGTCTGCAAGAAGTGTGCTCTCTCTGTGAGATGGCTCAGACCTGAAATCCTATAACATTTTTTAGGCTTTTTAAAACCATACTTGAGCAAATTCAAAACTTTATCAAACAACACATAACTGTTTGAACCAGAAATACTTTTAATCTCTAGGTTAATATGTTCAGATAGGAACTTAACAACTTTTCCCAGAACAGATCATAATCTAGCAGTTTTCACACTCATCCGAGGTATAAGATTTAGGTTTGGGTCCTTGTTCCATACATGTCTTATGTAAAGGTAGAAGTTTGACCTGAAGAAACAGATAGTCGCTGAAAAGTAATCATGATCCTTGACCAGTGGATCATTTTACTACCTCTGCTTGGTTCATCAGAGGCTTCCTCAAGCAAAATACTGTAATTATTGTTATCGTTATCGTTAGCTGACTACTACGTAGTATTCTCTCTCTTGCATATTGCTGCTTTAACAATACCTTCACAACTCATTTGTTTTCTCATTTGTTTTGCAGGTTTGAGTGTGAATGTTCTCGAATTCCAGGAAAGTTTCTCAGATCATGACACTAGCAAATATTTGGATTCAGAGTGAGGTCAAAACTTCTGAGCAGCACAGACATCACCAGTGTTTTGCCAGCTACACAGTCTGTGCCTGGCACCAAGACAACCAAATCCCAATCCTGCAGGCACAGGCAGAGCAAAATCTGTGATACTGACCTGAAATACATAAATAATAGGGGGATAAGTAGTTTTTGGCACATATACATCCCCAAAGCTTATGTAACCACTTGTATGGCTTGGAAAGAATTTTAGAGAGGATTAGGTTTTTGTCATTTGTCAGAATATTTTAAAATAATTTGGGAACAGCAAACCTACCAGTATTACATTTTAAAAAGGAAAAAATAATGTAACAGAGAATCCAAGTGTTTTGTTTCTTATTACTCATTCCATGTCTCCTAAGGGAAAGAGCAATTAGCAACGAAAGGCCCACAAAACCTATACTGTGCCTTCTCTGACCTTCTGGAATAATACAGTGTTTCATATAGCAAAAGTAGTCAAGAAAAATCAAGCAACAAAACTAGAATAAGCTATTCACAATATAGCGCACACACATAAAAACATGGAGAACAAGATCTCCATTTCCTAGCCACAGATCTGCAGATCTATAAGG
The DNA here is from genome assembly GCF_013377495.2 of Cygnus atratus. NCBI lineage: Eukaryota > Metazoa > Chordata > Aves > Anseriformes > Anatidae > Cygnus > Cygnus atratus. The sequence goes on from NC_066368.1 coordinate 17,913,174, forward strand.
TTACTAACTACAACAGAAAACTTTTGCCCATGCTACTCTCAAATTCAGGTAAAGCGGCAAGAATATGCACTATCTGTCAAGGAACTTGAACAAATTGTTCCTGGCATATTGGTATAATAAGAACTGCATTTAGGAAAGCGAGAAATCAGAATAATTTGTTCACAATAGCTGTTTTGAAGCATTTTACCACTGGGTGTATTACTATTCAAGAATGTCACTTGAACGCTGAGGATTTGCTGCTGTGGTGGCTTTTGGACACACACTTCCCATCACATGCCTCAACCTCTAAACGCTCTGGGACTGAGTGAGTTACCTCTGCTCTGGAGATAATCAGCACAATTCCAAATGAGAAAGGCTTTATGAATATCACCAAAGAAATGTCTAAAGTAAGCTGTCACTGCCTAAGTAACTGGATTGCAATAATGGACGGATATCCAAAGACCTCCCATTGAAGAAATAAAAAAGAAGAAATAACACAACTGTCTGAAGTCCTTCCCCACACTTCTTTTCCATTTAAGTCATATATTTTGGATTTGCTTGGTGAGATATTGGATATGAAATAGATGGGCTACATCTTCTCTGGTCATAGCCTGTACTAAGGTATAACCTACCTTAAAATCAAATGCCTAAAAGACTACTTAATTCAATATACTCTGATATTTTACTGTCAAAATTACAGTGAAAAGAGGAGGAAACAAAGCACCATCAATCTTTTTTGTCATAAAAATTGCATGAGAAAGATTAAAATTAACTGTGTTTTGAAGAGTGTAATGTCAGAGTGCTCTTTGAATACATAATTTATGAGATATGCAGCTGTTTTCATTTAGCCTGAAATAAGGCAGAAACAACTTCGTGAAGAGAAAAGAAATGGCCTTGTATTGTACAGCCGCAGCTCTTCAGACAGATTAGTTGATCTTAAAACTAACTAAAATTTAGTGGAAAGATTTACCAGTGCTGAAGGGTTCAGATATTCTTGCATGGAAAAAATATTCTCTTATGCTGAAATATGAACAAGCCACTATTTGTGGTAGATGTAGAACTATTTGTAATTAGTTTTAAAAATTCAAGTTTACAGTGTCTATTTAAAGCAGTTCTTTTGACTTACTTGCTTTATGAAACAGAACACTTAATTTGTGCCTTAGTAACATACATAAGGTGTAGAAAGGGATAAAGTAATTATTAGGCAAGAAAAGTGAGCAGAATAGCTGTTTTGCTAATAGGGACTGGTCCAATTTGTGTATTATTTCTGAATCTGCAACTCGTCTCATATGTGACCTTGAGGGGACACAGGACATTTAAGGATAAATACATTAGCGTTTACATGTCTCCCGCTCCAAAGATGGATAACACCACAATGAAGCTCTCTGTTTCACAGAAGATCTGTTGTTACAGACACCTGGATTTTGTGAATAATGTATTGCAGAGAGATGGTGTAGTACATGTTTGAGTATCACTCTGTTCTTGTCCTGCCCTATGCACTGCTGCTGGCTGCACTTAGACACGAGACGCAGGGCTGTGTGGAACCTTGGACTGCCCCCATGTTGACCTTCTCACATACTAATGTTTTCCTGATTATCAAGATTACAAAATGAAGTGTGAGAGCAGCACTAGATGTACACGTCATAGGAGCCACTCAGATAACCAAACACCTGTTTGACCATACAGTTAATCTCCAGGACTTTCTTTGTTTTCTTTTTTCTTCTTTTATATGGTGGTTTCCTTTTTTTTTTTTTTCCCCCATCAATCTTATCTTAGATCTAAATACTTCTACTTTATCAGAAATCCTAGGAAGGGAGCACTCAGGACAGGCTGTGCGACTGGCAAGCAGGATGCAGACACCAGTGCGAAGACTTCTCCAGAAGCACCTCACATCTCTTGCTGTAGCACATCCAAACACAGGGAAAATCGCAGTCCTCGAACAGCCTCAGTGGAAGGCACAACACATTGAACAAAACCTCTGCAGCCATCCACATGTGAGGGCACATACACCCTGCAAGTTCTTCAGCCTAATGAAGCATCCTCTAGCCTTTGTGGCTAATGGTCTATGCATTGCCATGCCAGTGAAACTTGTATCACTGTTGCAGATATAACAGTATCACCACAGTCAGCAATAAAGAAAAACCTAAAAACAGCATAGCTTTTCTGAATGCTTGATTATATAAATTGAGTGACCTAATTCTGAAAGCTTTCACAATGCAGATTCTATTTAAGTGAATCTTCCACACCTGTCAAAGGTATTACAATCTGTTATTTTGATCCAGAAAATGGATTACAACACACACACACACACACACCCCCTTCCAATTTTGTCAGTGTTAATATTTCCTTTCCCCACCCACAAACCAGCAGCTTGCAGGAACGCCTAGCCTCTATTTGGGCACTACTCAGATAAAGCACTGGTATGACAGCAACAGAGCTCACACAAACTGGCTTATTTATTGAATTTGGGCTGAAAAGAAAACTCCTTTTTCCACCAGGAACAGATCAATTTATTGCACTGAAGTTTGATTTTACTCAGGCAGTCAAAGTGTTAAGGAAAACATTCTAAATGAGCCTCCCAATTGCTCCAGTTAAATAACCGATGTTTGAAATAAAATATTATGGATATTACATAATAAAGCTAATAGAAATGTCTCAAAACAGAATATGATCAAAGACAACTGGAAATAAGCTGACCAGCTATGAAATGATATTGCAAAGAAAAACTGGAAAATTTTGAGCATATTGAAGTTTCCTTCCCCCAGGGACTGACTGAGGTAGAAAAAAACTGAAAGGCTTTCTCAAGTATGCCAAAAAATTATTTAAAGTCAAATACACAGTTCTTTGAATTTTCCAGCCTCCTTAAGATGTGGCACATATTCTTACCTTCTTTTTGCAGAGGAATGTTTAAATTGGTGTAAAACAAATATCTAATAGCATGACTCTGAAATGGATGGAAGGCAAGGTATGCTCAGTGGTCGCATGAAATAGTTTGATGTCTCGCTTGTACTTGACACAATTCAGCATGCTCTCCTGGGAACACAGATCAGTTCTGACCCACCCAGGCACAACCTGACAGATAAACTAGGTTTCTGGAAACCCTCTGCTAAAGCACTTGGCAGTGCCATTGAGCAGTTTTCAAACCAAAGCAGCATTTTAAGAAGTTAGCTGGGAAAGCACTGAAAAATGCCCTTGAAGCAGATTGTCTCCCCTTTGTTGCTAACTACCAGGAATCACCACTCTGTCCACTAACACTAACATTATTTGACTGTGACGTTAATTGCAGAGGAGAATAACATTACCAGAGAGAACTAAATTTTGGCAGACATGCTCCCCAGCAAACTGTGGAGTTCAGTCTTCTGCGGAAACAAGAGCACATCCAGGTGACAACTCACTCTCTTGCTTAAAGCTTTAGTAGGACATTTTTTGGAAGCCCTACTAAAAGGCAGCCATTTCTACCACGTGAACCACTGCACTGCAAAGCACATGGAGAATTGCTATTTCTGAGATTACTTCGCAGAGGAGATGCTGCAGCTGAAGCTGAGGCAGTTTCCCAGCTGGAGCACACCACGGGCAGGACCCTGCTGCTCTCCGCCAGTGCGTCGGATCTGCGCAGAGCTCCTGGGAGCTGTCATTGCTCACTGCATTTGACGAGTTTGTAATTGCCAGAAAACTCTGCAGCCCTTTTGTGGCCAAACGGCTTTATAACACACAGCGTTGCCACATGGGATAGGTAAGTGAGGGGAAGAGAATGAGACCACTGGGAGACATTCACAGCAATTGTTGCATAATACGAAATCTTGTGTATGCAGTAACATGAAGATGAAGTGGTGTAGTTTGATCTTTGTCCTTACTCCCCCACCAGTACTTTTAAAAATATATGTATGTTTGCCATTCATAACAGTGACATATACACTGATTTTAACTCCTAAGCTCATAAATGTGTGTTTACACCAAGAAACTTAAAATGACTTTTAACTACATAATGATTATATATTACACAACTACACATTGATTCCACACAGAAACATACCCCGAGCTCAATAGGACTTCTGAGAAAATAGAATTATTCTCATCAGTCAGACCAAAAGACCAGTGACCTCTTTGTTATGGGGAGATAAAAGTACTAAGTGTTTATTATAGATGGCAAATGTTTTTGCCTAGTACTATCGAATCAATAGAGTGAATGCAATATATTATTCAGAGCCAACAAAACTAATTTGCATGAAAGTTCATCATCGTGACTATATTCATAAATACAAATAAAATTACTTTAGCAAATTGATGAAGTATGGACCCTGGCAAAAAGTGTGTGTGCATACATAACTTCAATTTCAACTAACTTCAATTTAGATTTCATTTAAAGGTTTTTATCAAATCTGTTCTAATTCTAGAAGACTGTTTCTGCAAGCTGACAACATCAGCAAATACCATCAGCAGATGAAAAGCTTTATTTTGTCATTTAGCAGTTGAAATTTCAAAAAGAAGAGGTAAATATTTAATCTTTTCACTAGGAATTATCAATAGGCTTAATGCAAAACTGGGAATTCCTTGGCAAATCTCCAGGAAAAAATAATAATAATAATAATAATCATGTTTTAAACACTGTATTTTGATCAACAGCTAAGAAGTTACCTGGCACAGGGTTAGTACACACTACTAAGTTTCAAAGGTTCAGCAACTTTTGCATCCAGCTCTGGCACACGTGGAAGAAGCACATTGTACTCCACTCCTCCTGAGATGGCAGGTACCAGCATGGAGATACTTGTTCTTTGCTGCTCAATGTTCAGCCCCCAGAGGCCACCTAAACACTCTTAACACACCTGTTTGCCACGTTTGACATTTTGTTGCTGTTGCACCTCTCCAGCTGGAAGGTTTCTGAGCAGGGAACGGAGGGTTGCCATTGTTGTGGGCACCTTCCATCCTCAGTAAGCAGATACTGCATTCTTAATATTGTAAAGCTGGAAAAACTTATGTTCCATAGAAAGAAGAGGAAACATTTACTGGCAAATGTTTTAACAGTTTATTATACTGTTTCTTTAGAGCCTGTAAACTTGGCTAACCAATGCTGCTAGCAACTTTGATCATCTTTTAAAAATACATATAAACAAACTCATTAATGTGGCCAGATGAAAATGTATAACCCAGGACTAGCATAAATAAAGCAGATAATGATTTCATAAACAGTATCCTAACACCCACACCACCACTGCCAACTCATCCCTTGAGATAAAAGGGAGAGTGGGAGATGAGCTAAAAGGAAAAGAACTGCCCCAGCTGTGCCGGCTATTTGGTTCTTAATACATGTGGATGAATACACGAGTTATTTCAATATATTTTTAGGCATGGAAGTAATTTTATTTTTTAAACTTGTGCAACAAGTCATTCAAAAGTAGCATGTTTGTTCTTATTTTTCTAAATGGGCATATTCTTTTCCTAGTTTAATTAATGGGATTTGTGCCACTGATATCAGAATGGAAGAACCTGGACCAATATGCTGAAAGCTATTAATAAGGAAGAATTTATACAGAACACCAGGCTTTTAATAATGTACTACACACAAGTGGAAGACTACAGGGAAAACATCTGAAAATATCAATCTAAAACAGAACTACTAAAAAGCAACTGTGAAAATGGGGTAAACTTCAGCATATATTTTCATGTTACTACTATGCCACAACTTCAAAAATTCACCCAAATTAAACTACTTACGCAGAATATTCAATTTGTGCTCCATTTTCTATGTCTTAGAAGCGTTAAAGTATTAAATTTGCAGTAAGCCAATGCATTCAGTAGAAACGTCACTGACACAGCAGACAGAATTTTCCTCTTTAGCTTTACCAGGCCTTCTTTTATCAGTACAGAGAGGAAAAGAGATATTCATGTTAATGAATCCCTGCCTGGGATTTGTATATGTTTAGTGGTTATCACGAAAGCAAACAAGCAAAACCCCAAACTAAGTCATATAAAGTACATAAAAGTGTGAATAAGTGCATGTGGAAATTTTATTTTTGGTCATCCAAAAGAGGAAAATAAATTCATTACATTCCTTATCAAATAATTAAAACTACACATAACTGCGAGTTCAAATACTGCCCAGGTAGCCTACCGTATTCCATCAGTCAATTGCACTTAATCAATTTGTTAAAATATATATTTATATATTTAAAATATATATCTTCACTTTCAAAATGCAATCCTGTCATTCTTGGTTAAAGGGAACATTAGAAGGTTTTTGAAAGTGCTATCATGCATTCGTGACTACTTTCTAAAATGAACATACCAAAAAAATGTAATACTGGTTGAGATGCTCTATCCTAGACCAACACTCATTTAATCATTAATTTAATAGGATTATACCATTCCAAGTCTGCTGATGGCCTACCCACATCCATTAAAAACAATGAAATTGCCACGTGGTCTACACTTCTTGCCAAAATAAATAAATAAATAAAGTGTAAGTCCCTAATATCAGTATTTTACTTCACTAGATCTCAGCACATTCTTCTCTGCAAAGACCTTAGCAGACAGGGACAACAGGTTTTCAGATGCCAGTTTTGCTGCCTCTCTGCAATGAGTCTAGCGTAAGTTGACAGGCACAGAGGACAGGCACAGTCAGGATGCTCATTACATTGGCATCCAGTGCAAGCAGCCTCTTGGGTCTGCTGTTAGCAGTTTTCAGCTGCTTTGTAAAACATGAGCTTACTGGTCTGTCCTTCTAGAATGTTAAATAAATAGAAAGACAGATAAATGAGAGAGAAGACAGACAAACGCCTGATCCAGAGCACTAGAGAGAAGAAACTATACTGTATCCTACGCTTCTCCATTCTTTGACTAGTTTCTTTCATGTTCTTTGTTAGTTTGCCACTAACATTGTGAGAACATACAAGCCGGATAACATGTAGGACCAACATAAGTGATCTAATTCAAAAGAATATCCCTAGTGGACGTTCTTTTCTTCTTTTACAGAGAAACTAGTGTTGAAGAGAGATTAACATACTGAACATCTGTGGGAGATCTCATCCACTCATCCAGTTATTCTAAAGGGAGCTTTATCCATGATTTATGATTTTTTTTTAATAAGCCTTATAAATATGCATAATAAAACTGAGGGTTTCAAAGTCTTTCTAGCAGCAAAAGTACGATTAGAAATAGATTTTTCATTTAGAGATTAAAAAATACTTTTATAATTATTTTTCAAACTTTAGAGCTTTCGTAGCTGTGGAGAACAGCCTTGTAGCAAAGCAGATTTTTATGACCTGAAAGAGCTCTCAGCATATGGATAAGTTAAATGCTTAAAATATTTTGAACCTTTTTAGAAAACAAAAACATCTACTCTTCTCAGCATTTAGTAAGAATTTAAAAAATAATGGAATTTCAAGACACACCATAGAACTCTGCACTACTGCAGCAATATGCTGTTCTAAGCTTTGATCTCCAGAACAAACTAAATTATTTTACTGCTACAAGGGGCACCAAAAATTCCCGTTGAAGCATGTCAGTAATGAAGTTACGTCAACTGACTGTCTGAGGTCAATATTAGTACTTGGTAGTATACCACAGCTTGTTTTAATAAAAACGCAAGAAAAACAGTAAAATTGGTCAATTTAATTAGATAAAATGTGGAAACACCAGTAACATGCTTAAAAAACATAAAGGAAATCATGATATTGTTCCACCATACATGAATGCATAGGAGTTTATTTGCCACGCTTGTAAATTATCAACTGGCTATTTGAATGAGGTAGGCAAAAAGTGAAAAAAACAACAGTGTGATTTAGGTAACCATGCTATGGCTGGCAGATTACGAATAGCAAACACGTCAAGCAATAAACAGTGATTAGTTGCTGAGCAATTCAGTGTGTGAAATATGTTCTGAAATTCTACAGAAAACAAACTGAATACGACAAAGGAGAAAGCAAACAACGTATTTGGATAGAGGGACAAATTTGTCCCCTGCAAGTCATGTAAAGTCAATCTTCCTTCTGCCTGTGCCTGGCAAGGCTTCAATAGAAGCATCTTGTTGGATTTCAAGCACAACGTTCTGGGAAAGATTTGGACCAGGAACAGAATAGCAGTAAAGTGATCAGAGGTGCTAACCCCATGATCCATGAAAAACAATTGCAAAAGCGATGCCTATTAAATCAGGCTAAGACAAGATTAGATGCTGGGATAAGCTTTATCTTCCACAAAATACTATCACAGAGAAAAAGCAAATTAAATGTTCTGCATAGCAATTATAGACAGCTTGAAAAAATAATAATAATAATAAAACAATTGTATATGGCAGCAAGAAAAGCTTATGTTAGGTGTAAGTGGAATTTCTTAACTGTAGCTCTACTTAAATACAGAAAAAGGTTACCTAGAAGTTTTGTTAAGACCAGCTTGGACAAACATCTGTCAGAAGTGGTTTAGACTCAGCTGATCCTGCCCTGGGGTGAGCAGGTGGGCTGGCCAGCTTTGTCATCTGTCTTCAGAAGCTGCTTTGTGATTTGTATACAAAACTGCAAGAATATTTAGAGTATACAAATCATTATTCAAGCCAATCTATTCACAGGAATTCACAAGCATGCTTTTATTTAAGTCAGACAAACAAATAGCTAGAACTATGCAGTTCTGCTCAGCTGGTGCTGGACATTATTACCATATGTAGCAGTTCTCCAGATACTAGCATAAGACTGCTATAAATATGCCTAACAGCTGGTGATAGCATGTAAGGCAGAGGGCTACGCAAGCCATAAGATGAACATCCACTCAGAAGCAGTCCTACCAGCACTTCAGGTCTGGCAGCAGTAACACAGCGAGGCAAGGCAGAGTTTTGGCTGTGGCCAGCCAGAGCTCATAATTAACTCTATGGCAGCAACATTGCTCCGTGCAATTAAAGTGCCACACGTTCCTTGAAAACCCCCAGATTCTCATTGCTATGCCACCTCAGCCAACAAATCATCTTTTTAAAGCAAGTAACACGCAGAACCGTAGTATTGTTCAAACAGATATTTAAAAACATTTCTGCATGAGCGTTTGTAAATCCAGATGCTGTGGTTACTGAGGATGGCTGTTAATGGTCTCCCAGGCAGAAGATGCTTCAGTATATCAGTATATTAACTTCAGTATATTCAGTATATTAATGTTTCAGTAGCAAAAACTGGAAATTCTTGTATTTTTAGATGAGCCCTGGGGACGTTTGTTTGCTACTTCTGAACACCAGCCTACCTTGGTCTACCATGGCCTCAGGGGTAGGTGCAGAGGGGGAGTTACACTAGAGCACTATCGCACTAATGAAACTCCGTAAAAACAAGCATCTCAGAGACAGGACTGACATTAAGAACTTCTGGCTTCAGCTCAGAAATATGACCTCAGCTGTTCTCCTCCAGCAATAAGTGAACGTTATGAATATCAGCTTACCATAACAGTTTTGAAGTCCTGTCTTTAAATTATCATGTTATGCCTTTTCTGTTGTACTATCCAAAAATCAGATATTCTCAGAAGCGTCTGTATAAAATACTTTTATAAAGAGTATTTGAAACACAGGTACTGGGGAACCAGAGCTACAGCTCATGTGCCCAACGGAGTCCAGGCCTCAGACTATTCAGATTCTGTTTGTGTGCGCCATCGTCTTTTCAAACGCTGACGGATTACATTGCTTATTGACACCAACTGACAAAAACAGAGGAAGGTAATACCAGAATAATCAGATAAGCAGGAATAAAAGGTAATCAAGCCCCAGACAGATTATTATACTTCAGTTCTAATTAAGGGCTAAAACCTTTCCTAAGGAGATTGTCTGTTAATGCAATATTTTATGCAGACTTTAAACTTGTGCACCTGTCACTGCTTAACACCTAGCTCTAAGGTGTATGCTCTAGTGCCCCAAATAATGTTTGCTTCCAGACCTAATATTTATTAAGATTTGTTATTTTTGACAGTTATGGAAATCTCATTAAAGGCATTTGAAAATAAACATACTAAGCATTCACAGGTTGATATTTTAAGGTAGGAAATAATTAGTACCACCTACTGTTATCCAGAATTTCAGGATACTTGCTTCAGTTTTAGCAATTAGCCAAAGCATTTAGGTCCAGATTTTTAAAGATATTAAGGCCGATTTTTCCTAAAGAGAATTCGCATCCATCAAAGGTCTATGCTTTTTTTGCAAGATAGCGTCATTAAATGTTCTTAAACAACTGGATCGTTCTATGCAAATATGAAGGATTAAATAACTGTTCTAAGGAGAACTTCCATTTTGTATTTTCTAAGGAAATAAAGAGAAAAAAGTGACCCAGGTATTTCAAAACAGACATCTAGAGATCATTAGCTTCTACACGTGTCTAGACGCCACTGAGACCTTAACATTTGGCTCCAGAATCAATTAGTTTATCGTACTAGAATATTTTAATCAACTTTCACAAACTGGAGCAATTTATTTTGAACTAATTCACGTATAATTTACCAGTCAAGGATTTACTTCACGTTTAAGACTTCATTACTTTATGATAGCACTTATAGGACAAGATGCACTTTTTTTTAATAGTCTCTTGGAATTTTGTTTGGGCCTCTAGATGAATCCCAAAGTTATGATTGGATTTCCCATTCAGTGAAATATTGAATCATTTAAGCTATCCAGGCCTTGAATCTGCTCACATACAGTCACGTGAATTTCACGCAAGGCAAAATTTGAAACAATGAATAAGTCATTTAAGTCATAGTAAATAATGATATAATAAATTTAAAATATATAGCTGTGACAGATAAGATCTGTAGTTCAGGGTTGTTTAAGTTGAAAAAAAAATCGCCCCCCCGAAAACACTTCAGTAAGAACAATCCAATTCTGCTTCTGTGAAATAACCCACAGAGCATATGCATTTTGAATTCTTTCACACAGTTTTGCAGCGGCTCTGAGAGGATGTATCCCTTCAGTCACAGAACTAAACTGTTTTCACATGGTTTTCAGACCTGCATCACATTTGCAGCGCAAACATATTTTACTCTTTGTGCAGCATTTTTTGAGAGCGCTGCATGCTGTGACACAGCCCTTCTCCCACACTTCCTCACAGGTAAAGCTCATTGGCACAAGCATTTTGTCCTTTAAGCATTTAGGCAATGCCACCAAAAGAAAGGATCAAAAGGAAGCTTGTTACTTTCTACTAAAGAAACAGATGTTCCAAGTATGAATACAGTAGGTGTTGGGTACGCCACAACTGTAGGACATGCAATGTCATCTTTCACCATACAATAGAAAGAACAATACAGCTCTCCTGTCAGTTTATTGCTAGCTTCTTGACTTATGTCTTAAATGTTATCCAGTGAACCATCCTATATTTCAAGTTGCTGAAAATATTCTATAATTCAATTTTTGCCTAAATTTTGCCAATTTTTCAGCCTTCATCATTTTTCTTTTAATACACTTTTCTCCTCACAACTTCTCATTCCTGCACTGGTAGAGAAGAAAGCACAGGCACCTCCCAGCACCGTTCCCAAGCCCTATACAAAGGCACCTACTTGGTAAAAGCTACCGTGATACACAGCTTAATTCTGTCTAAAACCTGTTACAAAGAGATGCAGAAGCATCAAGTGCATCTATTCCTGATGCACCTTTGGAGTAACTGGCAGCCTTTGCCATTAGTGTTCCAGGATCAGGAATTCATGTCTGTGTGCTCCAGGGACCTAATTCTTGGTTTTCTGTGCACCTGCTGTAGCTTTTGGGCCATTAGATTGGATATTTTTTCACTTCATTTCTTTTCTCAATTAAGGTAATAGCAAGTTTTGCTTAGAATTGCTGGCACAAGGTGTAATTATGATGACAAAACAATTTTAGAGTGTTACTGTAGCTGTACTGTATGTGGTTAGCAAATTAGTTATCTCGCAAATCAGAATGCCCATCAAGTCCAAGTATTTCTGGATTGCCTGCAGTAATTACCATTTTGTTCTTGCAGTGATTTTTTCCAAATAGAAAATTCTGTCGCCGGTGTTCTACTTATTAACATTGGGGGTTACATGTGTTTCCTCCCTGCTTATTGCAGGAAATAACGAGTACTGAAAGTGTGAAAGGAAATAACTGCTGGTAAGGACAACTATAAATGCAAAATAGCTTTCACTGTCTGGTTTAAATAATGATTGAACGTCCCTCTTAGGGACTTTCTTCATTCAGTCTAGTGACCAGTCGAAGTTTAAATGTTCAGCAATTGTTCAGCAACGTGGAGCACAAAGGTAAAATAGTCCCATGGAGCCAACTATGTCAGTAGACAAAACAGAATTTCAATCATTACAGAATAAGTCTCATCTGGAGCAAAGCAAAACCATTAACAGCCTTACAGTCTAAGCATTTTGTGCTTTTACTGTTTGAACTTCTGCTGCTCAGTTCCTCCTCACCAGTTTCCAAACGCAGCTCTGGTGCTAAACAGATTCATTTAGGAAAGGCACTGTCCTCATCTATAAGTGCACACATTTGTCTTAGTCAGCCTGAACTACTTGTTGATGTGCTTAAAGCTGTGCAACATCTGTGGGCAGGAGTAAGATTCTTTCTCGCATTCATCCTGGATTATTACAGGTATTCAGATGCAGCATTTGTCTCAAGAATGAACATAAAAGTGGCAGTGTTAGTCCAAAACTATCCACTTTGCTGCTGAAATGTCTCCATCTCAACTCTGAGACATTATTATAAAGACCTAATAAGTTCCAGAGGACTTTTTCACAAGGAAAAATAACTCATTTCTAGTACTCAGGCCCAGCTATTTTTCACACCTGCTGAATACAATACAATATACTACCCACACAATAAGGCTTTTAAAATTAAAAAAAAAAAAGTGATGAATTAGAATGTCAAGTATAGTCTGCGCCAGAAGAAAAAGAAAAAGAAAAAGAAAAAGAAACAATTTATACCTGTCCTGTGCAAAAAAAAGGAAGAAAAATACAGACTAGTCTCATGATCTCTGAATCCATACGACGTTATACCCTGATTAAAATTGTTCATAAACTATTTAATAGAGATTTTTTTTAACTAGCATTAATTTCCTTTTAATTAGCTTGCTATACTGTTTTTCCTAATCAGCATCATTAATTTAATCCAGTCAAACGATGAGTACAATTTGTGAACTAAATTCTACATTCAATTTTACTCAAGCAAACCCGGTCTAAAAAACAAAAAGCAAAATTTGACTGTGTTATTTGCAAATACAGCTCTGAACAAACATAGACATTTTAACAGTTCAGCCAAGCAGAAAGAGTGTTAGGTTTCTTTCCAAGTTTATTCATTTCAGAATATTCTTTAGCAAATTCAATACCTGGACTAGCTATTCTTTATTTAAATATCATCAGTTGCAATCCACTAAATCTATTTATGTTTTACTTCATCATTTGGAATACAATTCTATCATAAACTTCTCAAAGGAAAACTTTCATCATATCTTTGAAAATAGAAGGTTGGACTAGAACTCCATATCACTTCTGTTTTATAATGAAGATCTGTTAACCTCTTTAGAACTATTAAAGTCATCGATATTCTATAAAATAAACTAGCAAAGAGAAAAAAACTGTACTAGTAGAGGCTGAAATCTTCTATTGTTGATCTAGTTGCATGTTTGTAAAAATGTTTATGTATTTCATAACAGAAATGTCTGTCCTAAAATGATCATCTTGCAAGAGATACGTTCCAGTAAGATTTTCTGTACAATATCTAAAAGATTTAATTCTTCCTTAGTTGCAGATTGTGACTTCAATAAGCTGCTCTAACTTTAGTGCATCACTCAACCTGCTGTAAGTCATCTAAAATCCGTAACTGGATTCTGTGACACAGAAGAAATTACTGCTCACTGTTATACCATTTTCTCTTTAAGGTTTGCAAGTCTGATGGACCTCTGCTTATGGGCTGAGATCCCCATCACAGGGCAGAAAACAAAGGTTTTCATCAGATAATATTTTTTTGTCCTTGGATTTACTGCAGGTGTCAAAGGCAACTATTACAAGATTATTTTAAATAAGTTGACTATTTATTCTGTGGCAAGGTTTTTCCATTGCTCTCTGACATAGATGTGTAAAACAAACCAACCAGCCATATAGAATCTACAGAAAGGACTTTGTTAACAGAAGAAAAAAAAAAAGTTTCTAAAACTTAACGATCACTTTTCTAATTAAAAAAAATATATAAAGTTAGGAACCTCACAGAAGCTTTTTCAATAACCTGTCTCCCACATTCTCCAGTAGCTTTTCAGGAACAGGACCTACATGTGTGTATACATATATATATATATATATATAAAAGTAGGATTAGATATATATAATATCTATACATACATACACACACAGCAAATGGGGTCAGAACAGATCTTGAACAAAGATCAAGAGATGTTACAGGAAGAGCAGGGAACTCTAAGATCTATCTGCACCTGAAAGAACATGATCTCAGGCCAGACAAACTGTAGCCAACAGAGTGTGGCAACCAATACCTCTCCCCCCGTCTCATTCTCTGAAATTCCTTTTTTTTCCTAGGAAAGGGACAGACAAAGAAACTCTAACCCCAAAATAATCTGTGTGCAAGAAGAAATGGAAATGAGTATAATCTGGACATGTGAAACACATTTTGTTAATGTTGCAGTAGGACTGTAAATCACATTTCGAAGTGATATTGTCATTAATGACATCATGCAGCAAACGTACTACAGCAATTACCACAGCTCCCTCTGCTCTTTGAATTCTCAGCCTTTTCCCGACACTGGCAGTTCCGCACAAGCCTTCACCCCTCATTCTGCAGCAATCGACAACAGACTAACAAACTTTGTGTACTTTTGGCCAGCTCTTCCTCTGACTGCTGCAACAAAGTACACGTCTCTGAGGATTTTTTTCATAGTCTTGGTGCTACGACACTTTCTAATTAATGCAGCTCTACATCAGACTGCATGAGACCACCCCCTTTTCAGCATCCAGTTCTCAGGTGCCTGTAGCACACCGCAGTATTTGTTCTGTAATGCTAAACCCCACAATGTGCTGCACCTGGCATGCATGCAACTTCTGCGGGACTTTGACTTACTCTCGTGGTGCGGGTCCACATGGACAGTCACTGCTCATGGTACACAAACTCTACATATTTTAACAAGAACGTGTTACGTATGTGCTTACTGAAATTGCACATTTGCAGCCTTAGTTTTGTTGAAATGCCCATTTCTTCCTAACTCCTTCCTTCCATTTTTACCCTATTGCAGCTATTCTGACAGGAAAGTCATTGATAGCTTTTCGCTAAGTCTGAAATCTTAATGTGCCTAGTCTTTTCCACCCCTGCAGGAGAGGGAAGATAATGTCTCCTTCATAAAGGACAAATCAATAACTGTGCCATTCCAGCTAGATGCTTGGTGAAGATCTTCAAGAACACGTTGTGTATGTGCCCCTTGGTAGGTTATTGCAGTGCTTTACTGTTGTTCTTTAGAGCTTTGCCTGATGTCAAATTACAGCAGAAGTGGTTTATTGAAGCACCCTGCTCACTATCTGTAACACAGCAGGAAGAGTTTAATTCTTACCTCTCACCTATCTGAAAACTCTCAGGACAAAAAAAAGACAGCTCTGGGTCTAGACAAATTCAGCCTCAACTGCAACCTTTCCTCACAGGGCATGATCTAGGGGTGATGGTTCTCAGATTCTGTCTCTTCTCAACCTCTGTTTAGTCCTTATCTTATCCACACACAGGAGATGGAGACCACATCTGAAGCCTTATGAGAGCAGAAGAAATAATTTGGATTAATAATAATAATAATTCTACAGAGTATTCTGGCTTCTATTTTTGATTCAACACAATCCTCTCTCTGATTTTAGGTCAAGTTAAAAATATCCAAATTAAACTGCTTAATTACTTGGAAAAAGGTAAACAAAACTTCCAGGAAAGAAACTGTGGTCAGGAGCATGAATGTAGCTTAATGACACAAAAAACAAGGCAGAGAGGCAGGTGGAGCAGAGCACTTCATGAAATTTGAACTCAGATGGAAATCAGGGTCAAAAATACTTTTTAAAATGAAAAATTAATAAATAATTATATTTTGCTATCTTTATTACAGCCACTGAAAACAAACCATAAGACAAAACACCAGGACTGCTCTTCATGCATAGCCAAGTCTCATTCTATTACCCTCATTGTACAAATGCAGAACCTGCAGCACATTTGGCAATCTGCCTAGAAGTAACACTTTTTTATTGATTCTTATTGACCTGGTGTAAGTATGGCACCATACTTAAAGTGTGAAGAAATTTTGATTAAAAACAACAAAAACAACAAGGATGCTGTAAAGAAAACTTCCCCTTACACCACCCTCCATAAGCTGACTAAGCTGCCAAGGAAAATGGAGAACACTGAAGGCAGAGCAGTGCACACTAAGGACACATCCATTCGTTGAGCTGAAGGTTTTGAGGCAAATACCAGAGGGCTCGCTCACACAGGGGGTGTTACATACCATTTTGCATGTCATGGAGTGAAACTGTGGGAAGCAACTGGTGACTGACTCACAACACAACATTAACATCACTGATAACGTCTTTGACCTTGGTTGGCCATGTACAGCTGGCTCTGTTGTGAGCTAAAACACCATAAATATTTTCCTTGAAGTGTCAGGGGATATTTTTTTATTATTATTATTTTTTCTTTTTGCTTTCTTGTATTGGCAAGTTGGCTTGGAAAATAAATTAAAATCTAAAATAAAAGACAGATGAAGTGCGGCTCTTTTGACAAGAACAATTCTTTTTGGACCAAATTCCAGAAATAGAGAATATTTTTAGCTAAAGTGTACTTGGGATACTGCTTTATACTATCATGTTTTACTACAACTTCCATTAGTATTGCATGTTGTCTGCTGTAATAATGCTCTGATCAATAGCCTGGACAGCAGGCAAATAAGCAGGAACCACAAGGAGCAAATTAAAATGCAAAATTTGCACTCTGAAGACCAGAAGGCTTGAGAGCCTTCCTACACACATCAGTTAAGATCATTATTTCTACACCAAATTTAAGATGCACGTTTACAGATTGTTTTGCTGCATCTTTCAAAGCCGTTCTAAAAATCTACTCAACAGGAATCAAATTTTTGCTCCATCTTAACTTACGGAATGGCTTCTGCCTGATCATACCAGAAATTACACCTGAGCGACCAGGAATTAAATTTTCACCCTAAAGCATTTCCTGAACTACGATCACATGAAAAGGTGGCACATTTTACACTTGCAGCATAGCAATCACACCTGTTCTCTCAAAAGCTCTTTTCATTAACAATTTGAGGCACTGGTTTGTTGAAAAGTGACTATTTGGTGAAGCAGGCAAGGCAAGAATTTCACAGTGATTGCGGCATCACGATGCTCCCTTGCTGGCTGTGGTTTGACATTACTAAGCCATGGACAGCATCTCAGTTTCTCAAATTTGTATCCTTATTCTCCTTTCCTGCTGTACCAATTCTTCAGCGCTACTGTGGCAACTGTTTGCATGGCTACAGCTTGACCTGGCAGAAACCCAGAGAGGTACAATTATAGATTTTTTTTATTATTCTTTTTAAAGCCAGTTTCACAGCCCAGATCCTAGATGTGGCTGCCCAAATCACACTAGCACAACTGCAGAGGTGACATGAGGACACAGAAAGCAGAGACAGGCCGCAGCATCGCAAAGGGCAGCATCACTGCCAAACCCTGTTTAACATGAAACCACAGCCACAGGGAGACTTGCGTCAGAAATGGAGATGTGTCCTCCGCTCCTGCCCTACACCTCCGTGACTCACCAGCCCACTGCTTGTTGGGCTGGGCTGCAAACTGGGAATATACAACTGAAACAACCTGTGTTAGAAACATCCTTCTCCCTTGTTTGAGAAAGGTTCAATAATTCTGTAGAACAGAGAAGGGATATTCAGGAATTCATTTTTAAATCCAAGGCCACTGCAATGATGCCATTTTCATCGCAGCCCTGTGGCTATCCTGGCAGAACTCGAGGCTGGTAGCCTGGGGCTCCAGGAAGGGAACCAGCTGTCGCAAGGCAAACATCTGGGAGCTCAGCAGCTCCCCGGGGCACTCCGTGGCACCATCCTGCTGTCTGCTCAGCAGCAAGCCTGCCCGAGCTGGTGGGGCAGCCTTACCGGACAAAGACTACCGCATTAACCTGAATGATCTTGAAAGTCAACCTACAGAAAATAGCTTTCAGGTCTCAGTTTATACAACACAAAGCCTCAACTTTAATGAAATAGTACAAGACGTAACATCTAGAGAATGGGCATTGGACCAGCTCCGAAACAATCTACCTTTGTAGAGAACACCGGTACATCAGCCGAGAGCTTTTAACATCAGCTTGGCCTGAGTATTCCTTCACAAGTGACAATTTGTCAACAATACCTGATAACACGTCATTGCATTTAGGAACACGTTTACAGGAGTGTCCTACTGCTTTCTACTGATCCATTTCTAGCATTATCATCTCCTAAATCTTTAGCTAGGTACTTTCAGTCATTGATCCAAGATAGCAGTTCTTTCAGCTATGACAATAATCTATGGGATAAATTAGGTCTCATTAGGCTGATTGTAGGGAGACAAGTGCAAAAGGAGATCGTTTATAAATTAGTCAGGCAGAGAATATTCCAAGCACATTTCCAGCACCACTGATTAGGCTGAAAAATTCACTAGCAGGAAATAAAGCCTAAAGAAAAAATCAATCAGGCTTACTAATTAATGGCAAATGAGCATTTATCCGCAATTGTTTCCTTAACAGCAACCTCTCTTAGTCTTCAAAATATCATAAAACAGTTATTGTTTATATTTTGGCAATACTCAATCCTAATGAGGATTAAGAAATCATTATTCAAGACGTTATACAAGCACAAACAGTCATACTCTGAACTGTAGTACAGGGCAAAATAGGATTTGAGATAGAAAGACAGGAGCCAGGAAAACCATTCACAGTGATATGAGAAGGTCCAGACTTCTCGTTGTGTGCCTGTCTCAATCTCTCAGTAGGAACAGCATAGGAGAGGAAACCAGAAGGAACATGGCAAAGAGCCCAAGGGAATGAAGAGGAAGTACAGGAAGAAGGAAATGCATGGATCCTGCATTTTGCAGCACATAAGATGCAGTCTCTAGATGCCTGTTAGCACAGCTCTGTGCAGGAAGTTTGTACACATTGTTTTCCAGGAGCCACAGCTTCATTTCAAGGCATGCGCAATACAGGGGACTCAAAGGGCACTTTTGAGCATCCTATAGACTGGAAAAGCAGCTGTGTGTTTTTCAGGCAGTGTTGGGTCCCAGCTAATGAGCACAGTGCTTGGCTAGCACAGCTTTACTGCTCCGTCAGCCTGGAGCACCGGGAACACAAATTCATTTCTCTCAGGAGAGGGAGCAAATACAAACCTCCTGCCCGGGGAAATCCAGCACAGCCCCCCACCCCTCACCCCATCCTACCTTCTTCTCCCTTTCTTTCTGGATGAGGTTTGAGCTTTGGAGAACACAGATACCCCAAGGTGCTACAAAATGCTCCTTGTGCCCCATCCTTCCCCCTCTTGCTCACTTTACCCCTGAAAATCATTGTAACCATCCAGTATCCTAAATGCAATTATACATTTATATATATATATGTTAACTGTAGGCTTGACTTTGAATTCAACATTGCGTTCATATCATCATTTGAAGTTTATTATGCAGCTGAAATTCTTTGCAATTCCATACTGTATTTGTTTTTATTCATCACACTTATGTTTCAAAACAAACAAACAAAAAAACCAACATCTAAATCTTGTCCCTAAGATGAAAGCATCCATCATTTCACACATAAACAGTTCTATAACTTCTCCCAGGGAAGAAGAAATAGTCTTTTTTGTATGATTCACAAAAGGGGATAATAAGAGTTTTGCACATTTACGCTGTTAATAGCTTTTCTACAGACACCAAATGATGACAGAACATGCTGCTGCCTTCCGTGGTCCAATTAATACAGGCCAGCAGAGACATCCCACTTTGCTCCAGTGTATTCTGGGCATGTGATTTCGTCTTCCCCACAGTCGTTTTATGTTTACCTACCACAGAAGTCGTTTTTAAAGAGAAAAGAACCGACAGAATAAGCTTAAAGGCAGCTCCTCAATACGGCAGTTTGCAATGTCTTACTTGAGTTCATTTGTGTTACAGCAACGGTCTGCAAACTAATAGAGACATTTACAAATAGAAACAGGTTCACATAAAATTTTAAGTATTGAAAAAGCATGAGAAGCTTTTTGGAAAAAGCATCAGCAATCAAGTTAAGGACTGCTATTTATACAGAATGTTATATTGAACACTTTAAGAAGTGTGCCTGTGAGAATTTTTAGTAGATTTGTGCCTTCATACTTTAAAAGAGCCTTTAAAAAGATAATTATACAATAATTAATACTCCTTTAATAGTTGGTATGATGTTCATGACAAAGAGCTGCTAATGAAGGAAATCTAGAAACAAAAGTATAATCTACAGTTTGATTAAAATTATATATTTTTTCTGATCTGTTTTCAGCAAGTCATAAATATACATAAGATAGACAGAACTGTGAACTTCCTCGGTTTTATTCCCTTTTGTTAATTTGTTTTCCAATGCCTGCTTGTTTTCCTATAGAGCAGGCTTCAGCGAGAAATTATTTTTTTCCCACTTTTTCATACATTCTGTAATATTCTTGCTTGCACAGAGTCACTTTATCACTTTGACTTGAGCAGCTAGTTAGTGTTTGTTCAAGACATTTCATATTGTTTCTGTGTTGTGGAAAAAGACTCATGGGATCAAATACCCTGTTCCTCTGGATAGAAGATAAACCCATTGCACAAGGTGGTGCTGGTCTTTAAAGTGAGGGCAGGACCTAACTCAGCTCCCTTATTTGCAGATACAGGCAACTGCCTCACAGGTTTCTGCTCTGTAATATTCACATGCACACACTTGAGTCTCCTCAGTTTGTGCAGAAGAGATATCCCAAACAAGTATACTCTGACACCTCTGCTGATTTTGTCTTGCACACTTTTCAAGCAAAGCCTTTACCCACACAATGCAAATAAACTATGCAACTTTAAATTTGCCTTAGTTTGGAGAGGGGATGTATATCCTTTTGGCCAGGTAGAAGCACTGCTGTTTCATAAAGAATCAAATGTTTCTCACCGGTGTTGTTAAATGAAGCATCAGTACATAGATCAATCTTACTGATGTTTACCTCACTTGATTCTTAGCAGACACAAGAACAGGAATTAGCCCTTAAATTGAAGAACAAGATTCACAAGCTGGCCTGATCCAGAATCCGTTGTGTTGTCTATCAGGCAATTCAAACCCGTGAAGGCAGCAGGCAGCTCTTGTGTTTGTGCTCATCAAGAAATAAACCATGCACCAGAAGTACTCAGGACAACTTTTGTTCTCATTTCCAGAACCACACAAACACGTTTTGTTACATTATTATAAATCATTACTGATTTTAAAGTAAATTTTGTAATCATTAAAAAAACAGTGTTAATGCATTACCTGTGCACGCTGTTTTCATCGTAATAATTTGCCTGTAACTACCTCTTTGGAGGCTGACAAGATTTTGGATCTAGAGCTCAATGTATGTTCATTAGCAGTGCATGTTATTATCACACTTAAGGGGACATTCTGTTTCCTGTAGACTGTGCCTACTCTGCCATGGTGTGGCTGAGTATGTTTGTCAGCTACAAGGGCAATTATTGGGGTCACTGCCATTTGCTGTTTGCATACTTTACAACAAGCAGTATAGACCATCATTTTGCCTCTGTGTATTTCAATAAAAGCCATGAAAGCAAACAGCATTTTCTATTTTATGTAGCAAAACCGGAGCAATTATAAGAATGAAACTGTCATAAATCTAAATGTTTAGAGATAGCAAAGCAGCAGCTGGGGAAATATGCATATGCACATACACAAATATTCAGTTCTAAATACAAAAGTGTTCTTCTTTAGTGAATGAGAAAAATGCCAAGTTATATTGAATTGATCAGCAACCTGATCTGAATACAAGTTTTCTGCAAACCAGTGATACTGAAGATATTGAAATAAAAGCATCAGGGAGAGAATACATTTTGCTTAATTATACTGAGACACTTTTATTGCAAAAAACATTTTTTTGCAGATAAATCTTAGAACTTGGAGTGCAAGGACATAAAGGGGGAACATTCTAAAGATTTATTTTTTTTTCTAGCCAAGGAAAACAGTGATCTTTGTTTCTTCCTATTTTATAGGCACATATCAGGACAGATCTTGACTACACAAGCAAAATTCCAAATGAATTTGAGCCTACTAGTGCAAAGGGACACTACATGGTGCAAACATGCTGCATTGACCACCAGCACACAAATCCCTTTTTTGTAATAATTTTCAATCTGCTACAGAAACTACATTTACTGAAAATATTGCCCAAGCCTGCCAGATGCCACCCAGCGTGGAGAAGGAGGTTGTATCCTTTTGTTTAGTCAAAAAACTGAATGTCTCTGAGATGAGCAGTGAGACAGGCTACTGCAATTTATTCCTCATGTGTTCATATTGTGCTAAAAACTGTGCTGAAGATTATGTTAAAGCTCCAAAACCCCTCTTTCAGTGTACATGGTTTCAGCTTTGCATTGATTACTGTTATTAAGCCCTCAGGCTACAAGGCATCTGACAGCTTGCTGCCATATATATTCAATACATGCTTCATAAGGCAACATCTGTCATGCCCCGTGGATATACCATACATATATTTACATTGAAGTTCCAGGATCAATAGCCTGACTTGAAAATGTAATTAATTTACCACTCAAAGGACAAGCATGTCTTATCATTTCAACCTTCCAAGTGCAGCCCCTAATTATTTTTTTTCTGTAGAGAATCAGAGGGGAAAAACATCTTACATGGATTAGTGCAAATTTAGAATCCTTTTTAGGCTAAAGAAACAGAGTGGTTTTGAGGAAATTAACTACTAAATATTTCACTGATTGTTGATTTTCATTTCAGTGATATAAGCTAGTAAAGAAATCCTTTACTTCCACACCAAAAAGATTATGACACAGGCACCAGAACTCCAGAGCAGGGGCAGCCAGCAGAACTAGCGAGGATGGTTAAAATCCTCCTGAAGAGGTACCTCAGTTTTGAAAAAGGCAAGTCCTTGAATACATTCAAAAAGAATTTAAAAGCATCTTTGTGTTTAAAAAGTGACTTAAATTCAGTCTGGAACATCCTGACTTGGGCTCAGTGAAGTAAGCAGGCCTTACGTACCTCTACACAAAACATTTTTTTCCTATGTTTTCTCCTGGATGTATCTAAGATTACGGTCTGATTGAAATTTTAGTAGGAGGAAGAGGAGAGTAGAGACAAGAAGATGAAATGTTTTCTTTCACATAGCAAACGTTCAAAGGTTAAACTAATTCCTGTTTCAGCAATAGCAAGACAACACAACTTCAACTTGCCCTTGTTAGACTACCCTGGAAATGCTGAGTTCACACTCAATCCTGCCTGTGAAAATAACAGTTTTTAAAGAAGTATCCACATCACACACATCATGTCATTATTTATTCTTGAATATCACTGTCTCACTTCACCACTCACCATTTTTACGCTTCTGCAGTCAGTGATAAGTTCAGATAATGGAGAATATGCCAGGACACGCACCTCCTGGCACTGAGCAGCTACTGCTTAAAAATAGACCATAAAGCATAAAAATAAGTTTAAGCTTTGGAATAAACATGGTCTCAAGTTCTTATTCTTCCTGCCACTAGCCATTTCAGCATGAAAGCAGTTTCCAAAAGCACCTGCAAAAGCAGCATAAAGGAATAAAACAAGTGAGAGCATCCAACAAGCCGAGGTTCGGCTTTGGTCAGAATAAAGGATTCTCAACAGCTCTCACCCAATGGCACCTTGTAACAGTCTACTCATTTTACATCACGTGCTGAATACCGGTATTTTGAAAGGTGCTGCAGTGAGGAAAAATGCAAACAGCGAGTAGAAACAGAGGAAATTTAAGAACTGTAGTAAGGAGAGAATCTTAAGGATAGTTCAGAAAGGAGGCAGCTTTCTGCCCTGAATTTTTCTGCAAGCAGAACACACTAAATTTGGATGTGGATTTGACAAGCATTTTTCATCATTAATTTTGAGTACTGTTGGATTCACTACAGGTTTGGATGCTATACCAGGGTTAGAAAAATTCTCTGAAATGGACACAAGAAAACCAGTGGAGTATCTGATGATTGAAACGTGATCCAGACCAAATGCTGTGAATTTTGCCCTCAAAGTTTTCACTTTTTTTTTTTTTTTGCAAGTTACTCTTGCGAAGTAACTCACTGTTACTGCTGTTAGCTGTGCTTCTCCTAAGACATGCATAGTCTATACACCAAACAACTCTTGGTACGAACAAGACCTTTTCTTGTATCAAGAACCCAAAGATAAACAGCTGTTCGAAAATGTACACAAAATGGTGTAGAATAACACTATAACAAACGGTGTAGAATAACACTATAAAACTCTCTCAGCCAGAGCTGAGCCAGGGCTCCCCCAAGAGTCCTGAAAGCTTAGAACGTGAGAATGGAGGATTTCAGAGCCTGGATCTTGAGAAGAGGACTTCTTAAGGACTTCAGTTCTCATGTTTTCACAGTTCCCAGTCAGCCTGCCAGACAGGCTGTTAAGAAATCAGCTCACCCATGCTTTCTCTCATTGTGCTAAAAGGGCTGCCAAGCATGGGGGAATAACGAGCTGACAGGATACCAGACCTATGGCCACAATTTACACACTTCCATAAAGCAATTACATTTTGAATGGTTTGAATATTCAAATACTTCTGCAATTGAAAAACGTTGGCAGAATATATTTCACCTGGCCAAACTGAATGACAGCTCAGCATGATCTACTTTTAAAAAGTGAAGGCCAATTAATATCATATTAGGAAATGTAAGGCCAGTTCTACATTTATATTTCTGTTTAAATGGGCTCATATCCTCCCACTTTCCCCATTGGCTCAGCTGGAAGTCAGATTTCATGCAGGAACCTTCTGCAGTGGTTCCTGTCAACAAAAAAAAAAAAATAATAATAATAATAATATCCCCACAAAACCAGAACACTTCTCTATTGGCAGAGTTGTAGTATAATTAAAATGAAAAAGAGCAACGCAATGAGTATACCCACCTTGGTATGGTGGATGAGCATACCCACCTTGATGGTAAAAATAATTAAAAAAATCTGTTTTGAAACCTTACTTTGTGTTTTGTGCTCCAGGACTGCTAGTACAAAGAGTATGTTCCTCCTCAGACAGTTAGTCCAAGGAAGAACAAAGTTGGTAACTATACACTATTTGGGAAATATATTGTACTTTTTCAGTTTACTAGGTTGTTTTCCAGAATGGAATGATTTCATTACTGAGTCCTATATATTCTTATGCTCATAGTTATTTTAGATGCATTTAATTTTAGTGGTGATAATACAGTTTGGAACTGTCTTTAAACATTGGTCCTGTACACACCTGTATGCAGGCAACTGGTGCTGTTATATTTATCTAGACACAACTCATTTCCATGTGCAGAAAAACAAGCAAGTACAGATATGAAGATAGGAATAGAGCTGACACTCGACTATAGGGACCCATCTGCATGATTACATTCAGCAGCCTGTGCAAACATGCTATATTAACTTCCTGTAGCATCAGTTTAGACCTTTCATCACCTAGACAGAAGTTTAAATTATTGCCCGTCTTCCTCGTACTTCAGTAAATATGAAGGCACCTGCCTGCCTCTCTGGAGGGGAGGAACACATCAATGCATTGAGCTTCTCTAATCACACGGGCTGTGCAGCAGCAAGGATTTACCTTAAAAATTATCCAAGAGGCATCAACTGGTATTGACTTTATGAGAAAAGGGCAGTTTGGCTGATACACTTCCATCTGTACTGAAGCGATGTTGCCACCTGAAGCTTCTAGGTGTGCTGCCTCATCTGGGGCATGAAGAGCTATGAAGCGTCGGTCAGGGGCTCAGTGACCAGTCACCAAGTGATGGCAAGAGCCCTATGGCAACTACTTCACTGATTTTCTTAGAGGCAGCATGTTTCCTTCTTGTTCTGCCAGTCTCTCCATTAGGCACTGCTGTCTTTGACAAAGAATTATTATTCTTTGTATCTCTTAATATTTACCATATTTAAGTCCAAAATATTAAAAGGGGTACACATGATATTATCAACCAAGGGATTCACTCCCACTCTTTGTAAAAAAAAAATATATATTTTTTTTTTAAACATGACATGCACTGTAATTAACTTCTTTGAAATCCGAGCAATCCAAGGGAATTTTAATATGGTCATGTTTACTTGCAATAACCTTATCAATCTTTACCAGTGATGACACTATTAATTATAACCTACTAATTTGTAAACAGGTGAATGTTTACTGTTCCTTTATTTTTTTCAAGAAAACCTCGAGAGGAAAGTTGAAATTTTATGTTTATTTGTTACTATCTTTTTAGTACTGTATCCCTTAAAAACATGTTTAAAATTTGAAAAGACCTAGAGGGATTAGAAAGGCATTAAGAAGTTCCCTGGGTGACCTAAGCTAATTGTAGCATCTCAGGTCATGTTTGCAGTCACAGGTCAAAATAGACTAAATCTGTCAGTACCTAAAAATTTGTATTTTAAACGGGTGTACAGGCATCTCAAATATGATGATGCTTCCTGTTCACTTGCCATTTTAATTCTTTCACAAGCTATTCAGATGGGTGTCTTCAAAACTGACACTGTTAAGTCACGGAAAAGTTGGGGAATAGAAGGGAATCTTTGCTTCTGTTCACAGCACATTGTTTCTGATGTTGACAAATAGGAAGGAAAAAGAAAAAAAACCTTTTGAAAGACACTTGAAAGTTTTTAAGTATGCCAGTGAAGCTATTCTTCATGGATTAAAACATTTGGTCTTTTCCTGGGAGAAATTTTACTGATGTATGATTCAACTTCTCTAGCTTTAGTACCAACAATAAATCCAGCATTATGCATTGTTAACACAGTAATTACACTTTCCACTTCATAAACCAGCCTGTCGTCATCTCGAGATCTGTGCCATCTGGAGGGCCAGCTGACAGCGCAGTCACCTGGGATCCAGTAGGAAGCTGAGCTTCAATTGCATATCTTGCTCACATTGTATTATACAAGCAAATAACAAATTTTGTCAAGCCATTCATAGTGCCTTGTATTGAAAACAAATTTTGTCAATTAAAATACAACTGAATGTTCATTTATTTAAACCAAGAAATGAATTATTCATGCTTTGAACATTCTTTATTCCAGACACCCTTTGTCTCTTCATCTAGAATGATGAGAATTAGCCTCAAAGGAAGGCCTTGCACGTTGCTATGCTTTTGGTATTCCTGATGGAAAATAAGATTTTCAAAAGGATCGGCCTAACTTCAGAGCAGGAACCACTTTTGAAATTGGAACAGGGCATACAGTCTGATTATATATTCTGAATTATTATGTTCCTCGTCAAGAACAGATCAGGGAAATAATAATACACCCAGAAAGTTATGCTTCAGTAAAGCCAGACTTCGGAGTGCATGAAGCCTTTTCAGACAGGCTCACAGATGCACTACCTTCTGCAGATTCCAGAGATGAAGCTTTCTTTTCAGTATTCCAGCAGCTCTAAGAGCTGCCCAAGCATGGCCATTCAACCACATAAACCCACTGCGTTCTCCACAGGTAGGTTCCTGCCTCTTCCTCCACACCCAGGAGAGGCAATGACATGCAGCCTCCACTCTGAATTCCTCCCCAGCTTTGCCATCTTCATGTCAGCAGCATGTGTTAATTCTTAGTTACAAGTTTTGAATCCTGCTGTAAGACAGTTTGACATTTCTTTACATTTTTTTTTAAACAACGACATGAAAAATTATCATCATAACGTACTTCCCAGTAGGATAAATCAATTAGTAACTAAAAATACAAAATCAGATTCAGATTTGTCAACCGATGCCAATGATGTCTCTGTGGAACCCACATGCTCTGCAGAATCAGCTGTTATTATGCATGTTCTGATAAAGTAACTTGATTTCTGTGCTTCAGCTGACAAAGTAGGTTTGCTTTTTTTTTCTTGGCCTCCTACTCTAAGTTCTTCATAAGACTATCAGCAAGTCTTCCATGTGAATAGCTTTTAACTGGCAAATTCTACTAAGCATGAAGAAAATGTGTGCTTCAGCCTTAGGTTACCTCTAATTAAAACAAAACAAAACACCATAAAGCATCATTTATTTAGTTAGCTGATATGACTGCATCTAGCTGGGGGGGGGACAAGTAGAAGCCAGAGAACATCTCTTGTGACATAATTCCTTCAAAATTTTGTCTAAAGCATGTTGCAGTATAGGAAGGATCTCTTTCCTAATCACTGAAGTGACTTGAATACCCTGGTGACAACCTCAGAGTCAAAGTGACTCAGTTCAAGCCATATCCATTTGCTCCTATACCTTTACAGTCGCTGACCATCTGTACTGAATAAGCACTATCTGTACTTTTAAAGCAATTACACAACAGCAGATCTTTGCCCCAGATTGCTTGCAACTGATCAATAGCAGTAAAACAACTTTTAACTTCTCAAGATTTACTGTAGACCAACTGATTATTTCCAGCATCCCAATAAATTCTGACCTCTTCCAAAAGCCTGCAGAACATCTTGGCTCAGACTGTGCAGCTTAATTAAACATCAGGAACTGTTACTACAATTTAGTATTTGTGCAAGCAAGATTTCAGAACCATGCAACATCTCATTATAGTGATATATGTGTGTATATATATATGTATGTACACACTTTTTGCTGGGACAGGACAATATTAAACTGAGATGAACACAAATGAACTGAGCTGTGCTTTGTACAAAGCATACTACCCAGAAGAGACCAAGCTATGGTAATAACAGTGCTGTTTCACCTGCACAGCCTCATTTGGAGTTCTGCAAGCACACTAATATTCACTGGGGTTTACTAGTGTGGAAAACAAGTCCATTTTGTGCGCAGTCCCATTTTCAGGTCTGCCTTCTATCCCATATAAATGTATCACACCTTCTACAAAAGGCTGGAAGCAATCTGACAGAGTTGCAAACTTGGGCAGACTTGCATCCTCTACCCAACATATTCACTACTGACTGCTCTTACAGCCAGCCCTAGGGAGCCATACGGCCCTTTGTTCTGACCCTGTGGTGTTGTGCTGAGAGCTCATTTTAAGAGCAAGAGGTTTTCAATTAAGCAGCTATTATCCAGAAATCATTCTGTTCAGTATCTCTTGAATAAAATGGGTGCTTGAGGAAAACTTTAAAAGACCACTGTGAGAAACAAAGCAAATAAATGATTTTCTTGGCTTTTTTCATTAACAGTTCTATAGCAAGTATAAGATGAACTCTCTCTCTCAAAAAAGGGGGGGAGGCAATCCAATAAAGTCACCAAATAGACATCTCTTTATTGCAGACTAGCACTCTGAATTAATAAGTTACAAAAAAGGCTCTCAGCTACAAAACGAATGTTCAGAACACATTCGGTTATAGGCATGATAGCAAAAACAGGAGAAAAAAAACCACAGACCTCAGTCTTCCAATATATTCACTAATATTGACATTTCCAGCAACGTTTATTCCACCAGCTCGGGACTTTCTTTCCCTATAAATAACTTTCAGGTTCCTAATTCTTCTCTGGCATCACATTCTCAAGATTACTCATTTATTAAAATAAAAAATAAATAAATAAAAAGAACACCCCAGTCTTATGCAGAAAGCAGTCATTATATTAAACATTTGTTCAACATTCAAATCAAGAATAAGGCAGATCAGCAAGGCAAGTGCCAAAGAAACATGAGACACTACTGAAGTTCTTCAAAAATCCCTTAGAAGTTATTGATGTCTGACCTCCTGCCGCATGACTGAAAAGCCTGAAGGGTTGGAGTGGATTTGTTATTGACCCTGGATGTTCTGTGTACAGGGACATTTGAGGTATTCTTAATAAATAAATCACTACATCTAAATTATTTTTAATCAGTGAAAATTGCAGTGGAAACTGCGGAGCCGTAGGAGGAATGGCTGCAGAGATGCTCTGGCAAAACCACAAAGCCATTAGATCTTCTCATAGGTTACCTTTTACATTGTAAATTGAGCCTTTCCAATGGAGCGTGTCATAGAAAAAAATCACATTACAGCCAACTCCACCAATTCCATTAATTAAGACCATCATTGTTTTATGTTAATAGCCTCTTTTCAGACAAATAACGATCTGGATAATGGATGAAAACAGCCTTAAATTACATTGAAAGTTTTTTATAGTGATTTGCTATGTTAATTAAATTTTACAAGGAAAACTTGCTAAGTTTTACAACAACTAGATGGTACTGTCCAAATAAATCGTGACATTCATGCTCATTTATCTGCTCATTAGACTGAGTATTCTATTTAAGCAACAAGTTATATTTAGAACAATAATTGTTAATCTTTATAAGAATTTAAAATAAAATTTTTTTTCTTAAAAAGATCCTTTGCTAAAACAAAGGTTAAAACAAATTCCACCTAATTTCAAGTATTGACAGAGAAATTCTAGCCTTACAAATTCTATGGCAAAATTCCAGGTGACTTCAACAGAACCAGGGTTTGACTCACAATGCCAGAGTTCGTTAGTAGGATTATATAAGTTTCCCCAACCTTTGGCTTCTTTAGTCTCTCTCCCTGCTTTGCTAAAGCACAGAAATGGATTTTTTGTAATATTCAAAGAAAGACTATTAACATTGTCCAGAAGACAGTTGGGTTTGATCACATTCTTTCTCCAACGTAAGTAGGAGGAATTCCAGGTACTTTACTGCTCAGCATTTTCGAAACTGCCTGATAGTAAGAAAGGAGACAACATACTAATGAAGAAACCATCAGAGAGTCAATTTTCAAAATCCTTCAAGCAGTATATGTACAAGAGGGTGGAATAAAGATAAGATGGCACTTCCGAGAGGGCTGAAATTAGCTGACATGCTAGAGGTATTTTTGAAGAAGAAATTTGCCTCTACCATTTTTTTAACCTATATTTTATATCCATATTTATATGTACAGATGTAGAGTTTAAATTATTGCCCAGTGAGTAACACGGCCAGTGTAACGGACAGCATTTGGTGTCCATGCACAGGACTTGAGAGAACATTCAACAGGAGACGGTGACTCATGGTGGCAGGCTGGCTGCATTATTAAGTGTCAGTCATCTTATCAGGAAAATTTTATTGTTTATTGACTTTCAACTTGGGTGTACTGAAGCACAAAATAATAGGCAATAACTCATTTGATGTGTCATAATTATAATATGCTGCCCACTAATCAGAGGTCAAAGAGAAGAATTAAACTCCAGTTTAAAAAAAAGTTTCAACATACCCCCCTACAAAGGAAAATAATGGCTTTAATCCAGTCCCTATTGCTTGATAATCCCAATCTCTTACCACAACCCTGCAGGCAGCAGAGGTGCACTTAGCAGGCCCACAGAACGAGACAAACACATGGCCTTTGTGGACAGCCTTGACTTTCAGGTACAGAGAAAAACCTGACAGGGTCTGCTGCAGGGATCTGCCCATCTCATGCAGACACAGCTGTGAGCGAAACACTGGGACAAACTGCACCCATGTCAGTCAGATACAGCAAATGGGGAAAAATATATAAGGGCTTAACATGGTAATTCATTTGCTCCATGGACAAATAAATATTGAGCAACTTTGGGCACACAATCAGTCTTCGCTCACCATAATTTTATAGTGAACCCAGCTGGTGGCAAGTGTCCCAAAAACATGGGGCTGCTCTTTTTAAGAAGGCACTAGTAGTAGTACTATTCCCTCTTACCTGGGATTTGCTCCCACATCCCTATGGGATCCTTTGTGTCCATTCCAGGGCATCCTGTAAATGCCCTGAGCACAGCGATGCTGTAAGGTGTCCTGGCAAAGTCTCTTTTCAATATCAGTACTTTGTCTTTATGCCTGAAAGCTCGCCTTTTTTCCCCTTCCCCTCCAAATGCACAGTGTACTATAATGAGAGGTTTTCTCTGCAAGCAAGCTAAGGTCTGTAGAAAACAAAATCACTGGAGCAGAGAGTAAAAGCCCTGCATCCTACTTTGAGAGCACAACCTTGCCAGCAGAGCTATCTTCTCTTGTTCAATTTCAGCTGCTATTTAATTCTTTTGTACAAGATAGGACAGCTCTAACAAGTGAGGGCATCCTCCTAGGAGGGGGAAGGACATGATTTCAAGTCTCACTCTTGCCAGCTTCACTACTGGATTATTACATAAAAGAGCAGCCATTCCTCCACCACTATGAATATAGACCTTTGTTGTCCTTTCTTGCAAATACACCAACTTAAGTTGTTCTACATCATGAAACTTTTTTTTTTTTTAATACCAGCTGAAGATATAGGAATTGATTAATTAGATTCAACGTGGGTTGAGTGCCTTTGATTTCTTTTTCTTCACCCTACAACAGACACAGGGGTGGTGAGGAGGAGGGAAATAAAGTCATTTATTCCCATAACCCCACTGACAAGACCTGAAGAGATTTCTCTAATGAAGCAAAGCCACTTGGGTCTGCTGAGGTCTCACAGGAGAGCTGCGAGCCAAGGACTCTGAGTACAGCGAATTGAATTTTATGTGGGAGAACAGACACGGGCCTGTGAAGTAAAAGTTGTATCCACATAAAGCCTACACAAAGGCTCACAGAAACAGCTTGCCCTCTACCAGACACATCACATCACTCTGCTTTGGTTCACTAATCCCTTTACAAGCCACATGCTTTTAAATGCAAACACAGTGAATGTTTTATGGATACTTTTAGCAGAGTTCCCCTAAACCAAATACTTCAAGATATTATGCAGATTGCAAATTATTTGCATTCTGATTGACTAATCAGCTTCCTGAACAGAGCTCTCTATATACTATGATTACTGTCTTGATTGGAATTCAGCTTTGCCAGCCTCCTCTATTTCAGTAAATCCATACATTTAGCTTGAATGACAAGGATTCTAGAGCTTTTTCTGTTGTGGTGATGCTGGGTTGTTTTTTCCTTTTGTATAAAGTTTTTTTTTTTTTTAAAAAAATGTATTGTTCAAGATCAGTAAAAGTTTTTATTTGGTTGCATTTAAAATGAAAGATGGTCATATTTATGCTGGCAGCTCCTGTGACATTCACAGTTTGGGAGGCATCTGAAAGATTTTAGTTAAGAACAGGGAGTTCTCCCTTCATGCTTGTTTCTGCTCACAGTCCAATTCCAGGATCATTAGACTTCGCTATTGTCAAAAAAGGAGTGTTACTCTAGAAGTACTTCTCTCAGAAGACCTTCTCTCCTTGAAAAGCAATAGCTTTAAAGGAGTGGCAGATAGAGTGACAAGTGTTCAAAGTAGAAAGGAAATAATGAAAGCGCCTACTAGCTGTAAGGCATCAGGAGATCCAGGAATAGTCTACGTTGACGAGCTTAGCAGCTCTGGTAAACGTGCTCCCTGCTGTTTATAAGGATATTGTTCATCCCTCTGAGAGAAGTTCCTATCATACCAGAGTGAATGCTAGATAAGCAAAGCACACCAAGCTATATACACTGAATCTGCAGCAACACCACTGTGGAAGAGGCAGGGAGAACTGTATCAGTCCCAATAGATAAGAACTGATTTTCCTACTGGGGGGGAGAGAGCATTTATAATTTATTTGCATTTGTGCAAAGGACGAACACAGGTAGACTCCCTTTCCACTCTTGATCACCCAAGTTACAAACATACATCTATGTCAGAGCAGGGCTGAGCACCTGACGCATAAAAGACGGGAAGAAAGAATGACGGGGGGAAAAAGTTGGAAGCAAATTTTTACGGGAAAAGAGAATGCTCTCCTCTGTGTTAATAATGAGGAACATATCTGGCTTTCCTCCCACAGCATCACTTATGATAGTAAGAAAACAATTAGATGACATATTCTAGGAGACAATTCAGAAGGGCAAAACATGCAACTGCATGCAAAAATAAAAGCCAATTAAATAAAAATGGAGAAAATAGCAAAAGGTTCCATTCTTGGCAATTTGAAATAACACACGTGACACTGAACAAACTAGGGAACTAAAAAATGACTATTTTTGGTTGAAAGAGCTTTTAAAAACCCTTTCAGCCATCTGCTGTCATTATGTCTGTACTAAAGTTGGAGAAAATCCTTCCTTCCAGAGCCATGTTGCTACACAGTAGTCAGATTACAGATGCTTTTTACAGTATAACTAGATTCTAACAGGAATGAAGACATTGCTTTTTGTGGTTGGAGCTTCACAATTGAGATATAAATGTTTCCTTCCAAAACTTAATGAAAGTTTCCATTACTTTTGCATGGCGGGTCTCCTCAAAGCCACAGCAAGTTAAGTACAAAACGCCTTTTTGAATGATAACAGTAATGACACGTGGAACAAAGCCAGCCGAGAAGGCAAACAGAACGCTAATTGTAGAAGCGCAACCTGTGTGAACAAAATGATAGACTTGTGTTTATTAACACTTGTCTACACTTGGAATTTTCTCAGAATAGTTTAGTTATCCCAGAATAACTATTTTGGTTGAAACTAAAATTACTATTCCAGAATGATTACTGAGAAAGTTTTTTTGGTGCATTTCCAAGTATAAGCAAAACCTCATCCCTTGGAATCAATTTAGTACAATAGGCAATTTTAAAAATTATTTATTTTTTTAATATCAATAGATGTGTTTGCACATCTCCCAGTACAAAATCACCGTTCTGCCACAGACTTTAGCAATCCACTCTTATAATACATAATGGACTTTCTGCAAGGCTTACTAACACGCACAAGCCATCAGCAGAGTTCAGACTTCACTGGACTAGTATGCATTTTTCATGGAATGGCTAAAAACAAGTGGATGCCTTTCCGCATAGGTAGCACAGCAGCCTTCATTGTACCCCTCAGGTTTCTTTCCTTGCTTACAAAACCATCACAGTTGAGTCCCAGTAGCAGAAGTTTCTGGGAAGCATTTACCACCAAACTTGCTGCTCTTGCGCCACTGTCAGTTTCTATAGGTCCTGGCTTTCCAGCCTGACAGTCCTCACACAGGTGTCGTTACTGTATAGAAAAGCTTAATGTGTTTCTGCAAAGGTTGAACCACCATCTAAAAGCTGGTGCAGAAGAAACGCCTTCTTCCAGTGCTTCCCCCATGCTTCCCTCAAACCACAGAAAATTTTTTGCTCAGTTTCAAATATTCAGTTCTTCAAAAGAAATAGGAAGTCACTACTTCTATAAAAGATGGCAATCAGAAAAGAGCATTATGAGTCAAAGCAGGCTTCCAATGTTCAGGGCTTGCTGCCGCAGTGCATTTTGCACTGCATTTTCATGTTTTGTCCTGTGGTGTCTTTTTGGGAGATGATTTGCCTCTAGAATCATTCAAGTTTCACATGCGTGTCCACTGTGTATGCAGGGGAGGAACAGAGCATTCACACCTCAGAAACATCTTCTAGCCCAGTGTCTCTAACACGAGAAGAAATAATTACACAGTGTGTGCGCTCACCAGAGCTCAAGTTGCTGAGCAACAGTTCTTATCTTCTGGTCTAGTTTTCTATTTGTTAGGGAGAAGTAGCATTTATAGATCTCCCTACTCCTTATGGAGATTATAACGAGATTAAAAGTTACACATGGAGCATGGAATTCTCAGATAATTAGAATAACTAATCCACCCTTCCCACCTTACATTTTTCATGTAAGTCTTAGGAAGAAAATATCTGATTTCCTGGAAATTAATATACAATTTGTTTTATATTACGAGTAAACATCTTTCTACAAGTCTAATTAAACAGTGGTAGCTGTGATATACTTTATACCAGATTTAGTTTAGTATATCTACTCATGCACGCGGCTAGTAAATTTGTTTATTGGGGGGTGGAAAAAAGTCAGTCGTGTACAAAGAGTCAAGATCCAATATGTATAAACATCACCAAGGTCTCACTTCACAGCCCGTACAACTCCACCAGTACAGACTTTTTCCCACATGAAGTACAAAAGTTAAATGCTTTTATAAGGCCAAAAAAAAAAAAAAAAATCAAAAACATGAAACTGATTTCAACAATAGAAAAATGGCTTAAGAAAGCCTAGCAAGAGTTCCAAAATATTTTAG
Organism: Cygnus atratus; assembly: GCF_013377495.2. Lineage (NCBI taxonomy): Eukaryota > Metazoa > Chordata > Aves > Anseriformes > Anatidae > Cygnus > Cygnus atratus. Next base: position 17,949,224 of record NC_066368.1, read on the forward strand.
TCTACAATTGATTACAGTGAGAACATATATGTCTGGTATTTCTACTCTCCCATCAGAAAGGTTGTAATTAAAAATCAACTGATAAAATGAAGTTGTTACAGGCATTTATAAAAAATAAAATAAAAAAAATTGTTGCAGACACAGCAGGTATTTTCCACCCTGGAACCATGGGTCTGCAGCACTCTTGCAACATGGGGGGAAGGAAAATCTTAGCCTGTCTTAAAGTGTTCCTACACTTTACCACACCAGTGAGAAGATTTGCCACTGTGAAGGCATTTATGTACAATTATAAAGCAAAAATAATACAGTGTGGACAGAAGGATGCATGGCTTTAAGTCTGACAAAAAAAAAAAAAAGGTGCTACAGTACTCTTTTTTCAAGGGTAAATAGCTTCACATTGGCTCCCTCCAGAACTGTTAACACCTCAGCCCCATTTGCAGCTATATTTTCCCTGCCAGCTTTCAATGTTCTCTGAAGATGACCTCTCAAAGTAGCAAAAATAGTCATCTCTGAAAAGAGAGGCTTACCAACAATGGCTTGGTTGACAAACACTACCACACTGCTAACGTTACACCAAGAGATCTCAGGTTAACAAGAAAAAAAAAAAAAAATCAGTTGCCAACCCTTTGGGGTGTATTCCACAGTCCAATAAAGCACCCACTTTATCGTGGACATTTTTTTAGGGAAAGTTAGTATGATCTTCACTAAAACGATATGCCTTGAAAGACACTGAGATGAGAAATTCTACCATGTAATTCTACCCTAAAAATGCAATATAACAAATGGTAGCCTGTTCCATACAGGATCGAAATGTTCTTACCTCACTGGCAGCAGTAACACACCTTCAGTACTAAGACACCATAGCCTCCAAAGGGAAAACAGGGATGAACCAAGCAAGCTGATGTTCCACAGTGAAACTAGATTCTATATCTGGTCTAGATACATTTGTGTCTATCTATATCCATCTACCATTGATTGGACTGCAAAGGAGTTGTACATCTCCGTTCCCAGGGAGGTGTCTACATGACGATGTGGGATTCCACCACTGATAGCAGAAGCAATAAAAAGATCAGGACAAAAATTCATCAAAAAGTATCAGAGTATCAATACATGGTTAAGACCTTCAGAATTATTTGAGCAGAAATACAGCCTGTTCATCAGCTTTACAGAATGATCAGACCTGCTTTCTTTTGTCTGCAGTCTGCGGTATTGACCTACTTTTAACGAAGATATGCATGCCTGAACTCCAGTCTAATGGTAATAGGCAGGCAGGTTATTTCAGGATTCAAGGCCAGGCTGAATTTGTCTAGGGCACTGGTGGAGGCCAGCTGGCTGCCTTCCTTGTCTGTTGTTGTGCTGTCCCTTGCAGTTCCTCCTTCATGGGGTGTGCAGGGGTAGGGGAGGCATGCATATTCACTGTCTAATCAGCCATCCCCCTCTACTTCCCTCTACAGCAGTGAATTAGAAAAGAATTGGGATCAGTGCCACTGGTCTACACGCTGACACTACTACTCAGCAAATGGTGCCCTAAAGAATTGAGGTCGCTGCTGTTTAAAATAAAAAGTAACACAGGCAAAGCATGAATACAGTCATGAACATCTCTTATTTTGTATTTGTTTTGCTCGCACTCGAGGCTGCTCTTGCTTTCAGGGGATTTTCTCCAGGTTGAATTCACATGTTTAGGTTCGACCTTGAAGATTTGCAAAGCACTGCACCATTGGGGTACAAGAACAGAAACAAAACTTTCAACACCAACGGTACAAACAATCTGCACTTATGTCAGGTCTAAGTCCAAAACTGGAAATCAGTAATCCATTGGGAGACTTTTTTTTTTTTTTTTTTTTTAATTTCAGCAAAAGACATTTGCAGACCAATACACAGGTTTAAACACAGAATATGTTCTCAGGAAAAAAAAATGCTATTAGAAACCAAGAAGTCTCATAAGAAAACATTTCTCTCAGAAAGCATAACTGTGAAAAATAGTTAACTGATTTTATAAGTAAGTACACTTTTGATTTTGGAAGAGTTCAGTGTATTCTGCATTTATCTGGGGGAAAAGGAATTTAAGTCAGCATAGTTAAATAGATATTTTGATGTATTTTTCCCTCCCTTGCTTCACCTGAATTACATTGCCTCTGACATTCTCTTTAAGGTATTCTTTATTCAAGTTAAACTACATTTTTTGCTGCCTCCTTACTATTTGTCTTCATTTTTATTCTAAACATGACTAGGCATCAACCACAAATGGCACTATATTGTGCTAGGCATCACAGACAGAACAGCAGAGAGTCTGAGTGCAAGCATATGGGAGAAATATGATGCAGGGAAAGGAACATAGAGAAACAAGCTGTAATAAAACCAGCACATACCACACTATAGTTTGCTAGGGGCTAGCTGTGGCTAGGAAGGAGTAACAGCGTTATGTGAAGTGAATGCAACTAGGAGGAAAGAGAAGGAAACAAATCGAAGCCAAGGTGAAGTGTCACTTCTCTTCAATTATTCAGCTCAAACATACAGGATATAAAACTGTGAATCGTGATTACAAACCCTGTTAGCACATAGGAGCGAAGTGTCAGTTGATCCAGAACTCCTGTTAATCTTACTTCATTCCATGTCTACAGGAGACTACCTCTGTTCAACTGCCACTGAGAGTCTACTAAAATTATATTAGTAGCGTCTTGATTGTATAAGTTCAGCTTTCAAATACTCGTCATTAGAAAAACATAAAAGCCACTCTAGAAACTATTTTTGCTATAGTTTTCATAAGTTTTAACCTCATGAAGACTGCATTCTTACCAGAAATGAACTGCCTTCCTCTTGTTGTTACAGCTGTAGAACCATTCTAAACAGGCTATATATATATAAATATATATACACACACATATATATATAGTATATGGTCCTCCGAGAGAAAAAAGTGTTTTGCACCTAAGTTCTGAAGCCCAGAACACAGTGTGACTGATTTTGCTTGGGAAGGGGTTGGGAGTGGAAATAGCGATTATGGTCTTTTCCATGCCAGTTCTAAAGCTTGAATGAGAATAGTACAAAATTCTTCCTGCAATCAACCTGCTATTCTACAGCTCCCTATGAAGGGACTGGAATAATCCAACTAGTTCACATCTGTGAGCAAGAACTGCTTGCCTGCATTAGCCTTTCCTCTGAAATACTGCTGTTATCGGACAAGTCAGGAGAAAGTCACCTGAGGACACAAGACTCACTCTGCCTGCCTGGTATGTAACAAGTTGTGTTTAATGCTCTATATTTCAGGGGGACACCATCTACACGAAGCTATTCTCTATATGTACCTTTTCAAAGGAGGGAGGTTTGGTAACCTGATCAGGGTTAACTGCTCTTCACATGCATGGGCACAACTAGGTGAGGGGTGAAGGCCACATCGTTGTCGCACGGGAAACAATCACACTGGAATAGAAATCAGATAAGCAGAACAGAAAAAAACAGATTTGCTACCATAGCTGGACAAAGTGAAGGCTACTGTCAACAGGAACTGTTTCCGTGCCTGTTGTGTCTCATCCACAGCAGTGCAACCACTGATCATTACTCCTCAACCCTCCCTTGCCAGCCACAAAAATTTGCAGATCTTGTTCTGACCATATGATTACTTCAGCCTTCTGAACATATGACAGAAGGGACCTACTGTATTAATCTAACATTCTGTGTGAAAGAGATGCAGGCACCCAGGGTGGGAGGAGGCATTACATCATTAGGTCTAACCTGTTCGGTAACAAGAGTAACAAGAGGCCATAGAATTTCACCCAGTTGCTCTTGCTGTGAGCCTTACAACTCACGTAATAAGCTACTCTCAGAACCAGAGAAAAAATTTGAAAGATAAGATTTACAAAGCCTAATGTTAAGAAGTTTGTCTCTCCTGCTTTTAATAAAATAGATTCTCCAAGGAGTATCTTACTAATGTGCACAAACTCTACTCAAGACTTTAGAGTCCACCATTTTGCTGCTAGGTTTGATTGCTTTTTTTTTTTTATTGTTGGTGGTGGTTTTTGTTTTTAAATTGGGTTGGATTTTGTTGCTGTTATTGTTTTTAATATATTCATTTATGTATCCTTAAAATGCCAAAGATCTATGTCCACGTAAAAGTCCTCAAAGACAACAGCTACAAAAAGCCTATTTCTTCACAATCAAAAACGTAAGGAATAGTGTGTTTCAAATGCCTCAGCAGCGTCTGACAATAGAGAAGCAACTCTGTAATGGCTCTATAGAGCAACAGTGTAGAATTAATACGTTTAAATCAGAAAAAGAATAATTTTCCTGTGAGCTGCATGGAACAGTGCATGTCCAGACTTGTCTGGATATCCAAGCATAATAGCAAGTGATATTTGCTGGTAATATAGTCCTCTATCCTTAGCAAAAATCCCAACAGAGCAGAAAACAACTTGGAATAAATTCATCAAGATTAGGCAACACAGGTTAACTTCGATTACTGATTAATTTCCCAAGATCATTCCTTCTTCTGCTCCATGAATAGATAATGCATCATCATTTATGATTCTTTCCTTGAATAAGTGTGAAGCTTATTATAAATGGGTGAAATGTCATTTATTTCTTACTACTTTATGAATGAAAAGGTTGATTCTGAACTTAAAACAGTTCAGTCTGTTTTTCCATTTATGAAGTATTTTTCAGATTACTCCATGTAATTTTATGTAAGCTTGCAAGCCATTTTCCAGTTTGTCACACTGGAAAATGACATGGACCGGCTGCCTTGGAAAGTGTTTAAAACTTGATCAGCACCTGTCTAGAACTGTAAATTAAGCTACACAATATTATGGCAGATTACAAAGAAGCAGATGTTTTTCAGTGTTATTGATTATGTCTATTTTAAATATTACGGTGTTTGAGCCAAAGCTGTTCCTTAAAATTCTTTTGTCTTGATGGAAGCCTTTTTCATATTTTCATACTGTGAACCACAAACCACGATAGACATGAGATGACTTTCTCCTCAAAAACAGGAAGTGTAAAGGCTGCATTCAGCCCCATTTAAGTCAGTCTTTTCATTGACATCAGTAGGCACTACTGTAGAGCTTTTACGCTACTAAAAAAAATAAGAAAATACAAGAAAGAAAAGGAGTGCCAAGCAGGTATATTACTTTTCACATGCAAAAGTGAAAAATGCACCACTGCTGAGAACTACGCTTTCCGGGCATCAGCCAGTCAAGACTCAGAAGAATGCTGTAGGCTATTGTCCTATTTTTTCAAATTCTTTTTATAGATTTGACTCATTTTCCCCAATATGTTTCCCAAGCAGTTTTTTCTGCATGGTTGGAAGGCGATACAATTGCTGAGCCATTTGTTCAGCTCAGCTGTGCAAATGTATTGTATTTTACTGGTTATTTTCAGCAAAACAAATATTCTGTATTTGTCTTCATATCCCCAGATAAGAAGCAGAGAAATGTTTGGCAAGGAATATTTGTCAAGACAATGACAAGCATTACTTGACCTTTGTCCACCTCCCAACTCTTGAGCATTAAACTCTCATCTGATGTTAAAGACAATTAAAATCCTAAGTGTGTTTTCCATTTCCTCCTAAAGTAACAACTTTCTTTGCTAAAACATTGAGCCATACAAATTTAACTAATCAGAGAGTGCATCCTGACACTTTCCAGATGATTATAGTAGTCTGACAATAAGATATTTGAGGTGGCAAATATGTCATTTTATTTCAGCATCAATTGCTTCAAGAATTTATCAGTTAAAGGCAAAAACAGTTTAAAAAGATTCCCATGTCAGAATAGCTATTACCAGCAGGTTAATAACCATTTTAAAACTATTTTGGGAGACAACAGATTACAGATGTACACATAAAGCTGCAGGTTTTTCCTATGCAGCGTCAAGCTCCACTGTTTTTTCCACTGCCAGAAATTCTGTGGCAGAAGAGAATGAGAAGCAGCTCAGAGATGCCTTCCCTGCTGCCAGCAACAGCAGCCCATGCTTGCATTGACTGACTCAGCATGGCTCAAAACAGCTGACACCTGTAGAAGATGCACTGCAGTCAGTAGTCAATATCCTGATTGCAGGCCCAGTTGCTCATATCCCAATGATTATAAATGGCACTATGCTCTACTCATGAAGGTCTTGGGGTGGCAGGCAGACAGGCTTTGAAGAACATCAAGATACCAAGTACCCTGTAAGGAGCCTACAACACCAGCCACAACCCTGCCGACAGTTTCTTCAGTGCCAATAACTTCAGGGGCCAAAAACACCTAGTTACGTGGATTGCAGGGAAAAAGAGTTTTAAGGTAAGGCTCACAGTTTCAGGTGTCAAGACCCGTATTAAGTAGTTTCTTCATCAGGGAATTCTCTAGTTACTGGGCTATTAACTTTTACAGCCAATGAAAACCAGGAGAAAGTAGTAAATGATTCAAGCAGAAATCATTTTCATCTTACTGCCTCCTGAAATAATGCATTTCCAGGCCTGCTTTAAGAAAAAAAAAAAAAAAAAAAAAAAAAAGGATGAGAAGGTGGGATGATTAATTTTGGCATATTTTTCTGAATTTTCAAATATTATTTCCAAGGAAACATAAGAATAACCATCCAAGCAGATAACCTGTAGCTCAGAGCTACCCAAGAACAGCAAGAGGGAACTAACAATACTGAAATTGGAAAACTAATGGCAGCTTGTTTTGTCCCATGTACTGCAAGAGCAATAGGGCTAGAGCAACCCCACCAAGACAGAAGAAGGACAGGAAACATAGACAGGAGGAAGTCTGAACCAACAACTGAGAAAGCTGAGGAAAAGTTTTAATATGAGAGCTACGGCTGGCACAGAAATGAAACAATAAGACAGATTGTTGTCATTCATGTAGACAAGAAAACTGATGAAAACAGAAGACAGGAATAGCTAGCAGCGGTAAAAGTGAGAAGTGCCCACAACTAGAATATGTTTTGGAGTATTAGTAAGGGACAATAATAAGGTATTAGGTATGAAGACACAGTTTACATTATCAGTTCATTTCTGCATCACTTTCACAACAGTCTGGCCTAAACCGAGCAGAACTCATCAACACTTAATGGAGGCTAGCAAAAGATGTTCTGTGGTGATTATGCAGGTCTTCACAACTACAACTCAAATTACAGACACAAGTTTCATAGCCAGCTTTATTACACCCTGCATAAACACAGCTACTCCACTGCGCTTTTAATCACAGACAATTCCAGTGAGACGGGGAACATTGTAGAATGTGATAAAAAGCAAAAGCTAGCCAATTTGGACATTTTATATTAAATATATATATTTAAAATTAGACGGATAGGTATAAAGGAGTCTTATTCCAAGCCATCACCCCTTGAGTCATGCCTCTAGTACTTAAAAGTTAGAGGTGAAACAGCCATTTTTTTTTCCCTTCCTTTCAGCACTGCTCCAAGAATGACAATAGTATGACCATCTACACCTTCCAGACTGAATTTGCTGAAGGGAGACAGATGGATACGGTAAAGAGAATTAGCAAACTCTTCGTTTGAAGGCAAACTGCTGAGATAAACAATATTGCTTATTCTGCATGGATGTACATTGGTTGAATGTATTCTTTTTCATGTTTAAATTTCCCATCTACCAAGTGACAAATATTCTTTCAAACTATCTCCAGAACTAGAACAGTTAGTAAGAAACTTTGCCCTACCATCTCACTCTCATGCTTGGAAAAGTTTATCCATTTCACCTTCAGTAGAAATATTGTTCTCCACCCCACAAGCAGCATGCACAAGTACATCATCCTCCTTAATTTCAGAGCAGAGTTAAGGAGCTAGAAGTCTGACCGTTGCACCAGAAAGGTTTTTCTTATTTTTAAAACACCGGCTCATATCTGTCTACATCACTATTCAACCAGACAGAGCCAGCTGGCTCTGGATCTGTCTACACCAGAAAAAGAAATTCATAATAGCTTCCTATTATCTCAGAGTGACTACTTAGGTATGCAAGTTTTGGCACTAGGACTTTACTCATCATCAATAGTATTCTTCCACTGAGTCATTTTGCAGTCAGTTTCCAGTTTTCTATACTGCCTGTAGTCTGTTTTTCTCCCATGAAGTGAGAGTCATATCAAAGAGTTAACACTGATTGCAAGGATTTGAAATTTAAAATAATGAAATCTGTAGGAGGGAGCTAAAGAGAAAAGGAGTCTGGAACAGCAATATGACAAACTCCTTAGAAGGTCTCTCTGCAACTGATACTTTATAACTTATTAAAAATAGATACCAGACAACAACTTATTTTTAATGCTGCTACAGATATGTACAAACACGGATTTTTTTCTGTTGTGGTGTTTTTAATGACTTGAGTCAGAGCTCCTTTAAAAAGTACTTTAGAATAAGCTAAAAAACAATAAAACATTCATATGAGGGTATTCATTATGCAAGTTGGCTCTTCGTGCTATTATCTCCTACACAAAAATGGAGCAGAGGAGGTGAAAATTTCTGCTAAGGTTAAGAGTGAAAAATATTGACAAAGGGGAAAACAGAAATTTCTGCATGCTGAGTATCACATTATGGTGTCAACGGCACCGTATCACAACAGTCTCTTAGAGGTGCATTAGCAGCATGGGAGAGAGAACATCAAGGGGAGCATTGCAGTGGACAGAATTACTCTGAGGGATTGGAGGTTTAACTAGAATATTTTTAGATTTCTCTGTTCATTTCTTTCTCAGAAAAGTTGAAACAAATCTCAGCAAGAACCATACAAACCTATCAGCCTCCTCAAAAAGGACACGAAACCACAGGCTACCATTTGAGTCAGAACTATATTTGCAGTGTTAATTTTTCAGCTTGGGGGTCTTGCAGAGCAAAGTGAACAGCAATAATGTTTTTGTATGACAAAGGCACAAGTCATTACAGGAAAAAAAAAAAAAAAAAAAAGACAAGGCCCTCAGGGTTCCATCTTACCATAGTACAAGTTGTTTCATTTGCTATTTAAGTTTCACAGCATAATGCCACAAAGTTTACATAAAGTAGCAATAACTCACCATTTACATAGTGGGAACGGCAAATGGCTTGTGAGAGAACTTGGGGAAGGGTATAACAAAATAATTACTTGCTGCAAGGAGAGCACGTAAAAGCGTTTGTGATGCTCCTAGCGAGATCTCCAAGGCCCAGAACCCTGTTTTGCCCACTGCATTTGCCTTTCTTACACAAGGTTATCATTATGCTTGAAGCAATTGGTGTTCAACCAACTTTTATTTATGTCAACAAGAATCATGATATACTAATAAATAACTCTCTCCTCACTGGTACTAGCATTCCTATCCTTTCTCATGACCATGAAGCAATCAATCATAAAGTTAGTTTCAGACTGATGAAACCCAGGATTGTGAAGAACGTGCAATACAGCACAGACTGGGTATAAACTGGAAAAGACAATAGAAATTCTGAACCAAGAGAAAATTGAACCATCACATCATAAATAGATATTACTTGGCTGAGGGAAGATACATTTACTCAACAGGGCTAAAATCCAGATTTGCAGTAGTAAGTCACTTAATGGGCACATGAGGCAACATAATACATTATACAATTATGAGAAGCGCCCTCCCTAAGAAGCAGAGGTGAATATCTCTGAAGAGTTCCCCAGTATGAGATCTCTAGAGCCCAAAGGCTTGTAAGACTGCAGCTCATGCTTGCAACAAGCAGGCAAAGAAGCACTTCCTTATGCATACCGAGCGAGGTTCCAGGTTTAAGAATGCCTGAAAAAATATCAGAACATGATACAGGGAAGAGGGAGAGCCAAGAAAGCAAGCTCTGGTCACTGCTAGGTGCCATGAGTTCATGATTTTACTCAGTTGGACAGTCCCTACCATTCACTTTTCTTGCTTTTTTACCACCTCATTACTTTCTCCTAACATACAGGAAATCTTCAGCAAAAGTCCCTGAGGATACAGGACTGGAGCTAATTACGGCATGGAGGAAAAATGAAGGATCTTGTTTCCTCACTTATAATAAGACTAAAATTGCACTTAGTTTACAAAAAAAGCCTTCCAAGACAACACCCAGTTGAAGGTCAGTGATGATTAACATTAGACAAATAATTTTGTAAGCTATTCTTGTGCAAAACTGGTAACCACGTAGTCATACTCCCAGATTTTTTTTTTAATTTGAGCAGTTATTGAACACTCCAAATTATGATTTTTCATAATTTGAGATAGTATATACTGAGTAGAAGCTGGTAAGTTTCATTTTACATTATATTAAATGAAGTATGGTTCAGCAGTATTGCTTACATGAAATTTATCAGGGAGCGTAACAATACTTAGGATGAAGAGGGCACAAGGGAAAAACTGAATTGCTTGCTTGATCTGCAGACCAGGAACACACGTAATGAAAACTGATCTGTCACTTTTGAGATTTTAGTTTTAAATGACAGGCGTTTAACAATAAAGTTTTCAGGGGGTATTATAGAGCAACAGCACCTCAGAAGATAGCAGCCCCAGCCTCATGGCAGAAAGGCATGGTGCTGCTGCAGGGGGAAAGAATCACATTGGTGGATCCCCTACCATTTTGTAGCCACTGAAATCTCATACTCAATGGAGATACACGCAGCAGACGATAGATGTATATTTTCCTCTGAATTAGCTATGACATACATGGGTATAATACAGGTGATGGAAGCTCTTTAGTGACAAAGCACAGGTGAGTGGTTCTAAATAAGCAATTTACAGGATGCAATCAAAGGAATCACACAGAAGAAATAGTGCATTTTAATCAGCAATATCCAGGAAACATGCATTATAAAAACAAACATTTCAAGCACAAATAAAACAGCTTCTGATGACTTATATATTCAAATTATAAAACTTGAACACTTGATTGGTATTAAAAAAAACACATACACCCTCTATCGCAGGCTGTTACTATATACTTTCACCTCCAGTGAGACTCCCCCCCACGCATATTTGTTTACTTGCTGTAAATGCGAGATTTTTGCTGAGGAGATAGGAGTTCTGCTGAAATAGTTTACTTAAACAAGACCTTAGCAGTGGCACAAGCAGAGCTCTTCCCACACCTCCCAGATCCAGCCATGTGTTGTGCCTATGCAGAGGTACCAGACTGGAGCACCCAGCCCTCCTTAGCAGGGCTGGCTTCCCTTGCTTCATATTCCTGATCTTCAACAGGCCAATGCGCATACACCATCTTTCTCGATGTGGCAGAGGACCGGCAGATACTGACGAGGTGCAACCAGGAGAAACAAGGTGACCAGCGAAGCCCCTGCAACTGTGTTAAGTGTTTTGTCTTATCTGAGGCATTTCAGCCTTGCTGTTTCAGATCTTTGCTGCCTGTCTATTCCCAGCCACTCAGCCTTCTTCTAGCTCCCAGTACAGCACATCGTTGACACTTTGAGTTTAGTTGAGTTTTTTTCTCCAGCTATGTTGCCAACAGTGCTAGTGCTCGAGATAGCACTTGCTCTTACACAATACTAATTTGCAGAGTCAAGATGGGGGTTCTGATATGGATCAGAGCAACCTCACCCCAAGAGGAAGTGTAACCAATGCAATCTCCATTTCCTAAGCTTAATTAGATTGTGTTCAATAATAACATTTATAAGAGCACTTGCTTAAATGTCTCACTAACAAACCCCAGCAAAGCCATGTGTAATATAAGCATACATTAGTATGTGATATCCAGGAAGTTAAAGCAATGATACCGCTACTTCTCCCACCAGCGGTCTTGCAGATTTTAATTTTTTTTTTTTTTTGAAACTCAGTCATATTAGTACTCCTGTCATGCAAAGTTACATCCATAAACACAGTGATCCAGGTAAAAGGAATGCAAGAGGACATTGCCAGAGAGATCAGGCTAACTGTAACATTTAAAAAAAAATAAGATAAACACTAATTTAAAAAGTCAATTAGAAATATAAATAAATAGGTGGCAACAGCAAAGTCAAATATTTAGATTCAGAGCTGTGAACACTGCAGTTACCTAGGCAACATCTGCTTCTCTATGTAGGTTTTAATCCTTTTAGAGTGACAAAAACTGAAGGTTTTCAGAAATTGTTCAGGTCTCTAATTGAAGCAATAATATATATTTTTAAAATATTGTCATAAAGGGCAAGCATTTTACACACAAATGTACATTTAAGAATTATATTTTTTCCATGGATTAATGACAAAAATACTTTGGAGCATCTGAAGTTATTGCCTAAAATAGCCACCACAATTATTTAAATACTGTGAATATCATTTGAATGATTTCTGCCTGAGATAGCTAAAGCCAGTCCATGGATGACTTTTATTCATCTCAGTATCTTAGACTTCTCTGAAAATAAAAATAAAAAGGAAAAAGAATATTGCATTATGAAAATTTGCACTAAAAAAAATAAATCTGAGAATTAAGAGCCTCCAAGAGTGCCGGACTGGCAAGACCTATTCAGTTTCAAAGTCCATTGGGGCCTGCACTGAAATATTTCAGAGTTAATAAAGCAGTCAAATCAACTACCTCTTGTAACTTGTCTAATGTAGCACTGTAACCAGTGAAGTTATGATTGAATTTGTTTTCCTTCAACAGTAATATTTACTACTGTTAAAATCTTTCAGCTTAAAATGAAAGTATTCAAAGGCAAATTTGTATCTAGGAAGACAGATCACTGCATTAAAATTCACTAATTTATACTTGCTGCAAAATGAAAACAGTTATTGGATTTGACCATGGAACAAAATGACATTTCTGAGGCATTAATCTTTACAAGATGTTAAATTACTCGTAAAACCTCAAGGAAAAACAAAGGAATTAGTCTGAGCATCATTTTCTCAAGAAATGAGAGTGACTGAGCTAATTGAATCATGTAAAATGCTAAGGACATAACTCTTCAAGAAGTTTAGTGAAATAGTCAGCGAGACCCAGTAACACAGCTGTCTTGTCATGGACATGCAATACAAAAATCAGTATATTTCTGTCACCTGAAATTTTGCATATTTCATTTCCAAACTGGTATTGAGCAATATGCTGTGATCTTGAAGAAATAAAAAGAGAACATCACATGTTCTTTTGGTGCAAGGTGAGAGAAAGGATTCGACTGCATACATTTATAGACGGAATTCCCTTATCACGTGGAAAATAGAAGCAGCTAATTCCATATTTATATTAAAAATGGACAAAAAGCTTGGCTCATAGCTATACTGTTGATATCAACTCATTTGGATAATGCCTGTACATATACTAAATCCTGAATAATCAATTTCATTGTTTGGCTGAACTTCTAAGCCTTAATTATTCACAACATTCAAATTAGAGACTATTAAAGTCTTCACCCAATCACTATGAACTAGCTTTATTTTTCCATTATCAAGTGATTACACACCTGTCCTTTTTATCTCTTTGAAAAAGGAGCTTGCTTGTTGTTACCCAAATGCAAATTACAGTTTTAAAACTGACTTGCAACCATTTTCCAATAGTGTCATTCCATGGTTTGCTATTTGTTAACCAATGACTTCTCTAGATTTTTTGTTGTTATTGTTTTAAAATAGGAAGAGTTTAGGAAGTGTTTCCTTACCTGATCTGTTTGATTTCCTTGAGAGATTTTTCATAAAGTGTTATTTCCCATATCCGTGTCAACTGTTTAAACAGAACTAGCCAGAAATAATTCTATTTGGGGAAAATATGGTGGCTTCAGCATGTGTTTTTATGGGATATAAGGTGGAAAGAGAGAGTTTTGAAGGGAAATAGGTGAGAAGGAAAGCAAGGAGGAGCACCTTTATACACAAGGAAGAATGAGCCAGGTAGTGAAGGTATCCATCTGCTCTCTTCCTCCCACCCTGCTCTCCAACAGCAGCTGCACTCAATCACCTGACAGCTGCAAGTACACCAACATCTAAAGATGGACAATTAATGTCTTTGCTAATCTTCATTTGCTCAGCTGCATCCTGCAGACTAAAGCTAAACCACAGCTACCTTCAGTTGTCAAACCACCAAGTTCCACGGGTATTTTAAAAGAAAAAACTTAAGCCATCCATTAACATTTCAGAGAATCAAGTGATGTTTATACAGAGCAGACATCCATCTCCTGAATTACAGCTGATCTTAAAATGCTTTGTGCCTGCATATAAAAATTCTCCTGCCCTTGGGAATGAACAGGCAGCACTCAGGACTGCTGCCAAGGCATAGTCAAGACAGCTTCAGTTACAGTTCAGTGTAACAATCATAAGACTTTTTTTTTTTTTTTTGTCAGAACACAGAATAGAAGTGGTGTCAGCAACTTCTTTTAAATTGACAGTCCAGCAGGAGTGTGCCTGAACAAGGCAGGATATTTAAGAATCACAACACTGTCAGTTGCATTTTAATCTCATATACAGCAATGATTTACAGGATGTATTTTCTTATATGTGCACAAGATTTTCCATTTAAAAGCACTCGCGACCCCACAAAAAGTTGAAATAAACAGCTTTATTAACTGCAAATTAAGGCTGCTAAGTGATGTTTAGTACTCTACCACCATACTATGGTAATCAGTACTCAAGAAGAAACATTGCATTTCCTTCTTTTCAGTGCTGGTCTCCTTAAGCAACGTCCAAGGGCATTTCTACCACTCTTCTCCCTTAATCCATGGAAACAGACCTCTGTACAATAAGCTTCATAGTTGTACCAATTCCCACAATGCCATCAGTCCATTTTACATTTACACTCAATTACTCCTTACCACTGAGATCCTATTGATCTCCACTATAACCACTGAAGACTCATCCCACAACTTTGTACTGAGAGCTTGCAGGCAGTACTTAAGCAAGAGAATGGATCTTCTTGGATGCAAAGCACAACTTGAGAATCTCAAGCATCTAGTTTTGCCTGTCTCACAACACTGCCACACAGCTTTAACCAAACCAACAACACAGCTACACCCAAAGCAAAGTGTTAACCACACATCCTCTTTGGCTACCAGCAGCTTCAGAGGGTGTAGGTAAAGTTGGGTCAGTTACTGTCTACCTCAGAATTTTCAGACGTTTGATTCTGTCTGAAACTGGTATAATGAATAAACGTAAGCTTATATCAAACAATTTTTACTATATTTGATGAAAAAGCTAGGACAGATCTAGAGAAAAAAATTAAGTCTTTTGCACATACATAGATAGGAACTACCTGCAAGAAAAAACCTCTCAGATCCAGCTGTGTCCTCCACAGGAGGGATTTCAGAAAACATGCTACATCTTTTGGCTGCATTTCTGTCTTTTTGTACCACTTAAGAGCTCAGACACTTCATGCTGCTAAGAGTACCATCCACAGTCATCATGGTGGAAACAGTTTAATGAAGTTCAGAGATCAAATAGAAACAGCTAATTTTGTTTTAGCAGGGCTCATATGACAGAAACCAGACTTGCAGACAGAAGGTGCTATATATTGAGTGTAAATGGCCTACAGACAGAATCGTCCTTCCCCCTCTGCTGCACCCCCAAGATTTTTGATTCCAGCTCTTAGCTGCTAATACTTTTGCAATTAAATTCCTATGACACTTTTATGAGAGAAGTGGCAGAGGAATTATACCTTTCATGCAAATCATGTGTTTCAGCTAACAACTTGATATTTCAGAACGTCACATTTCATGGAAAACTGTTGTTATTTCCCTCTCAGGTTGCTTGCAGCAAGAGTCAAAAGAATTACAAAATTAACAGGTTTGACAGAAATCTCAACAGAAAACCACACTCCAAGTCACCTATGGATCCTCCAATTCCCCAAGTCATTTACACTTCATACAACTGTTCAAAGCACATTTCTCCCCAGAGCAAAGCATTCGTTTCAAGTGCACTCCTGCATTTTCTTGTTCTAAGCCTTTCATTATACTAGCAACCACATGGAGTAATTTGTCTGCTCAAACTTACCACAGGCATCTTCAACAAACCTCAAGGTCACCTTTGAGGTAAGCAGGCCCAGCACTCAGCCATGTTTGGTCCACCTGTGTAACATGGGGCAGCCTTGCCAGCCACCGCCCTCTCCTCACAGACCTGTGACATCCCTGACACCACATTCTGAAATTCACATTCTGTGAGACATAGGTGTGAGAAGATATAAATCTGGAAACATCTTCCCAGCTTTGGCACAACACAGCTGCTCTGTCTAGCCCAAAGGTGCCTGGTGTCTTTAAATAAGGAAGAGAAGAAATTTCTTCCTCAGTTCAGGCCATCTATGTTGCATTAACACTTTGAAGCAAGCATACTTAGACTCCTTTTCTTGCTTGTATCAGTTTGCTGGGGATTGAGCTCTTTCTTTTCCCATCAGCTTCCCTTTACATATTAGTTCTGAAAGCCAGTCAAATTTACCATGTACAGAAATTCTAGGGGCTTCATGAGGACACCAGTTCGATACAGCAGCCAAGGAAGGGAAAAGCACTGTGTGTAACTTTGATGGTAAAAACGCATATACATTGCTTCTTGTCTGAACCACGAGGTTCACCCCTTCCCTCCAAGGGCAGCTCTCAGGGAGGGCAAGGGCCTCAGCACGATCCTGCCAGCCCAGACCCTCCGGAGGACAAGGGCCACTGCACACTGAGCAGCAGCTAGGCCAAAAGCAAGGGTGTCCCTGAGGGAGCAGTGGCCTGTGACACCCCTTAGGGGACTACTACTGTCCTCCTTCCCATCCACCCCCAATTCCCAAAACAGCTATTAGAAGATATGTTGCCAATCAAAGCAAAGATGCTAAATTAAATTTCTCAAGCCACAGTACTGAAGGGACACCAAACTATATTCACTGCGTCAGTACTGAGGCTCAAGAGAAGGCCATACTCCCACCTCAGGCAATTTTTGCCAAGATGGAAGGTAATTCTCCACAGGTAACCTATACTTCAGAGCACACTAGATGACAGCCAGCTAGCTGATCTTGTGCCAGAACCTCTTTAACCGAAAGATGCATCTACCTGTACAAAGCGTAGCTTGTCCAGCACTGCCTTTGGTACTGACTGACAAGAACAACTCTGAAGACTGAGCCTGCAGGTGTCACAGGAAGGCAAAAGCCATCCCACATTCAAGAACAAAGGTCTTTCTGGTTATTAAAAAGCTCATCTTTTTCAGTGTTTTCTTATGCCTGTTCAGCCAGGTCCGTGGCAAAAATATGGTGACTCTCACCATTTTGACGTTTGTAGCACTCTATCAAAAACTACATCATCTTTGCTCCTCAGCACATTTGTCACCAAACAAAGCTGCACAACACTGATAAGCTGGTACAGGCCTTCATCAAACACCTTTCAAAGGCTTCAGAAACCTTCAAATTTGTCATCTTAGTCATCAGATTCTCAGGTATAGGGTCCAAAACCATCTCCCCCCCACTCTTCAGTACTAGTCACAAACACAAAAATATAAAAAGGTAGCCCAATTCAGAATTGAAAACTTGTTTCCACTACTTCTTTCTGGATCAGTTTTACTTTCTAATGTTCTGTAATTCTCACAGCGGTGAGGAAATAGCAAAACTAACTTTTATCTTTAAGAAGCTCCTAAATTCCTATACTACGTTACCCCTATTCTTTTGGGGGCATTGGGACTTCTTTCACTTTCAGGCAGAAGGCAGACAACCCAGACTGGAAATTTACATTTAATTTGCTGTTGCTGAAGCAGGCTGGGAAAGAAATTTTAGCTCCTGATCTTTACAGATGCATTTATCTCCAGCACAACAACAACAGGATGTTTGGCTTACTAGGGTTTAACAAATACTGAATCTTCCAGATGGAGAGTACTTTGTAAGAACAAAATGAACATCAGTGAAGATTTCCTTTATAGATTTCTACTTACACACCAAACACTGCATCTGCCTGCATATCAATAGCTTGTTGTTAAGTTAGCTGTATGTTTCAGTATTTCTGAAATTGGATGTGCCACTTTATAGCCATTACTTTGTTTTTCCCTTCTGGCATAAGGAGAATCCAGTCTGGCTTTGTAAAGAATTGAGCTAACATTTCTGCATATTTTATTAAATATCCTAGCAAGATTATTCGCTCATAAAGTTCTCCCCAGCTATTAAATCATAGAAACATTGTAGTTTTAGCTTCTGCATTTGAGCTCTTAGGAACATGGACTCAACAAGCTAAAGAAAAGGTTCTCTATGATTTCTTGACACTTTTACCTTAGCAGCAGTACTACAGGTGAAAGCAAGCATCTGTGCAGTACACCAAAAGAAATACAAACAGCGAAGCACTTGGTCTGTTTTATAGGGTTAACAATACACAGTGATTACCTCAGTTATAGAACTAGTTGTTTAAGTTAAAGAATTCAGCGGTGACAAATATATAGGAAAAAGGACCTAATACCTTCTGACTCTAATACTCTTCTTTATCTGAGATCTCAAAATGACAAAGATTTGGTAATACATAGCCTATATTCTCAAAGCTTTGGTCACCAGAGTTAAATTCAGGTCTAAGTTTCCATAGCTGTCTTCTCCATTGTGGTCTAGAGAAAAGCAAGACAAAAGTTTGAAACATACTGTTTGGTAGTCACTTGAAGCCTGAATAACTTGAGTTTTGCCTTTCTAGGCACGAATTAGAAATTTTGAATAATGCAGAATTAATTCTTTAAGTTCTCTGGTGAAAAAAAAACATTGAAAATAGAACATAGAAACATTGCAGTTATCTGGACTAAACCCAATGAGTGGGCAAAACAACTGTACAGCTTGAGAGCAAGGTTACAGAAACATTACATTTTTTCACATTAAATAAAACATGCCTGAATTTTATTTGGAGTGACCACATAATAGGTTTTCAGTTACAATTAAGTGAGAGGGAAAAAAAGAAAAAAAACGAAGCCTGCTTAATATTCAATTAAATTCACATCATTTTGTGGAGGAACAGTATTATAACATTTACCTACACTTTTTATTTAAAATTCGACTTGCTGAGTATTGACAAAACCCAACACATTGCTCTCATGAAAGCCCAGAGATCAACACACAAATTTCATGGAATTCTTGATCAAGTAATCACTTTCATGGCACTGAATATGCAGCCCAACAGGCTAGGAAAGGCATTAGGTCTTTACATCTGTTGCAGAAATAACTGTTCTTTAGAACTGCTCACTTAATTTCTTATGTAAGCAGAATACTCTTCAAAATGAAATAAAAGTTTTACAAAATGCAGGCTAAATAAAGATCAGAGAACCTGAAAAATCTCTGATATTTTTATCTCTCTCTGCACCACAGAAGATAAAGCCTACATCACAAGTCACTTCAGTAACCTCCCAGACAAACAGCAGAAACATTTTCCAGATGAGGATCCTGGGTATGAGGAAAAATATTAACCTCTTGAGAAAAAGAAGATTGAATAAGAGATGTGAAGAAGAAAATAATCATCACAGCAGCAATAACATACATGATGACAAGCACCCAATTCTTACCTCCCATGGGACTAGGGATCATACTGATTCATTCAATACCTTCAGAAGACAGAGCCCCAACCTTGTCCTTAGCAGTGTAGCTGCTCCTTAAAGTCTTTTGCTTCCACTCACTATCACACATACCAGACACTACTAACGTGTTTCCACACCAAATGCCCCTTCTCTCCAATTCCAGAAAACCTATCTAGTTTCTGGCTTCAGCTGTCATCACTCTCTCTCAGATCAGACATCACCACCAACACCTGAACAAATTCTGGGCATCAAATTACACCTGCAGGAACATCTTTTATCAAATTACCTTATTATTTACTAATTCTGCTGACAGTACCTAAGGATTATCAGAGCCTAGCTCATTCTCTGCATTCTGGAATTCTTTATTTGCCTCCAGAAATTTGTGGGGAAAATCAGGGGTTTATAGGGTGAAAGAGACTTTCAACTTTTATATGAACTTCCACTGTAATGTGCAACAAAGAGCCCCATCTTACTCTCCAAATAACCTGCATTTTAAGGCAATTATGCTGTTTATTTGGGGAAATAAAAAAAAGTCTTGCTCCTGTTTTGATCCAGCATTTTATTGAATAAATTATTTGAAAGATTTCTTTCCATTGAGAAAATTATATCTACCATGAGACTTCCATCCCCTCCATTTTTCTTTGCCAAACAAATTCTTAAACAGCAACACATTTGGGTTAAATATTTACTTTTCAACAAACTGGTGACTTCAAGTAGAAAATTTCTGTTGACATCGATTGCCAATATTCCAGCAGAGCTTATGAGACAGGAACGCAGTGTGCTTGATGTTACAGGTTTTTCTGTCATAGCATGCTCTCCATTTCCATCCTGTACGGAACAAGGTGTGCTTGCTCATTTGTATACTCTATAAATACAACTTTATAAGCAAATTATGTTATTTTTCCACTGCTACCTGCATTTTTTACCACAACCAATTTCCAAGCCAGTGGAACAGCTTCTGTTTCTTTAGGCTGGAATTGGCAGAAATACAATGCGTATTTCACAAGTAGTCCCTGACTAGGTGCCCTAGCTGTACCATCAAGAAAACATTTTTTAGACATCAAAAGATATGCACAGATCTATATACACTGCCTTGCAAATGCTGGATCTTTTTACTACAGTTTACTTTGCTGAAGAAAACAACTAGGATTTTGTTACTTCTTAATCAGGCACCAACATTTCTTATGCTCTATTATCTTATGCAATTATTCCTTCTGATGAAAATATTTTTAAAAACATTTTTAATTCAAAAGGCAAACTAAGTTTTCAGGCAAATATATAGAGAAAGAACTTATAAAGAAAAAAGTTAAATAGTGATTAATTTTCACGTTCAGAAAATTTCAGCAGTTTGAGGCATCTCTGGAGTTGTCTGGACTGGCTTGCTGGAAGTTTGCCTTCCTCTCTTTCAGTGTATCCAGATGTTAACTCAACTCCCCTCTCCCAATCTCATTACCTCTGGAAGCAGATATCTGGTCACAACTGACATCCTGAGAAGCGGCAGTGTAGAGACTGAAGCATCCTCTTTCGGCATCTAATTCAATCAAAATCTGAAGGCTGATCCCCAGAGGTGAGAAGTTCTTGAATTAACTCACAATAACTGCAAATATGTTTGTTTTTTTTTTTAATTTACTTCACTGGTAATAAAAGCCACTTGTCAAAGACAATTACTAATTACTGACATGTAATGGTAGTAAATAACGAACAGATGAACGATTTCATAATTTGGAAAGACATTTTCCCTAGAAAAATAGTTTGCCCTGTTCCAGGTGGAACTTTCAAAATCAAACTTCCTTTAGGACTTCTTTTTCCTCCCTCTGTGTCTTTGTATATTAAAAAAAAGGGCAAAAAATCAGAAAGTTTTGATTTTGGTCTTGCAGTTTCTTTAGGGAGAGGTAGAGAGATGTAGGATGTTTCAATGCAGTCCTCTTATAATTTGGCAATCTCTGCCAGCATCACTGACCCACCTCAGCCCTTTCAAGAACAGATACCATTTTGTAAAGCATTAGAATCCATTACATGTCTTTCAGATAAACACATAACAAAGACAGGCAATCCTAATATCAAAATCTCAGAGTGGTGTCTGAAGCCAAAGAAAGAAGCACTAAATGAAAGTGGGATATTTCCTAGAACCCTTTAAAAAAAAAAAAAAACTCAGCTTTTTTTTCTTGCAGGAAGAGATGCAGACAGACATTGTACTCAGTTAAACTGTTTTCAGACAGAGTGAAAGCTCAGTTTCATAACTGTACAGACTTCTCAAAGGAAGTCAGGATCAGATGAAATAAGGAAATGTGAACCATTTCCACCTGTGTGTTTCACCATTTTCTGGAATACTAAAGCCTGGTTCTTTTCTCTTTTATTTGGTAAAATAGTTTTGGATTGTTTCTTTTTCACCCTTGCTTAAATGAAGAGTCTGTCCAAGGCCCTGGGGATTCTAATACGGCCCTGACCAACCCCTCTCAAGCCTCCTCCCAGGCCTTACTGTGGGATAGGCTCTGCCCCACCAGCCCTGGGACTTCCTCTGTTCCCCAGTCCTCACTGCTGCCCGATGGAGCCAAAAGAGAGATCACTACGCTCTTCTGAAAAAGACGACACTGATGGAAGCAAGAAGCGCCTGTGAAGTTATTGCAAATTTTTCCCTTGCACTGAGCACAGTACAGGTCAGAGAGCTTTCAGTCTGAAGAAACACAGCTGTGTTTTGAGTTTAATCTGCATCAGGTGATGCCTACAGTCTATAAGTATCTCAGAGAATGTGCCTAGGCTGACCCTACGTAAAGCAGCACAGCCATAAGCATAGCTGGCATTGTTTTTCTAACTTTAATATTCCTCTTCCTAATGTTCTTCCGACACCCTTTCCCCTGATTTTGAAATATATTTAATGACACAAAAGGTCCTACTGTACCAGTATTGTAGAACTTTACAGTTGGGGCATTTGCCTGCAGGTTCATACCTGGCAGATGAATGATGATGGAGATTTAAATGCGAAAAGACATGAGTTACCTAGGGAGTGAGAAGAAAGCGGCAGTATCTCTAGCCCTGACATTTCCATACTAAAAGTGTGAAGTAAGTTAAACAGGGGCCCTTCAAAAAGCAGAGCATTTACAAGAGTGCCCTTTGATACCTGCATGTTGCCATCTGTCTTGGATATTTCACACCGTTCACCATCAACCATTAGGTTTGAAAGGTAATTAGGTCCCAGTTACGAATGCATTGTTTGCCAATTTAGTCACTTTTTTTTGCACATTTATTCACTTAAAGTTGTGGTTGGTGAGGAAGGGAGGTAGCATCTGGGACATTTAAACATGTCCCAGATGTTTGATTTTAATGTATTTCCTTTGAAAGGAGAAGAGAAGGTGAGGGAGAGACTGATAGCAGCCATCTTACTCACAAGTGCTAAGTGTTAACAAAGGTGATCCGAGGTAGGAAATCACCACTTGTTCCCTATTTTGCAATTCTAGACTTCTGTTTCCTTAGCTTTGTTACAAATGCTCCCAAATCAAGATCTTCTGCTTGGCTTCAAGCAAAACATGTTGTTCTATGTAGAATAATAAATTTGCTTTTTTATTCCAGAATCAATATATTCAAAACTCATCTTAGCTGATCCTACACTAATTGTCGAGGTGTTTTTCCCCAGCTTTGCCGCCACATTATAGTCCCGTTCATAACTATATTATTCTTGCAACCTTAGTGCCATATCTGGCTGAATCAAGGTAATGAATGGAAAAACAGGGGGATATTCAGAACTGGTTTAGGCATAACAGAAATAAGCTATAACAGAAAGAAAAGGAGAGAAGAAAGTTATAACTCCTTCCTTTCCCTAAGAAATGTAAAGCTATTTATAATTAAGAGCCACAAAAGCTCTTGAAATGAATTTATTTGCAAAGAAATTTATGTTAATTGCAGACTTCTTTCAATAGGAAAGACTTTATATAAATGGTTTGTAATACAGTCATTGGTACAGAGAACAAACTGATTTACATGAGAAATAACCTCTTTTAAGTAGCACTTCGCAAAACTCTTTGGATTTATCATACAATTAAGTCCCTGCGAACGTTCTACCTGGTTATGCCTTGACCACAGCAGGGAACAGACGCCTACTATCTTCCTGGTTCTGAGAAGCTGTAGGGCTACAAACCTCCAACAGCACTGTTATCTACCAGGTAACTGCTATTTCAGGCACTTCCAAAGACATCTGCCATTCAAACCACAAATCAGAGAATTCTTAATATAAAATGATACCTCTCAGAAGAACCTTACCACCCAGTGCTTACGGTACTTGTTAATTCAGTTAAGGCTTTATTTTCTAGCCAAAATAAATTATACAAATACTGGCTGTATACCATGGCAGTTAAAACCAGTTGCTGTTTTATATGAGAGATTTAAAAGCCTTGGGAGAACAGAAAGTTGAATTAGACAGAGAAGAGACATTGAAAGTGTTGCTGCTCAGATTCTGTGAAGAATTCAGGACAGATGGATGCTGAATAATTATAGAACCGTAGGATTAAAGGACTTAGAAGAGCTTCTTTACATCTGCCTGCCAATTCAGACTGCCTCCCCACATACAAGTAGCCACTTCAAATGCAGCCTGGAAAGGAAGGTCAAGGCCCTTTACAAGTTCTACAAGCTAGAAACAGCAAAATGATAGAAATGGCAGTAACTGCTTAGTTATACCATATACTCTTGTTCCAATACTTCTGCCTCCTGCTCTGTAGCACTTGTGATGGCATCACCTGCTGCCCCACAATTAGCTGAGACACAGCTACCAACAGCCTTTGCTTAAATACACCCAGCTATTCATCTGGATCAGGTTCAAAGAGAACTGAGGCTAAAGGGATTCATATGGGGATTAGACTGAGCAGTCGTTTCTCAACTTCAGGTTTCTTTGATTCTCTTTAGAATAGGCCACTGCAGCATCCTTCAAATGAACCCACTAGCTTGTGTTTGGCTAATACTTCTCCAGAAAAACTTGAGGACATGAAGTAATGAAGAACATTCCTGTTTCTAGAGAGATGCTAGAAAAGCGTCACCTAAAAAGAATAAGTGATATCTAGTTTGTCATTTCCTTTCCTTGTCATTCATAAAAAGCAACAATTTCTATCAGACCCAGCACCAGTCTTTACAGATCCCTTGGAAATAATATTGCTGTTCGATGATGATTTTCCAGTAACAAGCACTTTTGGAGATTTGCCGATCCTTACATCATTTCTTCTAAGCTTTGGTATTACCATATAATGCTGGATACTTAGAAATTGTTGGGATGCCTTTGAGACATATTACTGAATAGTATCTCTATTCACATTCCATGAGAGAGAGCCTCCTTCTCGGGATGTTCTTTCCTATAAAAGTGTGTGGGTGTAGTGAAATGCATAAACCTGGAACACCTATAAACTCCCTCATTAAAATATTCAGCAATTTACCACTGCTGTGTGCTGCTACCACTGGAACTGCTGCTTAGGACAGTAGTTACCCTAGGAACCCTACAGGTACTTTCACAGAGGACTTTCCACCTGATGATAATTTAGGTTTCATGACAAAGGAAAACTAATCACTCATAAGGATGCAGTTGAATTTCCATGTCTAACACATTAGCACAAAAATCAGAAATAAACCACTCCAGTTAGCAAGGACTGTCCAGCATGGCAAGACCAGGCTGCCTGGGGAAGTGTGGGACTTGATGCAATCAGATACTGAGGATGGGAACCCAGGGCATTTGCTGTCGCAAATACAAACAAGCTGATGTAACCATGTGTTCTGATATCCGTGTTTGAGACACAGCTCGGAGGAGACAGACTTGGGGACAGACCCGGGGACAGAGGACTGCCCACTGGAAGTTGGAGCAGCAAGTTTCTCAGAGAACCCCTTTTTCCCCAATTGTTTTTTCTTGCAACTCACATACCCGTGCCTCTAGTGTCGAGGTAGATTTTCCATTCCGTTTTCTCCTGTCCTCTCCATGGTCACGTAGGTAAAACCACAGGGTGGCACGGGGTGTGTACCCACTATATTGTCTTCCTTGCACAGGAGGACACTTATCCCTGATAGCTGAGACACTGGTTTGTACAGGTGGGGAGGAGGATAAATTCTCTTTAAGTTGGTGGATCTCTTCAGAAAGTTTCTCCACAGCCGAGATGCAGGCCTGTAAGGAAGAGGAGAGACTTTCTTCGTACTGCTGGAGTTGTTTAGCCAATTCATCCACTGTGGGTTCCTCATGGTCTTTCCAGGTCATTACTGCCAATGAGCTGGCATATGATGATGGTGCACTCAGTACAAACTTCCACCACACGGGTCATGTACACTTGACTTCATCTGGATCTATTGATACTTGATCGTTGTCTAGGTCCCTATAAACAGCTGTAAAATTATGGTAACAAATCAGATAAACCAAAGGTTTGGCTACCATAATGGAGTTTGGAGTTTAAAAGTCCCATTTGTCCCCAAATGCACACCCATGTACACTTTAATTTATTTACCGTTTTTTTATACTGAAACATCCTGAAAGGCAAAAGGGATTTCCATAAAATCTGAATTAAAAGAAAACTGCAATAAATATTACCCATAAACTACCTCAGAACTGCTTCAACTCTTTTTAACACATGAATGTTTTCCAAGAATTCTTTCTTCCACTCATTAACAGAAATCAGGACACCAAAGTCTGTGGAGGAGAAATTTTAGCTGAGAGCTGTGACTCTCCCAGCTTTTTCAGATAGCCTCATGTGTTTTTTTCAAGGAGTTTTAATTAACATGGTGAAAATCCATCCAAATAGTGCCACATAGTGCCAAAGATGACAAATGATGCTATACCACACCAAACTTTTCAGCTATTTTTTTGACTCAAGAGATAGATTTTTCTTCTATATTATTTGCAATTTTTCACAGAATCACAGAATCGTCTAGGTTGGAAGAGACCTCCAAGATCATCTAGTCCAACCTCTGTCCTAACACTAACAAGACCTCCACTAAACCATATCACTAAGGACTACATCTAAACGTCTTTTAAAGACCTCCAGGGATGGCGACTCAACCACTTCCCTGGGCAGTCCATTCCAATGCCTAACAACCCTTTCAGTAAAGAAGTTCTTCCTAATATCCAACCTAAACCTCCCCTGGCGCAACTTTAGCCCATTCCCCCTCATCCTGTCACCAGGCACGTGGGAGAATAGACCAACCCCCACCTCTCTACAGCCTCCTTTAAGGTACCTATAGAGAGCGATGAGGTCTCCCGAGCCTCCTCTTCTCCAGGCTAAACAACCCCAGCTCCCTCAGCTGCTCCTCGTAAGACTTGTTCTCCAGACCCCTCACCAGCTTCGTTGCCCTTCTCTGGACTCGCTCGAGCACCTCCATGTCCTTCTTGTAGCGAGGGGCCCAAAACTGAACACAGTACTCGAGGTGCGGCCTCACCAGAGCCGAGTACAGGGGGACAATCACCTCCCTAGACCTGCTGGCCACGCTGCTTCTTATACAAGCCAGGATGCTGTTGGCCTTCTTGGCCACCTGAGCACACTGCTGGCTCATATTCAGCTGCCTATCAACCAGTACTCCCAGGTCCTTCTCGGCCAGGCAGCTTTCCAACCACTCATCTCCCAGCCTGTAGCGCTGCTCGGGGTTGTTGCGCCCCAGGTGCAGGACCCGGCACTTGGCCTTGTTGAACTTCACACAGTTGACCTCAGCCCATCGGTCCAGCCTATCCAGATCCTCCTGCAGAGCCTTCCTACCCTCAAGCAGATCGACACACGTACCTAACTTGGTGTCATCTACAAACTTACTGAGGGTGCACTCGATCCCCTCGTCCAGGTCATCGATAAAGATGTTAAAGAGGACCGGCCCCAGCACTGAGCCCTGGGGGACTCCACTAGTAACCGGCCTCCAACTGGATTTGACTCCATTCACCACAACTCTTTGGGCCCGGCCATCCAGCCCAACAAAACGTATGCCAGTCCAAGCCACAAGCAGCCAGTTTCTTGAGGAGAATGTTGTGGGAAATGGTGTCAAAAGCGTTACTGAAGTCAAGGTAGATCACATCCACAGCCTTCCCCTCATCCACCAGGCATGTCACTTGGTCATAGAAGGAGATCAGGTTCGTCAAGCAGGACCTACCTTTCATAAACCCATGCTGACTGGGCCTGATCGCCTGGTTGCCCTTCAAGTGCCGTGTGACGACATTCAAGATAATAATATAGATAATAATTTTTATTAGATAATTATTATTTATTTATTAGATAATTATTTATTATTAGATAATAATTTTTCTAACAGAAGAATGTTTACCGAGGTGCACACCTCAGCATACATCAGTCTGTAAGGGAAATCAAGCCAAAAAATGCATTGTACTTACATCCTTGTGAAGACAGATAAACTAAGCTGCAGTCACTTTACTTGTGTAGAGCTTTACATTATAATTTCATTTATCAATTAATGCAGGTTTCTAAAAAGGGAGATCAAATGGGATGTGATTAAGGCAGGACCACATGATATCTTCTGGAGTATTTCTGCTTGCAATGTTAAGGCGCAAACATCCATGACAAGCATCCCCACCAGACTTGATAAACTTAGCTAGACACTCCTCTGCTGCTGACTATATGATAGCCTTCACGAAACTGCTGCCTGAATTTAGCAGCAGAGCCCAGCACTGATGCAAGAAGGGGACCTTACCCTTCTTCCCCTCCCACCACTTTCTTCTCTGGTATCACCTGTGAGCCCTTCCACCAGCTGCTCCTGCTCACTGTATCAGCAGAAAACCACATCTCATGCAACAACACCCGCAGCAGACTGTTAGCTGAAAGTTCTTGAATCACAGGTGTGACAAATGAAGATGTGTTTAATAGGAGCACACGACAGCTGCCTAGAAATGCCCACGGTGAGCTTTTTCCCTAGGTTGTGTGTTTGAAAGCAGAGGCATGCAGTTTGCCATGCTGTTTCATCCCCCGTCTTCAGCCCAAGCTCCTCACTGAGGTGCCATCTTGTGGACCAAGACTTTGACTTTAGTAAGACAACTAAGCAGAACTATAATTAATGAAGAAAAACCTTGCTCTGTCCCAGAACAGTCTGGTGACAGTATTTGTCAAGAACAGATATTTTTTCTAATGAAAATATTACGTTAAGCTTTATCTGCTAATGTTGGAACACTAAAGCTGAAGCACAGCTTGCAACAATTCTCTTTTATTCTCTGCACAGATTAAAATGATGTTCAGGTTTACAGAGAGTAAAAATTCACCTCTTGATCAAGACAAATTTTACGTTCTTATATGGATTGTATTTACTCTTATGTAACCCTGGAGAGTTTGGAATCTTTTAGTTAAAAACAGATGAAAATTACTTTCTTAGTTTTTTCTTTACAAGCATATGAAACTCATTCCACATAGCAAATATTTGTCTCTAGAGGAAAATATATTTAAACTTCTCCTGGGATTACAAAAGCTCCACTAAATCAGAAAGTTATTCTAGCATATCCAAAACGATGTCACAACAGGGCACAAAAGCTCTAACTTCTCAGGCAGGATAAGGATTACAAACAAAGGGAATGTCATTTATTGGACCAAGTAATGGAAGAATTAGACAAGCATTTAAGCACAAGTCCTCCCCGGTCTCATAAGGACAATTATGTCCTTAGACAATCATGGCTACTGCAGATCCACCAGAGCATGGAAGATAAATGTTGCTGTATGAAGCAGTAACTATAAAGTGGGGCCTGAAGAAGATTCTGTGTGGGCACAAGCTCATCTGATCTTTTCAGAAATATCCATGAGTCAACAATATCTCCATTTATAGATGTTGTTCTGCCTGTCTTTGATCCATCAGTCACAGCAAAATACCACGAGTTTTAGCACAGGCTCTAGATATCCCAGAGCACAGCATGCTGTGGAGACCTGGAGTAGGTGGAGCTCAGGCAAGATGGTGGCCAGGAGAGACAGAGGCCTCTTTCCCCAGACTGGGATAACCAAACGAGAGTACAGGGAATGAAGAGAGATCTAGAAAACACAACCTTTTAAGAAAGAATGAAAATCAGAGGACATGAAAGGCCATCCTAAAATATGTAGAAGTAGTCATAGAGAGGTTATATCCTATGAGGACAAAACAAGGAGTAAGGAACTGATGTTGCACGAAGGAGATTTAGAGGACAAGAAAACCTACAGGTGAAGAGGATGAGCTCTAGATGTCCAGAAGGATCTGGACTTCTGCTCTGGTGGACTTTGATACTGGACTGGACTTCTACCTGCCAAGGATGTGGCAGATAGAGCTGATTCTTGAAAGAGTCACCCAGTCCAACACAACCCTCCTCCAGTCTCTTATTCCTATAGCTTTTCCTTCTTCTCTCTTCTATTTCTGCATGCTGCTGCTCTTCAGGCCATTTTGACTACACTCAGTAGTTCTTTCCCTAACTTTTTGTGAAGATATTCCACCCTATTTCACCCTCAATTTTATTTCGTAAATTTTCATTTAAGTTTACTGAAACTCTCAAAATGCAAAAGCCACATGAAAGGCATTTGAAGTCAGCAAAATCAAAACAAATGTGAACTGTTTATGCCTAGATATTTTCTGAAGCTTGTGCTGTTTGAAAGGGAAAAAAAATGTTTCACAGTGACAGGCAATGTAGGACATTTTCTGAAGATTGTTTGCTGCAAAGATTGATTGCAGCTACTGTTGAAGTAAAAAATGAGCTTCATCCTTTCCAGAGGTGTGCTATTCTTTTGTGGTTTTGTTGTATCCTTCTCACAGAGGTCACTCCTGAACAAGCAGCTAATCTCTATTTCAGGAAAATTACAACATTGATGTTAGAAAATCTTTTTGCTGATGGGCAATTTAGATAAAACCACATCGGATTTTTAGCCTCAAGTTCATACCTTTGCTGGTTTCCTTTATTCAGTTCAATGGGCAAGTTCACAGTTTCCAGATACGCTTCTGCTAAGAGGCCACACTCTTAGTAGCAGGTGCTGAGACCTTCTCCAGCTTCTTATTTAAATAAAATGAAACTGTCAGCATTTGTCTGTCAAATCTCTGATCACACCAGCAACTATTTCAGCGCTTTAGGAGCTCTTGTTTGATTGGTGTCCATGAAACAGTAATTTTGTTGTTTTGGCAGACTCTGAGCCACAGATTTCTTACTTTTCATTCAGAATTCACCGGACATTATCTCCTGAAGTGTTTGCTCCATGATACAGGCTGTCATGAAGCCCCAGAGATAAGTTCTGCTTGCAGGCAAATTTCCATGGAAGCCAACACAACCAGGTATAATTACCTTTAAGGACCGGTTTTGGCACATGTTAGTTAACAGTCAGTCAGGGCAACTTGAACAATAGAGCAGCTAATACAGAAATGTGATTTATCACATAGGCAGTTTGTTCCAATTCAATTTACTAATTACATCACCTTCCAAGCTCGGACAGGGTGCTCTATCAAACAGTACATGTGCTCCCAACATGACAAGGCTCCTCTTCCTGCTTTAGCCCTTAGCCTAAATGTCTTTGAATCACAGTCTTGAAAAGCAAAACTGTAAGGTATGGAAAAAAATCTATTACCTAAAATTTAAAAAATGGTACATCACACATCAGTATTCTCTGCAGTTCTGCTGTGCTAGTCTAATATGCAAGTACCCAATGTCCTACTGTCATAGTCCTGAACATGTTTTTGCTTTTCTGTCCATCACTGAATCTATCATAAGCTATTCCAAATCACCAGCAATTAGTCCTACTGTTATGTAGACTCATGTTTTGAGTGTCTTTAGTTAATGCAAGAAAAACTGTCAGTAACCAAGAAATAAAATGTGTCAAAAGAGAGATAATGTAGAAGGTAGTTTTTGAAATTCTCTACCACAATTTAGATTTAATTCACTCATGTCCAGGCAGTAATAAGTTAATTCAGTTTCAGTCATTTGAAAGTTGACATTAAAAAAACAAAACCAAAACACTATTTAGTGACTCACTGCATCTGGTTCTTTGATTTGATTTAAATAAGATTTTAACTGTTTACAAAAATCTGAAAAATTATATGTTAAAAAGAGAGAAGTGTCCTTGTGCTTTTCTCTAGCAATAATATCTCTGTCAGTAAAGTTAAAAACAAAACCAAAATTGATATTTTGATTCTTCATGTGGGCTGGAAAAGAAGTGATTTAATATTATTTACCAAAGGAACAGTCATCAGCCCATTCCCCTTTAGTGAACACGACCCTCGCGTGCTGTTTTGCTTTGGACGAAAATTTGTTGATCTTCTTAAGAGAACAGAAGAAATTGTGGAATAACATTGACTCCACCACTACAATAGTTCCCCAGAAAGGCTGAGAGGTGCTGGATGACCGATGGATCGCCTGCTCTACCTTTCCCCTCCACTCATAGCTCATGACAGCGTTGTCCTGGAGACATGTCACAGAGCTGACTGCTGCCTCAGGGCTGCGAGGGCAGGGTGACATCCCTCCCTCCGGGTGGTAGATCTTCCTCTCAAAGACTTCATAGGTGTCTTCCTTTCTGTCCCTCTGCAAGTGCAGAAGAGCCTCAGCACTGGGGAGTGAGTTAGCCTCTCTGGGGCCATTTCAGATGCTAGCCAGAAAACCTGAGGAGGCCTGGCTGGCAGCTGGGTTCGATGAGGTACCCAGGCCTTAAGACACAGGACAGGCCTAAGGAGGGGAGGCCAGGTCAATACAGCCCCACTGCTGGGGGTAACCTCGGAGAGAGGCAGGCACGGACTCACAGCCAAGACTGGCTTCTGTCACTGGTCCCAGCTTCAGCTGCCATGGGCTAGTTTCAGCAGATGAGAGAGTGGTGTCCCCATGGGAAATGCTAAATGAGAGAGGAAACAATATGGCCCATTCCACTAACAGCACACAGGCACTCGGCAGTACTTCTGTTCAGAGAAGTGTGTCTTTCAGCAAAGGTGACTACAGAGCAGCCCCAGCACCAGCTCTGGGCCCACGCCTGGTCCGGATGAGCAGGCTGCAGGCAGCTTAGCACCAGAAACTGTTCACCAGTGCTGTCAGGCAAATTGGCCCACATACTGAAAGGGACTGCCTAATGCTGTTCCATCAGCTCTGAGGAAATCTCTATTTCATGAATTTCCCCAAATAATGCCAGTCCTGCTCATTTCTTTAACATCTTAACGCAAGACATCAGCCCTTCCTGACAGCACCAAGATAAGGGAACATCCAATAAGAGCAGCAATCTGCAGAACCAGCTTCTGCTCCCAGTATCAGATCGGCCCCAATGTCCCTCCAGGTTCCTGCCAATAGAAGCACAGTTGCTGATACAAACTCAAGAGCTATTAATATCACCAGAGGAAGAAGTAGTTGCACACTCCCATCAAGCTATAAAGTAGCGCAAGTACTGGATTTCCACTGACCAGGCCTGCACACAGTCTCTAACCACTTTGAATGCCTAGGTCACCTGGAAGTCCTTTTTCATTTGCAGTGTGTATGTAAATAATGGTTTTAATTTCAAGAAACTAAATCTCAGCCAGACACAATTAAAACATTTTCATGTTAATGAAGCACTACTGCAATTATTCCTATCAATCTCCTAGTTCTAGTTCTGCAGAGCACACGTTCCTCTCATTATTCATAGACTGGGTACATCCCTTAGAGCAAGCATCTTGTAAGCACCAATGCTAAAAATGAAGATGCATTAGCAGCTTTCATAAGGGGCACAGAGATGTGCATCCCTCCGCAGATGTCCCTCCAGGGCACACCAAAGCATGCATCTCAAACCATGCCTACTGTTTCTACCAGCTGGAAGACAAAACTGTTAAGACTGCCATGCAGCAGAGCGGCACGCAGCCAGGTTGACAATGCTGGCAGCTATCCAGCAGCACAGTTCTTTACTCGTGACAAGCACACAACCCTACATAGTGGTGATGGGGGCTTTACTAACCTCTCCTTTCTCCTCTAAATCCAACATTTGACCAGTAGTGCCCTAAGTAATTGTAATGACCACAACTGTCTCAAAGTTCTCTCAAACACCAAATCCTCTTTCTACTATTTATTAATTCAGAGCAATTTTATCTTACTTCTGCTTTGTCGATATCAACTTTAGAAGTGTCTGGACTAAATCAGGCACCTTATCCTTGAATTCTGCATAGGAGTTGCTCAGCTGGTCTGGATTATGGAGGAAGAATGTGGGAGTAAAACTGCATAAAACCAGTGCACAGAACAGCAGTGTGATCTCTAAGAAAGGGAGAACAAAGGGAATGATGGACATTAAAAATACCTTTTAAGCCTTTATTATATATGACAAAAATAATATATGACAGGCAAAACAAAAGTCAAAAGAATGAAAGGCAGTAAGGCAAAGGTAGAAATCAATACTTAAGAGTCATTCAAAAAGACATATGTAGATATCATTTGATGCAACATCTAACCTTTAATACAGCTTTCTTGGTGGAACTGGAAAACTCCGTAACTGGGGAGTCCTCTTTTTTCCCCCTTAACTTCATCTTGTTTGCTGGAGAGGTCAGGGAGAACATAACCACAGCAGTTGGTGCCCATCCTCATTTTTATCTGTAGAGCACTGACTTCTAAACAAAATATTTTCCCTAGTGGCTATAACGTTAAAGCAACACAGATGAGAAAGTTCATTTTGCACAGGTTTTTGAACTTTTTATTCCCCTTATGTAAAAACTATTTTTAAAAATTATTTGGGAAATAAATATTATTAATGTGTTTGAAGTAGAACATTTCCTTTTCTGTAAATCACAAAAGTTAAGCAAATGCAGCTTTCATGAAGTATACATATCTTGTACTGGAATTTAGATTTGTACCTCCCAGAACACTGAAATGTTTGAGTTATGAAGTAGTTAGTATTTTGGCAATACCTGTATATAACAAGTTTCCTCTTTCATCAGTTACTGCATTACCTAACAGGTGTCGCTCCAAAAATGAAATCCAACTTCAGGGTTTTTATTCAAAACAAGTCCTGACAGTCTAGGAGACAGAGTGTACTTGCTATTCCTTTCTTTATTACTCATTTGCCTCACTGGAATTTAACTGTTTGTGAAGCTTAATTTGCTAGGAAGAGAAAATTTTCTTTGTGTGAGATGCTCCAAGAGATCTGCTGCGAGCTCTGTTGGAGCTGCAGCACTCCAGAAGCTGCGTGCAAGCTGCAGCCTTCGGCCTGTAGTTAGGAAAATATTGACTTCCTGAGGAGCTCTGCTCCAGCAGTGCCTGCAGGAATAAGCACCTCACCAGACCTTTTTCCATAAGTGAGAAGTTTAACAGTTAGTATTAATGATGAGAACATCTATCCAATCATCTTGGCATTATTAATAGGAGCTAGAGGAAGGCAGTGCCACGTGGCATTCTACATGTTAACATTACATGCTTAAAAATATGATGTGAATTGAGCTCAAGGCATTTCTTTCAGAATTTGATTGAAAACAACTTCAAATATATATATATATTATTCAGAGGTGTTATTTGGATAATGTGTTTTAGCTGGCTAAACTACTTGGAAAGAAAGACATCCAGAGAACCTTGCACACAGAGTGCCCACAAAGCAATTATTTCCCTAATTTCAGAATTATTTATTGAACCACGGAAAGACTGTTTCTTTCTTAGCAGCTGGAAATGGCTTGGTGCTCTGAAAGCTGCATACAGGGTGATTTACACTTTGTAAGGGGAAAACTTAAACAGGTGA
Source organism: Cygnus atratus (assembly GCF_013377495.2). Classification (NCBI taxonomy): domain Eukaryota; kingdom Metazoa; phylum Chordata; class Aves; order Anseriformes; family Anatidae; genus Cygnus; species Cygnus atratus. The sequence continues at coordinate 17,984,160 of NC_066368.1, forward strand.
CTGGAAAGTAGACATGCTCCTGCCATCCCACCACAGTTAAAGAAAGAGAAATTCTAACTAGAGAAATGATGGAAAAAAAAGTAAAGAATTTCCTAGGATGTTCCTGGTGTAGTTTGTGTTTTGTTTTTGAGTTTACTGGTTTTTTTTAACAACTAAGAAGAATGCCTCACACTTAATATCAGATCAGGACTAGCAAGATTCATCCCTGCCAAATGAGGATTAAGTGTCTTTTTCAAATGCCTGTGAGCATAGAGGTGTCTCTGTAAAGCAAGCCTTCTTAGAAACTCAGTCATTGCCCTCATTTCAACACCTAGCGATACGCAAAGCTTCAAAGATGCTTTTCAAACACTCTCCTATCACAGAAGCAGCATACTTAGGGGAGTAAAAACGTGATCTTTTTCATCTTTTCTCCAAATGTCTCTTCCTCATAAACATCTTAAATCCTGAAGAGATATATAGATAAAACATGCCCAGATTGGTGTGGATGATAAAGCCAGAGCTTCTCATGGGAGAACGAGAGGATGTCAACCTGCACAGCAGTCTATAGCTTTAAGTAACAGCTGATCCGTTACCACAGATGATCACATCTTTCTCCCAGTGAGGAAACACCAGAATCCATGGCTGTAACATTCATTTCAGAGAAGAAGGTTATGACCAGAAATGTGCAGAGCACAGTTTGAGACCTCCAAGCACCTCCCACATTTAGAAGTCAAATCATATTTCTACAAGGTCTAAATAATTGATCAAAAAAAGTAACATCACATTAAATACTGAGTCTGGTGGAGCTGGGATTAAATGCAGGTAATTTCATTCTGCTTACAACTGAGCAACAGAGAGCTCAGAGACTGCAGAAATGACAAGTGATGAAACTTCTCTGTTCCTTTGCTGACTGTTGAGCAGTGCCCATGGCCAGCCTTTGGGTGACAGCACTGTCACAGCTCAGAGGGCTGTAGCTAAAGAGCCACCGCTGTGTAGTTAGCAAACATCTAGTAGCAAAAGAGCAGCACTGAAAAGTTAGGTAGAAATGATGCCTCTCTTGACCTCATCACCTTGCAAAGCCTAAGCTCAGATGGAACCTAGTGATGACACACAGTCTTAAAAAGTTGTCAACAGCTTTGAGAGATAATTTAAGTTAAAATGGTTAAGTGTCAAATGCTGTGAAACTGATAGAACTGCTATATTAAATTCTTTATTTTTTTTTTAATTAAGCAACTTGTTTTCCCCAGCTGTTGTGCATTATGAAAACACACAGAAGTAAGTCAAGTCTGAGACTCACCAAACACCCTATGTGACATTTTGTAAAAGGTCAGTTATGTAGCAGCAAACCACATAAGATTGTAGTAAAAGTACAACTACTTTTTTTGTACAGCGGAAGCCAGCAATTAGGCTGTTCTCATAGTAAAAATGCTATTTTAAAAATAGTGCTTCTGTGGTGTAATTAAATGTGTCTTGAAGTGTCCAATACTGATGTTAACATCTCCTGGAACAAGTAGTTCGCTCTCACCCCTCCAATGCCTTTGCCTCTAATGTCACATGGTCAATAACTTGCAGTCTTCTGGAACACAAATATTTGCAAATAATTTGCAAGTTGCAACTGATCAGTCACCGATCATTTCAAGTCATAGTGTTTCATTTTGCAATTTGGTCATGAGACATTCTGCTGTACAATTTGGTATTTTTAGGTTGTAAAATAACCCAAAGTTTGTTTCTCAGGAGACTCCTTATTCACTCAAAAATAAAACAAGTTTATAGCACTTACTTAAAACATGCTTTAAGTCCCTCTAGAGGAACCGTTTTTGTTTTGTGTCAACATCTCTGGGGAAAAATAAAAATCCAACTTACTGTAAATCTCTAAGTATTAAAATCAGCAATTTCAGAAACAGACTCTTCCTTAGAGAAACTGATATCCTATGCTTTCTCTTAAACCTTGGAGGACCTCTATTTCTGCCTAATGAATTTTTTCAGCGTGAATTTCTCTTGTAAGTAAGATAAAGTATTAAGTGCATAAACTCCTCTAAAATGTTAGCCTGCAGCAAGAGATGAACAGGTTACAGTAGGCATCAGTACATACGAACCAATGCTTTATCTCAACCCTGAAAACCACAGTTTTAAGTTTTCACAGAAATGACCTAGAGGTATAATCAGTTTATGATAAATAACATTTTCTGTTATTAAAATTGACAAAAACAATGGGGAAGACAAAACCTAGCAGTGTTTGACTAGAGAACCAGATAAGACTCGATATCAGTAGGGAACTGAAGAGCTTATCTTGATAGTGGTGTTCTGGTAGTCTTCTGTTGCAGTTTCTGATGTTTGCATGTGTGTACATAATACCACACAGCTGAAACAAGGCTAAAGGCCTTATTTATGTGCCTGTGAGACAGTGTGCTTGCTGATAGCTTCTGACAGACTTGGTAAATGGTTTCACTTTATGGGACTTCATAGAATTTAATGGTGAAATTGATGCCACTTCTGTAAACATACAGCTGTTATTAATAATGCTGCACTTCTCTGAGAGAAGTTTGAGGAGGAAGTCTTAAAGGTTGTTACAAACACATTTACCTAGGAACAGCACTAGACATTCATTTAACAATTTCACCTATGGACTTCTCTTGAGCTTGCACATCTGGCTTTACAAGCCAAGGTAGGCTTTGAAAAGTGCACAACATTACTTTAGCTGCTCCAATTGGAATTAGCAGCAAGAAATCCTATTCCTATTGACTTCCACAGAAGATTGAGGTCAACTCTGAAATTCCTCCCTCTCCATGAAATCCTGCTGTGTGAAACTGTACAATAGAAAAAAAAAATAATGGTTTCTTGTAGAAGCCAGATGGACCACAGATGGGATGTGGTACTGAACCAGCAGCAAATCAGGTGCTGAATGAAGCTCAGCTTTATTACAGTCACTGGCTATGAATTATAGCTGGATAGGAGTTACATGCTTGCAATAAAATGAAGAAGAATATGGAGCCTTTGGTTACTCTGTGCATCTGCTCAAGCAGTTGAATTTTCTGAATATATACAAGAAAACTGAAAAAAAAGTTAAAGCATTGTACACGCTAGGTGCCAGTATAGGGATGTTCAGAGGGTAGTCCAGTTTTTGGCTTTAGATGGTTCAGAAGAACTTTGATTACGTACTTTTCAATTAATTCAAGTAAAGGAAGCATCACAGAAACCTAAATTGGTGAACTACGTATTGAAACCTAACATTAGCAGTACAATTCTAAGTAGGGTGGGTATGTGAAGGTAACAGATACTTTATGGCTGAAGAACTGTAGACGAACATGCATCTCCAGCACTGACAGAGGTATGACACTGAAACCACTGCAACAGAGATTCTCACCACAGCTGACAAACTCAGAAGCTGAGGAATTTACCACTATGAGGGATTCACCACTACCAACAGTGCAAGTCAGCACCCCTTCAGCTCTTTCAGGGGAATCACAGCACTACATCATGGAGCAGGCCTCACCTGGAAAGCTGGAAAGGTGCTGAAAACTGCGGACTCCCAGACGTCTGCAGCCTTCCAGACTTTTAAGTGTCTGACATGAAACGTGTTCTGAAGAAGAAAATCCTGTATAACAGAGCTGTATGCTTAATACTTGTGTGCATGTGTAATATTCATTGCAGTAGGGAAAAACAACTGTTGGAGTAGGTCTTTTAGTAAAGAGCTGGAATATATTTCACCAACATCTCGTTCTGCACTTTCTACAAAACTTGGTTAAGCGCGATGGGAAGTGGATTAGTTAACAAAAACCAACAAACGACAAAAATCACCTTTCTGCCCTCCCTCACCTCCCAGCTAAGGATCGCCGTTGCAAGCGCCGAGGCGAAGAAGAGTGCCTCAGCGCCATCTTCTGGGAACTGCGCTGTTGTAGGGAAGACTCGAGGTGACCAGGCCTGTAGATGCACGTACTCACCCAAGCAGGCACATTTTTTCTTGATCTTGATTCTTTCACAGCACTAATCAAGTTGCAAGAACATTCAAGTACTTGCATATTATAGAAAACTATCCTGTGACTGAAGAAACACCCCCCAAAATACTCTGCTTCTCACAGAAGCTCTCACAGAAGCGAGTAAAAAAATTAAATCCATGCTCTAAATTCTGAAGGGTTACCCTCATTTAGTGAACTGTCTGATCACATTGCCACTGCTCCTCCCTGTTTTCTTTTGCCAAAGGAAAGCCTGAGATCTATGAAGTAGTGCCTTCCAGTAGTATTAGCCTTCGAGAAGGCTTTGCTATGACCATAATCAGGGTGCCATGAGGAGGGGAAAACAAAAACCGTTCACCCCCCAAATTAGCCAAAGTTAAGCAAGGAATAGTCTTTTCAAGATGTGACTTACCCATTGAAAAAATTAGACAGCCTGATACAACTATAACACATGCTATTTTCTAAGCATTATCCCCTATAGCATGACATGCTTGAAAGGAACTATTCAGTGACAGACATGTTCGGGAACATTTATTAAAACAAACTGCTTGATCAATTGTTGGAAGCTTTTTCTCTCTGAAAAAGAATGATTTTTTTTTCCAGGCAATATCACGTATTGATTCACAGCGTAGCATCACTTACTGTGTGAACACTTATTTTGTAACATGCACTTAATGACCGAATACTATAACAGCTCCTTTGCAATCTTTGAAAGTAATTTTTCTTCCTAGGAGAGAGCTGTATGCTGACAGGTGATTTAAAGTGGCTCCAGCTTGCTGCTGCTCAAATAAAAATGGTATTTCACTACCTTCAAATTTAAAACTAAATTGAGAGATTGAGAGACAATAGTGTGCCTGTACAAAACACTTAGCAGAACTCTGGTGTTAGATCTGAAATTGAGGTGTTCCACACTACATAAGTTTCCTTCTTTGTATGGGAAACAACAAAAAGTGAGGCTAAGTTTGTTATTGAAGTTACAGTGATCTAAGCTTATTCTTCCTGGGAAAAGGAAGCTTCATTTTAAGTATCAGAATTTCTCAATATATGAAAACAATCAATACCAAACTACATTGTCTTATTTCAGGTAGTTCTAGAAACTAGATCTCCTCAAATTTGGAAAAAAAACAGGGGAAGTTACTATTGCTACCCCAAGAGACTTTCCTTTGTGAAATTTGAGTTCTCTTAGGATATCAGTACTGCTTGACCCAGTTTCATAGTTAGAAGCTCTTCTCTTCAGCTGATGATGCACAAGTGGTACATGCATCACACAACACCGTTGGGTTATGCCTTCCTGCAGATGGGAAAGTTCAGAAGACAACAAGGAAGATTTAAATATCAGATGTCTTCTCTTTACTCCAAGCCAAACAATTAAGTTGAACAGAAAGGTTAGAATAAATGAGGATGTATATTCATGCTCAGCTTTTACTTAACTACAGTATTTATCAGCAAAATTCAGAAGACAAAGGAAGATGTTCTAAAACACCTTTTTGCTTGGTCCTTCAGAAAAGGAGCTGAAAGGAGGATAACATCAAGCTAGCTATAATCCTGGCCAAGAAAAGGTATTTTCTGTTACTTCCAAAGAATTGACAGTGAACATTTTGATATATTATTGCATCAAACAAGTGCTTTCCTAGTTTTTTTTTTTTTTAAATCACATTTTTACAGTCACATACTTCCTCCTCATGAGGGAACTGATAATCCTGACATGGACAATGGAGTACACAGATCATGATTCATTTTCTAGGCTACTAACATACAGGCTCAACCTTCAAGAGCTGTAGGAAGTACAAAAATCATTATCCCTTGACCAAAGAAAGCAAAGGGAACGTGTTACCTCTGCAGATACTAGAAATTTTTAATCATGAAGTATGATGACCACATCTACACTTATGAATTTAATTCAGTGCAGTTTTTACAGTTACAGAGGCTATCCTAGCAATAAAATACCCTGGAGTAAGTGAAATAGACAAATATTAAAATCGCATGTATAAGTACAGGTACTGTAATGCTCAGTACTCAGCAAATATGTTAAGAACACCTATTCAAATGGCTTCCAGAAAGAACAGCTTTCTTTCTGGAAAAAAATATAGCTTCCATATAGCTCAGCAACACCGTTGAGCTTCTAATACTAAGTACGAGAATTTAGAAAAGTTGACAATACAGATGGCAAAATGCAGTAGAGTTCCTGAAGGTCGTAGTAGCTTGACTTTGTTAATAGCATCTGTATTCTAGTTAGATGCACAGATGACTAAATTGCAATTTAACAGCAATTAATTGAAATAAAGTTGTCACTTTTTTTTTTTTTACCCACAAAAGCTAAAAGAATAAATTATTTGAAACTATGAAACTTTACATTTGGTAGGGAGAAGAACAAACACTATCAATCAGAAATTTCAGAGATGTCAAGTGGCTGAAGGTATTTCTATTACTTCCCATACATTTCAATCAATAAAGAAATCATACATCCAAAAATCAAGTAATGTAACATCCTTCCAATCCTGCATTTTACCTTGGAAATATTTATTTATTTTTTTTGGGGGGGTGGTGGTGTGGGTAAAACAAGAGCTATAAGCCTCTGATGATTTAATGAGGAGCAATCAAGTTGTCATTCAAAGCAACATGATGGAATATGAATCTCACCACAGGCAAGCACAAGGTTACACACAATGGAAGGAACAATCCAGCTAAACAAGCACACGCTGATGGGTTCTAAAATTAACTGAAATTATTCAGGAAAAACAAGTTAGGGGTCAAGATGAACAGCTGACTGAAAACATCTGCTAAACATGGAATAATGCAGATGAAATATTGAGAAAGACAAAGAATAAATATGGCAAGTACACCCCATTGTATAGGAGTGTTACATGACTTGACTTTGTATATTTACTATGCCTCCAGCTATGACACTTGTCTAAAAATCAGTAACATCTACCTCAGGTAAGTCTTCACTGCTGTACTCGTCTATAGCCCTGAAAGAATTCAGTCCAGATACCTGGACCAGACAGCAGAAAACAGAAGAGCTGGAGAAGAACAGTCACTTGATTATGAATTAAAACCTTAGTACAAGAAGTACCTGTTCTAGTTGAAGACTGGATGGTTAGAATAAGCTTTCAGATGTCTACACCAGACTGTGTCACTTGAAATAGCAGATTACATTTATGGATATTATAATCCCTGAAGAAAGAGTATTAAAGAATTTAAGGATGCACAAGTCATGATGTGTACTCTTCCCCCTAACATCCCCACCCCAAATTTAGGGTAAGTATACCAGCCACCTGAAAACAGGAATTTAAGCCATTCTGCAGAGGCGTAGTTATCACTGCACAATGGGTAACTAAGGAACAGTTCCTGTGGGAAAAAAAAAAAACAAAACCAAAGATACAAGCTTTCTTGAGCTAATTTCAATTTTAATGGAGTCAAAGCTTGAAACCATCAGAAATATTCTACATAACTATATACAAGCTTAGTAGCATGACAAAGTATCTATTACCTCCTATATACAATCAGCTAAAATAATACAATAGAAATATGTCTTGACTAGGAAGTACAAACATGCTTCAAGATTATTTAGCTGTTTTTGATCGGAGCCGTCGCTTGATGATTAGATGATCACTTTCCTTCTCATTTTGTTCTATAAAAGTCTGAAAAAGATATTTCAAGAGTTACTCAACTTTTTCTTTATAGAAGGCTAACATACACTTCTAGACCCATGTAATCAACTACATGTTTTTTTTCCCCATAATAGGCAAATTTCATTCTGAAAACAGCTTCTTTTAACCAGATGTTTATAGGACAGAGACCATTTTAAAGATGCTTGATTAGAAGCGACAAAATGCTAAGAACATACAAAATTCCATTTATCTTAAAAAAATGTCCGAAGAAAATCTGAAGGCAAGTTTCACTTCTCAACTCTAATACTCATTTTGTGAAATGAGGTGTTCAGAACACAGTTACAGCTTAAATTTCTGTAGCTTTCTCTCACTTTCCCAGAATTCAGTCTTTCATTTTTCCTTTCAATTTCATATTTCTGAGTTTTTTGTCTCTGTAGTTCTGTCCCATTTTCTTCATCTTCTAACAGACAACATTTTGGTTTCCGCCTCCTTCATTCATAAAATTTGAATGAAGAAAATTCAATGAGGTAACGCAGCATGTACAAATGCTCACCATCATGAATAGAAGAAAGGCTTAAACAGATTTAGAAGATGTAGTTCCAACAGAACAGGAGTACTCTCAGCACCATAGCTACTGAGAGTCATGAAGTTGCATTTCAGGAACAGTACATCAAGCCTTGGCACTTAAGACCCGTCATAAACTGGCTTAGACAGGACAACACAGCTCAAACATACCCAGCAGGCGGTCTGAACTGTACTTTGTAAAAGCACAGATATATACACATCTTAAAGTAACCCAAAGATCAGCTAGACATAAATGGAATTTGAAGTTACCTTAAGCACTCACTTCCACTGCAAAGTTAATTGTACATACAGAATTTTCTTTAGTGCTTTGATCGTGCTGTTCCAAATCAATGGATCCTTAAACGGTCTGTATTTCTATTCTTTCTTTATGCTACAGTTAACTAGCATAGCATAAAAAGTATAGCATAACAAGTTATGTTATGCCAGTTAATTACTGGAAGAAACAAAACATTATGACTCAGCTACTGTAGCAGAATAATTCGCATTCCCCCTTACCAGAACTAAACTACTTATGGCTCCAAATAGAAAGAAATCTCCAAAATTGCTTATATCACCTATTGATTAAGTCACAGTCAAACACAGAAGAGAGGTGAGAACACAAAATAAAGAAAAACAGTAGCAAAACATTACCAAAAAGAATGGCTAATTAGAATCAAGAAATGCTAGTACTATCAACCCCCTTAAGCAAATTGACCAGACTTTCAAGTTTGTTCTGTCCCCTTTATAATTTATTTTAAGCAAAGATTATAGAAATGTATTACGTTAGAGTAACCTGTAAGCACTTACCGAAGAAAGAGAGATATCTAGAGGGTAGGAAATGTCAGTTGAATACAGCTTTCTCTTCGCTCTTTTTGGCTTGATCTCATTTTCTTTGAGACTTTCTGGTTCTGAAGACTTCGGAGAGCTCTTTGGAGAGCTTATTGTTGCTATCAGCTTCTTTGCTAGAAGAATTTTTTAAAATCATAAATCAGTATCTTACTGGTTTAGTGAGCCTCAAAAAATTAATGAATACAAAAAAAGTAGTTAAAAATAAACAGAATGAAGTTTAAGCATTCAGACATTTTATTTGACCACCATGGTTTCTACAGCTGAAACAGCTTTTTGGATGCAAGAGCTTAAAGTTTACATTCAAATGGGATATTAAAATAAATTCAGGTTCAGATGTCACTAGAAGTTAGACTTCAGCAGGAGTTGGACAGCAGGCCTAAATTTATACACTTACGTAGTTTCAAACTAGTACTAAATCTGTAAAGAGATGAGTACTTGCACATTATGAGGTAGAAGAAAAGAAGAAAACTCCAAAAATACTAAGTTATGCAAATGGGGAAAGAAAATACCAGATGTGGTAATGAAGGTTACAAACTAAAACTCTTACTTGAATTAAGTAATTCCAGGTTGAAATTTTGAATAGTCTGAATTTGGTTTCTATTGATATGCTGTCCCCATGGAACAGATATGATAAACCTGGAAAGTTTTGAACAATCCCACTATCATCAACTAGGTTATTTTAGAACATAAAAATAACGTATTCTGTAGCAACTTTTCAAATTGGTGTAGAGATCTTAAATTTTAACTATCTACACTGAATGTTTGAATGAATGTTTGAACTAGCCAGATAAGAATGTCTTTTGGGACTTAAAACTGACCATCGCTTATGCATTCTGCTAATCTTTTTAAGCTATAGAACCTCAGAGGTTGTACGTTACTGTAGGAAAGAAAAAAGAAATGTCCTTCAGTGAAGATGCCTAGCAGTTAATATTCCCAAAACTATGCTTAAATATAATGAAGATCATTAATCACCATATAGGAAGTTTATTGAAGTATTCTATATTATCATATAGCTTTCATATTCTGTAGAACTAATCTTCCTCTCACACATACACGCATCAAAAGTCATTATTACACTTTCCACAGAAACAAAACAGGGAAGGGTAGAGATGGAAAAAAGGAATTGCTTAGAGAAATAGGTAGGATTTTGAATTCGGAGTTAGTTCCCCTCCTAACTCTTAGTGGCTTCTAATCCCACCAAGCTTACCTTTTACACTTAACCAATACTTTAAAACTGTGTGGTCCTTGCAATCAAGATAGCCTTTTCCACTCTGCAAGATTCAATATAGCAGTCCCTAGTTCAGATTCCATTATTTCATAAACTACTTAACATGGCTGACATGTCCTTTAATAACATGTACATTAACAGACCACAGGAGAAACAAGCCACTACACAATGCCCAGAAAACATAAAATAAATATTATTTATTCTGTACAAACCTTTAGAATGAATAATAGTAGGAGAACTCTGAAAAAAGCCTCCAAGTTTTTGTAGTGTTCCATCCTTTTTTCTAGCTGACCTTTTGCTTGATGTAGATTCTTGCTTTCTTAGAGGGTATTCTTTTCTAGACATCTGTGTAGTAGACATCTGAACAGAAATACAAGACCAATATGTAAGCTGAAGTCTGACTTACCTTCAAATTTAATTCCATTTTATTTTATTTCAATGTTATTTTTAAGCTGACATTTTGAGCTTCGCTACTGACACCACCTCTGTCTACATTGCTCGCTGCGTGCGTATCTCATTCTATATCCAGAAAAAGTTGTCAATGTTTCGGGTATTTCAGGGCATGGGTGATATCTGAAAACAGTTTCTTTAAACATCGATTCCAAGTCGTAGCGAATTTCTTTACACAAACTGTTTAATTATAAATAAAACATAAGGAAACTGATAGGAAAAAATACAGTACCCACCCTCCGAACTTGCCCAGGATAGTACTGCAGCTTAAAGACATTTTTATAATTGTTGTGCATTTAAGTGACATGCATTTAACTAAACCTTAGTTTTACTTCAAGAGCATCACCTACAACAGCACTTATTAAAACACTCAAACTTGACTTTCCTGATATTCAACATGCAACAACATCCTTTCCTCCAAATCATTATACAATACAGCCAGTACACACTTGGCAAACAGACTTACTCTCTCTCCTTGGTTAGCTTATGTTTTCTTCCTCTTAAATTCTATAAGTGTTTAAGAAACCTTATCTATATACTTGAGTGAGGTAAGATATTGTTGAGTAAGAATGTTCGCTCCTTTCACATATCCAGGAAGTTACAGATATGCATTACAGAAAACACCAAACTATCTTCAAAAATAGAAAAAAACAAACCATTTTCTTGTTGCTTGTAGAAGGTGAGCTAAAAGCCATAACAGATTTTGCATTTTTCTTGTTCTCACTTTTCACAAAATCCTACGGAAATAAATACATAAGTTTTAACTTTCTTCCAGAAATAATTATTTATGTCAAATAAACAGCCACTGCTTAAACTTAAATGCTATGGCTAACAGTAGGGAGGTATTTGCTAATATTGGATAGTGGTAACTATTCAAATGCTAAATAAACTTTAAGGGAACTAGAAATACCTGTAGGTAAACCATTTTGCCATTTGAAATTCTCTTCTCTCGATTATTTCCTATACATCCAATATTGAGGTATTTAACAAGCGAACATGTAAGTTGAAAGTAACTCAATAAATCTAAGTATAAATTCAGGTTTATGGTGACAATGATAAAAACAGATTGTTACTAACAGCTTAACAATAGAATTAAGACATCTCTCTACATAAACTTTTCTTTGAAGATCCATGTGAAGCAAAACTGCACATTGACAAATCCATTGAAGATACAGTTGGATACTTTAGACTAAAATAGAAAGCCAATGTATGCGAAGTATAAGAAGCTGATTTGTGTGTACAGCTTTCTAGAGAAGAAATGCAATGGATTTCAGATAACTAAATCCTCTTTTCCCTTTTCTGATGCTGTTAGAGGTCAGCATGGCTATTAGTTTTGTTCAGTTAAAGATTGGACTCTGTACAAGGTTCAATTTTGTTCATTTCTAAAAAAAATACTTTAAGGTGAACAAACAGTCATTTTACCATCAACAGTTTCCAATTTGTCCCTAGCTTTAGTGTTGACAATATGCTTTTCAGTTCTGAGGAATTTAAAAACCATTACTAGTTTGAGACACCATTAAAGTTACTGAACAGTTTACTAATCTGTTTGGCACATGTAATGCAAAAATAAATATTTAAGAGTAATATTCAGATGAATAAAACAGCAATAAAATAAGTTAGCATTACATAACTAAACTTAAAAAAGTTTGGTAACTAAGTGTTATCCGATGAAGGTATGGACCAATACACTATGAAAGGATTTAAGTGAATTGTTATAGTAGCCTTGAAAAGGTGGATAAGTACATTAGATGAAATATATTCATCTGCAGATAAGGTTCAGCAGTTTTTCCAGTGCCTTCAGAAGGTTGGTTATTTTTTACTTCTAGTTTTCCATCTGTTTGATAAATATTACTCCTGAAGGAAATTGGTTTAAGATGCAAAAATTTTAAATCCACTCTGGACATTATCCCAGAATAAAGCATGAATTCCAGATAATTTAACTTACACAGCTTTTAACAGTTATTTTTGCAATCCAGGTTGTTGTTTTTTTTTTTTTTTTTTTGCAAAATACATAAGTGGATTTATGGAAATACCATTGAACACTAAATCACTGATGTGATTATTCCCCTTAACTACTTAACTGAGATAAAGCTATCATTTGGTAATGCTTGAATAAGAGATGCTAGAAAAGCAAATGTTTCACTCTACAGCTGGGACAAGCTCACTCACTTGAAAGACATCAGACATTAGCCAAGTCATATCCTTCTTATAACCTGTCAACTGCGTAAGTCCTTACCGATTCAAATAAGGCCCCTAAGTAGCATTACAGGTACAAAACCCTAAGACCAGACTGTGGTATTTAGGTAGCCTTGAGATAGCTGTGTTGGTGCTAATGCCGGTGAAAGGTACGCTGGTAACATGCAGTGAACAACGTATACCATCCTCAACTGCAGTGGAGTCTCAGGCTCACATATAAACATCACAGCACATTAAGAAGGCTGCAGCATATAACCTAGCCCAACTGAATGAATTGAAGATGAATTAAAGTCTACAGAAAACAGCGAAGTTAGGTGCTGGTGCAGTTCTGTGCAGCCCCTCATATGATGGAAAAAAAAAGAAGGAGGTGGCCTTGGAGCTCTGAAATGCATTGATTAAGCTTAATTTGTAATTGAGTATTAGGAGAGAATTGATACCAACAGTTGCCTAAGCCAAAACTAGCAATTCTGTAGAATTGGTCTGCAATCCCACAAAGGAGAGCTGGAGACAGAGCAAATGGTACCGGCACGGAGAGTGCAGTGTAAAAGGCAAAGAGGAAACGCAAAGCAGGGACATGGGGCAGAGTCTGGATAAATTGAAGTCTGTGGCCTTATTCAACAGAGACCGGAGATCCACCACTCATGTATATTCAAACTTCTTTCACACCCTACACCCCCCAATATATTAAGGTATTTGTAGACCTCAGTAATCTCAATAAGAATCAGATAAAGTTCTAACAAAATATCACAGTAATACATTGAAAAACTACACAACATTTTGTTAGTTGGTCTAGGTCATACCTCATCCATCTCATCACTCTTCCTTTTCCTTCTTGTTTTGAGCATTTTAACTGTCACAGGTGAGGCGCTGCCCTGATGCTTTACCTCTACCTTATTTGGTTGCAGAGGTGTGAACTGGATTTCCATCTCTGGTTTTGGGAACCGACTAGTTCTTCCATTTTCTGTGGACACTTCAGAAGAGTCAAGGACAGTTTCTGAATGCTCCTGCGATGTATAGAAATTTTAAGGAAACAAGTTTTTAAGTAATTATGAGATTAAAAAAATTATAATGCAGTCCCCCTGGAAAAGGATATGTAAAGTAAGCATTCAATCAGTTTTCCAGATGTTAGTTTACAGAATTTTTATGATAGAAGAACTCTACTCCAATTATAACTGGAATTTAACCCTTATTTTCTAGGGGGTCTTTTTTTTTCCCCCAGTTATAGATTGAAATAAAAACTTAAGTTTTCCTTGCTGAATTCAGCTTGATACTTTCCAGGTCATTTTCCCCAAGGGCACAAACAACTGGGTTGTTTATGCAGCTAGCAGCAGCAGAATTGACATGATCATCTTCATCTCAATTCTGCTGCTTAGGAACTAGGCAGGTACAAGAGCTTTAGGCAGAAAAATTGAATTTTTCTCTAGCCTATCTTTAGAGAGTTTGCCCTTCTCCTTCAACACTATGGAAGTTAATTATGTGAATAACAAGGTCCAGCTGGCAAGCTGCAAGCCAAATTCAATCTGCAAGAGACTTATCACTTTTTTCTTCCCTGGAGAAAGCCCAGGCATTCAGACAGCAACGTTGTCAACAAGCTGAAGATTTTCTCTCATACCACCTCACAGCCAAACAGCAAGAACCACACAGTGGGGGTGGGACAGAAAGGTCAATTTTTACTTCTTCCCCAGCAGGACTTACTGTCCACCATCTACCCAACCCTGTTTTTCTCAGCAAGAAAGCCAGAGCTGTGGTCTCCCTGACTCTTCTTCCTCTGTGGCAGGAATTCAGCTGGTGACTAGAGTACCAAAGGGAATTCAGCAGCTGTCTGAATGAAACATGGAAGATAGGCTGCTGGGGGCACAGCAGAGGATAGAGAAATGACAGATGGCTGCTACTACTGCTGCTAGTAGGGTCCCAAACAGACTAGCTGCTGTTATTTCTTATACCGGTTCACTCTGACGGGCACCTTCCTCCTCACAAAAAATGATCAAAGCTCAGGGAAAGCCAAAAGTTAGTAAGACTCTTCAACAGGCTCTGCCAGAATTCTGAAGGGGGGTATCACCACCATTGCATTTCCAAGAATGAGTTGGTTAATAATAATGTTTTTCTTTATATAACTGCTACTTTATGAAAGTTAACAATCAAAGATTTGCATAGGGTTGGTTAGTATCCTCAGCTAACATGGCTTTATAAGTATTTTTCCAGGTGGCTTATCTAATCAGCCACTTTATAATGAAAGTTTTCAAAAGCACACAGATAAAATTCACCACCAAGTTATGTTTCTGCAGCTTTTGTTGCTACCAAAAAGCTCTCAAATCAGGCGATCTGATCATGTCAAAAGGTATCTGCAGAATAACTTTAGAATTGTTCAGACATGACACTGTTTCCTACCCATTTTTTTTATTTATCAGATCCATACAACTATAAAACTTTGCGATTTAAAGTTTCATACCAACCTCAGTTTCACTTAATGAAGAAGCACTGGTGGAATCACTCTCTTTAACTTCATGTCTTATTGGAATACTTTCTCCAGCTATTGGATTAGTCTCGCTTTGTTTCTTCATAAACTGTAAATATTTAGAATGAATAAAGATTATCCTATATAACAAACCTTAAAAAACCCACTGAGTTTTCTAAAGTTATATTATAAAATCTCAAGCACAGACACCTAGTGAGCACCTAGACTAAAAGACAGCACAAGTCTGGGAAGCTGGTAGCAGCTATTCATGATGTGATTGTAAGATGTGAGCTGCTGGGTCTCATCAACAGTCCATCTTTTTCAATATTCTGTCTCTGAAAGTGGAAGGGAGATTCTATCTAGGGGTGTGCGATCCTGGTCACCTTGTCATCTATTGCCTTCATACTCTCACAGCATTCTCAATGACTGTGTCAACACCAGTTGGCTTTTCTCCTCATTCATAACAAGTGAATGTCCATGAATAACCCATCATGGGAACAAGAAGAGTAAAGCCAGTTAGGTCAATTCAAACAAACAGAATGAGACTGATGTGAGCACTGCTGTTGGGAACAACTATTTCACAGGAAAGCTAATGAATGGAACAAAACAGAAGCTACTTCTGAAGCTGTATAGCTAGCCTTTTCCTCATGCCACATAAACAAGAAAACTGCATCTGAAGATCTTCCAATAGTAATAATAGCACCAGCCACAAACGTTTAATCATGCTGGTCATGCTGTTTGCTTGGACACATGGGGATAATCAACGGGGAAATCTAACAGCCCTGTTTTTTTCTTTCAAGACAGACCAATGTGATAGAGCTTGCAAATTTCATTATCTGGATACTAGAATTATATCAGCAAGACTAGTAGAGAATGCATGATAAGCTACACAAGCTTTTCTTTTGGGAAGATGGGAGCTTTTAAAAGTATATTTAACAGTTCATTTTGAAATTCCTGCTCTAACTGAAATTCCTGAAATTACAACTTTTGGGATATTCCTAGTATCTCAAATATATACTGAGAAAAGAACAGAACAACAATTACTACAATTATTTTCTCCAAATATAACAAACATTGTTAGTATGTACTAATCATACCTCTCTGTTTACAGAGGAATCCCCTTTATCTTGTCTTTCTTCATGTAAAGGTACTTCTGGTAAAAACTGAAGGCTTTCATGGTTAATGCATTTTTTCAATTCCTTTATGAAGTCTTCTTTATCAGCCAACTGTTTTTTTAGTTCTAGCACAGTTTCATTATCCTAATAAACATAGTAAAAATTGCAAAATTACAGGATTGGCAAAAGGAATTAACATATACATGAGCAAAACTGCAATTACTCAATAGCATCAATTTTAGAACTGTAGGCTAGAACAGTGAACTATCCAACAAAAACCACAATAGTTTAAATTATTTGTGTGGCCACTATTGGAAGTAAAGAAGTCATATAGTCTGGAAAGATGTAATACAATTTTTATTTTATTTTGCTCTACTTATGTGCTTCAGTCATCTTCCTTAAGGTATAAGAAGCTCAGCTTTCTATTTTTTCCATTAAGTCCTTGTTGCTGTGAAACAGTCAGCAGTTGTGGTAGTTTTGTTATGAGCATGTGCACCCAGAGAGACTGAATTCAAACATCCACAGAGGAGTAACTAATTCAGTCTTCTGTTTAGCTTTTGAAGTCCTATGCTTCTAATTAGATTAGCTATCCTGGTTAAGAGCTGGACACAAATTTAAAAAAGTAACTTGAGAAATCATTCCTTCTCTGCCTCCGTAGTTTTCTTTCAGCTTTCCTAATTTCTTTCATCTCATGCCATTCTACATGCTAGATCAGAAAAGCACTCGAAGAAAGAAACAGAGAAAACTATTTCCTACCAAGTGTTCAGCCTAGCCTGGGACAAAGTGCTACAAGCTACAGGAAAAAGTCAGTTTAAGATTTCTAGTCCAACCTTGCAAACAAAGGATCAAGTTAACTTGTGCATTTATTTGCACTACTAAATATTTTGAAACTTTAGCCATTGACACAAATTCAGTTTGAAAAGAACATAAAGCCAGCCTTATTTTAAGCTGGCTGCAAATATTAATATGACAGTGTTTAAGAACAAAAATACAGCCAAAATGCAAAGAACAGTGTTTTGCAGAACGTATGGGAAGCAATTCACAAGGTAAGAAATAAAAAGCTGACCTTTCCCGAATCCTTTAGGACAGACTGTTTCAGTTCTGCTATTTCTTTATCTTTTTGTATGGTCTTAGAAGCCAAAGTCTTGAGCTGTACTTCCAAAGCTTCTACTAATTTATCTCTCTCTTCACGCCACTTTTGAAGATTGCTGTCCTTTTCCACCAGCTGTGCAGCAAGTCTTTCCTAAATGGAGAAAAAATTTAAAATGAACACTACTACAACTCACTATCTGAACTGTTCTGACAGTTTGGCTTCATATAGTTAGCGCTATTTTATGGCCTTAGCAAACTGGAGAGCCCTTTTACATCTTAAAAAGGGCATGCAGAACTACAAATGTACTGTATACAAATACACAAAAGCAAACCATGCTTCAATTTGACAGTCTATATTATTCTCCTTGTGAAGAAGGATTGTTTCCCAAAGAACCTCAACTTCTGTTTGTTCAAGCGATTATTAACAAGCATCAGGAAAAGTAAGAGTGATAGTAATACTAAGCTCCTCACGTTCTGTGCTGGTTGCAGGTCCACAAAGTCAATGCTAACTACTTCTAGATAGCAAATATAGTTTTGTAGACTGTACAGATTCATACAGTTTCACGTGCTGAAGAAGTTACAGTCATGACAAGAGGCTAGTGAGCATGCAAAGTAGCCATCTTTTTATAAAGTATCAGCCACTATTTTGAAAGCTATATGGGAGCAAAAGCACTGGCATTTTGACCACGTATTTTTACTTTATATCTGGAGAGAAGCTTTTTTCTCGCCATCTTCTGATTATTTTTTCTTCTTCCTTCTAAGGCCTTATAGGCTTCTATTTTTATAGAAGAGCCAAGAAACAAATTCTGTTATTCAAAGTATGTTTTCTTAGCTTTATTAAACAGTAATTCATTTTCAGTTGTAGGTCCCGTATTGATGGCTTACGCTATATACTAAGCTTTTTTTTTTTTTTTTTTTTTTTTTATTCTGTGACCCTCCTCTTCTTCCCTTTTCCATATCGAGAAGATCTCATCTGGGCTTTGCGTCATGTAAGAAAGTGAGTGGACTTTGACAAATGTCACCTACTCTCAAGTGCTGATACTGCTAGTATCAGACATGAAATTTGTTCTGCACTACAGACTTACACTAGAGGACTGTGCCAAGACCTCATCACTTACAATTTCTGCTTGCTGCTTTATGTGACGCTCTCTGTCCTCAGCAAATTTTTTCATTTCTCTGTTGCGATGGCTCTCAGCTTCTTTTACTTGATCTATGAGTCCTTTTTTTTCTTCCATCCACTTTTTTCTGTCAGTTTGATATTTTGCCTCATTTTCCTATTTTTTAAAAAAAATTGAAATGAAGTCATAAGAAATTAAGCAAAACCAAAAAGTCTTAAAAGCCACATTACCATTAAATAGACTCGTTTCAAAAAGATAAATACTAACAGTTTTACTCCAGCATATTCTCAAATGCTGGCATTAGATATTCATCACTTTTCTATTGGGAAAGAAAATTAACAATTTTCAGCATTTCTTATTCAGAAAGAAGCGACTTCATAGAACATTTTTTTCCTTTAAAAATGCTCTGAGTAAATCACGAGCACTATAAAAGTTACACCAAAAGTAGTACTAAGGAGACCCTTTTAATTTACAGGCATCTAATGTTTCATGCCACCTTACAGGAATATTAGAAGCAAGTTTTCTAATGTTAAGATTGAAAGGCAAAGAATGCAGTACAATTTAAATGGTAGGAGTAGATGATGAGTACCTAAGAACATCCAATCCACAGCAACCTTGCCTTTTTTTGCTTTTAAATCACAATCAAATCTGTTATCCTTCTCTTATGTAAGACAAACCACCTGAGAAACTGCTTGGAAAAAAGTCTGTGTGATCTAAATAGCTTATTTAGTTAATCAAAGCAATTGACAGGAAACAGGTTTGACAAAAACTATCATCTGAAGTTTATGATTTGCTTCGAGTTCGTATTTCCTTCTTGCATATGATGTACAAATCGATTAAGTAAGTACTTGGCTTACATTGTGTAGATCTGGTATAAAATGGAGCAACGAGTGTTCAACTTTCTCTTCTGTTTGAAGGATAGCATTGGTTTTATGTATTAGAAACAATTTTTTTTTCAGGAGGAAAGAAAAAAGTGCAGAACCATTGCACTAATAGAATAAATGCAACTTGTTGTATAATCACTTTGGAAATTCCAGTGAGAGCCTATTTCTTTTTATCAATAAAGGAAGCCAGATTGGTTAAGACAACTGTTCAGGGGAAGGCAGCAACAGAAGCACTGTCCACTGTAGCATAATGTAGGGAAAGTTGTACTCCTTATCATATGATTATGAAAAAAAAGCTAGTCTCCTAGAAGGTACAGCTTTAAAACTAAGTATGGATTAAGTAACTTTATTTTACCTTCAGTTCTTTCTGCAGCTTTATTAATTCCTTATCATTTCCATTTATGTCTCTCTCTTCATTTCTGGTCATCTTTTGCTGCCAGTCAGTATTGCTCTGGTTATTCAGCTGCATGTATTTCTGCTTCCATGTTTCCAATTCTAGTTGGTACACAAAATGAGGTTACATGGTGTGTAGTTTCAAATTTGTATTTGACCACATTAACATCTACCTGCTAGAGTCACTTGGGTTTATCAGCTACTAACACAAAGAAATAACAGAAGCCTTTAACTATTAGAAATTTGTTATGTACTACAGAAAATTAATACCTGAATAACAGTCAAATGGAAAATAGAAGTGGCTACTGCAACATTTATAAAACAACGTTGCCTCCCTGCTCCCTTTCCCTGGAGAGATTACCTGAAACTAATCTGCTGTTTTCTTCTAATTTGGCTTCAAGCACTTGTTCTTGTTCAATCTGAGTCTGCTCTTGTTCTTCTAACGTCATCCGCATATCTTCAATTATTTTTTCTTTTGCACTGAGTTCTGAAGGTTTGAAAATAAATTTACAGATAACCCCCTACTACTTCCCATGTTTTTTTCTAAAAGAGCCTTCAATACAAAGTAGTTTCCCCCCCATGATCAAAAGATCTATTAGAAAGAAATAGAGCATCTCTATTCAAATATTTATATACAAATACATAAAAAAAGCTTAAGAAAGTCTTACTAAATAGAGTTAAATCTCTTATCTAAATTTAAGATAAATAAGAATATTGACTGTATTATGAGAAAGCCATGGTTCAACTACTCTAAGTTCATCAAGCCTACAGAATCTACTGTTGTAGAATTTCACATTTCAGTGTGTGATTTTTGTTAAAGGTTATTTATTTTGGCAAATAAATACCAGATTAAAAAAGTACAGCATATCTACACTTTCTCAAGGACTTGTTTCTTATTCTAATTCTGTTTCTTTGCTTTCAAATACACTTGATAATAGTGATGCAACAAAAATTAATTGCTGACTGTAAAACTTTAACATTCGGCTTAGAGTTTCTCAAATCATGTCTCACAATACAAATACGTAAGACTTGTCAAGGTAGTTAATAGCATGACAGCTCATTACATTGACATTCCACACCCAAAAAACAGAAAAGTAGTGGCTTTTCCTGACCTTTACGTGTGTTCTCATACTGTCTGGAGACTTCTTCCAGCTTCTCATTACTCAACTGCTCCTAAATATCACATTGAAAGCAAGTTAAAAAGAAGTGTTGAAAGAAAAACATACACACTAGAAATCAGTAGCAGTCTAGAAAGCTTTTCATTCTGAGCTTTAATGAGTAGAACTTTTAAGACAGTCTAAAATAAAGAGTTTTTTCCATACAGCGTAAAGGAGCATTCAAGCTGATAAAAAAGGTTTAGAGAATGACATCTCGACTAATATAAATAGACATCACAAAATAGAATCAGGGTATTACATATGTATTTACTAAGCTGATTGCTGTATTTTAAAAAATTACCAATGCTCTGCAATAACTTTTTAAACACTTTCCATCTATTATGTCTAGTTTCAGCTGGCTACTTTCATTTTACCTCCAGTTCTGCAAGCTTTTTCCTGTTGCTTAGAAAACGTATCATTAACAGACTAGTTAAAAAATTAAGAGCAAAAAAAAAAAACCTTTTTAAGTTGCTGGATAGCACGCTGTTTGATATCTAGTTCTTCACCAAACTGTTTTTTAATTTTTTCAAGTTCATTAACTTTGTTCCTCAGGAATTTCTCTTCGGAACGCATTGTGGACACCTGCAATGGAGGTAGAATGCAGAGACAACAAACAAAGCTGACAATTAGTTACAAACTTCTTTACAATCTAAGCTACCTAAATATCTAAATACTTTAATTAAAAAGTCAAATTATTGCGAGAATATTAACATCTTAACTAAATTTCAAGGTCTGGATGTGCATTATACTGTACATTCTTCCTAACACACGATTTTCATCATTGATTACAGTACGTTTGGCAGGAAAAACAAAATTCAAATGGCATAATCTAACTCCAAATTTGGTTGTCTACTTGTAAAAAGAACAATTTCCTGACGTGATTTCATCCACCCCTTACTCTTTGTCAAATAAAGAAGGATTAACCACCAAACTCTGAGCAGTAGAAGGTCAGCAAACATAAGGCTACAGGAAAGACACTAATACATTTTTAAGCCTTAATTTTCAATCCCAGACTCTTCCAATCTTTTGTACTAAATTCTTGCAATAACTTAATCAGGTTCTAAGAAACCCTATCACTTCATAACTAAATACTACCAATTAATATTACTACAAGTTACTAATAGAAAAAATAAATTAAAAAGAAGCCTTGAAGTTAGTGCTTTCTTCTTCTGGTA
Organism: Cygnus atratus; assembly: GCF_013377495.2. NCBI lineage: Eukaryota > Metazoa > Chordata > Aves > Anseriformes > Anatidae > Cygnus > Cygnus atratus. The sequence goes on from NC_066368.1 coordinate 18,006,379, forward strand.
TATACTGCTTTCATCATTTTCCACAAGTCTGAAGGTTGAGGCTTTGAAGTTAGTACAAATACCAGTGTAAGACATTATAATACCTATAACAGTAAAGTATCTCACCATAATCAAATCAGCCGTCCTTTTCCCACAAGCCTTTTTCAAGGTTACTAATAAAGTTTACTTCTCCTTCCTCCCCCCATTACCTATATTAAACCACATTTTGGCATCTCATCTTCTCTATAGCTTCAATAGAAAGATTAACAATTCACATCTACTCTAGCTGTATAACTTAAAATAGCCTTAACATGAAACACAACCTTCATAGTTGGAGATTTGAGAGAAACGTGTTTTAAATAACAAAACTAAGAATAAACTTGCAGAAGAAACATCCTGACTATGACTACAAACCTCTTTTTGTACTTGCTGAATTTGTTTCTTGGCATCAGAAAATTTCTCTTTCAAATCTTCATATTCTTCCTCTTTCCTCTGCAATTCTTTTTTCAAACTCTGTACAAGGGCAGAACTCTCAGAAAGATCTTTATTTAGCCTGATGTTAGAAATAAAAAGACATAAGTAACGTTACTATTACACATCTCAAAGAAACAACATTTACAGGTTAATTCAAGCTCTGATTGTTGGTTTCTATCAATAAATAGTATCTCAGATCTATCAAGACCAATGACAAACTCTATACTATTACTTTCAGATTTCAGCTTTTCCTAAGGTCTTGAAGCAACAAGCTACTCAAATTCAGTTCTGATGAATATACAACATAGAACTATTATAAATCTCCAATTTATTCTGTTACCCTGCATGTTCCTGTTTCCCCCTTAATTTCAAGGTAGTAAAATATCGTAGAGTAGTAGCTTAGTAAATGATATCGATAACGTGAAAGTGTTATGTTAAAGCAAATCAATGTTCACAAAAGGTGGTTTTTAACTCCGACTCATTCTCAAAGGGCTATGAGTTATCTCACTATTTACTTACAGTTCTATGGATTGTGTTTTCTCATTTTCATATTTCTCCTTTTCCCAAAGAGAGTGTTTCATCTTCTCCAAGCTGTTTGTCAACTGCACAACTTCTTCCTTCAAATTTGCTTCTTTATTATTTAACTCTTTCATTTTTCGGTCTGAATTAGCACATTTCTCTTGCAGAGATACTGTATCAGCTTCTAGATTTAAAATAATAGATTCTTTTTCTTTAAGCATTTCTTCTAACTTTATCACGCTGTCTTCTTTTGTTCTAAAAGCCTCTAAGAGGCATTCAAGCTCTCTTATTTTTACTTTGTAACTGTTAACTTCCTCCTCATATTGTGCAATTATTCTGTGATCTTCTGCAGCCTGTTTTTCAAAATCTTGAGTTTTCTTTTGGATTTGCTCTTGTAACTGATCCATAAGATCTTTTTGCTTTATGGACTGACTATATTGTTCTGTAATCTCACTTAATTTTACTTTTAGTTGATTATTACAGTTTTCAGTGTCCTCAAGCCCCTTCTTTAAGTTTTCAACTTCTTGAACTAGTTCTTTGATCTGCTGACTTTTCTGTGAGGAAGCCTTAATAATATTTTTGCATTCTTCCCAAATGCTTTCAACATTGTAGTGAAAGGAGCTCTCCCATCTTGGATCTGCTGTAGAAGCGGTTTGGGACTGCATATACATAGGACTAATTTGAGATGTCTCTGATTCATCTTTTTTATAATCTAAGGAATCCTTTAGATCAACTAAATCAATATCCATAGCATGAGACTCTAAGTGAGACTTACATAACTTATCTACTTTGGACTGTATTGTTTTTATTTGTGACACTTTATCAATTATATTTTGTTTGGCATCTTCTACTTCCTTATTTAGTTGAATAATCTTTTCTTCTTTCTCCTTATTTATAGTCTTCTGTTTATCCAATTCAGAAACAATTTGCTGATAGTCAGTTCGATACTGCTGAAGCTCTTCACTCAACGCATTTGCCCTTTCTTCAGAGTGGGAGAGCTTAAGTTGCAAGTTTGTTACCTGCTCACTGAACTCTTCTTTTTCATTTTTTTCTCTTCTGCATTGTTCTTCAAGTGCAGCTAACTGACTCTCCAAGGTTTCAGCTCTTTCCTTCAGTGCTAGCATTTCCACACGTTTGTCAGAACTATTTTGGTTCACGTGTTCAGTTCTTTTTTGCTCTATAGTGAGATCTTCCCCACTCTCCTTCACAGCTCCTAAAAATGAATACAACTCAGGTTGGTTAAAATCAATAAGTTATTAGAAATACCAAGTAGTAATTGTTATGTGAAAAATGGTCACAATATGAAAATTATACCCTCACATCAGATGGCATTTTGAAGTCTCAAAGTAATTAAAGCCCTCTGAATAGCTTAACATACAATAGGTGCCTCCGACTTCTAAGTAGTTTGCAGCAAAAGGCCCTCAACCTGAAAGAGCTCTTTGGCTTAGCTCTGTTCAAACCTTCCACTCTAACACTAGTAGAGAATCTATCTAGTTTTTAAAAAACATACTAATACTCATGAGCTAGATAATTTATAGCTCTATCAAGTTTCCACATTCACTGGTTCAACAATACCTTCAAATACAGTTAATCACCCAAACTATATTTAGAAGAAAAAATGTATTGTTTTTTTTTCTGAAAAGTTTCATTCATACTCGAAGTCCCCTTACTTTAAAAAGGAAGCTAAAATCCAGCACAAGTTTATCACTCAGTGTTTCTGTCCTTCCTCTCTTTTTTCAGTTGGCCTCTAAGCCAAATGTAAGAATCACCACTTCTGCCTCTGCCCACACCTACAGCATTGCACATAAAGTTCTCCCAGGAAGAGATAAATTTCCAAACTCAAATTCCATAAATATTTTGTTAGCTTGAGACTGATTTTTCCGTAAGTAATGAGCAATTAACTAAAATCACATGCATTTTCTCTCTATCAAAAGGGACTCCAGCTGCATTTCATGAGTGCTTAAGAATCCAGCCGCCTGTTCAGTGACACGCATGCTGTGGTTTAGTACAAAAAAGCCTGACCATCTCTAAGGTTGAGGTTATGACAACTATGTATTCTAGGGAGATACTGTTGTTTCCTGTGAGCACTGCAACTACCACAGGGTGGAATTGGACAGCCACATCACATAGCATCACATGCACTGCATGGAAGCAGCCTCTGAACTGATCCAACAACTCTGACAGACAGCCCGCAACTGATTTAACAAAAAGTCATGCTGAAGCATAGGTGTTTGCCATCTCAGTCCAGGTTTACTTTTGATTGTTTTTAGAGTGATCAAATTCTACAGAACATTTTCTTCCTGCTGCTGTCTTCTAATTAGACCTATCAAATGCTCCTGCTAGATCTGACACAACGACAGCAGTACTTTAGCTTGTAAAACCATGCTTCTAAGTTCTACAAGACTAAAAGTTTTGGGTTAAGAGATAGTTTTCCTCTGAAAGCCCAGTTGCGCAGGCAGGCCCAAGAAAATATATCAAACAAAATACTACATATTCCTCATATTAGACAGGAGTTTTACATACTTCACTGAAGGGGAAAGGAGCTGAGGTACTATAAGGTACTTTGTTATCTCAGGCATCAAGAGAAAAATTGAAGAGCTTATAGCCCAACAACTATAGCAAGAAGAATATAGCCATTCACAAGAGGAACTAGAAGCAATTGAGATGCTTTGTGCTGAAAAGCACAATCATGCAGTAAAGCAAGACAAATATTACTGCAAGAAGATAGCGTGACATTCAGTCCAGAATCTTCTTATGTGGGAAGTACTAAAAGCGCTGTCCCAAAACATGGAAGGGAAGACCTAAAGGCCAAAGGAATGTACAAGAACTTCAAGCCAAGATAACCTACCATCTCTCAAAACAAGTTTTACTCATGCCACTAGTATGGCAAAATCCTAAGAAACAGCCAACACAATGTATTTGTGCTCTTTGTTCTATTGTGCCAAGTATATTTAACAAGAATGGTTAAAAATATATGTTAAAAAATTTCACCATTAGGGAACATCTAACAGCTCAGTTTTGAAGTCAGACACTTACACACCTATAAATAAGAGAAATACCTAACATGACTGAATAGCCTTTATTTCTCTACAGAAAAATCTCAACGCCGAAACTGTCAGTCCTCAGTTTTAATTTTTTGTTGTTGTTGTTTTGAGAGAGTGTTTTAGTCATTATAACAAACTGACTACTATCTAGTATATCAAGGAGTCTACATCAGCTTCGTCAACTGCCCCCACCCCCTCCTGTAACCCTGATATACGTGGTACCTTCAAGTGGTCACGTTAGGATCCGATATTCACTCCAAACAAAGATGGTAGAGAAATCAGAGATGTGTTTTGTGTACCAAGCCATCTTCTGACAGAGACAGAATTTCTTCCTTCAGTAAGGCTTCAGATACTTGACAATTGTTCGATTAAATTGTAAAAACAGCATAAAAGCTCTACTGGGTCACATATACCATTTGTCCACCCAGACGAGTATTTTACCTCCCTTGGCTACTGTTGGCAAGCCTAGTCTCTTCCTCCAGACCTTTCCTTGCACAAAACAGTTGGCAATGTTGTTCCAATACTAAACAACACACCTCTGCTTAACCCTTTATGAACCTGTTGGCTGTTATTTTGTCTAATCACTCCTAGAACCTGTTGAGAATTACTTGCTTCTCCTACCTCCTAGTGCAGCATCCTCATCCAAACAAGGCCTAGATTTTCTTCCTCAAACTTATTTTGCAAGAGGAAAGCAAGAAAGGAAGGCAAGAAAAAAAGGGTCAAAAGGAAGTGTCAAAGGGAAGTTTGATTCCCTTTTTGCATATGGCTTCCATAATTCTAGGAAAACTGAAGCCCAACTGCGTCCAGAAGTTAAATGCAAAATGGTATCTGTAAGCTCTGCCTGCACAAATCAGGCCCGTATAGCTCCATCTTGTTGATTAACAAACTTCAATGAGGCTGATAGAAATAAGAAGTGGTACCCTGGCAAACTTGCAAACAAAGTAAAGAAAGCAAGAGGACTGGAATTGCAAATGTAAGAGCTGTGCAAAAACAGGCTAGCTATGGACTTAAAATAGTTACTTCTATTCAGATGGAAATCTTTTCTTCTTTGCCAGCACTATCACCTTGACCGGTGCTGGTGTGTTCACAGCACACACGCCGAATTAAACATTGTCTCACAGCACATATTGTATGACTAAGCAATTAATAAGTCATTGACAGCTTTGATGCTTGTTCTGAAAAGTTTTGAAGCACTTGAGCAGGTGATGTTACTCTCCCAGAAGAATAGCAAAAGTGGAAGCAAGGTTAATATGAAAACAATCCTGAAGATTAGAATTACTACTGAATCTGGGAGTTTATCAGCAGATGAGGAAAAAGCAACAGAGAAGAAGCAGGCTAAAAAACTAACTTTTATTTTAAGCGTTTAAGAGTGAACAGTATAAGACCTGCAAACAAGCGTTTACATAACAGTTACTTCCATTTACATTTTAGCACAGATTTTCTCCTCATACCACAAAGTTTACGCTTCGCAACTTTTGGCTTCTGTTCTGGAATAGGAATCAAGTTTTTTTGAAAGACACCTTGTCCTGTGATGGTAGAAATTGTACCTTTCTTTGTAGGTGGCTCTTCTTCCACAGTAGGCTCATTTTCTAAACAACGCTTTCTTCCCACTTCCAATACAGTTTCCTCACATTCCTTTAACTGACCGCTTTCAGTTACTTTGTTAGAGCTCTCTTCTGCCATTTTTCTTTTAATGCTAGATACAGTCTTGTCCTGCATTAAAATAAAATCAGTTACATTGAAGTTTTTACAAAATGAGCACTTAAGTCTTAGTACATTTTTTAAATATATTTGCATACAAAAGATATCTGGGTAAGATGTTCCTCTGACAACCCCCATAGAAACCAGTTACATATCTTAAAACAAGAGCAAGTATGCCTTCAGATACCAAGAGCACAATGCTTTCAACAATACAGAAGGCAGAGCAAGAGCTCGGGAAACTGCAAAATGTGAGATTCACATACAATCAATGACTTTACCACCTGAAAAAGAATTTCCGATGTACAGAGTTTATATAATTGCCAATTTGTTCAAAGGACAAATGATCAGCTCTTATGACACTGAAGTGATGAACTTGTATTTCGGTACAGTTTGGAGTTTTAATCAACTTCAAAGCCACAGATCATTTTTATCATGACAGACAATGCAATTTGAAAGCCTAGTCAGTTCTGTCGTTCATACTTTAGACCAGGTATTTAACGGAGTTAAGATGAGCTAAAGTTTCTTTACTTACAAGATGACACAAACAGTAAGCCATGCTGGCACTGCCGAGGACTTACTACTCATCTTCAGTACTTCAAGAAAAAAAATCTTCCTAATAGTGTTAAGGCTTGTGGCCATGTTTTAAGTGTCATGCCACACAGTCTCATAGAAACACTGGATAGAATTGGAACCTTGCTCTTGGAAGAAATAGTAATAATAGGTAGCAGTCATCGCGACTCTCACTCAGCTTTAATACTATAGGTAGCAGTCATCACTACTGTCATTCAGCTTTAATACTATAGAAGAGCTAAATTGCAGTGAGGAGGAGATAGGCAAAGACTAAGCAAAGTCAAAGCCTTAATTTTTCAGGGGGAAGAGAAACTGATTGAATGCTGACAAAGTAAACTCCATTTAAAGTGTTCTCAGAACTACTTAAGGCTACTGAGCATCAGGTTCAAAAAAGCAACTGCATGTTTTCTCTTTTTATTTTTAAATCTACACACACGGCCCAGGTACCCTTTAGGTATTCAGTAGCTAGCAGTACATTAGCTAGTAGCAAGTTTATTAATCACAACAAAAGCATAGATACCCTGGTTATCCACTTGTACATACTGTTGCTCTTCCTTTGAAAGTGGATGTGTGGGGTAATGGTTGTTGGGCCACACTGATATTTGTTTCTAATTCACACAGTTGGTCTTTGTATTATTAACCTCGAACTTCAATTAAATTTGAACTCTTCCTGTGGGAGACCTCCTCTCAGTCCTCCATTTCATTCGGGTAAAAGTACAGACAGTGACACAATCTATGTGTTCCCACTGCCTAAACCCTCCCAGTGTGAGCTGCTTCTTTAGAGGGCCTACTCAGTCTCATGAACAGTCCTCCAGTAACTTCAGTTCCACGCTTCTGAAGTCTCATCTTTCATATTTCAACCCCAACACACACACTTTCCACTTGGTATTGCTTGAAATGGAAACAAGTGTGTTGAGACTGAACCTAAAAGTTCTACTTACAGAAAATTAGTTTTCCAAAACAGATAAATCCATGGCAAGCATAGATCTAGATTTTTTTTTTAAATAAAAGAAAATTGAGATATGTAAAACTTACATAGTCTTTTACAGTTTCTTCTAAATGGGATATTAAATCTTGTAGCCTGGTAATAACATCATCCTTTTGCCCCACAATGTCCATTAGCTCTTGAATCCTTGTATTCTGGGTATTCATTTTCTTGGAAATATGAAACAGTAGTTCAGTCATCAGTTTCTAATGTAGTATTAAGTAATTGAATTACACAATGCATTTTAAAGCAAGTTCAGATAAACTAAGCTCAAGCGAAAGAGCTAGAAACATACTGAAAAAGACATTTTAAGCTACCAGAATAAGAACAAATAGCACAAGATTTTCTTGATAAAGTTACCTCAGTTGCTTTTTTAAGTTGCTCAGCAGACTCATCCAATTTAGTCATCTGCATTTCAAGGTCTGTAACATACAGAGAAGCTTGCATCATATAAACAGCCATTGTATTGTTTACTCACTAGTCCATTTTTCTAGATACTCTTGTACCTAAGTAGCTTTTGAATAAATTGATTCGTTTTCATGTTAACTTCTCATAGAACACATTTCAAAAGTTGCCTAGATTTCTTGGAGAAGGATAATGGAGTCTTGCAACCCATATTAAGCATAAGTCATATCAAGAGAACATTGAAATCATTGTTGCGAGTATCCTTTATGAATGTTCCACAAGGTACCTGAAAACACTGCCTCAACAAGATGTAAAGTGTAGGGATTACAATATAATCATCAGTAACATTGACATTTTACCCCACACTTCAGAAAGCTTAAAACTGTTTGTTGCAGACTTGTCTTAAAAATAAAATAAAATGGAACCACCAAGATTTGTGTGTTGTTCAACCTGAATACGCACAGAACAGGTTACCACTTCTGGTATGCAACGTGGTTCCCAAAACTAGAGCTCCCCTCCTCCCCGCCCCCAGTTTCTGCTCAATTAATTATTTCCATTTCACCTTGGTTAACTATATCTTTCTTCTGCCTTCCATATCAATTATACCTAACTCACCCCTGTTCTTCTGTGTCAGCTCTTCTTCAGCTTTGGTTAGTTCAGTGGTTTTCTTTGTCAATTCTTCTTTGGTATTTGTTAGTTCAGTGGTAATTTTTCCCAGTTGCTTTTCAAGCCAACCTACAGCTTCCTGTGGGTCCTCTAGGGACACAATGTATTGATGTGCTGCTTCTGCCTGCTTTTTAATATCAATGACATCATTCTGCAGAGAATCAATAATGCCCTCAAGATCAATGCAGGTGCCTGGCACTATGCTGGCTCCATCCTGAAAGACAATTCACATCCATTAAAAATTGGTAAATAATTACACAATAGCCATTATTTCTAGAAAATGAGTGTAGAACACCATTATGAATTCAACTATATAAAAACAATTTTAGTTCCAGCTTCAAACACATCTTGTGAGTTCATATGCAACTTGATTGCCAGTCCTCGTCTTCCTCCACATACAAGCCTATTATCAAGTAACCTATTATCAAGTAACAGCTACTCTATTTCCATAGCATCTAATGACCCACCATTACATTCCCTTTCATACATCTACAGATAACTTGCATCCAAGTTTAACATACAAGCTAAGACTTCTGAACGTGTACTTAAGCCTCAGCAACTATTCTTGTACCTATATTTCATTTAACATCTTGCTGAGGATACAGCTTTACAACACGCAGTTCCTTGAAACAATCCTCCTGTCTAATCCCGATAAGGGATACCACCCCCTAACAAGTAATTAGTAAAAACGAAAATGTTTCAGGGGAAAAAGTGAATAAAAAATACCAGAGGTCCACCCTGCTCACTGCAAGACAGATCCTTTAATTCCTCTTCTTCATCAGGGTTTTTAATATAACCATTTACAAGTTCCTTGAAGATTTCCAGACGCTTTTCAGAATTTTCTTCGAGCCGTTCACGTTCATGAGAAAGACACTCTCTGTAGTAGAGAAGAAAGTCAGCCAAAAGATAGCCAATCTGAGCTGTTATTAGTATAGCTTCCTGTAAACAAAGATGTTTCTCCTTTATTTTGTCACAACAGAATAATACACAGAATACTACTCTTACACTAAAAGAGAAGTGTATTTCCCCCACTCCCCAAGATTTGCTGGGGGGGGTGGAATTGGGACATGGCAGCAGACAGGGCAAGGAGGGATTGCAACAGATGCAAGTGTATCCTAGAAGCATTTTTTCTAGGTTTCTTAAGCCGGAACACTTGTTTTGAATATCACCAAGGACTCCAGAGATACAGATTCCCACCTCCCCCCAACCTTTCACACAGTGTATTTTTCCTGAACTCGTAGTCCAAACAGAAACGGATATATTAACAGGTAAGAGTAACAGAGCAAGCCTAGCAGAAGAGTACAGTCTATTATGGCCAAGGGTCAGATTTTAAGAAATAAGTGTATTTGCTTTCTTTTTTTTTAAGCAATAGTTCTAAGTCAAATTAAAAGCTAACTTACTTGAAATCTATTTCCCGCTCAGCGAAGTATTGGGAAAATTCTTGTATCACTTCTTCACGAATTTTTAGCTCCAGCAGTAGCTTATTCTTCTTTTCAGTAATAAGTTTGTTCTTCAAGTCTTCTATAAGACTCAGCAGTGCCTAGAATTACAATTAGCATTAAGTTTTTCATAAAGTAATGGCTTCCCCAGAAGTGAGATTTTTTCCCCCATTCCTCAAACACTAAAACACCACTTCGCTCTGTTTGAAAAAAGTTCTTCCAGTTTTTATTAACTTATTCATAAATAAGAGCATTCACAATTAGATGAAATATAAAATTCTGTGCTAGTACCAAACAGATAAGTTTGCACAGAAAAGACATTTGTGAGGAACTTTAAGTCCTGCAAAATTAAGCTTTTTTAGCTCTTGTATTCCAAATACCCGTTTTTGGTTGAGATCAACAAAACCTCCATAAAACAGACTCTAGTCTGTTCCCTCCTCTCTTTTATCTGGAAGTGACTTTCCAAAGAAGCACTGTCCCAAAACAGACTAAAGTCTCCTTTTTAAAAAAAAAAAAAAAGAGGTTTTCTGTTCACAAAATGTAAGGGAAAGGTCTTCTCTGTTGCTAGAACACAAGTAATCCTTGACACATACTGACCAGAGGTTACACAAAGCCAATAAAAGCAAACCTGCATGTCTCATAGCTCAATGTGTATTTAGACACATTTCATGCAGCTTTGCTACACTAGATGACAAGTCTGAGTAATCCCGCTTTTAGTTCTTAACACTGGATTTATGGAAGAATAAGGTGATCAGAAGGAATAGGAGAGAGATAGGGGAAACCAGAATACATTGTTTCAAGACTCAGTGCTACACTAATTCTTAAAATAGTCCTGGTACATACTGTATATTCTTCTTTTCCAATAAGGACTTGATTTTCGTCATGTTTCTGCTCTTCTTCTTCTCTTGCCATACTATGATGTTCCTCCATCTCATCATTATCATCTTCAATCACATCTTCTAAGCTCCGGTCCCATAGAACAGTAGCTCTTTTCCTCGGGATAGGCATTTTAGCATCACTAAGCAGTGATGATTCTCTTGCCAATTTCTGGCCAAATGACTGATCATGGGGAAGAATAGATGTGTCCATGACTAAAACCTACCCAGGAAATAAAGAACAAAACAATCAGTATTTCTTAAACCTTTACTGGCACTTCCAGGAGACACCTGCTGCAGTTTCCTATAGCTTTCTACAGGCACAGTACTCCCTTGGTCTACGCTCTGTTCAGAGTCACCACTTAAACCAGTTTTCAGCTGAAGTACAAAGGAATCACTTCAGAGTCCGACCTTTCTTTTGAACCCAGGAACACCAAGTTTCACTAGCTGGAAGACATACAAGAGTTGCCACTCATGCAGCAGATTTCTACATTTTCGAGTTTCCAGTTGCATTAAATGCAATTGAATGTCATCCTACAAATTCTGTCTTGCACAACTGTATCATCCTTACAGTCTGCTTCTTCTAGTCTCACATTTAACCTCCTTAGATAAGTCCACATCCCAAAGGCCTACATCCACCTATTGTCCTTGCAACACAAACTCTCAGAAGCTTTGTTTTCCATTAAGGCTCCAGCACTGATCTGACACTTCAGTCTTCCATCTTTATCAAGGTTATATCATTGCATTTACTCTTACCCATTCTGCTTAACCTCCACTTTCCTACTGACACCTTTCAGACTCTTTGCTGTTCAACTTTTGTCAATACTTGAACAATATTCAGAATTAGGATAACAGTAGCATATGGGGCAGCTAGACATGCTCTTCTGGATGGGACCATGTTTTGAGCAGAGAAAGAAAGTTTACCCAATTTTAGGAAATTTCTTCTAAATATAACGAGCCTCTTCCTGTTAGGCTGGACATTTTGCAGGAATTAGATTCTTGGTAGAGGATGCTCCTGCCCCCACACTCCAAAGTAAAACAATGTTCTAGCAGAGCTTTTTAAACACTTAACAAGGAAATAAAGCCTGACTAAAAGTAATTAGAAAATTTGATCACAGCATGGGGAAATAAAATGCAGTAATTAAATTCATGTTCTTAGAAGTGAGAGAGCCTCTACAGCCTCTTCTTTAAATGCAAATCATAAGCATTGATCAACAAGATAAACTACAATACACTTACTTTTTGTGCAATGGCTGAGAACTTCAGCACATTGAGTGTTTCATCATATGCTGAAGCACATTGGCTTATGTTTACTATCATGTATACTTTCCCTCTTCCACTGAAGAATCCTTGAAGAAAATGAGTTAACTTACTTTCCCGAAATGGTATGTGCTGCTGCAGCCTTTAAAGACAAAAAAAAATCATGGCCAGAAGTTAAATAACTTCCAGTTAATGTAAGAGCTATCCAGCTGGAAGACTACAAGCTATAGTTAACCACAGTAGTCTTTATATCAATTAAAATATTTTTTTTGCTAGATACACCTCCTCATGGAGATTGCATGGCTCTTTCAGCTGCTACTTAGCCATTATCTTCTCAGTTAGGATACAGTAAAACCACCAATTGGGAGCACTTAAACAGGTTCAACATTTAACCTATGGTAGGTCACATAGCCTCACATGACAGCTGCTGAATTACGTGAATAGTGCTACAGAACTTATCAAGGCAGTTACTGTCAGAACATGTGGCCCACAAGCAGGAACAATAACCAATCATTTAAAAATAATTGCAAAAAAGTCAAATATTTTAAGAGATCATGCTTCAGAACATTTGTTCTATATTGTTAGAATTCCAAGTTATTAGGACCAGAAAGACATTCTGAATACATTCAAGCCCTTTAAGAATCTGCTAGTTTTAATGCATCCTTCCTATCCAGAAAGGACAGAGAGACTATAAGTCACTCGCAAAGCTTTTTTTAAAGTCTTATTTTAAGCATAATAGACTTTGAATAGGCTGTCAGGCACAGTGTTATGGCACAAGTGGTAAAGCTCATAAGGGCATATCATCATGAGCAAAGTGAGTTCATTCAACTTCTGGAACAGAAACAGATCTTCAGATGAGAAACTGTGGAAAAGAGTTCCTGGGAAGTTACAACCACATGTGACTATATATTGTACAGTTGTATAAAATACAAGAAGTTCAGTCTACTCTCATTTAGAGTAAATAGCAGGTAGGCTTTTTTGTCTGCATATGGTTACCATTCTTTCTGATCTGGCTAACGTTATATCAAAATTTGGAAAAAAAAATCTTTTTCTTAGGACAAGCATAGCATTATCACTGTGAGGAAAATTGGGACAGTACAATTATGTAGCAAATAAGATTAGTTAACGAAGGAGAAATAAAAGGATGAAAGTTTAATTCATTTACAGTGACAATAGTGAAAAGTGGTTTTAAAACTCATTCCAGAATTTGTTTGACAAGCCAAACTCAGAAAAAGAGTTAAATTGCTAAAACCTATGGTAGCACATTTACCAATTTAGAATTTAATGATTTAATTAAAAGCAAACCAAGCAAATTTATAGAGCACTTTAGTAGATCAAAAAGACTTAATTCATCTAGAAAGTCTATCCATCTTTTCCAGAAGAAACTTAGTGTCAGCTAGTATATTTTAAACGCTAGCTTAACTGTTGTATGCAATACACGAAAAGTATAACCTGTTTGCAATCTGTAGGACTTACTTTGACTGTTGACAGTTCTTGAGTGCATTAATACACTTGCCTAGAATCAGGAGAGAGGTATTTATATTTCCACTCTCTTTCAGTCTATCACCTTCATTACGTGTCTTGGTGCATCTTTCTGAACCAGCAAGATCACACAGTGACAATCTAAAGGCAAAAATAGGAAAATTCAGCTTTCTTGCCTTGGAACATTTGCTATTTACCATTTCAATCAACTTTTCTTAGAGGAAGAATTTCTTTGTCTTCATCTACATGAACCCTTCCACCTTTTCAGCACTGCTTCTCCAGTGAAGTTTCACACTACTTCCTGCCAAACCCCTCCCCAACAAGCCTCCTATATTTCCCCTTCATCCTCTTCCGTGTGAGGACTTGTATGACTTCAGAAGTAGAGTGAAGCAGGCTAGGGGAACGTTGTGCTGAGCAGAGGACGCAAGATATAGAACATTGCAACCTGACAGCTTGAGGTAGAGGGCTTAGTACTATATATGTAGATAAGAAATAGGGAAACCACAATTTTATGCATGAGGCCAGGGAGCACTAGATGTACAGTATAGTACCAATACACCAACATGGAAGATAACTAATAACTTCATCCCAAAGGAAAAGGGGAACTCTGCTCTGAACTTACTCATTGACTTGTGTCACCCGTGGCGTTTCCAAGTCCTCAATTTTCAGTACCTTAACTGTGAATATGCTATGACTGAAAGGAGAAGTTGAAAGTAGAGAGAAATGAAGTGAGACTAAAACTGAGAAAAAACACTTGGCCATCTACAACACTTGTTCAAAACACCATTAAATCTATCCATATATCTAAGCATTTACTCTATAAGATACATTAAACTTTTTAAACAGCTGGAACTCACACTACTTATTTACCATTTCAAACAATCACTTTTCTTAGAGGAAGAATTTCTTGGTCTTCATCTACATGAAACCTATTCTTTTCAGGGTTTCTTTCAGTGTACAAGTTTTTGTTGTACATATTCCCCCCCCCCCCAATATCTAGATGGACTACAGCTAAGTTCTTCTGCCTTAAAGAGAATATTCGACAAAATGTCGTTAGCTTTTGCACACGTTCATCTTCTTGAAGGAAGAATCCTTTTGATTTAAAGCATTCGGTCATATACTATTAGAGGACATCAAATTGAAACCTATATATCTAGAACTTGTTAAAACCTCTTCCCCTCCAAAAGCCACAGGCCATATTTTAGCTTCTCCCTCCCACCCACACCATCCTATATTCAATGTTATTCAAAATTCATCTCACCTTCTGCTGGACGTAGTATTTAGTTTTGTACTTGCAATACTCTGGTGTTTCAACCCCAGTTTTAGAAGTCTAGAAGCTTCTCTGGAATCAGAAATCTGAACCCATTGCAGATCTTTAGGAAGAAAGAAAATGATTTTGTAAACATCATTAGACAAACAGAAAGAAGAGAGCAGGGGATCGTGTATGCACACCAAGAATAATACATTTTCAAGACATACAAATGTTTTATTAATTTTTTTTATTATTATTAATTTTACTAAAACTCTTCAGACAAATTATAGAATGATAACAGAGAGGATTAAATTCCTCCTCCAATGGAAAAGAAAGGGCAAGGTATATCACATCTCGTCCTATCAACACACTAAAGCGTGTTCTATCCAAATTAAGCACACAGCCTTAGCATGAGCACTGAAAAGCCAAGAGGTAGGCTCTAATATTACAGAAGTCCTATGTCTACATTAAGGCAGAATTCTACCTGAATCACTTCGTTTCAGCCTGCAGACTGGGAGTATGGGAAAGAACACCCACAACAGGTTATCTGGATACCTTTTAGGGCCACCAACTTAACTGAAAAAGCATCAGTGAAGAATTTTGGCTACAACGTAATGACTATTTCACCTTGGTATGTGCTATAGTTAATACCTACAGTCACCCTAACAGAACTTATAATATCAACAGTAGAAAGGCCACCAAAATTGTATTGACAAATATACTGTGTGACCAAGAAAAAAAAAACAAGAGTCCTTAAGTGGTTTCCTCAAGAAAAAACAATAAAGTCATTAAGTGGTTCTCTCAATAACAGCCTTACACTAAGCTTTATAAAAAAGACTAAGCCAAAGCATAGCTCAAAGCAGACTATTTCTTACTTCACACACTCTTTGGTGTTTGAAGAAATGAATGAGTTAGGTTTACTGTCCAATTCAGCTTTCTCAATCTATGGCCTCGCCTACGTAAGATAAAAACAACATGCCAAATACCAACAAACAAGCTTTTAATAATCTAGAATTGGCATCTCAATTGTCAAAAAAGGCTAGAACAATTCAAACAAGTATCAAACCCTACTTTTTCCAGGACCTGACGTAAACATTAAATTGTTATATATGAGTTCTGATACCACCCCCTAAAACCAATAATCAAACTTGTAATATTATTAGTTTGAAGTACTGTAAAATGTAAAGCTGTAGCCAGAATGAATTTTCTTATATAGTCACTAAAATCTGATTCTCCACAGAAGATACTAAAAAACCCAACTGTTGAGCCAGTTATAACCACAGGTAAGAACTTCTAGAACTTTTTTTTAATGGAAAAGGATAAGATTTGTTTAATGGTTCTCTTGTTTCTACGTTTCTAAGAAATATGAAGGCAGTGGAATGCACACAGGCTTATATGCAGGAAAAGAGAAGACACTATTGAAGATAAGAGCCGTATATAGACTTGCCTTTCATATTCAACTAGACATTTCTAGTGCTTCACTGAATTTTAGGAATTTTCTAATCTAGAAAAACATTACTATAGGAAGAACAACTTTCCCATGCCAAGTTTTGCAGTTTACAATGGATTCTAATCACCTTTTACGTAAGGACATCCCTTGACATCTTGAGCAAGGCGGAGTGTTTTTCTTTTCTTGTCATTCGATACAGGAACCAGTAAGTCATAAAAACATTCATTGTATATCTCAAAAAATGAAACCCAAACAGAGAACTTCAAGTAATTTTCCATTGTTGTGCTAGACTGTTCTGATCCTTTTAAGAGTTCTTCTGCCAAGTAGAAAATATTACAAAGTAAACATAGAGCTAGTAAAGTGAGTTGCATTTAAAAATGAGTAAGTGACCTATTATAGCAGCCTTCTCAAAAAAAAGGCAAGCTTTCCATTGAAATTCCGCCCCCCTTAAATATCTGGAAGTCATATTCTTACCCTACACATTTGCAAAGACACCTAAAACTAGAACTTGTATTTCCACTTCTAAAATCTAACCAAAGAGCTTAGTTAGAATTACTCAAATCTCTTCAGCATCTTCAGAAGATACAGAATTAAACCGACTAGTATACTTCATTCTGACTTAAGGCAAACTTATTATTTAGGTATTTTTTTAAATGCTAGAATTGTTTTGTTTTTTTTTTTTTCCCTAATTAAATAAATACTCTAGAAGTCTGTCAGGATTCTGTTACGGACCCATAGCACAAGCAGCACTACTTTTCCTTGCTATAGTTTTACCTTATATAATATCAGTTTAGGATAGATGCACAGATAGTCTTCTAACCATTTAATCCTTGTGTTTTCTGTCTAGATAGCTTGCTCATTATTCAATTCAGTCATAATAATAATAAAAGGACCATTTGGCATTTAACATAGGCCAGAAGTCAGTTATTGACCTTAAAAAGCATCTTTGCCAGTTTTTTTGAATGGTAATTCTTTAGTATCAAACATACCCTTAGAATCAACCGGTGCTTTGCTGTTAGCATTATTTTGTTGGTCCACCTACAAAAGAAAACAGAGACTTTAGGATTTATCATTGAAGTGCAGCTTCAGTACAGCAGTTACTTTTGTAAGAGCCCTATTGTCCTACTGGATAGCAATACAGCACAGTTGTAATATGCCAACACAAAAACCCTGGCTATACGTTATACCTGGTTCAACGCACCCGTATACTCCTACTGAAAGGGTTGTGGGTTTTTGGTTTTTTTTTTTTTTGTAAAATCATAGAATATCCTGAGTTGGGAGGGACCCATAAGAATTAAGTCCAGCTCCTGGCTCCAGACAGGACCACACCAAAAAAAGTCAGACTACATCCAAGAGCATTGCCCAAACACTTCTCAAACTTTGACAAGCTCAGTGCCATGACCACTTCCCTGGGGAACCTGTTCCAGTGCCCGACCACCATAAGGTTTGTTGCCTTAATACTCATTCCTGACACTTCACTTACATCAGGCCTTAAAGCATATAGTACTTCAGGCTTCTGATCCAGAATAAAAAAATAGACTCCAGAAAAATAGAGGGGTGGGGAGCCCACACAGGAACAGGCTAATTTAACAGCATGATTGGCAATAGCTTAGTTGTAATCTGCATGTTAATCTTAAACTGCTGAATCTAGAGTCCTGAAGAGTTTTTTTTTTTATTATTATGTTGCTAATTCAGGACTTCCATATCTTATGGTGTGCTAGGTCAACCCTCCTCAGAAGTAAAAGGCAGAGCACCTGTTCACTTCAGAACTTAAGCAGCTTATTGCTTCCTAATGCATGCTGTAGAAGTGTTGCACAACTGAGATAAAGTCTAACCTTTGGAAAGATAAGCCAAACTCCTTCAAAAATTCAAGATAAAACACGACCCTACAGCTAGCACTAATGATGTCTGTACACATACACTCAGTTCCCAATCTTAGTTTATTTTCAGTACAAAACTGCAAGTAAGTTCTCATCTACCGAAGAGAAGATGAGAACGCTCAGCTACCAGAAACAGTACGCTTCAAAAGAAACATGGATTACAAGTCAGATCATGTGTGCGTGTGTTTACTCAAGTGTATATTTCCTACAAAGCTGGGATTTCATGAAGTGATTCCTGAGGCAACTGTTTATGTAACCAAAACTTCTAAGTTTAAACCTTACAGATACAAAACACCCACCCAAATATGGTTCTGTTTAAGTAGATGCAAGCTTCGCTACCAAATCTATAATCTTAATATTTTCTTTGTGAGCACAGTTCTAGAAACTAGAGGAGGCGCGTACATGATGTGAACAGATTCATTTACTGTTACTGCAGCTATCTACACACAGCTGTTTACATTATTTTATTCTTACATCCTTACTCAACCTAGATCAGTTTTACACAGCTTTCCCCCCCCCCCAGAATACAGTTTGTTTTTTTCCTGAAGTACTTAAAGACTTTTGGAGCTACACTGAATACATGCCTGTGCCTTTAAAGTAAGTTGTACTGCCATCTGCCTTCCACACTACAGAAATTCACACTTAACTCATGGATAAAATCAAGGTAACAAACTCCACAAGTTAGAATACCCCAGTAACACCGAGCACACCACTAAGGAAATGCTTCATTCTTTTCCAGTGGAAAAAGAAAATAGCACAAGAATTAATTTGTAGCATCTGCTTTTTTTTGTAATACTCCATCCATTCCGAACTAAAAAACAACAAGAAAGAAGTATGCTAATGCAAGACACAACCTCCACAACTGTAATTGGACTAAGCAGGTTGAATTCCAGATAACTCATGCAACTGAAGTGTATTTTTGGACTGCTCAGCAGTTAACGACAGCTATCTGCTAAGACTACCAGAAACCTATTTTGTTTCAAATCTTTAGAGCTCCACTGGCTTTATGTCTCTTCTGTTTCAAGAGAATTTTTGGCTTCCTGTACGTATACAATGCCAAACTGAAAGAGTTTGAAATGGAAATGACCTGAAGAGCATGAATTTCTTCCAAGTATCCTGGAAGCCAGTAAACTGTTTAAAGGTACAGACTTCCTCATGTCCCCACAGACAGGGGTACTACTTACATTCAGTCCTTATTAAGGAACAGTGACCCCAGAGGATAAAGTTAAGTGCTTAAGCTATAGAAGAAAACCTTAGAGCTTAATCCTATCAAGCATTCAGCCACAAAACAAATCCACAGGAGACCATGGCTCATTAGCTCTATTGCTCACTTTACTGCTAATTTGAGTGCCTGCCCAATGGTAGATATACCCATGCATAAACACAGAAGCCTCTTCCCATTGAAGAACGAACAGGAGAAACACTGAGCTATCTAATATGAATGTACTTATCATAGAAGTGCTCCTCTACCTCTTTTGTTAGACGAAGTATTGAATTTTTAATAGCAGTTTCTTCTCTCACTTGGTCTTTAGTCAGCTTTACATAATCTCTACACCGATGGGGTTTGAGATCCATTCCTGTGTATAGCCTTCCTTGAATACTTTTAAACAACATATCCATAGTCCTCGGCAGAACACCAACATCATCTTCTGTTCCTGTAAGCAGCATCCAAAAGAAAGATCATCCCAGTTACTACTGTGAACAAGATACACATAAATGAAGACAAAGATAAGTGATTCCAATCTCAAGGTATACATGAGGAATTTGGAGGCCAGTTACAGCCTGAAGTAATATTTTGTGTCCTTACATCAGAGTGTTTTTGGAAAGTATTGGCTTTAAGCAGCAGCTCATGCTCTACCCCTTTGACAGTACAGGATCCAGCATAACACAAAGACTGACAGCAAAAACTGTATAAGCTTAGCCTTAAGAGAAAAAGGTTGGAAAGTCCATTGTGAACACAAGTGAGACCATATACTGGAAAAGTTATGGAATGCTCTATAAAAATGCATAAAGAGATAACTTTCAAAGACTTAACTCTTAAATAATAGTAAGAATTGACAGGGCTGACTGGTGAGGTCCTAGAAACGTAATACCATGAGAAAGTGTCAAATCTGAAAATGCATGAATCAAAAGATTTAGTGAATAACCACATCTCATAATATACCCCAAACCAGTTCACATCAAAAAGAAATGCTATTTCTATTAGAACAAGAAAGAGTTGGCATTATCACCCCCAATTAATGATAACTGCATTCACTGGCAGTAGTCTTCAGTTATAATTCACCTAACAGAACATTACTTAGAATGACACTGAACCTTGTGTCATAGGAAATTCACCTTTATTGAAGTGACTGATCACTAGAAGACCGATAGTCTTCTAATACTTCTGAGTATCAGGTAATTCATATAGCATCTAGAACTGATGGAAATATTATAACGGAGAAATCGGAACTTGGTTCCCTGTAAATCCAGTCACCTCATTTGTTAGGTTTGTTTGAAAAATAAAGAATGACATCTTCTGGCCAGAAAGGATATTGAGCTTTAACAGTACAAAAATAAAAGATCTTGCCTCCTGACGTGCTGTGATGTTATTGCTAAACTCAGATACTTGAGGCAAGGTATAAATACTTAAAAGTAATCAAACATTTCAAAATGTTTATTCTCTGCCTATGACAAATTTAACAAGCTCAGACATACTTTCTTCAAATAAGGAATAGCATTTAAGATACATATGTACCTTTCGTGTAGTAACAACAACAACAAAAGAAGAAATTAGCCTGCTGTAGAGTGACATATATCAGGATGTGAGAAGTGTGTAAAACATGTATTTTTTCTTAACCCGCCACAGCCCCACGTTGATATTCAAGACACCTGACTAAAATTGTTACAGCCTTACAAAGGAATATCACTATATGTATATTTAAATTCTGGTAGTGACTCCAGTTGCTGTCAGTTTAGTGATATTTGTTATGGAACAAGACTTTCGAAGGTAATCTACTAATATTCAAAGGAAGCCAACATGCAGGTTTTGTAGTGTCACTAAATGAAAAAGTTAGAACAACTCTACCAGATGGAATTCTCACTTGAATAAATGAAGAAAGTTAGTTCATTAGTTCAAGGAAAAAAATAAAATCACTACTCATACCTAGGAATGTGTAGGTTTTCCCAGCATTTGTAACACCATATGTAAAAATAAGACGATTATATCCTTCTAAGAAATCTTGCACTGGTTGCTTCATGGTACCTTCAAAGAATTCTTCCTGAGTTGTTTCAGGTCCAAAAACCTGAACGTTACCAAGAAACTGGTTAATATCTTTATTTTATGTAATCAATCTATTAAAGACTTTTAAAGAACCAGGTATTGTATGTTTATAATCTTAGACTAGAAGATTAAAAGAATTTTGCTTGGTATTAAGTAATAGAAGTCAAGCAACTTTTTTTCCCCCCCATAAATAACTTAAAAGCTTTTAAAGACAAGTCATTTACCTGTGAAAAAGTGAACTTCTGTATCTGCTGCCCAGCAGTTTTTTCACTCAGTCGATTCAAGGAATTTTTAGGGGGCTTCAGTATAATACTTGCTGAGTCCTCAAGTAAAAAACAGTCCTATTAAAAGGAAGCAAAAGCAATACAGGCATGAAAAAGAGTAAAAAGCTCACACTACAGGAAAGATATATTACATCGCTGTTGTTTTTTAAATTAAAAAAATGTCACACCTGTGATTCATTTTCTTTTTCCAATGACGTAAATGGCCTAACACGCAGGCAAACTTGAATGTGTCCTTTAGACTCCAAACTGCTCATCTTAAAATAAAAGAAGTTAAGGAAGTTAGAAATTTGACTAGATTCTTGGTTTGATATCTAGCATGTTAAGGCATTGCTATTTTCATTAGGCTATTTTGCTCAGACTCATTTAATGACACAGGAAGCAAAAGTAACTCACGACATCAGTTTTCACAAGCACTCAGGCAGCTACAAGAGTTCCCTGTGATAACTTTCAAAAAAAGTTTCAAAACAAATAGTATTGCAGCACACACGTATACTGCATTGCAAGATCAAAATATATAAAAACATTCTATGATTAAGCTGCACTGATCTGACATTAGCCTCATCCACATATAAAACTGATGCATGTTATTAGGTGCATCACCACAATTTTGTCTATCCTATGCATATCCTTCAAATGAAAAGCACGGTAAAGATGCTTTCCATCTCCTCTGTAAAATTATTACAGTTCCTATCAAGGAAAGAACTATGTTTATTAAAAAAATCAAAATAATGCAAGCATTAAGGCTTTCTTACCTGGCTTGTGTCAGAGCTTGACGAAACCAACGAAAATTCGTCAGAGAGATCTGCTTTAATATCTTCCACACTTACTGGTCCTGTTCTTTGAGGCAGCTCAGCACTAGTAACATAGGATGGTCTGAAAAATTTCTCTTCATCCCAAGTTGGGTCCATCCTGCAAGATGATATATTTTATATTAAAGTTTTTTTGTTTATTTCTACATAATGTAAAGTTTCTAAACTCTGACAGATGACATGAGGCTAAATGATAGCCGTAACTTCTTTCAGGAGAGGGCTTTCTTCACAGTGTTCATAGCTTGCACAGCAAGCTTCCGATACTTGGGCAGAATTGTTGACATTAGAAATCATTAAGACCAGCCACAGTTCTTTCTGTGAAAAACAACTTGTCCTGGTTCCAGCTAAGATAGTGTTAGTTTTCTTTCTTTATAGTAGCTAGCATGGTATCATGTTTTGGATTTAGGAGAAAAATAATGTTGATAACACATGGATGTTTTAGTTGTTACAGAGCAGTGCTCACACTAAGTCAAGGACTTTTCAGCTTCTGGTGCTGCCCTGCCCGTGAGGAGGCCAGGGGTGCACCAGGAGCTGGGAGGGGACAGAACCAGGACAGCTGGCCCCGACTGCCCAGAGGGATGTCCCATGCCATGTGTTGTAGGGCTGAACAATAAGACGGGGGAGGTTGGCTGGGGTGGGGGAAGCTGCTGCCCATCCCATTCCTGGACATCACTCAACAGGTGGTAAACAATTGCATCGTGCATCTTGTTTTGATTTTATTATTTCCCTTTCCTTTATCTCAACCCATGAGTTTTACATTTTTCCTATTCTCTCCCATCTCATTGTGGAAGGGGTGAACACACAGCTGCAAGGTGCTGTGCTAAACCACAACACAACTGTTTACCAGGAAAAAGCCTTTTCTGTATACCATAACCTTGCCAAAACCATGGTGTCTACTGAGGAAATGGTTACATACGCTATTTAATAAAAAGAGCCACATTGTTCCATATTTGCTTCGTCATATTTGTACTTAGTGCCTAGTTAGAATAAGAGCTCATTGCAAGATTAATCCAAGCTCAATGGTTATCTCCACAGGACCTAGTAAATAGTTGGAATTATAAAGATAACCCAACGTAGCTTAACGTAAGACAGAATTCAGAGACATTCCAACGTCTAACAGATAGTTTTAGCTATTAAGAGGACAGTAAAATTCATCATCCATGTACATCATGCCAGAGTACCAGCTAAAGTATTGCTTTTTAGTCATTTAATCAGGAATTCATTTTTTTTTTAATCCATGATTTAATTATTTTTGTGCATCTCAATCTGGGCAGTGAAACACCTATAGGAAATGAAAGCAAAACCGATACAGTGTTACAGATAACAGAAAAGTAAAACTCCAGAATAACCTCTAAGAAGTGTGTTTTACTTAGAAAATGAATATATTTTGCCTGCACTTCATTCTCCTGTCACTTGTTCCTGTGATAAGAGACAGTTGTGATTTCGCAGCTTCTATTGCACGTTAAAATAGCTCGTTGGACTGTTACTCACACGCCACGGCAGCAAGTGTCCTGGCAACTAGACAACTATTTATTGCCTGGCTTCCTACTGTTTTGGACAGAGTGATTCAGCAGCCTTCTAACCCCCCATCCCCATGCCTACACCAGAGCAACGCACGGGTGCCGTCTCCCTAAAGGCAGTAGGGGACACGCAGCGCTCGTTAGAGCAGCAAAGAGCAGCAGGGCTGCCTCAGAGCCCCTTTGCTCCTGACCCCAACACTCCCACCGGCCCCGTGTGCCCCATACCCGCGTACCCCATAACCGTGTGCCCCATACCCGCCGCTTTCTTTGCCTACAGCACGCAAACGGCTGCGCCCCGCGTCGCCTAACGAGCACCGGTCGGCCGCGGGGCCGCACCGGGAGGGCTGCGCAGTGCGCACAGGCCGGCAGCCGCCCTGCCAGAGCCCCCGGCCGGCACCGGCTGCGTCGCGACCCGCAGGGATCCCCCCGCCCCGGCCCCGCCGCCCCTCACCTGCCCGGGAGCCGCGGGCGCCTCACAGCGGGCCGGCAGCGGGCTCTTTTCAAATCCAGCCAATGGCAGCGCGCCGCGCCGCGCGGCATGCTGGGAGCCGGGAGGGGGCCGGCCGCTGGAATTGATGCTGCTGCGGCGGCGGCGCAGGGCTCGCTGGGAAATGTAGTCCTGGGAGGGAGGGGCGCTAGGTGGCGGGGCCTGCTCCCAGCAGCGGCGTGCCCCGGCCCGGCTGCCGCGGGGTGGGCGTTGGGCTCCCCCCGGCCCGGCAGGGAGCTCCTGAAGCAGCGACGAGGGAAATCCTCTGGCTTTCTTGTCAAAGCAGCGAATGCCAATCACTGTCCCGATCACCCTGTTCCAGAATGGCAGGGCACGGTAACGTACAGCTCTCCTGGTAACGTACAGCTCTGGTAAAGGTAACGTACAGCTCTCCTGGTAACGTACAGCTCTCGTGGTTACATACAGATCCCGCTAACAAAAATCACCACAATTTCTCCTTAGGCTCACTCAGGAGTCCTCTGAACTCTAACGAGGACCATCTGTGTGCTGTGC
Organism: Cygnus atratus; assembly: GCF_013377495.2. Lineage (NCBI taxonomy): Eukaryota > Metazoa > Chordata > Aves > Anseriformes > Anatidae > Cygnus > Cygnus atratus. The sequence continues at coordinate 18,031,235 of NC_066368.1, forward strand.
ATTGAAGTAAAAGGAAAAGCAACTGAAAGTCGTCAGTAACTACCAAACCCAGAGGTTTGTTTTTCATTTGAATAAAAGAACGCCGTGTAAATGCAAGCAGTTCTTTAAAAAAAATCAACAATCCACACAGATCTTGTATCAGCAGCTTGGGTAAGGTTGCCTTAAATCCCATCGTTCTTTAAACAGAGGCTGTGTCATCAGCAAAAGATGTGTATTTGATCTGAGTTTGGATGCAGGCCATTTTGCAAGAGTTGCCTTGTTTTAACAGCACAAAATGATGTAACTTTGAATTTGAAATAGTTTGCTAAACAAAAGCAAAAAGCTCCTGTAGACTCTTTGAGTCTAGTTTTTTAAAAGTATCCTAGTTTCTGTTGTGAAAAAAGAGTGAATTGAAACTACTGAACTAAGCTAATTCCAAACTACCTTTCTTCATATCAGGACGGGATTAAAAATAGCTGTCAAAGAAAGGGAAAAAATTGCTTCTGGGGCAAACCTGAAAGTTTTTCTCTTCTGCTTGCTGGGAAGGAAAGCTGAAGATCTTCTCAGAATATTTTGCAAGGTATGTTCTGAAAAATGTTGGGCTATTTCCATCAGAACTTTTTTTTTCTTGCTAAGGTGGGGAGCAGAGCAAAGGATATGCTACAAGCAACATTTTGGTTTTGTTTGAACACTAGATTTCTGAAGCTATTTTTATTAAACTGCACATGCTGCATAACTTAACCTAGTATCATCAACATCCTAAAAGAGCGAACTAAAATACAATTTAACATGTGCTCCTAACCTCACACAAACTGTGATAAAGAAAACATTAGCTCAGCATAACCAACCCAGCCTGTTTTGGCGTGAAAGATGATGAAACTCCATCTATGTAAATAAACTTTATGGCCTTCTACCAATATAGTCTCCTTAAGTGGTTTGTGCAAGGACAGCCAGTTACAACAAATACCTGCTGCCAAAACTATTAACTCATTACCTTCTGAAATTTGATTATGTTCTTTTCAAATTCTCTGTAACTTGTGGAGCAAAGTTGTCACTCTGCAATGGGGTAAGATTTTTATAAATGACTTTTTAGAACTCTCCCCATTATCCTTGGAAACATATGCTCCTTGTATTTGGGACAGGGTTCAAAAGTTGTGGGTAGTGTACTCATCTGAGTAATGAGAAGATGCCTTGTGAGACAGCTTATCTCAGTTGGTTTTTACATAGCTGTCAGAAGTAATTAGAGACACAGTCAGCACCACTGGGACTTGGCCCAGCACCCTTCAGCACATCCGAGCAGCAGCCAAACCAGGACTGGCTCCAGTATCTTTGTAGTCAACTCACCTTCCCCAGGGAATTAACAAAGTACTTCAGTATCTCGTCACTGTCCTGGGTCCACTGTTCTTCCCCTGCGTTTGGCTCACAGAGACAGACTTGCTTTCCAGTCTGGTTGGTGGGAAAGTCCTTCTGTGGGGGTTAGTTTGGTGCTCATTAGCACAGAAAGCTCCTGGTTTTTGTCGCAGGTGTCTTAGCAGAAACTGGTGCGATGCTTATCTTCTTGGTAGGTGCTGCATGAGCCCCTTTTCACAGCATCCTTCAGGGCAGTGCTTGTCATTTCTCTTGTCATTTGCACATTTGTGGACGCATTTCACACTTCCCTTAATTTGAACTAGATAGAAGTACCCTCACTGTCCCACCCCAACCATTTGCCTTCAGGTGACATCATTTCTAATGTGTATGCAGCTAATTTTATGAACTCATCACTTTGCAGGCTGTTCATTTGCTTTTTATTTTTCTGCAGTGCCATAGGTGTGTTGTCCTTCACCGTATCTTCTAAGCGATGAGCTACATCCTCAGGCTTTCAATTCCCAGTTTGTTCCATACCATTTTGCTATGACCAGCTTGCTTCTTTAGTTTGTTTCCTGCTCATTCCTTATAACATCTCCATTTGGTTTTCCTTGGAAGGTGGTCTCCTGGTGCCTGAAACCTCGCGACTAGCTTTAAGGGCACAAACTTAAGAGAAAAATGGCTTGGATTCTTCACTGCAATTTAGTGCTTCAGGGTACGCCTGCCCGAGCTTTCCCTTCATCCCTGGAGCACAGAGGCGGTCACTTGAAAACCAGCAAGCGTTCGGTGGCTGTCCAATGCAGGCTTACTGGCACAGCATGTCTTCCCTCAGTCAGCCACGACGGACTGCCAGACAGAGCAGGTGACAGCACCGAGGCTGGGCTGGGTGGCCAGGGCCTCTTCTCTTTCACCCAGTTCTCCGGTGGCTGTTCCCTCGGGGTGCCCGGTGGCGCAGCACGCTGCCCTGGGGGTGAACTGGCCCCAGCCCAATTGGCCCGCGGCTGGGGGCACAGCGGAGTTAAGATGGCTTGTCTGGATGCCACATGGTGTGCACGCTGCGCTCAGCTGCAGCCTGGCCACCTGGTCCCATGCCTGTGTTTTGTGTGCTGCATGTGATCAGTACGCTGGTTTTAAGTCTTTGAAGTTCTATTTAAAAACTCGTGTATGATAAAGATAGCATTACTTGTTGAGCGGCAATGTATTGCCTTACGTAGGAGAAGATTTGGAGTGTATCTGCTGAGATTATTTTGTTCAGTTGTGTAACTCAAGACTTAGTTAATCTTTTTAAACTGAAGTGTTTTTTAAGAGTGCAGTTGAGACAAAGAAGCTCTCAGTAATTCTTCCTGCTTCTCCCTCTACCCTCTCGTTACTCCTTCTGTCCTTCTTTGTTTCACAATACTCTGTTGAACTAAAGAGATCATTTAAGCTGTAATCAACCATTTAGTCTTGTAACTGAAAACATTTCAAAATTATTTATATTATTGTGCTACAGAAAAAAAATCAATCAATGTGTTGAAGGTCTGGTCTAGCATTTTGAAATGGTTACCAATTGTATGAGGGTTCTTAGAGTACTTTAATTTGAACAGCCCTTTAATGAGCACATGTAAGAAAGAGCCTTGCTCTATGCTGGCTTTTATTGTTGTTCTGCCTTTTCTAGGGTCTTTCTGTAACTGGCAACAAATACCTCAAGACCACTACGGTGGCTAAGGATTTGTTGCTTTAGTGCTGAAAGGAGCTGAAGCATTTGGACATCAGTCAGCTGATCAGGCCAAACAAAACAATACCATATTAGTTAGTATAATAGCAAAAGTGGCCTTTGTTGGAGAAAATGGGAAAATATGTTTTCACATCGACACAAGTAATTGTCCCATTAATGTATCAGTTGTTTTGTCTGACTTATTCATAGTCATGTAGCAAATGGTGTAGTTGGTTATCAGGTGTTTACCGTGTCTGTTGTGAATATTAAAACAATTGTTTAAAATACACAGTCAAAGTATTTTGTAAAAGTGTAGTTATACAAGAAAAAAGGACTGCTCTTAAATGAAGTGCTTATTGTTATTAAGAGCAAATCTGCATAGATGGCTTTTCCATAGAAGTGGTTGATAAGTATAACTTCAGGGGCATTTGTGATGTGTCCTGGAGCATTAACTCCAACCCAGCCAGTTCCAGTACGCTGTCTCGTTTTGTGTTAAGATTGCACTGCATCATGTAAGCTGGGTACTTTTGAGTTACTGGTAATCACGTAATTGGGGATGTAGGCAGAGAATCCACAAGCAGGAATATTGATAGTATTGACTAGACATATAATATTCTTCCCTCCTAATCGACATTATGCTGATGTCTCAGGGGATACCACTAAAAATAGTTTTAATGGTTTTGCAGCAGGAATAATAAATTGAATCATCTGCTCAGTGGCAAAACTCACACCAACTTCTCTGTCTTCGCACAGATAGGCTCTTATACCTTTAACTGCCACTGGACAAGGTTATTGCCTTCTTTCTTGTTTAAAAATTGTTGGATAATATTGTTGATGCAGAAGGACAGACACAGTCTAGGCATGCTGGCTGCTTCATAAAATGTTTTCTGTATGTGCCGCTTAGTTTTTATGAACGTGTATTTGAAGTGTGTTTTTTTATTTTATTTTATTTATTTTATTTTATTTTATTTGGTTCCCTGAAATACTTTTTTTTCTTTTTTTTCTAAACCTGGGCTTAAGTTCTGCAAATATTTGCATAGTATCTTTCTAGCTCCGGGTCTGGGACTAGGCCTGTTGCTGCATTTTGCTATACAAGATATTAATTATTTTCTTTGCAGATTGCGTGTTGGCTTGTAGCCTCCAGGTGAAGGACAGGGGATGAATTCCAGATGTAATTAGTAAAATTTTACTTCTCTTGATGTGTTGCTGATTCTTTTTCAGTCATCCATAGAGCTGTTTAAATATCAATATAGGTAACCATAATTTAATGTTAAAATCTGAGGACTGACTTTCCTAAAATGAGATATATGTTTGTGTGTGTGTGTTTTTTTGTTTGTTTGTTTGTTTTTCTAATAGGGGTTTCAGAAGTTTTATTTCAGTTCGAGGCTTCTTACGGAAATTATTCATATTGCAAGAAACTCAAGCTTTAATCCTTAGGATGACTTTTTTGAGAATACTGCTGCTTCTTTTGCAGTGTTACATACATGTTAGGCTATTTGTAGTGGTCTAATGATTCCAGAGCCCTCAGAACAGCCCCAGAAAATTTTACCTAAAGAAGTCATTCTGCTGATGATTACATTCTCAACCTTAGTTCTGTCGTTTTACTAGAAACTTGGTAAGAAGTACGTTGGAGCGTGAGGTCAATACAAACCCAGAATAGTGCAATGCAGAAGTAGTGAAACTGGCTGAAAGCCAAGATATTTCTTAAGATACATACATGTGTATTAGTTTCATGCACAAGCTGCAAGACTGGATGCTGCAGTGTCTCAAAAATATAAGGCGTCTCAAAAAGATGAGATTCAGGGGCCAGAAGATTACTGCTTATGTAAGATGGGCTAAATCCATGGAGCAGGATATGTTACAGTGCAGCCACTACAGTATTTCAGTGTAGTATTACTCATCGTTCTGGCTCTTATACCCAGGACATAGCTGCGTTTATTCTTGGCAGCACCACTGTCTGTCTTGACCTCAGAAGCTAGTGCTGTTCTCTGGCGTTACGTACTGTTCCTCTGAATGTCATCGTGGCTTTGGGCACTCTGGGCTTCTCCTTGAACCCATGTGAAGATGTGGATGGAGGGGGATAGTCAGCCCACTGACCTTCAGATGTTGGATTTGGGCTTCCTGGAAAGAGTGGAGAAAAGTGCTCAGAATTGTTTCAGGCATAGGTTAAATTCTTGTTCTGGAAGTGCTGGAAGTGTTATGCTGCCTGGTACAGCTAAACAACGTGACCACAACCTGAATTGCCCAGGAGGAACCTTGCTTTCTTTACTAGCCTCTTAGTTTAGATATAAACGTTAAACATGTACTATTAGGTGACACAGTTGTCCTACAACATGATAAAAAGCAAGGAAGGCACATTTAGAAAACAAATTTCTTAACCAGTGGCTTATCTCTAACGTACTTGAAAGTAATGGCTCTTTGATAATAGAAAATGACCCAGGGCATTTCCTGTTTCTCTGTGAGGTCATCCTTTTCTTTTTTTTTCTTTTACTCTTGTAAAGCTTGTATTTTAGTAGTATATCAGGATGCACAGTGCCTATCGTGTAGGAAAGAGAAAAGGCAGGGGTTTTTAATACGTGTCAAACATCTGTCCTGCGTGGAGTTGTACTCCTGAGAGGAAGGGCCTGGGTTTGTGCCATGCAGTGCTGAAGAGAAACACAGCCGTCTTTCCTGAAGGTGGACCGGCAGGTTAAAGGTGATAAATAGGCATGGAGTCTCAGTTGCTTCTCAAAAGGAAGGTTAATGAACAGTTAATTGTTTAAACACATTCTTACACCATTATTTGCAGCCAGACTGATGAGCAGGTCTGCATGGTCAAACTAGTGCTGGGGCAGCAGAAGAGCAGGCAGAAACGCTGGTGGGACAGGAGGGCAGGGCTGCTTCTCTTCTGTTAGGCCCTCAGAGATTGGCTACGTTGCTTGTTAAGTTGCATCTTTGGCAGTTCTTCAACCAGAAGTCAAATATGCTGGCTGGAGTGCAGCCTGATATACTCGCCTTTGGGCATATCTGGACTTGTGCAGGTAGAGAATTTCCAAGTGTAGTTCAACGTAGAGTTCTTCATTTGATGTTGTTCTGCCTCAGGTTGTCACAACATGCTCCAGCCAAGGATAAATGAAGTTTTGAAACAGGCCAGGCTTCCTTCCTCAGAGTTTGCACGCAGCTAATCTGAGGAAACGGAAAGGTTTCCACCAAAGTGATGAGTTTTACCAAGCTCTGGCTGATCTGACTCTCAGAAGGTAAACCCAACTTTGCAAAAACAGAGATGAAAATAGCCAGATTCCATTGTCAGTGAAACAGTTTCTCAGTTTCCCCTGTGCTGTTTCAAGAGACTAAAGGATCTGCCTGCAGTTCCAATCAGGTGCTTTTGTATAAAGTTGCCATGTGTTCTCATGCTACCATGAGAATATCTTACCATATATATGGGTGCAACGAAGAATGCAAAAAAACTCACTTCTTCATGCACGTTTGAAAATACACACATTTATAAAGCATCATAAGATCTTTCTGGGTGAATGGCATTACATAAAGTGAAGATACTTGTTCCAACAGTTAACCTAAATATTCTATATAAACCAGCATTCTGGCATTGTGAAAAGAACCAAAGCATGCAACAATGTATGGGTAAGGAGGAATCCTGTGATGCTAAGGGTAATATTAATATAAAGTTAGAGAATGACTCATTTCTAACTGTGTGACTAATGCTCTGAGTAAATAAATTACCCAAGACAAATGACTCAGAAATAGATGCTGTAGTATTATTATTGTTTTAATCAGATGGCTAGTGCTGTTGCAAATAAACATGAAGCTTGATTTCAGATATAACAAATATAGCTGTACCCTGCAAATTATGTCATAGTGCTGCTTGAGAATGTGCTGCACATGCCAAAATTGCTTATCTGAGGTTTTGTTTTCAGTTTTAGGTGGATGGTATAGCTAGCAACGGGGTGTCTAAAGCAGCCTTTAACATGGCCACTAAGAATCTCAGCAGTGGACTTGGACAAGAAAAACCTAACGTGGTAGGTATTTCTTTGCATCTGGGAACTGTAAACAGTGGTTTATTAAAGCCTTATCACAGGAACGTTCCTATAAATAAACTTCTCACACCAAAGTTCTTAACAAATTGTTTGATGAATATAATGGAGAACATTGATATGGGGAAAATGGGAGGATCCATCCCATCTTTGCTTGGGGTCAATACAGTACCTTAGTAAAACTCCCCTTATGGAGACACGCAGTGTTGTATCAGTAAGAACCTAAATGCCTTGTGGGAGTTGTACTTGATATGGTTGGTTTTGGTATAGCTTATTCTAAAACAATTTAGGAGAGAATGGAATGGAGTCCTAACCTCAATAATGATAAGCTTTATGTCTGAGCAAATAACTCCATGGTCTTTTTTCCTGAGCATACTATTTGGTAATTTGGAATAATAGTGCTTTCCATATTGTAGACTTCTGTAAGGCTAAACATACTGGCTATTACTGACTGCATGCGTTCCTGTTAGGCCATCATCATTTGGAATATTAGCTAGGATCTACTCTTAGGAAAGCATTTTTTAAATTTTAATAAGCTTGCTTATTATCAGTTAGTTTAGCCTGCAGATAGTAATAGAATTTATAGCGGTATTCTGGTAATTTCACGATTCTGAACGCACAGTGATACCGACCAAAATGGTGAGGTCACTACCTGGGTGGAGATGACAGCACAGCTTGGCACTGCTACGCCTCTTCCAAAGTATGGCCTGAGTTCTTCAGCCCAGATCCACTTTGCTTGAGCCCCCATGCTGTAGGTACTGTTCTGGATGTTTCCAGAGAGTGCTGCCTACATGTCTTCTCTGCATCAAAGAAGAGGAAGAGAGCGCGAGGGGGAATTACTAAAGCATAAATGAAAGACAAGGAGTACGCAACTTCACAGAAGTTCCCCAACAAACGCTTCCTTAAAAAGCAGCTGTGAAAGGCTGCTGGTCACAACTCCCTCTCCATTCCTCCTCCCCCTGCCCCTTCTTTTGTGTTTGTTTTTCCCCTTTGGCTACAGCTTATAAGGTGGTATCATAATGCCAGTCTGATTTGACGACACCACAGCTAATGCTGATGCATGCTTATGATGGGAAGAGAACACAGACCGCAGATTTGGGAACACTGGCCTCTTATTAGGCAGTACTGCGACAGGAAAATGTCTTAAGAGCAGTGCCTCGACTAGTAGTTTCTATTCCTTTGCTTTTGTTCAGTTGTAAATGGAGTAGACAACAGATCGAATAACTATTGACGTAGAGAATAACACAAATTATGTCAAACAAGGACTTCAAACAGTGTGTTTTGAGGTCAGTAACCTCTGTGCCTAGAACTTTGATCACAGTGGTAACAGCCATAACTTAGGTGGATGTACATGCAAAGATAAATAAGTGGCTTTTCACTGAATGTTACAAGCAGAACAACAAGATGTTGGTGGGGTGAAAATGTGTGTTTCCAATAGGCTCAAGGAGCTTCAACAAAGGAAGCTAATACTGATGAGTTAATTTGTTGAAACTCCAAGCAAGGTTGGGTTTTTTGTTTATTGTTTTTTTTAAGAAACAAACAAACCAAAACAAACAACAAAAAACCTGAGATGGATCCTGGTTTCAATAAGTAGCTTGAAGGAGGAGTCTTTCCAGGGCCCTGCCATATCAAATGGAAGACAGCATGTTCTGTCTGATGAAATGTAAGTTTGACTGCTAATCAGCCAATCCAAAACATTGCTAGATTAATAGACAAACTGCCGTGGATACAATTTCTGCTAGATTAATAGACAGTTTGCTGGGAATACAGTTTCTGGGGAACTGAGGCTGTTTGTTGAATCTGTGATCGGCTTGAGATAAATAGGAATTCCTTTTCAGGAAATTAAGATATTTACTTCTAATGTTTTTCCAACAGAGTTGGAATCTTTCAGAGCTTCATTTCAGTGCTGACCTTGTCTGGGTACATGCAGTACAAATCTGAGAATGATTGTGGAATCCTACAGCTATGTTTTCCACTTGAGGGGGCCTGGGTATTTTCATTTCCATTTTGGGGTCAATCTGAACTCAATACTGGTTTTAGTTTAGAGGTGAGAACCGTCCTTTCTCTGCTGTCTCACTACTTTCTGTTTATAATTGTTGCTTTTCTGTCTTTGAGTGAGAGGTGAGAAGAACAGTTTTTCACAGTTTGTGAAGTGCTTGAAGATCTCTGGGCACAGGGCGCTACATAAGCGCCAAGCACGTAAATTCAGAACTCTTCTGCCATTTTCCTTTTTCCTTACACCAGTCTGTGCTGTGACTCGAATCAATCTGCTTGTAATCAAATTTAAACTTTCTTGGTGACTAGGTGTGGAAGATTGTTTTTAACCACAGACTTTCTAATTCATTGAAACTAGAACTCCTGCCTGATTTCTCTCTGCAGGAAAGAGATCCCAATAAACTTTTTATTAAGCATTTTCACTGATTAGGTAGTCTTTCCTAATCCTATGAAGAACAGTCATAGTGTGTCAGCTCAGTGCTGTTTGCATTTGCATCAAAATGTGGGAATTAAAATGAACTGGTTTATCTATACGTTGTTTAGTTTATGTGCTCTGAGAGAATCTAAGGTATGAAAACTGGCATAATAAGGAAGTCATAAATCAGACTGGATTAGGGTTTTAGGTCAGGTATCTCAGTTTCACTTTATATTAGACTTGTTTTGTGCCTGTGAATGGAAACAAGATCATATTGTGTTACTTGTGGGGATTCTCTTACTTGCAGTTGTCCACCACTGATGCCTCATGATTACTGTAGCAGTACTTTTGTCATACCTTCACATGGCGGGGTAGTTGTACCTTCCTTCCTGGCTTGCGTGCTAGCTCTCTTCCTCCACTCTCTCCCCTTCTAAGGGGTGATGGAATGAAGATAAGGTACATGGCTCTTTTCATCTTTTGATGATTTTAGAGCGGTTAGGCAAAAAGTATTGGAGACCAACATCTTAGCCCCATCATTTCTGCTTTGAGTGGATATACAGAGGTTTTGAAACCAAAAAAATATCCTTCTCTCCTGTCGTATGTGAGATATAAAATGCTTTTGTTTTCTCTTCCCATCTGTGAAATGGCTGGCACCAAAACCAGCTCTGTAGCTTCCTTATCTGACTTCCTTGTCAAAATTGAGGATAAATACAACATATTTGGTTAGCGGTGTTCATGAGATTAAGGAGTCTAAATGTGCATCATCAGGACGTTATGTGTGAGTGTCAAAAGAATGTTTTGGTCCCAAGATGTCCAGTCACATCTTACAAGATATTAAATACTTGGTGTACATCTTGCTGACCCGTTCAGATTAGTCATTGATTCAAAGAACTTATTTTGATGACCCAGATGATTTCTGTGGGTCCTAAATTCCCATTAGACCAAGTGTGCGTACGGATGATAAGTTATGTTTTATTACAAGAAAATAAATATTTTGGTAACATTAAGGTTCCTGCAGTGAAATGCAAATCTCCTATACAGGAGAGACCCTGCAAGTTACTTTATATATTTTTCTTTTCACAGTGTATCTAAAGAGAAAACAGAAGTATGTAATTATAGATCTTTTTTGTTTGCATACGTAGTTTGTACTGACCATGTGAAAACCTGAAATCTCTAAATAGGCTTCTTGAGTAAAACCAAATTCATTGCACACAACAGACTATTCACTGTAATATTTACTCTAAAAGATCGCCAATCCCAGAAATATCAGAGGATGTAACTATGGCAAACTTACCCAATGTTAGCATAATGTTTGGTTGTTTCTCTTCTTTGTTACTAGGTAGCTGGAGCTTTTAGGAACAAATTTGTCATTTATAGCACAGCCCCTTCCTACGCAAGACTCTCTAGTTCTTTGCAAACATGGACTTTAAAAAGATATTTTTAAAAAGATTAGCTTTTGAGTTTCAGTGTCTGTCGTTTTAGTTTAATCTCACAAGGACATATATAAAGTGTTTTCTCAGCATCAAAACCATAGGTGCACCTTTGGTTTATTTATCCGAAAGCAAAGTCATATGGTTCAGGTACTGAAGGTTTAACTCTAGTCTTAGTTGTGGTGTTTGGATGTCACCCTGTGCTTAAATGCTTGTTTTGTTCAGACAGACATCTCCCTGCTCCTGAAGGTGGTTGAGGAGGAATGCCAGAGGTGTGCTGTTTCCCTTCTGCAGTTATCCCCGTCTGTGGACTAGTTTGGAAAAGGGAAACTAATGTTTGGAAGAGGGAAACTGTGTCCTTTATGTCCTTGGAGAACTAATCCAGCTCTTTCTGGATTGAAGGTGTGTCTGGCCAGAACAGTTCAGAGAGAAGCCTTTTTTCTTCTCCTGCGTACCCGCATAGGTCTGGTCCCCTGTTTTAACTTGATCCATAATCTTTAACATCCATGGGAATTTCATGTCAGCATTTAAGCCCTGGGAATACAGAACAATGCAAGTGGAAAATCTCAGTGCGGCTGAATTTTGACAGGAGGACCAGGTAATTTTTATATCTGGTAGTGCTGGATGAGCAAGAGTTTTTCGTAATTGTCAGTTGTAATTGTCAACTATTCTGTTGTATTTCAAAGTGCTTGTTTTGAAACTGTCACTTCTTTACCAATGGCATTTTGATGGATGGATGATATATAAACACTGGGTTGAAAGAAACACCATAAATATATTCAGCCAAGCAAAACCAATACGTGTATTTACAGGAGGGTAATTGTCTGTGGGGTAGCAGTCATGGAGCAAAGGCCATTGTTTTCTCTACTGAATGCTCTGCCACTTGTCGCAATCATTTTTACGATGATGAACACTATTTCTCAATCAGTGGGTTGTGAAGTTGCATGTTTTCCAATTAAATTTTGTGTATTTAAAGATAAGTGTAAAGATAAGTGTGCTGAGCTAAGTGCTTAGGAAGCAGAGAGAGAGTGGATTAACGAATGGGGCCAAAGGAGAGTGTACTTGCAACAAGATTTTCAGCTTTTTACATATGTAATAGTTTGAATCCATTACCTGGTTTCAGCTTTTTTTTTTCTTTTTAAACAAACTGCAAAATAGGAACTATGGCAAAAGATGATTCACCTCCAACACCTACTACATCGTCATTGACTTGTACTCCTAAGCAATAATCAAGGACTCGATTTTAAATGTTTACCGATTTGGGGAATTTTATTTGAAATGTCTGAACTAAGGCACAGAAGGTTTTTGTTTTGTATAAAAGATGGACACCAACAGCTCTGCTGGAGAGTAAAAACCTGTAAATTAAGTTGTAATTGTCTGGTTGGGCACAGAGAAACAGAGGTATTGGCAGGGAAAGCTTTAGCAAGGAAGGGTTGTTGCTTTTCTGTGACTGCTGCATGCTTTTTTCAGTTTGGTTGAAAGAGGGCAACCACGAACTCTAACCTCATCTCCGATCTTCCTGAGAATAGCTGTGGAAACCACTTGGCCAGCAAAAAGTCTGAATGGAGAGACTGGTGAGGCCAGACTACGCCTTTGTACTCTCCTAACTGTTATTCCCATGTCTTAGCTGGTGTTGTTAGATACACAGGCCGTGTCCTAGTCCAGAAAAACTTCCCAGGCAGCATTCATCCGGCCTTGCCTGGACACTCAGCTTGGGCACTTGGGCTTAGAGGTCTCTCAGTGCGCAATTTGTCATCAGTGAAGTGAAAGAACATTTCTCCTGATGGCTTTTCAGACCACCCATGCTAGGTTCCTGCTTAGAGTGCTTCTCTCTGTCTTTCTCTCCCTTGAGCCAAGCGGTGGGGAGATGAGCTTTGGCTGTGCAGAGGAACAGAGCAGCTCTTCACAAAATCAACAGTTGTTAAGTGTCACAGAAGGCATAATTGAAAAGAGCCAAGAGGTGGGTGGGGAGTGAATGAATGGATGGTTTCAGTGTAACCTTTCTTGGGTTCAATCTAGCAAAGATTTAGGCATTGGACTAAATTTATGCCCTTTGTTTCCTCTGTAACCTGCAGTTTCCCCTCTCAGATGCGTTAATGTTTGGAAAAGCTGAGTTCTCGGGTTGGGCAGCTGTTGCCATAGTTGGGCTTAGCTTTTCTGTGATCACATCTGATAATACTAGAGCCCTTCGGGTCCCTTTTTAAAAACTAATGTTGCAGTTTTTGAGCTCATTTGTACCACTTATTTTATGCACCCACCATTTGTCATCAAATAGTTTTGCTTGACTGTTGGTCTTTTGACCCCACAATTTAAAGCAGGGAAAAAAGAGCATTAAAACATACTTTAAACATGTATGTCTACCAAAGATATGCATACATACGCAACAACAAAAAGTAATCCCTCCCCAGGTTCTGAAGAAATTGGAACAGAAATCTGAAAGAAATACTGGGCTCCTAGACGTGGCACTTTCCTTTAGATATGTGTGATATGTGAATATAGCTAAAACAAATCAACAGTATCTGATTTTTGAAACCAATGTTCCTAATATTTTTAATGTTAATTAAGCTGTACTGTATTTATTTTCTAAGAGGAAAAATTGAATAAGAACTGGTATAAACTAGTATGACATTCCTGTAGTATAGAAACAGGATAAAAATAGAAGTAACCTGAATGGAAATATAAGCAGGAATGGCAGAGTGCCAGCAATCCCTAGGACATAAATCTGCAGGCAGCTAAACCAGAAGTCTGTTTCCTTACACTCTTCACATTGCATGATACGGTTTGTATAATTTGAGAAGGATGTTGCTTCTTATTAAAGATGTCACTCCTTATTACCACTTCTCTCCAGAATATGACCAAAGCTTTGTAGCTGGCTGGCTTTGAATTAGAATAACAACACCAGTGCTCTGTTGCAGTTTTGGGGGGTTCTTGGGTACTGGGTTTACATGTGGCCTGCACCTGTTTGGTGCTTGCTTCAGCTTTGCCTCAAGCTGGGGCTATGTGAGCCCCACAGAATGAGCAAGGAATTCCTGAAAATTTCGGGCAGAGTTGCCTGCCAGATAAGACACTTGATTGTGGGTGTTTGTTGTTTTTTGCTTGTGTGTTCTTTTTTTGGTCCCCCCATTGCCACTGGGCTTGAAACTGTAGGGCTTGGAGTACAGTGCTTTTGCTCCTGTGGTAGAGTATCTTAACCACCATGCGGTTGCTAGTTTGATGGAACTGACAGAGTTAGAATGTTACAGCCTGGTTCCAAGTGTTTATGAACAAATAAGTAGAGGTGATACAAAGCTGGGCATCTGAAGTGCAGGCAGGAATGGAATAATGAATGAAATGTTTGCCATCCAAGTAATATGCAGAGAGTCAGTGTTAGCAGACTAGTTACACTATAGCAATACTATGTACACCTCAGGGCATGAGATTCCGTCATTTTAAACCCTTACAGATGATCACATGATGCATTAAACATCCTCTAATTTTATCCCTTTTGTCTTAATTTACATCGCAGAAGAGGTGAAGAATTCTGAAACTAAAATTGAGGGGTATGCAAAACTTCTTCAAAAGCTTTTCAAAATTAAGTAATGTAAACTAAAACAAAAAAGTGGTATTTTGAAGTGCATAAATCTGTTCATGTGATATTCATCAGCACAAGAGTCTGAAATTGTTTTGGTAAAGCAGCACATTAGTTTGAAATGTAATCTTTTCACAGTAATGCAAAAAATTTGGAAAGTGTTGATACCTGACAGAGAGCTTACAAGATCAGGTAAACTTGTACACTTAGAATGGAGTCTGTCCTTGTATGCAAAACCTGTTGATTGATTTGGACCACTCTAACATTTCTCCACGTTTATATTTTCTCCAATATTATTTGCGGGTGACACTTCCTCTTGTTGTATTGCCTCTGAACTTGTGACTGATGTGGATCATATCCTAACAGAATATTGTCCTAACCTCCTTCTTCCATTCAGCACAATCCATTCCACTTCTGCCGTGGACATAATTGTGCAGTGTCTACAGCAAAACATTAGGGAAATACTAGAAATATAAGATTGGAAAGAATCTCAAAAAGTTATCTAGGCCAGGCCTTCAGTGCATCTAATGCTTCTTTAACTTCATTCTAGGAAATACCTGCCTCAAGTCTAAATCAAAATTCCCGTACTGCAGCTTACATTCATGAATTCTTTCTTGTTTCTCAGCAGCCACAATGTATTTCCTTTGCTGTTACCCATTCCAGGTTTTAATATCCTTTCAAATCTTGCCTTTCCTAGACTAAAACTCGGCGTTGTCATTTTATCCTTTGTTAGTTATCTGGAAGTTTAGTGCCTAAGGTTGGATGCAGTACTTGAACCAGGTACTACATTCCATTGCAGAGTCAGCAGAAGGGCTGCTTCTCCTACCACAAGGAAACGTAAGCGTGCAATTAAATGTGGTTTTGCTTTGGTGGAGTAAGGTAAAAAGTTGCCACCCTTCAGCCGAGTTGTGCTAAGTGCCCACGCGTCTACTCCCAGTTAGGCTGCGATTGCAGAGAAAAACAGGTTTGAAGAAATGATCTCCTGCTCCGCACCAGGCTGGCTGTATGTCCAGTCAGTTCCTGGGTCACGGATGGAGAAGGCGCCAGCCATTGCTGGCCAAGGGACAGAAGCAGCAAGGACTCCTCGTGGTCCCAAATATCACTTATAAACCCTACCCAGCCAGCTGCCTACTGCAAACACGGTTATGCAGGTCCCTGAATACCAGCCCAGGGAGCAGTGGCTTGGGTTTAGTTAGATTTCATTCAGTAAGGTGGGGAGTTCTCGGTGACTTCCACAGTTTTGGAAGCCCCACGGCTCCTAGCAGTAAATGCGTACGCTGCCTCCAGTCCTCCCCACCACCTTCAGGGCAGCTGCCTGGGGGCTGGCGATGGCAGCAGTTGCTGGTGTATCATGAGGACGATTCCGAGTCCCCAGAAACTGGTTTTAGGAGGAAAAACGTTCGTGTTGTTCGTTCTCAGACACACTTTTCACTTCCCCAGCTTCACGCACGGCTCGTTCTCAGCGCCGTGCGTATCAGCCGGCCCGGTCAGGCGGCGGAGAGGATTTGACGTTCCCTCTCAGGAAGCCGTTTTTCAGCACGGCATCCCTGTCAGGAGGCGGTCGGCATGGCTCCGTGCCCCGGGGGCAGCGTGCAGAGCGCTAATTCCGGGTGCGAGGAGGAGCCGCAGGGCGCCCCGCTGCTCGCTGACGGCCACCCCACAAACGACCTTCTTTTCTCCTCAGGGCACGGCTCTCCCTGCGGCACGGCCGCGGCCAGGCGGGGCGGGGGCCAGGCGGAGCCCCGGGCCCGGGCGCCTCCAAGGTCAATGCCGCCGGCTCCGTGCCGGGAGCGCGCCTCCCCCCCACCCCCCGGGCGCGTTCCCGAGGGCCCCGCAGGTGCCGGGGGGGGCGCGGCGGGCCCGGCCCCTCCGCAGCGCGCTGCGGCCACCACGCCTGCGCCGTCCGCCGGGCTGAGGGGGGAGCGGGCGCCGCATCCCCGGGCGGCGCGAGCGGAGGCTCCGGCGCGCCCAGCCAGGGCCGAGCCGGCAGACAAAGGGGCCGAGGCGGCCGCCATGGGGGAGCAGCTCCGCGCCCAGCCCGCCGCCGCCGCCTCCTCCTGCTCGCGGCTCGGCGGGCTGCTGCACGCCGGCCGCCCCCCGCCCGGCCAGCCGCTCGCCAACGGCGGCTGCGGGGAGGCGCCGCACCCGCTGCTGCTCCGCGCGGAGCCGCCGCCGCCGCCCGGCCACGGCTCGCCGGCCAAGAAATGCAGGCTGCGCCGCAGGAGGGACTCGGGCAGGCGGCACCGGCCACGTAAGTGCCCAGCGCGGGCGGCCCGGCTCGGCAGCGCCCGGCCGCCACCGTCGACCCCCGCGCCCCCCCCCGCGGCCGGGCCGGGCCGGGCCGTGCGGGCGGAGCGAGGCCCCCGCTGCTCGCCCAATGCGGCGGCGCCGGCCCGGCCCGGCCCCGCCCTGCGCCAATGGGGCGGCGGCGGGCGGGGAGCGGCGGCCCCGCACAAACGCGGGCGGCGGCCCCGGCTGTGCCCGCAGCCCCGGCTCCGCGTCCCGTCGCGTCCCGTCGGCTCGGGCGGCTCCCAGGGGTCCTGCCGGCCGCGCCGCCTCCCCGCCGCGCCCATGAAGCTGATCGTGCACAAGCAGCGCTGTGAGTAGCGAGGGGGGAGGCAGGGCCCCTCGGGGCGCTGGGGGCGGCGGGGTTACCCACGGCTCGCCCTGCCCGGGGTCCCGCGGCTGTCCCGGGCATCTCTGCGATCTGCTTGCTTGTACCGGCTCGTTACTGATCAGCGTCCTTTATTTACTGGGTTGTAGCTAACTTGTGCACAGGCACGCAGCTACCGAGTGATTCCCAGTTAAACTCCACAAGCAGGCAACTGGGGACGCGCCCTGGTGTGTGCCCCACTCGCCTCTCTACCCCTCAAGTAAAGCCAGCAAGCGTTGGCTTTCTCGTAGGAGTTCGGCGTGTTCCGAAGGGTAATCGGGGTAGCCAGGATCGCAGCTACCCACTGCCAAAGCCTGAAGATGTTTCTGCTCAGTAGGAAGCAGTGTGCGTTCAGCTAGCCTGGATTTGCCTCAGTCTGAAATGAATGCTTACAGACTTCCCTCAGCAGAGCGAAATAGTCAGGAACATCCTTGAAGAGCTGCAGCTTTCCTTCTGCCTCTTAAACGCTTCTGCTGAGCTCTGCCTACCCCTTTCCCTCCAAATGTTCTCCGTATCGATTAGTGTTGTGGTGCTTGCGGTACCTGTGGCTATTTAAAGCAGCCTGCGACCAGATCTAACGTGCTGGTGACCCCATTGATCTCTGCTGCAAACCAGCTCTCTAAGTCTTTGTCCAGCTCCAAAATTTCCTTCGAGAACAAAACTGACAGAACTTGGACTAACTTCAGCCTTCATCTGGTGGAACTAAGAAGAGTCAGCACTTGCATATCAAACTCTTCATAATGCTTAAAACTATTCTGAAGCAAAGAATAAGGCTTCTAGCGCGATCACTTGAGTAAGACAAAAACAAGGAATTTCAATTCCCTCCCAACTTGAGGGGAAAAATAGCTCATCAGCATATAGAGCCCAGGTGACAATGGCTGTGTTGCCCGACATGTGCAGCAGCTGAGCCTTCGGTTCTGCGGTTTCTTAAGAGGGCTGTAATGAAAACAGCAGCCAAGGGAAGAAGTGCTTTTTAAAATTCTCTTGTGGGCAATTTTTGTCTTTTATTTAAGATGCATAAATTGTTGCTGATCTCATCCTTTTATTCTTGTCCAGAAAGCATATAAATTAACTTGCAATTTAGTATTAGTCTTCCAGGAAAGCATGATAACACATTATCCCAAGCTTAAAAAGTTGATTAAATCTGACTTGCGTTCTGGTACTGCATAGCTTTCCACTGCATCTATCTCCAGAGAATACTACACGGTCCTGTTTTTCTTGTTTTTGTGTTTAATCCTGCTCTTTACAGATGTTTGTTCTGTGCTTAGGGACACATTGCAAAATGTGGTGCAGTTGCCACATGGTGTGTAAGACTTGAATATTGATTGTGGGATTTGCTTTGCGTGGTGATGAAGCTAATTGTCATTTCCCAATGTTCCAAAAATGAAACTCTCTGTTGCAATTCTTCCTTCAAATCCTCACAAACTACATGTTTTCTTGAACAATTTTACTTCCTGCCAAGGTGCAGCAGACTTCTGCATTCCCAAGCCCTTCTCCCCTCTGAGGAGGGAGGGTTCCCCTTGAAACCCGTGTTCTTTGCTGTTCTCAGTGCTGAGAGAGGATCTGGGAACTGACTTATCTCCTGCCAAAGAGCTGGTCTTGGCTTTGTTTCTTTCTTGGTCGAACCAGGTGAGTTGTTGGGGATGTCAGGCTTCCGCCAGTTTTCTGGTTCAAATCACTGGGGCAGGCCCTTCGTGCGGCTGAGGTTTGTTACCTGTCTGTATTGCAGCACGGTGTAATGAATCCAGTTGTGATGCCTTGTGCTCTGTAGTGCTCCAGGTGATAATAAAATAGTCAGATGTTGTGAATTCTGCCAATTTCGAAAGCCTGCTGAAGTCACCGTGTTCAGTATAAATGTGATCTTTGAACAGAAGAACGAAGAACAGTTAAGTGCCTTCATCGATCCTACCCCCGCGAAAGAGCACCGTAGCCAAGTAAGATCCAAGATTTCCGCATGGCAGTTACCTGGGCGGATACTTGACGGCATTGTTCTACATCAGGCATAGGGAAGAAGCCAGCTGGATGTCTTAATTGGATTGCTCTTCTGAAATTAAGATAAAGCTTTGGGGTCTCTGTTCAAGCAGTATCTTAGATCTCTGCACACCTCAGTTGGTAATAGGTAGAGGTCAAATAATGCATGCTTGGAGGCAGCAGGGCTACTTACACCCAATGTGCCTTAAAACTGCCCCGATCAAACACTTCTAAGTTGCAGCTTCACAGTAAATAATGCTTCTGGCCAGTATTGACATTGTTACGTCTGTGGGGCACAGATGCAGCGTAGTTATGCAGCACTACTTATACTAGGTATTTCAATGTGAAAAACCTTTTTTTCAGTTGTGGTGATGTTAAATGTGGAATGCCACGACTTAGAGAATGGATTTTAATGGAGAGCACAGGAGTGAAATGGTCTGGGTCTTACTGCTCCTTGACACAGTGAACAAGTGCTGCTGGCTACTGATGCTTTGTCCAAGGAGTAGGAATATCCCACCATTTTTTAATCTTGTAAATTATTTCTGGAGGCACGCCGCTTTTCAGGTCTCCAGCTGATTTTCCTGTAGGCAGATGTAAGGGCTGCTTGAGGAATGGGGCTGGTCGTACCCAGCCGAACCAGTGGGCGTGTTGTGGCGAGTGAGCATCCTGCGGGTTCCAGCTGCATACTAGCCCTACCTCGAGGTATGCTTTGTCAACAGGAGAGGGAAGCTTAGATCCTCTCGCTGCCATCGGGCAGGGCGCTGTCAGATGCAAGAAGGAAAATCTTGTCAAGGTGATTATCACTTGTAGCTTTGTGAGTTTGGCTTTTGGCTGGTCGTTTCCTTCTGAAGTTATCCAGATGAGGTAGTGACCTAGACTCACGCTGCTGTCTTCAGAAATGGGTTGGTGGTAACAGAGGTACCTACATGTGGATGGATGGTCACACCTGTCTGACAGACAGCTCTGCTTTGGGGGTTGAAGACTTTTCTTCATCTTTGTGATGAGGAGGCAGACATTCAATAAGAGCTTGCTGCTGAAAATGAGCTGCAAAGCTGCATTTACTGCATGTGTGATTTATTTAGCTGTGTAAGGTTTGGAGAAACTTCCATTACTAAGCGCTTATAATTCATCTGTTAAGCTACATATTCTATTTTTGTTCAAAGGAAAACAAATGCTTCCATTTCAAAACATATGTTTGGATTGCTCAGAATAACTGTGCAATATAGGAAGGAATGATTGAAATATACATGTAAACTATTATTGCTTTATAAATGGAAAGCAGCTTTCAGAAGCTGTGAGGAGAATATCCTGTCTTAGATGTGACTTTCGTTTTATTTTTCCCCCCTCTATTTTTAGTTTTGGCTTTCTCTCCCCTCTTCCAGTCCCAATTAAAGCAGGAGGAAGTTCTTAGCTCATCAGTGCATCAAGCCATGGAAATAAGATGTAAGCGAAATCATAGGATTTCGTCACATGCATCCAGGAAAAAAAACAAGACAACAAGCAGCAGATGCCAAGGTCTTTTATCTGAGATTTATGGTGAAGGTATCAAAGAGTATTGATATCACCATTCAAGTTACTGATAAAATATTGAGATACTGTACCTGCGCTTGAAGGAAAGAATCAATTCAGACAAGTGCAGGGAAAGGGAATTCCTTATTAATGAAAGGAGTCTCAATGAGACTGGCCAGGTTTGTGTAATTAAGGTTGCAAAGGTGTTACTGCCAGTTCTAGGGAGATGATCATAGCAACTACCTTTGTGTAATGATTGCTTAAATGGATGAAAGGGATTGCCCTCTGTTATCCCCTTTAATTGGGGGCAGTGTTGCTGAGTGGCTTGGGAGTTCTCCTTTACTTCTCCTGAGTTGTGGAGGAGGAGCAGGCTAGTCTGATATTCTTCTCCCTGACCCTGCCTTAAATTCTATGTTAGCGGAAGGATTTTTAAAAGTTAAACGTGTTCAATTTTAAATGTAATGTGCTTTATAGGAAAAGCTTTGTGGGTTCATACTGTTCATAGCTTGTGGAGAAACTAGGTGAAGTGTATCATGGAATTTCTCATGAGTAAACCTTTCCCCCAGATAGCACAGCTGTTGGTGTGCATCAGATTACCTCATTATGCAATGCTGTGGATACCTTCTGTTTGCATTGTCACATGCTTCTGCAGCTAAGTTTTGGAGTAATGGAAATTTTTTCTCTCTAGCTAACAAACCAGTAAGTTGGTGCAGTTTATTAACATACAGAGAATAAATCTTCACAAGAAGGTAAGCGGAACTTTTGATTTACGCAAGGCTTTTAAGACAGCATGATTCGTCTTGACGCTTTCTGTATCACTTCTGTCGGACCTAGGGCTAGATCTCATAGTGTTACCACTTTTTATGACTTACTGCAGCGGACTGGTACAGTAGGGTAGTTTTATTTTCTCTACAATAACAGATTTCATTGAGCCAATAGGTATATCGTGTACTGTCTCTGAGAAGAGACATCGGCTCACAAGTCTTGTCAGAGAATTTTCGCTAAGGAGAAATGCACTTCTTACGCTGTAGAGGCATTTCTGCAACATGTCCAGATTCTTCATTTTTTCATAGTAAATCACATGATTTTGAGTTATCTTGAACTATCGGCTAGGATGTGGATCTGACTGATTTCACTTCTTGCCTTTTTGGTTTTTAACTACTCAGGAAACTGAACTTCTGTGCATCATTTTATGTTATAAAATCCGAGTGTTAAATAAAATAACACTTCTCCCCCTATCTCCTCTCAGGTCTGTGGAGACAGATACCTTTCCTCATACCCTCTGGTTGCAGAAGTGATAGCCCTTGTAATTTTGGTGGCCTCTGAGTGGTGTTACTGTCTGCATTCAGGGAGGTAGGAGAAGCCGGGACCAGCCTGCGTGCATGTTCCTGTTGATACTGCGTTAGCTGAGTCAGGAAAGCTGAAGTGTACGGGTACCCACTAGGTAGGGTGGGCTGTCTAAAAATGTTGGAAAGACCTGATGGTGCTTGAGTGTTGTGTTTTGTTCCAGGGTATATTGATAGTTACAGGAGGTACAACAAGTAAATTGTTAAAATAGTCACTGGGATGCAGAAGTTTGTACTGTGATTCCAGCCAGTTACGTGGAGGTTATGCAAATTTTAGCAGGACTCATCAGGAACTTTGACACTTGGTTTATGTCCTAGTTGACCAAAATATGTTTCCTTTATTGCA
The DNA here is from genome assembly GCF_013377495.2 of Cygnus atratus. Lineage (NCBI taxonomy): Eukaryota > Metazoa > Chordata > Aves > Anseriformes > Anatidae > Cygnus > Cygnus atratus. The sequence goes on from NC_066368.1 coordinate 18,053,521, forward strand.
AGCGATTTGCAGCAGATCACCGGTGTTAGCAGCTGTGAAGAAAACTAAGCTGTTCTCCTGCATAGCTGAAATATCAGTAGTTGTGGTCTGGTCTTGTGCTCTTTATTTACTTGTGCTAAGGAAAACTGCTGCTGTTGTAGGAGCAAAGTTCTTTTTGTTCTGCAGCTCGCTGTTTGGCTCACAGCAAAAGGAAAGAGCCTTAGATTCATGGAGAGAATAAACTGGAAAAAAAGAGTTTGTGTTTCCACTTGTTTTTTAAATGAGCATTGCATACCTATCCCAAGAAATACACAGACTTGAAGTAACTTGATGGTGGGGGTTTTTTGTTTCTGTTTTGTTTTACAGTATTTCTTGTTAGTTAATGATTTAATTATGACTCCTCAAAGTTAAATGACTGCCAGGACGTTTACATCTTATGAATAACTCAGAGCTATTAGCACTTATGCTTTTATTCCTGGCTTTATATTTAATAAGGGAAAGGAATGTTTCTCCCCCCTCAAAAACTAAATCTGCACTATAACTGTACAGCAACTACCAGTGCAGGTAGCTTATAGCAGAGTTTATGTCCATAATGTTAGGATATTGGAGTTCCATGTATTCTTAGGAATAGGCTGGGTCTGTATGGCAAACTTCCTGCTTGCATAGTTAAGATATGCTCTAGGTGGAGGAGACTTACTGTTCCAGTGCAACAAGTAATTAAAGATCTCAGTAGCTTAAGCAAAGATTTGTGCAAATCACTACTGGGACTGACATCCCGAATTCCACTGCGTTGCAGTGTTGTACAGTGTGGACTCGGCTATTTTTGCTTAAGTATTTCTCTTCTACTTCCAGAAGCGATCGAATTACAGGTTACTACATGGTAAAATATTTCGCCCTTTCAAAATAAAGCCTGTTTTTAAAACACTTGTTTCAAATTTTTCTCATTTCGGGGAGCTGACATGCATCAATTCTGTATCGGACATATCTTCCCAAACATCAAATTAGATTTCATTTAAGTGTCTTGGTGTCTTGCAGCTTGTAGGGAATGGAAAATGAAATTAACCAGACTTTACCATAGGTAACAGTAGGTGCTCTTATGGAAAGTGACTGGTAAGGAAGCACCTTTATGGGAGTTAATTGCATTATGCCCTCCCTGTGTTTATGGAAAGCAGGGTGAAATTGAATTGTTTATTTGGCATACAGTAATGGAGCAAAGAAGCCATTTTAAGCATCTGACATTTAAAGGTTTGTGTTTTGTTTTGTTTTTTTTCTCCTGGTATTAACAATTATGAAACTTAGCCTTTTGAATTATTCAGTCAGGCAAGAATGAGGCATAGGCTGAGACCCTTGTGGTAAGAAGTGAGAGGCTAAGCTCCTTTCAACCTGAAACTTAGTAACTTCCTACTGCTCTGTGATCACCCAAGGAAGAACAGCGTGATCAGTACCTGATGTGCTTATTAAAATCTTTTTCTAAGTTGTTTATAGCCAGGTTCACTGGCAGAAAAAAAGTGATGCACATAGTATCGGTGGTTTGGAGCTTGTATCAGCATTAAGATGCGGTACCCTCGTTGGTAGCATTGTGTTTCTGTCAAGGCTGCTTGCTTTTCCCTAAAATCAGAGAGGTGATTGCATGACTGCTCTTTTTGAAATCCATCTTGCGTGTTAGCAACATACTTGAGCACTTTTAATTTTAATCTGTCTAAGAAGTGCTACTAGAAGCTGCCTTCTGTAGTACGTGTGTATAACTTCTGTGTTCTTACTTCTCAGTGCTTCATGGAGTTACCTGGCTTACTGTTGAAAATGCATGTGGGTGTGTATATGCAAGTAGAGCAGGAAGACCAACCTCATTCAGTTATTGCAAAAAGAAGAGGATGCTGGTTTTTCTCTTGCTGCTAACAGTACAAAGACTTTTGTAGACCTGGGACGTCTGGGGCAAATCCATATGCTGAGTGGCATTTCTTGCGTAATTGTATGATAGCTAACGTACACAGCAGAAAAGGGAATCTATGCTCTGAAAAGATGACTGTCAGTCGTGTTTAAACACTGAATTTAAAGCAGCTCATTCTCTTCTAATACATGCAAGAATTGTAGTTCTGACAGAGACACTAGTTGTGGTGGGTTGTGGAGACTCCCACTATGAGGGGAGAGTCACGGGTTGCTGCTCTTCAGGCAGAGCATTGCCATTGCAGAAATTCCAGTTTGTGTCAGAAGGGGGTTTGTAAATGTTGTGCTGTGGGAGTGTGACTCAAGAGATTTTGCTCTCCTGTTTGGTTGTGTCCCCTCCAGTTTACTTTAAAAACCAGTGCTGGGAGTCAGACCGGGTGTCATGCTGTAAATGTGCTCCGTCAAGAGGTGCTGACTGGGGAGTAAAATGTTTTCCTGGAAAAATTATTCTTGCATTCTACAACCTGCTTCTCCAGAGAAGGATTTTTGGGGATTTTCTTTATTCTTTTTATTAATAGGCTTTATGAAGTCTTAAAGAATGCATGTGACTTGGAAACATGAGTGACCACTAGCTTTTAGGAGCAGGTGCTGATGCTGTAACTTGCACTGCGCTGAACTGTCATTCAGCAGGTATTTGAAGTGCTATGGCTACCTGTGTATTTACATTGGCTTCCTCTTTCTTCCTCCCAAACCCCCATCCTCAGCGTTTCCATGGTTTGGAATGGATATCGGTGGAACGTTGGTTAAACTGGTCTACTTCGAACCTAAGGACATTACTGCAGAAGAGGAACAGGAGGAGGTGGAAAACCTGAAAAGCATCAGGAAATACCTGACCTCCAATACAGCCTATGGCAAAACTGGCATTCGTGATGTCCATCTTGAACTGAAAAATTTGACTATGTGTGGACGCAAAGGAAACCTGCACTTCATCCGCTTTCCCAGCTGTGCCATGCACAGGTTCATACAGATGGGTAGTGAAAAGAACTTCTCCAGTTTGCATACTACGCTCTGCGCCACGGGAGGTGGAGCTTACAAATTTGAGGAGGACTTTAGAACGGTATGTGAACGGTTCGTGTGGGTTCAGTGGGAAGTACTTGGAAGAAAAAAGTCATGGGAGTCCTATTGCTTAAAACTTGCAGAGAAAATAATGTGTTTTGCTCATCCTAAATGGTTAAGACTAACAATGCATATTTGTTAATTGGTGGAATTGCTGAGAACATGGAGGAGGCAAGGGCAGGTGGGGAGGCTCGTGTATTCTACTGAAGTATGACTGCTGGATGTCTTCAGTAAATGGTTCCTTAGAGTGCAGTTGTGGTGGTTGGATACCTCATAGTCAGCTGAGGGTGTGTTACGACAGCTTTGAAGTCTGAGACTACAGCTGTTCATCTGTATGTGTATTGAAAATGCAGAAATGAAACCATACAGGCTGGAGACTACACTCTGGTTCCCTTCCCCTGCTATTAGTCCTTTTGGAGGCTTAAGTCGAGATTGTGGAAGACTAAGCTTGGAGTAGGGAAAGAAATAGTGTATGGAAGCATGGCAATAGCAGCTGGCTTTTGATTTCAGGTCTGGGAGTAAGTCACCTCAAGAACTGTCTTTCTTCAGGTGACAATGTCCCAGCTTTCCTAGAACTTCTAAATAACCTCTGCAGGAAGCTTTGGAAGCTGAGGTAAATCTGAAGTATTGAGATACATACATGGCAGGCAACTGTCTTCCCAGTGACTTTAAAACACAGTTTGTACAACAGCTCTGTGTCTCTTTTGCACAAATTCATTTCTAAATTCAGTTAATTCATTCTGGAGCTGAGACTGTTGCTGAAGTTTGCACAAAAAGCACGTATTTCTGCTGGGACATATCTCCATATGTTTCTCTAGAAAAATGTGAAAATGCCCTGGTACAGTCAAACTAGTCAAAGAGTAATGTGGAGTATTTACTCAAGCAGGTCTGACACTTGTACCTAGCTTCTGACCTGATCTTGACGGTGAGGGATGGCTGGGGGCGACAGGTTACAGCAGTTTCTCTTCTGTGACTGCTTCAGTCTACAGAGCTATCACACTGATTTATCAGCTGCTGTTGAATGCAGTCCTTGACGGCATGTGCTTCAGTTTTAATTCCAAGCAGCCATTCCTGCACTACAAGAGGGTTTTGGTTTTTTTTCCCTTTGTTAATATCCCTCACCTACCAAATGGTTAAAATCCTGTGATTCCTCGGGGAAGAGGATGCTGCAAGAGATGAACATCAACTCCAACTGTTGTGCAATGATTTTCAGTAAGCATTGGATGTGGAAGAAGCTAGTCTAATGAAGGACTGTCAAACTTCTGAATTGCTGTAGCAGTCCGCTACTAGTACCAGATTTCTTGCCATTTAAGGGACTTGCAGCCAGCCTAAGAGTTAGGTTCTGCTGATGTTTGAGTTCTCAAAAGGAATGGTTTTCGTTTTTCTTGCGTTGTGTAGGGGATATCAGGTACCACAGTCTGAGGTGAGTTTAGCAGTAGTCAGTGTGGCCTTAGTTCAGGTTTTGGGGCATCCTTGCACATGCCTAGGGATGATTCAGGTCACGTTATCTAGTAACAATGGGAGGTCATTTTGAGGCTTTCTGAAGAGGCTGACTATTCCTTTGGAAAGGTCAGCATTCCCAGACTTCTCTTCCATCGTGGAGCAGCAGCTAGAGTTGCCTCCTGAGTACAGAAGTTCACGTACCATGTTCCTATAGCTGTGGAATTGAACTAGTAGCTGCTTGGTGGCTGTCACAGCTAGGCATCTCTCTCCAGAGCTTTGGCCTTATGTGGTGAAAATAGGCAGTTTACAGGGAGGGAACCAGTTTATCCCAGCTCAGCTGAATGTAGGGCTAGAAGTCTTAGTTGAAGCTGAGGCTGTTTTACTAGCTATTGTACAAAAATATGAGGTCACACAGCTAATTCCTGAGGCACCTGGGCATGAAGTCCTACACTGCGTGCTATGACACTTGCAAGCAGTTTAAGATAAAACACTTTAAAGGCTGTCTTGGGGGGTATTGGGTAGCATGATGCAATCAGTGAAGTGCACTCACCTGAGATGAGTGCTTCGGACATCTTGCAGCTATCCAATTCCACACTGTATTTTAAAGCAAACATTTATTGGTTCAAACTGTGGTATCCATAGAGTATTACAGAAGCAAAATATTGTCTGTTACAGGAAAGTTTGCTTGTTTAATATCACTAGAAGGGTTAAGTGTCCTGGGTACTAGCACTTAAATTGTCACACCTCATTAGCCATTTTAACAACAGCTGGCGATCCCAGTGTGTTCTGCTGACTGTAAATTGGTGTTGGACAACAGCTTCAGAATTGTTCTCAAAGCATTAAAATGCCTGGTTCAAATATTTGATCACTCATGTACCTGCAGAGGTAGAGAACAAGTGCCGAGTCTCATATCCTGCTGCTGCGGGATTCAGTGTTATATAATGCCTTTTAGGGAGGAGGCGCTTTAAATGTTGATGTTCCTGCTAGAAGCAGTGTGGAAAAACTGAGGTATGGTTCTGGATGCTCTTAATTCCATGAAGAAGTCTAGTTAAGTGGTAATAAACTCATGAAACTGATACAAGTAACATGCTTTTGTTCTAGCCCTCTATTTCCCTATGCATATACTTTAAAATTATTTGTCTTTCATGGTGTTTCTAAATGCTTGTGGGACTTCCAGAATTGCATAGATTTTGGACGAAAGATCCAACACACTGCAAAATAACACTCAAATCCCAAAGTAAGTTTTCTTCTAAGGTTGCAGCCACTGTTTCTCCTTACAATAAACTAGCAAATACTCTTACTTGCCTATTCTAGTGTCCAATTCTGAATCCCTAAATAAGTTAAATAGGCTTGTTCTAGACATCTGTGTTGCTGTTGTATGTTAAAACAAAACTGGGAGGCGTCTTCTGTTTTTCTGACAGCTGTTTTTTGTGCCATAGGAAGGCAACTAAACTTACAGAGCCAGCTAGGTTTGACTGACCTCTCCCTTTCTTGTGATCCACGCCGATGGGTAGAAGGAGACCTGGAAGAGTCTCTGTGGACTGCTTGATGACTGCCAGCGATAATGTTCAACAGCCTGCAAATTATTTAATTCACTCTTAAGATCAGAATGCTTCTGTTAGAAGTAGGAAAACTGACTGTATTTGTTAAACTAGACCACAGAAATAACTCTACCAAACATATGGTTATATTTGATGCTCATTAAAGAGCATCAGTAAGTAATTCACTAAAAGGATTGTTTCCAGCTTAGTTTTTTCTTGTGGGTATATGTTTTTTGTTGTGTTTTTTCTCCCTTTCTTAATGACTGGTCCTTATGGCTGACTTTTGTTATTTTCAGGTAGCAGTGCTGTTGAGGCACAGATGAATCAGTCACCTAATTCTGCTTATCCTCCTTCCTTTCTCCAAATACTTACTGTCACCTCACATCTTCTATGAATGTTAAAGCCACACAACCTCTTTAAATGAGGAAAGGACGTGGTCTTATTTGCCTGTGTACCTGTAATATAAAGCGCTTATGCTCTTTGCCTCCCCCATGCTAGCAGGCGCGCTGCTTTCACAGAAGTATGCTGTTAGTATTACAAAGAATAAACAGGCTGTCACTTCGTTTTGTAAAACAGGTCACTAGGAGGGATATGTGGAGGCTGAGGGAAGAAAGGCCTATTCAGGCTTCTGTCTGAAACCTGCTCTGCTGCGGGATTCCCGCTGACTGATAACTGGAGAACCTGACTTGGCTGCACTGCAACTTCACTCCACTTCACTGGCTCCACTGGAAGCAGGGCCTGAGCCAAAAGCCAGTTGCTTAATAAAGCACATTTGGGGGGTGTGTGGGGGGGAAAGCTGTTACCGGCACAGACTTAGACCTTGACCTTCCCCTTGACCATACGAAAAATGTTTTAAGACTAAGCTTGGCAGTTGGAGAGCGTTTTCCTCATGCCAGTTACTGGCTGGTTTTAGAGCTTGCCTCTGTGTCAGGGCCTGAGTGCCTGGGGATGACTTGTAGGCCGTATTTCACTTTGGGGGGACTGGGGAGAGGCAGTGTGCGTCTCCTCCCTGCCCAGGGAGGGAGGACATCCTTCTAGCTGCCTGGCGAGAGGGCAGGTGCTGAAGAGCATCCTGGACTGTCGCTTTTTTGCCCAAAGCTGGTGCAGTGTCTGTCTTCTCTTCTGCCTCAGTGAACGTTAGGCTGACCTTTTAGTTGTGATAGACTTTGTCTTACTTGAATCTGAGTGCTATTTCCCAGCTTCAGGGTGGGGAAGGAGCTGCGGGGAGTACCCTCACCAGAGCTCGAAATGGAGCAAGTTTGGGGGCTGGAGGGGCAGTTGAGGTGAAGACAATTGAAATGTGAAGAAAGCAAAGTACCTATTTATGAAAGTGGAGGAGAGGTAATGGGAAGGAGACGGAAGGCAAAAATAGACTGAGCCATTATAGGAAACAAAAACTGGAGCAAAGCCCAGAAGGAATATAAAAGCCAGCGTGATGCAGTAAGTGAGGCTGTTGTAGCTGATAATTAAAAACTTGCAAGAAGTTAAATTCCGAACAGTCTGTTACAGAAATATTTTCTTAGTTCTCATTGAAAGTCCAAGACACAAATGAACTTGTAACTGCACCCAGGTTCTGCAGTTCCTGTGCTCTCCAGAGCTCGGTAACAGTTTGAAAATTCAAACCAGGTGAAATCTTTCATGAGCTGAAGCTTCTCCGAGGAGATGTACGTGTCCTGATGCTGATCCATCAGGCTTCTGCCCTCTGCAGGTATGTCATGGCTGCCCTCAGCCCCTCTCAGGGGGACTGGGCTGTTCCATGTCCTCCTTGCCTGAGGTGGAAATACTCATGAAAGCAAACATGACCCAAGTCTTCAACTGTGCTTCCACACTACAAAGAAGCTGAAAGTTCGTACCTCTTTCTTCTGTTTTTCCTGGCAGCAAGGCTCTGCCAGCTGCCCTGCTGTGGTCAGGGCAGTGCTGATCGTGCTGGGTTGAGTTACTGTTATGCTGCCTGATACAGCTAAAGCTTGTTTGACACTATGCATGTTACAAAAAAAGCCTTGAACAGACTGTTGTTTTGCAGCACTCCTTATGAGTTTATGCCAAGAGGTGGGCTTTCATTCTCCTTAGGATAGCATCTGTGTATGGCAACAAGGGGCCTTTTGCATATCCTTGCAATCAGCTCAGTTTTAGGAGCTGGTTGCTGAGGCATGCACTGTCACATGGAAGCATTCACTGCTCCTTTGCTGTGTTGCACCCACTTATAAACATGGCTAAAATTCAGAGTCCCTGCTCTTGATGGTCCTGAAGAATTCCTAGAGATCCAATGTGTTCTGTTCCCTCCCTTCACCTGGTATTTAAAAGCAGTCTAAAATGATGAATTTCTACGGTCTGGCCATAAGGTAGAAAAACTGTTCTTATAAAAAAAAAAAAAAAAGTGCACATGGTTTTGCTGTAACCATCATAAACTTTTCTTCCAGGGTCCTGTATACTGGTCTGTTCTGCTGTTCTTGCTCTCATAGCACAACTTTCTGACGTACCATTTTTTGAGAGGCACCATACTGAACGTAGTTGCAGGAGTGTGGAGCAGGATAAGTAGAGCAGTGTGCTGCCTGCCGTCATATTAGTGGCTGTGAAGGGCTGGTGAACATTCTACAAATGCATTTTGTAAAAAGTTGTAGGAAGAACATCTAATGCTCTTCAGCTCCTGCAAGGAGAAGTGTGTTGAACAGCTCAAAGATGAGGGTGAGTAGGGTGGGGTGGTGTGAGGTGGTGGCAGCAGAGAAACACGTACGCCTACTCATACATTAGTTACGATGTTTTCAAGCACATCTATTTTGTGATGCGGTTGAGCTGCTTCAGTCACTGTGAGTGGAGAATGAATAGAGGAAAAAGCAGTTTTATATACAGTGAAAGGGACTGGGAAGGGTTTGTGGCCCTGGCCCATCCTGGCTTCTTGTGTGAGGCTGGGTTGCAGTGTTTCTTGCAACTGTGTCCTAATTTGTGCTTAGGGAAAAAAAAATAGCTTGCTGGGCTGCCCAGAGCCTCTGAGATGTGAGGGTGAAGAGCTTGCAGGTTGCTCAATGCAGGCAGGCTGCGTGGAATACTGATGCCAGTCTTGCTCATTCCAAAAATGAGAAACAGACTGCTGTAACAGTTCAGGAAAATAGTTTTTCAGTCTGCTATGAATATCATACATGAAAGAAAGCAGTGTAAGTCTTTTCTGCTTGCAGTATATCAGCTGTTAAATATAGCACAGAACCATAAAAAGCAGAGTAAATCTTAACGTGGCTTTTATATGTGGAGGGTTGGACCTAATAAGACTTCTGTGCTCAGTGCTTGAAAGAAGCCCCTGATTACTTGCTTTTGTTCTGTCCTTATAAAAGTGCTGGGCTGGCTGGAGAGCTGGTAGAAACAAGCATTTTGTCTTTCTGCACTAACGCCAGAAGTGTTTTTTTCTCTTAGATTTGTATTGCTCGTGTTTTGCAAGTACTTAAGATTACGTATTTATTGAAGCGTAATACTGGTGAGACAAAAGCAGCTTGTCGCTGGTTATTTGGCCTACAGGATGACCAGAGATTTTGACAATAAGGGCCATACATCCACTAACGGCTCTTCTTTGTGTTGCAGGCTTCTGTTTCATAGCATGTTTACGTATGATATGGCTGGATCGTGTCTTGTCATGCTGCTTCTAGGTCATACAGTAAAATGAGGACTATGAAACTCCAGAGTACTTTACCTAGAGAAATATGGCTGGTATACAATCGTCTGTTTTGACAAGCTAGTGCAACACTTACTGGTTCTAATAGAACAAATAAACCCTCTAACTATTAATGCCTTAGTGAGCTCCATACAACATCGCGAGAGAGAGTGCATGAGTTGTTAACTGGTAATCCCTTGCACTGTATGTCTCTTGGAGTTGTTTCTCTCAGTCTAATAGCAAGAAATAGCTGAAATCCAAGATATTTGCAAAGACAGCCTTAAGATTTTTTTGTAATGCTTCTTTAATTTTCTCCCCCAGTTTGTGCTTACTCCTTTTATTTGCTGGGCAAATGGTTCAAGACTTATAATGCCTTTCTGTAGTTGTAACTTGTATAGCCACGTGGTAACCAAGGGAAGCATATGAAGGGATTGTAAAATTGCAGGAGGAAATGCTGAAAGAAAAAGAAGTGATCCCCACCTGTGTCTGTTGTCCTATGAATAGCTTTATTTATACTGAGGTCTTTGAGTTTGCTTGGTTTTGTTTTTTTGTAGAAATACTTTTCTATAGTTGCAGGATTTGAGGACTAGCAAGCATAAAGTGAGGGCAGACCCAAACAGTAGGGCGGCTTTCAGTTCAGGCTAGTTAAAGCAATGTAAGAGCAGAGAAAACTTAAGGGGAGAGACTTAAATAGCTCAAAAGAATGTAACCTATTGGCTGTGCCTGTTCCACAGAAATAGCTTCTCTTTGTAGTGACTGAACATATCTTCCAGAATTAAAAATAGGAGGTAGGTAGCCCCATGGATCTTATCTATTAGCTGTTATAAAAACATCCTGCAATATGCAAATGTTTGAGAACCTGCTCTCAGCTGAATAGCTCCCTTTTGTTCTTAATATCCTGCTGCTTTTTCTGGTAGAAGTGGAGTAGATAAGACCTACTGTGCTGGTGTGGGGATGCAAGTGACCTCAGGATTTGCATGTGAGACTTTTCTATATTTTCTTCCTTCTCCTTACGCGTTTAAATTCAATGTCATTTGGAAAGGAGATTTTCTACAGATTATCACTGTATCCTGTTTCTAGAAAGGAGTGGGATTTCTAACTCTAGTAAACAGAGTGCTATGATAAGTAGGTGTCTGCTTAAGTACAGTAATGGATGACCTGTAAGATCCAAAAGAATATGCTTTTTAAGCTCTTACACTTGTTTTTCTGCCTTCTGCTACAGTTATTTTTTCTATGAATATTATGATGGGGGCATGGGCCTGAGGATATTTTTGGTTTTTAGATAGATTTTTTACCAAACACTGAGAATACAGTGTTTTTTTTAATGAGGCATTTTAAAATACTGATTGTAATTTAAAGAAACAACTCTCATTACTGGAGAAATGCACTTGAAAAAAAAAAAGGCAAGTCTTTAAGTATAATCCACTGCATTTTTAATGGTTATTAACATACGAATGTGCACTTCGTAAAGCTTGAATTATCTGGTACTTTAAATGCAGTTTCTTGACCTTACTGCTTCTGCCAAATATTTCATTAAATTGCTGGGAGATGTAGATGGATGATGAGTTAAAGCACTGGGCATCCTGACAAATGCTACTTTGCCCACATGTCAGATACTGTCCCAAAACTGCAGAGCACAGTCCTCATGGCATGGGGATGAGAGGAAAAATTTATTGCTACAGACTGCTGTCTGGGAGGAAAATTTTTCCTGGACTGCTTGCAGAGCATGGATTATCCAAAAGGCAAAGGAACTGAAGGACAGTGCTGCGTAGCACCTTGTTTTGGGAGGTATCCATTGTCAGGCAGAAAGCTAACTCCTTGTATATTGGACCTCATGCTTGGACAGATCTTCGTACTGTTTGAGTAGCATAATACATTACTGTTAAATTGATGAAAGTGCTTCAGCAGTGCCTTTTGTCCTTCTCAGTGTTGTACTATACTAAGAAATATTTAATTTCTTGTTCTATTCCAGATTGCTGATCTACAACTCCACAAGCTGGATGAATTGGACTGTTTGATCCAGGGCCTGCTTTATGTTGATTCTGTTGGTTTCAATGGCCAACCAGAGTGCTATTATTTTGAAAATCCTACAAATCCTGAACAATGCCAGAAAAAGCCTTACTGCCTTGATAATCCATATCCTATGCTGCTGGTTAACATAGGCTCAGGGGTCAGCATCCTAGCTGTATACTCAAAGGACAACTATAAGAGAGTCACAGGATCCAGGTAAATTTAATTCTCTATATTTTTTCTTAATAATTGAACAGATGAAAGCAGACAGCGACTACAGGTGCAGCTTCAAATTATTCTTATCTTCCCATTTCTTTAAAAAACTCACTAGTAGCAAGGCTGGAAATATCCCAGGATTTCTTCGGAGGAGGGTGTAGGTCAGTGAAATCACTTGTTCATTCAGCTTCAGAGCTGCTTTAATCTCTCCTTGGTGTTCTCACCTACTTCCTATCTCTTGCTGTGAGCTACCAAAATAGACCTGTTCCAATAAATAAATCTTCTCTTCCCTACGCTTTGATCCACTAGAATAGCCAGAGCAGTAAAGTAAAAACGTTTGGGCCAAACAAAAATGTCTTGCTTAATAATTAGGATGTGCATCCAGGATACAGGAAAACTTTATAGCATTACCTGCTACCACTGGATTTTGGCAGGGGAGTCTTATTAGATGTCTTGTTTCCTTACTGATTGCAGTAGTCTTTGGACTGTGCTGGTAAACCAATGAATGGCCGCATGTAAAGACTAGAATTTGACTGTCTGTATTCTTACTTGATTCTCAGCATGATTTCTGCCTGTGTCAGCTAGTGTTCTCTGAAGCAATTTGTAGGGTACAGCTGAGTTGGAATGGACTCTGGCCTCTGTTAAATAAAAGGGGGAAAAAATTTTAAATATGACTGCTCTGTTTAAGAGCTTGGGAGTTCAGTGTTGTGGATGCAAAACTTTGCTGTTAAGGCCACAGTAGCCTGAGGCATGCTTAAGTTTACTCATATTGTAAACTGTGATGTGGCCACAGAAAGTATTTACTTGTAGGGAACTACTTTAGTCCAGACAGGCATGCTTCCAGGTAGTATTGAAGCTTCCAGGTAGTATTGAAAATACATATGTATCTATGCACTCTTCACTCATATGTACAAGCTAAATTGATATATTTCATATTAGTAATCTTGTGACCTTTAAAACAAATTAGAAGTATATATATATATCCATTCCTCCCCACCCCCAAGTCCACTTCCAAAGCAACAACCAAAGAAACTCTTTGGATTTGCTATGGTCTGTTCCAAAGCTGCATTCTGTTCTTCAATGCATGGTACGTATTAATGAAGTTTTTCGTACACACTGTAAATGACTGCATGTCTGTCTTCCATTGTCTTATCTGAAGTATATCTTAATATCATAATTGTAGACATGAGCCATTTTTCTGTATACAGTACAAATGAACAAAGTTGATCTTAGGGGAGGCTTTGGTTTTCTTGCCATTCTAGTGTGTTTTTTTCAAGCACAGTCCTTTCAATATCTGTAGATCTACTTCTGATCGTTTACATTACAAAGGGAAAAACATGACTGCAGTGGGTTGTTGACTTGTTAGCGATGATGAAATCAATATTGTCTCGTGGCTGATGTGCAGAGCTTCCTCCTGTTCAGATATTTAATATATTACTGCACTACTAGATGTGTTCTGAAAAACTTTCCTAATAATTGAACACCACCGTCTGAGCAGTGTTCCTGTCTAACCTGCTGTGTTTTTTGTGAAGTGCAAATGCAGCATCTCATTGGTCTTGTTCATTGTGGCTCCAATCAGTGTGACTGCAATCTGTGTAAATAAGTTACTCTTTCTTAATCTTTGAGAAAGTTAAGGAAGGATGTAGAGGTTAGTAAGTTGAAGTTCATGTCTACTTTGGACTCTGCAGTCTTAACAGAATTCTAATGAATGCGTTAGTAACTGGTTACACATACTTGGATACTGCGTAAACATGTGCAAGGTTTTCAAGAAAAGTGACTGCTCCTTGTTCAGAGATCTATGGAGGGCTGAGACAGACATGGAGGGGTGCTGCCAGCCTTGCTTTGAACAGGAACCAACCAGACTATTTCCTGCCATTGCCTAGGGGGACAAGATGCATCTTAGCTGCTTGCCCCTGCATAGATATTTTGTGTTGATTGCCATTTATTCTTTTATTGCTGACTCAGGTGATCTGGCTGGCTGCTTATTCTTACCCAAAGAAAACTTCGTTGAGCGCTATCAATAGCAAACTGGCATCAGCAAAGTTGCATTGGGCCACGTTCTCAGCTAACGCTTTCTTTAGCATGATTTCTCCCGTTTAAATACTAAGAACTGACGAGTAGTTGAGTAGAAAACCATGCAGGTGTATTAAACTCAGCCTGGGGGGTATCTTTCCTCACTTCTCCAAGAGGAGTTGCAAGATTATAGTTGGTAGCTGTGCAGAGCACTTTGAAAACAGGAGTCTGAAGATCTGTGGTAAAAGCTGGTCCCAGCTGCTGTTCTGAAGGAAGTGTTCTTTTCTAGTCTCGGAGGAGGAACTTTCCTGGGCCTCTGCTGCTTGCTGACTGGCTGCGAGACCTTCGAAGAAGCACTAGAAATGGCTGCAAAAGGAGACAGCACCAATGTGGATAAACTGGTGAAAGATATTTATGGCGGAGACTATGAGCGGTTTGGCCTTCAAGGGTCTGCTGTAGCCTCAAGGTATGCTTTGAGCTGTTTCTAAGGAGTTCTGGGAAACTTGGTGTGCATGCTGAACTGCGTGCGTAATGATGCACTGTGTCCATGTGGGACTGTCACTCTGAATGGATCATGTGCTTTGTACTTAGATCTCTCACCTACTTCTTACTCTGTGGTTTTTCTAAGCAGGTATAAGCAATGCTTTAGGTAGCTTGCTTCCATTAAAATATTTTAAAAGAAGTACGTTTGCTCATTGCTTTGTCTTTCCAATGTGATTACTTCTCACATATTTCATTATGTCTAAAGTTGATGGATGTCAAATCCAAACAAAATTAATTATTTAATTTAATACCTTTCTAAGGGCTCTCAACACTTGAATACCTCATTAAAATGAATGATTTTCCTCACACAGCTTTGGCCATATGATGAGTAAAGAGAAGAGGGATTCCATCAGCAAAGAGGACTTGGCCAGAGCTACTTTGGTTACCATCACCAACAACATAGGTTCTATTGCTCGCATGTGTGCACTGAATGAGGTAAGATGATATATTAACTATAAGCTTAAATTCTTTAGAAAGAGCTTACTAAGATTATCAGAATACAAAAATGCAAATTGTTGGTATAGTAGGTATGTAATTGCTTGGTAAATATGCATGTATTTAATGCTGCGTCTTAATTCATGTGACTTATCATGTATGCCGTGGTGCAAAGTGTAAGATACTTTGAGCTTTGAAAGTAGGGAAGAGGGGAGAAAAGTTGACTGTAAAGCTCTCCTTGAACGATTGATGCTTAGAGCAGTCCAATCGTTCTTGAACTGTACTGGATAGATATCAGTGCCTTTAATCCAAATTAATACTCTTAACTACTTCTTTGTTATTAACAGATCAGGTATTGTGACAGACTTTAATTTTAAACACAACAAAAATAAGCAGGGATTTGTGAGCTGCAAATTGCATCCCTCAGTATTATTTGGTAACTGACTGCTTTTGTCTGGTCTACATTTTTTTTGGGTGCTTTAATTATTTTAGCTCTACAACATTCTCCGCTTAGAATAAAAGTTGTTTTTTTCTTAAATCAAACAAAAGACCAAATAAACCCCTAAGCTGCTGCTTTATGACTTTGTGTGCAATTTATTTTTTTACTTTATGAGAAATAGCAGACAACTAATCATCAGTAGTTTGTTATAAGTCTGTCATATCGCCCTCTTGATTTTTTTAAATATAAAAATTCCTAATGCTTAATCTCTCCTCTATGGGAGAGATGGTTGCTCTTTTCCAGTGTTCCATTTTGCCTCTTTAATATTTTATGGTTCTGATTTTTGAGATGAAATGATAGATCTTCATGCAGTATGTGGAAAGTGGTTGTACAATGGAATTGTGATTGCACACTGATAAATCTTTAAGTCAGTTCCTTTACTAACAGTTTTTAACATTTGATTTTTGTGAGCTCGTACCTTTGAGAAACCATCTACAATCTCTTCAGTCTTTCTTGAGCGGTAGTGGCCTATTCCTGTGTCTGAATACTGAATTCTTTCCCCCTTCCGTGTGTGCCTTTTAACTTCTTAAATTTCAGTTTCATCTAGTATGTTATGACTCAATCACGAAGTCTCTTCAGCACTGCTGTGCTGTTCATTTTTTATTCTGAATCTCCCAAGTAACTTTGTATGTCAAGTTATGTTTGTTGCTAATATTCCCTTCTAGAGCACTTCTAAAATATTTTGAACAGCACAAGTCTCTGTGCTCCTATAAAATGCTACAGATAACCTCCCTTTATTGTGAAAAGTGACTACATACTTTTTTTTGGCAATTTGACTTTTTCAGTCACGATGATTCTCTTTCGGTGTTCTCTTTGCTTTCAGCTTCTTTACAGTGTTGCCTTGTGGCATGGAGTTCAAGCAGCATTGTACAGGGCTATCAAAGCATGGAGAGTTGCAGCAGGGAACCACATGCGATGCATTCAGAGGAGGAAATAGGCTACTAATGCAACTAATGCTTCTGAGTCATTGTGGAAAAGTTGTTAACTTTTTTTGTTGCGGACGGGCTTATTTAAACTGGACGTGATCCACAGCATTTTATGGAGGAATGTGGCTTGTTGTGTTAAGTATTCTTCATATCCCAGGCAATGTCAAAGCAGAACTTCTGCAGCATTTGAGAAACAAATTATTCTGTGGCTCTAGAGAAGAACCTTATTTAGTAGCTTTATATGTTAGTAAAAATAAATAAATAAAATAAAAAACCTTCAAACATGTTATCATTGCAAGTCAGCTACTATCCAGATAGCTTGCTCTGAAGAAAGGAGTAATGCTGCTATTCTGTTAAATACTCCAGACACATAAATTGTCATTGTGAGTTACAGCTGTATCTTCCAACAAGGCTGGTGAATGAAATGTCTGAGTGAGAGCTCTATGCTTAAAAACCAGTTGAATTTGATATATTATTTTGTGGAATGTATGCATTAGATTTAGGGTAATGGTAAAGCTCACTTTGACGAAATCAATTTATGCCCTGAAGCGTGAGTTTTTTGATAATTTTTTTTTGATTGCAGCTTTAATATTGTGTTGAAAATGACTTGCATATGTGCAGAAAAAATGAGGCTGGGGAATAAATGAAATATTCGTTCTGAAGAACTTCAAAGCGAAGTTTGCTTGCACAAAGTTGGCAGTAGGTTAGAAAAATTCCATAGTCTGGAACCATTTGGCTACACATCATTTGAAACAGTCTGTTGTAGGCACAACAGAACTACATAAAGGAAACCAATCTCCCTCGTTTATACTTTCCATACTAGCAGAACATGTAAGCTGCATCTGAACAAGCCTTCTCACAAAAGTATGCGCAAGATGTTTGTTTTTGTTGCATCGATATAGATTCCACTGTTCAATTGAATTGGCAAATGTATATATGCTGTGTTTAAAGGTATAGTATAATTTTCTACTGCAGGGTAGTTGAACAACTTAGCAAAGCCCCAGGATGGAAGAGTACATGTCTTTTCCATGATGTTGTAATTTGGTTAGCTTAAGCAAGAATTTCATCACCAACCCTCATCGGTTTAAGGCCTCTGTCTTTCAGCTTTGAATATTTCAGCTGTTAACAATTCTAAGTTAATAGGCAAGACTCTCTTAAGAGATGAAATAGCATGCCTTCATTTTCAAAGCCTTTCATTTTCTAAAGCTGTTTTCTGTTCAATTCCAAAATCTGGGAAACTAACAATTTTTAACCTTGACAAGCAAAGGAATGTTGGAAAATAGTTGATACAAAAAAAAAACTTGTGTGCTGACAGACACAGCTATTCTAGTAGATATGACTACTATTTTTAGATTTAAAGTTTTAGTAATTTTTACAGTCTGTGTTAAGTATTGCTTGCTTGAATTTCAGATATGAGTAGTTTCATGTTTATGTTCAGGAAAAAGAAATTTGGGGAACAAAGTTCAAATGTAGGGTTCTAATCAATTTTATGGTATTGACTTACAGGAAAATAATTAGTTATGTGCTTATCCCTCCTTTGTTAGAAATGAGTTCCAGAGCTAGAACTGCTTTGTCAGAGGATGCAGAGTCCCCTTGGCCATGTTTAATAGCAGCCTTTTGAAACTTGAGAAGCTCTTATTTTCAGCAATATAATTTACTAGGAAAGCATATTGAATACATGCTGATGTGTCTGCAGAGTCTAAGTGGATAGATGACTACAATCCTGCATTATTTAATTAAAGTTTGTGTCTTGCTGTGTTTGATTTGAGAAGGATGATCAGAAATGAAACTCTTAAGTCACTGGAGACTGAATAAATACCTTACTGCATCTGGATACCAGCACTGTCTGGTACTGAGCCTTCAAGTGAAGGTGTTTTGTATAGTGTGTCACACACACAGTACTGGACACTACAAAGCCACTCTTTGTAGTGAAATAACTGCTGCAGAACGGAGTGCTAGGCCTCACAGAGCTGTATGAATCTAGTGAGGCAGCGCTTGGTAACTCCGCTCTCAGCAGGTTTTTGCTGTGAATTTTCACTAGAGGGTTGTGAGGATGTGTTCTAACATTCCCTCAGGAGTCCTCTAAGAGCTTATGTCTCTAGGATTTGGTCTCCTACCAAATCTTCTACACCAGTTCTAGTGTATAGTGAGCATCGTGTGCAGCACACCAGCTCAGAATGCACATGTAGACGTTTTTGTGCATAAGTGGTGAAACAGGGCCCGGTAAAATAGTTACCGGCATTAAGTACTAGAGCTGTTGGTAATGAGCCCTGGTGCGTACACAAGTAAGGATACGGAGTGGCTTTCTCACTGACAGTGTGGCACTGATTGTCTGGAAAACTTGAGCTTCTTTATAAACGCTGAGTTCAAGTGAGCTTTGAAACAAAGGAGTGCGATACGCGTGAAGTGTCGTGTTGGCTATGGTTCACTTGCTTTTTGAAAACGGAACCACAGTTCAGATAATAAGTAATGAAAGACGATTACTCTCTCTGGTAGTTCTTGTCAGATACCCTTCAGAGGTTCTCCGCTTGTATTCTCTAGCACATCTATGTCATATACAAACAATGGATCCTGTTTGTTGGGAAGGTTGTGAGCTTTTAAACAAATATTCACCACCTGTGGTACGAGCCTCTCTCTAGAAAACAAAGTCTTATTTTTTTGCAACATGTCTACTTAGTGGTCAGTGACTAAAATTATTTGGGGATTTTTTGGTATGGAGAATTTAAATGTAACCCAAAATACCCATATAATCTTATAGTGGAGACAGAAGTATATGTTGAATGGGACAAATAACGCAGCTGAATATAATTTTTGCTGGTCTGCTTTTCAATTTTACAGAACATTGACAAGGTGGTATTTGTTGGAAACTTTCTCAGAATTAATATGATTTCTATGAAGGTGCTAGCATATGCTATGGATTATTGGTCCAAGGGACAGCTGAAAGCTTTGTTTTTGGAACATGAGGTAAGGAAATATATGTTGAACTTTTCTTTTATTTGTAAGGAAAAAAATCTTGTGGTTCCTGACTATTTTGATGAAGTTAAAAGGGAGAAACTCAATGGTATTGCTTTGAAGTGAAAGCACAAATTAAGTTCTGCATAAATACCATTTAACTATGAATTCATTTGGAAATATCCCTCATTAGCTCCATGGCTTGACCACTGATCTTTTGGTGTTTATTGCTAAACATCGCATATGCTTCTTGATCCTACTACCAACTATGTTCTGTGTGGCATTATATATAAACCTCAGCTAGAATGAATTTCGGCAAGTAGTTCTGAGGGGACTGTCAGATGGCTATGTTCAGAATGGAAACTGCACTGCTTCAACACACCATCACTGTAGTGGTTCTGTAATTTTTTGACAGTTTTAGAGAACTGTGCAAGATTTCTCACAATACAATGCTCTGCTGGACCTAAACAATATTGTATTAAATCATAAGTCAGATAGAGCAAATACTTGGCACAGTGGGGCTGATCTTGTAAGAAAGGTCTTTTAATTGTCTTACCAAAACTGAAAGCTTTGCATGATCATGCTTATGTCTTATTTTGGAATTTGATGGCCTTTGTTTTGTTTTTGCTCGTTTAAAGGGTTATTTTGGAGCTGTTGGGGCTCTTCTAGAATTGCTTAAAATGACAGATGATCAGTGATGGAGCTGTCTGAAGAGATTTTTACTGCAGATGCTGCTGGATAAGAGCGGAAGCCACTACAAGGATGGAAATGAAGCCATTATGATAGTTCTACCTGCTGGATTTGTAAATAATTTAAAATCCTTTTAGCTGATCTCTAACTTCTGGGTTTTGAGCTTAACTTCAAAATTCATATGGGGAATACTGAGATTTTTTTTCTGTACACTGTATTTTTTAGGGGAAAAATGTGCAACGTGGCCAAACATACAGATTTTATGGAATTATTTTAAAAAGTGGATACTGTTTGATGTAGGACCTGTGATACTAGGCATCTGCTTTTCTTCTGGGGTTTACTGATTAGTGCGGTAATTTTAACTTCATTTAGTAATCACTCTAGGAGATTTTTATCTTATTTTCATGACGTTTCATGATTTGTTCTTGGTTTCAAATGAAACTACAAAGCTGATGCATTTTACTGTGAAAACTAGTCATTGATTTGTTGCCTTTCCTTTCCTCATTAGATGAGACACACTTTTATTTAACAGCTTTCCCTCACCCTGCCAAAAAAATAAAATAAAATATGAGCTGCTTGGCAAGACTGCAAGAAAACCTGGGGGGACTGTGTGTGTTTAAACACTAAATTTTCAGTGCTCCTGACTTTAAAGATCAGGAACAGACTGCTAACTGGTTTTGCAGTGCTGTCCTTTATATTGGAAATTGTAAACAATGCAAAGGAGAATTTTAATTATTGGCTTGAAACTGAAATGAAATTGTTTCTTTTGAAAATCTCTGATCTATATGGAGAGTTCCATAGTACAGATGTTGTTTATGTATCGTACATGCTTGGTGTTAGATGACAAAGGGAGGAGATTCTTTCAATTTTTTTGAAGACTTTTCTGTAGCGTGCAGTTTCTAAGTTGATCATAATCGAAAACAACTGATAACTGCATTATTCAAAGCCCAGTTTCTAAAATTAGAAAATCACTCACTAATGTATTTTTAGTTTTTAAGCTAATGCCAACTTTCCCTCTCGAACACTAAGGTTTGAGTGTTTATTCCAGTGCAGTATTTTCTACATTGGTTTCACTGGTGGACCTCTAGATTTTTTTCAGTTGAATTGAGACCACTTTGAAATCTATGTATTTGATTGCGCATGGCATGTATGAACTCGCTTTTCCTAGACACTTCGAAGGCTCACAAATCAGAGGCTGAAAACCAGTCCATAAATTATTTTGTCTTGTAAAACTGTATGTGATGTCACATAATGTAAAGGGCTCATCAGAGGGACAGTGTAAAATTCAGACTTATGTATTATCCAATATATTTTTGGAAGGGGGTTAACTCACTTTTTTAAGTCATTAATTTCCATATCTCACAAATGGTGAAATGAATTCATATTAGTTGAAGTGTTAACTTGTCTGATGGAAATAAAGACCACCACTGTTTTGACTGTTTTAATGCATCTCTGGAATTCATTTCTTGAAATCAGTTATATGAAATGCATAACTGTTTCATGACACATGGCAAGTTACTTTCATGATAATGCTTTGGTACTTACTTTTCTAAAATCTTCTGTTACATTCCTTTGGTCTTTGAAGCTGTACCTGTTTAAAGCTGATTTTTTCATAGTTTGTAAGTAACTACATGAGAATGTTAGCATGTTGTAGTTGACCCTTCATGTAACACTTGATGGGAGATAAGTGGGGTTAGTTCTGCTCAGTGCCTCTAATTTTTCATGAACGAAATGAAACTTACTAAGTTTATTCCTTAAGTTTTACCTGCAACGTAAGGATTCTTTTTTTCCTTAAAGGAATATTCAGAGGATACAAAACTGTATATCCAATGTTGTACGTAGAGCTATTTCAGTTTCTAGAAATACTGGAAAGAGTTTAGAAATGAGACTTTTGAAGTGTGATCTTTGGTCATAGAATCTTCCACCGATGTTGATCCAGGACAAGGTAATTCTGGACTTCTAGCAGGTGGTGATAAATGTTTGTAAGCCTTTTCCTTCAGGGGGGGAAAAACCACACTTTGGTTTTCCTTTTTTTATTTACTAGACAAGCGTTGTAGACCTTCAAGTTCATTTGGTATGCAGTTCTTCATTCCTGTGTAAAGTTATGATGTCAAGTATTATTGACAATCTCCTAGCGAGACAATTTGAAAACTGTAAAGCTGTTTGAACAACAGTTAGTGTTTTAGCTCAAAACATGATGAACTGCTTGCTATTGCCCTCTCTTCTCCCTTGAGCGTTGCTATCAGGAAGTGTAAGACAAGCAGACTAACTAGTGGCTGCTCTTACACAGTTGTCACCTGCCCCCAGTGAGGGGAGAAGGTCCAGGCAGCAGAGCAGAAAAGACGTGTGGGTGGGTAAGATGTGAATGTTGTTCATGTGCCTACATACTGCTAATGCTGTCTTCACTTGTTTGTTCAATCTGATGCTTGCTTCTGGAAGTCTGTGGGAAGGAATATTCCCCTGAAGGAAAGAGGGATCGTCTTTCTGTAACAGTTGCAATAACTTTGAAATATCAGGCTGCTGTCGAGACTACTTAACCAACTCCCTTTCTTCCACCCACTTACTTAATCTGGATTGTGTCAGTGTGCCTGGTCTTGCCTAGCAGAAATCAGATGAGCATCATTGTTATTACATTCAGTAACAAAAATCATGTAGGTTACGTGTAGAAAAGAGCTCTAAAAATTTTGTATGGATAGTTCACATTTTATCAAAACTACTATTTCTCTTGAATCAGTATTTATAAAACACGTGTAACTTTATAGCTTTTTAGTTCAGTTTGTATTGTTTTATATATAAAGGAGTAAATGAACCAGCAGAATTTTTGCCAACTATCTTTTCATGGCTCTGTTTAACCAGACTTCAGAATGTTAAGAGTTGCCTGCACTTCTTAGGACAAACAGTAGAGGGAAGCATTACATCAGCAATATAAATGTGCTTTGCTAAAGGAGAGAGCACAGGGCAACTTGGGGGGGGGGGGGGTATTTTGTTTGTTCCCTCCAGTAAAAGATTTGATCTTTCTCCCCAGTGTCTTTTTAGGAGATCTGATTTTAGAGTATGTCATTGATATTCCTCTATTCTTAGCATTTATAGTTATGTGATGAAAGAATGTAATGTTAAGTAAACAAATATGAAGTATCGCTTCTTTTAAATGCAAATCTTCCACTCTTTGGGGGGGGGGGGACACACAACCTTAGCAAGCCATTCAGGAAAATACATACATAGACTATGCAATATGAACAATTGCAGGTATTGTGGTTGAAGAAGGAAAGCACAATTCCTAACGTTAGCTGTAAGTTTTCAAGGACTGTCAGGTAAGTTAATCACAGCAGTTTTAAGCAGATCATGAAATGAAACTAACTTCAAAATGTTGAACTGAGATTTAAAGTGCTTAATATGCCAGGTGCGATAGCAGAAAGACTAGGCAAAAATGCTCTGAAGTATAAAACATATTGAAAAGGGTCTGAAAAGTCTTACTTGATGATGTGGTGAACAAAAGAACTTTGGGCTTTTCCAATAAGTGACACAAAGTGGAATTTTGAGCAAGCAAAGCTCTGTTGCACCACTTTTGAAGGTCTGTCTAAAGAACTTTGAAATACCAGGTCCTTGAATCTTTGTGTTTTGAGAAGGGTGAGGGTGAAGGAGGCGGCTTTCCTGGGGAAGATCAGTGAGTTTGCAGGTGTAGTACATATTCAAAATACTTGTTTCAGTATAAATTGATGAGGTCTCTTAACAAACCAGGCTGTGTTAATCTAGCTTGTTTCTGAATCATGCTAAGGTTAAGTGTTAATGTGAGTTGGAGAAGAATGAATGGGATTCCTTGTATTCTCTTGTGATGGCTTCTGCCAAGTTCCACTGCTTTTGGTTGCAAACACTTGTTCTCGTTGAAACGCATGCTGCTCCCATCGTTCTTCCCCACACCCTGATTTTTAACAGTTTTGACGGAAAGTCAAATTATGTCCCATAGGAAGAGGGATCCGTGCTTTAAAGTGGAGTTTTTGGTCTAAATTATTGGGTAAAAGTTGTAATTTTGAGCTGAATTTAGTGGCTGAAGAGTGAGAGGTAACTAAGATACAGCACTTAATTGATCAGACGCGATAGAGAAGACAAGTATGGGATGCCTGGGGACAGTACAGGAATCTGACTTCCAAGACAAGCGGTGTGTCTTGTGGTGCATTCCAACCTCAGCAAAGCTGTCCTGGTGTTTCAGTGGTATCAGCACTTATGTTCCCGTTAGACTGTCACAAGATACTTGCAAGTGATTTTTGGCAGAACACAGCAGAATTCTAGAGATGGGAAAGCCATATGGGGTTGAACTGGTGACAAAATAAACATCCATGATTGTTTCCAGTCAGAAACAATCCAATTCTTCTACTGGGATTTGTTTTCAGAGTACAAGGTATCTTTTTTTCATAGCCTGAATTTTGTTTTATCCCAGATTCAAAGACCACAGTCTCCTGTGTATTTCTACCTCTGGGCATCTGGAAAATAGAGAACATTTGAACTCCAGAATGTCCTGGATAGTGAGCACTTGTTTAAACCTAAAAATGAATCCAGTTTCCGATTCTCTAAGTATTACTAGTACTGATTGAAACTCAACTGTAGCATGAGTATTAGCATGTTTGGAGGAAAAGAGATGTAGGGACTGTGACCCTGTCTGCAGTAAGTGTTCTTCAAATCTCCCCTACTACATCCCAACAAAAAGAAGGAAAATAGAAATTGCTTCTGAATTGCAGAAGTTTGGAGAACCTGTTGACTACCTTGGGATTTGAGATGTTTCTCCTTTGAAGCAAGAGGAGGTATGGAACTTGAAAGGGTGAAAAAGAAAGGCGTAAAGAAAAGCTGGGGTTCACAAGAGGGAAAGCTAGTGAGCCTGGGAAAGGGACACGGCAGTGGTGTTTAGGGGTTTTTTGGGGGGGTGGCACGGACAAGGTGGGAAGGGTGCTTGCAGGGTGGGCAGTGAACTGGCTCTCGGGCAATGCAGCCGCTGCGAGGTGGGTAGCAGAGGTGGGGATGTCAGTGGTGTGGGAGAAGGCAGGGAGCGAGGGCCTGGCCTCCTGATCTGGGGGTGAGGGCAGGGGCAGCTGGGTGGCCGTGAGCTAAAGCACTTACTGGGTAGTACCTGGCTCGAGCACCCCTGAGTTTTGAAGTACCCAGCGATCTCTGCTGCAGTGTTAAGTCTTTATCTAGGCGCAGATGTGCTCTCCAGAGCAGGCAATCGCCTGGTCTTGAACATCTCTCATCTAGTACGTGAGAGACGCGGTAGGGGATGTGCTGGCCTCAGAATGGTTTTTACACCAAAACCAGTTCCATCGTATTGGCAGAAGCAGCTCTCTTCTGCTGGCCTGGAGCCAAGGGCTGTGCTGTGGTGTGTGCAGCTGTGCACAGATGTGCACCTCGGCTGGCTGCAGCGAGGGGTCCCGGGGCTGCCCGAGCCCTGGGGCAGTGTGGTGCAGCCACAGCCATGCTGGGGCAGCTCCGTGCCTGCCTGTTTTATTTCTAAACACACGAACGTGGCTATGGAGCACCAAGTTAAAGGGACGGTTTAAGGCTGTAAAGGAGGGCGACAGCCTGAAACGGCAGTGTCATATTGAAAACAGCAGCGTGTCACCCCCTGTTCTCAAGTGGCTTCCTTTACTTTGCTGTGAGGTGAGGGATCAGCGTGTTTTCTCCCTTCCTTTCAAGTTGGTCAGTTCACAGTTGTTCAGCTCTTCTGACTCATCCATCCCTCTGCGAACTTCCAAGTGTGAGCAGGTCTGGCACAAACCAGATGTTACTCTAACAAATGTGTGTGCATCACGAGTTAAGTTCAGCCCCGGTACTGAGTCTCCATGCCTGCGGCTGCAGGATGTGGCCTCTCCTCTGCGTTATCGCTTTCTCATGTTGAACTGTTTTTTTCCCCCAAGTGGCACTTATTTTTCCCTTAATCTTTTGTGAGAGGAACTTTGCCTGGCGAGGGAATACGTAGGCTCTGCTGTATTGAAAGCATCAAGGAACAATGCTTAGACAGCGCTTCGTTGGGAGTGATCGCTGCTTTGGTAACACAAGGTGATTGCAACAGAGACATCAGTGCTTCAAGCAACAAGGTGGCGTGGCTGGTAGTATGTTGAGGCTTGTTTTTTTTTTTTTTTTTGTATTCATATCTGCTAGTTAATTGCTCCCAAAATAAAATAGCTGGTCTCAGCTTGCAGGTGCTCACAAGGCAAATGCTAGGGTAGGTAGAAGTGGGGATGTGTGTGTAAGGACGAGGAATACCTCAAGCCAGTAGGAAAAATGTTCTTTCCTACAAGCTTTTGTAACAGTTGTATCAGTTGGGAGATTGCAATCAAAGTATTCTTGTATAAATTGCTAAATCATACCAACTGGCAGAAGTAATATTTTATCTACTCTGCTGAATCTGTCCCTTCTCTCCTCCCAGTGGCATTACTAGTATGTGTGATGATCGACAGTGTACCCTTAGTCTGGGGTGTGAGAGCAGTAAAAAGAAGTCTGAATACCTGTGTTATGAAACGTAGCAGTAAAATACGGGCATGGCAACCGAAGTTAGGAGAGAGCCTTTGGAGAAGGTAGCTTGGGCTTCACCTGGAGACTGAAATAGAAAATTACTGTAATTGAGAACATTGAGAATGCTCTTTTGTATTTGAAAATTGTGTACTTTTTAAAAATAAACTCTACAATTCAAAGAACTAAATGAGCAAATTATTTTCTGTTTTTGAAGCTAGCTGGCTAAATGAATCTCAAAATGCTGAATGTATTTAAGATTTTGGTTCCTTTTAGCAGAATTGTTGTGTGGGTTTGTTTTTTTTTTTTCTGAGCAACTTCACCCCAGTGTTATTTGATTAAGTAAATAAATACATGCTGTTCTTAAGACATAGCATGAAGCATGCTGTTACCCAGCTAGCATTCAGCATATTGCACTTGGCTACAAAAGGCTGTGCGCAAAATAATCCAGAAGTATTTATGAGACAAGCCAAAAACAGTTTCCTAAATTTCCCAATGCTTGTCCTTTCTTTTTAGCTTAGAAAGTAGGGTTTCTCTGTCTCCTTCTTTCCAAATATAGGAGGCTTGAAGTCTCTGCAGCAGATTTACCTGTGCAGTGTGGCAACTCCCTGTGCATACCTGGCTTCTCTCTTTGAAGAAGAAAGAAGAGCAGTGCAAGGGAAACCAATGCTGCGTTCTGCTGAAGGCTGCAAGCTGACCCAAACCCATCTCACACTGCAGCTGCTCTTTCTCTTTTACAGGTAGGACAGAAAATATTCAGGAAATAATCCTTCTTAAGATTTTTCTCACCTCCTTTGCTCTCATTACACTAGATATTGCATCTAAGAAGAATTAATCTGAAGAGGCACTAATGCCTGAAAATGAATTCACTTATTCATGAAAAGAAATGCCAAAGCTTCAGTTACCAGTTGTGAACTTAGCAGCATTAGCTTTACAGCAGTTAAATGATGTAGTTGCTACCGTTCCCTGTCTCTGTAGTATTTTAGAAATGATATGAGCAGGTGAGTTGAGGCTTTCAGGCAGTATGCAGACCTGTATGATCATCCAAGAGAGCAGAGGCTGCACTTGCCCAGGCCCACCGGAGAGCACTCTGGTGTGCACACACAGGTGAACAACTGAAGTCCCTTATGTTTTTCCAGGCCCACTGCAGTGTCCCCCAGCCTTGTGCAATACCTGTGTAGTTGTGCAAGATGCCCAACATCTGTGTATTCCTGCAGCAGGAAAACCTGGTGAAAGGGTTGGTTTGTGCTGACCTGGAAGCTCTTGGCCTTGAAGTGAAGCGTCAAACTTTCTCCTCCCAAACGACGCCGCTGTCACTAAGAGCCAGGCCTCTGATCAGTTTTTCCCACTAGATGGCATCGCCAGCCCGGATTTCAGCTCCTGCCGGCGGCTGGGAGCACCCCAGGGCTGCGGGTAGGGGCTGCTCCTGGTGGCGTCTGCCTGGGGCAGTCACGTATTTCACACACATTTCAAGTGGCCGCTCAGTCTCAGCAATAAAAAAACCACCGCTGAAAACCCCGAGACACCTTGCCCAGCTGCTGCTCTGTTGCTGGTGGTGCCCGTGCAGCTGCTGTGTTAGATGGTGGCAGCTTGTCTGGCTTTGCAGCCACATGGCTCGCGCTAAGGTGCAAGGCCGCGGAGCATCAATGTCATAATGTTTACCCAAATGTCTTGCTACACAGAGCAGGTTTTTGATGTACATTTAGCTGGCTCTAGTTTAGGTATCTGTCTGCACATGCCCAAGTCAAAGAAAAAAAAGCAGGTGGTGTAGGGAACAACCCACTTGCACATGAACAGAATTTAAAAAAAAAATAATAATCAGCAGGAAGGTTTCATGTTGCATAAGTGCCCCTGGAACTCATCTGGTACATCTCCAAGTAAAACAGCACTTTGATGCTTGCAACTTTCTGGGTAGAATGACAATATTATCCCGAGTTTGTTAGCTCTGTAAATGTTTGCTGTAGATATTATCAATGGGCATGTTTTTTGTAGAGAAGTATAATAACATTTAAAACAAAGAAACTCTTCCCTGGCCTGTAAACACAACAAAAAACAATTAAGTAGTAAAAAAAAATGTATTGAAATTAGTTATAGGTATTAAGTCTATTAAGTTGTGTGTTTTACAGGTGAACTGGAGCAAAAAATGCCCAGAGCCATGGTATACCCCAGGGAGGATGAGGAGCAATCCCTGAAAGCCTCAGCAGGAGTGGTGTCCAAGGTACAGCCCGGGCTTGGCAGGTAACCATTCTCTGCTTTGTAGAGCTGTGGAGAATCAGAGGTGGCTCACCATCTCCTCGTATTTGGCATTGTGTGCTGGTTTGGGGAATAAGACGAAGAAAACTTGCGCTGCCTTCAGGCGTTGAAGCCCAGCTCAGCCTTCTTTATGCAGGTTTTTCATAGGGGCAGAGTTCTTTGTGCTTCTCCCCAGAAGTCGGTGTGGGTGAGGTGGTGGATGATCAGGGTGAGTTGCTAACACCTTCTCTGCAGAACGCAGCAAGCCAAACTTGTCATGCAGCAGGGAGAAGAGAAACATAACGCCATGAAAATTTGTATAGCCATGGAAATGGTTAGCTGTCCTCAAACTAGAGCAACCTACAGGCTGCATTTGGTGTCAGATTTCTATATGGACTGAGATAGCCTGAGCCTCTGCTCCGCAGTAGAGTGGATGTGGAAGAGAGACGAGTGGCTGTGCAAAGGCTTGCTTCCAAGTACAACTAATTCAAATTTGTCATTCCTATGTTGTGAAAAGTTCCAATGTCTAATGAAGTATTCTGATCTGAAATGAAATTTAGACATTTTAAAACTTCTTTTTTTTTTTACCCCACCAAAAAAACAAGCTAGCAGGAAGCCTACCAGGATGCCAAAAGAAAGTTATTAGATGAATGAGTTGTTTTCTAAAGCTCCTGCCTTTGTACAGCCAAAAGTTTGTCAGAACCATGTTTCCACAGAACATTTGTGTTCATGAATATGTGTTTTCTAGTGGGGGGGGAGGGAAGTTGCACTAGAAAATTCTGACTAGCTAGAGTGATGATCTTCTTGTAAAATGGAAGCAACAAAATGTGTCCAGAAAGCTTAGTGCATATGCTAATACCTAAAAGTGCAAGCTAAGTGGAAAAGTAAATTTGGGGTGCTTCCTCTCTGGGACTTGAGCGTGGTTCTGTAAACCCTTGTGTGAATGAGGCCAAGCATAGGGTCAGAAAGTACAGTCCATTAAAGAATGTATTTGGATCTGTGTAGCTTGTTGTACAGAAATGCCTGATGTAAGGAAGAAATGCCTGATGTAAGGAGTAATGACTATTAATTTAGAAGCAGTTAATTGCATTCAAAGGATTACAGTGACAGACCAGAAGCGACTGCCCCAGATAAAGAGCAACAAGGTTTGGAGTGTGGAAACTTGCAATGACTAAACATAAACAGATCATTTTGTTGTTCAACTAATATTAAATATTCATCTGCCTATACTTAGTTAACGTCAAGAAAGAGAGGAAACATCTAGCAAAACTTCCAGAAATGCTGGAAGATGATACAGGTGTTCAGGCAAAATAAGT
The DNA here is from genome assembly GCF_013377495.2 of Cygnus atratus. Lineage (NCBI taxonomy): Eukaryota > Metazoa > Chordata > Aves > Anseriformes > Anatidae > Cygnus > Cygnus atratus. Next base: position 18,083,454 of record NC_066368.1, read on the forward strand.
TGTAAGAAGGAGCTGCATCTAGTCCTGGGTGTCACTGGAAACTGTTTTTAATTGGGTCTTTTGGTTGCACATTGCATGATGATGTTATGTTGTAGGAAATGCTAATGGCAATGTAAATATTGAGGGCGTGTAAGTATTATTCCATAGCCCCCTCTTTTTTTTTTAGCTCATATTCCATATATGAATTATGCAGCCATGTATTCCTGAGGAATTCACCAGTCTTTTGATGTTCTGCTGACACCTTGTGTGTAGGTAAGCAACAGAACTTAACTCCACCATTGGAAAGCAGCCTCTGTTCAGTAGTGGTAAGCAGGAGCTTCGCTTTCTTGCCTGCGAGTTGGCAAGAGGATTTGGACTGTAGCTGCAGAGGGGGAACTGAGGGAAATGTAGGGACTACAGTTTGTCCAGCCTGTGCTGCCTTTGGCTTAATTTTTTGGAGATGTCAAGGAAGCTGTGTCCCTTTGAATACAGGGTGCCAAAGGTGGTAGATCCAAATGTGAGTGAACAGATTTGAACAAGTGACTCTGTACAGTTGGCTGACTGTCAGGGAGGTGGAAGAAGAGGGCAGAAGAAGGAGGGTAGTGTCACTTACAGTGCATACCCTATTGTCATTAATTTAACACAACTAATTGCATACAAAGGCTAACATACTTAAAGAGCATACTGGCATAGGAAGACCATTCAAGTGTACCATGTCTTCCAAACTGTAAAAGCATTTATCTCACCCGTTAAGTTCTAGTGTTGCAGTTTCTGATACATATTTTTTCCTCCTTTGGAAAGTGGGAAAAAGCATAAAGCTGGTATTCTTGTTTGCATAGGGACCAAAACAACCCTCTTTCCAGATATGGTGTCCTTACCTGATCAGGCAGTCCAGGTGAGGGAATGTACTCCTTTGAAACCTTGATGACAGCTGTCCTGGAGGAGCGATGTATGTAGTCCTGCCACCCTGAAGTTATCGGTCTTTCCAAGTGAGTTATATTGTTGCTTATCAGACAGTGGAATGAATCATTTTTCTGGTGTCAGCAGTTGAAACTTGCATGAGAAAAATGTTCTGGTGGTGACAAGAGGAAGCTTGTCATGAACGTGTAAAATGAATATAAAGCAAAACCTTGTATTTCTATCACTGTTAGTGTTGCTCTGAGAGCCAAATGAAGTTGTGTGTTCTTTTGGTGATACCTAGTTTGTGGTGCTTCAGTGCTGAAAATGTATTTACATAAAAATTAAATAACACAAAAGCTTTTCACAGTTGTTATAGTGCCAATGGCCAGGTCAGCAGACTATGAGTGGTGTTACGGCCTCTGTGTGTTCCTGGGACGTACAACACATGGTGTGTGTGCTTCTGTGGTGCTCTGACCATATCCTTCCCACACCGCAGAGAAGGAAGGAACCTATTGTTGACCCTGACATCAAAACGTTAGCAGCCAACATAGATGGTCACTGCCATTTTCATTGCTGATGGGGAGTTGTCATAGAGATGCTGCTAATGAGATGTTCTGAGGAGTTTTGCTGCAATGCTGAGATCCCCAATCTCTTGCATGGTAGCTTAATGCCCAGGCTGTCTTGTTTGGAGCTGTCTGTTATCTTGCAGTGTTATGCAGCACAAATAAAGCCACTTGCAATTACATGGGAGTATATTTTGGCAAGGAAAATCTTTGGATATGAAGCACATTGAAGCATTTAACTAATATTAACATTTTTTTTGGCAAAATATTATAGAACTGTAAAAATAAAAACCCAAACCTCACCAAGAAAGCAAGATCTACGTTTGTTCTTGTTCAAGAACAAGTTTTCATTACCCAGACAGCTGGCCGTGAAAAACCTAGCCCTTCTCTCTGTGGCTGCTGTGAGCTACCATGCACCAGTATCCTAGGGAGGGTATGCAGAGGTGGTGAGGGTTGCCCAGCGCCCTGCTTCATCCCGCGGCATGCCAGAGGGGGAGGCACTTTTAGACCAGCCTCTACTGGCCGCTTCCTGCCTCTGTATTCTACGGAATAGCCCTGTCACCTTGGAAGAGGAGCCTTTGCTGGCTAATAACCCATCCTAAAGCTGCCGTGCTTACCCAGATTGTGCATACTTCCTTTGTTGAAGGATTTTGAGCTTTCCGTGGAAGAGCAGCATAGGGAACACCTCCCAGCCCCCTGTGCTCCATCCCTGGTGCGCTGCTGGGCGCTCTGCGCTTGCTCTTCGTGGCAGTGCTGAAAGGCAGGAACCAGGCAGTCCTTGTCAGGCAGCGGTGTTCGGGAGGGAAGGAAAAGGTCCTCTTTTATCTTGGTTCTCATGGAAAGTGTCACTGGACGTTTCACGTCCCTTCTGGGCAAAGACCTGTTGTTTTCCAGATCACATCTGAAAGCCCACAGGGTATTCAGCAGGCCACTTAGTTTATCTCCCTTGGATAAACAAAAAAAGCTGCTGGAATTTGAAACTCGTTCCAAGAGTCTAGGGTCCAAAGCCTATTGAAATCCGTGCGAGTCCTGCCCCTGGCCTGGGGTTTTGAGCTGGCTTTAAGCATTTCACAGAGCAGCAAGCAGCGGCAGCGCGGCTCCTAACGGTGTGTGTGGCGTGTGGGGCTGGAGGCCACCTGCGTGCACAAGTCGTGGTGCTAAGTCCAGTTTGAGTGTTGCCTGGTTTAAAAATACCTCCTCAAGTGGCAGGGAGTGCTGAATCACAAACCCCAGTGCAAGCTTCACCTCCGTGGGGAAGAAAGAAAGGAAGGAATTGGGGGGGAAATAAGAGGTTGGTGCCCGGGGGCAGGAGGGAACCGCGCACCGGGGGCAGGTGGCGGGGCGGGCAGGGAGCTGGCTGCTGCCTCGGGGGGACCCGGGGGGCTCCGGGGGGGGTGTCCCGGTCCCTCCGTGCGGCCGGGACGGAACCGGGGCTCTCCGCTCCGCCCCGGGCCCGCGGCGGCCCCGCTCCGCCCCGCCGCCTCCTGCCGCCGGGCTCGGCGGGGCTCCGCAGGCCGCAGGTAGGGCGGGGGGCGCGGGGCGGGCGGGCGCCGTGACAGGCGAGGCAGGCAGCGAGGTGTGAAACGCTAAAATAAAAGCTTCGAGTGCGGGGGGGACGGGACGGGAGAAGTCGCGCCGGAGAGGGAACGGAACAGCCCGAGGGTGCCCGCTGAGGTGGTCCCGCACCGCTCCCCGGGTCCCGGGGGGTCGCTGGGGGGTGTTCGGGGGGTCCCGGACGGTCCCCGAGCCCCCCGCGGGGCTGCCCCGGGTCAGGTCGGGGCTCAGGTGCGCGCCTGCATCGGCATCTGGCTCTGCGGGGAGAATAACGCCCCGAAGGCGTTATCCCTCGGGCGAGCTGCGCTCTGCTGGCGTGCCGCTCGGGTGTCGGCTCGCTGTCGCCAAAGGGGCGCTGTGAATCGGGTGTCTGGGGCGGATTGGGGTCTGCCGACAGCCTTTGGACCGGGCCGGTTTCGTGAAGTTAGCAGCCCGGCTGGGCTGTTTGTTGTTGTAAGCCTGCTCCTGCAGCGGCGATGAGGAAACGTTTCCGTTAGCGCTGGGAAATTCAGGGATCGCCTGGAACTTGATGGAGTGGGGCAGGAGTGCGTTGTGCTCGGCGTCTTGCCCTGCGCCTCCTTAGGGCTCTTTTATTGCTCACCTCAAACCCTTAGCTGTTACGGTCTTTTCACGCAGGGCCTGTGTGGTTACATATTGCTTATTCCCTTATGCTTTTTCTTCTATTTTTCAGTTGCATCGTACTTTAGTTTACTTTTCCATCTTTTGCAACCGTGTAGCGGCAGCTGTGTTTTAATCGCAGGTTTCTCAGGGCTTCCCTTCAGGGCTTCCATGTTGACGATTTTAAAATTCAATCATTAACTTCTGCCTTAAACTCCACTTGCAAAGTGATGACGACAGGAAAACCAGTGCAGCGTGTAACTTCATCTTACAAAGCTTCACCAGAACTGGTGGAGGGGGGGACCTCAGAAGCCTCCCTGTCCCCAGCTTGCTCCGCACCGTGTGTCCTGCTACCCGAGGAGTGACCGGCTGCCGTGGGTCCCTGCCCGGGTGTGCTCGGCCCTTTCCCTCCTGCGGCGGTAAGGAGCAGGACGAGGAGACCCCGGGGATCCATCCCAGATCTGTATTCCTGGGCCAGCATCCCACGGCTCGGGCACGGGCAGGGGGGAAGATTTTTGAGATGTTTTGATGCAAACACAATTGCTTCCTCGGGGAGAAATTTGGCGTGCGTTTCTGTAGACAACCGTGCTTGCGTAAGCAGCCCCCTGCCACCCTCGGAGCCGTACTAGTACAGCCCTTCGTGGGACTGGTGGAGAACTGCTTCAGGGAGCTGCCAGGAGTTCAGGAGGGCCCCTGCTCTGTGCTGCCTGGTGTCTTGTAGCCCCGACCTGGCTGGCGGCGTGGCCCTGCAGACGGCCGCTGCGTCGAGGCCGGGGGCAGGAGGTAAGGGCTGTGCTGCTGCTGCTGCAAGATTGGCTTATCGAGTTGTGGCTGGTAGTGGACGACGTGCTTCTGGCAGGAGCACGACAAATGTAGCCGAGCGCTCAGATATCTTAATGCGGGTGTCTGCACGTGCAGCTAGATGTATGCACAAAGGACAGATTCTGTACTCCTGATTCAATGCTGAGTTTTCACCTAGAGGTATTTACTTTAGTGTTGTATAGCTGTGTCTTTGCATAAATTCAGAATACGTTTCCTATACTATTCTCTTTTGAAGTATGAGGGTTTCAGAAGCCATTTTTCCATGGAAAATAGACCTAGGCATCATAAGGGTTTTATAAATCACATTATATTCTGCTGGATAGACAGATGCCTAAAATTCTGAAAGGGAAGATTAAGCCACTCCCGAGAGTGTGCTTGTGATCACAGAGAGTACAACTGTCACCTGCATGCAATTTATTCTATTTTACATGTGTATGTGATGTTAAATACACTTTTGAATGTAGGGTAGACCCACTGTTAAATTCTGAATGGCAGATGTGATTAGGCAAACAGCACCATTTTAACTGGTATGGTGAGACTGAACAGTCAGTGGAGCGTAAGGTTGCTATAATCTGCTGTAATTTATTTCAATCTGAAAAGCATTGCTGCTTTTGCAAGTAGTTTTGGGACTTGTTCTCGCTCTTAGTTATACACCTCGTTTATCTGTCGCGATCCTATTGCAGCCACTAAGAAAGCACTCAGAGGACATCAGCTTCTGTGTAGCATGTGTGCATTTAGAGAATGATGGTACACTTTATGTTCACAGAACTTGAAGCAGTAATTACTTGCCATTGCAGTCTTCAACAGAAAAAACTCATGTATTTTTTTCTTCTAACCTAAAACATTGCTTGAGTTAAGAAAAATGTTATCTTTACTGTTTATCCTACAATTGCAGTTTGGATTGTTATCTTATAGTCTCATGTAAATATGTTTAAACAAAAAAAAGGTAGACTTAAAAACATAGGTTGAAAATATCTTCATTTTATCTGTTCTTTCTAAGAGGAAAGGAGTTTCTTGCCAGCGGCCTTAGGAGAGCCAAACAAATCTTTCATGTGCTGTATTATTGCCTGTATTAATTGACAGATATTGATGTGTCTGTGAGCAATAAAATTGCAAGCTACTGGCTTTCTGCATGCAGTAGGCTCTCAGCCTGTGATAGGGAGGAATTTGGAAAGGTGTAATCCTTTAAAACCAAAGCCCAAGACATCCAGGCTAATCGCTCCATTTTTCTTCACTGAAGCTGAAGATGTTTGCTGTTGAGCTTATTGAACTGTGGAGGTAGCTTTGCTTTCTTCTCTGGAAGCTGTCTGCGCCTGTTCTGATGTGGTAGGTGGTAGAGCTGTTGCCAGTGGGACCACAGAGCAATCAAGCTGCTCTGGATGACAATACCCACGTGGATTGTCTCCCTGTCTCTTTAAGCTCGTAGGGTACTGGATGTAACTACGTGCAGGGTAAGTTACGATCTTCTGTGTTTATCTTTCTAGCAAGACAGGGCTCTAGTTGGATCTGATTGGATTTTGAATGCAGTTCTGCAGCCTGTGCACAGCCTTCGCTATGGTGAGGGTCTCCGTGGGCTGGGTGCTTGCAGTTAGCCCCACTTTGTGCTGTGCCTTGCAATCCTGCAGCACCTGTATTGCTTCAGCAGCACTGACAGAAATGGGTTTGCAGTGTGAAATTCTGTGTTCTTCCTATCTTACTGCATGCACAGGTCGGTGTAAGCAGGGACATCAGCTATTTCCTGCTGAATGCAACAGGCTCGTGCAGTTCGTGCATCAGGGAAGGCGGCACAATTGTAGGCAGCTCGTGAAACGGCAGCTACGTTTTCTTGTATGGGGTCTCATTCAGATCACCTGGAAGTCAGACGTTTTTCAGGGGCTGTTTACTGAGTACAAAACCTCTGGAGCTAAGGTTCCTCATCCTCCTGCTTTTGGAAGAAGCATTCTGTTGTCAGCACTGGAGGGAGGATTGGTGCTGTTTGCCTGGCTGTTTAGATGATGCCCGTCTGGCACTATCACAGGTACTGTGGCAGCACTGATCAGGATCCCGCAGAACCCAGGAACAGCCTGGTGGTACATGCAGCATCTTTCCTTTCCCTGTGAAGGCAAGATCCCTGCTTCATCCCTGCTGAATTTAAAGCTGTGCTGGCCCCAGAAGCAGTAGATCATTGCTTAGGCAGCAAAATAACACTTGGTAGTAAGATGAGCCAGCAGTTTGTGGCAGCCTTCTTCCCCAGAGTCTGTGGCAGCTGAGGATTGTAGCACTGCCTCAGGGGAACGAGATAATGTATTTTGTTAGTGAGCTGGGAAGAGTTTACTCTTCATTAGTAAATTTAATCACTTACTTTGCATACAATACAAAAGCCGTTGAAAAGTTGCTTCTCAGCTGTGGTTCAGCGTTGGAGAGTTGTCGGCTACCCACAAAGCAGCGTATGCTTGCTTCCTTTCCTTGGCACTTCCAACAAATGAAGCAGCGCTTTGCTGCTGCTGTTTTGTATGTCGTATTTATTAGTTTCTGCTTGTTTCATTTGATGGGGTAATGAACCGAGAAGGCAGTGAATGTTTTTAGCGTTTGCTTTTAGTCAGTTATTGCATTTTATGAAGGGATTATTGGACCCTTTCTCTCCTTTTCTGATGGTTTTATTGTAAGATAATTTTATTGGCTTTGGTATGAATGTTGTTTCAGGGTGTGATGTAAATAACAGAAGTATGAACAGATGTAAAGGAGACCATTGCTACACACATGTATTTTATGCCTGGTATGTTTTGGATGTGTCTCCACATTTGTATGCACCAGGAAATGGATTTGCAAGTTGGTGCAAAGTGTAAGCTGCGTAAGTCCACCTAAGTGAATTGAGTTACAATTAATATAAAAACAATGCATCTGAGATAAATTGTACTCCTAGAAAACGCTTTTACCTATTAAACATTGATTTTCATTAACCATTGTGGTTATCACAAGAATCTTTTAGGATTCTGTGGAATATTACCCAGGAGTGCTTTCTGAATGGTAAGTATATTAGTTACTGCCAGAAGATCATCATAGCAGTTTCCAGAAATAATGGTAATGTTGCAGCACTTAGCCAGATGTGGATATGTAGTTATAACGTACATTATTGTTGTCTTAACTCACCGATTGTCTGTGGAAAACTAATTTGTCACCCTGCCCTTCCCAATCGCAGAACAGTTTGAATTGGAAGGGACCTTAAAGCTCAGCTAGTTCCAACCCCCCTGCCTGTGGGCAGGGACACTTTCCACTAGACCAGGCTGCTCAAAGCCCCATCCAACTTGCAGAGTTGTTTGTGCGTTCTGGGAGGGACTGGGAATTGTACATTTTCCTTCTGTTAGATGCGAGCTGGCCTGTGCTTTTCAAGAGCACAGAAGAAATGTCTCTCCTGGTCTTGACACTTAGTGATACCATCAAAATATGTCCACAGCTTGCCAAGAGACATGACCAAGCTTCTGGGTTTCCTTAGCTGTCTGTTTGGTAGTGTCATTGAGGGGTTGCGTGCACACACCATTTATACTCCACTTCTTCTGGATTAGCAGTGTATGTGTTTGAATTTATTTTGAGCATTAGATAAGAATGCAGATGAAAGTACAGTAAAAAAAAAAAAAAAATCAGTTCTTGATTAAAAAGTTGGAAGTAAAGTTCCAGATGGGAGACGAATAGAAGAAGAAACTATTGTCTTTCAAAAATGAAAGGTGTTTCTCATCTGTTTCGTAGAATCCTTGGGGCAAGGTTGGGGTACAAAAATGGAGAAGATGTTTCAGCTGACTACCTAACTCTTGCATCCTCTTCTCTGCATAGGACCTGAAAGTGGTTTTGAAGTTGGGAATTTGTCCTCATCCACAGTCCTCAGCAGGACAGTGCTGACTTTGCTCTCTCTTTGTTCAGAATGGAAACAGTCCCCTGTCTTGCATTCTCCCTCCCCCCCAGTTCAAAGCTTCCTTCCTTCCTTCCTGCAGTTTCTGGATTTATACCAATGTGGATGTGATGACTCAAATTTCCCAGATGTGAAATGCAAATGAGGGAAGTGGGATCTTTCCCTTGCCTCTCTGGGGGTTTCTTGGAGTCTGTGATGCTGTTGTGTTTCCTAAATAATATGTCCCTCCTGCATTTTTGGGTGCTGTTACGGTATTTAGTAAGTCATGTCTTAGTGTTCATTGTACTCATGTCTTAAACTTGTTTGGCTTTGAGAGATTCTTGAATACCACGCGAAACTTCTTAATGTAGTCTGTTGATGTAGGCAAATACCTCCTGCTCGTGTCAATTTTGGGGCTTAAATCCTCAAGCATTCATGGCTGACAACATCAATCTCCCTCGACAGAAGGGTGTTTGGAACTTGTTCAGGTAACCTGCTGGTTGGTACGCAGTTCAGAAGCTGGTGGGACAGGGCTGTGCACTGTTCGTCTGTGGTCCCTACCCCAGCTCCTCTCAGTGCTGTCCCAGTTTGATGATACTGCTATGGGCTATGTGATCCCGCATGAAATCCTGGGCGTTACTCATATGTTTTCCCCAAGGTACCTGGGTACATGGAATGGTGACATCTTTGTGTTTGTTCTTTGGAGGTTCCCATATTCAGCCTGAAATGCTGCATCCAGTCTCTGTGATTTAGGCTGAAATTTGCTGGACTGGGGACATCACACTCAGCCTTGTCTGTGCAGGTGTGGCTCAATGTCAGCGTTCAATAAATATCCATACTTGGTTTTAAAATGCATTGCAGTACTGAACTGGGTGGCAGCGTAGAAGTTGTATTTTTCATTACAGGATTTAACTTTTGAATTTGTAACCTAATGTTTTGAGTGGTGCTCAGGAAATTGATTGGATGTGACATTCCCATTTGAGTGTGCCGATCTTGTTACACTCCTCATTAGAAGCAGCTTTTCATTTTTTTTAGAGAGAATTCTTTTTTTGTTTGTATTTTGTGTATTGCAGTTTTCCAGATGAGACCCTGTCAGTCTGGATAACAGACTGCTGCCCATCTCTTTTCACCGCGATCATGTCTTGTGCCATGTCCTGTGCTGCAATGTGTTACTGGAGAATTCTCTCCCTATTAGCTGTATCTGTTGGGCACCCACCTTTCATGCAAGTCTCCCCTTAAATTATACTTTTTTTTTTAAAAAAAAAAAAAAAAGGGTTTAAAGTTGCTCTATCTGATCTGCTTAATCTAACAAACCAAACCAACAATGCTTTTTCTGGATGAAGGCAATAGGCATTTGGGAAATTTCTTTATGAAGTATCCTCTGTCTGCTGATTCCCTTTTTCCCTCTTTACTACAGTTCTGAAATAGCATTTCTTTGATTAGTCTGAATGCTCCTTGGCGCAGCTATAGCATGATGTCAAAAGTAGCAAATCTGACGAGCAAAATTGCATCTATTTTTTGGAAGAGACTGGAAAAAGTGTTCATGTGGGCAGACGGAATATCAGCATGGAAAGCGGCTGAGCTGGGTTAGCCTGCTGAAGCCAGCAGCGCTTCCCCTTGTGAAGGGACTGAGAACACCATGACCAGGTAATTTCTCTGCTTGAGATGTATTAGTGTTGTGTTCCAGTAACATCTAGGACTTTTTATAAAGGCAGTTTTCATTGTTGACTACAGAAATAGCATTTTGTTTCCTCGTCTAAAACAATTCAGACTGTTTCTCTGTGCATCTGATGTTTAGGTCATGTTAAATACAACGTATTTGGGAAATGCAGCTGCCACGTAATAGAATGTGATCGTAGCAGAGAAATTGGCACTGGATGAAGAATGTGCTGAATGCACCATCACAAAGGGCCCGCAAGTTCACTGCAGAAATACACAATTTGTGTCATTACGTGCTGAAAGGGCCTGGCTTCCACCCTAAATATGTGAAAATCTCAACAGTCAAAATGGGATGTAATTGGAGAACAATTGTTTTGGTAGTCTTGGTTTTCATTTTTGCAAATTGACACATGGCTGCTGTGTGAATTGGCAGAGCAGCGAGCTTTTGCAGCAGGGACATCCGTGTGCAGCCCAGCCAAGCAGCAAGCACTGTATTGCTGTGCCCCATTCATTGTTTTGATGCTGCACAGCACGGGGCCCAAGTGTTGAACAGCTACCATTTCTGTTTGCTTAGGCACCTGCATGAAGAGTGTGTGGGACAGCACAGCAAGGCAGTGCAGGAGAGAACCGCTAATTGAGGATGTGCTGTAAATCCTCCCGTACCTGATCCACTGTGCTCTACTAGTCATGAAGGCAGCGTTTCGCCTTTTTCTTGTTTGTGGTTCATTCTATCGATGTCAATTTCGTTTAGCCTGATGGAGCAGCAGGGTGAAGAGAATAAACAGAAATATCCCACGCAGCTGGTTTATTCTTAATGAAGTTAATGGAGCTGAGATTAATCTTCTGGGAGCTGAAACCCACACAATATAATGAAGCCTGTTGCTTGTGGTGTGCACTACATAGAAACAGCCCACGCATGGCCAATATTAAAATGGCATGTCAGAGTTTCCAAACTCTGCTTTTTTGCCAGAAAAGGTGGGAGAATGAAATCTTTCACGTAAGAGCTCTTGCATGGGTATCTCAGGCATAACTGCAGAGGACTCTTATTGGGCAACTTGGCTGTTCTGTAGCTGGATGAGGAAATAAATTTTGGGAAACACATGTGTAACGGTTGTACCTGGAGCTACTCAATTGCCAAACTCCTTGAAAATTAGGTGATGTTAATTTTATTGTTCCTAGAGAATGTAACAAGTAAATGAAGTTGTCAATGTACAACTGCCTCCTGACAGTAAAGGACTATGCATCTTATACCGAGGCACTAACTAAAAGCTGTGTGGGAAAAATGAAATAAAGAGGATGTGCAGGTAGTGATAGTCAGAAAAATATGTAAAAACAAGTGGGGTGTTTTAGGGTGCTTGTGAAGGAGGAAAATGAAATTTTCCTTCCACTTGAGGACTGATTTAAAAAAAAGTCTTTTTCTTCACGTGAATTTGGAAGTTTATAGTCATTTCAAGTTTATCTAATACAACCTAATTGAAATGCATGTGCAAGAGGAAAAATGATACAACAGTGCAGGATGTGGAGCGTGCAAGCTGAAAAGAGCTTTGCTCAGAAAGTGGGTTCATAGGCAGAAGATGCTAGCAATGTGTTTCCATATACAGGTGTTGTCTGACTGGAAAAGAAAACTTCTCTCAACTGAGCTAAGATATTAATTGAATTTTCCTTTAATGTTCGTTAACCATTTTTGACATGAGTTCAAGGTTATCCTTTCATTATTGTGCTGTCAATGATCTTAGAGTAAACCAAGAGTTCCTTGTAACAACTGTTCTTTGAGATACCCCAGGTTGCTTTTTCAGGTAACTCAGGAGATTGAGCATTAAATTATTAAAATTCTCTAACAGTTTATTCCTTAGATAGGGTAAATTTCCATTGTAAATAGAAGTTCTTTGAAAAAAAAGTCACTTTTCATTTCACCTGGAATAGACTTTAAGCTTTTAAAGAATTTAATATCATCCTCTGTGTATCAAGAGAAAACATTTTTTTGGACATAACTTTTATTATCTGAGCATTCTTGAGCTATTTTTGTTTCTTATGTCATCCTGTATAATAAGCTGTTTAAAGTGAAACTGATCCCACTGAAAGGATTATCGATAATGGGATCTAGTTAAGGAACAATTACAAAGTTGGTGGGAATAAAAGGATAACAGGATGTCTGTTGAGGCCTCCTTTTAAATCTCTCGCCTTTTGGTTCCTGAGTTGTCACACATGTGGTGAGACTTTGACCAAACAGTACGCATGTGACTGTCCCATCTGAACAGCTAACAAATGCACGTCTTCGTCACGGCTCCTTGACCAGTAGTGTCAGAAGATGAGAGAGGATCTGGGATTATTATAATTATATTAATTTTCTCCTGACTCCTGTAGGAGAACACTACCAGCTTGGAAGCCCATACTTACATTTACAATCTTTGCTGGAGTTTTTTAGCCAGATGTTTGGTTTTGTAAACCTCCTATTGCGGTGGTTTCTGAGTAGCAGTTCAGGGTGCTGTGATATATGGCCTGCAGTTGGTCTATGGGGCCACGTTAAGCAGCAGAGCCTGCATAGTTCCCTTCTGAAATGTTTCCATTTGTGAGTTGCTGATAGGAGCATTCGGGTGTTTTATGGGATCTCTGGCAGGCTGAGCTGTGGTTGTAAATGCTCTGCAGCTCTGACTGGGAGGACTGGGTTTAACAGGAAGAAGAGTTGGAGCTTTTTTTATCAATTCTTTTGTGACTGGTTCTTAGATACATTTCTAGTTTTTTTTTTGTTGTTGTTGTTAGATAGCATGGTCTTTCTCTCTCTCTTTTCCCTTTTCAAGTCCTTTAAAGTTTTGCCATTTATGGGCTCTCTTATCGTCGCTGTCTAACACATAACGAGATAACTCCCCAATGTCTTGTCTTGCTGCTCCATATGCTCTGTTTTCCTCTGTTGTAGTTACGTGTGCCTTTTCAGTGTAGCCGTTGAAGAGCAAAGAAAAACACGGTATGATCTGGGGAAACTGGTTTCCTGTTTCTCTGTGTACTGTCTCATTCCTCCTAATGTAACTCAACCTTCTTTTCTGTAATGTTCCAGTCCTCCCTGTTTACAGGTTGGTTTTCATGCCAGAGGCACCCTTGGGTTCTTTGTTGCAGAGCTGCCTCTCACTTACCTCGTCCTTGGTTTCTATGTATGAGTTACGCCAATCCCTTGCTTCGTGTGGTTGGCTATTTTTTTTTTCAAGCATTTTCTCCAGTTAACGCATAAGTTCCTTAAGTGTGAGCATAGGCGTGTTTGTCAGAAAAATTACTCAAATATTCTGCTTGCTGCCAGTTTGGTGTATGTATGGAGCTGAGAGGTTGCAAGCTGAGGAGCTGTACAGGAACATCAGAGAAAAATGAAAATATAAATCAGATATCCAGCTATTTTAAAAGCTACAGAGCAAAGGTAAAACATTTGTAATGAAACAGCAAGTTTTTTTCATGTTTTGCTCACCAAAACAAAACAACAAAAAGCCCACATTCTATATGAAGAGAGATGTCCCTTAACATAACACTGGGAAACTGTAGATTTGGGCTGCAATAACAATTAGCAGAATTACACCCTTAAGTAGCATGGAAAGTTCTTGCTGGTTGTTCCTGAAAATGAGGTAATTGAGCAGTTGCACCAATATGCGCTAGTCAAAGGCACTTTCCTTGCAGCTTTAAAGATTTCCTAAGAGCTAAAATAAGCTTTTGGATCTAGTTGAAGTACAGCTTGGTGAGGCTGAATGGAAGACAGAGCATGAAGAATGTGCTGATCTGCTCAAGATGTGTCAGTTGTTTGTTAACTTCCAGTGTGTGATTTCACTAAGACAAAGTGTTACTTGTGAGTAGATGCATGTTTTCACGATGTGCATGTAGCAGAATATGTTCTTCCAGGTCAGAGATAACACTTTCTTTTTTTTGTAGCAAACAAAGTGGTTTTTTGATGGTTTTTTTCTCTTGACCTCCATTCATTTCCCTGTCTTTCACTGTAGCATTTGATGTTTCCTTCCCAGCTTAGTAGCTGCTGTGTTGTCATTTTCTGAAGTTTTCTACCCTTTTTTAAAAGGTGTAGAGCGTGTGCTGTGATTTTATCCTCGTGGCAGATAGGGCTCTGGCTACCCTTAGACTGGTTAAGAAGCCTAGGGTTTCCCGATAATCTTAGAAAAATAATTTATAACTGCTCTCAACTGAAGTGATCTATGCATGAAACATTTTGTCTGCTATTAAAATGGGGAAGGCCTCCAGAGTAAATATTTCTGCCTATATGGCATCAGATGCTGATAGCACATACGACTGAAGGAGAAAAATTCTAATATTACAGAGGGAATTTTTAGGCAAATAGAACGCACGTTTTCCAGTAAGATTGGCCAAGATGCGAGAGTTCATGTCACTGTTCTCATTACTTTTCAAATGAAAATTCGTATGGTGTTATTAATAAATGATGATGATTGTTTTGCTTTTTTTCTCATTCAAAATGCGACAATTCAAGTTTTTCTGTACTCTCTGCTGACTTTTGTAGACATCATATCATCTCTGACTTAAAGGATTGTAAATTGTTGTCTCTGCTGCTGTTTCCCATAGCATCTGTGTGTGTTTGTTTTACTTCCCATGCGTTTACAATCGAGATTTAACTTGTGTTTGTTTCTCAGCACTAACTAGCTTGCTGCATGAGAAGTTATAGCCAAAAATGTCAGCTGTTATGTGAATCAAAATTGTGCATGCTGGAGATGGAAAATTTACTGTTACGTGATTTATTCATCCCCTATGTTAGGGTAGGTGCTCTCGTTGTTCTCTGCTCTCATCCTGCTGCTAGCTTTAAAAAATGACACTTGGTGCTATTCCTGCCACTGGTGGTATTCCCAACACTTTCTAATGAGACAGGTTGGCTGAGGAGCCCTGTGTTTCAGAGCACCAATCTGCTAGTCACAGCTGATCTTTCAGCTAATGTATTGTTGCCCATAGCTTCTCCCAAACTGTGTTCCTGCTATTGTAATTTCCTTCAAGAGTGAGGAAAAGTAACCAAATTTTGCCTGATCCTATGTGCGGTTTGTTCATGCAGTGTTTCCCATGTTTTCTTTCACGAGCAAGGAGACAGAGTGGTTACTCTACAGCAGTCTGGTGTGGGAACAAGATCGTTTAAATTGTGCTTGTCAGACCAACGTATGTCTCATGTGATTTGTGGTCTATCAGTCAGACTGAGAAGGCTGAAGACTTCCAGCGTCACATCCTGACACCGCTCCAGACTCAGAAATGGGCCTTCTCAGATGGGATCCTCACTGTTTGTCCTGCTTTGTGCCTGAGGACTCGTTAAAGCCATTCATGTAAAAGATTTATTATACCAATATCTGTATACAGATTTTTTTTGTCTTCATACCTTTGACTGTAAATTGCCCCAAATGTGAAGTTAAGCAGAAAAGTGTGAGGTGAAGCTCAGGCCTGACTTTGACACTTTAAAAAGCCATCAATTCATGGTCTTAGAAGTCCTTAGAATAAAACTTGATGTGCGTTGCCTGGTTGTGTATTTTGAAATGTGTATATTTGACTCTTTCACGCACTTCCTCATGTTCATATTCATAGAACCACAGAATGGCTTGGGTTGGAGTGGGACCTCAAAGATCATCTAGTTTCAACCCCCCTGCGTGATATATAGTGTGTATATATTGTGCATGATACTGCTCTCAGTTGCATTTAGGTGATTTAATGTTGATTAGAAACAGCCCATTACAGTATATAACCATATATACCATATATATGTATATCCTGTATTAGAGATTTTCTTCCATTACTGCTGGGAATTATAGTAACATACCATAGTATATACAGTAATTATATAGTATGATTATTAAAAATAAAAACCAGTGGCTTTGGGATTAAAATTGTTAGTTTTACAAGGCTCATGGTTTCAGCTGTAAGCCTCCCAAGAAAAATAATGGTCATGGTGACAGTTTTTCGTGTCATATGGTGTGTATTGTCCAGTAGAAGAGCACATATGGCATTAACTATCCTAATAGGTTTCTTTTGAAACATAAGCATGTGTGAATGAAAGGAAATAGCCTGCCTTGCCTTTTCATGCCTGATTAGTTTTTGCAAATAAGTCTTGCATATTGAGGAAAAGAAAACAAATTGACGTTAATAGCAGCCCTAGAACATCAGATAAATAGAGGCAATCTTCTGGATAGCTCGTTCTGTAGGTGCGGGATTTGGTTTCTAAAATGTTCTCTGCCTTTCCATTAGAAAGCAATTCAGTAAGACTGGCATCTGCAAATTAACAGTGCAGACTATTTTTTTGGTGTGAGTTACTGTCTTTTTTTATTAAAAAATAAAATAAAAAAAAAAAGCTACTCAGGCTCTGAGCACTAAAAGAACAGGACAGAAAGGTATTTCTGCTTAAGTTAAGTACAGCTCCTCATTTCACTAAAACCCAGACATGCACCTCAAGGGCATTACAAACCAAATTAGTTTTTCACAGCTTGAATAAGGCTCTTCCATAAACACAAAGGCTGAAAGGATGACAACTGTGAAAGAGCTCAAAATACGTTTTCTGTAAGTTTATCACCGAGATTTCTAGGTGAGGGCATATCAGTCACCGCAGCCCTGCTGACTGCTTTTCTGGCTGCCTCTCTGTCGAGGAGTCCTCGAGGGCTGGGCTGCAGCTTTCCCAAGCAGAGCATTTGCCAGCGCCTTCCCAGGCTGTGCCATCCCCACCAGGGACCTACGCGGGGTGGCCTTGGTGCTTCCCTTCCAGGTGCGTGCAGGAAGCCGTGTTCTCATCTTGTGCCTGGGCACTGCTGGGTGCCATCAGCATCCTAATTTTCTCCAGAGGGATCCGAAAAGCATTTGTTTGGTACCTCCCTCCTTCACCAGGACATCTCCAGCTAATCCAAAGAGGATTTTTGGATCCCTCTCACCCAAGTGTAGAATCCAGTGTGCAGCATCAGTAAAAAATGGCGAGAGCAACACTTTCCCCAAACTGACTGCAGCAGTCTGGGAAAAAAATGTCCCAATCCCACATGTCTGTGGCAGCTCTGCAGTGGTGTCCTTTCTCAGGACAAGATTTTCTTGAAGGTGGAAAAATTAATATACCAGATATGGGAAAAATGTCAGCTGAAGGCCACTTTGAATCAAAAGCCTTTTCAGCATTTCCCAACAGTTATCGTCATATCTTAATATTTATTCAAAGATATAATGGTATACTGTTAAGTGCCTGATCCAGAGAAGTGCACTTCTGATTTCTCAGACTGATAGGGATGACTCAAAGCGATTGGAGTATCACATAGTTAAAAATTTAACCGTAAATAAGAAAGCTAGATAAAATATTTAGTTGCCTTGTCACATTTAATGACACCTTAACGATCTTAAAAGGAGGAGATAAATGCCATGTAATTATAAATCAATAAATGTGTAAGTAATTCTGTAAACAAACAACCTTCCACAACCATTACCTACCCACCATGTGTTAAAAATAATTATAGGAAATAAATATGAGGAAAGCATAGGGGAATGATTAGCATCAGAGAATTCTGCCGCTATCTGATGCTCCCCATGTGTCCTCAGCAGCCCCTCAACACCAAAACTTCCATGAGTTTGTTGCAGAAGTTTTGTGCAACTGCAGTTGTGCAGTAGGGATTGATCCTTTCCTACCCCCAAAGGCTTCCTGATATTTTTTGTAATGAATTTTGCCTATTCTCACTTATTTGCGGGAAGGGGAGAAAAGGATGTGAAAATGGAGACAGTGCTGGCAACCTTCCCCCCCAGCAGTGGAGTTGTTGGCTATCAGTTAGCCAATTAGTAGAGCTCTTCTTTCAGCAAGAAAGTATATGTTTTCTGGAACATGCATGACCACAGCCTTGCTACAGGTGTGTGCTGCTGAGTTTTCTCAGCTCCTGCCCCTTTTTTGCACCGCTGCATTCATGTGTGCCCCTCTCTGGCATCTCCTTTCTTTACCAGCTTTTTAGCATTCCTTTGCTTTCCTTGTTGCTTTTCCTGTGCCCACACCTGGGCTTCAATCAGTCTGTCCTCTTCAGCAGCAATCTGTCTCCCCTATATGCAGAAACTCAAGCAAATGAGCTGTGTCTGCTGATCAGCATCCTGAGAGATGGGAGTTAATAAGCTGCACTCTCACACAATCCATCTTCTCTATCTTGATACGTTTTGGATGGTGGGCAAGTTCTAGCAGATGTTTGTATGATGCCTAGCACCGTGACACCTGCTTCCTGATCAGAAGTCTCAAAGTACTACCAGAGCACAAGTATGTTATCAATGTTGCTCTTAATTGACATCATAGGGAACTTCCCTACCCCTTCCCCCCCCAGAAAAAAAAAAATAAAAATTGAAAAGGTGTTAAAGATGTGCAGAGTAGAGTATCCAGATTGATTCAGGTACATTGTAGGTAGATATCTGGAAAAAGAGTGAAGCGCTTATTGCAATCTGCATAGTAAGCCTCTTGTCTTAACGTGGTGGCATCAATTAGAAGTCAGGTTGTTGGGTGGTGTTGTTGTTGTTGCTTTAATTTGTTTTATTATGTTTGCTTTGTTTCTGGTATAATTCCGTAAATGAACTCTCAGGTGAGTGGTAACCATTTGTAGCACTGCTGGGGAGGTACTGAAGTTGTGAAGATTTACTGGGAAGCTGAATGTGTGCCTAGTTTTTATAAATACCCATAATCATCAAAATTTCTGTCTTCCACAAAGAAAATTTCAGTGGAGCAGTCTATCAGTCTTACCAGGAAAGCACTAGCTTTGGCTTTATCTGAAGATTGGACAGAGCCACCTTTAAGCAGAGAAGAAAGCTGAGGCTATAGATCAGCAGCCTTGAGATGCTCAATGGAGCTATTTTTATTGAGGAATACGGGGTTGGAAGGGACCTCTCGGGTCATTTTGAAACAAGTCAAAGTCATAATCGTGCAATTCTTGATAAATAGCCTCAGCTGAAGTCAAAACAAGCTGTTCTTTTCCAGTTAAATAGCTGACCTAGGGTGCAGAATGGGACAGGTCTTTATTGGAAAAAAATACAGATTAGAAATAACCTTTGAATCCTAAGAGCTGTACCAAATTAAAGAGCATTTACTTCCCCTGTATTTAAGAACAGCGTGGAGTTTAGCTGGCTGCCACACCGCTGACTGAAGTGCCTACCATGGTATGCAGCTGCTGGGGGTGGAAAAAAGGCAAAAGGAGGCTGAAGAAGTGCCATTTCCTACACTATGCAGTTGACACTTGTGCAGTTGTCAGCATCTTCGGGGCTCCTATCAAATACTGTGTCCCCTTTGAATGTGCTCCACTGTGTTTGGTGACGTGTAGGAAATGAGGTAAGGGGCTGGCAAGCCTGTGTTGGGGGGACAGACGGACGGACAACGTTGTTCAGTGGAGAAAGGGGGGGCCTGGCCTCAGCAAATATTTAACCTTACACATCTCATGGTCCATTGTACATGCTCTGTGGCAATGTTTCTCGCTGTTCTTAAACATTTTTCTTTTTTTCCCCCCTCTCCCATCCTTTGTTGCACCTTCTGTGCCCTTTCTGTTCTTCTTCAGTTGTAGTTCTTTTCTTCTGTTTTTATTTATTTATTTATTTTTATTAAAGGTGCAGCAGTTGGAGAAAAAGGAACAGAAAACGAGAAAATTAAAGCAAGAGGTTAACATATATAAACATAGCAAAAGCCTACAAATAAGGCTTGGTACAATCTTAAGGATAAATAAGAAATACAGTAAAACTGTCCTAGCAAGCTATGTAAATAGGGTGAATATAGGAAAATATTAAAACTGTCCTGGAGCTCGGTGAATAGGGTAAATGTAGCAAACATCCACAGTTCCATTACCTTTCAGTCTAAGCATTAATGGATTTTCTCCAGCTGTGCCTCGGCCGCTTTATACTTGTTCTTCATAAAATTCGTCTGCACGAATGTTCTCCAAGTGACTTTGAAAGCTGTGTACGTTGCTGTTCACAAGAAAAACAGAGTTTAAATTCCTATGTGTGAATAAATCTGCTCTGGAAGTGCGTCCTGGCATTCATACGCAGACTGGCACAAGTTTCTCAGGCCCAGCTCAACCATCATTACTGTGAAGGCAGTGAGTGGCACCTACAGAGTATGTATATGTATGCATTTCAATTTTACATTGATCCAGAAAGAAAATTCTTGTGTTATGCGCGTTTCTGTAGTGCCAAACAGGTAAGAATTTGTTGAATCCTATGCTTATTTATGCTGGTATTTAGATTTGAGCCAACTCCTTTGGGATAAACTACAAAAATCCTTTTGTGCAGTTCTGAAAGGAATTGCAAAGTCATCTTAACGTGCAGCTGTTTTAACTTTGTGTAGCCAGGCTGGTGCGGAGGAGCAGAAAGCAGCGGCGGTGAGAGCCCAGGCTGGGCACAGGGGCTGCGTGCTCCCGCTGTGGGCACTCTGCCAGCGTGCCTGCTTTTTCGTCTGAATTCGTTGCCTGCTCAAAACAACGCGTTTTCCGAGAGCCTCCAGGCTGCGCAGCAGGTTAGGTGGTGGTTCTTGAGGTGACGGTGATGCCCAGGTACATCAGTGCTGCAAGTCACGCAGCTTGACCCCAAACAGACAAGCACAAATGCACCCAGTGCTCCTCGGAGCAGCGATGCTTCCTTGCTCACATCGCCTTCGTTTCATGCTGTAGCAACACCGTTATTCAGCAAGTTTGTTTAAAAAAGGTCTTTGCAGTGGCAGGAGCGGTGGGCGGAGCGGGCAGTGAGGGCTTTGCTGTCTGCTCCCATGTTATAGAGGTCAGCAGCAGCTGGCTCTGCGCAGGGCAGTTGCTAGGCTGCCGTGGATTTCTGCGCTCCTTTCCCTTGCAGGAGGCACCACGTGGCGAGGTGCAGGATTAACCTGGTACTTTCTCAGTAGCTTCGCCCACTCCTTTTTGCTGCTGGCTGAGCAGGCAGGGCAGGGGAGATGCTCTCAGGGGGAGAGCATCTAATGCTCCTAGCATCTAATGCGCCTAGGGCATTAATGTCGGAAGCAGTCACTGCTCTGTGAGCTGCCAGGGTAACTGAGGCTTCCTTAGGTATCAGCAGAATTGGTTGCCACCTTCACCCTGCTGCTGCCTTCTGTGAACCCATGGCAAAGCATATTTATTTAGTGCTCGACTGAGCATTACCTGACAAAGGGTGCAAACAAATAGAGCTCTTTCATGAGCTTTTCTTTCGACCCTGCTTTCTTCAGCTAGATCAAGCAGCAGGAGCTTTTATGTGCGGATGAGGTGTGTTATAAGAGCAGCCAGGACTGCAAGTGGGGATCAGGCCTTACAGTGCTAAAGGTTGAACAGATAGATAATTTGGGTCTTATGCTGCACCAGAAAGACTGAGGAAAGATGCAGCACTAGAGTGAACTAAGGTAGGGTTGGGAAGGGAGGAGAACATGGTTCCCCAGATAAAGTATGTGCAGAGTCTGCAATCTGTACTGTCCATGGTATAGAAACTTAGAAAACAGCATCAGGGTGTGAGCCAGTGAAATTTTCTAACCTGGGCATAAATCTGTTAGAATGCCATACTAAGTGCTTATTAGGCACGCACAGCGAGAAAGCAGGTGATTATTTAACTTAACAGCTTAGCTATTAGTTCTGTGGTATGACAGGCACAATACTCCCTGAAGGGAGCGTGAAGTCAAGGAGACGGTTTGCACGGGTCCTGCTGTGGGAAGGTTGGGTGGCCTGTTGTTGTGTTTGCCAGGCAACTCCTATAATGGCATTGTTTTCAGCTGCTGGTAGCCTCGTTAAATGTTTGCTGTTCACGTGTGTGTGTGTGTTAGCAGGCAGGGATCTCTGAAAATAACAGCAAGTGATCATGTAACCAAATACCTAATCAATATTTGCTTAGCCTGATATGTCATCAAATTCTTCACAAGTGTGCTAACATCCAGCAAAAATGCTAACTGGGGTCTCAGACCCTTTTGAAGCTTGCCTGGGAAGCTGGATCAGGGACCTAGGCTGGGGACCAAGCACCCTGCTCTTGCTGTACATGCATTAAAAATAGCTAGGACTTTCCATTTCGAGACTGTTGAATCCTCTGAAAGATTGTGTGTATATTTCTACTTTATTACAACATACTTAATAAATCAGGGTTATTGTTATCTCATCTGACATTTCTGGAACTTCCTCTTCCACCCTTAATAACCAGAATTTGAAATACAATTTTCATACCTCCAGGAGGGGCAGCAAAATATATTGCTCAGATCCAAAATAAGAATCCCTGCCTTGCCAAGATACTACAAAAGTGCTGCAGAGGTATGTCTGAGTCGCATAGGATCCCTCTGTGGTGTATAATGTGCTTATCGCAAACTCCACCAAACTGCAGTACTTGTGATTGCCAGCAAAACTTCAAGCAAAATCACTGGCACTTTATCAGTGTGTTGTTAGTTCAGGCAGCTGACATGGATTGTCATGGGCTATTCTATAACCCAGGCATTTGAACGTAACATATTAAACCTGTAATAAATCCATCTTTGAGGCCCCTAGTGTTGGATGCAAAGTGTGATTGCTGCTTGGTACTTGCTGTGCTTGTTCAAATGAATTTGTCAGGGTGATGTTGCAATTGGAGGCTTCGTTGCCAAACCAGGGTATAATCTGTCTGTGACACTCTGGCTTCATGCTAGATTGGGTATCTGCTTTTCTTGTGGCTAGGTTAGAAGCAGGTATCTATGAAAGTGTTGAATGTTGTTTTCCATCTGCATAGACAGGGAGACAGGGATGTGGTTGTTGTTTGCATCAAATTGTACTATTTTTTTATGCCCTGGTCGTTTACTGATCCAGAATGAAGAATCGTGTAATGACACAGCCTTCACCATCAGACAGTTGCTGCTTGGAGCTATGCAGACAGGGATGCAGAATTGACCCTATTAGTTAAAAAATCAAGAATGAGTCATTAGTTCAAGTCAGCGCACTCCAAAAGTAAAGTACACCCTGCAAAATTGTGTCATATGGGTGGATTCAGCACTTAAGATGTATGGTCTGCTCACAAATCTGCGGTGCGTGCTGGAGGGCAAATACAAAATGTGGGCATCAGGTAGCAAGTCCATGGATGTGTCCTCTGTATCATGTGCCTGGAATCCTGTAACCTTTGATTGCACGCTTTTTCAGCTTCCCTAATGGTCTTTTAACATAAATTTTGTGAATAATACTATACTTCCTTGCCAACACACATACTTTCTTATCTTACTGCATTAGCCCGTCTGGTTTACCTTTCCTCCTCTATTTGTCTGTGCGCTTCGTCAAGGCAGAGTGTGTTTTGTTTGTGTCAGATTTTGTTTCAGAACATAGTGAGGAAGAAGTGTGTGGATATGCACTGGTCCGTGTAGTGCTGTTTGTTTGTCTTGAAGCAAATAGGTAAAGTCAAAAAATGGACTTTATACTTCAAGGAAAAAGTCACAAGGCTTGTGAGGAGGTCAGTGATGTCGTCTGGATCATGTGGACATCTGCAAAGGCTGCTTAGAAAGCTATGTCAGCTACATAGGCAGATTTTGCTACATGTTGGAAAGTTGTGTCAGAAAATGAAAGCTGTCCCGTCTCCACTCTGAAAGCAATCGAGCACCTTGAAGATGTAGTTTTGACATCTTAAACTCATTTGGATCTCCTTTGCTTTGTGTGTTTTATTCTTATCAGCTGTGGGAATGAACTTGTAAAGCTGGGACCCTTTACAGTCACTTAAGAGCATGCATGAGATACCAGGTTTGGAGCTGCTTACAAAAGCTGTGATAGTTGCAACTATGAACTCGTTTGATCTTTCTGAGCTGCTGTGACCATTGCTACCTGATCCAAACTGTGGCCATGTCAGATGTCCCATTTGAGATGTGACCTATCCTTTCTGTAAAGAGTGAAGCACTTACATGATCAGACAGAGTGGAGCAATGTGTATCTTGCCAGAGCCATGGAAGTGATGAGTAAACTGGTCATTAGAGATTTTCTTTTTATCATAAGTGAGCTCTCTTCTAATTCATTAGTGCGTGTTATATAGGGATAGTACTTCAGGCTGCAATGAAGATCCCTATTGTGCTAGACACCATATAAATACAGAGAATACAAACCTTGCAAAAACCTTATTACACTGTTTAACTTACAATGAAACAGATGTTTGGGACAATAGAGGAGAAGAGTATAATAAAAACTGCATTAGTGCATGTTCTAATGCTTATAGTTGGCATAGTTTTGGTCTCTGAATCATTAAAAGCTTTATACAAATATTTACTTGTAAATAAATATTAGCAAAGCCTATTATACAAAGAGAAAATAGGACTTCTTTCCAAGTAGTATACAAGATTTTTGGCCTCAAGTAAAATAAGTGAGAGCTTACAGTCTGAGGAGCACACAGGCACAAATAAATGGTACTTGAGGAATACACGAAGACCTGGCTACGTTTAATGGTAGTCTTTTCTGCTTATGGGACTGGATGGTAATTTCGTATAATTTTGCTATCTTTTGTGTTTTTTTTATCCACTGATATTTTTCAGGGATACTATTTCAAGCATACCTTCACTGCTCAGAAGTGTTGACAAACACACACGTCATTGTGAGGCTACAAATGGTTCAGGTGCCTCATACTACAGTCCTTTTGGACTTAACTTCTTCCTTTGAAAACTGCATGTAGTTTTTCTGCTCTTAACATTTGTAGACTGACTTACCTTATCCTATAGCTCTTGATTATGCCTTGTGCGATCAGCTTTGAAAGCCAAGAGGGTAGATTAGGACAATGCTTCTTACTCTTTTTAAATCAGAAGACTACCAAACCTTTTTAAAAAAATTAAAAAGACTCTAGTGATCCTCCTGTACAGAATTGTTTCAAGGTATCATGTATAGCCTAGAAGAAATGAAGCTCAGCTGTGGGTTTTTTGTGTGTTTTTGTTGTTTGTTTGCTTGCTTGCTTTTTTTTGGCATTTCTGTTTTCTCCCAGTTTGTTCACTTCTAAGTTTGGCAATGTGTGTACATTTTTTTTTCCAATAATTTTGTAAGCTTTTTGCAATGCACCTTCTGATATTTTGGGGGAAGGCAGCTTGTGAATACTTCTCAAAGGCTCACCTGTGGTGATATTTAGGGCCAGCTCTGGGTAACCTTTCTGGTTTGGGTCAGAGAGCTCTGTCCTACTCTGATTTTTACAAGGAATATTCACTTTTCATACAAAGGTGAATTCTTTTTATATGAATCATAGAATCATAGAATATCCCAAGTTGGAAGGGACCCATAAGGATCATCAAGTCCAACTCCTGGCACCACACAGGTCTACCCAAAAATTTTAGACCACATGACTAGGTGCACAGTCCAAACACTTCTTAAACTCTGACAGACTTGGTGCATTGACTGTTTCCCTGGGGAGCCTGTTCCAGTGTGTGACCACCCTCTCAGTGAAGAACCTCTTCCTGATGTGTAGCCTAAACCTCCCCTGCCGCAGCTTGACACCATTCCCATGGGTCCTATCACTGGTGATTAAGGAGAATAGATCGGCGAATTCCACATTGTATTCCCTTAAAAGTGAATTTTGCACTAAACTGTGTACCGGGAAGTATAGCTGCTTTGAACAGAGACTGCAGTTTAAAATAAAGGCCAGGCCAGGGACTAGTGTGTGCTGGTGGAGCCCCACTGAACGTAACTGAGCTGCAGTGGCGGGCGCCAGCAAAGTGAGTTGGCTGTACATGCTGTGACATCTGTGGGGAAAAGCCTGTCGTGGTAGGATGCAACTGCTGAGGAAATTACCCTGAGGAAAGGGATACCAGACACGGGGACAAATTCTGGTGACGTGGTCTTGCTTCTCACACATTTCAGTACACTGCGTTTGAAAGGAAAGCCTCACCTTTATGTACCAAAGCCGCACTTCCTAGCCAGGCAGTGTGGTTTCACAGCTCCGTACCCTGACCCCTGTCTGCCTGTTTTTCTTCCCTTTCTGCAGATGGCGAGCAGCCCACGGGCCGGGCTGCCCCAGCGAGCAGCGGTGGCAGGAGCCAGCCCCTGGCCCTGAGGTGGGGAAGAGGAGCGTCGCCGCACCGCGCCATGGCCCCGCGCAGTGGCCCACCTGATGGCGGCTGGGGCTGGATGATCGTTGCCGGCTGCTTCCTGGTCACCATCTGTACCAGGGCCGTGACGAGGTAAAGGGGCTGCTGCTTGTCTCTCCGGCCTGCTGTGGCACCCCTTTCTTTTTTCCCCTCAGAAATATTTCTCAAAAATGGAAAGAAGAGGAATAGACCACTGCCTTGCACAAACACGATGTATGTGTTTGGGGTGAGATGGCTTCCATAGCTGCTGCTGGGCCGCTTTGTTGTCAGCTGGAGACAGAGGAGCCTGGTTCCTGTGAACGTGGATGTTAAACTGAGAGACAGGCACCCTGGGGAGGGAGAGGCACTGGCACAGCATCTTCTTGGACAGTCAATATAATATAAATGCAGTGTTTCCTACTAAAAAAAATACATATTTTAAAATAAAGCTGCCAGGTTTAAGGATCTGAAGTCTAGGATCTTGGGATAAATAGCACAGAAGTGGCATGCAAATGTCGACACAGTGTAATCTCTCTCAATTAGTTAAATCTATCTGAATTAGGTTCTAAATCAGCCTGATTCCCCTGTTAGGATCATAGCTGGACGCCATTTTGTGATTCCATTGTTGCCAGTGCAAAGCAAGGATTCTTCCCTGGTTGAATCACACTAACCAAAGTGCTTTATATAAAGTACTGTTGGGATTACTAAACTTGCATGTGCCATTTGATGTTTTGTCTCATGTATTAATTATCTTCATTTCCAATACCCTTTTGCAACTGTTTAAAAATGTCCATCCAGCTGGGATCTAGACAAACCACAGATTTAATTTTCCTGGGAGCTGGAGAAGACCTTCAAGCAGGTTCTCTTTATTGCTGAAGAATGAGACTGCTTTCTGTGAGGCAAATATCCCAGGTTTAACAGATTGTTGTTCATGTTGTCTTTCCTAGGTGCATCTCCATTTTTTTTGTGGAGTTCCAGGCATATTTTGGGCAGGATTATGCCAGAACAGCTTGGATCCACTCCATTGTCGACTGTGCCACGATGCTCTGTGGTGTGTATTACACTTTGACGACAAGTGTGACTGCTTTTTCTTCAGCTCCATCTGGTTTTGGCACACCCATCAGCCAGTGGAGTAGGCTGGGAAACATGGTTGCTGCGGACTCTCTGGGGTCTGGTATAACCGAGCTGCTTCCCTCAGCATAGTTGGGCAGGAAGGGAGTGTCTTCATACTACAGAAAAGAAACAGAATTTTGTTTTGTCAAATGATCTAAGTTTCCAGAAATGTACTTTTGTCAAGGTCTAGTGGGACAAGTTGTGTTTGAGAGCTGCTAACTGAGCACGTGTTTCTGTTGCCTATTGATTGGAATCATATTTGAGAGTTAGCACAGTCTGTACTTCTAGCCTTTGAATCGTGTCACATCATCATCATTTTAGCAGACTTGTATTTACAAATATTCTTTTCCCTTAAAAAGAAGTTTTGTGCTACTAAGAATAATATGCATCAATTCAGCAGCTGTATTAAAGTTTCTTATGGATTTACTTCAAAATTATACAATTAGGTGAAAATTCAGGCTTTAATCCTGCCATACAGGGGTTAATCCATGAGAATAGCCATGAGGGCATAGGGACACAGCCGAATTGAGACATAGCATCTCTTCTGCATCAGCCAGGTTATATCTTGAAAAAAGATAGATGAGGATAAGCTTGTCCTGGCATTGCAGGTAGCAGAGAAGGAGAGGGCTGGTGATGACACCCCCTGGTAGAGGCAGGGTGACCTGGGAACAGTTATTGTAGGAGAAGTTCAGGACAGGTTTGGTGGCTCTGGAGATGGTCCGAATGATGCGAGACCTCTTACACCTAAGTCTGGCACAGAGCCCGCAGGAAGGACGCCTGAAGTTTCTGAAGTCTGAAGAGCAGATTGCATGTTGGGGAAGGTCTCTGCAGTTGTAAGAATGGAGTAAAGAACAGCGTGGGCCGTATCCGGTTGTTGCTGTGGCCTCTCTTGACCCTGAAAACTTCAGAATAGCTGTGTCCCGTAATGACTTTGATCTGCTGAAAAAGCTACTGTAAACTTTAGTTTTATCCTGACTTTCAGGAAAATAATTTTAGAAGGTTTTTGATTCTCACACCATTCTGATAGGAAGGGATGCTGAAAGACCACCCTGCATTGCTGTGATCACCACTTTCCCCTGCTTGCCTGCTGTGTTCTTTCCCTTGATGTTAGTTGCAATGAACTATGTCTGAGGACTTGCTATTAACTACCAGCTTTATTTGTTTCTTTGAAGCCCCACTTGGGAGTTTAATCAGTAATCATGTATCCTGCCAAGTTGGTATCATGCTAGGAGGGCTGCTTGCATCTACTGGACTAATTTTGAGCTCCTTCGCCGCCAGCCTGGAACATCTCTACTTATCATTAGGAGTCCTTACAGGTAGGAGGCACTCAGCTCCTTTGGTCCAGTCAGGAAAATGACACAGGAATGTTAAAAAATGATAGTCTTTCCTTTTAAGAGTGGTGATCTCTTCTCCATGTCATATTGCCACAGCAGTGGTCAGTAGAGATACTGAGGCTTGTTCCCCTCATTGTAAAAAAAGGGGCTCTTGCTGCAGTCAGTGGGTCTTGTACAGCCCAAATATTGCATGCTGCAAAAGCATCTCTTTAACGTTGTTAGAGAGAAGACTATGGGAAAAAGCTGTGAAATTATGGGAGGTCAGGAAAGATGTCTGCTGCAGGAGATACACATAAAATTTTCTCTTTCGCCTGTGATTTGTGAGGATTTTGTTATGGTAGTGGTTCTAGAGTGCCGCCAAATATTTGCATATTAAAAAATGAAATTTAAATCAAAACAAAAGGACTAGGTGGGCAGAGTAGCCCTGGGTGAATACCTAGTACCTCAGTTGTGGACTTTATTTTTATCTGCATTATATTCCCTTTGAAAAGCGAACACATCCCTGGCTGATAGTATTGTTGTAGCAGCTCCTCCATTTGCGTTCAGGTATGTTGATAGCAGATATTTTTGCTCTGTCCAATTATCCTGTGTTTGCTGTGAACTGAGGAACGTTAGTGGTGCCTATGGTCACACTGTCATTCCTTCATTATTAATACTGACCTGGTAGCCACGGTGATATAAGCCCTTGTACTTGGTCCCCTGCTGTTTAGTAAGGAGGTGGTGGAATTACTGCAGTTCACATGCTGCCAACAGCTTATTTAAAAAAAAAAAATCCGTATTGTAGTGCATGTAGCTCCTTCATTACAATGTTAATCTGTTGACAAATGTGTTCATAACAAATAAAAAGGTTCCTTGTAATTCAAAAGGGCTATGCCACATACCACCCTAATGCCGCTGAGGCTTCCTTAGTGAAAACCACAACGAATATTGGGGTGGAAAAGCAATTGCACTTTGTAGATGGGGCTGTAAAGAGTCCATTCTGCGAGCAGTTAACTTCTAGTCTGTAGGGAGTGATTAATGTAGAGATAACTGTTGGTAAATGCTAGTGGTGATGCTCCAACCCAGAGAGGAGGTAGGAACATAACTGACAAAGGTCCATAAAAATGCTGGACTTGAAACTGAAGAGTGAGGCAGAGATGAGAAGGGGGACTGACAATAGGTAGCAGAGCTCACCCTAGAAGGTGTGGAAATATTTTCAGTCACAAACTTTGCATTTCCACTTTTCACTGGACATTTTTGGCTTTTGGGGACCTATTTCTGCTGCCAACTCATTCAAAATAGAGTGTACTTGCCACAGCTGCTCTGCCGTCTCCTTCCCTTGCCCTCTCTAATCCACTTAGCGCAGCGCCTGCCCAGCACAGAGGAGGCCTTTGAGGAGAACCTTGCAAGCCGGTTATGGCACAGGTGATTACCTCCATGGCTGGCAAGTTCTGCCAGAAGCCATGGGGACCCTTTTAACCCGAACGTAGGATGTGTTCCAAAACCCTAGTCAGGAACACGTTTCAGTGTCTGATTCAGAAATGCATGTTTTAGTATCGGTGCAAGTATTTGATGGTTAAAATCTCTCTGGTTTCTGCATCAGAGACCACAGTCTCTTCCAAGAGATGGATTTTATTTGTCTGCTGACTCGGACATGGCTTTGTCTTTTGAGGCTTTTTTCCCCTCTGTACCTTTACCCAGGGATTTATAAATGCTCAGGACTCCAACCAGCTGCTGCATTGAGTTAGTTTAGCTGACTAGAACATGTTTAGTGCAGGATATCAGTGACAGAGTCTAACTCCTTGTGCTGCCTTTGAGACCTGAAAATTAATGGTTGGGTTTGCACTAGACTGAAACACAAAGCATTGCCTCACCAGACCAGTGTGCCCCACATCGGTGTCTGTGCAGGCTCTGGGATGAGACCTCATCTGGTATCCATGAGTCCTCATCTGGTATCCAGGAAAAACTGACATGCTGTTTTTCTGATATTCATTGATAGTCCTTGTTCTTGTTGTTAAATGCACCCCATCACTCCTTTCTGAGCCTTGTTATCATAGATTTATAATGATCCATTAGATTTGTCGAGTCAGTGACCCTGATGGTGGAAGAAGGGAATCATCCTGGTTTCTTTCCACACTGTGACTGGGCTGCATGTCAGGAAGAGCTTCCTATTCATTGGTGCTGATGAAAGTAGGCTGTGTGGTTTGATTTAATGTGTTCCATATGTCGTGCTCAGAATTAAGCCATCTGCACTGTGCTTTCTCTTCTAGGACTTGGGTTTGCACTCTGTTATTCTCCAGCTATCGCGATGGTGGGCAAATATTTCAACAAGAGGAAAGCGTTGGCTTATGGGATAGCCATGTCTGGAAGCGGAATTGGTACCTTCATCCTGGCCCCCGTGGTCCAACTCCTAATTGAGCAGTTTTCCTGGCGTGGGGCATTACTCATCCTGGGAGGTTTTGTTCTAAACCTCTGCGTCTGTGGTGCCTTGATGCGGCCTATCGCCCTTAAGGAGGACCGTAAAACTGCTCCGGGGCTTCTTGAACAGGAGTATGTCCCTGAAGCTCAGAAACAAGACTTAAAGCGAATGTCCGTCTGTTCACCTTTAATCAAAGCATGGTCGCATGAGTGTTTATGCTACTGTTCATGGAAGGAATATGACTTTTTGCTGATGCCAGGCTTCATGGTGCTAGCAGTGTCAGTTTTATTTATGGCGTATGGCTGCAGCCCTCTCTTTGTCTACTTAGTGCCTTATGCCTTGAGCGTTGGAGTGAGCCATCACCAGGCTGCCTTCCTCATGTCCATACTTGGTGTCATTGATATCATTGGTAACATCACCTTTGGATGGCTAACAGACAGAAGGTAATGGCGTACGGCTAAGGAAATGCAAGCTTTATCCGATGGGAGGCTAGATCCAAGTGGGGTGTAATGCACGTAAAAGTTAACATTATCGATGTTGTCTGTAGCACCTGTCACTTTTCCAGAAAAACAACGAACAATCAAACTTTCAGAAATGCTTGCTGTTTAATGGTTTTGTCTCTTTGGAGTTCATTGGCTTCTACTGGATCCTCCCCCAAACCCAAGAAATGATGTGTTTGTGAAAAGCTAAAAGCTCTTGCATTTGACTATGGAAATGTAACCTCTTGCCCAAGGTACATCAAGCATGATCCTCTGTACGTAATCCCTAGAGGATGATACTATTTGTGCCTTTCCATCTCTTTTGTGCTGCTGGAGAGATGCAGAAGTGATGGAAAAGGAACAAAGGTCTGGCCTACCACTGTCGGGCATGTACTCAGGACTGACCTAAAACTGTTATACACTTCCCAGTATAAGAGAACTCACCATGCTCTATTAACTCAGCCAGTCGAGACATCTGTGTGCGGCATCTGGCTAAACTAAGAGATGTTTTGGTTCTAAAGAACGCAATATTCTTTGTGCTTATTTGGTTTGTAGGAAAAATCAGTCATTGGTTTTGTGGGGCAGGGAGAGAGGAATTGCCATCTCACTTGGCTAAACTAACTCCAGCATTTAAGGGCCGATGTGAAGCTGAGACAGATGTACTCTAGCATTTTTTGCATAATACTGAGAGCACCTTTTTGAGCTGGAAAGCCCCTGAAATACTGCTTTGAACACTGAGACTTCAGAGGGCTGCAAAATCCTAGCAGCTGAGCGGCTCCTCTCACTAGGGGCAGGCCTAAGAACAGTGTGGGGTGCTGCTCTCCAGGGGTTTTTGCAACTGTAGCGGGGTATCTTTCCTCAGCCAAGCTCCTCACTGGTTGAGCTTTTCATCTTGAAGACGGGGTAATAAGTTGGACTTAAATTTGAGCAATATGAAAGAGAGAGAGAGACTGAAGTGCTGCATAGCGACCGAAATGCTGTGTCCAGTGAAATTCTTTCCTGTTTTGAATTTGCAGGTGTCTGAAGAAGTACCGGCACTTTTGCTACCTCTTTGCTGTGGGAATGGATGGCCTCTGCTGCCTTTTCTTGCCAGTTCTCCAGACCTTCCCCTTGCTTGTGCCTTTCTCATTTACTTTTGGCTACTTTGATGGAGCCTATGTAACGCTGATCCCTGTTGTGACGGCAGATGTAGTGGGAACTTCTTCCTTATCATCAGCACTGGGTGTTGTGTATTTTCTGCATGCCATACCGTATCTAGTGAGCCCACCTGTTGCAGGTCAGTTCACAAATGACTTTCCTATAATCATATCATTACTTTGATTTCAACTGTTGACCAAAGCAGAATAGTCTGGCATTTAGTCTAGACTTGGACAAAAATAGATATCAATGTCATAGTAAGCATTTTACTGTCACTGTCAATTACCATTTTACAATTTGATGGAAGGTTTCTTTGAAAAAATTGTGGTTTTTTTTGTTTTTGTTTTTTTTCTCCTGGAAGCTTTTGAGCATCTCATGTTTTACCCTCTGACGGAGCATTCTCTGTCTGTGGAACTGTGTACTGAAGGGTGAAGCATAGGGTAGGCCAAGCGCAGGCATGCACTCTGTGGTGTCCAGGTGGGAAGGACCTGGCCACTGGCTCTGGGCTGTTCTCCTGCAGCTTCTTTCTCTCTCACTAGTGACTAAAAGCTGTGGTACAGTATTTACTCTAATTTTCAAGCTATAGGTTTTTCAACATTTTGAGTATATTAGTAACAGTCCCCATTTTTCCCTTTGAATTGGTCAAAATAATATTCCTCTGGTGTGTTTATTGGACTGGTGGGAAGACGATGCAAAGTGCCTTGTCATCTCCTTTTCAGTTTCCCTGGAAGAAATGCAGGTAGGCTTTGGTGAGATGTAATAGGAAAGGATAGGAAATACACACTGAATGGGCAGGTAGTCCCTGGGCAGGGAAACAACACACATAGACCTTCATAAGACCTGAGATCCACTTAAGCTCTGTCTTGATGGAATGATTTCTACATATAGAGTAAGCTGAAATTAAAAACAAAACAAAACAAACAAAAAACAGACAAAAACACTATGAAATCTGGCTTCTAAGATCTGTTACATTATCACTTCACATAAGTAAGAAACTGTGTAAGTAGATGGAAGAAAAGATTTCTCTGAAATCATACAGTTTTGAAAATGCTAGCTAAAGAGATTCATTGCAAGCTGTTGGTTTTGTTATTTTTTTGATCTAGAGGACTTAATCTTTTTATCTCTGAACTGCTTTGAACAGTGAGTGAGTCAGCTTCACTACTGTTGGTCACAAACTCATCCCTGTGATATCAAAGCATCTTTTCCCCTATCAGTTTCATTGCAGTGAAGTAATGATGAGAGCTGTACTCCTGTTATTCTTTAGAAAGATCTTGACAGTTTTGAATATTACAGAAGGTCAGAGATCTTTTTCAAATGTATAAATATGTCTTGCACATCTCTGCTGTTCACATCAATTTCCAATTGGATTCTGTTTCTGAGGCTTTTAATTTAATTTTCTGTAGCAAAAGCTACTGCAAAAGGGAATACTTTGAAGTGATGCATGAGCCTAGGGCATAGCTTGCTAGCTATTTCAGTCAAGGGGATCTCATGTACACCGTATTTAATCCTGTGGCTCTTCTAAGCATGTCTTAAGACGGCCGGTTCAATCCATGTGGTTGAAAGATGTCTGTGCAGTATCGTGGCGATGACTGCTGTGCTTTTTCTCATGGGTTTGACTTCCAAACAAAGGCCCATAATAAACTTATCTGCCTGCTGATGTTGTGGACAAATTTCCCCCAGCCCCAGGAGGTAAAGGTATAGTGATGGCGATGTAAACCTGTCTTGTTTGATGGCGTTTATATGTGATACAACTCCAGAAGTGCTGCTGATCACAGGATTTCCAAATTATAAGAATTCTGTCAGGCCTGAAAAAAAACATGATTTGTCTTCGTACAGGTTGGCTTGTGGATACAACGGGCAGTTACACCGCGTCATTCCTCCTGTGTGGATTTTCTATGATATTTAGTTCAACGTTACTGTGTTTTGCGAGACTGGCAAAGAAAATCAAAAGAACGCATTTAAGGTCACTCACCAATGATACCCACAGCAAACATCACATCTGGACAAATGGAGCAATAGCTTACTCTGTCACTGGAGAATTAGACCAAAAGGATGCTGAATTTTTGGCTGTGGATACAAGCAGCTATAGCAACAGATGACAAGTACCGTCAAGATTCAGCGCTGTGCAGCTGTGACTGAGACAGAGGGGGCTGCATTGTGTTGCACTGTTGAAGATGCTACTTCTGTGAAACAAGGCATCTCTGTTAGGTTTTTATGTCAGGTTTTGGTAGGCTAAAATCTACACACAGAATAGAAAGTTAATGCAGTAATAGAACAAAGCTAGACTGAAAGTAAAGAGAGTTGGTAGATACAAGTGTCGACAGATTTATTTCTAAGGAAATATGTTGACTCCAAAGGTAATCTCAAAAAAGGTAATCAGATATAATGAAAGAAAAATACAAAGTAATCAGTCACCAAAGCTGAACAATAATGTTTAAATTATTTCAAAAATAGTATTAATGAAATAAATTTTTTTGGTGTTCCAGTCAATTGTTTCAATGGAGTAACACATGCCACTGAGAAACCTCTCCATTTATCAGTCTTCATTAAACTCTTTGTCAATAACTCTTTCAAATGCCAAAGCTATTTGTTATAAAATCTGCCAGGAAGCTGTGATTAATGCTGAAAGTAT
The DNA here is from genome assembly GCF_013377495.2 of Cygnus atratus. Classification (NCBI taxonomy): domain Eukaryota; kingdom Metazoa; phylum Chordata; class Aves; order Anseriformes; family Anatidae; genus Cygnus; species Cygnus atratus. The sequence continues at coordinate 18,118,453 of NC_066368.1, forward strand.
CTCTGAAGCAGCTTTAAGTTTTACAGTGTGCCTGCATCTTGTACATACATTGCAACTTCATTTCAAATGTGGTTTTAGAGCTACTTTCCTAGTCCCCCTACAGCAAAATTTTGAGGTGACTGTTGTTTTTTCTTTTTTTTCTTTTTCTTTTTTCTTTCTCCTGGAAACCTCTAAAGGATGAGTTTCTAAACAGTGACATTCCAGGTATGATCCTCCAGCTGATCTTTTCTGGGTGGATCGAAGAGTTGCTGTGGCTGCTCAGCCATCTGAAGAGGAGTAAATCTGTACCAGGAGACTAGATGTGCTGGTAGACAAACCTGCTCTAGCTTCATTAGTTGGAAGAAGTCCAAAGGCAGCCCAGGAGACTGGGAGGAGAAGCTCATGTTTTTCCAAATGCAGAGTCTCTTCCTCCTGTAAAATCACTAGTTGTTGAAAAAATTAATTTTTGGGAGCAGACGACTGAGAAACTCCCACCCCAGATGCTATTACTAAAGAAGATCTTGACAGACAAGTTGCTCCTCCTGCATATTGCAATGGCAAGCCTGTCCCTTTTTGGATCCAGGAGACATATCTTCAGGTGGTGCAAATTACTCATTGATACCAACTGGAGAGCTGATCAGATCACTTGTCCTGGCTGGCCAGACAGCAACAGCTGTGATTTGCTGATGATTTCCTGCTACTTGTGCTAGGGATGTACTACAGCTGGCTGATTCATGGGACCTAGAGACTGAATGTAGCTCATGGGGGTAAATTACTGATGTGATGGTTTATTGAATAATGGGATGCTTCTACATGTCCAAAGTGAAACTGTTAGAGATGGAGGAACTTCACATTCTGAAGTGCAAATCTTTTCTGTTTGATGCTGTATAAAACTGTATTCTGTTCACTAGCAAATTGATCAGAGTCCAGATAAGTTTTATTAATGCTATGCTAGTAATTTTGTTAATCACTTGCAGTATATTTGATGTTTGCTATTGGTGTCCTATTCCATTCTGTGCCTCAGAAGTGAAAGCAACACAGGCTGCTGTTCACAAATTTGATTTAGATCAGGAGTACACCCACGGGGTCATAATGTATTTTTTATATATATGAATAGTATGCGTATCAATTTCTTCTATTTTTCATGCATATTTCAAATATAACATATTAAAATTGTTTGACTTCAGTTGTCTGCGCTCAAAGCATTTACCACTACCATGCTCCAGAAGTACAGTTACAGTTTGTTTGTTTTTTAAGGGACGATAATATTCAGGCTGTTCTCCATACAGGGTAGGCTGGCATAGCACAGCGCAGCAGTAGGCAGAGACACCTGAGAAAGCTGTGAACAATTTGTCAGGACAACATGGTGCTTTCCCACCAGACCACTGAGCAGTGATGGATGCGAGCTTGGAAAGAGCATTCAGATGAATCCTGCCAGTGCTAATGCTCTGTTCCAGGTGTTCCATGCAGTGCATGAAAGCACAGTGTAAGTGCAGAATATGATCTTTAATTGGTTTTATATTTTTTTTTCTAGGCCTTTGGACAGCTCTGCTGTTTCAGCTTTGTGTTTAGTCTTGCATTGTACCTGTGGAAAGCTGAATTTTCATGTTAGCAAAAAGTACCTCAGGGTCGGGCAACTAACGCGTGGATTTAGCACTTACTCCCCCATAGAGTGAATGAGCAGGTCCTGAAGAGCAGGGTAGTTAGGGATCCAGTGAATGGGGCCCAAACAAACAAAAAAGTGCTTAGGAGCAATTGCATAAAATGAAGAGTCCACAAACAAGCCCCAGTTTTGCAAAGGTGAGCTAAGGCAAAACCACCCTGAGGCTTGTTGACATCCCTCCTGGGATGTCATTTGCTACAAACCCCAGCTGCCCAACAGCTCCGGGTCTGAATTTAACCCCAAACTCCCAGTGCTGAGCAGTGCCCGGCTGGTGGGGCCTGCAGAGCTCTTTCTGTCCTGGGTGGCAGCCAGACACTTGCCTGCGCAGATGCAGGATGCTGTCAGGGCTTCCTAAAGAGTAATGAATGACAGCGGACTGGAAAGGCAGCGGGGGACACAACTGCTGGAAGCACAGCATTTGTTTCTGTCCCAGGAGGTTTGAAATGGAGCAATCGTCATTCTTTTGAAAGTCCTTATATTGAAGTGAGAATCGTTTATCAAATCTGTTTTGGAGAGGGAGGCATCTAAGAAATAGAGCCTTGAAAACCTGTGTGAAAACTGCGTTGGAAAAGTAAAGCCCCTTCTGTGGAAAAAAAATAAAAATTAAACACTTCTACCAGCTTGGATACTTTCTCCCCTGAAAAACGAAGGTGTCTGTGCTATTATATGGTGAATATACCTCATACTGCCAATATTCCTTGTCTGCTTTCTGAAGTGTCACAAGTTTATTTGGGAAGAAAGGGCATGGTTAAGATAAGCTGTAACAACACCTCCTGGTCAGCACGATGAAGTCCTTAAGCACAATCGCCTCAATAAATAATGCTTTCTGCTAAGTGACTTCTGATGTATTCCAGTACAGTCTCCTAGATGATCCTAGGAGGCTCACAAACGAATGCCTCGTGCAGGGTTAGCCCCCCCCCCCCGCTTTTTCCTGCAGCGAGGCAGTTGCGTTCACACGCGGATCAGCCGGCTTCGCTCCGGCGCCGCTCCGCTTCTGCCCGCTGGGCTTGGGCGGCGCGGGTGGCGGTGCCGCAGCACCACCCAGCGGGAGGCGATGAGGATCGCTCACGGTGATGAAGATCGAGCCTTTCAGGCTCGCCTTTTTGCCCGAAATAGCTCGCTGCCTCTCCGTGTTTCCCGGGAAAGGGGCGGCAGGGTGTGGAGGGGAGCAGGGGTGTGCAACCGGGGCTTCGGGAGCCTGCGCGACCCGTCCCTTCGTCTCTTCCCTGCTGCCCTCAGGAGGGCTTGGATGGAAACTGTGCTGACGTGAGAAACCTCAAGACCGAGCAGCGTAGCGGGGTCACCTCGTGTACCGTTTTGCCCCACAGCTGAGCCCAGCACCGTAGGTAATCACCAGTTCCTGACTTCAGCCCTGCCGTTGTACCTACGAGCTTTGAGCACCGTGTGTCAGTCCCGCTCCCATCCTCCCCGTTCTCCTCCCTCCCTCCCCTTTCCCTAGGTAGGGCCGCCGCTGTTTGTAAGAGGAAAAGCTGGCAGGTGGCTAGAAAACGAGGCCAGACTTGGTTAAGTTTGTTAAGTTAGCAGTCCCAGGTGTGGTTGAGTGTGCTGTGCACACTGTTATGCTCCTGGCTGCTTTTGCTCGTGCTGTAAAAGATTCTCAGAGAGCTGAGAGGTTCCTTGGTGCTTCATTGCCTGGCACCATGTTTTACGCTCCTGTAGGACACTGTCCTGTCTGTGCATGGGGCCTGCTGCTGCTCAGGGGGCAGGAAGACTCCAGGGGGGCTGGGAACAGAAATGCCCACCCTCCCATCCTCCCAGGGGCACGTGTACAGGCTGCTTAAGCGCTGGCAGTTGGATAGTGTTGCTGCCATATGTGTGGCTGAAGCTCTGACATCTTCTGAAGCTTGTTGTCAAACTTCAATGCGCACCTTAACCTGGTGTGTGGGCTCTGTCACCAGCTGGCTTCGTTCTACACGACTGGCTAGGGCTCAGGAGTGTTCCGGAAATGCAGTATTAATTTTGCCAAGCACCATCATCTATTATGCCAAGGTATGTAATGTGGAATTAGACTGGCAAGCTGTGAATACCTTTAGTTAGATATCTGAAGACAATCACTTCCTTAACCTAGTCACTGTCCTCTCAACCCTTTCTTCCCTTCTTGCGTGCTCTGTGTTCACTCAGCCCTTCTCCCACCTGCACCTTGCACTCGGGTTTCCATTTGTCCAGTTCTCCAGCTCCACTCCATGCTCCATTTCTGGTTCAGTACATTGCTCGTGTTTTCTGTCCCTGGCTTGTTTCACAATGTGGCCACAGACAACCATCTCTCTGGCATCTCAGACGCTGCCTTTCCTTCCACTCCAGACGTTTGCTCTAGTGGTTCCCAAGAGTGCCAGTTTGGGTAAACTATATGGATGCTATTTTCTGCACAATTTAATTCTTTGGGGGAGCATCTCTGAAACCAGCCTTGCCAAGAGTCTGGGAAAATAAATGGGGCTATCTCCTGACTTTTCCATATCCTGCCCAAACTTTATCCCTTTTACTTTTTTGAAAGGATGTTTCCCTTTCTTTCATCTACTAACATGAGCGTTGGTCAGCGGAGAGATACTAGAAGCAGCAGTTGGACGATGCAATGCTCTTTGATAGTTCACAACAATAATACACGTTTTAAGTTTCCAAGTAAACTAGACAAACTGTGGTTGTTTAAACAGTGGTCATTTATGTTAAACAGCACACAAGGTAGTAATCTGAACAAGTCTTCAACACAAATTTCTTCTAAATGACACAAAAAGAGTCTTTCCTTAATATTTGAAAATGCACCAGCAATGTCCATTGTAGCATCAGCATGCCTTTCAAATTGATAGGTTAAATGTTAAAATAGCATAATTCCCTGATCTTTTTCTCAGTAGAAGGTAAGATCTGGTTCCAGCTGTGTCCTGCAGATCATCACTCAAAGACAACCTTTATACTACTATTAGTACGGAAGGCTAAGATTGCTTAGCTATTATTTATTCTTTCTAAGCATGCTCTTTAGCAGTGAACGAACAAGCAAATGCACAATCATCATCCAGTCATCATCTACAGTTTCTACACCATCACCAGAAGGTGGTGGTACCAGGTTTTTCATCTGGTTATAACTTCAACCTTAAAATCTGGTTATAACTTCAACCATAAAATGTGCTTTTTTTTTTTTTTTTTTTTTTTTTGAGAAGGGATTTTGGGGGCTTCAGCTTGAGAGGGAAAGTCGTAGCTCACATAACGCACTCAGATATTCTTCATTGTCAGGGTTACGTTCAATGGCTTTCTCATAGCACTCAATTGCTTCTCGGTTCTCACCATCTAGCTGGTGAATGAGTCCAAGTATACCAAAATCTACTTCATCTTCTAAACCTCTCCGAATTCTCTCTCCCAACAATTTTTTGAGGGCAGTTTTGCACATATATCTTTCATAAGAATCTCCTCCAATTTTCAGCCCTTCTTTGTAATATCTAATGGCTTCAGATTCTGATCTCTTACAATACTGATGAAAATATCCGTATCGGTAGTATAGTGATTGTTTTTCATCAGAAGTCAGATTATTTATCTGAAATGCTTTCTGAAATGTCTCTTCTGCTTCTTTATACTTCTTTGCTTTTGCATACATGACTGCTAAGTCAATATAGCCAGAACAAAATTTTGTTTTTTGGTCAATCACTGCTTTAAAATGAAAAATGCATTCTTGAGTGAGTTTTTCCACTTGATCTTGAGGTGGATTTCCTGCCCTTTCCAACTGCTTCAGCTTTGCTCTGTAACAGACTCCCATCTGGTGACGCAAAAAGATAGATTTTGGTGTCACTGCTAAGGCTCTTCTCAAAATCTCCAGTGCCTTGTCCACTTCTCCTTTCTTTCTATAAAATATGGCAGCATATCGCAGGAAATAAGGAAGATTGGGGGTTTTCTGCATTGCTTTTTCAATGTATCTCTCCCCTTCATCATCTTGACGTAACTCCCGAAGTTTTAATGCAAGTAGTGCCATAAGAAAAGTGTCCGTTTGATTCAGTTCCACTGCACGCTTCAGGATCTCCACAGTTGAGTTTGCTTCTTCATTTGTTCCATTAGAATGTTCTTCCAAACGATACACTGCTATTGCATAGCCAGCATTAAATTCTGGGTTGTTGGGTTCTTTGCTCAGAGCCTTTTCAAAGCACTCCTTTGCTCTCTCATAGTACTTTTTCCCAAACTTTAATAGTGCCCACCCTTGCTCAACATAGATTTCTGGAAGCTGAATCTTCAACTGAGCAGTACCTGAAAGTTTTTTGCAGCTGTTTTCCACTTGGCTTACATAAGCTTGAGCTTCTTCGTATCTGGCCATGTGGTAATAGATCCAGGCATAGTTTCCCCAGGTAACAAGACTTTTCATGTCGATTTCATTTGGATAATGTTTTTGAACAAATTCTTCAGCTTTCTGGAGATTTTCCAGGGCTTCCTTGTTTGAGTGCTTTAGGTGACATACATAAGAGAGTAGATTGTAATTTCTGAGATTTTCATAAAATCCAATATCAATCAGATCAATTATTGATTCCTCTAGGTAATCGAGATCTACATCCTCCTTCAGCAAAGTCCATGTAAAATAACATTCTAGCTGCAGCAGGGACTTCTTCAAGGAATTATTGGAAATGGTACTAGAAGAAATCAAAGAAAAGATTACTTACACTCAATTTACTTTTTGCTACTCATGTTTTTAAACTGGGCATGATGTACTTCAAAAGTAGGCAATACCTCACTTGGTGCCGCTAGTCAACAGTAGTTCAAGTAAGCCAAAGCTGTGGGGCGCCGTAAGTCTAGAGAGCTCAGCAGTTCTTTCAGTAATTCTCTTTGCCAGTGGAACTGAGGGCACCTCTTACACAGCCAAAGAGCTGGTGGTCTAGATGCCATAGAAGAGGGCTGGTCTCTAGTGTAAGGTTGGCACTCCCCTGAGCCTCAGAAATGTATTACCCTGCTTGGAAAGTTTGCTGAAGCCCACCTAAAAGAGGTAATCAAATAAAAATGGGATGCCCCCAGCTGCTCTTGTGTCTCTGGGCTTCTCCATGTGTGTGAGGATACAATATCAGGACCTTGGATGAGTCTGGCAGCAGCCAAGGCAGGGTATTTGTCGAGTTCCCCCATCTACCTGTCCCCATTTGTGGGTGTGCAGACAAGATTTTATCATGTTTATCACAGAGCTACGTGCACTGCTGTGCCGCTGCAATGTCACATTAAAAAAAAAAAAAAAAAAAAAAAAAAGACTTCGAAAGAGGAAGTGTCTTTTGGGAGAAAAAGGAGTGAGAGGAAAGACTGGAAAATTCTGAGGAGATAAGTCAAGGAGGAATTGGGAAGCAGGTATTGCTGGCTCTGGGACAAAGTGCAGGATGCTGGGGAAAACAAAACAACGTAAGTTCCCTCTGTCCTGGTTTCAGGTAGGACAGAGTTAATTTTCCTCCTGGTAGCTGGCAGGGTGTTATGTTTTGGATTAGGATGAGAAGAGCGCTGATAACATGCTGATGTTTTAATTGTTGTAGAGCAATGCTTACACCAAGCCAAGGACTTTTCAGCTTCTCGCTCTGTCCTGCTAGCGAGCAGGCTGGGGGTGCAGCAGGAGCTGGGAGGGGACAGACCCAGGACAGCTGACCCAAACTGGCCAAAGGGGTATTCCATACCATCTGACGTCATGCTGAACAATATATAGGGGTGGCTAGCCGGGGTGGGGGGGCCGGCTGCTCGGGGATAGGCTGGGCATCGGTCAACGGGTGGTGAGCAATTGCATTGTGCATCACTTATTTTGTACACATTATTACTATTATTATTATTATTATTATTATTATTATTATTGTTATTATTTTTCCTGTCTTAATAAACTGTCGTTATCTCAACTCACAGGCTTCACTTTCCTGTTTCTCTCCAAACCACCTGGAGTACTACAGATACTAGAGAAAATAGGTATTTATAAATGCTGTTAATGTCTGAGTTTGTCTTACTGACCTCTTTGCCGTTATTAAGTAATCTTCTCCAACTAAGTGATTCTTGATTGGTATCAACAACCGTTCTTAATTAAAAAACTCTGTAGGAAATTACATTTTTTCTGGGATGAAGGGGAAGTGAGAGCAAGTTCCTGCTGTGAGCACTACCTTGTTATAAACCTTTGTCCCCTGGGGAACACCAAGGAAGAACAGATACTGGCTGCCAAATCAGCAAAAATAGTCCAAGAATAGCTTGAAGCATTTAAGTAGTCCCCTTCAAATCAAAATTGAAATGTATTGTTCAAATTGTGGCACTAAGGAGCATGACCTAGTGATGGGACTTGGTACGTCAGGTTGATGGCTTCACTTGATGACCTTGAAGGTCCTTCCCAACCTACATGATTCTGTGAAAATGAAATAAGTGATTATGCATTACCTGTTGTTTTGTTGCCTCAGCTGAGAACACAGAAAATTTCCATGGATGAAAACAACAGTGGAGAGTAATTTCATGAAAAGACATTTGTTGGAAATGAATGTCCCCCAAAAGGATTTGTGATGCAGATTAAATGCAGTTTAGCTTAGTTCAATACTTAGTTTGTGAGTGCAATTTCCTAGGTTCTCATAAACATCCTGGTTCTGCCCTATTTGAGTGTCTGTGTGCACGACAGTCCTCAGCAAATGTTATCACTTTTCTTTTGCTTCAGACTGCAATCCAGAACTGTTTGCTGGTCCTCGCAGCGGTAGAGAAAAGAAAGTAAATTCTCAGCTGCATCAGTGCCAACCACCCTTTTGGCTGGTCAGCGGCTGCTACTGCAGCCTGCATTTCATCCATGAACTGCCTGCACACAGCGTTCCTGATTGTCAGTTCCAAAAAAGCAATAACATTACAGCATCCAATGGAATCCTCATTTAATTTTCATTCCTCCAATAAATATTCTATAAAATATTTTCTGATGCTTGAGTTCTCCAAGTCCCTTACTGCTTTCTGTTATGCATATTATAAACTTACATTCCCATAGCATAAGAGCACAGCAAAAAAGCAGCATTCAGAGGCTACGTTGCTCTCTTACCTCATGTTCTTCCTTCTTTTTCCTTGCTTTCCTTTCTCTACCTGTTTGAAGGTAGCTTGGAAGCCAAAGTGCTCACTGTTGTTGTGACTTGCCTTTTATGTGCTCCAGCCCTTGTGTTGTGTGACTGAAATAACAGGAACCAGAAAGTGAAACCAAGTTCTCTCTCTGAATCTGCAGGAGGAAGTGCAACTACTGCCAGCTGGGGAATAGAAACTTAGGAGTCACTCAGCAGCTTTTATCATCTTGGATTTATGGCATTGCTATTCCTAAAGATTAATGAATGACAGCGGACTGGAAAGGCAGCGTGGGGACACAACTGCTGGAAGCACAGCATTTGTTTCTGTCCCAGGAGGTTTGAAATGGAGCAATCGTCATTCTTTTGAAAGTCCTTATATTGAAGTGAGAATCGTTTATCAAATCTGTTTTGGAGAGGGAGGCATCTAAGAAATTGAGCCTTGAAAACCTGTGTGAAAACTGCGTTGGAAAAGTAAAGCCCCTTCTGTGGAAAAAAAAAAAATTAAACACTTCTGCCAGCTTGGACACTTTCTCCCCTGAAAAACGAAGGTGTCTGTGCTATTATATGGTGAATATATTTTTATATTGCCACACTTCCTTGTCTGAGAGTGTTGTCCAAATGCTTCCTGAACTCCGGCAGGCTCAGGGCCATGACCACTGCCCTGGGGAGCCTGTCCCAGTGCCTGACCACCCTCTGGGTGCAGAACCTTTCCCTACCACCCAGCCTGACCCTCCCCTGTCCCAGCTCCATGCTGTTCCCTCGGGTCCTGTCGCTGTCCCCAGAGAGCAGAGCTCAGCGCCTGCCCCTCCGCTCCCCTCGTGAGGGAGCTGCAGGCCACCATGAAGCCTCCCCCTGGCCTGCTCTGCTGTGGGCTGAACAAACCAAGGGACCTCAGCTGCTCCTCATACATGCCGCTATGGACCCTTCCCCATCTTTGTAGCCCTCCTTTGGATGCTCTCTAATAGTTTTATGTCCCTATATTGTGGTGCTCGAGGTGAACCACAGCAGAGCAGGACAATCCCTTCCCTCGGCTGGCTAGCCAAGCTGCACCTGAAGCACCCCAGGATACAGCTGGCCCTTGTGGCTGCAGGGCACGCTGGTGACTCCTGTTCAACTTTCTGTCAACCAGAACCCCTAGATCTTTTTTCAAAGGGATGCTCTCAAGCCCCTTGTCCCCCAGTCTATATAGCCAGGGTTGCTCTGTCCCAAATGCAGAATCCAGCACTTGCTCTTGTTACCTTTCATGTGGTTAGTGATTGCCCATCCCAGTAATTTGTGTTTGCAGATTTCACTAAAGTGGGAAATCTTAGTATACAGTTGAGTCCTGCATCCAGACTGTTCATAAAAACACTGAAGAGAATCGGCCCTAAAATGGAGCCCTTTGGAACCCCACTAGTGACTGGATGCCAGCATGATGTGACCCCATTTACTAGAACCCTTTGAGCCTGACCTGTCATCCAATTGTGTTATCACATTATGTATTTATCTAGCTCTATGCTGGATATTTTGTCCAGAAGGATACTGTGAGAAACAGTATCAAAGGCTTTGATGAAATCCAGAAAGATCATATCAACTGGCTTCCTTTGGTCAACTAGGTAGTTGACCTTGTCATAAAAGGAAATTAAGTTTATTAAACAGAACTTTCCCCTTGTGAACTTGTGTTGGCTGTGACCAATGACTGCATTGTGTTTGAAGTGTTTTTCAATAATGCGCAGAATAATCTTCTCCATAATTTTACCAGGCACTGAAGGGAGACTGACAGGCCTGTAGTTGCCAGGGTCTTGTAGTTGCCAGGGTTCTTGCCCTTTTTGAATACTGGGACAATATTTGTCAACTTCCAGTCAGCTAGGACCTCTCCAGATTCCCAAGACCCTTGAAAAATAATTGAGAGAGGTCTTTCAATGCCATCAGCCAGCAATTTGAGTCCCCGGGCATGAATCCCATCAGTCCCCATAGACGCATGTGTTTCCAGGTGGAGCAGCAAATCCTGCACAAGGTTGGAGTTGGCTGTGAGTTTATCATTCCCCCAAGTCAAGGTCCTCCCACTCAGGGTTCCAGGGGTCCCAGGGCCCTTCACTGGCATTGGAGACAGAGGCAAAGAAGGCATTAAATGTCTCTGCTTTGCCTATGTCCCTATTTGTGAGGTGACCATCCTCATCAAGTAACAGACCAATGTTATCTCTGGTCCTCCTTTTGCCGTTAACATACTTTAAAAAGCCCTTTTTGTTGTCCTACACACTACTGGCCAGCTTCAACTGTAATTGAGCTTTGTGCACAATTTTTTTCCCTACAATGGTGAATAGTATCTCAGTAGACCTCCCATGTCACTCGACCTTTCTTTCAGTGGCCATAGGTTTTCTTTTTCTGCCTAAGCTCTAGGAGATCCCTGCTCAGACAAGCTAACTTTCTGCCTCACCTGCTTGACTTCAGACATTTTGGAATTGCCTGCTCCAGTGCTTTTAAGAGGTGGTACTTAAAAAGTGACCAGCACTGATGGACCCTGATGGCCTTTAAAAATGGAATCCCAGGGGACCTTACTAATTAGTTGCCTGAGCAGCCTGAAATCTTTCATGCGCTCCAGCCTTAGTGCAATCCATTAGTTAGATTACGTGAACCAGAGAGTGAAAACAAGCTTCTCAATCTGGCAGAGGAGCTGCAAATACTGCCTGCTGGGAAATAGAGACTTAGGAGTCACTCATCATCTTTTATCATCTTGGCTTTATGTCATGCACTAAATTGTGTTGTAGAGCTCGTGGCAACAGCTGCTAACAACTCAGAGCACTGACTTTGCTTAAATCCAAAGGCAACCGTGATAAGGAGACTATTTCAGGCTAGTATAACTTGACCTGGTTATTGTGCATAGGCTGAGTATTGGGGTCATTGCTCCTCCCGCCTCTGATGGTGAATATATGCACAGTTTTCCCCTGTGCTTTAGACACCTGTTTTACCCATGTGGTGTCATCCATGTAACATTCACGTAACATCATCCTATGCTTGCCCTCCTCTATGCCACATCCTTTGCCTCCACATCTCAAGGGATCTGCTATTGTGCTAGGCCTGTACTTCTCCATGCTGTCATTGTGCTAGCATCCTCAATAGCTCACACTACCATGAGCAACTGCTTGCTCTCTCCCAAAAGAGCATGCTGCTGCTCTCTCCCAAAAACTACAGTTGTACCACACAAAGAAACATCATAGGACCTATCTCCATTCTTGAATTCATTCCAGTTTAAAATGTGAGCCAAAAATAAAGACATATTTTTGATATACTGTCTACTGTCCTTTCATATTGATATTTGTGGTATTTGAGTCCTCCCATTTTGTGAGAAAAAGGTTATAAAAAATACTCCCAGGGGTACCTCGTGAGACTTTTCATGGCTCCTGGTACACATAATCTGCCTTTATGCCTGCAGCTTGGCCAGGAGATGGCTCTGCCTGACCAGCTGTGTTGAGCATGAGGGCACGTGGTGCACTCAGCAGCCTGCAGGAAAGGCAGCACTTTAGTGGGTCCGATAGGACAGCAGCAGGGTTCAGCCCCAGCCGAGATCCAGCAGGCAGTGAAGCTGTGGTCAAGCTTGTCCTTTCACTGTCAGCCTGCCCCAGGTGCAGGTTTTGCCTGCCAACTGGATTATGCTGCAGGTCTGGTGGGAATATGACAGCTTTTTATTGGAACTAAAACAAATGAATCAGAATCGTCATAGACTAAAGGTGCTAAATTAAAGTATATGCACTATAAAAGGAAGTTTTATTAATATTCCATTGTAATGCATCTTTTTCTATCCCTTAGGATTAACTTCAGGATGGCTGGAAGAACAGAGCAATTCTATTCCCACAGTACTGGCAATCCATAAACAGGAGTGTTGGTACACTTGTCCTGGAGATGTGTCTTCCTGCAGCAGCTGTAGGTCACGCTATCTGTGGCACTAAGTGGGAAAGTGGGAAAAGAGCTTGAGCACAGAAGGTTATCTGGAGTTTGAAAAGGTGCAAATAAGATGGTGATAAAGCAGAAAACACAGATAAACCAAGCTTTGACATCTTGGTTAGAAAGGGAGATAGTGATCTAATTGGTAATTATATGATCTCCTCGTCAAGTTGGGAAACTGTCCGTGCTGAAGCTTTTTTGTTAGATTCTGATAGTACCTTTGATAAGCTTAGTCCATGTATCAACAATGCTATGTAAATAGAAAATGGCCTAGAGCTTCCATGTTTGGAAGCACAATGCACAGAAATGCTGATTCTTGCTTCAATATCTGCACCAAATGACTTTGCTAAGAGTGAGCATGACGTTGCAAATTAAGTTGTCAAAAACTGGAAATTGAGAGCAACCAAGCAATATAGAGAGCTACGGGGATGTGAAACTGCAATCTTAAGTGTCCAAAAGCATGTGCAGATATAGTCCACATGTGCAGAGGGGAATCAGTCCAAAACTGCCTGTGAAATATCTGTGCACCCTGTACAATGCAGGAATTTTCCATCTGGAATGCAAAAATTTGCCCTAATGGTTTGTATTTTTACAGATTTAGTTACATCTATGTGCTTCAGTTTGACACAAATGCTTGTTGAATAAAGTAAGTGCAGAAACCGCTTGAACTAAAGTAAAGGTAGGAGAATATATGCAATGTCTTTCTGCAGCTGTCTTTTTAACTCTTTTGGCACAACACACACAAAAAAATCAGAAATATTTCTACAGTTCTGCTACTTTGGCTTCAAGGAAAGCTACAGAAGTTTTGATGAGAGCTGCATCTTTCAGTGAGAGCTGCATTGTTCAGCAGCAAATGCAAGAGATTCTTGGAAAACACATGCAGAAATGGGCTGGAAAGAACAACTGTGTTCCTATTTTTCATATTGCTTATTTTAATGTTCTGTACATATACAAGAATAGGGAGTGTCTTTAAAAATATCTACTCATTGTAGAGAGAAAACTCATGTCTGTATGTTTCCTTGCAGTTGAAATGGATACCTGCTGTGAAAGAATTCTCCCCCAGTGTAATTGGCTCAGCCAAATAATTGCCTGAGCTGCGGTGTTCATTATTAAAATCATGTGTATGAAGTGTGACATTGTAAACATTTGTATTGCTTTAAATATCTAGTTTCAGTTTAGCCGAGTTTAGCATGCCATTACTATGTCTGAGAGCAGCACTTGTGGCATTTTATAATTTAGGTTTTCCTCTGGAGGGAAGAGTACCCTGTAATTAATTTTGCAGAAAACCCAGGTGAATCACTGAGCAAAATTTTTGCTACCCAACTTCTTTAAAACAAAACATGACCCTAAGAAATGAGATCTAGGAATCCAAAGGGTTGCAGAACATCACTTTCACTGAGTGCACAGGACACCTTGACATATCAAAACAAGCGGATGCTATCGTGCTGAAGGGCCTGAGATAGCTCTTCTCTTCTAACATATTTCCCCAAAGGCAGTTCATTTGTGGTCTTATCACTTTCATTGTTGAGAAAGATGAAATAAAAGCATATAAACTTTTTAAAAGAGCCTTTGAGACTCCACATTAGTATTACTTTGTGGTATTCTGTTTCTACATGTCAGACATTTTACACTTGCACTTTTTATCTGACAGTTTACCCTGTAAACTAACTGAATTCCAAAACATCCCTGTAAAGCAGGAAAATCATATTTATAAAGATATCCACAGGTGTGGTGGGAGTAAAGGGGATGTGTAACTGATCCCATAAAGCTGTGAACTTCCAGTTCCAAAGGCACAGGTCTCCAGGTGTCCATCACTGGAGAGACAGACAGAGGGAGATGGAAACATATCATGTTGAACCGGAGGTAATGATTCCCTCAGACTTAAATCCTACAGAGGTGCCTAAACTGCAGTCATTACTGGTACTGCAGTTCACAAAGATACATCCAAGCCCAAGTTTTAACCTCATTAAGTAAAAATGAGACATTTATCAGTTTGCTGGGTAGAAGAACTTTATCCTTTCTCATGGAAAGCCACAGAACTACTGCTCTCAAACCGACGTGCTGACTGAGTTAGCTCTGCATTTTCTTTTTCCTGCACATGGAGCGCACACAGGAGCATCACAAGTGCATGCAGTGTGGGGGGACCTGGCCTCCTATGTGGTGTTGCGTGACCCCACGTAGAGCTTGTACAGCAGGAAAAGGACCAACATACAGGACTGTGGAGAGCCTGATTGCCTAGCGGTGTCAAACAGTCTTGTTCACAGTCTTGTTAAAAAGCGTGCTCTCCAGCTGCTTAGCTACACCCAGGCCCTGCGGCCCTGCCTTGCCATACAAACTTTTCTGCCTCGCAGCCCCTCCAATTCATCACTAGCTGTGACCTCACAACTTGGGAGAAGAAAACTGAGGATGATGTTAAGGAGAGTGACTTCTGAAAATGAAAACATCTATGAAAGTCTTAATGCTCTAGAAAAAAAAAAAAAAAGTTTATTTTCTTGACATATTACTGCCCTACTATTGTGTATTTCAGGTTTCGGCATTATTCTGAGGATATTACTGTGTACCAAGTAATATGAATATTTATATTTCAGGATTGAATTTGGTCCAAGTTTTTGCAAGCATGGCCACACATTGCCTGACACAGGCACTCTGCTCTGTGAAACCGTAGATTATCAAGCACAGTGCCAACTAACTGCCTCGGAGCGTGGGCACAGACCAGGTTCGTGGGAAGATGTGGTGGCAGCACTGCTGGAACTGTGCACCTGCATGTAATTTAAGCCTGTTTGTATTAGATTTGATGTACTTAGTTTATGCTCAACAATGATGGATAGATGATTTCTTTTTGTGTGAGAACACTGCTCGTTGACAACGTCTCATAGTCCTCAGGAATGACCCGCTCGCCCTTCGTGGCGCTCAGTGCGGTTACGCCCAGGCTCTGAGGGGGCAATCGGTGCAGCAAGCAGAACCGTGAGGACTAGTATCTCAGTCAGATGACGAGCAGGTGCTGGAGCGCAGGAAACAAAAACAAGGGGCCAAAACACTGAGAAACGGCGCTCGGCGGGGCGGGTCAGGCTGCCGGCCGCTGCCGCCGCCGATAGGCCGCGCCGCATCGCCTGAGCGCCGCCGCCACCCAGCGCCCTCCTCCCGCCGCGCTCCGCCGGCCGGGGAGCGGGGGGCCGCGGGGGGCCGCGGCCGGGCGGAGAGGGCCGGCGGCGGGGCTGCGGGACGCGGCGGGGGCAGCGCCCTGCCCGCCGGGCTCGGCCGCGCTCCCTCAGCCCCTCGGGGCCGGACGACGCCCGTCAGGAGGGCGGCCGCCCCCGCCCCGTCACGCGGTGCCGTGCCGGCCGCGGGGCTCGGCGGAGGCGGAACATAAGCCGGCGGCAGGAGAGCCGTGCTCCGCTCCGCTCAGCTCCGAGCCGTGCCGAGCCGTGCCAGGCCAGGATGCGGGGCTTGGTGCTCGCCGCCCTCCTCCTCCACAGCGCCGTCGTTTGGGGCGCGTTCGCCGGCGGGCGGAGAAACGTGGACCCCGAGACCAACATGAACATCGTGAGTCGCTGGGGGGCACGGGGAGCCCGGCGGTGCCAGAGCCGGGCCTGACGGGGTGTTTAATGTCATCTAGAGCACGTTTGGGGGCTTTAAACTGGTCAGTCAGCCTCAGGTTAATGGAATTTAGTCTTAAAATCGCTTTGGAATGTTGATGTCACTGTTAACTATTGAAGATTTGGCTTAGAAAAATAGCGTGGTTTGTGTAAGTGCCCCTCTCTTCCTTGCCCGGCAGCCTGCCAGTAGAATTCTGGTCGTGTCTTGCATTTCTGACATTTTCTCAAAGCATAACTGGAGTCAAAAACAAATAGCAAGTTCACTGGCCTAGTGGAGTTACAGATGGAAGAAGTGAAATTAACATAAAGCTTGAGACATAAGAGATGGGGGATGCATCTGTCAATGAAATTATAGTATTAAAACAAGTGTGGTGGTTTTATTATTTTCTCCTTTGGCTTGTCAGGAAGTTCAGTTAAAAGCTGTGCAATACACGTAAAATTTTTAGGAGAACGGTGAGTAAGAAATGGCACATGAAACTGCAGGTGTAGGCGGCAATATCAGTAGCTCATGCATGTGAGGATTGTGATCTTAGTGTTTTAAAGCAGCTCTGTTAGTGGGTTTGTTTCAGCACATTGCCTAAATGTTACACAGAGGACATGATGACACTAATTCAGCCATAAATTTTGTGTATAAATCTGAAATGTCTTTGAGGAAGTCTTCTCCTTCAGAAGAGAGAAGAACTCTGCATGGAATCATAGAACCACGCAATACCCTGAATTGGAAGGGACCCACAAGGATCACAGAGTTCAACTCCTGGCTTCGCACACGACCACCCAAAAATCAGGCTGTGTGTCTGAGAGCATTGTCCAAGTGCTTCTGGAGCTCTGGCAGATTTGGTGCTGTGACTACTGCCCTGGGGAGCCTGTTCCAGTGCCCAGACAGGGTTATTCCCTCCTTCTCATCCCTCAATATGCCACTGTGACACCAAATGTTGTGAGCACTTGGTTGTTATTGGAAGATACTAGTTTTCTTGGGAACAAATTTCATTTTTTGCCTACCGTTTCTGTCTCAGTGTTTTGTCCTGTCACCATAATCTCCTTTTCAACTTTGCAATCTCCTTTATCATTGGAAGTGGCGCTCAGGTAACTAACCTGACAGATATGGATGGGGACAGGTTAGGGAGTTCTCCTAGGTTAAAGTTTGTGCTCTGACTAGTTCCTATCCAGGGTAAATTGCAGGAGAGAACCTCTCTGCATTGAATAGATGGATGGTTATGGCACATTCCTACCACATCCTTTGATTTCACTTTGCTGTCTGTGAAAGGAACGCAGAGTACTTTGAACATGTTAATGAGTGAAGGAGGCTGAGAGTCTGACTTCAAGGTGGTTTCTTTTCTTTCTTCAGAGTCAAATTATTATCTTCAGAGGATATCCTAGTGAGGAGTATGAAGTGACAACAGAAGATGGCTATATCCTTTCCATTAACAGAATTCCTTATGGAAGAAAAGGTCGAGGGTGGAGCAAAGGTAAGGTTGATTTCTGCTTGGAAAAATGGAAAGTCATGAAAAAGCTCTCCTTCATTTACAGAATTTCTGTTCCTATAATAACCCAGAAAAATTAAAGATTATAACTTGTGCAGTTAGGTGACTGGTGAGTGTTATGACCAGAATAATACAGGCACATGTAGAGTGACTTGAGTAAAAGAAGAGAGAAGGAGTTAGAAAGCTATATTTTTCTAGTGCTCCCATTTTGTGACATTAATACACACCCCTTAGTGTTTGATTTTGTTTGCAGGGCTGAGAGGCCTCAAATTTCTAGTAAGTGCAAAATAAGGGTTAAGATTTTTTTTTTTAAAGTAACAAAGTATCTTAAAAAGAGATTGACTATACCATTGTTGCACTGTTTCAAAACGTATTTAAATATACCTTTTCATTAAAAAAGAAGTTTGTTTAAAATGCCTGAGAGCTTTCAGAAGTAAGGGCAGTTAGTATGCCTCTTTTCATGAAATATAAGTAAACTGTAGGAGTTCTCACTGGAATGTTCACAAAATAATTACTGCCTGATTTCTGGGAAAAAAAAATTACTTTGTTAATTACAACCTTTGAAGTTGCCCTTGCAGTAAGTTACAAGCTAGAGCAATGCTGTCTACTGTTGTGGTGTCATTTTGTACACAGTACGCAGCTGGTTAAATAGATAAAATACTATAATAAGAGAAAACCCCCTGAGAGCATCTTGAGGACAATACTTTTAAAAATATATTGCAAACTAGGATATGTAACAGGTTGTTGGCAGCAGTCAGCCCAGATGAGGTTGTTTTATGTCTGTGATTTGATGGGGGAACTGGGAGGGGAATTGGCATATGCCACCAGACCACTGTCACAAGCTGTAGGAAATACTGAAATAGATGACGTAAAACCATGGAAGGGATGCAGGGGGGTGTTCAGGTGTTGAGGTGGCAGAGGGGAAGTGTAAAGGGAATGTATGCTGAGACTTACAGGCATGATACAGGCAAAGGTTTTTGCAAGGACTGAAGGATGGAATGCTTTAAAAATGAGATAAATGTATTTGGAAGAAGAGAGATGGATGGCCTTTGGCTTGCTGTCGTCTTGCACTGCATACAGAAATAGCAGTACATCTGAACAGCAGTCGCGGAATTTGGTATCATGTCACCACCCATTATAAAAGATCTTACCAACAATTCCGTGCACGC
This sequence comes from Cygnus atratus, assembly GCF_013377495.2. Classification (NCBI taxonomy): domain Eukaryota; kingdom Metazoa; phylum Chordata; class Aves; order Anseriformes; family Anatidae; genus Cygnus; species Cygnus atratus. The sequence continues at coordinate 18,137,281 of NC_066368.1, forward strand.
AACAGCAGCCAGTTTGCATAGGAGCTGTACATGTCCTAAAGACTACCTCAGAACCTTTGAGAGGTAAAAACATGGCACTCAAGGCTATGCCCTATAGCCTTGGGTGCGAACAAGACCCGTGGAAAAATCCTCTCTGCCAAAGGCCAAGCAGCAATCTTTCCGACCTTAACTATTGGTTTGGCATGAGCGAGGGTGTTTGCACTACATGCTGCCACTCACAAGGTTGGTGTGTAAAGATCAGTGCATGGACAAGGCCAGTCAAATCTGGCAGGTGTCTTTGTCCTTAAAAATTTCAGAGAAGCCACAGGAAAAAGGCTGCCTTTGAACATGCTGATTTTGTCAAATCCTTCATCTATGACATAAGCAAACAGAAGTTTCCTGACTTGTGGGAATTCTCCACATTCCCCTTGCCACACCCTCGACCCCAAGTTCATGTTTTGCAAAGTGCTTTAATTTTAAAAACAAGGATTACTGAGCACATTTGGGGAAGTATGATGTCCTAGAAGAATGAAGATTTCAAAGTTCATGTTGATCTTAAGTTTTTATAGACTTGGTATCTTTTCCCAGAAAGATACCAATGTTGTGTTACTGCTGACTTAGCGTATGTATGCCATAATTCTTTTGCAATACCTGCTTAATGTGAATAGGATCCCTTGGAGTTACGTATCACATGATGTTTTGGAACAAGACCTATAGTTCCTCAGCTCAAAAAAATGGAAAAATGACTGTAGATCCTAAAAGCAAAAAATCAGTGACTTTCTCATTTTTAGTAGGAATTAGTTTTAACTGTCTTAATGAAAGATGTTGATGAAACACTAAATGAGAACATGATGGTAAGAATGAAAGGGATTAAATTTGGAAATATATTTTCCATTTAGATCTGGGTTGTGTGTGATGAGAACAAAATATTGTATACACGAAAGGGTGGTTTAAGTCCTTACCCTCTTCGTTTGCTTTAGGTTTTTTTTGGATTAGAGGTGATACAAAATTGTTATTGTCCAAGTCAGTTTGTCCTGTGATGGTACAAGTCATGTGCTTGGTGAAGTGAAAAGGGAACTGGCAGAAATTCAGAAATTGGTGGCGAATAGGAGGACAGTTAAAGCATTAAAGGATTTAAACAGTTTCTTCTTTTTGTGTTACAAAACACGCGAGTAGTGGTTTGAGGAGAGCTGCTTCTTCAGAAAATAAGAAGTTGGTTGGCCTGAGTTTAGTAAAAGGGAATAAAGTATAAAGCAAAAGTGATCATTACAGAAAACAAATTTAATGTTAGGCTCAAAAATCACGCACTCTGTTCATAAAGCAATGCCACAGTTCATAAATGTTCATAAATCAATGTTCATAAAGCAATTACCACAGTGCACTAAACAATAGTGTTGAATTATACTGTCTCTTGTGCTAGTCTGACACTGCCAGAAACTTGCTGCGATTCCATGGACAGTGCACTACAATTTTATTTTTTTATTTTTTAACAAAATGGGAAAAGCAGGCACCAAAAAGTTTCATTGTCACAGCTATAAAGGCTGCCAGCAGGGAGGAATCTTGTTAATTTGGATTTATGGAACCCACAGCAAACTCTTATGGCCATGACATAGAATACAGGGTCTAGTTGTGATTTGGATGTTTTTGCTGAAAGATCTAAGTCCACGTTAGTAAACTGACTCAATGTTTTCTCCGTTGAAATTGTAGTAGAATGATCCCTCATTGGAAAAGGTAAATTCCTGAGTAATTTCTGTCATTGAGCTAAAATTATCACGTATCAGATTTCAGTTATTAATGCGGGGAAAATGTCACCTTTGATACTGCGTGATCTCAAGGTAGGTCTTTAGAATTTTTGAAGTTCATTTTCCTCCTGAAGGATTAGATGTCATTTTATTTTCCTTCAGCAGGAGCCTTGCATTTTTTAATCTGTATTCCAAATAAAGGTTTCATTTCTCTTTTTGCAGTAGGAGAGTCAGGAGAGAACCTTCCTAAATTTCATGTGGGTCTTCACTGCAGTTCTTTTAACTACTTAAGCCAAGGGAAGAAAGGCCTTTAGAACATGGGGTTCCTTGTTGTCTATCCACGCTGCTTTTCAGGTTCTGCCAGAGCTTTGCTAACAGAATGGCGTTGGATAGAGATAACGTTGGTACTGCTAACCTTAGTAGATTAAATCAAGTAGATTAGATATTCAAATCTGAAGCAGACATAACTCACCTGAATTTCTCTCAGGCGTTCAATTCCAGATGAACAGGAAGCTATAATAAATGCGTTGTTTTTCAGGTCCAAGGCCTGCTGTGTTTCTGCAGCACGGTTTACTTGCCGATGGCAGCAACTGGATCACAAACTTGGATTACAATAGCCTTGGCTTTATGCTGGCAGACGCTGGCTATGATGTATGGCTGGGAAACAGCAGAGGGAACACCTGGTCCAGGAAGCACATACACTTCACAGTGAAGCAAGAAGAATTCTGGGTTTTCAGGTATCCTCATCTTTGTAGGGAAACTTCACGTGCTGTTTGTGAGCAGGCTTCTGTTCCTGTCTTTGCCCATCATCTCAGTTCAGTCACGATGTGAATGTACAAGATACTTTCTGGTTACGTGTGCTGTCACATACGTAGGGGTAGCAAAGGGGAGTTTTATAGTCAGTATGGTGTCCTGAGACAGCTTTCATAGATGGTCAGTAGAACAGTAATTGCTTTCAGCAGTGCTTGGTGTGTCGACTTAATCACCAGGGTGTACTGCTTCATCCAAAGGCAGTTGTGCTTTATGTCCAGACAAGTGATCTTCAGTGCAATAAAGTTCCATGCAGCTGTAACACACTGATAATTTTATCTTTTGCTTTGTAGCTTTGATGAAATGGCTAAATATGACATTCCAGCCTCAGTGGACTTCATTTTGAAGAAAACTGGCCAGGAACAAGTATTTTACGTTGGCCATTCCCAGGGCACCACCATGGGTATGTGAAGAGATGCGTTCATTAGAACATGCTGTAGTTGAAATGGTATCAAGTTCTACATGTGTGGGTTAATGATGAAAAGAATAGAACTTCAGAAATCTACTGCTTCTGTTTTTCAGCTGCTTTCTGAAATATATTCATCAACATTAAAAATAAAAGAATTAACTTTTCTGTGCTTGCTTAAAGTGGGAAGCTATTGAAATGAAAAACTGAAGTCACAGGTAGCTGTCAGTAGAGTTTCTGTGAAATACTTTGAGCTACACATAATAATCTAGAATCATTCTGTATGCGTAGAATAGAAATTGTCATTTACTATATGTAAGGTCTGCATCGGGTGCTTTTAGACCTGCAAACAGAAAGAACAAGAATAGCGTTGGATTAGTTAGCATGGGCTTGTTTTTCAGAAGAAAATAAATCCTCCTGATATGCCTAGTTTAATTTGTGTTCTGTAGTAACTAGATTAATTTGAAATATCTAAACTGGTCCTAGAGACAACAGTCAATCTATTAATCTAAAAATCATTTTGCACACAACATCTTAAATTTTGTAGAATCGCCAAATAAAATTCTCATATATCTTGCCTCAGTGATGGGGTTTGCTAATTATTCTCATATTGTTCACAGCTTTCATTGCTTTTTCAACTTTGCCACAGCTGGCTAAGAAAATCAAAATGTTCTTTGCCTTGGCACCAGTAGCTACAGTCAAGTTTGCTACTAGCCCTCTGACAAAACTGGGAGCGTTTCCTGAGCTGCTTCTCAAGGTTTGTGTTTGAATGTATAAATTTTAAGGCGAATGAAGGGCGTCCCTCTCTGGTTGAAAACAGCGTAGCAAATAATGGTAATAGCTGTGGATTAGAGATTAACATGTCCCACAAGAACGCTGGGCCAGTTTTTCCAGCATAATGCTATGGAAGTCAGCAGTGGTTTCTCTGGTTTTACTACTGTCTAATGAGACAATTTGCATCCGTGTAAAGTAGTACTTTACAAGCACAACTTAATAGGTGGAATAAAGTTATGTTTTTTCAGTTACAAATTTCTAGAATTCAGGCTACAGAAATCACACAATTACTTAAATAGTTGGTCTGTTTTAGAAGAGTCATGTGTTAGCTTTATATAGAATTCTTTTTGAATTGTCGTGAACTTTAACAGATTTATTTCAGATTTATTTTTATTTAATATTGGAAGAGGATCCACCAGAGTGTGATTAAGTGCAGCAGCTTTATTTAGATGCTATGAATCATTCTCCGAATGAGTTTACCTTTCACCATTATTAACCGCAAGGGGAACGTAGGCAGATTGGCAGGCTGCAGTAAGTGCCTGGAGTCAGACATTGTGAACATCCTGCTGTGTGTCACTTATAACACTAGCATTTCTTTACACCACCCACGGAGCTTTCCACACAGACCTGTTTGTCCTAAGAGATAAACCCTTCCCTGATGTACCTTGTACAGATTTAATGCATGTCCTTGTGCGTTATTTGTTCCCCTCTCCAAAGGGAGTTAACAGAAAAGTGGTGCTAACAATTGTGATCTCCTGTTGCTCGTGTAATGAGCTTTGTCTGAGGAGGATGGTAGCTGATCAGTGCCTTCTGCGGATGGTCATGTTGTGCCGGGGAACTTGATTCTCACGATGACTTGCAAAAAAACTGCAGTGTACAAGTGCATGACAGCCTGGGGGTCAGTCATATCCTTGAAGAGCTGTCACTTTCTACGGAAGTGCTCAGTCGGCTGTTTTCAAATCCTTGGCTGTTTTTAAAAATACCCACCAAAAGGAAGTGGCCACCACAGCTCATGCATCTGGTTTTTCTTCCATGGTTTGAAGAGAGGAAGTTGCAAGTACAGAGCCATTTAACAGCAGATGCAGCTTAGAATATTTTAACCTTAAACAATTCTGATGACAAGAAGCTCTACAGTACTCCTATAAAATACTGAATTTAAAACTGAGATTAGCTTTGAAATTCTTGAGTGATTGCCCCAGTTCCCACATACTTTTTGTGGGCGGTAATTGACTGCATCATTTGTAGCAGAAGCACTAACCCTGACCTTCCCATTGGACTGTAAACAAAGGTTGATAAGGAAATACGTCATATGAAAATAACTTACCTATCACCACTGCAAATGGAAGTAACTACCTTAAGAATGCTGTGGTATGAAAAGTAAAACCAGGTGATTCTATGCAATTACATGTTTGTCCTGTGTGTCTGTTATTTTGCAGGACATGTTTGGAAAGAAACAATTCCTTCCTCAGAATTTTTGGCTGAAGTGGCTTGCTACCCACGTTTGCACCCACAGAATACTCGATGACCTTTGTGGCAACATATTCTTTCTTCTGTGTGGCTTTAATGAGAGAAACTTGAATATGGTGTGTTTTGGTGACTTTGATAGTTAAGTTATTGTGAACCCTTAATGCAGTATTGGCTGTATGATTGTACTGATGGTTCTTTATATGTAATTAGAAAAAAAAAAAAAAAAGCCTTCATTGTACTGAGTTAGGATGAATATCTTTCCTTGATGTAGATGTAGTTGCCCAGTTGGAATGGATAGAATTAACCTTGGAAAAAGGTACTAGAAAACTAAAATTAATTTAGATCTGTTGGAGCAGTGTTTTCTGCGACTGTCAACAGAACTGTTGAAGTTTTTTGGTCTCTTGGTGGGCATATAAAATCGCTTTCTCTGGGAGCAGCTTCTGTCCCTGCTGCTTTCTCTGGGAGCAGCTTCTGTCCCTGCTGATACCTTTATCTGTGGTCCTAGTTCGAGAGGACTCGTCCATAGCATTTGTTCTGTTGTCTAAAAGCTAGTTAACAGCAATTGGCATGAGACTGCTTTTTTTTTTTAATGATGATGCTTAGTGTTTCTACGTCCTTGAAATCAGTAAAGCTGGTATCAGCTTACCCACAGGTGGAAGAAGGCTGAGGATTTTTTTAATTGCAGTGAGATGGAATTAGCATTTTTTTTAACTATTCACTGTGTGCAAAAAAAAATATATGTATATATTTTACATCAATGTGATAGTACTTTTTCTAATATATTTTTTCTTGCCCAGCACGTAGAGTTTTCATGGTTTTGTGTATCTTTTTTTTTTTTTTTTCTGTCAGGATTTAAGTTTCCCCTGGGTATCATGTACTTTTAAAGTCAGGGTGTATGAAGTTTTGAATCACTGTGAACTGACAACTTCTAGTTTAGATGTAGAGTAGGGTCTAGGTTTCTGTGGAGGTCCATCTAAATATTGTTTACTATGTTCCCAATTCTTAAAATATTAGCACTTTTAAAAAGATAGTTCGTAAGTATTTTTTATATATTTAGAATGTCATTGTTAGATTTAAAATTTATATTTAAATTCCTGCAGTTAATTGTAAGCAATCCCCAGAACATTAGAACCTTTTACCTCATCTGTATGTGTGGCACCAGTTAACTTCTTTTTCAGAACAGTTTTAAGAGGAATGGAAAATTTTCTGTTAGCTGTTCAAGAAGCAAAAATGGGTAGAACTGTTGCACTATGAGGAGTAAACCACGTTAATTACCTTGTTGCAGAGCCGCGTGGATGTGTATTCAACACATTGCCCTGCGGGAACGTCTGTACAGAACATGATCCACTGGACCCAGGTAAGCTCCAGGATCTCAGATGTCCATGACTCTATCTTGTTTGTAGAATGACATCTCTGATATTTACGTGGAATAAAATGTCAAAATACATATCTAGTGTAGCCCAAATGAAATTCTGGAACTGCTAATTGTCAGAATGGCAGCTGTTCACTGCAGCTGCTTTGATTATACTGACCTTACGGTGGCTCACCTCTTTCCTATTTTCTTTGAATAAATGCTAACATTAAGTACTTCAGGGAAAAAAAAAAGTGGAATAACTTAACTCAGAGAGATGCTGTAACAAGTATTTGTTCCCCTTTCAGCAGACCTCTTTTTCATTGTGTTTTTAGCCAGAGAAAAGTAGCAGGCTTTCTATTTTCTGTTTGGCTTCATTTTGTATTTTATTAGTATATTGTGAACTTTACCTCGATACACAGTTATTTTATGCTTGTGATGCTACCGTGCCTGAGGCTTGGTCAGAAGGCACATCTATACACTGGCAGATAAGGGGAGACATTTGCCACGAAAGCAGTCGTCAGCGCTCCTTGTGATCTTATAGTGGAACTTGTTCATCCATTCAGAAACAATCTGTTGTGCTGTACGTAGCTGTTTAAGTGTTGGCTGGGAGGAAGTTTGTGTGGATCACTTTTTTCCCATTTTCCCAAATCCCTGCTATATAGACTGCTGTTTCAGGGAAAAAAAAAAGTAGGTGGTGAATTATACAGAGTAGTATTTATAAGAAAACTCCATTGCTGTGTTCTTATATTTAGACAGCTATGTAAATATTGCAGAAGTAAACATGAAGCTGATGCATTCTGGATCTGGATTTGGATTCTGGAAATTGTTTTCCTTAGTGTTTCCTACTGTTGTTACGAAAGAGTGTGGAATCTTAAGGGATGTGACATGGTCTGATGGTACTGAATGTTAATGTTTCCCGCTCCCGTGATGCTGGTAAAGCAGTGATACTTCTTATGCTAATACTTGGCGTTTCAGTGGTTCTTGTGTCAATTGCCTTAGCCAGTTCTCCAGCTGACATAGGCTTTTTGTTCCTTCGATAAAAGTGTTCTGTTTTTTCTTTGTGTGTGAATATTTGTTCATTTCTAGGCTGTGAAATCTGGGGAACTCAAAGCTTATGACTGGGGAAGCAAGGCTGCAAATATGGCTCACTACAACCAGGTAGACATCTTTTATGGATCTGTTAAAATTTTTGAGTGACACACAAGAAAAAAGTCTTTGGGCACTTCTCTGAGTGTTGTATTTTTACTACATGCATAAAGGACCGTGAAGCTCTGAGGTAGTCCTAAATGTGGAGTCCGTGCTCAGATACAAAGTTGTGTGGTGGCACAGTGTTTCTTGAGGGTGATCCTTTTGCTAAGATTTAGTTCAGGTCCTGGCTGCCTAGGTCGTGAGGTCCCAGTGCACTTCTCACAAGAAGGAACATACTGTCAATTCATGTGTATTGCTTATCTTCATCTTGCTTAATCTCCACCTGTGTTTGTTTCTAAATTGCTGAGTGCAGTACTAAAAATATTTTGCCCCTGGTCACTTTAGTGACGGGGAAATATTGCTGTATCATCCTTTCAGAGGAGGAATTGTTCTTAGTGTTTGATTAGGGGTTAGAAATACCTAAATGGGATGCATTCTCTGAGAGCTCCCACTACACAGTAGTCCTTCCTGCTATCTTGTAAACTCACCAAGCCACATCTTTACTGCTGTGCATGCTACAATATTGCAGGACTCTTTGGAATTACATTTTTTTCTTGAAAGTCAGGACTCTATCTACATCTCTGGTTGTCCAAGAGCAAAAGAAAAAATCAGAATCTAACACGTTCTTCTCGCAGTTGCTTGTATATTGCACTGCAGTTTAGTACCATGCTAGAGACTTGTTCTTTCTAACGCTTTTGTTTTCACTTTTTCACTCCTCAGTCTACTCCCCCTTTCTACAAAGTAAAGGAGATGACTGTACCAACTGCCGTGTGGACTGGTGGACAGGACTGGCTGGCAGACCCGAAGGATGTTGCCATGCTGCTCACTCAGATCACAAACTTGGTTTACCACAAAAACATTCCAGAATGGGAACACTTGGATTTCATCTGGGGCCTTGATGCACCTTATCGCATGTATAATGAAATAATTAACATGATGAGAAAATATGTCTAAACCCACATGGTATTTCAGAGCATTAGTTCATCAGAAGTTATTTTTTTCTGAAGCATATGCTTTTCTGGCAGTAATGCTACATTGCTTATTTATGATGCATTTTTGAAATGCCAGCAATGACTACTGAATTGGATTTGTATGTGATTTGTTTTTCTCAGTATTATTTCTCTCTCCTGCACAAATCCTCAGTATAGCCTGCTGATTTTGCACACAGCAGCTTGGTATCCCCAAAAAAACAGCAGTGTGACTTTGCACAAAAGCAGTATTTCATGTGCATATAGATTTAGTGACGTCTGAAAGACAAGCTAGTCCACTGAGCACCTCAGGTGCTTGACAATAAAACTGGTTTGCTCTGCATAAAGCACTGCCATTTCTCAGTACATTGCCATTTCTGAGTACCTTTCAGAAGTATGCCTTGTACTGCAGTGACCCTATTTGGTGCTGGTACTTTAAAAAGCACTTAGTGATTTCCTGCTGCATTATTTTAGCCATCACTCGCAGGCTAGCTACATCAGATTACTTTCCTTTTTTTTTTTTCTCAACATTGCACAGAAGAGTTGTCTTGAAGCCAGAGAAGATCACCACTGTCAGTTGAAATCTCCTGTTTTGGAACTGATTCATTACTGCATTTTTCTTGATCTCAGCAGTATCCCTGAAGCCTTTTGTGTTCCACATGACAACTGTGGATAAGGATCATTATTTTCCCTTGAAGATTTCTGGAACAAGAGAAGCAGTTAAAAGAAATACCACTTCTTGTTAGCTTTGTCAACAGGTTATGACTTTCAAGGAGAATAACATAACATACTTGTGTTTTGTTTGCACTGACCACTAGAAAACAAGCTCCCCCCATTATACTACTGGTCAGGGAAGGGCCAATGCATTAGTTCTATAGCTTGAGTGACTTAATTTGCATGGACTCTTCCCGTTAATCTTCTGCTGCTTTGCAAATCTGTTTACTTTTTAGCTGCTTATATGATGCTTGCCACCATTGTGTTCACCATACAATAACCTGGAGCAGCCTAGCAGTATTTATGGCAATTTTCATTTGTCTCAGCTTCTACTTTAGAATGGGTCTAAGCCCCCATTTAATGGGGGAAGAGGATTCACATCTGCTTTAGGGGCCTGGCTTTGGAGCTAAAGCCTTCTCTGATGTAGGTGCCTTGCTCTCTCCATTGACTGCACAGAGGACTTTGGCTCCTCTGAATTGCAAGTAAGTTCAATGCCTAATGTAGGTGTATGAACAATCTCCAGAGTCAATTGCCTCAGTCCAGATGAAAATTTCTGTGCCAGAGTTGGAGTTCAATCCAGACCTCTGTTAGTAATCCTAACAGGAACAAAAGACTTTTCTATATGTCATAGAAAATAGTACAGTTTAAACTGTGGCAGCCTTTTTTTGTAAGAGAAAAATGCATAAGCCATAATTTACTTTTTTTTTTTTTTTTTTTTTTAAACTCCTAATTCAGACTCAGGGAGTCCTCAGGCTTTGTTAAAAGAAAAAGTGGTTTGTGGTATTGCAGATGTGATTCCTAGCAGGACCTTTAAGTTTGCTTTATAACAGTCATATTTGCTCCACATTGCTCTGCTGGAAGGAAGACTGTAAGAATCCAAAGCGGCTAACTTTGCAGTTGTGATGGTATGTGATACAGCAAGAGCCACGTGCATCATGTTTATTAAGCTTGAGGTATTTCAATAAATGTGAGAGACCTGGTTGGAGTTTGGAGTGACGTGCTCTGTTTCACTTCTTGTTTCATGAATGCATGTGAGTCTTTGGGACAGAGTCCAGAGAGCCAAGTCTATCTTTCACAACTATTCATCCGTAGAACAAGTACAATAAAAAAAATGGGATTTTACTTGGCGATTTTACTTCTTTCCTGAAAGAAGCTTTGCCTAAACCTCAAAGGCCATTTGTGTTGTTTCAAAAGATTTTCTGAGACTTCTAGGTAATGTAAAAACTATAAGTAACTGCTCACAAGACTGAGGCATTTTCTAAGCCTCCAGGTGAATGGTTCCGTTCAAACTACTGACACGGTGGAAAGCTGCTTGGGTCACATTCTTAAACCTTGGGTAATTACTGACTGTCTAGTAATCTCATAAATAGCATGTAACGACATTGTACGGTAGGGAACTAATCTTTTCCTTCATGAATTTGGTGTGAACCCCCAGCTTTTGACCTTTTTCATCTTCAATAATAAACACTCTCAGGCCATACCTTTCTGTTCATTCCAAATACAGCAGGTGCACAATTAAGATAGCGGGCTGTATTAAATCTTGTTGCCAGCTTTGTCAGCTGCTGAACCCCCTGTGTGCCTGGAAATACAACCAGAACAGCAGAAGATTTATGCAAAAATCATTATGGAGCTTCTCTGCTTTGCTGGAGCAGGGATGGATATGGGAATTAGAGCTGCTGTGCTGTCCCTGGCCTGCTATGTATGAGCACTGTATGACACAAAATTGGAGAGGCATCAGTGGAAAGAAGTGTGCAAAATAACGCATTCTGAATGTGGAGTAGAACAGCGAGATGCTTGATCTAATAAGGAGCAGTGGTGTAATCAAACTAAGCTAGGAAGCTGGAGACAGTAGTCCCCATGCAGCTGGTGGATTGTCAGACTCAGACCTGTCAGCATCTGAAGCGAATGCACAGTCCAGGGTGTTCATTCGTGATCTACAGCACGGATAGGACACCTGTTTTTGCCCATGAGTTGTGAGTAGAACCTAAACAGGACTTTGAATACACATTCAGACTTCATCTCACACAGAAGGCCTGATGATAGTAGGGTGCACGTACGGTAGTGGTGCATACTGATTGGTGTTCTAGCTCAATGCAGAGCCTTTTAATGGTATGTAGTGATTTGGTGTCTGGTGATAACACTGGCAAAAGTTCATACATCAGCTCCATCAATGTAGAAGTGAGGCAGCATAGAACGTGGTGGTAAAACAGCCCTACTCCAATGGGCGTGGTGGTAAAACAGCCCTACTCCAATGGGGCCCCATAAGCAAAACAGTTTAATCAGCTTGGGAACAAACTAGTTTTGTATAAATTATTCTTTATGGTAAAGGTGCCATACAAATATGGGAAACACAAATACTTTATTAGCAGAAAGTTGCAAATGGTTCTCATATAAGATATGAGAGGAATCTTGATGGAGGAATAGATTTTCTGATAGATAATAAAGCATGGCTGTCAGAAGATTGTACTGTAATTAAAGCATATATTTATATATGCTTTCTTTGATGTCTTATAAAATACAAATCCATGTGGCAGCATTTTGTGTTATGAGTGCTAATGGCCTCTCTTCTCTAGTAGCTTATTTTCAGATAATTTTGTATGAATACAATATGGCCGAGATTGCTTCCCTGTAGTCAGACTTAACTGAAATCATCAATGGAATAAAAAATTAAGGTTGGATGAGCAGTAGTCAGGATGCCTAAGATGATTGCCTAAATCTTATTTTCTGAGGATAGCAAGCTGAAAAGTGCCTTTATTTCCTGATTTCCGGAGAAGTCAAAGCAGATGCATGTAGCGGTAGAGGGTGTGAATCAGTTTTTCACTACTGAATTATGAATTTTGGATGAAAGAATTTTAGGGTCTTTTCCTAATGGTTATTATTTTGAAAATTCATCCTGATAAAGCTTGAGAATTAACAATTTACTTTGCTGGCAGTTTTCTCTCCCCAGGCATTGTTAGGAATTCATTAAAAAATCCTTAATTAAGCTTTCCTTCCATACTGGCTGGAGAGTTTTTGGTAAAGCTTGGTTGGGACGGTGGAATGTTGGTATGAAAATATTTTGATTAGGAAAACATGTTAGTTCTGTTAAGTACTTTGTGTTTAGGCTGAAGTTTTTCGTCAATACAGAAAACAGAAGAGGAAGGTGTGTGCAGGATGTGTCTCGGAGGATCCAGCTGACGTTGTGGCCCTGGGTTCCTGCTGCTTACCCGGGATGTGAGAGCGGAGGCTCACGTCCCTTGGGATTCGGGTCCAGGACCCGGGTCTCGGCGCACCAAGACGTGAGGGGACTATAGGTTGAAAATGACACAAATCTGCAGAGCTCCTTCTTTTCCTCCCGTGTCACAGACCCACGCCCCCAGCCCTGAGAAGTTCCCGTCCCCCTCCGTGGGCTGCTGTCCCTGAGGGCGCGGGGACCATTTGCGGGGCCCGGGCCTGGGAATGCCGCGGGCACCGGGGGGCGCTGTGGTAATGGCGGCCGCGGCCTGGCCGGCCCCGCGGCGCGCCGGGTAGGGGGAGCCCCGGGCTTGGCGTGTCGTGGCGCCGCTTGTTCGCCAGCGGGAGGAGGGAGTGCCTGTGCTCTGCTCCCCAGCCCGCTTCCCTGTCACTGTCCTCAATAAATTATGGTTTCTGTTCCCGGCACTCGTCCTCTGGTAGAGAGGGCTCAGCACGCACCGGGAGATGCCTTATCTCTGGCACTCTCCCATAGAGGGGGGGAGAAGAGCAGAAGGGAGAAAGAAATTTTGCCCCTGCTGTTGTGAGATTACTTTCAGCCTATTGATCCTGATTTTCCCTCATCTTAACTTTCCTTTATTCTCCTAACCACTTGTTAGTGTTTTGCTGTTTACCTTGCGCAGCCTGGGGTAGGTGCTTGCGTCTTGTGCTCATGTGGAATCTATTTGAGACCCTTTGCGGGGCCTCATTCCAAACTATGTGCCCTTCAACCTAAACTCCAGAGCAGCAGTCTTGATTTTTTAAGAGACCCATTTAGAGTCCTGTAACACATGGGAGAGTTTGGCAGCATTGTTAGCTGAGTGAAAAAAGCTGGGGCTGTATTGCTGAATTAAATACAGAAAGGATTTGCATGCACTTTGTCTTTTCTTCACCTTGCGCTGACAAGGAAAGCTAAGTTCGAGGAGTGAAAACGTGAAATAAATGCTTTTTGGTGGCAAAGGCAAGGAGCTTGAAACCGGTTTCTGGAGAATAAGGATTTGCCATCTCTGATGTATGACGATCCACTTTCCAGAGCCTGAATCAATACCCAGCAGGGCAAAACTTGTCAGTGGAGTTCATCCCCCTGAGCACCAGCAGATGGGGTGCAGCGCTGATGGCTTTGTCCACCTTGGAGCTGCAGGCAGTCACCGAGGTAAGTTCTGCTTGCAGTCCTCGATTTGTTTGGACTTCATGTTGCAGGATAAGCAGTAAGGCTGCAAAATTCTGTAATTTTTCCTTAAGGGACTTAAGAATATTTTTCTATGACATAATCTGCAGGCAAAATGCTGATTCTTTACGTTTTAGCTGATAGGCATTATTGTTTCTACAACTTCTTGAGAATTCAACGTAGTTATTAGGGATTAGTTGGAACAATGTCTTTAGGGCAGATGAACAATTTCTGTCAATCTCCCTTTTGGCAGATATGAAATACGTTGTAGGAAAAAATCAGTCCTTGCATAATCCCAATAAAATAGAAATCGTATCACATCTGGGAGGCTTAACATCTGATTGTAACTACATAAATCACCAGAAATCATCTTTTAGAAGAAAATTTTCAGTCCCAGAGAGTGAATGAGTTACAAATGCATTTTTCACATTCTTATTGTGAAATGAAGGTCAGGTTAAAATATAGTCAGAGGACTGAAATGGATTTCTTGAATATAGGTCTTCATCCATTAGATTAGTGTATCTCACAAGGTTTTAGTTTCACTACATTCAACAATCTGAATTCATTGAGTTCAACAGCACAGTCTCACACTGGCAGAACATCTGAATCTATTTCTAAAATACTGCAGATAGAGTCTTTGAAGGCCATACCAGAGCTGTCTCCAGCAAATAACTTATGATTGCCTGAATAATAGCACACATTATAATAATGTTACTGTTTCAGTAAACTTGAAGTCTAAGGAGGGAGCAAAATCTGTACTTACTTGAAGGACTTTCTCGAAGATGAAATATCAGAGACTGAAAACAAACTTAAGGATTAAGAAAAGTCTACACATAGATCAGAAAAGGTCACTGCTATCGCATCGTTACTAAAAGCAAGGAAATTCCGTCTCCTGTATCTCCATCGGGTTTCTTTTCTGAATAGCAAAGAACGAAAATCATCTGAACAAGCTAATAAAGTCATCCAGGAAGTTGAGCTCACTTCCAATATTAGAATAAATGCTGTACCTACAAAAGAGGTGAGTTCATAGGAAGCTGATGGCAAACTCTGTTTCCCTAAATATTCAAAGCTTTGTTCGTCATTTTCAAAAAGCACAAAGAGAAGCAATGCCTTAGAATTAAATCAAGACCTCCATCTTTTACCCCTGAAATACTTTTAGCAAATTTAAAATGCTGGGATTCAAGCCTGCTAGCTTTTTCTGTTCAGTGATTGCCTACGGTCAAAGGAAGATCATTTAAAGGACACTGTTCTAACCAGTGGATCTTTGAATTGCATCATACTTGGGTGAAGGATGATATCCCTATCATATTACTCAAAGAGCTCTTAAGTTGTGGAGTGAATAGTATAATAATGCAATAATAATTGTCACTAGGTGTCTGTTTGGAAGGAAAATGACACTGTAACTAGTATTCCTCCCAGAAAATGAGGGATAGTCTGTTGGCTCAGTTTTGCATCTAGTCAAGTGGATTTTGTCATGTCAAGTGGTTAGTGGAGAACAGGGCCTCAAAAGTAGATTGAGATAAATCACAGCTACTACATTCAGGCTGGAAGCATAATGTATGTCTTACTAAGATTTTGACTTAGCCTATTTTATACCAAGGGGCTTGTTAGGAAAATATGTGTCTGCACACATCCATTAGCCACAAAACATCCATGGGGCAGACCTGGAGCTTAGGTACATAATGCATCTTTGGTAGCAGAAAAAATCAATGGTAGGTTATGTTTCCTCACATTTAAGGGCAAAAGGATAACAAAGGATGGTACAACTCAAATGAGTAAAAGACAGAAGTTTTTTAAGTGTATTTAGTAAGTGGAGCGGAAAGTATTCCTACCCTCTTTCTCTGAAATCCACTGATAAAGAGTTCTGCATTTCTAATTTTTTCCTACCATGCAAGCCTTTTGTGAAGTTTCAGTGATTACCCTGGCTGGCTAATTCTGTTCTGAGATTGTAATGCATTACACCACTTCTGTACAACAGGAAAGGGAACTTCCTCTTTAACGCTACGTATTACCAAGCTAAGTAAGGAGAATTTCTGACTGGGCGGAGTTTTCCTCTGAGCAGCCTAGATAAAGGCTTGCAGGACTTAGAGAGTCTCAGACAGCAATCAGCAATCAGCATGAACTGCAGCGTGCCGGACGGAGTGCTGCACTGCTACGCAATGGACAGACAACAGGACAGGCTGTGCCTTCAGTTTCTTTGGGACTTTGTCACAGCAAAACAGCCACTGATCAATTCACCGTTTTTTCCAGTGCTGTTTTCTTTTACAGCATACATGGCTTTCTGTCTTCCCTATATTGCACTGGACTTTCTCAGCACTAGACTGCCAAACTTGAGAAAATACAAAATCCAGCCACAGAACTATCCAACTCTTGGAATGATGGTGCCTTGCATTATTCAGAGTGCGTATCACCATGTGGTTTGGATTTTTCCAGTGACATTTCTCCACTGGTACTGGAAACCAGTGAATCTACCGTTGATAGCTCCAGAGCTGCCTGAGGTCCTGCTGCAAGTAGTAATTTGCCTACTGCTGTTTGATTTTGAGTATTTCCTGTGGCATTTGCTTCATCACAGAGTGCCATGGCTCTACAAGACCTTCCACAAGGTGCATCACAAGCACATATCAACATTTGCTCTTACTACACAGTATTCCAGTGTATGGGAACTGCTGTCACTGGGATTCTTTGCTGCCATCAATCCGTTGCTCCTTGGATGTCATCCTTTGACAGAAATGATTTTCTTCCTTGTAAACATCTGGCTGTCAGTGGAGGACCATTCAGGATATGACCTCCCGTGGTCAACTCACCGACTTGTGCCATTTGGCTGGTATGGAGGAGCACCGCATCACGATCTCCATCATCTGAAATTCAAGTCAAACTATGCTCCTTACTTCACCCACTGGGACAGACTCTTTGGGACATTCACAGAGTCACATTCTAGTTAAGAATATTTGCTTGTGGATGAACTCTTTTTTTTTTTTTAAGATAAACTAAACTGGGACATTAATTTTTCAAAGACATAGAGAAGATTGTATATTTGAAGCTACTTATAAAGTCCATAGCTATTTATAACAAATCCTTTTAATATATATGTATTTGTATTCATACTTGGAACTTCCTATGTTATATGACTGTAAAGCCATAGTAAATATATTACTTAAATTTGTTTGAGTCATAGGTGTAAGGGAAGCATTAAGAGAGATATGTTCTCTCTTCTTTCCTTCTTTTCAGCTTTCATAAAGCATGTATTGTATTATGTATGATGTTTTATACATACACCAGAAAAAATTATCTTACTGCTGTAAGATGTAAACAGAGAAGGTACACAGCATGGATTTTGTGGAGTTTAACCTGCCAGAGCATATTATTGTACACTGATATTGTAAAAAAAATGCTGCCAAACAAAGCTAGTTTGCTGACTGTGCGATAATTTTTATATTTATATTATAAATCCTGATGTGCTGTCTGTTTTGAACAGGAAATAAATATGCTCATTCTTTTAAAATTATGTTTCATTTCATGTTATTCATTCCTCTGTTCATATTATGAACATGTATGATCTCTTTTGCAGAGGTGTAGTTTATTTCAGTTTCAGACGCCAGGTTTTCTTATTAAAATGTTGTCATATTGTTTCAAAAGTGAGTCACTTTTTTTTTTTCCCCTCCAGAATCATGTTATTTTTAAATAGTTTTTGATTTGGTAGAAACTGGATAATGCAGTTTTAAAAGTCAGGGTGAAATTTTGTTATCACGTCTTTAAGAAGTTTGAATTATTTTCACTGAAGTTGCAGTGTGAGAGCAGAACATTAAGCAGCCCTTAAATGAACAGGAGCAGTTTCTGTATTGGTCCTTCACAACCACGTCATTTAATTGGTACTAGCATGCAAAAGCCTGACAAGAAATATAAATTAAGCTTCTACAGAATAGAGGAATATTTCATACAGATTTCAGGGGAATGCAATCGAAACTGTGAGAACATGGATACATGTTAGAAGAAGAGTTCTGTATGAAACATTAACCACAAAGTCTCAGAGAAATCACAGTGAAAAAGAAAAAACACAATAAAAACACGTGAAGAGATAAGCAGGTCTTCCGTATCTCGTTCAGCAGAAATCCACATGGATTTCATGTGTACACTACATAACATTTTAATGCTGATAACCTTCTATCCTCTGTATTACTAATAAACTACTCAGGAAAGTGGTTGAAAAAGGAAAAGAGCAAGTAACATAGAGAGTGTGTAATGAATGCTTACACATCATCACCCAGAAATGTAATAGTCATTCTGTTCAGTCTAGGGGGTTTTGTGACCTTACAGAAGGCTGTTTGTCCAGGAGAAGACAGAGCCCTTAATATTTCCCATAATGTGAACTTATAACGGGAGCAGTACTTTTGGACACTCTGCATCTTTTTGATAACATGAAATAATTTTGATGAACATCTTCATAAATAGCATGAAGTGCTGCAGTCATTACATATGACTTATGCCTTTGCTCTCTGGGTATCACAGAAGTGCAATGCTTCTTTTCAGTGGTAAGAGCATGACACAAAATTGCATCCTGAGAGCAAAAGCAGAGTCTACAGAACTGGAATTTTTGCCATGCATTTATTCAGCTGAAAGAACAAATTCCCAATTTCTCTGATTATTATAATCTTAAGTATTTTGGGGTGTGCTACAAAGAAAAGTAAGTATTCTTTTCTTTTGCCAAATGCAGGAGGCAAAATACAGTCTCTGATTTCCTTGAGCTGTTTAGCCATTTTGAGGTATCCCAAAGTTACCCACTCAGTTCTACAAATCCCATCAAATTCAGCAAAGCAAATACTGAACATCTGGTGGCAAATACTGAACAACTCAGTGGTTTCAATGGGTTATGCCAGATAATATAACTATGTATTGTAACTGCACTCTAATAGTCTGTTTTACGTACTATTGACTCTCTAAGTACGCAAAGTTAAGGCTAACTTTGGTATGTCTCTATAAGAAGCCTATGAGCAAATCAAACAAGCAAAGTTGTAGTTGAACCCATGGGGTTTACTCTGCTTTTTGTGTGTGTGTGTGTGTGAAGCTTAACAGATTATATGTAACAAGCACTTTAATACAGGAGAAAGAGTCCCAGTCACCCGCAGACAAAACTATAATTGCACTTATCAAGTCAAGTGGGATAGTCCCATTCAACATTGAGAGTATAGCGTAACCAGCAAGGAGGCTCAAGGTGGCAATGCAAAGGGAGAATGTACGTCATGATGATTCCACCAACTCCTCTGTTTCTCACATCCTACCAGTTTACATGACTTCAGACAGATACCAAGATTGCATTTCCTCAAATACGGAATTTTCAGATTATATCTATACTGAACCTCTTGCCAATCAGGCCGGGAATGTTGATTTAAAGGCTTGTTATTGCATGAGCTTGGAATACTAAAAAAAATAAAAATAAGACTAATTGTCATATAAAATTTTCCAAGTACATGTTCAGAATGGCTTATTCACATTCCATGTTAGAAATCTCTGTACTTTGTCATCATTACATGATCCTAACGTACCTTGTCCCTATTTCTCCAATGCTTTGTAGGTAACACAGCCTTTATATCATGAGGGATGGAAATTGTTTTCATATTGTATGTACTTTCTCTAACACTTGAAGCACTTTCTCTAACTGAAGCACTTTCTCTAACGGTATAATATAACTTTAGATGTATGTATGAGAAAAAATTGTGAGCAGAAGACTTAGACAAACATGTAACCTCAGGCTTTTGCAATTCAATGAAAAGCAAAATATAGGCAAAAACATATACTGAAGGCAAAGCAAATAAAAGTTGTGTTTTTTTTCCTGTTTTCATTGAAAGTTCAGCATATACTTTCTCAGTGAGCGTGAGAGCATAGCAAATTTTGTGTATAGATGGTGCTGAGATTTTAAAACAGGATTTTACAGATGTTACTTCCCATATTTGCATTTCCTCATAGTCTTACCACAAGTTTTTACCAGGCAAATGGAACAGCATGACACTCTATTGTAAGGGTTTATGTCAGAAAACCAAAACCAACTTTCTTCTGTTCCAAAATTCTCCTAGCTTCCTTCCTCATTACAATGTGATGTGATGTGCCACAGACTTTCTACCTAATCTGCTGGAAGCCAATCTGTTGTGCTTTGTGAGCAAATAGTGCATGTTTGCACACATCTTTGAAGCTATAAAATGAGACTTTTGATGCTGCTATTGTCTTCTTTATCTCTCTCAAAATCCTAATTTAATGAAGGTCAAAGAAATAAGATTTTATGTGCATCTCTCTGTAGCTGTATCTTAGTTCTGAAAAGTGGCACATGGTTAAATATTGAACTGTTTGTCTGATCTTATAAATTGCAGGAGTTCTGAAATTCTCACTAGTTATTTAACACTATACTTCTATGGAAATTTAGGCTGAGGCTTTCAAATGATTAAAGGTGTTGCAACTTTAGAGTAACAATTTACAACGCTGCAAATGGACTGTTTTTTTGCTTAGTGGGTGGAGGAAAATGTGTTCTCTGGGTCCCTCAGAGTTTGAGAAGTTTAGAACCATGCTGAGTCAATATTCACTTCTGGAAATTGCTTTGTCCTTATTCATGTTGATCAAATGCAAGTACTTTCCAGGGAAAAGCACTACAGTGTATAGTCTACAGTCATAATTTTTTATGATTTGAAAAATTAGTCATTACTGGGTTTAGTGAATCAGTTAATCTAGTGTGTTAGGTTTAAGACTATCAGACTATTCCATCTCTAAAGCAGTTTTGGAACAGTTTTTAATGACAGAACATTAAATTGTCATTCATTGCCCCTCCAAGTTACTGGAAGCAGTGCATAACTTTGATGTGGCTTTACTTTAGTGAACTCAGCAATTTTACTTATTCTTGCTTTAATCCACAATTAAGCTTCCACTATTACCTGCACACGTCCGTTCACTCCTTTTTGAAGCACCTATGAGGCTGCTTCTGAAAAATCAGTCATCTGAGTTTAAAAAGAAAAACTCTTACAAACTACAAAAACCCTGTGGATTTATTCCCAGATTACCTTGGATGACAGACTAATTAGTGTGAGTTTACTATCACATTTGCATACAGACCACATGTAAGACCCTGGGATTGTGTGGTGGGCTTGGTGGATGTGCTGGTTTGCTCCAATGTTTAGGCTGGTCCTGCATCGCTCAGTATAATCCAATCTGAAAGGCCTTTGTCACAAAATCTGGAGTTTTGTTTGTTCTATGTTTTTCTTATAAAAAAACAACTACCAGCCAGTTGTTTTCCAAAAACTCAAATATGTTTCTAATTTTTGGAAATTGGAAGTTGCTCAGGACACACAAACACCCCACACCTCCAAAGCAACTAACACAAGCATTCCAGACTCTTAAGAGAAACAGAATGAATATAGAGAGGCCTTTAGCTGTGGAAAATAATACTGAGAAAAAAATTTGAATCTTTCTTTTCAGACTTCCTAATTTTTTAAAAGAAGGCTTGAAAAGCTTACTAATCACCTCATCCCCCAAACTGCACGGCTTGCCATGATCGAGGCTATAGGTGTGGACAAGGCAGCAGAAGGAGAGAAAGGAGAAATACATCAACATGCAACAGGTAGCTCTGCCTTTGGTCAGCATAAATGCAAGCATACCTTTCTGTCAGCTATAAGACTAAGTTTAAAAAAAAAAAAAAGGCACATGGACTGGAGTTTTAAGATGACAGGTTTTCCTAATGGAAACCCAAAAAGCTAACCAGCCAAGCTGGATGGCTGGTAGGCCAGGCAGGCAGAAACACGGCTGGTTTGATTTGAATGTATGGAGAGAAACTGTAATATTATAGATATGCAATTTGAAGGGATGTGGAAGGATACATTACCAGTACTTCCAACAAGAGTTTAGATAGCAGGTACTTTAATTTGCCCTCAGTACTGAATAGTGAGCAATTTGGAGGGCTAAGTAGCTCAAAGTCTAGGATGAGCTATTGAAAATCTGTTTTAAGCTGAGCAAGATGTACCCTCTCCATCAAAATATTCTGAAAAAGTACTACTAGAAACTATTGACGTAAGGCTGTTTATACACCTTTTCAGACTTTCACAGAAGCTGTAGATTACAACCCTAAATAACAACATACTTTGCTAATTATAAAGTCCCTTTAAGTGATTTATTTACAAAACTTCTGGAGCCATTCAAAATATCTGACTCAACAGTTTGTCGAGCTAGCCAGAAAAAACAAATATGGGAATGACGTGGGTGCTGAGGGCTGGAACGATTAAGCACTGAGCATGCTCTGCTGATGTTTAAGCTTATACAACCTGCAAGCTCAGAGGTGGCCTTATCAGCTGAGCTTATGGAGACAGCAAATGCTGACCAGCTGCCTTCCCCCCTTATATCATCTTAAGTGCCTTCTGTACCACTGTTCTCTTTTTCCAAATGAAAATGAAAATTTCCAGCTGCTGATGGCTCCCCTCACAAAACTGGCTGAACACTGCCAGCTGGTTTGCCAGGTTTGCAGTGTTTTTTCACTCAGGCAGTCAGATGATCACTCCCTTGTGCCTGGAAAACACAGCAGTTGAGAAAACAACTAATACAATGCATGTACAAATCCTGCTGCACACAGGGGCTTATATCTTACAACCTGTCCTAAAACACTGCCCTGAGAGCCAAATGCTTGCCTCTTCCCTCTCGTGCTCAGCTCCGTGCAGGCCAGCCTGCGTTTCAGGTGCTTCTCCCTGCAGAGAGCCTCCTGTTACCTTCCTACCTCCTCCCTTGAGCCCAGCTCATCCCTGGGCTGTGGAGAAGCCAAGCTCAAAGTGGCAGAAGAGCAAGCTTTCCCCTCCTCAGTCCCATTCCTGGGGGTTCATGGTTTGTCTCTGTGCTCACTGAGTGCCTGTAACTCATGTAAGTATGTCTGTGGGTCAGGGTAGCTCAAATGCTCCAGTTCGCGGTCTCTCTCCTGGGTGTCAGAGCTAGGTCCTCTGGTCAGGAAGCCAAGTAGATGACGTATCAGGGACTGAGGGCTCTGGTGTGGCCATGTCTTGGGAGTCAATGGGGCAATGTGGATGCAGACCCACAGGATGTGGTGTTTGAGGGAGCCAGCCGCCATTTCACTGTGGTCAGGCCCAACCTGAAGCCCGTGGAGCCTGTACTCAGGAAGGCTTGTGTGAGGGTGATGGCTTAGAGGCTGTGCTGGGTGTTGAGGAAAGCCAAAGAGCGTTTAATGCCCAGGTTTGTGGGGCTGGCTGACTCCAGCCGGTGTCCCTCCTCTGCTCCCACAGCCAGGACTTGCCCTGGTTTCAGCAGCACCTGGTGCTCCCTGTGGCTGGCCTGGGGAATCGCTTTTTCCACTTGGCGGCCTTCCTGCCCTGCGGCGTGCCAGCTGCCCGCGCCAGGCAGCTGGAGCGAAAGCATTGGCAGGCAGCTAGGGTATGTAGCAACCCTCTTCTGGAAGTGCCACACTCACGCTCGGTTATTGTATTTACTTTCTAGCAAGTCCCAATCCTTTCATTGTTACCAAAAATCCCCCTCCTGCCACTGCCAAATCTAAGTCCCAAGGCCTACTGCTCTGCTTTCTTCTCTTCCAGAAATAAATTGTGTAATTTAGCCCATATGCTATATACAATTTCTAACATTTTCTCTTGCACTTCTTGTGACTCAGACTGGTGCCCTGAGAAACTGAAGCAGGGATTTCATTTTCATCTGCACATGTTACAGCTAGGCAAGGAGTCCTGATTTTCTCCTGAAAGCTTATGTGTGCATCTATTCTCTTTGTTGTAAGAAAAGAGCAGAGCGCTGTGTACGTAGAAAGGCATGTGTGCTCAGCTGGATCAGCATAACCCGACGATTCTCTACTTCCTTTCTTCTGCCTGGTTAGTCAGGTTATTGCGGCACTGCTGGTCTCACAGGATCACGGAGTAATGGGATAAATGAGTGCTTATGTTCCTAGAACCTGACAGATGCTAATAATTTGCAGTCAGCACTACAAATACCGTTATTTTTGATATCGTTTTGAAACCCTGGTCAGACTCTAGGTGCCAGGAGCTCAACAGAGTAAGAAGGTACCTCCCAGGAGGCTGCAGGCATAGTAAAGGACCTTCTACCTTCAGGAATGAGTTATCAATTGCACCTGCTTCTTGCTGCCAAACTTGGTTCTGAGAAGAACCAAGTTCTTCTTGAATCTGCATATTCCAAATTACAGTCTGATTGTAAACCCGCTCTACCAAGTAACTCGTAAGAAGAATGCTTTCGAATGGGGCCCTGAGCAGCGACAAGCCTTTGAACAAATTAAGCAGGAAATAGTTCATGCAGTAGCCCTTGGGCCAGTCCGAACAGGACCAGATGTAAAGAATGTGCTCTACACCGCAGCCGGGGAGAATGGTCCCACCTGGAGCCTCTGGCAGAAAGAACCTGGGGAAACTCGAGGTCGACCCCTGGGGTTTTGGAGTCGGGGATACAGAGGATCTGAGGCCCGCTATACTCCAACCGAAAAGGAGATATTGGCAGCATATGAGGGAGTTCGATCTGCTTCGGAAGTGGTCGGTACTGAAGCGCAGCTCCTCCTGGCACCCCGACTGCCGGTACTGGGTTGGATGTTCAAAGGAAGGGTCCCCTCTACACATCATGCAACTGATGCTACATGGAGCAAGTGGGTTGCACTGATTACTCAGCGGGCTCGAATAGGAAACCCCAGTCGCCCAGGAATCCTGGAAGTGATTTTGGACTGGCCAGAAGGCAAGTACTTTGGGATATCATCAGAGGAGGAGGTGGTCTGTGCTGAAGAAGCCCCACTGTACAACAAGCTACCAGAAAATGAGAAGAAATATGCCCTGTTCACTGATGGGTCCTGTCGTATTGTGGGAAAGCATCGGAGATGGAAAGCTGCTGTATGGAGTCCTACACGACGAGTTGCAGAAGCTGCTGAGGGAGAAGGTGAATCGAGTCAGTTTGCAGAAGTGAAAGCCATTCAGCTGGCCTTAGATATTGCTGAACGAGAAAAGTGGCCTGTTCTCTATCTCTATACTGATTCATGGATGGTAGCAAATGCCCTGTGGGGGTGGTTACAGCAATGGAAGCAGAACAACTGGGAACGCAGGGGCAAACCCATCTGGGCTGCTGCATTGTGGCAAGATATTGCTGCCCGGGTAGAGAACCTGGTTGTAAAGGTACGCCATGTAGATGCTCATGTGCCCAAGAATCGGGCTACTGAAGAACATCAAAACAACCAGCAGGTGGATCAGGCTGCTAAGATTGAAGTGGCTCAGGTGGACCTGGACTGGCAACATAAAGGTGAATTATTTATAGCCCGATGGGCCCATGACACCTCAGGCCATCAAGGTAGAGATGCAACATACAGATGGGCTCGTGACCGAGGGGTGGACATGACCATGGACACTATAGCACAGGTTATTCATGATTGTGAAACATGTGCTGCAATTAAACAAGCCAAATGGTCAAAGCCTCTCTGGTATGGAGGGCGATGGCTGAAATACAAATATGGAGAGGCCTGGCAGATTGATTACATCACACTCCCCCAAACCCGCAACGGCAAGCGCCACGTACTTACAATGGTGGAAGCAACCACCGGATGGCTGGAAACGTATCCTGTGCCCCATGCCACCGCCCGGAACACTATCCTGGGCCTTGAAAAGCAAGTCCTATGGCGACATGGCACCCCAGAAAGAATTGAGTCAGACAATGGGACTCATTTCCAAAACAACCTTATAGACACTTGGGCCAAAGAACATGGTATTGAGTGGGTGTATCACATCCCCTATCATGCACCAGCCTCCGGGAAAGTTGAACGATACAATGGACTGTTAAAGACTACACTGAAAGCAATGGGTGCTGGGACATTCAAAAATTGAGAAACACATTTGGCAAAGGTCACCTGGTTAGTCAATACTAGAGGATCTGCCAACCGAGCTGGACCTGCCCAATCAAACCTGTTACGCACTGTAGAAGGGGATAAAGTTCCTGTAGTGCACGTAAGAAACATGCTGGGTAAGACAGTCTGGGCTACTCCTGCCTCAGGAAAAGGCAAGCCCATTCGTGGGATTGCTTTTGCCCAGGGACCTGGATGCACTTGGTGGGTAATGCAAAAGAATGGGGAGGTCCGGTGTGTACCTCAAGGGGACCTAATACTGGGTGAGAATAGCCCATGAGTTGAATTGTAGTATGTTAATTATCATATAACACTGTATGTCATCACTACCATGGTTGCTATATATCATAGATGAAAATGGTGACTAATTAGAAGGTATTGGAAAGAGTGTAACCTGAGCATGACATAAATGGTATGGAATAAGGGGTGGATATCTGTCCTGGTTTCAGGTAGGACAGAGTTAATTTTCCTCCTAGTAGCTGGCAGGGTGCTATGTTTTGGATTAGAATGAGAAGAGCGCTGATAACATGCTGATGTTTTAATTGTTGTAGAGCGGTGCTTACACCAAGCCAAGGACTTTTCAGCTTCTCGCTCTGTCCTGCTAGCGAGCAGGCTAGGGATGCAGCAGGAGCTGGGAGGGGACAGACCCAGGACAGCTGACCCAAACTAGCCAAAGGGGTATTCAATACCATCTGACGTCATGCTGAACAATATATAGGGGTGGCTAGCTGGGGTGGAGGGGGGGGGCCGGCTGCTCGGGGATAGGCTGGGCATCGGTCAACGGGTGGTGAGCAATTGCATTGTGCATCACTTATTTCGTACACATTATTACTATTAATACTATTATTATTATCATTATTATTATTATTATTATTGTTATTCTTTTCCCTGTCTTAATAAACTGTCTTTATCTCAACTCACAGACTTCACTTTCCCGTTTCTCTCCCCCATCCCGGAGAGGGAGGGGGGAGGGTGAGCGAACGGCTGTGTGGTGTTTGGCTGCCAGCCGGGCTAAACCACAACAGAGACCTAAGTATTTGCTGCGAATTAATTATATGCTAATCATTACAGTTGCAGCAAACCAAAGTAAATTGATGGGTTTTATACTTCACATGTTCTTCTTCCTCTGTGACCACATATATCTTTCCAACTCAGTAGGCAAGTAAAAATAAGAGAGAACCTTAGAACTGTAGAAGGTTTTAAACTCAGAAATATGTCGATAGCAGTGGAAAGTAAATATCTACTCTTACCCTTCCAACTATTCTGCTACACAGAAGACAAAAGTTCCCTCATCTCTCCAGGCAGCAGGAGGGGACCTAAGCCAAGGGGGGGAATGGAGGCAGGTTCCTGTTCGGGGGGGTAGGCGAGCCCTGTCTCTGCCCACTTCACCTTCCCATCTACCTTTATATAACAGGTACGAAGCTCTAGAACATGACAACCAGAACAACGAAGCAGGCGAAAGCCCGTCCCGGTTGGTGAGGATGCCTGAGGCAAGGTCCCCTACCCCCCAACATTGCTACATCAGCTCTCAAAAAAGAAAGAAGGGTTATTGTCATGGGGGACTCCGTTTTGAAAGGGACAGAGGGCCCAATATGCTGACCAGACCCTACCCACAGGGAAGTATGTTGCCTCCCTGGGGCTCAGGTAAGAGACTTCGCTAGGAAAGTCAAGCGCCTGGTACAGCCCACCGACTACTACCTGCTACTGGTCTTTCAGGCTGGTAATGACGAGGTAGCAACAAGAAGTCCGAGAGCGATCAAAAGGGACTTTAGGGCTTTGGGGCGACTACTTAAAGGATCAGGGGCACAGGTTGTGTTTTCCTCTGTCCTTCCGATAGGAGGGATCGAAGCTGACAAGCAGACTTGTCACATTAACACGTGGCTTTGGGACTGGTGCAACTGGCAGAATTTTGGGGTTTTCGATCACTGGAAGGTCTACGCGACCCTGGGCCTGTTGGCACCAGATGGGATGCGCCTCTCTCAGAGAGGGGTGAGGATTTTTGCTCAGGAGTTGGCTGGGCTGATAGATAGGGCTTTAAACTAGAGTCAAAGGGGGAAGGGGATAGAACCAGGCACGCCGGTGATGAGCTAAGGGAAGTTGTGCTAGAATCAGAGGGACTGTGTCCTAGTGAGGCCCTTTGGTCGGATACACAAGGTGCTGCGTGTACGGAGGCACATTTGAAGTGCTTCTACACAAACGCACGCAGTATGAGGAATAAAATGGATGAGCTGGAAGTCTTGGCCCAGTCCCACAGCTACAACATCATCGGCATAAGCGAAACCTGGTGGGATGAGTCCTGTGTCTGGTGTGTTGCAATAGATGGTTACAGGCTCTTCAGGAGGGACAGGCAGGGTAGGCGAGGTGGTGGGGTGGCGATGTATGTGAAGAATGGGCTGGACTGTGTGGAACTTCAAGTTGGCGATGGCAAAGTTGAGAGCCTCTGGGTAAGGATTAAGGGACGAACAAATAAAGGGGATGTCGTTGTGGGAGTCTATTACAGACCACTTGGCCAGGACGACAACGCTGATGAATTATTCTTTGCAGAACTAAGAGATGCCTCGAGATCGACTCCCCTCATCCTAATGGGGGATTTTAACTTGCCAGACGTCAACTGGGATCACCACACGGCTGACACGAGCAAGTCCAGGAGGTTCATAAAGCACCTAGATGATAACTTCTTGGTGCAGGTGCTAAGTGAGCCAACTAGGAAAGGCGCCCTCCTAGATCTGTTGCTGGAGAACAGAGAGGGTCTTGTGGGAGACGTGACAATTGGCGGCCGTCTCGGTCATAGTGACCATGAAGTGGTTGAGTTTAGAATTTATGGTGACAGAAGGAAAACTGCCACCAAAACTTCAGCCCTGGATGTGGGGAAAGCAGACTTCAGGCTGCTCAGGGAATTAGTCAGCAAGGTCCCCTGGGAAACTGCTTTTGAAGGCATTGGTGTCCATCAGTGCTGGTCCATCTTTAAGCACTGCCTCCTAAAAGCTCAAGATCAGGTGATTCCAAAATATCGGAAGTCAGGCAAGTGGGGCAGAAGGCTGGCCTGGCTGACCAGGGATCTTCTACTGGAGCTAAGGCGAAAAAAGAAAGTGTGCGGCTGCTGGAAGGAGGGTCAGGCGACAATGAAGGAATATAGGGATGCTGTTCGTGTTTGTAGGGAGAAAATTCGTGTGGCCAAAGCCCAACTAGAGTTGAAGCTGGCCATGTCTGTGGGAGACAATAAAAAAGGTTTTTTTAGATATGTGAACAGAAAAAGGAGAACCAAAGAAAACATAGGTCCGCTACTAGATGGGGAGGGTCTCCTCACAGACAATGACATAGGCAAAGCAGAGACGTTTAATGCCTTCTTCGCCTCTGTCTTCAACGCTGATGATGGGCTTTGGGACCCAGGGTACCCTGAGCTGGAGGACCATGACAGTGGGAAGGACAAACTCCCAACCGACCCTGAACATGTGCGGGATTTGCTGCCCCACCTGGATCCATACAAGTCCATGGGTTCGGATGGGATTCATCCCAGGGTGCTTAAAGAGCTGGCAGACGTCATCGCGGGACCTCTCTCAATTATTTTTCAGCGATCTTGGGAATCTGGTGAAGTCCCATTGGACTGGAAGCTGGCAAATGTTGTGCCAATTTTCAAGAAGGGTAAGAAAGAAGACCCTAGCAATTACAGGCCTGTCAGTCTCACGTCAGTGCCTGGTAAAATTATGGAGAGGATGATCCTTGAAGTTATTGAAGCGCACCTGGGGGACAATGCAGTCACTGGTCCCAGCCAACATGGGTTCATGAAGGGTAGGTCCTGCCTAACAAATTTGATTTCCTTTTATGATAAGATCACCCATCTAGTCGATCAAGGGAAACCAGCTGATGTGATCTTTTTGGACTTCAGCAAAGCTTTTGACATGGTTTTCCATAGGATCCTACTGGACAAAATGTCCAGCATACAGCTAAACAAAAACATCATACGATGGGTGAGCAATTGGCTGACGGGCAGGGCTCAAAGGGTTGTGGTAAATGGGGCCACATCTGGCTGGTGGGTGGTCACTAGTGGGGTCCCTCAAGGCTCCATTTTAGGGCCAGTCCTCTTCAATGTTTTTATAAATGATTTGGATGTAGGACCAGAAGGTGTTCTGAGCAAATTTGCCGACGACACTAAACTTGGAGGAGTTGTGGACTTGGATGAGGGTGGAAAGGCCTTGCAGAGAGATCTGGACAGATTGGAGAGCTGGGCCAACCACATGAAGTTTAACAAAAGCAAGTGCCAGGTCCTGCACCTGGGACGGGGCAACCCTGGCTATACGTACAGACTGGGTGATGAGACGCTGGAGAGCAGCCCTGCAGAGAGGGATCTGGGGGTTGTGGTTGACGGCAAGTTGAATATGAGCCAGCAGTGTGCCCTGGCAGCCAGGAGGGCCAACCGTATCCTGGGGTGCATCAAGCATAGCATTGCTAGTCGGTCGAGGGAAGTGATTGTCCCACTCTACTCTGCGCTGGTGCGGCCTCACCTCGAGTACTGTGTGCAGTTCTGGGCACCACAGTACAGAAAGGACATTAAACTGTTGGAGAGTGTCCAGAGGAGGGCGACGAAGATGGTGAAGGGCCTAGAGGGTAAGACGTATGAGGAGCGGCTGAGGTCACTGGGCCTGTTCAGCCTGGAGAAGAGGAGGCTGAGGGGGGACCTCATCGCGGTCTACAGCTTCCTCGCGAGGGGGAGTGGAGAGGCAGGTGACCTATTCTCCGTTATCACCAGTGACAGGACCCATGGGAACGGTGTGAAGCTGAGGCAGGGGAAGTTTAGACTAGACATCAGGAAGAGGTTCTTCACCGAAAGGGTGGTTGCACACTGGAACAGGCTCCCCAGTGAAGTAGTCACTGCACCAAGCCTGTCTGAATTTAAGAAGAGATTGGACTGGGCACTTAGTCACATGGTCTAAACTTTTGGGCAGACCTGTGCGGTGCCAGGAGTTGGACTTGATGATCCTTATGGGTCCCTTCCAACTCGGGATATTCTATGATTCTATTATTCTATTTTAGCAGAAAAGATCAATTGCATGCTTTACCCTGTTATGCCAAACAGCTTTCTTGGTACCTACATTTTCCTGATGGTTGCAATGAAGTCGTGAACAAAGAGCAGACAGATCTATAACATGTATTTTGTGAAAGCTGTATTCATGTCTTTGTTAGCAGAATTTAACCAAAACATAATGTAAACGTCTGAATTTGACTTAGCTGTCACTGGTCCTTTCAGATACCTGAAAAACTGATGGGTGTGTGTTATCAACAAAGCACTAACATCTAAACAAAACAAGCAATAATGGTATATTATTTCCTAGTGCTACTATTACAAACTTTGATTATTTAAAGTAAATGTAGCACCTAATAAGTTTCCAGCTGGCTGTGATAAGGAGAGGGATTTGGAAACCAGTTTTGCTTGTTACAATGCACACGAAAGTACAAAATCCAGTGTTGTGTAATGTTTCTCTGAGAATTGTCGTTACACCAGTGTCATGACTTACAGTGCTTCAGCCTTCTAATAGAAAAAATGCTGACAGCTGCGGAGAAAAAAGATTAATATAAGAACCAAAACAAGTCATGCAAAGGTAAGTAACTGGTGTTTAGTCTAACTACTTTTGCCAGCAGCTTCTGGGGAAGAATTGCATTTTCATTCTGCTTGGCAGGAATTCCAAGGTGAGATTATTAAGAATGGATGTGTGGCTGTTCCAGTGACTGCCCAGCAACGTGTGAGGTTGTCCATGATGGTGTGTACATATATATCCATTATACATATAAAACTGTGGTGTATAAGGTATGGTGTAAGAAAGTTGAAGACAACGACAAACTAGTGTTGTGGCTGGTAGTTTCACAGAGTTTCACACCTCTCCACGTCTCCTCAGAGGACCGGGAGAGGAGCACTGGCTGGGAGAGCTGGGCAGATATGCTGGACCTCAGAAGTGACCTCAGGGTTTTCCTCCAAGTCGAGACATGCTGACAGAGAACAAGACAGCTGAAACTTCTGCATGGTGGTGATAGTGTCATTTATAGCCCAATTTCACAAGGAAACATCAGTTATGCAACTGCAGCGTCTGTCAGGGTCTTCCAGTAACTTGGGTTACGCAACTCGGCAGAACTGGACAGAGCAGGGGAGGCTGTAAGACAGCAGGTACTCAAAGGTTCTATGAAAATTGTAGCTGTACAGAGGAGAGGGATATTTACAACCCCATGTTATGAAGAGGTAACAAGGAACCAACCGTAGTTCGCTGCATGGACATAGTCTACCAGCCCCTTTGGAAATGTGGAGCTCAAAGTTAATTGCAGCCTCTACTGTCTATTCTTTGGATAAAAGGCTAACTGAGACAAGAAGAGTGACATCGGGGGCAAAACAAGCACAGGGGAAGGTGGGCTTTGGGGACATAGGACAGAACTGAGGATCTTGAAGACAGTTTAGAAACCTGGAGGTACTGCTGTCTCAGAGGGGACCTGACAGAGGTTCTGTGGGTTTTGTGGTAGACGTATGCAAATCACAAGGAGAATAATTCACAGGAAACAAGGATTTATGGCTCAAGATCAGCAGCTTTAATTTGAACTGTACATCTCTTTTCTTTCTTCTTTGAAAAGAGTGAAGACAAATGTGACACAATCAGAGAGCTAACTCGTGATCCACACAAAACAGTTCTATAGAAAAGACCTGATGGTGAGCTCAGCTGAAGGAAGCTGAAGGAAGCTGAACTCCACTGCTGTGACCCTTGCTCTCAAAACGGGAGAGCAACTCTTATGAAAGGGAGAACTGGAGATAGCACTGGTGGTCAGTGCTGGGGCAAACTGGGGCAGGCTCATCACATGAAAACATTAGCACTGAGGAGTATGGAGTGAATTATAGGAGGCAGAGTGAATTTTAGGAGGTGGCTCATATGACAGACATTCTGTACATATTAAACACCAACTTGTACTTATTTCCATAAGTCTGTTTGATGTGCTATAGTATCAGGAGTCTTTTATGATAGGAATCTTATCTTTAGCTTTCATTTTAACAAGAAGCCTGGCAGTGAGTAAAACTACGTTGCTGTGTTTTTTTATCATTTAGGCTCTCACTGCATGCCAGCCAGCTGTTTGATTCAGCTAACTAAAGTAGTGCAGTATGCAACAGATACAGGATCCTTGAATGATTTCATGTATTCGCTGTTGGTCTTCAAGAAGTCTGATGTATTTTCAGTAATGATATGATGCCTAAAAAGAAGCTCACCAGGTGAGGCTTACAAAACAAATATAAGGCTGATTAAAAAAAAAAAAAAAAAAGAGAGAAAAAGAAAGAGTAGGGCGTGGGGAGAAAAAAGAGGAACAGTGTGCCTAGGGATGCACAACTTTGGAAACCACTTGAAGAGTGGAACAAGGCAGGAACATGACCAGAGCGATCTTTAATGACATCACTTTCCATCTCATCTGATGGGCAGTGGTAGTTTGAGTGGCTAAAAACACTAGGAGGGTAGCAGTCTACCTGGCATTCACTGAGAAAGGTAGTTTAAACCTGGACTAAATAATCTTTGTTCTAAAATCAAGTTCCAAAGTCTACAGAAGTTGATGAAGGAAGAACTTCTGTGGATTTCACAGCATATATTTCAGGACTGAATATTGTAGGTGATGAAGTTTTGCTATAGAATGGCAGCAGTTTTAAGTAAGTGTTGCAATTTGATTGCATGACCATGTAACTTTGTGTGCGTGTTTTTTTTTTTTATCATCACAAACCATCCCAAATGTTTGCAGTGTAATCGCAAACACCGCTTATATGTCAGTTGCCTCTCTGTTTGTTTACATGGTTTAGATTAGTTCATGACCCAAGATGGGATGATAGCATTATAAACTACCATAAATCCTGGGAACAGAGGCATTAATCATCAAATGAACAATCCTTTTCTGGGGCTAAATGTATTCCAGATTAAGCGGAGGTGAAATTGCTATGAAGAATTGTCCTAGAAATTGCAAACTGCTTTTACTTGTCTCTAAAGTTTTAAGGTCTTTGAAAATTTAGTAAGTTGGTCAGGAAGCTGGCTCAAGTAGATTCAGTTCATCTGGCTTTTTCTACTTACACGTGACTGTCCCATGGATCCATACGGTCTGTCCCAAACTGTGTACCCTGGCCTCCCTCTTTGCCTGTAGCAATCCACACTGTCTGCTCCCTTCCATCTCTCATCTTACAAATACCTGTGAATCCTGCACCCTAGCAAAACCAGCCCTAGCCTCATCCTCATCCAGCCCAGCTGACCCCCAGGCACCACAAACCTCTTTGCACCTCCTAGGTCCACCTAGTTCTCCATTCTCCCCTTCTCCCACTCCTACACGGCTCAGTGCATCCATGTACCCGGCAAAGAGAGAGAAAAAGCCCTGCAGCATAGCTGAGAATGAAAACAGTGGCTTTTTTATTATTATTATTATTATTATTAATGTAGTTCCTCTTCAGCATTTCGATGTCAGCCAGAGGCAGGGACAGCTAGTTAAGACACTGTTACCAGCTCCTGAAATACTTCCTCTTTCGGAGATATGTCACAATGAGCTGCACTTATTTTGTTTGAGCAATACTCTGAAAGCATTTACCCTTGCCTGCAGGTATTGCATTGATCTGAGTTGTGTAATCCCAGCAGATGTTAATTCTCTCATGTAAAGAACAGAAAGAATGAAAGAATAACTGTGTGGGCCCTAATCCTTTCAGGCAGAAGATTGGTTTTGGCTTGCAGCATGTCAAGATGAAAATTAAACCTCCCCTCCGAAAAAACAGAAGTGCTGATGAAGACTTTAGCAACGTTTCCTACAAGCCGAAACTAACATTTGGATCTGGAAGGGGAAAAAATGCATACTCAAAAGTACAAGGATCTGAAATGTTTTCTGGGGTTTTCTCAACTTTGTAAAAGAAAAGGGGAATCACAGCCTTCAAGGACAGAGAGCGGAATTTTTCTTGTGGTAAAGGGGGAGTTTCCTGTCCATGTAAAACTCTGTGTGAGACCCTAGGCAGGATTATGAAGGTGGTAGAACAAAATCTAAGGAAATGGCTAGGCTAAACACTGGCTAAAGTTAATTATCTGTGCCTTCCCCTTCCCACTCCGTCTTGTAGCAAAGTGAATTGCTCTGTGT
This sequence comes from Cygnus atratus, assembly GCF_013377495.2. Classification (NCBI taxonomy): domain Eukaryota; kingdom Metazoa; phylum Chordata; class Aves; order Anseriformes; family Anatidae; genus Cygnus; species Cygnus atratus. The sequence continues at coordinate 18,172,038 of NC_066368.1, forward strand.
TAAAGATAGACGTGTTGTCCTAATAGTTCTCATTCATCTTCTTTCTCTTGGGTGTTTTTTCCCTCCACCTTCTATTGTGTAATGCCATGCCACTCTGCAATGCAATGCTAGTCTGGCCTCCAAAAGCTTTCTGGTTCTTGGTCAACCTAATTACCTGTCGCTGGACCTCCTCTTAAGGGAGTGGAAATTGAAAAACCATCAACAGCCAGAAGTGATGCTAGTTCACACCTCTCCTAACCAGAAACTAAGGACAGTGTGATTCTGCGAACCTGTGACGTGTGTCATGGCCCTTCACCGACCAAGATTTTAAGGTGTCTTGTTCTTATCTGCTGCCAGATAAGCATCACTGATGAATGTGTGTATATATATGTATTTTACTGAATGGATAGGTTATAAGTTTTGGAATGTATTTCTGGAATTTAGGGTAATTGAAAGATTTTCTTGGAGATTTGCACAACTGAAGAAAATTACAAGCTGTACGGAGGCTGTCAGGTGGCTGGACTTCATCTGATTGGAAATGTTCATTCCTGATCTAATTGGCTAATTGTCCTAATTGTCATTCCTAATGACAACACATATGCTAAATCTTACTTGTGTGTATTCTGCATAGAGCTATGACTGGTATTGCCCACACGTACTTTACTTTACAAGCTGCAGGCTGGCCACAGGTGGAATGGGAAGGGTGGAGTCAGCTTCGAAGAGGGGTGTGTGATGCTAATGATGAGACAGTCCAGAATTATAATGAAGACCCGTGATTTTCTAGGATTGTGTAGGACAGTCAACCAGTCTTCATGGAAGACTTAGAAGAAGGAAGATCACAATAAGTAAGCTTCAAGTGACAGACATGCTTTCTGTTTAGGCAGTGAAGCTGCTGCAGCTTGCACAAAATGTGCCAAGCATCCAGTTTGACCTCCCTTTCTGAGGGCTGTGGAAGGGCAGAGCCTGTCTCCCTGCAACTGGAAGCTCCTTTCCTGCTCAGATGAGGTGAGGACTGAGAGACTAAAGTTGGCCGATGCAGCTACTTTCCTACTGGGACCTGCCAGCTTGATGATATGCACGTATTCTGCAAGAAATATATTTCACTTATTTAAAACTCATTCCAAAGTGAAAACAGCAACTTAACATTATGACTTCATTAGGATGCAAAGCCCTGGCTCTTCATTTCAAAACTACTTGCTAAAAATGTCTTTTGGTGAGTTGTTTTCCTTTCCCCTCCCTTCATTTCATCTTGTCCCACCCTGTAACATATCTGCATTGCCTCTACCTACCAGTACCACATACTCTTACTCCTCTGTCCTCGGACTCCTGTTCTTCCACTTAGCATCTGCTGTTTCTAATATCGAGCTCCTGCATCCTCCCAGAGCCCACCACGCCGTATAGGAGTAACTCAGGGTGGCTCTGCGGGAGACAGCTTGATGACAGCTGGGCTGGTGCAGCCGCGGAGCTTGTAAGGGGGGCAGGTTCAAGCCTGGAACAGAGCCCGTGCTCCGTCTGGTGTCTGCAGGGGCACAGCCTTGGTTTCCCTCCTCCAGGGCCACACAGGAAGGGGTATGCAGATGTGCAGAGCTGTCCAGAAACAGCTGTAAGCATCACAGCAAAAGCAGAGCTTTCTGTGACTTTGATTGTCTCACTTTGGCAAAATAGTCATTTGGAATTGAACCAAATTGACTCTCCTCCTTCCGTTTTTAGAAGGAAGGTAACTCTATCTGTTTCCTGTTATTTCTAACTTTTAGATATTTTACAAAATTATTACAGAATTATTAGCTTAATTTGTAAACAATAATAAAAGCATTTGCTTTTGAAAAATGGAAACGAATCATGTGATTGCTTACTTCTTAAAGTCGAGACTTTTAGACCCAGCAAAAATAATAGAGATTTCCTAGTTCTTTTAATGATCCAAAGATGCAACTATTCAGCAAATAAGAGTTTAGTTTTATTCTGGAGAAAAATCACCTGTCTGCTATGTGAGAATTTGATATGTATGTATGACACTATCTCTAGAGGACGTGTTCTACTATTTCAGCTGACATCAAAGCACAGCATATTTTCCTTTCTTTCTTTACATTTCCTTACTCAGGCTTATCTTACTGGTATTGTATAGCAAGCAGGAAAGCATGCAAGACATATATCTTCTGTATATTATTAAGTATGCTTCCTCTAGTAATCCTGCTAATGAAAAGCTTTTCCTAGCTGGGCTACTTACAGTGCATATTGTGGTTTGCTGGACATTTTAATTCTGTAATCTCCTGGAAGAATGACTTGATGTTATCAGGGCATAGCCTGTTTTGAGGGTGCTGTGCACAATTTGTACATTGAATTTACATAAAGCAGATGTTAAAAATAATGACATCTTACCACTGGGCTCCCATTTTGCTTGAGACTTCCTTTGGATTATCTAGAAGTCGATCCTGTAAATGTTGCGTCTGTGTTTTTTTTCAATGGTGAGAGTAGAAGTCTGGATCCAGCCATTCCTGAAAGCAGTTGATCATTCTGCATTTTACAGCTGAATCATCCCTCTTGTTTGCTTTACATAAACTCTCAGTTCTTACCCTAATTGCTGTGGTTTTTTTATACCCAAGAATTATTTTGCCACATCCAAAGTAATTTCATTCCTGCTTGCTTAATCTTTTCTGAATATGTCTTGTAACTTGACAGGAGTCGTGACTGTAGGTGACTGTAGATGGCATAGAAAAGATCACATATGATTCAGAATTAATACTAATCTTTAGTTCTTTATTGAAGCAGTCATGAAAGCTTATAGGAGTTTGGTCTACAAAGCTCTTTTGTCGAACTGTTTTTTTTTTTTTTTTTTTTTTTTTTTTCTGAAGGGTAGCATAATCTCTAACAGCATAATGCACAAACAAGGGTGAGACTGAGCAAAGAAATTCCCAGGAACGTGCTGGGTGGAGCTGGAGCACAGAGAAATAGAGCCTAAAACCTGTTATTGGAAATGGGGTGAAGTGTGGGGCAGCCCATGAAAAAGATCTTGGAGCTGAGCAGCCTGGGACACCGCTTTCTGCAAAAAGCGTGGTCGGAGTCAGAGCTGAGGTTCCTAATGATGCTCCACAACGTTTAAAGAAGCTTGGAATGTGAGGCCAAAGGAAGACTGAGTCCTGGCATCATTGCCTTTTGTTTTCTTTAAGATAGCAAACAAAATAAATCCACAAAGTAACAACAACAACGCAACTGTGGTTCCTGTGAAGGACGATTTAGTAGCTTTACATGCCACTGTTTTCCGTAGAGAGGATGGAAACAAACTCCTGATGGATTACGTTTTGATTAGAAAACAAGCTGAGGCAGGGGGCTGTGGAGACGAGGGAAATGATGAACAGGGTGGGAAGCTGGGCACGGTGCGGAAGGAAAGGAGGCAGGGCTGTGGGACACGATCTGTGGAAGAGGTGGAGGACGTCTTGAGGTGAGCTGCTGGATATGCAGCGACACTGGGAAAGGAGCTGGTGACAGACGATTGCAATCATATGCTGGTCAGTTGCATAAGCTTGTCCTTAGGGCATGCACACACACAACAGTGAAAACTGAAAGTAGACTGCAATACTGAGCCATTTTTGAGTGGTCACAGAAACATTTCCTCACATAGAGGCTAGAGATCTGTTCCCTGCCAACTCAGTTGCATTAGAAACATTCCTCTCGCATTCAAACCTTAAAAAGGGATACCAAAAATGATCAAAGGAAATAGATCAGCACTATAATATTACTCATCCTCTCATCCAAGGAATTAGAGTTCCTTGTCAGTATGAACTCTGACTTAACACTTCTTTGAGAAACCTTTTTATACATTTATGTCTTCACACTTTGAGAAATAGGGCTTTTTCTGTCCCTTGCTAATGTAAAACCTTGTAAGACAACAGCAGCTTTTTGATGGTACCTAGCACAAAGCCCCAGCCTGCCAGATAACTTCCCAAAGAAAGTGGCATTACACAAGATTCCTGTAAGATTCCCCTTATGCTCTTATTTCAAGTTTACTTTAGAAATATCATCGAGGAAAAAGGATATTTTACTGCTAATGAGCATGGGATGAATCGTTGTCCAAGTATCAGTTGACTCATAACTAATGAAAGCTAATAACAAACATAGCAGCAGGACCAGGAAATTAACTGTCAGACCAGTCTGCTTGCAATATTCCTGCTGATTCTCAGACGGTGATACGAGATACAAATTCCCCAGGCATACTGGGGAAAAACTCCTACTGCTCCCACTCCCTACTCAGATGGCTTTGCATCTTTACCCAAAATCTAGCTCTCAACCTTCTGTCTGTGTGTGTTGATTCATCCTGAAATAATCAGTACGTATGTGTGAAAGTGGATTGTGACACCCATCTTCTTTATTGGCTTCTGAAAATGTAGGTCAGGGTGTATTCAATTCCTGACTCATGTAATCACTTCTGGTGGTAAAGTGTCTAACAGAGTGAAGCTGTACTTGAATGTCAACCAAAATGCTTCCCATACTGAGGGTTTTGATGTCCCCCGCCCCCAGATCCTCCATGAGCAGCACAGATAGTAAAGAAGTCAGGAACACAATGTCTTCATTGTGCAAGTGGCTTCTCATGACTCTGTGTGCTTTTATTCTTGCACACAGATGAAGAGGCTGCCTGGCTTTCCAGCAGCCAGTGCTCCGCATCTGGCAGAAGATGCAGAGAAAGCAGAAGGGTGGAGGAGCAAATGTGTGTGTGCTGGAGGTATCCTCTGATTGTGATTGCAGGCATTGCCGTGATGGTTCAGCCTGGTTTAAGCCACCTCCCGTTTCTGTTACTACAAATATTTGACGTTTCTATTACTAAACCCCCACGAGCTGAGTGATGACCCCCAAGGACCTGCCAGAGCCCTGACCCCTCTCCCTGCTCCCTCTGGGACGTGCAGCAGCAGCAGCAGCACCGCTCCTCCTTTTCGGTGATGCTGCTGAAGCCTGCTCTGCTGGTCGCCTTCCAGCAGCCCCTGCTGCAGGATCGCTGGCTCTTTGAACCTGCTGGCAGCGTGTCAGCCAAAAGCCTGTAAGGCAGGGAGGGAGGGCAGTCGGCTGGACAGGAAAGTGCTCACTGGGTTGCTGTGAATCACGTTGCGGGGATGCAGGCGTGGGCCCCCGGCATGCTTTTGCTTGTTCACCATAAACACTGAGCTCCTGACATCCCATCGGGCAGGAGGGGGCCTGGCCAGTGGGTGAGGAGCCTCAAAATGTGGGGCCTGCTCCAAGGCTCCGACCGTGGCTGCCTGCAGCTGCTCCTGGCCGGGGGTGGGAGCAGGGCTGGGAGGGCAGCCCGGCTCTGCCGGTCACGATCTTACTGTGTGTTTATTATCGTAGAGTCTGGGAAGTGTGCTTCTGGATGGAGACCTCTCTTGTGACCAGAGCTGTGTAAACACGGTGCCCACGACATCCTTCCTGCCCCTCCTCGCCTCCCTTCCCAGCACAGCATGCGCTAGGTGTGAAGCAGGGGTTACAGCAAGGTCCGAGCAGTCAGAGGGGAAGGGAGAAGAAGGTGGGAGGAGGTAGGGAGGGCGCTTTGGTCAGCACTTGTCTGCGTGCTGGGACACAAGGGACTGTATATGCTCGAAGAAGGATGACCAGAGCTCTGGGAGCTAAGCTGTCTGTACAGGTGGGCAGGTAGATTTCCCCTTCAGAGGGGAAGAAAAAGAGCTTCGATTTCACACGGTATAGATGGGGGCCAACAGCGGAAGGAAGCAGTGGAGAAAGGATGAGAGAGCTGATCTTCATGGTCACTTTTTAGGTGGATTGGAGCAGCAAAGGACTGTGCTCGATAACTCCTGAGAAAAGGGTGATGCAGTAGTTGCCATGGTGAGAGCATGGGTAGGATTTTTGGCTGGCTGGCTGAAGGAGGAAATGTCTTAGACAAAGAGCTGCTGAAATTTGGCTGTGGATCAAACCTGAAGACTTGAAGTCTCCAAGCCTCCTCCCCTGTTTTTCAGTAGGCAGATGGTATAACTTGGAGTGAGGAGACAGACAAGAAAGAGGAACTACAAGCTTTTCTGAGGGTGCAAATATAGTACTTTTTGCTTTTTTTGGTAACACTTTGTGACAGACATCTGAGCTTCATTATTCCTTTCACAATAGCCCTGTCATCATTTTTGAGCCTAAAACCACCATTTTGAGCTACTTCTTTGTGAGGGTTTCTTCTCTCTGTTGTCAAAAGCAGAAGTCCATTAATGTACTGCTTCTATTTAGTTTTGCTGAAGCTGCCAGCTTGTAGCCTGGGTGCAAATGTGCCCTGTGACTTTTCCTGTTGTATGGCTACTGAGCTGGAATGTTCACATGGGGTCGTTCGGGGAAGTGGTTGCTAGCTCTGAAAAGCATGTAGGGGAAGACTAGGGGATTGTTTTAGATTAAAAGTTAAGCCTGGGTGGATAAAAGTAAACAGTCAAATCGCAGCTCTTACTTTACAGGAGTTTTTTATAGCTCTTTATCGATCAGTCTTGCCCAGGGCCTGCGCTGCAGTTTGCTGACACTCTGACATGGCAGATTCTTAGGGGGTTTTACTAGGAGCTTGCCTCTTCATTCATTTCCTTTTTGTGTTATACATTAACTCGCTTTTTGGCTTTATGTACATTAGGTTGAAGTTTGTCAACAAACTTCTTATCTTCATAACTTGTCTCGTAAAATTATGAGGTCAGATAACAACACTTTGAGGTAGAGGATAAGACCTGGCTGTCAGGGTGTGCCTTGCACATAAAGGGAAAGGAGGAAAGAGAGGCCAGATCTGCTGAAAATAGAGTGGGGTTAAATTACTGAGTCATAGGCATATAGAAAATGACAACAAGGAGTGAGCATATAGGCAGATCGAGCAGGCTAATTGTGTTACAAGTGTGTTTTGTTTTTCTTTCTTTCCACTGAGAATAAAGTCAAAAACAGGGGGAGTAGGCCGGCAGTGATCATGGGGTGCAAGATGAGTTTAGAGAAAGCACTGAAAGTCACAAAATGGAGAGAGAGCGTTCTGAACTACAGTGGAGCATCTGGTCCCCAGTACTGAACAAAATCAAAATTAAATGTACTTTGGTGTACCACCAAAATTCAGGAGTTCTGCAGGGAGGCATGCTGTTTGTTTGCAGCACTGAGATACCACTTGCAAGACTAAAGAAGGTATTTTTTTAAGGTTTGGCTGTATGAACATTTGCTTCCCTATGTTTGACCTGGACAAATAGAGTGAAAGTGACTGGAATGTTAACGTGTACCTTAGTTTATCTGTAGTTTATCAGATACCAGTCAAGACTAAGATGAATCTGTGCTAAGGATGCAGCAGCCTTCTCACTGTCCTAACAGGGCTCAGTTTCTAACAGGGCAAGGGTTTGTCTTCATCAGGCACGTTGCTGAAAAGGTGATAGCTTTCCCCAGATAGCCAGGCTGTTGCAGGAGGCTGTGTCTGTTCTGCAGGAAACGTGGGGGGAATTCTGACTGCCTGTACCTCATGCCTTACATACACCAGAGGGGAATACATCAGTCCTTGGTTTTCATTTAGAGCTGCTTGCTCTGATTCTATTAAGTATTTAAAAATATTACAAGTTAAATATTTTAAAATACTAAATGTTAAAATATTTTAATAAGGTTTGGTTGTTAAAAGCATTGAAGTAGATCTTGTAGCCCTGGAAGGGCTTTTGCTTTTGACAACAAAGAGAAGAAACCCTTACTTTTACGATGGATTCGCACCTTTGTTTGTTTGTGGTGGTTTTTTTTTTTTTTTTTTGCCTCATACATTAGAAACTTTTGCAGTTCTGACAGATGGAAATTTAATTGGAGGCCTGTACTGCTGGGATGTTTACACGGCTGTTTGCAAATACTCCCATATGTGAAAATCCCTTCTGTGCTTCCCGAGGAAGTCTGGCAATCAAAGTACATGTTGGCATCGTAGGAGAACCAGCTCGTGAGCTAGCAGTACCTCTGAGTTGTAACAGGTTACATTCCCAAACATCTACTCACCCTCAGGTGAGCTGGAACAATTTTTTTCCTCATCTGGCATACAGATGGCAAGCAGGCAATTCATTCCTCTTGGCCCTGTGCTCAGCAGCCACTGGAGTGGCTCCCATCTTAGTGACATGTGGGTAAGTCTGGTCACGATACAGGGAAGGAGGATGACATGGGTGGATGAAGTAGAGCAGTGGCTCCTCTCGCCCATCATTTCAGAGCAGCTGTGAGCAGGGGGGACAGGTCCTCCCCGTGCTGGGTGTCCCCTCCTGCTCTGAGCCTGAACCTAACATCACGGTGGGAAGTTTTCTACTGATCAGAATGAGACCCAGAGTGTATAATTTTTGTCCACTGTTTAATGGTGATGGAGTAGTCCTCTGTTAAGTGCAAAGCACATCACAAGGGTTGAATACTACATATCAGATTGTTGAGAGGGTTTGTTTGCCTTGCAGAAAAACGCACAGAAATAAAAGGCTACAAAATTAGAAATGTCAATAAGAGGCAGCTCACAATGGTAGCGGCTAGCATGATAGTATTAAAAATCAAAGCGCTTAGACATGTTTAATTCCGATACCCGAACAATTCACACAAATCAGGTTGTAGGTAAAGCCATTTGTCGAAGAGATTGGCAAATGCCCCAGCAAAGACTCTAACCTGCTCAGGGAACAATGTAATGTTGATTTACTGTTCTTTAATTATAGGCTAAATGGGAGAAATTAGAACCAAACTATCAATGTAATTTTTTTTCCAGTTTGATTTTAGTCTGAGCCTGACTATAGAGAAAGTACTGTCTGCTTAGTTTCCTTTAATGATGGTGTGGCTTCTTTTGTAGAGGAAGGAAAAAAAAGCATTTTAAAGGAAAATATGAGCATAAACCCATGAAAGCTGATGTGTGAACTTCAGCAGGTATAGCACTTAAAGCTGCATTTCTTCCCTTTTGGTTTTACATTGACTAGATTACTTACTGACTGTGCTGCTTTTATGTTACATTTCCTGCTACAGTTTTCAGTGCACAAGCTGTAGGAGTTTTTTTAGCAAAAATTTCCCCGTAGTAACTTCATGGCTAAAAATTCTTCTGGCCTACCCTTTCAGGCAGAGCATACAGTGCAAAACAAGTATGAAACAGCAAGAAATGGCAATTTCCCAAGCGGGATTTCACGACCTGCTGCCTCTCTGCGGTAAGCACAGCTCTGCTTGGCTGGACTCGTGTTTCCCTTTTGCACCAGAGAACCTTTGCAAAGCATCGAGTAGGACATGAGCTGCCCCAGCAGCATCAGTGTTCTCTGCCTCCATGTCCTGCAGTGCGGAAGGTGTATTTTGTAATGGAGCTCAGTGCTTTCCCTTTGGTTTAGTACTAACAGGTTCTGGGTTTAAGGGAAAGCAGATCAGAAGTAACTTTGCTTTGAGGACGGTGCTGTGCTGAGGTCTGTGACCATTTAAAATCTTTAGCTTTAATCTTGATTTATGTATATGTTAATCCTGACATGTATGCTATAAATTTTCTTTTGCCTTGCATTGTTCAAACTTGCCTCAAAATAAGGATTCTGCCTGCAGGGGACAGGAGTGTATCTGCGAAGCAAATAGCACTTGATACATCTCAGTCCCTTTCTGCTCTTAGTCAGTTGTTTTGGGGAGGGAATGGATCATTAATAAGATAAGTCAAATAGGGCAGCACATATAGGTAGTTATCCCTAGAGATTAGAAATATGCCCAATAGGACAGAAAAGGAGACTCCTGTGAAACGTTCCCTGAGCATGCATCTGGCATAGCTACACACCTCCTTCATGGAACAAAGCAGCACATGGTTGCAAGCTTATCCTAGCTTTTTTCTTCATTAAATCAGACTTCTTCCTGCTCGTATTTGCACCTCCTCATGTGTGAAAATAGGGAAGGGCGGAGGATGCTTGTTTGTATTTTGTATTAAAGCCGTACACTTCAGTTACCCATTTCCAGTGAGATGCTCAGGCCCAAGCAGACCATCAGAGAAGAGATCTGGGACATCAAGCCCTGCTAGAAGACAGAAGTGCAGGGCTTTGCCTGCATTAACATAAGCAGTAGGTGAAGCCTGAGGAACCTTTAGGAGAGGACATTGCTGGGTAACTATTTCTGAGAGGAGCAGCTTGGGAAATGGAAGTGAAGCTTAAGGGCAGAGAATCTGGAAGAATCCCTGAGGGCAACAGTGCTTACAGATCTCATAGCTGAAAACCTGCTCTGCCTTCCAGGGTGTAACACTTCACATATTGTAGGGGGGCACCACAGGCAAAGTGTTGAACATGGATGTAAAGGTGACTGGTGTAATTGTACTGGTTCTTGACCTCAAACGGGTCTCAGTGTTTTCAGAGAGTTCTCCTGTTTTCTTTTTCCTTCTTTGATACATATAGCATGTGAAGATGTAAAAGAAACTGCTTTTACCCCTTTCCCCTCTCTGTTTTTCCTATTTTGACCTGATGCATATAATCTCACTTATGTAAACACATTTATTTAAAAAAAGAAACATGCTTTTTTCTTTCACGAATAAGAATAGTTCTGCTTGGTAATCCCTTTTCCAAATTAAGCATTCATTTCCAAAATCTGCAGGGGGCAAAGAGCAGGCTTTGTTTGCTCTGTTTGATGCAGTATTTAGCTACTATAGAATCCTAATTCATGATACAGTAAATAATTGTGGTGTTTTTTTGTATGTCTTTCCTACTATTCCTAGTACTATGGCTTTCCCTGAGTATTTTGGTAATATTGAAGACATACCATAATTGCTCCCTAATGCTAAAATTGTTACAAATCTGTCATACACACTCATTTTCTATCTTGAAATTACTGTTTTGGAAAATTTCCCCCAGTGTGTGAACTAAGATCTTCATTATCTCTTTATCTTTAGGGGTTTGGAAAATAATAAAATTAATGTGGGAATAACCCTTTCAAACTAAAGATTTTAAAATTTCCAGCACAGATTAGCAATAATGTAGTTGCTGAAACCACAAAGTCTCACAAGTAAGGTCATGGCTAAAAAATGTAAACCAAACAAGCCCTTCTCCCCACAGGCTGTTTTCATTTAACAGAAAATCCTCCTCGCCCTCATATCGGATTTCAGATGAGTATAAAATAAAGGGTACCACTTTCTGCAACTAAAATAAAGCTCCTGCATGTCCCTTATTTTGGAGAATTTGACCCATTCTAGTGTCAAAAGTACTTGTTCTATGCAAATCTATAGTTACTTCAGCTTTTTTTATCAATAACTCCTTGCTTGAAGAAGGGCAAAACAGAGTTTTGTCACGCTCTGTCTGAATGGCTCCTAGAGGAATTTTACCATCCCGGAGAAACTGGTTTGCATGTGATCACCCTCTGAATCTTCCTTTTGCAACACATCCAACTTCAGGCCATGGAAGAGTGAGAAATTTAAACTGAAAAAAAAGCCCCAACCACAAAACACCCAACCACCAGAACAGTTTACACTAATGCAAAGGAATTAACCATTCCTTAGCCCAGTCTCAATGAGTAGAGCTATATCTTGTGAATAATGTTCAGTTGACTTAATTATTTTCCAGCTTACAAATCTTCGGGTTTGCATTTTGTTTGTTATTATTATTACCAGTATTAATGCAATGCCTAGGAATGACTCACTAAAGAGCAAGTCCTAGATATGTAAAAGGTTAAGGGAGGATATTTCTTGGTGATGTACAAAAAGAATTGGTAAGACTTAGACATAGCCTCAAAATGAGGACTTAAAGGCTGTCCAATGTCAGAAATCGTGTCCTAAATGCTTTGTTAATGGTGATGCATTTTAGATATAGTGACTAAGAAAAAAAGCTGACAGATATTTGGAAGGAAATTAAGCCCATTTTAAATTCTCCTGGGTTTGAGACGTCATCTTAACATGTACAAGAGTATGCTTGACACACAGAAGTGGTAGCTAGGACAAAAGGACCTGGTGTTCAGTGGCAGATCTGTAAGCTGTCTAGGGATGGGAGCTGAGTTTGTAATGCTCCTGATTTACTAGAAACAAGGGCTATACGGAGAAGCTGGAAGGATCATGTACTCATGATACAGTTTCGAAAACAGTGGACACTCAGAAGTGTAAGAATTAAAGGTTAGTTCTCAGGTTGCTTATAGCCTGGGAGGAGCTTCTGCTGAGTGCTGGGAGAGGCAAAAAGGTAGGATGGCAGAAACTGCTTCCAGCTGGTGTTTGTTTAACAAACCTTTAGAGGTGAAGGCAAAAGGAAGCCTGGGAGATGTTTGGGTTTTGTTCATGCTGGAGAACTGAAGGCATGTTGCAGTTTTTAGGGGAAATATCCGTAAAGAACTAGGAGGAAACAGGAATTGATGCAATGACGCATGAAAGAGATCAAGGGACATGCTCAGGAGGGAATAAATGGGAACAAATGAAGTAGGTGGAGGGAGAGATCAAATGAGAAACTTTGGTGACTGTAACAAAGAAAGGGAAAAGAGACATCCTATTGTACAGCCATCTGGCTTTAATAGCATTACAAATAATTAATAACATGGAGCCTTTATGACATTCATAGCTAGCATGCCTCTCCTGCTCCCAGTCCTGGAGTAAGGAGGTTGAAAAATGGCTATTTTTTTTCTTTTCTTTCTTTCTTTTTTTTTCTTTTCTTTCTTTTTTTTTTCTTTTTTCTTTTTCTCCCCAGTGGCAATGTATTTTGTTCCATGTTGTAGACTTCCATACAATTGCCTTTTTGTGGCACTTCTCTGCTTTTAGCAAAATTGCTCAAAAATGCTTCTGAGAGCAGTTCACACAGTAAATAAAGAGTTCCTTAATAAACAGTAACTTTTTTCTTTAGGAAAGATTTTCATCAAACTGCCTTTCTTGGTATCCTAGTCTTTAAACCAAAGTATGGGCTCAGATTTTTTTGTGCAGTTCATTTGTGTGGTGCTGGATGACTCTCTTTTGCATGTAAATTAGAAGCCTTTGTGTCCTAGGATATTATTTCAACTTTGCGAATGCTAAGTACAAGGAGGATTTGTGGGGGTCAGTTTACCTGGGTTCAGCAGTTAAAACTTCCTGTGTGGAATTGTTTCGCATGTGACACGGACATCTTAAACCTGCTTCTGGATATTAAAAAAAAAAAAAAAAAAAAAAAAAAAAACGGTTCTCTTGCCTGTAACTTCCACAGGAATCCAGCTTCAAGGGGTTAGTTACAAAGACCATTTTTTTATGCACAGTGCTCCTTCTCTAGACAAGGGGACACAGTTTCTATAGGGGATACTTCAGATCACCTGCAAGGCTCCTGCTCTGAATGAGCCCCTTTAAAAGAGTCTATGACAGCAACTTTGTGAGGTTGCTTATCAGCCTTTGCAAATGCTTTCCAAAATTCCCTCTTGTATACTCAGGGAAAAAAAAAATGCACTGAAAGATTTAATTTGTGTCTGGATGCAGAAGCACCAATACCCGGTTTGCTGAGGGAGGTTCATGCTATATTTGAAGCTCCTTGAGCAGTTTGGCTTAGATTGACCCAATCTGGAACTCAAACAATTAAAAATTAGCATTAAAACAAAAATGAAAAAAGGAAAATTAAAACCCATGATTTAGAGCAACACTTGGTTTCACTACTGGTTTCAGGAAGAATGGAAGTGACAAACTCAGGCATGAACAATCAGTTTTAGCAAGGAAGAAAGGAAGGAAGCCAAGCAGACTACAAAACTATTAAACTGTTATAAATATGAGTAACAGGGTAGGAAGAAGTCTTATCATTTGCAAGATCAGCCAATGACACTGGAAAATCCAACACAATCTGTTTTTTCAGCAATAATTGATTTTGCCTATTGTACCTCACATAGTGGATTTTTCGGTCTGATAACAAGTTCATAACCCAAATATTTAATTTGGAGTTGATATGAAACAAGGATTTTTCCTTCAAGAAAATAAATCAATGTTGTTATTGTGAGTAACTGTTAACACTGAAACCAAATAATATCAAAACCTGGAATCCAAGCATTCACTCTTTTCTTTTTTTTTTTCTTCTTTTTTTTTTTTTAATGGTTTTGGGACTCTTAACTGCTTTCTTGCTCTCCAAAAGGCATTCTTACTGCTTGTCTTTTTTTGGATGAAACTACTGAAACTATTCACATTTTTGGTTACATTGGTTGTAGGTTTCAGTTGTTAAAAAAATGCTGATTAGGGCTTTATTTTTAGGTCTGGATCTGTAGATAAGTCAAGGAGTATTCCAAAAGATAAGAAACAAAGGCACCTTTGAGACAGTTCTAGATCAGGCACAGAAGGGATTTCATGGTTTGAGAATTGCTAACATACTGAGAATTAACTTACTGGCAGCTAAATTTACTGAGAGCAAAATCCATTGAAGGAAGCGTTTTACAACTTCTCCCCTGAAAACATCAGGAGAGATTTATGAAGTTATTCTTGCCACTCCAGCTAAGACAGGTAAAGAAAGAGCAGTACATATTCCCTTTAAAAAGACACTCAGAAATGATTTTTTTTTCTTTTTATTTTATTTGAAAGGAAGTTTCATAACATGCATCATCTTTCATTTTCCTTGAAGTGCAGCGCAAAGGCTTGGCTCAGTGAATCTAATTGGAAAATGTAATCAGCGATGTATACCTCAAAACGAGGAAGTGAAATTATTGTCACACGAATTCTGAAGAGCATTTCTTTCTCCCTCTTTCCATGAACAGATTACTGTGTTTATATCATTTGACTAAAATTAACATTGACGTTACCATACGGGCTGGCCCCTTTCCTGCCCCATCTGTTCTCTCTGGAAGTGCACTCTTGGCAGTTGGATCTGCTGCATTATGTGGGCCTTAGGAGGCAGCCCTGCCCAGGCCATACTGGGATAGCTTCTCCCCCACCAGTCTGTCTTGCTTGCATGAAGAGGAAGCCTGTATTGCCTGTAAAGATCAGCTTCAACCACATACCAAAGGAAAAGTGGAGTTTATACTGAGGCCAGCTGCTGGCCGGGATACCCGTGCTTGAGAGAGGTAGTGTGTTGTTTGGGATTAGGCTCCTGTTTGATGCAGGAGGTGGTCAGGAAGGTTTGCTGCTGGAAACTCTAGAAATAAAGAGCTGACTGACTGCCTCAGGATGTATTTTATTTAGGTCTGGTAACGACTGAAGTGCCTAATCTCTGGTTACGGAGATGGGTAAACTAGGGTTGGGGTTAGAGGGAAGGCCGAAGGAGCTGAGGCCTGTAGGGGATGCTTTGTTGCTGGGTCTTGTCAGGCCAGAGGTGGAGCGGGACCCCAAGCACCTGGGAACACATACTTTATGCTTGTTTCTTGGAAATGCTGGGGTAGCTGCCATATATACAAAGCTGGGTTCGGGGTCAATGTTTGAGCAAGTAGTGCTACGAGAGTAAAGTTTGTTGCTGGATCCTGTAACATCTGTGAGGAGAGAGGCGACACTGGGATCTCTGAAAGCAAACGTCTCGTGCTGTTTTCTGCAGCTGGCTGGGGTTCCACACAGTGCTTAAACCTGCCTTCAGTTTTGGGGCTAGAACTGGGGTTTGAGAAAGCAGTCTAGAAAGGGGGCTTGCCGTTTCTTCAGGAAATGTCTATGGTAATAGCGAGAGCTCCTATGTCCCCCCACTAAAGATCATGTTTAATTCGAGGAGGAAGCAAAAGCGAGCTGTACG
Source organism: Cygnus atratus (assembly GCF_013377495.2). Taxonomy (NCBI): domain Eukaryota; kingdom Metazoa; phylum Chordata; class Aves; order Anseriformes; family Anatidae; genus Cygnus; species Cygnus atratus. Next base: position 18,187,565 of record NC_066368.1, read on the forward strand.
ATTAGGGTGGGGTTTTGGCTTAGAAACATGCTTCAAGCAAACAGAGCCTGGAAAATGGTATTAACTGCTAGAAACTGTAGTGTCTGCAGAGACAGAAATGGGAGCCAGTGCTCTCTGCCGTATCTGTGGGGATAGCTGTACTGGGGTTTCAGGGTAGGATCCTTTAGGATCTGCTAACACAGTGGTTTTGGTTAGGATGATAGCTGCTCATTCCTTTTTAATTGTGTGCAGCTAATGTGCCTGCTTTCATTTGAGCTTTTGTTGGCCTTAGATCTGCAAGAGTTTCTGGAGGGTCCTGATAACACGTGAGAGAATGGTGGCTGACGTTTAAATGCAGATTGAACTAAACTGCAGTCTGCTTCATAGATGAAGGTCAACCAGCCATGCCTTAGTCAAGTGTGCCTCATTGAGTTGCTCTGCCTTATACAGCTGGACTGACCGAGTTTTCTTGATGCCTGTAACTCACTTCTCCTTCTGCATAATTTTGAAGTGCAGGTTTGTGTTTTTTCTTTTATTAACATTATTTTTTTTTCTCCAGCAGGATGTTTTAAGCTCTAGCTTTTTTTTTTCCTTTTTTTTAAAATTATTTTTATTTTTTATTTCTTCATATGATGTTTGTTTTCTATCAGCTGTGCCATTTCTGGGATTTCACAATCCCACCAGCACAAAGAGCTTCCAGATATTTGTGGGCTATGGGTGATAGGAATATTTTTTCAGTGGTGAAGGACCTATGAAGGTGGCAGATTAATTAATTGAATAAATGTCTGTATGGGAGGGAAGGAAGAGGCTGTCAGTGTGTGGGAGCTGATATCATTCCTTTATCACATGGGTAGTTTCCTAATTTGTGCAAGTTATCACTGTTGCTGAGATTTATCCTTGTAAACTCTTATAGCCAAGACTCTGTGAGGAATGTCTAGTAGACATTTTTACTTTCAGATTGGACAATTTCACATGACACTTCTGACAGTGAAGTGGGACTCCAAAGAATTTTCAGTCATTTTGATGTTTTTCAGGAGTAATGTGAAATAATTTGCTTAAAGATGAGTACCAGCCTGACTAGATATATTACGGTAGGGTCCATCTCAAGATCCAAATTCATAGAATCACAGGATGGCTTGGGTTGGAAGGCACCTTAAAGCCCATCTAATTCCAACCCCCCCAGCCCAGATTGCTCAAATTTTTTCTCCCATATGCTATTTCTTCCTTTGAAAAATAAAGGGGGTGATTAATTATACATGGGAAGGCAGGAGTATGAAAACAAATATATTTACAAAATGCCATTTTTTTCTAGTTGATACAAAAAAGCACAAATTCATTTCTGCACAGATTGGAGAGGGGCCTACTCATATCAATGGATTTCTTTCTGTTGGAGGGTTTGTACCAGCTCTGCCTGAAGTCAGTTTCAGTTTCTGCTGACGTTGACAGGGAATAGGCTGAGCAGCAATGTCTCTTGTTTCTGCATTCCAGAAAAAGCTAATTTCCAATATAGAACTGACCCGATATTACTATATAATAATGATTTTCATGTCATATTCCTGTTACAAGAAGTGATGCTTGTAATTTTCAGAAAGCACAACCATCTCACTTAAAACTACAATTTTAGTTCCACCAAGTGAATGCTCTGACAGACATCTTTATTTTTCTAATTATACCCTCTCTGCATGAGGCTTAGCTATAATTATAGGAAATTAGGGAACGACTCTGCTGTGGAAGCGTAATAACAACTTTTGTTACTATTTTTAGGATCTGTTATGAAAATGTAGATATGAATGTTTGACTTCCAAGTCTCACATTTATCAGGTCTTTATATGCTGGGAAACCTGGTTGACAGAGGCAGCCAAACTCTTTTTAGTTAGGTAGGCCAACTTGAGTTTCCTACCCAGAGAATGCTGGAGGCTTCCAAGTTTGTTTGTTTGTTTGTTTGTTTATTTAACACTAACAACAATAATAGTAACAAAAAAAAAGGTCAGCAGAAGAGGAAAAAGGGAAGGAGGGCTGAGAGCAGAGAAGTGGGGTTTGGGGTGAAAGCTGAGAAAAAAAAAATTAAAATAGGAAGCTGAGAGAGGAAAAGAACATTTTAGGAGGGCTGTAAGAGGAGAATGAGACAAGTAATAGTAGAGTCCATTTTGGATGAAGACAAAGTTATCTTTCTTTTTGTTCCCCTCTTTTCTCTCCTTTCATTCAGCCTCCCCTGTGCCCTGAGAGACCCTGGTGCTACCTGCCTACCCCTGCAGCTGCCTAGTGCCACCAGGGCCCCAAGCAACAGTCACCACCCCTGATTTCTCCTGTTCTCTGTATGTATTTTAGGGGTTGTCTTTGGTGCTGACCAAAAGTTTCGGACCTCTAGCCGTGTGAAATGTATGGCCAGTGATATATAGAGGTCAGATTATGTAGTCTAATGATCTCAGTGGCACTGGTGAGAGCACACACCTTAAACAGTCAGAGATCAAAACTGATTGAATGTTGGATTCAAGTCCTGGATCTTGAAGAGACTTCAGTCTGTCCACTACCAAACACTGCGCTTGTACAGAGGAGGGCAAAGAATGACATGAGCATACATATTCTTTTCTTGAGATTCATAAGGAAGCAGTTTATTAACTTTTATGGTATTTGTTTAGACCAAAATAAAATGACTGTAATTAAGAAATATTTTAGCTTTGGAGGAAATGGGATAGTCAGCTGCAGCTTGGATTCAGGCTTCACATCTGGATGGCTGACAAGTTTCAGATAAAGCTGACCTCACACATTCCTGGCCATATCAAAACCAACGCTAATTCGGAGAAACCCATAGCAGAAATGCCTTTCTGTATAGTGCTATTCCCAGATACTTTCAATCCCTTATTTAACATAGTGTCTTTGAATTACATGGGCCTCTTCCATGACCAGAGTTACCACAAAAGTGTATTCAGGCAGGCGCAGTGGCAGCAGAGCTGCTGTAAGATGTGCAGCAGGTATGTTTGGAGAATATGTTATATTGTCAGAACTGTGCTCAGCCAAATGATGAACAACCAGTTATCTGTGTGTCTCAGCTGGGCTGCTTCTTTCCTCTTTTGTTAAAGATCTGAATCTCTCCATCAATTTAAGCCATTCTCAGACTCTTTAGAAGGCCAGGAACAAATTGGAGAGGAACAGGTTTCTTACAATCTGTGGGTCTAAATGCATGCCTTTTGGAAGAAGAGAAGAATGCAGTCTTTCCTGAGCTCTGCCTGAAACCTGACCTGTTCACTCCTGCAGCTGGGTTCGGTACGATGTCTGCCTGAGCACGTCCTCTCTAGGAAGCTGTCCTTCTAACTGGGGATCTGTCTGACTTGCTTTCCCAGGTAGGGTTAAAAATTACAACATTTACTGTACCACTAGTACACCACTAAAATTGTGCCACTAGTAATAGGTGAACATTGTCTTCACAGAAGACAGTATTTTTTTTTTAATTAAATATTGTTTTTTTTTCAAAAGCTGTACTTCCAAGGAAGCCATGAAAAGTGAGGGGTGTGTGTACCTTGGAAATGTTTCAGTTGCCTGCAAGAAAAACTCAGGGCATTCTTTGGAAGACATATGAGCACTCGACCTCCAAAGTCCTTCTGAGGGTAAAACAAGTACATTGCTTCCTCTTCTAAAAGGGCCACAGCTGGCCCTAGCAAACAGTTTTTCAATCATTTCCTGAGACTTTTGAAATATAGCTAATTGATAAATACGACACACAAGCTGCCCTTAAAATGGTCTTGAGAAAGTCACTCCCAAAGATCCCTCTGGGCAGTGCTCTGTTCCAGTTGGAGGCACGTGGTGAAACTCTCACTGACTTTAACGGGGTTTCGTTTTTTAGCCCCACCTCTCTGTAGAATACTCAGCAAGTATACACCAGAAAATAAATGGTAAATCAAGTGGTCAAGTACTGGGACTTGTTTAAGCATTAGGGAGACGTGTCGGGCCAGTGCTTCTGAGCTGCACTATGGATCATTCAAGCAGCTAATTTTTCTGGCCCATCTTTTGGCACCTCTTTGACTTCCTGTTTCCATTCTGGAAGCCAACTGGGAGCAATAGGTGAGAGAACAGGCAGTGGTTCAGGGTATTTTAAGCCCCTTCCAACATGGGCAATGGAAACTACAGCAATTAACATCCAGTGCAGCCATCTGACTGCTTAAGTGCTCTTCCCTGTTCACTCATAGGAGCAAATGTATTAGTTAAAGGCAGGTATGAATTTAGTTTCCTGGAGTCACTTACCCCCGAGATAATGAAAAAGCACTTCTGCAGCTGGGTGCCACTTTTACCATGGCCTCTTAGTGGATTCGTTGCCTCTTGCCTTTCAGCTAGATTTCACAGTCTTTCTCCTCGTTTGCACATAACAGTGATGGACTGAATGATACTGGGACATGCCCTTCAGCTTGTGCCCAAGGTGCAATGGAAACATGCCTGCCAGCACCATGGTAAATTTCTTTTTTTTCATGAACACGTTAAATTAGCCCACATGCTGAGTGTATTCAAGACTAACGTGATTTTGAAGAGGGGGATGATTTATGCTACTAACAGTTTCAGACAAGCCAATAGTAACAACAAGGATCAATGAACAGGAAAAGCTAAACTTTACTGTCTTTTCCTGGAAGGCAGTGTTTACTGAAAAATTGGATACCTTTCTTTAATTATAAAATATATTAATTATAAGTAAACAATATTTTGAGCAACTGCTGCATTAAACAGTGACTTATGTCTAAACATTTTAATTTATTAAATACAGTGTAAGTTTATAATTCTATAATGTTTTCCTCAGAACACAGCAAGTGCTTGGGGAAGTAGCCAACTCCACAAATGAACTCCAACTGTATATTTGAAAGCTGCTTTTTCAGAAATGTTGTTCTTATGTTACACAGTTGAATAACCCGTAGTTTCCCACTCATTAGAACACTTGCTTCTTTTCTGAACTTTGTCCTGCTCCTTTGGATGCATGCCTCTCCCCTGTGTACAGTAGAGATGACAAGTTTAATGTTAGAAGTATTGGGGTATTTTAAGAGAGTAATTGGTCTGAGCTGGTCTCGGTGTGCAGCAGGTCTAACTGTCAGGTGTTCATTGCATTCTGCTGACAGCCCCTGGGGCTGTTATCAAGCAAGAGTAAGAATTATTTTTTTTCTAGAGCGATGCTCATTGATATGACCAGGAAGGTAGTGAGTGTGTTCCCCTGGTGTGCCAACTGGCAGTGGATATGTCCTGGGGCTCCCTATCAGCGGGGACAACCAAATTGTCATGGTTCTTTTTGTGAGAAACGTTAGCAAAACACATGGGATCTAATCACAGAAAATACTTGCAGAGTGGTCAGCATAGTAGAAACAACATTTGGGGACAGCTGTAAGCCAGTGCTGAACTAAATTTAATTTGAAAAGCGAACACTGTGAAGTCAGAGAAATTTGTCTGCAATTGTTTCACGGGTAGTCTTCAAAGATTCAGCATGCTCCCTGCTGTTTCTTCCACCACTTTTTAAATGTATCTAAGCCTGAGAGGAGAGACAGTAATTTGACAAGTAGGTCGTGAGTTTTAGAAAACAAAATCAATTTGGCTTCAATTTTCACTGTACAGAAAACAATACCTTTTTTTTTATATATAAGATAAAGTAATTCTGATATAAAAGAAATTTCCCTGGCATATGCTTATCTCTGAAAGATTCTTCATATTGCTCACATGTTGTATTTGGTGAAGGAAATAAACATACCTACTGCAATTAAACCCTATTTCTTGGGAAAATTAGTCTTCCACCAAGATGACTTTTGCATATTTATGGGAACAAACTGGGTTTGAAAGGTTATAGTTTCCAGAACCAAACACGGTAAAAAGCCCTTGATCTTTCCAGATGTTTCCTCTGGGGACATGCCCTTCTGTTTGGGATCTCAACATGTACAGTGAGTCACTAAGTTGCCTCCTTCAGTTATCATGCCTGTGCTGAACTATTAAAGGTTTCCTTTCTGGTAAAAGCTGAGGGACTGGAATGTACACAGTAGAGTTCTCTTTTGTAGTCAGGCTAAGTGTTTATTTTCCTAAGGTTATTAATGAGATGTTTCCTCAGTTGAAATATTAGCAACCTATCGTTTCCTTAGCTCGGGTATTCAGTATCTGTGCATCTGATACCTACTGTCAGAAACTCAAACCACTTCCCAGCTATCACATCTTGTGTCTAGCATTAAGTCTCTGGGTTTCTCTCCATTCCCCTCGTCTCAACTACAGCTAAAATGCATCTCATTCTTGCAAGGTATTGAGGGAGCCTTAAGGCTGAAAGCCTCTGCAAAGGACTGATACGACTCTGCAAATACAAATTCAGGATTAACATGATTGCAGTGGTGATGAGGACGTTATGAATGTGGAAAGAAGGGCTACTTTGTCAGCCAGTAAGATGGCAAAGAGGGAGAGAATGCAGTTCGCTGGTTCCAGTGTGTATCCATCTAGCCAGGTTCCTGGGAACAGCGAGGGCAAGAAGCAGAATCAGCCCATTCATTTTCCTCTTTGGAGGAAGCTGGGTCTTGGTAAGCCTAGCTGGAGGCTTCGTTGCACTGCATAGATATATTTTTAGTTTGAGTAATGACAGAGACAATCAGTGATGAGACCATACTGATTTTTTAATATTTCTCTAAGAAGCCTAAATTAAAATCGTGACTTTTAAATGTTGAAATTAGCTCTGCAATTTTTTTTTCTGTTTTTGATTTGGAGGGTTTCTTATTTGTTGTAATTCTATAGTGGATCAAAGAGGTAGGCTGAAAATAGTGGTACAATTAGTTGAAGTGTGTTTCAGTTCATATTTTTTTTCCAAGAAACACATACACCAGTGCTACGATTTTTTCTCACACGTCAGGTTCTTCCTCCTGCACAGAGATTGAAAGAGAAGAGATAATTTAAAGAAATTAAATCCAAGAGCTCTGATCCTGATACCTCCCTGCATGCCCTAACATATGGGGAAGAATGTGGGAGGATCGCTCTCAGTTTATAAGGGATGCCCGTTTCTTGAAGATCAATAGGAGAATGGAAATGTTGATAACGAGAACAGTTGTCTACCCACGCTTCCCTCCAGCAGTGCCATGAATGCTACAGGAAGACCTTTCCTGTATTAGACTTGTTTCTACTAGCTGACGTCAGGTGATTGAAACTCAAGTAGGACTGTGGACTTTCACTAGGTGAAATGCAATTGTTTTACACTCCTACGTGTACTTATGTCAGCATTCCGAGGCATTCATACTTTCCATTCCAGCAGCGAGGTGCTCCAGAACGTATTCTTGCCCCCCAGTGACTATTTGCATAGCTCTGCAGAGCAGTGACTTCGCAGACAAATTCTCTTTGCTCTGTGTAAAATCGAAAAACTTCTCAAATAGCTTGCTGATGCCAAATCCTGCCTGCCTCCTCTATATTAGTCCCCAAAAGGTTTCTTTCTTTACTAAATAATACCATAAAAATGTGTGGAAGGTGTAGTTCTCATACAGTTTGGAAGGTTTTTATAGGTGATTCTGTAAGCATGAAGATATTACAGGAGAAGGAAATCTTCACATTAATCAGAGGCTACTTAACCATTTCAGTTCTTGCCAAATATGCTGGCAGCACTTCTCTTAGGAGGGCCTATCTGAATAAAGTAGAAAAAGTATGCAGTAAATAGAGTGCTGTTGCTGCTGTAGTGGGGTTTGGTGACATCCTGTGTGAGAGGACCAAGGCCGTACCACATGCAGTATGCATGGCCCTGCCCTGAGCAGGGGGTTGGAGCAGATGACCTCAAGGGATCGCCTCCCACTTCAGTGATTGTGTAATTCTCATGTACCCAAACTGTTATCTTTTAACTGGTTAACTTCTTTAATGATTTCATGAGATACAATGGATGAAAAGTGAAATATTTCATTGTCAAGACAGTCGGAGGCTACAGAAAGGTTGTCTGTATGAAAAGAAAACTGGCCTTAATGTACTTAACTGTATGGACTGAAGCACTTTTATAGGTAGTTGAGACAGATCCCATCCTGCCATTAAAACCAACTTTCAGAACAGGCATAACTAGCCAATAATTTTCTCATTTAAGAAAGACACTTGGCTCCTTTTTTCCAATGAGTTATCTAGTCATAATTCTCAGGCTATTTGAGTTGAAAACAGTTTTAGAAATACAATTTTACTTTTTCTTGCCAGGAATAAGTAAACAAGATAAAACAGGCTTTTCTCTTTTCCTGGAAGTGACAGGATGTCCTCCAATTGTTAAACTCACTTCTAGATTACAATTTAGAAGTATTTTTCAGCACTGACCTAACAATTTTCATGCAGTTTTGGTGTGATTTTCCACCATTTCCTCTTGAACATTCGTTATCTACTGTTTAGCTGTGAAATCTATCAGTTTCCAGTAGATTCTGCATTGGTGCAGTAAACCAATCCTAGTTTAATTCTATAACCATTTTTCTTCTGCTACCCCCTCGTATACTGCTGCCTTCAGTGACTTCATCTGCAAAATTGTTCTTAGCTGAGCTGAGTACACGCTTGTATCCACCACTCAGGCCCTCTTTTTGTATGTTTTTTTTTCCTTTTTTTTTATTTCCCATGATAGTGAAAAAGAAAGTAGGAAGGAAGAAGTGAAGACTAAACCACTTCAGATTAATTTAAGTTCAAGTTATAATAAATTATGAAACTATTTCTAAGTGGATCAGTCCTTTGCTTCTAAGAGTTTGTGGAACTGGCCTTCTGAGCTTGGAGGAAAGAGTAGGTTTCAGATGTTTTGATTTTACTGAGGCTTTTGATGCTGTTCAGATAAACAAATCAGGGAAACATGACGTATATTAGTCTAATATAGGATGCAAGAAGTGGAAAAATCACGTGCTTTTTGAGTACATCTTGTGTCCAATGATATTTTCAGTAAATTAAAGAAAAGTAGAATTCAAAATGGTATTGACAAATTGAAGAAATCATCTGATAAAAATAGGATATGAATTTAAATCGAATCAAACACAAGGAACAGACAGTCACAGGTTTTAGTGGAGAGTCAATAGTTAAGTGGCAGAAAAAGGACTGAGTTTCTGAAAACTTGAAAATGCGTCAACAGTACTACTTCTGTACAAGTGGCAAATCCTCGTTCACATAAACAATGACCTTAGCTTGCACGGGACACGAAGGTTTTCCACTTTTCAGCTGCAGAGCTATGTCTAGTTGGAGCAGCATGGCTTCAAGAAGGACGTGGTCTGTTTGGAGATAATTCAGAGAAGAACAACAACAACAAGCCTTCTAGAGTACATAAGCTATGAGAAAGATGGAAAAAGTAGCATTTTGGAGTTGTTTAATCAAAAAGGAAGATTAAGGGGAGACGTACTGACCTTCAAACGCATAAAGGACTGATTCAAAGACAGGAAACAACTTTTTTTTCCTCTGTATCTACTGTAAATAGGATAGAAACAGTAAGTTTCAACTGCAATAAAGGAAGATGTTACTAGACATTAGGAAAAATTCTGAGGTTAAAGGCCATGAAAAGCTAGAAGATAATTCTCAGAAGGGTTTTCTGTCATCATCATCAACAGAAAGAGCAGTCTAAAGAGACATCCATTAAGATCCAAATGGATTCATGATTCTGTCTTGAAACAGGGAGTGTTAAGATATCTCTTTGGGTTTTTCTCTTGCTCAATTCTGTACAGTCCTGGGAAAAAACAGAAGCTCATGCTTGGCTGGTGGGGGTGTGGCACAGATCTGATGTATGTTATGTGGAACATCTTTCTGCCCTCTCAGCAGCTTGCTGTTAACCTCCACCGTTACCCTGTGCTTGAACTACCAGCTCCGACTGCATCCATGTCTTGACCTTCCTCCTTTTACCCCCTCAGTGCTTTCAGTTTGATTCCCAATGAACTGCTCATTCCGTGTATGCTTCTGTGTCAGAGGAAAACTCAAGTAAACTATGAATAGAATTACTAATAAGCCAGGAAAGTTTGTAGCTGTATTTCAGATAAGTAAAGCCCAACTGGCCTGGAAGAGAGCCCAGCTCTTTTCTGTGACTGCTGATGTGGTTTAGATAAACCGGTCTAATATTAAATGCAAAAGTTGAAACAACGTTCTCTTGTGAATTTAAGTTATTTATCTCCTGACTGGATCTTTCAGCCAGTTTCTTGTGCTATTCCTCTTCACTTCTAATTTCTTATTCAATTGCTGAAAATGAGCTGCTGGTTAATGATACATACTATAACTCTTTTCTATCTGTTACATGATGTATATTTGACTGAAATATGAACAGGAACATAGATGGATAACAATTTCTAAAATGTTGGGTAATTCCCAGTTCTCCTTTGTGAGTGTTTTTGAAACCTCAATTTATTAACGATGCAGTAAACAATTGGGAATCTTTTAGCTGCTTTTTTAGATGACCTTTTTCATTTTTCCTCAAAAATATCTGTCGGTTCCCAGCAGTGTCAAGTGCAGTCTGTCTGACCTTCCTCTTATTTAAGTACTGTAAACTGGCTCTGCTGAAGGCTGGAAATAGCTTCAGATTATTATTATTTTTTTGAGTACGTTATTAGGGATTGTATTAGGGACGTCCACTTTGACGTCAAAAAGGACTGTGTAGCTGACCACTTACTGTCATAGTTGTGTGACAGCAACTTGCACCGAGGCCAAACTTCAACAGTTCTTTTCTGCAGACAAAACAGCAAAAGCAATTGTACCTCAGCAGAAACATGTACAGTCTATACGCATATCTGTGCAAAGACACGTGACGTACTATTAACTAAGGACATCAAGAGCCTGGCCAGAAAAGACATCCAAGATCCCGTACATTTTGCACACAGCTTTACATGGAACACAAGATACCTTGCCAAACTATGCAGCCCTGCAAAATGGACAGCTTTGCTTGTAGCGTAAACCATAAAGTAAAAATCCTCAGCCGGCCCCTCATGAAAGGCATTGCACAGCCTGCTCTGAATACTTTCATGTCAATCATTCCTTAAGATTAGGAGGATAAACCTAAGAATAGTTAAAAGCAGTGGATTAAACCAAGTAGCAGATAAATAAAAGGAATAAGTTAACATTAGGGATTGAGAATGAGTTTGTTTGCAATGCTAAAAATGCTCTGATGTTTTCTTCTTTTAGATGTTATCTTGCCCCTGTGTACCAGACCATGGCCTCAAAAACTGGCGACGGGGTGGCCTTTGGGTCTGTAACAAACATGTTGCTTTTCTAATGAAAAATGTCCCACATTTGGGGCACTTACCAGTAGTTCAGCACTGGCTTCTTAAAATAGAAGATCAAAAATTTCTGAAGGTCTCAACACTGTGTAGGCTTGGTACGTTCTGACTCATAAGGGCAAAGGAACTGTGAGCTGGTTCCCTGTGCCCCAGCTCGTCTCAGCCGTGGGGAGGAAGAAGCCACTTAATTTGAATGCCGAGGAGCCGAGGGCCAGACCAGATGGCAGAGGGGAAAAGGCATAGGAGTGACGTGAAGAGACTTCAAGGCTGTTGTTGGTGGGAAAAAGAGAAAGCAAGCCTTTCTTTTTTATTATTTTAACCCTCATGTCTCTGAAAAGTGTCTGTGTGTGTCCTTACAGAGACTGGGTGTTTGCGACCAGTCTGTGAAAAACACTCCATGGAGTTTATTTAATGAAATACATGCAGAATGTGGTACAGCATTAAAAAAAAAAAAAAAGAAAAAAAAAAAAAGGGAACAGTCATCCCAAACTAATGATCATCCTGAAGTGGTTTGTCACATCTGGTCTCAGTCAAGAGCAATATATTTTAATCCCATTTAAAAACAATTCATCTGGATACCAGAATAAGAATTTTCTGATTCTCTCAGTAATGTCTGTGAAGTTTATAAAATTCTGTCTATTTTGGATATTATGAACAAATGCACTTTTATTTGCATTTTACATTTATCCTGATGTGAGTTCAGTGTTGTTTAAGGTGATTAAGGGTTTAAGGTTTAAAGTTCATCCAAGAGGAGTGAGTCCTCCCTCATCTGTGTATTTAGGGACCCGATGAGCTTAGACACTGCCTCGTCATAACAAGTACTCACTTTCTCTAGTGCATCCTCCAACCTCTCCATAGGGAAAGTGGTGCGGCCTTGTTAGCCACACTGGTGGGTAACTGGTGCCCTGGGATATCTGGGAAAGCTCCCTGGCATGCAGCTCCATGCTGGGTCAGCAAGGGTTGCAGTGCCCTTCCCACTGTCACTGGCCCATATGCAGATGGGCCCAGCAGACATAATTTCTTAACTTTGAAGTTCTTGACATAGCAGTGCCAATATTTCTTTAATTCCTTTTCTCTGAATGTCACATTCCAAGTCATCTTTGTTTTTAGGAAACCAGTTACAAATTATACTCCCTTTCTGCTCTCATAGTCTTACCTTCCTGTTCTCCTCTATCAGTTACATTTGTAGCCTTATTCTCTTATTTTTTTGATGAATAAAATAACTGGTCTGTCTCCAAATGTTTGACCAAGACACACAGAGGAATTTAGGCACCTAGACCTTCACAGAACTCACTTACTTTTTAGCTAACTTTGTTAGCTAAATAGTAATTTGGTATTTATTTATGTCCTTGGACTTGGCCCTTGAATGCCAAAGTGAAGGATAATAGGTAGAATCCATTTTCACGACCTGTCTCTCTTACATACACTCTCTCATTGCCCCCAGAAGAGTCCTCAGCAAACCAATATGTATAAAAGTTGAATTTTGGGGCAAGTACCAGAAGTCGCCATTCTCTGCATTGCAAAATGGCAGACACTACGGCAGCAGATGAGTAAAGTGCTGTGATAATACTCCAGTACAATCTTGTAAGATATACTGACCAACTAATTAATGAAATACCATGGGTTCAGTCATCCATCTGCTTCCTAGTGTTGCATCAGAGGATCAAAACACGGGAAATTCTTTTCCCAGTCTGGCTGAGGTAGAAGAACAAGACCAAAAGACAACATCAACTGAGGACATCCTGTTTATGAGGTTCCACAGCTTTGAGAGGCATGTGTGGAAGGCAGAGGTGTCACAGCAGACAGACAATGAGAGTTGTGGTGATTGTGGCAATGTTCCTGGCAAACTTGCAAACCCAGGCAACTTCTTATGGATTTCCTGTCTATTAACAGAGCTTGAATCAGCAAAAAATACCTAAGATCTGATCTGCAACTCACTTCTTGGAGGGAGAAACAACACGGGGACTCACTGAGTGGTCGAATGGCTTGCCTAAGCTGAGAAAGGAGAGCTGGAAGATGTGGCAGGATCTGCATACCATGTGGAAGTCCAAAGATCAGTAAGGGGGGAAAAGAGGAAATGTGCAAATGTCCTGGTTTCAGGTAGGACAGAGTTAATTTTCCTCCTAGTAGCTGGTAGGGTGCTATGTTTTGGATTAGGATGAGAAGAGCGCTGATAACATGCTGATGTTTTAGTTGTTGCAGAGCAGTGCTTACACCAAGCCAAGGACTTTTCAGCTTCTCGCTCTGTCCTGCTAGCGAGCAGGCTAGGCGTGCACCAGGAGCTGGGAGGGGACAGACCCAGGACAGTCCCCTCATGCTAAACAATATATAGGGGTGGCTAGCCGGGGGTGGGGGGGCGGCTGCTCCGGGATAGGCTGGGCATCGGTCAACGGGTGGTGAGCAATTGCATTGTGCATCACTTGTTTTGTACACATTATTATCAGTAATACTATTATCACTATTATTATTATTATCGTTATTATTATTTTCCTGTCTTAATAAACTGTCTTTATCTCAACTCACAGACTTCACTTTCCCGTTTCTCTCCCCCATCCCAGAGAGGGAGGGGGGAGGGTGAGCGAACGGCTGTGTGGTGTTTGGCTGCCGGCTGGGTTAAACCACAACAGAAAAACAGGGTAAAAACAGGGTAGAGACCTGTGTTTAAAGAGCAGAGGACTTGAGAGGGAAAGAATAGGTTGATAGAAATACAAGTGGGCTACCCTGGGGACCTGAGGGCAATGTTGGTCTCGTGGGCAGCACCTGCTCCCATAAATCCTGGGGGTACAGCTGCAAACCACCAAGATGTTTTGGAGCTGTTGGGATGTTTTGTTGGTCTGCTGGTGACGTGCACGACTTGGCCACAGAAGGCCTGCAGTAAGCTCTTGCATGTGATTGGTGTGGTGATTTGACACTGACAGACAGCTCAGCTCTACCATATCACTCTCTCACTCCCCCTCCTTAAGAGAACAGGGGGAGAAAATATGATAAAAAAGGCTCGTGGGTTGAGATAAGGAGAGGGAGATCACTCATCAATTACTGTCACAGACAAAATAGCCTCCATGTAGGGAGATTAATGTAATTTATTGAATATTACTAACAGACTAGAGCAGTGAGAACTAAAAGCAAACTAAAACCACCTTGTCCCCATCCAGCTGTCTCTTATCTCCTCCTGGTGAGCGGTGCAGTGGAATGGGGGCTGCAGTCAGTCCCTGACTCTTCATCTCCGCTGCTCCTTCACGGTCCCTCTCTGCCCCTGCTCCACGTGGGGTCCCTCCCACGGGATGCCGTCATTCCCGAACTGAGCCTGTGTGGGCTTCCCACAGGCAGCAGCTCTTCAGGAACTGCTCCCACACGGCTCCGTACCACAGGGTCCATCCCCCAGGAGCAAACTGCTCCAGCACGGGTCCCCCACGGGTGGCAGCTCCCCCCAGGCCCCCTGCTCCTGCGTGGGCTCCTCTCCTCGGGCTACAGCTCCGGCCTGGGGCCTGCTCCTGTGGGGGCTCTCCATGGGCCGCAGCCTCCTCCAGGCCACATCCACCTGTTCCACCGGGGGCTCCTCCATGGGCTGCAGCGTGGAGATCTGCTCCGGCACCTGGAGCACCTCCTTCCCCTCCTTCTGCACTGACCTTGGTGTCTGCAGCACAGACCTTGGTGTCTGTTCTCTCACATTTCTCTCACGTTTCTCACTCCCAGCTGCTGTAGCACAGCATTTTTTTCCCTTTCTTAATTCTTCCCTCCCAGAGGCCCAACCAGCATCGCTCATGGCTTGGCTCTGGCCAGCGGTGGGTTCCTTTGGAGCTGGCTGGAGCTGGCTCTGATCTGACAGGGGGCAGCTGCTGCACTACTAAAACCTTGCCACTTAAGCCCAATACAATCAAACTGAAGCCAGAGGCTGAGGTTTTACAGAATGACATCCTGAGTGTCAGTACCAGCAAAGGTTTTCCTGCTCCGGCTCCAGACTGCACACGCGGTCCTGCCCAGGCACCTGCAGCATGTCCCTGCTCTTGCAGGAGCACTGGAACAGGGGTTTGCCCAGCTGTCCTGTGAACCACATCATGAAGTTGTTCTACCTTGGAGAAACAACTCTGGGGAAACAAGAAGGGTTATCTTTTGTTTCTCTTTCCAAAGTTTGTTCCTTGATATGGTCTGTCATAGTGGCCTGGGGCAGTGTGCCAGGAGCAGAAGTGACTGACAGTCTTGAGCAGGACTACTTTAAGGCATTATTGCCACCAAAGATTTGTGTTACAAAACCACAATATGAATTTCCTACAGATGTTGGAAAAACCATGAGGTGCTGGTGGATAACCACACTATTTCTCTGATTCTGTTGAATCACTACAGTACATTTTCTCCTTCATGTCAACTTCCTTAGAGGCACAAAGAGCTGAATATATTTGATTACAAAGATGATCAAGGGGCTGGAGCACCTCTCCTACGAAGACAGGCTGAAGGAGTTGGGGTTGTTCAGCCCGGAGAATAGAAGGCTCTGGGGAGACCTGATAACAACCTTCCAACACCTAAAGGGGGCCTACAGGAAAGCTGGGGAGGGACTCTTTGACAGGGAGTGGAGTGATAAGACAAGGTGTAATGGCTTTAAGCTAAAAGAGAGGAGATTTAGATTACATATAAGGAAGAAATTCTTTACTCAGAGTGTGGTGAGGCATTGAAACAGCTTGTCAGGAGAAGCTGTGGATGCCCCATCCATGGAAGTGTTTTAAGGCCAGGTTGGATGGGGCTTTGAGCAACCTGATGTGGTGGGAGGTGTCCCTGCCAAGGTCCCTTCCAACCCAACCCATTTGGTGATTCTATGATTAATTACTGAATGCCAGGGCAGGAAACAAACAAACAAACAAAACAACAACAACAAAAACACACACACACACAAAAAGACTAAGACGGGAGCTTGATAAATGGAAAGAAGTTTTCTATGAAGTACAATCCAAGGTTTCTTATACAATGTGTGACTTTTCCCTAATGCTGTAATATTTAAGGCACTTGAACAACCATCTGTTTGTAAGAAACTTAGACTGCCCTTACAAATTATATACAGGTTCTGAAAACGCTCTGTGTTTATAGGAGCTGGTTCATCAGTAAACACTCCCAGGACTAACTTTACTCTTTTTTACTACTGTTGTTATAATTTGGTACTCTGTCTAAACAGAATAATGTTAATGACTAACACAGTCATCTTGTATTTAGTGACCCCATTTTCCCTGCAGCTTCCCACACACCCTTAGACCAATTTCAAGCAAATCTTATGGTGGCATTATGACCTTAGAGAAAGTGTTTCTCCAGGTGTGAAAACACAGCAAGGCTAATGGCTTATTTTGACTTCCTGAAGTGATGTCATACCCAGTCTCCCCGGATAAACAACCAAAGGGCTGAATGCTTCTGAAGGCACGGCTGTCAAAGTGCTGTGCAAGCAGCGGTGTTAATGGCATGCTTGTCTCCTGTGTAGTCGGTGTGTATGCCTGGATTCCCTGATGTATATATCATCTAAGTGGCACTTACACCATAACCTCCTCTTTGTTATAAAATCTCCCTTCTCCTTGTCTGTTTTTGTGCCACCTGGAGAAATTGCTGTATTTGGCTGATATACTGGTCAGAAGGTGTAAAATGATTGAGAAAAGCAGGCAACAGCATCAAAGAGACAAGGTAACACACAGAGGCAGAGTGATCATGAAAACATTGGTGTTAGGAGTGACAGGACTGCAGTTTTACTGCCCCATGGTGGAGGAGAGGAAGCGGAGGATGGAGTGGAGCACAGGAAGTGAAGCAGGGGAATTCTTTAATCCTTGCAAAACCTGCTTTGGGTAGCTTTCTCCTCTGAAGCAGACAGCAGCGTTTATGAGGAGGTTAACTGTGGCAAGGGACGCGCTGCCCTTGCTATAACCCTGTCGTGTAGCTCACAGCTGCAGGAGCAGCTGCTGCATCTGTGCAGGCTGGGGTATGGTGTATTCTGCCACGGTGTTTCTGGGGACACTGCTGAGCCCTGACGAGCTCTCATCTGCGGGAGAATAGGAATTTTAAATCTTTGATGTTGTAAAGAGGAGGGGATATTGGTGTTGGAGGAGTCAGCTGGCTTTTCTTTGTATCTCTTACCAGGAATCAAGAAGCTAAAGGTCACTCCACAGAATCTGTCCATCACACAGACCTTGCCTCAGGAATGCAGCCACTGGATCCATCCTTTGGTGAGCAATGTAAGCATGGTCATTCTGAATGTCTGTTCTCTCATCTTGATGTTTTCCTTTGACATTAAAGAGACAATTGCTGGTATTTTGCTGGATTTAATTTGGATAGAATGGAAGCAGTCAGATTTCATCCTTTTATATAATTCTAGCCTAGCCCTGGAGACAACTGTGAATCCACAGAGGTCTGACTTCTATTCATAACTGGTTTCAATCCTGTGTTGCTTATTGTGTGTGTCTGAGATCAGTAAAAATTAAACATCGATTAAAAGTTTTCTGACGGCAGTAACTGAAAAAGCAATGGGATATGCAGAAACTATTTTCTATTCCACAGTTTTTTTTCATAAGCTTTTCTTAGTATCTGTTTGCCATGGGATCTCTAGCTGCCTGTCTTATAAATGTGCATTTATGTGCACAACAGATCCAGAGAGATCTTCATCATCCAAAGAGATGCACATGCACAGAGAGCACCTGCTAAGACCACAGGCACAATCTCTTTTGGACACCATTTGGTGTTAGAACAGTAATGCCCAGTGAATTTTCTGTTGCCAAATAGGTAGCTGTATCACCCTTATGTAACATTACTGACATTGCCAGGTAGGTTAGACAGTACTAAGGGCATTTGTAAAGAAGAATACTTGTGACTCTTTTTATAATTTGAATGGTATGTGCAACTCAACTTGCTGAGACAAAATTTTTAAAAAGTATACAAGATTAAAAATCAAGGAGTCTGCCAGCTACTGGCACCTGTACTAACACATGCAAGCTCCTAAAAGATTCTGGCTGCACAACAGCTCCAGGAAGGTATGAAGGTAAAGTTCTGGGCTGTGACTCTCAGGTATGCAATAGAGAAGGCTTTGCAAGCACCATTCGTATTCTTCTGGGAGTTGGAGGAAACTGGGGTGTAATTCAATAGAATTAAGTGTTTATGTAAGTCACGACTGTGATTTATGGTTCAGAACAAAACCTAGGCATTTTGCTGTTTTATTTGCTGAGCAAATGGACTTCCCTACCCTATCGCTGTGCTTGAAGGTGCCAGTGCCGGTGGAATCCTGACCCATGGAAAGTTGGGATTTTTTTGCCTTTTGTCAGATTAGGGGAGATTTCTCTTCCACAGGCCTTAGAATGGTTTGTGCAAATCAGTCAAATGTAAAGTATTCTATTAAAACAATGATTCTTCACTAAAAAGATTTTATTTTTGCTTATAATTTGTTAGGGTAGTCACGATCTGTTTATATTTCCAGGGAACGTACTGGAATAAGTCCCATGAATTCAGTGCATACAAGATCAGACTTGCTGGGCTATTTGTTCCAGAGTGTAGTATACTTTTGTTTCTTATGAGACTTCCTGGTAAGGTGATTTTTATTTGAGATAGAAAACGTATTTTCCAATCACATTTCCATTTGATTCTATTAATTCACTACAGGGAAGTTCCGAAGTAGCCCCTGCTGTTTCCTGACCTTTGACCAAATGTTCTAATAGTTTCCCTATTAAAAGTAAGCAGATGCAGAGTTTGAGATGGTACTACCTTTGGAACTAGGATTGCGTTTGGTTTATTTTGTTGTTTTCTTTTTTCCCTTGGGGACTGCTCCCATTCTATATGAGAGAAAAAAATAGCACAGAAGATGAATTGCTACATTAATCAACAAAGGAAAATCATGACATTAATGCACCACCAAAAGTTATCCTTAAGAGAGGCTCTGAGATATGAAAACATCTCTAAGATGTGAAGGCCTAAACCTCCATGACTGCTCATTGCAGATATCATAGGCATCACTGAGTTTGATCTGTTCCACCTGGTGCTAAGAACTAGAATGCTTTCAGCAGGGTCTGGACAAAAAAAAATTATGTTTAGATTCTGACCCTGCTTTCAGGAAGCAGGCCAACTCTAGCCTGAAGCACAAGGAAAGTCAGAGGGGCTTGGCAGAAACAGTGGCTCTGGTGTGGGGTTATATTGGCAGCTCTCAGAGCTGCGTGGGTGCTGCAGTGCCCGGCACATTTGTGGGGAATGGCCTCGTGCAGGGCTCACAGGCCAGGGTCTCCTGCAGCATCCTCAGGTAGGTGACATCCTGGGGCAGGGGCCTGGCACGTCCTGCAAGAAGATGAAAGAGGAAGTCTTGCTTAGTGTGTGCTGGGAGGGAATGAAGCAACTGTTCCCTGATTTTTGAATGGTCTTATGCAAGGTCAGTCAAAGAGAGAGGTAAAGAAGGAAAGAAGAAGGAAAGAAGGAAGGAAGGAAGGAAAGAAGGAAAGAAGGAAGGAAAGAAGGAAAGAGAGAAAGAGAGAAAGAGAGAGAGAAAGAATGAAAGAACGAACAAACGAACGAAAGAAAGAAAGAAAGAAAGAAAAAGAGAAAGAGAGAAAGAAAGAAAACAGTCTTACTGTGAAGTTTAGGAGGCACTTGGGTAGTGCATTAATGTTTGTATTTGCACCTGGCTTTAAGACAACTCATACAAAGATGGAAAGGGAACGCAGCCTGTGCATGGTTTTATAGAGGTCAGAGAGAGATCGGCATACCACTGCAACAAAACTTTTGTCTAAGGTGAGAACTTAGAGCGAAGGAAGCAAACAAACAGAGAAAGCAAATCACAAGCAGCAGCCAGATGAAACCAAACCACTTTCACGTAGATACTTCTGGAAACTCTGGCCTGTATGTCATACCAAGCCCAGAGGAAGAGGCAGCACACGTGACCTTTAGCAGGTTGATTCCACTTGTGATATCTTACTTCTCTTTCCTTTTCAGCCACATTGAGTGGAATATCTGGAGGTAGAAGTGCCCATATCACGGTGTGGTGGAACATGGAGATGGTTACAAAACCTTGCACCAAAGGGCAAATGGGAAGTGAGGGAGTGGGACGATGGAGGGACTTAGCTAGCTCTGGTTAGATTGACCAGATATTTGATTTTTAAAGGGCAGAAGGGGAAGATCCTTCTTGGTTCTTTTTAAAGAAGAAGAAGAGGTGCTGCTGTTGGAAGAGGTGCTGCTGTTGGGTTGGAAGAACAGTGGAGGAGCTTGGGCTGAGATCCCTATCTTCTGTCATGAAATAATGATAGAAGCATGGAAAAAATGGCTAGCGCTACTCCTTAATGGGTGAACACTTTCCATCTTGTTGGCAAAACACCTGGCATCCCAGAGCTCTTTATCAGGATGGCAGAGCAGTCTATGTACTTCAAAATTGCCCAAGTCAAGGAGTATAGCTTTTTACAGTGGTCCAGCTGTGTCTACAGTATTTCTGTTAGCTACTGCCCCAGAAACAAGACATAATCAGTCACTCAGCTCTTCTCCTTTGTCTGTTTCAACAGCTCTTCTCCTTTGTCTGTACTCAACACATTTTCTCCCCATGTCTGTTTTCAGAGTCCCTGTCTCAGCTGAAGCCATCAGCAATTCCACAGACACATCCTGTCTATTCTTTCATCTCCTTGGTGTTAGCCTGGTTGCTTCTACTGAGTGCAGACCTCTTAAGGCTACTTTACTGAGAAGGCAGGAAACAAGAGAGTTATGACACTGGAAATGGCTTATTGTTTCTTCTCCAGGCAATTCCCTCTGGACAGCAGTTCTGTGAATCAGTTCTCTTTGTGGAGTATTTGTTGGGAGATGCATTGGTGGCGTATGTCATTGTGAATTTGCTAGTCAAAGAGAGTCACTGCCTGTCCTTTGGGTAAGAGAAGCAAGAGGCACACTAGGCTGCCCCAGCAGAAAAGCAAACCTCCAGAAATGTTCCACGAAGGTGCCTGAAACATGGGCTGTTTCCCTTTGATAGTTTCCAAGAAAGAAGACACACACACATCTGATAGGAGAGACTGAGGAGCTCTAGGTGGGCAGGTTCATTTCCCAGAGACTGTTCCTTTTAATAAGTTTACGTTTGATTTAGTGCCTACTGTAAACAAGGAAGCACTTTGTTTGACTATGGCTAGATAATGCATAATTAGCTGTGTTTAGCTGCATTACTTATAACAATTGTGTGGGAAACACTTTATCCTGGATTTGATCAGGCCAATGCAGAAAAATGACAATCAAGCATGATGGCAGCCCTAAGACCTGTTTTGTTTTGTGCTTCTGTAGAATCCCTTACTTCCTCCTTTCATTTGCAGATAAATCTTTATATTATTATTATAATTATTTTTAATACTTCAACTACTTACCCACGCTTTTCTTCTTGTATAGCCTCCATATTCTCATGGATCAGCACACTGCTTCCTGCAATATCTGCAGTCTGCTGCCACATCTCAGAGCTGCCAGGCTTTGATCCTGGACCTGCTTCACTCTCTAGATGATCTGCTTGTCCCTGACTCCACCTGGCAGGGTAACTGCCCCCCGCACCCTGAAGGCACGCCACATGGAACCTCCCTAGGACCCACTAAAGTGTAATTAGACTTGTGCAAGTAGTGCTACCACATCTAGGATGGTGAGAAGTCCACCTTATTGCAGAGTAAGCCTTAAGGTGCCCGCATTTAGCGCAGTTACAGTGGTGTTCTGGGTACTTGTCCAGTGCACTGACAAACAAAGCCATGGGATCCTGAAATCTGTCACTTAACTGAAAGCAGCCAAACGCCAGGATGCTCTAGGCAATCCTTACACTTGCCTTGGCGAAAGTAGCAGTGTAGATATGCAGGAAATTTTCCCAAAGGAGATCAGATTGCTGTTGTCTGATGTTAAGGCGAAGTTGGGAAATGTTCACCAGTGAATGTGGGGTGCTGGACTGAGGTGGGTGCTAGTGTGGTGCCTGCATACACTCCTCTTTAGGTTCTGTTTAGGCAGCATGACCAATCTGAAAGTGATAACAGTGTGTGTTCCTGTGAAAGTACAGACCCGGTCTGGGACTCTCCAGGGACTCCCCTATCCTGTATCTGCCTCCTTCTCAGCCTGGGTTCAGGCCAGGTCCTTTCCTGCTTCATCTTAGGTTCCTGCTTGCATCCCGTTCGTAATCAGCTGAGATTTCCAGCTGGGTCCCTACCATGTATTTACATTTCTTTCTAATTATTAGGAGTGTCTCCCTACAGTCTCAAGCCAATCTGTCCTATATCCGCTCTATGACAATGTTATCTTGAACCCCCAGGCAGAGACCTGCTGTCTGCGTGTCCTGCTGTCACCAGTGCTGCTAATCCCAGGGTGAGGCGAGGAGGCATTCGCTTGGTGTTGTTGTGCCAGTGGAGGTGTTTGCATCCGTCAGGCACTGTCTCCTTTGTTGCTTTCATTCTGGAGGTGCCCCCACCCTTTCGTCACCCGGCATAACTGAAAGCAACAGATGAGCAGATGGAAAAAGAAAAACATATCTCGAAGCAGAAAGTGAATTTTGACATTCATTGTTTGCATTCTGGACATCCGTACCACTGTGGCCACATAAAGCGATCACATGTGAAGGTCAAAATATTGACATATCTACATCTGCAGTTACAGTGCATTAACAGTAATGTTCTGCAGTTTTTAACATGGATGTTTAAATGCCACTACAAATGTAGAGCTTTGGCAGGTTAGTGAGTGTGCTACGATTTCTAAAATTTCAACATACCCATGAGTCCTCAGAATGACTTCTTAGATGTTGGTCGTGTTCAGTGATCAATTGCTTTGCTGAATCAGGATGTGTTTCTGGCTTATGACAAACATTGTAACTGGTGGGCCATAACCTGGATGTGTTTTAGCTAAGTGACTGCTGGCAAACCTCTAGCACTTTGTTCTTCCTTACATTTTTCACATAGCATCTCTAGGGTTGTAGATCCAAATGGCAGATCAGATCCTTGTCTGGGTTCATGCTCCAGAAGCTGTTTAGAATCCAAAGTTATAGTGGGAACAACTTGACTCAGCAGTGTTATTGATGCTCGTCTGCTTCATGGCAGAGATAGCTCACAAAATAATTACATCTGTAGGGTCTTAGTTGTGTGGTCAGTACATCAACTGTGTTGACAAAACCAGGCTGTGCATAAAACTTGTACTATATTATCATCTCACCTTAGCTGCTTACTTAGATCTGGCTGGACTTTGTTATTCCATTGCAGGTATATCAGCTAAAGAGATTGCCCATTTCTTAAATGTAAGGAGCCTTGCTGAATTAAATAAGGTACCATTAAAATTAGTTTAGGATAATATATAGTGTAGAACATTAAAAAGTTTCAGAAAAAAATGTAGACAGTTTACATCAAGGTATGGCTTTATCATGCTAGCATGGAAGAAGATGGCTGGAAAATTTATAAAGGGAGAAGACAACTATAAGAAATCAATGGGTCTTTGCTCAGGACAGCTTGAGCTCAAGCATGTACTACATTTTTTTTGCTTGCTTTGTATATAAAAAGATGCCTTTGAGTTAGGAACAGAAGTACTTCTTTACCTTGCTTAGTTTAAGGTGTTTAGTATTATTGGTGTCCAGTTATCTTATTTAGATTAAGATTTTATTTCAGTGATAAGGTATTTTAAAAAGAGCTTCCTCTGGCACTGAACAGTGTTCACACTGGAGTTCCTAACTACACACATCCTGAAACCTGCTTTGAAAGATAGTTCCTCAATTTGTGAGCTCAGGGAAGGGGTGCTTTCCTGACCTTCAAGAGGAAACTTTAAATTTGAATCTAAAGCTATGTCTATTTTGTTTGCCTTTGTGTCTCATTTATTTCATAATAAATTTCATATTGCTGCCATGTATGAACACCTGACATCTTACCTGAAATGCATTGTTCTCCATTCTTCATCTTGTTCTGACACCTTTCCAAAGATTCTGCTTCATGCACAGGCAGGGGGGTGGAAGGAAAAATCGCTGGGAGCACTGGAAGATTGCAGTAACTGCTGCCGTCGGCTGCTGCCAACAGCATAATGACGTACAGGCGGGCATGGTGTGCTGGCTACCTTGGGGGCTGGCAGCTGAGGCAGGGCATGCCAGGAGTTACACCTTAGGAAAACAGCTCAGATCCTTTTTTGACTGCCTGCAATGTTCCAGCAGGGGAGAAGGAACTAATTAATGATTCAGAAACTCAATTAAATGATTCACAAAGAGCAGCAGTCTCAAAGAGTATAGGGCTTATGTTGAAATTAAATTTTATAGGCTAATTCCAGGAAAGAACTGTTAGGAAAGTCAAAGATCCATTAATTCTTATGGCAATGTTCCGGTCTTCTAACAAATTACCGAGAAAACGGATAAAATGGCAAAGCTGCCATGGCAGGGGTCAAAGGGCTCTGGTTAGCAAAGAATGTTAACATCTTAATCTTGAAATTTTGAAGTCATAACTCCTAATATAACTCCAGTAACTTACTAATTGAGTAAAAGTTATGAAACGTATATAGGTCCTGACATAACAGAAAAGGACATTCACTTAAATAAATAAACTGAATTTTTGTGGCATTTTTACAGGAAGGATGAAGCAGGAAAGAGAGAATTCACCAGCAGATCCCTAGCATGATGGCAGACTAAAGGAATCAGATGCACAGAGCTCTTTTAGATTATATATCTGAACTAGGTGAACACAGACTTCATCCTGATGAATATGACATTTCCCCTGGAAATTCAAATCCCAGGCATTGCAATACTGAATGATTTTGTACAGAGCCCAACTCCATGGGGCTCCTTGCAGAGCAATATTTAGAGGATATGTGAAAATGTGCCAGAACAGGCTAAGGTCTGGTTGTGACAGCAAACTTGGCTGTGTGTAAAATACCTTTACACTTGCAAAAGGTGCCTGCTTAGGGACCAAGGAAATTCATTTCAGCCATTATATAATTTTTCTGCCAACTATTGTTGGAACTTAAGCAGAATTTATGCAGTTAGAGTTGAGGTGGCAATAATACATCTTCTGCAGAATTGTAGCTATATTTAAGAAGAAGGCCCAGTGGAAATACGGTAATCTCTATATTATAAATGGATGCACAAAACCTGACTGAAACTAGTGTCCAAAATGACACATAGACGATGGACAGCCATTAATAACATACCAGCACTTTTGCAAATTCCTGTCTAGAGTTAAAATATTTTATGGAAGTAACTTAAAATTGTTAGAAAAAGTAGACAATTTATACAACCCTGCTATACTGTTTCTTTTCCTAAATTGCTTGCAAAGATGCTGTAAACACATAAGAATTACTTTTGTTAGCTTGGGTTTACTCATCTTCACATAATGATAGACATATGTTGTGTTCTCTATGTCCAGAAAGTTTTGCAGAATTGGAATGCAATTTTTTGAACACAACATTTTCAGCAAGAATCTTGGGCTAGCCTCCATGTACCTCTAAACATACATACCACCACGTGAGGAAGAGCCAGGAGTGCCTACTTGCTTAATTCTGGATTGCAAAGTACATAGAAGTGTATCCACCTAAAAATATGCTCCTGTTCTGGGGATTAATTAACATGTTTCAGAGAGAGAACCAAAGGGAAATTCAAGGGTAACTGAATTAGCAGGCTTAACCATGCCCATGTGATCATGCAGAAGAGCAGGAAAAATACTGTCTTTTTTATTCATGTTATTGTGAAGAAGATGTGCCCTTCAGTGAAAAACAAACTGGTGCCATGTAGCCTAGAGGAGCAGAAAGGATGAGATGGGAAGCATGATAACGATGTTGAAATATGCAAAGGCTGTTGTAAAAAGGAAAAGGAACACTCTCTTCTCCGTGTCATAGGGAGTGTGACAAGATGTAGGGGACTGCAAATGCACCACAGATTCACTTTGATAATAAGACAGACTTTTAAATTTAACAGTAGAGATGCAGAAACATCAGTACGAATTATCTGGAGAGTTCTGGAGTCTCTATCTCTGGAGACAGGGCAAAAACATTTTAGTTAATCCTGCTTTGGGGAAAGGGACTGGAGTAAACGACCTTTCAAAGCCCTTTGAGTCTCAGACAGTAACCGGGAGCTTTTAAAGCAGGATTGTGCGTGTCTATTTTAAGGTGACTGGAATTTCCAGCTCCTTCTTTCTAACTCGCACTAGAGTCCATTGTTCAACAGGAAAAATTCTTGGGTTTCACCTCAGCTGGAAACCTTAATTTCCTGTTTGATATCAGAAGTGGTACTGTATTCTCAAAGAAGGATACCTTATGTGGAAAATAGATACCCAGATACTTTATGTGGAAAAAAGAACAAAACAAAACCAAAACCTGAAAACAAACAACACCTGAAAACAAACAACAACTGACAAAAAAACAAAACAAAACTAAACAAAACAAAAAAAATAGTGTAGTGTGACAAAGTCAACAACTTTATAGCGTAACACTACCTTTATGACAAGTTATTTGCTCTTGCTGCCACCTGTAATCTGATCCAAATTAAATAAACTTAGTTCCACGGAATTTAGGTACCTAATATTTCATCATCTAAAAGCAAGTTGTCAGTGCTGAGCTGCTGACTCCCGTGCCTTAGCACTGGACAATTCCTTGTCTGCTTTAGCTGTGGCACGCAGGCCACTGGATAACTAATGTGATAACCCAATAGTTTAGGAATTTCTTGGAAGGAAGAATCAATTTCAAACTTACATACCAATGAATATTAATTATGCACAGTGGAACAGCTTCAAGAGATGTCCTCAAATAGCCCAGGCTCATGCTTCTGTGGGGTGGGACACTTGAATGCAATTTGCTGTTCTAAACCAAAGAGTGGTATTCCAGCCAGGTTCTGCCACGTCTCATAGGAGTGCTAAAATCCGCTATTACAACTAGTATGGGGCTAGAGTGGAAGAAGGGGGAAGGACATCTGACTTGCCTTTCTGTGTCTGATAGTGCAGCAAGACACCAAAGACACCAAAGAGATCATCCCATCTTAGGCCATGTCTTCAGTTCCAAGAAGGCCGTGCTAGTATTTTCGGATTTAAGAAGCCTGCTTTTGCTTTTTTTGGCTGTGTCATGGACTCCTCCAGTAGATTTATCTGTTCTAAGGTTGTCTGTAAATCTGCCCAGATTTGTGAAGGGTAAGCAGTGAGTATCAGCTGATGACTGATTAGACACTCAGGTGGAATGCTGCCTAGAAAAGAAAAAGCTCTCTTCTTGATTTTTAGTGATAGTTTGCTCCTTTGATCGTAATTGCAAACTTGAATCCACAAAGAGTAAGATTTCACATGAAGCCCTATTTTGGACTACTTACAGCTTCTAAAGCTTTCTTTTCTTTGCTAAAATTTTCTGGATCTGGTTGCTGTCCAAACATAATGTATTGATTTACTTTAACCAGTAATATCTTCAGTCACAGTTGGAAGAACCATTTCCTCCATTTATTTTAAAAAAAAAGAATACATGAGTATCGTTCTTTGGAATAGGTCCATAGTTGAGAGCAGAAAGTATGAAAACAGTGTTTCCTTCTGAGAAATGCTTTTACACATTCTGTTGGTCATTGGTTTGGACTTGGATGAGTGCAGGGACATTGAAAACTGCATTTCCTGGAGGATCTGTACATTTTTATTGTGATGTATGTGGGGATGCCTTTGGAGGAGGAAGCTGGTCTCTGGAAGACTGTTCGACTTCAGCCTTTACACAGAACAGAGCCTTTATCTTGTGTCCAGCCTCAAAATTCCAACTTATTAATTTACTCATCTGTTTTCATTTACAAAAAAAAAAAAAAAAAAAAAAGAGCCTAGGAAGTTGCACTGACAGCAGGTTAAGAGTCTCACAATTGTAAAGGAAGGCAATGAGGGGAGGAGAAACAAATTTTCTGTGTCTCTCCTTGGCTCTCCCCTACACTGTGCATCCCCTTGGTCACCAAGTAAATGTGACACTGTCCTGCAGTCCATAGTCCTTGACTCCCAAGTACCTTCGGGGGGGACCACAGCTCAGGGAGCCTTGAAGGTGCCTGTTAGTGTAACTGTACAACAAATCACTTCACACATGCCTCCTCAAAGGGTGCCTAAGAGTACCTGCCCACGTAACCTATTATTTAAATTGCCCTGACTAATGCTGCTCATTTCTTTCCCTGTTCTTTGGAAGTTCCTTACACCAGCATGCCTGAAGTCAGGGAAAGGCTTTTGGGTGCTGGAGGGAGATCTAGATAAAGCTCCTAAAGAAGGCCCTTTCTCAGGAAAAACGTCTCAGTACGGGAGCTCTGTACCTTGCACGCAAGATAGAGCTTGCTTGCTAAATGCACATAAATAGAGCCAACAAAAAGCATAATACCTGGAGTATTTTGCAAGCTCTGATGTCTCCATGGTACAGAACTGTGTATTTTTAAGCAGTCACGATTGTTCCAGTTTTTATGATTGAAGCAACAGCCACAGACCCTGTAATATATAAAAAAATCTTGGCAGCAGGGTCCCTGAGGTTGTTATTCCCAAAGTTTCTATAGCTAGAACAGAAGTCAAAACTGCATTTAATGTATATTTATTCAAAATGATAGGCTACCTTACAAGTCTGGAAGAAGACAAGACTGTTTACAATAGCATGTTGTAGCAATTAAGGGCATCATTCACAAGCCAGTTTCTCCAGGAAGCCTCTGAGCTGTCACCACCCACCCTTCTCCCCCGTCCGCACCAGCGGTGTTGGCACTCGGTTACAGTGACACAGAGACTGCCCTTACGGGGCCAACTTTCAGGCCGGCCATCCCGCCTTTCCTTGGCTTTTTTCAGCCACTGCCAACACTTATCTGTGCGAGTGGTATCTTGGCACTTGGGTAAGTCACGGTCAAGTACAGGCCTAACTCGCGGCTGTGTTGTGGGAGCATTTCTGAACCCCGCTGCACTGCACGTTCATGCTGGCACAGGTAGCGTCACACATATGTCAGTAGCGCTGCCAGTTCCAGACTTCCAGCCCGGACGTTTCGTCATTACAACTTTTTTCCATGTGTTACTAAGCCTAAAGCCGGTGGTGCCAGGTCATCGGCTGTGCTGCTGCAGAGCTGGGCCTAGCAGCGCGGGCCTCTCTGCAGCCCCTTGCTCCTGGCAGGCTGAGGCAGGCTGTGCTCCTCCGCGGAGCCTTGCAGGAGCCCCTGGGCATCACCCCTGCGGAGGCACCTTCAGGAGCCGCAGGAGGAGCTGGGGCAGGCTCTGCCCTGTCCGGACAAGGCTCCAGGACCGTGTCCCTTCTGTCCCCTCCGTGGGGAACAGCCCGTGGGGCCGAGCCCGGCAGCGGGGGACATGCGTGGGCTGTGTGGGGACCGGCTGCCGCCTGCTGGGCACTGGTGGCCCTGCACCGCCAGTAACACACACCCCACCCACACCCCGGGTAGAAATCTGCCCTTTTAATGCGGTTTTAATGCCTCCGGCCCCTTTGAGACCGGCCGGGATCGCAGCCACCCTGCCCCACCGACCGCTGTGACAGCTGCGGTCCCCGGCCAGAAGAGCGGGGGGGCTGGCAGGACGGCGCGTCCGAGCAAGTTGGGGGGGCATAAAACATTTCCAACAGCTTCAGCTATCCCAGGGGTATGTCCGGAGAGGGATATTGGCATAGCATGTGGGAAGGACCAGGAAAATGGGAAGGTAAAACATGAGACGTTCATGTCTGACAAACGCACTGATTGCCGGGGTGCAGCGGCAGTGGGGAGGCTGCGTGCTGGCCCTCCAGGGACTGCACCTTTGGCTCCCTCCTGCCATGGCTTTTCATCACTTCCTCCTCCCGTGTTTGTTTAGGACCCTCTTTTCAGAATGCCTGCAATCACAGACATTTTTTGCTGGTTGTCTGCAATGAAAAATAGCACTTTGTCACAGTTGCTGGTTTACAGGAGGAGTGAGACTTCTGTGTAAGCTATGGGAAAGGGTCCTCTAGCACTGTCTGCCTTAAAAGTGATGCTTGCAGCTTGGAAATGAACTAAAACCACTGAAAAGCTCTCCAGAAAATACTGCTTGTACATTAAGTTTTGTCATTGTTCCCACATCCCTTTTAATCCTCAACCACAGCTTCGTACTGGAGGCTAGATACGCATGGAGGGCATTTTTCGTCTCAGTAGCAGTGGGATAGCAGGAATGTAAGCTTCCCTTTCAAGTCCAAAATCAAAGTGTTGACAAACAGTAAGAGAGGGATGTGAGTTTTGAGGTTGTATCTTCCCTCAAAAAAGATGTCTGTCCAGCTCTGGGACTTTTCCCAATAGTTTTGTTTTTCTCACAGATTTGTTTGTATTGTTTTCCTTCCCTCTTCTCCGTACAGGAAATAAGCCTACAGCTCTCTCATGCTTTAATATGCTTATCATGCTATCTGCAAAGACACATTTTGGATTGTTTGTGCTCTGCTCTTCACTTCTCAGCAATGCCTTTTCATGAATTGGCAGCTTGCAGTACAACTTTAGCAGTTTCACAGCGTAGCAGTACTGTGAATGGAACTGTCTTGGACCTCTCATGCCTTCTCCTGGTGTCACACTGCCACAGTGATCTGATTGCTGTCCTCTTGCAGGTGCCAGGCTTGCTTGCAGGAGCTATTCTACAGTTCACAGCGTGGGTGAGGATGGGGGGTGTGTGCACAGAGGAAGAGCACATGGGGCTTCTGAGCAGCCCCGGCTCTCATATGGTCATTTACAGTCTGCAGGGGACTGAATCTAGATCATCCCTCAGGCCTTTTGTTTCTATGATCCTGTTCCTCTATTGCTGTTAGTTTAAAATAACAAATGTTCTTTTTTCTTTTTTCTTTTTTCTTTTTTCTTTTTCCTCTTTTAAGTCATAATGCAAATGTTTAGCACAGTTTTCATTTCCTGAAGAAGGAGCTTCCCCTTTCAAATCTGCTTTTCAAAAATGTGTCAACTCATTCCTTGGACAAGTTTTTGTTTCAGTTTCCATTTGCTTTTCTGATGCTGTGTTTCCATAGAGCAGGAGAGTTTCATTAGTCAAAGACATTTCTGTTGCTTTCTTTTTCTCTTTCTTGTTTTTGTTTTCCTACCTAAGGCTGAGAAAAGAGTTATTTTACATGGCTGTCTGCTTATCCAGCCTTGTCACTGGGGAGAAAGAGGTTAGTCATTTAGTCATTGCAAGTGTGGAGATTGCAGGTCATGGGGTAAAGATACCAGAAACAGGTTTCAGCAGGCAGCTAAGGTGGTGGCAGCCTTCTCAGCAGCATGGCACTCTGTGCACTTTCTGAGAGGGAACGGTGAGAGCAAAAGGTGAAACTGCTAACATAACCTGCTCGGAGTTATTTTCCTATGCAGCCCGAGTTTGAGGCCCAGCAGCAGGAGGAAATGGAAATCTGGGTGTGCTAACATGCCTCAGCAGAACTAAATTGCTTCTTGCCCCTGGTCCAGTTACTTTAAGTTCGATCAGATGGCTCTACACTGCAACATAGACCATACACGCTGCTTTGAAAAACCAGCTGCACAGTATCATCAGTCATTTTATTTGTTGCACAACGTTCTGGTTAAGAAAAAAATACAATGTATGCTAACCACTAGAGTTCATGGCAGCCGGGGTTCAGTCTTGCAGAGGTCTCCTAAGGATAAAATGACTCATTGCTCAGGGACTTTTATTTTTATTTTTTTTTAACCATCCTCCTTGTACTGAGGTTGGGGAATTCCAGTGTGGTGAAACAAAAAATTCACGTTCTATTTCACTACCACAAACTTATGAGATTTGCTGCATCCATTTTCAGATCTGTCTTGTTCAGCCCAGTTACATTAACTGACACACAGAAGTCCTAACAACCTTGGTTTCTGGTGGCCAGATCCCTCGCTATAAGGGATGAAGCCAGATGCCAAGAAAACCCAATGCTCAAGTCAAGCAAATGCCAACATACCTTTAAGCGACATTTATGCCTTCCTAAGTGGGACACAGTGCAGGGAGCAGTCTGTCTACTAGGGGCTGTGAGAGCATGGAGCTTTCCTTCCTTCCTATCTCGGCTGTACTTCTGCACAACCACAGCCTAGGAAGTCAATATGGCACAGCCTACACCAGTGCTGTGCTGCTTTGCCAAAAGGCAGACATTTTATTCTGTCATGATAATTTATTATTGTGTATGTGGAGTCTGGCCAAAACAGAGCAGCAAGCAGCACGCTGTCCCAGCATGTCAGATCACAAGGCACAATGCTGTGCCTTAATCAGGATCTGTAGTTTGTCCATAGATGACCAAGTCAGGTGCATGGATATTAAACTGTCCAGCTACAGCTGCCTGAATGTTTTCCTTTGAACAGCAGCACAGTGTGGGGATTTTGGCAGCATAGTCAGCAAATCAGTGTAATGTTAATTTGTTAGGTCACGTAGAAAATGCAGAAAGGTTGGAAGCAAGAGGCTCCAAAGCAGGTGGGAAGGTTTTTAAAAGCACTTAGCATCTATGTGGTGTTTGAGAACTGTGGAAGAGCTGTGCATCCTGAACCAGGTCATGGCTTGGCAAGAAAATAGGCTCAGTGGCCTTCAGACAGTCCACAAGTCTATAGAAGTCTAGAAGTTTTTGAAGCTACTAATGTAAACCCTGCTTTTCATTTCAGCTTAGTACAAAACATAGAACTGTGGCTGCATTTCCAGCTGCTTTCAAGGGCCGGGTGCTGCCCTGGCAGGCACATTGCTCCTGCCAGCAGCATGACCTCTGGGAGCAGCCCTGCTGCAGCTGTGGGCACCCAGCATTGCCCTGGGGTTGATTCCCAGCACCTGCTGGCATGCCTGTCCTGCCCTTTCTGCACCCTGGGGCCAGGTGGCAGCAATTGGACCTGTCCACACACCCCAGCTGACAGCACTTGCTCAGCCAGGAGCAGCCTCAGGCAGGTCTTCTTGTGTTTTGGTGGGTCCTTGGCACTTAACTGGAGATTCCCTTTTAGGGAATGGATGAAAGAGCCAAAGAAGGTTACCCTGTTAACAGGCAGATCTAGCAAAACAAAAATCAGATCTTTCTAGGATGGTCTCCTTTTCTGCCAAAAGGTTTTGTGAGACTTTTTATGAACCAGTGTGGGAGCAGGAAAAGCCTTAACTACAAAGCAGCTCAGTGCTGCTGGTCTTTGAATTGAGGAGCCCTCTTGAGGCCTGTGATGAAAGACAGGTATGTTGTTTTGTGTTTTTTTTTTTTTTTCCTTCTTCTTCCCCAGGAGAATGATCTCCCTTTCTGTGATTTACTGACTCGAATAAAATAAAACCTAAAGATGACATGTATAGGTTACCTTGTAAGAAGGAAAAGAGAAGTCATGCGCTACTTGGATTTATTTATTTATTTATTTTAATTTATTAGATGATATTTTCATTGTAGCCGTTCCTGCATTAGAAAAGATAATGTTGGCTGTTGCATGATTGGGTCTGGAGAGTTTACAGCTTGCGCAGGTTGCCTTCAAAAATCCGTGTTTTTGTTGTGCTACTCCAGCTCCTGTTTCTGCTTCCTTCAAGGGTTTTAATGTCAAAATAGGCTTGAAGTCAGTGCAGATAATAAGGGAAATAATACTTTTACTTAATAGTGGGGGCTTTGACATAGAAAACTGATATAAATATACACACACAGGTGCTTTCACACAAGGGAGAAATCACATTTACAACAGGGCAAAATATGATTATACATTAATATTATATTCAGAACTAATGAGGTACAAAAGGTTGAGTGTTTGTTTGTTTGTTTTCTCTCTAAGCATTCGTCCTTGTACACTGCATAAACTCTTAACGCTGGAGTTTTCACTTTCAAAAATGCAACATTCCAGAACTTTAACGTAAGAAATTCATTGATTTGCATGCAGGACCACACATTTGGGCTAAACCTTTCTGCCAATTACTACTATTTTCTTTTTGTAGCATGTCCTATAGCAGAACTCTTTGACTGCTACTTTTATTAAGTAAGCCAGAAAACTTCTCCTCCTAGTTTTTTACAATCAAAATCAACAGGTAAGACTCTTTTAAAGGAAACATACCTCTACAAAAATCGTAATTATTCCTCGTTTGTATTATAACTACCTTGAAACTTTCACAGCTGCCAACAACAATGGCATTTAAAAGGTTTGTTAGCGGTAGTATTTAAAAAATACTACTTCAGTCAGAAATAACTTTCAAATGACTCCGTGCTATGTCTCTTCCAAGCTATCAGAATAGGTTTTACTTAGCTCAGCATTATCATGATAAGACTTCCCACCTTCCTGACTGCAGGTTTTGCTTTGCTCAATATCATCATTATAAGATTGTCCCCCTTCTTGATTGCTGGAAACAACTGTCTTCAGCTTTTCCTCAATTTTATCAGCTACAGCACACATTTTTAACGTTCTCAGGCTGCTTAGTAGGGTTCCATAGGCTCCTTTAATCCCATGACTTTGATACCAGGCTTGAAACAGCTTAATCTTCTGTTCAGATGCATCATTAATATTGTCCTGCGATACTTGATCAATGACAGGATCTGATATTTGGCGATAACGGACAAACTTCTTGACTTGTGGGAGTGTCATCTCTTCCACAATAATAGGGATGTGGCTGCTCAGGTCAACATCTAGAAGCATAAAAGGAAATGAATGCTCTTGGCACTGAAATCTTACTGTTCTTTGCTTGTTTAATCACCTATGCTTAGAGTTGATACTTTTTCTATCCAAAACAGACTAAGTTTCAGGTATTTGTGACTCTGTATGTTTTATGTGTGATTCTGCAGTATATTTCAGGTCTGCTTTTACACATTCCTACCAAACGAAGATAATTCAAATATCCAGGGTTGTAACTGTATTGCTTTCAAGCACCTTAAAAAGAACTGAATTCCTTCTGTAACCTCTTTATCCCTCTCAATCATCCAAGCCTGGTCATGACTCCTGTACCTGTTTTGCTCAAAATAGTATTGGGAAATGTCCTGGAATGGGACAGGTTTTTTGTGATAGTAGCCTTGGAGCTTTTATTCTCTTCCTATGGAGTGTTACCACTGTGGTTTTGCCCCTGAATGTACAGTAGGATTGTGTTTTTGTGATTCTACTGCTGGCTGTAGGGCTACTCCATTATCAAAATTATCCATGGTTCTAGAAATCCAGCTTGCTGCCTCCTATTGCCTGTGCTGTATGCAGAAAAGAAATCCACCTATTGTCAATTAGTAGTTGCTTCCTATACAACAGACCTGAGGCAAAAGGTGTGCCTTAACAAGCACATTATAAGTTGGCATTTCTTTAATAAGTGTTCAATGTTGTGCTGAGTGACAGCTCTAGGAAGTGGCAGTCTATACAAAAATACCCTTTTCTTTAGAGTAGGATTTACATGTTTGTATTTTTTTTATTCTACTGAATTTTGAGAAATTACTTGTCTCTTACCTGTATATACAAGCGGTATAATCTGAAAAGAGAGGCAAGCAAGAAATGAGTACATAACATTTTTGTTAAATACCAACCATGCATAAACAGATTAACATGAATAAACAGATGTCATAACACAGTTTTCTCCATGATTCCCCTATTCTATGAGCTAGGGAATCAGACTGGACACATTTTGACTTGGGTAAGCTTGGGGAATCACCTCACAATTGCTGTTTCCTAAAAATACACATGGGGAGCAGGTACCCTAGATCAGTGGAGGTGTGATGATTTGTTAGGTTTTGATCTTGGTCATGTAACTGAGCACAACAACAAACCCTGAAGAAATAATACAGAGTTCTCTTACTTCTCCCAAGATTCCTTATGGTGAAATTTAATTCACTGATTTCATAGAAGAGAGGCATGCACGTGTTCAGCCAGTATCAGGGTAATTTAAATGGAACAGAGTTCCCTTGCATCAAGCTGAGTTTTATCTGATCTAAGCAATACCACTTACTGTTTCAGGGAGTGTTTCACCTGGGTTCTCCTGGCAAGTAAGACCCTTACGTTTTCTCTTGCCTGAAACAGAAAAACACAAAACACTCTTAAAATCCAGGTCAGCATATTCCTCTGGACTCCAAGAATATAAAATTACATCTGAGTAAGCAGCTGAATATCTTATTCAGACTATGTTAGGAATAAGGAAAAGGGGAATCACTTACAGAATATTAATAGTGGTCCAGTTCCTAATAATACTATCACAAGTATGACCACAGCTGCAATGCCCCATGATGGCATTCCTGTTGGAACATTGGAAACATTACGTGAAAGCTAAGCCAAGAAATGCAATACAGCAATACACTAAATTTTTAAAAAGATTGCATCAGATTGTAGAGGCCCTTCTGTTGACTCCTGATGGCAGAAGCTAGTGTTTTGTTAGTCTTGACTGTCGTGAGTCACCCCCAGAAAGGAGTAATAGCTCCTGCATCTCTACTCTGATCAAGAGGAAAGGGCAATTGTGCTCCACAGGTCAGTACAGGGCCCAGCAGATACAATCCCCTTAGCACTCAGGAATCACTATGGGTCATTGTGTAAAACACTACAATTGCAATAGCCTCTCAAAATGCAGCAGATGCTAGACTCTAAAATGGTACCTTCCGCTCTGCACACAGTGTCTGAAGTTGGAGTACATTCTTCTTCAACTGGGACATTTTCACATCTGCAGAAAAGATGAATTACTGTGGGATTTGTTTCTCTCTTTATAAAGCGTCAAGAGAGCAAATAAAAATCATCTAATGCTTTTTGTTGGCTAAAGGTGTCATATAACAGAATGTTGGAGTATAGAACTTAACAGGTATGAAAACAGTGTGGGGGAAAAAGCGTGGAAATGATTTTCTAGATGTAACAGTAGATCACACAAAGGCAATAGGAAAGCTTACACACTCCATTATATTATTTTGAAAATGCTATATAGAGTTGCTGGATGTGAACAGACTTTTGGCATGCCTTTGGAAAGCTTGCATGCATGCAAGTTATTTTGACTGAGTGAGGTCAGTTGAACAAGCTAAGTGCAAAGGAAAACTAGTATATTTTCTCTCAGGTTAACATTATCTTAGCCCCAGTCTTGAAACTGTCTGGAAAAAAAAGTGTGATAATATATTATCACTCTCATATTTAACAATGAAAGCATAAACTTACGTGTTACATCGGTCGCAATGTGTAGTACATGGTACAGAACTGCAAAAATAGTTCTGTGCACAGATGCATTCTGTGTTCTGTTTTTTGGTACATTTCTTTCCAACCTGAAAACCTAAAACGAATTCTTAAAGTTTGTTAATTTGAAAAAGTAGGCCTCTGCTCACAAGCTCTTGTCAGACCTGTGTGTTTTTAGCTCTACCACAGCTGGTACTCGTGACCCTTAGTAAGTAGAACGTAGCTTTCATAAGGAACCTTGCTGCGGGAGTACTGGAAACACAAGGATGGCAGAGAGAGACCTCTGCTGGCCAATAGCTCAAAAAACTGATCACACAACAAAAGTACTTGCTAGAAGAGGACTCGTTTGGCACTGCCGAACTTGTCAGCTTCTTTTTCCCGTTAAGAAGTATAAAGAAGGGACCACAAAAGATCACGTACCCCATTTCTCATCTTTACGTCTGAGACAATTTCTTTACTCCCCCTGACAGACAGCAAGTTTTTATCTCTTCCTGAGAAGCCTCAATAGTGAGGAATTATCCCACTCCTGGCTAACGTTCCCTGCGTAAGTATCAAAACAAGTGTATTAATTTTCTCCTGTCCTCAATGTATATGAGAAAGAGATCTCCATTTAAGAAAAATTATTTCTGCATAAAGAATTTCTGAAAGTGGAGTTATCTACTATGAAAGCTATTTTCATCTGGTATATAGGACCAGAAGGGATTTTTTGAGTTACCACATAAAAAATAGTAATCCCATTACCTTTAACTGATTCTAATTCGTTTCTTACTAATTAACTAGGCACTGTACATAAACTGAATTGTTTCGCTATAGTAATCTTCGTTACCCATCTAAAAATGCTTATTATAGTAGCTAATGTAAAGCTAACTAAATATAAAGCTAATTTTATATTCCTACAGGTGATCTGAGAACAACCATACTGGAGTTAAGAGCTGTCTCTCTGCTTACCAAACTGGATTTTGGATATGAAGAACGCAGAACTATCATTCTGCAAGTCCAGCTATACTAGAACTACAGGACACCTGGTGAAATTGGTAGGAGATCAGTTTAATGGATTAAAAAAAAAAAAATCTGTGCAGGGTATTTATGCATTGGATAGTGAATTCCTGGAACCTGGTGTCCCCCAACAGGCAAATGCACAAAGGGCTCATAAATGGATTATAATTGACTAGGTAGAGGTGAATTTTCTAATGTTCCCTCCCATAAATGTGGATGCTAGGAGACTTTGCAGGGAACAGAGCACAGAAATTGGGTTTGTGGGTGTGGTTTTTTTTCTTCTCTAAATAGTATCTCTTGCTCACCGAATACTGGGATGGGGGGGCCACTGGCCTGACGCACTAAGGCATGCCACATGCCTTATAGTTTTGTGATTTGATGCTATATCCCACAAAGCACACTGAATGTATCAAAAAACACCACTCTATCAGCTCCAGAAATTTTAGATATTATCAATTACTTGAGAGACTACAAAAGAAATTGCTGGGAATGCTCCCTTCTCTGCTTCTTACAACACCCCTTTTCTTTTAAATAGAGGATGAAGAAGAGAGAGCAAGCTTTCCTTCATTGACCCTAACCAGTCTGTAGAAGGTCTCTTTTTCAAGGAGAAAAGCCTGTGCTCAAAACTGAATGTCTTTGAGGAAACAAAGCTGATTCTTATGTACTAGTTCACATCTCCACCATAAGTTTGAAAACTATCTAGAAAGACAAATTTTTCTGAAGAACCAACATCTTTTGTTAGATCAAGTTATGTACTTAATGAGGGCACGTGAAGACAAAAAGAGGCTTTTGGGAACACAAGACCTCTGAGAACTTACAAGCTATTGGCATCCTCAGGGCTGATAAAGAAAATAAGGTGTGGAATCCTGTCTTTTCTTTTTTCCAACTGGATTATCAGTGAACTTACTGAGAGATGCTACTTGTCATGCTGGCCACAAGTAGGCTACTACATACCAAATAAATGCGTTATCTGTAGGGTCCTTCATTATAACTCCTAAAATATTACAGTGCTTGTGAGATAATCTGACAGGAACATATCATAATCCAAAATTGAGGCTGGTGAAGAAGCATTAACTACTGTAAGTCCAACTAGCAACATCAGAGCATCTTGGAACAGGTGGGTTATCTGCCTCTGTGCAAAGTAAAGAAAGGCACTGTAGAGGCAAGTGTGGAAAGAGGTGGGATGTTACTTTCCAAACGCTTCCTAGATGAGCAAAGGCAGATATAAGGAGAAATAATAGACCAACATAGCTTGTTCTTCATCCTTTTTTGTACTTAACAAAAAGAAACTAGAGGATAAACTTATGACTTTGTCATAAAGTCCTCCATGTCCTACTACTAAAACAATTTAATCTGCATGCTACCCATTGCTTGGGGGTTATGGAGGCTTTTCAGTTCAATCTTGTCTGAAATAAGACTCACTGCTATTTCTATAGACATACCAAATTCGCTGTCACATGAAGCACATCTCTTACACTCTCTCTCATCGTTGGCATGATCCATGTACTCTCCAGGGTTACATGATACACAGTGTTCTCCAGTGTTTGTTGGGCAGTCAGTATTTTTAACATAACCTGTAGAGACAGAGAAACAAGAATAAGATTTATACCTTTGGACAAAAGCCATGAGCTCTAATCAGATTTTGGTTTTAATCCCTAATACCTTTTGATTTACAAATACGAACAGAATCCATATTCTTTATGCGTACATATGTGTTCTTCAGGACGGTAGTATACATCAAATTCTGATTATCCTTCCCTCTTCCTCCAACTTATTACTGAAGGAGAACACACCAAACAAAACTGAACATGTAAAACTCCAAAACCCATGAATGCATGGAGTATCTCATTGGCAAAACCCTGTGTTTATACTTATTACTTATAAAAACTTTTTGAAAGCTGTATATAGGTTTTTTTTCCTGTCATGAGCATGTAATGTGTGAACTACTATCTGTGGTGAGAAGTTACTGGTGCACTGAGCTCAAGAAATACTTTTGAAGTGTATGATGTCCTGTAATAGAGAAAGATATGGTTGGACAGAAGCACTGCAACCAGAAAGCCACAGCATGCCATGTAGTTATCTCGGCAAAAAGCAGTTGTGCATGTTGTGGTTTCCACTTTTAAAGACTGTCTTGAAAAGCCATTATACTCACCAGGTTCACATTTCTTGCAACACTGACCATTTAAATTGTACTCATCCTCAGTACATTTAATTTCCCTCTTAGCAATGATCCTCTTTCTTGTAATAGATCTATTGTATGCTACATGTATGGGATGTTCAGTATCATCTTTACACTCTGCTTCAGTAATTAAGACAGCCACCTAGGAGAGAAGAACATCAAATTATACAAGCAATTGTCAAGGACTGTAGGTGCATGTTACTACTAGCACAGAGCTACATCAGCATTGTCATTCCATTACTAAAAATATTCATATTCACCCCCTTACTGAAGTTCTCGTTCTCACTTTTTTTTTTTCCAATTCAATTATTTTTCTCCTTAGCAGATGATGCCTATATAGTCCTAAAAGAATATTATTCGTCTTCCAAACTAATTTACACTCCTGTTCCGTTTCTTTGAATGCATTCTCAAGTTAAATTGTATAATGCTTTTTTTTCTCCTATTTTACTAGTCAATAGTAACTTTACTTGCCATCACTGTCCTCTCTCTTCATAATAAAGTACTGTGGACCAGAGAGAGGCCAAACCACTCCTTTTTCTCTTTTGGGTGTAAAGAGGGAAAGAGAGAAGGATGGATCTACCATGATTTACCTTACTCTTCACAATAGTTTTGTGGGAAATTCTGTAGATGACTTGCATGCACTAAGTATGACATATCTCCTGTCTATATAGTGGAGCTATGTAATTAACTGACAGCTCGGTGGCTGGAGAACTAGGTTCCATCCCAGAAATACTATTATGCAGGAGAGTTAAATGAGAGCTTGCCTTTAGTTAGCCCAGTTTCTGCTGATATTATGGACTGATTTGAACATTTTGACCTTTTTATTTTACTTTTCTGATACTATCTGTGTGGAGTGGCAACAGAAAAAAAAATTAAGACAGTCCTTGCCTTGAAGAGTTCACAGTCTTAACTGCAAACTTAAGCTCTACATTTGCTGTTCTTGCTCCTCCTTTAATTACAGAAGACTGTTTCCTAATTCCCAAAAGACGTAAAAATATAAATTATGAGGGGAAGGGGAAAAATGATGCCTGGAAACAAATGGACCAGTGCTATTGTCCTTGGCAAAATGGAAGAACAGGCCAGTTGTAAAGGAGAGGGACAGAGAGTCCCTTTTTTCAGAAAGGGATTAGAGGGTAATGAGACACAATAAATTGTGTAGTCCTCATACCCATGGCACAGTGGACGGGCTACAGAAGTCCTGCTAATCGCATATTTGCTTGCATTTTAAATCAGTATGCAAAATACCTTGACTCATATAATTGATTATATGAAAGAGGTTAATTCTGAATGGTTAGCCTTTAGCACTTTGGAGTTGCAGCTTAATACAAACTTGACTGTGTCTATTAATGCTGGCAGCAAAGGATATGCTATATGTATATTTAAGCAACTTTCTCCTAGTTTGAAAACTGGTTATTTTTACTGTTAGACTTTTATTCACTTATTTTCCCTGACAGAGGGTGATATTTAATGGTTGGCTCATTCAGTCTTCATGAAGTTGTGTGAAACTGCTTGGATGCCCACCGTAACTTTAGCTAGATGTAGAAAACTCTTGTAATTATCTGAACTTACTGAAAAAGAGAGGGTTGGATTTCCAACTGCACACCACCTCTGGGAGCCAGGCCAGGAGGTCAGCCCTGTGGGGCGGCCGCCATCCTGCCTAGCTTGGCTTTCCCTGGACGAGGGTGAAGCCCCTCACCTGGGGGTGAAGCCCCTCGCCTCTGCTCCTCCGCCACATGTAGGGATGGGCCAAGGGAGGGGAGGGGATGGTTGCACTGTCTCTCGAGCCGAACCAGGAGCACCGTGACACCCCAGCTAGAGTGAGGGTCTGGAAACGGGGTGGAGAGGCCAGGGCCAGTGGCTCTGGCAACCCTGAGGCAGCCGTCGCAGCCCCAGGAAGCCCGATGGTGCCAGGCTTTCAGACCCACGTGCAGGTGCGTGGCCGGGGCACGTGGAGGGCAGATGCGAGCGGTGCTCACAGCAGAAGGAAGTCGGTGGGGAAGTGACTGCTCAGTCTCTCCCCTCTGATGGACTAACTGTGACTCAGTGGGGACAAGTGGCACAGCACCGACCTGCTCCCAAGCACACAGCCAGCGCTCGGAGGTGCCTGCCCGCTTCTTGCCAGCCTTTACCCTGCTGCGGCACTAGGCTGGCTCCCTCCTCCTCATCCGCCCTCGCCCGGCACCTGGCCAAACTCTGTGCCCGCTGGGGAGCTGCCCACCCTGCTCTGGCACACGTGTCTCCTGTGTCAGAGCTGTGAAGCAGCACTTGTGGCTTTTGGGGAGTAAAGAGAAGACGTGGGGCTACGCTAGTGTAAAGAAAATGTACAGAGAATCGTGTAGGAAAGAGGATAAAATGAAAGAAAAAAAAACTTTCTAAATGACTACTATGAATAAAACTTAGTACAATTGCTTCTAGGGTCTACTCAACCACTGCAAACGCAGTGCGTGCATGGACAATCTTCCCTCAAGCAAAACTCAAGCTTACACAAATAAGCTAGGCTGATAGATTTGGGAGGGAAGCAGTGTGGTTGTGGTGGTTGGTTTTTTTGTTTGTTTGTGTTTTTTTTTTTTTGGATGGAAGCCCTCCACTGTCACTTGTAGAGGTGAACTTCCTGGTATGTTTAAAAGAAGTGGGGAACACTTCTCAGAAATTGACTTTTAAGCAGCCCCGAAAGCCTACGTAGCTTCTGCTTGTAGAGTCTCCCTGCAGTGCCTTCTTGCACAAGGAATAATGAGAAAACCTTTGGAGATGTTAGCTTTCAAAGTAACACCCTAATTTTAATTTTTTTTTCTCCTCCTGTATTTGCACCCTCTTAAAATCATTCCATTTGCTACATAAAAGTGTTGGTCTGCCCTTTCTTACAGGAAAAAAGTCAGTAGTCATTTAGCTTCCGGAGCATACTTTAACTCCTCTCCTCGTCGCTGCGCAGCGAGTGCTACTAGCAGAACGCACTGCAGGGGTTTTCAGAGGCAGGGGTGATAGGTACTTTTTTATGATGTGTATATTCAAAGGGAGGCTGTGCGTTTTCAGTCCAAAATGACTCACAGAGGGTCTGTTCTACCTTTCTCATAGTAAACTAAAACCAGTTGTCACATCTGAAGATGGAGTGAACTGAGCAGTCCATAGGAGTAGAAGCAATCAGGGATATCTAACCTTAGCAGAATCCATAAGAATTATCACATGGGCACAAATTTTTTGGTTTCACTCCTTTTTCATTGCTTTTCAAGTGCCTAAGCATTTGAGACCTTTCTATCTTTTCCCTCCTCTCCTTTCCTTCACTCTTACAGTGTCCTTCAAAATGCTTTCAGCAACAGGCATCTGCTAAGGAGATGTAGAAAACCTGTCTTCATCTGTGTTCCCAGGGCAGCGACAAGAGCTTTATTTTCCTGAAAGTCGTGATTTTGGGACTCCCTGTCCTCAGATTCTTTCTGCATCCGAGTGTTCTTCATAATGGATCAAAGTCCTTGGATGCAAAACTTTCAGCAGACCCACCTCATGGGGCTGAAATATCACTTTGGAAGCGTGTGAATATGTTATTTGCATACAGGCCTTTTGCAAGCTTTACAACATTTCACCCTCTAAGTAAAAAATTGTCTCTTTCTCCTGTTATCTCTATAATACATTTGACTTTTGTCAGCTGTTTCTCCCATTTCTAAACCATAAACACCTACAGATGAGAAGGGCAATATCTTCCGCACTTGGTGGCCTTTTTTTTCCTTCAACATTTATTATATGGGGTAACGTGCATGAGTTCATCGGGGCTTTCTAAGTGGTTTAAAAAAAAAACACAGGTGGGGGTGGGAGGATTTTTCTTGCTTTTTTGAATAATGGGAGCTAAGAAAAACTTTTCTAATTTTTGATTTGCTTCTGGTATTTCTTTGACAAATGGTTGCTAGAGTTAGCGCAATTTTAATACAGTTTTCCGTGTAATTAGTCTCCCTTGTGCTAACCCATTTCAGGATGGCTTTGTCAGAGAAATGAATTCTACACTGCTCGTTAAGAGGATTCTCTGCTTAGTTCTTTTAGTATGACATTAATTTC
Source organism: Cygnus atratus (assembly GCF_013377495.2). Taxonomy (NCBI): domain Eukaryota; kingdom Metazoa; phylum Chordata; class Aves; order Anseriformes; family Anatidae; genus Cygnus; species Cygnus atratus. The sequence continues at coordinate 18,231,861 of NC_066368.1, forward strand.
CGCTTCCACTATCTTTAGGATCAATTTTTCCCCATCTATTTTTTCCCCCCATGAAGGCAGAAGGTGGTAGTTAGCACCAAAACAGCCATTGAAAACAGTATGTCTTTACATTCTAAAATCTTTTATGAGAAGGACTAAGAGTGCAGTTCTGTTTTCTGAAGCCTAGTGATGGGAGCTGGTACTTCCCCACAGATAGAAGCATCGTAGCCTCCTGAAATTTTAAGTGAGGTTCATGCGTTCAGTGCCTGTAAGACTAATAACCCTCAGTTACTGTCATGTCTTAAAGTAGTTGTCCAAATTCAATCCATTACTATTTCACATCTCAGCTGTCTCACATGCAAATCACAGCAGTATACTGGGGGACAAGGATACTATGGTAGGTTGTTTGGATTTTGTATTTTTTTAGGAGCACTGTGCTAATAAACACTTAATAAATACTATTGAATTAGAGACTTGGAACAGTATTAACAGTTCCCACCTCTATTTGACAATATTGGCAATATTGACAATTAGTAAGAGATGGACAGAATAGAAATTACGAACTTTTCTCCCTTTTCCTTTTGTAACGTGATACAATTTGCTTGTAGCTACTTTCTCTTTGCTTAGTGAGTTGCCTCAAATATAAAGACAGTTAACTGTGGAAACATGAGCAGACAAGCATTTTCAGAATTGGAGTGTTTATACTTTTCACTCGAGTCCTGGGTCATCCCATGACTTTATGGCTGCTTATGTATATACATTTAAAATGTGCATTGGTCCTGTGGGAAATAAGAAATAAGGGTTGGCACAGTAAAGTAGGAGTCCTGTTTTCAAAGGCATGTCTTCTAAATTTCCAGAAGACTGCCTGCTTTGTAAATAATTCTATCAGATCATTACGAAGTATTTACATAACATTTCACTGTCTTGAGGCAGTCTGTTCCTCTACAGCATGTCTCTGAATGGTATGTGGTTTTGTGGCCCATTTTACGGGGTAAAGTTAGATGTTTTCTAGCTATATAGGCCAGTGCTACATTGCTCTGTAACTGCTTCTACTTTAGCGCAATATGGAGTTGCTTGCAAAATTGAGGTTTAATTCAACAATCTACTTTCATGTTCTGGATTAATCAAGTGAGCAAGTCAAATGTTGCCCAGGTTTACTGATTTTGTAAGTAGTGGAACGACATACTAATTATATATATATATATATATATATTTTTTTTTTAATAGGATGCATGTGGGAGAGCTGCAGTCTTTCCAAAGGATAGCAAAACTTGGAAAAAATTGGAAAGTACGAATAGGAATGATCTTTCTTTTCTGGGTGTAGGTAAGAGAAGGTGTTTTTTTTCTCTTAATTTATGTTCTGAGTAGTTTTAAGATACTGAACTAGACTGACACTTGTGCCAGTTGTTTGCTGCTCCTGTATAGGGACAGATAATATACAATTCTGTCAGCAGCTGGAAATTCTTCCTTGTATTTAACTACACCCTGGCGCTTTGTGCAGGGGCATGGGTAGAACCTGATAAATCACTTCTTGTTTATGACCTGTTGTCGTATGACAAATCAGATGAGAAACTGAATAATTTCCGCCTGCCCACCAGAACCTAACCTGCCGCCCCCCAAGCATCCTCTGTTCATTAGCGGTGTAACCACACCGTGACACCTTTTGGAGTAGGAATTCTAGCAAGTTCTTCTCGGAGGAAGCGAGGAGTGGGGCTGGGGGCACAACCTGTACACCAGGCGCATGCAGGGCTCGGCTCTGCTACGGCACAGGGATCGCTGCCACGGATATGGTCCCTGCTTCCCCGCTGCTGCCCATGCCAGGGTTCCTGGCCAAGGAGCCCTGCTCCTGGAGTTCTAGAGGTCCTAGACCCTTGCTCCTCCTAGACCTTGAGGTCTAACCCACGTGTGCTGGAAGGGCCCTGTGCTGCAGCACCTCCTTACCTCCCTCGCTGGCTCTCCACAAGGGGAGCGATAAATAACAAACTTAGCCGGGTGACCCGAGCCCTGAAGCTGCCGAGCCTCGTCCCGCGCGGGAGGAACGACCAAGGCGAGAGGAAGGCCCTGCCCCGCTTGCCGGTAAACGCCCGCACTTCACCGTGCTCAACCTCGCCTGCCTCTCCAGCCTTCCCTGGCTCGCCGCTGGCAGGGGGCCAAAGCTCAGCTGTTCGCTTGGGGCTGCCGGCCCGGCCCTGCCCTGCCCGCCTCGCCTCGGGGCTGAGAGCCCGCAGCAGCCGGCCCCGGGTGGAGGGCGCCCGGCCCCGGCTGCTGCACAGCGCCCGCTGCCCTCCTCCTGCGGCTGTGGCAGCGGAGAGCCTGAACTCGAGGGATTGTAAAGTTAAAAGCAAACAAACAAAACAACCGCACGCAACACCAGACCCAAGCAAATCGCCTCAATTTCCGAGAAAAGACGGCCGCCGGCCGTCCCGCAGCGCCCCGCGCCCCGTCCCGGCCCCAGCCGCCCGCCCCGCTGCCCGGCGGGCACTTACGAAGAGCAGGGCGAGGAGTCCCCGGGCCATGCCCTAGCGCTGTCCCGCAGCCTCTGGCGAAGCGAAAGCGGCGCGGCTTCTGCCGGGCTCCTCCCATGTTGGTAAACACGAAGCGGGCCCGCCCCGGCCCAGCGCCGGGGAGCGGCGGGGCCTGGCGGAGGCGGGCGGTGTCCTTACCTCGCCGGGGGAGGCAGCCAGGCACGGGGCTCGGCGCTGTGAGGGGCCCCGAGGCAGCCCCCTTCTCTCAACCCGCCTTCTGTCAGCCCCCCACCGAGGGCACTCTCTCTGTGCGGGAGAGGCTGGGTCTGGGGCAGGGAATCCTCAATCCGCAGGCATTTGGAGCAGGCCGAGCTCATCAAAAGGGTCGCTGCGGCTTCGTAGCTAGTTTCAGCCACTTTGTTTTCTGCAAACTTCTAGTGGTTTGAAGTGCCAGTAGGTTGGTGGCCTCCTCAGTAGTGTTAGGAGTAACACGACACTATCAGTTATTGACACATTTCTTGATATTTCACGTGATGCCATTGCCCCGGGAAGACCATGGTTGTAACTGAGCTGGCGCTTTCGTTTTAAGCACCCTTTCTCAGTAGTTTGTGAATCACCTCTTTGGATTTTCTGCTGGCGTGGCTCCTACCTGCAGATAAACTCCATACTTGCAGATAAGCTGAGTTCATATATCATCAAAAAATAGTGACTGTTTTAAATATTTCAGGCTTTTTGACCACTTCCGCATAAAACTAGGAGGTGACACCGTGGTGACACGGTGTTGGAGATGGTGCCTTTGGGGTATCCTGTAGCAACCAACTCTTTTCCTTCCCATGTGGCAGTATGGAACGTGATGGAGAGAACACCCAACACAATTACACCCCCCCAGGAGGTGTAATTGAGTGCATGGGTGTATCTGTTTTGTGGTGGAGTACTTTTGTCTTGGTAGGTAGCTGTGAGATAAGTTTGAAAAGCCACCAGATTCTCGTGAAAACAACAGTGCCTGCATGTGATTTGCAGTCACTTCGTGGCTGGTAACTGTAGCAGTTTGGGTTTTTGATGAAGTCATAGATACAAACCATGAGAGCAATTTTTTGTTTGTTTGTTTAATTATTCCGAGGCGATATTGTTGGGCACCGCAGAGTTGAGCTTTCATCTTTTGCACTCATCTCTGGGTTGTGGCAGCATTTTTGGCTGGTAGAAGTGACAGCTTTGACTGTTTTCTTTATTCTCTCATCATCTAAAGTTTGATTCATGTGTCAGTTAAGCTCTTAGCGAGAATGGGAGATGTTGCATTATTTTTCTTACCAGTAGATGTCCTTGAACCTTTCCTAATATGCAAAGAGGGATTACCGCACGGAAAGATCAAATTCCAGGACTAGTTAACATGTATCAAGCTGACTTTTTAGTTTCTTTGCAGCTCTGCCTTTGAAAATGACAGGTTTTGCAACTAAGGTGAAGTTGTTGACCTACTCACTGTGCTGTTTTGATTTATGTGTGAGGTTTTGCTGTTGTTCTGTGTCCACATATGTGCACTGATCATAGCAAATTCTGTTAAAAATAGCTGCAGAAATGCCTAAGGAATACGTCTGGACATGTAACTGCAATGTTCTGACTTTGAGAGTCACTAGACATTATATTTAAGCCTTAATTGGCATTGAACTGTTTTTTCCTTGCCCAGAAGCTTACTTGCACCTAGAACAACTAACTCCATTAGGATATTATGACATTGTAAACTGCTGTATTTTGAGAAGGCTGACTTAAGTAGTCTCTCCAGGTCATAAAAATTTGTCAAGGTAAAATAAAACATGATCAAGGAACCAGGGGCCTGTGCATTGTATTGGTCTGACTTCCAGGAGTTGGACTCGATGATCCTTATGGGTCCCTTCCAACTCGGGATATTCTATGACTTCAAAATGTTGAATCCACTTTTACGTTCTAGAGGGAAAATAATAGAGGAAAAAATACATAAGAGCTAACTTGATTTCTACCACTTTTTTGTTGTTGTTAAATTATTACAGATTTTTAAAATTAAAATTACTGATTTTTTTTAATAATTGGTTTAGGTTTGTTTTTGCATGTTGGTGATTATTTAGCAATTCTTTTGTGCTAAGATTGGGCAATTTAGATTAATGTAATGTAATTTAACTGAAGTGGTTCCATGAAACATAAATTCTCCTTTGACCTATAGTACATGTTAGAAGATCACTGTTGCACAGAAGACTGGGGTACATTAACACACTAAATGTAGGAGTTGTTGGAATTGAGAAGGGTTATGAACTCCTCAATACAATTGTCCTCATGCTAACTTTGCATTTTCTTGTCTTGTGTATATTGACTTATTCCCCTGTCTTTCAGTAGACAGTAAGTTTGCCTTGAAATGTAATTTAGGGGAGAAAACTGTTGTATTTGGTCAACTTGGTTTGGCTGAAAAGGGAGGAAAATAGGAGAGAATACAGAACATACATTTTGGAGATATTAAAATGAAACATTTTGTTATGTGATTCATGTTTTCTAAGTAACCTGAATTTTAAAGGCGGGGTAGGGTGGGGATTTAATAAAAAAAATAATTAGTAATCAGACCCAAAGTAGAGCAATTCTGTTTCACATTCTAACTCTGTCTTGTTTTGCTTTCCTGTTCTGCCTCTTCCCTCCCTCGTATATGTTCAGAACAACCTGATTTGACTTTTGGTTTAAGTGCAAGACAGAGGCAAGATAGAGCATTGTGAGTGGGTTGCTCAGTCAGCATCTCCTTTTTTTTGTTGGTTCAAAACCCTTTTGGTTCCACGATTCTTGTCATAAACATTGGATGATCCTTCTGCTAAAAGATCTGAGTGGAATCAGTCCTTAAATCATCAGCTCTTATTGAGTCCGATTTTATGGTGGAATGCTTTGCCCTTAGTTGTCCAGACTTAACAGAATGGTTGAGGTTGGAAGGGACCTCCAGAGTTCCTCTAGCCCAACACCTCTGCTCAAGCAGGGTCACCTAGAGCATGTTACACAGGATGGCATCTAAGTGGGTTTTGAATATCTCCAAAGGAGACTCCCCAGCCTCTCTGGGCAGCCTGTTCCAGTGCTCTGTCACCCAAACCGTAAAGTTCTTCCTCGTATGATGATGAAACCTCCTGTGGTTCAATTTATACCCATTACTCCTTGTCCTATCACTGGCCACCACTGAGAAGAGTTTGGCCCCATCCACTTTACATTGTCCCCTCAGGTATTTATAGAGGTTGATAAGATCCCCTCTCAACCTCCCCTTCCCTAGGCTAAACAGGCCGAGCTCACTTAATCTTTCCTCATAGGACAGATGCCTCTCTGATCATCTCCTCTGAAACATTAAAATGGTGACCTTGCTCCAGCCACTGGCTGCGCGCTTAGTTCTGTGGTTTTGTGGACCAGAGATACTCTGTAATGACTGTAGCTATTGGCTGTGTTGTTGCAGTGTGATACAGCCTGCTTCTAAAGATTCAGTGTCACTCTTGGCCCGTTCTGAGGTGCTACTTATAATCGCTGGGGTTAGTGATGTAGTGAAAGCATCTTGGTCGGATGATGTGGTAGCGAAGCCCTGTATTGGCCCAACGCAGAGAGGAAGCTGATGCAGCAGTGTAGAAGTGCGAAAGTGGTGTTTACAAACACTGCTTCTTCCCGTGCTGTCCTGCAAGGCTGCTGCTGGGTGGTGTTACTCAAAACGAATCAGGGAGTTCTGGCACATGGTGTGCAAATTGTAATTGGATAATCGGGCCTGCAGAGCCATAAATGATAATGTATATTAAAAAAGAAAAAAAAAAAGGAGAGGAAAAAAAAAGAGAATTGAAACTCCTGGAGGTGATAGGAGAGTCAGTAGTAGGACTGTTGGAATGGAGGATGTGGATGATCGAACCCAGGTGAGATCCAGGGCTGCAGCTCTGTTTAACAAAAGATCCCTCAGTTGGAGCATCTCTGGAGCCTCTCTTTCTCTGAAGTCTCTGTGCATGTGGGGTTAATGGAACAAAACCAAGGAGAAACGGAAACTTTTTAAAAGTCATTTGTCCCTCTAGCAGTTGTCCTCTGGAGGGGGGTGAATACGGAAAACTGGGAATAGTCCCTTCCTGACACTCCAGAGGAAAGCCAAAATAAATGTGCATCCTTTCTCTTGCAATTCAGCTTCTTGACACAACCCTAGATCCACGCTTTTGTTTAACAGGCCCAGTTTGGTGACGTCAATGCATTCTTCACAGCTGGAAAAAAAATATCATTTTTCAAACAAACCGAGCATTTCCTTAGACTGGAAAAGCAAATTGGCTGGCTGCCTGGTGGCTCTCACAGCCAATCACCATAACCTTACCATAAATGTAGATGTATTTCTATCTTAGGGTTGATTATTGACTTTATTTTAGCCATGGGACTGTCCTGTCCCAGTCCTCTGTGTGTGTGCTCTACTAGTGTGTGCTGAGATCCTGAAAGCTGCACAATCTAGCAAATATTTTGCACATAACACTGGCTTACTTAAAATTTAACTTTGTGACTTGATATATTGTAAATGCATCTCTGAAATGTCTTGCAGAGCTCTGTCTTTGTCCAGAACTTGCAGCACACAGCTTAGCTTCAGTGGCTTGCTGGTAGGCTTTTTTCTTTTATTTCAGGTTAGCTACTCTTCATTGTTTTTTGAGGATGGTATTACTATAGTAAGATAATACTAGTATAATTAATATAGTAAGATAATAAACTCAGTGTAAAGCAAATGCTAACAATCAAATGTGTAACAGATGAATTTTAAAAGCTCTTGCGATAATGTGTGAGAGAGGCTAGATGTTCTCCAGAGGAGAGTGAGGAACTGTTTAAACTTTTTCCCTTCAGGCACTCCTAGGGCATAACGCGGCTGTTTTAGTCTGTGAGTTGCGTTAGGTTCCTGCAACTGTGAGTTAAATCCAAGGCTGAATTCCAGTAGTGAGGATGAGAAGAAAATCTGCAGAGAAATGTCTGAAGTTTAAAGGTAAACAGGAGTTGAAGGAAGTCTTTAGTTTTGCTTTTTAACCACTGCTCTGAAGATGGAAGTAACAAGCGTACCAGATGGCTTTATTTCAGATGTTGAGTAAGTGACATCCAAACAGTCACCCTTCAGAGAAGAACATTTTCATAATATTTTTAGAGTTAACTAAAACAGATTTTAGTAAAGGTGATGGTGGGGAGGAGAAACTAAAGGAAACATTTTGAAAGATCTTAGCATACTGTAGTTGATCTGTTGAAACTGTAACTGATACTATGCCTTTTGGGATTTAGGACTACCAGTCTGCTTTGTTCTGGCATGCTCCTGTTTCTGGATGTGAGATTAGCACACTGAGATAAAGCAATGCCTTGTGGCTGAGACTCCCAACTCTCTTGTGTTTTTGATATCGCTTAACCTTTGAAAATCTTTTTTTCTGGGGGGGAGGGACGGCTTTTTCCCTCCCACTAACGTCTCAGATGCAATTTGGCATCCTCTGCAACATCAAACAATCTTCAGAGCAAGAACAGGATGCAGTGATCTCACTCTGAGTGTGTGTCTCCTGGCACTTCTGTGTGCTCTATTAGCAGGGGTTGTGCTTCAGGTAGATGATCAAGAGCAAAATTTCAGTAGAGAGGCGTTGTTGTGGTAAGAGCAAGGTTTGGAGGTGGTGGGGTTGTCACTGTTCCCTGCCTTCACCCACTTCTAGCACACATCTGTGCCAACAGACCAGAGGCCTGGGTAGATCGTGCAGCTACAGGAGTGAGTCATATCTCCTCTGCTCAGCTGCACAGCCCGCTGCAGAGTCAAGCTCTTATGAGCATGAAGCAAATGAAACGAGTACGTGGTACAGACAGATTTATACTTCTGTGAGAAAGCAGTTGGTTGTTGCCTGTCGGTGGTTCTCATCAGCAATTAAATGCTGGGCTTAGAAATCTGTCTGTCTCCAGGGTTGGTCATAACAAGAAGGGGTACACTAACGTTTGCTTCTAACGAATCAGCCCGTTAAGTTCCCAGATAAGATGTTAGAGATACTTACTTTTTCAGCTGAATCATTTCTCTCACATACTTCTTTGAAGCCAAACATTTCAGAAGTGGCGTTCTTTCCACACACCGTGGTAGCTGCCTCCCTCCTGCTGTCAGCCCGTGTCTTGTGCAGGAGTGGATGGACGGGGCCTGCCAGGAGGGCAATGAGCAGCAGGGCGGGTGTTTCTGTGCCCTGGGGGTGGGCAGGAGAGCTGTGTCAGTGCAGGCCACAGGCCCCTCAAGCGTCTCCCCCAGGTTTAGGGTGCTCTGAACCCCCTCTGGTCGTGGCCTGCTGAGAGGAAGACGGTTCCTCAGTGCTGTGTGAGAAATGAAGAGGGACTCGTATCCCTCTGCTGTAACAGTGTGAGGAAGTTGCCTTACCTTTTTGAGGCAGAGGCTTAGGACCGGGTGCTCAGCTCTCATTGAGTCGCTTTGATGAGCCATACATGAGATCAGTGGTAATTCTGCCGTTGTCTCGAGTGAAGCTAAGATCTCACTGCACGTGCACAAAGCGAATGGAAAGACACATTATGCCAGTAACTAGGGACTTCCCTCCCTCGGCAGGGCAGGGCAGGGCTGGCTGCCAGCCCCTTCTCCGTCAGCCCCGCTAAGGAGCAGCCTGCTCTGCCTGGTACCTCACGCCCAGGGAGTCCCCGCTCGGGGCCGTGAGGGCCTTTTGCCATGTGGAGCTTGTTCTTTGCTCTCCCAGCTACCATCCCGTTGTTCCTGAGTGACCTGGTCCAAAACCCCACGTGTTGTTTTCTTTTCGGAGGGCCCACCTGGAAAACAGGATCTGGCAAAAAGGTCTGCAGAAGAATAACTTTGAATTATTAAAATCAGGCTAATAGGAAAGGTTGGGCCCTCATGGAAATGGCAGCTTGTATTGTAAGTAGAGAAACAGAAAACAGGTATTAAGTGCTTTTTCCAAATGTGATTTTCCCTCATCCCCCTCTCCCACAGCCCGTTGTTCTGAGAAGGCCAGGCTGTTTGTAGTGTAAGTGGTGCTGAGTTTTTAATGCTGCCACTACTATACCAACGCTGTTTATACACAATTCAGAAAGGAGAATGTGTTTGTGCTGTAGACCTGCTAATTACATAATTTTCTCTTTTTATTAAGCAATGTGTTCATGCTGTGTAATTCAGACTAACTAGAGTGCAGAGGAAAGATTTATATTATGTTGAAGAGGTATGAGCATTTGACCTTGTAAGTGAATTCCTAGAGAAGGCTAAGTACAATGCCGTAAGTGACAGGCTCCAATTAGGATGCTGAGAGACACGTGTGTAGTTCTGGTATCCTCCTGTGAACACTGTCCAGGCATTTCCAAGATGCCTGGGCAACAGTGTTTTGCAGCAATGAAAGGAGTTGCTAAATCTATTCAAGAAATTACTAGTGAGGAGCTGAAAGAAAGAAATATGGGAAGGACCTAAAGGAGTGACAATGTGGTAGAGACCATGATTCTGAGACAGCGGCTTAAAAAAGCTTGTCTTTTATTTAGCGCTGTTGCTGACTCACAGGAAGAACGGAACATGAACCAGCAGGCTTTAGCATTTTCTGCTTGTAAGTACTTGGGATATTTGTGAAGTCCTGAAAGCCTCAGTGTAATCTGGCAGGTATCAGCCTTCCATCTATGGAATGCAGACCTGTGTGCAGCCAGAGCTGTATCTGTACCAGTGTATGCACAATATATGTGTACAGGCAGTACAGAACAGTGTCCGTCATCTTACGCTGGTTGAGAAATGGATCAGAAAGCAGTTGAGGTCAGAGAAGATTCCAGCTGGGACCTGGGCAGAATATACCCAAGTCCTCTCAGTGTTTATCCCCCATGAGGCCAGTGGCTGTCTTGCAGTTGATTCCAGTGAACAGCAACTGGCCTTGACATGGGTTGGAGTGAATGAAAACTTTGTAGAATTCTTTTTTCTTTTCTTTTCTTTTTTTTTTTTCTTTTCCTGAAGGGCAGTTATATTTGTTTCAGAAATGTGTGTCCAAGTCTCTCTTATAATCATAAAAGGAAACCAGCAAAATATTCTTTGGTCTGATAGAGAATTTGTGTAAATAGTTAAAGGTGGACATGTAACAACACATTTAGTGGGAGAGGGGAAAAAAGAACGTTTGGCTGGTAGATGCTGGCATGTTTTCAAAAAACAAATGACATTAATAAACAAAAATAGCATGTTATATTTTACTTTCCCATGGTTGTCATGACTGTCTGCAAGAAAGAGGAAGAAGAACCTACCTTAATAAGAACCTACCGTAAATAAGATGCATCTGCAAAACAGAGGTGAAAACTTGCCTATCTCAGTCTGTTTGTGAGGAGAGTCCCTCTTGGAGAGAGGTTTGTAAACTGTATGTGCTAGCGCATGAACAAGAGTTTTTTATAACCAGTTCCTCCTGGTTAAGTGACCAACCATCTTTGCCCGTCAGTCTTCTGGAGCACTGCAGTAGATTACAGGAGGCTCTTGCAGGCCCAAGCAGAAGCCAGGACATCTGCAGGGAGGCGTGACAGAGGCAGGCTGACGCTGCACTGTGGGCAGAGGAGAGCACCGGTGCAGTCCTGTCCTTCCTGCGACCTGCGGTGAGTTAGGCACCACTTTGCCAGGTGTGTTTGTCTGCACCTTGTTTTCATCAACCAAAGTGACACTCAGCAAAAATGCTATAGATGGGAGAGGGAATACTTCTGCACAGGTCAGATACTAAAGATTCTTCTCAAGGCTTCATGTTATAGACAGCTTTCTGCAGGGGTGGACTCTGTTTTCTTCTAGATCTAAAATGTAGATTGTGGCTAATAGTAAATACACTCGCACACACTTTGTTTAACTGTAATTGTTATGTTACTGATCAGATCACTGATAAAGGTATTAAAGGTCAGAGCCAATGGTGAGGGGAGAAAGTCCCACAGAATCACACCCACTCAGCAGTGACATCCCTGCACTGGTGTGTTGTGAGACTTCACCCAGACAGTTTTCATGCTATTCTGCATATGTCAGTTCTGAATTAGCCTTAGATTCATTGTTTTGGAAAGTTAAAGGCTTTAGGAGGAACCTTTTACAACTAAGTTTATAATATTTCTCTAAAAAATGTTTGATGAGAGGTCATTTTCATAAAACCATATTAATCAACATCTATTATATTGTCTCTTTTTTATTATTTGAATTCTGTGTCGGTCATTGTGACAGTTTGACTTAGAGTGCTGTGTTCATCTGAGAAGTTTGTAAAAGCTACTCTTTCCAGTTACAGCTTGAAATTTTTGATGAACTGTATTTCTTCCTGTTTACTGAAATCCCCTTAAGCACTTTTAAGGGCTAATGAGAATGACTGTTAATTGCTCTGGACACAATTCAGCCAGTTCTCTAGGAATGTAATGATGGATATGGGCTATCCAAACCCTCTGCACTTCATGTGCCTAACTTTCCTGCTTGCTCTTTTACCATCCTCCTGCAATGGAGTTGAAATAGAAAGTCCCAGACTGCATTGCAATCCTTTGGACTCACATGGCCCTTTTCTGGTGCAGAAAATGCACATGTATTAAATATGTTTGCATTTGCTGCATTATTTTTTACAATTCTGTATAACAGCATATATTTCTCTGTAATTCCAGAAGTACAGTTCTTTTTTCATCTAGGATATTTTAAAAAGTATGTGTTTACTTTAGTCCTGCAGGTCATAGATTTCCCCTTGTAGTTTTTGTATGTTCTTTTTTTTTTTTAATTTTTATTTTTTGCCATTTAATGCTCATTCCTTCATTGTATTACAGTGTTTCTCATTTAAGTTTAAAAAAAAAAAAAAGAGTACAGCTGTGCTCTCAGGAGTTGTTTGTTTTTCAGTTGTGCTGAGTGGCTGATAGAGAAGACAAATTACAGCAGGGATGTCTGCTTGTCCTGTCCAGCAGTGCCACCTAACTGTGCTGAGTGCGCCCAACCCAGGAGCCAGGAGGAAGGGGCTGGAAGCTGTGGCTGGCCCATCTGGAGAGGTATGTACCCACTTGGTAAAATTAGGGTTGAGAGGCACTCCACAGTTAGTCGTCATCCAGAGCCTACATGCACAGAAGCTGTGCACTGGTCAGAAAAAGTGAAATTCTGACAACTACAGAAAATTGTTAAATTCAGGAGTGGATGAAATTGCCCTCTGTAGGTCCTTTTCCTTGGCGTTTGCTGGAGGGTCAGCTTGACCAGCTGATACAGGCACTGAAGCTTGTGAAACTGTGATATGACTAGGCATGCAATGAGTAAGTAATAGCCTCATGAAACCTGCTTCCAGCATATGTTTTTGATGGGAACTAGCTGGTTTCTCATAATGTGCAAGCTCATCTTGAAACTTTTCTAATTTTGGCAAGATAATTATGGAGCTTCTCTTCAACACAGCCCTTTCCAAAAGTGTGGTGGGGACTTGGTCTCCTTATTGCTGCCAGTGTGGGAATACATTGATTAGGAAGCTCAGAAGTCATTGTGAAAGGAAGAGTGGAGGAAGAACCCGTCTTCTGCCAGCCCCCATACACACGCTCTGCAGGTCTATGTTCCTTATAGTGGTTGTTTTTCACAGTAATAGAGAAAGAAAATTTCCTTTGCATTTGGACAAATTTAGATAGCATGTTACCAGAGTGGTTCTGATTAACAGTCTGGGGGAATCCATTCTCTCATAGCTCTTAGGAAACTTGCCAGCATAACATTATCATGTAGCCTCGTATACAATGTCAGTTAGAGCAGATAACTCTTCATGAACTGTGAACTAGCTACTGAGAAGCTGCTGCCTTAACACACAGCAGGGCCAAGCTCAGCCTTGGCTAGTAGCCTGAGTACTTATCCAGGATCTCTGGTGGATTTGCAGCTCTTGGTATAAAGACTGTTGCTTGGACTGTGCTTCTGATATATTTGATGTTTTCTTTCTAATATGGGGCATGTCCACACCAGCTGGAGTGTGAGCTATGGATGGTGCCTTGCAGATGAAATTTAGAGCTTATTTCCACAGAAAATCATGGAGGACAACCTAACACCAAAACTGTGTGTTTAAATTAGGCAAATTTATGCAGAAAAATTGTCTGCATCTATTACACATGAAGATATAGGTACAAACTCCTGTCTCAAGACATTCTTATGCTGCATATAAGCAGGCCGGAAGGGTAAAGAAGAAAATCATTGCTGTAGATATCCCCTTTCTATCCTAAGCTTCTGCTATCAGGAAACCTCAGAGACAGGATACTGGGCTAGATGGATATCAGCCCGACCCAGCAGGGCTTATTCTTATGTTCTATTTATTTACCAAAGAAGGTCGAGGAGGGAACTATTAGCTCGTTTTTACTTTGAGTATGTTCCTTTGATTTTGAATGAGGGGAAACTTTACCTAACGTTATCACAGAGAAAGATGCTTTGTTAAGAGGATGAATGAAGGTTATGAATTAAAATGCTTCATCACCCCACCCAGGAGGCAAACAGTGTATCCTTTGGCTCTTGAACAGCACTGGCAAAACTATTTTCCAAACTTTGCAGGTTGAAAACTCCTGCATTTGAGTAGCTGTCTTGAGAATGATTAGAGACATTTTGTCTTAAGACGATAGAGCCTGGCAATGATAGAGCAAGCTAGTCTATACGTCTGACAGCTTATGGTTGATCTGACACTTTACAGATGCACACTGCATGACAGCTGCAATGAATCAGGTTATCTGAAGGACTTTCTGCTCCCTAAAGCTTATTTATTCCTGCCTTTCTCAAAAGGGCAGGGGGAGGGGGAGAAGTGTAAAGCCTATCAATGAAGTAGAGGAGAGGGCCTGAAGCCAGACAAACCAAAACATTTAGAGATTCTGCTAACGCTGAGAAGATGAAAGGAATCGCCAAATAAAAGGGAGCAGAGACATATTTAGCAGAGCCTCATTCCTAAGCAGCCAATTGGATCTAAGCAGGAAGGTCTCCATGCACATCTGAGAAGTTGTTTTCCCTTATAAAGTAATGGCTTGTAATGTTATGAGTAAAGGGGTTACTTTATTCCCAGTTTTCTATAGCAGTTGGGATAAGACTGCAACTTCAGTCCTCCTTTACCAAAAAAGTATGACATCTACAAGCTAGTGCGTGGCCTCAGAGCCTGCATTCTTCAGGACAGCCGTAGCCTGTTTCCTAGGCGTGGTAGCTATACAGCTCCTGCTGGTATGGAGTCTCAAGTACATTTGCTATTCATACAACAATTTGCATAAGTTACTGAAAAATGAAGAGCTTGACTTAAGAAACATGCAGCTCTGAGTTTCCATTGGTACCTTAAAAGATGCTTGAAGTCACTGAGGAAGCTCCCAAGGTACATGGGAACTTGCTAGTATCACTGTAAAGAGAACAAGGGAAAGTATATGAAAGAAAGAAGCAGAATTACTTTTCCCAGTTGTTTTCGTTTCTCTGATCATATGCTGGACATGCTCATGTGATGTAGGCTGCAAAAGGGCAAACATTTGAGTGGATAAGTGGCAAGATCTTGGGGGAACTTGAAGAGAAAACATACACGTTTCGGCTATGGGTGCAATGAAAGAGCTACAACCTTGGGGTGTACACACCCTGGGCAAATTGCACTGTGGTGGTTTCTATACAAATGAGCAGGGTAAGTACTGAAAGGTAGGCAGCAGGAAGTGGCCTCCAGAGGGGAAATTAAGCTCCTTTCAAGAATGGTATTTTGTTTTTTGTCTTATGAAAATAGTTGCATTTTTGGGCTAAGCTGGTGTGTGTGTGTAGCCATAGAGAAAGGTTCAGAGATTTGATCCTCAGCATTTAGGTTTGGTTGTCAGAAGACTTGTTCTGTTCCGTTCTCTTTATGTTCTTATCCCCGTCTCATGCCATGTACATTCCTCCCCTTTATCTCACCACTCTTGCAGTAACCTATGTTGCTGAGAAGAAAGGCATAAACTACTAATGTTATTTTTTCCCATGTGTTTTTATTTAGCAATATCTATATGATCGTATCTTGAGTAATGGAATCACTCAAAAGTAATACTTATTTTCTATAATGCCCTTCAAGATGGACTGACCTCATTTCCTTGCATAGTTCACCTGTTTGCCTTCCTTCCTTCCTGCCCCGGGACCTTCCATAGCGTAACACCCTAGAGACAAGCTGCCTGCTGAGCACTGACTCGCGATTGTGTGCTGAAGGCATGGTTGTGCAGCATCTTTAGAGCTTTGCTGTGCTGTTCCTGTGTACCCACCACTACTGGTAAGTCAGTCTCTGGGCTTACTTACCCCTTCCAATCTGCACAATCCTATCTCTAGCAGATATCCTGCATATGGTAGATCCCTCCAAACACCTGCATGTCTTCCTTCTTGTCATATCAACAGCTGCCTCTTCCGAGAGAACCTGTGTCTGCTGTGTCCTTCACAAACACCCTGAAAGCTGGGATTCCCCAAACTTTGATGCCTGTGACATGCAAGGTATTTCAAAATGATGCGCACTCCCCACCCATATAACCACTCCTCATTGCAGCCATTGCCACTGCCAGTACCAGGGTATGCACCAAGCTAAGTTTCTGGGACTATGATGTTTAACAGAGAGAAGAAGCTGTCTGTGGTATCTGCTAGACACTGCCCCCTATGATATCCACGGAGGTGTCATAGGAAACTGTTGCCTGTATTTGTAGCTATGCTGGGGTGCTGTGTGAATTGCTTGGCAGCCCTACTGAAGGGGTGTTTACTTGGCTTTGAAATCTCATAAGTGCTGTATCCACTAGAGCATCATCGCCAGTAAGATTTTTTTCGGTGAGTGAACCTTTCTTCATTCAGGTGAGGAGTTTCAGTTCTTCTGGATCTTTGTCCCAGTCTAGATATTTCCAAGGAGTAGCAATAGCTTCTGCTTCTGAAAACCTTGGACTATGCTTCCTCCAGTCTAGGGGGTAATTGGTGCTTGTATCAAAATCAGACATGATGCTGCAGTGAAGGGTTTTGCTGTGTGAAATTCTCCTTTCCATCGACGACCTGATTTTGCTGATCTCTTATGGTTCTACAAAAGGTACATAATTTCTGTCAGCTATGTCTTTGAGTGTTTGAAAAGAAAGTATTTCTTTTCAGCTGTTCTTTGAGGGTCAGTTGGAGATGTGCCAGTAAGTATCTGCTTATATCCTCTGTTGTGGATGGCTTACCTTGGTAGTTTGTGGGACTTTTTTATTTTTTGGTTATTTTTTTAAATATCTCTTATCTTTTGCCCAAATGCTAGAAGTGGAAATTACAAATAGCTTTTGCATGGCTCATGATCCAACACTTGTTAGCTTCTGTTTCTGACCCTCAAAGCAATTACATTCCTTAAAAGTTCCTTTCCTTAAAAGTTAAATTCCTTTTGGTTTTCAATCCATAATTCTTCCTGACTGCTATCTTTACATGTTGCCTAATCCTCAGACTTCTGCACCGGACAAACTCCCTCTGTGGTTGTAGGGGGGATCTCTGGCATTAAGACTACTCAATTAGGCAGCACTCTGTAAGCAAACACATGACGCTGCTCCCTTTTGTAACAAGACTCACAAAGCAACGATCTCTCTTGGATTCTCACGTCTTTCTTGGCTCGTGTGCATAGACCAGTTGTGAGTTTGTAATTGTCTAGTGATGGAGTTTAGAGATGCTGAATTCTGTAATTTAATGACTGCATATTATTGACTATGAAAGGGCTGCTCCACGAAAGTCAGCCTGTCTAGAGACCAGCTGGCTGCAGCTGTAAAACTCCTGTCGTGCTCTGAAAATAACTTGTACAGTGAGAACCCTAGCTTTAGTCGCTAAAAATATGTTCAGCAGCAAAGCTAGCTGGAGGTTATACAATTCAACAACTTCATTTTAAGCATTTTGAGATGTGAGTTTACAGCTGTCCAGACTTGTGGCCATCACTGGAGTAACACCAGGATGAAGCTGGCCCACGGTTCCTAGGACTTTGAAGATAAGCTGACAGAGAAAGAAAATTGATTCTCAACCATCACAAGCCAATCATAGTCTTTCAACAGAACATTTACACAACCTTCAAAGACTGCTGTGAACCCTACACAACAGCAGGTACTTGTTTTCAGTACCTCTAAGTGTATGGGCAACATTTAGCATGCAGGCAAAATGCTAACCTTTTAAGGAGAATTTGTAGCAAAATTCAGCAGCTTGCTGGAAATATTCTCATTGGTTTTGTCAAAATCTTTAATGAAAGCAAAGTGTCTTCTTATAAACACCTTCCCTATTATAAATGACTGCTCTTCCAGATTTTTACTCTGCCTCTTGGATGTTCCTGTCGAGGCCTGGACCTCTTTTGTCTGAACACATGCTCTTCCTGCAAGAGGGTGCCTGTCATGGACACGCTTTGTCTCACTGTGTTAGCCACTCTCCTGAAGTTTTAAAGTGTTTATCTTACACAGCTGAAAGTCTCCTCCTGTTTCATGAGCTCTACATTGGAATGCAGTGGAAGAGACCCAGGGCCTGTGGCCACCCAGATTAGAGGTTTTTGTAATAAGGTCCCTATATGGTTTTGTTAGAGACTTCAGCTCTGTCTCTGTCTGTCTCTGCTCCTTGTTTGGGAGGCTGGTGGGAGGAGAAGAGCTGAAGGGGCTATATAATCTCTGTGCTTTCAGATACACAGAGCACCATCCCAGGGCCGCTATCCCCAGCCAAGCACTGTCAGGGTAAGTGGCACTGAACCAATAGTGTGATTTACGGTTTTGTGGAGGACTTTAATTAAGTAATGTCAGATGGAAGTGATTCAGGAGGATGTACTGCTGTACTGCAGTTTGCTTATGCATTACTTAGTAGAATTGAATTGATAAAATGCTTGTAGTATCTACACTGAGTTGTCTTCATTTTATGGCACTTCTGAAAGGGAACTAAACCTGATGATTTTGCTGATTCCACTAATGCTCCAGAAACTGTATAAAGGCACAGGCTGTGTAGTGGTGCAGCTGGAATGATAGCTGTTTTTGTATTCCAGTGAACCTGTGCCCTTGGGCTGTTGGTGTTGGACACAACAGATTCTTGAGGGGGTGAATTTGCCCACTGTATAGTAGGGTTTCTCAGCAGGTTTGCCTCAGTGCTCTTAACTCAGCTTAGGGTGACACGAGTGGTTTGGAGAGCTAAGACTGTAAGAAGAGCTGGAAGCATGCAAAATACCAGTATCTAAAAGGATGCAATGAGGATGCGTGTGTACGTCCCTGTCTCTTTGTATGTGAAACTAATGCTCTGCTAAATGCCGAACATGAAGGAACAGGTTACACACAGTGTTCCTTGTGAGGCTGGAGCTCTCTTAATAGCATGCTGTGGAGACTGGTGAAGTGATTGGTTATCTTTAGATGTAAAGCAGGTAGAAGTAAGAGGCTAAATACTGTGTTAATTGCTCAGGAGAGTATTTTCCTTTATTCCCGTGCTTTATGTCATGGTGCTGAGTGACATTTGCTGCTGTAGGGTTTTACTACTGCATGCCTCGGCAATCCTGAGCTGTAACGCACTGCTTGGCAGCAGAGAATCCTGGCTGAATGATTCAGCTTTGATTTTTCAACTTTTTGTGCTTTATTACTAAATATGGTTTTCATTTAGAGTCCACTGAGCTCAGAAATGTAGCCTTTCCTGCCCCCTTCTTTCCCCTCCCCCAAGTGATTTTTGGCATTGCATTCCCTGCATTGGTTTGAGCAAACCCCCTGACCCCTAGCTCTGTTCCAAAAACAGACGGTTGAAAAGCCTGCTTCCTAATTAGGAAATGGTTTGTCTAAACCACTCTGTTCATTCACGTTAGATAACAATTGTGCCCCATTGAGTAAATGTTTCAATATAAAGAGCCTGTTTTCCCAAGAGTAAATTTAATAAATGCAAAAAATGCAACCTACTTTTCTTTCTTGGGAATAATGATAAAATATCTGGAGCACGTCAAGTTGGGATTTCCCTGTCCTTTTCTTCTTCTACACCCATGCATCCTACAGAAGCAGCACTACAGCCATGTCTCGTGGCTGGAACGGGACAGAGGGTCTGAAGTGAAGGATGGGCAGAGGCTGTCCCTGCGTGTTCCACCTGGGGTACAGGCTGAGCGGTGTTGTGCACGCCCTTGCTCATCAGCCATGGCTCTCGCTGACCCTGTTGCCACTTTGTCCTCCACTTCCAGTATTCCTGTGGCAGAAGGTTTTAGGGACTGCGTGAAGAGCCAGCTGGGTTGGTGGATGACAGCTGTCTCCTTTAGCTCTTAACACATTGCAATTTGTTGAACTCTGCAGGGAAGCCCGGGCTCCCAGGTAGTCAGATGATTCCCTACCACACAATAAATTGTGGGCAAATAGTTCTTGCGAGTGCTGGTATTCAGGGCTTGTTTATATAACTGACTTCAATACAAACCCTTCAAAGCATTTTTATTACCCATGTTATCTTCCTGTTGCCTGAGGAGGAAAACAATTTCTGTTTTACTGAAACAGGGAGCCAGTATAAATTACTCTGTCACTCTACAAATGCATGTTATTAGCTGGCTTGAAATTATGATAGAACATATGCTATGGTCAGTTTTCAAAACACACACTGTCCCTGACTTCATTTTAAAGTTGGGATTTTTTTTTTTTTTGTCTGAGTAACTAGAACGCAGTGGGTTAGTGTCTGTATCACTGTATAATGTCTGCATCATGTACCGCTGGTACATGACTAGCAGGTAAAATGCTAAGTCTTTGGGAACTCTAAGACTGAATGGTGATGGCTAAAGTGCTCTTACCTCTGTTAGCTTTCCACATGCATCAGTTTTGTCAAGACGATAGAAAAGCAGGGGATGTTGTGCTGACTCTGATGCAGAGGGATCTTTGTTTTTGCAGCTGTCAGTCCAGCAGTCTTTTTTATCTCCCACTCACCCCCCAGCAGTGGATTTCTCTGACCAAATTTAGATAAACATTTGCTGTCCCAGAGCTGTAATGATCCATCTCTCCATGCAGCAGGACTGGAATTCTCCTCCGGAATCCCTTGAATACTGTCTGGTGCATACAGTATTTCTGTGTGATGGTTTCTTTCATAAAGTTCTGTCTTCAAGACTGGTTCTCTGAGGTTTGTTACATTTTTTTTTTCCTAATTCTTTTCCTGCTGTTTTTATAGGGCTGTTCCTGTCTGAAGGTCCTGAGGACATTGACATAGAAGATGTGTGAGGAAGAGGACAGCACGGCCCTTGTTTGTGACAATGGGTCAGGGCTCTGTAAAGCCGGCTTTGCTGGAGATGATGCTCCGAGAGCAGTTTTCCCCTCCATCGTGGGTCGTCCCAGGCACCAGGTGATGAACTGCTTTAGTTATTCCACTCTTGGATTGTAGAAGGTTTTGCTGCCCCATCCCCAGCTCTCTACCCAGAGCCACCTTTTCCTGTGTCTGGGGCAAACAGAGCCCTGGGAGGTCAGTGTAACACAGTACTCCCTCCCAGGCAGAAGTCCAGCAGTGCAGCCACGTGAGTCAAAGCAGCATCTAGTCTTGTTAGAGGAATCCTTTTAATTTTTTTCACTTCCTCCTATGCTCTCTTCTTCCTGTCCCTTGATTTTGGATCACCCAGAGAACTTGATGAGTAAAGATAGCTTAAAAGCAAACAAGCCCAATAGAGAAGCATCTGTAATTTTTGACTGCCTTAAAAGCTGGTGATAGATGATGTATGGAGAGCTAAATGAGGAAGGAGAAGATTTCAGTCAGCTGCCTATCAGCCTTCCTGACTTTATTCATTTAGCTTTATAGGCATAAATGGGCCTAGGCTTGAGTTTCTTTAGCTTCAGGTTTCACATTTGAGTGTTTCCAAGACACAACTTGTTTTGGAAGCCAAGGTTTGGAGCATGTAATGACTAAGTTCGGATAAGAGTATTATGTAGTCAAAGCATCCTAGGATATACTGTTTGTTGGTTGTTGGTTGGTTGGTTCTTTTGACCGTATTTCTAACTTAATACATAGATACTACTATATATCTAGAGTAGTTTCCAGTTTCTGGTCCGAGGACCACTGCTACAGGATCCACAAAAATACCTGAAAGTGTAAACTGTACTCGTAGATTTAAATGGTTTATATCTCTAATGGCAATATTTTAGTCTAAAAAAAAAGTTAAAAATAATCATAATAAATTTAAGCTTTGGAAAATGTTAAGTGCGTATTGCTGCATCTTGGCCCTTAGATGGCACAATATCGCTTTCCGCTTTAACTCCACTTTATTATACTTTAACAGGCAGGTCATCCCTAAACAATGAACATTAAAAATTGCCTATTGTTCTACTTCATCTTGATGAATTTAATATTGTACTTATTTTTTTGAGTATATAATTTAACATGGTAAAAAAATTGTTCTTGAGTGCTGTTTGCTTTTACTGTAGTGGAAAGATGAACTCCAGAGGTTTAAGCTAGCTAAACATTTCATTTTGGAAATTAAAGAGCAATGAGTAATTTTCCAATAATTAGTATTCTTAAAGTATTTTGTTACTAGTATCACTGACAACTGGATTTATATCAGCCAATGTTCTTACTAGAGGTGTTTGTGACACCTCTCCTTGAGGAACTAACTCCACTTGTGTTATTTTATAGGGTGTGATGGTTGGTATGGGTCAAAAAGACAGCTACGTAGGTGACGAGGCCCAAAGCAAAAGAGGAATCCTGACCTTGAAATACCCCATAGAGCATGGCATCATTACAAACTGGGATGACATGGAGAAGGTATTTCAGCATTGAAATGATGTGTATCACTGTTAAAAACCACTTGAATGAAATGTTTACAGATTACTCAATAAATTTTAGAGATGAAAGTGTCATGCTATCAAGTGTGGTTTAATGAAAAGCTTGTTAACAGCAAGCTGGAATAAAGCCTATTCAGCTCTGTACCTTCTACTGTAAGAATATATTTATTTTCATTAACTAGTGTGTTCTTAGAAGAAGTCATATACCACTAGCACTGATATATTTAACCTGAGGATTGTGTGTTTCTTTTTCAAGTTACTTTGGTAACTCTATGAAGGCAATAAGAACAATTGCATGTGAAACATTACTCATCTATCTCTGAAATGCTGTAAGCAGAATGCTGGAGCATTATACCTGTCTGAAAGTGATTCTGAGCTGCTGGTTGATGGTATTTCTCTCTCCTTTGCCTTCTTCCATTGTCCTCAGATCTGGCATCATTCTTTCTACAATGAACTCCGTGTTGCACCGGAAGAACACCCTACTCTGCTGACCGAAGCACCATTGAATCCCAAAGCCAATCGAGAGAAAATGACCCAGGTAATCTCACTCTGAAGCTATGGAATAATTCCAAGTTTGTGAATTCAGCAGGATGTGAAATTCATCATTTCAGTTAGTCATGATAGCTTGACTTTCCAGTAGTGTGTATCTCTTAGTAATGGAAGATGGAAAGTGCAGTGTGACCATGTGTCAAATTTGTACATTATTGCATTTACTTTAAAAAGTCAACGTATCAGTTCTGAATATGAAAACCTCAGTCTGTTCAAGCTTACGTCACCTTCATCTTGTTATTTTTTTATTTTTTTTATTTTTTTTGTCTAGGCCTATCACAATATGTGCATGTATCTGTATCATACATAATAGATATAGGCCAGATACAGAGAAATGTCTTATGGATTTAGATGTGTTTTCTTTCCTTGTTATTACCAACTATCAATAAATATGAAAATCTTGTCTTTTCCCTCTCTTTCAGTGTATTGCTAAGCTCTCTACTGTTAAGCTGATTATTTTAATTTCATTTCAGATTATGTTTGAGACTTTCAACGTGCCAGCCATGTATGTAGCTATTCAAGCTGTTCTGTCCCTGTATGCTTCTGGACGTACCACAGGTAGGCCTCTGGGGATGGTGGCACAGGCATATGAAATAGATAAGCATTTTGGTGTGCAGCTGAGAATGAACTGTGCATGTTGCCTTCTCACAGGGATTGTGCTCGACTCTGGGGACGGTGTCACCCACAATGTGCCCATTTATGAAGGCTACGCTTTGCCGCACGCCATCATGCGTCTGGACCTGGCTGGCCGTGACCTGACTGACTACCTCATGAAAATCCTGACAGAACGTGGCTATTCCTTTGTGACCACTGGTAAGAACGTGCTGCTAAAACGAGGAGGGGAGTTATTTAATGTGCAATGCTTCTAGTGGCCTTAGAAGGGATAGCAGTGGTTCTGCAGTTGATTAATAGGAAGAAAGAATCCAACAGGAAAGGGGAGCAAGACTGGCAGAGGATTAGAGTAGAGTAATAAATAGGGAGGGTGTTGGAGGATGAAAGGGAACCACCTGTTGGCACATCTGGGCTCTTCCTGAGTACCATTCTAAACACAATCATCTCAACAGCGGAGCGTGAAATTGTCCGTGACATCAAGGAGAAGCTGTGTTATGTGGCCCTGGACTTTGAAAATGAGATGGCCACTGCTGCCTCTTCCTCCTCTCTGGAAAAAAGCTACGAACTTCCTGATGGTCAGGTGATCACCATCGGAAACGAACGCTTCCGCTGCCCAGAGACCCTCTTCCAGCCATCTTTCATTGGTAGGTTGAGTGATTGTTTGGCCTTGGTAAGCTGCACATAAATATCAAGTCCCTATTTTGTTTTGATTGTATCCCATTGCTAGCGCACTTAGATGTATACACAAGTGTGTCCCAGTGCCCATTATAAACTAATCTTTAAAACAGCACAATTAATACAGTGGGAGGAACTTTATGTCAAACAGTAAAGCAAAATACTTTCCCAAAATAAACCCTGAATGTGTATTCCTGGCTTTGGGCCCACACCATTTCGTATGTTATGGAGTTGGCTACTATGAATAGTATGGCTGCAGAGACATTTTTCTAAATAGCACGAGGGTTGTAGTTTGAATGTGCTTGCAGGGAGGGGTTAAAAAGACCAACAACGACAACAAAAAAACACTACTTTTATTTTTCCAAAAGACTGCTCCAAATCCCGAATCCACCACATCTGCAGAGCAAATCAACAGCCGTGAAGGCAGGCTTGCAACAAGGTCACATAAAAATCCAATGTAGTTTCTGCTAATTGGCAAATTTCAGCTCAGAAACTGATACAGTAGTTGCATACTTAGAGGTATTAGGACATATTTTGACTGTTCTGTCTCTGAGCTGTCTCAGTTTAAGAAAGGAAAAAAAAAAAAAGAAAACAAATGATTCCAGGACCATATAAGGAATTCTTAGGGCTTATGAGATTTCTGCAAAAGCCTTGTGGAGACTGTACTATTCTACTCCCCCGACTTTCTTTTTAAGGAGGCGTGTGTGTAAGCAGGGAAGGGCTGTACCCTCAAGGAACTCCAAAGTAAATAATTTAAACAGCTGCAGAAAGACTTTCCAGTTTCTGTAGCCCTGAAGACTGGTGTCTTCCAAAGAGACAGTGCAGTTCATGTTGTCTGTTCTGTACTAACAATTTAAAGTCCCTGTACGGAGTTGCTTCTTCAGTGTTCTGCTGTAACTTCCCTAGGCATGGAGTCTGCTGGCATTCATGAAACCACTTACAACAGCATCATGAAGTGTGACATAGACATCAGAAAGGATCTTTATGCCAACAATGTGCTGTCTGGAGGCACTACAATGTACCCAGGCATTGCAGACAGGATGCAAAAGGAAATAACTGCTCTGGCTCCCAGCACCATGAAGATCAAGGTATGGCACTATTACTTGTAGACTACTTTAGCTGGCATGTGCAACATCCTCAAAAACCTAATGAAAAACACCAACGCTACAAAATTCTTTTTCAGTCAAGTCTGTATGTTATAGTAAATAATCATTGCTTGGTAACTATAAGAATCACCCTGGTTGCTGGAAGAAAATCTCTCCTCTGACTTTCTTTCTCATGCTGAGTTCTGCAAACTGCCCTAACAGCATAAATTATAAATTTTCCTGGGGCTGTATCAAACTTCTTCAGCCCTTTTTGGTTAAGAGAAAGGGGAAGGAAGGAGAAATACTGGCTCTGCCCTCAGCCTACAATTCAGAAAAGAAGATTCTTACAAGCCAATCTTCTTTCTGCTGCCTCAAATCTCCCTTTCCTTGCTTTGCAAACATTTTGTCAGGTTTACCAATAAGAGTGGTCTATAGGTCACTCATTCTCCCAAGCCCTCCTTGGCTACCAGATTTCTATAACAACTTGTTATCTTTATGGCTTGCTGCAATGGCTAACTGGGATAGCAAGGGATGACACTAACGTATACATATACACTGTTTTCATTAATATCAAATATCACTGCTTTAGTACTTAATAAATTACATAACAAATTCACAGTTGGAAGTTGTGTTTAATGCTTTTATTTCTTAAACAGATCATTGCTCCTCCTGAACGTAAGTACTCCGTCTGGATTGGAGGCTCTATTCTTGCCTCCCTCTCTACTTTCCAGCAGATGTGGATCAGCAAACAGGAATATGATGAAGCTGGCCCATCCATTGTTCACCGCAAATGCTTTTAAATTGCTTTATCTTTATGTGTCTTTTTAGCGTATTACTGTGAATGTATTCAGGAAAATACATTCTTATAATTTCATTCCATAAATCCTTCATCATGACTGATTAATTGGATACTATGTATTTTTTGGAATAAATTTTAAATATGCAAATGAGATTGCTGCTCCTATTTTAAAAAGATGCATTTTTGGAGATACCATTACAGCTGGTGTGAAGCTCCATCTTGTGGTGTAAATTTGTTACCACACTATACTGGGCTTAATAGAAAAAGTAGTAAGTACCACTTGCTCAATGGTATCAGTGCTAGAAAACGCTTGACTATCAGGCAGCACCTTGTTGATGTTCAGCCTCAGTAAGCATTTCAGTCTGCAAGCAAAACTACTCTTGATTTTTCAAGCTCTGGGCAGCACCAAAGGAGCATAGTGTCTGTTTGATACCAGGATGAGCATGTGCATTCTGCTTTGCATCTGCTCTATCCAGAAATATTATCTCTCCACATCAATTAATTCACAGCTGTCATGCTAGAAGAAGTTCTCTCATTGTATGGCCCAGAGGTACAATGCTTTATACAGCAATTCCAGGTGACTTCTTTAAAGAAACAAAACCTGTTCTTTTAGAGCATAGCTAAGTTCTGATATTAGATTGAACACATGACTTTTCTATTACATGTCCTCAGGATGAGTGTAGCCTATTTTTGTTGTTTTGATTTCCAGCAAGGTCTAAAGGGTAATTAAGCTGGCTTAATACACTTGCTCTTCAAAACTTTTTTTTGACAGGGGGTGGGGTGGGATGGGATACGTAAGGGGATATAATGTAATCAGAGCAGATTAAAATGTTTTTAGACATTTTTCTTTTTCTGTGACTTTTCTGATTCCACTTATGTCTTAAATACATTGAAATTGATATTAAAATAGAAGTATATGCATAGAAGTTGAAGCCAGTACTACTACTGTCTTACAAGTATATATATATATATGTATGAATAAAGTAATCACGAGACAGACCTGGAAAAGGTCAGTTCTAAGGAACTTGCTGCACTCTGTATTCATTAGAGTTCAGGATAAAGGATGCTATTTATTTTTGTTACCTCTTTTCCTATCTCAAACTCAATAGTTTATTTACCTCACTTCCCTGTTACTTCTTATCTTCAAACTGTAAACTCTGCAATAGCACCTGTTATTTACTGTGACTGCGTAACTGTTGGGTTTCAGATCTTGTCCATCTTCTGACTGTTAGCACGTTCCAAACGTTTTTGTACTAACCTTATTATTTAAAGTATAGGTCATCTAGGTTCTTGGAGCAGGTATTAAATAAACTCTTGTAAGAGCAAATATTTTTGTACGATTCTTCCTTCTAACTCT
This sequence comes from Cygnus atratus, assembly GCF_013377495.2. Lineage (NCBI taxonomy): Eukaryota > Metazoa > Chordata > Aves > Anseriformes > Anatidae > Cygnus > Cygnus atratus. The sequence goes on from NC_066368.1 coordinate 18,258,996, forward strand.
AGATAGATCTTTTTATCTAGCTCTAGACAGATCCAGGGAATCCCTTGCAGGATCAGAACTTGATTTCAAATGGGAGTTTCTGCTAGAGGGTTGCTGGAGAAGACAGTTTTTCATGGGACTCCAAAACCTCTCTGCTATTCCAGGATGTTATGAGGGTCAGCACTCAGGTAAAGGACTTGTGTTTTCTGTTTAATGACTTAGTAGAAACACGAGCTATATAAGGATGAAAACAAAAATTGCTGAACCGATGTGTTTGTCTCTACCACATATAATGTAAATTCACTGAAACAGTGAATAGATTTAAGTAGCTGAAAGTCTTAAAAAGCTATTAAAAAATCTGTAATTCTCAGAGAGTAATTACTGCTAACAAATGACAAAGGAAGCATTACTTATTTCAACTTTGTTTCTGTTATTTGAAGTTCATTTTATTGTTGGTTTTAGTGAGATGATGCTTTTACAGATTCAGGGGTAATGCCACTGAACTCCACCTTGACAGAGCAACAAAATAACTCCAAAACAGGCTAAAGCAATAAATATCAAACCACTCAATCTAAAATGTATAAATATAAAAGTCATTTCTGAAAATGTAGGAAAAACAGGAAGCCATTTTTCTCTTTTGACCACTTGTTTAGCAACTTGTTATTGTCCATCTGTATCACCTCAGATCCAGCACAATTATCTTTATGTCTTTTCCAACCACGTGGGTACACGGCTGCAGAAGAAATCAATGCATTACTCACAAATAAGTTTCAGTAAAATTGCATATTTTAGACAGTAGTTTCTTTTTAATTTTCTGAGCCTGCTTAATATGCTATATATTCAACTTTGACTATATCTGTCACTGTGCCTGTTTACAGGCAAACGTTACCTTCACAGGTGTAGACTGCTGACTAAAGCAAGGACTACAACATGGAAACAGAAAATTTCTATAGAGGATATCATTTAGTGCTTGGCTTCTGAAGCAGATTATAGCTCAGTGCTATGCTTTACGTATCACAGCATGGGATATCTGAAAGGAAGGGAGAAGGAGCTGTGTATTGCATTAGATCAGGTGCATGGACGGCAACAGCAAGTTAAGCGTAAACTCTGTTCTCTTTCTGCAGTAGCTTCAGATGTCTGCCCACTTTTTTTTTTAAAGCATTTAGGACTAGCTTGTGTCTTTAGCCAAGCCTTCACAAAGTAATGTGTAAGCATGTGTTGGATCTGTGGAGAAGAGCTCTTTTTCAGAAACCTGACAGATGTGCGTTAGATTTGTTCTAGTCAGGTTTCAGGAAGCTTCCTATATTAACACCCCTGATATTTTTCCTCCAGGAAAAAAAGGCTGTGATCTTACTGTTCTTACTGGCAGATAAATGCGTTTTGGGGATTGTACTTGCAAGGATATTTGTGTTTGATATGGGATACCAGCAATGCGTCTACTGTTTATAAATGCGCTCAAGTGGCCAGTAACTTCATTCGTAAACTAAGTCAGTAAAGGACTACCCAAAAGAGCTTATCTGGAACAAAAGCATAAATATTTTTTCAGACTTGGACTACCTTCTCAATACCCCTAGGGTCAATGATGTAAGAACAAAGCAAAACAAATAATTTAAACTCTCCTTGAGTAGTACTGATATTCTGGAAGTTCTATCAAAAAGAAGTATTTTTTTAAAGTCATCTTTTAGTATTACTTGCTCTTAATCATTTTACTTTGAGTTAGAGGTATGAGTTGTTGTCTATTTGAACTGAGTCTCATTTAAAAAAATCTTAATTATTCAAAGATAAAGATTGTTTTCTTCCAGATAGCAGTGGCATTTCTGATAATTCTGAATGACTATACAGTTCAGCCATCCATACAGTATATCATGCTATCACAACATTAAAACATGTGGTAGTTACTGAGAAAAGCTTATGAGAAGCTGCAAGAAAATGGGAAATAAAGGAAATGGGTTTAATCTACTCATAATTGCACTTTTTAGCAGCTGGGATGTTCTGGTGGGACAACACAATTTTGTTTAAAAACTGAAGCACTCAGGAACAACTCCTACTTGAATCTGTGGCTTTTGCTTCTTCTGAAAACAAGTACAAGTTGTGACTGATGGCAACTGCCTCTGGCTAGCCACTATCTGAATGGCAGTGCGTAACAAAAGTCATCTCAGGGCTGCTACCGACTGCTTAAATAGATTCCCGATGTCTGCCTTTGTCAGAGAAGTATGCATAAGGAGTTATTAAGATGGGGGAAAAGTATAAGGAAACCTAATCTGAAGCAGCTACACTTTCTGCTTGCATTAGAACCATGGGCAAGAATTTGAATAGTCAAAAACATACTGGATTATATAGATTATATACTTACATTAAATAACCTAGGATCCTTTGTATGTGGATGGAATCCCTTCTTTTTACAAGCAGAAACTTCAAGCATGCCAGCATTAGTAAGTCTGAAGATGCCAGTGCTGGAAAGCAAAAGGTGAAACTACTGTTGTTTAATGTCCCCATAATACAAGTGCACAAATTCACATACTTAGCTAAACAGAAGGACAACGTGACAGTACTCAATAACCTCTGATATACAGGAGCTAAGGTTGGGTTGAACCTTATATGAGTTATCCTGCAGTGAAGGGAGATGCGGTGAGGAAATGGGAGGAGAAGACATAATACTTGGTGCTATTCCTGTTAGGCAGTTTAGCCCACTAAGGGAGGAGGTAAATTCATATAGGAACAGCCACAGAGCATCCGTGTCTGCTCTGGATTGCATTTTACTCACTGAACTCTAGAGGGGCAACACAAAAAGAACAGCCTTGAAGCTCTGTAAGTAGCTACTGGGAGTATACATCCTCCCCCCTCTTCTAGGTAGCTTAGGTAATCAAGTAGTACAAAGCACTAAAAAATACACTGCTGAATATATATGATCTAACACTCTACTCTGAGTATAGAATAAGTAGTTTAAAAACAAACAAACAAAAACAAACCACACATCTATAAAAGAACAATGCCTCTACAGATTGACTCAAATAATACTGAAGGGCCTGGCTTTGGATGGATATTGAATCTAAATTCAGGTAAGAAGCCTCCATGAAATCAACATTATTTCGTCAGATGAAAAAGATTAGGAAATTGAGGAGACAAAGCATGAAGTATTTATTGCATTATTTATTTACAATATGCTTGGGATCTTGCTTAGACCAACGAAAGCAGCATGCTGGTAAGCAAGGACCTCTTTTGCCACCGGTAGAGGATGCTTTGGCACAGAGTAATGCTGTGCATGCCCCAGGTGCACAAACAGAATTCCACCTCAAGTGTGCCAATATGCTGTAACTGTTTCGCAACAAAATGCTCCATAGATACTCATCTACAGCACAGTGACAGCTGGCAACACAGTCTGACCAGAGTCTAGTCCTGTTAGCAACATTTTTGCTGCATTTAGGGTGCAGTAGAAGCAGCTTGACACTTCTAGTTCCGAAAAAGAGATACACCAAAATGCAACATCTAAGAAAATTTACTTATAAAGCATTACTGCTGATCGCTATCTATTTGATTTACCATGGCCACACCTTAAACTATGCTTATTTTCACAAAAAAAGTAATTACCTAAAAACTGCAGGACAACATCTGATCAATTAATGTTACGGACAGGAGTAGCAGGTTAGAGCTGGTTACAGACTATGAGCAAAAGCTATGAAAGCAGTTTAAAAGGCCAGAGATTTCAGAAGGTATGCAAACGCTGCTGCTCAAAGTCACAAAGCCTAATGCTCATGCACTTATCACTCAAGCTGTATTTATAGCTCTGCTACCTGAATGGCCCATATGGGAAGTTGGCCAACTATAATAGGAGTCATGTATGGGGGCAGAAGGCCAGAAAGGCAGGCTGCAGACAGGTACAAACTAAACAACAGAGTTAGCCACAGAGACTTGAAATGTCAAGCACACCAAAGAATAATCACTGAGTTGTCAAAGTTGGAAGGAACCTCTGATAATCTGGTCAAAACTCCCTACTCAAGTAGAACCTTGAGCAGGTTGCCCAGGTCTTTAATCCACTCAATTTTGAGTATCTCCAAGGATGGAGACTTAACAATTTTTCTGTACAGCCTATTACATAGTAAACCTTCACATTATTTGTTATGCAGTTCCAGGTTTTTCCACATACTTACTGATTGTATTTTATGAAATATGAAAATAGGACCTTAATAGGGAAAGAGTGTCCTTTATCTTTCTACTCCCAAAACTGCAATTTTCATATCGTCCTACAAATTTCTAGTCACAGAAATGTCTTACCCTTCCATTTCCTTCATCAGACAGAATGACGATAGCGCTGTGGTAAGCCACAGGCAATGAAGTCTACAATAAAACAGCTCCTGTTATTACTACTTGTTTGAGTAGAGTATAAAAATAAATCAAAGTTTAAAACCTGGAGCTACAAATGGAGGAGGAGAGAGAAGCCAGAAACAATACTGTGCATACAGACTGACTGGAATGCAAGTCTAAACAGACTAAAGAAAAACTCACGATATGCCCATTCCTGTCCTTCACCCCAGTTGACATGTGCTGTTTGCATTTGATCACATTTTAAGATAAGGAGCGGGGGAATATATCTACATATTACTTACAAAAATCAGAACTCACTCGTTATGTTTTGGTGAACAAACAATCGCAATGGCCTCTGGTAACATTAGCTGGTAAGAACAATGAGTATGAAGATCAACACTGGATAAGAATGCAGTTTGTGTTGGATGTGTCTACAAAAAGAAATGGAAAACTCAACATCATGAAATACTCCTTATAAGTCAAGGTCAACATGCATTCAAGAAGGAACAATAATTTTTAACTCGTAAATGCATCAGTACTTTCCCATGATTGGTTTCTTAATTTCCTATTAACCCAGATTCTACATTGTTAGAGTAGCTTTTCATTATGAACTTCATGGGAACACATTCACACCCAGATGTACAAGCAGGTTTCTGATCATGGTGGGGAAAAAAGTAGAATGAAGAAGCACAGGACAAAAGGGAAATGACTTGATTGTTCAAAATCTCTAAGAGTGAAATCACACTCCACATAATTAATACAGAATTTAAGCACCACAATACCCCAAAACTTTGAAAGGATTTTGAATACAATGGAAAAGAAATGGCATTAGAAAGTAATAAAATATCCGCAAACAGACATAAACAAAAGTTGCAACGGCAAAAGCAGGCTCTATTGTGTAAACAGGATGCCTCAACTTCATAGATTAAGAGATACTCATTATCTGTGGAGAATATTAATGTTCATTTACATCACTATGACTAGAATTAAGTGAGCAAATTCATTTGTATTATGCCAGTTATTTCTCTAGTTTATTTACAGGGTTGTTTATATATAGTATGCAGAGCCGATATAGAAAGCTAGAATCTGTGAGACATACGCACATGGATCCAACCCAAAGTGAGGAGATCATACTGATCCTGAATACCAAATAGTTCTTCCACATTCTCCATATCACAGTAGTCTGGTCCTGCAGATTGCTTTGGCACTATTACATGGGTAATAGTAAATTCATTGTGTGTCTGTAAAACAAATGTTGAGATAACTTAGAGTGGAACAATTGAACTACTGAATAAATGCTGAATGAGAATCTGAAGCAGGTCAGCCTTTCAGCTAAACCAAAGTGGTGTATGTCCACTGACTGCCATGCCACTATACCGACCTAGTACACCTGAAAACATGCCCTAGCATATTATTATGGAAACATACAGGGTAGGATGAATAACAGCATAAAATTGTTGTATTGAAATGGTCACAGAGACCACTGAAAAAGATGTCCTTTAAAAAAATTAAAAACATGGGAACAAAGAGAGGTTTGAGAATTGTTATTTTCTGTGCACCTTGGAACATCACTACTTTTGCTATTCTTTCTCTTGACGTGATTCAAATACAACTGGACATCATCTCCAAAATTCTTTGTATGCCAGCATTGGCCATGACATTTTTCCCTGCTCTGAAAAGACACTGCTATCTAGGTCAAGGGAAAAACAAAACAGACCCCCCCCCCCCCCCCCCCCAGTGTTCTACAGCATGATAGGGATGGTGGTTTCTTCCCTGTTCTTTTGCTATTATGAATTTGATGACCCCAGTAGATTCTAACAGTCTTTATATTCCATTGTCCTGTGACTAAACCTCACTTAGCTTAGATGAATGCCAAGAAAGTACTTGAAAAAGCCTGTATTGTATAGCATACTGAAAAACTTGCTAAAATATACGACGAGCAGGGTTCTTGGATCAAGTATTTCCTCAATAAGGCAAGCTGCAGGCCATGCTGGTGAAGTGACCACTCAGGTTATAATATGAAGTTAGTTACATTAGAGACTAATTGTTTAGATCTTCTCTTGCTCTGAAACCAGCATATTACAGGAAAATATTGCACTACCAAAAACGTCTTCCCCATACAAATGTGAAGGTTGAACTGTACCAGTTTTCCACAGAGAATTCCACATGTCTCTATTCCTCTTAATGTATTTGCCTCTGCTAGCAGCAGAAATTTGTGACAGAGATCCCTGGGTAAAATTACACCTCTGAGTGCTTCAGCCAATTGAGCTAACAAACAAATAGACAAAAAGAGAGACAGAGAGAGAGAGAGAGAGAGAGAGAGAGAGAAATAAAAAGGCATATGTAGCTTACACAGTGAAGTTCCTTAAAATAAGGCAATGTACACAGTTACAGGAAATTATTAAAGATTAAGGAATTATACTCATCACATCACACATTTCTAATGAAACTACATCTACAGTGCAAGCACGTCATGCCAAAGTGAGGTATAACCTAGCTAGATTGCATCTGAGGGGACAGTGAGTTGATCCCATTTTATAGGCCAGGGCTTTTCAAAAAGCCTCTCTGACTGAGCCCTCTGCAGGTTCTGGTTCTGTTCCCTTGAAGCCCCTGACAATATTCAGACTTTGTGCCATAGGAACACGGAGGTTCCATCTCCAGATCCATTTACTGGCACTCAGCTGGAAAATGTACAACAAATCTCCTCTCTTAAAACTGTTGAGAGAAAACTATATAGAACTGTTGTGTGTACATTAACCTGTTCATGCTTATTTCACTACAGACATTCTCAAAGGGAATAAATCATAAGATCATTTAGGTTGGAAAAGACCTTTAAGATCATCAAGTCCAACCATCATCATATGCATATGCAATGTGTGGACTGCTATAAGCAGCAGCACAGCAGACAAAGAGTACAAAATCTATGCACTTACTCTGAACAGCACTTAAAGCAGCTGCTGGCTTTAGGGCCCGGTTTACTGGAGGTGAATGTCCAGTAGAGCCACTCTTCTCGTTTTTTTCAAGCAATGTGGCAGATAAGGAACTGTTCTCAGGTACAGAAATACAAGATAGCATACTTCCATCTATCTGTTCAGACATAACCATGCTGTCTTTAATTTTCTGATCCCGAGCTAGTTCTTGCTTCTTAAGTTGATCCTCAAAGAATTGAAACTGTTCTGATTCAAGCTGCTGTTGCCGCATGTGTGCGATTCGTTTCTTCTCTGCCTCTATAAGCCTCTGCTGTTCTAGTTTCTTCAGAAATTCAGTTTTACATTTGTTCTGAAACATATGCAAAACAGTTACATTCTCAGAATTATATATAAAAAAAACCTACAAAAATTAGACGAAGCAAACTAATTGTTTAACAAAACCATAAAACCCTGTCATTAACATCTAAAATCCTTTTGAAACCTGTTGGCTGAAGTGACAAATACAGCTCTGGCCCCCAGAGCAGCATGATATGGAACAAAATACCATAAGCAAGGAAGCTTCCAACACAAAGCTTGCAGCATGCCTACCTATGATGCTCTGTGTTTTATTTCAGTAGTGAGAGCACTTGCCTCATTGAGCCACTGCAATATAGCCATTAAAGGAGTTTTCAGAACAGTGGTGGTAAAGAGATAAGAAGTCCTTACAACTTGCAGTGTAGCAAGAGATCCACAAGCACATCACTTTTCTGGGTAGCTTTCATAATCCATGTTATTACCTGGTTTTGTAGCTTGTTGCTGCTGTTTGGATAGGCCAATTTTCTCCTGCTTCTTTCTTTTCTTAGCTTTCCCTGGATTGCTCCTTGTACTGACGGGCTTATCCTGACTCCCTGTGCATGCCCTCCCCAGCCTCAGACACATTCAGTGCCATCTCTGCCACCTGTCTGGGCTTTGACCCCAGCCCCCAGGACAACTGCTGTTCCAGACAGGGAAGCTTCACGTTTCAACAGTTTTTCCTACCCCCATTACAGGGACAGCATCAAGCATCTTCAAAGGCAAGTAAGAGAACTCGATTAAAGTAATTTCTTGTCATGCACAAAATACAAAGGGAAAGAAAGCCTCAAACCAATCAGTGACAGGATTTATTTTTTTTTGGTGTGGTGTTTTTATTTTGTTTTGTTTAGTGTTTTTTTTCTGTTGTTGTTTTTTCCTCTCCATAATTCCCTAGTTCCATTTCAAGGGAAGGAAAGAAAAGATGTCTTTTCCTCAGACACTCTTTTCCAAGACAAGTTTTATGAAATGAAAAATACCATCTATAAAACTGAATCAGAATGTACTGTAGACCTATTCTGATTTTCTTTTACTATCAATACGTAAATATGACAGAACATATATTTCGAAGCTCACATGTGCATTACTTATTTTCAAATGACCAGCTGATCAGATTCTGAGACGTGAGAAGTTATTCTAAGCAGTCTGCTGGGTGACTATGGTCTTGCAGAACTGCCATTTTACTGCTTTAAGAAGTTTTATACAATAGAAAAATATTCATACAACAATGATTTCATAACCACATAAAACTTACTTTATTTTGCATGTATTCTTGATATTCTAAGTTATATTTTTTTAAAAGATCTCTCTTCAGTTCATCTGTCCGTGGAAATGCAACCTCCTTCAGTTTCTTTGGGTGGGGTGGGATGGGGTAGGGTAGAAAGACAGGCAAGTTAACTTTTTACTTCATAAAAGGACCACCTGAAAACCACACTCATCTGTAATACGGATTTAAAAATAAAAAATAATAAAAAAAATACTGCTCTTCTCCCAGGAAAGAAAAGAAGAAATACACAATAAATCATCAGCTTATTAAACTTGGTACATTGGTTTCAAATAAAGCCATATTAGTTTCTATCAGTGAAAGGAGTTACCTATAACAAGACTACTTGTTATCTTAGGAAAAGATATTTTTTTCTAGTGATCTGTTATCTCTGTCTTGTTTAACAGGTGTGTGATAACTGACATTTTTGATATAGATGCATTTTATAAAAAAACCAGGGCCAACTACTATTTCAGAAATATACTTGGGTTTCCAACAATCTACTGACTTATTCAGAGACCGTTCTTGTTCACCTTATAGAATGATAAGTTAATTTTCAGTAATGATCAAGTGGTTAAACCAAAATAAAACATAAATGACTTAACAAAGTTATCAGAACTTCAAACTGCATTGGCTGCCTTGGACTACATTTGCATTGGGGGAAAAGGAATGATAGGAAAGAACAGAAATAGAGGAAACATTTCTTGAAGTTCAGGAAACAGTAACTCTACCTTAATAATAACTTGTTTTTCTGGTACTGCACATTGGTGATAGTCTCGGTGACTGGGCAGTTTTTCCACAAACAAGCTAGAAAATTAAACAGCATGTTTGTCTTAGTAACCAGAGGGATAACTACGTTAGCTTTTACTTTGGCAGAGTAATCAGTTTCACATGTTATAACTGTTAAACACTGAATTCCACATGACTCGAAGCAGGTTTCTATATGTTCATTTGTTTAAATTACCACTTAATCTCTTGTATGGACTTGTATGGACACAGAGGACAATGACAGGAGCTTATTTTCTACACCTGAACATATTTTGTTTCTCTTTAGTAGTGGGCTTGATTAAAACAGGATTAACTAGCACTCAGCGCCTGAAAAAACCCTCCACCACGGCCAGTGTTACTAAATCTTATTTCTGCTGTCTTAATCTGTCTCCTTAGCTGAAATGCTGAATCTTAAATAAAGCACTGACTATCATTAAAGCAGTCATTTTTACCAGATCAAGCTGCACAGCTAACTGCAGTATTATTAACCCATCCAGACATCTAAATTATGGCAATGCTTAGCTGCAGAAAAGTTTGGAATTCTCAGCTGCTAATCATCTTTTCAGCAATTTATGCAATGTTCACCTCCACACCCTCCTTATAGAGATACATACATCTAAAATGAAGTTGAATATGAAAGATTTGGCTTAGTTTTCAGAGTATGATGAAAATTAGGGGAGGTAAGGAGGTTTCTTATTATTAAAAAAAATAATAATCTAAGATATACATAATTTTAGAAGCATCAGAAAGAAAACAATCAATCCTACAGCAAAGCTAGCTATATAAAAAGTTTAAATCTGCCATTGATATATTTTTCCAACAAATTATGCTTAAACCTCTTGGGGATGAAAACTAAAAAGAGGCAAAAATTTTTTTTTTTTTTTTTTTTACAGTGCTGTACAATATTATCACCTATCTCCTGATTCTCATAGGTCTTACAGTATAGTTAATTTCAGCCTTTGTACATGAGGTTAACTCACACCTGCCAGTTAAGAGACAGATAGGACTATTACCCTAACAGCTGAGATGAAATTGTAAGAAAGACTGGTTAAAGATCTCTAAAGAGCACAGCTATTCTGCAAGAAAACAGTAAACATTGTTCTCCTGATCTAAAGGGTTGCCCCATTATCACTGCAAATCTTCATTTTAATTTACTCAGAATGATAAGCTCTAAAGACCACAAACTGTTCCTTACGTTATGAACTTGTTATAAAAAACAAAAGCATTCTCCAGGTTTCCCTCCTCCATGTATATTGATGCCATTCGTTCCATCTCTACTCCAGATCTAAAGTAACGACGTGGAGTGATGTCTTCATTGATTGTGATATTGCTGCCAAGTTTGCTTAAGGCACGTACTCTCTCTTCTGGGGTCACAGAGATGTCTGTATGGTCAGGAATAGCTACTAGCTTTTTCTGAAAAAGAACAGAGATTAGCAAGGAGAGCCAGATACTACAATTCTCTTTCAGTAAATGATCTCATTCAAGAAACTCAAGGGAAATCTTCAGCTTCTCAAAATAGGTATAAGTTTCCTCACTGCTAACAACAGTTAAAACATTTTAATGTTTCTCAATTGCAATAAATGTAAAAAATTACCTTATCCCTCTCCCCAAATCTTCTCTCTGTCAATACATATGCATACATATAAAAGGAAAAAAAAAAAAGTAAACCCCGGCAGAAGTGATCAAAAGCAACACAGTGTGTCCTCTTCAGAATCCCCCACATATGAAATTCTGTAAGGTTCTACCTTAAGTTATTAAAATAATCTGCATGACTAAGCAAACTACTGTTATATGCTATATTGGATATGACTTCTGGGTACAGGTCAACTAACAAAAAGCAGTATGTTTTCCTGGTTAATCAACAGTTCATTTTACAGTTTCAAAGGAAGCAGAGTCGAAGAACCTAGAAGTGATTCTACTGAAGAAGAAGCAGAGTTGTTTATTGTAGTTATTACCTTCCTGTTAAGTGGTTAAATAAGTGGCTACTGCAAGTTGTTTCATCTTATGCTGTAAAGGTTTACTTTTTCTATTCAAAACGTTTACTTCAACTTCTGAAAACCATGATCACTGAAACAAGCTAAAACCCCATAAGCCACACACACAGAAATAAAATCCAATGAAACTATCAAGCAGAACATGTGAGGAACTGGCAGAATTCAAGAAAACAGCCTTTCAGACAACAGCAGCACTGCTAAACACGTTATAAATTATTGCTTATTTGAAAGAGGATGCTAAGCCATTAAAGCATGTTTCGTAATACGTACCAAGGAACTAATACTGAACGGTTGTTCCATGTTGACCTCTGTCTGCAAACCAAGATCACTCTTTTTCTCAAAAGTCTCCATCTTACTGCGATGGACAGGATGACTGAAGTATCAATCTGATGTTCAATATTTGCAGCACGCTGCCTCAGAGTCTATTAGTCCAAGGGAAACTTAACAGCAATATGCTGATTGTGGTTGGGTGCTGGAAGAAATAGGACAAGTCACTCAGATTAAAAATACATTCAAATGTCACATCAGTTTGCATGCCTGCACCCACTCATCACTTCAGTATCACAATACTTACATACTTAATAACAATCTAGAATTTAGCAGGCATTTAGAATTTAAAGTAGGAATGCATGAGGCCTTGCAGGACATATGTGAGCTAGCTGACCTGTTCTAACATTATTACAGTGGATTCAAATGCAACACGGCAAATTATTTCTACAACTTCAACAGTAACTTGAAAAAAAACCAACAACACATCCAAGAAGCACAAACACACAAGCAAGCCAACTTTCAAGCATTAAGTGAAAAAACTTCAAAGACTAAGCACAGAATCTGCTTCCCTGAGCATATGTTTTGACAAACATATTTATAAACAGCATGAATTTAGCACCTTTTTTCCTGCTAAGCTTATAATTAAAAATAAAACTTAGCACATGAACTCATATCAGTAATACAGCATACAGGAAATATTTCAACCACTCTGTGCTCCACCTGTACAACTTACTGACTTCAACACCACTCAAAACACAATGAAATATGACAAATCGACTGATAGTAATCGCTCGTTGCACAGCTCTGAACAAGTAAAGACATATATTTAGACATGGCGTGGTCATCATAAAAAAAAAGGGAAATGAATTATTTAAATTACACTGGAAATATGAAAATGAAGCTGCTAATGTGGCCTTTCACTTTTGAGCTCTCAATCCAAACAGATTTGATTCCAAATGTCAAAGACACTTCATATATTGCAATAGATATGCCTTATGCTTTCACAGAAGCATAAACAGAGGGTTCAGCAAAGATATTTTCTCAGCACATCTTTCTAGAAAAAAGAGGATTCTGGGTTAGAGGAGAACAATCGTAACACATTTTTAGCTGTCTCCTGAAGTATTGATTTCTGTATTTGGGTCTTCTTCATTTTTCTCAAAACTAATAATATCTATTAGGTTAGTCTTTACTTTTAATCATTAGTGTTAATGTTATAACCAAATGTTACAGGAGACATTACATTCATTTAAGCAATATGCTTTCCTTAAAATAATCAGAATCATCCCGTTTCTTTGTAATGGTACACTTACTGAATCAATCTCACCCTGTTTTTATATATGACCTAATCTCAACTAATATATTATTGCTTGACTTTATACCTCTGCTTTGCATTTTCAAGATTTTTATTCTCTTCATCTGGTATCTCACAGACCTGTGAATGCAATCTCAAGGCCAACTTCTTTCAGTTCAAGGTATTCAAAACACTTACACGATTTGCAATACCCTTTTGGAAAGAAAAAAAATGGAGCTTGGCTTATACACTCAAAATATCAACATTAGCTGAGGTGGTAGCACTGATAGAAAAAGTACTCTAAATAATTTCATTTTATAAAGATGGAGCTCTGGTGTAAATGATTAGCTTGGCAGGAGAGCGCTACTCATTGCCAATTCACAGGCTGCAGAAAGGTCTCATGGGACCACGATAATGAAATATTTTTGCTTTAGTATATACCAAAGCTATGTTTATAGTGCCTTGTGGCTAGTTCCACTTGAAAGCCTTCTTAGTTGGAAAATGGTAGCTATGGTAGACTGTGAAAGGAGAAGACTACAAGCCAGGCCAGTGCAGAGCTCGCATTAGTTTTCTGTCCCTGCAGCTCAGATGCTCAGAACAAATAACATCTTCAGTAAGAGACTGCATTCATATGTTTTGTGTGGCTTAGGAACATTAATAAAACAAACAAACAAAGAAAAGCACTCTCAGAACTAAAAAGCATGTATTTTAAAACCACTTATTCATTTATTATCCATCATTTGCAGATTTTAATTATTATATAGTTTTTGTTCCCCTAATAGCAACTGGGAGATCCACAATGACTGACTGGAAGGCTGGTTTTGCTCTAAGGTATGCACCTAACTAGGACAAGCTGCAAAATGGTCTAGACATTCAATTTATTCCAAAAAATAGTGTTCAAAATTAAAGGATGCAGAAATGTATTTTTTTTCAATTCCTATTTCAATTACTTCTATTTCAATTAGCAGCTCTTATACAAGAAAACTGCTTTTCAAACACCGTCCTTAAGGACTTTCTACAAAATGCAGCATGGAAATGGACAAAGGAGGGGATATGGATTATATGCTTCTTTCAACTGTTACCACAGCTTGAAGACTTTTCAGCCTAGTGGGTAGACAAGTGGAAAAATCTTAGTGTAGCAAGTAGGGAACACAGAAGCCACCATTTTTTATTATTATTATTTTTTATTTTTTGCTAGCATTCTCAAAGAAGTCCTTGCTAAAGAAGCTTGGTGGTATCCCCCAGCCAAAATCTTTTGAACTGGCAGAGGGAGGCATCACAGAACCCCTTACTTGCAAACATTTCTCATTTAGATTTTTAACAAAAAGAATCATTAAATATAAGAAAAAAAAATACCTAATGCTAGTTATTTTAAACAAGAGACATCTGGTAACAGCAGAAACTCACACTTCCTCAAAACTGTGCCAAGGCTTTGAAAAGCTGAAGCAGCCCAGCAGAGAGCAAGGCACCGAGCACAGTCAGACCCTACCGCGTGAGGGGTTAGCAGAAGAATCGCTACAGATAAAAGAGGAAATGGACTTTTTAAACTTAGCTTCAGGAGCACATTAAAACCCAGACACTTTAAATGAAGAAGAAATACTAGGATGAATTTGTATCAAGTTTACAAAAATGCAAAACAAGATTCAAATGTATTAATTATTACAGGTGGCAGCATAATTAAAAAAAAAAAAGGAAAAGGAGTCCTAAAAAGATCATTGGCTGTTTTATGATTGCACTACTATATATTACCCTTAACATGCAGACACACTGGCTAGAATTATAAATCATTAAAAGGCAGAAGATTAAGCTTTACTAAAACCACCTCCACAAACACATTTGTCAGTTCCCTGGTATGCCTCCTCGCGTAACATTCCTCATGCTGCAGCTTCACACTCTTGCCCTCGCCATACTTTTTTCTACCTCTGCTTTGTTGATGACAGTGACTACAAGGCGAGTTATATCTAATCTAAATTCAAGTTAAGTAGACTCATTTTAATTAATTACTTCCTTTGAATGATTTCTCAGCTCAGGACGTACGGAAGGCGGTAGAAAGGTGGAGGTGGTGACAGACAGACTGCCCCTTTCAGAGGGCATGACTGGCAGGAGCTGGCTTTAAAAATGCACCCTATGAACTTGTACAGAGCTTACCAAGAGCTGCCCAGTCCTGATCAATGACTCCTTGTCTTGTGGAATAAACACATATTTTACTCTACAAGAGCAAAGAGAAAGGCAAGTAGGAGACCTCTTCATGTAACTGAAACTAACTATATTCAGATATATATATATATATGAATATATATAATATATATAATATATATATATGAATACATATAATATATATACATATATATTTGAATATATATATATATATATATATATATATATATATTCAAAATAGTTATGCAAATACAGTGAACCACATTCCAGCCCCAAGCATGTGGGATAAGTAGCAACACCAGCATGGAGCTGTCATAGTCTGTTAGAGTGTTTAGTGCTCTAAATTCTAAGAGTAAACATGCATTTTTCTGCTATCCGATTTCAGGCACTCCAGCTAATTTAGAGGGACGTACGTAATGTCTGATTAACAAGAAATGTCTGTAGATTTAGCATGCTAAGTTTTCTGTAATGATGAATTTTCTGAGAATCATTATCAGAATATAAGAATGTAACAACCATTCAACAGTTAAGATATTTTTCCTCATTTAATCAGACACTCCTTACCAAATCCCATTTCCACCTCAAAAAAACCACTTATTTTCATATTCAATCCAGGTTATTATACTACGATTAATTCTTCTGAAAATCCAGCTTAATTAAATCAAAGGCCCTCAGCCACAGGAAACAGAGCAAAGCAAGACCAGTGTTTTAAGTGGCATTAAAATCATGCTTTCTGCTCAGGCTAACAAGCATGGTACCAAGTGAAAGGAGAATGAAAAACAGAGCAATTTTATCTTGAAGTATATGCAAATAGTACATCAAGCTACACAGAGCATATCAAGATCATCAAAAGTCAAGAGTAAGCTAATGAGACAGAGGTGGTAATGAGAAGATCTGGTGAAGGCACACACACGCCCATGGCTTTTCTGAGAGGTATAGCACCACAATTCACCACAAATTCTCCAACGCCCTCGCAGGATACTGCACTGGCATGTTTCTAACTGTCAGTCTGGCTGGACGTGGACAAACAAGAGCCCCTTTGCCTGTGCTCAGACCCAGCTGAGTCTGGAAGCTACAGAATCGTGCCCTGTGAGAGCGACAGGCGGTACGCAGGGCTGCACAGCAATTAGCTCAGGTGCAGTACTGAGCCAACAAAGCCCCACAGCTTGTGCTTGCGATGCCTGTATGGGGCCAGCTCACAGTCTGGGCAGAAGGAGCGTGTACCACCTATGCTCAGAGCTGGGCAGGCTCCGAAACGCCCTGGGAGCACAACCCGGCCACGTGCGACCACGCAGGCCATGCAGCCAGGCTCTGACGGGGCCTGCTGGGGTGCCCGGGGTGACAGCAGCCCGGAGCCCCCGGGCCGCAGAAGCACCAGGATGGATTTCCCCTCCTTACTCGGGCCTTGAGGCCGCTTTTCTTTCTTCTATCTTCACAAGAGGTTTTTAGATATTGAGTGCGCTTTTTAGATTTATAAACAAGTAATGGCCTAACTTAACAATGTATTAGTTTAATCATTAATTTCCACTTTCCCCCCTTGTAACATACTTTTTAATTTCAAGGGACTTGCTTAGTCGTAACACACTGATTTCACTACTGCCAGCAGCGCTTGTCAATAGTAGGAATGTTAGTCTTACTAAAAAGCTGCATTAAAGATATCATTGGTAAAAATTTCCACAGCACTTTTTAATGCCAGGGCTAAGATTCTGTTAAAAATAATAGAAACCTGGGGCATTAGCAATGATTTATTCTTTGCGTATTTTCAGTAGTAAATTATTTTAGAAACATCTATCCTCTGTTTGCTCTTTTGGTAGAATGCAGAGCCCAGATGTGCTGCCCATTGAAATCATTCACTTCAGTTCACTGTGATTAGGGTCTAGAAATATTTGCTAATACAAGATCTAAAATATGGCACAGTTCCACTTTTTATAAGCTACTCCTGAGAGCACTGCTCTACATTCTTTCTATGATAAAAAAAGAAAAAGGTTACTTTAATACTGCAATAAGAAGCTAAAACAGTAATAGTTTGTTTTACTACACTATCAAGTGTGATGATTATAGAACCCTAGAATAAAGATGTCACAAACCACAAAGAGGCCCGTCCTCACTAAAATAGTCAAATTAGCAAGTGCAAAACCACCTTTTAACTGCCCATAATGGAATTCAATTGTCTCAGCAAACCCAAAATACAGCACATCCAGTCATTGCTACATGAAGATAAATGACTGTTTCATGCCAACAAGTCATGCAGATACCCGTACTTGTGTGTTTTGAAGTGGATATTAACTGTCTTTAGTGAAATATAAGTTAGAAATACAGGCACCTATCTCATTCAAGCCCTTTTTGAAATGCCAGGCATATTGGTACAGCACATAATCATTTACACACACATGGGTTTGATATAAAATATGCTAAAAACAGCCTAAACAGCAAACTGCCTTCTGTCGGTTCTCTCCAAAAAGAAACAGCATGTTTATCTGTCAGCATGTTTTTTGAAACGACAGTTCCCCATTACAACAAGTGATTCAGCTAGTATAGTAAGTAGTCTCTTCTGGAAAAAAACAAAAAAACAAAAAAACAAAACAACAAAGCACTGAATGTCATGGCAAGATCATTCTCTTGTGCTGAGAGAAAAAAAAAATCACAGAACTAACACAAAACAACAGAAGGGCCTTTCAAAGAAGAGAAACACCACAAGGAACCGTTTGCTGACAACCCCACATCATTCAATGGAGAAGTTGCTCTTCACAGTAGGAGCTACCAATCTTGGCACAAGAAAAGCTTGCCTCAGTAACGGTTCATAATTTAACACTGCCTCCTGGCCCTGTGGCTACAGTTAAAGATCATTGACAAGATCTCCTCCTAGGCTTCACTAGCTCCTACAGGCACCTGCTGAGCTACACGATGCTCTCTCCTGGTTGTGGGTCATGGGTATATCCTTGTTTTCACCTCCTGTGAAGGACCAGTCCCACACACCTCCCCAGATGCTGCCTAAAGGTCTCTCTGGTGACTGTGTTGGTGGTGTACAGGCAGTAGCATCTTTACCCCCTTAAGTACTGAGAGGGAGAAATCATGTGCAGAAATCTTCCTTGCACTGATCTGCCAAACCCAAATCTTCCCTGTAGGGTTACACCACTCATTGCTAAATCTTACATCACAAAATTGAGCTTTATTTTCATCTAAACAAGATGAATTACAAGAATCTGTTTTTCAACTGCTAAAAAAGTGAGAACAATTCTTTGAAGACTTTTAAAGTTGCTCAGCAAACATTTGGTTGACTGCAGTTAATGAACATAGCTACTTCCATACCATCGGCTGTTTTCTAGGGACAGTTTTTTTCCTTTTGGAACAGATACAAACGTTACTGCATTAAGAAACCACTTCAAAAAAATTAGATCGCTATCAGGTCTGCTGAGAATCTGATAAACCACTACAATAAGCAAATAATACCCAACATGACACATGAAAGAACCGTTTGCTCATCTACATTTTCTGTTCCTGGTAAGGAAGAAAATTATACAACACAAATGCATGTGCAAAGTCTCTTATCTTTGCCCATTGGTAATAAAGTCCATCTTATTATCTCCCCTTCCACAAAAAGGAAGCACACAAAAAGAAAACCTCACTTGCTGTCTCGAGCACTAACTCAAAACTGACAGTTTATTCCACCACTCAGTCCTCTTCCAGTTTGGCATGATCTTAATTTAAGACCAGTTTTTTTCAGTTTCTTTCTAACATCTGGCACTTACCTATTCAGCTCGCAGGACACTGATCCAACCCACTGAGGTTAACTGTTGAAGGTCAGTGACTGAGATGGGAGGGTGTGCTGGTATACGTTTTAAACTTAGGGTATCAGTAAGTTGACTAAGAAACTGAATTAATTGCTTTGGGGAGAAGCATCACCACTACAAAGACTATGACTGCGGAACCCACAGACATTTCCCATCACTTCACAGCACAAAGGACTCTGACCCACATCTATTTTCTCATTCATTTTTACGCAGACTATTTTGAAGTCAAGATTTGCTGTCTGTGCTACTGTTACATAACCCTGTGCACTTGTGCTGTATGCACAGGTGATGGCTTGCCACCAGAGTTATTAATATGCTCTGTCACACCAATTATTAGCCACTTTTAAGAGAACGTCCGGAAAAACAGACAGGAAATTCTGAGCACTGAAACATGCATCTGTGAACCAGTGGCCTGTGAACTCAGATGGTTCTTTGTCTTGTGGTTTCTTCTGTCAAAACAAAACACAATTTCTCCCTCTCCCTTTTTGGTAACACCATTCAGTTTCAGCAGAAAAGCATTTTCGATGTAACAGATAAAGTATCACCAGAACAACTGGAATTACAGATCAGTAGCAATGTTAGGCAGTGACTGAAATATTCTTATGCAACACAGGACAGCATCTCTCCAGTAACCCATTAAAAGGGTATTTTAGACATTGCGTAGAGAAACAGTGCTCTATTCGTCCTTTAGGAAATCCACAACAGTCCCCCACAAAAATTAGTGTACCTGGGCATATTAAGCCAGAAGAGGGAAGAAACAAAAGAAATAGCTATTTTTATATGATTTGTTCTTTGATGGTTCAGCTGAAATACTGAAACAAGATACCTGCAATACATATCATCATGGATAAAACTAACTTCCATCATGAAGACAAGAAGCTGTGTTGCCAAGGGAAACAAATGAGAGGCTAAGATCAGCACAGAGGTCTGCAACACTTCAGAGATTTCCAAGAAAGAGAGAAAGCACGATTACTTGCAAATTCTCAGGTTTCACAGATTTTCTGCCTGTAGCCCTACTTCTCTCAGAGACAAAGCCTCAGGAAGGTTTAAGAGTCTTCCTGTTCTTCCTATAAAAGACAACGGTTTGTCTGACAGTATTTGCTACTTAATTCTATAACAGTTTGACATTCCATAATCTCTAATTAGGACACTTGTTAATAGGGCAAGTAACCAGCTGCAACGATCAATTTCTGTTTCTACTGGATGACAAATTACTATTCTGTCTTATATGTTACGGCTCATAACATAGGTAACAAAAAAAGGGAGAATTAAGTTTAGCAGATATTTCTAACACAAATTCACAGTTTACCTCATGTCTTTTAAATTATCCATAAAGAATGATGCCTGTCTTGTGGCCTCAAATCTAGAAAAAAAACAATACAAAAACAACAACAAAAAAAACAAATTGGGGCATTACTTCAATGGATTCTGATTGTTTTGTACACTAATGGTTAAATAAGCAAAGTGCAGGTAAAAAAAATGATAGTGCTATTACCTACAAGAAGGAGCATGGTCAACTAGCACAAGTAACCACCTAACCAGGCGTAAGCATCATACTGCAGAAATGTACATAGATACTACAGAAACATACAAGGTACTACAGTTTGTTGATTTCATAATGAAGTCTTTGACCTCCTGCTCTGACCTTCCTGGAGGATCTCTCATGCTATGAGTATATGGAAAAAAAACAGGAATGTCTGACTTTATATGAAGAATTTGATGTGCTTTAGTCCTTTTTTTTTTTTCTACTTGTAAAAAAAAAAAAAAAAAGAAAATACTTACAATACCTATTTTCTCTTTTGTAAGTTTGCTAAAATTAACAATGATAAGCACATGCTTTACAGGGGCACTGAGTGTAACTCGAGCAGCCCTGTAAGCTGACTTTACTTTGGCTCAATTATCCAGGGTCTCAAAGTTAATCGCACAGTGATGTGCAGTTAACTCACACGCCTGCAACTCAACAGGCTGTTCATCCCAGTGAAGCTATGCACTGCCTATCTCTGAGCCAAAATAATTTCCAGATTCATTGTTTGTCCCTACAGGATGAGTCTGATGATCTTTACAGCCTATCCGAGCTCTGTTCCTTATCAATGGAAAGGGCTAGAAATCCCTGAAGGCCTTCTCACTGTGATTTGGAGACACTAAAGGATGGAGGCACTTTCTGCAATGATTATGTAGAGAGCCCACTGCCTCCCTAACACACTTCAACACGTTGCGTGCTGAACTGTGAGTCATCTGGAGCTGCCAGTAGGAAGTGGTGGGCAAAGGGTCGTGTCTGAGCAGGTGCCTGACTCATGGCATCACACGAGGTATCGTCATCCACGTAAGATTCGAAATGCTGGATTTTTAGAAGAGGGATGCCTGTGCAGCAAGAGTACTAAGCCACCATGTATGGATCATTCAGGAACTGTATGATGTTGACAAGATCACTTGCTTTCATGGACTGATACTTCTAGTTACAATAAAAACTTTGCCCCGAAAATATGTTTTATGGCAAGGCAATCAAAACGTTACATGTTTATTAAAATTTTGTAGATGAAGACTTTCATTACAGGTCAGCAACCTAAGTTTCAGAACACAAACTAGAAATGTAACCTTTGATGTAGAAATAAAATAGCAGGAGTCAGATATGACCAGGAAAAAAAAAAAAAACACAAAACCCTATGCATACAAGTCAGGCAAACAGAGACCAAACATTTATTATTACACTGCATTTGCTCAGTGTCTTCATGCATAAGTCACCTTGAAACTCCCGCAGCAGCTGAAGATTTCGTGACACCCCTCACCTTGTACTCTCCCCCAGCATGGTGATTAACTTCCAGGAAGTGACTTACGGCCTGATCTTGAACTTACTTAGACACATAAAGTAAACCATGAGAAATGCCTTCACAGTATTCTCATTGATCAAGACACCGAACCCTGTTTTAAAACCTAACACTGAAAAATAAAATTCCTGAAATTACAAGCACTTAAAATACTACAGAAGAAACATGAACATGAAATTTGCACCTGTACAATTCTATAGCACTTGCAAATAAAGCTTCCTATGCTGTCCCGTGATCCAGTGATCTCTGGATTGGTCAACAATGGCCTCTGATTCAGTTATTAATAGCCTGAGCACACAGATCTACAATACACAAGACAGAAATGCATTTGAGGCTTCAGAAAATCCAGCTGTTACAGAGAAACACATTATACTGCCTCAGCAACACCCACAACAAACCTAGACTGCCTCCTCCTAGGGATACTTCATGAAGTTATGGGTCCGTATCACATTTTCTAGGACCTGCTGGTCTAAAGCAATTTATCAAAAATGTGCGACTCCAGCTTGGACAGTCAACCACTTCAGCCTACAACAAGGAGACACCCACTCACACGAATCAGTTCCTCCAAATTGCCCTGAGCCTGAGGAACAAAGCCCCGGGAGCCACCAGCCATCCAAGACCGCGTAACCCCACGTTTCCGTTTCAGCATGAAGTGTGCCCTTTCTGCCCACGACCTCCCTGACGTACACGCAGAACCGCATGCATGTTAAACAAAAGAAATTCCCAACCAAATGGACTTCCCCCAGAAGAGACTTTGTGTCGCCCTTCTGAAAAGGGAAAGTGCATCCACGCCCTGGAGACATTACGTTACGCTGCTTGGTGCACCTGGGGGAGACACCTGAGGTCCTACAGGGATGCCGTAGGTACAAAACGCAGTACACGAGCAGAAACGCCTTACGAGAGGGTTACAGATGGCCAAGCAACACACCCCCCACCCTTTTTTTTTTTTTTTCCTAAACCTTTCATTTTCTGTCCCGAGCCTCTGGCAGGCACGCGGCTGGGGCCAGGGACGCCTAAAAGCGGGGTGCCGGCACCCCCTTACCTTCCCTCCCACCTCACCTGCCTCCCTCCTCACCTCCCCGGCTCCGCTCGGCGCCGCTCCGCAGGCTCGGGGGGGTCGCAGCAGCGGCAGCTCCCACCCGCCGGGCCCGGGGCTGCCCGCGGGCACCGCTACCCCGGCACCGTCGGCACCAGCCGGGGAAGGCGGCGGCGGCTGCGCGGGGCTGGCGGGAGGCGAGGCGAGGGGCGCCCCGCGGAGAGGAGAGGAGCGGAGCGGAGCGGATCGCAACGCCCTCCGCTGCCGCAGCCGGGTCACGGAGCGGGGCGAAGGGAGGAGCCTGCGCCGGCAGAGCCGCCGGGCCGCCCGGCTGCCCTGCGGCCGGGGGCGCCGCCGTGCTGCCGTTGCAGCCTGACGGCCGCCGAGGCTGCGGGGGGCGAGGGCAGGGGGCTGCGGCCCCCCGCACCGCCAGCGGGGCTCGCCGGGCCTCATCCCCTCCCCGCCTGCCAAGGGCCGCGGGCCCGGCCCGCCGCCATTTCGGTCGGGCAGCGCCCAGCCGCGGTGGGCACGCGTGGGGGGCCGAGCCCCGAGCCAGGCGGGAGCAGTGCTCGAGTTACCGAGGGGAGAGCCCGTGGGTGGGGAGGAAGGTTTCCGTGAGGATGCAGTGGTCGGCGTGCTGCTCGCAGAAGGTCGTCAGGGCTGTGGAGCTGAAGCTGGAACAAGGCAAATATTTGGTGCAGCAAGGGAGCTGGCAGTGCCCAGTGGCATTGAGAGAGGCTTAAGCAGCGTGTCAGGGGACAGATGCGCAGCTCGCCCTGTCAGCCGGGGCATGGCGAGGCCATCTCCTGTCCTTCCTTCCACTGTGCATGTGGCTGTTCTGGCTGCTTAGCATCCTCCAGACTGGGGTGTGGAGGTACCACTCCTGGTGCTGGTGGCGACAGGTTTTGGTCCTGGCTCTAAGAACAGGAGGGACTAATTCAGGCGAGAAACAAAAGTCCTGCTTGTATGACTGCTCGTCTTGGTTGCTTGCATTTTTCCAACTGGTGGTTCACAAAGTGTGGAATCAGGTGTTATAAAATAAAGTCTTCAGTTTGCCCCATGGTGGGGTTTCTTGGTGCTGGTGGGAGTGCTGAGTTAATCCCAGCCTGATGCAGAGGCGCACGGGCCCCTCGCAGTGCTACAGGGCTGCAGGCTGGGTGGGTAACAGTCTTGTGAGGGGAGGTGTAAAGGGCGGGTGTTTTTCTTTGTCCAGACACTGGCCATTACAGGATTGCACTCATGATCAATTCTAGTATGAAGATAATGATTGGTTGCAGGAGTCCATATTGGCAAGTGTTCCAATCAAACTATTTGGAAATTGTTTTTGTCTTCCATGAGATAATTTGGCAACCCTTTGTAAACGTCATTTGGGTCAGAGGTGATGTTAGGTTGGAACATTAGCTCTCCATCATGACATTTAGGTTTTCAGTATGCAAGACACTGCATGTTGCTGTCTTTTCTGAGCAGTGTTTCACTGACCTGAATGCTTCCCTGTGACCTCTTGCAGGGTGTGTCTGTGGCTGGTTCTTCCTGCAGAGCACGGGAAGGCTCTCTGGAGATGCCAATGTCCTTGAGTGCCCCTTGGTGGCTGCTCCCAAGCCAAGTGAGCTTGCTCTCAGCCTTGTATCCTCACAGCCAGGTTTTGAAGAGCTGCCAGGTCCCCCTTCTTTCATCTCCCACACAGCACGGTCCCCAGTGCCTGCCCTTTGCTTTCTTCAGTCGGGCAGAGCCGTGTGCTCTGTCCATGGAGGGTAGTTCCTGGTTAGCCCCGATTCTGCAGCAGGGAAAGGGCACCACTGGTGAGGGTGGGATGAGTTTGGTGTTGGGATTCTGTGTTCTCCATCCCTTCTATCGTATGTTTTGTGCAGCATCGCGCTGCTAGGTTCTGGTGTGCAGCTTGTGTCAGTGTAGGTGGTGCTGCAGGAGGGTGAGAGCAGAGGCGAGGGGCTTTGCTGCAAGACCGTTGAATGAGGTGCTTGCTTCGTCTTTACCTAAGCTCAAATTCTTGGTCCTGCTCCCTGCCTTTCAGACCTGGAGCTCTTGTTTGTATTGGGTGTAAAGCCCTGTCTCCTCTGCTACACCGAGGAGCAGGGCAAGGCCTCTGCTGAGCTCTCTGGGGTGTTCAGGTCACAAGCAATGTGTAGGTGAGAGTAGCTGTTCTGAGCTGCGGACTGCAAACTTCTCCAGAAACTGTGATCTCAGTTCCCTGTGGTACCACAGGTGCCAAACAGGTTGTGTCATCTCCTTTGCATATGTTTTCTATATTGCATGAGACAAACATGTTTTGCTTATATATTGGTGTCTGTCTCCCAGATTACGATCAAATGGATTTCATTTACTAAAAAACTGCATTGAGGAATCTGGGCTTTAGCCTCCACCCAGGAACACCCCCAGTACATGAATCACTCTGTCTTGGCCCATACTGACGAGTCCTTAGATTTGATATTTCACTTTTTGGATTATCTTGTAGGTGAGTGGGCAGAACACACTGACATGGTGAACCGAGAATCTATAAGAACTTGGAACAACTTCACTGGCAGTGTCAGGAATGTTTCTTGGGATGGGTGCTCTAGTCCTTGATGTGCAGGCTGCCTGGTATGTCTGCATGTCCTCAGTCCTCAGCTGCCAAGTGATAGATATGGAGATGTTTGTGCTCTTTGTAGTCGGGGGTGAACAAACTATTCACTGGTGTGTGGGCATAAAAGGCAAGAGAGCATCTGCGTCTGTCCAACAGTTAAGTGATTTCTCTCTGACATAGATTTTCTGAGATTGGGTTTCCTGGCATTTGGGCCACTGAAGCCAGCTACTGTATGTTTAGATGGCAGGGTAGTCATATGGCAGAAGGTCTTGTGGCTCAGCCTTGCTGCTCTTGATAAGGTGAGGAAATAAAAACAGGCCAACGACTTTATCAAGACAGTAGATGATTTAATTTAAACAAAGATTGGTAATACTTCAACAGAGAAATGAATATATCCAATTTTTATGTTTTCATGTGGTATCACCTCTGTCTCAAGTGGAACATTTAATATTGATATACAAGGGAGAGAAAATAAAAGCTTGGTTATAGCAAAATCAGTCCTATAACAGTTTATAAAAAGCAAGCGACCCCTCTGAAGCGTGTCTTCTAATGTTTGTATGTTCAGTGGTCATCCCCATGTACCTCAGCTTCCTCAGAGAGACTCCAGTCACCAAAATACTGTAATGCCATGGAAAACAATGCAAGAAAATACAAACCCTGATACCAATCCTTATGCCTATATTCTGCTGCTAAATAGAAATTTGAGGGGGTTTACTGCATGAATGAGCTCCCTGAAAGAAGCTTTAAGCATATTTTATCATTAGTTCAATGATTTTCCGATACATTCTCTCAGTCGCATCAAGGCCCCAGACGAAATCAAGATGTCCCCACTCAGGAATGTGCTTATAGTAACAGAGATTAGTAATCTGAGAAAGTAGCTTTGCAATGTCTTTTGGACCTGCAAATTTGTCTTGTCCGCCACTCCAAACAGCAATGGGTGTGCTTATCCTCTCTATGTTGTATGCAGGAGGAGTAGGCTGCAAGAAAGGGAGGAGACATGAACTGTTATATCAGAAGCTGTATTTAGAGAAAGGATACTGTGCAGACATCTCTCTGTTTCCTTTCTGCACTCGCTACAGGAAAACAGTAAGCCGACCCTCTTAATGTTTATTTCCATAGCAAAAGATGCTTTTAAATTGACCGCTGTTATTTAAACGCAGTTCTGTTATTTTTCTCAGTCTGGTTTATTTTTTGACCATTTCCTAAACATGCAGTGTACTGGGAATAGGAACTTCACCCAGTCCAAAATTCAAACTTTGGTATTTAGACTGTATGTGGATGGAAGGTGTCTGAGAAATCTTTGCAGTATTTTTCCACCTAACATGACACTTGTAAAACAACCTGCCCTGACTCACAAATGTTACTAGAAGTCAACAGATCTGATCAAATCTCAAAAATTGTCAGACAAGTTGTCAGTGTTGCAGGAGGAGAGCAGCATTTCGGAGGGCTGACAAGGCAGTAACCAAGTTTTATCTGTCTCCTTTTTTCTGTACAGTGTACATTTGTTCACCATAGCAGTATTCACTGTGCTGTTCTGAAGCATCCCTTCTATTTCATAAGAAGCTTTCCAAAAACAAGGTGAGAGAGGCATTTCCTTGTCTCTCTCTCTTCCTTTTTTTTTTCTTTTTTTTTTTTTTTTTTAATGGCCAGGCTGTGAATCTTAGCCTTTGGGGAATGGCAGGTAAATCAGCATATCACTGGACGCATCCCTGCATCAGTAGGGACAGGAAAATGAACTTCTATTAGCTGTCTGCAAGCAACTATCTATGAATAGACTTAAACTTAGCGGTATTAGGTTTGGGTGAAACATTATCTCAGAGCATTCTCTCCTTCTTTCTGTAGCAGTGGAGCTCATGGATTCTAAAACCTGAAGTTCTGTGTTCTTAGTTTTGCCATGACCCAAGGAGGAGTTATCAGGAAAACGATATTGCCTTACCTGGTTGTATTTCTTCATGTTTTCCTTCAAGCCATAGTCATAAGCCTGGAATCGGTCTGCATGTGCTACCTGTGAATATTTTAACAAGGACAGATAAAAGGAAAGTGTTAGTGATAAGAGACAGAGCAGAGTGCAGGAGGTATTTTCCTCCCTGTGATTGACCCAAGGCTCAGACAGTGCATTGTGGCTTCCTCCCACCCCTTCCTCCAGCTGCAGGCTTCCACAGGTACTGAGGATGGGTCATAGGATGAGAGGCTTTATCGCCTTTGCCCTTGCTAGTGTTCTCTCCTGATCCTCAGCTGCCACCCTTGTTATGTTTTGTTTTTAAAGTGCTGTTTGACTAAGTTAACTAAGGTGGGGTCCCCGTTTGTGATGTGGAGTTGTGCTCAGTTTTCATGTTGGCAAGAGGGCCAGGCTGTCTAGTGCCTGTCAGGGCTCTTACTGGTTGTCTAGTTTAACGCATGATTTCTCCTCCCACACCTTGTTGTTTTGTGCATCAGCAGTGTCTGGTCTGCTGACAGTAGTGGTGATGTTTCCAGTGGCTCTGTAATTCTTACAAGAGTTTAGCTAGTGAAGGTGGAGTGTGAATAGTCTATCACTAAATAGTAGTCTTGAATCTATTTTGACTTAAAAAGAAAAAAAAATAAATTAATAATGTTACTGAAAAGGTGAGTGTATTTTTTTTAATTCCAAACCTGATTAGTAGTTTGATTTGTGAGTGGTTTTATCTAATGCAAGGTGAGAGGTCATTATGAAATTGTTCCTCAGTTATTCCTAGGTGAATTGAGTTCAAGGCTTTAAGTGATTGGGGATGTACTAGATATCTCTTACCTTGCCTCCGTTTGCTGGATCTGTGTGCTGAGTGTCTGGACGGTAGAAATTGTAGTCAGGGCTGTATGCAGGAGCATGCACATACTTAAGACCATAACAGGTGTTGGGAGAAAAGGCCATAGTGTTGAACATGTGCTGTAACATGCTTCTGAGACCTGCTCTTGCTCTGGTCTGATTCAAGCTCAGGTCTAAGTTAGCGTAAGTTTCCAGCAAGAAAGGTGGTTCCCCACTTTCCCGTTGTGCCAGCAGAAGCACTTGTGTGGTTAACTGGCTTTGGGAGGTGATCCAGGCTGCAATTAACCTTCTGGGAGAAAAGCTTTAACCTGGATCACTTTGTTCTGGCTCATCCCCTGGCTGTTCACGTTTCCGCTATCTTCCTACTGCCTGCCAAGTACCTCAACTGTGCTCGAGTGCTCCTCTGCAGCTTTCGAGGCAATTGCCTTCACAAATGAAGCTGAAGGCTGGAAGCCACTAGACCCTAACATGCAGAAAGGTCCGATACGAAAGGGACACTGTGGGTAATGGTCTGGTGAGCCATGGGAAGCAGTGCTTCCTTGGTGGCAGCTGCTTACGGCAGTGTGTGAGAAGACGGGTTGGGCAATTTCCCAGAACCACCGCCTCTGGACTTCCCTGTAGGCTGTCAGTTGCATAAAAAGCAGCAGTACGAGTCTGCTTATGTCAGTACACAGTTATACCTGATGCCAGTGAATAGTGTTCTGTACTGATGTCCCAGCTGGGTAATGTGCTACAAATGCATCTGTTCGACTCTGGAGAGAAAGCAGAAGTGTTATAAAGGCAGGGGTTCAGTGTTGTGACAGAATAAAACTGTGAAGGACCTGACCAACATACTGCTGCTGTGTTAAAGCCCCGACCATATTGTAGGATATTTTTCAAATATTAAACAAAATTGATGTTAGACTCGCATATAATGTGATTTTACAATAGGAGTTACTACGTAGAGTTTTATGCTTCGTTTTGAAGGACAAAGAGTCTTTCCCACATTAGTGCTTAGTCATATGGAAAGCTGCATTCAAGGAGTATGTATGGCTTTACCTTTTCTGAGTTTTTACAGTCTGCGTGATGCTTTTAAGTAAAGCTCTGCTTAGTCATTAGAGGAGGATTGTTAGTAGGCTGTTGAATTGGACATAATGAGACTCCATGTATGTGAGTTTTTTATGGGAAGACTTGTTAAATAATGAGTGTGGGAAAGCAAAAGCCACCGAGAACAGATATGTAGCAGGTCTGAAGAAAAAAAAAAAAAAAGGAAAGGGAAAAAAAAGGTAGCAGCCAAAGTCAAAGAATGATATATTGGCATTGAGAGAAGTGTGAAGAAACAACTTTCAGGACTGAGTTTTGGCTGGAAATGTTTTGACATGTAGGGACCAAAAATAAACAGTCTCTTATGTTCAGAAGATCTGGTTGTCATCCTATTTAGGAAGGAAAATCAGAATTTTGCAAAATAAAAAGATCTTTCTCCATCATCCATTTCTTCATTTTAGAGAGCTTTGGTATCTGGCCAACATTTCTTTGGCTTTGCCCCAGAAGAGGCAACACTGAGGTACATTATTGCAAGATGAAAACAGGCTGAATTCAGACTTTCTTCCTTGTGTGATCTGAATGTCAGGTGGCTGATTTCATCATCAGTGAAGTCCTAGTTGGCATTATTTGAAAACCCCAACACATTTCTATATATCCCTGCAACTGTATATATAGACATAAGGCAGAAAAATCATTTTTTCTTCAAAATTACTTCAGCTTTACTTGTATAAAGGTGGTCTTGGACATGCTTACCGTGTTCAGATTTTGTATACTGCCCCCAGCTATGAAGCAGAAGATACTGGCACAAAGTTTTCCCAGAGTTGCGCATAGCAGTGTTGCAGGCCCTTTTGTCAGTTCGTTCTGGCGAAGAACTCCTTTGCAGCCAAGAAGTAACTGAGGGGCAAAAAAGTGCAAATTTTTTCTTTTTCTTGTTGCAGGAGCAACATGCAGAAAATTGTTTCTCCCTTTCTCTAGTAGCCTAGCCTCTTAACTAAGATGGCTGAAACCGGTTGCCATTCCATTATCCTTTAAAGTGCATTTTTCCCCAGAGCACACAGCACATTATTCCTGCCTCTTATTTGGTATGAGTCTTGGAGGTTGATATCCATCTGTTTTCAGTGTACAGGCCTCAGTGAGAAAGGGCAGTTGGCTGCAGTCATGGCTGTAATGTATAGGGAGACCCTCTTTGCCCCAGTCCTTTTTCCAGGCAGGTACAAAAAACTGTAATCTGAATATTGATACTAAGCAAAGAGGGAGAAGACAAATGAGAGGGTGTAGAAGGGGGCACTCTATAGTCACATACTGGGTACAGCTTGGGCAGAAAGAGCATGAGCTTCTGCAGTTTGACATATAAGTACAGAATACGGGGTTTCTACCATTCCCAGAACATTCTATTAAATTGGCAAATTATGGTGTCAAATAGATATAACCCTTTAAATTTCCTTTATTTACAAAGAAATATTTCATGAGCGTAAAGCAACTGTATATCTAATGATTTAAGTTGTGAAATACCTTATTTGTAGTTTTCTACTAACGCTTAAGGCTCAGGTTAGTAGATTACGTAGATACCTTTTATTTATGGTATTTGTGAGCTTCCTTCAAAAATATTTGATCTTAATAGGTAATGGTGCAAGTATGCTGGCTTTCTTAATGAACTTCCAAAGAGATGTAGTGTCAAGCTTTGTAATTTAGCTTTGTGGAAATCTGAAGTCTACCAGCACTATCAATACTCTGATGCCCTAAATTCGTTCTTAACTCATCACCCTCTTAAAACTCAGTTCAGCCTGAGTGAATCCAGTAGAGACAAAGCAGGCATTTAGGTCTTTCAGAAGGAATGACATACCCTGATCAGTGGCTGAGGAAGACGTGCAAACTTTACGAAAGGACTTGTAGCATATGTGATTGTGGCTACTGGTCCCAAAGCAAAGAACACTTTAACTCTTTGAGCCAACTCAGGATATGTAGAAAATGCTACAAAGCCTGCAAACACAGGAGACACAAATCAAGTTAGTGCAGAGGTCTTCCACAGACCAAATATATAAAAAGCAGTAGGTGGCAAATAAAAAATGACACTAGAATAACAACCCATTGTCTGTTGTCCTCTTCTGTGCTGCAGACCTAAGGAAAGTGTTTGATCCTTGAAACTTTATTTGGGGGAAAGAGTTCATTCTAAGGATACATCTTCATTAGAGGATGTCCAAACATTGATTTTTCTCAGAATTGACAATTTTTTGTTAGGCCAGTTTTTGGGAGATGATGCATCAGTCAGGTTTTCTGAATTCAGATTCCCGCTGAAGTTCCCCAAACTCTAATAACATAATGAGTTTTTCAGCTTGTAGTCTCTAAAAGCCTCTGTATGGTGATGATGGCATGCAGCAATGCAATAGATACCTGAAGGCTGGGAGGCTAAGAGCAGAATTTTTGACTTGTAGCAAAATGTAAACTCAGGTGAGAGTGAATGCACAGAAAAGTAACCATATGAGGAAGGAAGGAAGAAAGGAAGGAAAGGAGAACAAAAAGTGTACATCCTATCTTGTTTTTCTGAATGTGTCCAAATTTCTCCACTGATGGATTTAGTGACAATCTTAGCTGGTTGCCTAAAACAGAGGTACCTGTAGACAAGGATGATGATATCTTGGCCTGAGTGATTTATTCTACCCCAAAAACTTAGAATGCTCTTATGAGAGGAAAGGAAAATAATGGTCTAATAATATGGCCAAATACAACTCCTCCCCCCCCCCCCCCCCCCCCCCCCAAAAAAAAAAAAATTCTCCTCAGTTGTTGAGGTATATTTTTATACAATGGCAATGACACACAATGACATAAAACTCAATATCTCTTCATGGATCCTATGCATAAATCATAAACACTAACAACATTAAAAGACCGTAAGTGTGTTGATGTTGTTATGGAGGAGCTAATAGCAATGAAGTTTTGAGCACTGATATTTCTTTTCTAATTTCGATTGCCTGGTAATTTGTTTTAAAACAATAGTGTTTTGAGTTAACTACATTTTAAATAGTAAGTCTGGTGTTAGGTCACGAGACATATTTAATTTGTTGTTGTTGTTGTGTTCTGTTTTTTTTGGTTTGTTTGTTTTGGTCTCCTTTCCTTAGAACTGTTTTATGGATTGTTGCTTTTTGTATTTACATCTAATCCATGAGGATTATTGGGTCTAATCCACTGAGGATTATTTTAGTCCATGAGGTATACATCTTAAAAATTTAGATTAATAAAAGCTCCTTGTTGCTGAAACTTTAAGAAAAATATCCTCTTGCTAGAAGACTCTGAAAAAATAACAATAAATGGCTAGAGTATAATAAAAAAGGATACTTAGCAAACTGTGCCTGGTAAATACTAGCTTTTATGTATCAGTAACCTTTCAGAAGTTAAAAGTGTTTCTGAGTCCTCTGTTACCTGCTTGTTTCAGATAGAACAGCTCATAGAAAAAAATCCTTTTTTTTTTTTTTGCAAGTGTCAAGTTATAAAGTACTTCTCCCTTTAATAACTTTTTATGAGAGAGAAAGATAGTGGACAGAGAGAGAGACATCCCAGTCAGGTAGTGATGTTAACTATTTCATACTCAGGCGTCCTAATATTACCTGCAGTTGAACCCTCTGAGTGACCAACATAATACACATCCTTCTGTCCGGTTTTATTCATGATGAAGTACAGCTCAGCTGGGAGATCGTATATACCTATCTCATGGAAGCTATAAAGGAGAAACACAAAAAGCTGACAGAGGGGCATGTACTTTATCACAGCGTGAGTTACTGAACGTCAGTTTTCTTCATAACACCAAGCCGGACCCGTTCAAAGATGAGGATGCAGACTTTGTCTGGATTCTTTTCTGTGAGCTGGGGAAGGGGACAGAAGGACACAACTGTACTGACAGGCTGCCTGATGCCTTGGACTTTCTGCTGAGGACATGCCACTCCAGGATGTGGATTTGAGTCCTTTCACTAGCAGGGGTAACAAAATTCATTTCTCTGTCAGTTAATGTCAGGTGTGATAGATCAGATTTCTAGACTCAGCTGCGTATTGTCCTCTCCTGTCTGTACTTGGGAGAATGATGTCTAGCGGGAGACCATCAGGTTATAGATGCCTCCTCCCAGTTTTGGAAATGTTTTCCCCAAAAGAAACCAGCCCTGCATATGTACAAAGATGGTGGGTGACCTGTTTTCTTCCAGCTTTGCTTCTTTGTGTGCTGATTCCAGAAAGGCCTGTCCGGACCACCCAGCCAAGTCCTTCCTCTCACCTCCCTGACAAGCCCAGTGTGGTTGCATCCATAAAGAATTGGTCTGGTCCCCTTAGAAGTTGTATGTCCCACTTGAAGTCAGATTACATGAAAACCAGTTGCCTGAAGGGGAAAGGGTCTACCAATACTAATTGCCCAAACTTGCTAGTCCCCTGAAAGTTGCTGTCTTCAGACATTCTTTCTCCACAGAGTACCTGAACTGCCAAAACTCTTTCTGGCAGGGCTTAAGGGTCTTGTGTTTTGAAGACCAGGTGTTTCCTCTGCTGTTTCCCAACCAAACATCATAGCCGACATCTGCAAGGATGAAGCCTAGGCTGTTTCTGGGCAGGTTAGATATCCAGTAAGTGCAATCTGCAAAAGTACCATGGTGTAGCAAGACTGCTGGCTTTTTCCCTGCAACAGAAGAGCATTTTCTTATGTTATAGCAAGAAGTAATGTGTAGTTAAAATTGAGTTGCAGGGTATGATTTTACATGAGGTTTTTTAAACATTCCTTCTTCAAGAAACTGATAGATGCTGGCCATGGGTTTTGGGGTAAGATGCGTGGAGGATTTGGTTCCCTGCAAGCTGTCTTATTTCATGTCAGGACTAGCTAAAAAAGAACACATTCAAATGTCCAGTGCCAACATCCATTTTCACAGAGAAACCAACCTACAAATCCCTTGATTTCTAGACATAAAAAATTAAAGACAAAATAGCATATTAGGATGACAGGGAAGAGCAGGAAATGGAGCAGTACTGTCCAGCATTTATGACCTTTGAATTCCAGGAACAAATTGTCATTCTACTAAGAAAATTTGAAAAACTATTTCTTCCCAACCAATGACGTGATTTGTAACCAATAGATGGATACAGAAAAATCTATCACCTTCTTGACTTTAGGTTGACTGTCCTTCATGAGGCAGGGAATACCTATTTCAATGTCAACTCAGAGAGCTTTTGTCAACAAAGATATTACCAACAGTTGTACCAAATGTGGAAGACAAGAAGGGGAATTATGGAAGACAAGTCACAGAAGTTTGAAGTCTGAACACAGACATTGAAGGTGTGGTCTTTAGATAGATTCAGAATTCAGACCGCGCTCCTGACTAGGTGCTTTTTCTGAGATGGGAAGTTGCGGAACATGCCATTACATGTGCAAAGTTGAAAGGTGGGGGACCCACGTAGGAGTTGGATCTCAGACCTTCCTTATGTCCTATAACCATGTCACACCTGTATTTTGCATGTTCCTCCCACTGGGAATTCTGAAAACACCAAGTATGTATCCATCCTTCGTGGTAACTTCATACTCCTCACAGGGGTATCCGTGATATCTGATCATTTCACTCTGTGGGAAGCCAAAGGAAAGCTTGTTAACATGCACTTACAGTGTAGAGGTTGGTGGAAAAGGTGTCCAGAGGCTGCTTCTGTCCAAGGATGTGCAGCTAGCCAAAAACATGCCAGGAAGATGAACACAATTCCATGCTGCTGGCTTATTCCCTTTTGTCCTGTGTTACACTAGTGGGAAGGGACCCTACAGAGATTCCTGCAGGACAGCACAGCTCTCTGGCCATGTCTCTCTTGGGAATGAACAGATATATATGGTGAAACAGCCATGAAGGGGAGGCTTCAGGATGCCAACGATAGTGAGAGAAGCTGACCTGTCTTTGACTGATGTGGTTTGTGTACACTCTTTAATGCTGTATCTCTCAAATTGAAATTCCAAGAGCTGAGTTTGCTTGGGTAGAAGCACCTAATTATACTTGGAGCATTCCTGACATACACTGCTATTGTTTAGGTTTTGGCTGGGTAGTAATTCCTGTGGCAGTGGTACCTGAGCACTACTCAGGCTCATAAGAATGGTGAGATGACAAAGATCGCCTCTGCAGGAAATGAGAATGTTCCTTGGCTCTGGAGCTTGTTTGAATGTGCTGTCATGTATTAGGACTGCTCGAGGAGTAGATTTCCCTGTCCATACCAGTGCTTCCCACCACCTTTCCTGAATGCATTGGCTATGCTTGGTGTTTTGTGTGTTACAAAGCTGGAAAGCTGGATCCTTCTCACTAGACCCGTGTGTCTGAAAATAAAGTAGACAGGTCCATTGCTTGCTATGAAGTGTGGCGGCTGGGGAGAGGAACGTGAAAAGTCAGGTTTCACCATGTTCAGGTTCTGCCTCCTGAGGGGAGACTGCTTCAGTTCACACAGCAATTGCAAGTGAGATAGTTTGTCCTGTTGTGCAAGGCTGATACAGGTGGTACCTTTCTAGAGGCTAAACATGGAGCAGTATCAGTATTAGACTGTGCCAGAAGATGCGGTCTTTGGTCCAAATGAGTCCTTTCCTGCCAAAGTGCGGTTAGGTAAGCTGTGTAGGGTGGAGCTCCTGTTACAAACTCACAGTACCACCTGTTCTTATGCTCTTGCCAGGTCTGTGAGGAAAGCTTTGGTGAGTCAGAACAAGGGGTCCTGGATTACCCTGTGTTGTGAGAATCTACTGCTTTAAGAAGGGATTCAACTTCCCTTGCCACCATACTGAGGAACCAGGTTGTTAAAGAAGGGGAGGACTTTGCTTCTCTTGATAGTAGAAGCTAGCCTTTGCCTCCGCTGCAAAGCAGTCTCTCTCTGACAGCTCCGACTGTTTGGATAAGATGTCGACGTTTCTTGTACGTGGGTGCTCCCTATCAAAATGTTGGAAGGATCTTTGTCCTCTTGCCAGGATCCTACCCTCCCCTTCTTTGTGCACTAGTCTGAAACATCTGGGCGTGTTGAGAAAGGTGACTGTGCAAGCAGGTGTCACAGTTATAAGCCACATGTTCACGCATCTGTTGGGGCTCATTCTAAATGCAGGCAGAGAAAGCCTGTTGAGCTGGCTGTGCTGTGCTGTGTGTGCTCTGGCCACAGTCTAAAGCTGAGTCCTGCTGCTGGGGTTAAAATTCAGCAGCCTGGATCTCCAGCGTCCTTCATCGGGTTCTGGGGAGTTGCTTGGCCTCTGAGCCAAAGGTGGCAGCTGGCACACCCCGCTCCGGTGCTGTGTCTGTCCCGGTGCGATGTACAAGGGTCCCATCTGTCCCTGGCCCATCCCGACCTGGTCGCAGCAGTCCTGACCCTAACGCAGTGGCTTTGAAAGAGGCAGGTTGGGAAAATGGGCGACCAGGAGGGGACCCTTCTTGAAGCCTCCTCACATGGGCTGTTAGAGTTGGTACCGTGGTGGCAGTATTGTGAGAGACACTTTATAAAAAGAAAGGCAGAGAAAGTGCCACAACTTACAACGTTCATAAAGTCTTCAGGGTTGCGGTGCTTCATGTGCTGTGTTCCCTCTGAGCCGAGAGTGAAGGGTGCTGTGAACCCTGCTGAAAAGGCAGCTCCCTGGGAGCAGAGCAGCACGAGGAGGCACCACATCTCGGGGCTGCGTGAAAGAGCAGAGGCACGTGTGTTTGCTGTAGGAAGGGAGAGCTGGGGAATTCCACAGGGAGACCCAGGTGGGGAGTCTC
Organism: Cygnus atratus; assembly: GCF_013377495.2. NCBI lineage: Eukaryota > Metazoa > Chordata > Aves > Anseriformes > Anatidae > Cygnus > Cygnus atratus. The sequence goes on from NC_066368.1 coordinate 18,296,037, forward strand.
TTGGAGGTTGCCCCGGGTGTTCCCCAAGGGGCTGACAGAAACACATACCTGTGTGAGGAGGGACTGTCTGCAGTTAATGTCAGGTAACAAGGGTCATGAGTGAGTCAAGGGCTCCAGGAGGATGTGGAACAGGCCTGAGGGAATGTTCTTGTAGGATATTAGTGCTAGCTTGTGCCTTAAGTTTCTTCCTTTCTTTCTCACATATGGTCTTCCCTATTGTAAATATGTGTCTTGGCCACCTGGAGGTAAGAGTCCCTTTTCTTGTGTTTTGGAGGGTGCTGACTTATGGTCACTGGGCAGTGTTGCTGAATAGAAATTGCAGAGGGGCATCTCTCTCATTTGTACCCTGCTGGGCAGAAGTCAGCTCTTACATGCTCTTTTTGGCTGTAGCCACCTTTATAATCAGCACAGAGACACCAGACAGGTTGTAAAAACAGTGTACTATCTGGCATATTGCAGAGAAGACTTTTAAGAGTGGGACAGCCTGGGAGGGATAACCAAGAGATTCATTCTGTCTGAACTTTTTAATGAGGGAGTGAGTTCTCAGTTCTTTTAAAATTTTATTAAATATTTTGTCCCCTTCAGTCACTAGAACAATCAGATTAAATGAAAACTGGGAAATACCCTCAATTTTAATATTGGCATCCAAATTTACTCTAGTCTATTCACTTTACAGGCAAATGCTTCCATTCTTCTGTCAACAGAACAGAGAGAGATCCTCCCATCTGTGTGCGCTGGTAGCACAGTTTTATAGCAGACACTCTTCACTGCTTTCTACTGTTTTATTCTGTTCTATTAGAAGTAAATCATGCTCCTTTGTGTCTGTCTGCATGTGGAATGTAGTTTGGGAAGCAAACTCAAAAGTTCAACTGAAGTCATAGTTTTGCTACTAACAGATGAGGCAAGAGGGTAGCAAAATTGTTGCCCCTTTTCAGGTATACTTCTTTCTGTGTACTATATTGTCACCCATCTTAGTGCTTTAAGGCACTTCCAGATGAATGCTTTCTAAATCAGATAGAGCACACCAATTAACTCCAAAGCTTGGCACACGCTGTCTCATTAATTTCAGAGGTAAAGTCTTGACCGTAGAAACCTTGAACAACAATCTATTCTTTTTATCTTATGAAACAATGGTAAAGGGAAGCATTTAAATGACAAATTGAAATTGACAGAAATATTTAATTAAAAAAAAAAGTAATGAAAGAGACCACTTTAAAGGTACATTAAAAAGGCCATTCAAAACTTCTGTAAACTTTTGATATTTAATGAAAATAAGCTTTAAACCGTCTAGAAATTCATCAACATACTCTTGAGAGAGTCATAATATTTTTTTCACATTCAACTGTAAGTGGGACTGAAAGCCACTGGGACAACTAGAAGATATCTGAATCTCATGGTTAACTTATGAGGAAAGCTTAAATGCATTTGAGACTGAGTGCAAAATGGTCAGTTTATGCACACTCTTTCAATACTGACATTTTCACTCAACCACAATGATGGTCTTAGGAAAAAAAAAAAAACATAAGCAGAGAAAGATGAAACTGTAAGTTATTCCTTTTTTTGCTTTAGTTGATCAAATACTTCTTCCTCTGCTCAAGTTTGGAAAACATGCACTTAGACGCATAGCAACAGGCTTACAGATCAGAGAGGATGCAGGCTGTTTGCTCCTACAAGCAACTGCACGAAACCAAGACTGCACATCTTATGGAGACAGGCAATGGAGACAGAGACCATGAACACGTATGTACAAGCAACTTACCTCTGCTTTCACTGCCTTACTGTCTTCTGTCTTCTCTTTCACTGCCTTTCGCTGTCTTCTGCTGCAGTCCCTTGTCTGTCTCTGCTAGTAGACTGATTCACTGGCAGAAACTTATGCCAAAAAAAGGAAATCAAAATTCACTTAAGAGCAGCAATAGAGTGTTGTGTGTTGTCTGCATGTATAGGCGAGGACGTTTAAGTGCTGATTTGGCAGTACTTAAGGAGTGGAGATATGTTATGATAAATAGCACCTTTGCGTGACATACTGAAAGACCAAATTGCACCATGGAGCAGGAAAGGTTAAGAGGCACCTAATCTGTGGTTAGGATATTTAGCAAGGACCTGGGGGTTCATGTTCCCTGAGGCTGTGACAGGTCTTGCTTTGTACTACTGCCCGTCTTGGGCAGTGATCATGTTATTCTGGGATGAAGATGAGGATGAGTCCAGCTGTTTTCAATGCTTTCTACCTACAAATGTGGTCTCTGCTACTGTGGTTTGCACAGAAGCTGGCATGGTCCTTGGTTCCACACCTGCCACTTGTTTTCTGAACTGCACGTGCAGGTTTCTTGGGGACAATTCTTTTTTGTTAGGTAATTTTAGAATGAAAATAGAGATAATTTAAAAGGAATATACTTGGCATTACACATACATTCCTAAATCTGTTGGTCAGTGAATACCACAACACAGAAAGATCAGTTTGCTCTGAATTAGCCTGTTCCAGTACGGATTCTCAAGTTTTGAGTTAACCTTGAAAACATCATATAAACTTCTCCTCAGACAGCATACTAACAACATTTCTTGTTTCTTCCAAGCAATTTCCATGAACTCTGCGTAAACATTGCTGACCACTGAATTAATTATAGTCAGCGCAGGGGCTCAGTCCTCACTGAAATTGGCCTTGTGACCATGGCCAGAAGGACATGTTCTGTGTCCTTAGGCAGCTAGGCTACAAAGTAGAATCCTCCTGCATGAGCACCAGTCTCTTCAGCAAATTAACTCTTAAGTATCTTCAGAAGGACTTGTGGTTTATCATGGACAGATGAGCTTTTAGAAGAACACCACATGAAAGTGATGCCTGTGCGGCAGGTTCTCTGGAATGTGGGTGCTAATAATCTGCTGCCTCATGTGGGGAAACAGAGTGAAGCAAATCTTTGTTAGTAAACAGAACCTAGAGAAACTGCAGAAACAATTCTACTTTATGAAGCAGTGAGCAGTCTGTGGAATGGCCAAAGAAGTGATTGCTCAATGAAAAATTTTACAGCTTGGCAACTCTGACATCTCTGCTCAATGAGAGACAGAGATGACTGCTCTGCTAAAGTCTGAGCTAACACCATACTACATTTTCAGTTCAGGATGGAATAATCTACATCTTACCTAGTTCTACCGCATACCAACATATGGGGTGTACAAAGTTTATGTAATTTCTGATATTGTTAAATATTAGGAATCAGGTGAAGAGCAAAAGATAGGTGAACCCACATTCTGTCCCTTATTTTTAGTTTGGAAAAGAGGACAAGACATAGGAAAGAGACAATGAAAGTAATACATAAAAAAAGAGCATAGGAAACACAAAGCCTAAAAGATATACAGAAATTTCCTAGGACATGTGATGCTGTCTTTACCCAGAGAAACCACTCAGCTGAGATAGTTTTTATTCAGTTTTGAAAACACTGGAGCAACACTTTGAGGTTCAAGTAGTCTGGCCTGCAGCTGAACATAGCATGAAGTACCTAAATATGTCTTAACCCCCAATATCTGTCAAATCTTTAGTTATTCTGTGCCTCTAAACACATCTATGATGGTCTGCAGGCTTGGGGAGGGAGGACAAGGGGAATACCTGTGTTCCTTTCTTCCTTGCAAAGAGCTGCTAGAAACACGAAGCAAACAGGACTTTCATTTCCTTTTCCATGGTGTGCCATCGTATTGAGGACCTCTGATAAGACCAGCAGTCACAGTGCAAACAGGAGACAGAGCCCTAGGTGAGGTCTGGCAGAGAGCAAACTGCAGGGTTGCGGTGGAGCAGCTCTGCTTTGAAGGGATGATGCCAAGAGCTCTTCTGAGGAGCAAGGCAGTGATGCCCTGCCAGTGATGGGGCAACCAGCAGATATTGCTGGCTGGTACTGGGGGCTGTTCCCTGCAGTGTGATGTGGACTGACAGAACCTGAGGATTCATACTATAGGATTGAAGGTAGGTTTTGGGAGCAGCAGCTTAAATTCTTGACAGAGCTGGTAAGAGCGGTACATACCATGTTGATGTTTTTCATGTTAAGCCACCAGACCGAAGAATACATTTCTACAAAGTCTGGCAAAAGCATGGTGGCTGTTAGGGAGGATTCTTAGTTTTCTCAGGCATTCATTCTGAGAATCACAGAATTGTAGGGGTTGGAAGGGACCTTGAAAGATCATCGGGTCCAACCCCCCTGCCAAAGCAGATTCCCTAGAAAGATCAAGCAAATACTATAAAATACGAAGGTAGAGTTCATTTAAGGAAATGGTTAGTATGTGTTCTTCCCTTCATCTTTGAACCCTATTCCTCTTCCCAAGTACTCTCATGGTTCTCATAAATTTTCTTCCTACATTTGCCAGATAATTACCTGTTGTTTGAGTAGGCATGTATGGGAAAGAAACTAGTTGTTTATCACATGCATCGCTCTGCTGAGGCATCGCCCAGTCAATATCCTACTTGGCTAATTTAGATGAAGAGATACCATATGGGATAACACTGATGCTGCAAATATTTGTGCATCTGCAGGTTTGTGCAGATGTAAAGCTCCACTCATTTTTAGGGGCTGTTGTGTTTCACATTGTGCAATTCTGCCAAAGAACTGGTTGTGGAGGTCAGTAGCTCAGGCAGGCCAGGATCAGCCTTTATGAGTTATGAATCTTAAGAGTGATGCAAAAGGGGAAGATAGAAATTCAGCAGCCCTGGCTCCTGTATTCTGTCCTCAGAATGCAGTTGTGAAGTGTGCACATATCTGTGTCCTGTTTTGTAGCACCTGCTGTTGTTGGGGACGTTTTCAAATGGACTGTACTCTGCAGGTATAGTCAATCAACAGTTTCAGCCCTGGGACAGAACTTTCTTAAAACTAGACAAAGTCTGAAGAAATGGATTTTCTGGAACTGATCATCTCAGTCCTCATATCAGTCTCACCACTTTTAGGTCCAGCACATGTTTAAAACCAAGTGTGCAGTAAATAAATTCCAAACCAAAAGTCATCCTTTTCCTCAAGTAAGGAGGTGTGAGAACATGTGAGAGGCAATAGCCATGTTTCTTAATATGACCAAAAGAGATATGAAATAAGTGCGGAGACAGGTGTTTGGTACAAGAAGATAGCAGAAAGGGCTTATGATGGAGCCTAAGGCTCTTCATTTACTGTATGTCCAGATAACAACATTTTTGCTTTTTCACTTTCTCTGTTTGCTTTCTCCCCATTTGCTTATGGTAATTTCCAACAGTCTTTGGGGGTTCAAGGCATGCATTTGGAAACCGGGAAGGAGATAGAACAGATCAGTTGTGCACTGGGCACGTTCAAGTGGGCAGCTGAGCTGCTGGAGCCACTGGCTTAGCCACAGGATGGACTGTAACAGAGGTACCCCAGTAGCAACCATATGAGCATTGGGACGTAAGGGGAGGGCTAGGAAGTCACCAGACACCTTGAGTCACCCCATAGAAACCCATCACATCTCAGCTGTAGACACACATGTGCAAGCATCACAAGATTCAGTAGTTCCCACTTTTAAACTATTTTTGTTCCATCTCAGAAAACAAATGTGGTCTTCAGCAAGAGGGGAGGATAGACCACATAGACAGTCTGAGGCTCCCTGGGGGTCACAGTTAAGCAGCGTGTCAGGGGACAGATACTCAGCTCACCCTGTCAGCCTGGGCATGGTGAGGCCATCTCCTTTCCTTCCTTCCACTGTGCCTGTGGCTGTTCTGGCTGCTCAGCATCCCAGTCTGGAGGTACCACTCCTGGTGCTGGTGGGACTGTTGAGTTAATCCCAGCCTGACGCAGAGGAGCACGGGCCCCCGGCAGTGCTACAGGGCTGCAGGCTGGGTAGGTGACCGTCTTGTGAGGGGAGGTGTAAAGGGTGGATATTTTTCTTTTCCAGTCACTGGCTGTTACAGAATTGTGTTCCCGAGGAGTACAAGTTTTTTAAAGCTGTTCTGCACACACAACGGCAGGAGGGAACGTATTTCTTTCCTGAGAGTAGTGTAAATCATGCCACTTAGAGCAATGTCATCTATAGTGCTTGGGAATTATGAGACGAGCAATCTTTTTTGCCTATTTTGAAGGTGCTGTTCTGAAGAGTTAATGATATTTCCTGAAAAAAAAGTTTCTCTTATCCTTTCTTAGGTGAAAGCCCTTCTGATAAATTCCTAGTTCGATTCTGGCTCACAGAAAACTTTTCAAGTATTGTAAATTCTTTCTGGAAGTGCACAGACTAAATAGCTCCCAGTTCACCCATCCACTCAGTCTTGGCATCTTTTGCAGAAAAACAACTTACTCAACAACAACAACAAAAAGATTAAAACAGGATTCGAATCTTCATTTATAATCACATTAAAGAACACCAAGGATGTATATCTAGCAGAATTGAACCTGTGACTACATGAATTTCCATAACTCATATCTCATCTTGGTTGGGCTGCTTATCTCTGTTCCAGGTAAAACTCTGACCGCAATAGCACTTCAGTAATTTACAAGAGGGCCAGAGATGTGACACTGGATTAAATGGTAATTTACACTGTCTGGGGAAAGGTGATGCCTGAAGCTATCTCTGTGTTATTTGAAGAATGGTTTGTTAGTTTTTTCTTAAAAAAATCTTTTCCTTTTGTTGTGGGTTATCTTCGGTAGACAGCAAAGCCCCACACAGCCACTTGCTCATTCTCCATGGTGGGACTGGGGAGAGGATCAGAAGAGTAAAAGTTCGGAAGCTCATTAAAAAAAAAAAAAAAAAAAAAAGGGAAAAATAAGGAGTTCATTCACTGCTTCCCACTGGCAGGCAGATGTTTAACCATTTCCAGTAAAGCAGAACTCCATCACATGTAATGTTTACTTGGGAAGCCAAAAGCTGTAACTCCAAAAGTCCCCCAACACTCCTTCTTTTTCCTAGCTGTTATTGCTGGATGTGATGTTGTATGGCATGGAATATCCTTTTGGTCACTTGGGGTCAGTTGTCCTGGCTGTATCCCCTCCGAGCTTCTTGTGCATCCCCAGACTGCTTGCTGGTAGGGCAGCATGACAAACAGAAAATGCTGTGAGGCTGTGTAAGCACTGCCCAGCAGTAGCTCAAACATCAGTGTGTTGGCAACACCATTTTCATCACAAATGCAAATCTCAGCACCGTAAAACTACTATGAAGAAAGTGAACTTTATCTCAGCCAAAACCACCTTACTACCATGAGTTTGTATATTGGTGTTAGGAGACAATTAAGTAATTTACTAAGGTTGTTCCCAATATGAAACAGCTGAGTGATTTAAGCCTTCTTTAAATGAGATGTAGTTTATAAATTCCAACAACCTTGCCAGCTGATGTTGGAAAATGCCCATTCCTTAGGATCTGGACATGACAAAATACTGACAAGGAATACCTTTTACTTCTGAGGTGTTACTCCTCTGATCAATTCATTGGGAGGATACTAGTGAGGTTTGTCGCAGTTAGGTGTACTGTGTGTTTCTGTTCCAATCCAACCTAATTTTCTTCCGGTAAGCAGCCATTGAAATGGTTAGAACTGGTGCCAGCAAACTGCCACTAGTCAGTGGAGATATCCAACTTTAACCAGGGAAGGATAGAGCAAGTATAAGTAGTTTTATACGTCTGCCCACCAAACTGGAGAATAAATATGAAAATTGTGCAGTAATAAAAGTTTTCAAATGTAAGGCAGATGGCTTGGACTTAAGATGGGCAGTTGCACGCCTTTGTTTTAGAACTTTGAAATAGAGAACATGTAGTGGGTTCCAAGTATAAAGGGAAAAGAGATTTTGGAGTGTCTTAAACACTTAAAATATACATATCCTACTCAGGCTGAGCGTAATACAGAAATGTTCATCATCTTATCCTTAGAACCGTAAACACTCAGGCAGAATGGAGGCATTGAGAATAAGTCTCTTCCTAAGGAAGCTCTACTGCATTTAATGTGTAAAATTAGCAGCCTAAACATGAGTCATGTTCATTGTTTGGGCTGGGCTAGGAAGAAATGAGTGAGCAGATGGTGATGAAATGGGCTGGTGTGTTTAATAAGTGACTGAAGTTAATTACACCTGGAACTCTCATCAAAGGTGTGGGATCTTTCCTGGTAGATGTCTGACGTGTTCTTGCAGAGGGTTTGAGACACATGTAAGTGGGAAGTCGGTCGACTGGCAAACTAGCTACTGTCAGTTACTTGTTTCCAAGTTTAGTTTTCTTACCTTTTCTTTTTTCCCCTCCTTTTCTTCACTAGTGAAATTTTCTTCTCTTTTTCTTTCCCCACCCCCCCAGTCTGTTTTGCTGCCTTCCTTTTTAGGCAACCAGAGGCTGTTATTGCAGAAATAACAAAGGAAAATGCTTCTCTCTGTTGTAACTTGTTCTGTCAGTCTCCCGTAAGCTGCTGTTCTCACGTTTACCTCACTGGGTTGGGTTTCTGAAGACAATTGTTTCATGCTACTACGCAGAAAGCACTTAAAGGAAATGTAGCTTAAGAAAGCGAGATAGCTATGTTTTAAGTTAAATATTAACCAGATTCAAACGAGCTCAAGAGCATTTCAAGTGAGGTTAACTTGTTGGGCTGGTGAACAAGAAAGAACTCGAGCAGTGAAGAATAGGCATGGGAATACTCTATTCAGAGGTATGTGACCATTTTCTGCACAGTAACTGAAGCTATTGAAGCTGTGGATATACAGTAGTTCGGTGTTGTTTTTTTTTTTTCCTTTCACGTCCTCACATACACAGGCTTAAAACCATGGAAGTTCTTTTCCTTTGGAAATGCTGTGCTTTGGCTATTACAAATTGCAGAAATACTGTTTGTAGGAGCAAAGAAAGTACAGTAACCAGTGTAACTGTTGTGACTTCACAGAGAAAGTATGCGTTTGTTCAACATTTTTTTGCTGTTCTATGTTAATATCAGAGAGATTCTGAGCACTGTGTAATTAAGGACTGCAAGCAGACTCCTCGGCTTATGATGAATACAAATAATAAAGGTAGTACCTAAGGAAACCTCCTGCCCCAGGACTGCTTTAGGAATGTGATTAAAAAATAAATAAATAAAATTAGCTCTTATCTTTATGGGTTTATCCTCAGACTATCGTCCATTTAGCACAACTCTGAATTTCAGCATAGGTGCTACCTAGACTTACTAGTTGTTTTATAACCTTTCCATTTGTACACTTGGAAACAAACAGGTTTCAGTTCTTTTTGGTTGTGAATACAGTGAGTTGTACTGCTTTTTCTTTTTCTGGAGATAACATCACATAGCTGTTCCTTTAAAAGGTTACATTTTGATGCTGAAAGCCACCCTTTTATTTTTAAAAGGCTATTCAATGAAATTAAACATCTTCTCCTCTTTCAGTATTATAGAAAGCTTGAATCTGTGCATTGATATCCTGATAGGCTGAGTAGATTGAGTCTTATTCTGAAAGTATTTGTTTCCTCTTTCCAGTTCTACTACTCTGAGATAGTATTGTACAAGAAACCAGTCATCTAGCTGAATTAAAGTGGTGTTTAGAGAATGTTCAAATGCTGTCTCTATCTTCCATGCTTATTAATTAATAATTTCATATGGTTTGGTATCCTTCCTTTAATTTTTTTTGAGTGAGAAGTAATTTGCTTGGTAAAATAGGGTTCATTTACACCTGATAAAAATCTACACAAGTGCAAATAAGAAAGTCCAGGTTTTATTTGCTGAGAAGTATGGAAGGGATGATAGTACATTCCTCAACATCCCGAATGTGATTTAGACTTTCCTGTTTAGTTTGTAGCATGCCTTTGCATGAATTTTAGCACACAGGAAGACTGTGGATTGATTCAGAATATCTGGATGTTATGAAGTGACTCCATTTTTGTCTGAACAGCTGGTGTCTGATGTAACTTTGGCAATCCCTTGCAGTTCTTGAAGGAGAAGGCAATTATCACCTGAAATTGTTGTCCCAGTTGCAAGACCAGCTTTACCTTTAGCTTCTTCTCTAGTGGCTGAATGCTTTGTCCTTAGTGCTTTGCCTCACACTTTTATCTCATGTTTGGTAGAATTTGCTGAATATCTGGTGGCTTACCACTACCTCAGCAAATCTAAGCAGAGGAAAATACAAGAAGCTCCGAAAACAAGCCGGGAAATTCAGATGTAGCAATTCATCTGAATCTGAGCAAACTACCAGGTCCTGATTTCAGACATATGGCCCATAATTGATTCTATAAATAAACAATTCCATAGAGGCATTGTCCTTCTATCTGACATTTTTACTTGCACCCCTTATCTGGTGATCTTGTACTGAGTGATTTTAGACATCCTTGTCTGTCCTATGACTACTTCTCACCTTTCCTGTAGCCTCAGATACTGAACAATGAAATCCTCTTCTTAAGGGCTCATAAAATGTGTTTGTGTAACGAGATATTCTGATCTAGCTATAGAGCTTTTGCTTAAAAGTCCATATTCAGCTTTTCTTTGAACACCTGACTTGGGTGACCATCAGTCATTGCCATGTGTAATCCTCAACACCAGATTTCATAATAACCACACAGGTAGGCTCTTGCACAGCATTGTGTCTGGGGCTGGTTCTTCCTGCAGAGCACGGGAAGGCTCTCTGGAGATGTCGATGTCCTTGAGTGCCCCTTGGTGGCTGCTCCCAAGCCGAGTGAGCTTGCTCTCAGCCTTGTATCCTCACAGCCAGGTTTTGAAGAGCTGCCAGGTCCCCCTTCTTTCATCTCCCACACAGCACGGTCCCCAGTGCCTGCCCTTTGCTTTCTTCAGTCGGGCAGAGCCGTGTGCTCTGTCCATGGAGGGTCTGAGGTATAGAATCATAGAATATCCCGAGTTGGAAGGGACCCATAAGGATCATCAAGTCCAACTCCTGGCACCGCACAGGTCTGCCCAAAAGTTTAGACCATGTGACTAAGCGCACAGTCCAATCTCTTCTTAAATTCAGACAGGCTTGGTGCAGTGACTACTTCACTGGGGAGCCTGTTCCAGTGTGCAACCACCCTTTCGGTGAAGAACCTCTTCCTGATGTCTAGTCTAAACTTCCCCTGCCTCGGCTTCACACCGTTCCCACGGGTCCTGTCACTGGTGATAATGGAGAATAGGTCACCTGCCTCTCCACTCCCCCTTGCGAGGAAGCTGTAGACTGCGATGAGGTCCCCCCTCAGCCTCCTCTTCTCCAGGCTGAACAGGCCCAGTGACCTCAGCCGCTCCTAGTGTGTCTTCCCCTCTAGGCCTTTGTAGTTCCTGGTTAGCCCCAGTTCTGCAGCAGGGAAAGGGCACCACTGGTGAGGGTGGGATGAGTTTGGTGTTGGGATTCTGTGTTCTCCATCCCTTCTATCGTATGTTTTGTGCAGCATCGCGCTGCTAGGTTCTGGTGTGCAGCTTGTGTCAGTGTAGGTGGTGCTGCAGGAGGGTGAGAGCAGAGGCGAGGGGCTTTGCTGCAAGACCGTTGAATGAGGTGCTCGCTTCATCTTTACCTAAGCTCAAATTCTTGGTCCTGCTCCCTGCCTTTCAGACCTGGAGCTCTTGTTTGTACTGGGTGTAAAGCCCTGTCTCCTCTGCTACACCGAGGAGCAGGGCTAGGCCTCTGCTGAGATCTGGGGTACTCAGGTCACTGGGAGCTGACAAGTAACGTGGTGTAGGTGAGAGCTGTGGACTGCAAACTTCTCCAGAAACTGTGAGCTCAGTTCCCACTGATATTTTCCTCAGTTCTTTTCTTTTTTTTTTCTTTTCTTTTTCTTCTCTCTCTCTGGGAGCACTGGCCTTAGTATCTCGTGTGCCTAAGGAGAGGCCATAGACTTATATCTGTCCTCCAGCTGGCAGTGCATCTATAACAAGGGAAACTGTGGGGATTCTCCTGGCTGTTATACCCTTCCGGGCAAGGGCAACAGCTATTTGAGACTTCTGCTGCCATAGTCCTGCACTTCTCCACAGCTGAGTCAGTCTCAGTCTGAGTTGTGAATCTTGGGTTCTTCTGATACTGCCTCCCAGTTGCTCTGAGTATGTATCTTGTAAGTTTCTTTCCCTCTTGTGCATGATGGATGGCTAACAGTAACAGAGTAACCATAACATGAATCAGAAGCTGGTTGTTTAGCTGCATCACTACTGAGACAGGCTTCTAACACTGTGGAAATCTGGGTGAGGGCTTCCTGACTTATAGTCTCCTTGCTTTTCTGTAGACAAGAAATGAAATGTGTTTTCTAGGGTTTCACATGGCATCTATTGTCTGTACATAACATTGTCAGAACTCTGTAGTTGCCTCAGTGCTCTTTGTTTGTTTAGACTGTGATAAAGGATAAGAAATAATTAAAAAGATTATTAATAAATTAATAATCATTAATAAATGATAAATAATAAATACATAAATAAAATGATAAAGGATATGAAAGAAAAACTGCAGGTAATATTTAAAGAAAAGACCTGTCTGAAAATATAAATAAGGTGAATGTTTTTAATGTGAGAAAAATTAAGCTAACAATTGGAGAGGGTGGGGAAGTGGCTCAGTGTTCAGGGCTAGATCTTGTAGCATATTTAGACTGTGATAAAGGGAAGATGAGAAGGAAAAACTGCTGGTGATATTTAGAAATGCCCTGTCTTGGAAAATGATGAAGAACCTCGGTACAGAGGAAGAAAGAAAAGAAAGAAAACTCTTTTCTATTTGAATGGAGAACTTCAGATGTTACCAGTCTGCCAGACTTCCCACTGTTAGGCTGTGTTAGGCTACAAGAAACTCATAGCACTCCTGTTATTCTCAGCTTCAGTTGCTGTGTGTCATCTCTTACCACCATCTTCTGGAAGTCGCCTAGAATTACAACCTCTGTCAGAAGTGCTTGGCAGTTTTGTATGATGTGCAAGTAGAAAGCCAGGATGGACAGTACAAATGTCTTGTGAATCATGTTGGTTGATGAATGTTATCTTTTCAGCCCATTTGCCAGGCAGCATATAATAATGATTTCAATGAAGTTCAGCTCCTTTTGGATAAAAACAGCAATTATGTGAATATCCAGGACAGCTTCGGTGGAGATACCCCTTTAATTTGTGCATGCAAACAGGGAAACAACAGAATAGTTAGCTATCTTCTAAAACGAAATGCTGATGTCAACCTCAGAAACAAGGTAAGTGGCCACAGACTCACCCTTTGCACTGACTGCTCTTTAAGACTCTTGGAGTACATGTGTGGGAACATTGGCAGTTCTTCCAAACCTTACTTTTGTTTCCAGCTGAGGCATGTCTAACCCCCAAATTGTAATTCAATAAACCTTTATGTTTCTTTTTATCTCCTCATTTATTTTCCTGACTTGCCAATGTACACAGGATACAATAAACATTGCCAACCTAAAATTCTTTCTATGTTCGTGTTGCCAGTTTAGGTAATACTGCATGGCATCCCCAGTTCCCAATATATTCTGCCTGCAGCAATTTGCATTTGTCCTGCACTCCAGCTTATTTCTGTTCCTTCTGTTCCTCTGTCTTTTTATTCACCCTAGTAAAAAGGAAGGTCTGAAGGACAGCCTGTCCATCTTTCTTACAGCATGTCCATTTTGGGCCATGATGTAACACCATAACCTAGTTTGTCAGACTCCAGTTTGAGGAACTGTAGGGTGTTTAACATGAGTGTTCTTTAACACCCAAGTCAACAGCTCTGCCCTTTACTAGCTTTGGTACATGCAATATTCAAAGATTTTGAAACTCTATTCTCACTGAGAGTCTGCTGGGGGTCTTGCTACTTCCTCTGTATCTCTATGTGACATAAGCTCTTATAAGTCAGAATAGTAATAATTCAGTAACCAAACCTCTGTAAAAATGAGCTGTGGGGACTCTTCCTGATGATTTAACCTGCTAGGTAGGGGTAGAGATTTACACTCTTCTGTCTTTCCCTCTGCAGCCGAGTTTGCAGACGTACTTTTGGAATCCTTTGGATCCCACATCCTTCTTTCATGTGGAGCCCAGTTTTCATGTGTCTTTATGAGTTAAATGTGCTACCACTTGAAGGAAGCAAAATGCATGTGCCAGTTTCTGCTTGAAAATCAGAGAACTATTTATAGTAGATAACCTGGGGGGGTGTGGGGGGGTGGGGGTGTAAGATTGTGAAATATAAAAGGATCTAGTATTGTCAGTATTAAACAAATATAATCAGATCAGTGAATCTGATACTGATCAGAGTTATTTTGTATTTAGAAGGACCGCACTTGTCTGCATTATGCTGTAAGAAAACGGTTTACCTTCCTTGACTATGTGCTCATCATAATCCTCATGCCAGTTTTGCTTATTGGATATCTTCTCATGGTGAGTCTGGAGGAAAGCAGAAAAGCCTCTATGTCTTTACATTTCCCCTTATAACCTTTCTTATTGCGATATTTTAGGCTAGGAATGCTTACAGAATGCTCTTTTTGAAGCAAGGACTGATGGAGAGCAATGGAAGAAGCAGTGTTTTTGCTACAAGCATAGTTGTTGAACAGGCAGAATTGTATCACTGCATCAGTTTGGCGTTTGCAGAAGCCAGACATTTATTTATTTATTTATTTATTAGGAAAAATGGTATCACTTAATAGTGTATGCAGATGAACTGTCTCACTGTGTTATTCTTTTCCTTGCACCAAACAGATCTCAAAAACTAAGCAGAATGAAAACCTGATCAAGATGTTGCTTAGGGCTGGAGCTGATGTTAATGCTACAGACTTTGTAAGTGGGTTTATACAAATGTAAATATGGCTCATATGCATACAATGTTACTAAAAGCAAACTTCAGATTCTTCTGGCTATAAAATACTGCTTTCAGAGTAGGACCAGGGACTGAACTGATTTTGATGTAAAAGGAAGATTCAATGTTTCACATTGACACTTTGGCAGGAGTTTTGTAATGTACACAACTAATTCTCCGCTAACAGCTCAGTGCAGCTTTCTGATCAAGCTTATTATTTTCTTAGCTTTAAAGCCAGAACGACAGTTGTTACAAACACAGCATCTAAAAACCAATGTGATATTGTTAGATGTGCACTTTTACTTTAGACTATTATAATTGACTTTTAGCTTCTTGACTGCTGTGATATGTACCCCTGGAGGGAATGATTTTCTGTGTTTTTTTAACTTTGTCAGTCCCTTTCTGACCAAAGTCTCTTAGAAGAGAATCCAGGCCAGCTGGGTTAAAATACTGATGTATTAAATACCGGATCCTATAAAGATTCTAGTAATATAAGGGTCTGAGTTTATCACTATTTATGAGTTCTTAGACTGGAGTAGATTTATGGGCAAAGGTCATGCCCCAGTGCTAGACCCTGTCTTTTCTTGGTCTTCAGAGTGCATTGATCTACCATGTGTAATGTCTGTGTTGACTAGTCTACTTGGGTATGGCAAAGAGCTCCTCTCCTCTAAGATAGAAAAGGAGAAACCACAATTTCACCAGCAACCAAATTGTAAAACACTTAAGCAATACTGTTTGCTCAAACTTAAGACATAGTTGTTGAGCTAAAGATTATGGAATCCTTTGAAATAAGTAAAGAACTATTGGCTTCCTGATAAAAGGTATCAGACTTGTTTTAGCAGCTACATCAGGGGAGAGGAATGATTTTTTTATTTTCCTGTTGCTCTTATGAGAACGTATTTTACTGTGTTGTGCATTGGGAAATAAGATGTTTTTTATGCATCTAGTTGTTAGGGGAAAAATGATAAGGCATAGAGTAAAATTGATAGTAGCACTTAACAAAGTTCTGCTAAAGAAGTGATAAAACTAAAATTCTTCTGCTACTGTTTCCCTTCAGTCTGGTAGCACAGCCCTTCACTATGCTTGTGAAATGAAAAACCAGGCGGTCATTCCTCTGCTGCTTGAAGCTAATGCAGATGCTTCTGTAAAGAATCAGGTAAGACAGTGGAGTTAATAACTGTATTTCCTTATCAAGGGGGTGAATAATTACATTGTAGGCCTTGGTTGGCATACAGCAGTTAAAAAAACAAAATCAAAACAAAAAATGACAACAAAAGGTGCACAGCTTCTTGGCATCAGACTTGTTTGCTGTGGGGGTATAATACAATATTTGCCCCTTTGCCTTCATTGGCAAGAGCAACTTTAAAGTCCACATTCTTCACTGTCAGATTTCTTCTATTCAAAACTGCCTAGATGTTCACTGGATTGGCAGATCTCTTAGCTGTCTTTATAATACCTCTGCTTAACTCGTAGCTGTGCTACATTTGTTCCTAAGATGCAGGCTGCAGGGAAGTGTTAAGAGCCCTCCTAGATGCTTTGTTGAGCACCGTTCTTCTGAAAGGGGCTAAGTCAAGCTGCTGCTGCTCTCAAAGAAGCTCAAATGTTGTCCCAAGAGATATTGACCTGGGAGTACCTGTACTGCTCAGCTGAGACGAGCGAACTTTTGTCCATATAGATCTTGAAATCAGCTCTGCAGTGTCTTTGGACATTAGCCCCAGGAAACAGTGGATTGGCTATCACTACCTAAGCGGGGGCAAAGACTCTGTCCCTGACTTTAGCAAGAGTAGTATTAGACCTGGTATGTTCGTATTTATCATATTACAATGTATTTCATCTATTTCTTTCAGGATGGGGAGACTCCTTTAGATATTGCAAGAAGATTACAGTTCAGCAACATTGAAAGCATGCTAAGGAAAACTTCCTAGTGCTGGATGGGATGCTATCAAGGACTCTTGAACGTGCAGAAAATTACCCCATCTGGCAATCCACCTCTCACAACTGCAGGAGTCCTGCAGAGGACTGCGGTCTGGTACTTGATAGAGTTTCGGTCCAAATCGACCTGTTCTTTGCAGCAGACTTTGACTGTTTTTTATGAGACTTGTCAGTACCCTCAAGGCTGTGTGGGTTGGAAGGAGTTCATTTGCTTCTACTAAGCTGTGAATGATTACAATAGTGGTCAAAATATTGCCCTTCCCTTCTGCTCCCCCAGTTTTACTGCTTGACTTGCACAGACAAGCAAGTCAATGGTAAGACTTCTGTAAACCTAAACATTGCACATGATGATTGGCAGCTGATGGAGTAATAAAATATCCTTTAGTGTGTGTTACTGGTTCTTTAGGGGATATGCTTGACAACTGAACAGTATACCACAGCAGCTTATACAAGGTCTGGCACCCTTCCTCTTAGTATTTCTCTTCAAACAATGGAAATGACTTGTCAAACAGATCTCTCTATTCTACTTCCTTCCATCTCTGCTACAAGTTTCACACACCTTAATTCTCACTATGTTGCTGTGAGGGAAGGTTTATCTTCTCTTTTCTCAGATAAGAAACAGCAAGAAGAGATTAAGTTGTTGAGGCCCACAAACATAGCCAGTTCCCAGGTTGCTTTAATGCATTAATAAATAACAATGAAAATATGTTAGTCTCAGAAGAGAAGCAAGTGTCTAGACTGACTACCTTTCCAATATAAACAGTTTACTAATAGAAAATAAATCAATAAGTGAAATGCTAATGATGGGAGCAAGATGTGTCATTCCCAGGGGACTAGACAGGGCAGTATGCTTTTAAAAGTGGTACATACAGCAGAGGATGCACATACCAAAACAATAATAATAAATTAATGTTTCTTCTCCTGCATACATGAAGGCAGTAGAAAACCAGCAGTCGTAAGCAATTTGTTAATGTGTCCTGGCACTTTGCGATTTAATAATGCACTAGTAAAGGGGAATCTCTCCTTTCAAACACTGCTGTATCTTGCTTCCTTGGTCTAATGGATTTTTGTTTTTATTGGCAGTTTTGACCATTTTCTGTAAGCTGTCATAAGTTTAGGAGATAGGTGCCATGATCAACACTGCTAATGGTCTCTAGACTAGGTGTGTAGGCAAGTTAGCATGTGTTTTCTGTGTTGCAGAAAGCAAATGTATTTTTTAGTGTACTTGTCCTATTGGATACTGACTCCAGCTGCAGAGGGTCTTGTTTGAGCAATATGGGCTCAAGGCCCCACACAGAAACACCTGGGAAATAAACTACCCTGTCTGAGCCTATAGCTATATATAATGGATATAATAATATAATAATATAATGGATATAATAATATAATAATAATATATATATATAATAATAATATATATATATAATGAATATAATGGCTATACCATTTTGGGTATAGCCTGGGGGCAGTATCTACCAGATCACCTTGTAGGTCAGTAGATGTGAGGCACTTGTTTGGATAGCATGGATTTAGTATGGATTTAGCTGCTATCTCTTTGGGCTGGAAGGGAAAACTGTCGACTGTTTTCCTATACCAAAGAAATTTTGTGAACAAAGAATGATCAAGACATAGGATTATGCAAAAGTCAAAGCCGAAAGCCCAGAGTGCTTTCAGCAACTCAGTTGATAGTGTCAAGAATACTATATGGGGTGGAAGCTGTATTGCTTGGAGTGCAGTTTGCCTGATGCATCTGCATCTCTTCATTCCTCAACTGCCACCTGTGGTCTTTGTTCTTGGGGTGTTTAGAGTGTATGAACAAACTCTTGGGTGATGTGTGGGCACTGAGGGCAGGAGAAAACTTGGATGAGTCCAAAAAGAAAAGGCTGACACAATTTTTCTGAGGTTGCTTTCCTTGATATTTGGAAGTCATTGATTGTCTGCTCAGATTCTTATGACTGAAAATAATCTTGTTGGTCACGACAACATTGGTAAACATGAAGAGGGAAAAAGAGGAAAAAAAAAAAGGCCAAGCTCTCTGTCAAGTGGATAAATGATTTAATTTAAACAAAGGTGAGTTGTCCTTTGACAGACAGATGAGCAAATCCCATTTTTGTGTCTTCATGGGATAATGGGGCTGTGGGGTACATAAGACACACAAGACAACAACAGTGTTTAGTCTTAGGAAAATCAGTCTTGTACAAATAAAAGCTGTCCAAATTAAGTGCTCCCTGAAGAGTATGCCCAAATATATGTTTTCAGTTTTCATTCCCATACACATTAACCTTCTTAGGAAGACGCTGGTAACAACGACATCATGTAAAACCTCAAACTTTGTGGAAAGCAAGGAACAAACAAATACATGTGAACACCTATAGTGGTATTCATTATGCATGTCTGTGTGTTTCTCTCTTCCCCAGGCATCACCCTTATTGCCAAATAAAATTTTTGGAGGTTTATACTAAATGGATCAACACTCTACATGTGGTTTCAAAGATACTTTATCATTAGTTCAATGATTTTCCGATACATTCTCGCAGTCGCATCAAGGCCCCAGATGAAATCAAGATGTCCCCACTCAGGAAAGTGCTTATGGTAACAGAGATTAGTAATCTGAGAAAGTAGCTTTGCAATGTCTTTTGGACCTGCAAATTTGTCTTGTCCACCACTCCAAACAGCAATGGGTGTGCTTATCCTCTCTATGTTGTATGCAGGAGGAGTAGGCTGCAAGAAAGGGAGAAGACCTGAGTGCATGCTGTTATATCAGAAGCTGTATTTAGAGAAAGGATACTGTGCAGACATCTCTGTTTCCCTTCTGCACTCGCTACAGGAAAACTGCAAGGATCAAGCTGCCCCTCCGTTATGTTTATTTCCCTAGCCCCGGTCCCTACCTACCCTGGAAGGGAATGATCCATCCTATTCATAGACCTTTCTGAAATGCATGGCTACAGGTTGTCCTGGAGTTTGACACCTGCTCATGCTCTTCAGAGGTGGGCATGTGGGAGTTTATCGGGAACGACTGCGGAGCTTATTCATGTGCATACTTAGCATGGGTACTTCTTTAATTTTTGCTGCGGCAACAGTTGGTCTTAGTTGTTATGTTTGTGACTTATTGTGACTTGTGACTTAACCATATTGCCTTACCTGTTTGTATTTCTTCATGTTTTCCTTCGAGCCATAGTCATAAGCCTGGAATTGGCCTGCTTGTGCTATCTGTGAATATTTTAACAAGGACAGATAAAAGGAAAGTGTTAGTGATAAGAGACAGAGCAGAGTGCAGGAGGTATTTTCCTCCCTGTGATTGACCCAAGGCTCAGACAGTGCATTGTGGCTTCCTCCCACCCCTTCCTCCAGCTGCAGGCTTCCACAGGTACTGAGGATGGGTCATAGGATGAGAGGCTTTATCGCCTTTGCCCTTGCTAGTGTTCTCTCCTGATCCTCAGCTGCCACCCTTGTTATGTTTTGTTTTTAAAGTGCTGTTTGACTAAGTTAACTAAGGTGGGGTCCCCGTTTGTGATGTGGAGTTGTGCTCAGTTTTCATGTTGGCAAGAGGGCCAGGCTGTCTAGTGCCTGTCAGGGCTCTTACTGGTTGTCTAGTTTAACGCATGATTTCTCCTCCCACACCTTGTTGTTTTGTGCATCAGCAGTGTCTGGTCTGCTGACAGTACCGGTCACATTTTCAGTGGCTCTGTAATTGTTAGAGAATTTGGCTATATGTAAGTTGTGCTCTGACAGCAGTTTTGAGATGGGACATTAGACACATGGCATGGCCTTTTGAGCTTCTCTTGTCTAGAATACATGCCATATGCCCTGTAGGACTGAGGAGTGAAGAAGTGTATACATATCTGTTGTGTTTTTATTGTTATTTTATTTTATTTTTCCACAAACCTGACACGTAATTTCATTTGTGAGTGACTGTGTAATACATTGTGAGAGAATGCCAGTATCTCACTTGGATTTTGTGGTTTAGAAAATCTTGACTTCAAGGCTTAAGTGGTTGGGGATGTGCTAGAAATATACTTGGTATATCATTGCTTTTGCTGTTTTCTTCTATAGTATCCGTATTTACTATAGTATCTGTGTTTACTTTCTAACCACTTGACTTTGTTAGAGGTTGGCAAAATAGGCTGCAAAGCCACTGACTGTCAATGGTTTGTCCTCATTTCCTGGCTCTGGGTGGATATCCCAAGTGACCTACTGTCAGGAATTTTTGTCAGAGGAGCACACAGATATTTTACACCATAATGTTTGCAGAAATGGGGGATCTGTCTGTAGGATATATGTAGATGGATCATGACTCAGCATGTGAGTTACCTTGGAGGCATGCAGTGATGTGCTTCTGCTCTGGATCTTTTTTGCCCTGGTCTAATTCAGAGGATGAGCAGAAAAGAGCTCAGATCTGCCAGTGTATAAGTAGAAGCCCACCTTTAAGGAATTGGAATCCAGGAAATGGACACTGGCATGAGTGGATAAGAGGATTTTCTAAAAACCTGGCTGTTGGGAACAAGTTTTGCTTGTCATGTACTGGAGCATTATAAAGCAGTTCCCCCACTTTCCCGTTGTGCCAGCAGAAGCACTTGTGTGGTTAACTGGCTTTGGGAGGTGATCCAGGCTGCAATTAACCTTCTGGGAGAAAAGCTTTAACCTGGATCACTTTGTTCTGGCTCATCCCCTGGCTGTTCACGTTTCCGCTATCTTCCTACTGCCTGCCAAGTACCTCAACTGTGCTCGAGTGCTCCTCTGCAGCTTTCGAGGCAATTGCCTTCACAAATGAAGCTGAAGGCTGGAAGCCACTAGACCCTAACATGCAGAAAGGTCCGATACGAAAGGGACAATGTGGGTAATGGTCTGGTGAGCCATGGGAAGCAGTGCTTCCTTGGTGGCAGCTGCTTACGGCAGTGTGTGAGAAGACGGGTTGGGCAATTTCCCAGAACCACCGCCTCTGGACTTCCCTGTAGGCTGTCAGTTGCATAAAAAGCAGCAGTACGAGTCTGCTTATGTCAGTACACAGTTATACCTGATGCCAGTGAATAATGTTCTGTACTGATGTCCCAGCTGGGGAATGTGCTACCAAAGCATCTGTTCGACTCTGGAGAGAAAGCAGAAGTGTTATAAAGGCAGGGGTTCAGTGTTGTGACAGAATAAAACTGTGAAGGACCTGACCAACATACTGCTGCTGTGTTAAAACCCAGTTTTAATAGGATACTCAAATCAATATCATCCTCATATCAATATCAAACAGAAGACTGATAGGCAGACTTAGGAATAGCTGATTAATGGTACACATCTGCATGCAGAGCTTTCTCATGAAAGCGTGTCTGTTCATGAAGATAGTGCCACTGTGGAATCTTGTGGTTCCTCAATGGCAGGAAAAAAACTTCTGTCCTTTCTAAGTAGAATCCTCACCTTACGTTAACCCCCCCACAGGCATAAGTCTTTGAAGGTTTGTTTTTCTCTTCACTTTTCTCCTGGTGCTAAAGAAGCCAGCTTACAAAACACAGACTGCCTTTTCTTCTGCCTGCATTTTTATAGTTCTCGTGAGGAGATGTTTTAATTCCATCCCCTCAGGTTCCTCCTCAGGCTTATTTTGCCCTGAGAAGCTGGTTGGTGACTTAACGCAAGTCAAGAAAGATCCTAAAAGGTTTAACTCTGTTGTTCAAAAAGGCTGTTATGCCTTTAACTGCTTTTGCATTAAACCTTTGAGTCTCATTGCTTTCCCATATGTGCTTTTACAAGTGGTCACAGATGGAGAAAAACGGGCCCCAGTCTTCAGAGATATTTTAATAATAAGCATTGCACAGGCCAGCTTCTGCATACTTTAGCCTCTGTAAAGGGGATTTAAGACTACAGAATCCATACGTGGGCAAGTACAGGGCCAACTCTCTGTCCTGTCCCCCTGACTGATGCACTAGTCCTTGTGAATCCCATTGTGCTGCGCTCCTCAAGCACAGGTGAGGCATTTCTGTAGCCCTCTGTGTTGTGGACTAAACCGTCGGGCCCGGTTCTGAGGACAGCAAAATGGGACGTGCTCCTTAGGGTAGTTCTTTGGGACCAAGTTCTAATGCAAGCAGTCTAAAGTATGGGAAGAGAAGTGGAGCTTTTCCTGTCTTTTAATTATTCCAGGGTTCAGAAGACCGTGGTGTCTGTGTGCTGAGGAAGAACACTGAAGTCTGACTCCATCATCCACTGTCTCTTTTTGAAGAGCATCTGTGTATGACCAAAATCTGGTCAGATTGGCTCTAAAAGAGGACACAGCTAGGGACATATGCAGTATAGCTCCAGACTGAATTCAGCCCTTTCTTTCTGGGGTTGGAGTATGCCTGGTTTTTGGTCCCATCATTAGGTCTAGTCCTATTTGGCACTGTTCACACAATGTCCTGCATTCCCTCAGCCTGCTGAGAACTGTTGTGTTTTATGTACACTTACACGTGTGACAATTATTAGTTAAGGATGGAGTGCAAAATGCAATTTCCAAAATGGCTTTAGTTTTACTTTGACTAGGTGTTGTTGCATATACTTACCATGTTCAGATTTTGTATGTTGCCCCCAGCTATATAACAGAGTATTTGTCCACAAAACTTATCCATGTTTGTACAGAACTCCGTCACAGGTCCTTTCATAAATCCAATCTGGTGCATGGTTCCTTTCCAGCCAAGTGTTAACTGAGGGAAGGGAAAAGTGCAACACTTTTTTTTTTTTCTTTTCGTGTTACAGGAGCATTTTATGCAGGAAACTATTGCTAATATTCTTGCCTCTTAACTCTATAGTCAGAGATTTCTGAAACAGCTTGACCTCCCAGTATGCCTTAAAACGTCTTCTTCCCCATAGTGCACCACATGTCCTTCCTGACTCATATTACTGTCTTCAGTCCTGGAGGAAACCATCCTTCCATTTCTAGCGTAGTGACCTTAGTGCTCACTCATTTCTGAAGTCTGAGATCATCATGGCTGTTATTCCAAGTCTGTTTTAGTTCCTTCTGCACAAGGCTAGCAAGATGTTAGTTAACAGCAAGAGTCCTATGGCGAGACAGTTTCACAAGTCTCCTGCTTCACTGGAACCTGCTGCTGCAAGCCCCATCTTCCTGTTCTCCAGTGCTCCCCCCCAGAGTTTCAGAAGAGATTTTTCAAGAGCACTCTGTTCATCCCAAGCATCTCACCCCTTTGGAAGCACTTTGGCTCAGGCTGAGGAACCCTAAAAGGGTAAGCTGGACATTGGGCCTCTGAGGAGGAAGAAACACATACCCTGAGCAGTGCTGGAGGAAGATTTGCTATCTTCATCAGAGGGCTTGTAGCATGCGTGCAGGTGGTTACTGGGCCAAGAGCAAAGAACACTTTTACCCTTTCAGCCAGCTCAGGATATGTAGAAAATGCTATAAAGCCTACAAATATAGAAGAGAGAACATGAGTTAGTGAAGACATTTTCCACAGGCAAAAATAAACAAATAAGCAGTAGGTAGCAAACAGGAAGTGAGACTAGATTTGCAGCCCGTCATCTGTTGTCTGTCTTTGCTGTGTGTTTTAGCTAAGGCAAGTGTTGATGTTAAATCCTGAAATGAATTTTATTTGGGAAGCAGAGTTCATCCTGAGGTTGACAGCATATCTGGACATTGCTTGTATCCAGTTTTTGCAGGTGACATGGCAAGGAGGTTTCTGTGATAAAATCAGATTTCCTCATGAAGCTATCATTTAAAAAATATTTTTTCATATTATAATCTCTAAAGGGCTATGTATGTTTGTGCTTCCATGGGGCAGTAGAATACCATGCAGAATACCGGGAACTTTAAGCATTTTCAACTGATTGCATCAAAGGCAGCTGAAGGAAGCATAAATGGTAAGTTTGTTTTGTCATCAGAGTCTTTAAGTACTCTTATGAGAGGAAAAGAAAGAAAAGGCCTGGAGATTTCACAATATATGGTTTTTCCACATTTTCTTCTCTTTTTTCCAGGCAGTTAACACTAATGAATGGGCAGTTGATCATTTCTAGTCAATGTTCATTCATGGATCTTGCACATAAACCATAAACATTAGGAACTTTTACCTGGTGCTGAAAGAAAGTTGCATTCGAAAACTACAAAGCTGGTTAATGCTAAAGGTTGTCACTAGGGGAAAACAAGTTATTAATACTTTTTATTTCCTAATTTTCAGTCTCTGACAATGTGTTTTTAAACAGTAATGTGGCCAGTTATATATACACTCATGAACTGTGCTTTTAATTGTAGGATTGGCAATAAGTCATACAACTTTGTAATGTGGAGGTTCTTTTTACTTGTTTTCTCTTATTTGAAATTTTGCATTTATGTGCAGTTTTTTCTTATTAGTTTTTCCTTACACTTCACAAGGAAAATAATCCCATGCCTTAGTAGAAAAGATGAACTTAATAAAAATTCCCATTGCTGAGAATTTCAGAAAAGTGCCCGGTGCCAGTACTTGGAGCACCCAGTAAGGCTACTGTGTCTCTAATTATTTAAAAGGTTGAACAATGTTTAGATCTACTATTAGATTTATTTGCTTATTAATGGTAACCAAAGCTGTTTTTAGAAAAGTTTCACATATTTTGCAGCTCTCAGCTCAGAAGGCACTTCTCCACAAACAAGAAAAACTGCTGAGGCAGTGGGGAGACTCGCCTCCTGATAGATGGGAACACGAATGATTGTGAACCATAAATGTGCTGACCTTACCTGATGCGGTGCCTTCAGAGTGACCAACATAGTATACATCCTTCTGTCCGGTTTTATTCATGATGAAGTACAGCTCTGCTGGAATATCGTATTTACCCATTTCATCAAAGCTACAGGGGAGAAACACAAAAAGCTGGCAGACTGGCTATCGCAGTGTGTGTTACTGAATGTCAGTCTTGTTCATTGCACCGGGCAGGACCCATTCAAAGATGAGAAGGGGACAGAAGGATGCAGCTGTACTGACAGGTTGCCTGATGCCTAAGGCTCTCTGCAGAGGAGGAGAAAATTTTGTCTGTCATATGTGGCCCTTGGGGAAGTGAATTTAATCAGTGCTTTCACTAGCAGGGGTTACAAAACACATTTCTCTCTTGGTTGACTTAAGCCGTGAGAGATCAGAGATTTCTAGACAGGGCTGCTCAGCCTGTTCCAGCTTGCTCTCCTTCTCACAGAGCTGTCTCCCTTTTTCTCAGCATCCCCTTTCAGTTCCCAGTGTCTGAAATCTCTTCCTCAGCCAGTGCTCCCAACCACAGCTACTACTGACCATACTTCTTGGTCTTGATCTTTATTGTCCTTGGCTTGTGTGGACCCTGTTCTGATGATGTTTTAAGTAAAATACCCATTAGGCTGAAGCTATCTAGTTCCCTTGGACTTTCTATCTTGAATAATTCCCCATCCACAGAGTACCTGAACTGCCAGAACTCTTTCTGGCTGGTTTTAAGGGTCTTGTGTTTTGAAGACCAAGTGTTCCCTCGGCTGTTCCCCAACCAGACATCATAGCCGGCATCTGCAAGGATGAAGCCTAGGCTGTTGTTGGGCAGGTAAGAAATCCAGTGGGTGGCATCTCCTAGAAAAGCATGCTGTAGGAAGACTGCAGGCTTTTGCCCTGGAAAAAATGAAAGTATTCTCATATTGGAGCAGTAGTCAACGTCAGTTTAAGATTGGAGTGCAGGGTTTAGTTTGAGAGGCTTTAAATCTTTCCTGCTTATGGAAGCTCCCAGGAGAACTATGTATAGATATTAGGCTGAGAAAACCTAAGGATTTGTCCCATGTAAGCAGTTTAACCATTTCATGACAGGAATGACGGATAAAAAAATGTAATGAGGTGGCTAGTCCCCACCTACTTTTGTGCTAGATAGCCAATGTACAGGTCCTACATTGAAACCAGCTATCTACAGCTGAGAAATGCTGAAGGCAGAACAGCATGTGGAAGAGAGTATCCTGATTCATGTAGGAGTTGGATCTCACACCTTCCTTATGTCCTATAACCATGTCACACCTGTATTTTGCATGTTCCTCCCACTGGGAATTCTGAAAACAGCAAGTATGTATCCATCCTCGGTGGTAACTTCATACTCCTCGCAGGGGTATCCGTGATATCTGATAATTTCACTCTGTGGGAAGCCAAAGAAGAGCGTGTTAACATAAAAGCCATCCCCTTTTGGAGCGTAAACAAGCTGAACATGCAGGCAAGGCAACCAAGTGTGGAGCTCTTGTCATGAAGGACCTGATGAGACCACCTACACCTAATTTTGTCAGTTGTGTGAGTCAGAGCAAGGGGTCCTGGATTACTTTGTGTTGTGAGAATCTACTGCTCTAAGAAGGGGTTCAGCTTCTCTTGCCACCATCCTGAGCAAACAGGTTGTTACCAGACATTGTTAAGAAAGATGATTTTATAAGAAAGTCACAGTTTTAAGTATAGCCCACATTGTATTCATCATGCACCTGTTAGGTTCAGATACATGATGCAGTCAGGGAAAGCATGTTGTCCAGTTTGGTGCAGGCAGGACTGAGCTCTGTGTGCTCTGGCCACAGTCTAAAGCTGAGTCCTGCTGCTGGGGTTAAAATTCAGCAGCCTGGATCTCCAGTGCCCTTCCTCGGGTTCTGGGGAGTTGCTTGGCCTCTGAGCCAAAGGTGGCAGCTGGCACACTGCTCCGGTGCTGTGTCTGTCCCGGTGCGATGTACAAGGGTCCCATCTGTCCCTGGCCCATCCTGAGCTGGTCCTCACAGCAGTCCTGACCCTAATGCAGTGGCTTTGAAAGAGGCAGGTTGGGAAAATGGGCGACCAGGAGGGGACCCTTCTTGAAGCCTCCTCACATGGGCTGTTAGAGTTGGTACCGTGGTGGCAGTATTGTGAGAGACACTTTAAAAGAAAGGCAGAGAAAGTGCCACAACTTACAACGTTCATAAAGTCTTCAGGGTTGCGGTGCTTCATGTGCTGTGTTCCCTCTGAGCCGAGAGTGAAGGGTGCTGTGAACCCTGCTGAAAAGGCAGCTCCCTGGGAGCAGAGCAGCACGAGGAGGCACCACATCTCGGGGCTGCGTGAAAGAGCAGAGGCACGTGTGTTTGCTGTAGGAAGGGAGAGCTGGGGAATTCCACAGGGAGACCCAAGTGGGGAGTCTCTTGGAGGTTGCCCTGGGTGTTCCCCAAGGGGCTGACAAACACATACCTGTGTGAGGAGGAACTGTCTACAGACCATGCTGTGTGACAGGGACAGTTGCAGAATGGTAGAGGGAAACACCTGGGGGCACCATCTGAGAATATGCCTGAGCATTTTGTAGAGGACAAGTGAATGGTGGTTGGTAGGCATGGCCAGCTCCTGCACTGAGTCAAGCAGAAGCTTGACATGGAAGCACGGGCACCTGGGATGACTATTGCCCAGACTGGCTGCCTATATGTGCCTCCGCTCCTCTGCCAGCAGGAGAGTGAGAGGATAATTCCTTTTTGTTCAGGAATGAGGTGGCGGAGGTTTGCTGAGGGCTCTCTTTCCACCTGCCCCCTCCTCCATCAGATGCAGTGCCATTCCTGGTGCTGATCAGCAGTGTGCTAGGGTGAGAGATCAGCCAGGGAAGATGGTGAAGAGTTACGCAGGGGCCAGGAGTGATTCAGAGGCTCAGAGAGGATGTGTAATGGGCTTAGGGGCACACACTTGCACCAGACCAGTGCCAGCTTGTACTTTCACCATGGATGATCTGCCCCAGACCATGTTACAGTTCTGCTGGAAATTAGTTCCTCTGAGGTGATGGTGCTAAAAAGATGACCATGTGTGGCCACCAAAAAGCCCCATGAGTCAGTTCCCAGTCAACCTTTCCTTTCAAGCTGACACTGGCTCATCCAGGTCTCCATTTATCATCCCCGTAGGCATCTTCACCAGCCCTTTGCTGCCCTCTTCATTCAAGAGCCTCCTCTGCTATCCCCACATAACTGCGTTTGTGCTTCTGCTACTTCTGAGCCCAAGGTATCTCTCTTGAAACTGATGCCTGTCACCACTGAGAAACTGTGGAATGATTCTTTTTAGAGCAGTAAACAATGGAGACTGCCTGCATGTTGCCACGGGCCTGTATCCTTTTTCTCTTTGAAAGAGCTGTCATTGCAGATCTTGTCCTGGTCATGGGGAGGTGACACTTTCCTGGGCCCACTGATGATCACATGGGAATTTTTCTGAATAGGAATTAGAGAGTACAGTCTATCTAGTGCCAGATTATGCTGATACCTCCTACCATAGATAAGATTCCAGGGCTTAGTCATTTTTTCCCCAGAACTGAGTCAATAAGCATAGGAACACTGCAATCTATGAGCCTCCCTGACCTTTCTGTCATCATGCAAATTTTGTTTCTAAAGTTCCCCAGAAAAGGAAAGAGCATGTTATATGCCATAGTAAGCTACTGAGTGTGTGACTCTGAGTTAAAACTGCAAGACAATAGCAAGAGATGTGCTATTGCATATAGTGCTCCTTACCTATAAGAGAGCTGCAAGGAGGTGGGATAGGAATTTTCTTTCTAACATGAAGAACTGTACAAAAATGATTCATCCATGAAGCTTACAATTGGGCTTACACTTTCTGGAAATGCCCTTATACACCTAATTATTATTGTATGCTGCACCTGCCTGTGTGAGGAGAGAATGAGGGCTGGGAAGAGAAAAGTAGCAACCATTCTGCTTGTAGATAACAATCTTAAAGGTCAGGCAGGCTATCAAAAGTTCATCAACAGATTCCCTGGGACAGAAGGGATGAGTAATGCAATGTAATGTTTCAGCTCGTCAAGGCTTCTTGTAAGACTGCCTCACCAGTAATGACTGGGGACATTGCTGCTCCTGTAGGCCGGGTTTCCTCAGAACAGGGCATGCTTCTGTGACTGAGGGGTGTTTGTCCTGGCTCACATTTCTGTCCATCCTGCTATTAACTTTTGATGTCAGTTTCTGTCAAGTTCAACACCGAGTTACAAGCCTGCAAAGTAGTGGGGCTACCAGGAACTCCTGAGGACTGTTTGCTGGGGAAGGACTGTTCAGGGGGGTTCGTGCCCAGCTGGGGGGAAGGCAGCCGTGACATGTTCTGCAACCAGCTGAGCAGTCAACACGGGTAAACTAGCCAGCTAATCAGCATTCATACAGCTCCAAAGTAGCCACAGCATGCGTGGCTGGTCAGGAAGGTTTGTGAGGGAATTTCATAGGAGACCTGTCTGAATTATAGGTTGCATTAGGAAGTTAAGCAGTCTTGGGAAACAAGTCCTTCTGAAACCACACATTGGTAGGTCCACTAAACACAGAGAATCCAATTTTTAATGAAGGACAGAGGTCCTCATTCAGTCACATTTCTGGAGTCTGCTTCTAGCGTAAGACATCTGCTACAGCAAGAATTGCCACTGTGATGTTTATTTGGACTGGGAAATGGAGCTGTCGATCAAGGGAAGATAAAAGAGTACTCCCTGGCAAGTAATGAGGAAGGTGAGCAGGACCTGTGGGTGTGAGGGAGAGGTACCCAAGCACTCTCTGAATCTCCATACAGGAGAAGGAATTTTGTCTTTTTTCTAATCTTCAGTTTAACCTTTAAATTTCAGTGAACAAATTGAAAGAAGCCAAACCTCCTGAGTCATCAAACAGCTGGAATGAAACAGAGTTTGGAAACACCCAAAGCTTTAAATATCACATCAAAACAAACACCATTCAATTCTCTTTATATGTGAAATACTTCTTAATTTTTGTTGTCCAAACAGGAAGCCTCCCAGCTACACACTGAGTCAGCACAACACTCTTTTCTGTTTTTTGCCATTTTGCTCTGTTCTAATGGGAATAAAATGTCTCCCTCTCTGTGCAAGAGGGAATAAAGCATTTTGCTAATGTCTCAGCTTGCTTTCAAATCACTAGCAAGACTAGCTGAGGCAATGTAGAGGCTAAATTACTTTGGGTTTGTTAGGGCAAACTTTTCTCAGTGCACTCTATTATCACCTAGCTTACCTGGCATAACTCACAGACTTCCAGGTATTCACCTTTTAAATCAGATACAGCAGGCTAAGTAACATCAATCTTGGCAGGCCAGTGCTCCCTTAAGCTTCAGGAGCAAAGACTTATAGTTAGGAGCTTTCAGCAGCCATTTTTATTGAGAGAAATGAAGTCATAAGGAAATATTGGACTTGGTAAACTCATAAAAAACATACACAGAAGGAAAAAAGGTCAGAGAGAGAAATGCCCTTGAAAGTTCTTTAGGGACTTTTAAGATTTGCTGAAACTAAGTTATAAGACTTCAGAAATTTATCCATCTAGCTTTGTGCTTTAAGCAGTATAAAACTTACTTCATATTGGCTGTAAGGCATACACACACCAACCACAGCAGCAACTATGACTGAATGCATATGAGAGTCTGCTGGCTTACTAATAAAACATACATGTGCATGGGACTGCAAGAATAGAACATCCAATTTACACACACAGCTGCAGACCTTCATTCCCTTGCTCTCAGACTGAATAAAACAAGTAGAGAAAAATGAAATATTTGCACTTTTTCTTCTTTTTGTGCAGGTTGAACTTCTTTGTCTTCTAACTTGAGCAGACATGCACTTCTATGCGTGGCAATAGGCTAACAGAACAGAGAGGAAATAAGCTGTCTATTCTTACAAGCAATGACACAAAACCAAGACCGCAAAACTTTACGGAGACAGGCAGCAGAGAAAGAGACCGTGATCATATATGTACAAGCAACTTACCTCTGCTTTGACTGCTTTACTTGTGTCCTCTGCTGCAGTTCCTTGTCTGTCTCCACCAGCAGACTGATTCACTGGCAGAAACCTATGCCAATAAAAGGAAGTCAAAACACAATGAGCACTTCAGGGTAGCAGCAATGAGTGTCATGAGTTGGCAGCATGTATTGAAGAGCATGTTTAAGTGCTGATTTGGCAGTACTTCAGAAGTGAGGAAATCTTTGTGATGAAAAAGATCATCCAGTTAAATTCACAAAACCATGGAGCAGGAGAGGTTAAGAATTGCTTACATACCAGTGGTTACGATATTTAACACAGACCTGGGCGTCCTAGTTCCCCGAGGCTGTGGCAGACCTCGACCTGTACTGTTGCCCGTCTCGGGGGCTGCTCTGAATGTAATACTTTAGGATGAAGAGGAGGCAATGTCCAGCTTCCGTCGACCTATTCTCTCAAGAACACTCTTTCTGCTGCTGCTTTGCATTTATTTATGTTAATTTTAAATTTAGCACTGTGCACACATTCCCAAATCTGTTTTTCAGTGAGCACCACTGCTCCTGATACCCATCTTATTCTAGATTAGTCTCTCAGAGTTGACATGGCTCCTGCAGGGATTCTCTGGTGCCAAAGAAGGCTTGAACACTTCATATAACCTTTCTCACAGGGAGGAAGGGGGGGGGGGGAAACAAATAAGGGTTCTAGTTTCTCCTAAGCCATTTTCATGAACTCTGAAAACATAGTGTCCTTAGAGACCTCTGCCTAACCGCTGAGTTAATTGCAGACAGCCCAGGGGCTCAGTGCTCACTGAAATTGGCCTGGTGGCCATGGCCAGAAGGACACGTTCTGTGTCCCCAGGCAGCTAGGCTGCAAAGTAGATTTCTCCTACCTGAACACCAGTCCCTTCAGCTAATTAAGTCGTAAATGTCTTTGGAAGAACTTGTATTTTGTCATGGACTGATGAGCATTTAGAAGAAGACCAGGTGAAAGGTATGTGTTCTCGGGAACATGGCTGCAAATAACACGGTGCCGCTGGGTGGTGGAGAAAGGAGAGGAGTGATGTAAGAACGGGGTGTCAGAGTAGCCACAGTAATGGTTCTGCTCTACATGCAAAGCACAAAACTGTCACACTTTGGGCTGTGATAGGGTTAGTTTTCTTCATAGAGGCTTGTATGATGCTGTGTTTTGGATTTTTAATGAAAATAGTGGTGATAACACACCAGTGTTTTAATTGTAGCAGAGCAGTGCTCACACTACGACAAGGACTTTTCAGCCCCTGGTGCTGCCCTGCTGGAGAGGAGGCTGGGGGTGCACCCAGCTGGGAGGGGACAGAACCAGGACAGCGGGCCCAGACTGCCCAGAGGGATGTCCCATGCCATAGGACACCATGATCAGCAACAAAATTGTGGATGAAGAAGGAGTAAGGGGGGCATGTTTGGAGCGATGGTGTTTGTCTCCCCAATAACCCATTAGGCCTCAGGAGCCCTGCTCTCCTGGAAGGGGCTGAACGCTGGCCTGCTGGTAGGAAGCAGCGAATAGATGCCTGGTTTTGCTTTGCTTGTGTGTGCAGCTTTTGCTTTACCTAGGAACTGTCCTTATCTCAACCCAGGAATTCTCTCTCACACTTTTACCTCTCTGATTCCCTCCCCCATTCCGCCTGGGGCAAGTGAGCGAGTGGCTGGGTGGTGCTGAGCCGCCTGCCGGCGCTAAACCACAACAAGAGCATTCTGTGGGATGATGGAAAAGGCGATTTCTCAGTGAAAAACACTGTAACTCAGCAGCTTTGATGTCTCTGCATGACAAAAACTTTCAGCAGAGCATAAATTCATCACTCAGAAGGGCTCTGAGACATGATGAAACATGTCCCCAAGCTGGGATCAACAGTCCCCATGATGTTTCCAATGCTCCTTGTCCAGCCTGATTTTATTGGTTTTCTATGCCAGAAAATTCAACACCCTGACTCTTATGTGGTCTCTCAAGTAGCAAATAGGTGCACAGCTGTGATCTCTTTCCCAGGTGAATTTGAAGGATGCTCTGGCTGCTTTCAAACATACTGCTATTGCACTTCCAATCCTAAGTACCAGAAACTCATAAACTAGGCCTCAAGTCCTCACACATTTCCCTCACAAGCAGTAAGTCAGTTGATGGGCTTACTCTCTGGAATGCTTTGTCCCCAGGAAATTATATTGGGTGGAAGGGACGTCCCTTCCTGGAGGGAAGCTGTTTTCTTTGGGTCAAGCTTTATTTACATTTGTGGAGCCCTTGACCCCAAGGAAATGGGATGGGCTTCAGCAGTGGGCTCAAAAGATGAAACAGGCCTGTTGGTTGTGTTGGAAGGGAAAGGGATAGAAGTGGCATTGGTTGTGGTTAATTTGTTTGGCTAATGAACCATTTCACAGAGTAATATTGTGTGACCTGTGAACTGTCTTAGTGTGACAGCTGTACCTGCCCTGTTTAGCATCCCAGGCTCCACCCACATTGACACTTGATTCAAGTGGAGAATGAGGGTCTCACTCTGAAAAAAGGCCCCCTAAAATGCACTGTGTTTCTTTTTGTGGTGAAGCTAATGGCATTTCCTTGTGGAGGCACGGTGAGCCACAATGCTGTAACCTAATAGCCATGGAGGCTACCCTTCAGGTGAGTGCCTCTGTGCAATAACTATGTCACTGCAACGAGGTTTGTAGAGGCAGGTTTTCCCCAGGAAATGGAATAGGATGACATTTCTTCAGCACTGTTTTAAAGCAGTCCTTTCTTCTAATGGGAAAAGTGATCTAAATACCCATGGGATGAAGATAACATTTTTTTTCTAGAGATGCTTGGGTGCCCTTTGTTTGAGTGTTTACTCCCCAGAGAGGCTTCTCAGAGCTGTGATAAAGGTTCAAGCAGCTCAACCCTGTAGTAGTTAGCAGCTTCCATGCAAATTAGCAAGAGATGTGAAGTTCCTGCTGGGTTCAAAGTGGAATTGGAGTGCTGTTGTTGCCAAGATGAAGTGAATTCCTGCCTCCCACCCTGGAGAGTTCAGGTACACAGATCCTGAAAGTGTTGTTAGCAGAGATCAAGTCTGACAAGAATTCTTTGTCTCGGGGGCTACCTTGAACACAAGTTTCCTACCTTACAGGTGCATTCTTGAACCACGAGACTGGCTTTCTGCTTTCTGACAGATAACTGCTGTTTTCTGCTGTCTTCCCTCCTTGTGTGCCTTGTTCTTCCTTTTGAAAAAAAGTGTGCAGCTCTTTCAAATGAAGACATACCAACTTTTGTTTTCAGGAGTGAGTATTTTGTGTGAACTCATTTTTTATTTTCTGGTGATCATCTTATCAAATAATAAAATATAAATGCCACGGCTGCTAGAGTTAGTCTCAGTTTACACTAGCTTTTCAGGAACTTCCAGTCCAATAAACTGAGAAATTATGTGATCAATGGAAAACTTTTTGACATAATTGACCACATCCAGAGAAACTCAGTGCTTTCATTACTGTTAAAGTCTAAAGAAGACATCAGGCTGCAAGAAAGCCCTGGTTCCTGTTAGGAAAGTACAATGTATTGCAGAATCTAGGCTTTATCAACTAAAAAGTGATTACTGATCACAAGGTTGCCACAAAGTATGAAGTGCACCATCAAGATCCAAAAGGCACTGTAGTGACACATAGTGTGAAAATAGCATTAGCCAGGAGAAATCCTCTCTCTGACTCCAGCAGAAGCTATATGATGCAAAAGAATGCTTTCTCTGTACCCAGCAAAGGCACTGGGGAATGAGCCAGGTATGGCTACTGCTTGTGGGTTAAGGATATTTCTGCATCAGATCAATAATTTCGTTGTACATACACAAAGGTGCATCCAATCCCCAGATGAAATCCAGATGTGCCCATTCAGGAATCTTCTTGTGATAGATAAGCCTCTTAATATGAGACAGTAAAATGGCAGCGTCCTTGGGATCTGCAAGCAAGTCTCGACCCCCAGTCCATACTGCAGTGGGTACAGTCATTTCTTCTACATTGTAGAGAGGAGGAGTAGCCTGGAAAACATGAAGCAGGGCTGGAATGAATATCCAGTAAAGCACAGCAAACTTTAAACATGTATCTGGCTTTATTTTAGGTCACTGTTCAAAGCAGAGGTGCCTAAAACAAACTGGAGGGAAATGCCCTCGCTTGCCTTTTCTGTCTGTGTTCACAGGGGTGATGCAGCTGAGAGTACGGCCAAAGGAAAAGCACCTCCTGAACTGACAAAGAGTTACTGTTGGATCATTGCTCTCTCAGCTAGGAATTCATAGGGCAGAAGCCAAGAACAAAGACAGAGGATGTCAGGATGCCTCTGGATAAACCTCCGTCTTGGTCCTCACCTTGCATACTTGTTTTGGAGTACCAGTCAGCTCCAGAAGACATACGTGGTCTAGTTAGAAAAGACAACGTGTGACAAGTATGAAAAGGAGCATGAAGTGATTTCTGTAGGAGGAGAGAGGAAGTAGCTGAGGATTCCTCAGTCTGGAAAACAGAGGCCAGCACAGGGACAAGAGGCAGGCTTATACAATCATGAACAGTATGAAGAAAGAGCACAGGAAGTAATTACCCCATTATTTCTCAAAACACAAAACCTAGAAGGCATCCAGTGACTTTCCAGGGGGTAAGCCAATTCAAGACAAAACAAAGGAAGTTGCCTTTCATGCAAGCCATCATTAAAACATGTAACTGCTAATGATAGGCTGTTGTGGAGACCTAAAAGGGTAGGAGAGTCAAGGATGGGATTAGAGTCTTGGATGGAGGAGAGGATCCTCAGGGCCTGCTTAAGGTCAAAGTCCTTTTGTCTCTGGCTGCCAGAATCTAGGAGTAGCTATTAGACACATTAGTGCTCTCCAGTTCCACTTTTCATAGTATTGTTTCCCTGAGTATTTATATATTGGCAACTGTGTCAGTCACTCTAGTAGGCAAGATTCCTTTTTGGCCTGATCCACTAGATATACTCTTTTTCAAAATTAATTTTACATATTTCCTGCCCTTCTTTTCTGTTATTACTATTGACCGTTTCATTGACAAGGCTTGGTCTTCCTCTCTCTCTCTCTCTCTCTTTTTTTTTTTTTTAAATATTATTACCATCACAGCTTGCGTTTTTTCTCTGTTAACTTCCAAACTGGAAAGTCATAATATAGATGGTGGTGGCTAAATCCATCTAAATGTATTCAGAAAACGTGTCTCCTACTACATCATTGTTCTCTTCCTCTGCTTTTGTGTTGTTCAAGGGTGACAATATTGTTTCACCAAAAGGTACCTGCTGGTATTTCTCGATGTTCTTCTTTGAACTGCCCCAGTCATAAGCTTGGAACTTCCCCAAATGGGCTTCCTAATGGGATGAACCAGAGAAGGGTAATTACAAATCCATCATTCAAGAAGGTGATGGGATCTTTCCCTGCTAAGTGTCTGACTCCAACCCAAAACCTCAACTGAAGCTTTTCTCTTTTAAGAGGTTAGAAAGAGCCAGTGGTAAGTTAGTTAAAAGTCTCAAGCAGTGAAAAGGAGTCAAATGTTTTTGTCAGCATCAAAAGACTCACTGCTCCTGTAGAAAGACCTAGGGTCGCTTTCATGGACGATTTGTTCTAGTTTGTAAGCCTGCAAGTAGCAATTGCCTCCAGCTATTTTCCCTCCACGCTGCTGCTGTGTTCCCTTCTGACAGTCATGTTGCCATCACTCAGCTCTGTGAGTGGCTCCTTCTTATGTTTTCTTTTGCTTATCTTGTCTAAATACAGAAGTCACCATTTCTAGATCTTCCTTCCTGCTCCTTGGCTTTGCCTACAGCATGTGTTGTGAGAGACCCCATCAATGGGATCTTAATACTGAGGGCAAGGTGTCTGTTAACTCCTGTAACAGTAATAACAGCAATTACAGAAAAAGCTTAGGAGCATTTCTCCTGCATGTCTGTGCCTGCCAGCCTGTGGCTAGATGCTGAATTAAACCCGAGTCAATTTGCGGACCTCCTCCACTGTGCCTTTGTAACTCTTTTTCTTTACAGGTTAGGCCGTGGTTATGAAAGCAACTTAATCAAATCTAATATCTCATGTAAATTCGCAGCCAAAAGTATTGTTTGATTTTGAGTAAATGCCTGTGCAGCTGTAACTCAAACATGTCCACATGTTTGCTGTGTTGAAAAGTGCATGAGCCCTCCTGCAAGCTCACCCTGCTTGCAAATGTTTCCAGCTGTGCTGCCGAGCCTGCAGTGCTGCCAGGAAACCTGTCTTGCCTACAGCAGCTTGTGTGACAAGCCCAAAGAGAGAAAGGCAGCTTCCAGCAGCAGTGCTGCTGAGGAAGTCCTGTGACAGAGCACAGTGTTTTGTAAGTAAGTGTTACAGCGAGTCTACTGAATGAAGGATTTATTATTTATAGTTCTATTGTTGCCCACAAACTGAGCACTTTGCTTTTGCAAGAGGTGAAAATACAAGGGCCTTATTAGTCAAATTTTATATTCTACAAAGTGCCATACATCTTTGCTCATTTCTTGATCCCCCATTGGAAAAGTAATGGTCATTTCTTAAGGCAAGTTCTGCACCGGACTGTAGACATTTATATCGGGCTCTGGATACACAATAAAAAGAACGCTATATTTATCTGCATGCACAACTTCCAGCATACATGTATTTAAACAAATGCAGTGTCTCATTGTTGGCTTCAGGTGTACCTGTATCACACAGGCTATTTCTATCCTGCTGGCAAAAGAAAGGTAGATCAATGGGAAACAGTGTACTGAAACGAAATTTCAATTGTAAAGCACAGGTTGCTCTATATCCAAGCAATCTGCATTGGCTTCACAGCAACATTATCAGCTCCCTCCACTCCCTATGGTACAGCCAGAGGTGAGTACCTATTTTGTGTTCCAGAAGCTCACTAGTACCTGGCTCCAGTGGACTATATTTTGCACAGATGTTCCAGCAGGGGTTTGTGCGATATACACATTGATCCGGTTCTGAAAGAAAATAAACAGTGAGTGTTCTCTTCCTCCCTTTTACCTGTCTGTGCATCAAAAGAAGCCACAGCAGTGTCATGTATCCATAAAACCAAGAGAAATCAAAGTGGCATGATCAGAGACTCCCCTGAGAGTTCATCCAGGTGTATCAGGTTTGGAGCAACAGTAAAAGAACAGCCCCCAGCCAGATCATTTTCCAGGAAAAGTGAGTATCTGAATGAATCTAACAGACAGGGAGGGTAGAATGGAAAGTCAGCAGCCTAGATCCCAAGCCTGTGATTTATTCGGGAGTCTGCAGCAGGTCCTATGTGAAGCAGCACCGCTGTCAGACAGAAGAGCAAAAGGAACTGTAACTGTCTGAAGAACGTGTGTGTATTTGAAACAAACACACCCTGGTCCTGCAGGGGTTTCTTAACAAGTTGCTGTGTGGTCCTTCGTCAGAGAACACTGTAAGGCATATTTTTGAAAACACTGGAGCAAAACTTTGAAGTTCAGGTGGCCTGGCCTGCAGCTGGACATAGCATGGAGTGACAGCATGCTGAGGACCTCTGATGAGACCAGCAGTCACAGTATGAACCAGGAGACAGAGCCCTAGGTGAGGTCTGGCAGAGAGCAAACTGCAGGGTTGCGGTGGAGCAGCTCTGCTTTGAAGGGATAATGCCAAGAGCTCTTCTGAGGAGCAAGGCAGTGATGCCCTGCCAGTGATGGGGCAACCAGCAGATATTGCTGGCTGGTACTGGGGGCTGTTCCCTGCAGTGTGATGTGGACTGACAGAACCTGAGGATTCATACTATAGGATTGAAGGTAGGTTTTGGGAGCAGCAGCTTAAATTCTTGACAGAGCTGGTAAGAGCGGTACATACCATGTCGATGTTTTTCATGTTATAGCCACCAAGGCTGAAGAAGATATTTCTACAAAGCCTAGCAAAAGGAAGGTGGCTGCAGACAGGGACTATCAGCCTTCTTAGACATTCAGCCTGGGGAAGGAATTCTCTTTTGCCAAGCAAACCCTGTGAAAGACAAAAGTAGCATTCATTTAAGAATGTACATTGTACAACATTGCTTTTAAAATGTGTTTTTTGCCCTGTTGCTCTTCCCCAGCACATGCTGTTGTTCTCACTTACCTTTTCTTCATTTGTCAGACGACGTTCCCACAAATGAGAAACAACCTAGGTGTTTTCTATTGCATCAGCTTGCTCAGGCATTGCCCAATTTGTGTTACATCATTTTAACGAGTGTATGTGTTACATGTTAACTCCGATTCATATTTTAGCTATAAGCTTGCAGATACATACATGTATAAGTAACTTTGCATATATGATCAACCACATTGATTTAACACTGCTTTTCCTAGCACTGTGACCAAGTGAGTACATTCATTTCTGATTTTAGTGTTTGCTGGACTGGAGACCAGGAAAATTTTTTTTATTGCTGTAATTAACGGCAACTGACGGGATGAGTAAATGTATATTTTCAGGGCAGGTCCAACGTTGTTCTGGGACCCAGCTTTCTGTCCCTTCCAGAATAAGGACAGATACTGTCTGTGCACGTTGCACTCACTCTCATACCTTTAAGAAGCTATAGTTTAGAGGAAATTCAAATCTGGCTTATGAGCCATCAAAAAAACATTTGGAAGGAACTTTTGGGAGTCTCATCCAACCACCTCCTCCCAGCAGAACAAGACCAAACTGGCTGTGGCTTTGTCTAGAAGAATTTTGGAAACCTCAAAGATCTGCATCTTTGTGCCTCTCTGGGTGACCTGCCCCTGTGTTGCACTACTTCTATGGTTGCTGTATGCCATATCAATTGTGTTACAGTAAGAATCACCCAGATTA
The DNA here is from genome assembly GCF_013377495.2 of Cygnus atratus. Lineage (NCBI taxonomy): Eukaryota > Metazoa > Chordata > Aves > Anseriformes > Anatidae > Cygnus > Cygnus atratus. The sequence goes on from NC_066368.1 coordinate 18,336,021, forward strand.
ATGATGAATGAATTTTGATGAAACTGAGCAAATGCAGGGTGGTGGAACCAGAACTGGTTTCAGCATGCAACAATCCAACACCACACACCATCTCCCCTGCCCTGCAGGGCAGTTACAACCGATGTAACATAGAGGCTTGTATGATGCTGTGTTTTGCATTTTTAATGAAAACAGTGGTGATAGCACACCAATGTCTTAGTTGTAGCAGAGCAGTGTTCACACAGAGCCAAGGACTTTTCAGCCCCTGGTGCTGCCCTGCTGGAGAGGAGGCTGGGGGTGCACCATGAGCTGGGAGGGGACAGAACCAGGACAGCCAGGCCAGACTACCCAGAGGGATTTCCCTTATCACATGGTGTCCTGCTAAACAAGGAAACTGGGGAGGTTGCTTGGGGGAGCTGCTGCTTGGGGTCTGGCTGGGCGTTGGTCAGCAGGTGGAGAGAAATACATTGTGCATCACTTGCTTTGTATATTCCTTTATCATCATAATAATTATTATTTTCCCTTCCTTTTATGTCCTATTAAATCATTGTTATCTTGACCTGTGAGTTTTACTTTTTTTTTTTTTTTTTTCCCTGATTCTTTGCCCCATCCCACTGTGTGGGGGGAGTGAGCAAAGGTCTGCGTGGTGCTTAGCTGCCAGATGGGATAAATCACACCTATAGAAAAGGTTTACCTATTGTCCCACAGGAACTACAGTCAGAAGTTAAACCTACCTACCTGCAAATGCATATGCTTCATAAAGCCCTATAATTTCTGTATATACACCTTAAGAGCTGGCTGAACAATTGCTTGGTTCAACACTTGAAGCCACGATAATACATACCCTGAGCATTTTTTCAGGAAGGTAGAGGAGCTTTACTGCTGCGCTTCTGGCATACTTAATAGTAGTGACAGGTGCCAATGCAAAATAAAGTTTGATTTTCTGAGCCAGTTCTGGCATTGTTGAAAAAGCAATGAAAGCTGAGAAAATAAAAATAAAGTGATAAGAAAATCACTTTGTACATTAGACTGTTTTCAGTATTTATGTGAGCTGATCTGCAATTTCATACCAACAAAGAAACATTGTTAGTTGCTCAGAGACTGGTTCAGCCTAGCTTGGTGCAAAATCCCTCTTCTCCTTGTGTTATCAGCTTTTAGTCTTATTTCTCACTTCAGAGATATTAATTTCTATATTTTGCCTTCCCAGCTTTCTTCTAAACCCATTTAAATGCACACTTCGATGTACATACACGCATTTCATATACTACTGGGGAGTTGCAGATGTTTTTCTTCAATCAATCCCCCTTTTTTATTTCCTTTTGTGCCACAAACTACCCAACTTCTCTTTCTGTGCTGTCATCTTCCTATTTTGTTTATTTTTGTTAGCTGACCAGCTGCTGTTGGGCACACCCTTGCGTCTTGAAAAAAAACACAAAACAATTCGCAGGGCCCAGAATAATTTCTGGTATAACTCGAAGTGGATGGAAGTGGATGGACTTAACAGCTGCAGTGTGTTTGACACCTCAGGTTTAATCATCTTCATAATAAATTAAGCCTGCCTACATGCTGCAAAGAGCTTATCATGTGTGGTTTGTTTTTGTTTGTTTGTTTGTTTGTTTGTTTTTTTCATACCAGCAAGATATGAGCTGTTGAAAAGCCCTGGTACATTCAGCATCTCAGTGTCTCAAATCAGGTTTTATTCATGTGTTTTCCTGAAGCATCAGTCCACTCTGTGTAACTTACCGATGGTGGTGCCTTGTGAATAGCCAATATAGTACAACTTTTCCTGTCCAGTTTTCTTCACAATAAAATTTATTGCTGCTGGAAGATCAAACTTTGCCATCTCATCAAAACTACAGGCAGGAGATTAAAAGAGAGGTGTGCATAAATTAAAATCCCGTTTAGATTTACATTTTTATTACAGACTTGTTAGCAAACGAACAGCATGAACTGTTGTGTGAATCATTCAGCTGTTAGAATCTGTGCATTTTGGGCACTGGATATAGGAGATGCTATTCAAGCTTTTCTGGGCTATTTTCTCCCTTGACATCAGTAGGAGGACTCTGACTACAAGAAGCATCAGGTTGAGCTGTAAAGGTCTACACACAAGGAACAGGTGCTGATATATTAGCAGAGATCTTTCCATAGAATCACACATTTTACACAATTTGCCATTAAAAGGTATTTTAAAATGTTCATTCAAATAAAAGCATGAAAAAAAATCTTCAATCTCAATCATTTGATCTGCCTGAAAGCCCAGAACTCATCTTGATCAGTGGAGTAATTTTGATGTTCTCTGGACCAGCGATTCCCTCTGCTATTTCCCATCCAAACATCAAAGCCAGCATCAGCTAGCATGAAGGCCAAGCTGTTGTTGGGTAGGTTTGAGATCCAGTTACTGGCATCTCCCAATAGCCCGTGTTGGAGAAATACAGCAGGTTTCATAACTGAAAACAAAATCAGAAACAAAACAACCTTTATAAAATTTCTTGATTTTCTGGTAGTTCAGGGACATTACAATCCCATATTCAGTACTGGGATTTGGGCCTACACTGACTTAAAGGGAGACATCTGATCATAGGAACAAAGCATGCATTTCTGTAAAGAGAGAACTTGTAAAGTTTTGTAAAGATCTGTAGGAAGATAAGCCCAGTATCAGCAAACCCTGGCTTGGCAGCCTCTGGTCATTGTTTGTATAGCTCAGCCTCATTAACTTAAGATTCTCAACAGTGATATAAGAAAAGAAGGTGTGGGATCCTTTCCAGTGGTTTCCTGTATCCAAAATATGAATCAGACTGAAATTAAACAGGTGTAAGCAAAAGTAAAGTCAGAGGCTGGAACTGCTCTTGTAAAACAGCCTGACTGGGAGGTTGCAGCCTTTACACTACTTTAATTTCTGTTCTTTTTCTTTCTTTCTTTGCTTTCTTTTTTTTTTTTTTTTTTTTTTTTAAACTTTTGCTCATCAACTCATATTATGGAGATATTATTATACTTAATTCATATTGTAGCAGTGTTTTATTGTAAACAAGGGTACTTGACATAAATCCTGTTTATCTTGCAAGCTGTTCAGGGCAGCCAGAATTCTCTACTTAAATTTCACTTGTGTATACAAGCTCTGGTAAACATTTTACAACTGGAAGGTACCTCTTTTCAGGACGTACCCTGTCTAGGCTGTTTTTGTCTCATATCAAAGAACTGTACCTGGATTTCTCTGATTCTGTATACCATACGGGATTCTGTTAATGGTAATGATATAGCCATCTTCAGTCATCACTTTGTACTCCTCACTGGGGTACCCTTTGTATGTAATGATCTCATTCTACAAAATAAAGAACAAATGCATTTGATTGCAGAAGTCCATATCATACATTACCTGCATAAGATATTCGTAAGGAAGAAATATTAGAGAGCAGCTACATCTGGGGATTTAGTCTATGTTTTTAAGCATCTGAATAAAGCAATATCAGATTGGAATATAACCCAGAAACTACCACAAATTTCCTTTGTTCTTTGTCTGATCTCCAGGATCTATTAACTAACTATTCAGTTAAAATCTTTTTCTAAAAACTGTGTTATATGTGTGCCATACAATCACAACCATTACAGTGATGTGAGAACTACTTTAATCTGACAGCAGGAGCTTACACTTCCCATAGCTGAGATGAGGAGCTGCCTGGGTGCAAGCTCCTGATCTGCTGCAATATGAAGTGAAACCAGCTCACCTAAATGACCCTCAGAGAAATTCTGTGAGCTTTACAACTGCCCTTTCATGGATGGCACATGTGCAATGAGTACCACTGTAAAAAATGACTACATTACGGAAAAGACAGGGTCAGCCCCTTGCATAGTCACACTGGATATCACTAGCACAGCTGATTGTCAGCTCTGAAATAATCATTATTTATTTATTATTCTATTTATTTATTTATTTTACAAAAAAGTATTGTTTTTTGTAACTTTATTCAGAGAATTATTCAATGTAATTTTTTCACATGGGACAGAAAAAAAAAAAAAGATTTTAGCAAGTGACTAAATATCCAAACAAGCTTGCTTCATGAGAGATGTTCTTCTGAAAAGCTGGCCATTTCCAATCTATGCTGGTAGTTCAAAGGAGGAAACATAAGTCACTGTTATTTGGAGCTGATGAAAAAGTGGCATTCCAGATACTCATTCTTCCAGATACAGGGATAGTGCCAAACTAGTAAGTGACACTAAAAAGAAAATTAGCTCTGCAGATGTACTAAGGAAAGGGGTTGGTCTTGATTTCTGTCAAATATAAGAACTGCTGTTACACATACAGACAGAAGGGCATAGAAAACAGTAGTCTGAGAATGGGTTAAATGAAGGCAGCTTATCTACCTTGTTATTTCTAATACCTAGAAATCCCTCTGCTATGAGTCATGCATTCCTTCCGTCCCCAGGTAAATCCACTGAGAAACTTACAATATTCATCAGTGCTTCCGGATCCACAGCTCTCCTCATTCTTTTGAATTCTTCTGAGCAAGTAATTCCTTGAAACAAATACATCATAGCAAAAACCAGCCATATCTTCTCTCTGGATAAAACAGCATATTAATCTGTCAGGATTCATGATCTGCACTTGACATCTAGGCAGGTTCTGTGCTTTTCTGGTGAGAGCAGTGCTGCCTAAAGCTGAATGGAGCTGGTGCTCTCTACCTGTTAATTAAACTGAACAAAACTGACTTTAAACATGTCTGAGGGAATTTGGCAGCAGTCTGGTTTCTCTGCTAAGGACAGAACTAGGATATTGCTCTCCATCAGGGTGAAAAGCATCGGTGAATCCAAGGAAAAGAGCAAAGCTTTTGGAGAAATGGACTTCACTTGTTCTTATGAGAAGCAAATCACTTGCATTACAATGCCACATATTTGTTCTGTAGGTTAATTAGAAAAATTCTGGCTAACTCTGGGGAATGCCAAAGTTATCTGCAACTCATAACTAAATCATTGTTAAAGAGAAGTTTTCAAAGTGGAAGAAACCAAGTTGTTGGATAGTTAACTGAAAAAGAAAACCAACAAAGACAATTGAAAGTTAAATTATTTAACATTTAATTAAGGATTTAGGAGTCTGAATAAAGTACTTATTTTAGATGCCTAGTATAATTTATACAAAACTCCTCAAGGTCAAAATGTGTCCACTCTGTGGGATGAGGATGGAGAAAGGAAAAGAAAGCTTTGCTGAATGTAGTGATACATAAAGACTATGTGTAATGACGTACAGTTTTGTTCAGGAAATGACAAATAAAAAAACCTGAGAGTAAACTAGACTGCTTGGATGCATGCCTAGCAGCTCCACAATCTATGGATGCCTACATACTCTCAGTTTAAAGATGCAGGGTGTTTGAATTCTCTGTACCACACAAACCAACACCTAGAGCCCGTGTCTAAACCTCTGTGATCCCAGTGACACATTCATGAGGTAGACTGAGTTCACCAATAAATCTGCTGCATTTATTGCTTTCCCAGTCAACAAGACTGTGTGATTTTTTCCCCCATGAGTAGGAGTGTTTTTATTTATTTATTTATTTATCACAGAACAAACGTACAATTTATATTCGAACTTTCTAACACTACATTCTGATATAATCTATATTTTTAAAATATTTGTCTCCTTTGTAGTAAAATTAAGAGATATTGTAAAAACTTCCTTTTACCTAGCTGCTGTTAGGTAAGTTAAAGTATTACTGACCTTGTGCCAGAAAGCATGTGTTCTGCCAAGCGACTGAGATGGCAGAGGAATGGAAACTCAATCTGCAGATGATTGAAAGCAGTGCTGGGTAAAGGCGGCAGCAAAATGGTGGTCATGCAGCGTTTTCCCCACAATCATGCAGAAACTTGCCAATAAACATTGATTTCATTCCCACTCCTCGTTCCTTCTGCTAGAGCTTGAGCTTTTCGCTATAGCAACAGCGGAGAGGTGACTGCTTTTATTCTCAGACCTCATGCTTTTCATCTCCTCAGCCATAACGGCTCTAAAATGCTCTCTTTACTATAACAGATTGCTGGATTTTTAAGGAGAATACCAACCTCTGTGGAATGGCAGAGCAGGATCAGGAATTTTGAGAACAAATATCTGCATAGGAATCCCTTATCATACCTAATGAAATTGTCAATAAACCTGGAACAACGTCCTTGTTTACTTACAGCCTGCCAATTCCAGCTTTTCATGTTATGTAGAAAGGATGGGATAAACTCTGACTCCTTGATACTTCTGTAGATGTTATTGCACAGGTTTTTCTTTCATTCTGTTAATGCTAATGTTGTTGTTCCAGAGTTCAATACTGTTGCAAGAGCAGTTTCAAGATATTTTCCTTTATTCATGATGTTTCACCACCAAAGTGTCCATAAAACAAAGTGGATATTCCCTAAGTCTATAGTTAGGGAGCTAGAATGCTTTTCCGTATCCTTATGGACACAGGAAAGGCCACGTGTCTCAGTTTTGTCAAGCATACCAGGAGTTGGCCAGTACTGCCCAGCCCTAGAAGTTAGGTAGGTTTGAGCAGATTGTTAGGTCTTCAGGATAGGGACCTTTGTGAGGCTCTTCTTTGTGCAGAGCACAGGCATAATGCAGCCAAGTTCCCTAACTGGTGTCCAAGCTACTACTGTAATACACACTTTGCAAGAGTACAATTGAAGCTCCCTTCTTTTTTTTCTTTCTCCTTTTCTTTCTTTTCTTTTCTTTTCTTTTCTTTTCTTTTCTTTTCTTTTCTTTTCTTTTCTTTTCTTCTCTTCTCTTCTCTTCTCTTCTCTTCTCTTCACTTTTCTTTTCTTCTCTTCTCTTCTCTTTTCTTCTCTTTTCTTCTCTTTTCTTCTCTTTTCTTCTCTTATCTTTTCTTTTCTTTTTTCTTTTTTTCTTCTTTTCTCTTCTCTTCTTCTTTCCTCTTCTTTCCTCTTTTCTTTTCTTTTCTTTTCTTTTCTTTTCTTTTCTTTTCTTTTCTTTTCTTTTCTTTTCTTTTCTTTTCTTTTCTTTTCTTTTCTCTTTTTTTCTTCTTTTCTCTTCTCTTCTCTTCTTTTCTCTTTTCTTTTCTTTTCTTTTCTTTTCTTTTCTTTTCTTTTCTTTTCTTTTCTTTTCTTCTTTTCTTTTCTTTTCTTTTCTTTTCTTTTCTTTTCTTTTCTTTCTTTTCTTTTCTTTTTTTTCTTTTTTCTTCTCTTCTCTTCTCTTCTTTTCTCTTCTCTTCTCTTTTCTTTTCTTTTCTTTTCTTTTCTTTTCTTTTCTTTTTTCTTTTCTTTTCTGTTTTTTCTTTTCTTTTCTTTTTGTTTTTTTCTTCTTTTCTCGTCTCTTCTTCTTTTCTTTTCTTTTCTTTTCTTTTCTTTTCTTTTCTTTTCTTTTCTTTTCTTTTCTTTTCTTTTCTTTTCATTTCATTTTCTTTTCTTTTCTTTTCTTTTCTTTTCTTTTCTTTTCTTTTCTTTTCTTTTCTTTTCTTTTCTTTTCTTTTCTTTTCTTTTCTTTTCTTTTCTTTTCTTTTCTTTTCTTCTTCCTTTCTATTTCTTAATTTCTTAATCTCTTTCCTGAGAGGAACACCTCCCAAGGTTTTGCACAGGCTTTGAGATTTCTATTTATATTATAGTTAGTCTGTATACCTTCTCCTTACATTACTGACTCTGCTTAGGACCAGATTTATTTAATATAACTACAGGAAGGATTTTCTCTAATATTTACAAAGCAGGCAGAAATATGAAAGAGAGTCTCATGAGAAGACCTGTACCTACAAGATTGGCTAGAATGTCTTCAAAGAGAAACATAACAGTCCAAGTTCAGGATCTGGCAAGGAAGAAGGAGAGGAAATTGTTTTCAGAGATAGTTCAGCATGTGTTTCCAAACATTGTCTGATTGTGTGTTTGTTGTTGTTATTTTTTTTTGAGTCATTTGTTTATTTCCTTTTATACACCTTAACATCTTACATCTTCCCTCTAAGAAAACCAGGTTTTCTCCTTTCTGAAGTCCCAGTGTCTGTTGAAGCTCAACATGAATTGCATCAATGAGCTGTTTAAATACAGACCTGCCCTCAGTACCTCATGATGTACTAACTCATTAAGGTGTGGTGTTAACTGGCTCTGAACACAGCCAGCTTCATTCTTTAGCGTGAAACAATGCTTTGTTGACCAAACAAACAAACAACAACTAAACAACAGAAAAGCAACCCAACAAACCAATATTGAGTACAAGGACAACACATAAATGGCTAAATAACATAAATAGCAAAAGAGTGGATATGGTGATCATTGCAGGGTATTGGCAGCCCTTGTTTGAAACAAGCGTTTGAACTGAGGAAAGAACATGACCAAAAGTAAGTGTTTAGCTGTTTATTTTATTTTTAAACACAGACAAGCACACTCCATTTTAAGTTGACAAGCTTCAAGAGTAGTTACTCACAGTATAAACAGGCATAGGATTCAGTGGAGATGCTTTAATGTTGAAATATTGCTTCCAGAGGTGTGGCTGCAGCTTCCAAATGTGGGCATGCTAAAATGGGCTTTCAACCAGTCAATTTAGGTGTTCTAATATAAGTAGGCGTCTTTGTATAAATTGTTGGCTGCGTACTCCTTCCTGTGCTCTCTCTGGATAAAAAGAAACACACAGGATATAATCTACAGCATTTTGGTGTTTTCTGCAGATTCATTGCTCTTCCCATCCCCTCTTGCTTCAGGATTAGGCTCTGCCTGGAAGTGACTTGGAAATGGAAGATATTTGCAAGCAGCTGAATATAGCAGTTCTTTGTAGATCAAATATGTCCTTTTGGCTTCTTCACCCAGCTTGTGTATGCAGTTATCAGGAAGGAACATTTGGCTATTCTGAGTGTGCTGAGGAGGGCCTTTATAGCAAGGTATGCTTTACTGAGAAACGGACTTGTTTTTGTGCGAGTTGCCAGCCAGTAGTCTCCAAGGAAACAAACAACAGCAATAAAAAACAGAAGGAAACCCTCTGTGCACCCTTATGGCTTTAAAAATACTTCATGCCATAATGGTGTGAGGAGTTGATACTCCAGAGTGAGCAAAACACGCTGAAAACTAAAAACAAGGCCTGCTAGTGCATTCTCCCTGCATCCCTGGGGCAATGCCTGGCTTCCAGCAGGGTGGGTGCAAGGCCTGCCCTCAGCCATCATGCCCCTCTGCCATTTCCTTAGCCAGAGCAATCTGGGCCAGCAATGGCCCCTGCACTCCAGGTAGTGAAAGGGAGCACTTCGTGTGGAGTCCACACACATCGTGCAAAAGCACGATGCTCTGGGGACAGCTGGAGCTGGGTGAGGGATTGTTCTCAGCTGTCTGAGGCCTGCCAAAATACTCCTGGTGCTCACCATCAAGGCAAACAGCATGGGCTTGCCTGGAGGGGTTCCAGCAACCAGGTCTGAGTGACACGGTACTCGGGAGTGATGAGTGAGGTAGCTCTGAATCAGCACTTACACAATTACAAATCTTTCGTGTAACAAAGGTGAAGTTGAAGTGTCAACGGGCAGAGCTCAGGAGAAACGGGGAGGGCTGCACGCCTGTCTCTTCTACTCACACTGCTGACACCTCGGCTGGGAATGCCCCAGGAAATGCTGGGGGAAACTCCTGCCCAAGCCTCTTAGAGCCTCAGTCACCCAGAGAAGGCTGCAACTTGCAGGCAAAAAGCTCAGCGCTGGCCCCTCTCCGTTGATTTATCCAGAGAAAACCCAGCTTCAGAAAACAGAAATAATTTCTGTAGTACTTTTTGGCCGATGCTGAAGTTTATGAAATGTATGCAAAACAGGATTTCTTCATCTCTGAGGGTGGATGGAGACGAAGTCTCTGTTGCAATTCATGAGTTTTGCATAACTGTTCAAATTGTTTTGCCCCAGAATCCACAGGTAATTCTTTTTATCCTTCTGCTTATTTTGTAGTAATATACAGTCATTTCTTCCTACCCCTACATGAATCAATTTCAATTAGAAAAAAAAGGATTTCATACATGTGCATATGTGTGCAGAAAAGTTCATTATGTATGCATTTTTCTCATACACTTGTTGCTAAATTAAAGCCTCAGGAGCGTGAACTCAAACCCTCTGGCTGAAGAACTAGAGCCAGTACTAGTGCCAAGCTGGTCTGGTGAGTGTGGTTGGGGTTGGGTTGGATAATTTCCTCAGTTCAGTTTTGTGTTGGCATCAGCAGGAGCTACCCTGCTAATTTTAAGGATCAGAGGGTCTGTGGACAGTGAGTTTTTCTTTTAGAGGCAAGATTTAAAGTAAGAGGTTTGCTCTGAGACAGAAAGAGGCTGCTGGGGAAGTTAGAGGTGGCATCACAAAACCTCCATCCTCCATTTAGCCTGGCATTTTGGCACACCTGTGACTGGGCTGGACTGAGATGAGTTGGGTGCAGCCTGGAAAGGGCATCAGCATTAATTTTCTCTCATTAAACGGTGCATCATAAAAGTAATAAAAAATAAAATAAAATAAATTACAAAATTAAGATGATTACTTTGCACTTAGTGAATAGAATATTGTTCTGAACTTTTGCAGGGAAAATGGAACACAAGAGAAGTGTTTTAACCTTATCTGTAGAATGCACTTTAAATAGCAAGGCTGCATACCAGATACGGGCTGTGTTTTCAATACAAGCTTTCCCTTATAAAGATAAAATTTGTCTGCTGAACCCAAAGCGATACTTTTCAAAAACAAATGAAGAACCTCTACATTCTATTTTACTTACATTGGCAATATTTTATTCTCTTGCTATGTAACAAGCTTCTAACATGCCAGTGCCACCAGGTAGTTTCACGCTGCCGCACAGAACCAGGACAAATGAAGCTTCTGGACTCAGCTGCTACTTCGCATGATGGTCTCACTGGGCATTCAAAAATTCCATGAAACAAGACAATATTCTTTCATTAACCCAAGTGACACCAGACAGGGCAAAATTCTTGCCATCACACAGGAAATTCATATCTTTTTTATGGTAAGGAGAGGCACTGGCACAGAGCCCGCTGTGGTGGCACCACGGGGCTGGAGTCAGCACAGGGCTGTCACCCAGCGCTGCTCGCCCAAAGTGCTCTGCGCTTGGGGTATGCAAGAGGAGTCTCACACAGGTCGTCCCAATGTCCTGAAGTAACAGGTGGCCAGGTCTAGAGAGCAGGACACCGAGCTGCTCGCCTCTGTTGTGCCCATCTCACTTCAACCTCCAGGGTTTTTGTTCCTTTCTCCTTGTCCAACTGGCACCTCCAACTACAAGTACTTTGTGCACAGGCTGTTCCTAGCACTTGTCTGAACAGCATCTGAGTTGTATTTCAGTTCAAGTTGCATTCCTGTTAATCTGAATATTCCAATTGCTGATAGTTAGCTGATAACTAAATGAAAATTATGGCTAAAATCCTTGCTTTCGTGCCCTAAGGGATATCAGATTTGATTCACATGAGCCATAAAGACAGAAATGTCGTTAATTACAAGGTGTATTGACAAAGACTTAGTAGATGCTGGAGACAAAGAAGTTACTGATGAGTATTTGCTTTTAAAATAAGGAATAATATCTGGAACAAAAAATAATATCTGGAACAAAAAAGATATAAACAAATTTTTAACAGGCAGATAGATTGGAGCTAACAATACTGTCAAAATGTTTGTTTGATCATACCAGAACTCTTCTGTGTTTAAAATATTGTTCCTTTAGCACGAGATACTGCAAACATCAGTTCCTTACCAGTTTGTACCTTACAGCTGGTTTCAGGTTCAACATTTCAGCAATGTCTGGGGTTTCACTCTTGCTCTTCTGCTCCCTCCTCTACTGATGTGTATATTCTGTGGAGCTGGATAAAATGTGATTACACACTGCAGTCTTTCCTGATCAGGACACTTTCAGTCTTTCTCTTCTACTTGGTCTTTTTTTTTTTTTTTTTTTTTTTCATGAAACACATGAAGGCTTAATTATTTTGCCCAGGATTATGCTGCAATCAGTGAGAACTGGCTGCAGGAACATGCAGACAGACACACAGAGAGCGTAATACCCTGAGCATTGTTTCCCTAGGAAGACAGCTTAGCCATCCTCCCTTAAACATAAGATCACTGTGTGGGTCTGTACTTTTGGTGGATTGCTACTGGCTTCATGTATTGAAAAGGGACTGTACTATTGTAAAACAAGACAATTTTTTTAGACCAGTATAATTTTCAAATGATAAAGACAAGTACAAATGTTTTGCATAAGTTCCTCTGATGTTACAGACTTGCCTTGGCCGTATAGGCAATATGCAGTGTAAAACTCATGGCTGGTACATATACTGGCTGCCTGCCTTGTTAATTTCATAAGAAAATGTTTTCTGCAGAAGGCACCACCTTAGGAAGCACCCTGAAGTTAGTGCCATTGCTTTCTGCACTGCTGAACATGGTTGAGATTTGAGGAGGAAGGAACTGAAACAAGACATATCCAGAGAAAACCTCATAAGACTCCAAAAAATGGTCATGAGATTCTGGCCTCCAGGGGTTTTGGCAGTTACACAGAAAGACACGTTACCATTTTGTGTTGTATGAGTTCTCACCTGACATGTTCATCACCTTGGAGGTTGTTACACGTTGTACAGAAATGAGCCACATCATGTCCTGTTCACACCTGATGTCCTAGTGAGGGACAGTGAGCATGGCCACTGGGATGATCTCTGGAAGGAGCCAGGCTTCCCTTCCCCACCACAACACTGCCTAGCCCAGGTGATCTCCCCCTTGACGCCTTCCCCATGTGTGATGCCACCCCCTGCATCATGCTTTCCCCACGGTGTCTCTCGCTGCTGGCGCCAGGGAGGGGGAGCAGGTCAGCTCTGACATGGCTTTGGTGACAACTAGTCTGTAATTTTCATTTGGGGCTGCAGAGAATTACGCCCTGGAGTTTATTTATTAGAAAATAAAATCAAAGCCAGACTAGATAATTGCTTATGGCAAACCTATTTCTACACAAGGTACACTAGGTGTCAAATACTATTGGGTGAAATCATAAATACAGGGTGTATGTACAATACAGGGTGTGTGTGTGCAACCCTCTACTCATAATGGTTATTTTTCCCCTAAATGACAAGGCACAAAAGTGTGAATTTTAGGGGAAAAAAAGTTGCCAGGAGAATATTGCTGAATTTCATCCACTGATCTGCCTCCCACTCCTTTTTTTTCTGCCTTCCAGAGTCTCTGGATTCTGCTAGTAATGGGGCACTGGAAAAAGAAGAGGAGTGCAGCAAGACACGGGACTACCTGAGGCCCCAGTAACCAGTGTGTTGATCCATCAACAGAAAGTACCCAGACATGTGGTTTCTTGCTATTTGAGATGTCCTCGGACATCCTACCTGCCTCTGGGATTTCTCCTTGGCTTTGCGTACATTCATTTTGATTGAACCAGTTTATTCCTGGATCATGTTTGGAGGTATTAAATGTTTTATCCTTATCTGTTAAAGGTCACTTTATTCACAAAAATATTAGTAAATAATGAAGACTAGGTTTGCAGATACCCTTCTCCTGGTTTAGACAAAGCAGCAAACAGATTTTGAGATGAAGAAGAAGCTTTCTGTCTGTGATGACTTATGGGCACAAGTTGTGCCCATAATATTTGTGAACATTGCTGTCTGCAAATTATCTACTGTTTGTACTGAACATTACAGAAAACACAGATGAATGAAAAGTGGGAAGTCATTTATGAGGAGAATTCTGAATAGTTTTCCTTTTTACAAGCAATGCAGAATAGCCAGCTCCTGGCATTCAGAGCCATGAACAGGATCCACAAAGATCATCAAATCCAACTCCTGGCTCCACACAGGACCACTCAAAACTCAAACCATGTCTGAGAGCGTTGTCCAAATGCTACTTGAACCCCAGCAGGCTTGGGGCTGTGACCACTGCTCTTACAAACTATGAGTTATGAGTTATGAATTTTGAGCAAATAGGGTTTCGTATTGTCCTTAGACTTCTGAATACTTGATAGGTAATTTTATAGCCTTGTATCCAGTAATTTGATGATTTGCGGGTTAGATTTTTTTTTATTACTTTATTACTGATGTTTTGGAATTACCTCTAGTGGTAAGGCTACTCTATGCCCAGATATTTCTAATCATGCTATGTTTCCTTACATGGATTACCAAGCAACAGGTCATTGTGCTTGCATACATCTGTACAACCCCTACTGAGCCAGTCTGTGTGGAGAACTGAAGAGCATGTGGTGCAGAGGTTGGCATGATTCCTGAGCTAATCCCGGAGTGCTTGCTGTCTTTGAAACATCAAATGCATGATGCGTCAACTACCCAGCAAGCACACATGCATTTCTGCCTGGGAAATCACAGTCAGAAGTAGTGTAACTGCACCTAATTGGAGACAATCATCATGATACTTCCCACCAAAGCAATGTGGATTTACTGGAGTGGCACAGAATGAAATAGCAGGCTCTCACTATGCAATGCACATTTGTGTGGTCTGTTCTTAATAGATAGGGGAGGCCATTTAGGATGAGCTTGTTTTTCCAAATACGATCGTAGCATGAAGAGGTGTGGTATCTCCCTTACACGCGGAGGGAAAGCTGATTAGCTGCAATTGTGCCATGAACGTGCCCCATTCCCATACACACCCTGGTGTGCTTTGTCTTTGAGTCGCATCCAGTCATCTACATCTGCACTGTGAGGTGGTGCACATCGTCCCGCTGTTCCTCCCATGAAACCACACAGCTATGCTGCAAGAAGCAGAGGAGTATTGCACAATGTGTTCAAACCATCTCAGAATTAAAAAGCTGATGAAAAAGTTATGCGGGATAATTAATTAGTGTATATCCACATGTTTGCTTATGCTTGCCATTTGTTTGTTTCTTTCAGTCTGCCTTCTGGTCTTTGAAGGGGAGGGAACTACTGCTAATTTATGCAACACAATTTGGAGTTTCAAATTGAACCATGCGTTGCCATACATCTGCTTGGGATAAATGAAACAAGTCGTCCTTTAACCTCTCTCTGTTTATGAGGTGAGGCCAGCTCCTAACCTAGCCAGTCTCTGTCCCTTGTCCCTTGCTCTTCCATACTTCAGTTCTCCTTACAGTCCTGTCAATGTCCTCTGCTCTCACTGTTTTCTTGTGTGTCCCTCAGCACCTCCTGTTCCTCATGTTTGCTTTTCATTTGTGTCTTGTCATGTTTTCTCACCTACCTGTCCTTTTTCAGTTCTTCAGCCTTCCATAAACCCCCTATTTCCTGTTTCTCAGCTTTCCTGCACACCCTTTTCTACTCTGCCTTCATGATCCTCACACGTATTTTCTTGCCTCACCACCGTTTCTCTGCTGTCCACCATAGTCCTTTATGTCCTATCAAGTGCTCACGCATACCAAGGCGCCAGGTGCAATCCCAGTGCTTTTAGTCATGGAATTTCTTCAATCAAATCAGATTGCTGATCTGAAGAAGTAACATTTCAATGTCGTACCATTGGTCTCTTTCCCTAGACCATACACCAGTTGGCATGGCCTTTTTTTACCTCATGGTGGAGACAGGTAGATGTGGGGAAAATATATATATTTGAGAAATTATCATAGTTTTAAAACAGGAACACTAACATACCTTTGGACTTTGGGTAAGTTTCCTCAGGGAACAGCCGTCAGCAATTCCCTTTCTTTAGTAGTGGAAATTTGAAGTGTTACCTACATTAGAATTAGATTTATATTAGCTGAAGTTTATTCTATTCTATTCTATTCTATTCTATTCTATTCTATTCTATTCTATTCTATCCTATCCTATCCTATCCTATCCTATTCTACTCTACTCTACTCTACTCTACTCTACTCTACTCTACTCTATTCTATTCAATCCTAATTATTGTCTATTACATGTAGTCTGTTTACTGACCCATGTATCCTCCTGCAAGTCAACATATTCTTTCTTATAGAATAGATACAACCTGTTGTGTCAGGTCTTTTGTCTGTATTTCAGGCATGTGTAGTAGATATTATTTCTGACGTGTTGGTCATAAAATTATTTCCTGGCTGCTTTTCATATATATCTATTTATGAGTAATTCATTTGAGACAGAGTAAATGTATAGATTTCTGAACTCAGAGTCCTGTTAAAGGTTCTCATGACTATTTTGAAAAAAACAGATTTTAAACATGATTAGATAGATCAAACAAAAAATATAAAATACAGTGTATTATAACAGAAATTTTACTTGGCTTCAGTGCAGCTTTTTAACAGCTGTCCTGTGTAAAGACTGAGCCATATAAGCATATACACACCTACTCAGCTTCATAAGAAAATTTCTTAAAGATTTTAGCTTTTTTTTCTTTTTTTTTTCCTTAAAGGATAGAACAAAGGCAAAAAGGTATTAATAAAAATACCTTTCATCTTAGTAAGCACAGCATTAAAAACATAGAGACTGCCAGAAGAAAGGAATGTTTTCAGAAATGTGATCTATCCTGTAATTTCTAGTTACAGTTAAATGAGAGCTCTGCAAATCTTTTTTACAATTTGTTGTTAACGATTTTCTACTTGAGACTATCTTTGATTTAATCCCATTCAACTCATAATTTTCAGTGGGCTTGCCTGAGAAATATTATCCTTTTAAACTAAAAGAGCGTAGATTTAGATTAGATATAAGGAAGAATTTCTTCACTGTATGTGTGTGGTGAGGCAGTGGAACAGGTTGCACAGGGAAGCTGTGGGTGCCCCATCCCTGGCAGTGTTCAAAGCCAGGTTGGATGGGGCTTTGAGCAGCCTGATTTAGTGGGAGATGGGGGATGTCCCTGCTTGTGGAAGGGGGGGGTGGAATTAGATGGGCTTTAAGGTCCCTTCCAACACATGTTATTCTATGATTCTATGATTATATCCTTTTTAGGGAGGAAAAAAAAAAAAGCCATCTGAATTGCTCATCAGAATGCCAGTAACATGGGAGTTACACTCACATAAAACGTTTAAGACATTGCCTAAGCTGATTTTTCTTCCACTTTTTAGTTGCTTTACTGCCTTAGCTGCTTGTGGGGAAATATCTACAATAATTACTTTTGCTAATAAAACTATTGAGTAACAAAAATAAACTTTTCCATGGTAGCTCCACACAGTCTCAGGTGTCTGTATGAGTGTTTCACAGCTGTCAGCCACACGGGAGTAGAAACTGTGGAAAATGCTAGAATGGCACCTGGAGCCAAACTGCGGGTATTTCACTGCTGTCATTTACAGCTCTTAGTGAGTAATGAGAAAGGAGCTGGTCCTCCCAGGGCAGAATCAGCATAGTGGCTGCATTAGTATTTCTGTGGCAGTATAAATTTTGTGGGGTACGTTTGCTTTTGCCTTGCCTGGCATTTGTACTGCATTATCTGTCATGGTACCTTTTCTAAAAAATACATGTTCACTGTTGGTAACTCATACATGCGCTGCTGTTTCAGGAAATAGCACTGCTGTAATTAATAGGCTTGAGGCATTGTGGCTGCAAGACATAGGACAAAAAATATTCTGTCATTTTGTGCCAGTTTTTCCATGGTTGAAAGTGCCACTTAAGTGCTGTTTATATTATTAAGCAAGCTATTTATAAAGCAAGACGTAGAGTAACAGCAACCTTATGAGTAATATCAGGCTAAAACAACTGAAGATAGTTGCATTTATAGCTATCTGATAAACACATCACCAGAGGGACTGTGATGTGTTTTTGTTTGAAGTTTTGGTTTGGAAAGAAGCAGCTTGAATGAGAGAATGTTTGTGCCTGTGACTACTAGTTGGAAGTGAAGAAATCATAAAACAAGTTAGTATGGGGATGATAAAGTAATGATATCATGAATGAGATAGTTTACTACTGGGTAAGAGCCAGGACAAGTAATGACAGCAACAGAGCCTCCTCCATTTCGAAACCCGTCAGCAAGCATTTGTTTGCAGTTTCCTTCTTGTGGAACTCAGACATGAGAGATACTGACAATAGGATTGTCATTTTTTTACACTGCCACCACATGTAGTCCTGGTGTGGAGCACAACACTTCTTTTGCTGTAGAAGATGCTTTGACTTCCATTTGTACAGCTGCTGATTTCTTCTGAGCTTGCAGATGCTTGCATGAGAAGCAGATGCTGGGAGGGAGTAACGGTTAATTAGAGAGGGATGAGGTGAAGCTCACTTTCATGCCTGAGCCTGGATTTTAGAAGGAAGGGATGGCTAGAAGGTGTAATTCCCTTCCCAAACCCTTCCCCTCCAGGGCCTCCCAGCTCCAGCTCCCCTGCCATGCTGCTACAAAGGCATAAAGGCATATGCCCATGTGCCCAGGGAAGAACTCCGGGCTGCCCGGCCCTCCTGGCTTCACCCAGCAGGTCTGGGAGCATGGAGAGGGTCTGTGTGTTGTAATACACCTGCGCCTTCCTTGGAAGCCTTGTGCTTTAGGCTTCCTGACACGTGGCATGGGAACATAGCTATGCGGTGTGACATAAAATGGGATGTGGCCCCTCCATCTGATGGGGCTCGGAGGCACCTTGCTCCCATTTTTGAGGATTGTATCCTCAATGGCTTTATAGGCACATGAGTGAAAGAAGAAATAAATAACCCAGACAAAACCTTCCTACCTTGAAAAGGGGAAATGTAGTGCTACTATATCAAATTAAAAAGTAATGTCACTATGGAAAATTCTCAGAGTGTTCTTGAGTGTGGCTG
This sequence comes from Cygnus atratus, assembly GCF_013377495.2. Taxonomy (NCBI): domain Eukaryota; kingdom Metazoa; phylum Chordata; class Aves; order Anseriformes; family Anatidae; genus Cygnus; species Cygnus atratus. The sequence goes on from NC_066368.1 coordinate 18,354,583, forward strand.
GGAGAAAAGCCAATGCAGAAAAGCTTCTTCAGCTCAGTTTTGTGCACAAAGGCTCTTTTTTGTTTGCGTGCAAGTCTGCTTGTACTTCTGTTTTCCCATGCTGCTGAAGGAAGTAACACAGTTTAGCACAAAGCCAGCCTTACTCTTTAATGGTGCAAGATTTGTAGCACATCAGCAGGAAACAAGAGCTGGAAGGTGAGTTTTGCCTGAAAACAAAAGAAAAAATGTAAACTGATTTAATCTCTACATAGTTAATTCCTTTGTTCTTCTCACTGCTTTAAAGGAGTTAAAAATTCTCTATTCCAGCAATTATACTGGCTTGGAGTGTGCTTTTGGTCAACTCAGACATGCTCTTCTTCACACCAAAAAGAATTAATTAAATTAATGGTATAAGAAAAAAAAAATATTTAAAATTATTCATTTTTAGTTTATAATTACAAAATTTATTAAACATAATAGTCTAGTCAGAGACTAGATAACTAGGTAAACTGGTAATAACTGGTAAACTGCATCATCTACTATCCTGAAATAATATTTCCAAGCACATCATTAAGAACCCATTAAAGAAGGCAAGCAAATGAATGTAAATTTTCATAACAAGGCAAAATTATGTATGTAGTCAGTATTCTCTTGCTTTCCAAAGATGTGGGGGAAGAAACAAAAACTTCTTCTAGAATTTTAAGAATTATTGTTAATTTGCATAAAATTATTTCTTCTAGGGCATAGAGGACCAAAAATACTCATTTGAGAGCATTGCAGAAGACACTGTAGACATGTGCAGGCAAAACAGCTCGTGGCTGCCAGTTACATTATGGAGATGATGCAGACCTGGGATGTGGAGCGTTGTTACTCTGGTTTTGACACCAAGACAATGTATCTCTGGACTGGATCTGCCAAAGGGCTTGAACACCTTCAGCTACCAAAAAACGTCACTCCCATTCTGGCCTTTCAGAGGTAGGGCTGCCATATAGACTCTGTTCTCTCGACTCTTAGCGTGTAATCCGAAGTGCTTGGTTGGGAAGCCAGGTTCCTGGTATTTTATGCAGAGCCTCAAAACAGGACCCAGTAGAGTCACATGCTGAGTGAGTAGCTGATCAGAATTTAGTTTCCTAAAGGTATCGTAATCATTTACTAGGATATAACCTAAGTACAGTCATCACGCCCATGGTATGCAAGCTGGCATACAGCAGCCGCCAGCCAGATTGCTGCTGTTGCCCACCCCATGCCAAGCACACAAGGGAGCAGACAGCTCTGAGGAATCCCAGGCAGGTTTGGGACCTGGTTTCTGGTTCCTGTAAGTGTCTGCACAGCACAAAATGCAGGAGTCCAGCCAGAAGAGGACCTGCAATTCTGGCCCAGCCCACGGGAGGAACTCCTGAATAGGATGGGAGAAGGTGCAGGGCTGAAGAAAGCGTGGTAGGGCTGCAGGTATGTGAGCATGCAGCATTTGCTCCCGGTTCAGGGAAGTGAATGGAGACAGGTCCTCTCCTGCATGTGGGCATGAATCAGTATTGAGTCAGGAGCCACCCATGCCACTGATGCCAACAGTGGTGCTTGCTGCTGCCGGTGTTGCTGTTAAATAGCACTGTGGGGTGTTTCCAATGCACATATACATGCAGAGCAGGAAAATTTTAACTCATGTAGAAAAATCTTTGGAGAAAACTTTGGAAAAAATGGTTTCTGTGAGGATTACCTTTCTGAGTGTCACCTTACACATGCATTTCTTTTGGATGATTCATCCTGTTTCCTTTCAGCACATGAATCTGTAGGAGTTTATAGCCCTATACAGTCAACTCTAACTCAGGGGGTTAATTGCAGTGGATTAGCTGCATCATGAACCAGCTACAATGCATGCAAAAATCATGTTCATGTGGTGCGTGGACCTACAGTTCAGGCAGCTCAAATTCAGGTATCACTGCCCTGCACGGTTAATGGTGTCAAGTTCTTCCTCTTTGTTTTCTTGCAATTACCCTGCCTTTACACAAGTTTTGCATAGAGTTCTCTCCCCCACCTCCAGCTCTCAGCTCCCTCTGGTGCTTTCAGGAGCCCCTGGCGTGCCCCTCAGAGGAAGACATAGGGAGAGGGTCCAACAGAGAAGCAAACACTTTAGCAAATAATTTCTGAGCCCTCTGCAAAGTAATCCAACACCCCCTGAGGCTAGGCATTTCCTCTGCACTGGGATTTTAAGGAACGTCTGAGGCTGCATTTCTTTGAGCAGCTGAGCTGCTCTAACAGTCTGCTGCTTTTGAAAGGGGTGCTCTTATCCTCTGTCCCCTTCATTTTGTGGCTGGCCCTTCTTTCCATGGATTTATTTGGCTCATTACCTCAGAAGACAGCAACCTGCTTTCTTTTTCCTAATTATTTTTCCCCTGGGCTAACGAGGTCTGTCAGCTGATGGAGCTGGCAGTTAGCACCGGGGTGGGATGGGTGGTGGGGAACAGAGCTGGGGATGCACAGACAGGGTGACCTAGGGCAGAAGCTCAGCCCACGGGGTGGGAGTGCATCCTTCAGTGCTGCTTTGGACCACAGCTTGGTTGCCTTTGAAGGATCACCCTGTCTCCAGTGCTACCCTGGTGCCGTTGCTCCAGGGTGAGACAGAGGTGGACCTTAACTAATGGGCAATTTAACACCGAAGAAATGAGCAGCATTTTTCCAGCCTTTCTGTCCTAGAGCAGCTAGCTGTGGGGTTGGAGAAGAGCCAGGCCGACACAAGGGAACAGGCAAGAAAAGCAGCCAGGGTGGTGGGATAGGAAAAGAGGACCCTGCCCAGGGCTGTCCCCAGTAAGGCTGAACAACTGGCTCACTGGCAGCTCCCCCCTAGCCCCACTTCACCTACAGCTGGCTTTCCAAAGACAATCCTAAACACCGAAGTGCTTGCTCCTGCAGACGCTAGAGATTACGAACTCTACATATGCATTTCACAGCACAATGAAATTTGCCCCCCACACACACTTCAGGGTGCCACAGGCACTCTCACCCCATTGCTGCTCCCCTGGCCAGCTGCCCCCGCTGCCCCACAGGTCTGAAGTGTGGGACTGGTTGGGTAAGAGCTGATGGATGAAATTTGGCTGCAGAGAGGCTGTCCGCACCCAGGCTGCCCCAGTGCTTTGCTCGGGGCTAAAGAGGCAGTGGCATAAATGTGATCTTTCTCTCGTCAGCAGATTGGTTGATCTCTGAGGAGCTCTGCCTTTTTGATAACCCCTGCCTCTGCTTATATAATTAGTTACGCAATGTTCAAAGAGGAGCCTTGGATGATGCAGGAAGCGGAGCCTGCTAATGAGAGTGGGTGTAGATGTGTGATCAAGTTGGAGAGCCAGCTCTGAGCACAGCCTCCTGGGGCAGAGCAGGCAAGGATTGGTGCCCTGTTAGCATGGCTGGCTTGGGACCTTTGCTGGTGCAGGTATGTTGTTTGACCACCTACTTTGAAAGAAAACATCTTGATTTTTATTTCTTCATGTGTTGAATACACTAGCTTGAGGGTGGAGCTGTGGATAGGTCCTGGGCCTGCTGTTATCAGTGGTGCGGCGTTAGGCTGTGAATTGGTGCAATTTTCTGGAGACAGCTTTGCAGGTGCAGGAGGAGACTAAACCTCCGTGAAGGCGGATGTGTACGTGACTCTTTCCTAGCATGCAATTTTGGGGTGGAGGGTTAATTTGTGCAGCTGGAAGGAAGAAGTCTCTAATCTGTGCATCATGTATAGAACAGATTGATAGCAGCTAGCATTTCAAATGTCGGTGATACAACAAGTATTTTGTTCACGTCTGGCTGTAGGAACAACTGAGTGCATGATACCATTCATAAGCCGCTGTTGAGGACAGACTCTCATTATCAAACACAGGCAGTCAAACATTATGAGTCAGTATCTTCTGCCTTCTTCCCCATCTGTCTCCCAAATCAGGAGCAACTTAATCAGAATTTATTAAAATGTAGTACTGGGTTATCATTTGCCTTTTAATTGTAACTTCACATTTTCCCACTTCCCTTCAAAATACAGTGCTTTCCTAAGTGGATACGTTGATTGTGACTCAGAGAGCTGAACATTTAAAAGGTAATGTATTTCCAAGAAAAACATCCAGCCCCACTGGCTTCTGCCTTACAATCAGCCTAAGCAAGTCTCAGAGATCTTCCCTCCTAAACACCCCTCACCCCAGCGCTCTGTATCTGGCCTCGGAGCAGTCACAGTTTTTTGTCCCAGCAGAAGTGACAACGTGGCCTCACATCCCATGTCCAAGCAATCCCAGTTGCCTGAGCTCCTCTCCACGTGCAGCCAAGAGAATTGCCTGATGCTGATGAGATGGTCTTGGTGAGTATATCTGTAGGCACAGATTAAATTGTGGGTCCCTTCCTACAGGGGGCAAGGAGAAGAGACAGGAGCCCTGGTTTGGCTGCCCCCATGCTGCAATGGGAGCACCCTGGAGAGGTGACAGGTCCTGCCTGATGGGTTGAGCAGGAGAGAAATGCCTGATGATAGGTAAATGGTGCTCAAAGGGCAGAAAATATGGGAGGATTAAGGCAGAGGTGAAGAGTTCAGGGAAGAGCTGGTGTAGAGGGGACCGGTGCAGCAGCATTGTCACTTTATTATTACCTTTGCTCTCTGGGGCCCATAATTAACATGCACAGGGAATTGCACACAGTCTGCTGTGCCAACAACACAGTGCTGAACCTTGTAACTTGAGCTGCTACAGCATACCGAAGCTCTTCAAACTCACAAGTGCTGTATGGGCAGAGGACACCAGGAAGCCCCATGCAGGTGTCCCCAGGGCCAGAGGTGATTTCCCTGGTGGGTCCAGAGCATGTCTCAGGGGAGGACACTTAGAAGGTGCTAGCCCCAGGTGTGCCTCCAAGTTTCCCTGAGCTTCTCCAAGCACAGTGAGGACAGGCAGAAGACAACTGCCCTTCGCAGAGGCTGCTCTGGGAGGATGGTGCTACCTCTTGCTGCCTTGAGACAGGCAGATGCTGGGGCTGCGTTGTTAGGCAGGAGCTGCTGCTGTGCTGTGGTGTGTAGTGCTGTAACACAGAGGTGAGCTGTGCATAAGTCCACGGAGGGAGATTCCCTGGGTGGAGAAACCTTACTGTCCCCTGCAAGCCCATGGCCTGTCCCCTGGCATGGTGTCACAGGGGCTGGGGACCACCATGGGCCCATCACCAGATGCAGGACTACTTTGTCCTGCAGCCCCTTGTAGGAGGGGTGGCACAGCCATGGCAGGGAAGGCAGGGGAGCAGGGAGGACCACCCCTCCATGCTGGAGTGTGGGTGCTGCACTCCCTCACCCCTTGTCCTCCTCAGTGGCTGCAGGGTTGGCCCATGGGGGTGCATGTGGTGATTTGGCCTGCATGGCAGCGCTGCCCATGGCACAAGGTCCTTCAGCTGCCCAAGGAGGGACACCAGCACCAGGAGAAGTGTGTCTGCCCTGTCCTTGCTGCTGGTGAGCCCTCAAAACAGGCCTGTGGAGCTGAGGGGAGTGAGGACGACAGGGGCATCAGGAGGGGTGAGGATAGGTGCTGTGTCTGACGTGGTCTCCTCAGCCTCGCTCTCCATCTCATCCAGGCTCTCACTGACAGAGGGGATGATCTGCACCACCTTCTCCTGGAAGTGCACTTGCTTGCGAGGAGCTGGCGGGGCCTCTGGTTGGGCAGGGGCTGCTGGTGGCAGGCTCCTGTCCTTGCTGCCCTTCAGGATGCTCTTCATGTGTCCCAGCAGCGAGCGGTGCTGCTCCCTCTGGGCTCCATGAAACGTGTATGTCTGCTCGGTGTCACCAGCAATGGTCGAGGCTGCTGTGGTGGCTGTAGGATCCACATATTGGCCCACCTGGGGATGCGCCTCTTTGTGCTCTGGGCTCTTTCTCCTCTTGCTCAGCAGGAAGTAGGCCAGGGCGGTGAGCACCAGCATGGAGCCTGGGGAGAAGGGCACGGTGGCTGAGGGCTGGCCCAAGGCCAAGTGCAAGCCAAGCAGTGTTTGGTCCTGCTAGCTCAGCATCCCACACATCCCCACCATCTCTGGTCCACTGTCCCCAACAGACCATGTTCCTCCTCCATCTGCACTCCTCCCCACCCCAGCACAGGCTCCTCACCAGGTATGGTGACGTGCCAGACAAGGACGGGATGCAGGAAGCAAGCCACCGAGAGCAGTGTGTACCCCAGGAATTTCTGGAAGCTCCCCGGGCGCCTAGCTTGCTTCCAGCAGGCGTGTGCCAGGGAGTTGGGCTCATATCTGGGGAGAGAAACAGAAGTCCTTGTGGGATAGGGCACCAGGTGCATGACAAGAAGATTTGGACCTAACCATGACCCACCTAAAGGTTCAGACCCTTACTCTAGTTCACCAGGAAACCGGTGTGTTGGTGAGGGAAGGTAAATAAAGTCTGAGCCCTCCTTGTAGTGGGCAGAGGCCAGGGGCTTCATCTGCCAGAGGTCAGCATCTCAGGCGACCTCTCCTTGGCACACTTGTGCCTACTAGCTGTAGTAAGGTGTTGTCTCCTAGCTATCAGGGCTTTTGAGTTTATGCTACAAGACAGCAGAAGGGCCCAGCCTCTGAGAAGTGCGTAAGTATTTTCTAGATTTTAATTTAAATTTCTGTGCTGTCTCTGGGAGGGAGCTCTAGGGATCTGGCTCTTTCTTCAACCCCGGTGCGTTGCAGGAGTTCACACTGCGTGTTAAGGAGATGCTGCAGACCAGGGTTTGTTGTGCTAATGCTCAGCAAATTATGGCACAAGCTTGGGTTAAAATAAAAGTTTAATTGGCTGCAGACATGTCCCCACTCACCTCCCCCCTGCCTGAGTGTGCTGGCCATGGCAGTAGGGGCAGGACCTTTGGTGTGGTACTTGCAGCTTGGCTAGGTCTGGTGCTGCCTGCAAAGGACGGGTTGCCCTAGGGAGGGCCCACCAAGGCTGGAGAAGACTGCCCAGAGGCTACTCACGTGAAACACATCTCCAGGAACAAACTGATAAAGAAGAAGCCTTCACAGACAGTGACTGCAATCCCTGAAAAACTGAAAGGTGGAGCTGTCAGGGGGGCAGGGCTGGGCTGGAGCACACTCTGCAGATGGCAGAAGGGGCACAGGGGGCTGGGATTTACTACCCAGTTCACAACATAGACTGTGTGCTGAGGTCTGAACACTTTGCCTGGGTTTGTGGAGGAAAGACCCAGACCTTCTACCCAGGAGGGGTCAGCTTGCAGCCAGTATCACCTCTGGCCTGCTTGAGTCTGCAGGAGCATGGGGAGAAGGTCACTCTAACAGGATCAGCTTACTCTTCTGAAGCCTAACAAAGGAGATCTCGATTCCCCAAAGACTTGGATGTTGTTCCAGGATAGTTTGTTGCTGCATATGTGGAGGGGTCAAGTGTGTCACCCCTACCAGCTCTGACTAGAAGGGCAAAAATACTCACAGCAGATAGAAAGCCAGGCTTTTGAACTGCCCTCGTTGCAGAGTTTCTACCCCCACGCCGATCAGCACTAGAAGAGAAGGCAGGAAAGATGCTGAGTGCAGGCTCAGTTCCTGACTCCGGTGCCCCGCCAGCTGCCAGCATCCATGCCCCGATTTCTGCGGCTGCCAGCACGGCTGCTCCTGCTCTGCAGCGCCGGTGACTCACGCTGACACACGAACCCCAGGGTCAGAGCCGAGTGCTGGCCTCAACGTGCAGCCCAGGAACCCAGCCCAGCGGCACCCCTGCCAGGGCAGCCTTGTGGCTGCGTGGGCTGGGGAGAGGTGCTCCGAGGATACCAGCTTTTGGCAGCTACAAGAGGTGAGCAACGGTGTCCTGCGTCCCTCCCACCCCCCTGTTCAAGCACAGCTGCCATGGGACTTCTCTCCCACCACCCCATCCATCCCTGCCCCTCATCGCCACGCTTCTCCTAGGCTGGGGAAATCTCTGCCCAGGTCCCGACCATGCCCACCACTCCTGCACCCCACTTCTCCTGCTGCACCCCACACGTGGCTGTAGGGCAGCAGCAGGTCGGGGGAAACGTGCCAGCTGCATTCATGAAGGGCCGTAGCCATGGCATTAAAATCCTTTGCTAGGCAAACAGAAAAAGCTATAACAGGAGCAGGCAGATTAAAAACGAGGAATGAACATCACCCCAGTGCCCCAGCCAGCACAGCACACTGGGGAGTCATTTTAAGGGTGATTAAGAGTATTAGCGAGGCTAAAATCTTCCCTGGACTGGCCATTAGGGGCCAATAGCTTTATGGGATGGAAGCTTTCCTTCAAGATCCTTCAGGAGTATTTCCAAAATGGCACAGGAATGAAGTGCCTCGCATCAGCTGCAGAAAACTGGTTCACCACTGATCCTGCTCAGTGCACACTTGCCATGGCCTGAGGAGCCGGTTGGCTTTGGCTGTCCAAACTGTGGCTTTGCCCCACACGGAGAAGAAGGCCAGGCTCACAAGTGGGTAGGCAGGTGCCAGTGATGCTGGGTCCCTCACACCCACAGGGTTGGTCAATGCCAAGGGTCTGTGCCTGAGCACACAGTGCTTCTGGCCCAGCCAAACAAAGCCCCACCAGGATGCTGTCATCCTGTTGGTTCCTGCTGTGTCACCTGCAGCTGCTGGTCCCCGATCTGCCCGGGGAACACATGGGACTCATGTGCCGCCCTCCTCTGCAGTGGCTGCCTCTCCAGCCCTGAGCAGAGGCGGGGGAAATCAGCCTCATCGGAGAGCTGTGAAGGGACCAAGCTGTGCAATCCTATATGCAAAGAATTGTCCTTCGCTACCCTGTGATTGAGGAGCCTTCTTTATACTCTCCCCTACAAATGCAGAATTCATCCATTCATTCCTTCCCTACCGGCAAACGCAGAATTCAACAGCTTGGCTGTAGTGCTAGAGTCCCTGCTCTGCCTGGGGAGGTTTCCTGATTTTGCACAGCTTATGCTTTATCCTCAAAGCTCTTTGGGTGAAGTATCTGCAAAAGCAAAGGGTTGTTTCCAAGGTGCTTGTTTGGGCTCGTTGCTGCCTTGATTTGGATCTTCTCCAAACCATGCGGCTGAAGGCACATGACTAGGAATTAAATGGTTGAAAGGCTGAGAATTAAGAAATAAGTAAGGACTCTCTCCTTAGACGTAGAAATCACAAGGCCTAAAATCTCTGAATTACAGATATGCCCCAAACATGGCAGGGATTTGTGGGACTGTTTGATTATTCCTCACTAACTAGCCATGGACAGCAGGACTGTCTGATGTGTTCCACACAACAAGCCCCATTGCACTCCAGGGTCCTGTGGGAAGGTGGGGGTTACATTTTGTGGGCAACCTTCTGTGTTTGCAAGCAGCTTATGGAGTTGGCCAGGCCTTCTCAGGATCAATTAGTGATGCTGATGCACTCTCCTCTCCCTTTAATATTTTTATTCCGGCAAAGCCTGTGGGATTCTTTTCTGCATGGTTTCCATTTCATGCAAAAACCTCATGCACCTCATCAGGCACTAAACACTGCATCAAGCTGTTTTCTTACCCCCTTGAGACAGACAGAGAAATAAAACACAGGCACCTCCCATTCCTTTGCTGGCCTTTTGGGAAAACCAGGTGGTACTGGGAATGCATCAGAGTGGAGATATGGAAAAGTACAGAGACCAGCTGTACTCTGTGGTGTGTGATGTCTGTGCTCTGGGATGTTCAGCTGAGAGGGGACTGCACTGCTCATTTCAACAAGAACTACAGAAAGAAATGTAGGTGATGCACAGTGAGGAAAAGAGATCAAGCAGACGAGAGAGATTATATTCCATTAAGATACCTCCAAATTGTAAGCTACTTTCAATTTTTATGTTCTAGCTTTAGTTTTCCCACGGCAGCAAGCTCATGTTTTCTCTCAGGAGCTTTAAGAGTGAATATGACCAGCATGGGGCTCATGTGGGCCAGAGGGGGATGGGGATGGAGAGATTTGCATTTGCTGGTTAAAGTTGTGTCCCGGCTCCTATCTGTTGCAGCCTCATCGTGATGTGCACTTATCTGCTGGGCGTTTGTACAAACTCCGGGACTCAAACCTCAGCCTGTTATCAGTCCTCCAAAGTACACTGCAGAGCACAGCCTCCAGCGTTCCAGTTGGGCTTCGGCTGTCCTTGGGGACCTGTGCTCTCTTCAGCAGACCTTTGTACTTTCTACTTGGCCCCTGACTTGAGCAAAGTGTCTGCAGTTGATAAAGGAAATGCCATGGTAGGAGGGCGTGCTGCGACCTACCCTGCGCTGTCTGAAATCTGAAATTCCCAGGGTCTGACACAGGCACCCCAGACACCTCTCATCAGGAACCTCTGGCTCACACCTCCAGCCTCGCGGCAAACCAAACCCTTTGATCCCTGCTTTGCTGATGGGGAAACTGAGGCAGAGAGTGCTGCTTGCCCTGCCCTGTGACAGCGAGTCAGCAGCGGTGCCAGTGAGCCCCTGAGCACACCGGGTGGCTGTAGCCCCTGCCCTGCCCGTTCACCTCATCCAGCTGGGTGGGTGAGCTGGTGATGTTGGCACCACTGCTGTGACCCCAGCTGCTTCCTGAGCCTGGCAAGAGAGGGCAGGGGCTGTGCCACCAAGGCTGGGACCTCTCCGTCCTGCCTGGCCCCGGGGCACAGAAGAAATCCCAGCACAAGGAGCTCCCCCTGCATTTTTGACTCCCACAGAGCAGCCTGCCAGGTTTGTGCAGCCCTGAGTATTTTGCTTTTCAGTCCCACTCACATCATGCTTGTCCCCCTGCCTCTTTTACAAGCATATCATTTAGTTTCCTTTCCAATTTGCGCTTTAGCTTGTTGTGACACTTACTCTGTGCCTTAAAAGGCGGCAAAGAAAAAGAGAGCTTGCTCCTACCTGCTGCGGTGGAGATGCCCAGCAATCGGCAGGCGTACTCCAGGGCACTCCAAAACGCCTCGTGCCGCATGGTGGGGAGATGAAGGCGGCGATGCCGGCCAGGCAGAAGCTCCCTCCTCAGACTTCCTGCCGTGTGCAGCACCCAGCTGCAGGCAGAGCCTCCCGTGCACGGTGCAGGGTGACCTTTGCGAAGGACCAGCCACCTCCACGGGGCCTCCCAGGGGAGAGCAAGCTGCCACCGCTGGGAACCGGTCAGCACTGCTTCCAGGGCTGCGGACACTTGGCCTTTTCCTCCTCGTTTCCTGGGGTTGCTGGCCTGGGGATGATTAATGATTGGTAAGGGGGGGGGTGCGGCTTTGGGAGCATTTGCACCCGGGGTGCACGCGTGGCCTTTCCTGCTTGGAGGCAGCAGCTCTGGAAGCCCAAGCTGATTACATGCATGTGAAGTCATTAGTGCTGTGCAGCTCCCGGCAGGTTAACCGTTTGTGAGGATGGCGGTGCTTGCTTTTGGCAAAAGAGCAGCAGGTTCCTGGAGGATCGTGGGGCTCCCAGGGGTGCCTCCTGCTGCTGATCATCTGCTGCCTCCTGCTGCTGACCCCCCTGCCGTGGTTGCTGCTTACCAGCCTGTGAGTGGTGCTGTGTCAGGGCAAATGTGCAACCACAGGAACGAGGAGGTCAGACCTGTTCCTAAGGGTCCTATAAAGCCAGGCTGGCCATGGCAGGAGAGATGTGTATTTGTCTTTTTGGGAACCTCATTATTTCTGTACTGCAGTCACCCAGCCGTTCAGCAGCACCACAGCCATTTGCAGTGGGGTCCCACGAGTGTCCTGACACGTGGAGTGGGGGCAGAGGAGGAGGGCTGTGCATGTACACTCTGACCTCTCTGTTTTGGCTTTAGTAGACGGCATCAGGGTCCGTGGCTTGCCTCTTCAGGACACAGAGCCTCTGGAGAGGGGCAGCCCTCGGCACGAAGGCTGAGATGGGCCAGTGCTGGCCTGCTCCAGACCCTTGCTACATAGAGAGATCAGCCCGGCCCCCGTGGGCAGCATGTACTTCTGGTTCCTGCAGGGCTGTGGGCTCACAGGGCAATGAGTCCATCTGCAGGGCCAGTCACTGCAGCCCCTGCCCTCGCCCTACCTTCTGCCCGTGCGGACTCAGCACCAGCCCCGCACGCGGGTGTTCCCCTTTCCTCCCCTCTGCCCGCACCATGGCACCCATCTGAAGGAAGTAGGGCTTTAGGGATTTCACAGCTGATGACTCAGCGGTGTGCCTGCACTTCCTTTTCAAGAGGGATGGACAGAACAAGGGCACACCAGCGGGGCAGCCCCCTGAATCTGAGCAGACCCCACTGGGGTGTCACGCTCCCTCCCCACTGCTGCCAGGGATGCCCCCTGCACTCCTGCTGCCGACAGCTCCAGAAATCACCAAGCTGGCTTAAAAACCCCGAGACTATGCAAACTGTCTGGGTACCTTATTCTTTGCTGCATTCTTATTGTTTTGGTTTGTTTTTTAACATCGATGTGTTGAATTTCAGGTGTTTGTTTACAAATACGAAAGCTAGAAAATGACTTAAATACATAGACCAAAGGAAGACAAGCAGTCTTTCGGGATCACTGAGAGCCGCTAGCCCAGGCTTGAAGAAACTGCAGCCCTGGGAGGTGTCAGCAGCCACTGGCTCTGCAGAGCGGGGCTCCCTGCCCACCCTTCTGTGGTCCCTGGCACCTCCCCTGGCAGGGGACCTGCTGCCAGTGCCAGTGGTGGAGCACACTGGGCTCGGTCACTCTGGTGGTCTCACCCCGAAACAAAATGACTTTGAGTGCCCTTGACAGCAAGGTTTCCTTTCTTGCCAAGAACAAGCCCCAGGGTTTAAAATAAATGCAAATTTGTGGGTGGGGTGGTAATGGAGGAACAGAATCCATTTGGGAGAGGCAGATTAATACATTAACAATTTAAGCCTTCCATCATTCCCTTAGCTATTGCCCAACCTATGTCATGGGATTTGGCTTAATTAGCCTTCCTGAGGGTCCTTGTCCCCTGCCTGAGGAGTCCCCTGGTCTGGGTGAATTCTCCACTCGCTATTCAGGGGTGCACTAGTGCTTCTTTCACTCGAGTGCCCAGGAAGGGGCATGGCATGAGCAGGACAGGCATCCTCAGGTGGCTTTGCGCCAACTCTCCTCTAACAGTTCCTTCCCTCCATTTAGGAATTTTTTGGCTAGTGCTCCTATGAAGCAACCTCACGTGAACCTGACCTTTATCGGTAGAGGGGTCTCCTGTCATTCTGCCTCCTTTCCAGTGGGGAGATGATACCCTCTGTGAAGCTGTGAGCCATTTGGGGGTTTTTCTGTGAGGCTTTTAGGAATGAGTTTATGCAGTCGGAAGAGGACCAAGAACTTATGACCTTACAGGGGATTAATAACCTGTAACCAACAGTGCAAAGCCTATGCACTGGCACATCCTGTTCTGGGAGGCTTGATAGCAGTGGTCCCCACTGCACATTAAGCCACTTTCTTTGCACAGAGGCTTGCCATTTGCACACTGGCTGCCAGCCAGGATTCACATTTACAGGCTGCTCCCAGTGATGTATGGGTTGAGCTGGAGAGTTTTATGTCAGGGTTTCATAGCAATGTTAGTCCCCACCTTCATCTCTCCCACCCCACACTTCACTTTAGAAATTCAGCAGTGGCACGGCCACCACAGCCGTTCTGTGACCAAGCATCTGTGCCATCGGCAGGCACCTTGCCCCGTGACACTGCAACGCTGCAAGAGCTCTGCGACAAGCCGAGCTTCTGTCAGGGGGCCTGAGGGCACCACTGCCTCTGCCTCTGGGGTTTTGGGTTCTGTACCTTCAAATATTTGTCCCTGCTGGGAATCAGAGAAGGTTTCTGGCTTGCTTCCCTTCGGCATCACCCCTGCTGGTGTGACGAGATGACCCGCCTGTGGTGCGCCAGGGCCTGGTGCCACACCGAGGCAGTGCCACAAGCCATGCAGGATGGCTGGATCCCACCTCCAGGAGATCACTGCCAAGCTGCCACAGGCTCCATCTCCCTTTTTCCAACTCCTCCATCCCTCTGGCTCCCCCTGCAGAAACATCTCTAAGACGAGCTGTCCCCCCCGGGGAGGCAGCAACGCCCGTAGGAGCCCTGCGGGGTGAGAGGGCGATCGCAGGGGATTGCTTGCCCTGGGGGAGCGTGACACGCACGGTGTGCTGCATGTGACACCCGATGGCATTGCCAGCAGGAGCACTGTGCCGACATGAAGAAATGCTCCTGGTTTTGCTATTGCACTGACACATCTCTGTTCTACACAGGGAAGCCGGGGCGTGGAGCAATGCCTGAGCAGCTCAGCCGAGGGCAGTGAATGAATTTGGGATGCCTGCCAGTGAGTCGGCACATCCTGAAGGTACCTCCAGTCAGGCAGGTTAGTCAGCTAAACTGTAACCTAAATGAACATGGTTCGCTCACAGGACGCAGGGTAAATCCTAAAGGCTGTGCTGCAATGCTGATGTGTGAAATCCACCTCTGCAGAGTGGGTCTGTAACAGGGCCGATACCCAGCCTCAGCACCACAGAACAGGGCTGATGCCCTGCTCGTTCCTGTACAGAAAGGAATTGCACCAGGGGGAAATGCAGTAGTAGAAAGGGAGCTCACAAAGACATCAAATATTCATGTGCAGTCTCTAGGTCTGGAGTGTATTTCATAAAGATAGATGGAGAAGGAGTGTTTTATCAGCCAGCAGGAGGAGGGAGTACTAGTAAGTCTCAGTGTAAACAAGCTCTGCACAGGAGGTTCAGCCCACAGACGTTTATCCATCCATCAAAACCATTTGACTTTTTGCCCTCTTTTCTGGCAAAGGGGACCAGTAACTTCTCCCTGCGTGGGAGCAAACAAGGTGTACGTAGCAGCGATTGACTCACCTGGTGTTTGAGACACACATCAAACAGCCTGCTTGCTGCATTTAGGGGCCCAGTGAGCAATTTATAGAAGGGTTTGCGCAGATAAATAACCAGAGAGATTTACGTGAGGCAACACAAAACACATGTTTTTTGGCTACAGAGATGAAGAAATGGATGAGAACTTGCAAGCTGTGTAGCTGAGGTTGTTTATGTAAACGTTCCTGTTTGGTAGGATTTATTCTTGGTCTTCAGCTTACTTGGCACTGCCTTCAAAAGGCTGCAAAGCAAACAAGCACAGCAGGACCCATCACCTCTTTTACTGTGTTGTCTCAAAGGGGTTCGAGTGTACAGGTTTAAAAGAGGTTTGTCACAGTATCCCCAGGTGGGGGTACTGAGTATTGCAGGGTACTGAGGAGCTCTGAGATGACACAAGTACCTTTACCTGATACAGTCCTACATGTGTCTTCTGTTTAAGCAGGCACAGCCTTACACCAATTTTCTTGGTTTTGGCTACCACATAGGCCTGCCCAGCGCCAGACCTGAGGTTTCTCAATGCCGGGCTCTCTGTGATGCTCTCCTTGTGTGAGTCCCCAGGAGATTTGCTGCCGCTCCCTCAGTACAAACCCCCCGAGAAGGGAAAGCCGCCTGAGCGAGAGATGCGATGACAGTCGGGAGCGGACTTTGCATTCCTTTTCCTCCCACACCCCCATGTCTGGTATGCATTTGTCTTCTTTCGTTTACTAGAAACACGCTGTGCGGCAGTGTTTGCTTTTGATTGGGAACACTTATAAAAAATGAAACATCAGATGGGGTTGTTGCTCACTAGCCTGCCATGAGCACGATGCGACTGCTGGTTGTCCTCCCCCCTTGCTGGCACTGTGCTGCCCATTGATGGCAGAATGGCAAAGGTCTGGACTGCCCCTGGGCAGCAGGGTTGATTTTGAGGAATGGCTTCTGACCAGGTTTTGGTGCCAAGTGGGAAGTAACTTGCCTCATTTTCTCCTTTGTCTTCCTCACAGGAAATGCTTGGGTAAAAATGGTCACAGTATGTGTTGAATATAATACTCATTTTGCAGAAATTTGCAGCTAAGATCTGGTGGCAGATGGACAGGCAGCAGCAGCAGATCTTCTCCCGTGAATGTGGTCCAGTTGGGCTTGTGCTGCAGCTCATAGCATATCTTAGAGCCAAAATTGGAGCGAAAAACAGAATAAAGACGTATGAAGTTTTCTTACACCTTTCTCCAACTCCACCTCATGCTTTTCTAATCATCTGCAGTCTTTAAAAAAAAAAAAAAAAAAGATGAATGACTTTCTGCCTGCGGATTGTTAACAAGCTCTTTGCTTGGACTGCCTCCTCTCTGCTGCTGGTTGCATGGGGAATGTTACAAACCAGTGCGCATTGCCTTCTTTTTGGATAGCAACTGTTCAGAAAGGAGAAGCATTCTTATTGATTCAAAGGACAAAGTAATAACTTTCTTTGTGGTACAAATCTTCCGACAGACTGTTCTAGTTAAGAAAAAGGCAATGTTTCTGGCACACGGTTTTGCAAACAGACCACGTGCCTGAGCACAACGTATTTATATCTGATCATAAATTTTATTTTGTACCGTGCACCGCCTCAGCTTGCCCAAGCACAGCTTGCTGTCATGCCCTCCAGAAGTTTTGTTGTTTTGGGATTATCCCAATACTCAAAGCTGTGATCTAGGGCCACAAATAGATACCATCACTCATATACTAGCTAACATGCATTTGTTTCTTCCCCAGACTTTTTCATGCCTCCCAGACTGCACCTGGGGGAATGGTGACTGGAATTTTAGAAGCCAAGATAGGCTCCACCTGGGATAGCCAGGTGCAGGGTGGGCTTGACTGGTTGTGGTGGCCTATGGGAGCATGGCAGGATGCTTAAATATCAATGGCAGGAGGTAGGTGAGGTTTGCTGGGAGATGTCTGGGATTTGTTCATGTAGAGGCAGTACATCTAAACTGCACGTAACTGCTCTTTGGGAAGTAGGCTTTGAGAGGTGAGGGGACAAGTCCTGCCTTCTTATTGCTGCTGTCACGTGATGCCTGGGTTTGGAGGTATGGGAGCACACCTACAATGGCTGCATTGCCTCCTTTTTGCTGCTGGAAGTTCCCATCAAACTGCCCACCTCAGGAGTCTCTTTTTTTCCCCTACACCTAAAGAGCACCTTGCAAGTAGGACCTGGAGATGGCTGGCTCTGAAGGTGAGTGTCCAGTCCAGAGAAGAGTGCTACCCTAGCATTAAGAGCACCTGGCAGAAGCAGGCAGGAGCCCACACTGTGCCTGGCTCAGCTGGGGGCCTGGGACTTGGGGAGGCTGTAATGGGATCCTAGTGGGATCTGGTGCCCATTGGTGTTCTCCTCTGTAGTGAAGTCAACCTTGCTGCTGCAGCATCTCTGGGCATGCAGTCCTTCTTGGTCATCTTTCCCATGAGCTAGCAAGCTGCTTTGTGAGAGACATTTGGGTGTTTCTGTGTGTGCCAGTCAGGTTTAAGCCTTGGTTAAAAGTAAATTGAGGCTTCAGGTTTATGGGCTTCAGCTGAGTTGCTCCTGCTTTATGTCTCTACTGTGGGGAGTGAGGTGTGGTGCAAAGACAGGGCAGAAAACAAGAAATTTTCAGCTGATATCAGTTAATCCTCAAGGCAATGCAAAATGATGAGCTTTGGTGCTGGTACTAGCCTTACATCACAGCTGCTGGCTAGCTGGGCAGGCTGCTCGTCCTGTTTTGCTAGAGTCCAAGACTTCAAGACTTGGTTCTGCTGTTCGAGTGGAATGAAAACAAGTTCATAAAACACCTTGTTCCTATGCATATGGGGGCAGAGAAGTGCATCTGTTCCTGTTAGCATCTCCAGTGGCATGCACCTGGCTGCAGCTTCAGTAATGTTTCTCCCGAAAGGCCTGCTGGAGCCTGTCTTTGCCCACAAATATCTGTTGTCCCCACTGAAAGACTTTTCCTTTCATTAACATGTTTGGTAGGAATGCCAAGTTCAGTGCATCTCATTCCTTCAGCTATTACAACAGAGCAAATGGGGTTTTCATAGTCCTGATGTCAACTCCCCTGTGTCCCAGGCTGTCCCATGGCAGTGAGGGCTGTGCTGGGGCCCTTGGGGCCTGGAGCTGCCCTCCTGTGCTGCGGGTGCAGGCTGTGCTGAATTGTCAGCAGCCTTGTCCCCAGCAGGCCTCATGTAGCTGCTGATCTGTGCAGTTTGTGAGTTTAGCTCTCTGAGCAGCAAGGTCAGCGTGCTGCTTACCTGCCCTGGCTGGAATTTCTCCCTAAGCAAACAGCCAATGCTCACAGACCACCCGTTAGCCAGCAGCCTGTTCCCATTAGCTGAGTGCTAGCAACCCCCACGCTGAGGAGGTGAATTGCCCCTGTGCCCTCTGATGAGGAGAGCTTTAATTATGAAGAGAACAAAAAGCGTTTTTCCCCCAAACTTGGCGATGCAGGGCTCCCTGGCCTGTTTTGTGCTTTGCTGGGAAAAATAGGGGAACGTGAGCAGTGTTTTGAGGTTCAGGCAGCCTTTCCATGGGGCTGCCAGCTCGCCTGCGTTGCTTACAGGGGTGCCTGGGCTGGGCCACTGGGGTGCTATGGTGAGGAGAGGAGCTGATCCCCCAGCTGCAGATGAAACCCCCGCACCCCATGGTGGCTCTGCTCTCCTGTGATGGGCTTTTCCCTTCACACTGGAGTATCCTGAGCCCCTGGAGGAGCTGGGGCTTAGGGTACTGCTTTCATGGCCTGCAATGGCTGCATCTAAGTAGTGTCAGCAGATACAAATTTTGCTTACTGCCACTGTTTTGGTGGTTTTAACGCCTTCATGGGTTGGTGTGGCAGCATTTTCAGTTACCAGTTATGAAATTAGTTGTGATAGGATTGTGAATCTATTGTAGCCTATAATAAAACTTGATTTTAAAAGCTTGATTTTAAACTCTAGTGCAAAATTCAAATAAAATGTTAAACTATTCAGAAAGCCTGGCAGAAAAGGGAGGTCTTAGGGGGAAGGTGAAATTATTTTAATGAATTTGAGCTCTTAATATGACGGAATAAATTCAGTTAAAAGTTAAACTTACTTCAGACTCATGGCACCTTGAAAAACTCTCAGCTTTAACAAGGTAACACTACACAAGAATGCTGTGCTATCCTGTTCTAGTCAGAAGCCACCCAACGTTAGCTTCCAAAATGTAAAGTGAAGTGAGGGAAAATTATATCTTTTAAGTGACCTGATCTATGTTGGTGAGATGGATCTGGGTGGGATTAGCTTCTTCATTGGCATGAGGAGAGACAGAAATGAAGACAAGATTTTGTTTGGTGCTCTGTGACCTTGATAAAGCAGGCACCACAAATCACTGGTTCTGATCTAGGACTTCACAACCCTTAACAGGCAGGAGGTGGAAGTGTCCTATCTTTTGAGGAGATCCTCCTGTTTCTTACTTGCCTGTTAAATTATCAGCTCCCAAAATAGAAATGTATAGTAGTCACATTCATAATTCATAATTAAAATTTCTACTGGTGTTCAGGCCCCACTGTTGCTTTGACCTCTGTCTCTGCATGAGCATCTATATCAAGTGATGTGTGCCCTGCTCCCAGGGGAGAGCCCTGACACTCATCCTATCAAGCTAACAGAAGGTCATACAATAGTCATAAAAATATTATAGATCCCTCCCACATTCTTCACCCATGGCCAAACACTGCAACAGGGAACAATCAGGCTTGTAGCAGGGCATCCAATAAATCTGGAGAGGTATTAGGCAGAACTGAAGCTGTACAGCTGTTAGGGTGGAGGGTAGATATGTAAGGAAGGTTATGGAAACGAGCCCTATCTTCCCTGTGGCAGTTTGGAAGCAAATCTGTACTTCAGGAACATTTTTAAAAGATGTGTTTCATTTGACAAAACATATTGCTTGCTATTTATTCATCAGCTGTATTGTGTAGCGATCCCCTAAATTTACTGAAGTAGGTTTGTAGAAATGCTGTTCTGCTCATTTGCTTTCTCACTAGTGGTCGTATCAGTTAGGGAGCTTATTCCATATCTGACCCATCCCACAGCAGTATCTGCCTTGAAGCCCTGTGCTGCTCCTTATCAAAGTCTCACTGCTGCCAGAGGGGCAGGTTTTAGCTTTGTCACCTGGATCCTGGGAGCAGTGCATAATTCAGCCTTTCCATACAGAGGATCTGTAATATGTCCTACAGGCTGTCCTTCTGCTGCACAGCTCCAGCCCACCCTCCTGCTGCTTTGTCCTGGGCTCTGCTTGCAGCAATGAGTGGGCCTGCCGTACCTGCTGGCAATGCCAGCCCAGCAGGCAGCCAGGACACATCTCCCTGTGCTGCCTGAGCTTTCTTTTTTTTTGCCTCGACCCATTCTTTACCCTTTTCTAAGCCTCTGGGGCAGGCCTGGGGGAATGTGGTCATTCCTACACATCCCCTGTCTACTCTGGCCCGGGGCCTGCTTCTGTCCTCAGATGGGGTGATTTGTACCCTGTGGGGTGACACTGGTTGCTGCAGCTAGTCAATCTGGCCGTAGTGCTGACTCCTGCAGTGACACTAGCTTTCCGGCTGAGAGATGATCCTTACAGGCTTGTTCGAAGTGCATTTCCACTGAAAGGATGGTGGTCATGGCTGTATTTCCCAATGAATTCTCTACATGTGGTAATTAGCTGGAAGTTAAGGGTATTGGAAGTGTCTACAGACAATTGACAATTCTAAGAATTTGGTGTGTTCCTGTCATTGACTGTTAGAGTGCTCATGTGGGCGTTGCATGAACAGTGGAGCAGGCTGCCAGGCTGGGTGTGTTGGGGAAGGGCTCTGATGCTGGAGGTCAGGAACTATTAAAACTTCATCATGAAGTAAACTGAAGTGTTGATAATGTGCTGCAGGGTTAGGGTCACATGCAGTCACTAGATTTTTCTCAGGGTTATTTTGCTGCTCTCACACTGCTCAGCCTGCAACTTTGTGTACAGGGGAGGGCATGAAGAGAGAGGATTCCAACTTTTCCCCTACGAGGCTTTTGGCTAAATGTCAGGGGTTGGGGTGGAGGTGTCAACCATGCTGTCTGTGAGGAGGGGAGTCTGATTGTCTGCATCTGCAAGCTGCTGGGGAGCCCCGGTGCAACTTTGGGGTGCAGTGTGTAAATGAGTAAGCACTGCAGTGGTTCTGGGTCCAGGCTAGCCTGTGAGAAGGGTCCCTCTAACCCCTGCTCACCCACAGGCTGGGCACAAGAGGAAGATAGACTGTGAGGAAACAGCTTCCCCAGGGAAGTGCCTGCAGGGACAGAAAACCAAAGCCTCTGGAGCAGAGCCAGGCATTGATGAAGGAAGAAAGCTAACTTCCCCTTGTGGGGTTTGTAGTACAGGAAGCGTGGCCGCCTGGGATGTGTAAATGTAGGCATGTTCTTAGTGCTGCGCTTGTCCGAGAACTCCCCAGATCCAGGGTCTCTCTGTTAAGCAGTTGGTTGGTGGTGGTAGTGGGAGCTGGTGTGCTGGGGATGGTCTGGTCCTATGGCTTCTTCTACTCCATCCCCCAAGTCTGTTCCCAGTGTGTAGGTGAAGGGCAGTAGTGTAAAATAACTGGAATGAGCTTTCACCTGGTTCCTTTAGCTTGCCACGTGGCCCTGGGATGGTCAGCGTGGTTGTGTGCCAGTTTCCACATGGGTATAAACTATTGCTTCAAGCTTCTGTGAGGCAGTTCAGTGCAGCCATGTGAGAAAAGATATTGGGATGTGTCAATGCCAAATACTGTTAGAGTGTCACTTGCCAGCTGTGATCTCTGTAACTGCTTACAGAGCAATATGCACACAGCACTTGGCACGGACTTACTGGTGGTAGGAGTCTGCTGGGTGACTGCTGGGCAGAAATTGCTTGAAGAACCCATATTGCTCCTTAGGCTTTATTTGGCTATTCCAACAAGAGATCTGTGCCTTTAGGAAGTGTGGTGCCTGAGATGTTCCAAGCAGATCGAAGTAGATAGTTTTCTTGCATGAAGAAAACGTCTGGAGTAGAAATCCGGAAGACCCCAGCTGCAGAAGTAGCATCTAGGATGTATGCAAAGTGTTCTCCTTTTATTTCCAAGAGTCTTTTGTTGTGGTAATTGTTATCCAAGTGTTTTTTCTCACCATGCTGTTGAGGAGTGGCTCAAAATGCAAAACACTGTCCATCCTAAATGAAGGAGCAGCAGTGTGCGCTAGCTGGGTTGCTTGGTTTTCTGTCCCAGGAAAAGGGGAACCCCAGTGCTCAGCTGTTCCTAAAACATTGCTGTTGGGGAAAAAAAAACTAACAGACACAGCTGGAATTGTGAAGCAGACAACTGTGGGGCTGGGATCTCTTCCCTCACCCAGCTCAGCACCTGTGTGTTTGCAGCTGGCAAGGCAGGGTGTCTGGGCTGTGCTCAAAGCCAGCCCTGGTGAGTGGCCTGGTGGCAGGGCCTGAGAGAGCCAGGAGGAGCTGGGTCCAGCCAGGACTGGCAGGGAGCTCATTACTGCTGAGGTTAGGCTCACTGCTTGCAAAATCAGGGAACAAAGGGGTGTTATCTGTAAGGCTGGTGAAGCTCAAATGAGAACCCATCCCACCTTAGTCCATGATGTCGCAGTGTTGTCCTGTGAAGCCTCAGTGAAACACACAGCAGCTGATGTGCTGATGGCAGAAGATGTGTGATGCACAGTTGTGAAGTCTTGTTTCACTTACTGCTGAGAAACTGCCAGTCTGCCTTCCTGGGCTAGTATCCCCCTGGGGATCAGTAATACTGGTTTATGTACTGGCCTGAGTGCCTGTTGGCTTTGTCAGCCCAGAGCCCTCACACTGCTCTGTCGTGTTCAGCTGGGGGGGAGCAGAAGTGGGTGAGGTGACATTACCCAGACCTCTCTTTTGGGCAGCGCCCAGCGATGCAGGCAGCTCTGCGCTAAAATGAAGCTCTTGGTAGCAGACTGAGCATATCAAGCACTCAGTGCCCTGGCAGCACTTCTGAAAGCCAAACCCGGAGTGAATGACAAAGTGTTTTTCCGTTCCCTGGAAAGTACATGCTCCCAAACTGCTTTCCTTGCTGCCCATCTATTCACTGCGCATGGAAGATTTGTTTATGTTAGGCTACGTAAGAAATATCTACGTGTTATCTCAGAGCTGGGCAGATAAATCCAGAGGAAGATTTACTTGAGTGTAAATCAAAGGCTTTGTTTTCTTGGATAGTTCTTTAGTGTCTTGAGTTGAAATCCATCATGTTATCCCTGCAGCACTCCAGCATTTTAGGGGAATTTGGAAACTTTGCCATCTACCACAGTTTGTAACAAGACTGGAAGCAGTGAACATATTGCAGTCTTTTTCTACTCTTAGAGCTTCTACTCTGCTGTCTTTCATGAAACTTTTATTTTATGAATAATATTTAAAGAGCTCTGAAGCCCAGATGAGACCTGTGCAAATGAGATATAGCCCAAATCCATGGCATGCACCTCTAGTTGTGTGAACTGATTCTGTAGCAGCCCTCAGCTGAGCCTGTTTAACTGTATGCAACTGATGTGCTCAGGGCTGTATTAAACCAGCTTTTCTGTATAGGAGCAGGAGAAAAACATACCCGTGGCTGCTATAGATTTTTTTCCAAATCATTTCAGGCAGGAATTATAAGGACTTCAATTTAAATTAAGTAAAATGCAATTGTTCCCTAATTCCTTGCTGCAGGTGCTAGTTTTTCCTGCATTTTATCATTTACTCATAGGTACCAGACAGTGTGCTGTGCTGCTCCACCTGCACCTGGCATTTGAGGAGGTGGTTGGGAGCCACAAGCTTCCTACATGCTCAGCAGATTTGTTACCTGGGCAGAGAGAACAATGAGATGCTGCTTGTCCTCAAACCCTGTGGGTACATCTGTGCAGGTAAGGCTTTAGAAATGGGTTGACGCTTGCATCTCCAGCTTCTGCTTTTGAAATATGCATGTAAACAGAATATAGGTCTCAGTATATTCCCAGCTGGAGATGGGCAGTCCAAGAAATGCTGCCAGAACTCTGGAGATTCACCAGGACAGTGTGGGTCTGGGTTATTTAGAGAGTTGAGCAGGATCAGTTCTGGGTGTTGACAGACAGTTTATGGTTTGTGTATAGCAGCTTGGCTTCCTGGGCTGATCCTTGTGTTCAGTGTGATTTGGAGGCATTCCTGTTGAGAAATTGAGTCCTGCGTCCAATGCTGCATCCACAGGGCAAGCTGTAGGCTCACTGCTGTCTGCTTCTGCTAGCAGCATGAGCACTGCTCAGGTGATCACATGTATGCAAGTTAAATCATTTTGAAGTATAACCAAGTAGTAGGTAGTGGCCGATGCAACCCTTCAGACTGAAAAGCAAAGTGGCCCTGAGGCTGAGCTCTGCATCTGGCTGTTGGGCTGGGGGGAAGCTGAGTGCATGGGGCTGGTCTCTGGAGGAGAGGGGAACTGAGACTCTCAGCCAAAGGCACTAACTAGGATCACAGGGAAGGATGGAAAACCAGGTGCAGGAGCAAGAGTGGTGTTTCCATGGTGTGATTCCAGCAACAGGGCAGAGAGCTTAAGAGATAAAAGGTTAATTAGCTAGAGCCCCGGGTGTTGTTTGGTATGTGCCTTGTGTTAGCATCTTTAAGGAAGCATCTTCCTTTGAGATTTAAATGCCGGGTTCAAATAGCAGTCAGGACAAGAAGTTGTTTCCCATGTCGCATCAAACTGGAAACGGCAAGATATCCAAACCAATTGGATTCTTGCACTGTCAGGTGCAGAAGGCTGAGAATTGCTAGCCAATACTTTCCTAAGCTGTTTAATTCAAGTTGCTGGTGTGTAAAGCTGCTGCCTTTATTTTTACTCAGAATCCCTAAGGATCACCTTCTCTTCCTTTTGGCTTGGGGATCATCAGAAGCAGAGCTCAAATGGCCAGTCCTCTTGCACAGCACCTTTGAAACAAGGCAGCTTTCTCAGGATTTGTACAGCTGCAGGCCATCAGGCACTCTCAGATTTTATGTTCTGCCCATGTTTCTGGCTCCAGCATCACAACTGAGAGCTGGACAATATTGTTTCTGCACTGCTGCTGGAGGTTTTTGTCTTGGTGCTGATGCTGACAAGGTTTCCTGTTTGCATGAGGCTCAAGCAATCAGTACTTGCCTTTGCATCATAAAGTATCCTGTCAGTGTATTGCTGGTGCCTATAAAAGATATTGCTTGCAGAAGTGAACTCATCAGGAGTTTAAGATGCCTTTTTCTACTATGATGGGATTGCCCAGGGATTTAATGTCTTCTAAAACCCTTAACAAAATGATGAGCCTGCTGCTGCATTTGTCTCAATTGCACATGAGTATATTTGGGGGACACTGTTAGTGTCCATTATCAGACAGCTCTTCTCCCAGGGAATTCCTTTTTCCATAGTGTAAGTCTGTCTCAGAAGTCAATAGCAATTCAGACAACTCCCATGAGCAAGTTCAAATTAGTTATCTTCTGCTCAGATTAAAACATCCTTGGCAACTTTCTGGAAAGTCTGGATAAATAAGACATTTAAAATCTGTTATGGAGACACTACTTTGTCAAAGTTTTCTTGGAAGCAAGTTAATACTGGACAAGAGGCAGCTTTGAACTCATCAATTTAATACTTTAGGGTTAAATGGGGTGAAAATGTTGCCCATGTCAGAAGGAGCACTGAATCAGTTTTGCCCAGAAAGCAGAAATACAATTCTTTTGTTTCCACCCAAGACATAGACAGTTAGTGTGGCTATATGCCTATTCAATTTCTGTTACTGTTTAAGTAGTAACATGCTGGATCTTTTATTTCATTCTTCATGGTTCATTCAGTTTCCACCATGGACTAGGGGTGATAACTTCAGAGCCTTACATTCTGCTTTTCATGTCATTTTTTCAGAGCCATTTTCTCTGTCCAGATCTCCCTGGCACAGCTCTGTGCCTTGTTTCTTTTCACCTAGTTCCAGGTAATCTCGTTCTAGCAGACATCAGATGAACAGAGCATTTCAGAATTCTGCCTATTTGGAAAGGCCCTGCTATTACAATCTAATGTAAAATTCACTGCTCTGACCCAGTCTTTGCTTCCACAGGCTGCTTCATCTGTTTCTGGAGTCACCTACACAGATGCTGCTCCCCTGGACACCCTCTTATATGGTTATAAGACCTAACAAAAATATTTCCACTTAAAACTGGATGACATGGTGTGGTTGGCTGACATGAGCAAAGAAGTGCCTGACCTGTCAGTTGTCAGTCTTAAAACCAGATTCCCTTCTTGAACCTGCCCAAAACTTAAAAGGATAGATAGTATCCCGGCTGATGGCAGAGGCAGGAGGGGGCTGGGATAGAAAGCTTGCTGCTGTCTCCAGCACTTGTGATTAGCAGTGTTCATGAACAAATACCTGCAGCCTTTTTGCAGACCCTGTGTGAGAAGCTGAGGACTTCATTAAATCTGTAATCCTTTGCATATCTACAACTGTGCAGAAGCAAACATGAGATTTCCAGGTATTCCCAGTTCTTGGAAGCATTCACTTCCAGCATAAGACCTATTTGAAGGAAAAATGTCCTGTTGTCTGATATTTCTTTGAATTCTGGGAAGGATGTAGTGCTTTGTAAATGTCCTAAACCACTTGTGAGACCTCCTATAAGCAATTCCACTGCCAGGGCTAATCCACAGCCCCTGTCCCAGCCCCCATCTGAGTTTTCCTGGTCTCCCCTTTCCTTCTGGTTTTTTTAGCTAATCTCCTATTCAGCCTCTGTCCCCGTATACTTGTCACTTTGGCCCATCTATTGATTTTTTTGATGTTAATTTCTCCAAAGCACTGGGCTGAGCTTGAGTGTATGGAATTTTTCTAGGGAATTTTAGAGATCAAAAATTGCTGTCTTGAGATTCCCTTTTGAATGCCATGCTATTTGTTGTCCTAGTTAGTGCTTTATCCCTTCCAGATGTTTTCTCAGACTTCTTCCCCTAGGAGGTGCTCTGAGATAATTTCCCACTGTTGATAAACTGGTGAGTGTTTTCTGAGTTTGTTCCTGAAATCTTTGTTTAAACCACACCAGGACAGCATGCTAGCTTTTTTGATGTTTTTCTGCTATAATCTAATACTTGACAGCTAAGACTCTCACCATGAACAGAATCTGTTCAGCTTAGTTATTTTGTAATCAAAGCCTGGGAAGGAGAAAAAAGAAAAAAAACTCACTGGAAAGAGTCGAAGTTGCAGCCTGAACCTGCTAAAATGAAGAATAGTATAATGCATTTTTTAAACTGTAAATCTGGGCAAATATCCTTTCAGAATGTGCTCTGGGATTGATGCTTGGCAGAAAATCATGACTGAAGACAGGGATATATTTGGCCCCAGTTAGGATTTCCCTTCGTTTTGTAGCCAAGTGCAAAACCACCATCCAGCTGCATTACTAGATATAGCACTGACCTTTTTACCTTATTGGACCATAGTTTGACTCTTAATTGAAATTGCTCTATAATTACACCTTATGTCCCAATGGACGCTTCTGTCTTGTAAAACCAACACAGCATATTGGAACAATCTGCTTGCAAGTGATACAGAGCAGGCTGCGAGGAATGACTGCCTCTCATCTCCGTCGGTGGTGACTCCTCCTGGATGCTCCTCCAGAGCTGCTATGGAAGGAGATGTACACCTGAGTTTTACATGGGTCAGGGAGGTCCTGGCTGGTTTCAGGGGAGTTGATTCTTCACTTCAACTGACTGTCCAGGACATTCCCATGAAATAAAAGCAAAACCCCAAGGCTGCTGGAAAATTTTCATTGCGATCTTATGGCAGGAAGAAGTTGTCTGTGGAAATAGCCTGGTCCTTCAAGCCTGCAGTGAAGCTAGAACAGAGGGCACATGCAGATACACCCTGATGCTGAGTGGCAGGAACTTGGGGCTTCCTGGCTCCAGCACAGGCATCTTTGTCCTGGCCATGTTTCAACCACATAATAAGAAAAGTACTTGATTTCCATCAGCCTCACTGCTGTCTCTCTTGCAAAAACTTCCTGTGGGACAGTAAGTGCCAGCTGCATGTTTAGCTATGCTCCTGATCAAATTCCAGGAGAACAAGGGCATAAATGTGCTGCTAGGTTTAACATGTTCACTCTTGCCTCCTGTGGTTCTGATGCCTTCTTATTTCAATAAAAAGCAACTTGCACCAAAAGGTTCAGTGAAGTTTGTGGCAAAGAATATAGTGGGATTTCTGTGGAGGATCACTTGCATTTGCTCTCTGTACCTTGATGTCCTGCCTAGGAAGGGGGATGCAGCAGTGTTTTGTAATACTGATGGCTGCAGGCCATGTCAGCAGGCAGTGGATGGGCTCTGGCTGATTTGGCAGTCAGGTGTGAGTAAGGTAATGCTTTCCACCTAATGAGCAAGACTAAGATGAGTATTAGAGAGCAGCTTCTGTAGCTGAAATGATATCTGTAAAATACAGCACAGAAATGCTATAGTAGCAAGCCAATTATGCAGTGTAGTAGAGCTGAAGCAGTAGTCATTTGGCATGATGCATGCAAAAACTCAAGTCAATTATTCCTTCCTGAACTGTCCAAACTACCTTTAATGGTCTTGAGTAATGGGATATCTGTCAGTCTTGCCTGGACTACTCCTTGGTTGAGAAGCTCTTTCTTCCTATCTGTGTTCACTTTTGGTCAGATTCATCCAGTTTTATCTGCTCTGGGCCTTCTTTCTCTCACAGATTCTGCTTTATACATGCCTGAGCTGCACAAACAGCCTGTACCTCTCTAGGAAAGTTACCTGTCCCAGGAGGGACTTGCCAGTGCTGAAGATGGGTTATCCATCATGATCAAAATGTGTTATGGAGACAAGTGTGGAGTCCTGGGGACTTGCCTGAGAAGTTGGGTAATTGGTTGCATGTGAGGCTGCTTAATCACTGTCAGCTTGTGAGTTGAGTGGATGAAAAGAGTCTTGTGGTGGTTTGGGGCTGTCTGGAGGGGATGTGTAGTGTTGCAGAGCAGTTGGGGAGATGCTGTTATGGTCAGCATGAATTATGCTGGTTAAATCACAGGAATATGATGTAAAGACTATATCCATGTCCCAAAACACATGCACATGCTCAAGATGGCACAGGACTGATGGGCAGATAGGTAGACATTTGTCATTAGTGCTCATCTGGGGGGAGTGTGAATAAGCTATGATCATATCAGGTGGGTACCTAAGACTAGGTGGAAGAAACTGGGCTTTGATTTCTCAGCATGGCAATTCTTGTTCTTTAGCTGTCTTATCTGTAAATTGGGGTGATTCTGCCCTACCCTCCCAGGAGCATGTTAAATTTAGTGTTTGTGGGGCACTGAGACTGAAAGTGGTGAGCAGGATAAATGAAAGGAGGTGAAAGTAACAGCACTGTGCAGACAGCAAAGCTTAGAAGCCCATGCTGAGCAATGGAGTTTGAAAGAAAACAGTGAGAAGCTGTTAAATGAGTCCTGTCCTTCCTGTGTGCTGACTGAGGCTGGGATCTTGTGGAGCAATAGTCCATGAACTGTATTTTAATGCTAGCTACACTGGAAGTTTCTATGTTATAATGGTTGGTTTGGCTTTTGTTCAGTATAGCTCAAGTGGGGATGGGTGTAAATACTGTCATGAGGCATATGAGGAAGATGCTGAGCGCACAGGAGATGCAAGTGATACTCTGTGCATGCTGACCCCTCCGAGCAGCTTTCTTCTTCAGCTGGGCTGCTCTGAGTACATGGGTGAGCACAGGGATAGTGATCAAGAGTAATTTTTGTAAGAAATGGCAAGCCTAGAATGATGGGTATTATCTTTCTCTGAAGAACTTGTGGAGCCTGATGGCAAACTGCCATTTTGCCAGTTGATGGAAATAATTTCCCTGACAAACTATTTGCAACTGCTTGGTAATCAGCTTTCTCCAGCTCTTGTCATGCCATCTGGAAATGCCCAAAGCCTGGCTATTGACAACTGGCTTTCAGCTCAGCAGGAAGACTTTGGGCTCTTGATTTGCTGATTTGCTAATCAAAGAAGCAGGCAGATGCTGCTGCTGTTGGGGCTTATGGTGTGAAATAAAGCATGCTTACATCTGAGGGCAGCATTACTGTGTGGGGCACTCCAGCTCCCACCAGCCTCCTATCCACCCTCCTGTGCATGAAAAGCAGGCTGTATACACTCGTGAATCAAGCATGGATGGGTAGCTCCCCCCTTCCACTTGAGATTGTTTAGGTTTGGGGTTGTCCAAGGGGCTTGGGGAATACAGCGCTTGGCTCCCATAGTGGGCTGGTACCAAACACCCCTGCAGGCAATTTGAAAGCTCCAGGAAAAGCTTTTTCTGTCCAGAGCATTAACTTGATTTTTTTTCCTTTTAAATGAGAGAAAAGAGTTCAGAAGTTTCAATGTTTAAGGAAAACCCATAGCAAAACCTGCCTGCCAAACTTAAGCACCATTTTGTCCAGGAGCTCCCTGTTCAGTGCAGGACCATGTCCCCAGAAGAACCCCAGCCCCAGCTTGCACTGACATGAACCCTTCCCATCTTCCCGCTCCAGAGTGTCCTGGTGCTTGGCTGACCCTGTGCTGCTGCTCCCATAAACTTTCTTTTATCAAGTAGTGAGGCTTAAAACAAAATCCAAGATTCCCATTTCCTTTCCTGAACACTTACTCTGGACAAAACATCCTACATGTGAAGAGGTAGGATGAAAATCACAAGACTTTGACACCAAAGAGTTCTTCTCAAATTTGGCCCAAGCTTCAGGTTTCTGAGAAATAACTTTCATTGGTCATCCCAGGAGAGTGCTTCTAAACAAATATGTTTTCCACTGATGTTTACAATAAGATGGAGTAGCCAGAAAATCTGAAACCAGAGAAGAAATTGGTCAGTGTCTTTGCCAATGGGGAAGTTCAAGTAAATAAAGAGCATCTGTTATGAAAATATATTTTGAGAGGTGTTGTCCAGCCCAAGCTCTCAAAGGCTATTAGCACCAGTGTTGAGAACTCCTGGCATATCTTTAGTTTGTTTCAACTTGTTCACATGCATCTAAGCGAGAAATGGACAGTTTCACAAAGCCTTTTATTCATTGCTATACATGTTTCATATTACAGCTTTCTGTATAGACAATTACTTTTTCTTGATGTTACTGCTTTTTGTTTGCTAATAGTCAAGAGTTTGCCAAAAATTGATGCCTTTCTGGGGTCTTTACTGCAGACTGTTGCTTTCTTTGTAATTACCACTGATTCAGCAAAGCAATTCTAATTTTTTGTATATCAGACCAGCTTTTGACTTTAGGGGTATGCCCTTACATTTACCTTGAAGTCTGCAGTTTACTGGATTGTGGCGTAATCTGGGAGTAATCTTCAGCCCAAGTGGTTCTGAATAATTAAGATATCATTTGTTGGTCACCAAATGAAGTGCTAGTCTGTTTAGGGTTGCATCTCAGCAATATTAACGCCTGTAGCCCTCTGAGGCATTCAGCTCCCTACAGGACCAGCTCTGAGCACAAGCACTTGCTTATCAGGCAGCCTTCTCACTGGCATGGATGTGAACTTCTCTTGAGAATTGGAGCCTGCCCCAGAAAGATTCATGTGGACAACGGGGATGTGTTAATCTGTGAACAATCAGTCTGGTAAAACCAGATCAGGCTCCCAGTCAGCTCTTCTGTTCATTGTTCAGCCACACGGCGGCATTCAGCATATGCAACCACAACCGGTGATTTAAATGCTCATTTGCCTTGTAATGAGCATGCCACTTACCTTCAAATTTTACTAGCTCACAAGACTTCTGAAATGTAGGAAGCTCACTTCAAAATGTTTTTTGTTCCATGCTCAAGGCAGAAGAGCCTCTTAGCCTTGTGATGAAGATGCCACTTTGAGTTATTTGCAGTTGATTACTGTTTTCCACCTTTATGTGGTTAATACTGCTTTCCAAGACAATATGGAAAATTCAGAGGTCATGTTGCTGCTAAGTCAGCACATTAAGTTAAGATGTGCATTTAGAGCATGGGGAATGTGAATTCTGCATGACTAGGGTGCCAAAAGGAGATGGTAAATCCTTCAGAGCAGGGAGAAGTTCTGGTTTAGAAATAAATACAGCAAAAGTTTTCTGTATTACTATGTGCTTCATGCTTTACCGTAGTAAACAATTTACTTTATAAGCAATAGACATGTTCAGAGAACTCTCCTTCCTCAGTCCGAGTTTCCATCACTGCAGGCAATGTACTCCACCTTCCTGCATGTAGAAGGGGGGAAAAGATGGTGAGAAGAGGGAGGTATCTCTACTCTTTTCCAATTGCTTTTTGCAAATGCAATGCTAAACGTTGTCAGTGTGCAGGAGGACAGTTCTGGGAGTACAGCAACCCATCAGAAAATCCTGTCAGAAATTTTCCACCAAAACTCATCAAGTTTCCCAAGGAGCCTGTAGGAGGGTCTGGCAGGCAGGTAACAAAGATGATTCCTAGCAAAAAGGTTTATAATACTGGCAAATGGGAGTTTTGAAGCTAATCACCAACATCTTGGTTTATGACCTGACTATGGACTTCAAATGTATGCAAAAATAACAAAAACCTCCCTTTGCTGGCAGGGATTCCTCAACTTCTTTAGAAATGCCTCTGCTCTGCATACTTATCTACCGTATCTTGGATAAGACTTTTGTCTTAACACCTTGCCTTACATGGTGTGGAAGCAGGAGAGATGCATCCTTGGGAACAGTTTTTCTGTTCTTCTGAGAACATTGTAGAAATTTAAGCGCATTTTTGTATTGTGGCTGAACTCTCCCTGTGAAAGTGACTGGGCATTTCATTAGGAGCTTAACTATTGTGGAAAATCAATATATGCATGTGCTTTATGCTGGCTGGCTTGATAAGATGTCTTCCCTTAACTTATAAACCTGATCTCCTTGGACCATTGTTAGTTGTATGTGGCATGTTAATCAAGTGTTACATAAAGTTTTGACTGAGCTTTCTGCTTTGGGCTGTGTATGGAGTCTACCTGGGTAGCTGTAAGTACAGTTTAAGCTCAGTTTGTCCTCCCTGTGAGCCTTCGATGGATCAGATGTTTACTGGCAAGTATCCAACACTCAGAAAACATCAATGCAAATGAAAGGAGTTTTGCATAACTCTGAAAAACAGTTAATTTAGTAAGTCTGGCCACCAAATTCTTGGCTCTTCTCCTATGGCTGCATGCTATCCTATGCTGCATAGTGAGCTGTGGAGGGTGTTGGGGGAGAAACTACAGCAGCCAGACTGCAGAATGGCCACTAGTTATCAAAGAAGGGAAGATATAAGCTGCTTCCAAACTTTCTTCACATCTAAGTCTGTGAATGGTCTCCTTGTCCTCTCTAGGAGCATTTTAGGGACTTCTACTGACCAGTGGACGAGAACTTTTCTGTAGAGCCCAAAGTGGCATACTGACAGCCTTGACTAGTACAAGTTTATTGGACTAGCCATATAACAATGCTCTGGAAATTCCTTTCAACAACAAGATTTTGTGGTCTAGATTATATTGCTGACAGAATATCCAGAGGTCTTGGTCAGCTGGGAAATGATTAAGATTTTTTAAAGGTGTTTTTTTATATTGGTTGTTCTCAAATGAAACACAGATGCAAGACTGCTTGAGCTATAAATCTGGCCTCAATCATTCATTTCAACATCATACTGTGCAGAACGGCCTCCACTTAAGTCATTTCCAAATGACTGAACTTCACATTTTCTTCTGTTATTGTCATCAACCTCAGCAGATGTCATAATCAAGGAAGAGCCACTAATGAGAAGCTGCTGGTAAATTTGGCATGTCTCAGTCACTTCCAAGTGCATACCTGGAGAGCAGACTGCATCTACAACTGCCAATGTGAATCAAAAACAAAACTAAGAATGAGTGGGTACGTTAGCTGCTCTTGCAGACTGCTCTGTATAGTCAACATAGCCTTGTCAGGATATAGGCAGGAGACAACCTGACTCATGGAGAAGGTGAACCTTTTGGACCAGATGACCTCCTGAGGTGAGGTCCCTTCCAACTTTAACCATTCCAGGCTTGTGGTTCCACAATTACACTGCAACTAGAGCTGGAGATAGTTGCTGCTCAGCATAAATGGTTTGGTGTAAGAACTATCTTATAACCCAACTTCAGTCTGTTTTAAGATTTTTCACACAACTCACTACATCACTGACTACTATAAAGTATGAATATCTTGCTTCTCCATTACATCTTTTCTTTTAAAATGTTTATCAAGATGGCAAGAAATTGTTCTCTTGCTGTAAATGGTGCAGTCACTGACCGTTTCTTTCCACTAACTTTTTACACAACAGGCATTTTCCAGATATTGACATGGCTAAACACACTTTTGTCTACCTGTTTCCCAACAGATTTTTCTCACTGATTGAATTTGAGTAAAGCAATGGAGAGGTGGTAAGAAAATGAAGAAAATGTGTACATTTCTGTTGATGCATGTTTTCATCCCAGCTGTCCTTTTAATAGTGATGTCTGAGAGAATTTTGGACATGTCACTGTTGAATCAACTGTGACCTCCAGTGAATGACAGCCCATGTCTGATATGCAGAGCCAAATTTTTTTTCAGGCTAAGGGCTGTCCTTAGCCCCCTTCCAACATGCAGGTTCCCTCTGTTTGGATCCTTGTGATGGAAAAAGCCAAGATCCCGGTCTGAACAGTCAAATGCTTTGGACCAAAAAATAATTCAAGAACCCATTGAACTTTATGATCATACGGAGAGGTAGTTGTGAAAATGAAAGCTGTTTGCAAACAATTTGTTGAACTAGAGACTAAATTACCATCTGGCCCCTTTGTGCAGCTTTCCCTTTCTGCTGTTCTGCAAGTTCTTGCACATGGGAAGATTTACGTTGTTGATGGAGAGTGATTTTTGAGCCTGTGGCCAATGCTAATTTTGTGAGGAAATAAATTTTGGGTTTTGTTTCACTCTGAAATGAAGGTAATGTATTAAAGTCAAGTAAGGTCACACAATCACAAACCATACCATGTGCCACAAAAAAAAAAAAAAAAGGCAGGCACAAAGCCTCAGCATTAAATTACTTGCACTGGGTAGCCAGTGTTAAGAGCAGTTTGGCAATCACCTGGTGCTCTGGTCCCTTGGGAGAAGTTATGTTGGGCTCTATTAAATTAAGAGGGGTAAATCCCCAAAATTCACCCAGAGGAAGCTTGTAAACAGGGAAGTGAATGGTTGAAAACAAAATGCTGAAAAGCTGTTCACCAGCTCTAATTATTTAACTGACACTGTGGATACTGCAGCAGAGATGATGATTGGATGTGTTAGAAGTCTGGATTGAATCCAGACCTCTAGGATGATTTTCTGTGACAGTTTTTGGTTCATTATAAGAACCACATAAAAAACACAAAATTCATCCTGTTCTGTTTAAAATTTTTCCCTAGTGTGTAAGACCTTCTTTAAAGGTTACCCTCTGATACATAACACATCCTGTGTCATTTTGCTAAGCTATGACTCTGTAAGAAGTGGTTGAAATTTACAGCTTTGGTTAGTCATAGGCTCTAGAATGTTTATTTTTCTCAGTTGCTCTTGCTGTGTAATGAATGTAACTTTGAGTACTCTCAGACTCTAGCCCTGGACTCTGGCAGCCTGATTCTTTCCAAGAAATAGCACATCAGTTACACTGTGCTGGTAACATGAATTAGGTCCTCCTGCTTCTTACAGAGCAATAATTTGCAGGCTGAGGAGGAGAGACTAGAACCAAAGTCTCACAAGGTCATTTCTGGCTAAACTGAAAATAAACCCATGTTTTAAAGGCAACTTGAGAAAATTGCAGCCACTTATCTGTATTGGCTTGCAGAAAGGAGCTATCTGCCTGTTTGAATGCGGTGGTTGCAAACTGGGGGGTTCCTGTTCTATAAGTAAGTCATTTGTTTCAGAGAGTTAAAATTCCCTCTTTGCATAGAGGTCTGTGACTGCTGGCAGTCACTGTGATTAGTACCACGTTTCACACAGCTCGGCGTTTCTTGTGGACATGAAGCTGCTGTGCATGAAGGATCGTGGATCTTCGGGAGATTTTAGAGGCATTTATTTTCTGTGAGAAAACTGAATGTGGTTTGTGGGAAGAGGAAAAGCCGCCATTAATGCAAGACACATGTTTGGTAAATGACTAATACAGCAATTAAATTCCAATTAACTGTGCTTCTGTTTATCAAGACTGATTAGCAGGTGTTTACTGCAGGGTATTCAATTTGCTTTACACTCCCGTCATGTTCTAGATGATAGCTGGGTGGTGCAGACTTGTTTCAAAGTCTAGGGAGCCTTTTCCTGGGGAGGACTGAAGCTGAGGCACTGTGCCCTTGCCTCTTGCTGTGTGCTGGGCTCCCTGCTCGCTACCCCAGCACCTGCATGTGAATGGCTTTCGCAGGAGCTATCTTTGCTAGCCTCGTGCTGTTGGAGCTGAAGCTTCTGGTGCTGCTGCCTTCCTCAGACCAGTGTATGCATTTTTCATAATAAAATGTAGAATTCTGCTGTTCTGCCTGTGTTCAGGGGTGACAGGTGCCTGGTTTATTCTTACTGGCATCAGCTGGGAGATGTTTTGCTCACCTTTTCGTTGTTCTTTGATATTCTTAGTCTGGGCAGTGGTGCATCAGCCTCTTTTGTCTGTCCATAGCATTACCTTACAGGCTTCCTTTGCAGCAAAGTTTCACAGAAGAGGCTTGAACCAACCTGCTGCTAGTGCAGGTGGGGCTTGGTGGTGGCCTGAGCTGAAGACTATGGGCTGTACCAGCTCTAGTGCACATGCTGGGTCATGGGATTTATCAGGAATTTGGTGCCCTCCAAATTCTCACAGGTGCTGTTTTCCAGTGTAAGTTATTTCCCTCTAAAAATATCCTTTGGGGGGCTTAACTGAACAAGAAATTATGGCTCTTAGGAGCTTGCTGCTTGAGTTAAAATATAAAACTTTGCTATTCCCCGGAGATCACTTGGCACCCAGGTGGTGTTGCAGTATAGAGGATACATTCCCCTTGCCCAGGAACTGTGTGTGTGTGTATATATATATATATATACACACATATATATTTCATTCAACAGAATGGAAGAGAAAAATAGAGAATGAGGCATTAGGGACTTGTATGCTGTTGTGTGAACAATTGCTTGGCATTGGAGCAAAGCCCAGTAACCCAATCGGCTCTGATTTGCAACTGGAATTAAGCTGGAGGGTCAGGTTCATTACATGGGGAATTCTGCTCAAGCGCCAGCTTCAATCCAACATGGAGATGCTGAGGAAGGGTGAAGGCAATGTGATTAGCTCCAAGTTATAGAAGTTACCATCCGTGTTAGAGGAGGGAGCTCATAATTTCCTACAATGAACTGAAGTAAGGCTGGAGCTGAAATAGGGAGGAAACGGGGTGGAGGATTTTCTGGCTTTTGAGGTTTTATGAACCTTGCAAACAGTTTATGGGTTCACAAAGCCAGCTGAGTCTGAACCATTTTTTTTTTGTAATTTAAACCCTTTTCTTTCCAGAGCCATTCAGGTTACTAATAAAAATAATGTCAAGCAATGAATTAAAGCTCAAGTTCTCCTGCAAAGAATAGAACATCATCCTATCAGCCTCTGAGCAGCAGAAAGCACATGCGCTACCTTTATTCACTGGCTAGTGCGTTGGCTGCAATGTTTGCAGTCACACCCTTATTTTCAATAGCTTTCTTTATTTTTTTTAACATGGGTTTTCAAAATTTCTAAGAAAATTAATTATAATTTTTTTCCATTTGTAACTGCATGAATTGCTTTTGATCTCCTCTATCTAGTCTCTTACTGTGGCAACTAATTTAATCCAAATTTACAATTTCTTAAAGGTAACTGTGTTCCAGTGTATTTTGTGAAAGTGTCAAGAGAGAGGAGGGAGGACCTCATTAATGATTCCAGTGAAGGAAAAAATCTTCAGGGAGCTAAACTCATGAAACATTATAAACTTATAACCCTCTTACACCAACACAAAAAAAAAAAAAGGTGGGGGGAAGACAAGGGCTCAGGGGAGAACTCCATGCTTCAAATTCATGAAAAATTTGTAACTGCAGCAACTGAAGTCTGTAGGAAATTCAGTGTTAGCCCATGGAGCTCTCTGTGTTTCTGCTTTGCTGAATGTCTCTGTAAAGCAGTATGTAACCCTAAACATCTGTGAACAAATCAAACTGACAATCCAGGCAGCAGTGAAACTAAATCAGTGTGTTTGTTATTCCACAGCTAGTCATAAGAGAAACACGGAGCTTGTTTCACAAATTGAAACATCCCAAATTATCAGCAGGCCTATGACCATTCCAGGTTCTTGCTTTTTATTGGTAGTTACCAAAGCCAAACAGGACCAGACTGAGTCTGTTACTTCATCTCTGCTTGGCTGGAAACGCTGCTGCGGTCTGATTGTGCTCCTAGAAATAACAGGCTTGGCTTTGGCTGGGAGGATGCTGGACCTGGAGGCAGCATTTTGCGAGCTGATCCTACCACTTATGGGATGAGCTCCCTTTGGAGTGCACAGCTTGCTGGACACTAGAAAGAAAGACATGAAAGAAAAAGAGATGTGAATGTTCTGGAGGGAGCTCTGCATAATGTTGTTTTCATAGCCAAATTTTCAGACAATCCCAATGATTTTAATAGTAAATTTAGGAGGGAGGAGAAAAAAAATGTGAATATTTTAAGGAGGGGGTTGAGTTGTTTCTTGTCAATATGTCTGTTCTGCGCAAGCTGGCAGCAGCTGGGCTGTGGTAGCAAGCAGCTACTATTGAAAGATCATCCTCAGTTTTTCATCCTCTAAACTCCTGTGTTCCTGGTAAACACTGTCTCATGATCTAGCTGTGATCAAGTGTATATTTTCATGACCTAATCATGTGCTTCAGAGATTTTACACCACCTCTTTCCCTGCACTGGGGTGTGTGTGTGTCCTGCTGGAGTGGGGACGGCCTCCTGTGGGCATCTGGGATGATACGGTGGTTTGGGTCAATGCACAGAAATATCACATGCAGACTTTGCCTTCCTATATCCTGCTATAAAACAGTGCAAGCAGCCAGACTCTGGGACTTCATAACCAGGTGTCTGACCATCTTGTAATACCAATTTTAGCTGTTTGTGGTTACCACTGTTGGAGGCACTTGCCCAGGGCCATGCATGTTCTCCAGGGCCCTGCTCACATTACTTCACAGCCAAAACAGACACATGCTAGGGAGTGGAAATGGAAGACAGTCTCTCGTTGACATTGACCAGTTCCCTGGTACATGGCTACCTGGAAAATTGGAAATGGTCCATGGTAGCCTCTGAGTGTCTACCAGCTGGTGTGAGGTTGGGGTGCTTGGTCCTGATGTCCTGTTTGTGCCGCCTGGTGTAAACGATGCTCCAGGCCATGGTATGTGGTGGTCACACAGCTTTTGCCTTTGTACAAGAAGCTGAATAGTGCCCTAAAAACCATAGCACAGAACGGAGCCTGACTGTTGGTGTGAGCTGATTCCTGAGTGAGCACCCCAGACCCCAGGAAGTGGCAGCCCCCATGTAGCCCAGTTTCCCATGTGGCTAAGGCAAGAGGGTAAGCGGGCAGCGTTGCAGGCAGTTGTCCTGACCACAGGCTGTTCTAGCCAAAATCAAAAAAGCAGCTGTCAAATGAGCAAGACCAGCAAGGGGGGGATTTTGCTGCTTTGCTCAGGCTACTCTGGGGGAGGAAGGAAGGGAGGGGGTGAGGAAGCTGGGCTTGATCTATCGCAGGCTACCTGCATTCCTTCTCCAGGGCGGGTGCTTCACAGCACAATTCCCTTATGCTCTCTTATCAGCAACGGGAAGGTGTTTTATTACTGGGTTGCTGCTGGCTGCTCACAAACCACCTCTGAGGCAGGAATTGTCACTCAAGCTAAATTAAAGAGTACTTGAGTACATACAGGGGAAGGAAAAACAAACTGTCAGGAACTGAATCCAGAACTCCTGATGCTTGGAGCTGCCTCGGCGACACGAGTCTTTTCCCCCACCCGTAACCAAGTGCCCTTCTTGTGGTTGGAGCCTGGGTTTCCAGAGTTGCCTGAAGGAATCAGTCACCCATTTGCATTAGACTGAAATATGTAGTGTCAAAATTCAGGGTTTCTGGGATTTCATCTGACTTCATCGCTAATTCTTTGTATGCTCTCAGGCACATCAGTTAACTTACATGAGGTATCCTGCTCTGTGCAGTAATCCCTGCTCTCAGCTTAACAATGCTGCAAGCTGTAGAGAAGATATGCAGAGTTTTTCAGGCTTGGATGGGACAAACTGTAGAGGCTAGAGCAGTGTTACTTCTGTGGGCATTAAAATATCTTCTGATGTCGGAAGGTTTTGGGAGCCCATTTGCAGAAAGGACATCTCAGGCAGTTTTGAAGCAGCCCTTAACAAAAATTTAATATAAGGATTGTCTTCTGTGGGAATTTTAATCTACAGCTTCTGCTTTCCTTCAGGATGAGGACATATGGGCCTGGCAAGGAAACAGCCAATTTGGCAGCTTGGCAAGCTTTGGCTGTCAGTGGAAACAGATTGCATGGTCTGCACTGGGGTTCGGGCTGGGAAGGAGTGGGGTCTGACCGTGCAGCAGGGGCTTGGGAACACCACAGGTGGGCCTTAAGGTGTGGGGTGCCTGTAGTGCTGTAGAGGCTCAGACAACTTCTATTCTGCCTGTTTTAACACCACTAGAACATACGTTTGTTGTCTCATGGGCAAGGATGCTGAACTGGATTCCCTCGAGCCATTGTTTTGCCTTGTCTCATCCTGTGTGCTGTGGAGCTGGTACCTGCAGGAGGCAGGTCTGCATGCTTCATGGAGAAAGCTTCCTCTGAAGGGAGAAAAAGTTGAAGCTTTGGTGTCCTTCCCCACAGTTTTAAATTTTTGGATACATGGGAAAATGTATATTTATAGCGTTATGTCAACAAATGCTAATAAATATTGTTGCAGAAAACAGTATTTTCTGCCAAAAAAAAATTCTCAATAACATTTTATTTATATATGTTTTTGTCAAAATCAGCAACCTGGAAAATAACTGATTAGAGAGAGAGAGAACTGCATGTAGGGTAAGAAGATGTGGGGAATTATGGATGGTCTACTGGGGGGGGATTCGTTAAAGTCCCTGGGGAGGGTGGCCAGATGAGGTCCCTGCTGGATTCTCTGCCACCACAGAGTCTCTGAGGCAGGCAGAGGAAGCCTACTCTCCACCCCAAATTTTCCTGCCTCCTGGCATTGTCTAACCCCAAGCTTTGTAGACAGTCATTTAAATACTTGTGGCTTTCAAGTGCTTGTACTCGATAACCCTCAGTGAACTTCTTCGGTGAACCAGCCCCGACTTTGACCCACGTCCCTGAACCACAGACACGCCAGCCGCCAGCCGTCTGCGGCATGGAAGTAGCCTGGAAATGGGATGCCGAGGGCTGGGGCTGCCTTGCCTCGCTGCTTTCCCCCCCGCCTCCAGAGGCACAAAACCCCTCCGCTGGCAGTGGGGGCCCTGCAGCTGCAGAGGCTGAAGGGTGATGTATTGCCGGAGCATAGATAGGAATTTTATGAACGTTGGCTATCAGGCTTTCAGTGCATTTGGTGAGCAGCTTAATACCCCAGGATAAATATCCAGGGACGATATCTATCATCACGACAAACCCTCTCTGAACTCCCCCAGCCTGTGTTCCCTGTTAGCAGTGTTGGGCTCCTATTATTATTCAAGCCCGTGCTCAGCCCCTGATCTGTTTTCAATTTGCTGATAATGATGCCGTTTATTTTTTGGTCCTGGTGCAACCGCAAATCAAGCTGGCTCCCTGAAATCGTCTTGCTCTGTCTCTTCCACCGTTGATACGCTCCTCTGAGCAGCATTTTCATCTGACTTGCATGTATGCATGGGCAATGAAGGAGCAGGATGGAGTGGCTGGGATGATTTTTGTCTCTTTCAAGACAGCTTCTCAATTCCATGTTAATATGGCTGATTATGGCGTTTTGTAATGTGACAAGTCTGGACTATGAACAGACCACGGGCAGCATAAGGATTGAAAGACCTTTGGCAGGGGGACTGGAAAAGGCTGCTGGAGCAGCTGAGGCAAGAGCAAAGTAAAGGTGAGAGGCAGGCAGGTTTTCAAGGAAATCAGGAATTTGCACTCCCTCAAGGGGATACGCCAGGTTGGAGAGAGAAACCAGTGTCTTCTGCTGCATGAATGCATGAAACACAGCTGTCCAAGAGTCTTATTGTTGGGCTGTGCAGGAAGAAAGGGAATCCAACAAGTCTGAGAAGCTTGCTGTTCAGAGCCAACCTATACTGTCTTCTGGGCATAGAAGAAGGCATGCTAGACATGTACATTCATGGTCATTTGCATGTATGTTATGTATTTATCAATTTTCATCTGCTAAACATACTAATGTGATTTGTGCTCAGCAGATGCAGGAAGGTGCAGGTGACCCAAGGATGGAATTTG
Organism: Cygnus atratus; assembly: GCF_013377495.2. Lineage (NCBI taxonomy): Eukaryota > Metazoa > Chordata > Aves > Anseriformes > Anatidae > Cygnus > Cygnus atratus. The sequence continues at coordinate 18,396,586 of NC_066368.1, forward strand.
TCCCCCCTTAAGGTCAGTTTAGCCTCCCTGCAGCTGAAGAAGCCAGAGGTGTTGAGTTTTTCCTAGAGCTAAAGTTAATATGAAAAATCACAGATTCATTACAGTCTTGTAGTGCTGGAATGAGCCTGCAGAGAACTCCTTCATCACTCTGCACTTAGGCAAGTGGGTCATTAGGTAACCTGCTGCAATGTTTAATTATGTCGATAGTCAGAAAGCTTTCTTAATGTCCCCTTTAAATCCACCTTGCCTCAAGTACAACTGTTTTTCTTCTCTTACTCTCAGTGAACATGGACAGCAATCGATCACCATTTTCCTGACCTTTTAAACACGAGAAGATTGGTATTACGTCTCTCCTTAGTCTTCTCTTTCGTAGACTAAACAAATCTACTTCCTCCATCTATTCTTCCTGGGCCATATTTTCTATGCCTCAATCATTCTCGTTACTGTCCTTTGGACTCTTTCCAGTTCCCTACATCTCTCTTTGATTGTGGTGCCCCAAAATGAACACAGTATTCCAGACAAGTGAAATCATTGCTCTTGTGTTATATACACGTAATACTTTTGATAATACATCTTAGGAGTCAGTTTGTCTTGTTTGCAATAACACTACGCTGTACTCTCATTGAGTTTATGACTTGATCATTTTATACACTGCAGTTGCCTGTTCAGTCAGAGCGTAGCTAATGATCAATCCTCTCTCCTCTTTCTGCACTTGATTTCTACTTGCGATGGTGATACAATACACTTGAACTTATTATGTTTCCTGTTGGTTAGGACCATCTCTCCAATTATCAGGGCTGTTTTTCTAGTTTGATCCTTTGAGGAGTGGCAGACTATTTCAATTTTTGGTCCTTCACAGAGCTTATAACTGAGTTCTTTGGCTGATATTCAGAAAGCTAGGACAGAGCTGTTTGTTCACTAGGGACTAGAAAAATGGCTGAGATTTATAATAGACAAAATATATATATATATATTATTTTCCCCACCCACTTGCACATGAGCATTTGAGTAGCTTCTGGTTGTGGTGTCCTTTCATTCTTGAGTTACTAAAAACATTAGCTTGTGTTGCAGTTGTTCACTAGACATCAGGTAAAAATGAGTGCTCATTATCTTATTGCTATTTCCTCAAAGATATCTCTTTCCTTTTCTTGTCTCATTGGTAGTATAGACGTATTATATTTTGGGGCTCAAAATTAGATCAGTTTTCCATGTTATTTCTATTTAAGGAAAAAGCTCATATTTTATTTGAGAAGCAGCCACTATAAAGGAATTCCTACAGCCTTCAGAGAAGGCACTTAAGGACCGTGGTCTGGGACAAGAAGTCCATGCAGATGTGCAATTTGGTGTTCTTGTTTCTGTTGTGCACTGTTCTGTTCACAGTGAGTGTATGCCCCAGGAAAAATCCAGTTACCTGAAATTCCTCTTCCTATGTGTCACTGGATTTCTTCGTGTGCAGCCGCCTAGTATCATTTCTTCTTCTTCTTAATCTCTCTTGGTCTCATACTAATAACATTCCTTCCTAGGCTGTGCATTTATTTAACAGATGATAATGGACTTCACAAAAATAGTGGGAAAGTAGGAAGTCACTTAATGTCAGATGATGGAAAAGGGATTTCCTTGTTCTCATCCTTACAAATTGCTCACAACAGGCTAAGTTGCTCCAGCAGGCTCTGTGAGCATCACGTGAAGCAGACCCCATTCCTGCAACATATTCTCCTGGCAGTGTGCTGACTGACGCTGCTCTGGCCAGCAATTCCAGCAAGGTCCCTGTCTGTCCAGCTGTCGAAGGAGTACTCGAGCATTTTCAGCGTATCAGCTTTAATAGCCCCACCATTTCATCTGTGCAAGGTCATTAGTCCCCAGGTAACTATTGAGAAAAACTAATCACCTCCTGTCTGCTGAGCCATAAATCCTTATTTTCAGTCTCATGTCTGTGCTGGAGTCAGTCTGCAGCTTTCCCATGATGTTGTCATCAGATCATGTGGGGAATGCTGTCAGCTCTCCAGTGCTTCTAAGAGGATGTTGCTGATTATTTTTTATTTATTTATTTTTATTTTATTTTCTGAAAGCTACTCCCTCCCGCCTAGATTTTATCTGCCTGCTCATAGGAGAAAAAGTCCTTTTTTTCTTCTGAGAAAAGTCCTCTGACCAGGATGTCAGTGTAGTGTAAGGAGCAGAGTAGTCCTGGATGGCATTATGGGCATTATGAACCCATTACACTTTGACCTAGATTATGAAGGTCTGTGTTTAGGGTCTGCCCAGATGCTGACAGAGAGCTCTGGTTTCCCAGCTTTCTGTCACACCATGGACAGGGTGCAGGCAGCTGAGGGTGTCAAGGGGTGGTCGGGGTGATTCCCAGGGCAGCAAGGAGCCCCAGAGCATCTCCAGCTGCTTAGGGCAGAGGCAGTTTTCCTGGATCTCTGCTTGCATAGGGGTAAAACTGCAGTCTACTGTGGAGGCATGGCAGTGATTTTTAGCCCCTGGTTTTGGCAGCCAGATGTGAAGGGATTACCATTTAAGAGGATGGAGGAAACACTGGTGGAATAGAGTCAGAGGCTGCCCTGTAAAGTTAGGAGAGCTGCATGGCGTGAGAGGGCCCATGTGCTGCCCTCCTCTCAAATATTTCCCTTCCACTTGCTCTGCTGTTTGGGGGTTTCTAAACATGCTTTCCAATGGGAGGGACTCACTTGCTCCTCTGCTGTGGTGGAGCACAAGGAGGTTTCTTGACTTGTCTCTGGGTCATGGCTGAATGTCTGATACTCAATTTGGTGGCAGTCATCTTTACATATAAATAGTCTAAACTATCTCCGGAGCACAGATGAGCCTTTCCTGCTAGACTGTACTCATCCACACAGCTTTTGTTCCTCCCTTCTGGTCCTACGGATCTCAGATTTTTCCTGCTCTGTGGCAGCCTTCAACAGAAATGAGTGCCTTGACTCATCCCTTGTATGTTTACACACTTGCCAGCCTAAGAAGCATATAGATCCCTCAAGTGATCTTGTGCAATATATTTGGCTTGCTGCCTTGGCTGGTTTTGTCTTCTCAAGCAAAAATGGAGTTTGGTCATCCGCTGGACTTGATCGATGAGTAGAAGGAATACAGCCCAGGATGGTGTGGCCTTTGTCACTCTCATGTCTAAGGATGTCTCAGCTCGTGCATAGCTGAGACAGCTCATGTTGCCCCAGTAACTGAGCTACTCCATCTTGGCTCCTCTTCCTCCTTCAGGGGCAGACCAATGCAAGCAGCCCCTTTTCCCTGCCAAGGGACATCCATCCTGGGATTTGTATGTGTGAAGCAATTGTTATCTGCTCTGCCTAATCGCTGCAAACCACAGGGGCGCTGGGGTGGGGAGCCTGTTGTACATGTCAAGATGAATTAGGAGGATGTCAGGAAGATCTCTGTGCATAATAAGGAGAAATAGGCAGGCTGGGAAACATTGGACAAGTGAAAAAAAGGAACAATCAAGGAGAAAAACTAGTTTTGGGCAGGGATACTCAGCTTGGCTGCCTTCCCTGTGGGCTTGTTCCATTAACATTTGGATGTTCAACAAAAGCTGTCTTTGCAGGGGTAAGGAGATAAGCAGAAATGCACTGATGTTTAGTTTAAAAGTAGCAGAGCTCCATGTTTCAAGTACTTTCTGGCTGTTTTCTTCCTCCCCTCTCTAAGAAATGTTCTGGCTTTGCTGTACCAAAATATGTGAGTAAGCCTGGGACATGCCTGGGTTCCTGGTGCACATGTGGTACTGCTCCCCTCATCTGATCTCATCCAGATGTTTTTTTTAAAATTATTATTATTATTGAACTATGCTGCTATTAATAACTTGGAAGTAGTCTTGCTCCTCTGAACAGCAACTGGATGCAAAATGAACACCTCCTTTAGTTTCTAGTGTTGGCTTCTTTCTTCACTTATTTACCTTCCTAATATTAAAAGATCATTCTCAAAGCAAGGATGATATATCTGAGCCCTTTGTCTATCCAAGCTGACTCTGGAAGGTTGCTGCATGCTCAGGCAAGTGAAATCAGTGTGTTGATTTTGTGGAGTTGAGGTCAGTGTTCAACATCTCACAGAAGTGAACCTTCCCTTCAGTTATCCTGCCTGGTTTGCAGTGTGCACAGTGGCTTGGCTTCACTCAGTGTGCCAAAGTCCATTGCCTGATCCTGCACAAGCAGGGAATGTGCTTACATGATTCTTCTTAAATACGGGTTTTACCGACTGCAAAAGGCTGCTGCTGAGCTTTTGTTGCAAGATTTGGGACATGTCTGGAGGGATATTGCCTCTTCCAAAGAGACTAGCTACTAGGAGGGTTTGCTGCAGAGGAAATGCTGCTGGATTTATTGCTTTGCAAAGACCAATTGTGGCATCGTGTCTGAAGTCACGAGGGGAGGCAGGATGCAAATGTCAGTCTGGTTTTGCAGATTAGGCCTCTCCATGGCAGAGCTGAGATGGGTCCAGTGCTTAGCATTGATCAAGTTATCATTTTCAAATTTTTGGAAATGTTTTTCAACACTTAAATTAATGACCTGACTATTCAGTTTTACAGAGCATCTGCAACTCCTTTTGACTAAAGGCTGGTACCTTGAAGATGACTGCCTATATGACTGCAACCATCTGCTACCAATCTTTATGGAGAAACCAAACATGAGCCAAGCCTCTAGGGACTGTTCTATGTGGTGCTATGAGAAGTGGACTTGATGATCCGGCAAGTCCTTTCCAGGCCTGCATTCCTCTGGTTTTGAAGCTGGAAACATGAAACTGGGTGATTGCTGAGGACCCTATTAGTTTTGGCTTTACATGGTAGTACGTATCTCCTGAGAACCATTCACAACACGAGAAATCTTTCCTTTTTCTTAATGATAAAACCTAAACACTTTGCTCAGCAGTGATTTAATGAGCAGAATATTCCCATTGTCGAGGTCTGATGCTAATAATAGACAGGCGGCTGGCAATTTGAAAAGCAGTCAGCACAATACTTGTTATATAAAAGTTAAATCATTTTAACTTGAAAAAAACTTGAAGTGCTTATTACAGGGTCAGGTTGTAAGTATTGGCAGTAAATGCAACCTACTGACAAGATGTTTTCAACACTTTCGTGATATAAACATGTAGTATAAAATGGTGCACCTGATGTTAAATGAATTACATGCACAAAAAAAAGGAGGTAGGAAGAAGGAACTTGATGGAAGGTAGGAACAAATTAGTGATGGGAAAAAGGAGTAACAACAAAAGGGGATTTTTTAGTAAGAGATAGTTCTGCAAAGTTTAGAATTAGGTAGCAGTTATATTTGGTGCTCTGTATTATTAATTTAAAAATTCACTAAGAACAAGGTCCTTACAGGTGGTTTGGCTGGCTTGGAGGGCAGGGTGCAAAACTGAGTAGTGTTAGAAGTCCATCAATATACTCGTTATTTGTTCTTTGGAGTAACAAGCTCAGCCAGATTGATAACAGTCACGTCCCAGAGTCTGGGTGTTATGGGGAAGCTGAGAAGTTACATCTTGAGGTATTTCTTAATTACGATGGCCACCCTTGGGTTTGGGTCATTTATATTGCAGTTGTTTCTCAGGGCTAATTCTCAGTTCTCAGTTCATTCCTGGAAACCCCAAATCCCAGATTTGTTTCCACTCTGTTATCTCTAGCCTCTCAGGCTCTGAGACGTAAGAGCACAGTCTCCGTGGGGAGCCCAGTAACTCCAGTGCTTGGGATCTAGACTAGAAAGAATTTCCACCAGAGCAGGAAGTTCCCTGGCATTTTCAACTGCTACTTACTGCCTGAAATAAAGCAAGAAAAGCAGAGAGGGTCTGCACTGCATCCCTTCTTCAAAGATGTATCCTGCTGTCTAATAGTCATGCTAAAGCAGTCCCATGTGAGGATTCTTTCATTAAACCATTCTCCAGATGAGCACTGGAGAAAGGCTCAGCAATTCAAAGATCCGTTCTGTTCTTGCAAATGGAAAAAAGACAGGAGCCACAGAAAGCTCAAAGTGTAAAAATGCAATACATTAGAACAACTATAGGGCTACTGTCGGGGCTAAGAACTATTGACTGGCCCCAAATTAAACAACCCCACCCCACCCTCCAAATCCCCACATTGGGGAAGAAACAGTGGAAAATATCATGTTGGAAAAAGCTGTTTGAGGCAGAGCAAGAAATATAGATACCTATCTGTATTTATTAACAGGAAAACTGCCTGTGCAACAGCACTGTCTTGTTTACAAGCATATGAGAATTGGAGGGAATGTTTAGAGAGACACAACAGAAGCAACCTCTGGAAGGACTGTATGTAATCTGTTACAAAGGGTATTTTTGTAGTAGAATAATTTTCAGCACTTGATAAATCTTTCCATTTTGAAAATAATAGTAATGATCAATCCTTAAAAGGAACAGGTTTCAAATTTAGCCAATGCAAAAAAGTTCAATGATTCTTTATTCTAGAGAAGATCATAGAATGGCTTGGGTTGGAAGGGACATTAAAGGTCATCTAGTTCCAAACCATAGCCCCATCAGCAGAGGCATTTCCACATTGGACATGCGTTATGCAGTAATACAGTGCATCTCTAAGGCTTCCTTGTGCCCGTTTGTATCTCTGGAGTGGTAACACTGCACTTACCATGACTGGGAACAGGCTTTTTTTAGCTGCTGTATGCGCACACATTTCCAGAGCTTCGTTGTACAGTTCGGAAGTGAAACATAAATTACAGCAGAGGCAGAGAGCAATTGACAGGTACAGGGAAAAGGGAGAAAGGACCTATTGTGTGAGAAGCAGACAGCTCTGCTGACCAGAAAATATATGATTCCGTGGAAGCACAAACCAGAGGGGCTGTGGAATTTGTTCTCAATTCACCATGAAAACCCTGGGCTGGGGCGACCGTCCATTTGATGCGGGTGGTCCTTAATGCCTGTCATAATTTACACTTAAGGCATATGCGATCCCTTGAAATTCCCTTCTTAGAAGGACCATAAAAACAGTGCTGCATATGGAGTTCAGTGGAGGTTTCTGCAAAGCTCCCCCATTGTCTGACATAAACACATCCTATTATTCTAGTTTAGGTCAGAGTTCAATGACTCCCCAAGCTTAGTTCAGTTCTGAGCTGATCCCACTGCAATCCGGGTGGGCAAAAGAGAAGCATTTCTAGCACAGCTACTTTCCTTTGGCTGCTCTGCTTAGCAATCGGAAGCAAACCCGACTCCTCAGGCTGCAGGTTAATGCACAGCTTATCAGTGAAATCATCCTTGCTCATCCTCAGGCTGTTTTCTGAAGGATTTTGTAGGCATTAATGAAGATTCCTGTTTCTGTATAGGAGATCCTAGGACTATCGTTAGCCTCATCTTCAAGAACAGGAATTGGAAATGAAAGGACTTCATGCGGGGAATCCTTGTTAGCACAAGAAATAGATCACAGATGTGCCTTTGCCTGTCTGCTGCCAACACAAAGCCTGGCCCCACGCCGCACCCTGCGGAGCTTGGCTCCCCGGCTTGGGCCCAGATGTCAGCACCATGCTGCTGCTGCTCTGGTCGTCCTCTGCTCCTGCACAGCCACTGCCCCAGGGGCTCCTCAGGGGGCTGGGTGGGCCTGTCCCCTTTTCCCTGTGGCATAGTCCCTGCTCCCATCTCTGGTGGGCAGTTGGGGTGAACAGCAATGCACTTGGTCAGTGCAGCATAGCAGCTCCCTTGGGCTGAGGTACTGCTTGCTCCCTGAACACCAAACATGCTTTCCCTGCTGATTGTTTCTTGCTTGTGAGAGTGGGAGAGGAGACACCTGACTTGGGGAGCTCTATGAAGGGGGTCCTCCAAAAATGTCCTCCCTCCACACTCACACCCCTTGGGGACAGTGTCTTCAGGGACAATGGCCTGAGGGCTGTTGGTGTCCAGTGCCAGAGGGTCATGGATGGACAGGGAGCAATCCATCTTCTGCTGATATGAATGAGATGAAGGTGCAGAAGGACCTTGGGCCAGAGACGCCTTGGCTATATGAGGTGGGGAGGACGCACCGTGTCCTGCCTCTGGGAAAACACTGAAGTGCATTTACTTTGTGCCTTGGCTCAGCTGACAGGAGGTATTGCCACCACTTTGGTCTTTGTGGCTATGTGGAGAGAGGGATTTCCCCACAAGAACAGGTGAGAAACAGTTTGGCCTGGTTTGGAAACAGCTGCAGTACAGTGACTTCAGTGCCAAACAAAGCAGTGAAGAAAAAAAAAAAAAAAAAGACCACCTATTTATTTGACCTGAACTTCCAATGTGCATCAGTAAGCTTGACTGCTTGAGGACTGAATTATTTGCATGACTTGAGCATTGAGACCGTGGTGGCCTGCCTTCTTTGTGGGAGTGCCATCCATTACCCCTCTAAGAGTAAGGCCATCATTATTATCGATGTCTGCTGTTTATTTGTAGTTCAAGCAGGGGGATGTGTGCCTCCCCACCTACAGCACAGCTCATCCATGGGGCTCTCCAGCCCCTTTTGTGTTTTTAGGGACCTTTTCCTGCCCAGCTGCCGACTAACAGTCTGCTTTTGCTGTCTGAAATATTGCCCCATCCTTTACTAGAAGGTTCCTGTGTTGACTGAAATATTAAGGAGGCCAAACAATATGCGTGGAAGTTTGTTTATTTGTAGGGTCACGTATTCATGCCTGGTTTAGGCTCTTCATTCTGAGGAATTTCAGCTATTTTCCTGAAAAAATGGGGGACATTTATGGCCCTGGTGGGAAGAGAAGGCCTGCAGTGGAGATCAGGCTCAGCTGCCTGGTGCAGCATGACCAAGGGGCCATAAGGGCTATTCTCTGTGTGACAGCTAAATACATAGTTGCACAAAGTGCTGTATCCTGATGACACATACAGGGGTCTGCAGGGAAGAGAAAATGAGTGGAAACTTGGATGGATCTTCAGGAGCTTACTGTGAAAGAGGGTGAATTGGCACATGGTCACTAGAGGGGTTAGTGGAGAAGTACATGGGGGAGTTGTGAGACAGTGCATGCCGAGGAAAGTGAGCCTCTTGCATCGTGAGGTAATTATTTTTAAACCCATTGTGGCAGTGATTAATGTTCAGCTTAGGCCTCACTGGCAGCTGGGCCTCTCTCAGGAAGCTGGCCTGGTCGGTGTGGCAGAGGAGGCACAGGGGCACCAGGGCTGCCGGAGGCTGGTGCTGTGGAGCACCTCCTCGTGTCCTTCCTCTGCGGTTATCAGTGGTGGCTCCCCAATGGCAGCCACAGCACAGCCACTGCCCGCAGCATGGGGAACGGTGGCAGCAGCCCTGGTGCCAGCGCTTGCCATTAGGAAGCTTCCATCTAGATCTTGGGAAGCATCTGGGCTTCCTGTAACTGTGGGGTTTCAGCACCGTCATCAGGCAATGAGTCTGCAGTCAGGCTGCAAGCTTTGTACCCGCTACCAGGAGCAGGGAAGTGGAGACACTCAGCATGGGCTAAGCATCGATTTCTGAAGCCCTTAGTCTCTATGAGCAGCTGGTACAACAAGCTGTATCAATCTGTTTCAAAGAACCAGATCCAGAGGAAATATATTGTCTTGAAACAAACAGACAAATAAATTGGTAGCAGCAGAAAACTGTGGTGTTCATAGAGATTATGAAGACTGGAGCCCAGGACTCGGCAAAGATCAACATCCTCTCATGCTGAGGGCAGTAGGGGCCCAAATAAACTCAGAGCTGCTTCCTCTTGAAGCTGTGGAGAGATGACTGTAGCTCATTATCCAGTGTAGTTCATTATTCGGTACAGAACTGAAGTAGGATAAAGGGCTTGTTCTGTTTGGTGTTATGAAGTCATGGTGCTGCTGTAGGCAGGACACTGCAGATGTGCACTAGGAGGAGCGGCTCATGATTCTGTCAACTGTTCAGTTCCATCTTGGTATCTCTTCATCTGGTATCCCTTGTCTAGGTGCTGAGGGTGTTGGTTTTGCAAGTTCTTTTCTATTAACATTATTTCAGTGTTCTTTTATTTTGTTGACATTTTCTACCCCCCCCCAAAAAAAAAAAAAGTTTTCATTAGAAAATGCCATAACCTCCTTTCCCAAATTTCCAGTGTTGGATCATGTTGAGTTTGTGTGCTTTGCAATCAAAACTTTAAGAGGGTACAGTTAAAAAAAAAAAAAAAAAAGAAAAGAAAAGCCAACAACTAATATTGGAGAGGGTGTGGATGTTTTCAGAAGAAAGATTAGCTATTGCTTCTGAAAATTGATTTTCTGGCAAGCGATTATATTACAGCCATTTTTCATTAAAAAATAATCTGCTGACCAGCTGTAGCACACTCATGTACTGAGAGAAGGAAGGAGGAGACCTCCACATGCTGCAGTTTGCCAGCGACAGTCAGAAGGTGGGAGGGGAAACAGTAGTCCAGAGGTTTTCCTGAGCGCTGGTGCAGGCAGCGCATGCAGCGGTAAGGGGATCAGAAGCTGGGGGTGTCCCACTGGACTGACCGTGCGGCCACATACTGAGCAACTGCATCGGCCCCTGGGCCCCTGACAGGATGCTTGGTGCCCCTGGAAGGCTGCAGGGACACAAACCCCACAGCCCCTGGTCTGCTGGGCTGAAGTTCAGATGTTTGTCCCTCTTGGGGAGAAAATCTGGGGAAGAGTTTAAAGAGCATTAAGCTATGGAGAGGGAAAGCATACCTGCAGCCCCTGAGCCCTCCAGTGACCCTTTGGAAATCACCATGACTGTGCACAGGCTTGATATTGTGGTGCTACCTGCAGACACAGGATGGAAGGTGGTGTAGAGGTGACTTATGATACACAGTAGCATCAAAATAGCTCCTGGCTGAAGCTGCAGAGCACAGTTGCACAGCTGTGAAAGCTCATGAGCTGTGTGTGATACCCAGGCACTAAAAAGCAGCTGCAATCCCTGCAGAATGCTGCCAGAGCTAAGCCACTGGATCTCATGATCCAGCCTCGAGGCTTGTCAGGTTAGGATCAGCATTACAGCAATGGGACTGAATAAATGGCAGCTTTCTTTTTTGTGAAGTTGTTGCTTTACATTTGATTTCTTTTTCTATAGCCCTCTCTCCTTGTCTCTCCAAATTAAAGTGAGCACATGTAGCTAAGGGTGCTAAGGTAATCATCTGCTCCTCTGATCATCCCAGAGCTATTGGATACTCCATCCCATTTTTCTACACAGGAGTTTTCCTTGTTACATGCAGCGGAGTTTTATCTTGTGCTGTAAGCAACTGGGGCTCTTTGGGCTCAGAAGAGGGGCAACGGGCTTGCAGAAGAAACTTTAAAAACAAAACAGCTTAAACACTGCAGTGTTTCCAGCTCTGCCTCTCCATGTTTGTAAGCTAACTGGTGTTTGCCTAGTGTGTGTAGTAATTGCTGTGTTAACAGGCTACTGCGGTCACAGAGTCTGTGATTATGCCGTGATTATTACAAAGAGAGAAGTGAAGAGGGTGGTTTGTAAACTCACTCTTTTTTGCTATCCTTTCTTAGAAATCGGAAGGGTATTCATTTCTGCTGCCTCTTTGTCTGTAAGGCACGGGCATGGGCGGCCCATTCTAACTGCACGGGAGGTTGAGCCAGCCTTGCCGTGGTGACTGGTGCTAAACCTTGGCAAGCAGCACGTTTGAGAGCTGGGGTTAAGGCAGCTGGACTGTGCCTTGCAACTAACAGCACACTGTGCTAGGCCTTAGCCTTACATTGCAATGTCAGTGTGTGCAAAGTCCCAGAGTCTTATAATGAGGAGCACTGCCTATTGACAGCCTACTACAGAAGGTACCACTTAATTCCACTGTTGCACATGTGGGGTGCTGTAGTAGTGGTACCAGCATAATAGCAAACACTTGTATTGCTGGTTTACATTTTGCAACCGGGAAAATGTTCCACTGCTTCTTTGTGACATCTTTATCAGACCAGTGAATCTATTAAAGGAGGGAAATACTGAAATTTGAGTGTGACAAAAGCTGAGAAGCCACGTTCGTGCTATTCCCCACACTCAGATGCTCTCCGCAAATATTCCTGTGAGTAAAACTCTGGCCACAAGAATGCTTGCAGAAAGCTGAGAGCTTCCTATCTGCACTCCAGGAGCTTGTACCATGGCCAGCTGCCCCCTGTGCTGCTTGCTTCATTGAGGGTGGATGGGTGCAAAGAAGTGGAGCTGAATCCAGCAATGTCATGGTAAGAATTGGTTTGCTCTCCATACACCGTTATGCTCCATCAATCTTCTTGGTGTTGTTGGCAGAGCATGCCGAGTGAATGTGTGTCCTTTGGCTATATGCAGGAGTTGAATGTTGGCATTGGACTACCAGCATGTAATCAGGTGTTGACTTGCAGCCCACCTCCCACTACAGAGGCATGCTGCCAGCCATCCTTACTGGGTTACACGAGGTGTGGGCTGGGCGCCCAAAGTTCCCTGGGATGGCTTTAACCACGCAGCTCCGAAGCTGGGAGGTGCTAGCTGGATCCCGGTGGGACAGCCTGGTGCTCCCCTGCCCGAGCTGCCCCTGCCACATGTCGAGGTGGGCGGGTGCACACCGCACAGCCTCAGCGTGCAGACCCAGGCAGTTCAAGAGCAGGCTGAGCGATGCCTGTGGGCGATCAAGGTGAGCAGCTGGGAGCAGTGTGCTGGCTGCCCTCACCTGAGACATCCCTCTTCTGCTGTGTTTTATTTACAGTGACTTAGATAAAATAATCCTGTAATAAAACTAAATCAAAGCACATGTGGGACAGTAAACTGGAAGAAATGGAGTTAAGCCTATGTGATTTACTGAACCAGAAGGTACAGCTAATGGATAGCAACATCCAGCAAAAAATGGGAGTGACATTTCATTTATAAAGGGAGAAGGCTAACACTAGATAAGTGGTGGTGCAGGGAAGTAGGACCAATCCTTTGAGCAATGTGTTTGGAGTCATTTGGGGCAAGAATCTGATTTTGTCCATAACAGAGCTGGCTACTGAGTTCAGCTCTGCTTTACAGTTTCCTACAAACGTTCTGATGGTGAAGCCGATTTCAGATTTGCTAGCACTTGGTGCATTTCAAATTTGGCCAGACTCTTAAGATGGCTTCACCAGTCAGTGCATCTGAAACTACCAGGTGTCTCTTCCAGTGTGGGTTACCTGCGGGGATCCCTGTGGCTGGCAGCTCTCTGTGTAGGAGTCAGCGCTTCATTCTGGGAGGTGGCAGCGCCCCAGAGCACTCCTGCCTCCTCTGGGGCTCTCACTTGTGTTTGCTGTCATAACCTTGTGAGGCAGTGGCTTTGTCTTCCTGTACCTGTACAATGTCAAGCACAGAAGGGGTCCTGGTGTGTGGCTGGTGTGCCTATCTGCCACTGTAGTAAGAGTAAGCATAGGAAAGAAGCTTGTGATATTTGTCAGGGAAAAACACAATAATCTGCTCTGATTTTTGGCATTTGGCTATATACATCACTGGAAATTTTGCAAAAAGCCAGCCAGAGGAGTTGTATAAACTGCCATAAATGTAAACCAGATACTGTCAATTTAGGGCATTTGTAGTGGTGATGTAAACTGAGCCAGAAATGCTGAGCCTTGGGTCCAGGAGACAGCCAAAATGCAGCCAAAAGCTTTTTCCCCGTGTTTAATTTAGTACAGGTGTGACTGGATAGGTACCAAGCCATGGTCCTGGTCACGCTCTGCACAAGTAAAGCTTAGAGGAAAGTGACTGGGGACTCTTGGTGAGAAGTCGCAGGACTTCGACTGAGCTTTATGAAGAGAAGACAAAAGCGGGTGAAGGGATGGTTTCTGGAAAGCCTGCCCCACGGCCTCATGCATTATGCTTTTCCAGGTGTATGCCTATGAAGCGTTGTGCAGGTAGATGTGAGTTCAACCTGCCCAAGCAGATTGGAACCCATGCAAACATGAGGTGATAAACCTCTCTGAGTTTCAGCTTGGCGCCTCCAAGCCCCTGGGGAGTGACACTGGGGAGGTGCCCCAGGTAAGGGGTCACTCTGCCTCTCTGGGGTTTTATATTTTTACTTAAATATTGTGGCTGAACGCCCTCGGAGATCAGTCTGGAGTGGGCTTTGGGCCTGATGTATGCATCTGCCTTGCATTGTGGTTGGCGCAGTGCATGTGGCTGGGTGGGGTTTAAGTCACTTTATTAAAAGACTTTGCAGATGTGCTTCATGCAAAGCTTTAAAGGTGACCAGATCCTGGTTTACAGGAGCTGCCGAGGGAGAAAGCTGGATGCTAGAGCGCTTCTCGTGGAGGTGTGGTCCAAGCAGATCCAGGGGCTGGAAGCTGCAGACAGACAAATTCAGTGTGGAAATAAGGTGCAGATTTTTTGTCAGTTAAGAGAATTAACTACTGAAATAATTTACTGGAGGCTGTACAGGCTTCTCTATCACATGTAGTCTTTAAATCAAGACCAGGTGTCTCTAAATTGCAGCTTTCCTCAGCAGAAGGATGGGTTCGTCCCACCACAGGGAATAATGATCTCTGACCAGTGTGATGCCAGACACTAGATTGTAACATTTCCTTCTAGACTTGAAGACCTATGGATCCTGCAGACAGAAAGAGATGTGTATTCCTTAACAGGGAATGGCACTCACATCCACTGAGAACATCTGGGAAAACCTGGCAGATCTATGAGAAAAAGGGACTGGAGTTACCTCTAGCAGTTTATCGGAGAAGAATCTCTTTCTACTTGTAAAACCTGGAGGCTGGATAGAGGCCAGGCAGGGCAGCTGCCTCCTGGAGTCCGACCCTGTTTAGAGTCTAAGGAAGGACAGAGCTGAGAAATACTGGTGTACCCTGACCTTCTGCTGCTCTGGTAGTGGATGGGATTGGGAGAAGTGATAGATTGTAAATGTGGGCTCCTGTACTGGCACTTGTGCCGGGAGCTGCCGTGGTGCTGCCAGGCGATGGGATGAGAAACACGGCTCCTTCTGGAAAATGTATGTGTGACAGTGTGGGTGGGGAAAGGAAAAGAGGAAAGGAAGCACAGCTCCGAGGTACGCTCATCTGAGGACTGAGTTTACATGTAGGGCTTCACTTTCATCAGTGGTGTCCAAACCAGCTTGGGAGATAGGCATTCAGGAAAGTGTGTGTATATGTGTTCCCCTAGACTGGAAAGGAGTTTGGCTGCTGCAGGAAATTTATTAAATTCAGACTCACCGAGTGAAGTAGTTTTGGAGAGAAAATAAAAACAACGAAGACAAAAAGAACCCATCCCCACCAGAAGATGAGGCTTTTCAGGGCAATCTCATGTGAGCTGCAAAAGCCACATAGTCAGCAGTCCTGGTTCCAGCGGCACTGTGTCCCGGGGAGGTGACACCATGCAAACGGAGCTGCGAGGCAGGTGAGAGGTGTCGGTGCACAAATTGCTGCCGTGCTCATCGGTACTGGCAAACCTCTCTGCAGCTCACACTGCGCAGCCAGTGCTGTAGCTATGGTGCTCTTGTTGCATCCCTACAAATTGTGCATGTCCTTCCAAGCTGATTGTTTCTTCCTTGGCTGGCTGGGGATGTCCATAAAACCCAAGATAAATCATTCTGATTCAGTGAGCAATCTCTCACCTAACTACCTCTCCCCATCACAGCCATCACGCTGGCAGGCTTTGCTGACAGATGATGCTGTATTTGGCAGACAGATTCGTGACATTTACAGCCTCTGCCTTGGTTCCACTAGAGACAGCGTGCATGGCAACACAACCCGACCCCACCAAGCTCCTGGCTCAGCTCATCACCATTAGCTATGTCAAAGGCAGTCGCGAAAATCTCTGCACCTCGCAGAGCACCTTGCAGTGTGAATGCTGCAGCATGCTTACAGGTGGGGAAACCAACTCACAGCAAAACGCAGCCTGGTTCTGGGATGCTTCTTCAGAATCACTCATGTTGCATAGGTTGTCCCCATGCTGTCTCTGAAACTGGGGCTGTGTTGGAGGGCACGTGTTGTCCCCATGCTGCCCTTGCACATGAAGGGAAGTAAGTGCTTTGCCAGCACGGCTGGGGGCCAGCAGGCAGAGAACTGCCAAGCATCTGCAAGTGCCGTGCTGGAGATGCTGTGGTTCCCCTCACCCCATGGGCAGTGGATGTGTGCTGCTCGCTACAGCTGGTAGTTGATCCCCCTTCTGTGGTTTCCCCTGGCACTGTGGGCCACTCACACCTTCCACCTGGCTGGGGGTCAGGGCTGGCGGAGATGGCAGGGAGGATACCTGGGGGTTCATTCATGGGACCCTCTGCATTAAGGACACGAATGCTCTTCCCTCCTCTGAGGAGACTGTGGCAGCTGAAGTGCAGCACGGCGATGAGCAGCATTGCGCAGCATTTTCTACTGTATATAGGCCAAAACCAATTGACTTGAGAATATATTTTTATATGACTTGTCTCAAGAGCAGGACTCATAATATTTTTAAATGGCAGATGTGTTATAGTGTTTTCATTCTGTTTACATGGCTGGGAAAGTGACCCATCTTACTTTTCATAGCTACCATCTGTTGGTCGAATTCATTCCAGTGCAATCAACCAAGACATAGGCTTTTTTAGTGTTTTCTCTTTTTTTTTTTCATTTGTTTTGTTCTGGTTTTAATTATTATTGTCTCTGGGAATTTAATTCCAAGCTTTCGGATCAGTGAGTAGGACAAACGTTTCTTTCGTTCTTACAGTGGTTGCTTGAAAGGGCTAACTGACGGTACAAAATATTCCATCTTTCTGCTTGCTTGCATGTTTTTCAAAAAAATAAACCAACCAAAACTGAACCTTTGAACAGGTGAGCACTCAGTCAAAGTGGTGGAATGATTGATTTGAAGGCTTCTCACAATGCTTTGTCCGGGTCAACAGAGGACACTAATTAAAAGATCCATATCAACATGGCTCAGGTTTCAGGCAAATTGAGAACTGAAGAACACCGAGAGCCTCTTGAAAAAGAGAGAGACCACAAATTATTGCCTAAAGTAAAGCTTCTTCCACAAATTCCCCAACAATAAGATCGTATCCAGCCCATTCTTATTAAGTAATGATTTGTTTTGCTTATTTTTATCAACAGTCCCTGCTTCTGAACCGTAATTTTGTTTTGAAGGAAGCAGAAACAGAGTAGATTTCCTGGGCTGCCAGCAGAGAGGTGGGATGTGCTGCTTCTGCACAGATGGAGGATACAGGGTGGGCAGCATCCCAGCACATGGGGCAGTGATGGAGGCAGCCAGCTGTGTCCTGGGCTATGGGAGCTTGCTTGGAGGAAGGCTGCCCAGAAGGATCTCACCTGGTACCTATCCCTGGTCCCCAGATTCCTGCTGGAGGCCCTCAGCTCATCTGAAAGCCTGGCTGGGCTCACAGCTGTGCACGTCTTTGCACCTTCTGCATTGAATGCAAGTCCAGCTCTGATGCAATGGCTCTTGCTGTTGGAAGAGCACCTTTCTCCAAGGACAGACTGCTCTCCTGCAGCTCCCCAGTGGTGCTGGTGGTCCAAGGCCCTTTGCCCCCAGCCAGTGCTGCAGCTGCTGCTGGGGTCTCTTCAGCATTTTCCCATCTGCGGACAGCCTGTCTCTGAGTAGCAAGCTGTGCGCTTTCAGGGTCACATCTTCCAGGCTCAGCTTTGGAGCCAGCAGGGCATGCTGGAGCCATCCATCTGTTAACAGCGGGTCCTCCGGGAGGGTGGCAGCAAAGTGAGTCAAATCCCCAGAGTGACACTGGGGACTTTTAGAGAGAAGCAAATGACTGCGTGTGAAGAAGAGTGTAACTCTCCTTTTGTGGTGTTAAAAATTTAG
Organism: Cygnus atratus; assembly: GCF_013377495.2. Taxonomy (NCBI): domain Eukaryota; kingdom Metazoa; phylum Chordata; class Aves; order Anseriformes; family Anatidae; genus Cygnus; species Cygnus atratus. The sequence continues at coordinate 18,414,233 of NC_066368.1, forward strand.
GAATGATTCTAGGGCAATGGGGCTGCTCTGATAGTCGCAAGAAGCAAATCAATGCCTCTCTTTTCTCAGTATGGGCAACAGGAATGTGCTTTCCCTCCCTCTGGCATTGAAGAATGGGATAGAGAGAATTGGTCTTTGTTTTGAGAGCATTGGAAGTCAGAAACTTTCAAAGCATTTGCAGAGAAATGCCGATAATTTAAGAAGATTGTAGGAGAGTTTTAGTTACTGTAACTGTTCAATTACTTATAGAAAATGGAATTTATCATGTAGCAAAATGGATGAAGAAGAAAAAAGAACTTCTTAAAAGAAGCTGAAGATGGTGTTACTCAGTTGGTTTCAGAGTGATCTTATTTTTAACCTCCACTGAGAAATTTTGACTATCTCTGTATTTTTAAAAAGTCCTTAGGGATCCTCTGTAAGTTTCTTGTACTTCTGTGGAGGGAGTGTGTGTGGTTGTTATTTTCTAAACCAGAAACCCATCATATACTGTTTATTAGTTTTTAACCTACGTTTAAATTTCCATCAAACAAAGTTCTGATAATCACTGTAATAAGGGCTGTGTTTATTTTGCTACATAAATTTTCTTGATATAAAACATCTCACAGGAAAAACATCTGTTTGAAAAAAAGCATTTTCCTCTGACAAAAAAAAATTAAAAACAAAGCAAAAAAAAATGCCAACCACTGTTTGTTTAGAAGTGTTTAGCTTATTTCTGAGCAGGTCAGGAAAGAGAAAATGAAATGAAAAAAATGTGGGCAGCTGGGAATAAAGGCAGCAATCTCTTAGACTGGCTACACGTGTGGGTGGTGGTGGTAGCGACTGTGCTTTTTCTTTATAAGTACAAATGAAATTTCATCTTTATGATCTTTGTTAAGGCGGACCAACTCTTCAACAGCAACCTGCCCAAAATACCCAAGCGCTTTTCTTCCACCTTAAAACAAATGTTCAGTGAAGCGAAGCTGAATTTCAGACAACCAGGCACAGGCCAGTGGCGAGCTCACCCTGCAGAAATGGAGGTCAGGGTAACAGGGCTTTGTCTCGCATTTCACCTAGCTCCTCTGGCCATAGCTGGCAGAGGTGGGCACCGGATGAAAGGTGAGGAGAGGAGGTGGTGAAAGGGGTGATGACAGATGGGTCCCACCATACATTCCTCCCCAGATGTGTTTTCACATCTGTTTGGCATTTCAAGGGTTATTTTCCACTGAGCATCACTCAGAGACATGCAGGCAGGTGAGATCCTGCACTTGAAAGGCCAGGAAGGAGAATATACCAGGGAGGTACATCTTACACGTGTGGTAAAGTGTGGCTGTATAAATTAAAGAGCTGACTGAGCCTCCAAAGAAATACGGGCTATCCAGCCTCTATCCCAAAATCACTGGGGTCTCTGGGTTTTCCTTTTCCTCCCAGGGAGAAGGTATTTTTCCAATGGTCTGAACTCCTGACCCAAACTTTTGCAGATCCATAAGTGGATGTATTTTGTTACTCCCCAGATGCCACTATTTTAAGGTCTGAATCATCTATAGAAAATAGGACTCAGATGCTTAAAAGTCTTTGAAGGAACCCTTCCTGGGGAACAAACTGTTCTTTGCCTTTTTAAAGCTCCTTTCGCTCTGTGGGTGTTGCTGAGCTGTATCCTCACAAGTGAAGCCATGGCCCTATAAATGCTTGTATTGCTTGCCAGCAGTGCAGTATGTCTGGGCATGAAGCCTCCAGCCCCAGAAATGCCAGTGGGTACTGAATGCTGCGGAGTTCTTCCTCTGCAACCCTGGGCAGAAGAGCACAGCCATCCCGTCCCTTCCTCTGTCTGCTGGGGTCTGTGAGGTGGATGGACAGAGACATTAGTTTGGAAATTGAGCTTTTAAAGTGCTTTTAAATACTTTAGTTGAATATCTTTGCTCTCTGAGTTACCAGTCCTGCTGCAAATGCAAGAAGCAGCAAAGATCTCTTTATGAGAGCTTTCAGTGGATTTTATGAAGGAATAAACATACATGTGCAAAATTCAGTAAGCCCAGCACTGTGACTAGTGCTCTAACTTCACTAAGGTAGCACAACAGCCAAATCGGTGTCATAACTGAATGTGGGGCAATGAGCCTCCATGAGGCAGCAAGGACCTCAAGTAGCAGGTGTATGTTTCAAACCATGGGATTCCAACACCAGTGAACCTGTGTATAGGTGCCCAGAGGAGATGCTTTCCTTCAAACAGTCACCTCAAATATTGTTATGCTCTTCGTGGGCCCAGGATCTAATGGCCTGTAGTGATTTTGGATCCTCTACACACGGCAGAAGCCCCGTGTGTGAAAACCAGGTTGTCTCTGGCTAAGGCACTAGAGAAGACAGACACAGCCTGATCAAGGACAGAGGCAACCTCTGCTTTGGCTCATCTGGTGATCCAGTAGAACAGGATCTTCTGTTCTGTCTTGGATTAAAGGAAACCAGCTGCTCAGACTCAGAAAGCACCTCTAAGCTTTGGGATCTACTAAGCTTTGGGATCTACGAGGTGGCTTAGTGCTTTTGGAAACAGATTTGATCTATTCTACTCACTGAAGGGAGATGAGAGGTCACTGTCGAAAGCCCACTCACTCCTGGCAGTTTCCTTGCAAAGTTTGCTATTGAGATGCCATAGACAATATTCCTTGTTTATGATGAATGCTGAATATGAGTTTGGTCCATGGGAAAAAAAAAAAAAAAAGAAAAAAAAAGCCTTCGGTCTGGAACAGCACATAAGATTTTTGACCTATTATTGGATTTTCTGTCATTATCTCATTAACTCTTGAAAAATATTGCCTGATGGTAGATTAGGGAAGGAGGAAAGTTTAGAATTTTTTTCCCATGATATTTAACGCGTAGACAAGGCTACCTTTCCATTTTTGTCAGGATGAGAGCCACTTAGGATACAGAAATTCACGGCTGCGGCACACCAGACACAGGCCATATTTGGGTAACTTTCCTCATGAGAATCAAGTACAAGTTTCAGACTAAATCTTCAAGGCACGCTGTGGCATGGATCCAGCCTATCTCAAAGATTGCCTGTAGCTCTGGAATGAGGATAGCGAAGGAAAATCCTTTCCCAAACCACAGGGAGACTTTCTGGTTCCCAGCTAAAACTCCTCTGTGTGGTAAGACCTTCTCAGGAATGGATGCTTGTGCTCTCCTCCATGGTGACAGGGCCCCAAACACTGTTACATTGCTGCTGGATACCGTTGGGCTTTGGGAGGTCATCATCAAGCACCACAGTCCCTGTTGTTCTTTACATGGCAGATATGTCTCTCCCAGGTCCCTCTGTCTGGGTGCACAGCTTGCCAAGCAGTGAGATTTTTACGTAATTTCTCAACCAAAAATGTGCTTTCTCCACTGCGTGCCTATTAGCCAAGCTCTTACAGAGGGCTATGGGAAGCCTCAATGAGAGCGGTGGGACTAGCAGCTGCACTAGATGGCTACCTCATTGGCCAGCATCATGAGTATGGACAAGTCACAAGTCTGTTTTGAAGGACGATGTTGCGTATGATCTTTTTTCTATTACATTTCTATTTCTTTTACTAAGGTGGGCTCTGCTAGGCAGTAGTAGTGGCCTGAGTGTCCTACCAGGGAAGAAAGGCAGAGCTGCATGGGAAGGGCAGTAGCTAAGGTGCCTCACTGCTATTTGAAGGCAGTGCCACTCAGCTCTGACAGGTGAGGTCTAGGGGGACTCTCACCAAAAATGTTGAAGTTCTCACAAGGGTTTTAGTTCATAGTTAGTCGATGACTAACATAAACTCTGGGCTCAGAAAATAATATGTATTAAAGGTGATCAGGGATTTACAGCCTGCATTCCTAAAACTCTAGAGGGCAAGGTATTAGGTGGAGGCTAGAACCATTTATTTTAGTTATATTAAATGGAAACTCTAGACACTGTCTGAGTCTGCCTATTCCTACCGCTAACACCACCTGGCAGAAAGGTTATATTATCTGCTGTTTACTTTTCTTCTTTTAAAAATCTTTCAGCCTTCCAATCAGGAATAGGCACGATGCCATGGGCTCTACAAGACCAGGCTCAAATGAGGAAAAGCATCAGATACAGAAAGTGGTTGCAAACATTTTTCATCCGGCTATCTGGGCAATCCTCAGGATTGCCAGAAGGATCCGGATGAAAACAGTCCACTATCTGTAAGAAGGGATGACAAGTCATATTTTTCACCAAGATACGGAGCAGCTGTACTTGTGAATCTGTAGTTCACGTTAGCTGCCTCACCGATTCCCCCAGCAGCTAACCAGGACTATTCCTGGGTGGTGGGCACCAGGCCTCCAGGGCTCTGCCAGCAGGTCTGCCGTCTTCTGCAGAGCAAAGCAGGCTCGCTGAGCTCTGTACCCTTTGTGATATAGTTTGGGTAGTTCTCTGTTGCGTGGGGTTTTCCCAGGCATGTGGCAGTTGCAATGGGTGAGAATAGCAAGGGCTCAGTAGGGCTGCTCTTAGCGTTGAGTGGAATAGGGGAGAGCCAATAGAGCACAGAGTTACTCTGAAACCTCCCCTAGGGCCCCCAAGCTCTACCAGTTCCTCACACTTCTCCTGCCTCACCCTGCCCAGGACCCTTGTGCTGCTTCTGTAAAATTTGCCACCCCAAAAACGAAGATGAATGGGGAATTTTCCCCGTCCTATTGGAAAGCATTGAGCCAATTCCCCAGCACCTTGGGAGAAAAGTTCCTTGCAAGTGAATAGTTCTCTGCATTTACAGCAGTACAAAGTGAAAATCTTTCAGGAGCATTTGATGCTTCCTTTTGGACACGGGGGAGTGAAAAGCCTGCTCGGGTATGGTCACTTCGACCCCATGTGACTGTGCGGAAAATAGCTATGTTGTTACCAGGCTCTGTTGCTCTGTCTGTGCAAGGTATATCCAAGCTGCAGACCTCCACCCACTTAGTAAACCAAGGAAACCAAATTCTTTTTCTCCCTGGCTCCTCCCATAAGAGTATGATGCTCACAACAGCTCTTTTAGCATGGCAACTGCAGCAAACCCACCAGGAAGAATAAATTAATCCTTAAAAATAAAGAGCTGGCCATAAAAGAGTCCAGCAAAACCCTGGCCTCTGCTCTTCTGATAGCCTAGGGGTCTCAAAGACAAATCACCCTTGCTACCTACCCCCAGTGAATATTCCCAGCTTGTCAGGCCAGCTAATTGTTTTGGAGTGGGTGTAATACATCTCCTGCCAGCAGAGGTTTGTGAGGCACATGATGCTGTAAATGATCTTCTGTTTATCTAATCTCTTCTCTTGCTGCTATCATTGCACATATATACAAACCCCCTTTATAGCTTCCCTCCAGCCACTGCTCTGGTTACAAGTTTAAACAAGTACTTGCTCATTTTAGAGCTACAGGCTTATTTAAGGAAATGAATGCAATAGCACCAGGCTGTTGTTGTGCCCGGCAGGTAAGGTTGTGTGCTGGCCGTGCTCAGTCAGCTTTCATTCGCAAAGTAATGATCTTTGCAGATACTTCTTTCCACTCAAGAGTTGCTTAGATGGGACACAGCTCTGCTGCTTTTTGCTAATCTCACATGTCCATAGATTACCTGACATATGGAAACAAGCCATAAAAACAGATCAACATACCCAAGTCAGAGGAAGGTACAAGAAGTATGTCACCAGGAGCTGGATCCTGATTTCTGCCGATGGGATGGCAATGCAGCTCCCTTGAAGACACACAGGCAAAGATGAAGAAAGAGGGGACTTAAACACACGATCCAGCACCCAATGCGCATTCTTAAAACAAGTGCTTAAGCCACAAGCTGCAATAAAAGTGTGGCTTAGCATGTAGGCCAGTACTATAAGTGACCTTTTCTCTGTGTTGCCAGAGAGAAATATGAGAGAATGTTTTATGATAGCCTATAATCTCCCTATCAGTATAGCAGTGAGTGATTGGGCAGGCAATTAAGTTTTAATTGAAAAATTGGAGCAAATGGGGAGAAAAAAATCAGAAAAAATAAATGGTCGAGTCAGCAAGTCACATTAGTGACAGCAGCTAATGTTTCTAACATGGGCTTTAAATCCTTAGCCTCTCTCCAAAGCAAACATATTATGCATTGTTCGTAACACCCTTAATTAGAAATATTTAGCCATACAAATAGTAGAAGTACATTCATTTATTTGCTCAGGGGCTGGATGAATATTAATAGGTCATCCTAGGGGGGGAGGTATTTAGCTCTCATTTTAGAGATCACCTGCACAAAACATTTGGAGCTCATAGTCTGTGTATCTTGGTTTCCTCTGAAAGCAAGAAGCTGGCTGAAGGCATTAAGGCTTGTGAAGGTGGGGAAAATGAACCAGGGCTTTCCTGCTTCAGCACACAAGGTCAGCCTGAAGCCACATAAGACCTGGTCTCAGGTGAGCCAGCACCTTCTGGAGAGATGGATTTGCTCCCTCACAGTCTGCAGCCTGTGCTTCAGGCTTCGGGCTGCAGCTCTGTGCTCTTACGTGGTGGGAGCTGGATTTTTTGTGTGGCTGATGAGTGGTGAGGGTGCTAGGGCTGGGGCTAGCAGCTGAGGAGAGAAAATACGGAGGTTGTCATAGGCTGTAGCCCCTTGATAGTCAAGGAGTTAACACCTTTTTTAGGGCTTTTGTGTTGGGTGAATTTAACATTATGAAATTACCAAGCAATTTAATAGGACGGCTGCTTTTGCGCTGAAAGTATACGTGAAAAACCTTAAGCTTGTCTTTTCAGCTTTGCATTACAAGCTCACTTTTTACTGCAAATAGTCTTTTTCCCACACACTCATTCAGGAAACATAGTGATTTTTCCCACCATCCTGGGGAATGAACAGGAAAAAAATGGATATTTCTATGTTCATAAAGAACAGAATATGACACATGCACTTTCAAGCCATTTCAACCTTTGCTGTGAATACTTTCCCACTGTCCCCCTGAGTGCCCCAGATCCAGATGGGGTTTGCACACTGCTGCCGGGGCTCCTCATCCTGGGAAATACCATGGTAGGAGATGTATTTGCCATCGCAGCAGTTGTAAAGAGGACAGAGCCTGTCTTGGGCAGAGACTGGCCTGTGATTCTCTGCTGATAAATAAACATCTCTGTTTCCCTTTTGCACTATGCAACTTGATGGTAAAGGTTTCAAAGAAATGTTGAGCTGACATCAAAAAAACAGACTCTCCAAGGCAAATAAAGGGAGATTTATTTTCTTATTCAGGTTTCTCAAAGGCTCCTTCTCTGTGCCCTTTCTGTATACAGTGGTTTTCACCATTCAGGAATGCTTTCATTTAATGTCTCAAATAGCTTTTTGTGTCTCCTGGTATCTTTCTTTAACCATAAAATAAACATCATTTCCCTAACAGGTCTAACGATGTGGGTTTGGGGGCACCATGACAATAATCGATCCAGAATATAATTTTTTCACTCATTGGAACCTAAGACATTGTTTTTCAGTAGGCCACTCTCGGTGTCCCTGTTTCCTCATAAAAGTTTGCTCAGTATAATGCTGCAAATGTGTAATTTTGTTTTAAGCCAAAGTAGATATATCAACTCAGTTTTAGTGTGGAGAATGTGACGGCTTTTGTGTTGGCACAGCCCCTGGCTATGCAGGAGCAAAAATGGCAGCAGGCGTCCCAGTATGCTGGTGGCAGGGCACCTGCAGGGGCCAGGGCTGTATTTGTGCCAGTCTGATGGACAGCCATGAGGACAGGTAGAGAAATCCTTCTGACAGGGTGAGATCTGCAAAGGGGTTATCTCGCAGCTGCTTCACCAGCCCCAGGCTGCTCTTAGGAGCAAGCTGCTGGGCAAGAAGGACCACAGGGCAGGACTAGTCTGATTGCAACTTTACAGCCTTCTCTGAAGTCTATTTTTTTCTGAGGAAAAGAACAAACCATTCCCAGCCCTCCGGCACAAGCAGCTGCTGCTAGAGTTATTGAACCAGGCAGCACATGCTTCATGCTGCTGCTGATTTTCTCTTTTAACTGGATAAATAAGATGCAACTATAATGATGATGAGACTTCGGTGTATTAAGCTGCAGACACTGGTAGGCAGGGATGCCTGGCTGCAAGATGAATTCCTGCACAGTGATAATGGGTTATGGGGATTTCCTGCGTGGCTGCCTGAATCGGGGTCATCTGTCAGCAGCTTTCTGTGGTGACAGGCCAATGCCGAAAAGACGGATGGAGGGAATCTGAAGAGAGAGACCTTCCCAGCTGCAGGGGAGGCTGAGCCATGGGCTGAGCTGGATAGATTTACAGTCTGCCTCATTCTCTTTAGGAGTGATGCTTTCTTGAAATGTTTGTGTTGATGTTATTTTTTTTTTGTTTCTGTACATGTGATATTTTGGTACTAGGATGCTCCACAGGTACTGCATTAGCTGCTGGGGGAAGAGGACTGGAGGCTCTCAGCTGAGGGAACTGCTGGACATCCTTGGCAGCTGTACCTCAAAGCCTGCCTGAAGGTGGGAGGATGTTTTACCCCAATCCTGACTTTCAAAGGCCGAGGAGAAGACAAATCAGGAAGAGGCTGAGGGAGCTCAGCCATTATCTGTAGCAAGACAGAGATAAAAGGTATAGCTTAAAAGTAGCTCCCTTGTGCTCTGACAACAGCTTATCAAAACATTTACTATATCCCCTTTGACTTAATGTACTTTTTGGTGATTCTCTGTGCTATCCTGGGTAACCAATTTATTGCAATTCAGGCATGCCATTGTTGGTTTTGAACTCAAACAAGTGGTTTTAGTGGTGATTTATGTTTAAGTAATACGAGCTGCCTAGTACTGGTGAGCTATCCTGCAACAACAAACCAGCCCAGGCAGTGCAGTTGTTGTAATAATGCTGTTTTGTGGCAGTACAGATTAAATGTCCAGCCTGTCTAAGATTTCTGTGCTTTCTTTGTGGTACTGAAATTGCTGAAGCTAAGGCAGTTTAAGGCTTACAAGCAAGGCAGGGACGCCAGAGAAAAGCAGTATCTTTCATTAGGCAAAAGTCTTCAGTAACCGAAGACTTGCCTAGTTTTTCCAACTATATCATTTAGACTAATAAAAGATAATACATCCCCTTCCAAACCCTTATTGTGGACATTTTAAAATAGGGCATGCTTTTAAAGAAGCAGAAAAATTAGAGAGGATGCAGTGGGAAGTCACACACACACACTCCAAAAAAAAATAATGATTGGAGAGTTTCTGATTGCTTTTTATGCAGTATGAGAATTAGAGAGCTCAGGAGGCTCATCAAGAAAAAACAAGAGGAGCCTTGCTCAGACTGGTCGGTGCCTTCATGGGAAGAGCTTACCCAATTGTGAAGGGGTTTTTGCTCTGGTGGTGTCACAGCAAGAACCACAACTGTGACAATGAAGATTAAATTTGAACTATAAATAAGGCATTATCATATTGTTGCGGTAGGTTGCTCTCTGTAAGCTTTTCTTTGCATTCAGCTTGCAGGCTCAATATGACAGCAACAGAGTGAAAATATAGGCCCTATAGATCATATTGACTGATCCTTTCCCCTCTTAGAAAGAGTAATTCTGCAAGTGAGCTAAAAGAGCATGGGATTAGCTCCAAAGAGTCTGAAGTCCTGCAGAGTCTCTGAGGCTAAGGACACAGAGCATGGGACTCTTGCATTTGCTGTCCTCCTCCAGAGCTAATGAAACACCATACAGCCAGACACATGCTATAAATAATGAATGGCCAAAAGAGCCAGTTGGAGACCACTAAGCACGGGAGGGATTTAACAGTTAGTTGAGGATTTAAGAGACCTGCTCTGTCCAAGAGTTACTCTCTCCCCTTCCCTCACATTTATCTCCGAAGATAGATGTGTGAAGGCTTGCAGGAAGCTCTTATGCTGCAAAGTGAAGGCCAGGTGCTTAAGAACTAATCAAAAGATGTGCGCGTACAATAAACAGGTTGGTGGCTGACGGGGCAGGCTTTCAAGAGGCCCTTCCAAAGCCTTTCTGCTGCAAAAAGCAGAGCGAACATTTGTCTCACTGACTGTTCAACAAACACTGTTCCAGCAGCCCTGGCAGAGCCACCTGAGGTGCCTGCTGCCCTGCCGCCTGCCCCTTGCATCCCAGCGCACTCGATGCACGCAGCCACGCCAGCTTGGCAAGAGTACGGAAACCCCAGGCAGAAACTGTGGCTGCTGATTTCTCACCAAACTTGTACCAAGTGGTTCGGGCCACTTAGGGGTGTTCTTCCTTCTGGCAGTGGAGTTGCAAAGATGCTATTGCCTGGCCCTCCTGGTTCGCTGAGGACCAGGAGTGCGATGGATGATGTGTCTGACTGCAGAGGAGAGTGTCGGCTGGTCTCCCTGCCCACGGGGACATGAGGCACAATTCCTGCTGCATAAAGAGTTTGTCTGTGTGAGAGGGATGGCAGGAGACCTCACCCAGGGAAGGATGCTTTTGTAATGTTGGCTTGTACGTTTGCGGAGAGCAGAAGCAGCAGGCAGGAGGGTGGGATACTTAACGGGAATTGCTGTTGGCTCTGTTGACAGCACGCAGACGCAACAAAGCAGCTCCTGGCAGTGGCTGCAGCTCAGCCCAAGGCTCAGCTCTCTGGGGCTGTTATTTCCAGTCTGTGCAGCGAAGGCCTGACCCCAGGCTGATGAAATCCGTGGGGCTGTTCATCGGGCTCGTGTTCACAGGTGCTGCCTCTGGTGCCTCTCCAGCACAGGCGGGGGAGCTTGGAGAAAGAGGGGCCGATAAAGCCAGCCACAGAAGTTTGCTTCCCACTAGCCCTCTCCTGCCAGGCAGAGGTCCCTTCGCTGCTGGCCTTCTGTCAAAGGATGTCAGGTGCCTGCTAATTACAGATAATGAGGAACTTAATTGCCCTGCAGCACATGGCTGGCTGTTCAGGCTGCTGTGTGGTTGGGGTAGGGGGTTGTCTGTCTGTCTCCTTGCTCTGCTCTGGCCCACACACATAGCGGGAAGGGGCAGGAGGCTCCCCCTGTCCTCAGTGTGTGGGGCTCCATAGGGAGGGGTTGTCCCAGGCTCACAGCCCTGAGCACATGCATGTGCCCTCCTGATCTGCTCTGCTTGCATTTGGAGGCTCCTGGATATGGTAGCCCTTCCTGCTGGCCTCTGCCTCCGCTTAGCTGGGAGGGCTTGTGAGGGCTCCCTGGCAAGGTATGTCTTTCAAAGGGGGCTCTGGGTTTGCGTAGCGGCTGCGGGTATGGGGAGTGCTGGGCTGGCAGGAATTGGGATGGTGTTGTGCTTGAATGCTGGTGAGCCCCTACTGACAGGCGCGGTCCCCCTGCCTTGCCATGCTCCAAGTTTGCTTTGGCCCAAGTGTGCCTGTTCGATGTGTGTGTTTGCAGGATGGAGCCAGGTAGGAAGGAGGTGTTTGTGGAGCATGCACGGGAGGACAGGTGTTGGATTGGGCCTCTTACAAACACACTGCCAATGTAGCAGCCAGGTCCTAACCCCATCTCTCGTGTCTGTGTCATGTGTAGCCATAATTTTATAAAAAGACCGGCCTAATGGGGGGTAACGCATTTGTGTGTGCACTGGGTTGTGTGACTCCAGACTAGCTCTGCTGGCTGGGGAGCACAGTTATGTGTTAGAGTCGGGTGTGTTTTACCCGCAGCAAAACTGACTGGCTCCAGCACAGTGTCCTTGTCTGTTTGATTTCATATCAATTGAAGGTGTTTTCAGAGACTTGTCAAAAACTGATGAGGCTTGGATTTGGCTTGACAGGACACAGCCAAGAACCTTTTAACATTTTTAGCAGCATTTTTTGACTGCTAGGAAGTTCTCTGAACCACCTCATCTGACTAGATGACTAGAATTCTTTTTTTTTTTTTAAGTGAATAGCAAGTAATAAATGTAAGGGAATGGGATCACTTCCACAGCTACCAGGTGGTGGGTTACCAGAAATCCAAATACCCCTGTGTTAGTCCAATGTACAGCAGACAGCTTGTCTGGCCCTGAGGGGGAAAGAGTACAGTCCAAATTATGATTACAGTCATGCTTGTATAAGCCTAGAAGAAGCCTTCCATCCTGAAGATGTTTAGAGAAATGCCTTTGTTTTGAGCAAGTCAAATGCACTGTTTCCAGAGCTTTTTTGCAGGCAAGATGTTGTGAATGACAAAGGATAAAGCCTGCGTTGGGCTGTCAGGTGCAGTGTAGAGGTGCCCTGTTCAGCCATGTTCTTAGGCCTCCCTTCAGCATCTGGCAGGCCAGGCTGTGGTGGGGGCTGTGCAGGGGCCTTGTTGCAGCTCACGTCTGCGCCGTGGCACGGGCTGATGCTGTCGTGACACATGGGCACAGGGGGAGGCATGAGCTTTTATCTGCTCTGAATGCAGGGCTCTGGGACGAGTCTCAGCTGAGTGCACCTGCAAAATGCAGGGGCAGCTGAGCACCGCGGTACAGAAAAGAAAGCAAAAATGTTCCCCACCACAGAGACGACCCATGCTGGAAAGCAGGACTGGCGGGGCAGTTTCCCGAGTCTTGTAGCCCAGTTGGAGTTGGATCACCTGCTTCAGTCCATTGTGTTATTCTTCCACCCTGATAACTCCTTTGATGTTGTTCTGCAGACTGGCCTTGGCCAGCCCCCTGTGCTGGGGTGGGTTCAGTTCATTTTTAGCATTTCCACTGCTGCAGGAAGCCCGTGGTTTCTGGCTTTGGTGTGCACAGTTGGTGGAGGTAGCACTGGCAACGTTTAGGATGGGGCAGGAAGCTGTGAAGGCAGGCACGTCTCTCTGGGGCACCTGAGTCGTGTCCCAGAATTGTTTGGTACCTTGGATTTCCCATCTGTGGGATGGAAATTGATAGAGCAAGTGAATTTATGTTAGAAATCATGTAATACACAGCTTTCTTCAGGCAACATGCAGTCAGCGCAGCCTAAACTAGTACTTAGACTGTTGCTTCCATAGAAGCGTAGGTAAAAGTAACCCCTTGCATGTGGGTCAGCCTCTCTCAGCAGATGTCTGCCAACACACTGCAAAACGAGAGAAAAACCACCCCAGTAAGGGCAGTTCAGATGCTGCTGCCAAGGCAGATGGCAGGGACAGAAAGTATTGTGTGTGTGGCAGAAAAGGCTGCAAACCTTCATCTCTGAAGGCTCTTGGACACCAAACTGCTCATGGTTTTAATAGGAGAGGGATCACAGCCTTATCTGGATAATGAGGATTCTTCCTTTTTCCCCAGGGAGAGAATCCTTAACCCTGCATATTTGCAGGAAGAGAGAAAGCCCACAGATTTCCTCAGCATCACCATTGGCACTGGTGCTAGCCTGTACCAGCTCGGCCCTGGTGACTTGCAGATAACAGCGAGTTTTTAGTGACTGCCGTGTCCCACAGCACCTTGGCATGCCTGCAGGCTCTGTGAATTGGGGTGCAGTGACACAGACGCATCTCTTGGAAGTGCTGTGTGGCCATCCTGGCCCTCTGGCTGTGCTGGCTATTAATGGAAGAACAAACAATTTAACAAGATGAAGTCAAAACTCTGCTTTGGTTACAGGCAGGAACTTGACAGGACATGTTATTTGTGTGTCACCTAGGTGACAAGCGTGCAGCTGCCCATGGACATCTGATCTGACCGGCATGGGCCTCTCTTTCTGCGTTGCCCTGGGGCTTTGCACCCTGTCGTTGATGATTATGTCATGTTACATGCGGATCTAGAGGCTGACCCTGTATAACATGATATAAACCAATGCAGGCAATATATTGGGACAACAAGGTGGATCCTAATCAGAAACATGTGTGGAATATATTTGCTCTAGTCAAAACTGTCCTGTCTGGAGACATGCTTGTCAAAGGAGAAGACAGCTCATTAAATGCTGAAGTGTCGGTGGGTCCCGCAGCCTGAGAAATGCAGGACTTGAATTCCCCGGGCTTACTGCTGTGTAAGATGGTGCAGAACAAAGGACTAGTGCAGGGTGAAGCTGCAGGGAAGGGTGGTGGTGGGAATCGGGTGCCAAGATGAAGGACCTTTGATTGAGTGCACACTGCTGTGAGAACTCAGTGTGGCTGTGGAAGGATTTTATTTTTTTCCCTTCTGCTAGCTGGAGTGGGGCAATGGTGAGATTAAGAACATGCCCTTGCTGTGGTCAGTGTGGACTGCCAGTGCACTGTGACTTAGATTTGAGCATCTGCAGGTCTATCTGTTAGAAGACACAGCCTTTACCAGGTAGAGAGGGTGCTTATGGTCTCAGGGATCTGTGCTGGCCATGCTTCCTTTTCTTCATGTGATATAACTCTAGCCTGCCCCAGCGGGGTGTGCGAGCTGTTTAGGCATGTTTCTTCCTCTAAATGACTCCTGGTGAAAATGTTCAGGGGACTTTCAGTCACCATCATTCTGTTTAAGAAACAGTAATTAGCAGCAAAAGCTTAACACCACTGTCCTGTAAAACAGGAGCTTCTCAGCTGTTTCCATTTTACTGTAACATCTAGAATACATACTGTGAAGGATTGCTACAGTAGAGCAGTGCTTGCACTTCCATATCCCACCAGCAGTGAGAGCACTGATGGGCAGAGCTGAGACCCAGTAGTGCTTTAAGAGAAGGATTTCCCGCTGCATGGGAAATGGGTCTCTCTGGAAGTATGTCAGTGCAAAGTGAGTGCAGATCCCCACGTTTTGGAAACTGCATAGCAAGTTCTGTGTTAAGATGCTGAAGGTATTCATCCTAGTTGTGTTTCCTGCCTCTTTCAAGGCCCTACACTAGAAGCATGACCTGTTCTTTGAGCTGTTTTAATAGCCAAAATGTTGATGCCACCTGCCCCAAGCGATGGACTCTGTATTAGCAATGGGTTCAACTCTGCCCACAGACAGCTGTTCGGAAGTTTGCTCCTCCATAGCAACTCCTGGGCAAAATGCAAAGTTCTTGTAATTCAGCAAGTCCTAAAAATCAAGCCACAGAAGCCAGTGTTACGCCTGCAAAGGATGGCGAGTTTGTAGATAAAATGGCATCATTGCATTCATTCACTTGACATAGTGATTTTTCATACATTTAAATCTGAGATAAGCAGACCTCAAATGCAGGGGTGACAACTATGGATTACTTATTGTATGAGGAGAGGAAAAGCTTTGTTTTGGAAAATATTGCATCTAAAAGTGGCTGGACTATAGAATTGGATTTTAGGGTCTGCTTTCAGAGGTGACTATTTTTTTTAATTGAAGTATATCACAGAACCATGGAGATACAGGCATGTTGTGTGTGTACACTCCATATGTTATTTATTTAAATAGAATTCACGGATTTAATTTCTTCACTTGAGCAAAAGAATTGCATGTATGTTCAGGGGAGTTGCTACTGAGTTGATTCACGTGCGTGTAGAGGACTTCTGGCTGTATAGGTAGCCCTGCATGAGTTACTGCACTTTGAAGGAAGCATTTGACCTACCAGTATATCAGATGTCTGCACAGCCTGGGCAGTATTCACCCTGATGAAGAATCTGACTAGAAAAACAGTTCATTTCCAAGGAAACCCAACTGCCTAGTAGTCTTATCTGTAATAAGTACCGTTTTCATGGAGCTTTAAGGAATTAAATTAGGGTATTATTTTATTTTAGAAAGATTTCAAAATTAAACCCTTTATAAGGAAGGATACAAAAGCCACTGTGAATTGGTTTCTAACCGTATTTACTCGGGAACAAAATCCTTTTCCTTGTCTCCAAGGTTTTTCCTATGTTCAAGTGAAAGCATTTTGCAGTTAATCAGTTTGGATTCCTTAGACCCGGAAGTGCTTTGCCACTGTTCATAGTCATTGCTTCATGGCTAACTTGTCCTTTTTAAACTCATAACATTTTTATTCCATTTCTCATGATTTTTATGTTCATGCATTTCCTCGTATCATTAATACAGAAGAAAAAATCATGAAACACATGTTACTAATGTACTGCTCAATATTATGGAATCAGATAAGATTAAAATAATTCTGACATTACACATGTCTTACGAGGATGTACATAAACCATATGTTAGCCATATGTTTCAGCCATTTCAAAGATGATTGAAATAATTGTTAAGGAGTAAATAATGTAATGAAATTAGCTTACAATGTTAGTTCTGAAATGTATATGCAAGTATGGATAACAATATTTCTCAGATGCTCTTAGATTTAACTGAGCGTAGGTTTCAATTTTATATTCAGGGTATTGAATATGACTTTGATGTTTGAGTAGCATTAATACAGCAATTCATCCTGAGTTTTCTGTTTCTTCACTCTTACAGATAGTTTAAAAAAAAAAAGGCAGTCTTAACTAATCTAATTAATGCTTTCTGATTTGGATGTATTTGCTTGGAGTGTCCTAGACCTCCCTAAAAGTCTCAGCTCAGCACAAAGCCATACTGTGTTGTGTAAGAGATAATCAGATGAGACTGGTCTATAGAAGCTGTGGATGTGAACCGATGCAAAGGGAGAATAAGGGCAGTGCTCTACTCTTCTCAAGAGCAGAGCTGGGAATTGAGGTTGATTGTCCTAAAAGCTGCATACTTTAAGCCCCAAAGTACCCTTTCTTGTAACAGGGTCTCCTGTCTCGTACCTCCTTCCCTACTTGTGGCAGAGACACAGCGTTACCAGCCTGACCTGAACAGCTGCACATCTTTACTCTGTGTACAGGAGTGGGAGTGTATCTGTGATGCAGGACTTTGAGATGAACTACCAACCTCTGCAAGCAATCACAAACGTGCTGTAGGGTTTAGGTCATGATAGCATTCCTGCCTGCCATCATGTCCCCCAGCGGCTACATCTGCCAGATGGATAACGTGCAGTGGTGGTGGGTGGGTGCAGAAAGGGGGATTGATGTTGGGGATTTGCAGGTATTTACTATCCCCCTTGGCTCATAGTTCAGTGTGGTCCATGTCCTTCCTGTGTGCTGGGGGATTGGTGGGGCAGGGACAGCATGGGGACAGGGAGTGGCTGGCAGTGGGTGACACATTGTAGGGCTGACTCAGCAGGGTGATAAGGGTGAACAAAGTAATCTCACCTGCTCCTAGGGTGTCAGGGAGAGAATATAACATGCAAGACTGATGAAGGTTTTGGCAGTATTGCTGACAGGTGGAGATTTCAGCAGCCTCTCTTCCTTGTGTATCTTCCCCGAGCGACATGAAACAGAGCAAAAGGATCATATGCAGAGAAATACCTCTCCTTACTCAGTCATCTCTGGCCATAAAACATCTGCTCCCTTTCTAACTTCTTTGTTGCTTCCCCTTTCCATGGAAAGTCTAATTCCTTGTGGACCCTGGATCTGACCTTTGTTATTTCTAGGATTGCCAATGCTCAATCCTTCACATGGTCCCCCTGCTACTGTTTGCCACTCTTTTTCCTGCGTTTTGTTTCCTTGCTGTCCCTTGCATTCACCCTTGCACCCTTCTCAACTTTTTACTGCCTGTTTGGGTTTTGACTTTGCTGTAATTCAGCCATTTCAGCTGCCTTGGATGCTAGTGTACATCTTATTTGCATGCCAATAAGCTTGTGGGATGAACTTACATTACAGAATCACAGAATCATCTAGGTTGGAAGAGACCTCCAAGATCATCTAGTCCAACCTCTGACCTAACACTAACAAGTCCTCCACTAAACCATATCACTAAGTTCAACATCTAAACGTCTCAAAGACCTCCAGGGATGGCGACTCAACCACTTCCCTGGGCAGCCCATTCCAATGCCTAACAACCCTTTCAGTAAAGAAGTTCTTCCTAATATCCAACCTAAACCTCCCCTGGCGCAACTTTAGCCCATTCCCCCTCGTCCTGTCACCAGGCACGTGGGAGAATAGACCAACCTCGCTACAGCCTCCTTTAAGGTACCTGTACAGAGTGATAAGGTCTCCCCTGAGCCTCCTCTTCTCCAGGCTGAACAATCCCAGCTCCCTCAGCCGCTCCTCGTAAGACTTGTTCTCCAGACCCCTCACCAGCTTCGTTGCCTTTCTCTGGACTCTCGAGCACCTCCATGTCCTTCTTGTAGCGAGGGGCCCAAAACCAAACACAGTACTCGAGGTGCGGCCTCACCAGAGCCGAGTACAGGGGGACAATCACCTCCCTAGACCTGCTGGCCACGCTGCTTCTTATACAAGCCAGGGTGCTGTTGGCCTTCTTGGCCACATTGATGCAAAATGGAGAGATGGGAGCTTGTGGTGACACTGTACAAATTAGCATTAAACCCTAACGTGTACGTCACCTGTGGGTGTCAGCTGCAGAGCAGAGAAAGGACTTTCTTCATTTCTAATTTTATCTACAGAAGTGCTCAAACCAACTCTCACCTTTCAGTGTACAATCCCCATTTTCACTTTTCAAACAAAGTACGTATTTTTTTCCTTGTGGAAAAAACACATCTGTAAGAAAAATATGCCTTTTAACTAGGAGAATGAGTCCTGCTACTGGTATCTATATCCTATAGAGGAGAAAAAAAGGGGGCACGAAGAGGCTGAATTATAGTGAAAATGCTGAAATCTTCAGTCCCTGCTCTGTACTAGGTGAACTGCTTTGCCTCACAGAACTCGTATTTTTGAGTGTTTACTTTTCTTTGAGGAAGAACTCGTCTGTTTAAATAACCAGAAGTGTAGAGATGTTTTTGCAGTTGGAAAGGTGTTGAGCTTGAGGTTTTGTGTGTCAGCTCTTTATGCATCTTCTATAGCTGCTCAAATATTTTTTTTTCTTTGTAAAAGTTTAATGCAGAAAACTAATGAGGAGCTGGCTGCTTAGTGAAATGGTGCGGTAACTGCAGCCAGGCTAAAAGTGAATTGTCAGCTCTGGACCTTCCCAGTCCAATAGGTAATTGCAGAACTGTGTGAGTGAGATACAAAGGGAGGCTCTGAAAGGTTCAAAGAGATTTATAGAATATTTCAGACCACAAAAACACATAAAACAAAGTCCAAAAGGCTGCAGGAACAGGACAAGAGGGACGTGCTGTCAGAAGCAGCTTGTCATATAGTTATGATTTACTGTCCTCTCCCAAGCGATCTGTACAATCTCTGTCAGCAACATGGCAAGCAAATAGCGTTCAGGGGGCTTGAGATGAGTGTTTGGGAGAGAAGGCAGCATGACAATGACCACTACAGACTTCGGCAGGGAAGCCTTTGCACAGCTCTTTTTGAACAGAAAGCACAGAACACTCCTTTCACCTCTTTCTTTTCACTGTGAAAGGACAAACTTAGGTCAAGTAAAGGAAATATCCCAAAATAATAAGAATTTAACTTTGAGGTTATTCAAAGCCTACTGGGGAATTTAGATATCCATTGAAATTAATGGGAATGGTGTACCTAAGTCTCCACCGTAAGGTCAAAAATCCCAGCCTAAAATTTTCAAAACCATCATCTTCCCTATTTCCAGGCGTCATTTGTTTCTCCTGCTAGCCAGACATGGACCTGTGCTCTCATGTGATTTGTATACGAAGCAAAAGTCAGGTCTGTTTAGGTTCCGTGCTTTGACTCTGGCCCAACCCCTCCATTTCTGCAGCATTCAAAGCAACAAGAGGCAATAAAACTATTTTCCTTCCTCACCTTTCCTATTTAAGCTTGGGGCGGGGTGGGGGTGAGGTCTCGTGAACCCAGATTTAGAAACTAGGGACAAAACAAACTCTTAAATTCTCAAGAAGTCCATTCTGTGCCCAGAGGGCTGGTGCTCTATGCTTTGCCAGGAAACCCTAGTCTTTTTGCAATAGCTCAGCTCACTTAAGAACAGATGTTAATCATGACATTAAAAATAATCTAGCAAAACATCCCCTTTTATGGTTCATCCACAGGCAGGTTTCCACTGGTAGATGGCTTGACCCAGGTGGTGTTGATGAGGTTTAGAGAGGCTTTTGCATTTGGGCATCAGTGTCTGAAAGGCATCCTTGTCACATTACCAGCAGGGCTGCTGTGCTCCATGTGTGCTCCTCCACATCCAGTCCACACAAGCACTACCTTTCTCCTTGGTTGATGCTGACATATCTCCCCAAACCTTCCCCATTTTCCTTTCTCCCTGTCCTTCCCCTTCATCCTGTTCTTCTCTTCTCGCTTGTTCTTTCCCTTTGTCTCTCCATGCTTTGCTATACTTTCCTCAAGCATCCTATTCCAAGTCCTTTAATCCTGACCCTTCTTTCTAAATCCTAGACTTCTTGTCTCTGCCTTCTTAGATCTGTCATCACCCTCTTCTTATCAGGAAACCTTTCTTCCAGCCAGCTTCATTCTGCAAGCAGGAGGGTGTGTTCCCATCTGCACCCATGAATGAGTCGTGTGCTCAAATTCATATTTCAGCTAATCCTGCCTGGTCAGCACTTTGCTCCTGGCCTGCTGTCGTTCTGTCCATCTGTACTCCTGGTCGGTGCTGCCAGCCATGCCCCACATCAAAGGGCAGGTATTGCTTGGCTGTAGGCTTGGCTGGATCACGATCAGCAACAGTGCCAGGAGAAGAATGGAGGATTTGAGGATGTAGGTAATGTTATGACTTGACTGTCATCTTTATAAGGGACTCTGCAGATGTTTCCAAGGGAAAACCTACTTCTAGAAAAATTCTAGGAGAGCCCAAGGTGGATGGATCACTGATGTCCCTGCTTTCTTGCTGCCATGCAGCACGTACCCCTCTTACAGCAGGAAACAAGGCTCAGCAATCCCGCTTTGGTCAGACTGGCCTGCTGGTACACAAAGCCTTTGTGGGGAGAAAGCTAGGGTTGCTAATCCATTCTGGAAGTAGGTTTGGTGGGTACAGGCTTGGCATCCCAGGAGGCCCTGTGCTTGTCACCAGCTGGAGGTGAGGGCAGGGACTGAGCAGCCAGCAGGACCCACGCCAGTTGATTAGCAGCACAGCATGCATGAGATTCCTTGGCATGGTGTGAGGTTATTGAGAAGCTGGGCTGAATCCCAAACTTGCCCCTGGCAGAATTGGCAGATCACGTAGCTAGTGTTGCTTTCAAGCACTTGGCTAGGCGAAACCCGCCCCTTCTGCATCCCCAGCTCCCCTCCGCTTGGCTTTGGAGTGGATTTGCTTAGCGGGTTGGCTGCCTCTCCACCCGTGTGTTTGCAGTGTTTGAGGCATGGTGGAGTGTGTATCTCTGCAGTAATCTAATTCCATCTTTACAAAGATAAGTGATGGTATCAGAAGCCGCAGCTTCTTTCAGATTGGCTTTTGGCTATAGCTATTGTATGAAATATGTTTTGCAAGGTTTAATTCCGGTAGACTTGTAACAACCTTAAAGTTAGGAAAGCTTATTTTAATTTGCTAGTAGAAATTAGAGCTGGAAGAATTCCAGGTAATGCTTGGAGTGACTGTGTAACGGTTGGGGCAGGACTGCTCCTGGTGCCACAGTGCAGCTCCGTCCTCTCCAGTGCACAGCTTCAGCACAGGACTGGTGTTACTCCCCAGGCTCTGCTGTCGGGAAGAGAAGGTCCTTGGCAGAGCTGGCTTTGATAACACCAGTGGTGTTTAGCTAGGGAGGCCTATTTTTTTTGTGTGTGTGTGTTTTTTCGGGGGAGAGGGGAGGGGAGAGGTCCTCAGGTGATGTTATCATTCTCCCCCTCTTAGATAAGAAAAAATGCAAGCAACTGCTTGCTGGTGAGTAGCAGAGAGAAGCTTAAAAGGCTCCCTTCTAAGGATGAAAAGAGCTTGTAATTAGCTACTTACATTTGCATTTCAACTGCAGAAGAGGAGCAACTCCAGCCTAGCAGTAATTCTTGTGAGCCCTTTGATTCAGGGTCACAGTAGGTAGCAGGCTGTCACCAAGAGCATCTGATGAGCTAGACCTGGGGCAGTCAACATACAGCGCTGCTGAGCAAACCACGGTCATGGGATACCATCAGGTGGCTGGCAGATTTCTATCTTACTCAGAAGGGACAGAAACCCTTTCGTTTTGAGGAGCAAACAGTCACTGACTTGGTCCTGTTATTACTTTTTCTGGATGTTTGCTGTACATTTTCCTGTGAATTACCTACCGAGGTGCAGGGACACGAAGTCAGCCACACCACTTGGGAGCGCATGGGTTTCATCTAAGAGGCTGTGTGGGAGTCCTGGCTGCACACAGTGAGGATACAAGGGATTGGGGAAGGAGAAGCTTGTTCCCCTGACTCCTTGCTGGCGTGGTCACCAGCACGAGCCCCAGCATCTTCCCACAAGCCTGGTAATGCCCCACAGCCTGGTTAGCTGGCAGGCATTAAAGTCTCCTCTTAGGAAAATTATCTTCCCCTTTCCCCTCACCCGCAGCCCTGAGCATGGCCTTGTTTTGATTGTTGTGCTCCCTTGAGCATCTGGCTCTGGCTCATGACTCAGGGGGCTATTTTTCTGCCACATGCTCTTGAATAGAGTTGTTTAGCACAATTTTAGCCACTTGTGGCTGTGAGCCCGATTGAAAACATGTGTGCTGGTTAAAGGCAGGTGGAGGGATTTCTTTTGTTAATTAGCCTTCAAATTCCATTGTGTTCCCAGTAACCAGTGGCTCAGGCTCAGATTTTGGTAACACCAGACAAACCCCATTAGTGAAGGAATAACCCTGGATTTGCACTGCTTATAAATCTTATAAGCCTTTCTTTCTTTTCTTTTTTTTGTCTTTGCTTAAAACAGTTGCATATGGCACTGATTTTATTTCTTTTTTTCCTAAAAATAAAAGCCTCTTCAAGCCTGGAGGGGTTAAAGATGCTTTCTGGGGCTGCATGGAGGAGACTGAGGTGCTAGGATCAGACAGGAAAAGCAAGGGCTCCTTTCCCACCAGCATGCTGTCCAGTCCCCCGCCACCCTCACCCCCTACCCCCAGCCTGTTTTCCCTTCTGCTCTATACCCAATTGCTAATTTGATCTCTGAAGCAAGGGACTGCCGTTTTGCACTGGGTTGTGAGCTGCTATTCACCCCCTGTGGGCTCCGCCAGTAATTAGAGTAACACTTTGTGTAATGGTCTAAGCAACAAATGCCTATAGCTTCAGCCCACCCCAGATGCATCTCAGGTTCATTATCAGCTTAGGAACTCTGACAACTGGGGGGGAGAGCAGTTTTGTTGTCAACAAAACATTTATGCTTATGGCATAAATACCACAGAAATCAAAACTGGAAGTTCATAGAAACCAGAATTCAAATGGAAGTGGAGACTTAGATCTGTTGGCAGCATGGGGGGCTGGGTGAAGGCACAAATGAGCTACCTACCACGCAGCTACCTTAGCTGTCTCTTTTTGGTGGACAGAAGACCTCAGGCTTAACTCCTCAGTGGCACAAATTCCCTGTGGCACAAGGGCTTTCAATGTGAGTTAGACACCTTAAATACGTTTACCACTTTGGCTATCAGGTACTTGTTGCCCATTAAAATCAGCACATCTGAAGAACGCAAACACCTCTGAGGCTTTGGTCTTCTGTCTCGTGGATTTTTCACCATGACGTTATTTGCCAAAGTTGTTGATTTTTACAAAGAAGCTGCTGCAGTGTTGAGCCTTGCTCCATCTCGCTACTTTTGTATTCTTTTCAGACTTTATAAGGGCAATCCCTATTCTATCATTAACAAAAATGAGTAGTGCCAGAGCTAGAACAGACCCTTGAGTGATCCTTCCCAATATCTTTCTAGGGTGAGTTTAAGAAATTGATAACTCTGAAGTTTTTTTGATCATTTTGGCATTGAGTCTTGAGTAGTTTCACTTAGCCTTTGTTTCTTTCATTCTTTATGAAAATGTCTCATGGGATAGTGTCAGTAAGCCTTACTGAAGTGAAGATATGCCATCTGCTGCTTCACCTCAAGTCCTGAGGAGACGTGATCATGCATCACAGGAGATATTTTTCAAGCTTCAAAATTTTACCATTAAACAAAAAAAAAAGAGCGTAAGGAACACTAAGTGGCTATAATGTACCCCCAGGCCCTGTACGTACATGTGAAACAACAACAGGCCCTGTTCTAGAGAGAGAAGTTAATTAGCTCTCTGATGCTCTTGGTCCTTGGTGTCTAGTAAAGTGAAGTATGTATTGGTGCAGAAAACTATACTGAGAGCTCAGATGCATTGTAACAGAAGGTTTCAGTGACAGGGGTGTTTTCAAATTTTTTCACCCTGTGAAACTGCTAATGTGCATGAACTTTCTGGTCATTTCTGGCTGTATCTGGGGCCTGATATTCCAATCCTATTGTGGACTATCAGGTTGAAATTTATCCTTAAGTCCCCCACATCCTTATTTAATGAATTCAGGTGACTCTCAAAGCCAGTTGCTCTATCACTGAAAAGAAGGAATCTACACTTCTATAGCTATATGCTATAGGGAATGTAGTCAATCAACATATTTTGCCCAGCAAGCAGTTTAATGGCTCTTCAGAAGTACAGTAAAAGTTCTGGTCATCATATGTGCTCCTGTTACTCAGTGTCTAGTTGCCCTGTCCTGAATTTAACTGAGAAGCAGGCACAGTAGACTCTGCGAGATCCAATTTTCCATATTCAGGGGAAGGAAAAAGGGCAGGAAATGGTCCTCTCAGCTTGAATGCAGTATTTCTATTTAAAGAAAACAGCTAAGGAAGAAAAAACATGAAAGCTCCATATCAGTATTACAGCACGTTATTTCCCATCTTCAATCTACTTGCCTTAAACAGAGGTGACACAGATAAGGAATAGGGTTGATATGATAGCTTTCATAGTATGTCCTGTATTCAGTCAGTGACCTTTCAGAGTGACTTTGTGTAACACGTGAAGGTACAGAAGATACAGCTCAAAGACGAACGCTCTTAACTTTTCTTTGTTTTGACTGTATGGGGATAAAAGCAGTGGTTGGAGAGGAGCGCTTGTACCTCTGTCTCCTAAGAACAGGCAACTGCTCACTGCAAACTGAAGCCTTCGGTTTCTTATTTTTCAAATAAACCTGCAAGGGAAATGACCTGCACTTGAGAGCACGAGTGGAGGGGGATGCTTCCATCTGAGTTTATTTTGTTTAGCGGGTAAGATCAGAAGAGGCCTAAACAAGGCTCTTTATTTTCGGCAACCCCGATCATCTGTTTTGAAGTAAGATCCAAAGAAAACATACTCCCTCCTTCATCCCAATTAAAAAGCAATAAAGGCTATTTTCATTTTTAAAATATTGAAGGTAGGGGATGTGCCAAGAAATCCTTTGCCTTCATTGAGGGGCAGATGTCAAATATTGTGAGGCCATATCCTCATGTGGTGTCATCCAACATCACTCCACTGAAGTCAATCCAAGCAGTTCTGAGCTGTGCTGCCTAAATGCCTGGCTCTTCATCTTGCAGTGCCATTCAAAGGTACAGCTCCTCTGAGCTTGGTTGACGAGGGGATATGCAAACGTGGTATTTAGAGATAAAGGACCAAACTCATTCCAGGAGTTTTACCCAACAAGTTCTGTGTCCTACTGCTTTTTGATGATGTCCTTTTTCATCCTGAAGCTCCAGCAGCACAATATCAGCTCTCTGTGCAGATCACTTATGTGTCAGTAAGGGGTAGTCATCCCTCAGGCAGGTCACTGTGATTTTTTCTGTTGCCTGGCACAGGTCAGAAAGAAGACAGGCCTTATATCTACCTAAAACAGAGCAGGTTGTAGAGGCAAAAAGCAGTTTCCACGCTGGGATCTAGCAGAGAAATTGAAGCTGGCACCCAATTTACAAAAAGTCCAGACGTGGTTAGGGGCTCAGTTTTAGTTGAAAGCGATGGATTCAGTTTACTTCTGTGTTCAAGGCAATTGCTTCTTTCTGTCTTGTATCTAATCTTTTATCTGAGCTGTTTTTCTTTCCTGCTGAATGTATTAGACTCACCACTGGGGTGTATAAAGGATTTCTTTGAATAAGAAAGTGGAGAATACAACGGGCATAAGGGGAAATAGGTGATAGGAACAATCTACTCTATTGTCATGAAAGACTACAGTTTCTTGGATTTTGTTTTTTGTCTCCTAGTTTCTGTGACTTCATAATTAACCACAGATGGATATGTGACACAGGCTTTGATATAGGAATGGGTCCCAAAGTAAGTGAACCACTCTCCTACTGTTTCTTCCTTTGCATCTCCTGCCCTCTCTTTCTGGGGGAAGAAGAGGGTAATACAGCTGTCCGCAGTGGGAGTGATAAGGCTCTGTTAGCACAGGATTGAGTCAGGAGGGTGGAGCCACACAAAAAGCCAGGACTCTCTATGTTACTCTTACAGATGTTTGTGATGTTTGTAAATGCTCTTCCCGCTTATCCTCATGTTGATCAGTAATAAATCCATTGAATTCAATGGAAGAGAACTGTGTTAAAATCAGTATGGGAGGAGACGCCAAACAAGACTGCTACTCCAGTCCCAAACTAATTCCTAAAAAGGAAAAAAAAAAAAAAAAAAAAAAAGATCCAATCTGAACCTTAAACCTTAATCTAAAATCCAAAATGAAACTCAATTTTTTTTCTGAGCCCTACAGGGTTTTTCCTAGAGAGCTTGGATGCTTGCTGCTTCATCAGGTGTTCTGAACTCAGTGAAGAGTAAAATTCTAAAATAAGCCTATTTGACTTCACATCACATATTGAACATGGATATGGGCAAACCAATGCATACATAAAGCTTGCCAGTTTCTAAAAATCTGACTCAAACTCTGTTCTTCCACTTAGAGACAGAAGCCATGCTAGCAAGATACAGTGGCACTCAATGGTTTCAATGGCATTTGCAGCCTGATTCAGTAGGCTCAAGTAGTATAAATACAATCATAGAATCACAGACAGATTTTATATCAGAAGGTACCTCTGGTGCTCATCCAGTCTGTCTGCTCAAAGAAGACCCAGCTTCGATGTCAGATCAGGTTGCTCAGGGTCTCATGTAAGGAAGTTCTGGAAAGTCTCCAAGGATGGATGTTCTATGTTTGCTTTTTTTTTTTTTTTTAATTCTATGTTGTTTATTCTATATTCTATATTCTATATTTTGCCAACTTGTTCTAATGCTTACATGTTCTGTCTGTAAAGGATGTTTTCCATATATCCATTTGGAATTAGCCTTGTTGCAACCTTTTTCCATTGTCATGTCTTTTCACTGTGTACTCCTGAAAAGAGTCTGGTTTCATCTTCTCTACAAGCCCTTTCAAGTAGAAGATGCAATCAGTTCCTCCCCTCTCTAGCCTTCTTTTACCCAGATTAGAAAAACTCAGTTCCTTCAGCCTATCCTCACACTTCATGTGCTATAGACCCTTGACAGTCTTTGCAGTGTTCCTTGGGATTTTCTACAAGTTGTGTCTCTCTCAAAAAGGGTGGTGCAAAAGTGAACTTCAGTGTATTTCAGGTATTGATCCAGACATCTACATTTTGTAAAGCTCATGCACCACTTGCTGCATAGCTTGTTGTCTTCCTTGCCTTATTTTCCTTTATGTTCTTTTGATAATGTTTAGGAAACCTAAAAAAACGAGATCTGTGTGATCTTTAAGCTACCAATGACCTCTGCACTGATAGCAACACTACCTTGCATATCTCTATTCAGTCTGGATGGAGATGTACCCTGGTGTTGCCCTGAGATAAGGAAGAAGAGTATCAGACCCATAAACTGCATGGGAGACCAGGAAGCTGTTTGGTCCAGGCATTTCTTCTACCCCAGGCTACTTCTTTCTGGAGGAAGCCATTGATCTCTGGCAGGCGGACATAGTCAGGCATTCAGTCAATCTATCAGTGACAAGCTAACATAAAACAGTGGTAAACAGCCTCCAGCAGTCTTAGGGATAGGCTCCCTGGCTGGAGAAGCACAGATTCAGCATTCGTTCAAACTAATCTTTGAGGATTTTTTTTTTATTGCAGGAAACAACAATGCTAATAATAATCTGGGGAATCTCTGTCAAGAAAGAGTCTTGGATAATCTCAACACAAAGACATCCAGGCAGGAAGTCCCTCTTGGTTTTGCTCATTTAACAAGACCTTAGAGGTCTCCAGGAATATCTTTTTTTTCTTTCTGAATGCAATTTATGGTGGAATACACAGTAGTAGACAAATGTTATTGAGTTCAACTTTTCATAACTTTGAATGAGCATTCCCAGAAGATCCTGAATTTCAGAGAAACCTGGAGATGATAGACAGAAAAAGCTTCCTGGGATCTCAGAATCCATGCTGGGAAGTTGAGTCCAGTTTGCTTTTTCTACTGTATATTTTTTTTTAGTAATTTTTACCAGTTTAGTTTTATGTGTTTGAAGCAGGGATGAGATTATTCCTCTGAGTAATATCAGCAAATTCCTCCTGATAGCCTTGCTGTTTTGTTAATTTCCTTTCTCTATCCCTTCTTATCCATCCTTCTAGCACCTCAGTAAATATGTCTGTCCTCCATAGGGCTCACACACAAGCTTACAATATCTGTAAATAATTGCAGTAACTCCACACCTTCCCTAGATCACGCTATCAAGCTGGGCGGCCCCAACCCAAACAAAACACTACTGCACATCAACACTGTAGCACTCTATGGGTCCACCATAGCCAACCCTAAGCAATTGCAAGGTGGGGGGCTTTACTAATGTGTACTATTCCCTCCACTTTGTGATTGCTTTTATTGAAGTTCAGATCCGTGTTTCAGAGGAAAACTGTGGTCAGATGCACTGAGCTGTTTGTGGCCATACGTTGTCCCACAGCTTTGAATGGACTGTATGCAAAGACACAGCTATGCCTTTAGGGACCTGTTTCTATGTCTGGCCTGACCGGGTGAGGTGGTGTTCTGCCTCCAGATGGCACAGAACATGACTTGCATCCCAGGAGAGTGGTTTTAAAACTACCTTTACGCCTGCCCAGTGTTTGACCACTCCAGAAACTGGAGAGAACCCTACTGCAGCTGAGGCCGAAGTTAAGGCAGCCTTGATGATGCAGTCTTCTGGACTGATGTGTAGCTATGAAACTCCTCAGCGCTGCAGGCAGAATTTGCGTTCCCAAATATACCAGTCATCCACAACCTGCAACCCTCCACAGCAGATGCTGGGAGCCAGCAGGGGTCCTGGGAGTTGCTTTGCTAGTGGCCCTGTCATACCACTCTGATCCTCTCTGGGGCGTAGGGACTAGTGCAGGAAGAAAGATCTCACTCAGTGTTACCCCTGGATTGAGCAAACCCTAGAAAATATCTGCATGGAACCTGATATCCTCTAACCTGGGTGAAACTGGTATTGCTTAACGTGGTCTCCCTTTTTCCCCAGTAGGAGGCTTGCTACCTTATTCCATTGAACTCTCCTTAGTTCTCTTGATTAGAAGTAAAGGCCATGAACTGTGTAAGGGAAAGGAGGGGAGGGGTTGTCAAGGACATCTGAGTAATGACCAGTGCCCGGCACTCAGTTCTGACATCACCAAACACATCTGGGTGGTTTCCATTGCAGGAGCAAGGCATCTGGGGGCTGAGCCTGGCTGTATAAGCGAGAACACAATAGAGCTGAGTGTCTTATGGTACTTTCTGGGATGGAAAGCTTCTGTATTCTTGTAAATAGCTGAGGTGGCTCTAATGTGACTCATATGGCACAGGATGAAGAGAGCTGTAGGAATTTGAGCATGTTGTATGCGCTGCACCAGCTTTTCCCTCAGCAGGCAAGGGTGGGTGGGCTGGGGGATCAGCAGGATGGAGGCTGAGGGGTGCCCAGGGTTCCCTCAGCCCTGCTCCCTTAATTTGTGAGCAGGGTAGAGACAGTGCTCTGTGAACTGGTGGGTAGAAGGACCCTTGTATTTTTTTGGTGGTTTTGAGGAATAGGTTAATCAGGATACAGACTGCTAACAACCAGCAAAGAGTACATTTGTGGACGGTTTCAGCTGGTGATACTGATCAGTAGTCAACTCACGCCTTTGTATTTTTTCACCTTTTAACTGATACAGTCATACTCTGTATTCCTGATTACTCTTCTCTATCAGTTCAGAGGCCAGTCAATTGCCTGTGCCTATGATCTCAGATCAGAAAGAAAATGGTGTTATGTTCTCATTGCACATTTGCAGGGGAGAAGCTGGTTACGTTACACAGACCTATGGGATCAGACTCCTTGGAACATGAGACGTGTGTGGGTGAACTTGGCCAATGAGGCAGCCAAGAAGACAATTTACTAGCCCACCCCTGAAGAACATGATGGGACTCCAGAGGACAAAATCAGGGGCCCATACAAATACTTAGAGAAGTTAATAACTTTTCTTTGTATGTCGGTGCTAGAATTTTAAGCCTCATATCAATTATCTTTCAGCAAAGTGTGTTTTACTATGGAAAAACAATTACATGCATAGTGGGAGCTCTCCCAACTCTCAACTGAAGCAGCAAGGGTGTTGAAATTTTAATGAAGACCTTCTTTTCATGCAGGATTTCTCAGGTGTTGAGTTAAACCACTGCTAATAAAAGAGAAACAAAACCAAACACAAGATTAAAAATATATGCCAAAACCTCCGTTCACACTAATTTCAGCATGAGTCTACAGATCATTGTCCTCAGATATCATAATTTTGCCAGTTCTGAAAATATCCATGAAGTTCTATGATGGAAAAGGGGTACCACTTTCACAAGTAGTAGAACAGGCATCCCTTTTACCTAACTAGGCAGTTAAGCTGTAACTAACAGTCAAGCTCCTACCCAATCTGTTTGTCTTAATCCCCAGTCAATGCAGAGAGAGACTGACAGGGCCAAGAAGCAACCTAAACCGGGTGAAATAAGTCACTTTCTAGGGCAGTGTCAGCCTCCATCAGCTGGTACCATCTGGATACAGGCTGCTTAGGAAAATATCTTCATCTGGATGCCTCCTTGTTAGAAACCTAAATTTTGACTGGCTGAATCTCAAACTGAGCATGGTGTAGGTCTTTCGTTCACCAACAGTTAACTTGCGTTGGAGCTTTGACTCTCTTTGTTTTCTATAGAGTTCAGGAAATGTTGTCTGCCCACATTACCTCGGTTCTGCTTAGGATCTAGGGTTGTAGGAAAACATCCACTTGTAAAAATGTCTTTTAGGCCCTGCAGTGCCTAGTGGAGCCTTTCAGAATCTGGACTGGCGGTCTCTGCTTGCATGTTCTTGAAATTCTTATCTAGAGTTTGTATTTCTGGAGTGCAGTCTTAGTCCTCTTGAAAAAAGGAGAATTTCTCCCTTTGGCTCCAGCAAGGTGTGCGTATCATTCCTTATATAGAACCAGAACAGAGAATTATCTTTTTAAGCCAGTGAACAAACAGATCTGCTGTATCCATAGCAAAGAACCAAAAATGAATATATGGTGATTTTTTTTTCATGGTATTCCTAAGCAATGGGATTCTCTAACATACTTTAAAGATATTACCTGCTTCAGATATAAGAGTTGGCTTCCAGGACACTGAAAGCTGATGAGCTTTTACCATGTGCTCTTGGGCCCCAGATCACTGGAGTCCCAAAGGAAAGAGCAGCTGCTTAAAAGGGATAATACAGAAATAACTCATTGAAATCAGTGCCGAACTCACACACTTCAGATGCATTCAAACAGAACGCTTCCCTTTCTGTTTCCTCTCTAACTCTAAATGATGATTCATGTAAGTTTGGAACTGATGGCAGCATTTGTCAAACAAATCTCTGCACTCTTCTCTAGCCACTGTGCATTTAATATTTTTAGGTTCTGCTATAACCAAAGAATATTGGCCCATTAAATCTAATTATCCACCTATGGGAAACAGCCTATACCTTGAGGCTTTTGAGGAAGGGAAAATTACTCAGTTGCACCTGGTCAACTGGTTACACGTGAAGGAAGTGACCTCTTGACCCTTTTAGGTGCTCTGAACATAAAACTTGTTTAACTCTCTCTTACCCACACAGCTACGAACAGCATTACTGCTCACAAATCTATGCAGCCTCCTTAAATATATATGTGTGTATATATATATGTATAGAATTTGACTGACCTTCAGAAGCAGGGATTCTTCTTGGTGGCATGGGGTAGAGCTATAGAAAATAAAATTTTCTTAAACCTGGAAGTCATAAGGTTGGGATCTGTTAAAGTCTGTGTGTGGGTGCAGACCTCAATATAGTGGTATCCAGGTCCATTCTGGAAGCCTCTGGGCTGAATGCAATGCACACAGTACAAAATCAGCAAAAGTTGTGACACAGCCATGCTAGTAGTCATGATGAGAGGGCTGTCGCTACTTTTTCCGATACGATGATGCCTTATTGTCAGGACATTTTGTCTTTATGTGACTGTAGGCGGTAAATCAAATATTTCCATTCTGAATAATTTCATCAGTAATTCATGGCAAAAGTGAAACTGTTGCAAAGCCATTGTATGAGAGAGTGTTGTCCTTGTTTTGTCTATTGAGAAGCATCACAAAAATGCATTGGTGAAGGAAGGCCTCGTCATAGAGAAAGCCCAAATTTCCATCAGCTACAACATCCTCCTGGCCTGTTGGGGGATGTAACATGGGAGAGGGTTGCTCTGGGACTCTTCCATTTTTACTTCTTCCATTTTGATTCCCTTATATTATCTCTGGGTTTGACCTAAATTGTTTATGTAGCTAAGGGTATATCAGAGTAGTGTCCAGTCACAGCTTGGTGTAGTTCATTACCTGAGTGGTCCAAAGAAGAGAAAAAAATTAAGAGGAGTATGCAAGAAGATGCCAGACAGACACAAGTTTTGTGACTGAAAAGATACTCGTTTCTGCTCCAGGTATGTAATTAGACTGGTGTATCTGTCTGGGGCTGTAGTTGGGTGATAAGAAAGCACAAAAAGTCCATCTTACACTAACTCACACATAAATCTTTGAATTTGGCCTACAGAAGATATAGGAGCTCTGGTCACTGGCTAGAAAGAAAGAAAAAAAAAAGTAAAGGAAAAGCAGTATTCTCCCACCCAGCCAGAATATATACCTCAGAATAACCATGAATAATGAGGTATGAAAGCGCAGCAGTCAGGAGAGAAGCTGTAAAGATGTGTCAGGCAGTCACAACCCATCCATAAGGCAGGGCACTCGCACGTCAGGGTTACAGGTCTGTGCTTTCCCATGAGACACGCTCTGTTCTCAGGCTGCAGGAGAAGCGTCCGTCGCTCCGGCAGTGTCCGTCCCGCCTGCTAGACGAAGGCACTGTCATTATTTCCATTATTTCTATTCCATGGCACTCTGTGTCTGCTGAGATGATTTGTCCAGGCATAGGGGATCTTGAGCCAGAAGCAATTCTTCCCTTCTGGTAGAGTTTTATGTAGAATGGATTTTTTATAAGTAGCAGCAGCCATTCCCACTGCAGAGCTCTCCGAATCCAACCTGCTGTGACAGCAGTTGCTGTGTTTGAGAAGAGCTTATACCGGAGTATAAAAAGAGCATCAAAACTGATGGGGAATGAGGTGCCCTCTCTTGAACATAGCAGGACTTGCCACGGCAGGTGGCACCTGCTGGGATCTTGATGCTTTAGTAGCTAATTACCAAATCCGTTTGATGTTCTGTCAGCTGGCTGTGAGTTTGCCAAGTGAATACGGGGTGGCCCTGGTGATATGGACACAGTGACACAGGCTGCTGCTGAGCACCAGGTTGTGACCTGGCTGGTCCTGACCAAGTCTCAAGGGTGTAAAGAGCACTTCTCTTCTTTAGTCACCTGCATCAGTAAAAGCTACTCCCTTGGATACATACTTAGTTTTGGGATGTGTCAGAACAGTTCAGACAGTGTAAGAAAAGATAAGGAGACTGTGATTGAGAGAGATGGTTTCACCTGGCTCTCAGGTGAGGACCACCACATGTCCTAAAGTCAAATGGCTTTAGAAGATTCTTCTTTGTTCTGACACACCATTAAATGCCATGTAAAAGAGTCCACAAAGACAACTAGCTGGCCAGGGAAATCAAGAGCTATGCCATGAAGTGAGTACCTTTGTGGAGTGGTAAATTGATGCATGCCCTCGTGGTTGTCCTGTTACACCAAGGGCTCCCCTTCACTCCTAGGGGCTGCTGGGGCTCAGTGCCAGGCCCGCTTCAACACGTGAGCACTTACTACAGGGCACTGGAGAAATGGTGTGAGATGGTGATGTACTACAGTGTTGATAAGGTAGTTTCTGCACAGCCCTCATCAGATTTCTGAGTCCAATATTGCAGATTTGGAGGGGGCTGGAAGATTTGGAAGGCCTTGCGAGGTGCCTCCCCAAAATTAGTTCTACATTAGGAGGTAGTGAGGAGGCCTAAACTGTACCTCCTGGTTGCTATTATTATACATCTCTTTCCTTTGACAGCCAGTTTCAGAGGTGAAGGAATATCTTTCTTGAAACAGAAAAGAACACAGAAAAAGAGCAACCTGAGGTTGGTATTTTGTGCTTAAATGGGACCAGAGTATCTCAGCTCTCATGCTCCCCTCTCTTAGCGCAAGAAAAAGCAGCAGCAGAAAGTTTCATCCCTCAAATCCATAAAAGATTTAGCTGTCATGAAAGCAAAATTTAAAGTCAAAAGCTCCAATTTTCACCAGGAGACGCTAGCTGAAGGAAAAAACTCTCACAGAGAAAACACACGTGCTTCTTCACAGCCCCAGCTCCAGCATCATCCTCTTTTGCTGACCAGGGATCTTTCCTAGCCTGGATATCTGACTAGCACACGGACGCACCAGCTGGCTGTCCTACCACCATGAGTAAATACATTTGGAAATGGATGTGCTATTGCAATGCCTTACACATACATCAAAGTGTGCTACGTGCACAGCTGGGATTTGTCTCCTTGCCTGCTGCCAAGTGCGTGTAAAGGTTCCAGCTTCTTCCCCTCGGTCTCTTCAACCTTATATATTCTTAGTTCTTCCTCCACCATTCAAAAGCAAGCTAAATGGCATATTATTAATGATCTTTTAGCTTAATAGTCACACTATTATGGAAAATCTGAGAAGAGATCATTGTTCCACATGCCAATAATCTGCCCACCAATGCTTCTTAGTGTCAGATGAGCATGTAAAGCATCTTTATTACTACTTCAGTTAAATTTAGTTCTCAGGCAAATAAGAGGCCCTGACTAGAGCTGGGGGATAGTGCTGGCAAGCAAGATGAGAAAGAACAAGGCATTACAATCCCAAACTTCATAGTTAGCAAGTGATATCACCTTGGGCTGCTGGCTGTGTTAGGATTGGTCCAGCAGCCAGGCCTGGGGAGGAACAGGATAGCTGAGCACCAGGGGATTCTGTTCTGGACCAGGCATGGAAATTTTCAGATCTCCTGCAAAAAATGTTAACGCTACATTGCAGACAACTTCCTGTAATCTGTGTGACACGGTTTGTGCACCAGGCCCTTGAGAATCTGTGTGTCCAAAAAGCTTCCCTTGGTGGCTTTCCAGCGATGCAGCTGGGAGGGCAAAGCTGGGTTCATCTCGTTTGTAGCAAGGATTATTGCAGTCTCCGTTAATTCTTCTTTCCTGTGTTAATGGTTTCTTTCTGACAAAGCTCAGAGAATTTCTTCTCGCAGCACGAAGGGATAAAAATCCACCCCCCACTGCCTTGGGTCAGCCGCCCATTTCAGCTGAGCCAGGGTGAAGATAGAAGCAGAAGGTTTTTGTCATTCTGAATTTCTTGGACAGTGCTTTTTATTTGTTTGTTTTGCTTCTCCCTTCGCGGTTTGTGGATACCTTTTACCCATTTGGAACTCAAGTCCCTCTGATTCTTACGCCGGGTGATCCCACTAGCTCCAGCCAGGATTCTGCATGCAGAGTGCTTACAGAAGTGAAAGCTGGGATCAGGAGCCTTTAGCTGCGTCCAGAAACATCTTCACCCACCTTGAAGCTTTAGAGAAATACCTGAGCTATGCAAGCTGGTGCGAACTCTAGATTCATCTTAGGAGCCTGCACAGACCCACCTGACACTAATTTTTGGCTGGTATCAAACTAGTGAGAGCAGTTCTCTGCCCTCTGGTATCCCATCAACATCAGGCACAGTGAGTTTTGGTGCAGACGAGTCCTGGGGTAGAAGGGCATTACTCAGGAACTGAAGGGGAAAGATTGCTTCAAGCACACGGGGTTATCTGACACTCATAAGGAGCATTTTACCATTGATGACCAGGGGCCATTCTCACAGATTATAAGGTTGATTATAACCACAGTCACTAAGGGGAGTGCTCATAAGTTTCCTGTCCTATAACTGAGGCTGGCACTGATGCAAAAGCCCCTCCAGAGCTGCCAGGTCAGGACTGCCTTCAGACTGCTCTGTGAGTAAACAGACATCAGCACTGGATACGCTGTAGTAACTTTGCCGTGGGTTGCTCAGAAAAGTTGTAAAGTTCACATTTCTCAGTCATTTGCTGCAGCGGTGCCCATCTGTTAAGCACTGGTAACAACTGCAGTGTTTCAGAGCAGATGTTCCTCTCCCTGAACAACTGCCCGCGTGGGGTTTGCTGATTTCCTGGATCACAACTGTTTATCCCAAATAACTCTGCAAGTAATTGCCTGAGGTCAGTTCAGAGTAAATGCCGGTCTTCTGGATTTACACTGGTATGAGCAGTGTTACTCTCTAGCCCTGTTCTCAAACACTGGTGCAAATCAAGAGGGGAGTCAGTGAAGTGTAAAACAGATGGAAGTGAGATCAAAATAAATCCCTCCACTTTTTCCTTGCAACACTTCAGATCACAGATGGGAGAGATGGGATGCAGACAGAATATGACAGGAGGTTACTTGAACATCTGGAGTCCAAACAAATGCTTCTTTATGTACAATAATGTTTAGCAAAGAATGCCTAGGAAATGTGAATACTGGACCCAGTCCTGGTCCCATGGAAGTCGCTGCCAACACTGTTATTCGCGTCAGCAGTCCTGCTCTGATGACATTACAAATGTCGTGTCTGAGTTACATCCGAGGGTAAACACAATCCTAAAAGCTTTCTCTGAATCTTTTTGGCAGAATTGGCTTTGCCAAAAAAAAAAAAGAAAAAAAAAGACAAGGATATTTCAGGCAAGAGCCTAGTGACCAGTACTTGGATTCTCTCTTCAAGGCCACAAATATCTATGAAGTGCCCAGTTCCTCTGAAGAGCTTCTAAGAAACAGGCCCTTAATCCTGCTTTCTGCCTTTGGAAACGTCCCATCTGATTAAGATTTTGATATAGCTGTTAAAATGCCATGGCAGTTTAAGATAATACAGTTGTCCAGCTGTTTGTCGTTGAACCTCTTTCACTGGGAAGAGATTACCGCACAACAGTCCAGCTGTGAAACAGATTTGGATGAGCACTCTTCACGTCTTTCAGTGCAATACCAAGCTGCAGCTTGGAGATGGTACATGCTAGTCTAACGAGGAGCATTCACATGGGCTGTTGTTGCAATAGAATAGTAGGGGGTGTCACATCTGCCAGAGGCAGCCGTGGAGATCCGTGGAGTATGAATTTCTTAAATCAATGCAGCTTTTTTGGCTGTGATTGATTTATGCCAAACTTACGCTGTACTGCTCTCTGACAAAAAGTTTTGAGAAGCTTTTCCTAGGTAATTCTGTGTGCGAGGAGATGAATCTTAGCAATGTGGTAACTCTCTCAGGGTACAGGTCTGTCCCTTCCACTGTTATTAGCCCCCTGAATCACAAAAGGCTTCTTGGAACAGATCATTTAGATCGGTTAGTTGATACCTTTGTCTAAGAACAAGAGGATACAGATTCAACTTTTGCTGTCAAAAAGCCAGTGAGTGGATAACAATACCTGTGTTCTCATGTTCAAATCCAGCACCAGACCTTGGAGGGGCAAAAAACAAAGCAAAAAAACTTTTCTGTTCTGGAAATCTGAGGCTCAGAATCAAGCTTACAAACATTAAGATCTCTGCAAGTTATACTGCTGTACTTACCCAAATGACAATGTCTACATGCGGCCTCAAAAGCAGCTTCTTTGGGAACCTGATATTTTCATTTCTTCAGCGAAAAGATGAGAATAGGATGAGAACAGAAGTTAGTTTGTAAACATTTTCAGGAAAGGATGTGATAATAAAGAAGGTCTTGGATTGCAGTGGAGGAATCTGGAATTCTTGACAGATATTTAGAATGGATGAGCTCTGTGTGTCTGTATGTGTGTTTATGGTTTGTATAATGAAGGACAAATAGGCAGCCCAGCCTCTTCCCAACTGGAAATCTGTGTGTGATTAAGGAAAAGAGATGTGTTCCCCTCACTACCATTAAGCAAGGTTCTCTCTTATATCACTGTCATGGACCAGAATCTGATTTAAACCACGTGCTGTAGCCAGTAACCTCAGATAAATCAACACTTTGTGCCTTTCTAAGGTATTGTCTCTCATTGTAGGACACTTAACAAACTGCCTGTGTGGGAATTACTTGTTTAATGTAAAGCAGAAATACAGCCATCCCAGGGTGGGAAGGCAGAATTAAGACCAACAGGACTCATAACAATTAAGTGGAAGGCATTAAAGTGTCTGAGACCCTTCACTGCAGGTGGCATTCTGCATGCAGACGGAGGGGGGAAGTCTTCTGTGCTGTAGGTCAGACTTGCACAGGCAGGCATGCACAACCAAACACTGAGCTAAGACTTTTCTGCTGGGTAAGGGGTATAGCAACAGAGGTTTCCCTAGGTCTGCACCACTGTAAGGTGCCTTGCTGACACCTGGAAATGGGAGTCTGATCAGAAGAATTACCTCAGCTATGATGCTAATCACATTGGTCTTTTGGGTGCTTGGTACGTTTTAGTAAGACTGCTGATTTTGTAGACCGCTTAGGCTTGAGTGGTTGTTTGAGCTTTTGGTAAGACTGTCAGGGAGTTTATAGGCTTAAAATTAGCAGGTATTTTTCTCATTTTGCTGCAGACTTTTAAATGAGGAAATTAGATGAAAAATGGATTTTCAGGCAGCTCTACCTGAATGGTGTTCCCAGCTGGGATGTTCATCCAGCTCCTGAGAAAGGCAGGAATGAGGAATCACTGGAAAAAAAAACTTATTTTTTGTCTGTTGCCCCTTCAAATGTGAAGTCCTCATCTGTTGTTCAAGGGGAGTTCCCATTTTGTCTTCAGATGCAGCCTGGAGGAGATACGTACCTGCACCTCAGATTGTTCTGTGGTAGTTCTTGCAGGTTCAGATATAGCTGAAATTTCATTTTGCATTGCATGTGCTATTTAAAGCAACCAAAGTGGGAGTCACTAGAACAGACATGTTACATACAGTGAATGGCTGTTGTTAAATGCTGTTAATTGCCTTGGCTGGGCAGCCTGCTTTTCTCTGCTTGCTTTTCGCTGTGATCCCAGCCTTTGTTCCTCTTCTGCAATGGAAACATTTCTCCCTTATTTATTTTTGCGTGAGAAAACATGTTTCCATTCCGAGCCTCTAGACACCACTTTGGTGCCCCCCTGACCTCTCCTCGTGGGCCTGGCCCATGTAAATGACCAGACGAAGGAATGTGGATGAAGGAAGTGCCATAAAGCAGAAATATTGCTGGCTCGTAAATTCCCTCCACCACAGAAAGATTTCAAAATAAACAGAGCTACAGCCACATAGGACAAAATAACTCAGCGGTGCAAAATTCATCACTGGCTCTCGTAAAGGAGAGAAGCCTGACATCAAAATGAAACTCCTTCAAGAGTCCCTTCTCTGCTTGGTCTTTTGCCTCAGAGCCCTCACACCAGGCTTGCATTGCTTTTCCGTACAGACTTTACCTGGTTTTGCTCTTTGGACTATTCCTATCTTCACAACACGTGTCAAGCTCAGTGCATGGTGGTGGAAAGCTGAACTGCAGTTCTTATTCAGGTCACTGGGATTCAGTGGCTGTCTTATCATCTTGGTGGCTTTTATTAAAAAAAAAAAAAAAAAAAAAAGAAAAACAGCTTCTAATTTAGCTGTGTTCCTCCAGCCTGTGGCACCTATGTGTCTGTACCTCCAGTACCTGGGAGTCTGAACATATCAGAATTGCTTAGGCAGGTTCAAATGTCTTCTCATGGCTGGATCTGCTCAACCACATACTTTCTTCTGCTCTGGGGACACTTCTGTCTCTTTTCATAGGGGCTCAAGACCTCTTATTTCTGAAATAAGGTTATCCAGATACCAGAGAACTTCCAGGCACTTGAAGAAGAGGCAGGGTTTATACACCACACTGTCAGCCATCCATGAAAAGAGGGAAGTTTCTCCTTGGACCAGGAAGTTTTTAAACAGAAGGGAGCTTTCTTCTGATATTACACATGCCCACTCTGCTAGGGAAAGAGTAGAGGCCCTCTTAACAATTTCCAAAAATCCCACAGAATTTCAAGAAGTGTGATCAAATTGGGAATACTTGAAACAAAATTTCCCCTCTGAACCACTGGTACAAGCATGTATTTCAACTTCAGACACAAGTCCCCACTCAGATTCATGTTTGGGAGTAACAGCAATGGAGTCAGCAAACCAGCAAGCAGAGACCAATTGTTAGTTGTCAACACTTTCTGGTATTGACATTAGAGATTTTCAAAAGGTGAAATTAAGGAACGTGTGATGATCTCCTCCAGCTTGTTGAAAACTATTCCATTTTGACACAAAATATATTGCCTTTCCACTGAGACACGATATTCTCCCTCTCTTCTCCCCTGGCTGCTGTTGATCTCTAAAAATAATATGATTTGTTTACTTAGAGAAAAATTGAATGTTTCCAAAGACACAGAGACCTTTTTTCTCTTCATCAAGAGCCCAAATGTCCACTGAAAAAGCTTTGATGAAAAATTTTCAATCAAATCCAATTTAAAAAAGAGAAGAGGGGAGGAAAACATGACTTTTTGTTGTTGTCATTGAGGCATACAGCAGAGTTCCTTAACATCGTTTGTGGGAACGAAGAGGAAAGTGCCTGCCTTTGATCTGAAGGGAATCCTATAGTTTTCCTGAATTCTGCCAGCTGCTCCAATTTTGCACTTCCACTCAGACAAAACCCTACATTATGACTGAGCCTTAAACCAACATAAACATTCCTGTGCCCTTTTAGCCTCACTGTTAGAAGATGGAGTATCAGTGGAGCTGAGAATTTACTGAATACATCTAAATGAAGTGTAACCTTCCAGAGTTAGATAGCACCAGCTAGATAACCCTATTCATGTGGAAATATGATGAAGAAGGACATGGAAGATTGTATGACAGGACTGTAGCTGATAGTCCTTCTTGTGACTTCTGTACTAACTGTACTGGACATGTAAGCACCAAAACGTTTGTGATTGCTAAATCTGTAAAAACTCCCCCCCAAAAAAACAGCTAAAAGATCTGCCCTTCAGTGAGATAGAAGGGATTCCTTATGTTGTATCATGCAAGAACAAATTAGGAATAAATAGATGAAGAATAAACTGAGGCAGCAATTAAGAGAAAATCCTTAACTATTCAGACAGCCTGGCTTTGAAAAACTCTGCCAGCAGAAATGGATAAAGGAGGTGCAAAATCAGAAGAGTATTTGTAGTGAATCTTCTGGATTCAGCCCAGAAGATCCTTCCCTGTGCTTTGTAACCTTAGAGTCTAAAAACCTTGAAGCACTTTTTTAACCCTGCAGCTTTATTGCTCTTACAAATTAAGTGTTTTCTAAGAGAGTGTGAGAGAGCTAGTATTGTCTGAAGGTCTCACGGGGATGCTGAAAGCACTGTCCGTTTGGACAGGCACTCCCACAGATCACAAGACATGGACGGCAGATATTTCTGAGCCTTCCTTCCTGAATGCAGGGCCATTGCTCGGGAAGGACCTCAAGGGGTGTCATGGGCAGCATCTCAGAAG
Source organism: Cygnus atratus (assembly GCF_013377495.2). Taxonomy (NCBI): domain Eukaryota; kingdom Metazoa; phylum Chordata; class Aves; order Anseriformes; family Anatidae; genus Cygnus; species Cygnus atratus. Next base: position 18,455,583 of record NC_066368.1, read on the forward strand.
GGTGCAGGCTCTACGTGCCCAAGGACAACGCTATTGCTTACACATCTCCAGCAGCCCATGCAGGAGCCACTCTTCTAAAGTCAGTGCTTCCAAGGAAGTGGAGCACCTTTGAAGGGCAGGCTGTGAATGAGAAAGATGACAAGCAGAACAGAGGCTGAGCAGGACAAAGAAAGAGAAGAGGAAAGAAAAGGCAGGGAGAAATGAAGGCTGAAGCAGCAAAAAGAAAAAGGAAAAAAAATAAAGCCACAGAGTATAAATGGGTGAAACAGGCTAAGGGGTGAGAAGGAATAAGAGGGGGTTGCAGACCTATGAAAAAGGGGAGACTGGCCAGAAAGGTCAGCTGTCAGGCTTGTCCTAGGCAACGTCTGGGCTTGCTGGCAGTGGAAATTAATGAAAATGATATCTCTGAGTCAGGACCCAGGGCAGGTACCCGGTAGCTGTTGCTCATCTGTCTGTGCCCCTGCAGTCTCCTACCTTGCTGCTGTTTCCCCTGTTGAGCATGATCCTCCCACTCTCTCTTCCAGCCTCACAAGCCCGATAGAGTAAATGTTTGGGAAATTCCTGTTCCTCTTGTTTTGTAGCATCTGGAGTTAGGGCTGAATAAAGCCCTTCAGGCTGGGAGGTTTTGGAAGGAAGCCCCACACTCACTGGGCCCTTCGCCAGCAAGTTAATCCTTGCTGTATTGACCCTTCTAGAGGCAGCAGTCCCAGGCCACCAAGGATCTGATAGCCTTGAACTCTCCGTGCCTGGAACTGCGCTTGCTGCTTCTCAGTGCTGATCTCTTCCCAGCAATTTCCTCTGGAGGCCCCAGGCAGCAAAGCAGGGGCAGCGCAGATCAGTGATAATCAATGCTCTGGTGCAATTGCCGTCATGTCAGTCAAGACAGAAGACACTATGCCATGTGCTTGAGCTGCTTTTGTTTGTGTTGCTGCTGCCTTGCATATGTGCAGGCCAGAAACTCTAGGTTTCCCTGTAGACACCCAAGATACTTTCCCAGGGCCATTGGATGTAAACTGCATAGATCATTGCAACATGCCTTGCCCCCCTCCCCAAGCATGGAACTAAAACGAAATTGGGCTTAGGCAGAGCTGAAGGTGCACAGCAGTTAAATGGTGCTTGCTGTGCTGGATGAGCAAATGTGTGTGTGTTTGTGGGGGTTAAATGTAGGACGGACCTGTTCAGGGCAAGTCAGTGCAGTAGGCAAGAGCACACATGCTCTACAGGTTTTTTTGGGGGGCTTGGGGTCAGTTCCATCATTTGTAATAGGTAAATGGAAGACAGAATATTTATAATCTCTGGCAATGTCTGCAAGTCTCCCAGGTTTCACAAGAAGCCATTGTAGCTCCGGATCACTGCAGCTATTGCAGTAAACTGTACCACATGAGAGCATGGGCTTAGCCTTGTCTTTAATACAGGCTTTCTGTGTAATCTCAAATTCCATAAATAGCTTTTGGTGCCATAGCACTCCTCCAGCAGCTGTTTGCAAAAAGCTGGAACACTCGTACCAAAAACCGAGGTCAGCTGGAGCTAGCAGCTCTCAGCATCTTTGGCAAGCAAGGCTTGGTGTCCCAGGCACTGCTTCCCCCAGAAAAAGAGGACAGTCTTGCAGACATTGTCCAGAATAGCGGCCTGCCTTGGTTCCTCCTCCTCCATCCTTAAAATAGGAGTAAGATCAAGGATGGAGTCCTTTGGGTGTGTTTTCAGTGCTTAGATATAAGCTTCTAGTGCCACACAGGCCTATGGTGACCAGATGTCCACGTGCAGGGAACTGACCCCTTCGCCTAAGGTCTATGAGGTGCTAAGACACTCCCATAAAGAACCCCACAGTAGTCATGTCTAAATAAACATACATTTTATACAGCCAGCCCAGCTGATTTCTTCTTCACCTGTAGTGTAGACACCTCTCAGGCAGGTTTGCCCTCACTGGCACTTGTAGGAGGAGTGCAGAGAAACATCTGCTACCTTTTTTTTTTTTTCCTTTTTTTCACACAAATAAAAGCTGGGCCCAAGGGTTTTTATGACCTTTAAACAACTCAGTCTTGCTCCTGCATCCCAGCTGCAGGCAGTCCACCTGGTCAGGGTGTTTGCTTGGGAGGAAAAAGCTGCCTTCTGTAGGAGATCTGAGAGGCTTTTGTTTCCCCATTTCTGTATCAGATCTGCTGCTTGAGAGCACATGCAACACCTCCACAAAGTGTAAAAGGGAAAACTACAGCCCCCACAGAATGAATGAGGCTGTAAATCCAGGGAAAATCTTCCTGTGTCATTTACGAGCCTGCACATCAGATACTGGCCTCTTGTGCAGAATTGCTTGGTCCAGACACATTTCTTCCCCTCCTTCCCCCAGCTATAGGCGCAGAGAACATTTTCTGTGTTGTTGTTCTGGGAAAGGAGATTGCAAGAAATAGCATTTATGTCCTTAGATGGTCACGCTGCAGAAATTCTGTTTGTTCTTTGCAGGAAAAACTGGTTAACTATAATCTGCTGTCTGGTCATAGGAAGAAACTCCACCATAATGCTCTGGATTTAGTATTCTAGGATCAATTCTGCAAACTTGAAGCCTTTCTTTGATGTGAATTCCCAGGGTTTCTGGTGTATGCTGTCCGGGTAACTCTACTATTTTGGCTTTCCCCATGAGGCTACTGATAAGTATTTTATTGCATAGGGATGCTGTAGTCAGCTTCTGCTGGAAAAGCAAAGTTCAGTATCATTCTTATCTCCAGGTATTCCTGACTTTATCTTCCAGACAAATATTTAATATGTGCATAAATGCCTTCTGTGGTTTTTCAGATAATGCAGGAGCTTGAAAAAGTTATTTAAAAGCAGGGGTGGGAGTGGGGTGATGAAGCTGTAAGTTGTTTTCCAGAGACAGTGGAGCAAAGTCTTTAACAAGTAGGGTGTATATCCCACAGTTCCTTATTTCTACTGAAGTTTCTGATTCCATACAGAAATCAAATGATGTGACACCTGCTCGGAACTGCCAAAATCCACATCAAGTTAGGAGATCCACACCCTCGCTGGGGCTGAGCCCAGACTCTTGGCCACGTGCCGAGCAGGCACGCTGCAGGCAGTTTCAGCCATGCTTGCCCTCCACCCCTGAGCATCTGCTGTTGACCATTGCTGGAGGCAGGCTTCTGGGCTATGCAGACCTTTGATCTGAAATAGTGTGGCCTTTGTGCTGCTCTTATGCATCTTCCTCTGGGTTCTTTGTAACTGTTGTAGTGCGAGTCAGCTGGTTGTGCTCTGTCACTGATGTCCTGCCCCTCTGAACGCTGTAACACAGCCAGCCTGGGGCCAGTGCCAGTCCTGTCCAAACCACCACTGAGGGAGCTGCAGCAGGGCAGGATGAGAGCTAAGGCGCCAGGTAGACTAGCGCTGGGTTCTTCATCGCATGGGGGGATTTCCTGCTGCGGAGCTCAAACAAATGTCGACGCCTCTGTGCTGTGTTTGCCATTTGGAGTCAGAGCAGAGCCACGGATTGGGCCCTCAGCCTGGAATATGCAGGCAGAGCTTCGTGTACATGCTAAGTTAACACACACCAAGCAAGCTGTAAGTCAACTGTGATGCAGATGTCGGGGAACTGATTGTATGCATGTGTGAAGGGGGTGGCCATGCCAAATTTAAACACCTACTTTACTCCCTCGTGGGAGGCTGATGTTAGCGTTTAACTTAAGGTATATGTCATGAAACAAGACAACTCTCACATTTCTCATAAGAGTGAAGGTGCAAGGGTGAACATACATATGAGCATTTTGAGCTGTCTCCTTCCTGAAAGTGTGAACAACAGTGTAAATGAAGAGCAAGGTGAAACCAAAGTATTTTCTTCTAAATTGCCTTGTTGTTTTCATTTCAGTGTTTTTTACTGAATGACGGAAGTCTTGAGGAACCAATTCCTTCACTCATATAGTTGTGAATATACTGTTTTTTTCTGAGGTCAATGACTTTGAATTGACTGCAGCCCCTACAACTGAGATTACAAGAGCTCATCAAACGTTCATCATTTGCACAACTGTGTTCCAGTCTGGTTGAAATCATAGGTGAACTTCTTGGCATGAAATTCAGACTGGATGAGTTCCTTACCTTTATGCTCTTTGCCCAGTTGAAAATAGCATGCCAAACTGCCTTTGGTGAGCTAAAAAAGCCACAAATGCTTAAATATCTAAAACCACCTGCGCATCAACAACTGTCGGTCCCTGTTTGAGAAATGACATCAGCAAAAACATTTTGTGGACTCACGGTATAAGACAATGAAATAACACGGACAGTTATGATTTGGTTGTGTGAGTCAAAGAGGAAATAGAAAGCATCTCCAGAGAGGGATTTTGTAAGGTAGTAATTGAGTATGAGCAGAATTTATACACTCCAGGAGGGAGGAGTGAAAAATAGAGACATTAGGGGAGGAAAAAAAAAAAAGGTACGGTCTGTGGGACTATAGAAAGGGCTCCCAAGGGAAGAAATAGAAGCTGTATCTATAAAAACTTTTAAGAACAAATTGAACACAATGGCAATAAATATTCTAAGAGAAACAACCCTGCACTGTGAGACAAGTTGGTTAGATGGCTTTACTGTACTTGTCTAGGTCTTGTAACCGAGAGACTCTTTGATGTTCTTTGTGGATGGTCGAAGTTTTATAAACACCTGGGGATCCATTAGGATGAAAGATCTGTAGAAGCACCAACTGGTCCCATTCCCTCTGTGTTCCAGTATGTATGGTGATAATCGCTTGAACCCAGATTCTGAAGTAGTGAGGAAGAATAGCTGCAGCCACAAGACCAGACCCACTCAAAAGGGGAGAAATGAGTAGCTGATACTTCTGCTAATATACTGGGAGAGAGTCAGGGTATGAGTTTGTACTTCAGGGACTCATTTCTGACCGACTATTTTCCTCTAAGTGAAACAAAGTTTTAGGAGATGGCTTTGAAAACCTGGGTTTATACAGTCCGCTATTGGTTATGAGGTCTGGTAAGGCTCCAAGCAAAGCACATATCCAGTGAGCGATCAAACGACAGGATTTGGCACATCACAGCCACACCCCAGTTAGCTCTGGTCCTGTACGACACATGTCCTTGTCCTGTGAGTGACACCTATGTTAAGTGATGTTAATGAGTGTTTATTACAAACTAAACATGTTTACCATCTGGCAACTCTAGACGACGAGTGTCAGAACAGTTCCAGCAAGTGAGATGTTTCCACCTCCATAAAGAAGCTGCTTGCTGGACCTCACTTCAGTGTGGGAGTAATTCAGCTGCCCATAGCCCAGAGAACAACTCTGTAAGTGCAGTATGGATTTAGGTACAGTATCTGCCTCCTCAGCCCTCCCTGTACCTGCTGCCTGAGCACCTGTGCCCAGCTGCTGGCACACAGTGTGCCTTCCTTTCACTTCCCCAGACAAAGCCTCCTACCTGATTTTTTTTTTCCCTCGTTTTTATCTTACCTGCTAATCTGGGCTTTTATGTGATATAACTCCATGGTTACTCTTTTCTCAAATGGCTATATTCATAGGTTTAATAGCTGGTAATATTTTTAAAACACCACTAAAATAATGGACTTCTTAAATGATAAGAACAAATTTAAAAGATTTTTTCCCCACATTTCCTGAATATTCACTGAAAGAAAAAAAAAAAAAAACAAAACCAAAAGCGAAATACAACGAAAGTTTGAGTCTGTCTCCAGATACTGCATGCAAGGCTTTGTATGATGTTTGGTTTTAAAGCAGTGCCTGGTGTCCAGTCGCTAGAGGGCACCAAAATACACCTAAACCGCCGGCCTCCGCCTCCCCTCGCCACTGCAGCAGCTCCGGGCGGGTGCCCTGGGGTTGCAGGTGGGTGATGGACCTCGGCTTTCTTGGCCCTGGGGTCGCACTCACGTTAGGACTTTAAATTGGATGAGGAATGTGCCCTTGGAGTGGACTTCCTAAGCCATATCCCTATTTACTTTGCATCGCAGAGTTGTCTCTGCACGTGTGAACTGCTTTGCGTTGGGATGAAACAAAATTGGAAAAGTTGCTCCAGAAGGGCATGTCCTGCAGTCACTGAGCAGACCTTCAGTCTGGGACCAGAGTAAAACTACACTGAAATAAACCCTTGAAATGGGCTGGAGTGACTGCTTTGCTCCCTACGTCTGTTCTTACTCCACCACACAAGTTGCTAATGTAGACAAAGCCATGAGGCCCCTACACTTTGCTGAGGGAGAAGGCAGCTGGAAAGTTTGTTTCAGAGCCTGAAAATCCCCATGGTGTATAGATATTTGGGTTATGGCTTTTTGTTCATGCCTATCTTAAATTAAAAACAAGCTTAAAAAGTCCCAAGAGACAGACGACTCGTATTTGTGCAGTCAAGGGAAAGCCTAAACGAAATGAGATGGGTGCCATAGGACCTCTGACCATTTTGACCTGGCAGCTGGACTTAGATCTTTTCCCTTCAGACACAAGTCTGTTCGGTTGTGATGCTCTGGTCTTCTCTGCATCAGTTTCCCGTGGAGAGAGCATAAAGGCAGCACTGAGCTTGGCCCTGGCCAGGCATCCCAGGTGCCTCTTCTTGCTGGGAACAGCGAACCTTTATTGCTGAGGTCTAGGTTCCTCGAAGTGGCCTGCAAGCTCAATGAACCTGAAAATTCCAAGCGAAACCCAAGCAAAGCCACACAGTTTTAAGCGCTCTTGGAACCAAATCCCCTCCACAGCGTCGGGGAGAGGCAGAGCACGCCAAACTTGGCTCTGCTTTACCCCAAGCTTTCAGGAAACTCCTCACAGTGAGGCCAAGAACTATGTTTGTAACAAACCTAAAACCAAGCAAAATTTATCACGTTTTGAGTTTCTTCATGAAAGGTTAGACCATCTTGGGATGTGCTCTGCTGGGATGAGAGGAGGGATGAATTCTGCCCTTAAGGGCCAATTTCACATGCACTGGAATCACATGCAAAGCTCCCAGGGAAGCAAGCTTAAACCTTTTAAACTGTTAGAAAAGCAGCTACCACAGTTCTCTGTCACTCTAGTTAACCATCTATAAACAGTTACTCACTTGACCTCTATTTGATCTCTCCCTCTGCCCTCCAAGGAATCTTTTGGGGCCAACACGCATTATGGATCTCTCTGCATACACAAATATTTGAGGCTGTTCTACTGCAATGAGAGTGGATCTCTTGCAATTCTGTTTGAAAATTGGTGATTTGGGGAGATTTTTTTTTTCCTTCTGCAGGGCAGACAGATCCAACAAATCACTTCTTGTAGTTCATGCTCCTTTGCTGCAAATACTTAATACTAAAAGCTCTGTTCGCATTTGTAAAAGAGGAGGTTGGAACCTTGACAGGACAATAGGGAGGGAAAATAATCTTTATTTTAAGCACTTCAAACAAGAAGGTCAAAGACAGGAGTCAGGGAAGATCTTCAAGCCACTCCAGAGTTGTCCTCTTCTGGCTGCTGCATGGGTGCTCAGCAACACTGGAAAGCCTTCAAGCTTTCACCTGGTTACTAGTGCAGGTAAAAAATATCACCCTTTTAGGAAAGTTGCAAAAATAAGGCTTTTTTTATTAAAAAAAAAAAAAAAAGAAAAGAACTCTTAAGCAACACAAGAATGACAGTAAGCAGTAAGATGGAGGTAAATATAAAAATATGTAGTGAGTAACTGAAGAAAGAAGAGCTTTGTGTGGATGCCTTTATTACTATTATTGCTTGAAAGTATGATAATGCAAGGAATTTCAGTGTTAGATTGAGTTACAAAAGAATATAAACACATAGAAATATCAGAACGCTGAAGATCTCCAAACATTCTTAGCTCTGTGCTGTAAGGATGCCATGCAATAGTTAAACAAATTCGATGTTAACATTTTAGCTTCTTTCATTTCTTTTCTGTCACAGCGTCGTAGCATGTGGAAATAAGCAGTTTAAGCATTCTTTAAAAAATCATGCCTTGAAAACAATCTGCATCTAGAGACAAAGATACTAATCTGTGCTAGTTGTTATCGTCGGGGCTCTTGCATGATGTTACAGCAAAGCAGAGATAAGGTTGATTTGGTATCTTAATTGTGCAGTCCCACAGCCTAATACATATAGATTTCTAAATGTAAATAACCTTAACTCTAGATTACTGAATTTCCTGGGATTAACATGCTTGATTTGTAATGTATTTTACCCTCAATTGCTGAGATGCGCTGTGAATCTTAACTCCATTTAAACAGAGATTCTTCATGAAAACTATGGCCATCCAAAAAATGATACGTTTAGTTACAGATAATAAGCCCAGGAAATATTATGGGAGATAACAGTCAAATAGTATTAGCGGGAACAAGATGAAATCAGGGATACTATTTTCCCAACTCAAGGACACTTAGCTTAATCCTTAACTCACAAAAAAAAAAATCTTAATAATACAGAGTGGTGTTGTACTGGCCAGAAATGGCTTACTGTAGATATAATCTGTGGGGATATAAAGCAAGCTCAGACAGTAATGATTTCAGTGCTGAGTTATGCCAGTCTAAAATTCTGAGCAGCAGAAATATTATCATCTTCCTGTTTAAGAAGAAATGTAATTTGATGCAAATAGGCTAAAAATGTGTAATATGGTATTATTAGAAAAGGCTCTTAAGCTGTGTTGAAATCACCAGCAGGTCTATTTTTAAGATTTCTGAATTCATCCTTTCTGTGTTAGTGTTCAGATAAGAGATTAAAGTTAGTGGCCGCCAGGAAGTTCTGGCTGCTGTTGGTTTGGGAATGGGGTGGGATTCGGCTCACCGAGGGCTGCAGGCTGCTTGTTCCGAGCATTCAGAAGAGCACTAGTTAAATCTGTGGGAGTTAACATGAAGTTAAAACAAACTTTTTCATGGGATTTAACGCTTACCAAGTCACTCAGCTTTCTTTTCAGTGTATAATTTGTTTAGATTTCCCTGAGATCATAATTTTAGATTGGGGGGCAAATAACAAGACCCTCATTGAGGTTTTTTTTCACTTTTTGCTTTGTTTTGCTTTGTGTTTGTTGTTTTCCTGCTGCTTAAATCTTAAACACAGAGTCGTTGTGCTGTAGGTAACAATTTGTTCTCAATGGAAAAAGTATCACAGCTTGCACAAATCGCTCGGTGTTTGGGTGAGCTCAGTTCTTTTATGAAGATTTTTTCTTTATCCCAGCAGCAGGACTGCATCAGCAAAGTGATGAAGGCAAGTGCTGGGTGTGGGTCAGCCGCCCCAGCTTGCCCTGCAGCCCCTTCGGGGGGTCTTTGCACGGGTGGGTTTGCTCTGACCCGAAACAAAACCACCCGGGGAAGTTCTGCGTGAGGACTGGACAGGTAAAATCACCCTGTTAAAACAATCCTGAGGCTCGGTTTGGTTTCTGATTGCTGTGCAGTACAGAACGTACCAGCGTATGGGCGGGTGAACAAGTGGGGAGGGCGGAAACCAAACCCCCAGCAGAAGGGTCCACGGGGTCCCGGGGTCTCCGTTGTCCTCGGGGGCTTGGTGTGCCACAGCTGGGCAGCACACTGGGGACGGCTCTGGTGAGGTGGCAGAGGAGCTGTTTGAAGCTGACCGTGTGTGGAGCTGTAGGGGACCCCCGTATCTGCGTGCTGCAGCTCTTCCAGTCGGCTCTGAAGGGCTGCCCAGGCACCTCCTAGGGTCCCAGCAGTTTTCCCCTGCAGTACGTGTGCATGTTTGGGGGCGCAGGGGAGAGGGAGACCACTACTCAGGTTTAACTCTGAGCTCACTCTGCATCCATCCAGCCCCTTTGATGAGATCCTGGAGCTGTCTGTTTTCCCCGTGCTGGTAGCAGCAGCAGACGCTCTTTTATGGCAGCGTGGACGTCCCTGTGTGCCAGGAGGAGCGCTGGCGGGACAGCAGTGCTCCTGGCAGTGTTTGTGCTTGGATTAAGCCTGCACTTCTCCCGTCCCTGCAGAATGTCACAACTGTCAGGGCACCCGCAGCGAGCACCAGTGGTGATTACTGGCCTTTCAGTGCATCGGGTTCCTACGCTACCTTGCTAGCTTGCCCAGGGAGAGGGGGAGAGCAAGGATCAGCCTGAGCAAATTCAGGGCTCCTTGGCAAATAGAGCCAAGGAAATACGAATAACTAGGTTTAGGGGAGCTGGATGTGAGTGAGAATTGTCTTTTGCAGCTTGTGTCCCGGGGAGGGAACCAGCTCATGGCCCAGTGGCAGTCCAGGCATTTCCCTCGGGCCAATGCCTCCAACCTCCTGTGCTGTGGCAGAGAGAGCTTGAAGCTACCCGGGGTAAAATCTGGCTGTGCTGCTGGCTTTGGTGACTTCGTGGACCTGTCCTTTGAACACCTCCCGGCCAGGATTAGTTTTACCCGGTGGTCCCCTCCCCATCCCAGCGTTCTGAGGGCGCCTGTTTTAAATGCAGCCGAGGGGTCCCAGTTCAACCAAAGCCTCGATGTTTATTTGAAGTACTGAATGCCAACAAACAGGGCCCCGTGGTCTCGGACTGCAGGCAGCGAGGACGTGCTTAGGTCAATTACACTTGACAATGCTGCGATAGCTCAGGGGAAGCGCACCCCTGGGACCTCGGGGCTCTCGATGCTCTGGGGGGTTTTCAGCCGAGGTGCCAGGGAGCCCAGCAGCATCTGCAACACAAAGGGGGCGAAATGGGGCAGCAGATGGAGAACTGGGTCCGGCTAATACGGTGAAAAAGTGGTGTTTAGGGCTAAGCATGCAGAAGCAAAACTGAAAGCTTCCTTCTCTTTGCCACCCCCCCCCCCCCGCACCTTCCCCCCTCCCCCCAAAAAAAAATTAAAAAAAAAAAAGAAAAGAAAAAAAAGAAAAACCCCCGAGGAAAAACTTCTGCGAGGATGCTTCGTATGAGGCGCTGGATGTGGTGTCCAGTGCGCCGGTGTAAGCCTAGATTCTCGCCCACGGGAGCGAAGGGGGAATTTTCTCCTCCGGGTGCGGAGGCCGAGCCGTGGCAGGATGCGTCCCCGGGGGGAGCCTGGCGGCTCGGGGCCGGGACCTGCGGGGTCGGGACGCCCGGAGCAGGCCGAGGCTGGGGGCTTGGAGCAGCAGCTCCCTGCCCCGGCCCGGGCTGCCTGCAGTGCCCGAGATCCCAGCCGTCGGCCGGGATGGGATGGGGGGGAGCGGGGAAGGCTCTTTGCTGCCCGGGGAGGGGGGAGACCGCGGTGCTGGCGGAGCGAGAAAGCCCTCGCTCTTTTTTTGGTCCCTTTCCAAGCATTTTTTAACAGAGGAAGGATGTAATAACATGCCACGGGCAATAAATCATAGGCTGGCTACTCCCCCTGCTCCCCTCCCCCGGCCCCTCTATAGAGGCAGGGGAGGAGGGGACTCGCTCAGAGCGCGGCCGCCGCCGGGACGAGCAGCACAGCGCCCAGCATGGAGCTCCGCGCCCTCGCCCTGCTCGCCTTCGCCCTGGCCCTCGTCTCCCTCTCGGAGGGTAAGTGGGATGCCGCCGGGACCCATCCTGCCCGCCGGAAAGCCCCGGCAGGAGGACGAGGGGATGCGGGGGTTGCTGGAGCTGGGAGCCTCCGACAGCGCTCGCTCCGCAGGGAGGCGTTTGGGCTGCAAAATGTGCGCCTTGATTTCCACTAAAGAGAGAAAAAAAAGTTGCAAGAAATGAGAACCAGGCGGCCGGTCCCGTGCCTCTTCTGTCCCCGTTCCCTCGATCGGGGCAGCGCTGAGCCGCAGCGGGCGCTCGGCGGGCATCCCCCGCTCGCTCCCGCAGCCCCCCGGGGAGGTTTCGGGGGGCTCCGAGAACGGGGAGCAAAAAGGGGACCCCGAACTGCCCCGGGGCAATACGGGCTGCCCGCCGACGAGCGCCACGGGGCGCTGCCACCGCGGCCGCCTGTCCCCGCAGGGTCCCCGGAGCAGGGGTCGGGGAGCCGCGGGACCCCTGCCCGCAGCCTCCGGGGGTCTCTCGGCGCCGGGAGCCCCGGTCCCCCGCTGGCACAGGTGTGCCACGTTTGTCCCCCCCCTCGGAAGCGCCCCGGCTCGGCACCGAGCGTCCCCAGCAGCCGCCGCTCCCGTCGCGTTGGTCCGTTCTGGGGACCGAAACTTGGGTGTTCCCCCCCCCCCCGGGGCGGGGAAGGGTCCCCTCCCGGTGCCCCTTTGTTTAGCCGGAGCGAGTTAATTGCTCCCGATGATCCCAATAGCTCGGTGCCGAAGGCGGAGGCAGGCCGTGTGGCCGGGGCGAACCGCTGCGGTGTCTTCATGGCAGGGCGAGCGTGGGGGGCCCGGCTGCTCGGGCGAGGAATGGCTTAGAGCTGTCGGAGAAAAACTGGTGTAAGGAGACTGACACCACAGGATTGCGGTGCTAACAGCTTTTTGCCTGTTTCTTTGCACGTCAAGTAGTGCTCTCAACCCTGATCCAGATGAGGGTTGCGGGGCTGTCTTGTTCTGGAGGGCAGGTGAGCTCCAAGTTCTTCTTGGCCATCCTGGTAAAGCTGGTTTTACCTATCACGGTCTTGTTCCCTAGGGAACTGGAGCTGTTCTGGTCTTAAAAAGTTGCCAGCCCTCTCCTGATACCGCCAAATGTAGCTTTGGATGAACAGGAGTAAAATGATGCTTGCGTTGTTTCAAATGGTTCGTCAGTTCGTGTCCAGCCTGCTTGCCTGGTCAGAGCTTCCCTCGCTTGCTCTGACCGGCCAGCTTTGATAAGCGTCCACCCTACGGGGGAGATTTCAGTGAGCACATTGGGTTAGAGAGAATTTGTCAGCAGAGGTGGGTGTTCAGAGCCAGCAAAACTCAGCTCTGGGTCAGAAAAGAGTCAAACTGTTAAAAACATAAGTCCTGCTAGTCAAGAGCAAAAATGTTGCTTTCTTTTTCTTTTTGTCTAAGGATGTGCGGCTGCAGGAGTGACAGAGAGGTGTCTGAATAGCATCTAGCTCTTCTGTCACCCATTTCAACCGAATGTGCTAGACAGATAAAGTTCTCAAAAGCTTTATGCACAGTCAGTTTCATGAAAGCTAAGTTGGTGTTTTCATGTAACGGTACAATTAACAGACCATAGGAGAGAGTAGCCTCAGCTTGTGCTCAGTGTTTATTAGACATCGGGGAACCCACAGAGCATCCACTCCTGCAGTGCAAGCCCATGGAGTTACTGGCTTAATCAGCTTTACTGCGTGTGGAACAATTTGTTTCAAATTCTGAAATGTGATAAAGAAAGATATGCTTGTCAGCCATGGGGCAGGACCAGCAGTGTCCCGTCTGCTTCTTGCTGTAGGGGTTCCCGTGTCGGGGAGCGCTGTGTGCGCTGGGTTTCCCTGGCAGGAGGCTTGCTGGGAGCAGAGTGAGCCACAGCCACGCTCCGAGAGCTGGAGCGCTGGCGGGGCAGGGGCAGGGGATGTCGGTTCCCTGGGAATGGTGCTGAGAGCTGCCCCGGTGCCTGTGCTGCCGTCCGTGCCACTCTGTGTCTCTAGCTGGTCAGCGAGCAAGGAGCACAGAAATGCCAAAGGGATTCTTGTGCTGGCATGGGAGTTGTCACTGCGCCTTGCATTGGGGTGACAGAACACCGAATGCTGGGCATGCCCTCTGCCTCGCGGTGCTGGATGCCCTTTTTCTGGGCAGGAAACAACTTCGGGATTTAGAAACATGTTGGCCATGGTTAAGCTTTCTCTCCCGATTTCAAGTGAGTGGGATGGGATCGAAAGTCCCTCTCCCAGTCTCAGAGAAGACGGGATTGCATTCTCAAGTCACAGATCGGAACACTGTGTAGGGTAAAGCTTAAACTCACTTTGTCAGTACGAGCCTGCAGAGGTGCTTCCTCTGCAGATGTGCGGAGAGTTGCTATATGACTGCCTGCGGTTTCAGCCTCCCTTTCCTATATAAATGCACTGATGTGTAGCTATGAGGCACAGATATGCAGTGAGAAATCCCAGTGCCCTTCTCCCTCCCTTCCTCACTAGCACTAGTCCATATAGCGCATCTGGGGGCTCACCCCGCAGCCCTTCTTCTCCCTTTGCATGACAGACGGGAGCTCCTTCTCCCATTTATTCACTCATAAATGATATAATTATTTGGACTGATGGGTTGCCATGAAGCTAGTGGAAAATGACCTCCAATTTTGTTAACTTCTAGTCCTGATTCAGGTGTGAATCTGGAAGAACTCCACTGATGAATTTCTCTGTTTGCCTGTCTGCCAGTGGGATCAGACTCTGGCTCATCTCGTTAGAAGTGCTCAGAAAAAAAAAGGATTTTCCTTCCCAAGGACAGGGTAACATCACCAGGCTGTCCGTGGTTATGTGCGCTAGGGACAGGTGTTGGTAAATATGCAATACGTGCAGATCAGCTGCACTTTGAAAAGCTGTGTCATTTCTCACCTTCCTAGAAGAGAGCTTAGGGATTCCAGGCCTTTCCCTGCTCTTTAGCTCTTCGTCTGCCTTTAAGGGAGCAGGGCTTAGATGCTGCGAGTGCTCCTGTGTGGCTACATACACAGGGTGGCAGATTGCTGTGTGGGATCTAAAGTCTGTCAGATACAGATCTGACCATCGACACCGTGAGCCAGACCTTGTGGCTTAGGACCTTCTCTATGAATTCAGTTCTTCCTGGAGTCTGAAAACTGCTCCAGTGAGATACCATTTAAAATCTTAGGCAGGTCCTTCTAGACTCCCAGGCAAAGGTGCTGTGTTTGTGTTGTATTGTGCATGGGGCTTCGAAGCTTCCACACAGAGCAAGGACTTCATTTACGTGCGCTTGGTTGCCAGTAATTAAGTCCTTCCATGGAGAAATCATCTAGCAGGGCTGCATCGGATGCTGTGGTGAAAGCCAGGCAGCTTTCCTCAGCTCTGCATGCATATATATTGCTGACTTTTAACCCAGGGGATAAATTTAATTCTGCCCCTCGTGACGCTGGCGATGAGACTCTCCTCCAGCCCGGTGGTCCCTGATGAGTGCCTGGGGAACACACTGCCTGATAGCTGTCTTCTCGAGTTGCCATTACTTTGCCATGGGCTGGAGGAAGTTCAAAAGACCCCAAATCTCTCCTGCAAAACCACTGGGATTTCACATCTCCCGCTCACACCTCCTTGTGCGAGCATCTCTGAAAGTAAGGGTTGGCTGCAGTGGGGAAAGGTCAGCCGCCGGGCCCTGGGAAAGGCCGAAAGACTCGGCGCTTTTCTGTAGCCAGTAAGTCCCCCCTGAAAGCCTGCACCTGAGCTGAGCCGTTTTGATCTGATCTCTTTGGAATTCATCGCTTTCTTCTGGCTACCTTCTAATTTGGCCTCGGGTCAAAATCATTTGGCAAGAACAACACTGAGGACAAGTGCCCCCTCTTTTGGCCTTTATCTTGTCTAATTACCAGGAGCATCCCCGCACAATGGAGGGGCTGCTTATTCTAATCTCTTCTTCTTTTCTTATCTCCATTTTCTCTCCCTCTTCTTTTGTCTTCCAAAATCCCACGCACCGGGATTAAAAGGCTGGGTAGTGGGGTGAAAGAATTGAGCTGTGAGCTGTGGACAAATGCTCTTCCAAAGATACAGCTTTTCTATTGCTTTTTTTTTTTTTTCTTTCCACCTGCATATTTGGGAGGCAAGAGAGGACTTTGTCGTGCCTGGTCTGTGTATCTGCTGCTGACCCGGAGCAGGAGGCAGTAACATGTCCTTTCTCTCCCTGTGTCCCACAGAGAAACCCGTCAGCCTGACTTACCGATGTCCCTGTCGATTCTACGAGAGCAACGTGGCAAGAGCCAACATTAAGCACCTCAAAATCCTCTCCACCCCCAACTGCTCACTTCAGATTGTGTAAGTCTCTCATTCTTTCCAGTTGGGTGCAAATCTCGGGGGTCAAAAGGGAGAATCACAGGGCTGGTTTCTGCTCCATTTGCTGGTCAGCCCTTCCCCTTGCTGCAGTTAGGTCTGTGTCTCATGTCGTGATTCCCAGCTCACCTCTCTACCCCGTACTCTGCTTTACCCACCACCCACCCCCGGAGCCCAGCTCTGGATGTTTCCAGTGGTGTTCCACCTCTGAGCTCCCTGTGATCCCATGTTTCTCCCGCAGGTACGTGAGCAGGAACATCAGGCAGGCAGTCCCTTATACGTAGAGCTTCACGCCTTAAGAAAAAAAAAACTTTACAGTGGTCTGAGTCTGGTCACACTTAGCGGGCAGTGTCTGACTCCAGTAAATCACAGATCACAGCAGGAGAGAAAAGGTGCATAACCAATGGAAAATCACCTCTCCCTTTTTGCTAACAAGAAACACCGATTTTCAGGAAAAATGGGGTTGATGATTTTTTTTTTTTTTTTCTGTGTGTGATTTTAAGGGGGTCTTTTGGGTTCATTTTTTCATGGGTGACTCCCTCCTTCAAATCAGCATTCATCTTTTCATTGCAAGGAAGCATTACTACCATCAACTTGTATTGACCTCTGTAAGGGTGTCTCAGTGACTGCACTGGGTTTATCAGTGACTACACTGCAGTGCTCCCAGCACTGGTTCTGTGTGGATCCACATTGAGCTCTTCCAGTTGTAACTTAAATGCTGTAAAAATCCGTTCTTTGTCATCCAAAACATTTCTGCATTAAGAAAACTGATGTGGTTTCATGATATTTCTCAGGAATATACAGATGTATTTAAGGGTGTGCATCAATTTGTGAACAGTTGTTTATTCATATGATTTATTTTTTTTTAAACCACTCTGTGCAGATCATCTACACTTTCACATGTGTGGTTCTGCCTTAGGACTTGGTGGAGGACAGTGAGAAAAAATGTAAAACCCAGCTGAGAAATAATTTCCTTTCAGAAAAATGGCAAAACCAGCTGTGACTAACTCTGATCTCTACCTATAAACAATTTTGGAGGCAAGCATCCAAAAGGCAAATAGTGTATGGATTTGTGTTCTGGGACTGTCAGTCGGTGTCATAAGGGTCCCAATGCTAAGGCTTTATAGAAGATCTGGAATTTTCTGGAGTAGATTCAAGAAAACAGCAGGCACTTAATATTGGATACAGTATATAGTTTTTCTCTTAATTAACATGGGATCATAGTCATTAGTGAATGGTTAAGAGCACGAAATACAGAAACACAGCACATGTTCTTGCCCCATTCCTGATCCAAGTGTGTCTGTTTGGAACAGGATCCAGTAGCATACAAAACACATGAACCTACAGGTCACCATCTTTCTGTTACTTAAAAATGTAAGGTACTTAAACCAAAAACTTCCCTCCAAATGCTCCTGAAAGTTTGAGCTTTGCTAAAAGAGGAGTTGAAATGGAATCAAAACTAATTTATCATTTTGATGCTTGAAGTGGTTTCTCAGCTCAACCACGCTCTGAATTCATTACATACATGTTGCACAGTGAAAGTGTGAGTGACTTAAAAGCTGTTTGCAAGAGTAGAGAATGTCACTGAATTCATACAGATTTTTAAGGAAAGAGCTCAGGCTTTTTCAATCAAGTACATTTCCCTTTCTATTTGAGGGGAATTATACCTGAACAAAAAGCCTAAGAGCAGGCCTTTGTCTTCAGTTCCACCGGGAGTAATCTCCCCAAATCCAGAACTCTCCTTTGTGGATGTCTGCTTCTACGAAGCCCACCCCAATTTCCCTGCTTTTCAACACAAGGAAATAGGCTTTTTTAGCATGCATTTAATTGCATCCTAAAGAATACACCAAAACCCATTCAGATGAAGGCTCCTTACTTAGGAGCTTAGGTCTCTGCTTAGGTCTCTGCCACGGCCATGCAAGGATCAGAGGCTGCCAAACTCGGAAATAAATGTCCAGAAACTCAGTTTCTTAATCCTTGACGAGGGGAGTTCCATCTCCTGTGGCAGGAGGGTGGTGACGTGTGCTTTTGGTTCTGTACTCCATACGGCCAGCTTAGTACTTCCCCAGCACTGCTAACATCAGCAAATCCATTCTCACTGTTGGTATCACTTCACTGGAAATTCTCCAGCTTGGCACTACTGTAAGGGAAATATGAATTAGGCCCATTCATCACTTTATTGGCACGGGGTTTGCAGGACTGGATCTTCAATGTGTTTATGTTACAACTGTGTTGTTGCATAACTTCAGACCAAGGAGCCTTTTTGACCTCTTCTTACTCCACATTTTTATATTCTGCAGACTTTGCTTTATGAAGTTGGGAACATTTTGGCCTCCATCCAACAAAATGCTTAAGCAAGAACTGAACTTACTCCTATGGGCACTTCCATGGAATTGCTGTTCTTGGCACTTTTACGTGGCAAGGCTGTTTAAGGGGAGGCTTCCAAGCAGCTGGGGCAGAGGCAGGGCCCTCTGGGGAAAGCGAGGGATCACTGCGCTCTTCAGAGGCCCTGAGGGCCCTGGAGGGTCAGACCTCCTGGTATGGGTGACAAGCTGTTTGTACTGCTACTGTATGAAAAATGCAGGTAACCCAAACCCCAGGTCATCACAGGGAATTTGCTTCAGACACTTGTCCCCTTTTCTACGACTTCTTAGCAGATTTAAATTTGCTTAGGTGTGGCATGGAAGGAGCAGCTCAAACATGCAGGAAAAGCCCCTCAAGAAATTTCTCCTTTTTTTTTTCCAGTGCTGACTGAATATACGAGGGAAAATTTGCCTCTGGCACTATGGTGGAACACAATCATCTTCCTGCTAGCTCAGTATAGAGTAAAACAAAAAGTGAAGGAGTGACCAGACACTTTCAGGACATTCAGGAGATATGGTTTGGTGTCCATCTTCAAAACATACAAACATTCAGTTTGTGGTTGAATCTGAAAGATGTTCTTAATTAACTCCTTGCAGAAATGACCTATATTTACCACACTATTCTTTTCAAATGAAATTTAGCTGTTCCCAGCACTGAACATGTAGCAGCCCAGATAGGAACTGGAAAACCTAGATTCAAGTTCTGCATCTCTTCCCCCCAGCGTGCATGCCAGCACAGGAATCAGCACTTGGGGGGACAAACCCTACCAGTACTCCAAGCTGTGTTTATATTAGGTGCCTCGAGGGTGGCAAGGATATCCCAGCCTCTTCACGAGTCATCTGAGAGCAGCACTGACACACAGGGAAGTCGGACACAGCTCTACTATGTGTGATAGGGTTGCAAACCTGTGTGCAGAATAAGGTGTGCGGGGGGGTGTGGGCTGAGGGGTGCCACACATGAGACTCACCCTGACTTTTCTCCTTTGGCAGTGCAAGGCTCAAGAGCAACAGCAAGCAAGTGTGCATTGATCCCAAGCTAAAGTGGATCCAGGAATATCTGGAGAAAGCTTTAAACAAGTAAGGCAAGAGACAAATGGACTTAACAGCTAACACATCCTGAGTTATTCAAGGGTAGAACATTAAGGGCTGGCTTTAACCATGTGGACAAAGTACTCGTGGAATCAGATATTGTTTTGAAGATGGGTTTGGAGTTGACCTAGTCTGTATTAAAACAACAGCTTCTAGTATATCTTAAATGTTAAACTAAGAGTTTTGCCAGGATTTGAGGCAAAATCCATCCTAAAGATTCTGTGCTGAGGTCCCCAACTCATCCTTTTTTAAAAAGAGCCGTTCTCCCAAGGAAAATGCTTCCTCTTCCCCAAGCAAAACTACAATTACTTCAGAATCTATATTGTTCCAATTTCTTTGGAGCCCCTTCTCCATGTTACACTGGGGGTCTGCTTGCACAGGCGGATGAGGCTGAGCACGTCTTTGCAATTAAAATTGTTTCTCTGCTGGCCAGTGTGGAGTGCTAATAATCTCGGCCAAGGCAAGATGTGCTGCCATGAGTAAGGCTCTCCCACAAAGCCAGCCATGCTTGGCGAATTCATACTCTTTTCCTCCAACTTTATTCCCCTTGCGAGTGGCTGGTCATGGCTATCCTGAGGAGGACCCAGTCTATCAGTCAAATTTTACGGTGAGCAAGAGCAGCACAGAGAGCATTTCTGTGCTGAGTTGCAGGGGAGGGCTCCAGCTTTGCTGGAGTGGAAGATGAGAAGAAGCAATGGGCCCTGGGCCCCGGGCTGCGGTTGGTCCTACAGTGGCAGTTTGGCCAGCAAGCCCACCTGTGCACTCAGAGTCCCTCCCACCACTGCCACCACATTGCCATCCCTCAGTAACCTGCTGTAACCGTGCTGAACCTTGTCCCCGCTGCCTCTGTTAGGGTAAAGGCAGGGCTGGAATCAAGTCATTTGCAGACGCAATGCGTTCTTGGAGAAAGGTGGGGAAGGGTATGGCCCCAGAGCAGATGTGAGGCCATACAGGTAGCTGAACGCCCTCCACTGTCTGCTATGAAAACACATGCTCCAAGCGAGGGGTAAAGGAAGAAAAAGTCTTTGTTCCCCTGTGGTTTTACAATAACCAAGGGGAAAAATGGTACCAGAGGCAGCGACATTCTTCTACCTGGCCCTTCTGGGGTCAAGAGTGAGGAGGAGGAGGGAGGGAAGCCAGCTACCAAACTGACTGTGATTCCAGCCCTGCCAGCTCTCCCCATCTCATCCGATGCTCAGTGCCTTCTTTGCTGCCAGCACTTGGCCCTCTCATCCTTTGGGCAAATTCTCTGCAGAGGTAATCCATGTTAATGCTGGCAGGATGGCTTTGGATTTGGGCACAGATGAATCTAAGAGCAGGATGTGGCCTGTGCCGACTGTTCCAGGGGCTTGGGCTACTTTTTTCCCCATCCTTGGAAAATCCTCAAGTCCCTGCCTAAGTTTCTGTTTGCTGTCAGCCCCAGTGAAGCCCTTGGTGCTGTTCATAAGACTTGAAACTTAGGAGGCACTTAAGAAATTTGCAGGGTTGGCTAAATGTGACTATAAGCTCTCATCCTGCCTGCCAGCCTTAGGGGAACAACTCAGCTGGAGCACCTTCTGCTCTCACTTCCACTGGTGAAGGTCTGAGGCCAGCTCTACTGAAACCAGTGAGCCTGCACCTGATCTCCAACCAGTTTCTGGTTTTTGGTTAACCTAACTTTCATCCAGAAGCGACTCTGCTATTTCTGTGGATTTCATCCTGATTTACATTGATTAACAGAAAAGAATTTGGTCCCAGTTCTATTAAATAAGATGACAGCATACATCTCCATCACCTAATCCCAGTAATCATGGCATTATTTTCATTTTCCAACTATTAATGCTAGCATCAGTGGCATTTTCATACTCCATAGACAGTCAGGGCTCTGTCTGTAGCATTTTCACGAGGCATGTTTTTGATATATTTTAGTGCACAGCTTTGACTTCTTCAACAAAATGTATTTGGAATATATTTATAGCGCATCAAGCAATTCATATATTTGAATTGGAGCCATATGAATGTTGGTAGTTTAAAACACCGATATCCTTCTAAACTACTAACAGCTTGTAAAATAAATCTATATAGATCTATAAATGTTAATGTAGCTATCAGTTTCAATCAGCCATATATTATATTTTTTCACTTGTACTGAAATTGTATGAAATGTGACATTACCCTATATGCACTAGCAATAAAATGGCTAATTGTTTCATGTTATGAAAACCCAATTGTACATGGGAATTTATTTTTCTGGAATAAAATCAATACGTTTTGTAGAAAGGGCTCTTGTAATTGCTTAAGTAAAATCCAAACTGTCAAGACATCTTAATCAATACCAGTGCTTCCATTTGAGAGTATCTTCTGTGTTATAATTTGCAGCTAAAGGCAATCAAGAGGTCACAGAGCATAGTAGTCTAATACAGGTGATTGTGAAAGTAGAGATGGTTTTTAGTAGGGAATTATTTTGCTCATTAATCCTGCTTAGCCTTTATTATTGCTTTATATTCATCACATCTCCATGTAATCTACGTACTTATGAGACATCAGTAAAATACATTCAGGCTGTCAGGAGTCCAAACTCCTTAACTGGCTTTAAAAATCATTGTGCAACTGCTGTGGCCAACATCATTCAACACTCATCCATTTTATAGACAAGGGGCAAATCAGTCCTTTCTTGAATCAGCTAGCAAATCCTTTACCACTTCTAGGCAATCCCAGTCCTCATTTACAGTCACACCTTGACTGCCTTTCCCTTGTCCCGTCATGCAAGGATTTGCAAAATCAGGCCCTTGTAGAGTTAACAGAGCCCAAAATAAGCAGAGATCAGAGAATGATCCTGGCTTGTCCATTGTCATGTTGACATAGTCCCAGCTCAAAACTTCCCCTCAGCCCAAGATGTTGAAGTCCATTAAGCTCAGTTGTTACTTCCGGCACAGACAAGACAGTTGATGGATCTGGAGAAAATAACAAAGTCAAATAAGAAAAGCTTTTCCTCCAAGCCCTTTGGGAGAAAGGAAAGGAAATTCCTGACTTCCAGGGGCTGGTTATAATGAGAGCTAAGCCCTGTTGCTGCCTTCCTCCATAGCACTTGTAAACCCAGGTGTGGCAGCTCTTCCTCATTTCTAATCTCATTACTAAATAAGGGCTGCAGTGCAAGACAGCAAAACAACAGCATCCTGGTACTCCACCAAGCTTGGCTGCCCTGCACAGTGGGGTACAATGTAGGCAAACGCTTTCACAGCTTCATTTTAAGGCACCGAATGCCCATAAATCCCATAGAAAAACAACCGGCTCTTATGGGAATCGGTGGGAATGGTGGGTGGGAAGCCAGAAATCCAGCCCCCTCCAATCTCGTTGTACCTCATTGGGTGCCACGTGGATAGAGAGGCTCCTGGCTAACAAGTTCTGGCAGGCATCTGGGGAAGTGTCAGTGTTTTGAGGAAAAACTTCTGGCCCCAGGACTTGCAAATGGCCTGTCACCAGGGCACTTCCATTTGCCTAGTGTTCCTCTGAGGCATAGAGCATGTGAAGGGGGATGTTATCTTCATTTTCACCCTGCCAGCAAGATGTGAAGGGGACATAGAATAAATGTGAATAAGGCCTTTGTATATGGATAATTTACGGCAGTCTCTTTGTATTTTTCTTTTAATTTAGACCACGTCATCGCACTCATAAAAAAAAGCAACAGAAGAAACGGGGCCCACTCTGCCCTTCCCGTGCAACACCACTAAAGTCTCCAGGGAGAAAGAATGGTAGGAGGCATTAGTTTCTGAGCTGGGATACCCCAGGTTCACATCCCTGCTCTTCCACAGACCATCCTATATGATGCTGGGCAAATACATTAGTCTGTCCAGGCCTCCATTTTTCCCCATGTTTGTTGAAGATAACAACTCTACCCTCCCCGCAAAGGGATATTATATAGATAAAGCTCTTAGAGCAGGGGAAAAGTTCAGCCACAGTGGAGGTGGGGGTGAATGGGACAGAATTTTTGAACCCTGGTGTAAAGCTGTAGTGTGGCTGTGTTGATGTCAGTTTTGTTACACCAAGGGGGAGTTTGTCCAAGTTATTTTGTTCTCAAAGTGGCCATGCTTTAATGGCACTGCATATTTCGGTTTTCTAAGGGACACAAGGAATGCAACAAAATATCTGGCTGTTTCTCACTAGGTTGCAATCATATGTAGAATAGAACTTGTTGATTCCTGTCTGATCTGTATACCTGATTTTCTCCTCAGGGAGACCAGGGCGAGGAGGGGACTGGGAATAAACATTTGGGATAATGCATTTTACCCATATCGAACTTCCCAGAGGGATCTGTGCAATTTCCCCATGCTTTCTAATGTCAGCAGTCTCTGGGCAAGAGCTGCCTCATTCTTGCAGTCTCCTTTGTAGAGATGCTGCCTAAAGCCTGGCCATCCCATTTTACAGATGGGAGAACTGATACCCAAAGAGGCCAAAAGAGCCCTGAAGAAAAGCCAAAGTCAAAAGTAGGGTAAAGGTTGGGATGCCCTCTGTCTTTTAAGCTGTTCTTATTCCTCCACTACCAAAGTGACAGAGTTAAACTATAAATAACAGCTGTGAATTTGGCACTAGTGTTTTTCAATGACAAATGCAGCATTGGGCAGTGACAGCACGAAATGTTGCATCAGTGATGGGTTAACACCTCTCCTATGGGAGATTTGAGACAAATCTCAGAGATTGGTGTTACCTACACCAACCCTCTGGATGTCCCAAGTTGTTTTGTCCCATCAGGATGGTGTGTCCTGCCTTTCTGCACCAAAAGAGTTAGGGTTACCAGTATGGGATACTGGAAAGGATATCTTCAAAAGGAAAATCTTACTTATGGTTTAGTCGCCCTCTTTATGCCCGGATGAATTTTCTGAGGCTACCTTCACCAAGAGTAGCCACAACCAGCACTGGCTGTGGTCACACAGTCTTACTTGCCCAGCAGGCATTGAAAGGGATCTTTGTGCAGATCCTGTAGGCTAGGCAAGACATGGTGGGGCATCAAGGTTTTTGAATATCTGGTGTTTACCCTCTGACACTTGTAGCTCAGCCTTAGTAATTACCATCTAGATGGTAAAAAGTCGATCAGCTGGAGCAGGAATAGGGGTCACTTTGGACAAAAGCTGGAGGCCACCAGCACAGCCTGGCTCCTTGTTCTGAGTGAACCCCATCCATATCCACGCCCACAAAACACTTGCACTGTGCTGTGATCCCTAGCCCGCCACTCTTCCTGGGTACCATGCTCACACTGGTCTGAGGCCTCCGCTCTCCACCCTCCCCATCAGGGGGGCTGAACAAGAGCAGAGCGTGGGCTGTCTTCTGTGTTCCTCCATCCATACGGACACCTGGCACCCTTGCAGACCCCTGTGGAGCACAAGGGATGCAGTCCAGGTTCTCCAGCAGAGCTGTGGGGTGGGGAAGGAGAGGAGGCACTCCCAGTGCCACTCGCTCTGTTACTGGGGCCTCTCACGGATGATTAATCCCTCCTTTTCCTGCTGTTTTTTTTGTTTGTTTGTTTGTTTGTGTTTTTTTTTTTTTTTTTGCTAAGTCTCTTTGCCCACCGATAATTCTCTGCTCTGGCTTTCAAGTCCAGAATAAGCTTCCTAGCCAGCCTTCCTCCTATATTAGCTCTGAACACCTTACTAACTGTGACGAGCGCAACCTGCCCAAAATAACGTCCATGGCTGGGTTTGCCCTTCTGGGCCCCAGCAGCTCCTTGTGGAGAACTTTCCCCAAACTGTTTGGTGCATACTGGTTGGAGGGACTGCAAAAGAAATGCCTTTGGGTTAGTCCAGATGCAAATTTGCTGTTTGACTAGGCCTGATATCAAAGCTTTTGCAACTGAAATAGACCTTAATAGTGTTTCACTCTGTTCTTCATCAACAGGAGGTTCAAGATGTAAGAGGCAAGCATTGTAAGCCGTCTACAGGATTTCTTACTGTAGGACCCAGAGAACAGATAACCAGTATTAGGGAATGAATACATTTCACTGTTATCATGCAGCACAAAAGCAACGCTTCATGCATTTCCAAAGGTGTTTTTATTTTTTTTTTCACAAATTGGCTTGCTTTCACAGTGCTATCTTTATATAGTAAGATGTATTTGATTTCGAGAAAAATATGTTTTTATACAGTTGGTTGATTACCTAGCACTGAGGGCAAATATGAATTTAAACTAACCCTATGTTATTATATAATATTTTATTTCCTTTGCTATGTAGAGGTCCTGCTTTATTTAACTTTCTTTTGGTTCATGCAAGTCTCCTGGAGATTTAAACCTAGAAGGACATGAACTGTACAGTGCAATGTTGTTGTGTAAGTAGTGGAAGAGTTCCTTTCCCCCAAAAGTCATTGAGGCCAAGAACATAGGAAGGCTAAAAAGCATCAGATAGCAATGAAAGTGGACAGCACTATTACGGGTGGTGATTTTAGGTATTTTGGCTGAGGGATTGAATTCAGGGCTGCAGGGCTAAGCCATTCTCTGAAGACTGGAGACCTCGGTGGCAACTATGAGCAGCTGGGGCAATGCACATCTGGTGCTGCACGGTGCTAGTACTCGGTTTGTAGTAGCTGAGCGTGTTAGGAGCCACAACACTGATCTGATGTCACTTGGCATTTCCTATGTTCCTGTGTTTCCGATGACAAATTTTAGCACAAAAAGGAATGGGTTATTAAAGATCTAACAGCTAGATCATATTGCAAATTGCTGGAGGAGTCAAAGATGCTGCCATGCACCAGGTGTCTGTTCCCACCCGTCCACAGAAGATGATTTCAGATCGGCTGGCCTTGTGCTGAAGTAGATGGAGGAGCATTCGTGTGACCCTTCACCAGCAGCCTCAGATACTGAACAGTCACACCTGCCTGAGGGCAGTAACATTTTTGATTGCTCTGTGTAGATCTCAGAAAGGTTGTCTGCCATGTCTTTGGAGAAAAGAGATAACTGGGGCAAGAGAGGAAAGACACTGAGTGTCTGCCCAGTTTGGGTGCTTCTTGGGTGTGGAGATGAAGGCTAACACTCACTGTTCACCGGTGGTCATGGTTCTGCTTGCTGGTGAATGGCACAGCCTCTGGGATTTTCTTTGCAAAGTACACCTGGGGACAAGTACCACTTCTTGCACCAGTTCCCTCTCTCAGCCAGAAATGTCTTTCTCCTGATTCCCACCTGTGTGAGGAAGTACCTTTGCAATATAGTATATGGCAAAACACACCTAAAGTACTATGATAACCACGTTGTGCTGCACACAGAGATCTGGGGGGAAGCACATCTGTGCAGCACAATACTTGTGTTTGTATGTGTCTGTGTCTGTATTGTAAACGAAAAATGTTGTAACGTTGTGTGTTTTTTTGGAGGGTTGCTTCAAACAGGATCTTCCCTCTTACCTGCAGCCTGTGTCAGGAACACTGAAAGGGGTGTTTCATTAGGCGCTCCTTTCTGTGGCAGGCATCTTTAATGCCAAAGAGGCACTTTGGATAGCCGGGGACTACCGTATTTCCATGTGGATTCAGGTAAAAATCTTGTAAGTACTTTCCTCTCTGCAAAAGGGTGCTGTTAGAGAGAGTGCTTCAGCTGGGACCACATCACCACATTCACTTTGAAGTAGAAACCAACTGCTGTGCCTAAAATGTGTGTGTGTGGCTTTGACATTCCTCCTATTGTTACCATCACCAAGCTGGTGCTTTAAATGTTTTGGTCTCCATTTTGGAAGGTCTGGCACCGCTGTACTTGGTGAGAATCAGGCTGTTGATTTCTATGTGAGTAGGGTCAGAACCTCTGTTGTCAAGGTAAAGGCAGGAAGAAGTTCTGTGAGAAAACTGGAGTTTCTTGTATCCTCCCTGGACTGTGCTGTATATCCTAGGGTCCACCTGCTGTCCCTACACACACATCTGCAACAGCTAGTGTTTTGCCAGGGGGAGAACAGGAGTGACTTTGGGGAAAGTGGGCGAATCTTGGTTCTGACAGACACGAAGCGCATCCTTCTCACCCAGGAAGGTGCATCCTTCACGTGTTCACATCCTTTGCTTCTAAGGGGCACACCAGCTGCCCAGTGACTGGCTGTGGCTGTACAGCCTTGCCAGTGCCCTGCTGCAGTCCCAGTTAACAGGGAACGAGGTCAGTGCCAGCAGGGAAAGGCCCCTGGGCACAGGCCAAGCCCACACCGCAGCCTGAGCAAACAAACTCCTCTTCTAGGGGCAAACCTGTGGGCATTGCAGGGGCAGGCTGTGTTAAAGGAAGGGCATTTGCTCTTGAGTGGGGAGGAAGGGACCCCCTGCGATGCTAGGGAACATTTACAGCCAGGTGATGGTTTTCTGGGTGCTTGTGGGCTGTCTGTCCTCAGGCATTTCTTGAGACTCTGTGAGCTGGGCTGATGACAGTTCATTGCTCATGTAGCTAAGACCACTCAGGGCATGGGGCTGTTCCCGGGGCCAGCACCGTGTCCCTTCCCTCGGCTGGAGCACAGATCCACAGGGGTGAGTTCAGGCAGGGTGAACGCAGGAATGGCACAGACCTGGCCAGGAATAACTGAAGACTTACATGAGAACCCGATAGAACCTTTTTCTTGCTTTAATCCAAACTCCAACCCTGAGCGGGAAGCTTTGCCTTTTGCTTGGCATTATTTTCAAGAGAACTGTTGTGTCAGGAATAGCAGCCGTGCCCTGCACACAAGGGACATCGATCACTCGGCTGCATCAAGCTTCCTCACTGCCCTATGCATCACACCCTATTATTGCTCCTGTGCACACCACAGTCCTAGCAGGCCGAGAAGCTGCACTAACAGAGGCCCCCTCAGGGAGAGCACTAGGTTTTCCTTTCTGCCTCTAACTGTTGACCAAAGACCGAATCAGGGAAAGGAAGCATGGGGAGATGGGAGTGATGCAGGGACCACACGTGAAGAGAAGGAGGGAAAAGAGATAACACTGAACTGGTGCTGAAAAAGCAGCTTCCATAAATGTGAAACTGTCGTGTCACGTGTGGTATATTTCCAAGTGCAGCTGTCAAATCCTAAGGTTGTTTTATGTCTGTTTGTTTGTTTAAAGAAGAGTAGTTGGTATTTATTGCCGTGCCATTTTTTTTGTAATTATTTATACTAGCTTTACACTTGTATGTATGAATATTTTATCCGAATTCTGCCTGAGGAAGGATGAAGGATCACTTCTTGATGCGTTTTTAACTAATGTGGTGTTTGAGCAAATGTTCATTGGTCTTTTGTAATGAAGGCTATATTCCAAGTAAAATATACACATTTTGTTGAAAATGCAGTTCCTACAGAAGTTTTTTGTTGATATTTTCCCTTTGTCAGAAGCAGAGGGTCCTTCTTTTCTCTGACAATTTGTTTTGAGTGATGTGATTTATAGTAATCAGGGGTGTCTGAGAACTTATTACCTAAAAATCTATTTTATTTTTTTAACCAACTTCCCACTGACACAAGTCTTGCCTGCAAACATGAAACTGGTGGCCAGAGAGAAGAAAATATTTATCGTGATGAAAGGGCTGCATGAACCTCCCATCTTCCACTCCTTAACAGCTCAGTGTTGTCAGAATGTGGTGAATACTGTACTTTATATTTTTATTAAGTAAAAAACAAATTCCCAAAAAATGTGAAAAGGTTTTTGTATTTGTGTTCCTGTAAGGCAGCTTTTATGAAGGAGTTTTATTATGCTTTTGAAATTACTCCTTTCATAGAATATTTTGAAAATAAACACTTTTATATTGTTGTAATTTCTCCAGTAAATGTGTATGCACTTAACATTTTCTTAATAAAAATGTCTATCTAAATGAGACAATTACTTGCTTTTCATGGTTTGTTGTCACACACAAACAGCTAAACACTTCCCATCAGAAAGCCATTTGGATGTAGCACAAGCATCCAGTTTCAAGGACATTTCCAAGCAGCCCTTTGGACTTAGACCCTTCAGGAAACCTAAGGCAAAGTGCCCAGTGGATTGCAGGGAGCAGCAGCCTGCCAGACTGAAGGTACCAGTGCTATCTTCAGAAGGAAAGGCTTAAACGCTTCCTTCCTAGACAGAAGCCTAAACTTTTTTCTTTTTTTTTTTAACAACTTTTCTCTCACATTAAGTTGACTAGAGTGAGAAATGGCTCATCATTTTTGCTCCAGCATCCCAGTCTCCACAGCGAAAAGAGGTCATCATCAGCCAGCTCCATGCTGGGGAAGGGATGATGGTTTCTCTGAAGACCCTGAGGAATATCAAAAGAGCAGATGTTGTGAACGACACCCTCCTGGGGACTGGTTTTCCCAGGGCACAACAGGGTCAAGGCAGGCATGCAGCAGGCTATGGAGCACATAGCATGCTCCCTCTGCAGCTGCCCTGCTCCAACATACTAGTCCTCAGCTCATCCGCTGCAACAGCACAGGTGAATCCCATCCCCATGTACAGCTCTGGGTAGAGCAGAGGCTGGAGATAATTATCTCATGGCAGTGAAACAGGGCTTGAGTCTTACTGACCTTGTTCAATAAATATTACTTGGCCAAATTGACACAAGGCAAAAGATATGCAAAAAAGGGAAAAGGAAGCTCAGATGACTGATGGTCCCCTTGCAAATCCAGCAATGATTTAGTAAGAGATTATGAAAAACTGAGCAGGTAATTGTGCGTGCAGATGTTCCGTGAAAGATTCCCAGGCCACCAGGAAATGCATTGGGAGTAATTAGCTACAAAATTACACATTAATATTAAGGAAAGGCCGCATGTTCAGTGGAGCATTGTGCTGTGTCTTTCATCAATTATTTTCTCTAGAATGTGAAAGTTTGGTTTCTTACTTCCTTGGCAAAACATCATGGCAATGTATCCATGAACTGCACGTTCAAGGGGCTGCTTGGAATTAGTGGTAAACCCACCTTTATTAGCACATCTGGCCCTCTTCAGAGGCAGCTTTCCAGTATTAACAAGCTGAAGGAAATCAGCTGCACTCATGGCTTCAGCCATCTTGACACTGATTAGGAGCAAGATAAATGAGGCCCGAGCAGGTCAGAAGACAGCATGGGAAATGTCCCCCTGTTTCTCCAGGATCATCACCCACATGAAGGCCTGGTCCTGCAGGTAGAGCTATCTTGACAGATCCCTGTGCTCTTTAGGAGCCTGACTAAAGTGAGAGAGCTTGCTTTACAATCTAGTACAGCAACGACAAGACACATAGGGAAGGTGCTTGCAGAATAGGATTTAAAGTTGCTCGGAGGGAGTGACAGTTACTGTCTTCACATTTTGAACAAGGAGCCTGATTAGAGTAAGAAAACTCCTGTTGCTTGTCTATATGTCTTTCACACGAGTGCTGGTTCCCCATTTCCCCTTTTTGAGCAACAGAATTAAAGAGCACTTGTGTCAAGGGAAAACAGGACTCCCTTTCTTGAAGTTGTGGGTCAAATGTACAGAGCAAGAGAAAAGGGTAAAATCTTTTTGATGGGTGATGTGAAAATAAGTGAGCTGCAGAAGAGACTTTTGCATGGCTGACAGCAAGCTTGAATGGGAAGATGGGGATGTGTCCGTGGTGGTGAGATGTACAGGGTGAAATCCTCTGTCACTAGAAAAAAGGAGGATATGGGAGACTGGAGACAGGTGCAGAGAAGGACGTGGGACCCACCTCAGAAAAGGGATAGAGAAAAATGAGGACTCATAAAGAGAGGTGTGGAGGACACTGCAAGAGATGGTGGGGATGGAGTCAAGGGAAGAAGTTGAGCAGGAGGTAAGTAAAGAGAGCCAGAGGAGAGAGTTAGGAGAGAGAAAGGAAGCAGCCTGTGGAGGAGGTAGGGTAGCACTGCCAGGGTCAACAGCTACCAGGCTGAGTAGGAGCCTGAAATGCTCCGCTGTGTTTCCCCAGACCTCTGTCCTGCATCAAGGGGTACCGCAGATGAAGAGCTGAGGAGGAAAACTGCTAAAAGCACAGAAGCAGAACTTCATCCTCTTGGAAAGACAAAGTGCGGAGGATCTCACCTAGGAGCTGCTGTGATGCTACATGACAAGGGTCAGTCCTACCTTCCGGTGAACATCTTCCTGCTTTATAAAGCTACTTGCTTTCAGTTCTTCCAGAGTCTCTCAGACAAAACAAATAAGTGACTTTGAGACTAGCAAAGGCAAAATAAAAAAAATTAATAAACAAAAAGCAAGGTCTAGAAGCTGAAGCTAGAGACATTAAACTGAAAACAGATTTCTAAGCGTGGAACTGATTAGCCTTTGGAACAAGTTCCCCAAGGGGGGGGCGAAGCCCCGATTTTTTCTCTGTCTCCAGAGCAGTGCTGAACGCCACTCTAGTGTTAGCCACATACAGCTTGATGGGCTCTCAGGGGACACTGGGTGAAGTTCTCTAGCCTCTGTTATGGATGGGGTCAGACCCAATGAGCTAACAATCCCTCTGGCCTTAGAAACCCATCTACAGAAAGCCCCTGCTCTGAGGGAGCATTCCTCAGCCTGCCTGTGATTAATAACACCAGTACGTCAGCCGTCCCAGCTCTGCTTGGACCGAGGCTGAGGATGGCTCCTGCTGTTACACAGGAGACAGCTCTGGGGTAAAAGGCCCGTGCTTTTTGTCACGATGGTTGCCCTCCAGCTGAAGAGGCAGAGGCATGGCAGAGAGATAAGGCCACGGCCCTGTCCCTGATCCACAGGTCCTGCTCACGTGGGTTCTCTCTGGCAGGAATGCTCACACTGGTGGTCTTGTAGCAGCATCTTCCTTTGTCTCTTTTTGCCCTAGACCCTTATTTGTCCTTCACTCTGTCCTCTGGTTTTTGGAGATCTCTTCTTGCTTCCCAAGCCCAGTTGCTACAGCTCGTGTGGCAAGTCTCGGTGACTCAGGGTCCTCTGTCACTCTGCCAGCCAGCAGTACCAACCTGCGTCCTCACCCTTGTCAGTGCTCTCCGGAACAGGGCCAGGGGGCTGTTTCCAGAGGTGGTGGGACAATTCCATTTCTCTTTTGCAGCCACTGTATCAGAGCAGGATCAGAGTCCTTTCAGAGAGGAGCTGCCTGAATATTGCTGCTGAATTGCTTGGCTTATGTTCTTGGGCCCATTCCCACCAGTGAAGTTTGATCTGTCTTTCACTGCCTGCCACAGCACCACCCTTTGGCACATCAGCGTGTCCTCAGCTCACATTCCTTCCAGCTTCACCCTCCAAAGCCATTCCTCACAGAAGCTGCCTAGGAGAAGCGGTGACCTCTTATTTCCTTCCGACTGCCAGCACCCGGGCAGCGTGGCCCTGGCATGCTGGCCTTGTGAGCTGGCAGAGCCCAGAGCGTGCTTCAGGCTTTTGTCAAGCCCAGACGGGACCACCTTGGCCTACCTCCAGTTTGAACTGAGGGCAAAGTCTAGCTGTCAAAAGGCGGAAAACATAACCTAAGAACAGGGCAGAGGTTTAAAATGCTGCTGTAGCTGACTGAAACCTCAAAGCTTGTGTGAGTCTTCCACCCAAAGATCCACAATCACTTCCAGCTGCCGAACATGCTGCATGATTTATTGCAGCGCCTGGAAGAAGATTTTGGCTGTGGTGAAACATGTTTGTACATTGCCTGTAAAAACAGAGAAGCTGAAGAAAGGACGCTCTGGATGTTGTTCAGAGTGTGTAACAAAACTCGAGTTGCCAGATTGCCAAGTCCTTCAACACACAGTGCCACAGCTACACATAAAACCAACAGAAGTTTAATATTCGGCACACGCTATCTGCCTACTTCTGAGCGCCACAGAGGCACATAAAAGACTTCAGATTATACAGTACAATTCCTACGCAAAGGGAGGACTACTTACGTGAGCAAATGCCAAGCCCCATTGTATAGCCTGGCCCATGTTTTCCAAATTAGAGCCTTCCCACAGGGCAGAGCACTAGTAAAATAGTTCTGCGCAAACTATTTGGAAGAGAAGGAAGAAAAAGAAAGGATTTTTTTTTTCTTTCAAAATATAAATACTATGAATGCAAATAGGAATCAAATGCTGCATGCCAGAATCTACAGCCACGACAGCAGATGGATGACTGCCATTATGCTCAGTGTCCACATTCAAGATTAAGGTCCTCATAGTAACTTTCAGTCCTTTCCTTAGCCCAGCTGTCCCAGTGTTTCTCTTGATTGCCTGCAAAGCAATGTACCCCTACCTACTGTACCAGTCTGCGCTCTCCTCTTCTTGTATTTCATCTCCCAGTCTGATTTTGTCTCTGTCCATTTTTCTTGTAGCTGTGATAAGGCCCCGTTGTGCAGGAGTTGCACAAACAGAATGATAAAGTCCCTACCTGACAAGTCTCATGGTCGAAGATCTGCTCTTCTGGGCTCTTAATCGAGCTTACATGTTGCAAGGAATGCAAGTCTCTAATCTCCTCATTGGGTGCTGGAGAAGCATTGCACCAGCTGTGGGATGGCATGTCAAGCAAGCAAAGAAATAGAGATCATCTCATTTCACATTCTCCTTTTTCACCATCTGCAAGACTTGGCTAACAGGAAGTATTTCAGTCCCTTGGAGAGGTGGAGTAATGCAAAAAGATAGCAGAGAAGTGACAAGGAGAAGAGAGGCTTCCCAGTCATTCAGTTACAAGAGATAAAGCCTGGAGAGGGGTGCTGGCAGCAGGACATGAGCAGGTCTGTGCTGTGCAGCTTGCTCTGCACAGCTCCCGCGTGGCCTGCTCCCATGTGAGTCTCAGCAGCGCTCACCCTGTGTATCACTGCTTTGGGCACACAGCCATCCTGGCTCCTCCTCTCTTCCCCTTCCCCTCCCTCCTTCCTCACTTTTAACTGCTTTAAGATTTCTCTTTCCTGCTGCCATATTATTTGTTGCTGACTTTGGACATTCTTTATTGCCTTTCATCAGGCTTCCCAGTGCTCATACACTGTATGTTGGTTTGGCCCGCTCTGCCTTTTGTCTGTGCAAAAACAAAAGCTTTATCTGCTGCCCAGAGACCGCGGGGACTTCAGGGCTTTCCCAGTGCCAGCACCTAATTGCAAACAAATGGAAGTCCCCAGCTACATCTCCAGCAATACTGTGTCTTGGGTGGGAGGGCCTGATTCTGCTCATTCTGCATTTTGGGATTGGTGAAATGCTCTCGATTCACAGCAGTGTGTCTTGGAGTGCCATCTGGCCTTCAGCAATCTATCTGCCTTGGAAGAGAAGGCAGAAAAGCCACAAGATGCTCGTGACATGAGTATCTCAAATGTCTGGTTTCCCTTAATCTCAATGAATAAAAGGTAGTTGATTGCAATGAGCAATCTGGACACTGTTCTGAAAACCCTCACAGGGCACAGCAGCAAAATGTACAACGTTCCACTCCGTTTTTGTCTCTCTTTAAAAGCCTCAAAGGGATATTTGCTGTGTGGCAGGGACTGCCAGAGAGAGGCGTACGGAGCAGGGCATCAGGCTGGAAGCGTGTGGCTCGCACACAGACACTCCTCAGCCCCAGCCAGCAGGCAGAGCTGCCTGACGGTTCGACTTTCATTCAGGAGAAAGAAGGAGAGATTCCCAATACTCGGATATTTGTTTTCATTCCAAATTAGGACAGAAGTCTGAATTTAATGTTTTCTAGTGCAATGAAGAGTTTGGAAAGAATTCAGTCAGGAGATGACAAAATTGTTTGTTCTGTTCAAATTATCAGAGAATTGCATCTGTCTACATGTCAGAGTGACTCATAGGAACTATAGTTCCAGCAATCCACCCTGACCTTGGTTTCCCAGGCTGGACCATCTCCTGTGCTGCATTGCTGTTATGGCCCATCTGTGGCTTATTGGAACAAGTGGGGTTCATGGAGTTTATAGTTCCTCCACAGTGCCTAGCTCAAGAAAGACACTGAGAGCATGAAGAAGGATCTGGGAGCTTGTACAGGCACTGAGCAGGGTCCATTTCATCTGCAATCTTTCATTTATGATTTTACTCCCTAATACATAATATAAACATTTCTCCAAACTTCCCCTGAAAACCTTGACTTTCACAAAAACTATTTTTAATTGCATAAATATTGCAGCAGAAATTCTCATTCACCTCTAAATACTCTGACAAGTTATCACTTACCTGCTATTCACTTTTTTATTTGCCATTCTTCAGATTATCCTGCTTTGCTGGGGGAATCATTCACAGATTTCGATCATCAGGCAAACAATCCCACGTCCTGATAGCATATTTCTTTCTCTGTTGCTCTCAAGCACCTCCTCCATCTCAGAAGCTTCCCAGCCCTCACGTGAAGTGCACTTCACACAGAGAAATCGCTGCTGGGGCCTGTACTGCTCTTCCACCTCTGTCCCATGGCACCTGCCTGTGCTTATTCTGGGGAGTCTGTCTGCACAGACTCATCCCAAATAGCAATGCCATCACCCTGTGTGAGGGCAGGTAGCAGAAAGACAAGAGGGAGGATTATACTTGGCCCTGTAGCAAACAGATCTGAAAGGAATGGTTATCTGCCAGACTGATTTTCTCGGAATCCAGCATTCAGTGGGAACATGGCCATGCTGGTTAACCTGCAGTGGGAAAGACAAAAGGCTCCGAGGTGACCGTTTCAGTGCCTTTCAATAGCACTTGAATGTTTCGTTTTCTACATGTTGAAGCCTGTAGTTTTGATAAGGTAAACCAGCTTGTTTTGACTTTATGATTTCAAATATGATTCAACAACATAGCACAGCAGAGCAACATCAGAAGTAGATGTTTTATTCTTTCTGAAATGAATAATATTCTTGAATCAAATATTTTTTGCAGAAATTATCTTCCTGCAAGAAATTATGATATTCTGACTTCCCCTGAGCCAATTAGTAATGGCATAAAATGGCAAAACATTAGCAGTTCTCAGGAAGAGATTTTTATTTTTTTTGACCAGTTCTAACAGCCTCTCACAGCCATGGAAGATAGGCTCTGCAGAGGAGCAGAAGACCTGTTATTCCACCTAGCCATACTAAAGCACTGAGGGCAAGTGATGGCACTGCTGCTGGAATCTGTCCCTGGCAGCAGTGAGCCTTGATGATTAGAAGGTGAAGGTATGAGGGTGCCCAGCAGTGATGCTTTGGCAATATCAGTGCCTGAAAACCACGGAAAGTAGTATGTGCAGCAGCCAACCCGGACAAGTCTTTTATGTACATTTTCCTTCAGGGACTGTTCTGTGATGGATTTGAATTAGGCTCAAGATATGAATATATAAATGTGGTATTTTTGGTCACGCTGCCTGTTTTGTATTAAACCTCTGCAGCTTGCTTTTTTCTTTTTCTTTTTTATTTATTTTAGCAGCTGTGCATGGTGCAGAGCACTGCCTCAATATAGTCAGAAAAAAAAAAAAAAAAAAAAGGCAAGAGAGCCCGGCGAGTAGGGGAAAGGTACATCATGTGCTCTGATCAGCACAATATTTGTGTCTCAGTGATGGGCAAAAAATCATACAACTGTGTTCTGTGGGTTTGGGGAAGGAGCCTGAGTTCAGATCTGCATTTGCCTTTCCTGTGCAACATAGTCGCACTGGTTACTGGTAGGTGTTTTTTTTGTTGGTTGGTTGGATTTTTTGTGTGTGTGCTTTTTGTGTTTTTTTTTTTTGTTTGTTTGTTTGTGTTTTTGTTTGTTTTGTTTTGTTTTATCTTTGGCACAAGATTTCATCAAAAACCAAGGCGAAGAAACAATTTTTAATGCAATTGTATTCCAAACCAGGGAAAATCTATTCTTTTACCTTACTTGACTTCTCAATCCAATATATTTGTGAAAACCATGGCTCCGAAAACATTGTATCTGAAAAAGAAATTGATCTAATGCTTGATCCTTTTACACCGAGAGCTTATCTTTAGCACAACTGCATGCTATCACTTGTCATACACACCACGCTCTGTAAAAACAGAATCAGGTCCAAATGGCTGCAAGTCATTTTCTCCGTTTTGAAAAAAAGATAATTAAGAAAAAAGCCCAAATAGTTTCAGGTATGTGGATTTAATGACATAGAAGACAAAGTCTGTGGGCTTATTTTGGATTTATGCTGTATAACCAACGTTAGAACTTGGCCAAGTATGCTCCCCTTGGACTTTTCAGTTGCTTTGTTTTACTAGTTACTTAGGACCTGCAGATCCAAGCTCTTTGAACATTTGCTTTCAGAGGAATTAAATTAGATTATCTCTGCCTTTCATGCTGCAGTCCCAATTGCTCAGACTTTGGCAAATGTCCTTCCACAGAGGAGCAACCTTGGGGACCTGCGGAGCCCCTCACCACCCAGACACAGACACCGGGTCAGGATTTCTTGTCAGGCCAAGCGCATGCTCTGTGTCTGCTAAAAAGTAAAGCGCAGGGAAGGCTGAGACGAAACCCATGCTGATACCCCATGAGGAGCTTGTCTCTGGTAGCAAAACATGATGTGAAGGCTGGAAGGCTTCCTGCAGCTCAAACACAGCAGCAGGCCTGGTTTCTTTCTGGAATCTTCCTCTGAGTCTTTGTAGCTCATGCTGCAAAACATCCCAGTGCTTGTAAGGTTGTGGGGTGGGATTTATGTAGGTGGATAGCACATGTAAGAGCGGTTTGCTCTCACCCTGTTTCTCTCAGGGGCTGCACCTTCAGCAAAATGGTGCAGCCAGGTGTGGAATACCTCTGCACTGCCTCACTGCTTCTCACCGCCCCTTCTTGCTCTGACCACAAGCATTTCTAGAGAAGACACGATTTGCTTTTCTAACGCATTATCTGAGCTTGCATGAGCAAGTCACTTTAAATAATTGCTAAAGGAAGTCATTTAGGAAAATTCCTACAGAAATGAAGTGTTGTGTGACCCCCTCAGCGAGCAGCGCTCGCAGCGTTGCGGGGCACCGGAAGTCTTTGCTCCCCTCAGAGATGTCTTCTCCTGGAAGCCGGCCCGGAGCGGGGTGGGAGCAGCCAGCGCCTTTTGGCAAGGTTTCTGCAGATCCCTCACGACTCTGCAGAGATAACCCACCAGACTCTTTGGAAAAGTCCAAGCCACGCTGCTGCGGAATGGCAGCACGCAGCCATGACCTGAGTGGCGTGTCCCACCACCATCACTGCCAGCTCGCGTGGTGCCTGCACCTATGTGACACATCAGCAGCTGCAGTCAGCGCTGGCAGGGCGAAGGGAGCCGAGGAGCCTCCTCTCTGTGCTGAGTCACCAAACAGTTATTAAGCTCTTAAAATCTCCTTTACTTTCCTCCGGTGTCCTGGAGCAGCAGCTCTCAATCTCCCACCAGAGAACTACCCAAGTGCTAAGGTTATGAAGTGGCTGCTGAATATGAAAAGAGTCAGGAACTGACACGCTCAGCAGAACACATCAGCTGGGGACTTTATATTTCCTGCCCACTGAAAGTCAGGGAATTCTTACAACTTCTTTTTTTTTTTTAATTTATATTTTCCAAGCAACAAAAAAAAAACAACTTCATGACAATTTACTTTATTGTTGTTCTGCTAAAATTTATTTATAGTATCACCTGTGCATAAGTGCTGCCATACCAGAAAGGGCCCTGATGCAAATGAGTAGGGGAGTGAAAGGCACAGCTTTAGGTCCTGGGAACAAACACAGAGACTGGCCTTTGCTTTGCTTTCCGGAGTGCAGGCGACCCTTCTGAAAGCCTGAACCAAGTACTGCAGAGCAAAGGGCAGAGCAACCCAAGGAGAACAGCATTTTACATACGCATAATGACATTACCACCACCACCACCACTACTACTACTACTAAAGGTGAAGCATTCCTAGAAGAACAGTGAGAGGAACAAGGAGCAGTGCAAGTAGAGGCCTCCTATTGCAGTGGGCAAGGCCTGGGAACTCTGAAGCTCCTCTTCTGTTGTACTGTCTCCAGTGATCAACAGCAGCAAGCCTTGCATTTAGCTTCCAGGCACTGGTGAGTGTGCCTGGTTCTGCAGGTTTCCTCACAGGAACCTTGGTTTCTTGCAACAGGCATCTCCCTCCCACCATA
Organism: Cygnus atratus; assembly: GCF_013377495.2. Taxonomy (NCBI): domain Eukaryota; kingdom Metazoa; phylum Chordata; class Aves; order Anseriformes; family Anatidae; genus Cygnus; species Cygnus atratus. The sequence goes on from NC_066368.1 coordinate 18,494,552, forward strand.
AGCTCCCCCTGCATCTTCCTACATGCATGGCTGCAGCCCACATGGTAGTGAGACCATGGCAGCTCTGGCAAATGCAGAGGGGATGCAGCAGCTGACAGGTGCTGCACCTTGAGTGGGAGATGATAAGAAAGTGGAAGAGCAAGGAGCAGATGGCACATGAGCTGAACTTACTTCTTTTTTCATTTGGTCCTTAGATTTTCAAGTCACCCTGTAGCTTCAGTTCAGTTTGTTCTTGACTGCCAGTTGGCATGCTATGAACATTAAGAAAAGAAAATGATCAACCCTGATTTCTTTGCCACTTACAGAAGCAGGTCTGAGTTTATTGCTCTGAAATTTGCATTTGTGTGTGTGAATTTAAGCAAGGTCACTGCATATTTCAACACTTGCTGCCCGCTCAGTTGTAAAGAATCAGGAAGCCATAAGTAAAATGTGTGTATTAGAGTCATATGTGTATAGATACATACACAAATGTATGTACATACATATGTTTGTATGTGTAGACAGTCCTACGTATAATCTGTTCTACATTTGTATAAAAGGTGTGTATAAAAGGCAGCTAGCAATCTAAAAGGCCAATAAAATCACACCCTGGGTGCTCCAGCTAGGAAGCACAGAGAATTTTATTAAATCTGCTATTGAGCTTGGCATGTAAATCAATTCTTACCTAGCGCTACCCATAATATTAATCAAGAAATGGCACCGTAGAGAAATTTGAGCTTCACTCCTTGGAAGGGACACATGAGATCTATATTAGAACATCCAGTGGGAGCATAATGGAGAATGTAAACTCCCCGGCAGAGCTGTTCTAGGGATCTGCTGGAAATTAATGCTTTTTCCCATTGGAAATTGGAGCTGTGTCAAGATTGATGTCTTTTGTGGAAATAGATTGATTTTGGCAGCGTTTTCCTTCTGGGAAAAGGGAAGTGAAAATGGCTTGTTTGGAAGCAGCAGTGTCTCATCCATGCCAGTCATCCTGTGCCTCGCATAGCTTGTTTTCTCGTGGGACACTGCGGCAAGGCTGAGGGGGGGATTGCGCTGCAGTTGGGGGGTGGGAGGCCGCTGGAGACCAAATCCAGTATGAGCAGAGCTGGGGAAGGCTGCAGGACAGGCAGAGAACATCAGCCAACAGCAAACAGCTCCCCAGCACCAAAAAGGGCTCTTTAGTTGACCTCCTGTTCTGTCATTACTTTTCCTCACGGTTCTGGATGAAACAATGTAGAAAATATCGGGATTGCTGGAGGGGGGTATTATTTCTTAGTTAGGCTCTAGCTGTTAAGGCATTTGAAGAATTGTGTTGTCCGTGCAAGAATAGCGGGGGGGGGTGGGGGAGAGGCTCACTTGGTTTAGAATTAAACAGATGTGTATATGAGGCCACTGTGCTACAAACCCTGTGCACTGAACTGCTAACAAGTGGACTAATTAGGCTCTGGGTTAGTTTATGTGTGTAAGGAGCGAGCACCATCTACCAGCAGGGCCCAGTGTGAGCAGAGAACTGCTGAGTTATTGCAATATTTTGGCTAAGCTGCACCTAGCTGCAGACTATTTCTTAGGATAGTCTGACCATCCTGAGGAAGTTTACACCAGCAGAACCAGATTTAGGAGCAATCTCAGTACAGCCAGGCCCAAGATATGCTCCGCAGACTACTTTCTACTTCCAGCTCTGGTCTGTCTCCCTTGTGTGCCAAACAGCATCAATTTCAAACATTTTCTGCCCTTGCTTTATCCTTCATTACAGGTTAACCCCCACTGCTCTGACGGGCCTCCCTGAACTGCCCACCAGTTCCTTTCTGTTCTGCACTGTAGACTGCTCTGCAAGGAAAGGAGGAGAGAAAGGGCTGGAGAGATGGTTATACCATGTACCGTATAATTTCAAACCTGCTCTTGTATGCGTGCTGCTGAATGGTCTGGGATATGGTGTGCAACGGTGGAAGCAGAACAACTTCTATGGCACTTATACATACCACCACCTTCCCAGACAGCTGTCCTGAGGGCAATCTGCTCCAGGTGGGAACTGGCACTACAGTGAGAGGAATGGGGCAAGTTTACACCATGTGAAGACATGGACACCTCAATTCCTGGGGAGGGAAAAGTGCTTTTTCTGTCTGACACCTCACCGTGAAGAGTTTGCTGTGGTCTGGGAGGCTGCCAGGGACACGGTGGAGTAGCTGGAGGCACCAGAAATTTGCTTTCCTATCCCATGCAATGTGTATTAATACACCCCGTGTTGCTAGTGGAGATCCTGAGCACCTCTCTAGGTATGCCTTTGCTTCTGTAGGTCCTTCCTAGCTTGCTCCTGGTCTGCAGCAGACAGAGCCAGGGCTCCGTGCTGCTCTGTCATCCCCAGTTACTGTCTGTGACATCTCCTCCGGGGTGACCGTGTGTTGGAAACAGCCACTCCACATCTGTCCCACACTGCTACTGGGTGACGGTTGTCTTTTTTTTTTTTTTTAACAAACACAACCAAAACTCAGGTGGATTGAAATTAGCCACATGTTTGGCTGAATCCAGTCAACAATTTCAGAAGTAAAAAATGAAGCAAGCCTCAAAAATTCTTCAGCATTTCAGTTTGCCATTTTACACTTAAAATAATCTGATTAAGGAAATCTTTCTTGTCTAAAAGGTATTTGAATCAGAAAGATAGATTGAGACAAAACAATAGGTTCTGTGTTGATCATTCTGTAAAATCTTTTACGTCTTTTTTCACTGTTCTATTACAGAAATTCAACTCAGTCCAAATCAGTTGTCCCATTCCTTCCCTAAATTCCCTTATTCATCAGCCAAAAAGCCTGTCCCTTTCCAGCTCTTCTCCATCCACATTCTCAGTCAATATCCTCTTGCTGATCTCACCACCTACTGTTTATTGAGGCTGAACAACTGGACTGCAGTGGAAGCTAAATTACTCTGGGTATTTCCCATCTTCCATTTCTTGTCAGCAGGATGTATTTCTTCCCTTCATTCCTCCTTAGATGAATGTGTTCCTTCACCATCAGACTTCTTGGTCTCCTCCAGTGATTTTTTTCTGAGACCCAAATCTTTTTAGTAACTCTGGTTCAATTTACACATCAAGCATGTGACTCATGCACACCAGGGCGGAGTATGTCCTGAGGACTGGTCATTCACAGAAGATCCTTTTACTTGTGAGCATGAAAATGGCCAGACCCTCAACTGCTGTGACCTGGCACATCCCCAACACATTCATATGGGTCTGAAGTGTTTTACACTCCTCTGAAGAGATGGTTCATCCAGAAAGACCACAAGATACTTTACAGGAGGAGAGCTAAGGGTCACTTTGCCTGTGGCTGATGTGTAGCCAGCTCTGCTCTGTTATGTCTATCACTTTTATTAGACTTGCTTTCCTTACAGGCAGACCTCTTACAAGCCTCCTATTTGGGTAATCTGCTCTTCATCACCCTGTGCGTTTCAATCCACATATTTACACGATTGGAGCTATATGGGAAATAAGATCCACATCAGCCCACATCTGTACTCCCACTCTGGAAAATATTTCACTGCTGGGCTGTCAGGAATCATTACAAATCCGAGGAGCCAATGCCCTCATATGAATGCCGTCAACTAGCCTCCAGGACCAGAGATGATGTATGAGCTGCGTTAGGCTCTTTGCTTTCCCTGGTGCTCAGAAACGCAGCTCCTCTCTGGGAAGGAGGATGCTTATTGCTGCAAAAGTCTAAACACATCTGCACTCAAGGAGCAGAGAGAGATAAAGCCCCGAGCCTCCCATGGCTGTGAGGTGCTCCACGGTCTGTGCAAAACAATACACCCCAAGAGTGGGATAACCATGCAAACAGTGCCCCCAGTTAGGGAGCGGACAGACACTGGTGAGACACATCCTCTGTGCCTCCTGGGTAGAACGGTGATGACAATGTATCATCATGGCACAAAGGCATTAGGAAGGTAAATGTCTTAAAGAGCGAGAATGTTAAAGCCCACATGAGGCAGATGCTGCTTCTGTGGTTGTCTTTTAAATACAAAACAAACAAACAAACAACGACAACAAAAGAAAAAAAAAAAAAAACAAAAAAAAAACAGTGTTTCAATTTTTGCTCGTTTCTCCCGTTCATTTTAAAAGATAAAACTCCTCCCTTTCAACACTTTTTTTCTTCTGATAATTGTCTATAAAAAAGAAGGAGGTTGTAAAGGATGAAGAGCATTGAGAGAAGGTAGATTATTTCTCTACTTTAATAGTCTTCAGTGTCTCTTTCTTCACTGGGCAGAAATCGTGAAGAAGTTTCAAAGCAAATAATATTTTTAATAGAATTTTGGTAATTACTTTTTAGGGAGAAGGGAAAAAACAGTTAGACAAGATGATCTTGGAGGTCTTTTACAACCTCAATGGTTCTATGAAAAATCCATAAAAAAGCACAAGCTTTATCAGAACATGAGTGCTAGCCATGGGATGTCCTCAGGGACCCCTGCTACCTGTAGCCCAGGACTGAGGTGGCTCCTCTGCAAAACGTGGGCCCTCAGCAGCTCCCTAGTGTGCACAGTGGCAAGGGTGTCCCCTCATCAGCCCCCTGTGCTCAGGTTTACATCTCCTCCTCCTCACCACTCACCGTGAGAACGGGTAAAAAAAATAAGGGGGGCGAGGGTTTGGCTTATGAGTGACTTGGAAGGCGTTCAGGTATGGTCGCCCTCAGTTTTCTATCAGCACATGAAATCCAAGCCTTCTTTTCTCTGAGTTTATTGCCCATTTAAAAGGGTTTCCCTGTTTTATGTCAGCTCACGGATGACACAATGTCACATTCAGAATTAACGAGGCCAGTGAGGACGAGAGAATGTCATTAGACTAAATGCAAATGCAGTGCTCAGAACTGGCCCAGACCTTTGCCCCAAAGCCAAATGAATTCAAGGCTAAATCCTGGATCCAAATAGCCCAGGGCATGACCCATTTCTTGTTCAGACTAAATCCAGACCTTAAACTTGAGAAACATTTTTAGTTTTTTGCTTTTAATTTTCATGCACTACTTAGTTTCTGTCTGTATGCCAGATATGAAAGAAGAAATGCAGAAATACTGCAAAGGGGGTCATCCTTCAGCTCCCACCAGTCAGACCAGAAAGGGAAGTGGCTAGAAAGTCTAGATGTGTTTGAAAGGTTTCCAGCACTCATTTGCAGACTCCTCAAATCTGGATCCATTCCCAGTGATCATCCAATCTGCTAGGCCTTTCATGCAAATTGATCTCAGGAAGGTCTACTCCTTTGCATAGAAAGACACTGTCTTTTCTGTCTGAACGATGTCTCCAGGGGCTGAGACCAAAAGGAATGGAAGTGGAGGTTCTGAGGAAAGCTGTGTGCATGGTTTCTACCTGACATGTTGCCTCTGAAATGAACTCAGAACGGCCACAGCCTCCAACCAGTCCACAGCTTCTGTTGTGGTGTAGGTGGGCAGAAGCAATATTTTCCAGTTTACATGTAATTCACTTCTTTTTCTTCATTCTGAAATGGAGCTAAAGCAAAAATAAAACATCAGAAAAAAAAAACTGAAAAACAGTGATGAAAAGGAAAGACAGTCCTTTTTTTTTTTTTTTTTTCCTAGACCTGCAAGTTCCTCATGATCCATTTTGGCCAAGGGTTTCACTTCTAAAATGGCAGTTTTCAAAAAGTAAAATAATTGTCATGTATCTTCTGTGATTTTTTATTTGCTATAAAATCCTGAGGGTTAAGCTTACTTCTTCTTTATGGTTGCTGATTTCACTTCATGTCTTTCTTTTCCTCTTAGCTTGAGTATTTGCTATGTTGAAACCATTGTTTTTGCCTTTCCAGTATAATTTCTTTCCTTCCCCACACAGCAATCTCTGTTGCTGGCCCAGGGCTGAGCAAATGATCCCGCATTCCCAGAGCATCCACAATTGCTACTGACATCAGCATCTTCACTGAAGCTAAACTGCAAAGTAGAGAATTAACATGAGGTTCAGATTTCAGCTATACTGTTTGGAAGATGGGTTGGCTTTTTAATGTGTTCAAAATGCAGGGCCAGACATAGTGCTCTCAGCTGTTAGACACCAGGCTGTAAGAGCTTTGCCTAGCACTGCCCCGCATACAGAAATCCTGTGTCCAGGGGCTGCTGGATGGATAACTCAGCACACAAGTAAGCTGGTTCTTTCTCAAAGCACTGGATAAAGCTTGCATCTGTACGTATCCTTCTTATTCTCAGGTCTGCATTTATTCCTGATGGCTGGCTGCCAGGTCAGGGTTTACTAGTGAAACTCACGTGGGAGTAGTTTTGAGAGCCTAAAAATCCATCATGACTTTTAACTTTTTACCCCCCGTTTTCTGCAGGAATAACACCCCTCCAGCACCCTGCCTTCTCCCCAGTTTGCATTGCTCTGGTAAGTTATTTATCAATAAAAATTCCTCAGCCAACACATAATTGGATTTCTATAAAACTTTCAAAACTGAGCTGCACGGAGCTGTGAGAGGCTGACAATTAACTTGACAGAGGGGTTAACACTTCCAGCTTTGCATCTGTTCTCACTGCCTGCTTCTTTCAGAGCTATTGTTTTCTCACTTTATTCTGGTTGCAGAAGGAGCAGGTGAAAACAAGCCTCAGTTTTTAGCAGACAGCTCTGGTGGTTGGCTGATACTTGGTGGAGTGGCAGCAAAAATGCACTGGGAACTGCTACTGGCAATGGCTTTTAAACTGGTGTTTAGTGAGAAAGGGTGTGGGGAAAGAGAGGAATGTGCAACAGGCTTCAGAAGAATTTCAAGGATTCTCTATTTAAGGGTCCCCCTCATCTGGACAATCTGGTGTCATAGGTGAGATAGTCTATCGAAGCTGGGAGGCATGAATTGTTTGGGCTTGACCTGCAGCATTGACATGGATTTGGATGAGAGCAGCCTCCCTCTGATGATGGTGCAAAGTACAACCACAGAGCACTGTATCCTCATGTCCACCATCACAGATGTTTCTGCAGCACAGTAGAGATCTCTGGACTGCTCAAGCCAAGTTGCCAGCAAAAACAGCTCGAGCGACAAGAAATATCTGTCTTTCCAAGTTGCATTCCCCTTCTTTCCTCCAGTCCATCTTTTCAAGCCTTTGCATTGGGCCGGGGAGGCTACACTCTTCCCTGAGGCAGGTAAGTGATGGAGATGGAGATGGAAGGCACTGGGAGTTTGACTGCTCTCTCTTCCCTCTCAGTGCTCCCTTCCCACGCCACTGTCCTAACTCCAGCTGGGCTGGGCACAGCCCAAGGCAGAGGTTCCCAGACCATGGGGTTTATAGCACCAGGGTACACAGGCAATCCAGACTGGTGCTTGGCCTCACAAAAGGCAGGGTGTCACCAGCGTCACAGCCAACAGTGTAACTAGTCACTAATGTCACCACCCCACAGTGCCCAGCAAAGACCTGCTGTGCTACGCTGTGTGATGAGCTTTCAGACTTCATTATATTTGTGAGATAGGAGAAGCAAAGCTGGGAGTTACTTTGTGCTGCTGGGTAGGTCTGTCTCAGACTGCAGGGTGAGCTCTGCCTCTGCTCCCAAACACAGCTTTTGTGTGGAATTGGCGTTTTTGTCTTACTGGGGCTGGGCTGGGTCTCCTGCAAGACAACATAACCAGTGTCTCCTGTCCTTCATGGCCAGCTCCATTGGTTCCCTGCAGTGACCATCAGCTGTTCCCCTCTCCATTACTTGTTTCAGCAGGTTTTCTTTCTCAATTCAGGCCTGAAGGTGACAGCTCTTCCTGTTATCAACATCCTCCAGACACTCACTCTGCTCTGCCTGTCAGCTTCTATGATCCCAAATCTGTCTCCTTTTCATGTTTCCCATAACCAGCTCATCCATCATCCCTGAAACTCTGACAAGGGCTGGGTCTGAGTTTGATTTCCTAGCTGGCACCAGAAAGGAGCGGACCGCCTTGGGGCTGCAGGGACGTGCAGACATTTCTGATGAAGCAGATGGAGCTCACAAATTAGATTCAGGTCTAAACCAAACTCCAAACACCTCTGAAATGAAGCTTGAGACTGAATCTGAGCTTGAGGTTTAGCTTGGTTCCTGTTGTGAAAGGGAGCCAGAGAGCTAAGCACTCCAAGCACTGAGCTGGGCTGTCTTGGACCCTCCAAATGAAACACACCGAGCATTTCTTGACTTGGCTGTCTGATGATGAAGAGCTGGAGGCTGGAGCAGGGAAGATGTAAGGTCTGGATGGTGTAAGATGGAAGGTGTAAGGTCTTCCCAGTGCCACTGTCTTGGCCTGGCCCACCCACCTCCATGTCCAGCGAGCGCTGCCTGAGAGAGACCAGTTCTGCTGCAGGAAATATAATTGCTTTACACTTTGCTTCCTGTTTGAACAAAACCAGAAGACCAAATTACTAAACCATTTTAATGGCAAAGGATTTCAGGAGAATTGAATTAGGAGCATGGAAACTGTATTTTCTGAGGCATTCTCAACAAAGATTAAAAAAACAACGGTAAAACTGATGAGAACAGCTTTTTCCATCTTGTATGAATGTTTTGAAACAAAATAACTTTATTTTGCTCCAAAGCTCAAGTGGAGGCAAGTTTTCTTTTTGCTTCATTTCATCTCTCTGGAATATTGAAAAACATCTGCCACGATGGCCAGATCCTCTCCGTCTCCTCTAAAATATTGCTTCACTTAAAACTACGTTTTCTGATAGGGAGAAATTTTCAGGCAAAAAGTTTCTCTTTGTGAGAATGGGCCCGGAGCTGTCTGGGAACAAGCCATAGCTCAGTGCAACATCTCCGTTCATGGAGAACTTCCCTGGGCACTTGGTTCCCCTCTGCACACAGGCTTGTAAATAAAACATAAAGGCCTCCTGCCCCTGCAGCCCGAGCAGATGGAAATAATCTGCGTTGGTTATGTATCATTTTACACTCTGGGGAAATCAGGCAGGTGGTGACACCGTTACCTTTCACCAGGACTTTAAAGCAGTCCCCTTTGTGCCCAAGGATAGCCTCCCCTGCCAGCAGGCAGAGCTGGATGTAAGTAATGGAAAGAATGGATGGGTAATATACGCATTTCTGGCAGCCCCCTTCTGGTCTTTCGAGGCTGTCTGTCCGTGTGGGGACGTGGGGCTGGCAGCACATTGGAGACTGTGCCACCTGAGGAGACAGCTGCCTGCAGCACCCGCAGCCTTCAGAGGGACTTCACCTTCCAATGCCAAGTGCAGACAAGGCTGAATCACAGATTCTGCTTCTAGCCTCTAAATTCATCCTTTCTGCCTGAATTCAGCATGCCAATTCCCAGCCTGGAAGTGCTACGTTTCCTTACTGAGAAATTCTTCTTGGCTACAAGACCGTTCTTCCCCTGCAATAAATGTTATTTTACTTATTCGTGTATTACTGGAAGGTCACCCCAGAAGGCAAGGGTTAAGTTATGTGGTGATTTGCAGGGGAGACCACGCAGCTTTGGCAGGGTCTGTGCTCTCCACCCCTGCTCCCCATGTCTGGTGAGGTTCAGGTCAGGGGTAACCGGTGCAGAGTCAGCGTAGGGAGGAGGAGATCTGGGATCTGCTCATCTCCTTTGCTGCTTGATTAGGAAAGATTGCAGAGCTCCCCCATCTCTGACCCTCCGGCTGTGTTTAAAATATTCCATGGGATCTGGAGGGAAAAGACAGTTATGTTTCATAAAAGCATCAGCTGGTTTTGTAAAACAATTTTACAGTCTCTTCCCCTTCCTCAGTTTTTCAAGGAGTCACAAAAAGGGAAAGAACAAATGAGTGGGCTTTTTAAAAAGCTTTTAAAGAAAATGTTTCAGGCTTTGACTTTCAGTTAAAAAAAATAATAAAGATCTCTAAAATCAAAAAGAAAGGAATATGGGGGAGGGAGGATGCAGAGGAGGGGGAAATTCACTTTCATTTTTGACCAAACCAAAATCCACTTTAAACAGTGAAAATCATGCAACCAATCCCTTGGCCTATCATTCCCTTTTCAAGCACAGAAACAAACCAAGCCTTTACTAACATGGGATCTCTCTACAAACAACCGTCTTGTTTTAAGAGAACAAATAAGTGGTACATATCTACATATCTCAAGAAATTTCTTTTTCTTTTTTTTTTTTTTCCTTACAGAAACACACCTTCATGGATCATTCATTCCAGTAGACAGCTGGGGATACACTATTCATTTGTAATTTTGTCTGTACCGGGTGTTTTGTTGCATGGCCTTCAGGCTCCTATCTCATATAGACCAGGAAAGCATTAGGCCAAAGTGTATTTCTCCTGGTGAAAGAAGCTCTATCAGTCAGATACCACCAGCACAGCACCAAGAAAAGGCTGCTTGTCTTGCACAGCCTGCTGGACTGCTCTTTTCAGCACAGTTGATACGATGGAGAATAATCCAGTCAATAGCATAATGCTACTGCATGTATCAGGGGGCCCCGATCCCAAAAGGAAGCTCTGGAATCAGAAGTGTGATTAGAGGCAGGAAGAGCGATTAGAGCCCAGGAGAACACGTTGTGTGAGAAGATACTATGAGCACTGGGGCTTGCTTTACAGAGGAGATAAAAACAGGGGACATTATGGAAGCAGACAGGGCCATATCGAGGCCAGATCGTCACAGAGCTTCTGTTGCTGTGTCTCCTGATGCTTGAATATCCTGGATGTGCACAGACACTCATGAAGTTGAGCCATTGCATGTGAATGTAAGTAGGGGAATGGCTTCTCCGCTCGTTGCAAATAAATATGAGGCTTCTGATGCCTGGAGATTAGTGAGGTTCAGAGTGAAATAGGACATTCCTCAAAGCTAAGGGGAGTATTCACAGTGATATTAATTAAGTTTCAAAAACAAGAGTTTGGGGAAAGTTATAAAATATATTGGCAGACAACTGCTAATAAAGAAAATTAGTAAGGCACTTCCCCAGCGGGCAGTTTCTCTCGTTCTTAGCAGCACCTGGTTCTGAATGTAACTGGAGTTGAGATATTGGCCCAGATGTCTCAGGCAATTTGGCAAGCCTGAGCTTCTTCCCTTCTGAATTTACTCCTGTAAGTCAGCTAAGGTTCAAATGCTCAGTTTTCTGTCTTCCCTCCTGTGCGTTTTCTCAGCATCCATTGCTGGTTTTCTTATTTACACACCCAAGGCTAGTGTTTATACACCAGGGTCCTCTAACCAGCTCTTGTGTGTCTATGAACTGCAGAGTCTGAGTTTGTAGAGGGGTGAAGAACAGTTTTTTTATGGATTTTTGGTCTTAGGCAAGACTGGGTCCTTCTTGTGGCATTTCCACAAGAAACCTCTGGAGGAAGCAGGGGCTTGAGAGATTTGCAGCTTAGCTTTGCTCACTGTAGAAGTTGGAATAACTTGGATAAACGTTGGTTAATCAGCACAGCTCCTCAGTGCTTATCTGCTGCAAACCCAGACTGCTTACTCCTTACTATTCCCCCAGCACTAGTTTTCGCCAGACATAATCACAAACATTCCTGTTTCCTGATAACACGGAGAGAAGCAAAGTTGATTCAGAAAAAAAAACTTCGGTGTGTGCGAGAGCACAGGCAGCTGGCGCTGCTGCTCGCACCCTGTGGCCGGTGTTGGGTGAGGGCTCACCAGAGCCAGCCCCACTTCCAGCCCAGAGGCAGCTGGGGAGATAGGGAGCAGGGGAAGTGTGACTTCTGAAGAGCACAGATAGCCCGGGATAATCCCTGCTTGTCAGCCACTGAAGTAGGTCTCTTGAATTTCACTTCCTGACAGCGCTGTGAAGTGTGTGCGTGAGATGGTGACGCAAGGGAGAGGAGCAAATGACTGGTAGGAGATAGATGCTTCTGCGTAGATGCTGGAGTGTTACAGATTTTTGGCAAGCCTGGTAAACTCAGCAGATTTTAGGTTTTAGATTTTTATTTTTTTTTTCACAACTATTATTTTTTGAGAAACAGGAAGGTAGCTCTGATACACTGGTTGCTGCTAAAACTCCCCACCAGATGTGCTGATGTGCTGGGAAAACAAGGGGTGCTTCAGCCCTCCTGCCCCCTCATCTCTGAGCACTCTTCGATGCCATCCTCAGAGCCAGACCTGTGTGCATGGACACTGGGAGCACTGGAGCACAAATCCTGAACTGCAGGAGATGAGAGTACATCTTCACACACATCTGTGTCTTGAGTGACATACATGTCTACAGTTCTTGGCTTTTTTGAGGACATTTCTACTAATCTATTTTCTCATGTTACCAGTGACATTAATAGCCTTGCAGCAGCTGCTGCCAAAAGAATGATCCAGTTTATAGGCACAGTGAAGAACAGCTTTTTACATTATTTGAGATAAATAAATCTTTGTTCCCCAGGCAGAAGAAATGATTTGATTCAGGAAGGTAACTCAGCAGAGAAATGTTTTCCCTCAAAAGGGTTCAAGAAGTGCTAGTAATAAAGAATGCAGTCACCACAGCAGATTTATTTATCCATTTTCCCTCCATCACTTGTCATATACTTCTAAAACGGAGCTGACTCCCAAAGGGACCAATTCACAAGACATTTATAGTAAAAGTTATGTCCAGCCAAACCAGATGGAGAGCAGATAGTGCAGTACACGGCGGGGGAGCAGATGTTTTCTAATAATTCCCGCATCATTCCTGGTCACTAGCCAGTTGTATTGGGATTACCCAGTCCCCATGCAAGAGCAGTATGGCTTTGTGCTCTGCAGAGACACATGCTAATCCAGATGCCTGCTTGGGAGAAAAATCAGGAGACTCAGCACTGGTATTTTTATGATGCTTTGCTGTTGCACCTCATTTAATTTTTGTGTTGATGGTAAACAAAGGGAACGAGCATCAGAGCTGAAATCACACTTTTTGCAGCCATCTCCAGTGCTGGTGTGGCCGCTCAGGAGCCCTCTGCACCTCCAGATCTCCCTGCAAGGCTGCGTGTGGCTCCCCACCAGCTGCAGCCCTCGTTGCATGGACCTGAGGACAACTGGCAGGAAAGCAGGCGTGATGGCAAATGCCTCAGCAGGTTGTGCTCAGGATCTCCAGGGCTCTCTGCAAGCTGCTACAGCCTGAGGAAAACAAAAAACAAACAAACAAATAAATAAATAAAAAAACAAACAAACAAGCCTGGCTGCTTTCTGAGCTGGAGCTGGAGCAGGTTTAGGTCCTGGGTGCCAGGATTGCAAAGGGGGCCTGAGACACCTCAGGTGGTATGAGAGCAAGCAAGCAAAAAAGATCTTTACAGATCTTTACATCTGATGGACAAAAAAACATTTTGCATACTCACTCTCACTTCTAAGTCACCTTGAATTCTATTATTATTACTTTTTTTTTTTTTTTTTTCCCTGAGGGCTGAATACTTCTTCTATCCAAATTCTGAGAATAAATTGCTTTTGTCTTCATTTAGACAGCAGATAAGATCCAAATGATTCCTGGAAGAGAAAGATTTATTCCAGACGGACCTGCTGTGAAATCCTCCCATCCATTTACACACATATGTAGGAATAGACACACATAGGTGCCCATGCACATCACCTACATCTTTATCTATATCTGTATCTATATTTATATACATAATCACACCCAATGTGCTGTAAAGATATATAGAGACAAATCCATTGCATTAGAGTTCATATTATCCTGGAATCAAACCAGGATGACATTTCCTGAGTTAAGACAAAGCTGCTTTCATGCAAGAGGTCATGTGGAGTAGACAAACCTCTTTTTTTTCCTCGGGAAGCCATGATTTTCTCAGGTGATCCCATTCATGTGCCTGCAACCCATATTTTACTGTATTATGGCTACTGTATGTTTACATTCCAGTGGCACCCGAAGTGGGAAAACACTTGTTTTTACACAAGAGCCTGGGTAAGCTGGTGCCTCCTGGGCTGAAGACCACGCGTGGTGCCTCCCTCATATCGGTCCCTCATCCAGCTCGTCCCAGCTGTGCCTGTAGGTATTGCGCTCAAACCTCCAGGCTGCAGAGCTGCTACGGGCTGAGGGCTGTGCCTGGTTTAGGCACTTCTGAAAATAGTCGTGGTGACTTCTTTATGGCACAATATGCGCGCACACACGTACATATGCAGATATACGTACAAATACTTGGGTAGCTCTTCCTTTAAGGAAGCCACCTGACAAATTTCTGCTTCTAAAACAAATCCAGAAATTTTCATAACACTTCGCATGTGAAGGACTGCGATTTTGGTGCAGACAAGAACCAGTCTGAGAAACATCACTGAAGGAGGTGCCTGCATTAAGGATACTAGATGCTGCAGAGAAAGGAGCTGGTGTCCCACTGTATTCTTTCATATTGTGAGTGCATTTATTCTCTTCTTTATCTTTCCTGCCTTCTTCAGCTAGGGAAGGGCCTCAGCAGTGAGGATGTTTTGTAACAGGCTCTCGCCACCTCCAGGTAGAAGAGGATTGCTGGGCAAACGGGATGGAGAGTCTAGCAGCCAGGTTCAGCACAGAGATATTGGGCTGCTTGGGAAAAGGCAGGAAGGCAAAATCCTCGTGCTCAGGAGCCCAGCAGTATTTACACTGCTGATAGTGAGACACAAAGGGCCATGAGCAGCTGGATTTGTTCTGTGCAATCTCATGCTGGGGCTCCATAGGTCTAATTGTTTCCATCCCTTAGCTGGATTCATCTGGGACTTGGCTCTCAGTAAGCCATCATCAACATGCGTTCCTTTACACTGCTCTGCTAGGGAGGAGAGTGGATGGCATGCTTCGTCCCCTTACCCAGTATTTGTTGGGAAACACTCCCAGGGAGCCAAAGGGTGTTCAAGTGCTCTCCTGTCCCCAGCAGGAGGCTTGAGATGCCAGCTGGCAGGGGCAGAGTGTGCTGGGGGTAGATGGAGCGTCACGTTTGGTTAGTGCCTTGCATCAGACCTCTCCTGGTATTCAGAAGACTTTGCTCATTAGGCCCCTCGGCCAAGCAGTGCTCATGAGGGTGCAATTTACAGCAGACGTTGTGTGGGTGGGTCTCCTCTGAGAAGAATGATACTAACCCAAGCACAGAGCCAAACAGCTTTGCTTTCCCGAGGATGACGTGAAGATAAAGCAAGTTATGACTAAAAAATATTTTGCAACACGAAATCTGGAAGCTGTCATGAACATGGAATTGCAATTAAAATTCTGTCCTGCCCGCAGCCTCACCATTAAAGAGCGGGTCACCAGGATCTTCCTGCTGATGACAGCCAGGACATTTGTTGATTACTCTCAGTGTGGTGGCTGCAAGAATGTCATTAGGCAGAGGAATTTCTTTGCAGAGAATGATTTTGTTATTTCAACCTAGGAAATGCTGCTCATCTTAAGAGTTAGGTCCATCAGAAGGAATAAACTCTGCAGGGGTGATAGATATGGCTTGAAAAATTCATACCCACACCTGACCTTTCTAGCTTCATCTCTGAGAGATTATTTCCAGGGGATAAATAACAGAGTATTTCATCTGCTGGGCAAATACAGCCCTTGTATGGTCTTCCTGAAAACTTCGGTTGTCCAGAACTGATGAAGATAAGCCAGCATCGCACGCAGGGTTTGCAGTGGGTAGAGCAGGGGACAAATAAAAAAGTCCCTTAGATATTGCCTATGGCTTTAATTCAGGAAAACACTGAGGCATGTGCTCAGCCTAAGACTGTAATACTAGCAATAGTCACTTGTCTACTTAAAGCTAGGCATGCGGTTAAGTACTCTGTTGGACCAAGGCCAGTACGTGTAGCACGATGCTGCTAGACAAGCAGTCAGCAGCAGGGACTGCATGACGCACATTGGGGCTGAAGGCATGCCCCCGGCCTGCCAGCTGAGCTCCACAGGCAGCCCTAAGCTGTGACACTAACCCCTAGGAGACGGCATACCTGCTGCCCTGGGGATGCCTCCCGACAAGGATGAAGCCCTCTGTGTGACCTGCACATCTGGGTAGCTGCAATGGGGGCCCCATGAGCAGAGCAGTACCAGCAACAGGAATAGCTCTGCTGGAGAAGCATCCTGTCATGCTCTGGAGTCAGGGAGCCTGGCTCTGCACCAGACGGTGCCACCTGAGCCACAGAGGCACAAGCATGTGGTGTAAATGTCAGGGGGAAATTGTTCAGTACACCTACTCAGTGCTGCTGTGTTTGAGGTGCATAGCTTGGGCCAAGATGCTTTGGGCCTCCTCGTCCTTTTAGCTGTGTGGGTGTAATATAGGTGAGCACAGAGTGTGGGAGAAGCTGAGAGCAAATGTAACAAGGATGTAGCTCAGTACCTGAGCCCTGGATAGTGGCCTGGAGAAAAACAGAAAACAGGAGGGGCCACCTGGCACTGGAGCTGGGAACAGAGGGACTTCTTCCTGCCGTGCTCAGGGAAAGGTGTTTTGCTCATTCTCTGCAAATCTGCAAACGGGCAGACTGCAGTACAAACATCTCTCTCAACAGCACTGTGTTGCTGTGTTTGTTTGTTTTTCCCTCTTGCCAGAAGTAACACTCTCATCATCTTGAGCACCGTGAAATGCTTGGAGCAGGGTGGGTTGCTGCTGCTTCAGCATACAAACACTTCAGGTGTGCTGGATGCTGTCCTCTGGGCCAAGGGTGTGCTTGGAGGTTGGCTGCCACGCAGAGGTTGTGCTGGGAGCCCTGGAGCAGTGCAAAGGGATGGATCCTGCTCTGTGAATGTGGCAGGCTGTCAAATGAGGGAGAAATTCTTCACTTTTTTTTTTTTTTTTTAATAAAGAAGCCACATTGTGTTTTTTATTGCTCTACAACAACAACAACCAAGTGAAAGAAAAGTAGTCTTTTGTTAGTAAGAAAATGAGATGCATTTTGCCCATTTAAACATGTATGAGATTAGACAAATGTGCATTCCATTAAGAAAAGTTTTCTTTGAGGAAAATACCTCATGTTAGCAGAGAAAAAAATAGCTCAAGGAAGTAACTTCTAGTATTACACTGTGTCACCCGAGTATTCTAGGTGACTGAGTGCCAAAAGTTAGATTTCATTCATTAGAAACCATGCACAGTTCGATTGAAGCCTCTGAATGAGCAAGGATCTGGCTTTTGAGTCTTATGGAAAATTCAGCGTGGGATATCAAAAACACTTCTATTCTAAAGTGATATAAATAAAGACAAATTAGGGATTGCTTAAGCAGTGTGTGTGAAAAGATTCAAATTATTTCATTTTGCCATTTTAATTTATATATTTTTAAATAAAAGGACTTTCAAAAAGAAAAATTAATATTTCCCTGAAGTGGTATCATTTTAAAAAGATGTTTCCATACTTTTGAAATGCTTCATTTTGGAGTTTCTCCCCTAAACGAAATGCTAAAATCATCTTCTAGATTTTTTCCATGTTGAAAGAAATACATTTTCTTAGCTAACAATTCTTTCATTAAAGAATATGAAACATACTCTGAAAGCATACTTGATGAAAGATGGGCTTATTTCACTGCACACTGGAAAGCAGTCAGTTCTGGCAAGGGCAGTGTGAAGGTTTTCAAGGGCTCAGGAATTCACAACAATTAGACACTTAAGCTAAGATGCTTCCCAAAAGGGATTTGGAGTATGGCGCTCTCAGCTATGCTTGGTCATAAATATTACTCCGATTTTAATACCATGTGTGGTAAGCGATCTTAGACTTCAGTGAAACTCAGAAAGACTGTCTTGTGTGCCTAAAAGAGTTCTTTACTGCCAAATACTATGTCTTAAAAATGTATTTGAGAAGAGCTCTAGCTTGGATTTAGTTGAGTGTATTGGGATACAGCTTGCCCAACAAAATAAAGATATATTCCATCAGGAGATTTGAGACTGGTCCATTTTTTGTTTGTATGTGTCCATTTCTTTGGGTGGAAAAGTAATATATGTAGCAAAGGTGAAAAAACAGAAAAACGGAAGTTTCCAGAACAAATCTTTCAGCTAAATTTGTTTTGGTGAATGATATCCAAAAGCAGTATTTTTTGTGTATATATATATATATATTAAAAAAAAGCTATACATACATATATATATATATATATTGCTTTCAGATACAAAGTGGTCTTTGTTAGGAAACATTCTGATTTAACCCTGATCTTAGACAGAGGTCTCTTATCTACACAGTACCCAGTAATGGAATTATCCAATTAAAAGCATTTCAGATACAGGTAATTTTATGAAAAGCACCAAGCTATTCCAGGGCAGGACTCCTATCTCACCGCTTAATTATATTTTCTTTCTCTACAAAAATACAGCTATCTGCAAGTGTAATGAAGTGCTTGCTGTGAGGAAGGGGAGCTCACTGGTTCATTAGCAAAGCAAATGATTTGCCTTTGGCATTGGTTAACCCTAAGGGCCAAATGCCACCTCTCAAATACAGTGACAGGAAAAAAACAGGAGGCAGTCTGGATTTACAGTGCTTGGAGTGCGAGAAAACTTTCGTCCTTACCCTTCAGTGGGAAAGTAAATACAATATTGCTGCTTTCCATCCATCATGTCAGGTAGCTAGATGGCCTGACTAGATTACAGAGGCCACACTAACAGTTATGTATATTGGATCAAATTGAAAAATGCCCATTAAAATGGGATTCCTGGAATTTAGCTGGAAAACAAAATATTTCCTCTCCAAACTCATTATACTTACAGAAAAAAATAGGGTGAGTAAATGAGAAAGGGACCCTTAAGGGACCCTCCTATCTGTTTTAAGATTGAAAGCGTATAAATATAGTCGGGTGTTTGATTTCTTTCATGGATTTGTCACAATTGTTGGATATTTCTGGCTTAATTTTGGGAAAACTTGTAAATGTTAAAACTTTCAAAACTACACATTTTTATCATCTTCTCATGTAGAGTATATACAGAACATAATGTTTATCCCAGATCTGGAAGATGGAATAGATCTTCCAGTGCTGGCTTCTTGGTGGGAGAGACATTCTTGTCCTGATAATTTGTTGATTTTTCATTCAAAATACTCCACACATGGCCCGATTTTGACACTGCTCAAGAACAGCTGAGCACTTGCCTGCTTTTTAGCCTGCTCACTTTCCTTGGCTGAGGGCTGGAGACCCAAAATTTCGGGGATGCGCCACTCATAACAGCTGACCCTTCTCCTTCACACCAGGGCAAACAGGCTGCCAAAATGCAGACGGAAGACAAGGGGATGAAACAGGCCTTGGACAGACCTGCAGGCCCTTGGCTCACCTGCACCAAGCGTGACTCAGAAGAGCAAGGGGCACCAACCACTGAGTCTGGCAGTGGTTTTCAGGACTTTTCAGAGCACCACACAGGGTGTGCAGCAGTCATAGCTTCTCAAACTGGATCAGGATTTTTGCTTGTTTCCTCCAAAGTTTCCAACATCCATGTTTTAAACTCTTGACAGGCATCCCACCATAAGTCTGCCAGTTCTCACCTGAGGCTTCCTAAACTTCTGAGTTTTCCTTCCCTCTGTTCAAGCTTCGTATCCGTCTACATATCCGTTTGCACAGCAGCCCCCCAAAATGCAGGGGATTTCACCAAACTGAATTTATCTAAAAGTCAGGTCAACCAGAAGGGATTGGTGGGATTGCTGAGTCCATGCAGGGCTGTCTGTACCAAACCAGGTAAGTATGAGTCTTTCTACTCTATTTTTGCAATATTAGGTTTGTATTTCTGAATATCTGTGCATGTGAAAGCAACAGGGAAATATCTCACTGTGAATGCAGGCAAGGAAATGTTGGTTGTCAGCAGGAGTGGAAAGGAGCTAAGGAAGTGAAGCCACGTGGTGGTGGAAAGAACACCAAGTCATTTTTAGTCATTGGTTTTGAAGGTCAGAAGTGACTTCTAGGTCATCTGGGCAATGCAAAAAAGAACACCAGTGCGTGGCGGGCACTGAAAATCGCACCCTGTTTTTTGAAGTTTTCTACTAATATATTTTTCTTGATTTAGGCTTCCCCTCTGTATGCCCTTGCAAATATCCCCTTGTGTAAGGTTTCCCTGTTATTCCCATGTGCGTTTTCCCTGTCTTCATTCTTGTCCACATACACACAGCAGGTGGGTAGAGATTTGTCTTCCAGTGTGATTTTTAAAGGTGTACAGGGAAAGATTCCAATATTATTAAGCTTTCTCACATTAAACAGTCTAATTTATTGTTAATATGTTACGGTTTTTGCTTGGACTCACAGTCCTTTTGCATGTTGGGTTTGAATCCCTTTACTGCCAGCGCAGTAAAACTTTGACTACATCTAAAAGCATTCTTAATAAATAATCTAGAGCTCCACTTATTTCCCATTAAAAAGGCCTCTGTTTGTAAAACTCTTTTCTTCTTTAATGGATTTTTTTCTTGCATTCAGCATTTCCATCATTTGTAACTGGATCCAGTGCAAAACCTTGTGGAATAAATTTTAATCCCACTGTATAAACTGGGAGCAATTTAAGTGTCATTTGAAGGGCTACTCCAGATTTGCACAAGTGTAACTCTGAGAAAGGCCCATTGAAAAAGCAAACTGAAGATCTGAATTTGCAAAATAATGCACCACAAGAACTACAAAGCTGCAAACAGCCGATTCAGGTGCAGTTTGCAATGCAGCTAAAGACAGTGTTTCCCAAGGGCATGCCAGTGACTTGATCAAGGATCTAGAAACAGCCCAAATACTGAGATATATTTGGGCGGTCAAATATACTTGCTTCTCCAGCCCATTCCTAGAGGTTTCCAGCTTCTTGTGCAAGAGGGAATCAGGAGCCATGGGTCCCTGCCACCTTGCAGCACCCACAAGGGCAGGTGGAGCCCTGAAGAAGCTCCCATACAACAGAGCCAGGTATCTCAGCTGTGCTGAGTTTTAGTTCCTCATCCCTTCCAGACCCTAGGAGCTGAATAACTGGGAAGTGAAAAACGGAAAGATCCCTCACTCATTCCTCTTGTGTCCTTATTTTCCTTTGGGACAAAGCCCTCGATGAGTGTGCAGATGTATGTATAGCCACCTAGGAAAAGAAATGCAGGAAAACCCACCTCCCTGCCCCACAGCGGCCTGACCCTGCCCTCTGAGCCCTCCTTGGACGGATCCACTGGTTCTGCATCTGTCACTGGGTGGTTTCTGCAGTCAGTACAAACATCTCAGAGGCAGTACAAACATTTCAAAGTTTTGCTTTGTCTTATGCCAAAATACTCCTTTTCTGCATTTAGGAAAGCAAAAAAAGAACAATGAAGAAAAGCTATCTGAAGAATAGATACTTGTACCAGCAACATCATACCACAGGAATGCAAACATGCTTTAATCCCAAAATCATACAGGTCCTCTTTCTGCTGTTGTTGCGACCCTGTTTGAGAAGAGATACAGACACCAGTATATCTAAACCCTGTTGTTTGCAATTTCCCCAAATTCTAACTACTCTGAAAACTTTCATTTAAAAATTTAAATTATTGTAGTAAGAGCACATGCCCTCCCAGTGAAAATCCTACGCTTTGGGCAAATCCAGAGTTTCTTAAAATTACATCTCACAGAGATTCAAAGCAATATACGTGAAATCAGAACAAATGTATGTGTGAGGAGAGCAGGGTGAGAAAGTGACTGAAGCAATTGGCAAAGGAAGATTGCATCCAAATGATTAACTCCACCAAACAGCCAAGATTGGATTCTTCTTAACTCCCAACAGTTTAACTTCAAGATTTTTCTAACTTAACTTATTTGCAGGTAATGTAAGAGACATATCTGTAGTTACAGATAGTTCAATAAAAAAGCAAATCGCAGAAAATTGGTGAAGTGTGAAGAAAATTGGTATATTAATGATGGCCTGTTCCCTGCGTCTACGAATGGCTCTGCAGACAAGTCCCAGGAAGGAGGAGGAGCGTGGCAGTGTGACGGTACCTGTCACCAGCCTTTGTAAGCAATGCAAAGAACAGAAACCAAAGCACAGGTTGTTACAGTCCAAGCTCTCAGAGGAAAGAATTCTCACAGACAACATCTGTTTACCATCCTTAAGCAGTGCACAGCGGTCTCTGGTGCTTGCTGTCCCGCTGTCTGCAGGCGCTCAGGAGACGAGTGGCAGACCTTCAGTACCTCGCACCATCTTATGGAGCAGCACTGCAAACTGTAGTGTGCACAGCTGCCAGTCTCTCCTCTTCTGTTACCTTTTAAATTCATATTTTTAAGCTTTTCTGTTGCAATGCAAGGTCTACAAAGTTCCTCAGGGGGGAAAAAAAGCTAGCTGAATTCCTTGTAGAACCACATTATTTTGGGACCTTGGACTTTACACAGCTTCAGTGACTGCAGGATCAGGCGATAGACCCTCTGCAGGTGGATCAGCATGGTGTGGTGGCCCCTCTTGGTTCTGGTATTGAAGAACGACTGACCGGTTGCCTGTGGCTCAGTGTATCCCTGCAGAGGCTGTCAGGGCATGTGCTAACCTCACCCTCACGAGCTGTGAAGCCCCACAACATCACCTCCCTTCCAGAGCACGTGTGGGAGGAGACAGGCATGCTTTAGATATTATTGGCCACGTGAGAGATCTGTGTATTTCCAGTTCTACCCCACATCTACACATCCCTGTTTTTTGCTTACTAGACTGAATAGGAATATTTATGTCTCCTGGAGATTATTGTTGGCTTTCTCTGTTGCCATCTATCTATGTGGGGTAAATAAATCCCAGGTATTTTCTCAAAGGAGAGGATATCTGTTCATCATTTTACAGTGAATGCAAATCTTCTTCCTTTTAAAGTCTCTCTTAACCACATAGTCTCCAGCTTTGGCTAGCTCAGGGCCACGAGCCCAGTGCACATTTGGCTAATGTGAATCTCTGTGGATCTTCTGTACAAGCCATTTCCTTATGCATTTTCAGCAACAGAGACACTAGTGATGAGTCAGTAATTGCATTAGCAAACACTGTATTTTCAAGCTCCTATGGGGCTAAGAAGACCCTGATAGGCCAGGGGAAAAACAGGTCCAAATACACATTGCCTGGGCCATTATCCTGGCTCACAAGCAGTTGGGTCTATGTTCTTTCCTTTCATTTGCCTGGGCCATGACAGCTTTTTAGGACTGTTTTAGGCTTTTAGGCTGAACTGAGATCCCTTAGACAAATGGGCTCAAAGTGTGATCATGACTACAGTTATAGGTGCTGGCCCAAGCCAGAGGTCCAGCAGCACCAGTGTCACTGCCAGATAACAGGTACAAGGTTTTCCTGGCAGCCAAGCAGAGATCGAGATTTAACAGAAAGCAAGATAAAGATAATTGCTTTTCTCTGCCAGACATCACCATCCTCCCTGATCTGCAGCCAGAGCAGCTTCTGAGACTGCTCCTTAAATAGCTCCTCCAAACCAACCTCCCGCTGCCAGTCTTTTGCACTGAGTCTGACTCATTTGGAAAGAAACGAGTTGGAGAGGAGCCTGCCGAGCAGCTTCGCAGGCAGACCTGAGTGCTGGCACCCTGCAAGGTGGCGGCAAGCAGAAGCCTCTGCTGTGTCCCAGCTGCCTGCAGTGCACACATCTGTCTGCAGCGTGCACAGCTGTCTGCTGGGAGCACAGCTGTCTGCTGGGAGCACAGCTGTCCGCAGGGCATGCAGCTCTCCACATGGCACACAGCTGTCTCTGTGGTGCACAGCCTGCAGGTTGTCCTGACGCGCACATGGCACGCAGCTCTCTGCATGGCGCACCACTTTCACAGGGTGCACATCTGGGTCAGACTGAACATCTGGCACAGGGTGCACAGCTGTCTCATCCAAGCTTGGGGTGCACATCTGGATCAGGGCACACAGCTGTCTGCAGCTGCAGAATCCCAGTAGCCTCATTCTTCCCTGAGCAGATTCACCTTAATGTAGTTTAATTGAGCCTATCCAAATTCACGCCTTCCTTTAGATGGGGTTGACTTTTTGGGGGTTCCCAGTAGCTGAGCCACCAGGCACACAGCCCTGGAGCAGGGCAAGGCGTGGGGAACACGCTTGCTGAGGGATGCCAGACATTTCAGCTGGCATTAACCACTGCACAGCCCGTAGTTGCAGACTGCCAAAACCTTGGCAGAAGCCTCAATTACCTTTCCATGACATCATGCAGGTCAAAAACTTGAAAGGACAGACCCTGAGAACAGGAATTGGATGTGACAAACTAATGTGACGTGTCAGCAACGCTTTAGATAGAGCTGGTCCTGCCCTGGGCAGGAGAAGAGATTAGATGATCTGTCAAAGTCCCTCTCAGCACTGCGAGAAAGAAATGAAATCCTCACATGAAGTACAGAATGTAACTGTTATATATTGCCATGAACAAAATGCTTAATAATACTGAATAATTAATGATACCACCGCCAGTTGGCTCGGTGACTCAGTGGAGATGGGAGAGATGCCTAATCCATTTCCACCCTCCCTGCTTTCCCACCTTCCATGCACGCGTGGCAGTAATTCGCAGTGCAATGGAGGCTGCCTGGCCAGCAAGGTATGGGCCTTTATGGGATCTGGTTTGAGTTTTTTCAGGACCAAAGCATCCCAGGAGGGATAGTCATCTGATGAAGAGAGCAGCTGCACTCTGCATTCGGAGGAGCAGTAATCCTGTGGCACAGCACACCTTCTGCAGGCTTGTTAACTTCAGACCTCTGCTCTCCACGTAATGAACTGCTCTTTATGGACTGGCAGCTGGGTTACCTGCTCCATAGGTGACAGCACCCCCAGGTGTGCAGGAGACCCAAGTCAGGAAGCCTGGCAAGGTGCTGGGACTCAGAGCAGGCAGAAAAGCAGGGCCGGGGAGCAGGGAAGGGAGGATGGGACAGGCACCAGGGGTCCAGGCTGATGGGAAAGATGGGTCCCAGGAGATGGCGATGCAGGATGGGATGCTGGTGCCTGTTCCAGCTGGTGGCACACCAGGTTGGGACCAAATATCATTAACAGGATTTAAACCCTTCCAGTTGCTAAACCCACTTGCAGAGGAAACAGGAAGCACTGCTCTGCCCTAGGCATGCACAAAACCATCTCCTGCTTTCTGTGCTGTGTTGGCAGTCGTGGGCCAAATCCCCCCAGGCAATGCAGTGCGGGCTTGCAGAGGGGCCATGCTGTGGGAATGACGGAGAGGGGACAAGGACAGTGGCTGCAGTTGGGCATGTGGCAGGGCTGGTCTGCAATGGAAGCTGCAAAACCTAGAGCCCAGCGAAGGCGGGAGTGCAGGAGAAGGGTGTTGTTCTGTTCCTGAAAATGCTGAGTAAACAGACTTTCTGCTGGATCAGGGAAGTGCAGTTTGTCCAGAATATCCCAGGCTTAGATTTAATGGTTTTTATCCATTGCCTACTTCATTTACATATTGCAGCAATTGACTCTGATCCAGGTGAAATTCAGAACTGCAGGCCAGTATTCTGTTCCTCGGGGTTTCCTTGGCAATCACATGACATTTAATAAAATAGCTGGAGGTGAAATAATCCTATCATAATCCCAGAATAGTCCCAGCAGCTCCATAATGCCGGGATGCAGATCTGTTCCAGGGGATATTTTCTTTGCAGTAGGCAAGACGCTGGTATCTAGAGGGTAGAGAAGTGATGAAAAGGGCTTGGCATTTGATGTGAAGGCTTAGAGAGTGTTCAGCTCTGCTGTGGCCGAGCTCATTCTTGATTGAGGACAAGAGGGTAAAAGCAGCCAAGAAAAGACTTGTTTGTAAAAGTGATGGTTTCCAGCCCTCCTTACAGGTGCCATAAGTGTCCAGATCTATCCTTCCTGCCCCTAGCGTAGCGTCTGAGTTTCAAGTGAGCACTTGTTCTCTTAAAAGTTTGGAGATTTCCAGCATCACCTCCTGAGTGACTTTCAGCTGCTGTTTAGTATGGGTAGAACAGAGATGAGCTTCTCAAGGAGCTGTACTGTGATGTGTTAGAGGAACAAAATTCCCCTCAAAATGGTCAAGTTGACCAAATCCTTCCAGAAAGTGTAAATATATCTTACTTTCTCCCTTACCTGACATGGCTGGTGGAGTAAGGAGCTTATTGAGTGCCCTCTGCACTCTGCAATGTTAGATAAGACAGCAGCAGAAGGATCTCCTTTTGTCCCCGTCCTGGGCAAGCCCACAGCCACCAGGTAGAGCCAACCCACAGTGATCTGTTATCGTCCCTGCCAGAGATGATTAGGAGTATTCAGAGCTGTGTTAGTACATGCAAACATTAATGAGAGACACCTGAAAACACTGAACCTCTATCCTATGGGGTATGTGGGTATTCTAACTTCTGCTTTAATCTTGAGACAAAAATGAAAGGAAAAAAAAAAGGAACAAAGTGGAAGGAAAAGTCACAAGAATTAACATTTTTGTTGGATGGGAAGTCCCCAGAGATGTCATCTGAAACCTCACATATGTTAATTTTCTACAGATAAGGAAGTGCTGATTGCTTTGATGTGACAAAGCCTCTGGTAGAAGTAACATTTGGTGTTTTAAAGGGGTGATGTGAAAATGGAGTAGGAGCACAGTTCTGGTGCTCTGCTCCACTTTCCTGCTACCAGAGGCATGTGTACTGTAACCCCAGTATTTGTTTAAACACACTAAGCCCAATCTTAAAGTAGATTTATTTTCCAAATTTGCTACATTTGGAATGCCTGATCTTGAACACCGTTCATTACCATTTCTAGTGAAAATACATGTATGCTTATTAGTTCTTGTACCAGCATTGCTCTTTGGCTCTTCCTCCTTCGCAGTTTCTGCCCACCAGCATCCAGTACTTGTGGAGGGAATAACCACACTGCCTCTTCACATCTGTGTCGTTAGCCTATGCAAACCAAGCAGCCTACTTTAGTTCTCTCTCACAGTAGACTCTCCAAGTTCCTAAGCATCTTTTTATGTCATATGGAAATACCTCTTCTCACTTCTTTCTCCTCAAGCATCTGCTTTCCTCTGTCAGTATTATAGTGGTGACTCTGAGACATCGCATGTCTGAGACCTGCAGGGCTGCATGGGTTCCCAGAGATGAGCTGTCCTCTCAAGATGTAATTACTGAGCCCAATCCCTATGCAAACAAATCTGTGTGAGGTGTTTTTGTCCCATTTCACTTGTTCTAGTCCCTGAGATCATCTGATTCTTCCTGCATATGCTATAATTGTACGAAAACTGACACTTTCCTGTGTATGCATTCAATTAAATCTATGTTTCATAAGAAGTTTTTAATGGGGTATGTTTCTTATTGTTTTGTTTATTAAATCAGTTTTCATAATTGTTTGTCTTTTTTTTTTTTTTTTTTTTTTTTTTTAATCTCTGTTTTGACAGTATCCTGCCACTGTTTTGGACTGGTCTTTTGGGGCTGATGTCTGGTCTTGGAAAAGCTGTGTATATCTGATGTAATACTACACAAACACAAAATGTGTCTTCAGATTAGAGCTGGAATAACAGACAGCATCACTGAAATGGTTCTTGGTGCACCGAGACAGGGATTTGGCCTAGTGATTCCACTGAGATAACCTCTTTGAGCAAAAGAAGCAGGACCTTACCCAAAATGTAGGTAATGTTGCACAATAATGAAAACTTTCCCTGAAAGAGATGTTCCTTCTTCAGCTTAAAGCCAGTGCCAGGCTGCTAGCAAGGTACAGTCAGACTGAAGACCTGGGATCCTTTTTCTATCCTAGTCCCTCTGACCAACCATGGGCTAGCCATCAATTTTTCCATGAGTTATTTAAAACCTTCTGAGGACTGGGGCCATGAGTTCAGCTTTTCAACAGATCTGAAGAAATAGCCTCTTGCCTGGTAGGATCTGCAAGAATGGGAATAACCTGAAGGTGCAGGTTATGGGGAAGGGCAAATAAAAGGGCTGTGTGCTCTCCCCACCAAGTTTCCATCTCTGTGCTGATGCTGCAGGTCTTGTGATAAGGAGGAAGCCAAGAGCTGCATGGGCTCCCCATGGCTGCATCCAGCCTCGAGATAGATGTAGTCGCTTCTGAAAAATCTCACTGAGTGTTTGGATGTATTTTTAGGCTCTAAGTATTTCTGGCACTTCAGTCCCCTTTCATTTCATCAGCATTTGCAACTGTAACAGAGAAACAATTTCATTTCTCTGCCAGGATGGTTGCTAGGATTAGTGCATTCGTGAGTGCAAAGGGCTGAGATACTGTAGCAGGGAAAGTAATAGAGGTCCCTGAGACGTGCATCTCTGTGCAACGAGCATGGGAATTTGCCAGCATTGTGGCAGGGCTGATTGTTTGAATTAAGCTTCAACATATTTTCAGGAAGAAAACTGTAAACAGAGAATACAAATGTAACCATTGTTATTTGCAACTCAGCTTTCAAGACTCTTGCCAGATTATAAATCTTGACTGCATGTACCTCTGCCATTTCTCAGGTCTGGATCAAAAATATTTACCAAGGAAATAATGTTTGTAGCAATGATCTCAGAGCAGTGCAACTCATTAGCTGGTAATATGCCTGCAGGCAGTACGAAAGATTCGATCCATCTGGAATTAAATAGCAAGGGATAGCTGGAAGCTGTATTCAATACTGATGGTGGGAAAAGCCTTAAAACTCCTTGGTTGCAACACATGAAAGCTGTGAGCCATCAATAACCAAAAAAATATGATGTGCCAACTATAGCAAAAGTAACGACAGGGCAATGCCATTATTTGAGGTCATTCCACCTTCATCTTGTCAAAAAGGGATAGTGGAAGGGCATGACACAAGCCAGATCTCTAGCCTATCCCTCCCTTGTCAGTAGAACCTAATTGGCATTAAATGCTGAATGTGTCTGGCTTTAATATAACTCCTCTGCTCAATTACTTCATCCACTCAAGCAATGGAAAGCTGCCCATTTCAAGTTTATAGGGGATAGCTTGCCTAAGTGCTTCAGACATCAGAGGCCCAAATGACCTAATTGATATTTTATTAATAAATTCTCAAAACGCTTCTAACTTGTGCCAAACAGGGGAGGCAAAAACATGTCGGATTAGGAGGGAAGGGGCTCTCTTCTACATAATACATCTCTTTGAAGCTGCTTAGAAGTGAGGGCAAATGCTGGAAACCTGTTTCCATCCCTGTCAGCAGAGTCATTGGGAAACACACAAAGCACAATAGGGGAAGGAAGTGTGAACATTTTATGCTGCACCTCTGACTGGTGAGCCCATTTTACGGCAAGTGGGGAGCCGAGCTCCATTGCCCTTTTGCTCTATGGCTTCTCCACTAGCACAGGAGAGAGGGAAAGGTGGCATCGCCTTGTAGAAGATTAAGCATTTGAGGTACACCCCAAGTTCATAGCAAGCTGTATTGAGAAGCAGGGGCCAAATGCCAAAAGGAGGGATTTACTTCTGGATTCAAATTTGATGGTCAGCTCTGGCCACAGGCATGATGAAACCATTACTGCAGTATGACCACTGCTGGTTGTTGCCCTGCCACTCTGTCTGGGAGCACCTTTATCACATAAGGCTCTTCAAGCAGGACATTTGTCTCCAGTGGGTCTGGGTGGGGTAGGACAGGCCTGTCACACCATGGAGCTGCCATTGTGCCTGGCCAACCTGGTTAATACTAATAGGGACGGAACACGGTTTGACCCCATTAGTTGCCAGGTGTTGCTGCAGCTCCTGAAATGGTGGGGCACTGACCCCAACCAAAAGTCTGCAGTCCGCATTAATAAATGAAACATTTTAGCAGCTCTGACAGATTGATAGGCTCATAAAAGGCAAGATGGAAAGGGACCTCAAAGCACCATCTAGTTCAGCGTTTCTCTGGTCTGCAAGGCATCAGGAGACTGTGAAAGCAATGCAAAAAATCTGTTGTAAAACTGTACCCACCCACCCCATATGCTCTCGTGTGTGCCAAAACCTAGTGGGGAAAACTAAACACAGCAAATGAGTGCTTAGCGCTTAGCTTCATTTTCAGCCAGTTGTAAGTGAAAAACATGGTGGAAATGCTGCATGGGGCCTGCAGATTCCTCTCAGATGGCTCGTGTAGCCTTTCATTGAAAAAAATATCCAGAGACATTCGTCCATTCTCTCCTTGTGCTTGCCAGAGAAGTGAGCTCTAACCATTCATGACAGAAGTCTGTCCAACCTGTTTTTTTCTCATGTTGCCTTCTTATTTTTTATACCTAAGCCTCCACATCTTTCAGGTAGTGTCATTTGACCTATTAGATATGTAAATGGAGCCCTCAGTTACTGCAATTTTTCATGGTCTTTCTTCTTGACCCTCTCGCATTGTCAGCCAGTTCTTTGTTGATGAAACACTAGCAAGTTCATGCTCATTTGTAAGCCTGAAGAAGAGTATCTTCCCGGATCAACCAAAACCTCTCTCTAGCTGTGTGTGCATCTGCAGCAACCAAGTCCAGAAACAACAGGGAAAAGGAAACTAGGGAAGCTGTAGGCAGAAGAGGCTAAACAAGCTCCATCCTTCTGCAGCAATACTAACAGTAATGAAGCAATGCAGCAGGGTTGGTGGTTTTTTTTTTTTCTTTCTTTTTTTTTTTTTTTTAAAGGAGTAATTATCAATTTTTGTTTTGCCTTATTTATTTTTGCTTTTTGGAACCTAGTGAGATAAACTTACTGACTTCCTGGTGCGATGTGTATGTTTATATTCCACCTTTTATATTCCACATATGAGTTCTGGTCCAATGTCAGGTGCAGACAACAGACAGGGTCCCCACTCTTTAAGGAATTCAAGCATGAGTATGAATGGCCACTTCCCTAGAACAATTCTCCACCAAGGGTGTAAGGAAAAGGAAGAACAAGTAAGTGTTTCAGCTGTTGGCCATAGCTCACCTGAAAAGCAATTTCACTCCCAAATCCCCAATAATTTTTGAATGAGATTAGACAAGGCTTGCTTGATTTTAAAAAGGACATGTAAAGACATATAGTAGCAGTATCTGATTATATCTGCCATAAGGACAGTGCTATTATTATGTGTTATTACTCTGAAATGAGTTTTTCTCAGCTCTCTATGATATGCAGAACCACCAGCCATAGGGTACCACATGGTGATGACAACCTGCAGGCAAGGTCTCCTGCCAGTGCTAGCACATTTCTTGAATGGTAGCTGAGATAAGTTAAATTAAGCATGCATTGCAGTAGCCTGATTTTGGAATTCTGATTTGAGTGAGGAATGTACACACGCTAACAAAGGCATACAAATGTTATCTGTCTTTTGGGTTTTCTGAGTCACGTTTTTAAAATTATGACATATTAAATTGTGTTTTATTTCACTTGATTTTACTTCCAGTACTACACAAATAACATAATGTATGCATCATAGAGTGCATAAATTGTCCATGTGTGCACAGCCAGCTGTCATCTGTCTTTGGAGGGATTTTTGGGATTGCATGGAAACAGTGCCTGTGACGCCGAGGTGGGAGTAGACACAGCTGGATGAGTGTTAGCACTAATAAACCTTCCCAGAACCTCTGCATAGTGCAGTGATGTAGTGATAACCAGCTGGGATCCTGCAGAGCCGGCCCTGGACTGGAGCTAATAAGTGCTGGTGGGCTCCGTCCAGCCCTGTGCAGAGCCACCTGGCAGGCAGTGTACCATGATCCCCAGAGAAGCTCTGAGCATGTACATTTTATCCTTCTGCTATGCAGGTATCCAAGCCTCCTTCCTTTTTCAGTAATTAATTTGCTGAGCAAATTTCCAGGTGAGTGGTGAGATCTAAAATGGTTGTTTCTAAAAAAATCTGGGCTGGTAAAATATTCAGAAGCAGGACACTGCAGTATAAAGCATCGCTGCTTTGTCTGGTTTTGTGTTCTGACCTGTTAGGAATGATGGGACTGTGGCATTCCAAGATAAAAATACCTTCTGGATTGGAAGGCAAAAGGAACAAATAATCGTGGCAGCCAGCCCTATTAGTACAGCTCCTCGCATGCCAGGAGGTTTCTCTAGACACTTCATGTTGCTGAGAACCTACTAGTCTTTTTACAAAGTTCCCTGGCCACATTTAGGTTTCTCAGTTTTTTAAACAAGTGTCCAAGCTCTGCACAATTTCAGTCATTCAGTTTGAGTCCACATGTTCATTTTGGATATTGGATCTGAGAGAAAGATCTTACACTAGTGTTCAGCACAGCCCCCTGCTTTTCACACAGGGTGTAGAAGAAGCCAGCAGCTGAGTTGCGGGGTCAGAGTGTTAGAGAGAGACTTCGTGTGATGCTGCAAACAATGCAGTTGGAGCCGTCATATCCATTCACCCTCCCAGGAGCTTTGTCCTTGCACCATGTGCTCCGGTGACTAAGTTAACTACGACAAGTCAGAGTTAATGTGGTCCTGGAGACTTTCATGGATGCATCTTTTTGAGGCTTGGTCATACTTACAAGGGACCTTTCTGGGCCTTACACCAGCTCTCAGACACAAGGTGATTGCAGTGGTCCAAAGGCATGAAGCAATTCTGGAATTTGTTGCCGGTAGAGACCAGCTAAATGAATCTAATGGGGCTTTAGTTTGTCTTATTAGAAAATTGGTATGTGTGCACCAATAAAAGCAGGTATAATAAACTGTGCAGCACATCACAGCCTTTTCTGGTCTAAGGATAAAGAAATGGACCAGCTGATTGATCTGAGCTCTCCATCTATTATGCATGTCTATAAATAAGCAAAGGAGATTTAAGTCACAGGTCTCTGGGACTTCCCATTCTTGTAGGCACCACTTCTTTTCCAACCCCTTTCAAATCCTGCCTGTCCTGAGACAAGGGGATTTCTGAACTGGCCATTAAGTTGGAATTTGCAATGTCTTTCTTAGTATTTTAATGCAACATTCTACTTTGGAACTCTGGATCTGTTATTTGAGGACAAAAGCAATAAGAGAAAACAAGGCATTCCTGAGAGGCAATGCATTTTGTATGTGGCATCCTTATGTTACCCTCCTTATGTAGCATGGAGCTCTTTACAGACCCCTCTTTGATCCAAGATGAACTTTAGCCCTTTGGAGTTCAGAGGTTACATAAAAAACTTTCTTCCTGGCTTTTAACGTCAGCAAGTGGAGATTTAAGCCCTAATAGTGACAAACTCCCATTGTTTTCTGTGTGCTAGGAATTAGATGGGATTAAATTGAAGGAGGTGTAGAGCAGGTCTCTGCAGCTTGCTGCTAGTAATGGTGTTTCTCCTGGGATCTTCAGGCTTTCAGGAAGAAAGTTGGTGCTTAGTCCTAGTCTTCATGCATGTCCTGACCAAAACTACCTTATCCAAATACTTTTTGGTGAAACAAGTTAAGAGGAATCCCTGCTTATCCCATCTGCTTCCATTTTTCTATATTGATGTTGGCTGACAGTGTTTAGAGGCATGTAACAAACCATCAGTGCCCAGAGAGCTTCCCACTGCTTGGTTCCCCGTGGATAGCCTTGAAGGAAAAGAAAGTGCAAACATTTTGCTCAAGGTATCATTACCAAATTCAACTTGTAACATTACCAATCCAAACCCAGATGAGTAGATGCCGTATGTTTCCAATGAGCCTCAGCCTCTAATAAAGAAAAATATCAGAAAATGACAGCATATGCTGCCAGAAAATGTTTCTTCCTCTGGAGGAAAGGGAAAGAATGAAAGAGCTCAACTCTCACTGCAAAACACTTTGCATGGAGAGATTTTGGAAAGGTTCCCTAGCCACAGTGGGCAAATCCTTATGTACGTCTCATCCGCACCCTGTACTTACAAGTGCTATTAATGCACTAACATAATCCAGTCTTTTGCAAAAAAACATGATAACACACTTCAGTCCATCAGTCTGGAAGTGACAGCTCGATCTACCACGAAATGCATGAGTGCAGAGCCCTGCACAGTCGGATCTGCTGTTTGCCTCTGATATGCTGCTCTGCCACTGCCAGGGAGCAGACCCCACCTGGGCAGCGCGGCACTCTCTTCAAAGGCCTCCACGGAGGGCCTCCTCAGAGCAACTTGAAAGCAAGGC
This sequence comes from Cygnus atratus, assembly GCF_013377495.2. Taxonomy (NCBI): domain Eukaryota; kingdom Metazoa; phylum Chordata; class Aves; order Anseriformes; family Anatidae; genus Cygnus; species Cygnus atratus. Next base: position 18,528,148 of record NC_066368.1, read on the forward strand.
AGCTTGGAACGGAAAAGGCCAGGGTCACAGTGGAGCATAGATCACTCCCCAGGAGCAGCCACACAGCATGCGAGACACTTGGCACTTCCTGGAGGCCTCTAAGCCGCGAGGTTTCCTGCATTAACCAGCTGGCTGCCGGGTTGCTGGGGTGGGCACTGTGGATCAGCAGGGGGGTGTTCGATGGTTGCAGCTGGCAGGGTTGCAGGAGGGCACCTGCAGGCTGTGTGACACCAGAAGGCTGTGTGAAACACACGTCAGCCTCAGTGGCTATTAAAATGTTCAAGAAGGATCTCATGAACAAGATGTGGGTTGGAAAGGGAAGAATCAGACTGCCATCCTTCCAAGGTGAAGAGGGGAGGCCGGACCTGCTCCCAGAAGACGGGGTGTTTCCCCATTCACAGCAGCCCCTCCTCAGGCAGATGCAGAGGCCATAGCCTGGCTTGGCAGTGGGACCTGTGGTGTGTCTGCTCTCCGCTGCTTTGGAGGGCCGGCCAACGCATCTGCTACTTCACACTTTGCTTCCCTCAGAGATCTTGGACAAACATCGCCTCTACCCCGGGGAATTGCTGTGCTTGTGTCTCTCTTGCTGCTCACGTCTGTGGCTTCAGGGGTCTCACTGTGTGTCAGGGCCTGGTCAGGATGGCCGCACACCAGGGACTTCTCCCGTGCCTTAGCTGGCTTAGGGGCTTCCCCGGCATACGGAGAGGAGCAGATTTCACTTCCCAGGGCTCAGCACTCTGAGGAAAGGAAATGCTTCAAAATGCTCTTTTTATGTCCCCTGAGGGGCAGCGAGGGATGGGGATGGGTGCCCGGCACAGGGCCAGTTGCGGGCAGGAGCAGGCCATCTCCTGGGGCAGTGCCTGGCCATCACTGGCAGGTGCCAGGCGGGGCCGTGAGGTGCCACCAGTGCCCCATGCCTTGCAGAGGACCAGCTCTGCTGGCAGGATGTGGCCCTTCAGCAGGCAGCCAGGAACAGGCAGGAGCTGGACCTGGGAACGGTTACACAGCAAGACCCTGCTGGTCTGCATGAACTGAGGCCTGCAGTGCCCAATGGGTCTGCAGTTGTCACTGGGTGCAGTGAGAGAGGAAGGTGCTGCACTGTGGTGTGGCAAAATGAATTGTTTTTTCTCTCAATAAACTTAATTATGCTTGGTTGTACTTTGGCGGCAATTTTCTGGAAAAAAACAAGTGTCTGAGTGTCTTTGCAGAAAGGGCTTTTTGCCATTAGTGGTGCAGAAGTTGTATCCTGTAAAGGATTGAATTGCGGGACACCAGCTCTTAGCCCTACTGCAGCACCCTTTGTGGATGCAGCTGGGTGTAAATCTTGCTGGCAGAGCCAAAGAGCAAGCTGTTCAGCCTCCTCAGCTCTGCTATCCAAACTACTGCCATCCAAACCCACAAACCATAGCTAAGCCATAGCTACCCCACCTATGGTTTTGGACAGATGTTCCTGACCTTACTATCCTGTTTTGCAGCTTGGCATTCATCAGTTTCAGGCAATATCAGCGAGTCTGGGAAGGGATCCATTCACTTAATTTATCCAGCGTATACATATGCTGCTCTGAGTGAAATCACTTAGTAGTGGGAAACACATAAAGAAGATACATAAGGTTTAATGTAGCAAACTTCAGAAAAAGAGATTACCAGATGTATCTTTGTTCAGTCCGGATCTCTAAAAGAATAATTTTCTAGGCTATTGCAAATTTTTTACATTAATTCACTTTTTTTTTTTTTTGTGTACAAATGGAACATGTGGCTTTTTATTCAGTATCATTAATCAGTGCATCACAGATCATCGTGATCCCTGAAACTCTTTTCTCTCCATAGTCTCTCAGTCTCTTCACATACACCCACGCCCATCCTCACCGTGTCCTTTTCCCCTGCGAATGCTGTGACCTTGATTGATGGTGTGGTCTATGTGTCCCTCATAGGTTTCCTGTGCATGAGAGGAGAGTGAGAACGCTGCAGAGCTTCCAGACCTTGCTGGGGGTTCAAGGCAAAAGGCCTCTTTTGTCCCAAACAAAAACTTGGCAGCTGCACAAGCACTCTTATGTCGGTGGTCTCTTCTGGTTAGGGTGAGGGAGTCCCGCACAGCCTTCACATGCTGCCAGCCCCGGCTGCTTTACAGGGAGCAGCAGGGGGGCTCCCTGCTGGTGGACACCAGGTGCATGGTCCTGGACCACCAGCAAGCAATGGTGAGCTGCAGGTTGACCCAGAGTCAATCTGTGATGTTCAGAAGCAGGAGGGAAGGAGATAAGGAGGAAACAAGGCCAGTGAAACCATCTGATAGCTACACGCTTTTTTGCTTAAGAGGGGAGTGATGCTACAGCGTGAATCCTTGCTGTGCTGCAGGGTGGCTGGCTGGCTGCTAGGGGGGCAGCCAGCACACAGCATCTTCAGATCACGCTGTGCTGGGTAACTTTGGCTCCTTGTCATCAGGAGAGCATTGCTTGAGAGCTGCCCAGCTCTGGGCATCAGTTTGGCAATAAAAACAGGTATGGCAATGGCTCAGGTAGCCCCTTGCAGTATCAGTTCACCTGGCTTACACAACCCTCTCCTTGAGGTGAGCCAGGAGCCCCTTTGTGCTCTCATCTAGAAGTTCTCCATAGAAAAAACAGAGCAGGGAGGGGCTCTTTGGAAGTAGCCCCAGACCCTGTTGGGAAAAGCCACGTCTGCTGCTGGGAGGTGTTGTTGCCACTCCTGTGCCCATTGGGGTGGCCACTAGGTCCAGGAGGCCACCAGCCTGCCCGTGACAGGACCTTGGGGGCACAAGGAGGACTGGACCGGCTGTGTGAGCCCTGGGCTTGATAGTCAAGGCTTGGTTGGCAGTAAGTTGTCAACAATTCAGCAGCTGGATGCTGCCTCTGAACACCTGTGACCCAGAAGAAAACTGAAAGGATGAGGTTTGGGGGTTGGTTTCTTACTGCAGAGTTGCCAGCTCCCAAGTCTTGTAACACTGTGGTGATGGTGTTTTGTTTTGTTTTGTTTTAAATCTCAGCTGCCAGAGTTAGAGTACCATTGAGAACGGCAGTTTACATTTCTTAGTTTAGTTTCCAAGAGAAGCCAGGTTTACAGGATCAGCATACCTATCCATCTGTCTTTCAATCCCTCCCCAGTGACCCTCAAACCTTCTAGCAGACTGGAAAGAAGGGCCGAAGTTTCAAAGGTATTATGTTTTTATGAACCCTGCAACACCGGGCAAGGGAGGGAAGGAGCGGGATCTTGTTAAAGCCCTCCTGAGGGAAGGAGAGGCAGCCGTGCCTTGTGTTGGCAGCTGCCTGTCCAGCCTGTGCATGCTGGCAGCTCTGTCTGTCTGTCTGTCTGTCCGTGGTGCTCCTGCCTGGACAGCTGAGGCACCAGCATCACTTCTGCTGCCTGTAGTGCAGCTTTAGCCTGCCTGCAATTCTTCACTGTTACACACATAACCTGGAAAACAAGAAGCGTTAACAGCCCCTGGTTTCAGAATGCCAGCTGTGGAATATGCCCTGGATAGAAACATTTTAAAAACATGGATCTCTAAATGCTTTTCATTTAACTCAGCTTTGCATTTTCCCACATCTGCCACCTCTTCATCTGGTACCTCAAGGCTCAGCAACACTGCATTGATATCTCAACATCTGTGTTATACTTCCCATCACAAAACCTCTTCTGAGCTGGGCAGAGCTGCTGCCTATTTTCCTGGTGATGAACAATGAAATTAAGTGACCTGCTACTTCTGCCATGCCCCAGGCTCTCACACAGTGACATATCAGACACACTGGTAAAGTCAGCTGTGGATAAAAAAGGCATTTACTTACCGTGTATATAAGACCAGAAGAAAAAATGAACGCATATAGTCTTTTGACTTATATTGTAGATTCTTGAGAATAAAAGCTACCTTTTGTTTTGATTCTGCAACACGCTGAACAGTGGGAACTTGATCTCAGTTGGGGTCCATATGCTTAGTATTCCACCACCCTATTAACAATTAATAAATGCATAGCAAATGATTGTACCTGTTCTCAAGGGGTTACTACAATGTCTGTTATTTTTGGATTCAATTCATGAATAACAGATTAGGAGCATAGCTTTTCTTCTTGCAGCTTTTTTTTTTTTTAAAGAAAAAAAAGGCATTATGATATCACCTAAAAGTCAGTGAAATCTTATCGGTGTCACATTCCTCTGATATCTCTTTACCTGAAAAGAGAAAAAGAGCATCTCCACATTTCATCTCTTCTAATTGAGTTGTATTTATGGAGAAAAATTTTGTGAGGTATTTCTATTTATCTGAAAGAAAAAATCATCCAAACACTTTCTCTAACAACTGACTGTTTGGATCATTTAGGCAACCTTTTTACTTTTAATAAAACACCTGTGTTTCCATAAAAAATATTTTATAAAGTGATTAAGCCCCTACATAAAAGTTGTATTTGCATTTCATTGCCTGGGAGGTGATTGGTCATCTCCATGCAGCGTTTATTCCTCCCTGTGTTAGCAGGCTCTCGGGTTTCACAATTACAAGGACACAGCCCTGCTATGAAAGCCCATGCTTGGAACAGAGGGACAGAAGGGGATCCACAGAGTTCCCCTAGGGAAGAGCTCAGAAAAAGGATGCTCCTTCCTTTGTGCAGCCTTCAGCAGGTTCTTGGCAAAAAAGACTTGAGAGCAAAGGAGTAGCACCATTTCCAGGAGGGGCAGTCAGCCCTTGTTAGCTTGCAAGGGTTTAGAAGACGTTTGGGAAGACCTATCAGCATATGAGACTTCACCCTGAGCAAATAGTGCCTGACTAACTAGTTTCCTGAGTAAATGGTTTTCTAGACAATGGCAAGGTGAGCTGGATTTATGCAATAAAAGGCAAGGTGAGCTGGATTTTTGCAGCAGTGCCATGTGGGGAAGGATCAGTTTAACTGGGAAAGGTGGTGGTGAGGAAGACAGTGAAAGGGCAGCAGTGAATGAGCAAAAGTTAACAGCCAGGTCTCGGCTCCAGCATGGCCCTGGAGAGCCAGGGGACCTGCCTGGCTTCTCAGCAGTATACCTTCTTCCCTGCCCCTTCTTCTCCTGTTTAATACCAAGCACAGTATTTATCAGCTAGCAATGCAAGAGAGTCAATGAACTGGTCCCAGGGGGTTAATATAGCTACAGACTCAGTAAAATGCCTAATTACCATGCTGAGGTATGTGAGACTGCAATAACTCATTCAGTTATAGCTCACTTTTCATACTTCAGGATAAAAATCCCCCCTGTGGATATAAGTTATTAGTTGTTCATATTAATATGCATCCCAGGGCATCTGGGAGGCTGGGTCCTAAGGACGAAGAAACTCATTGATTCATCAGCCTCTGGACATGCTAAAGCTTGTAATCAGGGGCAAATTTCTTTAAAGACCAAGTATTGATTTTCAGATGTGTCTTTTAAATGTTAATAGCCTCCCTTCAAAGCTATCGCCTTTTTTTTTTTTTTTAACTGTCCATTTAAAATATTTTGTGCTATCCCATGACTGTTTCATCTGCAACGTGTGTGCCCACATGCATTTTCTAAGAGCAGGTCTGCAGTTCATCTTGCAGCCCAATCAACCCGTGCCCTGGGCAGCCTGCACAGGGGGGTAGCCCTGGCACAAAGGATGCTAAAACCAAAATCTGCCCACAGTGTGTCTGTTTCCAGACTCATGACCCCAGATCCAGACACCAGCTGTGCTTCTGCAGCTGAACTTCCACCAGGCTCCCAGCCCCTAGTTTGGCAACTGCTGCTGCAGTTCATCGAAAGTTTGTCAAAACCCATCCAATTCCACAAACCCCGCGGTTCCAACAAATCAGCATTTTTCTGCAGAAACCTGTTCTCCTGGAAACTTCCCAACCCAGTCCTACAGAGAGCCATTATTTCTGAAGCACTTTTGTAAACATTTATTGCAGGGTTTTTCTTAATGACAATAGCCACAGACTCTGGCAGAGCTTAGTTTGGCAGTTTGAAAATCACACTCTTTCTTGTGCTTTGGCCAGAGAGAGAAAAGGAAAAAAAAAAAAAAAACTAAAAAAAAAAACTGTGTGTCTTTCAACACCACCACTGTGGTTTGGCTGCAGGATGTGCTGCAAACACAGTTTCCTGGAGAGGTCCCTGCCTGACACAGCAAGATTGTGGCACTCAGGGCATTGCTCCTAGATAGTGGCAAAGATACTCCACATTAGTGTGTCGTCATCCTCTTACAAATCTTCACCATAAAGGACAGTTTAGCAGTGCACAGGGAATTTCAAGTAGTTGGGAAGAAACTCAGCTTGAGATGCCTCCATGGGTTTCCTTTGGTCTTTGCTACAGAAAGGATGTCCGCCTTCCTTTGCCCTCCAGATCCCTTTCCTTACAGATACTTTCCATGCTGAAACATTGTTTTTGCTTTGTGCGATCTTTACGTTCAAACCTCCTCTCCCTCACGTTTGGATGACCCCACCCTGTGCTCCTGAGCTCATCTCAGTACCTAGCACACCTCTGGGGTCTGCCTGCCCTCTATACTTGATCCCTGCTGAAGATCACCCCACACCTGCACACTGCTCATCCACCTGGCTCTATGCTCCCAGATTCCACTTCTGAGCACCTTGAAAGCCATTTATTCAGTCCCTTTGGGCTGCTGGAGGCTTTCCCCTACAAATGAAGGGCTGATGGTGCATTTGATTTCTTCCTACTGCCAGATCACACTCTGAGCAGCAGACCATTGTTGCAGAAGAAAAGTATGCAGGAGTTTTACAACCTTGCTGCTCTTTGAGCATAATAGTTTAGTGAGTGTAACATATAACCGAGAGGAAAAGCAGCCAGAACACTTCCAGAGCCTTTTACAGATGAGCTAGTTGCAGCTTGTCCTTGTATTGCTGCTGCGTAGGGGTCAGGCAAGATGGAAAAAAGCCTCATCTCTGCAGGGGTCCCTGTGCAAGTGCCGAATCTGCTGCTGATCCATGCCAGCCTGAGTGGTGACATTGCTCTGCGGAGCGAGACAAAGTGCTACAACCCAGCCTTGTACCTAAAGCTCACTTCAGGCTTCCTTAATAAGTGCAGTCGCATTTAATGTAGACACCCAAGTGAAACTAAGCTGCATGTTTGTGTGGTTAGGGCAGCAAATGGAGAAAGTAACAATGATTTGCATCAGGTGCCTCTAATGTGTCCATTTTTTCTGTTTCTTGCAGTATCTGTAACACTGAATTACAGCCCAGAACACACTTTCCTCTAAACCTACTTCAGAGGTAGTAGAAACCACACAGAGCAGAACTGCATAACCCTCTTTCCTCCTTAAATCATTTCATATTTCACAGGTCCTAGAGAATGCTTTGCAGTTCAGGAGAACGGTCGCTCTGGGACACCACACATCCCATTTTAAATAATAGCCCAAGTGTTGCCTGGAGGAATATTAGTAACATTTGCCAATTTTAAAAGGCTTGTAAAAGAATTTCCCATTATAGGATTTCACAAAGCAGCTATTTCAGTATCATTTATGCCTTGTTATGTTTCAACATCTCTCTAAGTTTATATGTAATTTCTAAAATAGGAAAACACTTGCTCTGGTAGAGGCTTTCCAATATTCTATCTAGAAAAGATTTTACTCCAAGTTTCTGGTACCTGCATTTGGATTGAGCTCTCTGGTCCTACAGAATCATTAGCATCCTCCAAAGAATGCCATGACAGCTGCCTGCACGGCTCACAGTGGGCAGACTGTGAGGTCAGGAGCGGGGAGGGCTTGCTAGTCAGCTGCTATGAGATGCTACAGTCCCCTGGGATTTCTTTGTGACTCACAAGGCAACAAGGCGTGACTGCCTCCAGGGAAACCAGGAAGGGCTGTGAGCCCAGCCTGGCCAAGGCTGGTACCAGTTTTGGTGCTGGGGACCCATTGCTGAAGGATGTTTCCTCCACACAGCCACTCCAGCTGTGACAGCTCTAACATAGCTGGGGCACAAAGGAGACCCCCACAGAGCCACCCCAATGCCAGCACTGCTTCAGTGGGATCACTGTGGAGAGTCAGAGGAGGATGCTGTCAGGGCAAGGCTAGTCTTGTCATGGTCCTTGCCCTGGGCTGGACTTTGCTTTGCCTTTCCTCTCCTTCCCTGTTCTGCAGGCTTTATGGAGCCAGCAGCCATGCCACTGCCGCTCTGCCCCAGCAGCCTGCCTGGCTGCCTGAGCACCATACTGGAGGCATGGGGAGCTGCACAGATGGGGAGTGAAGCAGAATGATCCCAGATGTATTTGCTGATGCACAGCTGGGTCTGCAGCAGGTGTGAACATCAGGGCTCAGCATACGGCAGCAGTGGGTGTGAGACAGCAGAAATACTGATGATAATGCTGATGTCCTCCCTGCACAGGCTGGCACAACGCTTTGGGTCACTAACTCTGAACACCTGTGTGAAACATGCTTTTAAATACTTCTGGAGAAGGCTCACCTGTTGCTTTCTCTTATCACTTGCTAGGCCAGAGGGTGCTGCAGGCCTGAGTCTTCTCAGCCTGAAGAGGAATTTGAATTCAGGGGTCTCAACTTGTGCTCTGTGCACATCCCAGTTACGTAAATGGCGGGGGGAAGGATGTCTCTTTCCTTCTCTAAAAGAAAAGTAACCTTAATTTTTGGAGTGTGAACTTCTTGGTGAGAAGCCTTCTCCAAGCATGCTTTGCCTCTTCTGGGATTCAAGAGACTGGTGTCCAGTTTGACTGCCCCCCTTGGTATGAGGTAAGTGCCCAATGGATTGGACTCTGGGAACTTAGGCTTTGTTGAGAAGTGGAAATGTTGGCGTTAAGGGAATATAAAGCCAAGGAGTGAAACTTCCATGTGGTTCATGTGGTTGCTGAAATGAGAGTGGCTTTCTGGTCAGCAAAACTGGACCTATGCACCTCAGATTATGCTTTGACATTGAAGGGCTTGGTGGCACTCCCAGGAAAGCTCCCTCACGGGGCTCACCATGCAGTCACAGTTGGGAGGTCATTGTGCTGCGCTGCTGGGTGAGAGCTCCTAACCCTTCATCTTACCTTCTGGGGCTTGTGTGGGGTACATGAGAGCTCTGGCTTGCTCCAGACAAACAGTACAAAGGTTCAAGGACATCCATCCTGCCTTTACTGTATGAGAGCCAGCCCAATGCAATGTGCCCACGCCTCAGCTCTTCCAGTTCCCAGCCGCAGCGTAACCTCACCTCCCTGGGGATGCAAATGGAGGCACCAGCTGAACTGCTGGGGCTGCTGTGGTACAAGCATGCTCTGTGCTGCTGCCTGGGGCTTGTAAACTTCAGTGCAGAAGCAGGGCACAAAGCCACGGATAGTAACATCTTAAACCACTTCAGGGAGCCTTCCCAGAGCTCATTTGTCAGAGTCCGAGGTCTTCAGCTGAACATGATCTTTGCTGAGCAGAAGGCATCAGGGCTGCATGAAAACACTGGAGATATTTTAAAGTGTAACCACAAAGTGCAAGACAAGAACCATAGCTGCTTTTATATACACAAACCTCAGGGGAATCTTTCCCATTTCCCCAAAGCCCCAGGCATTTGAACCCTGAGAGGTGGTTGTGCACGCCTGGGTTGTCACCTCTTGTGTGCTTTCACCCTGAAACAGGTATAAGGCACTGCTAGATCCAGCAGTCCTCAAAATGCTGAGAAAAAGGTGAAGATGAAGATGAGCATAAGGGACGTGGAGGACAGGGAGAGGAGTGGCTTTCACTGCAAGTGCTTGGAAATGTCACTTCACAATGAAAAAGTACATAACTTAAAAGCAAATTAAGAGCACGGCAGCAGTCAGTGCTAGAGTGAGTTGGAATGGCAGGCAGGGTAGGTGGCAGCAGGGAGTTTGGTGGGCTGGGGAATAGCGTGTGCTTTGGTGCTGCATGGAACTTGTGCACAATCCTGGCAGCAGCTGTGCCTTGGTTCCCTGCACCATGAGATGGAGAACATTTCCTTATCTCATGGTGCTATTGTAATTTTTAATTCATATCCATAAATCACTGTGAGAGCTCATGTAGTAGTATCAATTTACTGTGGAGCTGAAAATGATATAATCATTTTTTTGATAAGGCACAAGATAAATATTTTTCCAAGTGAGAACCCCAATTAAGTATCATTTTGAAGAGAACATAGCCTAAGCAGCCTAATATTGAAACAGGGTGTTAGCTAACCACAAAAGAGCTTTCCATGTCCAGAGCTGGATCTCCAACTTGTGAACTTACAGCCTAGAGGCATAATGGCTTTCTATCAAATCCGCCACGTGTTAGAATAAAATACCAGTGACTGTAATCCTAGGGAAGAATCCAAAGTCTGCAATAGACCTAAAGGAGAAGGAAGTGGGCAGCAGAGCTCTCTGCATTTCGGAAATGTTTACTTGACAAATATTTAGCGAGCTTGGAGGTATTTTTGAGGAAAAAAAATGTCATGGGTTCATGTTGATGAATGTTTTGCTACTGATTAAATCTGAGCCTGTATAAACTGTGTGGTGACAAAGAAACCTGAGACTGTAATGAGGAAACAGTTGGGTAGGATGTGAGAGATTGAAACCACAGATATTGCCATCCCCAGGAGAAATGCTTTATTCTAAGGACTGGAAATTAGTTTGGGACTATTGGATTCCATTCAGAAATAAGTCCTATTATGTACAATATCTCCTAATCTTTATCCCAGAAATTGCCTTGAAAAGCCAAATCTTGTATTGCAGTAATTAAAGGAAAACATATGTGAAACAAGATGCCTATTTCTTGTCTGGACTCTCATTAGCCTGTCCACCATAAAACACCACTGCAGCTCCAATCAGTATAGATCAACATCCCTCTACACATCCCCAGATAGAGAGTGGCTTTGAGCATTTTATAGACACAGTATTTCCAAGGCACTCAGTTTTGATTGTCCAACCTGGCCTCATTCTTCAATATTCATTTACTTATGCAGCTATCCTTCTTTGTGCAGCAGTCCCATTAACTTCACTGGGACAATGAATTCAAGCAAGTCCCCAAATTGTTGTTGAACCATCATGCTTGGCATTTACCTTTTAATATAGAGTTGTGTTTTTTTGTTTGTTTTTAACGTAATTTTTTTTAACATGGAGCCGAAAGTTTTGATAAGTGGTAATCTGAACATAAGTACCTGAGCTCTGACTCGGACCCTTAATAAAGCAACACTCAATGTGCAATATTGTTGGACTTCAGGCTGCTAATATAATAGGTTCACCTGGCCATCAAAGCTGGTTTAGTTTTGAAAAGTTAGGCCTAATTTTATTCAAAAAGAACAAATAACTTGCTGCAATATGTTTGTCTTTCTGGGGTAAAAGTCTGCCATACCTTGAGTAATTTCCATTTGACATTAATAAACATTTTATTGCAACACACTTAAGCCATGTTGTATTCTGTGCTCAGCAATATCGATACCCAAAGGTCGGGGCTGAGTGAAATGGCCTAGATCCCATGAAAATACAAATAAGACCTGCGGTAAACCAAAGTCTGAGTTTCACATGTGCACAGATATACTTGGTCATTGGAGTTTTTCGAATATTTCCTTCCAGAGACTTTTCTTGTAGCTCTGGTGGCTGTTGCAAAATTCTGTTCTTTGTAAGTAAAAGTTAATTATGCTAGTGTCATACCTGTTCTGTTTGTGAGAGGTAGGGCTGTGTTGGGCGCAGGGGCAGCAGGTGGGGTTTGGCCAGGGCACATCCCCACTGGGCAGTGAGGAGCACAAGGCAACCTCTCCACCTCCACAGGACTGCGGTGAGGAGTCAGCCAACGGCAAAACTCCCATCACCCATGTTTCCAGAGTTGGAAACCCCATAAGGAGAAGAAATCAATGGTTAGAGCCATTTCTAATGGTGCCTCGACCTTTTACTGTTGGGATTTCAAACCACAGGAAAGGAGTGAATGATGCAGGTTAAAATAGAAGCATAGCTGGGAAAGTTGTGTTCAGCGGGTAGCTTTGCGGACTCAGGCCCTTCCTGCTCATGCTCAGATATTTCTCTCCTCATTACATCTGATATTATGAGTCTGCAATCGGAGATTACATTATAGAGTGGGAGTATTGCTGTAGTCAATGCAGAGACATGCTCATTCTTTTCATAGTTACTTTTCCCAAAATGCTGTGAAACCTCCAAGTTTGTACTGATAGTCTGGATAATTGTTACGCCTTATGGAGAGCATGAATTTGATCCAAATCTGGTGTTTTTTTTGTTTTGGTTTGTGGTTGTGGGTGAGTGTTTATTTTTGGCAAACATGGGTGAGATATGCACCTAACTCCTTCAAACTATGATGTGAAATCAAAATGTTTTGGTTCATATTCTTTTTAATTCACCTTAGTTCATTATCTGGGAAAGCTCTAATTCCATATCCAGGGTAAAGTCTGAAATTTAAAAATAGACAAGTTCCCAAAAGGGAACAAGAAGAGTTCAGCAGAACCAGGCTCTCTCTGCAAGGCAGGACATTTGCAGGCAGTTGGTGTTAGGAAGAAGGGGCTGGATGCAGATGCTGTGCCATGACTGCTGACCCTGAATCATCCCTCGGTCCCTTGGTAAACACGTGTGCTGCCTGTACTTAGTGCTCTCCCACTGCTTTCCTTTGAGTCCTTGGAACAGTTTCACCCAGGAGCAAAGCTTTCATTGTTCACATTTCTAAGTACTCTAAAATCCACCTGTGCATCTTAGAAACCTTTTCAGAGGGGGGAAAAAAAAAAAGGAATTAAATGGTTTTAACACCTTTAAAACCATTATAGGAGTAAGAGGATGGACTGAGAGACTGGTAAATATTGCTATGGGTTAATGGACTCGGGGCCCAGAACTGTAACAACTGCATTTCTGATTCATAGATGAAAAAGTATTTTTAGAATAGTATAAGAAATAAAGTGATTCTTTTTGTTTGTTTGTTTCATGGCGTGCCATTTGAAATGTTCCCTGAACTAAAGTTTCATTCCAAGGCTTTTTCTCCCCATTTTCAAATAAATTAAATGAAAGTGGAAACAAACTATAGTGGTCACGAAGAAACAGTAGTTTTGTCTGGAAAACAATAAAATGAAACAGCTGGACTTTATCAAAGTATTCTTCTCTCCTCTCCTTTTTCTTTTTTTTATTTTTTTTGGCAGATATTTTTATTCTATGAACATGACAATATTGGTGCAAATTTAACCGGAGGCACCAACCTTCCTCACAATGCTCCTGTCCCACCGTAGCTGCAATGACATCCTTAGCTCTGCTTCCTGGGGTCATTTGGCCAGGAGGCTCCTCTGGCCCTTCTTATAGCCAGGAGCGGATTCTAATAATCAGACTTCTCTCAAGGCATGTGGCTGGGGAAATTGTCTTCAAATTTGGTAGGGCCTGGGGCAGAACTGGGAATGGAAACTAGGGATAATGTGATTAAGGGTCTGCAGAGACAGAGCAATCCCTCAAACAAACTGGGGCTTCATGTTCAAACTGCATAAAATCTGGCTCAAGTAGATTGCTTCTAAAGTAATTATGCTGGGAAACAAGCTAGAATAAGGCTTGCAGGAACAATCTGCAGCCACTATGTGAACAGTTTCTCTTCCTGACCAGCCCAAAGACAGATAACTCGTGTGGCTACTTATCTTCATTGAGCACCCAGACAAGGCTGAGCATCTCTGCCCTTTCCATGCTCTGTGAGTTATCCAGGGAAAGTAGCCCAGCAGAAAACCTCCAGCAGTCATTGATCACACAGCTGGAGTCCAGCAGAGACCGAAGAATTAGGGTTAGGATGATAAGAGAGCTATGTTTTGCTCAACTGCTGCCTCAGCTACATGCAGCCAATATTCTGCCTCCTCTCAGCCTTCAACCCTGTTCATTTTGGTTAAAAAAAGAGAACAATTTAAAAGTTTGATCTGTGCTAAGGTTTTTCCATCTCTCTGGTCAGGAAAGGTGCTGATCAAATATGCTTCATCTGTAGCAGGAGCAGAGAGACTTGTCTGACAGGAGATGTGGAAACTATAGCCATCCAGCTACCTGCGTGGCTGCAAGAAAAGCTCCAAGCCTCGTGCAGCCAAAATCTCCCAGGAGCAATCCAGACCTGTGCCGAGTGCTGCCTGGAGGGTGCTGAGTTCCTTGCTCTCCCACAGGTGATTTTCAGCTTCCAGTACCTCCCAAGAAGAGGCACAGAAAGGGTGCTGCAGCTCTGAAACCTAACTCATTCTGCTTGTGCCCCCCTCTATTTAGTTAGGAAAGTGGTAAACATTGCGGAGATTAACCTTGTAACCTCAGCTAATTCATGTTAAGTTAGTAAAATGGAGCAGAATCTATGAACAATCAGCATTTGTGGCTTTCTGGGCCTTTTAAGCTCATTTCTTTGCAATGCAAACCTCCCTCTCCAATGATTTGTTCGGCTTTAAGTCCCCTGAATTCCAAGCTTTTATGTTATTACAAGCTTCCCTTTACTGACCGTGTCTGTGCCAGCAGGTGCATGAACTGGGAGGCCCATGGCAATGTGCATTTTATTACTTCCAAACAGACTTTTTTTTTTCTCCTGGTTCTTAGCAATTCTGGAGCTATTACGTGATATGTGGCTATTAAGGTTACAAGAGGAGAGAGACGTCAGTTCTAAGCCTGTAACTACTACTATCAAGAAGGCTACTGCATAATTGGTATTTGAAATGCGTGTGCCAGCTGGGACAGCTGCACATGTGGACAAATACCAGTTAAGGAATAAAGAGAGACAATTCTGCTAAGAACATGCAATATACCTTAACCAAAATATTTGTTTGCATCAGAAACATTCACCTTAATGTCAGTGCAGGAGATAGGGGCTGTCACTTGGCAAGGAGCGTGCTTCTCTCCATCAGCTCTGAGGCTGGCGAGGTGCTTGCACCCTGAGATGCTGCCTGCTGCTTCTGCCTGGTTTTGGTTACATGCTATGATTTATTTCTGGCAGGAAATGTACATGAGGTGATGGCTGTGATCAGTCAAACAGGGCCTTTGAGAGAGGGAAGGCAAGCTCTGGTAGCTTCATGAAAAAAAGATGACTCAGTTGGGTTGCCATTCAACTGTGTGTACACAGCCCTGCTCAGAACTATTTCTGGTTTTATTTAAGTGTTCCAAGAGCAGTGGAAGTCCATTTACAGGAAATCAAATATCAGACAATAGGGACCTACCTCAGCAGGAAAAAGCACAGGCTTTTATTTACAAGGAACTAATTCTTCCAAGCAAGGGTGAGCGCCAGAGGCAGTGACAGACTCCCTTTTCCTTCCCGAATGGCTGCTAAAAGGGACAGACATTGCACCCTGTCAAAATGTTTACATATGGCCTCCCCAGCATCCAAACCTGCTGTCGCTGAGAGCCAGAAGTGAGCAATAAATAACACCACTGACTTTCACCTTGCCGTAAAAGCTTTCATCTTAGCGGGCAGGAAACCTTTTCTAACACACTTCACACCTTGAGAAAATCCTTTTGCATTAGGATGTGGGAACTGAAGTGGCCTTCAAGAGAGGTGTTGATACACAAGGGGGCCTAGTCCAAAGACCATTAATTTGCATCCTCACTCTGTCAAAGGATGAGGCTTCAAGAACAAGATGCTTTTGTACCATGCTCAGCCTTCACTTCTGCTTTCTGGGAAGAGAAGGCTCTTAGGAGGAGGACTGAAATTTCAGGGACCGTGGTGGGGAAAATAGATTTCAATTTTCACGTCTCAGTCCTTGCAAGCTGTTAAAATTTGACTATTGTAGATACAGACTTGCTGACACTCCCATGGCTTTTGTAGGTTGTCAGTGCTCTTAGCAGGCTGAGACGTCAGGGTTATTTGCTGCGGGTTCTTGTCCTCTGCCAGCTCTTCAAATAAAAGCGCTCCCACACCCACTTGTTCTTCTTAGTACCTCTGCAAGGGCTCTCCTGCCTGCAGGCTTTTATAGCCTGTGGTCTGTTTATGGGTTTAGCTTTATAGCCAGCCTAATTAGCTGCGGTGATAAGGATAATTAGGTAATTAGGATAATTTGGATAGCACAGTATGAGGCTTTTCAAACCTTTCTTCTGGAGAGCTTTGTCTGCCACAGCATAGTCAGTTACACTTATCTAATCTCATGGAAAACAAAAAGCCCATATATCTCTGAGAGTGATTGATGGGGGAAGAGTTAACATCCAAGCTGAAGTATGAGCTGAGAGTAAGTAACCTTGAAACACAATCTGTGAGGGCAGAGCTGTAGCACTGAACTCGCACAGCCACAGCTGATGCACAAGCAACATGATAGCTTCCTCTTATCCTGCAGGTTACCACATCAGGACTTGGATCCTCTTTCTAATCTGCTAGCTTTTGACAGAGACAGTGATGAACCACTAGGGGAAAAAAAAAAAGGACCAAAAAAAAGAAATTCTCCATCCCTTGATATCTTCAAATCCAAACTGGATGCTTTCCTGAAAGATACACTCCAGCCAAATATAACTTGTAAGCCACACCAGGAATGACTAGAAACTCTATCATTCCTTGGAGATGCTGAGACTACAAGGTCTCAAGCCTCTCTTTTCTGAATGTCTGTGAATCAATGAACTTTCTCTTACGGCTTTTTTCTGCCATTTCCTTTTCTCTGTATTTCCTAATCTAGATGTTGTGAGAGTGGAAGTAGGAGCAGCAGTGGGGTCATAATTGCAAAGAGAAGGAACTTAGGTACAAAAACTTGGAAACCTTTCTCTCCTCATAATCAGAATTGTTGACCATCATGCAGGAAGTAAATACCTCATATTTTTTTCAAGGGGTGAAGTATTGTCCAAAACTCACAGAGGACCAAAAGCAAGATATAAACTGGGAATAAACAGGGAATTTGAAAAGAACCAAACAGGGGAAGTGGACATTAAAAGCCTGGTTGAATTTCCCACATTTGTTGGAAGAGAATATTGAACAACCACAGGATCCTAGGCTGAGGAGGAAGAAGATATAGGACCTATAAAACATGGTTAATGTTCATGGAAAAAGAAAGAAATGTGAAGACAGATGACTGATGAAGTTTCTTGGGTATTAACAGAGGATGATTCAGTATGGAGAAGAGCAGCCAGGCTGAGGTCTGTCATTTGCTGCTCTGAGCTGCCCCCAGGAATTTTCCTCTTCGTCACTATGCTGAAAATCTGAAAAAGCTGACTGAGGGAGTGAAATGAAGGGAGGCAACCTTCACAACCAGAACATCACACGTGCACTCCCAGGGACGGGGGAACAGACGCAGGTGCAGATGCAGATCTCCTCTTTTCTGTGCTGTGATGTGGAGCCCACATGTGGAGACAGGAAGGTGTGGAAGGATCCCAGCTGTGAGGTGGGACTGTGCAGCCCTTCAGATGTGGCCAGCTGGCCAGGGCTCAGTCCTGACAGATGAGCTGCAGAGCAGGTATGAAGCTGAAATGCTGGGAAGCCACATAAGCGCCTGCTATTCTGTAACGCTGGGCCTGCCTGAGGGCATAGAGAGCAAAATGCTTTCCTAACAAATAGTTTCACTGAGGTTTTAAACTGGAGACCGGCAATGATCCAATATACGTAGAGAAAACATGCCAAATACAAGCTGAATTATAAGAAACTAGGGGCTGGATCTCCTCTATCTGCAGTATATTAGATCTAGGCGGCCACGCAGCACTGATGCGGTAGAAGTCTCTTGACTTCTCCACAAGGATTGGTCTGATCCATGCATCATTCCTGGAGAAGAAAAAGCTGCATTCCCTCTCGCTGCTGCAAAGCAGATGAATCCAGGATTTCCTGGTCAGGAAGGACCAGGCGTTCTCCAAGACAAGCAGAAATCTTTGGGCATGCCTAAAAGCCAAATCAGTGGTGAGCTTTCCCCAGTTGTCTCCTGGGTTCTTTAGGTTTGTTGTTCTGTAGGCAGATACGCTGCAATTAACTGGACTGACTGCCCAAACATCTACTGGCTGTTGGAGGGCTTGCAGACTTTCCTAAATAAAAGCCATGATCTGCTTCTGAATTGTTCAGCGATTCGCACTGTATTTATGAACTCAGATGAATGCCTCTAGTCTATTCTTTCCATTAAGTCACTCTTGGCTTCTATATGTAGCTGAGTCTTGCAACAGACCTTACTCTTAATCAGCACTGACTGGAGCTGCTCAGGATATTTTAGCTGAAGTGATTTTTCCCTCAGAAGATGTCATTTCGAGTCCTTTTCTTTTTTTTTCACAATAATCAGTAGTGATGGTGACTTTTCTCACCAATATTTCTAACTCTTCTTTTTCCACAGGAAAAGAAAAAAAAAAATCAATACTCTTTCCTGTCTGAGTTATTTGCTGACATTCCTGTGTCATTCAATCTTCCAACTGGCATGTCATAACCTATTGTAGAAGTGTTGCGGCAGTTGATACGTTCTGGGATGAAAAAGAAGGATGTGTGTGGGGAGGTGAAGCAAATGGGAAAGTGGACACAAGCACACAGTCCCTTCATCAAGTGAGATGATACATGACATAATGACCAGCATAGGATGTGATAGTTATGTTATAATACCTGCTATAATAGCCGTGGGAAAAATATATTTTTATTTTTGTTTTATTTTATTCTTAAACAAATAAGGGCAGCTGTTACTCAGCAATGATTGAAACTTCCTGTCTTCTCTGGTTTATGTCTTCTACCAGTGTTAGTATATTTTAGCATTTGGAACAAAAAGTGCTCATAAACTGTGTGAGCAGCTATTGTTTAAAATATTTTAAAATGATTCCCAGTGAAGACTAGAATGGCTGTGTCTCAAGAAATGATGTAAAAATAATAAAAGTAACATAAGAATAAATATATAGGAGAACATTCCATCTTCTCCCTAAAAAAGACTTTTTCCTTTTTTTTCCTGAATGCATAGCTCACTGAAGAAAGCATTCAGTCCTTTTTTTTTTTTTTCTCACTCTAGTCAAAGTGAAAAAATATTTTCAAATTTGGAACTGATGAGAAAACTAATAACTGTACCTATCTTCGGACCTGCCATGGAAATGCAACATTTTGTTGGTACTTGATGACTACTGTCCTGTGTATGTATTCAAAGGAGTGTTGGAGCTCCCAGGCTGAAGTAGACCAATGCTGTTCTCCTTGAGTTTTTCTTTCACTAGTAATAGCCAGCACCTAGTTCTCCTTTAGTCATTAAGGCTCATATTTAACCTTTTTTCTTTAGGACTGAGTGTTCCTTTCAAAATGTATGTTATCAATACCCACTGCTAGTTTAGGTACTACTGTTATCTCTATAAATGTCTGCTCTCTTTCTTAGTTCTCTTCCTCAGTGATATTGTCTGGAAATAAATTCCACTATGCAAAAATAAAATTCAAAGGGAAAGCATGTCCTTTTACTGGCTTTGAATTTGTTTTTACTGAATTGCCTCTTTTTTTTTTTAATAATGTGACCAAGGGGATCCACATTTCCCAGTCTCCCTTCCCTGACACTTTCATTGCTCATACAGTTTTATCATCTATTTCTCCTCCTTGGGGGGGGGGGGGGGGGGGGGTTAATAATAATAATTACAAAAAAATGTTTAACAGTCTCTTCTCAAAGACTTCACTTCTAGTTCCTTCATTATTTTCATTACAACCTTCATTATTTTCATTACAATTATCCAAAGTCTGGGCATGGAAGATGTTTTTTTGAGACAAGTAAGCAGGAATGTACATTAGAACTGGCTCGAAATTTGCAGTGTTTTCAGCAGAATGATGAAAATGAGTTGGGCTGCAACAACTTATGGTGAAAGACACATTCCATTTTTTTAATCTAGAACAACTGAAAAAAGAATCAATAGTGCTATCATTTAAAAATGAACGTGTCCAGTTTTATGGGTTCAAAATGATGCCTATTTCGTATAGTGAATATATTTATGCTTGCAATCAAAATAAAACATTTCCAGATGACCAAAAAGTAGTTCTTAGGGAACCTATGGGAAGAACTTTGTAAACAATTCTTTCAGGATAAAAGTTACGCTCAAATTATTTACCTATTTGAGCATGGAAAAAATGCTTATTATGAACAATTATAATTTCTCCCCCCTCTGCCCACACTACCATATCCAGGAAAGGTAGTACTGTTGATTTTATATAACAACATATTATAGTCCTTTTTATTTTCTATTCCATCCCTTGTACAGACTCATGTATTGCTTGCCTTTTGATCTTAGCTATATATTCCTGCCTTTCCATGTATTGTAATTCTGAAGGGTGTGTCAGCTTAGTAAGAAAAACTGATCATGCTTCCAGCGCTCCAGGAGAATTACTCCTCTGCTGAAGCATTCTTAGGATGTTGGGTCAGTCTGACTGTTGGCTGTATGCTTCTGCATGTGTGAGTCTCAAGGAAATTTCACTCTGAGATGCCACAAGTGTTTGTCACTGGTCTTTACTGTTTGGAGTGAGTCACAGGCCAGGAGCTTGCAGGTGGTGAAGACAGCTGTGTGCTGTGTTGGTCCCTCAGTCTTAGAGGTTGCGCCTCCTGCCCTGCTGTTTGCCAGTGAGGGGCAATGTCTCCCAGCCCAAACACCTCCCTGAGGAACTGTGGTGCAAGAAGATGGCAGCAAAGGGCTCTAAGCAGACCTTAATCTCAGGTCTGTGGCCTGGAGCTGAGGTTTCTCTCCAGCCTGCGAGGACCAGCTGGAGGAAAGCTGTCCCATGCTGGCAGCAGCAGGGAGTGGGCACCACCTGGGCAGCCAGCACAAGGCTCTTTTACACCCAGGCAAATGTTGCTTTGACAGTTTTCATCTATTTAATTGACACTGCCACTTCACATCCCAGCAAGATAAGCAAATACATTGATATTGAAACAGCCAACCTTGCAGTAATCAAATGCTCTTAACTTACTAAGAAATACTGAGAGATCTTGGTGTGATGGATATTTCAGATAAAGCAGCTAGTGTTTTGGCAAATACATCATGGAAACCAAGGCCATAGAGTTGTGAACTGCCCAGCACTGAGAGCTCCTGTTAGTTTTGGACAAAGGTAATTTTGTCCAGAGCACCACAGCATCTGACCTAAATGGACTACTTGAGGAGTTCAGAAAGCCCTTGCCAAGCTGTTCTGCTTGAACTGTCAGATCAATGGGGATCTCCAGGTGTTATTAATGCTGAAAGCTTTTTGCTTGGACTAGCATGGAGAGATAGGGATGTCTCCTGGGAAGTTAAAAGGCCGCTTTGCACATAATAAAAGATTCTTTAGTACCATCCCATGGAGATTCATCTTGTTTCTAATCTATCAAAACTAATTTGTGCCTCAGGGGCGTTTGGCCTATTGCCCAAGTTGCCTTGCCCATCTCTCATAAAAAAAAAAAAAAAAGGCAAGGGAAGTTTGGCAGCATCATCATTTCATGAATGAAGCAGATTGATGTAAACAATGTTGTAAGTTTAATGGGCTCCATATTTACAAGCATTAGTCCCACTCTGACCCTGTACTCTAGACTCCTGCTGACCTGGGGGTTAGGTTTGTCTGAAGATAACATGAGTTTCTACACCAGTGCCCGGATTTATTCAAGATTGTGTTGACTTTCGGCCTGTCTGCCTAAAATATACATGGGGAAGGACAGATTGCTTTCTGCACCAAGTGCTGTATAAAGGAAATGTCTGCTGAGTTTTTGGTTCTGGGCCAAGTTTCCTGCTGTCTAGCATTAGGGCTTTGGCAAGGCAGTCTGGGCCCTGTCACAAAGAGAATCTATAAAAATGTTTTTTTCTCGTCATCGCACATAATTAAGGACAACATTTTAATCAGGCTGCTCCCACTTAATTGCAGTGCTTTGAGTTAGCTACCCTGGACTTGCTGTTTTAAGTAGAACCACTGCATTTGTCAGATGGGGTCAGGCTGGGAAGATGAAACCTCATCTGAGATATGGAGAAGTCAATTATTTTATAAGGACGGAATGTGCTCATGTCATGGTTTGTTACAAAATAACCATGGTTAAATGCAGGAGGGATTGATTGCTGTGGTACTGGAAGCAGTCATCTTTAAACTCTGGTAGCTTGCTGTGGTTTAAGAGACCACATGGAGAGATGAAGATTTCCAGATCAAATCTTGTGACTGGACAGCCAATTTTGATTGATTGATGATTTGATTTTTATTTAAATAATAAACAGAACAATGAAGAGAAGTTGTACATCAAAAATATCCCAGAAAACTCAAGACCTGTTTTTACTTAAGAAATAGACCAAAGAAGAACTCATCCAGGAAGCCATGAATGGTCATCTTTGGAAGATTCACAGCTCTGAGTGCTCCAAAACCTTTTTGCCAAAGGTTGTTTTTTTGTTTTGTTTTGTTGTTTTTTTGTTGTTGTTTTGTCTTTTGTTTGTTTGTTTGCATCAAGCCTTGGACACCACCATTTTTAGATTCTGTTAGATCAAGACATAGGAGGGAAGAACATTTTCCAGCATCATGAAGGCCTTAAAACCTGCTTGTTTATAGCCAGAAGAATCCCACAGAACTCAGACTATTTGACTCATGAAAGTCAAACTCCATTGCTAGGCCGCAATGATATCCACAACTTTAAGTGGTGCAGAGAAGATAGTGGGCGGACCTGATACCCTGAGGTCCCTCTGCAATGATCCACGCACTCCATGATGCATTTTGCTCCAGCTTCAGCTTGTAAAGTGAATGGCAAAACAGGAATATACAGGACATCTGTAAGAAGTGTACTGGCCTCCTATGTTTTGGAAGCTCCCAGGAAGGAGCCATAGAAGTGTATGGATGCAGGTTGGCCTTGCATATCTGTCTGGCCAGGATGGGGCACTGGGCCTCTGCAAGTGTCTCTGCAAGCCAGCTGAAACAGTTGCTCTGCTCTGTAGCTTGTTTCATGTAAAGCTGATCACTCAAAGCTTGTGCTTCAAAGGATGCAGTCCTCTGTCAGAGATGTTGGCGCTAGTGATTGCTGAATGATAGCTGAGATGTTTGCCAAGCCCTTTTAATAACACCAGTCAGTTGTTTATGATATGTTTAAGCTAACTCAGGCTTCCCATCAGGAAACACAGAACTGCTGGCATCCAGACATAAGGTGGACTAAGGCCAAAGTTGCCTTCTTTGTTCAAGTGTATTGACATTTTGCAGTCTATTAACAGCATTTGATGGCTGTTACTGTTCTTACTTTTGGCTGACAGAAGCAGATACAGGGAATTGTACCACTCCAAGCTGCAGGGAGGGCATGACCTGCAGACCGCAATGAGCACCTTAGGAATGTACTTGGAGCCTCAGTTCCCATTTTACCCACTGCATAGCCAGTGAGTCTGACAAACAGATGGGTTAGGGGAACTCCTGAAGGTGCAGCACAGACAGGCTACGAAACTGGTACACCAGCTTTATGTCATAATGATAATCAACTAGTTTTTCTTCTCCCTGACATTGGCAAAATCACGTCTGGCTGCTGCTCACAGCAGGGATTTCTGGATGCCCAGAGCTGGAGCGAAACAGTGGTGCTGCAAAGCAGTCAGGAGAGAGAATAAGTATACGTGTTATATATATCCTGCACATATGTTGTATTCCTTTGTCCTTCTGCCATGGGATCATCCAACCTGACACAGAGGGGAATGCTGTCCATGACAGAGTCTGGGGCAGGTGCAGGACCAGACACCAGGGCCTGCAATCCACTTGTCTTCACACCCACCTTTTCTTAGGCTGAAACTTGTAGGCCAAACCCAATACACAGGTAGGTCATTTCTTTAAAAATGGCATTAATAAACAGGTGACAAGAGATATGTCCTCTCATTTAGAGCTGTTGTCTTTGAATGCACACTACTGCCTCTCTTCTCATGGGGTGGGCTGTGCTGTGGCACTCATAAGGTTGCCATGAAATGCAAAGGACTGGCCCTGGCTGTGATCTTCCCCATGGTAGCTACTCAAGCCTCAGTAGTTTTTTTAAGGAGGTGGGGAAGTGATGCTAAGTTGGCCTGCATGTTTTCCAGCTTATCTGACAGTCCCCAGGCCACAGACCTGTTTTCCTAGGTTTGCAGGAAGGACAATCACATGAGCCTGCTCAGAAGAGGCAGAGCACATCTGATATGACTGGGAGCAACAAGTGTTTCAGAAATGCACTACCCCGGGGTTCAATGGTGGTCAATGCAAGTTATTAAAATTCAGGCCTGCTAGTAGTGTTTGTTTCTTGTCAATGATTTTGGCCATCGCCCACTGGAAAACTCTTTCTAAGCTCTTAACCCAGCCACAGGTATTCACTGGAGAGGGATAAATAAACATATCGGACACAAATAGGAGACAGGAAAGTCAGCAGTGGAAATCCCCTTTTGGCAACTGCTCCGTCTGTGGATAGATGCTGAAAAAGACCAGCGCAAAGGGAATATCACTGTTGCCAGCACTGGCCTCTGCTGGACGCTGTGTACTGGACTGTATTTCAAGGGTGTCTGTAAATACCACCCTCCTTCTAGCAAGTCAGGTTTACTGAGAGGGCTGGCATGAACTTACATCTAGGCAACAAGGGAAGGATCAGCTGAGGAGAAGGTCGTCTTCTCATTCCAGGAGATCAGTCAGGCTTCCTGGAAGGTGACCAGGCTCAGACCCCGAGCATTCACAATCCTACGTTCTCCTAATCCTTTACGACGCAAAGTGACCTGGTGCATGCATTTATCTTTGTAATGAAACACAATGGAAAGACTTGCGCAAGCTGTTATGGCATCTCATTAACAGTTAATATAACTACTGGGTTACAGTCAGGGTCAGTAAGTTCCTATGTCACTTCAGGTACATCCTCAAAAGGACACGATTTGGATAAAATCTTTAGATCTCAGTGGAAGCAACCTGCAGAAAGTATGGATGTACATCTGAAATCCCAGGCACCCAAGTCACAATTGCAAGGGACTTTTAATGACCTGGCTGACTGTTACAGACCAGTGATCTGTTGCTGAGCATTTCTCACTGTCTTGGAGTTCTCGGACTCAGCTATTCTGAAAGTACACAGCTCTGATTATAATGAGCGTAGAGCAGTGACAAAAACAAAGACCAGCAGACCTGGCTAAGCAACCTGCTAATCTCAGCCAGTCACCAGCACGCTGGGATGGGACTCCTGAGGTCTGGATTCTTTTTGCCTCTACTGGTACATACGCTATAATCTTTGTGAAGTCATTTCACTTCTTGATTTCCCAGTTCCCCCTGTACCTTTGTCTTCTCTATGATGGTAAGTGAGCTTTTCCAGCAGGGACTGGATCTCATTCAGGGCCTTTAGGTGCTACTGAAATACAAAAACACAGCAATATTGTGGAACTCCTCAGAGGCTTTGTTCTTGCTCCATTTGCAGGCAGTCACACCTCATCAAAGAGATGTGGATAATGTTTGAATAATGTGACACATCTTACATACTTCCTTTTGAGCAGGGTGTTTAAGATACCCGGTACATGTATCTAATGAGATGTTAATATGCTGTTCTCATACTTTATGGCTCTTGGCAAAGGTGCTTGCACTGTCATTCACAGGAGATGCATTATGTCCAAATCACAGCAGGCAGGATTGAGACCTGGGTGCCCACTTTGCTAGCAGAAGTCTCTGGGAAGCTCAGAAGGTCACTTCTGCATTTCATAACTTCTTGACTAAGGAAACCTTTGGCTCTGCCTCAGCTCCAGACCCTGGAAGTTGCTATCTATAGACACAAAGGGTAAAACCAGCCATGGTCTGGTGAGAGACAGCTGCTCCAGCATATCACCCTTCTCCTGCACATCACTTGCGTTGTGGTCAGAGGTACTTTGTGCCATCCAGTAAACTGTAGGCAAAAATGACATCCCTGGAGAGAAGCACGTAGCTAACACCAGTAAAGCATGCTCCTGGTTTGTATGAACTGTGTACAGTACAGTGTACTTGTCTGCTGTCACCATGGTCTTCTGGCAACATCAGAAGGTGTATCTTCATGTCATTTGCCCTATATTGCTGACGGTTCCTAGAAATTCTTCTTTTGTTTGATAAAAACACACTTTCAGGGCAAAAGGATTAGTTTTTTACCTGTTGGTCCCAGGAAGGCCTTAATGGTTGTGATGAATATTGCAACACGAACATGCTGCTGAGCCACACAGAGCTCAGAGAATCAGCAAGGGTCATCATGTTTCACATTGCCATCTAATTCTTCAAGCCAGCAGCTGATTTCTTGGCTCTGAAAAGCTCTCAGGTTATTCAATATATAACTATCTCTTCAGATTTGTTTTTCTAATGGCAAGTCAAAATATGGTTTCAATTTCATCAGAAAAAGTTCTATTTGTACAAGTGTTTGCAGTGGAGTTTTATGATCTGTTCCCAGTTGGATCAGACCATTACACTGCATTCTGCTGAAGTTCGTGCCGTGAGTGCTGCAGCCAATGCTGATGGGCAGAGAGTGCACCTTATGTTCAGCACATCGCTCTTCTTTTTTCTTCTTCATTACCACTGAGGGAAATAACTGGGAGAAAGCCAAGAAGACTCCTTAAGGCATGTTTCCAAGTCAGGACCTGGGATGTGGCCAGGTAGCTTTCAGTAATGTGATGGGGAGCCAGTTTCCCACAAACCATTTCAGGAACACACCCTTCATCTTCGCAGTCCAGTTTCATCATAAGTGGTGAGGATCCACGTGCACACACACCCACACAGAGAACAAAGCAGAGGAACACATGGCAAAGCAATCAAATTTGAAATATGGGCAGTCTTAAATTTCATTTTGCTCCAATGTTTTGGACTATTCTCCTCAGAGAATTCATTTGGTTAAATGCATACAGTCGTGTTACTTACTGTCATGGCCACAGTCAATCCGTGACCAACATAGTGGTCCCTGACTTCATTTTTTTCTTCCTTCTTTCATTTTTTTTCTTTTTTTTTTTCTTTTTCCTTTTTCTTTCAGGTTTTTGTTTCTGTTTGTTTTTCTGCTAGTCATGAGGATGATTTTTTATTTACCCACCAGCTTGTGAGATGGGAATTTGCATTACAATGCATCAATTACTCCTGCCACTTTTCCAGACTCCTTATCAGCAATAAATAAAAAATAAATAAAAGGAGTTAAGCACAGTGACAGAACCACTGAATGTGCAAATGTTATTTTTGCACAGACACTTTAGGTATTTCCCTAAACAGAAAACCCTTTTCTTCCACCAAAGATGTCCCCCTGTCAGCAGCTCTGCAGTAGTGCTCAGGTAACTAGCTGCTTGCTTCAAATGCTCAGTCTCAAATAAATCAAAGAACATGCTTCAAGTTGAGATTGGCAAATGTGTTATAAGATACCTATTTTGTTAGAAAGTAGCTACCAAAAATAGACCAAAATCCCATTCCATACTCGGGTTGTAAGCATTAACTTGCCTATCTCTCCTCAGTGGAATGTCAGCACAGAGCTGTGGAGTAGAGCATAAAACCATTCTGAAATTCAGCAGGTTAGTTCCCTGGCACACACACACACAAGAAAAAGACACTTTAAATCCTATCAGCATCTCGCTTATGGAAATAGGAATATCTGCGTCTTAGTTGGCTGACCAAACAGGAAAAAAAATGTTTTCAGATTATGTTGAAGTGCTTATGATTATTTTTAATTTTCCCACTAAAATGTGTAAAAAATATTCCCATTGAAAAATATGTTTTCTTTCACTTTGTTCTCTTGATTTTTTCTTTAAAAAGAATTTAATTATTTAAAGGGACCAGTAGCAGTTTTTAAAAGTAAAAACCTGTATTTTATACTTCTACTGAAAAAAAAACACTAAATTTTAATCTTAAGATTTTCTTTTCCAAAATTCAGTTAATATAAATTTATACAGGTTTTTGTCAGCATAAATATACATTTTTCATCAGAAATTGTTTTGAATAAGATGATATGCTTTGCTCAGCATCCATAATACAGGGGAAGCAGAGAAATATTTTGAGCACCTGAAGGTTTTGGTATTCAAAATCCTTTTTAATATAAAGTTTCTCTAACAGTTTTTTTTTTCCCTAGTTTCTCCAGTTCAGTGAAGCCATCAAAAATGAATTTAACCATGACTTAAGCACAACTCTACTCACAAATCCAACCCATTGCTGTGTCTAAATAAACAGAAAGCTCAGCAGCAGAGTTTTGGTATCCATGCTTCTCCAAGCCACAGCTCTCACTAAAATATATTACTCCCTATATAAACGACAACAGTTAGAATTTTTTAACCTCAGTTAAAATGTAAAAACAAACCAGGAATCTCTCCTCCAGCCCTTACCCCATTAGATTTATGGTCAAAAATACGATGTGTCTCTCAACAGGGGGAGGTCACAGAATGGTCTGAGCTAATATTGGAGCCTGTGAAAAAATGCATTGTTGTTTGGTTAACCAGTGTCACACAATTAGGCAATGCTCAAAAATCAATTAGTCATACACTATAGCCAAAATGGCATGTTTTTCTAACTGTGCTATATTTTATTGCATCTTGAAGCTCTGATACTAGTTTTTACCAAGCTGTTGTTAACTCCTGTATGACTTTAAAATGATGCTTTCTTAGGAAAAAAAGTCTTTCAAATCTGGAAATGATCGAGTTCTTAAAACATCCAGAACAGCTTTAGAACAATTACTTTTGTCTGCCCTGGTCTGTTTTTCCAAAAGCTTTTAGGTCAGTTTGTCTTTCTTCCTTTTCTTCTTCTTCTTCATTTTTATTTTTATTTTATTTTTTTTAATTTAGCTAAGATGCAGCTGTGAAAACTGGATTCTTCTTTTGAACTCCTGTATTTACGTTTGCTTCTGGCAGCCCCGAGGAAATGTGATTGTTTTAAAGCTTGCTGCAGAGTTTAAAAGGCCTTAATATGGGATGCCAAATGTAACGTTACACAGTGCAGTGGATTTAGAGATCCATACTGCCTATACTGCAGTCTGTGGTGGTCAGGTGAAGCTGGGGTGTATTTGCAGCTGGGATGTGCTGGTGATTTCTGGTGATTAAGGCAGCTAATAAAAAGATGAGTGAGTGCGAGAGTTCTGAGCCAGATGAGACTTTCCCCAAGGTCAGGACCATTTGTGCGCAAGTCAGTGCTTCTGATCTGCTTGGAAGAAGAACATACAAGCCTTGGTAGTTGCAGTATTTATATAATTAACCTACATTTTAAGATACATAGGAGCCAAGATCATTTTGATCAAGATGTATGAACATTCACGCTGGCTACCGTAAGGCACAAACTGTGTCTCCTGGCACAAGTAATTCTTACTAAAGAGTTGCTATTGCCACAAGGCAAAGCAGTCACACTTGGGGCATGAATGCTAGCAGCCACCAGCCCCAGAGAACTGTGTTCCTGGACAGAAGCAGTTAGTGTCAGCCTGCCAGCTCACAAAGCCTGGCTGCCTGGGGGACTGGAGACAGGCAGTACAGCTGTGTGTATCAGGAGTGGAAGTGGACTATTAACCTCTGCTAAAAGTCAAACCCTCAAGCCTGCAGCAAAAACTAGTCTCGAATCTAATCTTTCTTAGTAAAAGAAAGATGTAAATTGAGTTTTAATCCACTAGTTAATGCAAATCAGCATCAATCTATTTAAGCACTATCACCATACCAAAATGAGCCAACTTTGCTGAGGTTAAAGGTCTCTGGTTTGCTCCTGACAAATACTCAGGCACAGTTCTTAATATTACATGGATAAGTAGTCCTATTAAAACCAGTGGGACTACTCATCTAGCAGGAATGTCGCTTTGATACATTGCCGGGTCAAGAAATCAAGTGATACATGGTTGGTGATAGGTTATAGCCAATACATACATATTGATGTCTGTACGCAGATGGTGTTATGGGCAAACTCCTACTGTATTTTGATCACAGAAGCTTTGATCCTGCTTCAACTGCAGTGGATAATCAGTACCACTTGGCTCTATGTGTCCAGGTTCAGGGTCTGCTCTGCAGTGAGGTGGTGGGAAACACTGCTGCATAGTCTACAGCTGCTGCCTGCAGGAAGAGAGGCCCTGGGTTGAGTTGTCAAAAAGCTGTGGGCTGGTAATACAAGCAAAGAAAGGTAGGAGTGTTACTGTAGAAAATGTTACAGAGATCAATATCTTTGCAGTACTGGGCATTTAACTAAACGACTGTCTGTATCCAGGTCAGCTTCTTCTTATGGTTTGCTTCTAGTAGGAAGAAATTACATGACAATCTCTCTTTCCTTTTATTGTTTCTCTTTGAGTGTACAAGTGGAAAAAAAATACTTGATGGCTGAGAAATAAACTGCCATTGTGTTGCACCCAACAGCAAGAGACTGCTCACTACATATTCTGGCTTTTGTGGTCCTAATCGTAAGTGGTCCCATGAACATGTTGACGATCTCTTTCCTAAGTCCAACGTTAGCTCCTTGGATTCAGCTTCATGAGCTAATGAGAAAGTGATATTAACCATGTCACCGGCAAGGGTACGGTAGTCTGGCACTTAAACACAATTTTTCTGTATGTTGATGTAAATCAAATAAATCCAGTGAGGACTCCTCAAGCTTTACACTGGATAACTTCATTAGCTATGTGAATAAGAAGAGTTTCTCTGGGTGAAATATCCACACAATAGGTTTCTTTCTACCAGGGTTCAAAGTGCTTCTTTTTCTACGTTTTGGTGTTGTGAGTGGGAAAAGAGCTTGATTGTGTCAGGATCAATGTCAGGTCTCCTCGGTACAGTATGTGCCTGGTTCAGCTGAGCTGACTGTCACTGAAGAGGAACGTGTGTGGGCCATGGACTGCTTTCATCAGCAGTATTTGCTGATCGCTGTGATGCTTACAGTGGCAGGAGATCACAGCACTGCTTTGGGGATATGTCAGGGAGCATTTGGGAGGTAACTGTCCAGAACGGCATGCTCTGGTGTGTGAAAGGGCAGGGGAGGAAGCTGAGTTACTACCAGTCCCCTTTAGTAAAAAGAACAAGCAGATTTTGATAAGGCAAGAGCAATACAATAGTCAATGTCTCAGGGAGGGAGATGTGAAAAGCTTTGGTCCTCTTCCTCCTACTATGCTGAGCACTCTATGCCACAGAGTATCACTCTGGCACAGCGAGGTCTTCACCTGCCAGGATTCAGGCTGCATCATCTCAGAGGTTAAAATACAATTTCTCTCTCTAATGTTGATGGTACAATGAAAGCGAAACCATAGAGTTAACCTTAATACTTGAGAACGTGAAACAGAAATGTCTGTGGCAGATTCTTTTTTAAATGCTTCCTCTTAAAAGTCCTGTTTCTTGGTTTAAAATCTCATCCAAAAGGAGAAAGGACCATTTGAAAAGATTAGACAGCATCTATCTGCACAGCGTGGCTTCACTGCGTACATAGCTGTACCTGTTAAGAGAGCTGCATGCAGACAGCAGCAGCGAGGTGCACCACAACCCGCACCTGGGAAGCAATGTTCTGGCTCAGACAGCCACCTCAGAGCATGCAGTTTCCTTGCAAGGAAAGGAAGTGGCTGTGCAGAGGTCATGGGTATCCCAATCCTCCTTCAGGAGTAAAGTGACTGAAATTTCACCTTCTCAGCAAGGGGTCTGTTTGATCTCTTGCTTGTACATTATTTCCACTCTTCCCCTTCCAGAGGGACTTGCTGTCCTGATGAAGAGAGCCCTCCCTCCTGGCACACAGCACAGACCCTTGGTGAGTGCTACTCTGCACACATGTTTTCAGATAGCATGTTTGCCAAAGAGAAATGCATGCTCCCTCCCCGTTACTCCTATGTAGTAAATTGGGGGTTTTGACAGCTGCACTGCACGTTTCTGTCATTTACAGGAAGGAGGGATCAACAGAACACAGAAGTCCCTATCTCAGACATACCACTTCTCTTCCCTTTAAAATATACAGAACAGTCACCTTAAACTAGACATAAGCCAGAGCTGGATGCCTAAGATTTGGGGTTTTGCTGTCCTCTAGAGACTGGGTCTTTGGTTCAGGCTTGTATGATAGCATGGTTTGACCTGGAGTCAGGACACCCAAGCAGCATGCATCCCAGCCCTGGCCAAGCTTTGCTGTCTCTCTCTATGTCAGTGTCTGGGAAATGACCTGTAGTTTTCTTTTATTGTTGTTGCTGTTGTTTTTTTCTGAATTGCTCTTTTTTTTCTTCTTTTTTTTCTTTTTCTTTTTTTTTTTTTTTTTTCTTCTAGAACCTCCTTACTGGTTCTTTATATTCTCTTCTCTTCCTGCTGTGATGTTAAGTCCTCAACAAGACATTCAGAAGACCCTGGGACATATTCTGCTTTAACTGTCAGTTACTAAATTCTTCCTAATGAATCAAAATAGGCATTCTGAAAGAGCTCTGAATAATTTCTTTTTCTCCTGTAGTCTCCCCTTCAGACACATAGAGATGCCAATCTTGCCACTCTGCAGATCATCCTTTCTCTCCCACATTTTGGCCAAAATAGAACACATAATTCTTTTGATATACCCCTACATAAATCAGTCTCTCTAGCTAATCCATTATTTTGCTATGCTGCACGGAGTTCCTTCCAATTTGTTCTCACTACTGTTACTGAGCTGTCCAGAACTGAATGCAATATTAATATTCCACACACTGTATATAGTGCTTGTCAGGCAAAGATTAGGAGCCTTATGAAGATTGATTATTTAAACCTCCCAATGCCACCAGTGATCATGGAGTCAGTGCCTATTACTACCTCAAACCTGAAAAATTCCACTCATCTACTTATCAAGGTCAATTCTTGTTTTTGATGGTTGAGTGAAATATTAGCTTTCCTTATCCTCGGTACAGCAAAGGGTAAGCCAGTAGACTTTGGCATCCAGCCACAAAATGTCTCATATCATAACAGCATTATGGTATTTGTAGGCTACTAATGGAGCTGCCAGCCCGGGTTCAGTGTGAGCACTGCCTGTTCACTGCACAGGAGGGCTCGGCACTTCACGGTGTAGGGGAGCAGCTAGGTGAGCGGACAAGAAGTGTTGATGGGAAAGCTGGGTCTCCAATCCCTGTTCCTCTCTGGGACTGGAAACTAACTCTGTCCTTTACACCAAGAGGGAAGTGGGACATTTCACACAGCCTGTCTGAGGTCTGCAGTCATTCTTCTGTCTGCATCAGCAGCTCAGGACAGGTCCTCTCTCTTTCCAGGTCCTCTCTCTTTCTTTTCTTTTGTTTACCAACCAACCAAAATACTTTTGCATAGGTTTATATATATATATACATATCTTTTTCCACTTCTGCAGAAGTTTTAGTGACATAAACCTGTCCTACCTGTGGGCTTATTCAGATAAAGCTCTCACTCCATTACACACTGTATAGTTCACCACACATTTCCAGCAAAGGATCAGCACTGTCTAAAGCTTTTTTGTTCCTTAGTCATTGGCAGATGAACATGATTTTTCAGCCTTGATTGTGGCTGGGAATTTCTCCTGCTGTCTTGCCCATAGATTTAGATTAGGCACTGTCATAAATTGCAGAATAATTGCTGCCATGTAATCTATTAAGCTGGTGAATCCCACTGAGGATCAGTCACACTGATATACTTCAGCTTCACAAGTCTGATCCAGTGCTTTTCAGACACTGTAGTGTAGAAAGGGAAATGACAGGAAAGGTGTAGATAATTTTCTGGAAATGAACAGAAAAAAATTAGATTTGCCGTGACAATGTAAGCAAAAAGCAGCTTAACCTCCCCCTTCCTTTCCTCAGCTTCTTTGCAGCTGATAGGTGAAAATTATGAAAGATAAACTAGCGTGAAGTCCATATCTTCATTACTAATGTCCACTTGCTGACACTTAAGACAGAAACCTGTAATACTTACTGTTCCAGAGTAATGCTGCATTTATAGACCGTATTTATATATTGTATGTATATATGTAACTTTGTTTGAGTTCAGATGCTCATGAATTAAAATGTCAACACATGCACTTAGTTGCCTCATTTCAACTGGACATGCAAGCGTACCTGAAAGCAGCCAGACAAGTGTTTGGAGCCTCTCCATCTGAACTCACTGTGAACCATGTGGCAAGTACCTTCATGGAATAGATGGAGCCATTTGTGCAGCTGCAGAAACGCGATGATGGATATCTGCATTAAACTCATGGTGGAGCCACTGATCAAAGTGGCAGAGGGCCGTTAATTAGGAGGTTAGCTCAGTGGCGTGTGCCCTGAGATTCTGGTGGTGTTGTGAGATACTTCCTGCACTGTGGGAACAGGGCTGTTCTGAAATAAGTCTGAAATAAGTCCAAGTCCAAAATCAAGCTTCTGTTCTGAAGGAAGTAATAAGTGATAAGGATGAGATATGAGACTGAAATTATGGGCTGCTAACAACCCTAAAAGGCTTCTAGATATAGCTTGTGGAGTTATCATGGGCCAGATATTCATGCCAACAAGTTTCCTGAAGAAAATATATCTGTTCAACACACACCAATGAGGGAGCACTGCAGAATTGCCATGGAAAACCAATCCACATGGAGTGCTTTCCGATAGTTTTTAAAGTTAAAGGAAATAGTCCTGTGGTTTAATTGTGCATAGTCCATCACCCCACTCTGAAAGGTCACCCAGCTCTGCTAAGCTTATGAAAAGGAGTAAACCAAGTGGATTACTGTTCCTAAACTTGAAACTCTTAATGTGGAGGAGGAAATTCCCAGTTAACCTCTGGTCTGTTTCCAGACACCAGTATTCATAATTCTATCATTAATTTGCAGATTTAATTACATAACTTCTTCTAGCAAGTTGGTATGAATATTAGAAGCTAACTTTGGCTTATGCAGCCTGTGTAGGGTTTTGTTTTTTTTTTTGGTTGTTGTTGTTTTTTTTTCTTTTTTCAGAGATGAACGGTGTTGCCAATATATTTCAGATTCACAAGTGGCACAAAGAGAAATTGCTGACAGAGCTTCATCATCAGTAGGTTGCAAAGGAGATATCAACACTAACTAGATTTTTTCAGCACAGTTCTAATGCTTATGAGGACTAAGAAACTTTTCACCTAAGGAAAAAAAATACCCAAGGGAAGATCTGGGGCTTTATTTTCAACCACATTCTCCTGCAGTTACACCAATGGCAATAATCTATTGTTGTGTACAATGCTGGCATTTTTCAGATGACTCAGTCTGTACACTATCTGTACCAGCCACGGAGTTTGACATTTTCACATAGTTCCTGCCAAAATGCAGCTGCTTACCTCCATACAACATTTTGCAGGCAAGACAGCATTTACATATGTTGCCCTTTAGGTATAAACTGGGGTATTAAAGAGCAATAGCGGCTAGAAAATGTATCAACAACAGTGTGAAGAGATCTGCCTTCAGGATATTATTTCTGTACATAGAGCATTAGTGTTTGGAATATTGTGCAATCCATGACTGAGAAACTCTCACCTCACTGGTTAGTTTTTGATGTCTCAATGAGGCATGAAGACAGCAAATCCCTTGGTAGTTAGCAGGAGACATTGATTCATTTCACAGGTCTCAAGAGGGCAAAGACCAAACTTAATAACCTGAGAAGTGAACGTTTTGAGAAGTCTGATGTGGAGCTGGGCCTCCTATCTGAGCTCCTGACGCTTACTCAGCTGAAAGTTGTTCACTTTGTGGAAATTTCTGAGAACGCCAAAAATAACAGAATTTTGTTCCTCTTTGGAAATCCTTATTCCCTACCCCCTTCATTTCCATTCAGGAATTCAAGATGCTAAGTCAAGGGCCCTACCTAACCTCTGCTCCCTCCCTTTCCACCTTTGACTCAATACAAAATATCAGTGGAGGTGAATCATATGCGCTGCATTGAGGCAGTCTACCGTGTTTCAGTGTAGAAAAGGGTGATTCCATGAACAGTGTAGCCACATGCACCACTCTTTGTTTAGCTTCAGTTGCTGTCACAGGCCACTGGCTCTCTCCTCCCCATGGTCAGTGGTACACAATTTCTGGGTCGTTGAGAACTACTGCTCCCATCAACTCATCACCCCTTTCCAGAAATAGTAGTAGGAAAGAACTAGATTAGAGCTTTTATAGTCAATTTCAACAGTCAGCTTCAACAAAATAACTGAAAGATTCAGCAGGAAATAGCAATTATTTGCTGAATAAAGGACAATTGCAAGGTTTTAATAAGAGAAAGCTGGTAGGAAAAGCAATAAAACCCAGGGAGTTAGATGGAATATGGGCCATGTGAATCTAAGCATGTGAATCTAAACAGCTTAAGCTAAGATTGTCAAAGTGACTAGATATTTTCTGGTGCAAAGCTCTCACAGAAAGGTTTGAAAATCAGAAAATGGCCATCATTTGATGTCTGAACTTTCTCCTACTCCTCACGCTTTGTTTGTTTGTTTGTTTGAGGTGGTGACTTCAGGTTATATTTACCGCACTGGATCACTTTGATTTGCTACACAGTAGTGTGATGCAGGTAGGAATTAGGCAGATGCATAGAAAACATAAGGAAGCTATAAAAGAAACAAAGATTTTTATGAAAAGCAGCCTTGAAAACTGTTTAGGATTATGCCTATAGTGTTTCAATGAAATCTGGGGGCAGTGGAATGATTGACGTTAAAGGGACAGAAAAATATAATGTCCTTCTCATGAGAAAAATGTAATTTCAGCACTAAGGACAAACAAACAAACTGGGACAAGCAGATGAAATAAAACTTAACTGAGGTTATTTTTTAAAGAAAATCATGGGTTTAAAAATGTTGAAAAGCTGCCTTCAGTTTTAAGTTTGACCTTATTCTTGGTATATCCTTTTCCCACAAGTGCTTGCGGTGCCTCATGGCTCATGGTGTCTTGTGGATGCCTCTTGCCACCCCTTGTCCTGGAGGACTATCTGGGCCACGCGAGAGGCTGCCAGGCATAGTTGCGCAGCACATCCCTGCAAGGCTCCTACAGTACAATGCAGACACCAGCCATAATGTCAAGTCCTAACAAAATGTTGTGAGCCTTCTGCACTTTGTTTTGTGTCTTCTGCGGAAAATTCCACTGGAAATGATCCATTTCAATGGAAATGGATGTTTATAATGTTGAAACAGACCCATTTTTGATAACAGAAAGTGTGGGGGTGGAGGGATGCTCTGCTCAAAATATTTCAACTAACTCTACTTAGCAGAGGATCAACTCATCTATCTCAGTCTGAAAACAATGGATTTACTATATTTGTTATTAAATAGAGTTTCAGGACCTAACCCCACTAATGAATGAGGAATAAAGATTAGCTTTCTTCTATTTTTTCATCCAAAACTAACAAGCAAACATAACTTTGAAAACAATGAGCTATACTGCTGGACTGCCTTGATTTTTCATTGCTTTGTTTCAAAACTGTGTGTTGTCAGTTAATCAAATGACCTATATTGGACGAATTCAGCACAGCTTTTTAAATGCTTCAAGGTGATCATGATGTTCCAGGTTGATCCATGTTAATTTTTTCAGTGTGTCTTGCTTTTCTGGAAAATGCACAAATGTTAATGCAGCTCTGATGATTACCATTTAATACAATGTGTAATGTACTTAAGAAAACAGAGCTTATCAACTTTTAATATGAGTTTGCTTTCACTGGAAGAAAAGATCTTAAGTCACACCTGGAAATGAGATTCCTAAATCTCTTATAACTCAAAAAGTCTTGCCTTTCTGCATGTATTTCCTGCAAGGCAGGCTGATGATTGCACATACCCTATTAGAAATCAATGGCTGATAAGAGCAGGCACAGCTGCAGCAAGGGCATATTAACTCCTCCCGAAAGACCTGAATACCAGATCTACTACTCCTGATCACATCAGGCCACACAGTCCAGGAGTTGTTTATCCTTGCCTGGTGACTGACTGAGCAAATGATGTGAAATGATCCATCTCCACAGCTCTGACCCCCTAGTACTGTGAGGGCCCAAAAGGAAATGGAGTTCACTGAGACATCTCTTCCAAGTTTATTTCAGATTTGGTGGAGCATAAGGTCTTCTGTTTAGGATTTTATTATCTAATCTGTTCTCCAACATACTGTGTTAAAAACAAACACTCATCATCTGTTTCCAGACACAGAAACAGTCCTATATTCCCTCTACCTTCATACAATGCATTCCAGCCACAAACATTGTTTTTTCACTATCCCTGACGTCCTGTTTAGGATGAAGAATGACTCTCTGTTTGGCCTGGGTATGGTTATTTACAAGTGTTTGTAAAATGTCTAGGACCAAGGAGGAAAGGGGAGAAAAAAGGCCAAAGGAATTGAAGGTGGGAAAGGACCATTAGCAATTGTTTGTTTTATTTAAAGTAAAAGTTCATTCTAGCGCTGTTTTAAAAAAATAAACCCATGTATTTTATTGCCTGCCCTTGGGCCCAGCATGGTCTATTTTGGTCAGAGGGCTGCAGTGAAAGGTGGGATTTCTTCCACTGATAACTTGCAGGATCTCACTGGAGTATTTGCTGGGCGACACCTTCAAGGCCCGGCATGGCTCAGACACCTAGGGGGATTGGCTTTCGTGTTTCATTTGAGTTCCCTTTGTGAAATCTGTAAATGATGGGCACTTGTGCATATGCCAGGCCCAGATGTTACTGTGCCAGTTGTTGTTACCAAGGGGATCCTGACACCTTCCCCGGCTCAAAGACCTCCCCTAGGGGAGTGCATGGACACCCAGTCTGGTCCTTTCCCTCTGGTCTGCAACGAGAAGGAGCAGGGCAAAATGGAGGCCACCTGAGGCCTGTGCCAGGGCCAGACCTGGCCTGGCTGCACAGCTGTGTCTGTGGCCTTGCAGCACAGCCACCTAGATGAGGGCACAAGAGCCAGCCTGAAAGCTTGTGTCCTTCTTTCCTCTCTGCCACACCATTAAAGTCCTCACAAGCAAAAATCCCTCTTGAAACACTTCATCCTCCAAACTTTCCTGGCTTTCCAGCAGAAATCTTGCTACCCCATCTCACTGTTGTCTAGAAATATGTAGGGCATTTCTGTGTCATTATTCCTTTTATTCCTTTGGACAAAGGGTTCATAATCAAAGGCAGCATGTAGATTTTAATGAGGAAAAAACATCACTAATATTGTCATGGAAAGCTGTAGCTGTTCAAGAATGACAAGCTGCAGCATGGGCTGAGCCATACCTGTTATAAACCTGCTGCCGTATGACCAAGAAGCTGCTGTTAGGCTTCCAGTACTTATATTGGACAAATACACTTGACATGCAAGACAAAACCAAAATGCTAAGTGTTTTGTGTGTGTGGTCTGATCAAGGAGTGCTATTTTCTGAGTTATTTAATTTGGAGAGAGGAAAACATATTGTGGGACAGTTTATTTTATTTTATAATTCACTATTCAATAAAGAAATAAAATGCCTTAGAGACCCCAATTAGCTTGTCGCAGTATCACTTGGAGACTGCAATGTGCAGGCCATAGAAGTAAAATGTTTCTACTCCAGCAACAAGGAGAGGTTGATGTCTGTGAGGAGCACCTGAACTGTGGCCGCTGCGAGGGACCCCAGGGGCTGTGCATGGTCTTTGTAATCATTTTTTACAAAATACTCTTTGTAGCATCTTAGTTTGGGCTTTCTATATCACATGTTGAATCAACAAACAGTGCTTGATAAGCAAGCAGATGGTTGATAATATTCACATCTTGTTTGGGATTAACGGGGTTGCTGCAGTGGATCTGTGCAGCGCACCCATCCTCTGTGGTGGACAAAGGCTACCTTTAGACAAAAAAAAAAAAAAGTGAAACCTTTGATTGTTCATCTCCAAGTTAGTGGTTTGTCAGATGCTTAGGGAATAATGGGTCACAGGACTGATGAGGAAATCAAGTCTAAAGATGATAACGTTTCCTTTGGCTGGAGTCAATGTGCAGAGGACATAAGTCTTGGTTTTGTTGCTGCTTGGCCATTAACTGGGTTGTCAGTGAATCAACATTTTGCTTCTGGTGCTACAACTCCGAATTCCTCTATGGATATTTTTATGGATATAAAATTGTTTTTGGAGGTTTTGTGGTAATGCTTCATTATTGCACCATAAGCCCAGTGTGAACACCATTGCGGAGACTGAAAGAACTGGGAATGAAGAATTAGGGAGGCAAAGGAAACATCCATCATGTTCTTGGAACTCCTGCAGGATTGCAGTATCCCCAGGAGAGCTTGAGGCAGCGCTGGTGCTCTCTAGCAGGCAGATTCAGCTGGTCCCTTCCCTTGGGTCTGCCATCAGCAGCACCAGCCAGAGGCACCAATCTGTAGCTGGTTGGAAGGCTGGGTATGGGAATTAAGCATTTATAAGCAAGCAGGGTTGTTGCCAGGGCTGAAGAACAAGGTCTGTTTGACTCTGAAATGAGAAAATTCAGACATTTATAGATGTTTTGTACAAACACTTATAGATGCTCCTATAGGGCATGGCATCAAAGTGTTAACT
Organism: Cygnus atratus; assembly: GCF_013377495.2. Classification (NCBI taxonomy): domain Eukaryota; kingdom Metazoa; phylum Chordata; class Aves; order Anseriformes; family Anatidae; genus Cygnus; species Cygnus atratus. The sequence continues at coordinate 18,568,162 of NC_066368.1, forward strand.
CAGATACCAGTTATTCATGCCTTCACAGCAAAATGGTGTAGCTGTAGCCAACATACAGTGAAACTGTTGTGATGCAGTATACACTGGTTCTCAAAGCTTGGCTTTTTAGGCCCCATAGGGTCCTGGGCACTGCTGGTGCCTGAGCTGCAGCCCCAGCAGTGCTGCAGAAGTGTGGTGCTGCTGAGCATGGGAGAGTGAAGGAGCAGGGAAGATGAAGCACCTTGAGCTGGAGTTCAGCCACAGTGCTATGCTGAGCATTTCTGCACTTGCAGAAGTTGCCATGGTATTTTAATAACTGTGGGTGATTTAATGGCCCATCTGGAAAACAGCAGCACTGGTACGGCTGGGTTCATGCCACAAACATCATTGCCTACAATTTTCTAGTGAGGCAGCTTTCTTTTAGAAACCAGGGGGGGAATCTATTTTGTGCCTCTTTTTATACTAGCGTAGTCACACATGTTGGCAGATCTGTCCTTCTGTGTTTCCTGGTTGAAATGTACTCTGTCTCCAGTTTTAAATATTCTTCATTTACAGCAGGGGATTAGCGCAGATGTGCAGAAAAAATAAATGTGTACTCCTGCAGGACACATTCCTATCTCCCTCCTTAAACTTCTTATCAGACAAGTCCTTCTCTGCAATTTTCCTGTATCTGTCATGCAGCTCCAGTGGAGCCAGAATCATCGATTGCTGTTCAGCAGAAGCATCTGTTATGTTCAACTTTCTGTGCACAATGGCCCTGAAAAAGTGACTGTTCCCACTCTTCACTTGGCCTTTGCAGTTTCATGGAGGAAATCTTCAAAAGGTTCTGTCCCAGTGCACAAAGCCAGTTGATGCCTCCTGGTAAATGTGGTTTCTCTGATTTATTTCAAAATATTTCTTCTTCAGGCTGGTACAGACTGTACTGGAGAATCCAGTTTCAAAATGCTGCCTTTGCAACTGTTACATAGTTGTTTTGTAGTCCTTTCCTCTAATTCTTCTTGCCTTTGGATAGGGGCTATCAAGAGACTCGGGAAACAATAAATAGAAATGTTGTTTAAGTTTATCTTAGAAGAATATGGGATGTTGGCTCAAGGAACTTTGCTGATTATCTTGGCTAGCCTTGGACATTTCCTTTGGCATATCTATAATTGCTTTAAGAAACATGTTCATGCTGAGCCAACTTCTAATACCGTAGATTCAACTACTTGATTTCAGATAGATGGCCAAGTTCTGCCCCCTGCCTTACTGGGATTGTCCCAGCATAACAAAAGTGTAATTTGTCCCACAGCTCTCAGGTATTTAATTTCTTCATTATAACTTACTTATTGCTTTCAGGATATTTGTGTCTTGGATGAAATTTTAAACTTCTGGGAGAGGTAGTTAATAAGAGGGAGAGGGAGAAAAGGAAACTACACAATACATCTAATAAATATGTGACATCTAATTTAAAAATCTGTTGTTTTCTTTCAACAAAAGGGGAAGAAAGCAATGCAGTCGTATTCCCTCATTCCCCAGGATATTGGCACAAGTCCTGGATCCACTGAAATTTATAGGGAGATGTAATTAATTAACTTCAAATACCAGATTCGTTCATGGATCCACTATATCTCCATTCTGATGTGGATGTAAAAAAGCCTTTGATTAATGATCACAATTTCACCCAGGTATTTGAAATTTTTTTCTTAGTAGTGACTGCTCTTTTTGGGATTCTATATCATCAGCACACAAAGTGACATCAAAGTCGGTGCCTGGTATTCATTACTGGTACTGCAGATGAGGCCTGCAGGCCTCAACCTTGTCCCTGTTAAGTCACTTGCAGTTTAATCATGGACTTCAGCAGCACTTAGTTTCATCCTAGCTGTTCTTGATAAACTTTTTTAAACAACAACAACAAAAGCCTACATGGCTAAAGGCTATTGCATGTTCTGAAGACCTTGTGGAGTTAGGCAGAAGGCAGTGTCTTGTCTTCAACACCAACCTGAAGCCCAGAGCTCGAGGAAAGGAGCAGGTGAGCCTGCTCACATAGGGAGGGCAGATGTGGCTGCAAGGGATTGTCACCATGTCAGTATAAGTTATCACTGCTGCTCTTCAGACTTCAAGCAGTAGGTCATAGTAAATTTTCTCTGATGGAAAAAAAAAAAAAGAAAAAAAAAAGAAAAAGAAAAAGAGAAAAAAAACAACAAACCAGAGACCTCGTGGCTCTAGCAGGTCTGCTCCACTAATGATTGGTTTGGTTCAAAAACATGGGTCATTTCACTGATCAAGGCTGTGAGGTGGCCCTACCTAAGCAATCCTGAGAAAGCAATCCACAGGCAAGGCTCAGAACCTTTTACATCAGAAGATGGAGCCTTAGGTTTTGTAGTCACACCATCAGGAAGGCAGGCCTTGCGTGCAGCAGATGCGGTTCAGTAAAACGATGCAGGTTTGGCAGTCAATAATCCAGACACATACAGAAACCTCAAGCTGGTTTCCTTGTTGAGCTAGTTTCATTTGTTGAATAAAATTACAGAGATGGTTTTCATGGGGTTTCCACTCATTAAACAGAATGAATTTCCATTGCCACCAGGGGAGCCCAGACGTGCTCTTCCAGACTGGTGGGAATAAGTCAGGGAGGTGTGCACAGGTTATCTTACATGCTGATACTGATAAAGATGCCTTTAAAATGAGTTCTGTGGGCCTGATTCCCTTCCCATTTCAAGCAGCATAAATTGGGAGAGACTCTGTGGAAACCATAGACTGTTTCTGTAGAATAGAGGAGAAGGGAGGTCCCTGCTTAAATTCCCTTTTAAATATTGCATTGAGATTCCAGTGCAATATGGTACAGAGAAGGGACACTTCATTAGGAAGCCCTTTATTTGGTTAATTGCATCTCTGAAATAATACATTCCTTATGTGGAAAACCATACTGTGATCCACTGTCAAGCATGTGGAACAGGTTCGCCTTCTGGGTCCAAATGAAATAGCTTAATAGGCTGTTACAGACAGACCTGTGAAAGTAGGTGGAATTTTCTGTTCAAGCTGCAGTACTGTGGAGGGCAATGACTCAGTCCCAATGGTACTTCTCAAAATGAGGACTAATGCATAACTCTGGGCCTGAGTTTCCTTGTGCTGACACTGCTTTTGCTCTGTAGTTGCTCCGTTCACTTCCACCAAGCCTTTAAGCAAACCAAAGTTTAAGACTGAACACCACTGTCAGGTCTCCTGACTGCTATTATTTGTAATTGTCTTGTAAGCTTTGTAATTGTCTGCTGGGTGTAAATCAGCATAGTGCTGGGAGAGCAGTCTGATTAGCTAAATCTGAAGTCCATTTATGTCAGTACGCTCTGGCTTGCTGTGATCAATTCTCCCGCTTCAAAGCCTGACAGCAGCAAAGGGTTTCAGAAAGCTACTGGCAGAGCTCAGGGACTCCGGCAAGCCTTCGCTATGAGAGTGTAACTCTGTAACTATGCTTTGGGAAGGATTTGCAGGAACATTCTGTTCTGAATTTTGGAGCAACCCAGTGCTCAGACCCATTCATAAACTGTTTCCCATCTTCCACCCCTCTTGCAGGCCCCCGCCAATCACTTAAATCTATGTAATTTTTAAGGATGATTCCATTTTAAAAATAAAACCTAGCACATGAACAGCTTCCAGCATGTGTCAGGAAGAGATAAGTCACCCAAAACTGTGATGGCCCACTAGGGTGCCTTAACTGGAGTCAAACTCCTGTCTACACAGTCCTTATTAGGATCTTTCTCTCCTTTTCCCTCTCTCTAACTTCCTTTTGGCATTTGCTGTCTGAACTGAACAGCACCTGAGCTGGCGTCTTAAACCGCACCAGTCTTTGTGGAGTTCAAATCGAGTTCAAATGTTCTAATTAAGATGTGCCCTTCCTTTTTATCATTAGATAGCTGCAAACAGATGACTGGAGCTTCCTGACTGGGAAAGATTGGTCAATGGCCTTATATCCAAGGGGTGAAACATTCCTGCCGGGAAACAAATCTTGAGTCAAGTGGTCTGTGTAAGGAGATCTATTAAGTCAGAGCAGTAGCAGCTGCATAAAGACTTTAACTCTTCTTGCCATGGTCTTGTGGGAAAGGATTCTGTCCTCCAAAGTCAGTATCTGGGTCTCACACTCCCTGTTCAGACCTGATGCATCTTTGTCTCCAAGCACCCAGGATGGTGAGAGCACATTAACTGTTTCTCATCTTTTCTTGGAGTGAGATTTTCTCTTCCTATTGGAATGGTGCTGGGAACTGAAGGCAAAGAAAGGGGAAGAGGAACTTTGTGAACAACTGACTTTCTGCTATGGCTGCCAAAAAAAAAAAAAAAAAAAAAAAAGCTGTGGTCATCTCAAAATGAAAAATATGTATTTTTTCAGAAATTTGCTGACCCCCAGTCAAGCTGCACTTTCTCTGCCCAGAAAAAAATGATTCATTTAATTATTTGGCACTTGTCTCTCTTTAAAGAAATGAAACACCAGTCTCTGTTGTCCCAAGTTTGCTTTAGAATGGGGAATGAAACTTATTCCCTTGAAAAACAAAAGCCAAACATTTTGAAACCTTCTCAGTTCATATTTTTTTAGCCAAAACTCTACAGTACTGCCACTGGCAGTGCTTGACCTAGCAGAATATTTTTCAGGAAATCATGACTGCAGCTGTTTAGACCTGAACCTTTGATCCATTCAGCATCTACTTCAGATTAAGTTTGTGCTGCTCTTACTTCCTCATTGCTTCCTTTTTTTCTGAGGAAATATGAATACAAACATGGCTGATAGATGGGAAAATTCTAGCCAAAGCCCTCCTCAGACTTCAAGCTATTTAGGGGAGAAAGAGATCTGGTGTCAGTAGAAAGCACAGAGGAGCTGTTTTCCATCAAACTCAAGAGGTGTTTGAATAGCTCTAATCTCAGGCCTGAATTTCCTGTTTGCCCCTTAACCCATGCAATACAATCCCCACCATGGCTAATGTACCAAGGCTGCTGAGAGGTCTCTCAAACTCCATGGCTGTACTGCTACAAGTCTGTAGGAAGAAACCCACCTTCATCTGCTATACCTGTAAACATTTCATTAGCACTTCTAAATGAGGGGAGGAGCAGTCCTGCTGATCACCTCCCTTTCCCAAGGGATTCCTGTACACTTTGCAAACCTGATTCATTCCTGCCCTGTCAGCTCACATGCTTAGACATTTGCTTGGCTCTGGCTCCATGAGCAGACCATGTTGGTGGAAGCTGGGAATAATATCAAAAGTAACAGACCAGTTCCCCTTTGCCTTTCAGCTCCTTCTTCCTTTCTTACACCAATGCAAGAGTTTCAACAACAACCAACCAACCAACCAAAAATCATCAAATCATTATTGCTTTCTTAATCCAGAGCATGGCAGACTGGCTGTGTTTTCCTCAGGAACAGGGCTGCCCAAAAGCACTGTGGAGGAGCAGTTCCCCATGAAGGTTTCCCTTCCAGTTGCTGATGCAACCCATCACTAAAGAACCAGAGGCTCACTTGTCTGCACGTACAGCCTGCAAATATTTTTACTGCAGTAGTAACATTGTTGAGGCTGTGATGAAAGGATATAGGCCAGTCAAGGTTTGTAGGGAGAGATAACATCTTTTATTAGAGTAGCTAATACTGTCGGAAAAAAGCAGACACGCTTTTGGAAGCAATATTATCCTTTATTATCTCACTGTTCCCCCTCCCCTGTGACTCCCTACCATCCTTCATCTGAAACAATAAATACTTATAAAGTGGAAGGAAACTTGACCCGCTGGGGCAGGTAAGAGACAAAGGCTTGTGTCTGACTCCTGATCCCCATACCTCTCCCACTGGTATCGGCAAGAAATCTCCCAATGCTCAGGGGCATTATGTGGCCCCCGTCTGCCCTGCTGTTCTGTGCCAGAAACAACAACAATGAGCAAACCCGCTTGCAGTGGCGTCAGTAATGAGCATTTCTGATGATGGTCCCTTGTCTGGCCTCTTTGTGCCCCTCTGTCAGCACCTCTTGGGTCATTGAGAACCCACTGGCAGCTGGAAACTGTAGGCTAGTAATGTGTTTAGCATGCAGCGTAGGGCTGTTAGAGGAGGTATCAGGAAAACCTTTCTAGGCCATGGTTTTTGACACAACAGAAAAGATTTGTCTGGGGTCATTGCAGGATCTCCTTTGCCAAATGGATTCAAGAGATTAGAGGGACATTTGTCAAAAATGACTTTACTGATGATTACCTTGCTCTGCCTAGGGGCAGGGAGGTGGAGCAAGTGAAGGTACTGCAGCTTCCTTTATGGGAGCCCATTTTCATTTCAGGGCTGTCCATCTCCCGGCCACCTTTTTGCAGGCCAGTCACAGCTCTGAGGCTTTGCTCTGCCCACCAGGGTGGGGCCCAAGGAGCTGACCTCAGTTCCCTGTGAGTTTGGGCCTGCCTGCTTTCCACCTGGCTGTCCTGTAGGGAAAAGAAACGGGTGGTGCTGGCTGGATCAGCCTCATGTAATCTGTTAAGATGTTTTTTGGAGCTTCCTGTGATTGTCACACAAGTGAGGTATCTTTAGTTTGGGCAATGTAGCCAAGAGCCCTCCCAGAGGAATAGAGAAGGAGGCTATTCCACTGGTCATGATCCCCTCTCTCCGAAGAATTGCTGGCAGCTTTTTAGCAGCAGATCCCAATGCAGCACTTTGTCCAAGATGGCAATGGGAGGAACAGGGAGGGGAGGATCATAATCTGGGGTTCAACAACACTTTTCAACACCACCTGAAGAGTATGATAGAGACCAGGCCTTGAGTAATTTGCTTGGACTGTGATTAACACCTACAGGAGATAGTACAATCTGCGGTGGCAGTGGAATGGGAGTGCAGGTAGCAGAAATTAAACCAATACAAGGATTTTGAGAGTGGGGAACACCTTTGTCTCATGCCAACAGGGACAAAGGGATTGTCAAACCTACTCAAGGCGGACTTTCAACAGCCTGAATGACCATGTGCCATGATCTCAATGTTATTTCATACCTCAGTAATCACACCCATGCTCTCAGTGTTGCCCAGGACAGAAATGACCCCTGAACTCTGTTCAAATCAGGGAATTTTGCCCCATTTCAGGAGCTGGGAAAAGTAGATATACATGCAGACAGGCCACCCAGCTCTTGTTTGTAAATGAAGATAGCCATCATAAGAAGGTTTTCCTTCTCTAGAGAGTATCTTGAACTGGCTGGAAACCTTTAAGCAGATGAATTTCTGGTTTATTCAAAGAAAGGATTTTTTGGGAAGGAGGTAGAGATGGAGGAAGGGAGAGAGTGACAGAGAGGTTGTGAAAACATGTCAATTTAAACAGAAACTTGTTTTCAGTAGTGTCAGAGTTTCTTTTTAGCTCCGTTGTTCTGATTCATATCAGCTTTTTGATTATATTACAAATCTAGATTAATTTCATACTAGTGTTTTAGGTTATGTTGGTGTTATTTAAGCTGTACAATGTTTCAGGAAAAAAAAAAAAAAAAAGCTACCTGCCCTCCCTTGTGATGTTATTGCTACTCTGAGTTCTTCCACTTACTGGTTTTAGTTCCTTTCAGGTTAACTCAAATGTCCAGCTTTCCAGGGCAATTGAACTGCTTGTTTCCCTGCCAGCAGGCACTGTTCGGATTGTAGAACTCAGATCCGATCTAGTCCTTCATTTGATAACATTCATAGTGCACTTCACGAAGAAGATGGATTCCACGAGAACCTGACAGCTTATCCTGAAGGTCCCTGGGGGTGAGCAGATGCTGCTTGTGAAGGGCTTTTGAATAAGAAGCTAACCCACAAGACAGAAGTAAACAAATGAAAAGGGGACAAATTCAAAATGGATCAAAGGAAACACTTTTCCATCAAATGTGTGAACAAGCTACAAAACACATTTCCCATAATACTGTTAGTGAATAAATAAATGAATAAATAAATAAAATTAGCAAGATTGTAAAAGGAATAAATTTATAGATAACAAGCATATCCACAATTGTAAATAATGCCTGGCAATATTATTTTAAAGGGTCATTAAAACCTCTGGTTTCAGGGCTGAGACTAACCTTTAATAAAATATGTACAGACACTTATCTCCTGCTTTGGAGGGTATATTTGCCAAAAACACTGGTGCCTGCTAGCTATTGTCAGAAAAGGAGGAGCCACATTGCATGGACTTTCTTTTACAGTGCTGTCTTGTCTGTACTCCTACTCCCTAAATCTGAGCAGACATTGAGATAAAATATTTGGCATTATTCAAAAAAGAACGGGTAAATCTGTAGATAACAAAAATATCCCATATCTCACTGAAAAGGAAATCAAAACCTTTGCTTACAGGGTTGTGATTCTGCACTAGATAAATCAAGATCTTCATATATATACGTTATTGTACAGCAGAAGACTCCCTAAAAGGCTCACAGATGGTCTATATATAGGCAGAGCAACTGTAACAGGACCAGTTTAAGATTAGGACATGGCTGGCTGAAGGGGAATTTCATTTTTTGCATGACATTCCCCAAACATCAGAGAACATAAAGGAAACACTAATTTGTTTCCATGGGCTTTGGCCCATAAAAACTTGTGACCAGAATCACCTGAACGATGTTCCAGCCTATTCTCCTTGCCAATGCTGCATGTCCCCTCTCACAGAGCTGTTGTGGTGACAGGCCTTACATTATTTTACATTATCTCTGATGTCATCTGATTGGTCTAATTGGAGCTGACTGGATCTCTGATCTATTAGGACTACACATCTCTGTCTTCACACCTCTTTTGGCCACAGTAGCTGCTAAAAAGAGCCTTAGGGACAACTGACATTCTTGATTGCCAGCCCAAACATCTCAGCTGGAAGACTATTTCCCAAATGACATCCCCTCCCCCATGAAGGCTTTTGGCAGTCACCCTGCTGCCATCTCCAGTCAAGAACATCTGGCTGTAGGATCAGACAGCAGCAGAGCCCTCTGACCCCTGATCCTGGCTGCCCTCTCCCTACCCCTAAAAGGCGGGCTGCCATTGTCTACCGAATTGCCTGGTGGCCTCAGGCTGATTCCCAGGACCGTCCTCCCACCTGGTGCTGGCTGGATGTAAGTCAGGGGCTGAGTGAGTGAGGCACAGAGCCACCCACAAGGCAGCCTCCCCTCCAGGACACTCTGGGATCCTCTCCATACATGTTGGCAGGAGCAGAATCCCACTGCCCACGTTGCATAGTGCCACATGCCAGGTGGTCCCCAGGCAGGGCTCTTGTCCTTGCCAAAGCATCGTCAGCCACTTAGCACTTTGTAGTGCAAAGGTGACACTGGGCCGAAGTCTGCCCTTAGTGGTGTTGGTGAAAAGGCAGAACAACTACACTGAAGTCACTGCAGTCCATTTGTGTGTGACCAGGAAGGCGGTTTGCACGCCTGCATTTGTGTCCTTGCCACAGAGAAATTTCTGGCTTTGCATCCCCACCCAGAAAAACAAGAGACAAGGGAATTAATGTCATTTTCCAGGTGGCTCACGAAAAGCAAAATTCCCTCATCCAGCTCAGCTTGTTATCTGCTTGTTATACAAGCTGCATTTAAACAATTATATTTAAATAACCAAAAGGAAAAAAGAAAAAATCTGCTCTCAGAGTCCTAGCCACAAAGTTTCCTCCAGAGCCCTTCCCACTGTGTTTTGGAGGCCCTACACCTCCCCCTCCTCCTTGCCTTCGTTAACTGGAGTCCATCTGCTGCGTCCAGCCTGCTGCAGCTTGGGGAATCTCACGTCACTCCTGTCTCGGCTAGAGATGAGCCTGAGCTGCAGATTTTTGGACAGAGATGCCTGTGTTTGTTTCCCAGTGCGGGAGGAGGGGGTGAGTCTTCTCAACTTTGCCCCAGTTCCTTAAAAACAAAAGGCCAGCAGTGAAAGGTGGCTGTGGCTGTGGGCCTGGTGATGCCTAGCTTGGCCACCTCCTCCTCACCCCGCTCTGCACGGCCCCATCCCAGCTCTCCATGGTAATGGGTTGCTGTTTCACAGCTGGGTATCTGTGGCATCACTGCTGCAACGCTTCCATCACCAACAGGCAGCTCACAATCAAGCCAGCAGCTCTCCTCCACCCCTCCCAGGACTGCAAACGCAGGGCAGCCTCTCTGCTGTCTGTCCTGCCTGCACTGCATGGGAAATGAAGAGACGGACAGACAGGCGGCCCCCTGCGACAGGGAAGGTAAGTGACCATCAGGCAGGGAGGACAGATAGATCACCCAAGGTCCCAGCTCCAGGGGTGGAGATAGGCCAGGGGGTGAACATCTGCCCTTGTTTCCCCAGAGACTATGTACATGACGACGTCCATCTTGCCATTTTATTCCTAAAAACTGGATCTCTCGTGCAGCATGTTATCAGCACTCTTCTCATCCTAATACAAAACATAGCACCCTACCAGTTACTAGGAGGAAAATTAACTCTGTCCTAACTGAAACGAGGACAACATGGGGCATGGTGTGTCCCCCCCACGTTTTTGTTTGGGGAGTCCACCCTTCTGCCCGCTCTGCTAGTCCCTGCCCTGCAGCAGGGCATGAAACAGAGGGTGAAAGCAATGCAAAGAGGGAACGAGTCTGAGAAATTGCTGTGAAGCAGATGTCTGGGAATCATTATGAGAACACTCTCAATCTTCCTGGAGCAGCTGAAAGCTTTACTGCCAACAGCGCTTGGCTGCCAGTCTCCCATTGCTGTATAAATGATGATAATGCTCTTCGCTACTCCTTCTCCACACGTTTTCCTCCTCCCCCTGGGGGTGCGATCTCCTTGGCAAGCACAAGGCTCTCGTTATATGTGAGGAGTTGTTGGCAGCAAGGGCTGGGACTGAACACAAGAGGGGGAGGGGGTAAGGTCCCTCTTAAAGCTAATAACCACCAGTGATGGGCCCCCGCTGCGGCATTTTGTGCTCATTACACAGCTACTCCGGGTGCCTTTAATAGGCAGCACTTGCCTTTTCACAAGCGCTGAGCTTTGATAGGGTTGAAGGGTCAGAAGCATCCACTGCCTGTAGGAAAAAAGCAGTGAGCCCCTCTCCTTGCAGTAGCACTGACCAGAGCCCAGAACTCAGTCCCTGGTACAAAAGTCCAAGAGGCAGCTGTCCTCTACCATGGTCCACCACTCGTCTTTGCAGGCAGCACTGTCCTGCAGCCCTCTGGTACCCAGGGTCTGTCTCAGCTTTCTGCAGAGGGTCCCTGCTCTGGGGTTTAATCCTTTTGCTTTTGGTGGCAATTAGCAGTTGCTCAAGGATCTACAGCTGCAGCTCCAAAGAGCCCACTCTGCACTGCTCCTCTGCTGACGAAGGGCTATCTACTCAGCGCTGAGAGATATTCCCGACTGCACACTCAGCGATAGGAACACAAAACAGCAGTGTTCCTGTACTTGCCTACTGTATGAGAACAGCTTTTCCACATACAGAGTTTCAGGCTGCGCTGCTTATGTTTCAGACCTGAAACCTGACAAACAATAGCAACAAATAATCAAATACCCCAGCCCTGTGCCTGGCAGACCTAGCCCAGTTCAGATGAACCACGAATTCATGGATGGCACCTCTGAAGATATGTCCTGTGTCTGGACAAGGTATAGAGAGCCATTTGAACCTTCCTTTGTAGAGGTCAGGGAGCTATTCTGACTCCCAACTATAAACTCAAGGTATGGATGATCCAAGTTTGCTGTATTCTTGGATTAAAAAGCCCCAGTCTTCTCCAGAAACTTTTAATGCTCGTACACAGGTCTGTTGAGCACACGTGATAGCTCTAATTTCAGCCCTACTGAATACACAGACAATCAGTGTCAGAGCTACTGATCAGGAACCCAGGAGAGCCACTGACCTCACCAAGTAGCAAGATAACAGAGAGCCAGCCCAAGGGCAGGCCCTGACACCCCTTCCCTCAGTAGCCCTCTCCCTGGGTCCCCAGCAGGGCCTTCCACATGGCTTTTCCTCTATTAGCCACGCAGGCCTGGCAACTGGGCCCCTGGCTCCCTGTGGGATGCAGGATTGTTGGATACCAGTAGACTCTGGCATGAGTAAAAGGCAAGTGAGTGATCACTCCTTTGACTTACTCAGAAATGAGAAGCAGGCACAAGCAGGCCTGCACCAGCCAAGAAACATTTCTCTGTAAATCTCCCTGTGCCTTTTTGGTGGGATTAGTAACAGCACAGAACTGTTTTGCAACACAAATGCCCACGTATTTGTTTGGCCACTTTCAAGCACTGGAAATAAGCAGGAGGCTTCATTACCCACAGAGAAAAGCGGACTAAATGCAATTACTGCACTTCTTTCAGATCAAAATGGTGTAGTGCAGCAAACAGATAAACCCCATGCCAAAACATTTCCTAAAGAAAGCTTTATTACAGCGAGGCCCAGTTCTCAGAGGTCTTTCATGTTCTTTGTGTTACAAAATCATGGATTGACTTATCCAGAAGGACTTGCACTCTAGAACTGCACTGCTTCCCTTTTGTTGTGTTGTTATAAAAACTCAGGTTTCCTAAATCTCCTTAATAAAAGTTCTCAAAGGGCTGATAGGAGAAGATGGGAGAAGCCAGCCAAGTGCAGCATTCCAGGGCCAGCTCCCTCTTCACACAGAGAAAGAGTTAGAGACCCAGGTTAAAGGTCTCACTTAAGCCATCCGAGTCTGCCAGATACAAAGCTGTTTGGCTGAAGATCTACCACACCCTGTGCTCCTTTCTCCCCACACCCATGCTCTCCCCTTGCCAAGCCCATCTTTGCAGGGTGCTGACTAGGTTCTCAGCAGGGGATCTTTGTTCTCAGGGCTAAAAAAATTATTTTCTTATGAAGCCATGAGAGCATCTCAGTTCTGGAAATTCCACGAATTCAACTCACACTGAGATTTGCAGTTAAGGAAGGACCAAAGATTAATGGTGGAGGTGCTGATTTACACACTAGTTCTATGTTTTTCCCATAGAAAAAAATCAACCAAATAAATAAATAAATAAAAAGGACAATCAAGAGACATTCCATGGGAAATTTTTTCATTAATGATAAATGGTTGACAAATTTGGTCAACAGTTAAAACACTGTTGGTCTGACAAGTTATCATGAAACCGCATGGGATCAGCAGCCAGAATGCTTCATGCTGCTTCTCTCCTTCATGGGCATAGGTCCGACATAGGGCCAGACCACACTTCTGTTTGGTGTGTGGTATGGGATTGTGGATCACCTGCCCCACTGGCCCCTCTGTCACCTGTGGTTGGTGGGCCATATGAAATATCTTCAAAAGTGAGTTATGTAAGGAAGGGTGCTGATCATATGACTAAAGAAAAAAAAAAAAAAGATCATTTCAGAGCTGGTCTGCAATCTGCCCCTGCTGTCATGCACCAGCCTAGTAGGCCTTGTATAGCCACTGTCCCCAGGCTCTCTGCTGACCTATTTCTCTAGTACTTATTTACTCTCTGTACCTTCTCCTGGTCTCTTCTCATTGTATTCAAGAAAGTTGAGGTCAACAACAGATCTCTTTTACATTCCTTTGTCTCCCAGACAGCCATCGTTTCTACCCAAGTCTCTGAACCTCCATCTGTTCGCTCATCCCATGTGAAAGTCTGTCCCCTAACCCATTCTCTTCCTTCCCTCTTCCAGCTCAAGTCCTGCCCACACCTCATTATTTTCATCTGTTACGGGTGGGATTTAGTTCTGTAGCAGTGCTGAGAACAACTGGGGAATTCAATCTGCACGAAAGATACCCCACAAAATCAAGCACTGTGTTAGGAAATAAGTTGGAGTTCATTTCTGAAGAGTGAAGGGCCTTCGTATCACAAATGTGTCAAAGGAAAAGTAGGTGGGTCATAAGCAGTGGTGGTGCTACATCCATCATTTTGCCTTCACATGAAAATCCTCAGCTTTGGCTGGAGCATGGAGTGGCACAGTACAGCCCAGGAGTGGGAAATAATCTGTTTTTAGATGTCTATGTTTTCCTATTGTTTGTCAAAACTCATTTCCCTTCTCTGGCTGCCTGGACCTAAATAAAGCGCACTTAAAAATACAGACAATGCATATTACACATGTTGGAGCTGCATTAGATCATCCCACGTGGCTCTGCTGCAGAAGCAGGGAGGCTGTCTGTATCCTCGGGGGTCACCTCCAGTTCTCGCTCCTCCTGCTGGACCGCCTTTCATTTCGCCCACAGGGATGTGCAGTGCTGCACAGCCACGTGGGCGCCAGAGAAAAGCAGATAAATACACACAAAGAACAGGAAAGGAGAGAGAAAGCCAGGGGAATACATCGGTGGGCTGAGCTGCCTGACAAACCTTCTGGGGACTTCACATCTTTTGTTTCAAGTAGGGGCTTTCTTTGAACGACAATGTCTAAGCTGGTTATCTAATACACAGGTGTGAAACCCTCAGCAAGAACATATAAGGTATAAAAGACAGCTCCTGCGTCCCCCAGGACTGCAACTAACAGCTGCTTTTGCAGGGCTCCTTGTGACCATTTAAGTCATAGGGCTTTTCTGCTAAGAAATAGTAAAGAAAATTCTGCTTTGTTGGGTGAAGGGAATGCTGGAGAGGTGGTTTTCTTTCATATATCCAGCACCCTTTCATGCCCCCCAGTAGTACTCAATGACTTGTCTCCCACAACATGTAAAAAAATCAGCACCAGGAGTGCAGCCCTGGGCTGAAAGGAGGCAGCCAACAAAACAGCAGAGAGGAACCAGGGAGATTTTGCCTGTGGACACCAGGAAAATGATTCCTTGTGTTGCAGGGCCAAACTGCCTTCAGCAACTGTGGGAGAAAATTGGGATTTTAGAAGTTTGCATGCTTTAGATTTCCTGGTGGTTGTGAAAAGTCAGGTTTGGCTTGATTTTTCATCGAATGGTGTCAAATTTTTTGACAAATTGAAAAAAATATATATTACAAGATGTTTTAAGGCATGCTTTTGGTATTTTTTAATGAAATTGAGCTTTTCCAAGATGAAAACCCTTTCATATTATTTTTTTTGTTGTTTTGAAAACACCAAAAATCATTGGGCTTATTATGAGTGATTTTTCTAAGTGACCAATTCTGTGAAAATTTTCTTGAAATATTGGTACTACTGAGAATATATGTTTTGCTTCAGGCAGAAACTAACCAAAAACTTTTCCATTGCGAATTTTATGTGTGATACCAGTGAGAAAGCTAAGCAGCCTCTGCTAAGACTTAAATGGACATTGCAATGAAATATGGTATTTCCAAGCTGACACTTCTCACATTAGAACAGCTGCTACAGCCCTCAAAGTACAGCCACTACAGCACCGCAGTCTACCACAAGTGTTTCAGAAAAAAAAAATAATAATAATTGTTCATTACCTATACATTGTCTGTAGGTTTTTTGTTGTTGTTATTTTTAAGCTGGAACATCATTTGTCGCACTAAAGGCATGAGCATTTTGATTTATTGCTTAATATTTGTATGTCATTCAACCAGCGTGGCTCCCAGGCTCGGGCGCTGCAGTTGATGTACAAGAGGAAAGTCACTGCCAGAGAGAGCTGTCAACACATCTCATGATCTCTGTGTCCTCAGAAAGCAGCATGCTTGTCCCTGCACCTGGCTTTTACAAGTCTCTATCATTATTCCAGCACTCCTATATGATATCCAGATTTGCCTCCACCTCCTACATGTCCAACCTCATCGCAGATTTATTACTACAAGCCAATGGGCTGATCTGCAAAGCCCATTCAAAAGTGCTGGAAAACTTTAAAGTGTTGCTGGACACTGCCTCCTCTCTCATTTAAGTTATCGACATTCTGCTGTTAACAGTTTTCATTTGGGGGTCTTTTGACCCTCTTCTTTGTTTCGTTTATCCTTACTGCAATTTTTGGCTTCCGGTGAGGTTTTAAACTCTTCTTGGCAATAAAACATAGAAATATTTCACAGCTACCCACCCACACCAAAACACTTTTGTGACCCAGACGCTGATTGGGCGGATAGTGGCTTTTATTTCATACTTCAGTGCTCCATTTGTGTAGTGAGGAGAATAGTAATTCTCTGGCTAAATGAGAATAATCTGAAAGGCATGTTATATCTATACAACTCTAGGTTTGCTTTATGGTGCACATGCTCTGTCCTCACCAACTCACATGTGGTCTCATTAACAACCTTTGCTCAAAATAATATTGTGTGATAATTTCTAGAGCTGGATCCTGGCCTGATCCATGCTGAAATCAATGTGTGTTAAGTCCAGCTCTACTTTTTCCTCTTGCCTTTCTCCTCTCCTGAGGTCTTTGCAGGCTTTTATTCAGGAGTGTAGCACTGTGCCATCCTTATGACATGGTTAGTAAAGAGTCATTAGTGTTGAGGGTCTTGCTGCCTAATGATAGAGCTAGCGCCACAGCACTTGGCATGCAAAGGATTGTCTGGGGCAGAGGACACCACGCTGGGACTAGGAAAACCTGTGTTCAATTCCTCACTGAGCAGTCACAGACTTCCTTCCTTTGGCTAAATCACTTCATCTAGCGTGTGC
Source organism: Cygnus atratus (assembly GCF_013377495.2). NCBI lineage: Eukaryota > Metazoa > Chordata > Aves > Anseriformes > Anatidae > Cygnus > Cygnus atratus. The sequence continues at coordinate 18,584,538 of NC_066368.1, forward strand.
TTCAATTCCCCATCTGTGCAGGGTGGATAATGTTTCCCCCTACCTCCAAGCAGTGCAGTCATCTAAATCTTTGCTGGTCCAGGGTATTTTGTTATCACAAAGATGGGAACAAAGATCAGAGGCTACAAACCCATAGAACCCAGAGGTCCCTTTCAATGAAATCCCTGAGTATCCTGCAAAACCCAGAGTTGGTGAATACCATAGAAGCAAAAAACAACTGATAACTAAGTGTGTCTGATCGTACCACATAGGGATCACATTTCCTAAGATCTGAGAAATTACTAAATATTGCAAAAGGAAGGAAAATCTCCAACAGAGAAAAAGGACTTTACTGAATTTCCTATCTTTGGTTTCCTGGGGAGCCACTTAGCTTAAGCAGATATAAAAGTTCAGTTCTTCATAGGTCTGGGGGCCAGTGAAAGCCATGAAAAAACATATAAATAGCTAGGACTTAATTTACACATTAACACCTCCCCTCTCCTAGAAACACCCACCCTTTCTGGTTTGTTTACATCATTAGTACACATCATTAATTACCACATGCTGATGGATTTCTGGTGCTGTGTCAAATGCATAGAACTTCTGTACAGTGCGAGGGCCTGATTCAGGTCCCACTGGGATCAGCAGCATCGATCTGTTGGCTTACACAGGAATTACCCACAGGAGTGGGCTAATGTACAGGGGAGAGATGATGACCTGCTCGGTTCTCAGCAGGATGAGGCCCTAGGAATCCCTTTCCTACCCAAACCCACATCCCATCAGGCAATCTCTGAATTATTGTTGGGGCTAGCTTTTTGTAACTACATGTTAATAAATACCTCTCAACTCTAGCCTCTTCTCCATAAAGTATAACAAATGTTTCACAGCTTCAGCCTATGGACCATAAAGCATAATCCTTTGCAGTGACCTGTGTTTTCCTTGTAGTAATATTTCTCTCCTTATTGTGCCTGTCGACTTTGCCCACACAGCCCATCAATTAACAATGGTGCCTACAAATAAGGGGTTTTTATACACCGAGTTAAAATACAGCCATCAAGCGTGGGGGTTTTGATCTCGCCTTGTGTTTCTGTACAAGTAGCATGAGGTGAAAGTGGCAGGAAAGGACGTTCTTGGGTGGGTGGGCAGCCAAGATAAAAGTCTTCTTGAATGTAAATTGTAGTGAAGCATGTTAGTGATAGAGGGGAGGTTATGACTGATCAGATACAAGCCTTTGAGTAGTTTGCCAAACCAAACTCCTTCTAGGAATTTTTCTTCTTTCTTTTTTTGCATTCTTCTCCTCTCACCATTTTGATCACTGACATATGCCCTCATGGCTGCTATCAGGGAGTCAAAAAACTAAGCTGCCCAGGGCAGGAGTAGGAATATGGGATAGAAAGGGAGACATCAGTGTATCAAAGATACTTAAGCACAAGGACAACTTCAAGGGTTTTCTTCCAGAGATAATCACCAAACTAATACAAAGTGAAACTGAAGGTGAAGAAAGTGAGAAAGAGGACTGGGAATATTTCTGCTAGGGAGGGAAAGTTCTTTGTTATGTGAAAAAGGGGTCAGATAACAAACCTCTTACATAGCTGAAAGACCAAGCCCAAGTGATACTGGAGTTTGGCTTCCCTTCACTTCAGATGCAGACCTTGCGCTCAGACTAGATCTTGAGCTAAATATTCTGGGATTTCATGTGGTGGAGAAGTTATGTGCCACAAAACAAGCTGATATGTTGATGACAACATGAAGAGTAAAAATGTTAGATTTGGAATGAAAAACTCTGAGAAAGTGGGGTTATAAATGTCAGGTTTTGATCAAAATATAGCTCATTTTTGCTTTGATGTGTCATCATCTATCATATTGACATTAGAAGAAGTATTTTGCCATTCATTCCTTCTGGGAAAATCCAGAAGAAGACCTTGTTTAAGTTAGATTTTATTTATTTATTTTTTTATGAAGATTTTGAATATCTCTGTATGTAATGACTAAGAACACCTGGTTATTTTGCACAAGTTACCCTATCATTGTTCTGCTGCAAGTCATGGACTAAGCAAAAAGCCTCTGTGAGCTATTAATATTTTTCATGATGTTCCTATGAGAGACATATCTGAATAATAAACCTTAGCTGAGGAGGTCCATATAGATATAAATAGATATAAGATCAAGGGCCAAACTTAGGTCTCTATGAAAGTAGATATGACTTGCCAGAGTTTGGATTTGATTATTTTACAAAGATCTCATAGGTGAGCAGAAGTGATGGAAAAGGGGGATTGAGGGCTTCCACGTCACCCAGTCCACAAGTGTGACGCTAAGGAAAAAACTAAATGTCAGCTCTAGTTCAATGTCCTAGTGAAATATCTAATCCTGATCACACTTACGTTTATCGCATATTTAGTTAAAGGGGCCTGTTCTGGAAGAAGACTATGTGATTCACAGTTACATGTGTTATTTCTGAGTTGGGAGAATTTTCAATTTTCCAGTGATCGGTTGTGATAAAACACAGTATAAGGTATATAAGTATTCTGCAGTCAAACATGAAAGCTGGCACAGAGTAATGTAAACCTTACCTACCCCATGCAATAATGCTAAAAACACCTTATCAAATTTTGACCCAGAAACACACGTCACAAGATAACAAATAACTTGTTCTTGGAGAAAGGCCCAGCCCTGATTTATATCTTGCAACCCAAATAAATATAAAAAGTTTGCCAGAGCTGACCATGTAAATCTTAACCACCTCATATGGTTTCATTCTGTGAAGTGAAAAATACAAGGAAGAAGGTGTTTTTACACTGTGAATGAGCTATTCAGGAAAAGTGTTATTTATTGAACTCTATGGGAGGGAAGTTAATTTCAGAAGTTATAAACATGATGAATTATAGGTAATATCTTGGAGGAATTAAATGCAATTGAAAGGAAAAAGGGTCCCTATCTTCATTTAAAAAAACAATTAGGGTTGAGCAATGTTAAACATAGGCTTACACCTGCCAGGAACTGGCTGACTGACAATCTTTGAGGCTATTGCTGATTAACCAGAGTGGTGAGCTTCTCACAAACCAGTGGCACCATTGTTTTGTGTCTTCAGTCCTCATGGGGATTCCTTGGACAGTGCTGGGTAATATTTTCATCCTAGGGTTGGTTTGTGACCTATTTGCTTTCACTGTTCTCCATTTCTACAGTGCAGATGATCACCTGAGAAACCTGGCAGTGTCCCTACTCCCAGATCAAGTACTTTCAAGCAGGCAGAGATAGGATAGTCCACAGCTACTGTCAGGCAGACCTGTGAGCCTCACCTGGACACATCCCCTTGTCCACCTCCACTGCTGGGCACAGACACGTTCATGCCCCCACAGGGACACCTCACACAGGCACACACACTGTGCACACATCACCTGGGTTTACACCAGTGGGCACCAGTACATGCTGGTCTTCAGACTCACAAGTGCACATATAGTGCTTATAACACTGAGAGACCCGCAGGTGTTAGTTGCAATTTTGCTGCCTTTAATAGCAACTGTCCATGGCTCCCAACACACCAAGATGTCTCAGCCTTGTATGACCTTGGTGTTGTGAGCCTATGCTAATAAATCTGAATAAGTAAAGGACAGATACAAATCTGGGTAATAGAGTTAAATATCCCTTCTTAACTCAAACACAAAACAGATGTTTTCCATCTACCAGCAGGCCTCCATGATTATCCACACTGCCCATGCATTCCCCCCAGGCTCCCTGCCGGCCCCTTTCTCCTGGGTGATGAATATGATGCATTGCTGTAGCTAGTGTAGGGCTCAGGTTGCATTACTTCAACAGTGCTTTTGTCGTGTGGGTTTGTCGTGCGTCTTTATTCAGCTGCTTGAAAGCACCTCCTGTTCTGCTTTGCTTTGCTTTGCTCCCCACAATCCCAAACTCTGCCTGCAGTCACCGCTTTGCTGGGGAGCTCGGCCCAGTCACCCATACTGAGGCTGTAATAATATTTGGCATTTTTTTCCCAGTGTGGTAAGTGATCTTTGCAGGCAGCATAGGAGCAGTAATTAATACTTGACATAGACTGCGAGAGAGAATGTTGCTGGCAGGAGCTGAGACGAGGTGTAGATGTTACACAGACCTTTGGAGCAGAGATGGGACTCGGACACGTGATGCCGCTGTTGGTGCTCCCTTGCAAGGTCTTTTGACGTACCAGAAGCACACCAGCCCTTCCCACCATCCCAGCAGCTCAGAAGAGCTGCCCAGCAGGTGAAAATGGGCAGGCAGAGACCTTCATGTACACTACAATTGCAAGCCCCGTATTTTTTACTGTATAACAATGAGTTCTCATACAGCTCTGATGAACTTCTGTGCGGAAAACCATCACTGCAAGCATAACTGTACAGTCCACAGAAAGCTTTGGCAGCTTTGTTGGTGGGACATCCTCACAGGCAGCACTCACTGGGACCTGTCTGGCTAGTCCATGACTGCAGACAACAGGACATCTTCACCTGCTGAAGGGGAGGAAATCTCTTGAACTGTGTATCTGGGTTCAGAATGACGCAGACAAAAAGATAACGCTGAGCTAAACAATAATCTGGCAAGAAGCTCTCAAAATTGGGCTTACTTATTTATTTTTAATTTAAAAAAAAAAAACTTTTTTTCTTTCTCTCTATCTGGAACAAATTGAGAGCAGTTCAATCTTATAATTGCATTTCTACAACATTGTGCCAAGGCAATCAGAGTTGTCAGGACCAAGCTGTCTTCTTTAAGAGTTAAATTTTATTACTGAGCTTGCTTGGAAGTCAGCTGCATGAACTCCAATTTATCCCTTGGATCCACATAGCACAGCCTCAGCGTGAACCTCCTGGTTGCTCCACATAGAGAACCCTGTCGGCAGGCTGATTAGAATAATATGTGCAAAGATAGCACCAAAATTCAATTAAAATGACACTTTTTGTTGGAAACAGACTAGGGAGAGCAACTCACATCTCAAAAGCCAACTTGCATCATTGGGCCAGAAAGCAGTGTTTTACAGGAAAGGCCTGTTGTGGGGATTGCGTGACTTGGACAGTTGACTGGAAGATATGGGGGTCTAAAATCTGGTATTTAAAGAACATTTGCTACCAAATTCATATTTGGCTTTTAAACGCTGTCATTGTCTTCTTCCCCATTTTTCCCCTCAAATTCTTTGGAACCTAAGGAGTAATCTTAAGTGACCTTTAACCACAAAACCTTGGCTGGTGTTATAGCCACTGCCTTCAGAAGGGTCAAAGGCAGTTGGATGTAAACCAGATCCTAGAGCTCTGACCACAGCATACCTAGCAACTTCTAAAGAGAGTCCAAGGAAAAGTAAAGACTGAACACGCTCTTCTCCAAATAGAAATTCCCTCCAGGGCAGGATTTAGGACAGAAAATTTTCCATTGCTACAGCCTGAATTGGACATGTCCAGCAAATACTTAGGACTTCAGGGTGGCTTTCTGACTTCAGCTGAACTGAAGTTGATCAGTGCTATTATCCTGGGGATTTCAGAGATTTTTTTTTCTTTCCTAGCACCAAGTCCAAAGAAATGAGTAACATTCACATTTAAAAAGGAAACAAACAACACAAAAAAAAAAAAAAAAAGAACGTGAACATCTGGAAGTCAGTCCTCACAAATGGCTGCGTATAATCAGGATTAAGCCATTACTGTGTCTTTCTTCTTAAATGATGGAAAACTGAATTGTTCTGAATTAATGTTCTCTCTGCTAAGAACCTGCTACAGGCAGAGAAGAAAAGAAAGCTTTGCTTGAACAGCAGTGGCAGAAGAATTTCAGCTTTTTAAAACCTCAGGTTTCCCCTGCGTAAACCATTTGAACACTGGAATGTAAAGTAGTGATGAAAAATGAAAGCCATGTCAGCCCAGAAAGCGATATATTAAAGCAAAGTGTTTAGAAGTCAAAGGCCCTTAAATAAATCTAAAATACGTACTTTATTTTAAGCCCTAAATCTGCTGCTGCTAATCCTCATCTTTAAAACCAGAAACCTATTTTACCGGAAAGCTAGCTGAAGCAGAGTGGAATTTGACGTGACTAGTTCAACAGTAAGTTATTAACTTTGATATTTGTTTTGTCCATCACTACCAGCATCATATCTCTGATGTATTTCAAAATGACTCTAGTTCTTTATGGCATGCCAGTGAAAAGAATGAACCAACAGCCCAGCTCCCTATCCGCTGCTGCAGTAAATGCAGAAGTTGTAGGTTGTATTCTACCTGGCCCCCATTCCCTTTGCTGACAACAGTCAGCATTCACACTTTGTCTTTTCATCAAATTGTGCACACGTTTAATCCTGCGCCAGTCATGGGGCTGGCAATCCTCCTTGTCACTCTTTTACAGTGGAAGGAATTGGAAAAGGGAGGTTCAGTGAGCTGCTCAGGGCCACAGAAAGACGTGATGCTATAATGAATGTTGGGAAGCAGAGGTGACGTGGTCTCATGGGTATGGCACACCCCACTGGGGCCTGGAAATCTGCAGCAGAGAAGTGATGGGACTTAATGTGATCTCTTCTCTTCTCTGAGCACCAGTTTCCCTTCATGCTGGCATCTTCCTTATCTGGGAGCCCTTGAACAAGAGGGATCAGCAGAAGATGATGTAGCACTGGGTAACTTTCCCTTAAGTGCCTCTGGGTACTTCTGCTTAAAAAGATGTGTTGCAGTGAGGATAGCCAGTTTGAGTTCTTACTCAGGGATTTGTAAATTCTCTCCCCTGTTGTGTGAGCGGCATACAGGGAAAATGCCCATGTTGCTTTGAGATTCTGGTACATGAATTCTGGGCTGCTCTGTGCTCAGCAACAATAGCATGAACCATCAGCTGGGGTCTCCTGTGGAGGCTGACTCCTGAAGGAAGAGGTTTCCCAGAGGTTGTGTCTGTCACCTGCTATGTGACAGGTATAAATCCGTGTTCACTGAGAAAACACATGTTGGCTGTTTGTTAGCTCTGGCTGTACCCAGGGCCACGGGCTGCCCTTGCTGCAGTGCGGAAGAGAGAGCAGGAGGAGGCGCCTTGAGCAGAGCTGCACAGAGCAGTGCCAGGTCTTTCATTTCCTCTTTCTTCCTTCTTTGAATAGAAAATCCCATTGTTTTAGGTTAAAATCTGAAAATTCCCAAGAAGTTTAGTGGGATGGGACTAATTAGTCAACATGGACGTAATCTGGTCTACACAAGCAGTGCCTAACTCCTAACACGTTGCTAATGAATAGCGCTGACCAATAAATGAAACAAGGCAAAGTTTTCTCCTGCCAAGTAATACATTTTTCTGCCAAAAAATATGTGAAGGAAAATAATCCAAATAGTTCTGTTGACTTTCAGTCCCAGGTTTTGATTTTCACTTTGTTTTTAAACTTCTCTGATCTTTCTGAGAGGGAGGGAGAGGGACAAAAGCTCATATGCCTCTCATTTTTCCCATAAGTAAAGGAGGCAGAGAGAAGAGAAATGGAAGAAAAATGCCAGTTTTCTTGTCTCCCCCCATATTTATTTATCCACCTTTATTTATTTACCTATCTCTACCTATTATCTACCTATTTATTTACCACTTTTCTGAGCTGGGACCACTGTGGTAGAAAAAGAGTAGGAAATGTGTAAAATGAGGAAGAAGCAGAGGATTCTTTCTTCTATCTCCTCATGTTTGTGGTTTTTTTTTTTGTTTTGTTTTGTTTTTTTCCAAGAAGGTAAGACAGAATACTAAAAACTCACAACTTCAGATACTGAAAGGCCAAATCCAGTCAAAGAATTGGAAGGTAAAACTGAATGAAAATGGTTCTGTGCTGAATTTTTATTTACTGAGAATATTTACTGGAATGAAACACTTGCAAAAAAAAATGTTTCAAAATAAAACGCATACTCCATTGATAGGAGAATATAATTGATAAAGGAAGGATACCAAAAGAGAATAAACAGGGAAGTATAAAATGCAGAAACAATTTCAGAGCCTAATTCTAGAATCTGTGATGTTTCCTGTAACAAAATAGGAAAGCTAGAAATACCTATCAGTCTAAACCTTCAAGACACTGATTTTCTCAGCACCTTGTCATTTCTGCTGGGGCAAAGGATCTTCAGTACCCTGCAGCATCTTGCCCTGACTCTCATATGTCAGGTGTGAAATTTCCCCAAGTTCCCTCTATATGGAACTACAACACCCTGGTCATAAAAAAGCTGCTCCTTGTCTCCAGCCTTGCTGTGTCACTTGCTATAAACATGTATGACGAATGAGTGTTAATGCTGTTTGAGAAATTTAGTGACCCCCAGTCAAGCTGTGAAAATGACAAACCGTGGAATAAAATAAACCAACATATAATCCTTGCCACTGTTGCTTTTGTTATAACCAAGGGAGTCTTCAAAATATATTTCCAAGAATGTTTCCCAACCCCTCAGCTCCAGAGATTTGTTTTACAAGTCTTGGCTACAAATCACAGCCCTCCAACCAAGGATGCTAATGGTCTATTCTATATTGAGCCTTCATATCCATATGTCTGAGTCCCTGTAGCGTACACCATGCAAGCAATGCTCTATGTAGTTAGAGAAGCCTGAGACATTCTTTGACGTGACCATGATATGACTGAAATGACTTTTCTGTGCTTGAACCAGCCATACTGATATTTTCCATGCTGGGGAGATAAATTTTAGTTAAGGATGGTATTTCTATTCTGAAAAGAAATAAGGGTGGCTTTGATCTGAAATTTCTCATCCAGTTCACAAAATATGAGGATAGGGGAATAAATGGATGACTTAGAAACTCTTACCAGAAGCCCATTTTGTCAGCTAGCATCTTTCTGCTTGGAGGCAAGGTCTTGAAAATGGGCTGACCGCTTGCCACTGGGAAGCACTTTTTGGTGCTCTCAGGAAGTCCTTGCCTGCTTTGGCAAGCCAGGAGTTGCTGAAACACTTCATTTCCCTTATACTGAGCAGGGACTCCCATCATATCACATTCTTGTCTGAGAGATTTTGCCTGCACAAAGCATGTGTGGATGCCACCCTAGGGAGGGAGGAGGGGAGCCAGACTTCTCCATGACGGCTCCCTGGCTTCCCTGCCACGCTCTGGCTCATGTCGGGCCAACCAGGCAGGTTTTCTGGCCCCTTTCCCAAGGAGTCTTTCTCTGGTGGATCAGACTGAATTGTTTCTTTTTGGGAGGTCTTCGTAATCAAGCACCACTGGAGGACTTGAAACAAAACAGCGAGATTTTGTGGTCTCCCGGTGACCTCTGCATGGAGAAAATGCACAACCTTCCTTATCCTCACCCTGCACACAGCATTGGCAGCTCTCATGCCAGCTTCTGTGGAGCTGAAATCACTCTTTTGTTCTCTGCTTGTACAGCTGTTTAGCAGCCCCAGGCACCACAGCAGTGCAAGGACTAAGCACTAAGCCACATTAATACACTTTCCCACCCAGTTGAGCTTCCCTAAAATCCCTTTTCCAGAAGAAACTGCTGTCTTCTCCATCCACTTTCCTAGCAGCCTATTTCAGAGAGCTGAAGTCCTGTCCTGGCTTCTCCCTTGCAAGCTGCCTCCCTCCATCAGGAGCCGTGTGCTGGGTCTGTACTGATCCCACTCAGTCTACAGGGGGCAATAGGAGTGAGGGCCCTCCTTGGGTTAGTTATTTTTTTTCAGCAGTAGACAGGGAAAAAAAATATCCTCTTGGAGAATACAATGGGAAAAATGAGCTCAATACATATCACTTAACTCCCCTCCCTGCTCCCATGCATTCCTGGTCTGAGCCAGGGGAGCAAAAGCATTAGAATATAACCCAAAGCACCCGCTTTTTTTTTTACTGTTGCTTTCTTTTAGATATTTTTTGAAGGAGATGTTGCAGGTGGCCTTCTCAAATACATTGACCGCGTATAACGGACTTTTCCCCTTCACACTTTCAGAAAGGAATCGATAGTCCTCTGGAGGGCTGGTATACTTCAGCTGTAAACATTTCAACCTTCCGATGAAGATGGGAACAGCAGTATGTGACTCAGACACCACCATCCTGAGCAGTCAAGGAAGACTTTATGAGTTAGTGCAGCTGAGCTCCATAAGCAATGAGCAGTGTGTCAGCAGAAAGCAGGATCAAATCAGAAACAGCAAACAAAGGGACAGAGAAGAAAACGATCACATTTGTAACTGATGCCAAGCTTTGGACTCTGAGCTGTCACCTCCAGCCTCCCATGCGTGGTGGCAATGCACCTGACGCTACCAAACAAAAGGACAGTCTGGCCTGTGCTCCCCTGCGCAGCACAGCGCACGTGCTGTAGGCGTGTAACACTCTGCAGAACCGCTAAGTATTGGCAACGAGAGGGAACATCATGTCTTTTCCAGCTGTAACTCTTGCAAATCCATGGGAAACTTTCCTTCTCAAACATCTCTCTTGGTCGGCTATAGTTTTTCTTGCTGGCTGGTTTACATTTCTGTGTGCAGATAGTTCCAAAGCTGCTGCTTTAGCTACCCTCCATTTTGGTATCAAGTCACATATTTTAAACCCTCTAATATTTGTAATTAATATAAACACGGGTCGCACATGTATTTATATGTGCTAAATGCCAAATTGGCGCGTGTCCTCCTGGCTCAGACGGGGCCTGGAGACTTCCCTGCGGGTGTCCCTGCGGGTTGAAGGGATCGCTTCCATCTCAAACAACTCCTGGACCGGCTCCTGGACAGGCTCCTGCACAACCTCACAGCACCTGTGCTTTGTCAAAAAGGGACCTCAGGACCATGTGCTGGCACTTAGGTGGTGGCTGTGAAGCGGGGAGCGAGCGCTGCCTCCTGTCCCCTGCCCCACCACTGCCTCAGTGCTGGCAGGTGGCGCAGCCTCAAGGCCTGCAGGCACCGGCCCACTGTAGGCCGGCTCCCAAGCCCCTGTCACCTCCCGTATACAACATCAATGTGTGCCCATTGCCAAGGCCACAACTGCTCTGCCTGCACTGGGGTGCAGCCTAACACCCCAAACAGATAAGAAATTAGCCCTATCTCTTGCTGTCTCCCTCTTTCTCTGTCCTTCTCAGGCTTCCCCCACCAAAGTGCCTGAGCACCTCCCAGGCCAAACAGCTGTCTGACAAGCCTTCTCCCCGGGGCTCCCAGGTTTTGGATGCTTTCGGATCCACTTCCTCATTCTGCATTGCTCCCCACATATCATCTCTGAGCAGCAGACTCTCTGGATCCGGCACTTGAGCAGTAAGTGACAGAGGAGTTGATTGCAAACAGATCTTTTCAGTATGTGTACATGAAACACATACTTATGTTCAAGACTGGAAATCTTAAAATTATTTTTTTTAATATATTTCCTTATGTTTTTCCTACTAATTTCATGTTCCTTTTTTTAGCTGTGCTTGCAACATATTTGGAACCTGCCCTCCTAAGTCACATGGATGAATTATTGCTTTGCTTTTTCTGGGAAACTAATACTATCGAACGGTCACTCCAGTGTACGTCACAAGCACTACTGGCAGGGAATATGTAGGTACTTCAGATTTATGTGGCTGTAACTGAAAGCAGAACTTGGCCATATTCTGCCTGACTAATGAAAAGACATAGCCACAAAGGGCTTTTGTATGAACCTGGCTCCTAGAAGTTATGGCAATAAAAGAAGCAATGCTATCATTTGTTAATTCTAATTATTTCAAGAGTCAGCCATGGAAGGCTGTTCTTAAAGGGATGTGCTGAACAAAAATGTATAAATAGAAAATAGCAGTTCTTTTACCAGCAGAGTAAGGACAATATCGACTCCTCCAGGAATTCGTATCATGCTCATCAGCATGTGGTTTGAATACCACAGGTTCTTCTATACAGAAAGAATATGTGTTTCTCTTCCAAAGTCCTTGGAATAAGCCTTTCTTCTTGTCTGTAGAATTTCTGTAGCAAACTCCTATTACTCAAGTCAATTGTACATAAGCACAAGGAGATATTATGGTGGTAACGCCACATCTCTGTCACCCGCACATAGAAATGCCACCAGCCAGGTCGTAATACTCATTGCTCAGTGAGAGATGGCCAGTAGCCCACAGTCAACAGGAATCAGAAGCAAGAGAGCAAGCAGATTTCTTTTTTTTTTTTTAAGTACAGTTATCCTGTAGAGCCCTAGGTCTTTTCTCACAGGTTTGATCAGTATCCAAGCCTTATCCATCTCCTGTTCATGTTGTCTTACAGATGGTAATAGCAGTCATTTACCCTTTTGTGTCTGTCAATCACCAATTAACAGTATTTCAGGTCTAAGTCATCTGCCCATTAACAGCTCCAAAAGGGAATAAAATGTTTCACTTAAATGCCCCGTACAACTGTTATATCTTGTTCATTTCTTGAATGTGTGTGCTTGCATTCAAGTTAATTTAGGGCTGATGAGAAGTATCATACTGACAAGCCCAAAGTTCAGCACGCATTCTCCTTGTCTTCATCATGAGGAAACGTGAAATCTTCCAGTTGCCCATGAATCTATGTGGCTCATTTACCCGATGTGGGGTTTCTTCCCTTGCATCCTCTCCCTGGGGAAAGTTGTGTGCACAAAGCCAATGTGTTTGGGTAGTAGTTTTCTGAGGACATGAATTTTTGCAGCCAATCATGCTGCATATGCTGTCAGTTCTCTCTGAAATTTCTCCTCCCCTACGTTTTCTGAATCCACTGGTCGCTTTCAGTCACATTTGACAAAGTGGGAGAGACATCAAAAATAAAGCATCCCTATAAAGTAGTGAAAATCAGAGCCTGGGTAGAGGAAGGAAACCCCAGTTATTGTCCTGACTGAGGGAAGGGCTGCAGGGTGAGAGCAGTAATTAACTGTCCTGTTTGATCTGCCAGCTGGCCAAGCAGCAGACATCTCCCAGAGAGCCAGTCAGCACCACATGGCTCAAAATGGGCCATGGCATGTGCTGCTTTTGGCTCCCCAGCAGTTCAGGGACTGCTGGAGAAGAGATGAGGGTCTGTGAGGCATTTCAGGCAATGCATGGAAACATGAGATCATGGGAAACTGTTATGTAGGTTGTCTTTGTACAGATGAAACACAGAAATCCCATAGAACAACAGGCTGCATCAGTTCGCATGGTCAGGAAATAACTTGTTTTAATAAGTGCCTACCTGTTTGCTGCAGAGCAGGTGGGTTGTGCTGAACGCCTGGCACTTGGAGACAGAAAATGCTGAGCTGCAGGGTGTCCCCAGCGGCTGGTGGAGAACAGCTTGTAGCTTGTCCTGTACAGATGGGGTGCCCTGGGCAGCACTGTTGTGGACCTCAAACCCCACAGCAAATACAAAGCAACTGAAATCACCTTTGCTCCAAAGAAAGATGACTAAGATCACTCAAATTACACTCCATTCTTGCTAGGCAGAAAACATCCACAGACCGCTGCTACAGCCAATGTTCTGTTAAACCGCAGCCAACGGGTTGCTCTAACTTCACTGGAATGATGGAAAACTCTGATGAGCTTCACTAGGGCAGCAACTTAGCAAAAAGAACACACTTGCTGGACCATTAGTCACAATACCTTTGCAGCTTTTAATCTTTGTATATGTATATACATATATATTTAAAGTATAGATTAAATTAAATTGTTATATAAATATATGTTACTATATATATAAATAAAATTATCTAATTCCAGTAGATGATACATTTTTCTTCTTCTGATGTACTTAGCTTGCTTTTCCCAATACAAACAGTAGCAATTCAAATGAAATGAATGGAGATTAAGGAGAGGAGAATGAGGTTGCCGATTTATACTGTGACAACATTTCTTTCATCAAATGAAAGTAAGCATTCACATACAGCAGTTGTACTAGGTTCAGGAACACATGTTGCCCCATCACGGAGTCCTTCTAACTGACCATTACTCAAAATCAGAGCTCTTTCCTTCCCCACCTATGTTTCTACACAGAAAAGACACATCAGTAATGAAGATGACGGCCTGCATTTGTTTTTCATGTGACCTTTCTCCAAAAGCAATTCTTTTTCATCAGTTTCACACAAAATCCATCAAAATCCTCCTTTCCCGCTAATTCCTGTGAGGCATCCTTAGGTCTCCCAGCTGGATGGCTAAAGCATCAACCTATTCCCTGACCTTAACATCCATTTTATTATTAAAACTTCCCCCTGCAAAAGCAAGCAATTCTTCAGGCTGGCAGGCCAAGCAGAAAACCTGGGTTTTAAGAACCACACGCTATGCCACGTGTTTTGTTTCTACTGAAGATCATCAGACTTGGCCAGCTGCTGTCTCCTGGATTAATGGCCAGTGCCTCCTCCCCTTAGGTGTCCCACTTAGCTTTTCCCTGGAGAAACAGGGCGGCCATCAGACCCACTGGGATCTGAATCCGAAACTACTTTGGACATTGACCTTTCCAACACTGCATGAATTTTTTAAAACAGTTACTGAGAGTTCAACTAACGATTTATTTATTTTTTAATTAGTTATCCCTTAGAAAGAAAAAAGGAGACACTCTGACAGCTCTGTGGTCCCAGAGCTGCTTATCAGCATGTCCAGTAAACAGGGAAAATCTCATAAATATTACATTCTCCCTCAAGATAAGGGATTTCAGAGTGAAGGATTGCTTCCCAGCCCCAAACTCCAGGACAATGTCATGGAAATGGGTCATGGATTCCCGGAATGCAAAATCCTTGTGGGTCTTCCCTGGAGCAAGGGAATCTCTCTTGCTCTGCACAGCTCCCCTGGCAGCCCTGCTTCTGTGGCTGTGGTCAGTATGGACAGTCAAGGGTACAGCCTGGAGAGATCTTCATCAGCACCCGCATCAGTGACACTTGGGAAAGGAGTGAAACCCCATTTGTTTCTCATTTCAGAAAGTTATAATTTCCTAGGGAAATGAAGGAGACTGTGCTCCCCAAGGCCCACACAGTCCCTGACCCTGCCAGGGGCTCACTCCAGCACCAGCCACTTTGCAGCTGGAACCCAGCAAGGCCCAGACTGACACCACCAGACTCAACAAAGTTGGAGAGAGGAGCTGCCAAAGCCTGTTCCATCACAGGGCCTTTGGCAGGGGTTCTGCAGCAGACAGGAGGAGGTGGGCGATGGACTGCCTCTGGGAGACACAATGCTCCTGATCTACTGCAGGAAGCTGCTCTGGTTCCTGGCTCTCTTTAGCATTCACAGTGATGACTTGGCGTGTTCAAGCACTCTACATAAATCCCGATAAACTCCTAACCTCGAAAACATCCTGTAACTAGGGACTCCCTTGTCTAGTTGCCATATTGTGTGAAAAAGTGCTTCCCCTTATCACTATTACATTTGCAGCTGCTAAGTTTCTCCAAATCTCTTTGCGCTCTTGTTTTAAAGACAATGTGAATATTAATTCTTCTTTCCCTTATCTATCCCACCCACTCTCTTCATACGTTTATCATGTCCCCACTTATTAATCTCTTGAATGTAAACTGATCCAGCTTTTTTAGGCCTCTGCACATGGAAGTTTTGCTTGCCCACATCAGTAATGGAGTCAGCCATTACTTACCTGCCTGGACTAGGACCCTGTGGCTGAAGGATCAAGGTGACTCCATATCACTTTATTAAAAAATTAGAACAAGCACCACTTTGTTTAATATGTCTATGGAAATAACTTAAAGGAAAGTCTTATGACAGCATCTCCTGTCTCTATTTGTAGTATAATTTTACTATCATTATATTCGGTACAGAAGGGCATATGTTTTATTCATTGTGAAAAGCATAAATAGCTTTTTCAGCTTCTATTTAAAGAGCTCTTGGCACACTGCATAAGGGGTAAAAGAACACAATTATTTTTTTACGTGCTTTTAATTCCTTCCATAAACAAATCCACTGGCTTGATTTTTTTACATTTTGAAGGCACTAAGAGTTTATGGTTTGCTGTGCGATGCTCACTGCTAATGGTACCCATCACATTTTTGTGGTATCAACTTTGTCTGTTTTCCATAAGCGTGCCATCATAATTCAAAACAGAAGCTTTCAGAAATGTTTTGCCTCTACCCAGCGGGAGATCACATCACATTGTTTTACACTCTCAGTGGAATTGCAATAACTGAAGCATAATTTGCATGGCCCTTCCAGTCTTTAACCAAAGTGCCCTGGCATTGTTTAAATACCTATTAATTCTGCTAATTTTCAGCTTTACTGTTAAGTAACTGCAGCTGCTTTACAAAGAGACTGTATTTCAGCCTCTTAAGGGAGAAGAGCACATGCCTGGACCACAGTTTCATTTGGCAGAGCCACCTTGTCTGTTCCATTATAACACTTCGTTTAAGTTCCCTCTTTCAGACGGAAGGAGGAGTTTGACAAAATTTTCGTTATATGACTGAGCTTCTCTCTTAATTATGAAAGCAAAAGTCTGTCCTTCTTCCTCCACCACTTCCAGTTCCTTCCCAGCATAAACTTCATTTCCACTACTGAGATGTGACATACCGCAGAACAGAAGAGCGCCAATTTCCTAGTGAGTTTCAATTACCGAGAGATTCAGTGTAGTTTCATAGCGTGAAGTAAAATTAATTGTTTACAGGTATTTTGGGATGTGCAATGTTAACCTCACAAAGAGGAAGACCCATGAATATCTTAGGTCTCCTCTCAAAAGTATCCTTCTTCACTCTAAAAAATGGTTTTGCTGAATTCCTGCTAGGAACATTTGCATTCCCAGAAGTTACAACAGGACTAAAACTATTAATTGCAAAGCTTTTAGGCAAAGCCTTCACCTTGAAATTTGTGTTTGTGGCAGTGCTGAGATTGAAATGAGTCCAGTGACTTGAGTGTGTTGATCCATATTCTTTGGCCCAAGGGAGTTTATTTTTATTGTTTCTTTAAAATAAAAAGGCACAATTAAAACAAAAAATAGTATTTGAAAACAGAAGCGAAGAGGAAATGAATAAGCATTAAGCTCAGAACAATGGGATGGGTCACAAACAATGCACCAGGCCAAACAAGAACTACAGTCTCAGCTCCAGGTCTTCAAGGGCTTCTGCATGTGCTTAACTCTACTTCCCCCAGCCTGATCCTTCACTGATTATGTCATTCTGTCCCCAAGTGCAATAAGAGCAAATTCGAGCCCTAGAAGAATTTACAGCAGAACCATTTTGCACAGCCATGTCTGAAACACGAGGAGCATAAACACACCTTTGAAGTCATGCTGAAGTCCTGCCAACAGAGAATTCGGTGTCCCCATGAGCTTGGTGATGACCTGGGGGTGGCTTTCCAGAAAGACTGAGAACGAGGTGAGGGAGTCATGGAGTTCTCTGAGATTAAAAAGAGCTCATGTCTCAACAGAGCACTGGGAGACAGCATATAATGATGGGTATCTAGTCTTCACCTTTCATGATGTCCCAGGGCATTTTTCTTTAAGATGGAACTGCTACACATTGGGGTGGGTTGGTGGATTGCTCTTTGGTTTTGCCAACAGCCTTATTACATCCCACTCCAGGAGTTTGCACATCTTGTTACAGATTCAAGAAGTCATTGGGTCAAACTGTGATCAATTCATTCAGGCTGAATTGCACATTGGTCCAAACCAGCCCTACCAAGTTATGGAGGAATGCCTGTCAGATTATACCAAATTGGGGTAGAATTATCCTAAACCATTAAACAATCTGACCATGGCCTCTTAGGCAGACTCAGAGAGGTCAGGTTGCAGAAGCCTTCAGCTAACTGAAAAATGTGTTGTCTTTAGCTGCAGCCTGAGAATCAGAAACATCAGTTATAAAGCAGACAAAAATGTAAATACAGGAGCAGTGTGCTGACCACCGTAGGCAAACACAGGGAGCCGGGGGAACAGCAAGAACTGGAAGCCTTTGTTCATCTGCCATGACACAACTGACCTCGGGGAGGCTCATGACAGAAATCTGCTATGGGCCATCTAATCACTAATAGGAAGAAGAAGCAGCTTTTTATGAGCATTTGTACAAGATATCCAAACAATGAGCTATGGTGGCAACATAAGATTTTAGTTACCCAAAACCGGGCAGGAAAAGCAATAGGGAAGGACACCAACCAGAGAGCTCTTGAAGTGTATTGGCATAACTTTCTGATTGAAAAAGCAGAGGGTGACAGATGAACTATTCTTGTTTTGGTCTGATTGGGAAAAAATAAAAATAAAATAGGGTATTGGTATTCTAATGATATAGCAATTTGGAGGACAGTGCCTGTGAAATGCCAGTTAACCACTATCTGCCATTCCAGTAAAGTAAAACCCTGCAAATAAGGCTGTTAGGTTCCACATTCTCAAGGGCCTGCTAACTAGGGTCTCTCAAGTAGATAATCAAGGTTTTCAGTGGTAAGAAAAGAACTAGCAGATCCTAAAAGATGGCCATGTCAAACACATAAGAGCAAGCTACCCCTATGCAGAAGACTACCAGGTAAACAGAAAAACAATTGCAGCTGCATCAGTAGTTTTCTGGGACATTAATAAAGTGGATACTACAAAAAGGAGACTACAAGCACATAGGCAAGTACAATGGAATAAGAAACAATTGGGGATAGAATCAGAGCAGCTACAGCACAAAAGGAGTTTCAACTAGGAAAGGACATAAACGGGAACAGGGAAAAGTTCTATAAATACATTTTAATTAGAGGAAGAAAAAGGAAAGTCTTGATCCAGTACTAAACAGGAAAAGAGAGCAAATAACAAGTGATGTAGAGAAGCCTGGCACATTTCTTGATCTAGCCTTCATTAAAAAAAAAAAAAAAAAAAAAAAAAAGAACTGTTTGTGACCAACTAATTACCTAACTTATTTTTAAAATGAGGTAGGACTGCAGACCAAAACAGGAAAAGACCAAGTTAAAGGATAGTTGGATGAGCCAACTGCGTACAAGTCAGCAGGGGCTCATAAAGTTCACCTGAACTTATTCAAGGAATAAAATGAAGTAATCCGTGAATTGCTAACAATTATTGTAAATCAGTTATTGTAAAGGAGTCACATGGAATGGGATTAGCCCTAGAGCACAGGAGAAAGGTGAATATAGTACTGATCTTTAAAAGGGAGTAATGAGACCCCAGGAAGCTATAAACCACTCACCCTGATTTCCAAAAAATCTGGAATGAGTTATTAAACAATCAGTATTTAAATACCTAGAAGATGGGATGGTGATAAAAAGCAGTCCACTTGAGTTTGTCAAGAACAGATCATGTCAAACCAGCCTAATTTTCCTTTTTAACAGAGTAACTGGTGTAGTGAATAAAGAAGAGCAAGTGGATGTGATTTATCCTAACCTCCTGACATGGTCGCATTAGGTATGAGCTGAAATGTAATCACAACAGGACGGGTGCACAACTGGATGAACTTCACTCCAAAAACGTACTTATCAATTGTTCCTATCAAATAGGAAGTTGTTCAAGTGGGATTCCTCTGGGATCATTTCTGGGCCTGTTTCCATTCTTTTCACTAATGATGCAGATGATGAAATCTGCAGTTACTGTTAAACTTGGAGAGGCTACAAGAGAATCTCAGTCAGAGGATCAAAGTGCAGAAACGATCTGGATAAACTGGAAAGATGGTCTACAGCCAACTTGGTTAAGCAAGTGCTAGGATAACTGCTACTTTCAGTAGGGAGAAATCAAATTCCCAACTATAAAGCTGGAAGAAACGTGTGAGCGGTGGGATGGCAGAAGAAGGTCTGAGGGGCACAGCAAATGGCAGGCTGGTTTTGTGTTGACAGTGCAATGCCCTGGAAAAAAATATATATACCTCTCTGAGTTGTATCTGTGGAGTCATCTTGTTTAAGAAGGCAATTATTTTGCTCTGCACTTTGGTGTGCAGGTCTCAGCTGGAAGGTTTTGGGCACTATACATTAATAAAGATGTAGATAAACTGGAAACAATTTGGAGGAGATCACAAGGATGATCAGAAATATGGAAACTATAGCCAGCGAGGTAGAAAGAATTGCATGTTTAGTCTAGAGAAGATGAAGGGGAGACAAGAATGGTTCCTAAATGCACACAAAACTCTAATAAAGATGACAGCAAGCAATTGTTCTGGATGAAAGTAAGGACAAGGAGAGATCAGCTTAATCTGCATCAAAAACATGTTTTGGCTGGAGCCTTGGGAAAGTTTTCCATCCATCAGTGCAGCAGAGCAGAAGATTGTCCTTCACTGAAGAAGCTCGGGTACAGGTTAGGCAATCACATTCTAGGAAGGGGCAAAATACACTAGTTTGGGCTCAAAGAGACCTAATTCTGTGGAGATCCTTCCCTGCCTGAGGTTCCTGCAGTCTTGAAGCTTAGTAGCTGAGGGTGTGGGTGTGTGATCTGTGATACTATAAAGCAGTAACTTGGTTAGTGCTTTAATAGTGATGATTTTATACATAACAATGATCAGCCTAAACAGCCCTGCTCCCCCTGTCGAATCTTCCTAGCTATCAGATTTCTGCTGCTGGGGAGGTAAGACAGCTATAATGAGAAAAATGAATAACTGCTGATTTTCTTACATTAGCACAGGGAGGTTTTAGAAGCAATAAAAACACAGTGTTTGTTACTGTGTAAACACAGAGTATATGTCCACTTTCATGGACCCAGGTCCACTCAGCATGCCAAATCCATACTAGGGGAAAGCCTGGGTATGTTTCAGTCTCTATTTTGTCCTAGTTGCAACAAGAGGGATGGGGCTGTGGCCTGCCCAGGACTGCTGCCGTGCTCTGCCAGGCTGCCAGCCTGCCCTGCTGGGACCACTGAGGGACTCAGCTGAAGCACCAGGAGGTCAGCACAGGTGAACCCAGCCAAGCAAATTCTTATTCTGAGGAGCTTGTCTGGACAAGAACAAGGAGGGAAACAGCACGTGGCAGGGAGCAGTGTGTCCATGGTCACATATGGGTCCAGGGCAGACCCTCACCCTGCTGCAGCATCTCACGTTGCCATCGCTCCTTTGATCCTGTGAGAGGAGCTGGGATTCCCTGAGATCCTAACCCTCCCAGTGTCCTGAATTGCTCAGCTTTCACTGCTTTGACTTCCCTGGCACTTCCCAGCCATCCTCTGTACTTCACAGGATGGTGCCTTTCACACCCAACTGCATGCAGGAGGGTCCAGAAATAAATACCACCTTACAGGCATGGTAAAAATAAAGACAATGAAAACCCTGCCCAAATCCTCCACCTTCAAGAAGCCACAATTACTCCACACGTCATGGATAATTTATTATAGTTTATTTAGCACTTGTTATTTCTCATGTCATAAGAAGAATGTTCAAAAAACACAGGCTAAATTTAATCAATAAATTGAAGCTGTCTTCCCCCCCCCCCTTTTTTTTTTCTTTTTGATATGCCCCCATGTATCTCTCTAAAATTTATAACTTAACATGTTTGCTTTTCTTTTTTTTTCTTTTTTCTTTTTTTTGCTTGTTAAATTTCAGAGATGGAATTTTTCTGCTAATTTATTTCAGTGCCACCTTTTGTTTTCTTAACCGCTTGGGTCTAGCACATCTGGCGAACAAGCAAAGTTTTGTGGGGGCCCTGCTATTTCCTGTGAGGCCATGATGTGTTTTGTCCTATCACTGCACTGGTCTGCAAGTGACACTGAGTTAAGGTACTCAGACTGCTTTCCTGTCTTGAATGCTGTAAGTCAGTGCCAAAAACTAAGGGCGTCAGGAAACTAATGAAGAGGAGAAATGGCAGCAATCACCAGAACATATGCAGCCAGGTGATGGCCAAAGATAGTATTAGGGAAATGATGGAAATCTCTGCAAGGGAATCAGATTGCAAAGTATCATCAGTGGATAATTCAATTTTATAGTTAAATTAGGACTGTTCTAATGCAGGCACGAGTTTGGATCTCACAGTTAAGGCACAGTTCCGTTTTGCACTGAAAACAGGAATTCAACCTCTTTGTTATGTTTGAAAAATATAGTCTCCTCCTCAAATTGGCAGCACTTATCCCTCTGGGTATGAGATGAATGGTCTGGTAATTTGTTAGTTTGTGATTTGCAATTAATTAGAAACTAGGTCCTTTAAGAAGTCTGTTCCAATAGTTTCTTTGTTTGAAACATCTCAACAATGAAATAATGCAGACCATTAAAATGTTCCATTTAGTCAAAAGTCATTGAAACTTTGTGCACAGACAATAGCTGAATAAATTGGTTTGCAATTAAAAATCTTCCTATCTAATTGCAAACGGGTAATAGTGTGACATCAAGGAAAGCTCATCCAATCACCAGATTTCCCCTAGAGTGAATGCACACATGTTAATCCCATTGGCTGTAAGGATTTGCAGTCATTAATCCCATTGACTTGAAGAGGGCTGAATGGATCAAGAAGAAATTATTTGGCCAGTTCCTTTAAATTTTTGTGTTTTGATCTGATCCAGCGTATATTTAAGAGGCATTGCTGAAGAACCTGAGGCAGCAGAGCTCTTAGTGGTGCTGGAGTAGCAGGGTAGTTCATTCTTTCTCCTCCCCTTTTTCCTTCCTTGTACTTCTTCAGTCAAATATCACCCTCAGTTCATTCATCATCAATGCACTAAACTAACCATTGGTTTCTATCTGGGGACTAGGAATCCCTGAGAGGTTTAAGAAGTACAATTTGCAAGGGCTCCAAGAAACATAAGTAAGAACTAACCTGTTGGAAGAGGCCCAAATCAGCTATGCAGGGATATAGTTCATTTAGAAATTTTGTAGTGGTCCACATATTGAAAAGCAAAATGAAATAAACCAGTAGCAGGTTTGATTTGGGAGTGGTCTTCACCTGTTTGGTGTAACTCTGCCTATGAAATCCTGGCACAGAGACAGACAAAAATTACAGGAATAAAAAAGGAGATAGAAAAAAATAGAGATTCAAGAGGCATGTCAGGGAAAAACAAACTAACTAACTAACAAACAAAAAACAGCAGCACTGGCCCAGGAGATAAAAAATCAGTGAATTCCTTTTCCAGGACCACTGTAGCTGGCAACAGCCTCAGTGGAGGACAGAGGTGTCCTGGGAAGGACCCTCTTGGTCAATGCAGCCATGGATGTTGTCCCTCTGCCATCTGCCAAGGAAGAGTCAACAAAACAGTGGGTGCCAATGCCAGGAAAGCTGTTGTGGCAAAGAGTGGGAACAGCTCTTGGTTTTCAAATCCAAGCACCAAGGGCTCTCTTGGGTTCTGGTAGGGAACCAGAAGTAAAAATCACAAAGACTCTGACTGGAACTAGAAATGGCTCATTTGGGTTGTTTTATGCAAGCTTTTGAAAAATCTTTCTACAACTGATGTCAATTCATAAATGAAAATGTAGTTCAGATGCAAAAGAATGTTTCTGTTTAGAAAAAGTTGAAAAGAAATGTTGTTTAACATTTAAACAGACTCATTTCTTTTTTCAGGAAAACAGTTTTCTGTGTTTATCCCAAATTCATAAATAGCTCTGATTCCTCCTTGTTTGTACAGTGGGATAAGTTCATTTGCCAAAAAAGAAAAAAAACCTCCCTAAATCTTAAAATAACTAACATCCAAAAATATCAGACCAAACACTGTCACTTGGAAGTGAACTACATCCAAAGATTTTACAAAGATCTAATACAGCTGACCTAATGTTAGTCTGGGAAGGAGAGCGTCCCTGAAACAAGTGGGATCCCTACAGATCCTGCAGCAGAGACACCCCAATAGAGCCCCACCAGTGAAGAAGAGCTGCATAGCACTGAGACTTCACTAAGATTGCCAGCTGGGAGAGGAGACCAGGAGACATAAAACACGAGGGAAACGCAGAGTTGCACAACTCCCGTGACAGAGAGAGAAATCCCAGAGCCACTCTCCTGGCCGGCCAAAGCCAGCAGGGGATGCGGGCTGATTTCTTTGCATGATCTGTTGGGAAAACGCTGCCCGGCGGAAGGGGTGGGAGGGAGCTGCTGCCCCACAGCAGGGGGAGGTGGGCGCAGCGGCATGGCGGGGACTGCTCCGTGGTGTGGTGTTAGCAGCAGGGAGGTGACACCAGGCCCTGCCCGCTCCAGGGGGGTGTGACCCTTCAATGCAGTGGGGGTCCCAAGGGCTGGGGCAGTGAGCGGGAAGGAGCGGGCTTGAGAAGCCCCAGATGGCAGAGAGGGGGTTTGTGCAGGCAAGGTGGTGAGAAGCAGTTTGGACACAAGGGGGGAATCTGCTCTGGGAAATGCCACCACCGGCAGAGCTGGAGAGGATGTCCTGTTTGTGGGTGCTGGGACACGGACACAGGACGGGAACCTCAGGGGCCCTCATTTTCATCTGGTGTTGGAAATGTTTATCCTGGGGACTAAGGCAAAGAGGTTTGTTTTTCATCCATGCTGCTATTAAGAGTTCCTCTGGATTTCCTCTCCAAAAATAGCAAGAGGCTATAGAGGAAAATACATGAAAGCTCTCTCCTCTGAGGCCAGGGACTGACACAAGAGGCACCAAGGTGCGTCTCCTCCCAGGGCTTCCTCCAGCACCTTGACGGGAAGGGGCATGGCCAGACACCTCCTGGCTGACCTTCCTGCTCTGCAGGACAGGGTGGCCAAGGCAGGTGTTCCTCAGGTGGTCCCTTGGGAATTGGAAGCTGCAGCTGAGGGCTGAAGGTGCGATTTGGGCAGGCAGCTCCTGCACACAAGGCTCTGGCAGCACAAAATTCAGAGTATTATGGAGCAAGACATTGTACAGGTCAGCAAGCAAGATCTTCTTTGAAGATACCACCAGAGAGCCTGAGACTTTATTCTTGGCACAAGACTTCATGATTTCTTTCTGACTGAATTTCCATCCTTTTTTTTGACACTGGCTTTGCACAAAACCCCCTCACCAGCTGCAGCACTGCCAGGTTTCAGCCTTCAGCCAGAGATCTGGACTCACCCTTCAAACCCAGGAGATTCTTTTACATCTCCTGGAGTATAATTTATATTCCATTATATATATAAATATAATGGAATACAAATCAGGCACAGCTGACATGACTCTGCCTTTGGGTCAGGCAGCTGGACCACGCGAGGAATCACACAGTAAAGTAGGTGGCAGGTTTTCAGATCTTTTTTTTTCCCCTTTGATTTTATGAGAAAATGATGATTTATGAATATCGGTTTGCAGCAAAGCAGTGGTTCTGATAATAAAACCTTGAAAGAGTATGGAGGGCTCTGTCATTACAGTAACAAGCCCCAGATAAGTGCTTCATCAAGAAGACTATACATCACCACTACCCACAACACGCTGAAAAGATGAGGCGAGAGGAGAATGAACGGCATCTACTACAAAAATAAACTACAGCAGAAGCAGTGCTTGCTGCTTTTATATTCTATATGATAAAATCCAGCATTTTGGAATTCGGTTAAGCCAAACACGCATTTTTCACCTCCTCTCAGCACCTGAGGGTGCTGCCAAAACCGAGAGACCCCAGGCCAGCTTGGGGAGCCTGCCCTGGGCCAGGCGGCCATGCCCGCAGCACGCGGGGCTGTGTGCGTCCTGCTGCCACCCGCACGAAAAACAATTTCCTGCCTTGCATAAAAGCAGAGAGGTGGCCGACACAGTGCTGCTGGGAAGTGAACACAGCCTCGCCTGGCACAGACAGAGCAGAAGCGGGTCTCAGGCCTTTTTTCTGTGAAGGAAAAGTTTTTCTTGGGTTGCTGCGCGTCTGCCCGCAGGATTCCCCAGCAGGTGGAAAAACACTCTCAGCTTAACCATTGAGGCTGCTGTGGGAGTGGAGGAGAAGCAGAGATAGGGCTGCAGGCAGGGCGTGCCTGCTGGGCAGGCTGTTGGGACCACAGCTAGTGGGCAAGGGGCACAGCCCAGCTGGCATCACCCTGGAGCTGCAGGGTGACGGTGACGTACCTCAACAAATGGATAAAGACAGACTGAGCGTGGTTCAGGGCCTGCCCCAGGCTGCTCTGGTGCTGCTTTCTAGCATTTGTACAGGTCTACCATCAGGGAGATAGGGAGACCTGGAGGGACAGACACTCTAGGGCTTTATTCCCTTGGTAGACACCCCATAAACAAGGCACAGGTTCATATTCCCATACTAAACTGAATCCTCAGTTTTATGTAAAACTGCTTATGTTTTGAGACAAGTCGAAATTGTTGTTTTGTGGCTTTTTTGTTGGTTTTTATTTTTCAGTTCCTCATTTTGGTAGTGGCAATTTTTATCCATAATTTACAGAGTGCTTTTACAATTTTCACCCAAAGTAAAATAGATGTAACAGATGGTGAGTCTGTAGTTGAAGAGGGCAATAAAAAGAAGAATAAAGTATCTCTGAAATGAAACTTCCTTTCCAGCACATGCACTGGACGCAACATAAAAGTCACAACAGAGAGTTTAATTTAAAACTAATTTATTGGTGAAATGTTATCAGAATCCCAATGAAGACAAATAAATCAACATGACACTGGGAAAAAGATCAGCTGGGGAAGATGAAAGCTACCAGCAACAGCAATCCGCAGCCGGGGGAAGAGTTACACAAACTGGAGTGCATCAGCAAAGCCAGAGTGAAATGTTTCCTCTGCAATTTTGGATTCTGAAATGAAATCATTTGAGGTTAAAATGCTGATGGTTGCAAATATTTGTTCCTTTCACAAAAAGCAAACACCGGATTTTGGACTGTGAAACCCTGCTGTAGCCTCTTGTTTCCATTTCCCCCCATTCTGCAAAAGCACCAAGTTACCTGCAAGGAACAAAACAAAGAGAAGTGACATCTTTGTGGTTCAGTGACCAAACTTCACTAACACAAGATTTATGTGCTTCTCCTTTTAAGGTAAAGGAGAGGGAAACAGGAACATATTGCAGATCCTTGGGCCACAACTGATCTCCTCTATGGTTGTACCATCCTGTGGGATCCTACACCTTGGGTGGCCATTTTACATGACATGCTTTGCTAAGTACTTTGTGGGTGTCTCAGTGCTGACGAGTCAGAGTGCCCAAGAAGACAATTTACTCAGTATTCCCTTGGTGAGCAGAGCCACAAAATGCTGGACACGTTTGAGGAGACCCTGCTGCCACCAAGTCTCGAGCCTACGCTTGAGTGAAGGTTTTAATTTTGCAAGAGGCACAACTGCTTAGCAAAGCATCCCACAGACTGTGTGTTGAAGGATGCACTTTGTTTTAGCAGTGATGACCACAGAGTTGTGAACAATGTGGTCCAATTCAGTTCATGCGTAGACACAACTGCATTTAGTCAACGAGTTCACTTCTGTGTGAACTAGTGTTCCAATTTGGCTAATTTTTCTCTCCTATACTGTAACAAATTATTCCTATAGACTGAACAGAGCATGCCAAACTTTCTTATGCTCTGATTTATGTGAAATAATTAGCATGGTATTGTCTGGGCGTGAGGTCAGTCAGCTATTTTTTCTTGTATTTTAGCATCCACATTTGTTTCTATTCTGCATCAATTAGCACAGAGGAAGCAGGATCCAGCTGTAAAAGAATTCTTCTCTTCCTTACAACATTCACTTCATCCAGACTTTTCTTACACAGCTTCACAACATTCCAGAGGAGACCAAAAAAAAAAAAATACCAACAGAGGGTGAGATGCAAGTTCATGCTGAAAATGTAAAGAACTGAGCATTCCTGATCCTTTAATTGTTTCCTTATAGACAGAAATTCCTTTACACAAGGTTATTTGTAAGGAATAATAATAGATAGAAGTGCTTCTGCTCTCCACCTAGCAAAAGATAAAGAGAGTTATAAAGATTTCTGCAGAGCAAATGACTTCTAATGAAAGCAGAAGCATTGGTTTGTTCTAAAAATGAACTTCCCAACCCTACCAGGGAAAAAAAAAAAAAAAAAAAAAGGAAAAATTAAAAAAAAAATCCTACCCCACATCTACTCCCTGAAACACAACTTAATCAGCTGCAGGACTAGTAACTCTGGGCACCAGCTTTTCAGCTGGGGTAAATCAGCAGCTCTCCACTACAGCAGAGCTGAGCTGTGCCAGCTGAACTATTTACGGAGCTAATTGTGCTCACTTATAAAAGAGAGGACATTGTCATTGGTTTTGTGATAGGAGGGTGAAATAGGAGGGGCTCAGGGAGTGATTAAGTCCTTGAGGTTTCTTGATGATTATCCCTGCTTTTCTTACAGGCAGTCTGTATAACTATTCCCCTTTTAGAAGGGTTTACTGGCATTTTTCAACAGCAACAAATACTCTAGGCTAGAGAAGGAGTCTGTGTGTCTGTTCTCTGCAAGAACTCTTCAGCTTGGAAACCAGCTCTCCACCCTTACCTGGGTAAGAGATACCCTGCTTGATGGCCCTTGGGATTTCATAGCAAGCCTTGTTTGCATAGGTAACTTGATGTGAGACTGCTGTTTGTGCAGGATGGAAAATTAAAAAATGCTGCAGTTAAAATTCTGTTTGCAGTATAGCAGGGTGCTCATGCCAGAAAGGTTGCCACCCAGGGAGATTTCTACTCCAGCTAGCTAGATGAGGCTATGTGATGTTTGTTGCCTCTGCTCTTCTATTTCTACTAGAGAGCTGCTTCCTTTCAGCATGTGTTGGATGTTTGCTACAGCCAGGTGAGCAGAGATCTGTTTTCAGATCTCTGAGACTTGGTGTGGAGCTGTAGGAGAGCAGATTTTCCTTCAGGAAAGGAACAGGACCCCATGGTAAGAGGGATCTAGCTATTCTGCAGAAGATGGTGCTTGGTATAACTCTCATGCATCCCAAAGAGTAAAAGGGAGAAATCTCTCCAAAGATAGTGTGAAAAAATGCAGTATCAGTAGCAAAAACAAGCCTGAGAAAAACTCCATTTTTCTTCCTGGAAACAATAAATCTTAAACCAAGGAACTGTAACTTATCTAAATCTGTGGCTGGAGTTTTGTTTCTCTTGCTTAATAAACAGCAACGATCACTTTTTGCTATGGTTTCCAGCATGCCACCCTGTTGGAACACATGTCTGACCAAAGAAATATTTTGTTTGCTTCTTTTATAAACATGAATTTTCATCAAAGTGAAAAGAATGTGTGCAAGATAGTCTAATATCACACCATGCTGTAGGCATCGAGCCTGAGCAGTTGCTAGAAGTTGGTCTTCATTGAAATGGCAGCACAGAATATTTATTTCAGAGATTCTAACTTCAAAACTTCTCACTTTTTTCATCAGTTCTTTTTTTTTCTTTTCAGTAAAATTACTGTTTGGTTGTAAAAATGGCTTGTGCCTACTTCTGGCTATGAGAAATGGTGTACTGTGAGTCAAGGTTCTCTTTGTTCTTTCTGCTGTTTTACAAAAGAGGCATCTAAGTGATGATGCCGAGGTAAAATAAGCAAATATGAACCACAAGCATTAAATGTCTTGTGTTATTGGCAGTCTGTGTCTATCCTCAGTGTGCTTGATTGCATTTCTTTCCTACCTTTGGAGCCATTTTCCAGAATTCATTTTCTGGCCATGGCTTGCTGGAGTGAAGTGCCTGGGGTGTGGACAGGCTTTTTGCCTCTTGTGATAGGCAATGAGGTGTAATTATAAGAGAACAAGGAAAGATATTCCGTAAGTGGGGCTGAGAGGCTCACATCCTACTTGTAGGCATTCATCTCCCAGTTTTTACATCCTTTTAGGACACCATTGCCACAAGCAAGATTGATGGATTCAACAGCTCTGCTGGCTGTTTACTCTACCATGGCTTTTTCCCAAGGAGGAGCAGGTGGCATGTTTGATGTTACAATAATTCACAGAGAAAAAGAAGCTTGCAAATGGACCTGGCAAGGCATAAGTAAATTGCCTGCTAACAGATTTGTGTTCTCCAAGCATTGCCTAGGCACTTGATAGAGAAACACAGGATCAGGTTGCAAAGTGGCCTCTTATCAGGTGATGTCTCCCAGTGATATCACTGAAGGGCCCAGCTAATGAAACTTCAGCTAATTTGTCCTTGGTGTTATTTATCTGGCAACGTTTAAATAGTGCATTCCTGGGGTGAGCTGTTCTGCCCACCTGACACAAGCTGGACAGGTTGTGATGGGAGGAGAGCTGCCTGTGGTGTTTCTGCTTGTAATGGGTAGCACATTAGAGAACGCATACAGAGGCCATAGGCCTGTTTAAGTTTCAGAGTTTTCCATTGTACTTTATGGAGTAAACATACCTGATTTTATTTCAAACAAGAAATCAGCCTGAAGAAGAGAATTCTAGCTCCAGATGTCCTTGTGGCAAAGATTAAACACTAGATCACAGCATCTTAGTTTGGTCTCTGACAGCCCAGATCAAAGCACCCCCAAGCTCTGAAGCCACAAAGTGTCACCCAGGAATCTGATCTTCCGCTCCCAGCCAGGATTTCTACACTGGTGCAACTTTGCTGTCTGACTGCAATTCTTTCTTGTGGAAGGACAGATTTAAAGGAGAGTAAGGCCCTAGTCTGGAATGCCAGGGTTTGGGTATGTTTTTATTGGTACATCTTTATCTCAAATCTTTCTCACAGCTTCCTTTAAGAATTCTTGGGCCATTCTGCTATCCATAGGAAATTTACCCAAGTTTGCCAAGGGCTAGGTTTGGGTTTGAGTTTTATGGGACTATGATAACAATAAGCTTCCATTTTAAATCCTAGAGCCAGACTGAGAAAGAACAGACCTCATCATTCTACTGAAGAGAGCAAATCTGCATACAGCCAGGTCTCAGATGAGGGACCAAAATTCTGCTCTGCTTTCCAGACTCCTGCTGTTCTGAAAACCAACAAAATATATGCATTGGCAAAGAGCCGTGCCCAGAGCCTGGCTGCTCTGCATTACTTGCTATCATCTGAAGGCTCAAATGGCCCTGCCATCACTTCCTCATGCCTTGCAGAAAATAGCATGCAGTGCACTGGAATGGCTATTCTAAAAATGAGGCACTATAAAGAGTTGATAATGGTTGATGCTATTGCTCGTGTAGCTAGTGTTGCAAGGTAAAAGGAGCAATCAGCTCTCTTCTTCAGGGCTTGCATCTATTCGCAGAGAGAAGGCACAAAAAAATGCCATATTCACCAGGTCAACCATGGATTGCTTCAGTTCTCCAATATATCTGGCACTGGTGTGCACTGAAGATCACCTGTAACACTAAATGGCCCGGAGATGTCTTCCTCTGATGGCTTGCTGTGACCCAGCCGACCCTCACCCAGGCAAGAAGGTGTGGGTGAGCTTGATGTGAAGAAATCAGTGATGTTGTTGACTCATACAGACTGTGTGAGCTACCTGGGGCTTTCTTGCTGTCTTGTACCTGCTTCAGCCGCTTCTCTGGGGCGGTGCTACCCGTTTATAGCTCTAATGTGGTAGCTGTCAGCATAGACAAAAGTTTAAGAAGGTGATGGTGATCTGAGGTTCTTGGTTACAAGACATCTTACACCTATCTATCTTAGGTCGATGTGTTTGCTGCCTTAAAATCAGGCCAGCACAAGATGTCTCAAGTCAAGTATGCACAATAAGCAAGCCTTTTGGAGAAGCACCATCAGTCATGGCTCCTTGTTGCATCCATTCAAACAAGGAGCATCACGCTGCCTGGAGAGGCTAGGAAGGCACTCTCCTTCCCCATGAGGCATGGGCTGGCCTGACCTTCCCAGATTGCCATTACCCATATTATCTGGTTTGTGTGTGTGTAGTTAGACACTGCTTTCACCACCAGGAAACTGAACTTTGGCAGAACCTGGGCTCCTTCAGTGCACTTGTGAGTAGCTCCGACCCTTCAGGAGCACACATGATGCTGATTTCTCAGTGTCTCTGGCACCCCACCACCTGCTCCCTTTGGGGTTTCTCCACCTGGCCCTGGTGATTCACTGCACAGGAGGGTCTCAGGAGGCCCTGTAACTCCTTCCCCTGAGACTCTTTTAAGGTCATGAAGAGAGGACATCCTGAGGGGTGGGGGGTATTTTGTTTGGTTGTGAATCAGGGCTAACACAGACCTAGTTTGCTGCTACCTCACAGGCATACGGTTTATGCCATCCTGGGGGACAAGATTGGAAAGGGTACACATGTGCACCATCCAAGCATGACACCAGCCTACTCTTAAGCAGTCTCCTCAGAGTGTCCTCATAACCTTGTTACTGGCCGGGACTGTGGGGACCATGTGTTTGGAGAATCGAGTGGGGCCCTTTCCTGCCTGGCAATAAAATCTATTCTAATTACAGCTCCCTGCACATGTGCTCTCTGAAGGGCAGGGAAAAGCTTTCGCTGCTTGAGGTCAGGACTGACAAATGAGCTGGTGCACTCAGAGTGGGCGGCTCAAGGAACACCTGCTGTGGGGGGCTGTCACAAGAGCAGGGATGGCAGGAAAATTGATGGTGACCTTGCAGCACGCATCCAGAGGAGGCAGCGAAGGATAAGCCCACGCTCTGGGTTTGAAGCTGACAGAGCACGAAGCAAATTCAGCACCATGTCTCCAACTAGTCTTGGTGGTGTGGAAGGAGATCGCTGTCTCCCAGCCCAGTGGGAGGAACCGTAAGCAGGATGCACTGCTGTTCAGCTCCCTGCACCCAAAATGCTGCAGGGCCAGTCCTGGCTTTCCCCTGCAGGCTCTGGGCTCCTCCTCCACATTGCTGCTTGAAGGGGTCCCAAGGGGACAGACACAGCGACTTTCTGCACACTGTGTGAATTCTTCATGCAGAATTGTTTCTTTTTCTTTTAAAATTCTAAGGGGAAATCCAGAGGTTAGTGATTTCGCATTCATGTTTTGTTTAAAAACATTAAAAAGAAACAATTTTACATACTTTTGTTTGTTTTTACAACTTTGTCCTCATTGGACATATTTCTACTTTGGAACATATGGAGTGGAGAAAGGGGAAAAATGAAATTAGAGCACCTTATTCATTCTATTGCAACTCTTGGTAAGAAAGTAACAGGGGAAAAAAGAATTTTGAAATGCAAGAATAGTTGAGTTTTTGAAAAAATAGAAATAAATCTGTATCTAGCTGAATATCAAGATATTGCCAGCAGATTGGAAAAAATATTTGAGAAATTTTCTCATTGGAAAAATGAATTATTTTCTGGTTGTTACTGCTACTTTGATCTTTATCATCTTGGCCATAAGAGTTACTATTCAAGCAAGGAAAAGAAGCACACACAACATTAGTAATGCTTAGAGCAGCCCCAGGTGTCATTTTCAGCCAACAGACCCAGCAGCTTCTGACAACTTTTCAATACATTTTTACAGAGAATGTGCCTAGGTATTTACTATCCTAGACTGAAGAAAACAGAAATTCTATATATGTCAGGAGCACACACAGAAAAAAAAACACATATAGTTTTTCTCCCTACGTAATGTATCGTTCACAGATTGGAAGCCAGTTGAGCAGTGGTTTCTAGTGGTGAGAGCAGGATATTGGGTTTCAGAACTCTTGGGCTAAATTATCGAATCTGCCATTGATTTGCAGCGTGACCTTGGGCAAGTCATTTAAAGGGAAATATGTAATTATTAGTTTCAATTGGCCAGACTAACTTATTGTCTGTGGCTTTATAGCACTTGCTACTTTTCATAAGAAGGTTTTGGAGGGATGGTGTCTCGTCTTTGCAAACATTTTTTCCTGCTTTTAGGGGGTTTGGATTTTTTTTTTTTATTCTCTCCCATAAAATATGTAATACGCAAACAATCCAACAGAGAAAACTAATAACCCAGACTCTACGAGTACTTTAGCACATGCCTCAAGCTATATTAATGAGTATTTAATTTGAATAGCATGTCTTTGGTTAGTAAACTGCATAATTGTGTATGTACAACATTATAGCATCAGCTTAAAGGACCAATAAGGGACAAACAAATACACGACAAGATAGGAAATGTTGTCCTACCTAATCATTTACAAAGAGATAGTAGGAAAAATGAGGGATTTGAAGGTGAGGTGAATTAATTATGAAAGTTTTTTGTTTTGTAATTAGGAAATGATTTTGCCCAAAGTGAAGAGGGTAAATGGGAATCATCTCCATAATTTTGTAAAAAATAAAAACTTTCCAATAGGTATTTTTCCTAAATAAAAATGTTTTCTGGATAAAATAAAGAAGCTGCCCAGAAGTGTATTTGAGTACTTTGCTACTTTTATTTAGTACAGTAGCAGTGTTTCCAAAATAAGAAATTTCCAGTTTTTCACACCTCAAGTAGAATTGCTGAAAACAACATAAGAAGGGCTGAGGGGATTTCCATGTGTTCTTGTGCTTTCTGATTCATCCCCAGATTTCTTCAAAATATTTCAAGATGGAAATTTTTATAGGGAAAAGCATCAGGGGGAAGGCTATTTCAATTTTTAACATTATGATTAGAAGAAAGTTTAAAGTTAAGGTAGTCTGTAAGTTAGGGTTTATTCTATTGTTTCTTTAGCCTAATGGGACCATGCAAAATAAAGTATAATACTTATATGTCTTGCAGGATTATTTATTCTGAAACTTAGCTATATATATAGTTTATAAGGTGCTTAGGGATCCTCTGATGAAAACGTAAGAACTATGTCATCATCATCATCATTGTTATTATTGTGAATATCATTATTTTTATTCCCTTGGTGCAATAAGAAATCGGTTTGTAAAGATTACAGCAGCTGTGGGGAATGTGCCTCGGTAACTTCTCTATGTTTTGTACCTCTGCCAAAAGAAGTTTATAAAGAACTTCAGGAGTAACTCTGTTCCTAGCTAACAGGCAGGAATTTGCTTGGGCTGTCACATACTCACTTGATTCGTCAAATAAAACTATTGGGTACAGGGTGCACTGGTTTTCATTCAAGGAATTCATAAATGTCATTATTTAAATGCTCTGGGATTCACGTCTTTACCCTCAAACCAAGGTGTAGTTTGGAACAGAGTGCAAGATGCTGGTAGGGGGGTAATGGGTGGGCTGTTAAGGGTGACGTCCACCAAATGAGCCAGTGAAGAGGTCCCCTCTCGAGGAGGCACCATCTTGCCCTTTGTGACAGGCCCAGACCCAGGTCTTGGGAGTCACCCAAGTCCCTGCAGCCACAGCAGCTCCTTCCACCAGACCCTGAGTGGGTGCTTTCACCTCACCCAGGTGCAGATGCTGCTGTCCTTGGGAGGAAAATGGGCTTTGAGGACTCTTGTAGGAATGATGAGAAGTGCCCAGGAATTTTGCTCGTTAACTTTATGGTAAAAGTGTCATGTCCTGGGCTTCTCACTCAAAGGTAGCTCTCCCTTTAGAGGGTATTTATCTGATGAATGAATCCAGTTGTTCTTAAAAGAGAAAAATGCAGCCATGTGTGAGGGTATGAAGGAGGAGAGGTAGGCCAGAAATTTGGCCAGTGGTCTGAATGCTGAATGCCAGCCTCTGCTCTGCCACAGACTCACCATCCAACCTTGGTCGAGGTCCTTAATCTGTCAGTGTGCCCATCTGGACTGAGACTAAAAACTGATGGACTGTGTGGAAACTGGGACCAAGAACCCTGCCTAGCTCCCCTTCTAGGTGACCTTCACCACAAGGCACCTTGTGAGCTGTTCAAACACCTTCTAACTGGAGAGAGTTTTTCTCTCCAGGTGTCTGAATCAGAGGGTGCTCTTGGAAATGGTCTCATGGGATTTCTTCAAGTGAAGGGACATTGAAATGCTGGCAGACAGAAAATTCTCTTTCTCTTTCTAAATCTGATGTTGCAAACAAGGGGAAAATCAAACCTCCTTCTCCTCAGGATATGTCCCTGCGCAGGAAATTCATTGGAGAGGCGTTTCCCTGATAAGGACTTTCCCTGGGAAGAAACCGAGTCTGCCTTTTGTAATACACCCTGAAAAGTCACTCCCAGAAACCAGATGTTGTTGAAACTGTGTGAGAACTTGAGACGTTTTACTATCAAAATATTTTGGCTTCAAAAACTGGCAAATCCTCCCGCTTCACTGTGAGAAGATGCAGGGAAGCGGAGGAGCTTCTCACTGCCACAGCATCCCACAGCACATGGAGATCACTCTGCTTCCCTGCCTGCCACTCTTCTGGCCTGGACGTGGTTGGACATGAAGTTTTGCTGCCTTTTAAGTGGGAGCTTTATTAATTTCTTGTTAGAGGGCAACCCAGTGATTGAAAGTTTTTCTTTCTGTTTACAATATCACAGCTAAGTGCTTTCTTCGGGAGCCTGGTCCCACACTGTCCCAGAGGGTTTGGAATGACAAGCCCCTTTCAGCCAGCACCTGGCAGTGCACACTGCAGAAATGGGGAGCGCTCCAGCCCCATGTTGCCCCAGGGGCCACCTGCCTGCACCAGGGCTGGGAAACAGCTCAGGTGTCACCTCTCCGAAGACGTGTGAGACCTCCCGGTGCTGCTGCCACTATCGGTACAGAAGGATGGGCCTGCTGAGGGGCAGGAGAAGGGTGAAGTGAGGAGCCAGGACGGTGGCTCTGTGCTGGCAGCCCCGAGCCCTCCTCTCCCCGCAGCATTCAGCGGGGGGAGCAGGGCAGGCACCCGCTGCGGTCTGCTTCTGATCACCCGGCCGGGCTGAACACAAGGCTGCTCGCACCGCAGCCAGCGCGGGTCAGGCTGCCCGGGGCAGAGTGCATGAGAACTTCCCTCCGCCCAGGAACACACTTTTAATAGAACAAATCTGGCTCCTCACAGCAAGCAGCTAACCCACGGCAGAGGGGACGGGGCAGGAGAAGGGGTTCTCCGACAGCTGTCAACCTGCCCTTGCAGCGGCAGCCTCAGCTGCTCCAGCCACGGCTCCTCTCTGGGAGAGGAAACCTAGAAAGATAGGTGGCTCTATCTGCATGAGCACTGTCCCACCCAAAAAACATTGCTACTGTTACTCAAAAAGACTTTTTCAGCATTTGAAGCAGAACGATGAAGAACATCCCATCTGCGCCAGGCTCCTCCTGGCCACCGTTTTATCAAGGTCTGTGGAATTTTTTGATATACAAATATTTTGTGGCTTCCCATTCATAGCAGCTGGACTTTATCAGCAGGTCACCATAGTGGGGAGATAAGGAGGCTCCTTCTCTAGGCACCCCAGTAGGAGTTTCACAATCCCAGCTTGGGATTTAAAGGCTATTAAAAACCCCTCTAAAGTGGTTTTGACCTCTGCACCTTTCCAGCATCTCTGTGGTTCAGCAAGCTCTTGTGCTGACAAATGAAATGGGGCTTTTGTGGCTCTATCACATATTGAAGTATATACATACAGATACACCCTGAAAACCACTTTTATTGCTTTTCACATAAATTTATAAGGTGGGA
Organism: Cygnus atratus; assembly: GCF_013377495.2. Lineage (NCBI taxonomy): Eukaryota > Metazoa > Chordata > Aves > Anseriformes > Anatidae > Cygnus > Cygnus atratus. The sequence continues at coordinate 18,621,418 of NC_066368.1, forward strand.
CCTCATAAATTTGCTGTCACTTACTCCAGTGCCCACCCTTCTTGCACTGCCTTGCAGCATGCAGCCCACCTCCAGCAATGGTCTCCTTGTTCCAGCAGAGAGAGAAATTTTAGGCCAGAGAAGCATTTTAGCAATTCTCAGTGATTTAGGCAAAATGTTTCTCTGAAAGAAAAAGAAAAAGAAAAATGAAAAAGAATTAAAAGAAAGGAGAAGGAGAAGGAGAAAGAAGGAGAAGGAGAAAGGAGGAGAGGAGAGGAGAGGAGAGGAGAGGAGAGGAGAGGAGAGGAGAGGAGAGGAGAGGAGAGGAGAGGAGAGGAGAGGAGAGGAGAGGAGAGGAGAGGAGAGGAGAGGAGAGGAGAGGGAAATTCCCCTGCTTCCCCCAACTTCAAGACTTGAAATATTTTTCCATACAAATTGTAAAGAAACCTTCATTTGAAACCGTGTTTTTTTCAGAACTCTGCTTACAAAAGGCAGTTTCAAAGTCATACACCAGTTTTTGAAAATGCAAACAAGGCATTATGTAGCTGGACATCTTTTCATTCTGTGCAATTCAAGTGTCCCGTCCCCGTCCCCCCCCCCCCCAAAAAAAAAAAAAAAGCTTTCAGAGACGTGTTCTGCACAAAACGCTTTCCCTTGTGAGCTCCTTGTTGTCTTATAGGGATACGAGAACCCAGTCTCCACTCAGTGTGTCCAGGAGGAGCAGCGAGCCCATCACCAGTGCCAGTGCCACCACTCTAGTGGGACCACAGTGGGACCTGGGCACCGCAGTGAGGAGAGTGGCTGCGTGAGAAGGCAAACACAGCCCTAGCCTGGTAAAATGAGCATTACAGCACCCATGCTAGCAGGAGTACAGCATGCGAGGTCTTTGCTTTTGGTAAGATACAGTTGTGCAGACACCTCATTTTCTCCCTTTTTCTTTTTCAGCAGCACTTCTCCAGGAGTCATCTCTCTGTGCTAGAGTCAGGGCGTTCAGAAGAAATATTCTCCCTGTGGAGGAAAAAATGAGTTTACACTAAAAAATAAAATAAAATAAAATAAAATAATAAAACAAAATAAAAAAATAAAAATTAAAGTAGCTCAGTAGCTCAAGAAGCCAGGAAGAGAAAGGAGCATTACCAAAGCCCCCCAGCTTCCCACCCCCATTGTCCCTCCCCTGAGCTCCTGGGGGACAGGCGGAGCAGCCTTTGAGCATTGGGGTCCTGCTGATATCACAAAGGTATGTGGGAGAGACTACAGCCCCATGGACATCATCTCAGCTGGCTAAAACTCCAGCTATCTTTTGTGAATGGATGTATGGATGGTCCTGACATATTCATATTCCTCTACAGAAAATTCTGTGGCTTGAAAAAGCTCATCTTGACAGCTGCCTGTCAAAATATTTCCTTATTCCATTAATAGCAGTTATGAATATGTTTGTACAGCAGCAAAATGCTTTACCCATGAGTACATATCCTAATTACTCACAGAAAATTATTTCTTTGCCCAAAATTAGTTCTTCTTGTTTGCCTGACCCGCTTCCAATCAGATCATGATTACAGAAAAGTTAATGAATGTTTCACACAGGCATACTTCATCTGGGGGATGGCTGGTAATTGTGGGATTGCAGTGAATTCCACCTTGTATTTGGCATTTGCTTTCCAAAATCAAAGCATTTTTGACTGCACAAATAAATCACTGAGATATCTCTCAATATAGAGGTATCTATATTTTCCTTATAAAACAAAGCAAAACAAAAAAACAACTTTGAACTGAAAATTGACTTTCCACAACTACTATGCAATCTTCAAGTGCTATTCATTGCTTGGTGAGAATCCTTGACTATAAAATCCCCTTTTTTCCCCAGCTACCCAATGCATATCCCTCTATGCATCTGCAATTTGCATGTACCACAGCAGCCACTGGAAGAAAAAAGCAGAACAAAACCCGTTGTGGGGTGAGGACTATACTGACGTTAATTCACGTGCCAAATCCATAAAGCCACCACTGGAGTGCAGCATGCTTGACAGCCACAAAAACCTGCAGCCAGGCGGCACGAGCACTGGCCAAGCATCACTGGCAGCCTGGCTGGCACCTGGCCCATGTCTCAGAGCCAGGACCAAAAGGGAGGCTGCTGGGCAGGATGTGACCAATAACCAGGCTTCATCGCAGGGCTCAGATCCGCCAGAAGCAGGGAGCCCTGAGCAGCTGCTTTCCAGAGGTTTCGAGCCCCTCTCTCCATAGATTTAAAAGGGAGAGATATGGGTGGGGGGAGGGGGGGATGTTGGGTGTGGTAAAGAGGAAGCAGAGAAGGGAATAAGCCCAGATGGAAGCACGACCTGCAGTGGTCACAGACACTGCTGGAAGCAGCTCATCTGAAGTCCATGACAGGCAAAGCCAGTGCTGCGAGGCCAGCATGTGTGGCAGGAAAGCCACCTGCTGAGGCACACGGCAGCCCCCCAGCACACAAATCTCTGTGGCTGCCGGCCCTCACCCATCTTGTCCTGTGCCCATGAGGGCTGGGAGTTGAGCAAAACGACCGTTCTTGCTCTAAACCCCGCTGAGCAAGGGAAAGGGGCAGCAAATGTGTCACTCTGCCTGGAGGGGGGCCACCTCTGCCGCCTCATGGCCTGAAGCGGGGTGTGAGGTGGCTTGATCCACTGGGAGAGCACATTGTGGGAGCGCAGGTGTAGAGTGGGGCCTTTGCCCATCTGGGTTAGCCCCATCCACCCGTGTCCTCTGTGTCAATGCCAGCAGGAGCCCTGGGGACAGGAGCAGGTGGCGGTGGCACCACACAGGCCCATGGCATGTCTCCAGCCTGGGAGGGCAGCAGGGGCTGTGGTGTGTGCGCTCTGGTGCCCAGCCCTCCGGAAGAGAAGGAAACCGGCAGAGACAGGCAGCTGAGGGACAGGCAGGAGACAGGAACAAGGTCAGCACAAACGCAGGAACCCCGGTCTCGGCTGCAGACAAAGGTAACTCGGCACACGGCGCTCCACTCCCGAGCGAGCTGGGGTTTTGCTGGGAGAGCTCCCAGCGGGAAGTGAGCAGAGGCTCCAGGTCTGGCACCGTGAGGGCCATCAAGGCCGAGCATTGTCCAGCCTTGCAGAGGGCGAGCCCAAGCCCCAGGATTTGGGCAGGGAGCCTGAGACAAGCCTCGGGAACTGGCGACGCTGACATCGGCACGTCTGGCGTGTCCCACGCTGATTTAGATGGTTGTCATGGGGCAAGCAAGCAAAAATAGGCTGTCCTTGAATTGGGCAAATATTCTTCTCATCTGCACAGCCGCTGCTAAAAACAGTTGACTTCTGGAGCGGAAAGGGTGAGATTTCCAGTAATGCTGTGCTCCCCACACATTGTGGGGCCAACACGGGGTGCCAGAGCTCAGCCAAGACTTACCCCGCCTTCCCGGCCAGGACAAAGGCCACAGTTTATCATGGTTCATCAGCAGATTAACGGCAGGCTGAGTCTTTTGGGACAGAGATAGCAAGCCGGTCTGCTTGGCCCACAGCCATGCAGCGTTGGATTCACCTTGGGTCCAGTGCTATTTCACAGAGGGGTGGGAAATAGAGATAATCAAAGAAACTCAACAGTTGCTCCATTTTTCACAGATTTGACTTAAATGGAGAAAATTCCTACCAGAAGGCAGCATATGGGCTTTCTAGTTCTCCTCCTTTGAAAAGCCTAGAGTAGGACAGACAGAAAACTGTCAATACTGGGGTTTTACTGAAAACACAGCTTGCAATTATTAGAAACTTTTCATGAACACTGTTTACTTTCATTGGAAAATTCTGGCTTTCAGTCAAAAGTGAATAAATAACCAAAATGGGATGGAAAGTTTCCCCTCTCTTTTCCAGTTGAGAAGGTCATCTCTCTGCCTGTGGTCGGGCACTGAGGAGCCTCCCGGGAGCTGGGGCCAAACATCTCCATGCCCCTTCGTCAGGGAGGCAGCCGTGGGGTTGCACGTCAGGCACTGCCTCGCTGGGAACAAAGGGAGGAGAAGGCCACCAGAAAGGTCCCTGGGCCACCAGCGTGGCTGTGGGTGACTTCAGAAAAAGGAACCAGCTGGGGTGCAGCATGGTAGCTTTTTCTGATGAAGTATGTATGGAAAATCATAATGAATCTCTCTTCCCTCTCATTTGCCTCATGGAAGGCCAAAGATGACTGTCACTGGAGAATAATTGTAGTAATTATATAATATAATGACATCTCCTCTCCCTGCTTTGTCTGGAGCATCCACCTGAGGAGCTGGAGGGCCAGAGCTGAGTGAGGACTCCACCACCCAGAAACTCAGTCCCCGACTTCTGTGCCTTCAGGCACATTTAACAGTGGTCAGGTGATATCCTAGCTTGTAATAAAACCATCAGCCAGCCTGGAAACAGACGTGCTCCCAACACCACAGGAGACTGAGATCTGGACCCCATCACATGACAAGAGGATGTTTTGCCCTGATTTCGGCAATATTAGCATTCACTTCAGAATGAGAGCAGCCTCAGCGCTCCCCTTCCTCAGCATCAGCCAAGTCACAGCCAAAGCTGGCCACGCAAGCCTGTCTGTCAGTCCAGGAACATTTGAAGGATGGGCTGAGCTGAGGTTTTGGCCATGCCTCGTGCAAGGCAGAGCTTGCATGCAGATTTACAAAAAAGCAGGTTTGACTCTCTTTTTAAAGAAAAATGTAGGTTTGGAGACCACAAACTGCTTTGCAAATTTGTGTTAATTCAGATGTCACGGTCATTTAGAGAGAAGAAAGAACGCTACAAAAGGGATTGAGAAAAAAGAAACGCTCCAATTAATTCCTTTCTGAACAAGCCACTTGGGACATGCGGTTCAAAATGACTTTTCATTTTTGAAATCCCTGTAGGAATCTCATGTCACTGTATTTTTATAATTGAAGAAGTATGATGTGTTGCAAAAAGTCCCAGCAGAAATGTTCTGTTTCACCCTCAAATGTTTTGTCTTTTACTTCTCTAGTTTCTGACTTTTCCAAAGAGCTCAACCTGCATAGCTCCAAACACATACTGCTTGTTTGAAATGTTGTACTTCATTGCTCTCTTATTTGTCCTGCCCTGTCTTCCACGCAGAATGCTACCAGCTCTGTTACACCCCGCGGTTTGCCTGGAGAGCAGGCTCTTGCTGCTCCTGGCACCATTCTAGCCACATCTGAGTGGCATTGGAGTTTGGGGATAACATGCAACCCTCGAAACAGGACATGCTGGGCAAAAGAAAAGAAAAGAAAAAAAAAACTATTTATTTTATACAATCAAATTTTGGAATTGTCCCATTTTTGCCCAGCTTTCCTTAAAAAGAACAAAAAGCAGGGTGGAGGTATTGCTGGGGGCTATGTAGTAAACAGCTTGGAAGCCGAGTGCAGTTGGCTGGTGAGCACGCGCTGTGACTCATGAGGGAAGGCTTTTTTTAAACCCTGGAGCCGCAGAGCAAGGACAGCCATGCGGTCATCTTCCTGTGCCGAACAAAGGCCGCCAGCCGGCGAGGTGTAGCCCCAGCCCGCGGGGACAATGGGGACACAGAGCGTCACCCCAGCCTGTGGCACGCCGCGTGGGGACTGGCCCCATGGTTACACAGCCAGGAGGTTGCTGTTCATATCAGGGCTGGGTGATTCAGGCCCTGTCCACTCTCTGCAGCCCTGAGAGCTACGGATCATGCCTATGTGGGGAAAATACCTTATCTAAGCCCATTATTGCCTCAGCTTAATATAAACAGTGCTTCACTCTGTGCATTGAAAGTTTTCTTAAACCAAGGAAACCTGGAATAAATACCTCATTGTCTCGAGGACTTTATCATGGTGGCATGAGAGAAAACCAGTGTATGACTTTGTTCTCCAGCAATAAACTTCTTTCAGTCTCAGGAAGGATAGTTTTGATTTGTGAATTTATTGGTCTCACAGTCAGGTCTTCTCACTTGACTGAGGGGGCTTATACACTGTCAAGTGTCTGGGCTGGCATGCGGTCTGCAAACACAGCCTGCTTGTTTGACATGAAAAGAGAAGGGCTTTTTCACCCATTTTTAAAAATTTTTAAACCTAAAAAAAAAAAATCCTAAGTTTAAAACCTTTTCTTTTAAAGCAAAACAAATAGAAGATTCAACAATGCCAATATGTTTCACAAACTCATCTCCAAATTGCTGCTGTCAAGGGAAATTAAATCTGTTCTTGCAAAAGTCAAACGCTGTTGGTTTGAATGAGAAATGGCTGTTACAAAATGTGCTTTGCTTTTCTTTTTTTAAATATAAAAAGTCTTTCAAATTTGACCAAATCTGAATGGAATGCTTTATTTCATTCAAAACCTTCGTCTTTCATTTTTACTTTCTGGCTTGCACTTTTGGAAGTGATGACGCACTCCCAGAGCTGAAGCAGCAGAGGAGAGCAGCACTTCTCCCATCCCCATCCCTCCCCCTGTGCCTTCCCCGTGGCTGAACCCAGATTTTTGGCCCTGCTCACAAGGGTATGCAGATGTGGGGCTGCCAGCCAGGATCCTCATTCAGACCAGAAGTCACCAGGAGATGCTGGAGGGATTCCTGTCCACCCTGCCTGTCCCACCACGCTGGGATGCTCTGTAGAGCTTTGTCCCATACGACTCCAGCAAGAGCCATACCTCCAGCTCGGTGCCTGGGCTGGGGGGCAGTGAATCCCACCTGTGCGGGGAAAGTGAGACCCATTTGTTGTCCCCATCTGAACCCCAGGAGCGCTGGTCCTGCCACAGACAGGCTGTGACACGACACAGCAAACAGGGTGTCTGGCCAGCCAGACACAGCACCCCACGCACATGCGAAGGAAGAGTTGCTCTAAACACAAGGACGGGACCAGATGAGCTGGGTTCAATGGCTTATTGTAATAAAGCTCCTTAGATTACGCAGATTAAAATCTTCATGGAAACATTTCTGGAGCCTGTGCGTTGCTCAGTTTCCTGCACAAGGCAGCACTTGGTCATGACTATGTGGAACAGCAAACTTAGGAGAGGGGGTTTGTTAGTTTGTTATTATTAACAGGCTGGAGGGCTCATGTGTCTCTACATCGGCTTCCTCTTGCATGCGACGAAAGTAAATCCCTTCAGAGTCACTGTGGTCTGCTTCAGGAAAAAAGATTTATTTTTTTGTAACTACAGTGTGCCCAGTGACTCTACTTATGTTGAATTCCCCTCTGCTTTACCCCTGTGCGAGGCCTGAACACTGAGCACAGCCCACGGGCACGCGTGGGCATACCCAGCAGGCCTCCCACTGCAGTCTGGAGAAGCTGCTCCCTCCTCAGTGGCTGCTGAAGGAGTCGAGAGCACACTAGATGTTTACTCTTAGATAGCTGAAGTTAGGCGTGGAGCACGCAGGGCATGCTGGCTTGTGACGGCTGCTCCTCCTGGAGCCAAACTGCGCCGAACACAGCTGGAGGCTGCAGGGAGCCGAGCAGGGCTCAGATGGTGGACAACTGGGAAGCCAGGGGCAGGGAAAAAGGACGGGGGGAGCAGCAGGGGTAGACTGAAACCAAAAGAAAAACATCATAAAAATATCATTTTCACTACAACTAAAATTCAGGGGGTTCTTCAGTTTTCATGATCTTTAACTCTTGTAAACACGGCTTTTTATCATGCCTGTTTCTAAATGAAAAATGTCCTTTCAAAATGAAAAGCCAAAAACTTTGGTTTGCAGCTATCCAGGGGAAAGGGTCTGGTGTTTTCAAATCCCACCCTGTTGTTTTTCTACCCAACTGCTTATCATATTCAACACAATTCTGGAAACCAATCCAACCACTCTGAAACTGGCTCCCAGTTCATTTAATTCCCCCCAAACCCCCTGTTCCAGCTACCTCCCCCCACCATGCCCCCATGTGGCTCACTCCTTCATCCCACCCCCAGACCTGCAGCCCTGTGCATCCCCCTGCAAGTGGGCCCCAACCCCACTGACATCCATATGTGCTCCCGCTCCTAACGCTCCCTAATAACACACTCACAATTGTTTTGCAAGGTGATGCTGGCAGCAGGAGCTAGCTTCAGCTATTAACTGCTCCTTTTAAAATTAGCAGCCCCACAACCTCGAACCCATGCAACAAATCCTGGGAAGGCTACATGCTCCTTTATGGCCTCCCGAGGCAGCATTCTCCTCTCACCAAATGGATGTGTAAAGCTGCTGTCATGCGGCAAAGTAGCTGGCTTTCACTGGAGGAAATACAGAATACTGACCCCAAAGTATCAAAGCAGCAAAAAAAGCAGCAAACTCACTGCATCTCACCCAGAACTCCTCTGTTTCAGTGGTTTTGCTCCCTTGCCATGGATGTCCAGAGGGCAGACTTGCATTTGAATGCTCTTTTCTCCCCTTTTGCACTTCATCGGGAAGGCATCTTCAGACTGGCTTTCATGAGAGGAGCCACATACCCCAGCTGCTGTCTCTGCCCTGATGCTCCTGCAGCGGCCACCCCAGCCAGTCCGGCCTAGTGGCAATGACTGCGCTTCTCAGCAACATCACAAATCCCTTGCTGTGGTGTCATGGAAGTCTTGTTTGTTCACTTCCAAACCTGCTGAAACGTCCTCTCTGGCAGAGATGACAGAAAGCAGCTTGTGAAGTTGCCTGGTGTCCCTGCCCCAGCGGCAGCCCTGGAACACGAGGGTAACTTTTACCATCAAGCAGCAATCAAGTTTCTTTTCAAACCCCTTCCCCCAAAAGAACAGGAACAAATAAGGACTACTTACAGCTGACATTTCACACTTCTAACATCAGCTTAAAAGCCTTTTATTCACTGCAAATGTCATTCCAGAGACATTACCTGCCAGGAAAGCAAAATGCCAGTGAGATATTACATTTTAAAATATCAAAAAAATACATTCCACTTTGCCAGAGAGACAACCATTTACTGAGCATTTTCCAAGAGTTCTGTGACTTACGGAGTTGATAGAAACAGGTGGAAAAGGATAACATAATTGTGCCTAATGATTTAGGCTGGAAGGGGGGGGGGGGGAATTAAATTTTATTATGTTTATTGATAGATTTGGTCACAATATTATGTAGAAAATGTTTGGTTTGTGACCCAGGAAATTGAAAAGCCATTTGTGGCAGCATGTTTGAGTAACATAAATAAGTATGTATTTGTACATGTTTTATGTTGATACATAATTGTTATTTCCTAGCATGTGGCTTATGCATTCTTGTAATTGTCTTATTAGGCTAGTGAGTTTCAAATAGCACCTATATTACAGTGTTTAAGATGTTTGCTTTGGAAGGAATTATGGGACACAAAAACATATGGATCTCTTTATCATATATAGAAAGCATACGGTAAAAAGCTGTCTTTCATTACTCCGTTAGCATGGATCAAGATATGCACTCAGTGTTGAGACTTAGTTATTCCTGTGGTTACGACATTTAGGGCTGCTTTCTGTTATTGTGGATGTTCATTCCCTCTGCTGGAAATGCAACACATCTCTCCACTGAATATGCCTTCCTGTAAATACTGCGAGATCCAGGATCACTGAAACTAGGGCACGATCCTGGTGAAACAGATGTGCTTCCACCCAGCTGTTCCCCCACCATCTCCCCTCATCTCCCGGCTCCACATCTCTCCTCCATCCCGCTCTGCACCGTGGCAGAGTTTCACTGCTCTGGCTGGACTGAGGCTTTCTTAAACAGCGAGGGAGAAATCCAGCGACAGCCAGGAGAGAAAATCTTCTTGGAAGACTCCTGGCCTTCACTAATGAAAAGGCCCTGGCGCCATGGGTGGGATTTTATTTGCTAGCACCTTCTCACACGCAAAGGGAACCTGAGAGCCTGAGTGCTCCCGCAAGCTCTGTGTGTCTGGGTGGGTTCAGCCCAGTGCAGGCTGAGGGCACCTGGCTGCAATGCGGGGCTGGCAGCTGGCTGTCATGCCAGGTACACACAGCAGTCTGACATCGCACTAAACACAGAAACTTGGCCATCATTCCCTCTAGTGGTTAAATCCAGAAGAAGCTGAGGCAATTTCTAAGCATTAAGCTTCATCTCTCCTCTCAGATGAGGCAGACTCATGCCTTCAGCACTGCAGATCGTGGTCCCAGTCCCAGTGTTGGTTCAAGTGGTGTCATTTACAGCATCACACTGGCCTAAGAAATCTGTTGGGTACTTCTAGTTTCCTGGTAATATCCACAGAGTGAATGCTGTACACTGCTTTTACAGAGGAGGCAAAATCCAGCAATTGAGAATTTATTTGATGCTGAATGCACCTCCACAGCCAGGGCAATCAGTGCTGGTGCACACCAGCACATGAAGGGAAGCGGTGTGGCAAAGATAATCACAGCTCCTGCTGGTACATATTTTCACCAGCCAAACCCGCTGCACGATAAAACACCATGCTTGGAGGGCTGCAGCTTGTGCAGTTCATATTCACCAGCTCTGGAAGGTGCTGCAGTTCGAGGAAAGCACTCAGGCAGGGCTGGGAGGCTGCAGGGCCTTGTTTCAAAGAGTCTGAATCTTATGAGGAGTTTTGAGAGTCGGGTATCTTTAGTAGATATTGGGAAAACAAAATTTAATATAGGTACAGCACAGTTAATGGACCCAGATTTTAATTACTTTCATTTTATAAACTATTCAGCAGATTTACTTATAAATTCTGAGAAAGAACGTCCTTTGCCTGTAGGAACAACGCTGCATTTGCCGAGGATGTGCTGTATTACTGGTATTTCTCTAGGGGGCTCAAGTCACCAGTTCAGGTGCAAAGTAAAACTCTCTCCCCGTGTGGAGCCCCGACCAAGCTCTCCATGACTCTCATGGTCCCCGTGGTGCACAGCGAGGGTAAAATGGTCTTTGTCCCCTTAGAGTGTGCGCCACCAGCCGTGTCCGTAAATCATAGGCTATTACTCTTGCTCCTGGCAGAAAGCATGTGATAACAAACTACAGCCAGAGACAGCAACTGAATTAAGTCTGTAGAGGATCCAGGCAAGGAGAGAGGACCACATCACACAGCCTGGATACCTCACCACAAACCTGTGGTCCCTGGTGGGACCATTTATTCCACAGCAGATAATTTCCAGCCAGAGCGCACCTCCTCAGAGCACTTCAACATGCAGCTCTGCTTCTTCTATCGCTTCCAAATGGAAATTTGTTTTTGCAGAGTTTTAAAAAAATTGAATTAAGTGAGCTGTCCTTCGGTGCCCCTCTGCAGCCCTGGGGAACTGCGTGGGACCATTTCTCCTGCATGTTTTCTAGCAACCCCAGAGGCTGTGACCTTGGAAGAGCCATCCTCTTTCCTTGCTTCTGTTGCCTTTATTGAAACAAAACGAAAAGTTTTTAACTCCCTGGGAATTCAGTGATTTCACACACTTTGGCCCACGCTGATTTATACCTTTGTTAATGCAATAAGCATTTTTCCTGTCGTATGACTCTGTTGGCCTGATTTTCAGCTCCCACTTAGCTGCCCCAGTGTAACCATCAATGATAAATGCTTTGAAACCTGGCCCCAAATTCCCCTCTGCCTCTTGCCTCAAGGACAGAGTTGTTCTGTTCTGCAAAATAAGAAAATCACAATGGACAATTGGACTTGCACCTCTTTGCTGTGTCATCTGAACTAATTGTGAGACCGCTTTGCACACAAAGTCAGTGAATAACAGACTTTTAGTTCACCTGCAGTTCCAGTAGATAATTAAGGACATTTTTTAATGTGATGTGGATCCACCTGAAAAAAATATATTTTCATTTTATTTTTTGATGAGATGAAAAGAAAAACAAAACAAAACAAAACAAAACAAAACAAAACCCATGCTGGGTTGACCACAAACAACCTTTTGTTTCAATCTTGATATATTTTTAAGGCATTTGTTCTAAACTAAGCTAAATTAAGCATTTACTCAGAACATTTATAATGGAGGAACTAAAATGTTTTCCTCAGAAAATGCCAGAGGGGATATTTTCATTTTTTTTCATGAGGGGAGGGATTTGCGCAAAGCGATTTTGTAAATCTGACACCGATTTACAAGTTTCAGTCACTCCAAGCCTACAGTTACCAGTGAAAAACCCCAACTGGTTGAGAAGTTCACATGGCTCTATTTACACATCCACTCTGATGGCCATTCGAATGCCAGTCCCCATCTCAGGATTTTGTTATTATAAAGATCTTAGCCATGACAGAAGAAACAATGGTCCTGAAGTTCACCACAAAGGCCCACAATCTTTGCTGGTCTGAAATCTTCCCCCATTCATAATTTATCTTACCCTCAAGCCCACTAATTTGTAAACTGCAAAAACAAAGCCAGTGCCCAAGAACTGTGCAAGAGATTCCAGCTCACAGGGCGCGCAGGAGTTCAGAGATTCCCCCGAGATAGCCTGTGAACTCAGCAGCACAAGTTTAATGTTGCCCAATAGCTTTTATAACTTACTTTCATGATCTTTTTTCAATGGCAATATAATAAATAATGTCAGTTTGGGATTTCTTCTCTGCCTCTTTTTCGTTGCAACAGACATACAGAAAATCCATGATAAGCATCTGTTGTGGAGAAAAGTAAGTACGATATGTATACACAGGACACATATTAGTTTCCCAAATCATTTTAATGATGGACTATAAATATTTTTTTGGCTTGCCTGCAGGTATATTACTTTCGGCTGTGATCATGTCGGATTCCATTAACAGAGCTGGATCTGTATTTTTAATGGACAAGTAAAGTAAACGTAGCTACAAAACAAGAGCTCTTTTTCCTTAGCACTGATCAAAAGCTCCACCGTATTGCACAAGGGTGCTGTATTACAGAAGAGTCACCTGTCTGACAGGGATAAAGCAGATGTCTTATTTGCGCTGAGGATCTCATGGCATTGTCTTAGGAGTGCTGCAGGAATGCGAGGTTCTACCCAAGTTGTAACACAAGATGCAAAATCCTTGTACTCTGCCTCCCTGAAGTCTGTGTTATGGTTTGGTTAGATCCATATCCTTTATTTCCAAGGACTGAGTGCCAAATAAATTGATGCATCTGCTGTGTTACTCACCAAAAGCGTCTGCATTACTGCACCACAGCAAATAACCTCTCACCCACCTCAGAGGGCTGCTACAAAGCTTATGTAGGTAAACCCCATAAAATAATCAGATGAAACTTGAGAGTAGGAACTATCTGCAATGGTCAGAGTTAATTAGCCATTACATATTTAACCACAGCTGGAATTAAGCAGTTGGACAGACTGTAGATGAAGGGGATCTCCAGGAAAGTATTGTAAACATTTTGTTCCAAAAACAGCATTTCTTCGAAACTGCCAGCTCCCAAGTAAGTCTGAGTTGACTGCACTCGGTAGCACAAAACACAGATACCATTAATTCTCAACCAAAAGATGTAGTACAGGGAGCAGCACTGGAATCACAAAGGAAGATGGAAAGAGGAGTGAAATGGAGAGGAGAGGGATGAAGTCCATCCAGCGAGGCAGCGCTGGAAGTGAAGGGATACTGCACAGCAAGAAGAGCAAGAGGAAATTAAAAAAAAAAAAAAAAAAAAAAGAGTTCTCCAAAGGAACCAAAGACACAGAAACAAGAGACAAATCAGACCTGTAAAATGAGTGAATTAATTACTTGGCAGGATTGGTTCTGGATTGCAGTTCAGCAAGGATCATGTGGATTTACCCGAAGTACATAGCATACAGTTACATCCCACTAATATTTTGTAGGACTCTCCTGATACTTAACTGCAGCCACCTAATGAAGCACTCTGATGAGACAAAGGCACAATGCAGTTTTGCCAATGGCAAGCTCTTGCTGTCTGTCATGAATCTGGCATCAGGCAAATAACCCCAGTTAAAGTTAAAAAAAATCAATATTAGACTGGTAACTCCCTTTTACTTTGCAGCAAGTTGTGATGAAAAGATGCCAGGTTCATAGCTAATTAATGAACTTTGTAACTTTCAAAGACTTTTGCAAAATACTGGTTAATTATTAATTAAATACTCACAGGATGCCACCGCAGTATAAGAAATTATGTGACGGTTTGGGGCAGGGAGAGAGAAAAGAAAGTTTGGGTTAACCAGTCCCACCAGTGACCTCAGCTGGAGGCACCTTCCCTGCCTGCAGGGCCTGGATTAAGCTGACTTGAGCAAGGCCCAAGTTCCCTTTTCCCACACTGAAGGGGAATCTGAAATATGTCAACAATATCCGAGGAAATCAGGGGGAGAGAAATGAGAACACCGGGTGACCTGGAGAGGTTGCCTGCAGGAGAGGGGCAGAGAGTGCCGGGTGGCACAGCCCTGTGCTGAGCCTTGGCTGTGCCACCGCTTTCCAGACATTTTCTGCTGAAAGACACCCAGGAATGATGACAACAAGTTCCAACGGGTGCCCAAATGCCAAGCCAGCTTCAGGTCAGTGTCAATGTGGTGGCATCAACCAAGAAATACTTGTAAAATGAAGCTAAGTCACTGGGAAAAGCATCATGGACAAAGCCGGCTTTGTATGATCACAAATGGACTGGGAGAAATAGTTGCAACACCAGCCAAATCACCCCCCAGAAGCAGGACGTGGTAATGACAGGCAAGGGCCATTTCACCTGGACTCATGTGCCACTTGCAGAGTTCCCACCTGAAAATGGATTTTGGCGTTGCTCTTGTTGATGGCAGTGTGTGAAGCAGAGAAAGCCCAGTTCTGAGATACCAGGCCGAGCTGCCAGGGCTGGGGAGCAGTTTTTGCAGATTTTCAATTCTTTTCTCCCCTTTAGTGGCACACTCAAATAAAAGGCTACATGTCCATCCTAGGTGTGAGACAGAGGAGGAGGCATGTGCTTGTTAGTGCATTAGAGACCTAGGCTTTCAATGTAAAGATTCAGGTGCCAACTCTCTTGATGACCCTTGCAGGAGCATTCAGCCATAAGGAGTGGGGAAAGGCAGCAAACAAATTGTCTGTGAGTGTCTGAACACAGAGCAGTGCCTTGACTGGGGGTAAATCATGTATCCAGGGGAGGGGCTCACTCTATTTTCATGCAAGTGCTCTCCTGCAAAGCAAAGCTCAACACAGACCACATCCTGCTCCCACCTGCACAGTGTAAGGAGTTGTGTCCTGTATAGGAACACCTGACCTGGGCTTAGACTTCATTTCTGCCTCAGTTTCCCTACACCCAAGCTCTTGTAAACCAAAAAGCCTCCCTTCTAAGATGTCAGTTCAAACAGCTGCTCTAGGCTCACCTGGCCATCCCCCAGCCCCACAGCCCCTTCATCCAGCAGCCCCAGGCAGGCTTCCAGAGCCCAGACCCCACGCCTGCAGCACCCGTGTCCCGGCCAGCCACCGGCCACAGGGTGTGCAGACCCAGCACGGAGGTGTGAATGCTGGGGCCAGCCCCGTCCCCAGGGCTTTGACTGGCACTGAGACAAGCACATAGAAGAAATGGGCTTCTTCACACCCTCAAAGATCTGAATGGGTTGGAAGGCAGCAGGAAATCCTGCCCGTTTCCTGTGCTGGCAGGCCCCTGGGGACGGAGAGGTGATGGGGGAGGCTGCACAGCAAGCAGAGGAGCACCGAGGGCAGACCCCAAGGACTGCCCAGGAAAACGCCGCCCTGCATTTGGAAACCACACAGAGGCTGACAGTGGCAGAGTCCTAAGGGAGCAGAAGATGTGCAGTAGGTTTTGAAGGGTACTAACCCAGCTAAAAAGCAAGCAGTGTTTTGATGCATAATGTTGAGTGCCATGCTATGTTCACAGCTTCCTTGGTACCCTGGTAACTGGGTCAAGGTGCTCTGAAGTGCTGAGAGCCAGGGGTATGGGAAACCCAGTGGGGACCTCAAGGCCAGTATCTTGATCCTGGTGGTAAATGCCAAGTGTAAATGCCAAAAATTTGGTCTTAGCTGGAACGCTGGCCTAAGGGAATTCCAGGCTCCAAGTCAGTCTGGTGCTGATAAAGTTGGCTGTTGCTACTGACAGTGGATCTGAAGTGACTGTCCAGTGAATTCTTGCCTCTTCCCCAAAATAGGACAGCACCTACCCCAAGCTGAACGGCAGGAGAAGGAAACCCCCTCCTAGAAGGTCAGATTCTGCCCTATTAGGGTGGACAAACTGCTTTCAGTTTTTCTTTGCCTCTGCAGTTACTTTCCTGCTTGAGGTAGATGTGTAAATCCATCTCTCCTGTCCCTGTTGTAAGAACAACCCACGGGAAAAGGTCTGGAAGGGAGCCCAGATTGGTGCTGGAGCCTCCATCCCTGGAAATCTTGAAGACTGACTTGGTCTGGGCCCTGAGCACCCCGATCTGACTTTAAAAGTTAGCTCTGCTTCAAAGGTTGGACTAAAGATCTCCAGAGGTCCGTTCCAACCTAAATTCTTTTATGACTATAATAATCCCCATTTTGGCAAATAACAAGTGAGCCTTCTCACCTAACCCAAGCCCAAAGCCAGCACACCATGTGAAGCTCTGAGGTTTCTCCTCTAACCTCAGATTCTTGGGGAAAAAAGCCCCGAACCCCTGGAAGAGTGGAGGAACCCAGCTAGGAGCCATGGCACTCTGCTGCTCTGCCCTCCCTCCTCTCCCGAGCAGCTGCTGATGACTCACTCACCTCAGAAATGCTGCCAAGAACCATAGAAGCCATAGGGACAGCAGGAGAATTCCTTTCTCTTCTGCATCCAGTACTATTTATTGAATAACAGTGCTACTACCCCTGAACCACTGCTCCTGTCAGCAGCCAGGTGGTGCGTGAACGTGCTCCTCCACTGCTCCCACGCTGATTTCCTTGGCACGATGCTGGTATTAAAAGGTTCAAGAATTGAACCCTGTTTGTCAAAAATACATCCAGAGATTAAATCTAGAGCTGAGTGACAGTTTCACTTCAGATACAAAAACTTGGCTAGATTGAGGTTTGAACAGAAGCAAAACTGTCTGAACTGTGAAAAGAGGCCATTTGTCAGAAGGCATTCTGCTTGGGCCTTACAGAGCACAATTTTTATGATAGACCTGCACTACCAGCATAGAAAAACAATCATCTGTTTTTTTAAAGGGCTCCAAGATAAATCACAAGTAGTGTACTACTATTGATTTATTTGTATCTCGATGGAATATTGGAGCTATAAATTACAGTTGAATAAACACAAACTGTGCAGAATTTTGCATTGTTTGAACTTGTCAATGGCAGGTCTTTCCCGTGTTTTCATTTTAATGTAAATCAAACTGTGAAATGTATGGATGCAATTTATTTCCAGTTATGTTTATTGGACTTGGGAATGACTTATTAACCAGGGGCTTTACTCAAATTCTCATTTGATTTCCGTGGATTTGACTGCCCAGCCTCTGTGGAGCTTTCATGGCTTGAGCACTGCAGCCCCTAAATCTGATATAAGAGACAAAAGTGGTTTTCTCACAGTGTCCTTGTGGAGTCCTGGAGTGAGACGCTAATGGAAAGAGTACATCCTGCAGAGCAGAGCGCTCAGAAGAAAGGGCTGGTGTCTGGGTGAAATCCCTGCTTGGCTGCCAAGCCTTCCCTTCATTGCAGCAGGGCCAGGAGTTCAGTTTCTATGTGTAATTTAACTCCACAGGGAGATGTGCCCTCCACAATATACTGTAGATCCCTCCGGTATCACAGAAAAGACTGCAAGGATTCAAGAGAAGATAGCCTTTATGCAATTTTGAAATAAGGGAAACAAATGCTAACCTAATAATGCTAACCAAATCCAGAGCAGTGAGGATGAAAAGGTCAGTTCCAGGATTTGATGGCCTGTAAAGCCAGTGGAGTGTCTACACCCAAGGTATCCCATGCAACCTTTGATGCCAAGGCCTATGAGAGCCTCTTTCTAAAACGGAATGGACACAGCTGCAGGGGTGTAAAGGCAAGAAGGACATTGTTTTTTCAGTACTTTTGATTCAACCAACTAAAAATCATGACCTTACATCTTGAACATGGCTGCTCTGATGACCGCTCTGCAGTCCAACACTTCACTGAGTCCTTTATGGGCCTTGGGGAAGTCCAAGTGAAATCTTGGCCATGACGAAGTCTGTAAGAGTTTTACCCTCACCCTACAACAAGCTTCCCCCTGTGACCTTGAGGAAGTGTCTCACCACTATGTACCTCAGTTTCCCCAGAGAACATAATGCCTCCCTGTTTGACAGAGGTGTCATGAGGACAAACTCCTGGTGCCTGGGGATCACTAGCTGTGACGCTGATAACAGGCACAGGGAAGTCTGTGGGGGTCATTGGACACATTCCATTCTTATGACACTTGAATCCAAAAGAGCACTTAAATCAAAACATCACTGGTTAAACTCAGTCCTTAGTGAATGGCAGCCTGTAAATTTCTTAACCTAAATTATTAAGAGAACATTGCATACTTTATAAGTGCATGCTTGAATATACTCATGGGGTCAGACTCTCCTTTTAGCCCCAACAACATAAAGTTGGAGTCATTGCCTGACTCCAAGGCAGTTACTCCAGATTTATTTCAGGGTAACTCTGAGCAGGATCCTGGGTTTTGTTTATGACTTTTCATTTGTATTTTGTGAAAACTTAATAAAAATCTTTTAAAACTGAAAAACATAGTTCCATAAACCCCACATATGGGATCTTTAAATTCAACCAACTTATGAACTTAACCCTGACTTGTCTTCATCTTCTTGGCCTTTTCAGCAGCTAGCACTCTTCAGCTATGTCTGCACTTAGAGAGGTCAGAAAACCCTTAGACAGCCAACTCTTTCCTTTGCCTAAAACAATAACAGGAACACATGACAAAATTGAACCACAATGTACTGAAATGGAAAAGAAAAGCACAAAATGAGGCTAGACAGCTGAGAGAATCTAACTTAATGCCTGCAAAGTGGACAGCCTAGCCAGGTTGGCTATGACATGGCATTAGGTAACACTGGGACCTATTTAGAGGCGCTGGTATACAACTAGCACCTTTTTTCTTTTTAGAGTTTCTGTTAATGCAGTGGAAAAATTGCACGTTCTGTGCTAGATGTCTTTCATGCCAAATTCTACTTGTGGCTGATTCTACCCATGCTGTGACAATTATCCAGAGATTTTAAGGCCAAGTGGGATTTTATAATGGTCTACACAGAACTCCTCAAAGCTGGCCATGGGTTTCCCCCAGGAATTTTCACATTAGATCCACAAACACATAGCTGATACAGGGCACATCTAACACAAGGTATATGGGTTTTCATTCAAACCTTTCAAAGGACAGATGTTCACAAATTACTACACTGCTTAGCAACCTCATCCAAGAGTTGACAATCCTCCTTGTTAAAAATCCACTCTGTTTAAACATCCCAGTGAAATTTCATTGATTTCAGTGAAGTTCCTCCTGAGTAAGAAAGGAGAGAAACAAGCCAACAGGAAACTCTGAAGAATAGAAGGGTAGGAAGATTGCTTTAGCTTTGGACCCTCTGGTTTAGACTCAATGGATCAGCCTCCTTGCTGTGCTCCTCACCACCACCACAAAAAAAAAAAAAAAAAAAAAGTGTTGCAGTCAAAACTACAAAAAAAATTAATTAGTTGAGAAATGAGCAAACAGATCTCTCCAGAGGATTTGGAAACCTTTGCTTCAGCATTTTCAGGAGCTGTAGAAGAGTGAAGAGTGAGAGAAGTAATTAAGGGCCAAATCTTCATCCCTGGAAGCAACACATCCTGAGGAACTCAACACCAGATCTGGAAATGGAGGAAAGTAAAATAATGTGGAAAAGGTTAACTAAAAATACAGATGGTGTGCATTGAGGTATTCCTCAGCCAGCGTCTATGGAAAAGCACTGATCAACCCCACAGGGGAACCAGCCCCGAAAGCACAGGGAGCCACAGGAGAGCAGCTTCGTGCTTGAATGCCCATGTGTGATGCCTTGGGCTCGCCTCAGTGCTCCTGGTCAGGCTGGATCTCTGCCACCTCCCAGACCATCACGACCCATGCCTGGGGCTGGCAGCATTTCTGGTGCTGTTTGGGGACACTCCATGCAATGCAGTCTTCCCAGCAAAACCACTTACTCTTTGACAGCTGCAGTCAAAGGTCAGACAAATAGCAGGAACCATGTTCCCAATGTCAGAGACGTCAGAGTCTGCCCAGGAAACCAATGTCTTGATCTCTCTGGGTGATGCAAGCAAGTGCTTTCCAAACTTTTGTGTACCTTATTGCAAGCTCCTTGAGGACCAGCCTGTTGCTTAGTTCTTAAGGGAAGGTCTGACACAACGGGACCCTCATCTACATTAGTACCACACAAGCATATACTAAATGGCTGGGAACTGGGCAACTCCCTATCTCAGAATGTAGTTAGTAGCAAAGAAGCACCGGTCTAAGGTATGGGAGGATGTAACAAGACCAGCTGGGTCCATGACATTGGGCTGGATGAGGAAGTCTGGGGAAAATGTTGTTATTTCAGAAATGAGTGCCAGACATCTTCTGAGATGTTGGAAATCTCTGGCTTTTTCCATTGACAGAAAGGAGGGAGGAAAGCAGAGCAATAGAAAAGACAATAGGAAAACAGGGACTTTACTGAAGGACTACACAGCCGGACTACACCGCCTGAGCAGACAAGCTCAGATGAAGCTCAAATCATACTTTTATGGAAAATAAATAAATGATAAAAATAAAAAATAAATAATAAAATTAAATTAAATTGAATTAAAAAAAAAAAAAAAGAAAATGCCACAGAAAATGCCATGGCCCAAAGTGCAACCAGAAGAGATGTGAAGGGGAGAAATGATCTTCCCAATGTCTGTAATAGTAGCAATCACGTAGCGGGTCACTGCTGTCAGTTTAGATGTCTTTCAGAAAATTATGCTAGATGTTTGCGAAGGAAGCAGAAAGGAACCACTGATATGATTTAAGGGCTGAAGAAAACAGTGTCCAGCATGAGTCTCAAGAGATGTCATCAGAATCAGAGTCCACAGGCTGCAGCTCCCAGCATCTCCTCAGAAAATCTTGTCCTCTAGCAAGGGATCTGAAGAGCTCCACATATTTAGCTTCCCAAAAAGAGCATTTAGTGGTTATTTGATTTCGGTGTCTAAGTATCCTCACATGGAGGTTATACCAATCACTAACAGATTCTTTTAAACTAGAATGTAAAACAGTAACACGAACTGTTACTGGCAAATCAAAATCATACAAATTCCAGATAGAAATGTAGCCATAGGGTTGTTTTTTTTTTAAACCAATGTCTGTCATTAGACATTGAAGCAAATGACCTAAAAAATTGGAGCATGCCTTCATCTCTTGAAGTACTCAGATCACAGCTGAAGCCCACCCTGTAAGAGTTAACCCTAACACAGATTATTGAACTCTGTCCAGGAGTAATTTTGCAAAATGAAGTGGCCTGTGATGTACAAGAAATCAGACTCAATGACTCCCTTGCAGGTTCAGCAGTGTTGCAGTACTACCAGTGAGCTCAAGGCAACGTTTTTTGTTTTGTTTTGTTTTGTTTTGTTTTTTAGTCTTTGACATGCAAGAGCAGGCAGCTGAGCTCCAGGCTACCCAGCAGGTGGGATCGGGATTTCCCCAGGATAACCACCCCGAAGCAATCATAAGGTCCCGCTCCTAAACTTTCTGTAAAGCCAGTTTTGAGCTACAGTAGATTGACTTTGAGAAACAAATAATTGCTTCTCCAGCCTACAGTCTGTGGTCTGGTTTTGCATCAATCAGTGCAGCACACAGGTGGTGGAGGGAAGCCTTCTAGCCCACGGCAGGAGGACTCAGCAAGCACTGCCAAAATAAGCTTTTATGTCCCAGCTGACATCTGTGGGAATGGGCAGGTCTTTCACTGTGTGGGACATATAGAATTTATACGAAGGGATCCCTAAACACATTAGCATTCGTTATTTTATAAAGAAGATGGATTTTGCAAGGGGAGAGAATGTGTTTTCATACCTCGAGTACATTACTCCTTTACATGACACCAATGCTTTAATGACTCGTTTATTTTCTCTCGCTTAGTGGAACAAATATTATATGAAAAAATATCAATTATTTACAAGAAAATTCTTACTACTTTTCTAGAGAATCAGAGAAGAACAACATTTCTTTTTCATGTTGATTTTGTAAGATCCTCCATGAATGTTATTTTTTGATAAAATATACATATATGTATTTCTAAACAATGGTAAATGGACATCTAATCCTCAGCTGAATATATAACAATCTTACAGAACTGCTGGGTGATATGGTCCAGACCTTAAGCCTTGCATAACTCAGGCTGCATTACTGGTTAAATATATAGAGTTGCAATTTATTTTGTACATGCAAATTAGGAATATAATGAAAACATTTCCAATTACGAGGCTGGAAGGCCATTTTTACAGATGGCTTTTTCTGCCAACGGGCAATTTGTTCTCTTCATATAAACATTAGGAAAGTTTAAGCATCTGCTCCTAATTAGATCCCTTGCACAAGTTACTGATACACATAACTCGCACTTCCCTGTGCTCATTGGTGAGATGTCAGATGATTAGTTTTTTTCCACACCACTCCTTGGAACTAGAAATAGCTAAAGATCTGGAATCACAGCTGCTCTCTGCACCAGAACTCAAACCCAATTTTTATTGGAATGATGCAAATTGCCAAGATTTGATGACCCTGGGAAGCTAACACAAGTTAATTGGGCCCCAGTTGACCCTAATGTAACCACATGAATCTGGGAGAAATCTGGCCAGTATTTGATTAATTTGTTTACAGAGCATGCTGTTTGATTGTTTTTCTATACAAAAGTAAGGCTTCCTACCAAGGAAATCATTTGTGAATTTTATCCCTCAGCCATCGTGGTTTCCTCACCAGAGCTGGGGTAAAGTCTTGGTACATCTTTCATAGCACATTCAGCCTTAACCCTTCTCTACCACCTAAAAGTTGAGCTTTATGTTCAAAGCAAATTAGATTTTGTTTCTGGCCATGGTATAAAACTCTGTCACATTCAAGAGACATGCAGAATCAACACAGCCATCTAGCAACTCTTTCTCTACAGCTGATTAGAGCACTGTGCGATTTAAACCTTTCCAGAAACCCTTGCTCGAACTCATCTTTAATGTCTTTAATGACGTCATCAAAGCTTTATACAGTCCTTAAAAGCTTCCAGAAATGTTAGCTCTGGAAAGAATTTTCCTCAAATGTTTTATTCAAACAAAAGAAAAAAGTTATTAGACTGACTTGGAGAGACATAAAACATAGAGTCCTGAGCCTCCCTGTTCTTTAGTATCTGACAGAAATATCTCATGCGCCGTATTACCAATGTGGATCCAGCTAACAGAAGTCTAGCGAAGCTCAAAATACCCTCCTGTCTATAAAGTAATACAGCTACATTCACCCACAGGACATGGTCGTATTGATCATCAGCAGATTGAAACTTTACTTGCTTTAGAGCTCGACCAAAATGTTTTTCCTTGCCTTGCTTAGTATCTTTGACTTTATTGCTCAAAAAGTAGCATGAAGTGAATTAACAGAAGCCCAGTCTTTGTGACACTTCATGTTTTGGTATGAACTGAAGTGGCCACTTATGTACACATTAAACAACAACAAAAAAAGTTGACTCAAAGATCTTGCGGTCTGAGGCCTCAGCAGAAAGAAGCATCATTTTAAATTATATAGAGATTTTAATTACACCTATCTCAGGGACCGTATCTTTGCTGTAGTCAAAACACTTTCCAAAGGAGTTAGGATGCATTAAGCCCATTTTTAAAGCAGGTAGTGAACCCAAAGAATCTAAGATACCCAATATCACTCACAATACCTTGTTATTGAATCTCAGTTATTTAGAGCCTGCTTCAGCTCTCTGTCTCCAGAAAATACTGCTTTCTTTTCAAGAATGCATAATCACCCATATGCTTAAGTTTTGTTTTGTTTAGTTTTGTTTTCCAGAGAAGGATGTTTTCTTAATCTTATCCAAATACTTGAATGCAGATAAAATATGCATGCTGTGAAAATAAGGGCACCAGAATCAATGAAGCCAGTTTCCTTCAGACTTGTGTTTCATGGATGAATGACTTTGATATCTAAAATTTTATTGCAACTGAAACATCTGTAAGGATTTTTCCCCCATATGGATCCTCTCATCTCTAACAATGCACACTCTCACTCTGCTCTTTTCCTCACTGTCAGGTCCTCCCAGCATCGTTTTCTTCCACCTGGCAAGCTACTTTTAGAAGCTTACTTGTCTTAGACATCCTTACTCCTCTGACAAATCTGGTGGAAGCCAGCCAATTAATTCAAAAGGTGTCAGGGACACACACAGGCATACATATATACACACAATCATCTTTTCTGTAAGAAATCAGGGCTCATTTCCCTAGACTCAACTGAAAATTTTTTTAAATTATACATAAATAAACTTGTCTTCTGCAATTACTAAATCGTTGCAATAATTAATTACAAGTTAGAGTGATTGGAATTTCAGTTTAAAAGACTCCAATAATTTCTTGTGCATTTACTAGCATCTAGACTTAAGTCCATTAACACACTCCCTTACCACTGACATCACAGCAATCATATATGGTGTACAAAAATTAAATCAGTCCTATTTGCTCTAATTAGTACAGACAGTAGGACAGTGACTGCAGTGTGTAGGGATTTGCTAAATATTTGGAATAGGAAAGAAAATGTAGTATTCTTCTTCCTCTGTAGACCAGGGCAAAGACCACCAAGTTTGTTTTTCAAGAATCTAAATAGTCTTGTACTATTTATTTTCTCAGCAGTGAGTTTCCTCCTTTGTGTGCAGTCAAGTCTGCCTGGTGTGGTGTTATGAAAAGGAGAAGTGGTTCTGATAGAAATATGGTTCTACAGCAACTCTTTAAACGTAAATCTCTCAGAAATGTTCTTTGTGGGATCCAGTGGTCCATGCTGCAAACAGTCTCACAAAGGGCTACAATTTCAACATTCATATTCAACTTTGCACTAAATAGCAAAATGTTGGGATGTGATTTGGATCGTGTCTATTAGAGATGAGTGGAAGTTTCTGTTACAAGAATTTAATTTAAAACACTGATTTACTGTGCACAAAATATTTTGTCTGAAATACCTAGAGTTTAAAGACTTTTGCCCAAACCTGCATTATTGATGTATCTGGGGCCAGAGATTTCTATAACCACTCAGTGAAATTGATTCCTTTACCAATTCCACAGCTATGTTGTCAGCAAAAATAACAGAAGCTGTCAATTTGGGTGAGCAGATACAATGTTAGTGATTCTCCAGATCACTGAAAACATCTCTGAATTTGGATTTTGATTTGATTCATACTGAAATCAACAGGAATATAAACACTTTGGCAAACTGGAAATGGACAATCCTTGTCTTAAAACTGTCACATCAAAGGGAAAGTCAGCATACCTGTTTACTTCTTTCAGAGAAAATAAAACATTTGCTACTGCAAGCTGCTATTCTGCAGCCAAGAAATCTCCCCCTTCTTGATTTTCCCTCAGTGCTTACTCAGGCAAAGGTCCCATTGACTTCGGTGTGTGACTGGTAAGCAAGTAGGAACTTCGAGATTTGGCCGACATATGTTTTGTAAGTAAACGCTAAGGGAAAAGCAATTTGATCTCATTTCAAAGCCTGGCAGAACACAATATAGCATAATCACTAAAAAATCTAAGAGAGAATTTCATCAAGCAAAAACAAACACTGTTCAGAAACTCAGCAGGAGACAGCCAGTCCTGAGCCTACAGTAATTGCAACGTTGAGAATAGGAGTAAATTCCCTGAAGATGCTCCATACAGTAGCAAACCATCTGTCCAAACACTTTCAGAAAATGTTCATGTTTGAAAACCCGGGATCTTGCCAAGGCCTTTGCCATTGGCTTTGGAAGTGTAATGACATGGGATATTCACAGATGTTCTTTCTGAATGTCCCCTACTTTCTGTAAGCAGATGGATATTGGAGACTGCAAAAAGAACTACCAGAAAAGACAACAAAACCTTTTTCCGCCTCCTGTTGCCTTTCTCTACAGTTGGGACTGAGGCTTCAAAAATCAATTAGCATTTTTTGCTGATGGACAACTGTAAGAAAAAGATTTTCTTCAAAGTTTGGCCATCACTGAAACTGATCCCCATGTAGAATTTCATCAAGGCACCCTTAAATACAGCCCAGGACCACCAACCCTATCCTTCAGAACAAATATCTGTGATTCACAGCAACTCAAGAAAATATTTTCTAATGTACCTTGGGAAAATGATGACAGCTGTTGAGGCCTAGAAATCACTGAGCAGTGGATTTTTGCAGAACAAGTACAATTCATCACTAATATATTTGAAAACTCCAGCCCACAACAGGGTCTTTAGTGAATGACACAAGTTTGTAAAGCAGAAAATCATTCATATTGCAGTATAAAAGCAATGATGTTTGAAGTTAAGGGTCAACTGCCAATTCTCTTATGAGCCCTGTTTCTCAGAGCTTTAGAATTTGAATAACTACACAAAACATCAAGTTGACAGTCTCAATGATTTTTCAAACAATTGATTAACTTTCTTAAGCTGATTTAAGCATTTAAAGTAAGGTTTGATGGGAATTTTAGCAGTTCTGAAAAGAAAGCCTACTGAGAGGCATGCTTGTCACTGCACTCAGCACAAAGTGCTCAGCACCAGTGGAAGTTCCTCTGCTGCTGCACCTCTTGGGCTTCACCCAAGCACAGAGAAAGCAAAGGGCATGTTTATCTTTACAGTGTTATGCAAATGGCCTTCACAAGCAGATTGCAAAGATTGACACTAGTGGAATTTATGCTGTTGAAAACGCACACAAAACATTGCACTTGCAGTCAGCTTTCTTCTCGGCATCGACTGAACTCCTCAGAGTTGGGGTTTCAGGCCCCACTGGCTTGCACCCACCAGCACAATCCTTCCTTGGCTGCTGGAGTACCTCACCCATGCACAGTGCTCTCCTGTAGTTCAGCTGCCACAGGATGGTAATTTTCAAGCTGCTCCACCTAATGTTTTGCTCCATCGACAAAATGAAGCTGATGACAAACATGGAGACCTTGGCTCAGGAAGAAATTCCAAACAGACTCTTGCACTTCATCACAGCCACACAGGGAAGGAGGGGCTGTGCAATTGGGCTACCTCCCATTGTCATCTGGCTACTGTCTGGCTAAACTGCTCCTGAAAGCCTCATCTCACCTTCCAATTGCTTCAGTGAAGTTGTTCGGATCAGGGCTAGCCGTATGGCACCTATGTAACAGTAACTGGTGGAGACAGATGTTCTAAGTATCAGCATCTGCGTTTCATAAGGAAACATGAGGATCTGATAGATGCAGTCTGCAGGACCTCTCTGAGAACTGACAAGAACCATCTCAGTTCCCCACAGGCTTCTAGGTAACAGCAGCACCGTGTTTTCCCCCGACAACAGTGAGCTGTCATAGCTGCTTTATGGCCATTCTCAACACAGTATCTCACCACCTTCCAGTTTTGTATTGATTTTTTCTTCAAAAATACTGCTTTGAGTCAAGGAAGTCCTATATCACTACTCAGACCAGGAGAGCAAGGCCTGAGCCTGATGCAGAGCAAGCACTGGGATCCTGGTAGATGCATCAGCACAAGATCTATCACTTATCTGCCAGAGCAAGCACCACACTGGGACCTTCTAGGAAGGAGCATCGTTTATATCAGTGCATCTTCCATACAGTGGCCATAGGAAGGCTGCAAGGTATGTGACAAATAGAGGGAAGCTTGGCAAAAACACAATGGCCTCCTCTAAAGGCTGAGCTGGATCTTCTTCCCTGATTTAATCATGAATTCACTTAAACCTTCTTACTGATCATTTGGAGATTAGGCAAGTTTGGGTTCAAATACACGCTCAAATTCATGCTTAAAATCTAAGCCAGAGAATCAGTTGATCATGTTCTCCTGGAGGTGTAGCAGAGCAAGGATCTGGACCCAGGCATCTCTCCTATAACCTGTGATTCTCATTATGTCTAGATTTTCTCTTAGAAGATTTTTCCCCTTTTATTTTTTCCACAAAAGAAAAGGGGAGGGGGGGGGGGGGAGAGATAAAATGAAAAAGCAGGAGGAGGTGGAGAGGAGAAGAAAAATGAGAAAGAAAAGCAGGACAAACAAGGAAAACAAGAATTTTGAACTATTTTATTTCTAGAGAATGTTAACTGAAGAACTCTAAAAGATCAAAAGGTAATAAACTATAAAATCCTGAAAAAAAAATAAACCACTATCCCATTGCTTTTTCATTACAGCAACCTTCAGGTTAAGAAAAAAAAAATGTGACCAGCTTGCACCAGGAGCCTTTAAAGATTTCTCATGACAAGGAGTACAGCACATTTACGAGGTGGCCAATCCACAGACAATCAAGCCAACTGGCTCTTTGTGTTCCTTATAATAAAAAGGAGGTGCTGCTACACTAGTGTAATATTCCTAACAAGAGAGCTGAGGTAAACTTGCTTTTAGTTGGGTCCTTCTCAAATAAATTTTATGAGCTATGCTTGCCCCTTTTGCATCAAACTGCATAATCTGCTTTACATTTGCAATGGAAAACATGATTATAAAAAGTCTTCTTTACCCTTGTTTTTATTTAACATAGTATCAGAATCAGTAGCATGGAAAATAAGGACCCAAGTTACATGCCAGGAGCCTTGGAACATAAACTTTGCAGTGGGCCGATAATATCTCACTGATTCTTACCAGTCTCCAAGACTCTGTCCACGACCCTTCTGCAAAACAAACTTCATGAAATCAAAACTTACACCCTTCTCAGAAGTCCAGTCCCTTCCTGTGGTGAACACTGCTTTTGTGATAACCAGAGGAATTCTATATTTAGGGACAGCACTTGTTCTTGACCTTCAGAGGATTGTTTCCATTGACACATGCTGGAAAGAAAAGGGGTAAAAATCCCCTTTGGGATTTCAGTTCAGATCCTACAGTTCTAATATGAAATTTAAACTGCCCCAGGCCACCAGTGTTATAATACCGCCTGCTAAGTATAAAGCAGAAAGGGAAAAGTCCAGAAGACAATACTTCATTACATGGAAATTCTTTGAATCCCGAAACCATATGGGACATTAAGAGCTTTCCCCAAATCCCTCTCAGATCAATGGAATTCAATTGTTGTACAAAATTGATATTTGGAAGAAGAGAATTCTGATTTTCTGCATTTCTGGGAGCTGACTGAGATTCATCTGTAACTGGCAAAGCAGCTTTGATTTTAGAGCAAGTAAAAGAGCCAGGAGACAAAATCTCTTAATCATTTAATCAGCAGTTTTCTCAGTGAATTAGGCTGTGTGCCCTCTTCCAGTCCAGCAAGATCAATGCTTTCCAGTCATAAGAGATCTTTTAAGATCTTTTGCAAGTCCTGCTTTATATGAGTAAAGTTTCACAAATAGCTGTAGCTTGTGAACTTTCCTACAATAGCTTATTATGGGCAGCCCTGCTCACAGTTGTCTTGAAAGTTTCATGTTTTCTCTCTGTTGAAGTACCATACCTGCAGTAAACCCATCAAAAAGTTTTTAATTTGCACAACTCACCAGGTATGAGACACACATTCCTTCACAGACATACACAGAGGGTAGTTCATATGCAAATGAATTTAAATAAATTACTAATCAATCCATTATGAGAAATTAGCAATCTAGAAATATGGTGGCCTCGGTCCTGGAAAGTTCACCTGCAGAAATAGAATCTACATTTGACAAATGCATGCACTGTCATTTTCCTATCACGACCTCAAGTTCAAGAGTCTGTTCAGCTGGGCTAAGAAAAGGAATATGACCCCCAGCTCCCAGGTGAGTGCTTGGTCTAGAAAATACATGACTCTGTTTTAGGATTATCCTGAAAAATGATTTTGAAAAAAATATTGATTTTTGTCCCACACCATCCTGAAAGGGTGGTGTTTCCTTTACATTAAAAAACAAACAAACAAACAAAATTTTCACAGGACACACAAACTGTTTTCCACCCAGATAGGAGAAGTCAGGATTTGCTAAAACACCACAGTAACATGCTAACATCCATGGTGATGTGGCTGACTCACTCTTTACCACAAAAGGCATTAAAATGGCATGGTATTTTAATGAAGCTTTCAGAGTGCCTCCCCACAGTAGTTCAGGGTGAGGGGGCAGTTGCAATTTTTGTTTCAGCTTAGCTGGAACAGCTCACTCAGAGGAATAGCATGCTGTGCTTGTTGGCCTCCTTCCATTTAAGATTATGAATCAGAGCTGTGTTAACCAACTCGGAGGAACCTCCTTCATGCTGAGAGTAGCAGAAGACCAACCAACATTTAATTCTCCTTGCTACGACACTCTTCTGCTAGGCCCATGATGTAGGGCTCAGGCCCTGGGTGGCATGGCTATTCCCGTGACACATTCCCCATTCCACAAAAACCATGTCCACTGTGAAGGCAGAATGGAGCATGACCAGTGAGTGTGAAGCAAGACCTCTGCTTGCCATCACCTTGACTTTTTAATGTGCCGCAGAGAGATGTTATTCATCCATGATATTACACCCCGTGGGTTTGCATACACCTACCTCCATTGTACCATCTGGTAATGATTTGCTGCAAATAGAAACATCATATGTTCTTGCAGGGAGTTTGTATGAACTACGTGGCTCCCCATTCAGGAAATACCTTCTGTTTGGTAAGATCTGTGGGCCAAACATTGATGTAGATGTTCAGCTCTCGCTAGCCATGGCAAACACCTTCCTCAGCCAAGATGGAATAAAATATGATAGCTGGACCATCAAGTTTGAAAAGAAAATGATCGTATTTTATGTCAAGCTTCTTTCTAGTAGCTTTTTTTCAACTATGAAAGGATGATATGCAGATAGCTACAGTGCTGAAATGTTCACTGTGCAAAATTGGGCATTTCAGGAGACTGCATAACCATGCTCCCATAACCATGCTCCAGTTTTTGTGGTCCTTCCCCCTGGTAGGGGGATATCAGGCCTACCTTCTCTCACCTCAGGCTGGATACCGAGTGGGCTGGAAGCACTCTGGCTATTAAAAGCTGTCATTCTGCTCTGATCACCTCTGATACAAAAGCAGCATTCACTTTACGGTAGTACAGCCGGTGATACAGCAAGTGGGACAGAGGAGAGACAGGCACACAAAACCCACTTCCACACCATGAGGACAGAGGGCAATCAAAAGGAGCAGCGAGTAGAATGATGCATGTTCAGGAAGATAATTAACCCTTGGCTAGTCTAACCAAAGGACTTGGTGGGTCTTCTGCCTCTTGAAGACTTTCAGGAGAAAAAAAAAAAATCTTTTAAAAAAATTTACTTTGACTCTGCCACAGCTCTGACCTTGTAGATGAATCACAGTGTATCCCAGATGTACGCTATATAGACAGTCTACTGAGACATTTCTAAAAATCCCTATGGCCTTAAAGACAATGAATCGAGCCTTGTTTAACCTACACATGCATTATTTCCAGGGCCAAAGCCAAGACTCTTGCACAGCTCTAACACTTTTGAAAGGAGTTGTGCCTGCTTATATCATGAGCCTGCATCCTGTGTTTGTAGAATATCAGCTTTTTTTGTGTGTTTAGTTGTTGTTGTTGTTGTTGCTTTGTTTGTTTGTATTGGTTTTAAAGCTTTCCCTAAACTTCTGAAAAGCTTTCAGGTACCATAAAGCTTCACTTTTCTGACTGAATCAGTAACTAATGAACCCTGGCCTGAATCTCCATTAAATACCCAGGTTTTCCAATTGTGCTGACCCATTCGCACCCAAGAGTTTATTTTAACACTGGATTTTTTTCTCTTTCTCTTTTTATTTTTAACAGAATTAAAAAAAAATGCAAGAAAGTCTTTGTTGAGATTTGGTTACTCACCACATGCTGAGTTGAGTTTCCTGTTTAAAAACGAGAAAGAGTGTGTGTATGTGTGTGTGTGAGTGTGTTTGTCATTGTGTGCTGGTGCCTTTTTATGGATATCCTGGCCTGATAAACCCTTAGAAGAGCAAATAGCCAGGCATAAGATTTTCTGTGATATCTTGACCCAACTAGTACCACATACAGATTGTGCCCTGCGAGCGGTGCTGGGCAGAGGTCCCAACAAATGAGAAAAAGTATTTTTAATTCATCTGGGGGATTTCCTGAAGCAAACCTTCGCATAGAAAGAGCAAGCTGCAACACAGCAAGAATGGTGATGTTTGTCTTTGAGGAGGATTTAGCCTGCAATAGTTGGTTTTAGTGGAGTGGTTGCTCCCAAAGTTTGTCCCTGAAGCAGGGGTCCACAACATGCAATGAGAGAGAGAGAACATGGGAAAGAGGCAATTGATAGCAGACAGGAGGAATAAGGAACTGCTTTCAACAGGCTTCCACACTGTATAGAAAAAGGTGGAAAAGAAGAGCTGCAAAGAAAATACCCTGCCTCTTGAAAGAGCTGCAGAGAAAGGGGGAAAGGGAGAGGAGTGTGCTTTTAAAAACTAGTTTCCCAATGTACAATATATGCAGGACCTTGAAAAAGAGGGTCACATATGGAAGTGAAGGAAAATATCAGAACTAAGAGTCAATAGAGACAACACTGGAAAAAATCCTTTCAGATCCAAAGGGTCACCAGCCCTCAAAATCAGAATGTGAGTATTGTGAAATCTGGTGTTTTGTTGTTCTTTTTTTTTTTTTTTTTTAATAAAGAAATAAAAGTCCAGCTTATGAAATCCTGGAATTTATGCACAAACCTCATCCGGTATTGTCTCCCTGCTTCATAGAGGCTTCTTGCCTTCATCCTCAGAAATGTACTTCAATGTTACTTAGGGGCTCAGAAATCAGGTGATATATTCATGTATCCACTACTGTACAGCACATTATAAGCCAAGCTCAAGACTTTGCAAGACTCATTACTTCACAGCAATGGAAAATGGGAAGCTGAACTTTGCTCCCTTTTGACAGTCAGGGACTTGCATATCATTCTGGCAAAACAAAACAAGCCTGGAAACAATATGATTAGGTAAAGCCTTTTCTATTAATGTCCTAGCAAGAAATCCTCTATGGCAGAAACAATGTACTAATCTCTGATCTGACTCTAACTCTATAATATCACTGCAGGCACTATATTAAGCCTTATTGTTCCCTTCAGTAAAAGGCAGTTCTGAAATTGTGTTTCTGGGGACAGCTTCACACAATTGGAGGCTGAATAGCTGTAAGCATGACTCCAACAACTGGAGAGGAATGAGAATTTAGTACGGCCCCTCCTGAAAGACAGAAGATATGAAAATAAAGGTCAAGTACTTTGAACCATGGACTGGGAAAGAAAAACAGCTTCTTGTACTGTCGGCAATGACACCATCAAATCTGTTTTGTTGATCTGCTGAGCTCTCTCATGAATGAATGCAGGGTGCATGGAATAACTCATGCTATTTTATTATGAGGTTTCATGTGCTTCATTTCTGTTGTATTTGTGATTGGTACCACAGCCTCAAGAAAGGGTTAAAGAAAAACAAAGACCCTGTAGAGTCCTTCCATATTTTCAGATATACTTTTCTTGTAAAGAACAAGGTAAGGTTCAATATGAATACAAAAAGAGGAACTAGCACCCGCAGTGCAGAGCAGAGCTTTCCTCTGGCACATCACTCCCTTGGTGCCTTAGTTTCCCCAGAAATAATTGTACCTCCATGGAGATGTTAGCATTGCATCTGACTACTGCTTGTAACCTGCCATGTCTATGCAAGAAACTAGTCAGTAAATGTCATTTACTGCTCATCTGAACAGCTATATTTAAAAATACAAACCGATTTTCAGGTATGTACAGGACTGTTGTCATTTGCTCCGGACTCCTCAAAAGTCACCAGATCTATTTCGTATTTCCTTTGTTATGACTATAAGCAGGATTTCATCAAACACACTTCCTCATAAGACATCAATACTTTCCGGCTGCTGGCTACCAGTCTGGTCTTGACTCAGGGCACGTTTATCCTGCAGACTGCTGTAATGACAGCACTAATGTATTTTTCCCATTTCCATATGTGTTTTCAAAGAAAAAGAAAGAACACGTTCCCTCTACTCTTTCAAAGAGCTCATACTTGCCTTGGAGGGAGTACACTAGCACAAAAGGAAAGCTCATGGGTTTAAGGCTCATAATTTGTCTAGTAACAAATTGGTCTTTGGTTGCCTCTGTGACAAGGCACAGGGCTTTGGATCTCATTCGGAGGCTCTAAACTCTGGATAAGGAGTTTTGGCAGGTAATGTGAAAGTAGTCACCTCTCTGGTTAACGGGAAGTAGCTCAGGTTTGTTCTGTGGGAGTGGCTATAAAGGTAACTGAGAGAAAGAGCCTCAAAACTTACTGGAATTCAGTGGAATCTGTGATCATTGAAAAGGGCCTAGAGTTCTTTATGACCAAAACAAATTGGTCCAGTGCTGCCCCTTCAGCAGCAGGGAGTTCCTATTTCTAATCAAAAGGAAAAATTCAGAACATAGCCAGAGCAAAACTCTCCCGAAGTCTCAGCCAATCCCATATCTGCCTTTTTCCTGTAGGTTCATCCAAATCTCCCACAGAGTAATTGAAATGTCACTATATAACGAAGCTTATAAAACTTGAATATAGGATTTATACTTTTTCATGTCTGTTATTTCCAAAGCTTGCCTCCAGGCCTTGTCAATAGACTTCCCCAAGGGTATGGGGTAAGGATCTCAGCTGCATCTGATTTGACTACACCCTAATGAACTGGTGAGTCGATCAGTATCAGATACATCTGAGCATTCTCCCAAAATTGCATGTGACATTTACAAGGAAATAATACTGTAAAGTCAGCCTTAGGATCTAGTAGTTGCTTCTAAAGCAAGAATTGGCACTGGCAGGCTCATGTTGATCTAGAAAATTAAGGGTATATAAGAAATCCTTCAGCAGAAGAAGAAAAAGCACAAACCTGTGTCTACATGGGCAGTAAATTTTAAGCATCCAATGCCAATCAGAAATTAAATACAATGTAATTCAATCCCACTTCTTGAGATCTGGCCAAAATGGAAAGCTTTCACAAGTTGAACAGTAGATACTTACCCATCCTCCCTTATTGCATAATGCAACCCAGCTCACATATGGTTCTGCTCAGTGTTTATCGGACAACACAAAACCCTTCCACAAGTGGAGAAAAAACATCCTAGGGACAGACTGGGGTGGTAAAACCGAGCCCCATGACAAGCTGTGTTGTCTTGAGGTGAACTTGAGGAAGTGGAGGGCTGAACACCATCCCTTTCCTGAGACAGCTGTCGGGCAGGGAGGATCAGGTTATTTCAGGGTTTCATAATGCAAAGCCATTTCATTAAAACTTTTTTTCTCCCTAGGAAAGAGTTTGTTCTTGTAAAGTTTCCAGCTTGAAGTTTCATCCTCCCCCAAATTGCTCAAACTTCTACTTTTCAAAGTAGCATTAATTTCCAAATTCTAGCTAATTGTACTGGCTGGAAACCCTTTAAAAATGTCCTGAATGA
This sequence comes from Cygnus atratus, assembly GCF_013377495.2. Taxonomy (NCBI): domain Eukaryota; kingdom Metazoa; phylum Chordata; class Aves; order Anseriformes; family Anatidae; genus Cygnus; species Cygnus atratus. The sequence goes on from NC_066368.1 coordinate 18,656,612, forward strand.
AAACAAAACATTTGAAAATTATCTAAACAAAATGCTGCACTTGACCCCAACCTTACTTCTCTTTTCCAGATTTTCAGTTCACCAATATGTTTCAGATTTTGACTTTCCGGCCTCTGTCAAGACAAAAAGCTTTTTACATTACCTTGGAAATCCTCACTAACTGAGAAAACCATTTCCAGCCCAGATCTGCTGCCAGGTCCATGCCCTGCTCCCTCTTTAATTCTCAGTTTTGCTCTAGTGTCAAGGATGCTACAAAACCAGAATTATGGCATCGAGGAGAGTGCAGAGACTGCAACTGTGTTGGGGACAGAGAAGAGGAAACAAGAAGGGAGATGTCTCAGACAGATTACATCCTCCTGTGGACACCAGTTCGGCCTGTGTGAGTTTTTTCTTTGCCCTCCATAATCTCTGCTGGAGCCAAAATCAGAAATCTCCCTAGGGCACCCCTGCTCCAGCCCACGCCAGGTCCTGGTAGCAGTTCCCTTTGTCTTCCGCATTTGTTCCCATGTGGACCAGACATGAAGTTCAGATCTCCGTTAGGGTCAGCCTCACCCACAGACTCCTCACATGCTCTGGGTCAGATCCATAACTCTAGTGCCAATTCACATCATCCTTACTCAGCCCAAACTGCCAGCTGACTCCCCAAAGACCTGACTGCAAAGTATGTCTCTGGCATCACTCAGAGCTCTTGCAAAACATCCATGACCTTAGAAAAAAATCCTGGATGCCCTTTTGGATTCAGAGAAATCCTTCTTCAGAAGAGAGGTTTCATTCACATCCCTCTTGCCTCTGCAGCTGTGGTAGGACACCACGTCCAGCCTCTCTGGCTATCAGAGACCTGAGTGGGAGCAGAAGAGGGTCACAAAGTCACAAAAATTTGGAGTACTTATCAGGTACTTGAGAGACCAACAGGGCCAGGGCTTTAGGCAACACCCTGACATGGGAGTATAGCAAAGGTGTGGGGAGAGAGGTGATGCTGAAGGTGTCTGAGGTGCACCAGGCCAGGTGAGGTGGGTGCGGGCTGCACCCCCTGAAGTGCGCATACACACAGTGCAGGCTGCATGGTCCAGTGCAGAGCAAGGCCAAGAGGCTTAGACCACTGTCAGCAAATCGGACAGCATACCTCTGAACTGTCACAAAAAGGGTGGCCTACCACATCTCCACACTAAGCATGACTTTTGCTTACAAGCCCAGAGCTGAATGCCACGCGTGCAAAAGGGCAGGGTGCAGTGCAGCCAGCAGGCGCCCTGGGAAGCATCTCGTGTGAACAGTTCCTTCAAGGCAGGACACGCTGTCTCAGCAGCTGAGTGCGAAGGGGAACAGGCTATTTGTTCTGGCATCTTGGGCGCCTCATTAAGCCAAAGCAGCAGCAGCAGACACTGGAAGTGGCCTTTGCAGCTCCCTAGTGCCTCCGCTTCTCACCCTGATCTTTGTAATGACTGGAGCTGTGTCTGAGGCAGGCTGAATCTAAAGACTGGTTTTTTACCCCAGACATTTTAATACTGTGGCAGATCTCGGGGTAGCAAGTGACTGCAAGTGTTATGAAGGGCTGTGTGAGGTTCAGAAGGAAAGAGTGCTGTAAGAACTGGGCACAGCAAAATATGCGCTCCTCACAAGTGTGGCCAATCCTACAGTTCCAAAACCATACATTAGATCCCCTAAAGAAGGCAGCTTAAAAATCACGGGATTTATCAGCTATAACAGTAATGTTACTGGGATTATTTTTATTTGCCTTCTGGTCTGGGGGCTTTTTATATCATATTTGTGTGTTATTTTTTTCCTGTAACCATAAAACATAAAAAACATGTTGATGTTTTTATTGTTCCCCTGAATGCGGGAGCTGGAGGTTCACAGAATGTTCATGGGACTTATGGTACAAGTCATGGGCTAGGAACGCGTAGGCCTGCAAGAAAGAAGCAGTTGTGTTGTGCTAAGCAAATTTACCTTGTAAAGCAATTTGTGAAGGGAAGCATGTGATGAGGATGTTGTAAGTTTGTATGGTGTGTCTGTGGGGGAGATGATGAGCACATGGGGGACGGTTGTACTTCAACACCCCCAGCACATCTCTGGTAAGCATGTTTTCTGAAGTGTGCCCGGTATTTTTTGCAGAGTGCAGAAATGCATGGATGCAGCTTGCTGGCTATTTGCTGGGTGTGAGAGAACACAAACACAGACTGGTATTTGAGGGCTACATGGACAAAGTTATGAGCAAGAATAGACACAAATGAAGCTGGCCTTTAGGTTAACATAATACAGCAGACTTTCCACACAGCACAAACCCACTGGGAGACTGCATAGGATTCATGAACCCCTAACACAAGAAGGATTCAGTGTAGCTGAATCACATAATCCTGGCTGGTGGTGGATGAACATTAAAACTGGAAGGTAAAATACAAAAAAATACAAAACAATCTGTTTTTGGTTGCTATGCATCCTTTGAGTCCTCAGTGCTGTCAAACCCTTGGTTTCTTCCAGCAGACCCAGCTGCTCACAGGGATTTTCCTGCCTAGTGTCTATAGCATATATAGACTCTTCCCTGCACTGTGAATTCAAGGCACCTGAAGTTTTATGCTGGATGACTCAGAGCTGCCTGTACACAAGCCACCCATCCCCATGCCCTCCTCATTCAGGAGATCGCACGTGCTGTGTCCCACACACGCACAGGCACCCCTCACAATAACCCACTGTTTATCTACAGGGGCAAACCCTGCCGCAGCCTAAATGAGCTCCCAGAGCTGCTGCGGCCTGAGCCAGCATTGTGCTGCTGCACAAGGCAGGGACAGGCAGCCAAGCCGGCCATGTGGGGCCTTCTCTGCCTCCCAGAGACATGATGCTACCGAGGCCATGCTGGAGTACTGGCTGCTCCATGTCCCTGCCACCCTGCGAGCTCCACTGGCATTGGTAGAGTAGCATCCATACCCACATCTGCAAGGTGATCTCCACGGGGATACAGGGCTGCCAGACACACGGTAATCCTCTCCTCTGGGAGAAAAGTGAGGCAGTAGTAGAGCTGGGAGTAAAATCCCAATCTGAGTTTTCAGCCAACAATTGACCCATGCTATCTGTCTCTTGAATGGTGGTAACCCACAAGAAAGGGTCCCCATGTCTCCTGCCCATCCCTCAGCCTCTTGAGTGTCACAAATGGAAACACTCAGCATGCAGGACTTATTGTAATCCTCTAAAGACCATTCAATCTTTCAAGTGAGACTGCCTGTTCAAGCCCTGGAGCCAGGTATCTGGTTACCCTTATCTCAGTGACATAACTACAATGCTATTATCGGCCATTAAATTGTCTGATCATTTTTAATACACCGACAACACGATTGACCTGACGACCCCTTCTCTGCAGTGAATACCACAGGCTAAGACCTCCAGGAGACCCTTCAGAAATACAGCACTCACTCTGTTTTTCTGGGCTTGCTCTGCAGTTTAAACTGCTCAGCTGTGTCAGTATCTATCTCTTTGGAAGTCCCATTCCCACAGATGCCTGGCTCTTCTTCCTATCAAGATACAGTACTTGGTCATTCATCATTTGTCTTCTCTAAGTTTTCTGCCTGAGGGCCCTCATATCACTCGGAAGCAAAGTCCTAATTGTCTTTCAATACCTATTACTTTACCCTGTGAACAGCATAACGCTCAGGTTCCTCAATTAGTCATTTGGTGATTTTCACTGGGAACACATAGAAGCAAACCACCAGGAACATAAAATACTACATACTTTCACATTACCCACCCAAGATTTAGTACTCTTTTAGGCACGTAGTAAAAAGGGTTCTGTTGCTAATTAATCATCTGATTAAAGTCCTGGGCTTCCAGATCTCATTTTTCTACTGAACCATGCTTTCTTTCACTGCCTGTCAACGTAGCTGTACTTGAACCCTTGCCCAATGTAAGCACAGCAGAGTTAGTTCTCTTCACAGGCATTGCTCTAGTGATCAGCAGTGAAACAGTGGCTACAGATCCTGCTGACCTAGAGGGCTATATGGAGAGGTTGGCTTCCATGTGATTAACTGTTGGTGGTAACTTAGAAATATTGTAACAAATACAGTATGATAAACATTAGAAAAAATAAGACTTACATATTCACAGCACTCCCAGAAATTTTATTAAAGCCTCATATGGAGCTTTCAGTGCTGAATGGTAGGTTAAAAAAAAAAAGGCATTTTTTCTTGTTGTTTCTTTCATCCTAATATCCACTTCTGACCTTGCATTGGGAGCTGAAGCAGAAATGTCAAAAAGCAGAAATTTCTGCTTCAGAGGTAGGCATTGTGGTGATGCAGGCAGAGCAGGAGGCAGAGTTGTTCTGGTCCATCTTAGCTTAACCCATCAGGTTCAGAGGTGAATTTGCTCTTCTCAGAATTACAAGGGTGGCCTGTGCCAAAGATCAGGAGGAAAATCTAAATGAAGAAGTAATTTTCTAATGAGTTACTGTTTCAGTGATTCAGTCATGTTATGGATGAGCGTGGAATGGCCCACAAGTGATTGGCTTAAACTGATGGGCAGCTGTTTTTCAGCATCAAAAAAATTCAATTACATCAAAATTCCAGGGCTCACCCTTTCCACATGTATTTTAGCTCCCATATAAGTCCTTCTGGCAGCATCACAAGGGAGGAAAAGACTCCTTGGTCAAACAGTTTAAAACTTATTGTTTTTTCAAGTAAATACTTGATAACATCTATTTAACACAAGCTCAATGCAAATACATCTGTAAGGAAAAAAAAATCTGTGTGCGAGAGATATAAGACTATAACTAAAGCTGGTTTGCAAATTTCCGACTAAACAAAGTTTCATCGGTAAACACTGCTTCCTTGAACATTTCATCTGAAGCATCTTACATTTGATCAAGTTTTACTGAAGTTGAGACAAAGCTACATTTTAAGAGATTGACAATGAAATAGCTCTGTACTGCTAGGCAGCTGCAAATGATTTTCGTTTCTCAAAAGACTTGTTTTCTGAGTTGCCAGATCACAACGTTAAAGAACAAATTTGATAGTGAAAATAACTAACCCCCCAAAAAACTTTTCCAAGAGTGAGAAATGCTGATTTTTGGTCACATAATGACGACATCTTCAGCTGTGATTTGAGACGTTTCCATCCTTGTTTTTGGTGTCTTAGAAAGGTGAGATCAGATATTACTAAATAGATATCAATTATAATAAGAAGATTGTAATTTCTGCCAGAAAAGTGGAAAAAGTAATCATGGGGGCAATAAAAAAATTCCCAACTAGTTTCTAATTCTCAGCTCTTCGATACTACTGTGTAGATCTAAGACTCTGGTGTATTAAACAGAAATAGCTGCAAGCTCTTTGTTTATTTACATTTATTATTTTTGCCCCTGACAAAGCAGTCAGTGATCCCAAAGAAGATGCTGTGGCCACTTAAAAATAAAAATGACTGGCAATTTAGAGGGCATGCAACTTAAAGCATATCCTATGTAACAACTTTCAAGAAGTTGAGGAGTCATGCCCTGGAAATCAGGCTCATTGTAGTATCCCCATTCAGAAACCCAAATACCAAGGCATTCAAAATCACCACCATATGGGCTCTTTGCAGTCTTAAAAGCTCAGTCCCCAGTGAGGATGATGAATAAAAATGTGGTCAATTTTGCTATTTTTAGAAACAATTTGCTAAATACTAAGATAGTTCTTCTCCTATCCAGATACTGGGAAACTGCCTCCCTTCTAGTTAATCATCTAAAATGCTGATAGAAAAACTCTGCAAGAACATACTTTGCTCACTCTGGGAACTTTCAACACTATTTCGTGCAAATCAGCCCCAATGCTACCATTGTCACCCTGCACCACCTATGTAATTGTGTGTTCATGCACACACATATATATACATGGTGCCTGAAAGGGCCAAAACATGCCAAAAGGCTATTCTAGCACTTCAAAAAGTTTTACAGGCATATGCAGTATATTATTTTATTTTTCCCCCCCTTTCTCAGTGAGTCTCAGCATCCATACACGTACTTCTTAAATACTGTTTCAAACACCGACTGTGCCTGTTTGTGTGTGTATGTATGTGTGCTTTGTTTTCTTTTCTATCTGGGTCATTAACTGAGCTCATGTGCAACACATCTGGTTTTTGGTAAAGTCCTGCTTTTCTTCGGCTTAACAGCTGCATTGATTGAGGCATGAAGCTGTTGCTGAACTGTTCACTCCAGTGTGTGACACAGGCAGAGCAGCAACCTGGGCTCCTTTCTGACCTTGGTTGCTTTCTTTCTGGTGCCAACTCAGAAAAATTAACATACTGAATGATTGATAGCATGCAATCAGCTGCTGCCAGGACTATTACCATCTCTAATTCAAACAGGGAAGAGGTGACCCAGTCTTGTTTATACTACTGAAATCTGGCTGGAGGGCTTTGGCTGGGCTGCAAAGCCTCATTTCAGTCCATTTGGGGATTTATGTCAGCATTTCACACGTTCTGGGAAACTTCACTCACCTGGTAGACAGTGCCTCTAGCATCAGAAGTTAACTGGGTTATAGAGTCTCTATGAAACCACACCATTATCCAAGGTAGTCTCCATCTCAAATCTAGTTTATGGACAGTATTTATTATTTCTAGGGCACCATATGTGTGCACAGCATGCTTTATGGCCAAGCACAACATGGAATCTAGGGCTCAAATCCTGCAATCCGGTCTGCTGATATGAGCTCCCGCGACTGTGCTTTGTCTGGGAGGGCTCTGCTGGAATATCAGCATTTGGGTCTCTACATCTTGAGGCAGGATCAGGCAGACCACCAGACTATACACAGATTAGCATGGGTATGGGTTGAGAGAGGTTAAGACATGAAATTCTGCAAAGCACTTTAGTATCATGTAGTTTCAGGTATTACTCCAGTGGTGGTGGTGCTATGGTTGCTATTAAAAGCAATCTTCACTCAATTCTTTTTCAGTTATATTAATGCAATTCATCCCAACTAACTACTGGCCTTACCTCATTTATGCTTGTCTGTCACCATGGATAAAAAAAGATAAGTGTCAATATTTGGGCTGAATGGACGTGGGACATAATACTGAGCAGCCTGTAGAAAAACAGGATTCCTTTGAGAAAAATCAGTCCAACTGCAAATTATCCCAGTGCAAACAAAGGCAGTGAGCAGGCACCAACAGGGCATTCCCAGGAAATGTCAGAACGATAGGCACAGATCTTGGCACACCAGCAGCCTGATCAGTGCCATAAAGGCATGGTAAGGTTTTTCAGGACAGAAATGTGTTTTGTTTTGTTTTGTTTTTTCTGTGGAGGTTTATAGGAAACTCCTTCTGAGTCTGGGGGCAGCACAGATGAAGACACAAAGTTGCCCATCTGATAGACAGTGATCTGATGCAGTGACATTATTATGGAGTTTTTGGTTCAGTTTAGCCAGACTAACTATCAGCCCTGTTTTGGCTGAATTTGATCCACACTATTCCTTCTAACACAAATATGGGTTGCTGTCCTATACTATCAGTGCATTTATCTCTTGGAAAAGGTGAAACAACTGGTCATCTGCCTTCCAAAATGTATATTTTGGAATATGATGAGTATGGTACAGGAGAGGAGTCAGGAAGACTAGGCTGACACATGACAATGCTGAAGCTCCAAGGTACTGGTAACCCTTAGTGCTTTAAGTTCTGGTTTTGCCCCACGTATATTCTGTCACTATCCCTTGCTGCAGGGGTTGGCAGCCACGTGCACAGTTACTGCTGGGTCGAGGGTCCTCCCCACTTTGTCTGACATTAATGAAACTGCAAACAGATATTACTGTACCACTCACACTTGCTGCCCTGCTTTGACAATGTTAGCAGAGCTGTTATCTTGCTGGGTTCCCAGTTCAGTGCCAAACAGAGGAAAAGTCTTTGAGGTAGCATTTACTATTTTATTTCCTTGGATAATGTTAGGTCTGCTGTTTGGAGGCTGGATACGTGTGCAAACAGAACTGATTAGCCAAGCCTTTCCACATCTGGTGCACAAGTACCTGCATGCTACCTTAGCCTAATGGCATTTGAGGCCTGGGAGCCTGATCTCCCATAGGCAGCAACTTATTAAGAACGTCTGAAGAAAATTTCCCCCCAGAGCTGCTCTGCTAAGTTGCCCTCCAGTCAGTCACTCCTGACAAATACTGGATTGCTAGCTAGACCTCGAGGCATACACACAAAGTCACTACAATGGGTTTTACTGGCATACCAAGCCTTCTCAGCTGTTGCTTACCACCATCTTTCAGCACAGTGCCATTGGATGTTTGTGTAAAAGGCTTAAATATTCATCTTGCTGGAGCTTCATTTGCACTGTAGCATCTCAGACATGGAGCCTAGCTTTTTTAATATATTCTGTGGGATTTGCAGTGTATAAACCAACACAGAGTGGTTTATGAGAAGTTTCCTCTGGCAGCGTGTGCAGCCAAAGTTTCTTGGAGCATGGGAGTTTGTGTGGAGAGTGTGAGTTTTGCTTCTTAAAGCTTTTTTGTTGTTCTTGTTATTCACAACCTGCTTAGTCCATGGTGTTTTAAGTCCGAATGACATCAAGTGCCCAAAATAAAACAAGCCAGTTTCATTAAAAAAAAAAAAAAGGAAAAAAAAAACTATTTTTGATGCAATTATCATAGTATTAGCATATTAGCAGAGATCTCAGGAGCTGCACATCCAAGTCATGGCAAAATGCGCAAATATGCATTACTCTGCTTATATGTACTACAGCCTTCTTCACAGCTGAGACACCTCTCTAGATCATCTGACTGGTCATGAAATGTCATTGCAGCTGTATTATAAATCCATGACCTGAAACAAGTTCCTCAAAGCTTGTGGGCATTTTCAGGCAACACCTTCCATACTCTTCCCCACAGCCAAAGCTGAGCAAAACTGGATCGGTTTATAGCTTCAGGTCATAACTATAACAAATTCTCTTCTGACCTCAAAACAGTCGATTCTGAGCATGCTTAACCCTTATTCCTTGTATATGTGGATCAAAACCAAAGAAAGCATTTACAACAGAAGCCCATTCACCATGAAATTGCATAGTTTTCCTTGGGAACTGAAAGAAAGAAAACTGATGTCCAGTCAACTTTGAATTAAGGACACAAATTGTTTAGGATCAACAACGTTAGAGGAGGAGAATGCTACAGCTGTTTATTAATCAACCTGGAATCCAAGGTATGTGCCTTCATTTCCCATTTGTAAAATTGCATAATGTGATTTTCCAATTAGTTATTTCGATACTAAAGAGATTACAAGCATGCTGTATTCTGTATACAAAACCTGGCACTGGTGGAAAAGGATTTTAATCAAGATTAAAATCAGTAGGTGCTACAGGCACAGAATTAATAACAAAATGGGAACTGAATGCTACAGGAAAATGCCATAACCTATTTGTTCACTCATTCAAAGTTCTCAGTTTACATCTCTGAAAAGAGAATGTGCAGATGCAACATTGCTAATAAAAAGACTAACCAAACATGCTGTACCTTGTGCTTAGAACTTTAAAAAAAAAAAAAAAACTACAGAAGGTGTCTTCACCCATTTGGATGAATGTTTGGCTCTGCCTTGTACCCTGCTTTCTGTTACTAATTGATTACAACATTTTCATCTGCTAGAAATTCAAAAAATTAGGTACATTTTCTGAGATCACATTTCAGTCAGCCATAAAAATAACAAAATTAGACCGGCAGAGAAGTGGTAGCGTCCAGGGACATCCACCCTGCAATTACTCCAGACGTTCCCTTCTCTGCTTACCCTGGTTCAGAGCAAAGCAAGAGGACTGGAGAAGGAGACCAAGTATAATTCTGACAGTCTCCTATGGGGATTCAAGGCTCACGTCTCAGTTTTTCCTTCCCAGAATGGCTTTGAAGCTCTTTAGGACATCTAGGTTCTAGTGCATAAGATAGGGTGAGCCTCAGTCCACTACAGAAAAACATGTTTTTAGCAGAGTTTTCTACCTCTAGATCCAAGAGCCATTTCCACAGACTTTCCAATTCCTTTTCTCAACAAGTCTCCAGCAGCTCTTTGGAATGCTATGAGTAGGTAGAATATATCTCTCATCACCATCCCCAAGAGCTCTTCTCCTTCCAAGACTACACCTTCCACAGATGAGAAAAAGTCACCAGTTGGAGTGACATCTTCATAGGAAACTCCAGCTTTCAAGAGAGCTCTTTTAGGTCAATAGCAACATGAATACAGGCAGTGGGAACCTGACCCTGAGTCACAGAAGCATCCTGTTATCTCCAGCAACTTGAATAGAGAAAGCAAGCTGCTCTGGGTATACAATAGCCCACAGAGAGTCCGCTTACTTGGCAGGCTGCCTTTTTAATTGACTGTATCCTCAGCAAACAGTCTCTTTGGTCCCAAGAATCAATCTTCCATTCAGCCTCTGCCTTGTGGGAGAGAGAAGGGGTCACCTCTAGACCTCATACCTCTGATAGACAAAGCAAAGGAGCTGGCAGGCTCAATGTGTTTGAATTTTAAAAGAAAAATATAGAAATAAAAGAAAAAAATGACAAACTCAAATGCTGGATGTGAGAAGTGGCTAACTCTACACAACCCAAGTCAGAATGCCATGAAATATCTGTCAACTCCTTCCAAGGGAAAATAAAATAAAATAAAATAAATAAAATAAAATAAAATAAAATAAATAAAATAAAATAAAATAAAATAAATAAAATAAAATAAAATAAATAAAATAAAATAAAATAAAATAATAAAATAATTGGCATTTCCCATATACTCTACATATCTTCTGGTAACAAGAAAGAAGCAGTGGGCTTCCCTGGCTACCTAGGTCCCTATAAGTACCATAGCAGTAGGCTCATTTGGCTCTAGATGAGATGTAGCTCTTCTCACAGCACAAGCAATTCTCCTCTCTCCATCTGCTGAATGCAAAACGGATCTGTTACACACATACATGGGAGTCAAGTCTGCTCATCAATAAAAAATTGCCCTTTCACTGGGTAATCTTCCTATTTTTGCCTTCTCCATTGTTTACGCTCTAGCAGAAATTACATTCAGAATAGGCAATACTGCCATAACTCATCCTTAAGGTATTCCGTCTTCCTGCAAATCATGGATATCTTAGCACTTTATAACTGTGGCTGGCCAAATGATCAGGAGTGAGGAAATAATTGATTGAGTTCAAACCGGTGCCCACAGTTTTGATTATCTTATCTATTTTAAGTGTTATTGACTGGAGAGAAACAGCCTGGCTTGACTAGCTGTGATTGGACAGAGAAGTCAACTGAGTTTTTTGCAGTCCTCCATGGGTGGGTACAAATTCTATATATGCTGATTATACAGGGAGAAAAATATACTCATTTGCAGGCCGTAAGCACAAGCCTGTGCCAGTGAAAGTTGTCCTATTAAAGGCTTGTTGAAAGCTAAAAGGACCCAGCTGCTCTCAAGTCACCAAAAGTATTTTGCAAAACAAAACCCCCGTGAAGCTGTTAATATAAGCAACATCCTCATCCTCTCAATTGCCTAGAAGCATCCAGCTTGAAGAGAACCCACTCATGTTAAGCACACTCAGTACAGCACAAATTTGGTTTCTAACTCAGAAAGCTTATGTCTTTGGTGCTCCCAGTCCTCTTCTTGCTGTGCTGCAGCTCTCAAATTTCCTTGATCAAAAGAGCTGATTGAATTCCATTTCTCAATGAAAAAGATCTGGTGTTGGATGGAAATTTGACAGAGAGATTCGTCCTGCTCTCCCTTTCTGTATAAGAGGACAATATTCAGGATTACAGTGCTAAGATCTAAAGACTAAAACACTCAGACCCACTCAGTGTGGTTTGTGTGGGAGCACTGTAAAATTTGTGTGGGATACCCCATAAAAGTCTGCTTTAAAGTGCCATGCCAAAAACTGAGTTAAAAATCAGGCAAGTTTTATGGTAATGATGGCAATGAAATCCTCCTCTGAGCCATTCTTTTCTTCCCAGCCACCCCATCCCAGCACTGGTCACCCGCACAGCTTTATGAACTATTCTTCCTCCCACATCCATGTAAAATCTGCCACTGGAGACAGAAGCTCTGTTCTCATTGAAGATAGCAGGGATGTCTACAACCTCTCGTAACCAGCACGTACCTATCCCATTCCTCCCTCCCCTCCACCATGTACACTCTGCAAAGCACCCCTGGAAGTGAACAGGAGTTCTGCCAAATTAAAAGCTGCAGGTTCAAGCCCTGCATGCTATAAATAATTAGCCTTAAAAATATCCGTACAACAAAATTCACTGCCTGAGGACTTGTAAATGTGTACGGTAAAAATAATTCTCTTGCTGCCTGTAAAATGTGTTTCTTATTAGAGATCTCTCCTGACCCCAAGAGTGCCCACAATGTATTTCTCTCTGCCTCTCACACTTAGAGGCATGTGCGCATGTGCACACATACTTTGTTCATTTCTAAACCTGGCAGCTGTAGCAGTAACAGCAGTTGTAGACATTTTGAGTATTTATTCATCCCCCACATGTTGGGAAAGTCTTTGGGGTTTCAAAACAAGATCCTTTGCCTTCGTCAAAAGAAGAACAAATATATAAAAAAGAATGATACAAATTTGGCAAAGATCACATCACAACATCAATCCAGACCCTCACCAGAGCGAGGCAAATAACAATGTGCAGATTTTATTAAAAGTACAAGAATGAAAAAGCTGTTTCCCACAACTGAGGAACTTAAAGCCAAAAATAAGCAAGCCTGAACTCTAGCTTTGCCTGTGGTAATGAGCTGTTCCTCCCCTGGCGGACGAGGGATGACTCTTTGCTTCGCCCTGCATCACACTCCTTTCTCTGAGAGTTGTCAGTTAAAAAACAGATTGCTCAGTCTAAAAAAGAAAACATTTTCTTTGGTAGCCAATGAATCTTGATCCCCCCTTTGCCCTAGCTTTATATGTTCTCTAAAGCAAAAATAACATTTTTATGGATGAATGATCTTCTATGCAAGGTGCCTTCTGTTCAGTTTCCCACTACACAATTGCTATTCACTTTCCAAAAGACAACATCGCTTGATCTTAACTTTATCGATCCCTGATCAGAACTAAAGGCAATTTATTGGCACAACAGGGCACAGAACAAGCACATGTAAGCAACCACATTCTGGATGCAGCAACAACTGCAGCCATCGACAGCACAGTTCAAGGCATTTTTGAGGAGAAGGAAAATTCTTTTTGCTGTCATTGGGATTGTAATCACTGAGATCAGGCATAAGAGGGAGACGTGGTCACACAACAGGGCAATTCAGAGTTTAATTCCATTCATTTTACTCTTAACTGAGGACAGCATGAGATCAGAATTTCCCCAAATGAAAATATGAAATAACTATTGGTTCCACTGAGGCTGTTCTGATTTATGTTGATGGAAACAAAACACTGTCTGGCCTTAGGGGCTTTAGCTTTTAAAAAGGACTTACCAGAGGGGTAAAATGATTCCACAGGAGATTAAAAAAAATAATAATAGAGTCAAGTTGCCTGCTCTGGATAGGTTCAACCCAAACAAGGATTTCTGGAATTGATGCTGAACTCACAGAGTGAGCTATCAGACCTGTGTTCTGCAAGAAATCCGATTAGGTGATCACAGTGATTGCTTCTGGCCTTAGAACCTACAAGCTATGGGATGAAAATATATAAACCAAGATAAACATTTTCTGAAAGATCCTTTGCCTAATTCTTCTGTTTTCTTTCTATTTCCTGTTTGTTCACTTAATCACTGCTGTATTTTTTCTTTGAATGAAATGAAATGTTCTTCAGTTTATGAAAGAGATAGCACAAAAGCAAGACTAACTACTAATTCCCAGCAGAACCCCTTGGTGGATAATGCCTATTTATCAAATTTGAAATTGATTTGCAATTTTGATACTCAAGGCAATCTGATCTCTGCAGAAACAGACACCTTTACATCGTCTTCTGATGTGGCATGTGGTTAGAATCATTCTTAAGACACTGTAAACCAAGATCCTTATCCCACAGGAGGGTTGTACACAGACCTTTGACTGCAAGTTTGAATCAGCTATATTAAACCTGAAGATTTTTCAAGCAGTCAGACAAGTTTAAACTCCAGTGGAGCCAAAACATTTTCAGCCATATAACAAACAGCTTTTAGTGCTAATAAATGTCATTTTCCTCCTGTCTACAATATGTCACTAGATTCCCCCAGTATGAAATGAAACTGCTCTTAAAGAATGCTAACAGAGTCCCACAATTCCATTTTACCTCCTTGGACTCCTGAAGTTACGTAGCAGGGGTAATTCAGGGGTACATTCCAATCTCTAGTGCTTATAAAGTAATTTTTCTTAGTCCTCAAGACCACACCTGCCTCTCTAATGAGGTGAAAGAGATGACTGAGATAGAAGGGCTCCTGAGCACAGATCTCATTTCCACCATGGATAGGTTTGATAATTCTAGGCAGGTCACCAGTCTCCAGAGGGCCAAAATCAAAGAGGGAACCTACAACGTTGTTAGATCTATTTTCAGTGGCTCCTTTCAGCTCCCTCTGTCATTTAAAATACAGTTCCTCTAGCTTCGTTTAGACCTGGTCTTGCTCCTACCATGTAAATACATGACTCACCTTTACAGAATCAACCCAGAGCATGGTTAAGCCAAGCAGGTGTATATACGGGCACATGGCATTCAGCTGCCTCCAGCTGTCTTCTTGCATCCCTTCCCCTATACATGGGTATAGGGTCTCACAAGGTAATAGTTCACACCAAGCACAGAGCAAAAGCAGCTAGCAAGACGATGTAGCAAGTTGAAAATCAGATCTACTCTGATGAATCTGCACCAAAGTTTATCCTCAACTGCATAGGTTAGGGATAAACAGATCTAAGAGAAAATGAACTTAAAGGAATCTAAATCAGAAAGCTGCACTGCCTGATGGAATGTAATCAGAATTTATTTCCCAATGTAGTGTCTGTAGCCTGAGCTAATACGAGCATATTACCTCATAGTGAATTAATTAGCCTAGCTGAGTTTGAACCCATGCCTCACAGGACCTTTTGGTGAGCTGTCAAGAGTGTTGCCCCAGACATATTATCCAGTGTAACCCTATTAATGGAGAATAAACTATGGCATACCAGAACACAACTCTAAATGCAGATAAAAAATATGCTTGTATCCCCTAAATGCATTAAAGTGAATTCTGGTGATAAGACTATATAAGTGTCCTGGTGTAAATACCAAGTATGAAGATACTACAATATCTGAAACATTCATTTTAATGATTGAAAACTTCCAGGCTCAGTCACGTTAGTAAAATTGCTTGAAAGTTTAATCAAAATGTTCGGCAGCTTCTAGAGCAAAAGAAAAATGAAAGCTTTCTCAAATTCATTTTCATTATTAAAATAAGGGAAGAAGGGGAGATTTTGTTGCTGTTGTTAAATCCAAACGCAGCACACATTTGCATGAAAATAACAACAACAAAAAAGAATTAAAACTATTTTTCTCTTATTAAGTTGGAGTGGTGGCTCTTTTCACCGGCAGCAAAAGGATTGGTTAGGGTCACTGCGGAATTCAAGATCATCTGAAGGTAATATGCAGCATGAATAATCCTGGGGCTCTGGCTGGACCCAGATGCTGATTCATCCTTTGGCAATGACTGTCCACAGAGCCTAGAAGCAGCGGGGAAGCAGAGGAAGAATAACAGGGAGAATTAGAAAATACTCATATTATATATGAGTATTTATAATACAGAGCTAGCCAAAGGATGTGAGTTATATTGATCTTGTGTCATGAAGTTCTAATTAGCCATTTCACATGTCACAGGGAGAGCAACGAATTCAGGCAGACACATATTCACAGCAATATTTTATTACACATTTTATGATTTTGCCCTGAGGGGGAAAGGAACTTGAGTGCAATTTCAGAACCACGGTGTGCACATACATAACATGGAGGTGCCTTTGTGTCATCTCCTGATATTGTTGTATCATCTTTCTCCTGAGAGCGGGAAGCTCCTTTCAGGAACAACAACAACACGGAGACAGAAGCAAGGGTTACAATGAGCATGTGCTGCTGCCAATTGCACAGTACACTCAAGAGTGGTTCTTAAAAGTGGTTCATGGGCCATTTTAGCCCATGGTCAAGAACTTCTTAGTATGGGGAAACCTCAGACCCATCATTTTGTACTGAGTTTATACATAAGATTTCCTAAGTGCTTTAAGGGTACTCCTGGTAGGACTGAAGTAGACAGACACTAAAATTCCAATTCAGATTTATGATATGCCAAACATGAGTTTTACAACATTGGATGTAGAGAGATATTTAGTTCACAAGTTCTGCATAATAGTCCATTAAACTAGTCTCACTTTCTTTTTGACATTTCCTTACATTAGAGATCTGTAAATGAGTACAGAACATCAGGACAGCTCAGAAAATGGTTCATTTTTACTATTTTTTTTCTTCAAAAGCTTGTATTTAACAAATAAAAAAATGTTTACCAAAATTTATTGCATGGAGAAGTTGGTAGCAAAAGGCTAAAGGAGACAGGTAGGAACTGGTAGTTTCTGGTGCCGGGAAGCTATTTTCTGCCAAAAAAAATGTTCACCTTTCAGGGAAAAAAAAAAAAAGTATTTTAAGTTTTCAGAGTTTGAAGTAAATTCCTAAAAAGAAAGCAAAAGTTTCTATGGTGGGAAAAAGACACATATTTTGACTAGTTTTACATGATTCATCAGCTCGGTTGTGTGTTAGATGAATCAGCAGCCTAAAGTTCACTGTGCTATTGAATATCTAGAGTACTGGGAGAGGGCTCATCTAAACTAAGTACCAACACGTATAATATAAAATATATGTGGAGAAGGACAGAGCACTGTAGATGGGTGTAGTAGCTAAGGGAAAGGTCACTGAGAAGAGGTCTTCAGTTTGGCAGTATCGTGAGTTATCAGGCAGGTCTTATGGCCATGGTCTGGGCAGACGGATCAACTCATTCAGAAGCTGAAATCACACAGCATCCAGACAAGCCAGTAAATCCTGCCAACAGTTTAGATCATCATTGGTTCAGGGACAGCCCGAAAAGGACACAGCCAGCCTGCTTGCAGGGCAGGCTTGGACAGACTTCATGAGAGATGGTATCACTGAACCCACTGCCTGCTTAAATCACCCCTGTATAAACCAGATACTTTTCCTTTGCTCTGAAATACTTAACTTTTTCTCTCCTCACATTTTGTTAAGATACAAAACCCGTCTCTACACATTCTGATCCTTTGGCTAACCAAGCAGGTAACACAGCAATCACTGCTGAGTCAACTCAGCGTAGAAGGATTTCAGTGAGAAAAGGTACCTTAGACAAGTCTGGAGTGGAACTTAAACTAAACAAGAGGAGATGAGGTTGTAACCTGAATCTGAATCTCTGAGATCCTATGAACAAAATTCTGTTCTCTAGGAAAAGGTAATTTCTAAGAAAACTCAAGTTCAGATTTCCCTATCAAGAAATAATGGCTTCCCTGTAGGAAAATTAGAAAAATTGGGCAGGGAAAAGGGTGAGAAAACAAAGACTCACTTTGTTCCCCATCCTCAGACTGTCTTTTAGCCGTTGTCAGTTGAAAACCAGCTGTTTTTTTTTTATTCTAACCTTTGCCAGTTGGAACAGTGATGGAACTATGTGGAAGCATTACTTTCTGAGTAGAAATAACACTTCCACATGGAAATAAAAATATTCCAAAAAAAAAATCTGTTCAGGAGGAACAAAACTTGCAATTACACACTATTTCATTTTGGTGAAAATCTTCACTTTTCAGGAAAAGCTTTTATTTCCATTAAAAGCTCTTCTAGCCAGCCCTACCTATAGAAGATGTGTTAAAGTCGTGTTTCGCAAATCAGCACTAGCCTTTCTAGGGCCCACCAGCACAGCAAACATGACTTTGTCCAAAGCTATTTCTGCTGCCCAAAGCTTTCTGCCTCAGGTCGCAGGCTGATCAGCTTGTAACTGCCTTGTTTCATACTTGACTGCCTCATTTACACGAATGAAAACATCTGAGAGCCATTTGTGCTGGCTCAAATCATATTCTGCTCCGCACAAAAGAACCAAGGGCAATTGCATTGCAGGCAGGGCATGTTAAGTGCACAACAATGGCCGTTGTGCCTGCTAAACCCGTTGCAGCTCCAGCCCCACAAGCTCCCAGTCGCGGCTCTGGCTGGAAAGCTCAGGCTTCCCGTCGGGGCTGTTTTGTTCACAATGTTTTGGTCTTTCCAGCAGGAGATCAGATACAGATCAAACACATAGGATCCTCCCGCTGAACAGAGAAAGGGCCGGGAATCACCACGAAGTCACTCTTCTGTTATGATTTGGGTGGGAAACAGACATCGGCTGCTTTCTCTGCAGTTATAAAAAGTTGGAAGCACAAAATGTAAAGAAGGATATAAATGGAGCTGTTCACATGACAACAGTCAGAGCTGAGGTTAAGTGCCAGGCTTTATGAGGAATGTCCCAAACCTAAGACCAGATGCTACCCAATGAAGTTCATGGCGGTGCTCTAGCAGTGTAAAACTGGGGCTGAGTGTTAAGTGACATGCCCTTCAACGCTGAGGAGTCATTAGCAAGGCTGAAAGGTTCTGCCTGGGATCTCTGAATCGATACACATATCCCTACAGGCCACACAAAAGGCTTAACTTTAAAGAACTCAATTTTAGTCCATGTTGGAGACCAGGCTTAAAGCTGAGGGTAAGTAGAATGTGAAATCGGATGTAGCTCTTTTTAAAAGACCTCTAGTTGGATGGACAGATCAGTATCTTTTTTTGACTCTTGAAAAACACCATTCCTCAACCAAGACAGGGATTGTAAACTTTGCTTAATTTGGCTCCGGCATAAGGTCATGCCACTACTCATTACATTCCTCCCCTCTCTGCTCTTATATGTGAAAGCCCTCCAGCCTTCCTGCATGACAGGGATGGAAAGGAAGACACCACACTGCAGCCTAACGCAGATTCACACACCAGTCTTTGTCCTTCTTGGGTTGCCCTTTGGCACAAGAAGCCACACTACAGTCACCTCCCAGCTGGGAGAAACTTGCAGGAAACACCCAAGACTAAATATCTGTTTTTTCCTTTTTTTTTTTTTTTCTCCTAAAGTGTCCCATTTGAAATCCATCTCCTTTCATAGCTGGCCTTCCAGGTAAACCTCTGAGGAATGCAAATTCCTGAATTCTAGAATGTGCTTCACCAATCTGTGGTGGTTGCCTGTGCTGAGACATGTTTATGAAGGAAACTAAGTGGTAAGAAGGACCTGGATGGATATGCCAGTGATCTGATTTCATTTCTTCATTGTGGAGTAACTCTCGTTACAAAACACATCGTTATCCTCTGGAATTCTTTTCCACAGGATCCTTGAGAATGATAGTCAGAAGCTAACTACACATACATACAAATAATGGGAACAACCACAGTCAGACTAGTTGGAAATCACTTGAAAATGCAGAAAGGTATAAGCCCATCTCTACATTGGGGCATTAAAAAAGCACCATCTAACCAAAATTAGAATAATCCTCTGGTAATTTTTATCCACTATTCACCAGGAATTTTCCTATGATTTCTTATGACTTTTTTTTGGAGCACTTCATACTGGTCACCAGCAGAAAAAGGAGATGGGACAAACAATTTGACAGGACTTATGAACAATTTCTCTTTCCTGTCTGTCGGAATAAAAGCCACCAGCAGTCATTAAAGAACATGTTGGTACCCAGATGATGTTGGCAGGAATTCAGCTCTGTACATGACCAAAGAATCAGGGTTTAAATTGCTAGCACATAGGTAAGCACTTTCCTGAAGAAAGACCCCTCATGTTTCAGCTTCCCACCTATTTAACAAGCACTGTAGAATTGCGACTTCATAAAACCCTTTGAGTAAGGAGAAACAGGTTGTGTCCCAAAGGGTGAGAGGGCCCTCTCCACCTGCCTTTTTGCATGCTTACAAGGAAGCACGGGTATTCAAGCAAGGGACTCGACAGATTTTGGAGAACGGCAGGTTCATGGCAGCAGCACTAATAGTAAGTCCCCTCAGCCACTTCTGCTTCAGTAAGAGTCTTTCCTGGGACTTACAGTGCACTGCAGCCCTTCCACGCCAAGCAAAATGAAGACCTGATTCTTGGCTGAAAACCATTTTGGTACCCTGTGATAATGACAAATCAACAAAAGATCAATTTTAAGCCATGACTGCATGTGCACAGAGCAATACCATGGCTAGCTTCTTCCTAGAGTTGCTGTGGGATGGGATGTTGTCTCCCTGGGGCTGCTGACAGTGAATACAGGAGGTGAAGACAAGCAAGATCTCTGTCTGGGGTTTGAGAGGAGTCAGGAAAAGATAGAAGAGCCAAGCGTGTCCCCACAGAAGGAAGATAAAGCAGTGACGACTTTCAGCTGAACCAAGCATGCACATTCATGCCTGAGTGGAACCTGAATCGACTCCCTACATGCCAATACAAGTTTTGTAGGGCACACACCCCAAGATCCAAGTGTTGAAAAGACCCATTCTAATGAAAATGAACCAAAACTTGTGCCTGAGTTTCCCACGTTATGGGGTGGCCCAAGAGAAATGCCAGACTCTAATTCTGAGCTTGATCCCCTTCCGCAGATTAGATCCCTTAGGGAAAACCAGAGGTTCAGCTTAGTTGCTTATCCCAGCATCTGTACTTCGCACAGTGGCCCAGAAACCACAGCAAGCTTGGCTCCCCCCTGGCACTGCAAGATTTCTGCTACAGTTAACACTGGAAAGTAACCAGAAGTGGCCACAAATCAAAACCACAACAGGCCTGCTGCAAGTCTTACAAACCTTGGTTTTATACCAAGCTAATAGCAGCAACATCACTGAAGCTATGGGTGATTTGTAGTCTGTAAGTGAGAACAGAAGCTGGCTGTCTGTGTAGAGAAGCTAAATCCCTTTAATTATTAAAACATATCCTATTGCTGTTGAAAATCCCATTACCAATGGAAAAAATACACTTGTAATAAATGTATGCTATACATCAAAGACCTCTTTTGTAAATAAAGCATGCCTTTTTTTTTTCTTTTTTTATTAAAAAGAAAAAAAAAAGTCCCAGGGACTAAATTAATGTTTGATCTGTTATCTTTGAAACATTTTAGAATGGCAGATTTATCTGCTGTTTATGTTTTTCTTCCCAATATAGCAATAAATTAGTTTTGTTGATAAGGGGAAATGATTTAATATAAAGGGTTGGAGGGTCCTCTTCTGAAGCCAGTGGGAGACTTGGCTGAGCAGCAAAGGCAGCACTGGAGGGGGCAGTGAAACCCAGAGAAGCATTCCTGCCGTCCCAAGTGCACTTCACAGAGCAGAGCACCCATGCAAGCCTGCTCCTTTCCGACCCTCAGAGATTAACAAAGCTGAAGCACCATTTCTAACATGCACCATGTTTTGGTTGTGAAATGGTGACTGTGCAGCTATCTCTTACTAATTAACATGTTGCCAGTTCATGACTTATTGCCAGAGGATCTGATGTCCCATACTAGCATAAATACCAGAACCAAGAATTTGCTCTCAGCCTGATAAAGGCCTGCCTTGGCTTTGAACCACACCAAAAGCTGTCTAAGCACAAGGAGAGGGGGTGTCCAGTGCCCTCCCAGCCAGCTGCGTAGGCAGCTTTACTAACACACAGGTCACAGTCAACTCTGCTAGCCCCAGGGTCAAGCTTGGCCACCCATGCCCTGGGTGGGCACAATTTGGCCAACGAGGACCGTAGAGGAGAGCTGGTGAGTGCTCAGCCTGCCAACTTTGGGTTGGGAAATGAGGTCTTTGCCATACAAACTGCACCAATGATCTGAACTCCACAGAGAAAAAAAAAAAAGTGGTAAAAGTGCCACTTTACAAGCTGCATCTGTCCTACTGTGCCCTTACCTCTGTCCCTGTGAGCCACCATGGGTTTGTCCAATTCCTGACATCACTCCCCCCGCCAAAAGCAGGGCCCATGCTTGCCCCATGCACCAACCATTTTGCCCAGTGCTGCTGGCACAGGACAG
This sequence comes from Cygnus atratus, assembly GCF_013377495.2. Taxonomy (NCBI): domain Eukaryota; kingdom Metazoa; phylum Chordata; class Aves; order Anseriformes; family Anatidae; genus Cygnus; species Cygnus atratus. The sequence goes on from NC_066368.1 coordinate 18,678,524, forward strand.
AGACACTGGCATGGCCTGCAGCCCCCGGTGCCCCCGTGAGCTGCAGCTCCCCACTCCATCCCCACAGCCCCATGCTAATACTTTCCATCCTGCAGCACAACCTGGCCAGTGCTGCATTTACGAAATGCTTCATGAGCAAGGCTATCTAAATAAGCAATGCAAGCACAACATCTGTTACCCAACCCTACCAATTGTTTGTATGGAGAGCTTCAATCAGCAGTCCCTCCAACCAAAAGCCAGATTAATATAAGGATGTTGATTGCACATTTCTGCTTGGACCATGATTTACACTGCAATGTTTCAGGGATGAAATAACAAACCTTCAGTGGGTGCTAGGCGAAATATGGTCCTGGAGGTCCCATGGGCCATAATGCAGCCCATTCAGCTCCTCTTCCAGGCTGCCTAAGGGGAAGGAGCCTGCCATGACCCCTTCCCATCCCAGCGATGGAGCCTCCAGAGCACCATTATCTACCTGTGGACTGTGTCCTGAATTTAGACCACACATACCCTGCTCACTCTACAGTCCTAGCACATGTCCCTGACACAGCCTTTCAGTAAGGCCTGCTGGGGAGATCTCTAGCCATCATAAAATGCTAAGAATCATGAATACATCCCCCCAGATGAATCCCTGATATGTTCCCTACATAGGTCCTTCCACTCCACACTAATTCTTACAATTGTTATTTATAAAACTCTGTTACTCCCTGCCTGATCTGGCTGGAAGACGAGGAGACCCTCCTGTGTGCTTTGCCAAGTGTTCATACAGTTCCTGGCCTTGAAGTTTCAAGTCATTTGAGCAATTCTTAATTTGATCTATAATAAATCCAGTTTGGGTTGGCAGGGCATGGCAAGTACTCCCTGAGCTTTCCTGCTACCCACAGGGCTGAGCTGAAAGAAAACCCACAATCTGAGGAGAAGAAAAAAATGCAAAGCTTGCTTTTGGGCAGTAGAGAGAGCAGGATCTATTTTGGGACTAACTCAATGAGAAATTTGTTTATAAGGCTCTGGGGAGGAACAGAAGTTATGTGCTATAAACCAAAATAGGTCCTTAACCCTCTTCCCAAGTAGTGGGTATCTGAAGGCTCCTTCAGCAAGGAAACACATACTTGGAGACAAACCATAGGAACAAGAGCAAAAAGAAAAATAACAGAGCTCTGCCCACCCACCCCCTTAGCAATCTCTGTGAGACACCCAGCGCCCCAGGGCAATGGTTAGGAGATTGACCAAACAGACTTTAGTCAGGGGGAAAGCTTTGGCAGTGTAAACACTACTGTGGCTTGAAATACAGACCTACAGGGTTGAGCTTGAACAAGAGGCTGTTGGTGCCTTGAAATCCTGGTTTCCATATTTCCAGAGTGACTGGGGCTGGCTACCTCCCATCCTGGAGGAGATTCACGCAGGGTACCTGCATGGCGCTGTCATCTGAAGATCTGGCTATCAGCTATTTTGGCAAGCAGACTATTCTATGATTTACGATGTCAAATATTTGCTATAGAGAATACAGTGAGGTCTTCACAAGGGAAGCTGAAAGTTTCATCGAGGTCTTTATAAAGGCTGGGTTTTTAGCTTCCTTACTGCATTTGTTTCTCCCTGAAACCTCATAAAGCAACAAGCTGGCAAGTATACACCCACAAGAAGTCTATACACATTAACATATCCTGTTCTATATTATTTGGACTACAGAGACTCCATTGCTAAGTTCTATATCATATGCCCTCTTTCTGTTGCAGATCAGATCATATCCTCAAGGGAGCTTCACAACTGCTGGCAAGATTATGTCAAATAGTTTGCCCCTCCAAAAAAATAAAAAATAAAAATAAATAAAAAGCTCTTAATGACACCATAATGTAAGATCTTATTCTGAAAATGCTGAAACGTTTCATGTTGACATGTTAAAATTCTGTTTACAAAATGGAAATTTTCATTTTAAATGACCTAGACTTAAAAAAGAAAAAAGAGGTGGAAAGTTTTAACATGAGCAAACTAACTCAAGAGCAACTTTGTTGCAGTTAGATCTCAAGTCTGATTGAAATTAAAATTTTTCCTTTTTTTTTTTTCTCACTGTATCTGCTCACTATACTCACAATGGCTTAGCTGAGTCCCTGCATCAGAAAACCAACTTGCTGCTCCAGCCCTGTGATATTCATCCTTCAGCTATCAGTGAGGTTGGTGTTCTGATGAAGTTACAGGTACTTCAGGGAGTGAGGTCACAGCCAACCTTTGTGAAGACCCAGGGACGTCATAGAACAGTACTCTCATGATATACCATACCCGATCCTCTTTCTTTTTCACCAGAGCTCAGCTATGGGTGGGAAATACACTGAGTGCCAGAGGTATGCAGAATACTGGAAGGATCCCAAAGAGCTTCATTTTTCATCAGGCTGCACTAAGGTCAATCCCAGCATCGCTGTCAGCTCCCTTTTCCTGGCTCTAGGAGGGTTGCAAGAGGAGCCATCTCAGTTGATCACTGCCCAAATCACATTCAAGAGCCCATAGAAAAGCAACAAAACTTTGGTAGGAAGCTGAACAGCATCATCTTAAAATTCTTTTACTGGCCTTTTTTTACTCCCTATTCAGCATAGTCCCAATGGCCTTCGCACACTGCCTTAAATAATCCCCCACCATAATAAAGGTTCCTTTCCATTGCTCTAGCGATAGCCTGTCAATTGGCTATGGCTCAGGAAAAGCAGGAGCTGGACACCCTCCAAATCTGCTGAACAGAGCACCAAGACACTGATTACAAGAGATGACTCCTCATAGCCTCTCCTTCAAAAGGACAGAGGCATCTGTGTGAGGGATCACACAGAAGGGTCTTACAGTCCTAGAACTGGAAGAGTTTGCACTCCGAGGTCCCTTTTCAGCCCCATCAATTACCCTCCATTACAGGGGCGATGATTCTCTGCAAAATCTGATCTGCCTCTTGTGAAAACCAGAGCTGCAGCAGCTCACTCCAGAATGAATTTCCACTTTACTGTGTTTCACTCAGCCCTGCAGAACCAAACACATAAAAATAATTGTGCTGGTGAGTTAACCAGCCCAAGAGCAGACAACCTGGAGACTATTCCTGCTTATGCACTGGCATGAGAATTGTCTGTTCAGTTTCGGTCAGGAAGAATGAGGAAAACCTGCCTCAGGAAACTGGCACATGTGGGTATAAGTTGTCTGTGCTCTTTTGTTGGTAACCTCTTTGTGCAAGCAATCAACCAGCTTGACTTTCAGCTCTATTTGCCTGACAGGTGGTTGGAAAGGACCGTATTTTCTTCCCAGTAAAGGGGACACAGGTGATTTGGGCTTCCTGGGAGCCATCCTCTCTGCCTCACTTTTCCAAGCACAACCTGAAAGCAGCCTCGATACCCTAGCCTCTCCCATCTGGAAAAGCCATAGAAGGCTCTGCAGGAAAACCAGCCACCCCACACAGAGGGAGCTGGTCTCTAAGAGCTTGCAAGTCACAGGACCTGCCATTCCTGCTGCCCCTCCTTGGCTATATTAAAGAAGGCCGCGTCTGTCTGCTCCTCTGCATGCACTCTGCACTTGGCTGCTGGCAAGTTACCAGTTGAAGCTGTGGTGGGAAAGCCTGAAATTCCTCCTTTCCATCTACATTTCCCCTTTGGTTTCTCATGCTCTCCAGACAGCCACTCCTACAGCTTTCCTTCCCTTTTGCCCCGACCCACTCAGCACCCCGTGAGGTGGTGACGGCACTCGGCCAGACACACTGAACCTCAAGGCTCTCCCCCTTGCCCAGCAGTCGCACAGGGAGGGAGGCAGTATTTATCACCACTCCATCGGCCTCGGCCAGACACTCTTGCCATTAAGATGTCAAAACAGGTTTCTCTCTGGAAATCCAACAGCCCTGCAGACTTACCCTCACAGGCAGCAGCCCCAGTTGGACATCTGTTCCCTTTCAACCTCACACGTGCACTTAAAATGCCGGTACTGTCCACTTCTTCAGGGCTTAGGCTCCTATTAAAGCTGCCTTCAGCATGATTCATTGTTATCTCCCAGTGTTGATCTGATTTATGGATTGGCTTGTGTTAATTAAGGTCATAAAATTGGGAGCAGGAAAAGGCTTCCAGCGCTGCGGTGCTGTTTAACATTGGGTTATTTTCCAGTCCCTATGTTATTTTACAGGGAATGGGAGACGGCAAAGCTGACAATCTGTGGTCAGCAATGAGACTTCAGTGGGATGAGCTGTCCTCAGCCTCAGGAGAGGAGGCAAGACACCAGGAAGGTGAAATCATCTCTGCTCATCACTGATTTGCAGACACCAGTGAATTGATAGTCCAAGCTGTTATTACGCAGATTAGCCTTGTGACTACAGCCTCAGCTGAGACTGGAGCTCCATTGAGTTAGGCACTGTACAAACATCTTGTAAAGCTTATCCCTGCTCTATGAAATTTGCTATCTGAGCACGAGAGCCCATGGGTTCTCTGCAGTCTCCTCTCCTCTGAGACTGCAGTGAAGACCATTTTGGTCAGCTTAGGAGTGACCAGCAAAGCAACCCTGGCCAAACACAGCTCCATGCAGGTTCCTGCTGCACTCCCAGGGCACGCTGGGCTCCGAGCTGCCGTGGCACAACTGTTACTCCTTCCTGAGCCACACAGGTTCACACTCGCTCAAGTGTCTAAACTGGTACAGTAGCACAAACCTGGTTGATGCACTTTTGGCCTCCTGCTACATACGAAAGGGACAGATAAATGCACACAGAAAGAATTGCTATGTATTTCTAGTTGTTTCACTAACATGTGGTAATTTGTATCTATTGTACTTTCACGAAAGTCACTTAACATTAATTAAAACATACTTGCACTCACTGGGAGTGCAGGTTTACTTCTGTCATGTGAACCTGACTTTCCCAGAAAGCATGATGTCTTCCTCTGTTTACTTTCCTCTTCTAGCCAATTTCATTACAAAGTTCCCATGAACTGGCTCAGAAATTCATGTATTGTGGCCATATTAGCCACTAGGGACTTCCTAAGCATATTCGTATTACAATTTTATTTTAACATCAAACTTGACCACTGTAAATCTGCTATGGTTCCACCGCCAGCTACAACAAAAATGTTTGCTTGATGCAAGCATGGTGCAATCACATATAATTCCAGTGCTATAAACAAATGCTTTATGTCCCAAAATAAAAATTAAACAATGCTAAATATTTCTATTTGTAATTTGTGAAATTTATTTTGTTTTTAAATCAAAAGCAGCATATAAATAAACTTAATTCTTCTGTTAAGTGTTTGCTGACTTTATCAGAGTAGGAAAACTAAACATGATAAATACTTCATCGCATGAAGTCTTTATTTAAAGAGTCTACATCTTTAAAAAAAAGGTACAATTTATAGACTTGTTGAAGGAATTTCTGGGCTAGCTTCTGTGACCTTTGTTATGCATGAGGTCAGATTGATTATCATAATGGTCCCTTCTGGCCATGAGCTATGAATCTGTTAATTTTAGCTCAATATCCTCTTTCTCTGAGGGCAAAGCTAACTGAAATGATATCACATTTTCCACTTTAGGACTAAAGGCACACATACGGTCACTACAATTGAGCTGGTGTGCACTGCTCTATTATCACACACTAACTTCTGTGTATATCTGAATCTTTACTCAGCTAGTTGGTAAATCACGTTGTCCTTATTGGAACATGAATTATTACTGATAGCCCAGATGATCCTATCCTCCAAAAACTAGGGCATTTAAAAGAATTAAATATTCACCTTCCTTCTGACACAAATGTTTAAGTTCCTGTTCTGGAGTTTCATTTGTATTTAATTCGTATATTACCATGGTTTCTTTCTGTATTTTAACAGCACCCAAAATTCTCTCAGTCACCCCATTCCCATAGGTGGAACTTAAAAAAAAGAGTAAACAGATACAATGGCACTTAGCAGTGCTGCAGAAAGCATTACAACTGTAGGTTATCAGAAAACAGATAGAACAATATTGCAATTAAGCACACCAATGTATTTCATGGCAGCAAGACTTCTCCATGGCCAAGTAAAAGCCACAAATTTCATTTCCAGATTCAGCTGTTCATACGATACAATGCTAAAAAAAAATATTTTTCAACACAGATAATCCACTGGCAGTTAGCTGAGAGCTGACTATTCCATTTCAGGCTCATTAAGCTGAAATCAAAACATTTCATCTTGGCCAGCTGAACAGAAGCATTCTGCATTAAGTCAACTTAATATTCCTTTGCCTTTGGCCCTGGTGCTTCCCAGCTGTTGTGCAAAATGGGGTGCAGCATGCTGAATGCTTTGCAGACTGGACCCCTCATCCACTTTAAGGTTTTTGACTCTACATTTTCCCTAATAGTAATTTCTGTGGGAAACAAGTTAATTATTTGGTCTCTTTCTCCCAGCTTTGAATGAAAACTAATATTGATATATAATTATTTCTCTTGAGAGAAAATATCCAATTTTTGCACAGTGTCTATCCAAGATGTTGAACTTGGATAGGGAAAAGCTTTGGTGAAAGCAGAGAGGAGGTTTTTAGCCCAGCAAAATTATATAATATTTAATACTGATCAGTTCCCCAATCTGCTCCTCTGCAGGGACATACAAAGAGCTATGCTGGTACAAAGGAAGGGAGATGGAGGATATGTTAGGGGCAGAAAAGAGTGGCATGAAGCCAGGGCAACTTAATCCACTCATGATACTACAGCCTCAGCAAAAGAAGGTCAAAATAGGGTTTATAACAGAAACGCAGACACAACATGATGATGGGGAGACAATCTGCTCTCCATAATATTCCTATTATCCTAAGCAAACAGAGGACAAGAATGAAATGTACCACAGGGCTGTTCTGTTGTGTTTGTGTAAGAATACCATTTTAATTCACTTTCACCAGTGCCTTTAAGTCAATACTTTTTTATAGCTACATTCTTATGTGAAATCTATATCCTGGCAATTTGAATCAAGATTGCCCCAGGTCAGACACCTGTAAAGCTGAACTGCAACAGGAAAGAATGGCACTTTTGTATTAATAGGCAGGAGACAATTCAGAGTCATAGTTTTTCCTGTTGTACCTTTAGGAGGCAGAAAGACAGAGTTGTCGTGTGGTTACATATGTCCATATCATTACACAATTTTTCATGAACTTTCCTCTTTCACTCGTCTCCATACCCACTTGTACAGAGGCAACTCAAGGCGATAGATTCCAGGGCAACAGGGCAAAAAATCAACTTCATGCTAAACATGTCTACAAACACGCTTGTAGTTTCAATCAGTTTTTAAAGACTTATGCTCCAGGTTCTTTCCCTTCTCCAAAATTTGGTCTCCAAGACTTATCTGGTGGGATTCCTGTGGCTTAGTCACTGAAAGCTGCAATCAGGCAGGGGTTTGAGAGGAAGGAAGAGGCTGGTCATCTCCAGTTTATGCCAGTACAAAACTACTGTAGATGTCCACAACACCCAGTAGAAGTCTGCCTTTATATTTAAAAAACCCTGCACTTTGACCTAATGATCCACAATTCAAAACATGTGCAGTGAATTCCTAACCATCTTCATCCCATCCAGTCCTTAAAGGATGCTCTCATGCACCCTGAGCTCCTGGATGTTTTAACAGCCAAAGTTAGGAATGCAGAAATTAGCCTTAGTGATGTCCCTTTACATCTGCCACCACCCCTGATATGTGTGGTGAAAGCTGGGAGACCTCACTCATGAGCAACAGTAAATGGGTTGGGGTGGCTGAGTGGGTTGCCCTTCCCCATCTTCCCCACTTTCCCACCCCCTTGTTCTCTCAGAGGTTGCAGCCACTGCAGTAGGAGTGGCTTAACTGCTCATGAAACTCTTCCTGAAGCACTACAGTTTACTGTCTGGTGCCTTAAAGTCTTTTCCAGATGCACTGGAAACAGCCTCCAATAGAGGGATGAGGCAAACAGCTGAAGACAGCAATTTGACCACCCATTCCAGCTGAACCCGTGGGTGCCCATGCTTTGAGGCCCACCCCAAAGCTGTTCAGCTTTGCTCAGAGGCAGGGGCATCCCAGCAGACAGCCCAGCAGTGCTTTAGTTCGAACAACAGCTCTTGAAAGAGCAGACAGGAAGGTGGCCCAGTGAAGTGCCAGTGACACCCTCCTGGTTGTGCATCTTCCAGAAAAAGCTAATGCTAATGGTTTGCAGGAAGAAGCTGCAGGGGAGTGAGAGGCTGCTGCTCAATCTGTACATCTCTGTAGCAGCTTTGAAGGTGCCTTCTCTTGCAACCAGTGGCTAGGATCCTCTGAGCAACTCCACTACAATTCACAGGAGAATTACTAATTCTCTGGAAGCACTAAAGAGTTACAGATCCTAAGGCATAAAACATCTATCAGTCTTAATTCAAACAAAAATTGCTGTATGTTATTACATAAGCTGAAGCCCTGTTATTTTCCCAATGCTAAGTGCCTCTTAATTGAAATCTATGATCGTTTTTTTCCAGGCCCCTCTCCAGCCCACGACCCAAAGATTAGCGTTGCATTTAGTAATGTGTCGTTAGCATGCAACACTGTGTGGTAGGGATTGCCCGTGATCATTCTACCAATTCCCTCTGTGGCCTGGTCTTCTTATAGAGGCAAAAGGGTCTTGCCAGAGCTAATTAAAATTAAATAAGAAGAAATTTTTCCAGAGGCCTCCCTCAACAAATTACAAGTCATATATACAACACTCAATTTTGCAGCCCATAATCACATTAGTAATGCCACTGAAGTGAACAGAGCTCCTTGGGTGAGTAAGAGTTACTTGTAAAAAATAGTACTTCAGATCTGGTTACAGCCTAAGCTAGACTCAGTCCAAACTGAGAGCTTCATACACCCTACTCCTATTCATAATTTTGGGGCAAAGTTCAAAGGACAAAGTTCATCCTTTTAAGAAGTGAAGCCAACTGCCTTTCTGATGAACATTGCTTTCTATTTAAAGATACATGAAGTGTTTCTAGCAACTTGATGCCACTGATGCCCTGTGATTACAATGTTAAAATGCACACCGTTTTTGCAGCTGACTGATCAGAAGTTAAATAAAACCAAAGTATCTCTTCAAGGTTGAGTCTTTTGGGCTGCACTGGATGGCATGCACACACACCTCCATGAGAAACAGTCAGAGATACATCTGCTGAACAGAACAGGACAGAGCCAGCTCTGGCACCAAATACTATTTGGCATAGTTCAAGTCCATGGAAATGATCAACCTGGGATGTTCAAGCTAAAATGAGAATTGGGCACCTTGCTTTCAGTGCAAATTTCAGACAGCAGAGCGTCCCAGGGCTGTGGGTTCAATGTTTGAAGCAAAGGCTCTATCTTCTATAGGCAGGATGCCTGTGGCATGTTTTGGGCCTGCACAGAGGAGTCATTCATAACACCAGAAGACATTCCACAGCATTTCAGTTGAAAATGGGACACTCATCTGGAGTTTGCTGACCCACTGAGCTCCTTTCCTGGACTTTGGCAGGCACCCCAGCAGCCCAGTAGTTCTCCTGCGCTACACCACTGCATATGGAGATGCCGTGGAGGTGGACAGGATGCTGTGATATAAACACAAGCCCTGTGGGCAAGATTCCATCTCCCTGAAGACCTTAATTCCCATCCCTATCATAAGGCATAGAAACCTTCTGACAGGGCTAACCGGCTGGCACTGTTGTCAGCAGTGGCTGAAACAGGGCAGAAAGGAGCACTTGGCTGTTTTATGGTGTGTTGTGGGGAGGAACTAGAGATACAAGATAACTCAGAGTGGTATTAAAAGCTAAAGGTAGTACAACATTACACAGAAAAATATTTTAAAGTGTGATTTTCATGAGAGCATAAAGGAGTTAAGTACCAAAGTCACACAAGCAGTGGGTCTTCTGGGAGCTAGTATCCAGCTCCTTTGGGATCCTTTTGTTCAAAGACAATACTGAAATAACTGGGCCATCATGGCCAATACCAGAGACTGTACAGAAACCAAACCACAAGGTTTCAGACTGACTTGAGCCACACAGTTAGTCTGCACAATGAATGTCTGCATACACCGCACATATCCACAAAGGGTCAGAGCTGAAAGGCCCCTGGAGAGTCATGAAACACTCCCCTGCTCACACGGACATTTGACTTTTGGTCTTAATTCATGTGCTCTTGGGCTAGGCGTGGTTGCTCTCTGAGGGAGAAACCCAGCACTGGCTCACACTGAAGGGAACCAGGCCCCCACAGTGTGGTCTCCCGTTCAGCACGAATTACATGTTATGCTACAGTTTTGGCATTCCTTGGTGGTTTGCCATACTGACATTGTATGGGAGCTACACATAGTTTCAGAAGAGAAGGGCTTTCCCCCACCAGAGGCAGACAGAATGGCCAGTTGGAGTTTCCAGAAAACCTACTACCAGGAGTGTCCTTCCCACACCCCAAAAGTCCTCCGTGATATTGCTACCTCCAGCAGAGCAAACTGACCAGCAAACAATAAGTAAAAGTTTACTTCCTATGAAGGATCTTTGAAAGTCCTTTGGGACTACAGTACAGATCAGGACAATATAAGTCCTCGGGATAGCAAGTGCAGGAAACAATGAAACAATGTTCATTTTTTAATTATTTTTTAATAAAATGAATTCCATATTGTATTGCAATATTTCTATGAGACTGCTCTTCAGCCACTCATGGCCCTTAGCACACCCTCTTCACCTTCCCTGGGGGCACCTGACATTTTTAACATCAGCAAATTTGAATGTGATTTATTCAGTTTCTTAAATATAGCGCTTACCTAGTTATAAAATACCGGCCCAATTCTTTTATATACAATAACCATTGTGCTTACGATGACTTAAGCCATGCATATTATTTTTTTAAAAAGAATTATATTTACATGGAATGTTTAAGAAAAGAATTTGCCAGATTCCGGAAGTACACCTTCCTTTAGAACAGGAAGGAGATCATTAATTTTTACCTTAAAACCCAACAAGTGTAATGGTTTATTACCCAGAGGGAAACCAGTGAGAGAGTTTCTTTTCAACTTGATGAGGTAGGTGTTTATATTAAGAGATTGTTCTGAAACCCTGGTGCCACCAGAGAGTAACAACACTCAGATCTTACCTCAAGCTCAAAGCATTTTAGCAATGAAGTCAGTCATATCAGGAGGAACACCTGAGGCACAAAGAAAGACAACGACTTACTCAAATCCACCTCAGAGGTCAGTAGCAAAGCTGAGCTTAAAATCAAGGCTCCAGTCCCTCTCTTCTACTTGTCTAACCATGATTCTTTCCTCACTTTCAAAGCATCAGTCAGAAAGCTTTTTTCTGTAGTGATTAACTCCTCCTTAATGGACTGAGCTTTAGGGATTTACTCTGTCATACTGTGAGGTTCTAGTATGCATTGTCCCTGGATTTTGAGCTCAGTACAAGGAGATTTGAAGAGATTGCCCGTAACTCAGAATTTGACAGCATTTTGGAAAGTCCTATTTAGAAATAAAGAGGAGAGGACAATAAAAAAGATCTATGGCCTTGCTGACACAGAACCACGATTTGCTCACGTCTATTCATGTCTCCCAAGTGACCCTATTTCTGGAAATGCCCAACAAGAAGTACAGGGATCTGAGGAGGGTGATATAACAAGGAGTGCATTTTTCAAAATAATTTCCAAATGAGTTATTGAAAAGGTGAACTGACCAAACTCCAACACAAATCAAGACTAAGAACCCATTCCTCTTCAGCCCTTGAGGATCCAGCCCACCATTAGGAGACTTGTGCCACTGCAAATACCTTCTTTCTGCCAATAAAGCCTTAAGTGTGCTGTCAGTGATCTTTTGACTCATGTGAGTAGCATGACACCAACATTGATATCCTGGCCACGTAATGATTAGGGAAGTGCTGTCTAGCCCCTTCCACATTCCTGCTGGTGATTCAGTTCCCTTCATACCCCTCCTTTGCTGCACAACCTTGCTGGTAAATAGGCTACCCTGCTATGTCCCACAGGTGGGGCTACATTTCAATAGTGGCAAAAGTAATTCCTGAACATAATTGTTTTCTTTTATTTCCAGGCTTCAAAGCAATTTGAGATCCCTCAGAAGCTGGGAAAATATTGCTCCTTCTATAGAATGTTACTTCTCCTGTAGACATGCACGTACGTACCCCTAGGACCCACTGGCAAACACAGGGGGAACTTCAGTCCTGGAGCTGAACTCCAGCTGCATTCATCACCTCATCTGTTATTTGATGGACTTTTGCCAATGGGCATTGTCCGCATGATAAAAAAGGAAAACAAGGAAGAAAGAAAAAAAAAAAGAAAAAAAAAAAAGAAAACAACTTTCCAGCTAGTATTTTAAGGTTGTGAATAATATGCCATTTCCAAGAAAGTAAAAGTACAGTCTTTTTGAGCATGTGTTTTGGCTCTAGTTGGACATGGAGAAGGTGTGCCCACATATGACTGGTCTTCCAGTACGGTCATTGCGTTTAGTCAGTGGGGAGGGTGGGAGAGGGGGGAGCTGCAGTTTCTTGGGCCACATCTCCCTTGGCAAATCTTCCCCTTTGGGAGAATGCAGCAAAAAGATAAGGAGTAGGGAAGATCTGATGACAGTGTCTCCTTCACATCCAGATATCACAACTTTAAATGATCTCCAGCTGATATGTGCCAGTGAAAGCAAGCTCCATGCTGGCAGTGACCCACCCTGTGCGAGATTCCTTGTGTCACCACTAACATCCATTCACTGCTGGCTAGGGAAATGGGTTGTGCAGCCCCTGGTCCCTACACTCAACTCTCAGACATCACTTTTAGAGAAGCTTCCCCCTGCCTTTAGGGCAAAATTGAACTTACAGCCCAAACACTTTCCTGGATGCTTGTGTTCACTACAAGCAGCACCTTGACAGATTTTTCCATTGTGAACACCCCTCACAATTTGTCACCTCGTACCAGTGAGTGGGCTGTCTTGAATCTGGTACTGGGCACGTGTATGCAGTTACAGACAAGAGCCTGCACCCTGGACTAGGTGAGAACAAGTCCAGAGAGCAGGGGCAAGTAAGATCAAACATACATTAAACTAGTGAGATATAATAGCCACCAGGCAGAGCTGAAGCCGCAGAGCAATATCTGCCTTCTTTTTCCCCCATCCAAACTGAGGAATTCTTGTCTAAGCAGAATTCAGATTCTGGGCAGAGACTAATCCATATTCATGATGCTCTGGGCTGGGGCAGAGTGAAGCAAGCTGCCAGATGCAGGGTGGAGGCAACTCCAAATGAGCTGCTCTGGGCCTCAAGGCCCCACAACTGTGCCACGGCGGTGCATGCGCTAACCTAGAGCTGCTGCTGCGAGCATGGTCACCCCTGGGCTCCCCGGGATCTGGAGAGCTGAAGTAGCACCCTCTCTTCCGCACTACAGAGCAAGTTGCTTGGGAGCTCTGAACCACTCCGTTGTACTTCTTCACAGGGTGGGAGAGGGGGCTTGGTAAATGGAGGGGGGCTTAAAATGGGCATTGCCCTTAAATGTTGCTCCCATACCCTGTTACTAAACCAAGAAACGCCTTCCCTTACCATGCTCCAGTTTTGACTCACTGTGGAATCAGAGGAAAGAATGTCTGTGCTTTCACCGGCAGATCCTCGAGAAACCACTGGAAAATACGTTTTCATAAATACATGCATTTTTCACAAAAGTGATAGGAACGTCTCCATCTAGTGGTCTGCTCAGGGAAGCCTGACTTCAGGCTCCAGCTTGCACTCCAGGCAAAGTCCACTCTGTTTCATGTACTTTGGCTTCTCCAGCTGTACATCGATACAGCAACATTTCCCAAACTTCCAGGGGGTCCCGCTAACGTCGGAGAAAGGCCTGGAGATTCTTGGCTGGATGCTCAGCTGTGAGCTGCAGTCCAGATTCCACCCACTCGGCTTAGCCAGAGTAGAAGGGGATCAAATTGTCATCCCAACATCTGTTTAGAATCCAGCAAGAAGGACACTACAGTGTCACACACATGCACACACACATCCTTGCGCAGATATAATGCCTACAAGTGTCAGGCCATGGTGACATCCCAGTGCTTTCAAAAGGGGGAGGTGTGGGTGAGGGGGAATTCTACCTGTCCATTAACCTCTAACTACGATTCGCTTGGTTCTAATTAACAGCGAGTACAGCAATAACACCAGCATTAATGTATTTATCTCCTTAGCATCCCTAAGAGGCAAGGGCAGTACTGTCAACCTCGTTTTACAGGGGGGGAACCAAGGGCCAAGAGTAGCCACAGTCAAGCCACACAGCAGAACAGAAGAGGTGAGTGTAGGCCCTCCATGCCTCAGTCTAGCCCACTTGCTGGCTTCACTTTTACCAATATCCCCAGAGCCTGCCAGAGGGTCCAGAGCAAAGTTGCAGCCCAGTATAAATAGAGCAATACAGCTTAATTCCCCAAGCTTTGTGTAAAGCAGTATCTCAGCCAGGGGACGCACTCGGATACCTCAACAGGAGAGCTTTGTGTTGTCACCAAGTACGGTGACGGATTGCCTGCTAGAAGGTCGATTTCATCCTGCGCGGCAGATGGGGAATGAGCCATAAAGATAGCTCACAAGAATGCAGAGGGGAGAAGGGGCCAGGTCCTCCTGCTGACCAGGCAAAGCGCATCGCCTGCCGCACTGTCTGGGCCCCAAAACTAAGCATTTTGAGGGGCAGCCAAAAGGGGAGAGTGGAAATGGACAGGGAGGTACAAAAAATGGCAGGGACTTCACACAATGTAAGCAGACACGTTTAAGATGGAAAAAGCAGCTCTAATCAAACGGAGCTCTGAATTTCCCTCTAGACACAGGGTATTAAAAATAATCCCAGCTGAACTTTACCCACCTCTCTCACAGCATCTTCCAGCAGCTTCAAAAATAAACAGCTCTGTCTGGGTGGAGCTGCAGCCATAGAGGATTACAGGCACTGGGCTAACCCAACATGAGTGCAGGGACCGTGAACAGCGCTTCCCTGGCCCAGCTGTCTGGGGGGTTCTGCCATGTACAGTTTGTGACTGCAAAGGCAATGGTCCTGAGGATAAGACACAGTGAAATGAAGCACGAGGAAAGGGCTGTGAGGCTACTCGCTGCTCCTCACAGCCAGCCCAGGCTGCAGGCTCACTCCTGCCCCAGCCCCAGCGCATCATGCCTTCCCACCCCGCTATGGGGCACCTCCAGCCAGTGCTGGGGAACACTTCATCCTCCCCCAGGACATTGGCCTTGTTTGTTCTCACTCCAAAACCCACCTCCTGCAGAAGCAGCCTCTGCTCTGCTCCCACATGCCCACATGCTCCCCTTTACACAGCGTTTCCAGAGCTCCCCCATCACGCCGGCACTCACAGCTCCCCGCAGCCCTCGGTCTCACACCTCCCTCATTCCCATGCACACATGCCCATGAGCTGTCCTCGTGCCCCCAACCTCACAAAGTCACACTCATCCCCCTTTCCCTGCAATCTTCACCTCATGGTGCCACTTTGCCTCAAAGCCACGGACAGTGCCCACTTGCTCACTCCCTGCACACCTCTGTTTCTTCCTTCTCTCCTCTTCCCAGGTTTTGGCATCTTGTGCAGATAGGTTTTATGGTAATCCTGTGTTTTTCCAGCAGTGGTGCTCCCCTTCATCCCACCCCAGCACCCACACGGGGCAGCACCTCGCCAGGTGTCCCAAGAAGAGGTGGCTTTGGACCTTACCCACAGTACCCCATGATAAAACCTCCACATTACAAGCTGCCAGGAAACACACACATCACATTTTAAGAGGCTTTAGCACAAGTTGAATAAATACCAGTGCCCCTGGGGTTCTTTTACCCACAGGCTCTCCAAGTCCGGGATGAACATTTCACCAGCAGGGCTGTGGTGCTGTGACATCAGGAGGACAAGGATGCCTGGTGGAATCAGGGGCAGGATGGGGCACAGGCTTGCTGGAAGACCCAGGGCCTCTCAAAGACCACATTTAACCACAAAACAGTTGTGACAGGCTTTGCATCTCTCCTCTGGAGTTGGGCCAGCAGCACATTCAGGCTAAGTCTGGCTGGGTGGGAGTTGGGGAGCACAAAACGGGAGCTGTATTGGCGCCAGGGAAGAGGACGCAGCTTTGGGTGTGAAACAGTTCCTGCCTGGCTCCTGAGTGGCTCATGCTTCAATCTCTACTCTTAAGCTATCTGAGGTTATTCAGGTAAACACAATTTCCTGCATTAGGCTCCACTGATCTTCAGACACCAGAAAGCTTTTCACTTCTCAACAATTTCTCTCCCAGGAACTGCAAGATCTAAGAGTACCTGGCAGATGACAAATTAGCCCATCCCGGGCTAGCACACTGCTCTCCATCAGTTGTCTTGCTGTTCCCCTCTCAGTCCAAAGACTGGAATCCCTTCCACCCTCGAGCCCTGCCAACTCCTAACACTGTACAGAAATGCCCAGGGGAGGTGGGAAGCACTGTCTCCAGCAGACTCCAAGTCTCTAGCAAGTTCCGAATTTTTAAAGGTGTTAACCTTGTTTGAAAGGGGAAGCAAGCAACAGGGCTAGGCTGCAGCAGAAATAATCAGACTGGGTGGGAATTACAGCTCCTTTTGGCTGGGCCACACAATCCACTCAGCAACAAAACCTTTGTTAATCTCCCACATATTTCCTGCCGTAACATTAATTGTTGGGTATTATTCAGGGGAGGCAGCAGGCATTTGGTAGGAATTCTATTCTGATCGAGCAATGGCCAGCACTCCCTCATTGTGCACAAACAATGCCTTTTTGGAAAGCTCCTTTCAAAGGGACTTGGCCAAAAGATTGTTTTCTAAACTGCCCTCCAGGCCGATTTTGACTGCTCTAATTCAGGCAAGACTCAGGCACTCACCCACTCAATATGTCATTGCAGATACCACCTTTTATCTCTCTCAGATTCTGCTCAGGCAAATTCTCATTGATTTCTGTCCTCCGGTACATCCTTCTCCCTTCTCAGAGGGGAAATCAAAGCTTACTGATGCTCTCAGGTGTGCTTAGGCAGCCTATGCCCTGCTCGAACTCAAGCTGCCAGGCAGCAATCCCCAAGGAGGCATCAGTTGGATGTGCAGCCACATGCTCCCACCCTGGTCTGCCTTGGGTTCACAGTGGGGGACTTTTTGCAGGGGAATCCCCCAAAGGAGGCTGCAGATGCTTCTCCTTCCAGGCTGCCCAAGTGCTGTGGGGGACAGGAACTAGGCCAGAAACCTTCCTGCTTCTAGAAGAGGTTTCCCCAGCAAAGACATGGTGAGAACACAGCTGGGCTAGCAAGACTGACCCAGCACAAGCATGCATGGATGTGCCAGGCCCGGCAGTATTTTCCCTTGGTATTTTTAGAAATGTCTTTCTGGCATGAGTGAGGAGCTTTTCAGATAGGACAGAAGGGGCATGGGAAAAAGCAGGCATACACATGAGAGAGAGCCCTCAGGCGGCATCTGACATGGGGCTTGAAGAATGTGGCAGAGAATGAAAATCTAACACTGGCGAGTTCACGAAGCAACAGAAAACCACCACTCAGTAACAATCAGTTCCTTCAAGTCCAAGGCCTCACAGATATTCCTGAGCCTGTCAGTCCTGCCAGCTGTATTCTGATGTGACAAACCCAAATTTTTAACATACCAGTGTGCTTTCCCCACCTTTCCTATATGGGTTGCTCATTGTTCTCTCACTCCTTGTGGCAGGCTATTGCTCCTTGCCAGGCAGTGTTCAGTAGATGTTAAAGAGTCACCAGTTTCCTGAAAACTGTAGCGAAGACTGTGAAACTAAACAACACGTGCTGCACAATAAGTCATAAAGCATGTGTGAGAAATAGTTGACACAGAAGCTGCCATGGAAACCAGTGCTACCAGAGAACACACAGTCACAGAGCTCCCATTAAAGGCTGCAAAGCTGAACTCCAACTCTAATCACTAAGGCAGAATATATTAAATTTACCCTCATGTCCCATTCAGCCTTCACAGCAGGTTAGCTGAAAACTGTAACCGTTTCCGCTAGCAGTGCTGGATGCTAGTTATTAGTAATTAAATCACCAGAAATCTTCTTATAGAGAAATTCTTTTCATCTTGCGTACACCAGAAACTGTTTTTACTGACTCGGCACAGCTCTTCTCCCAGCAAGCGAGCCTGTTTCAAACAGACTGCATGATTTCCCAGGTTTGGGTCGTATTCTACTTGGTTGCCTCCCAGCTTCCCCCAGCAACAACACCCGGCAAGTGAGAAAAAGCCCAAGGTGGAGTAAGAAACATGGTGAAACTAGATTAGGCTGGTCAGGCAAGACAGCGAGCGACGTCCTGAAAACTACACAATGCCCTGCAAGTATCACAGGCATCTCCCACACCACGATCAGCTGTGGTCATTAGATACTAGTTAGAAGGAAGTAAGTGACCCCAAGAATATTTGCATATGTACACAGCCTTTAACATCCAACAGGCAGAGGAGAGGTGTGGGAGGCTTTTGGCTGGCGCTGCCATCTGTAGTGGAGAAGAAGCCCTACAGGCTATCCTAATTCCTAAACCTGGAAGATTTCTCGGATGGCCTCGTTGGTTGGGTTTTGGACATGGCTGTTGCATATTCTGAAGCGATGGGGATATACCAGAATTTATCACCCACGGCAGCAATTATAGATGAGAACAACGCCGAGCTATTTGGTGTGGTCTGGATCTAGACGCAAGATTCTATTTATTCCCTCTGCCATTTGCTTCAAAAGATTTTGATGTATCCAAGGGCCAGAGCCGTGCATTTAGTGTATTTTTTGTGGTCTCTCTCAAGGCCTGGTCTTTATCTCAGTGACTTCAGAGAGCTTCAAGACTGCACTGGTTCAGTCTATGAGGAAAGCCAGCTTTTTTGCTGACTCTACAAACTTATAACAAGGCTTTTACTGACCTATAAAGGAAGCGTCTAGGCTAGACTTGTCAAAAATAGGGCACCAGCAAACTAATTTCACCTTATTTTAATCCACCTAAATACCATAGGTTAGAAAGTTCATCTCATACTCAGATGTTTATAGGGATCTTATTTTGCTCAGGAGGTTATAGAAACAGAAATGGTGGAGGAGAAAATAAAATCCTGATGAAGAAAAATTAGGACTGACTGAGAAACCCTGATGAAGAAAAACTAGGACTGGTTAAAAATTTGTAAAAATTCTTTTTTCTGGACAAAAGTTAGATCTTTGAGTAAGTGGTATTTTCTGAGTATGTGAAAAATGTGTGCTTTCTGCAGAAAACAAAGTGTGTGTCATAACATTTTGACTGAAAAGAAAGTTGGTCTGCAGGATTCTTTTAGCTAACATTTTTTGGTTTATAGGTGAAAAACAGACTTGTTCCAGAGGGAGAAGCAAGAGGAAGAGGAATGGTCAGGTAGGGAGGAGTCCAATTACAGCTCTGCAAGAAAAGAATTAAACTAGAGAATGCCCCACTACATATGAGAAAGGATGACAGATCCTGAAAAGGGAAAGAAACGTGAAAAACTAAGATTAAAGCACAGGTTCAGATTTAATGAGGCTCTTAAGAATGACAGTGTTCTTATAAGAGTCAGAATAAGGTCTTTGGCCAATGCTAAGGCCTTTTTTACACATTCGAGATCACAACTCAATTTTCCTACAGTGCTGTTCACGGTACATACCTTGTTATTATGCTCCAGCATATCAAACTACAATACATAAAGCTTTTAATGACATGTGGAAGGTGAAAGCCTATATAAAAGAGACGTGCATGACAGTCATGATGGGAAAATAACAATAATTGCCATTAAACAAATAGCCCTCAATGCATAAATATTGTGATATGAGATCAAATTGCAGTTCATCAGCTTGGGAAGAAACATTCATGGCATTCATGCAGCTTTCTCTTAGACTCACTGAAATCCAAAGTACTCCTGCTGACTCCAGGTTAGCCTAGATTTGTTTCTTCAAATGATGGACATGAATGTTATGGCACCAAAGAAAGCAACATCTCTTCATTTGCTCTTTCCTCACATGAGAAGATGGGGAAAAGGTTGTATTTTTGAAATTATCCATTTAATGTTAAAATACTTCCACTCATGCTGCCAGAACCTATATAGAGTATATGACATCAGGTCTACTGGTGTCAATTCAGTGGAGCAAATTTACACATAGGGAAATTATGATCCAAACTGATTCAGACCTCAGCATTCTTTCCTGTGAGATGGACCTCAGAATGCCAGTTTTATCTCCCAACCTCGACAAAAGCAGCTTAAAGGCTTTCCCATCACACTCAAAGTGAGAGCTGATAAGGCTCAAAATCCAGAAATTGCTTACTTTACAACTCTAAGTCCCTTTCAAGCTGACCTTCTGCCCTGAAAGCCTAAAATCCCTCACCAACAACTATATTTAGGCAACTGAAGAGCTGGAACATCTGGTAATAATAACAGCAGTCTCACTTGGAAATGGCATTTATATACCATTGTACAGAAAGCATCACGACACTGCAAAAACTTTGGAAAATCCCCTTTGTAGATTTCAGACTGGAAAATTACCTGCTAGACAATTTGTGTGTCACCAGAGGTGCAGAGTGACAATCATGTACAGGAATAATCCAAATATACGAAAAAAATTTAAACAAAGCTCAGCAATATGATCTGGCATAATAATTAATAATAATAATAATAATAATAATAATAATAATAATACTTTTTAAAGTATTTTTAAAAAGCATCTGAAACTTTATTTAACCAGAATGTCTTTCATGATCTTTCGAAGATGTATTTCAACACTTCTAGCACTGAAAATACAAAGCCATCAGCAATTAACCAATGCCTGAGAAAGGAAATAAAACTGACGGGTATTTTCACCTCCCAAGCTGAGCAGCATGTGAAAAAACAAACAAGCAGCCTTCAGGATCTCATGGTACTTTCTTTTGATTGCTTCCTTTTAAAGGGGGCTGCAAAGCTAAATGGAGCTCTGGGTCAATATTAGCAGCATTCATTGTTTGCCCTGCCTGCTCTTCATCACAGCTTGCCTAGGGCTATGCATGTTCAATACATAAATAAGCAAAATAACTAATCTCAGATAAAAGTTCTTTGTAGATATCCAGAATTCTGTTGGTCTACATTCTGATTCTTTGAGAATTCTAACAATGTTTTCGCAGTGTTGAAAAATAATAATTAAAAAGTCTATTTCATACAGCTGTGGCAGCAGAATTTAAGGTGGGATCTAGCGTGACCGAACACTAGATGCTCAGGAATGCAAGCTGGGTGCAGACCTTGTCTGCTGGACCTCTAACATCCTTGATAAAAATTTGTTAGGCTTTCTTTGCTATGCTGTCCTGTACCAGCAGTAGGTGATGATTGGCTGCTCCTCTAGACAGGACATCATATCAGTTGGCTCTCAAATGCAAGAGCATCCTTCCTCTGGTGAGGGCTAATGGCTGTATCTGAGATACTCAAACAGATTTACATCTCTGGCCCTGCCTGCTTGCAGTCATAGCAACCCATATGGTAATTAAGTGCCCATTACACTAGTGCACTAGTACTATTTCCTACACTAATGGGAACATCCTAAATTTAGCAGCACAGTATCAACACAGAGGGCAAAGAGTGTTAAGACTGCGATTAGTTAGCATTTGCAAAAGTCAGCACACAGGCACTTTAACGTACCAATATGTACTACATCTGAAAGTAAAGGCTGTGCTCCTCAGTCCAACAGCATGTCTACACTGATAACTGGGATTAACTTCAAGGTCACTGTTAAACTATGATCCAGTGACCAGCTGAGCTGGAAACCCCTATCTATATCCTTTGTCCAAGGCAGTCATGGGAGTTTTGCTGAATTCCCACATGTGAAGTTAGTACCATCCCCAATCTTGGTGCTCTCTGCTGTATTTGGAATTTACTCAGGAATGCAGGACCTCAGGCCAAGAAGATCCCCTGCAACTCCACCATCCCGGGTTCTCACTCCCAATCCCCCTGTACCTCACTTCTTTCACCACCCCACAGGCAGCAGCAAGTCTGGGAGGGGAAGTGAAAGATATTCGTAATTGCTTCCTAGAGGACAGCACAGACACCTTGGTGACTGTGCAGAGTCTGTGTGCTTGTTACATGCCTGGCAAGTGCTGAGGTCAAACTCAGTTCCTGCCGCCTCTCTGATTTCAGCTCTCGACTCACTTAAAAACCCAAAGCTGTATCATGTAGCATGCGTTTGTTAATTTGAAAATTAACTTCTGGGGGACAAAAGGTGAAATAAAGTAGGGAAGGGAAGAAGGACGGGGAAAGGGAAAGGAAATTGCTTTACTGGACCACATTTTATTAATTTTTGTGCTGTCTCTCTTTCAGCTGGCCAAATAATTGTCAAGGCTGTTTCAAATCCCGCAGAGGAGGTTGGGGAGCCTGGAGTGATGTGCACTTGTCACGACTCACCCAGCAACAAAGAGTTCCCAAGCACTGGACTCTGAGCCACCCAGCAGGACACTTTATGACTTGACTAACAAAACCAATAATTAGACTTACAGAGAATGACAGCTATGAAAAATAAACAGCAACAAAGATTAAAGACTCCAAAGCTGCCCAGCCAATGGGAGCCAAAGTTTATGTACTCAGACCTCTTAGAGCTCCCCTGTGGTCTTTTGGCAATTTGATTTAATTCAGTCTGTACTTCCAACAAATAATTTTAAAATTAAAAGAAAAAGAAAAAAAAAAAAGAACAACCCAAACACCACAATACTTTTGTCCAGTATGCACATTTAGTTGATTACAGCTCTACAGCTTCCAGGAAATCTTGGAAAGCTTTAATAGTCAGACAACTGTTACTGGATCCATTAATTCCTCTTTTTTTTTGCAGATGTTTTTTCCTTCACTTACAGCACAACAGGACTCACCACTTCCAGTCATAGTCAGCTAGGAAGATGGGAGTCCCCTGTCCCTGTGGGAAATGAACATACACACGGCCAACATACAGGACTCCACACATGTAAAGGAGGAAGAACTATTCCTGGTCCCGCCTCCAGCACCACTAAAGAAGTAAGAGAAGGATTTAAATACACACTTTCATCCCAAACAGTGGAGACATTAATTTCTGTATCAACTGCTACACACAGGTCAGTTAATAATACTGTTTTCCTCTGGTCCTCTTCTTTGTGCGCTACAATTTGCCTTTTTTTTTTTCTATTCATCCTCTGGTTAGACAAATCTTCTGCCCATTCAAAGGATTTATCTTTTTCAATTGTCTGCCTTTTGTAGCCTGCCTTTTGTCACCTCACTCCTCTGCAGACCTGTCCCCTCAATTTCCCCTTCAGTCCTGATCATGCCAAGGGGAATTCGAGAAGCCAGCCATGGAAGTCCCAGCTTCCTTCTGCTGCCCTTCCGGGTTACAGAGCGAAGTCACCTTTCTCCAGACCAAGTCTGCACCAATTTTAGTGTGGAGATAGGCACCGAAACCTTCTGAAAGGAGATTAGAGTCTAAAAGATAGAGTCCAGAAAACGGGTCTCATCTTGACAAGCGTACAAATCTCTGCAGATAAATATCACGCTGCAGTATGAAATCAAGCTCTTCAGATATGCTCTCAAACTGAAGGCTTATGCTAGCCTCAAATCAAGCAGGCTGAACTGTGTATGAGTGCTTGGTGCCTGCCAGGGAACTGGCACCAAGGGTGCTAGCCCACGGTTAGCAATAGCTTTGAATTTTCATGCAGCAAATTGCATATTGACTTTCATCCTCCCAGCCATGTTTTATGGACAAACACCAGTCACTCAATGTTGGATTGAGAAGTTTCACCTACCTGCACTCCCCCAGATCCTCCTTCAATAAATTTTGAAATATCTATCAGTATACCATTCTCCACTAGATATCAAAAATTCTTGATCTGTTTTGAGAACAATGTCAAAAGCTACTTGTTTGTGGTTTTTTTTTTTTGTGCTAATAGTTTAAGAGAAGGGAACTCCAATGCAATGGATCTGCGGACGGAAATTTAAGAAATGAAAACCCTGAATGATTTTTTTTTTTTTTTGAACTGGAATACATAGTATCTGTGTGACTCTGTAGTAAATTGGTGGTATTTAAATGATTGCTCATTTTATGCTAGAATGTACTTTTTCATATACTTTTTCTTATCGCTTCCTGCAAAGGAGATTCTCCACCCTTCCTTGTACCTTTGGTGATTTCAGGAACTTACTTGTGAGGATCTTAATTCTAGAGAAATGTTTTATCATGAGACCTCTCTCTCTCTCTCTCTTTTTTTTTTTTTATTCTTGTAATTTCCTTTTACTTAACTCTGGGTTTTCACACAATGAAAGGACAACAAAAAGACAAAAAAAAATTATGTTATCTTCCTGGTATTTTGTATATGGAAGATACCTTTCTACTTTCTAGATAACTTGGCAGTACTCAGAAGGCTTGCTGCTTAGATGCCAGCACACACACACACAGCTACTCTTTACATAATGGACCCAGCCCCTGTGTGTGGCCAGCTCCAGGCCAGCACAGGCTCAATAGTGGCTCTTAGGATTCCCACCATCCCTTGATTCTTACAAATTTATGTGTCTGATCCATTTGGCTAATGTTTCTTATAAACACATTTCAGCTTCCGGTCCGTTTGTGAGCAAATTGCACTGACCTGTTTTTTTAATCCTTCGGTATATCATCAGTCTTCTGAATCACAGAGCATTATACTAGCTACAGAGGGCAGAAATCAACAAGCAAACTCATGAGAAATTTTATCAAAACTTATTTGGCATGGATATTCAAGCAAATAAGTCTATGCTTTAAAAAGTGTGGTTTTCTTTCACCAGAGAAACAGGACTTAGGTGTTTATAGGTCTACCAAAGCAACTTCAGTAGCACAGTGACTGCAGCAGTTTGCTGGGACATTGATTTAATACATAAAATATCTCAATAAACCAACACCATTTCCTGAAACACCTGCTCTTGGCTGCTTCCCATCCAAGTTTTGGCGGAATTGACTCTTGCTTAGCATTGAGATCAGATGAGATAATAGCCCAAAGCAGTATGCTGAGAATTCAAGGGAAAAATCAACCAACATCATCAAAAGCCCTAAATTCTCATTCAAGTCAACACTGGTGGCCTGCATGCCCTTTGGAAGTAATTAGTGTATAGTTGTTGGCAAGGCACTTAAGAAAACACCTTTTGTCCTTCAATTCATTTTTATCAGGAAAATAACCAGAAGAGGAATGAGTTTCAGTTGTTCCAAGTCACTTATCTTTTTCTAGATTAAAATGGAATAAAAAGTGAAACAGTCATTTTTTGCAGCTCTTTGAAGGCTGCTCCATGCAGCAGGAAACAACGCCATCATTTTGAGGCAATGTTACAATAATCAAGTCCCTCACTATAGTAATGACTTGCATATAAGTATCACATTACATTCTCCTTCATATATTATATTCCTTACACCTAATCAATTCCACTGTGACCTCAATATAATTTGTAGAATCTCTTACTATTTGTTGGTGGGAGGGAAGGGCCACAGTCTCTGGGGATTGCTTTGTAGGCCATTAGAATACACATCAAATGGTAACATTTAGGAACTATTGCAATCAGTCTTTATAAATTCCACACTAATTGCTGAGCTGCCATTGAACATGCTGCATGCCAGCAGTTCCCTGTAATAGGCTTCTTCACATGAGGAGTGAGAGAGATCTGGCAGTAAGTGGTAGTAGTGTCAGTGGCTTTCCTGAGTAATTTCCTGAGTTCCTACAGAAAATGAACCTGTAAGACAGCTGTCTTAAAGTTCAAGAGATGTAATCAGACACAGATGTGAAACAAGGCCAGCTCTTTGGGCTCAGTGAAAGGAATACATCATTTTGAAGACACTCCTCCATCGACAGCTAATTAGTTCCAATAAAATTGGGTGTGTGCTGTTCGTCAGGGCTCTAAAAAGTGGTTCACTCCCTAGCACATAGGCAACAAAACACTCTGCCTGACCCACCTGTGCTGTTATGGCGGAAAAACTGCTCAAGCTGTGATTAATTTTTAAAGGTGTCTATCAAAACAACTATTTATTGCTCATGAGAACTATTTCCACCACTCTTTCTAACTACATCAGTCCTCCTCTGGCCACTAGGTACAGCCCAGTCCTGCTGCTGCTTCCTGTGTGGATTTTCAAAGACCAGACATAGCTGAGATAAGCAAGTCCAGTCCCAAGTTTTCTGAAAAGCCACCTTCACCTCTCCCAGAGATGGTGCACTGCTGAGTCAAATCAAAACCCCTTGGAAGACAGGGCACTAGGGTCAGAAATACCACTCTAACAAGGTCAAGCAGGCAGCTGCAGGGTCTTCCACAAGGGTCAGCTGAGAATTGCTTCTCCTTGTCTTAAGAAAATCTGCTATCCAGCATTTAATCAGGAAAATCAGAGGCTTGGAAGGGGGGGAGAAAAGAAGGACGGAAAGGACTGGTTAGGACTCTTTGGTACTTTATGGTGGAATTATTTTGTAGATAGGACCAACAATGTTCTATTTCCAGTTGCTCTCCAGCTGTCTATGTGGAGCTTCCATTTGTCTTTTCAACCATCCTGACAATGATATTGTAAAACAAATGGAGAGCCAGAGACACAGGACAGGGAGCTGAGTCCCTCATATCACACATTTGAACATGCATTTCAGCTAATTCCACTAGCAGGCACCACTAACAGTGAAACATTAATAATCTTCATGCAAACTGGCTGTCCTCCAATGAAAGACACCTGCAAGAGCAGTAGAGGAGAGGCTCAGACAAACAGAATATGCAGTGTCATACTTGGGAGATCCCTGCTGTCACAAAACAGTGCTTATGACCTCAGATAGAGGGTCTGCAAGCAATTCAAGTGTCTGAGACAAGTGTTGCCCACAGAATTTGATTTCTGATTATCCATGGAATGCTAATATAGCTGTAGCAGTAAGACTCATGATGATTGGGCTTTAAGCTCCTTTATATTAGTACTTTGGAAAAACATTGCTCTTCAAGAGCTGGATGGACAAAGCTTTTACAGAATGCCCAGAGGAACTCACTCTCTCAAGCAATTCTGATACTGAAGCAGTGTAGGAGGAAAACAGATTTTTTTTTTCCCCTGGTTTAATTTGAGCAGAAATTCACTGGCCTAAAAGGAGTGATCACTGGAGATCCCTGATCACTGATCATATGGGTAGTGAAAGATGATGTATGATAATAAGGATACAGAGCATCCTTCTGGATCCATGTAATAGAAGGTAAAGGTAATAAGTCTCAATAAAAACAAAAAAAAAGGTAATAAGTTTCAATAAAAAAGGTAATAAGTTTCAATAAAAAATTGTTATATAAAAAACAGACTGCCACTTGTTTTGCATAACCACCATATGTAGAAGAGAAGAAATAAAAAAACTGCAACAGAAAGATTTTGAGGAAACATCTGAGAGGAGTAACTGTAATGGTAGAAAAGCTCTCAAAAAGATGGCAAGGGAAACTGTGAAATCCCTATTAGAAGAGGTTTGAACAGCAGTTTAGCCAAATACTTTGAAGGGAGATCAAGGCAAACTTGATCCAGTATACAACCTGAGAGAGAGAACACAGCATTTTCATGCAAGCAGTCATTTGGTACACGGGAAGTTCAGATCCCACTGCCATTGAAATAAAACCAAGAACAAATACCCAATGATCCAGATGTTTAGATTCTACACATACATGAGCACTACGTTTTCACTTGAAATGATACTCAGAAAGTTAAAACTTTCATCCAACAAAAATTTCCCTAAATTTGGTACACCTACAAGATAACTTGGTTGCTACAATATTTTTTCTGAAAAGTTTACGGACAGCTCTAGATTAAAGTTTGTCATAGAGTTCTGCACCAAAACTGATAGCTTGTTTTCATTGGGGTGTTTTTTATTTTGCCTTTTCTGTTGTTTTGTTCTGCTTGTTGCTCATCCTTAATTGAAATGAGCAAAGATTTTTTCTAAGACTTGTTAGATTAAGAGAGAGAATTCCACTGAATATGAAGATTAAGGCACTTGGCTTTGTGCTAGGACACATCGTTGGTTTGATTCTAGTAGTATGAGCAGATTGAAGATGCTTAGTTAATATTTACAGAATGGTCTACTCCTTTGAAAAATTCCTGAATGAATCCTGTAATGCTCCACCTTTCTATGAAACTTACTTTGACATAAGAAAATTACTTTGATATAACCCCATAAAAATGTCTCTTCCTTACTAGAATAACCATAGCCTTGAATAAATATAATGAATTTGTACTTGGAGAAGAGATTAAACTTAGGTGTTTTGCTCTTGTTCAACCAGCACATTCTTCCGCAGCATTCCCCCTCCTCCCCTGCCTGTAAGTATAGGGTGGGATCTCTTTGCTGGGTTCTCTATTCACCAAGTAAAGGTACTGTTCAGGCACAGCACCCTGACATTGTGATCTTTTCACCGCAGAGATAAATAAGAGCAGAAGCTGCTGGCATTCCCTCCACTCAGTACTGCACTCCCTGAGGAGGCTAGAAGCAAGCCAGGTCAGAAGAGAGAAGCTGTGGTCATTGCAGGTCATGGGTGTACTTGGTTTCTGGCTTCCTCCCAGAGCAATACCTTTTCTTGGACAAGAGCTTATTTTGCGCTCTGAAAGTATTTTCAACAACACCATTTCCTTTTTCAAGTTATTTTTTGCCCAGCCCTTTGGGAAACACTAGCATGCCGGCCAGCATGTGTGCGTGAGCGCGTGCATGCCTGGTCTGACACCACCGCCCAGGACAGCCTCAGAGCTTTCCCTGCAGCTTCCGATCTCTGCAGCCCCTGTTAGGTTTTGAGTGGCTGCTGAGTGCCTAGGCAGCTGCAGACATAACTAGTGGTAACACAAACAACTGCTGCTTTAGCAGGTCTAGGCCTCTCCCTCAAACCATAATTTTTTCAAACATCACATACAGTTTATTGCATTGTAAAGTTAAATCATGCAGAATACTTGTTGCAGTGATTGAAAGAAAAGCAGTGACACTACCAATACAGGGCAGGCCTGTCTGGCATTCACAATATTGCTGTGTTCACACAGACCACATACATGAAGGGACACAGCACACCTTAGCCCTTCCCAGAGGTCAAACCACAGATACCACGCAGGGAGTGCGAAGAGCTACATGCCCATCTGACATCTTTGATCTAGGATCTCCAGGTCCGTTGCCATGCTCAAGCACCAGAGGATCCAGTTTGCATCAGCTGTGATAATTGGATCCCATCCTTTCCAATTCCGGTTGAGACACTAGACTTAGTAAACAGTCTCAAATCTTCCAGATGACAATAGTGTTGGGTCACAGCTGAACACTTCTCCATTTAGGAAACAGAAGATTAAACAGCACTCTGGTTCCCTCAGCAACAGAAACCCAGGACATTTCCTTCAGCCCCATGCTCCATTTTCTCATGGGATGTTTACCCATGTGCTGCCACATCTAGTGCTGTACTGCAGGTACACGGGGGCTTGTTGGGATCCAATTGCAGAATGAACTCAAGGAGCAGACTGCAGCCACATGGTGTTTCTGGAGGTAAAGCATGGCTCAGTGAGTAGGAGCAAATGGTTCTGATTAATCTTGCTTTAAAATGACATGGCCAACCTGTCCCTTTTAAATATTTTCCATAGCAGAAAAATCACAGTTTTACACGAGACGTCATATTCTGTATTTGAAAATGCCTCTCCTCATATTATTTTCTGTCAGCATAGGGCTAGATCAGTCAATGTTTTCCATGACTGTTGGACTGAACTTAAAATGCCAGGGATAATGACTTAGCTACTGCCCTCTGAACAATGATCTGTTTCCCTTTTAGAAAATAAAGAGAAAAAGTGAGCCTAAATCCAAAAGTTCATATTGATCCAACTTTGACAAGTATAAAGAGGCTTTTAGGTCAAGCAGCAGGATGAGCAGGGCCACTGTGGCATATACTCAGCATTCTACTGTTGGAAAATGTAAGTTTTTTGAACTCTAGATTTTCTGTTGAAAAAGTTGTTAGTAGGACTGACCGTGGAGAAAGGAGGGAAGCATGGAGGGAGTCGAGGAGAAACATTTCACTTCAAAAAATTCCCTGCACCCACTTGGTTCCTCATATCCCGTTTTCTCCAATGGACACCGTTATCTACCCAACTATCTGTCAATTCACTTGTAGTCAGAGACACTGTGCACTGCAGCTTCCCTTATTCTTCTCAGCCAAAAGGACCAGTTTAACGTAAAGCTGGGAGTATGATAGAACTCTTTCATATACTTTCCTGGTGGTTTATGTGTGTAGCACTAGTCTGAGTCACTGTACTGAAGAAGGATTGCGTAGCCTGCATCAGTTCAGGACCCTGCATGGTCTCTATCTCTGGCTCTGTTGTGTCATGAATGTCATTATCAGAGACCTTTCCCTGGACACAGCCCTTTTTCCAACCGCCTCTCAACTGCAGCTCACTTGTGCTTTTTTTCTGTTCTTGACTCTACCTTAAATGTGTACAAGTATTTCCAAACTGTGAAGAGCGACTACAGCAAAGGCTACACAGGTGACTGAGCTTGGTTCTTCAGATGCTCAGAGTGCCCCAGCCCAGCCAGACCAATGGAGAAGAGTGCAACAACTTCATCAAATGAGCCATGTAGAAGTACTGCACCTCTTTGACTGAGCCCATCCCTAGAAAGGACAAGTCCCACAAATGGATTTAATTTCCTATGTCTGTGGGCAGCTTCTCAACAAAATTAAAATAAATAAATAAACAAATAAATAGATAAATAAATAGATTTGGTTTTCTTCAGAAAGAGTGGGTGGGCAAAGTGGGGAAAATATAATTTTGGGAAACCAGTCTTCAGGACCACTGCAGAATCTGTGATCCATTAAGCTTTCTAAAAGGAACCCCTTCCACAACATTATACACCTTCTGGAGAAGGAGTTTTCCCCACCATGCAGACTGCCCACAGGTAAATATTGTACCTCCTTCACTTCCCAACCTCCCTGCCTCTGCATCCACACTGCTGCACAGCGAGCAAGGGAAAGGGCTGTTAAGTGACAGAAGAGGTGACACTTCTACTCATAGACCCTCCTGAAGTGGCTGGCACTTCTAAGTATCTGAGGAACAGTGAAGTCCTTCTGCTTGATATAAATTTCTTTAGCAACTGCTTTACTCGTACACTCAAGTGTACAGTAGAGGGTGGCCTTACTTTGACAAATGCTTTCCCACAGCACTCCCAAAGCTTCTCTGCCCAAATTTATGTTCGTTCTGTAAAATAAATACAACAACCTGCACCTCTAATAGTTGTTCTGTGTTTCAGTAAAGGTATAGTCCACAAATGGAGATGGTCAGATTATTATATATCTGGTGTGATCTGGGGAGTAATGCAATGTTAAATGGCTTAATTATCTGGAAGAAAGCAAGCTCTGCTTAACAGAGCTGTTTTTGTGGGCTTGCTATAATCTATAATTCACCCAAATAATTGGCAGATAAATGATCTATAGCAGCCAAGTAATTCTGTTCATTCCCATCTGAGTAGTAAAAAAAAATTAAAGATTAAACAAAAAATGTGAATCTGTAGGTGGCAGTAAATCTGTCTTGTGTGTTGTTACAGGATCTGAGCTAGCAGAGCCCATGGAGACCAGGGACACTCTATACTGGGTAGGACGTGCCAGGGCAAACTGTGGTTGGGCTGACACTTCACGTAGATACAACACTACCCTCAAGAATGAGGAGGTGGCAGAAAATAAAACACTAGTCTTAAATAGATGGCTTCACACTCTTGCTTGTGTATGGCTGCCTGGAAGGTAGAGCTGTGTAGCCTCCTCAGCCTGACCATGTAGGCTATCATGTGAAGTTCTGTAGAGACTGGGCTTTATGGAAAGAAGGATGTGCCCCCATGCCCCACAACTAGCTTCCAATAAGAGAAGCTTTTAGTCTTCCTTGAATAATGCATGAGGAAAAAGTATGTCAAAGGAAAATAAAACCATCTTGATTTTAGTGAAGCCTCTTAGGGCTACCACCCACTCGGCTTCAGGGAAATAAACACTACAAAGTGGACACGCAGCCTCCAATACCCAGACACTGATGGGGTGCTCTGGGATGTATTAAACTTTCTGACAAAGAACAGCAGCACCAGTGAACTTACAAGGTAACAGCAAAAATACACAGAGCTAAGCACTGGTTGTATGTGCTGTTCAGACAACCAGAGCTGGGGTTCCCTTTCTGGCACCAATCCAAGCCTTATAAAAATGCTGCTGCTAGATGCAACCCCAAGACAGCTGTCAACACCATCTAGCTTCTGGACCTACACACTGTTGCTTACATCTGCCTCTGAACAGGCGACCTGAGCCTCTATAAACTCTGGCGAATCTAGATGCTGACCAACTTTGTGCCTAGGACCAAGCTGCAGTTACAGTTTAAGAGAAGCACTAATGTGCTTGTCAGGCTAAGAGCAGAGTTTGCCATTACCAAGGCTCCATGATTTAAATTCACAAGCAAGACTTGACACTGCAGAGAATTTCCTCTCTTTGCCTAAATTACCTTGTATTCGTGATCCTTGAATCATTCCAATCACCTCTAGCACATCACCAGGGAATCAGGTGTATGTGAACCTTTTGGGCCTGTAACCAAGTAGAAAAAAAAAAAAAAAAAAAAGGGCAGGAAAACCAAATTGATTTCATTGCGATCTATTACTTTTGCAGCCAAATGGAAACTAAGGTATTCATCTACATGCCTCCTCTGAGGTTTTCAATTGGCCTAGACGACCTCAGACCGCTCTCTAGAGAAGCCCATTCCAGAGTTACAATGGTGCAATCCAGCTATCTTCATTTGCTCCCACACACGCTGTTCAAAGCAATGCTTCTCCCTGTTCATAGCAGCTTTCACAATGGAGGAACAAAGCATCATGGATGTGATGTGCACTTTCAACATGTTTCAACATTTGTTTTGAAGAAAAATCTGTACAAGAAACCTCAAACACTTCCTAAATAAGTTGCAACTCTGTTCTCTCCGCATCTGGTTTACACTTGCTTTCATTCCAACTGATTTCAAGTTAAGCCTCCTGGTTATTAACCAGAACAAATTGCTCTCGTGTTTCTTTCAGCTCGGTAATCAGAGGAAGATTTCATACCCATAAAAATGCATTAGATCGTTGTGATAACACTTTTGGGGGAAGGGGAGTTAGCAAGAAACTCCTGCCAGCTTGAACACAGTGGATACTTTCTCTTGAGCTAACACAGGAGGATGTGTTCCACATCTCCACTAGAGTGACTCAAGCTAGTGCTGTCCACATAAACCACCAACAACACATGAGGAAACATCCTGTCATACTTCCTAGCTTTGCATTAAACAGGTCTTTCATGACAAGGAAAAGTAAAGGAAGGAAGTTGCAGCTCGCATGCCCTTGATCATAAGTAAATCAAGAGGCAGCTGGGAAGTTAATCTCAGCTGTAGCATTTGCAGAGTATTGTCTTTGATGCAACACATCCCTTCCCTGTGATATACTGCTTTCCTGTCAAGCAGCTGTGAGTCCTTTAAAATATTGCTTTTCTAAGGGTGATGTACACAGACAACAGGTAGCTATTTGAAGCACATATTGGTATGTTTAACTCCGAGGAGGCATGAAACCTGTGCCTGTGCTGTTCTATATAACCACATGCAAGACTGGAGCCCAGAGGTAGCTCCTGTGGCACTCATGTCAGGTGGAATTTTGCTGGCAGCCTCAGGGTGAGCAAGATCAGGTACCTGGAGGCTCCAGGTACAGTTCCTTGAGCAACTAAACCGATCTCCAGGCTCACTGTTGCTGAAAGAGTGAAAGGGTCTCTCCACAGATCATTTTCACCTAGATTGGTGACATGAATCGGGTCATGGATGGACCCATGAAACAGCAGAATGGGTAGAAGAAAGTGGATGGGATGACACAGCTGGGCACAAGAGCAGGGGATGCACAATACCTCCCAGCAAAAGTGTGTTAGCTGAAATACCGTCAGAGAGGACTTCATGAAATTTGGTAAAACTGGGGAGCAGTTACATAGCAGCCAGCGTAAGCCCAGGCTGCTGAAGAAAAAGAAAAAAAAAAAAAAAAAACCACCACCAACAAAACAGGCCAATACAGTAGCAAAATACCATTTTCCTCTGCTAGGCCAGGCAATTGGGTGTCTGTGGGACAGACTGGGCCAGCTTGCTGATCTAGCAACTCTGCATCCAGCTGACCCACCCCAACCACTGGCTGCAGCACCAGCACTGCTCCCACAAGGAGGGTGCAGACACCCAGTCAGCAGCAGAGGCGTGCACGACGGCACCTTGTTCACCCACAGCACAACTCTCAATTATCTCAAATCAGCTGCGAACCTCTATCTCGAATGCAAGGCTCTAAAGGGCAAGGAAGGAACTATTTCTGCTTTGATTTACCTACCACCTGGTTGTATTAGTTTGTCACAATCTGATTATTTAAGGCCCTGGTAAGTTTAAGAGCATGCTTTGTTCTTATTTGGCAGTAGGTGTAGAAACGTGCTCCGTTCCTGTTTGGTACTGTAATGCCACGGGGTCGTCATTGTGTAATTTAAGAGTTACACGTTGTCAGGCTGCCAGCAGCACGCTGTACATGGGGGATGGTGTTTTTTTGTTGTTTAACCATTGTTTAAGTTTAAATAAAATCTTAATTGCAAATGGAAAAAGATCTGCCTAGTTAATCAGGCCAGGTCTGCTCTGAAGAGAGTTTCCGAAGCCTGTTCTGAGTTTTATAATTGGGTAGTTCAACTCAGTTCAGAAAAAAAAGCACCAGAATTAACAATATGAAAGGGTTTGCCTCAAACTGTTCCCAAACTTCCAATTCAAGCCACAAAATCAGCTGGAGAGCACCATCTGTTGGTCAGAAAGTTGCTGTATTGCCATTTCATATGCCTCAAATTGAAACACACCTCCCTCCACTGCCCGAAGCCATGGTGTCCCTCA
Organism: Cygnus atratus; assembly: GCF_013377495.2. Taxonomy (NCBI): domain Eukaryota; kingdom Metazoa; phylum Chordata; class Aves; order Anseriformes; family Anatidae; genus Cygnus; species Cygnus atratus. The sequence continues at coordinate 18,713,237 of NC_066368.1, forward strand.
AGCAGTTCCCCTAGCTATGCAGAGCCAGGTCATGCCCAGCTGTGCCACAGCCCTGCAGGGGGCAGGAGGGCAGAAGGACCAGCCACAGCTATAGACCCCATGCAGAAGCAGCTCATTTACACCTAAGGAAGAGGTTTGGGCTTCAACGAATGTGACCCAAGGGCCAGCAGCTGAGGGAAGGACAGCCCAGGCAGTCGCCATGGTTCATTTCTATGTCATTTTTCCGCCCTGGTGCGGACATATGGGTTTGGTGACTTCATGGCACAATCACACTACTGGTGTTCTCCTGTTCTGGCTTTACACAGCTGCTGGCCCCTCACCCAAATTCCATCCCACAGAGGAGCAAACATCCCAGACCAGTGATACCGATGTCAGGCTGCCACCTGGCCACCTTCTGCACAGTACTGAGCAAATTCTATGCCTTTCTGTGAGAAAAAGCTTCTGTGTTTTTCTACCCTATGCACACAACAGCATTTTCCTATCTGGCTCAACACAGACATGAGAAGAGCAGGCTGTTATTTATCAGCACCTGTATTTTTGTGACACTCCATGAATGACCCCATAAGCTGGCTAGATTTTTCTGAATGTCTATTTTTGACAACAGAATCATGTTTCTGAGGATTCCTACTCCAAACTGGTCTTATCTTTAGACTACCTCTATTTAGATGCCTAATTTTAGATTTCAGATGTTGGCCCATGAATCCTAGTTTTAACCACGAAAAACAACTCCCTCAGGAACACTTTTATGAGAGCTGGCCAAAACTTTTGGCCACAGAAACAGGAAAGAAATATTAAGTAGTTTTTCACTACTTTTGCCTAATTGCAATTTGTATTTATTAGAAATGCCATGAAGGCCCCAAAAGAAAATTAATGCTGTCCTTGTAACAAGGGATGCTGGCCCAGGTTAAGTCCAGCAACACAGACCACCACCACACTCGGCAGCACTGTGCTCCCCCTGAAATAGCTCCTTAGAGCTCAATCAGGATGAAAGGCCTCCTTCAGCTTCCACTACCAGCAAGGTCAGGACCTGGCTACAGTACGAACATAACGGGGGAGCACAGCCCTGCAGCAAAGGCACTGCTGCAGGTAACCTGATTTCAGTTTTCCAAAGTGACAGCAAAAGTTCAGATCCCCAACAGCCTCCAGCAAGGCTCTTAAATTCCCAAGAAGTGAGCCACAGGGGGACGCTCTCTACCATATGCATGCCTCTTTGGAGCATTTCCAGCTCCAGTAGTTTTCCACAGACTTTTTGCAGAAGTTGTACAGCGTAAAGTGGGATAAATAAAAGTTATTAGTGATAACTATGAACTAAAATATCAGTGACATCAGTGATTCAAAAAGCCAGCTTTGTTTCTGTTTGAACTAAAATGAGTTTCCTGAGAAAGAGAAACACTCTTCTGGTCAAATCGGTATATTTCATACATATTTTTTCTAGAAAGAAATCTGTTAGGACATTTTTTTATTATTTCTTTTTTTTTCTTTTTTGGCAGCGAAGGAGGGGGATTGATTCATAGCTAAATTCTGAGTGGATACAAACATTCAACTTCAGAGCGACCAAAATCTGGATCACAAGCAGAACATTTCAGCTCAAATCAAACACTGGCTGAGAAAGTAAACTTAACAGTGGCAACAGCTGTAGCCCCAGAACCTCTGGAAATGTCTGTCCAGCAGAGCAAATTTCCTGATCTGAAATGTTTACATGAAACAATACAAAACTAACTGGATTCTGGATGGGGGCTCCTCTTCTGTCACAACTCATCTTTATGATCCCCATGCAAACTGGCCCAAGATCTTCTTTCAGCCAGGACACAGCAAGGGACGTGGCAGTGCAAAAATGGAATGTAGGCTGGTGGTAAACTTTAACAAGTGCTCAAATAAGTTCCTACCAATAAGCTAAGTCCTACTACAAATTTCTGTAGTAGGAGACAATTAAATCAGAAACAAAATTTATGGCTGACAAATAGCTCGCTGCAATTAGCAGAAAGATAAATCAGCCTGTCAGCTAATCCACAGGAGGTAGGCGAGGGAACCTTGGGCAGACAGCACCCTGTCTGAGCTGCTTAAGGGGAATTCTCCTGGGAGAGGGCGGGCAGGTCTGAGGTCTCAGAGCCCAGTGCGTAAATTGGAAAATAATGAAGCTGGTCTGCTGCGATTGCTAGAGAGGTGACAGTGCTGAAAAACAAAGGGATTCTGGAGCCTGAATTAGGGCAGTGGGACAGATCAGCTTGCACATACGGCGAGGGGTTGGGTTACTTGTAATTGCTCCTGTGAAGAGTGGGTGGTTTGCAAGTGTTATGACAGCTGTGGAGCAGAGATGTCTCTGCTATGAGACAATACAAAGCTGGACCAGAAAGCAGAGAGGCACAAGTCACTGAACTTGGTAACACAGGGCAAGTACTTTGTCCCAAGGCACTTGCAACTGTGCTGGGACTCCAGAAGCAGTTATGTTTGCCAGCACTTAAGCTCATCCACTCAATCCCTCTTTGCATCTAAGCAGAGCACACTGACTCTACACAGACAAAGAAATAAACCGTGGTGTAGCTAATAGGTCCATTCGCTGCACAAATCTATGCATTAACCATATGAGTGGGACTTTTTCTTTCCACAACTTGCAGTGCTGGGCTGGGAGACTGATTTTTTAATCTTAATTTATTGTCTTTATTTGGTTTTCATCCTCATCACTTGAAGGCAGAAAGGCTTTAATTGCATGTTCTTAACATGACAGGTTGTCTTGCCAATATAATCAGTATTCAGAATTTCCGGGAACTGCACAGCTAATTACAACATGATTTTAACCTCTAAATGACTGACGCACTACCTCACCTTTAACTCCATCTTTACATCTTTTATCTAGCAATGCATTTGACAACCTGTCCCTCTCCTTAACTTGTCTGCATTTTCCATTCAAGTTACTTAATATGAATGAGTCAACAGCAGGGCAGCTAGCGCATTCCTACCCTAAAAGCTCTGCCGCACACAAGAGCTAGCCTTAAATCTCTCTGCTTTAAAACAGCTCTATATCTGCACATTGGTTTGGGCACAGTCTTCAAAAAGCTTCCTCTACCATCCCAATAAACTGGGCGCTGGTGCCTTGCAAATGCACACACAGGGAGCCTGGCACTCTGCCCTCGGCCGAAACACCAGCAGGCTCCTGAGCTGGGGCAGGCCAGCTGGCAATGCTGTGCAGCCTGCGGTGGGCCTCTGCTTGTCCCTGCACTGCTGTTGCTACTGCCTGCTGCTCGGCCAGCCCCAAACAGCCCCTCTGCTTGGCCAGCCCCACTGCTCGGCCAGCATCTCAGCCCCACTCCCCGTAGCAGCATCCCAGCGTGCTGGTTTCATTCCTACTGGGGTCAACAGCCAAAACCCTTTGGAAATACTTCACAGTGGATGAGTATGTGGTGTAAGTAGGGCACATTTTTGCCCTCTGATTTTATTCTGCTCCATCCAATTTAGCCTGTGCAGTGGTTAATCTCTTAAACTCTGTTAGGGTACTACTTGGTTTGCCTGTTCTGAGGAGACTGGCAATTAAAAAATGGAATTGATCAAAAGGGGCAAAAGTTATCCTGAAGAGCAGGTTGGCTGATAGCTTTCCCTCAGCCAGAGGGGAGCAGGACAGCATTTTTAACACAGAGAGAAAGATGAAACACCAGTTTTGACACTACAGCAACAAATGCTCTTCCACAATGCTTTCCATCCCAAGGGCTGGTAAGATTCCTGCTACAGAAATGAAGTAGAGACCCTTACCCCCACCTTCTTGTCCCAGGGCCCAGGATTCCCAGCGCTTGATGCCTGGGTGACTGTTTCCTATAAGGCACCGTTTGGCCAGACTTTGTTCAACACCATCCTGATCCCTGTGGTCATTTCCCCTAGGATATAAGCCCATTACAAACCCTAATTACAGAGCCCACTTTAGCTCAGACTGGACAGACACAAGTTTTCCAGCAGAGGAGGCCTCTCCTTTCAGTCCTGGGGGAACTGGCCTAGACAGCCACTGCCACAAAACTAGCAGAGACAGATTGTGCCTTTAAGGCCTGGGACCATATTCCAGTGACCACCAGGTCACTCATGCAAACACTGTGTGGAAGGGAAGGTGAGCAGGGAACCTGCAGCCTCAGGGCCAAGTCTGTACAGCTGTGTGGCCATTTCTCCCCCCTACCCACCCCATCCCACAATTATTCAATGGTGGCTCACCAGGTGTGTTAGAAAAACCTATTTGACCCTCACTGACGAAAAATCCCCTTTCCTCTGATTTAACAGATCTAACATTTTCAGCACAGAGATTCAGGCTCTTTGTCCATTTTACATTTCCACTTAGTTCTTTGAGAGTTTACCTATGTAAAGGCTGAGAAATTAACTTCCACTGTAACCCAGTATGTACAAACCTGGCTCCACTAAGAGCCATGGGAGCACTGTTACTGATTTTGCTTGGGCCATCATTCCACACTTTTTCTACTGACAGAGAAGAGAGAAAGCCCCCGCTTTTTCCCCTGCCCCCATTCTCACTAGTGCTTGCATGTTCTCCAAATCTACAGCACAATTTGCACGGGAAATTCTTTGTTATTTTTCCTTTCCTGTAGTAGCACAGATTTGACATGCAACAACCTTGGCCTTTTTGATGTCAGATATGACTCATGAGATAGACACTGGCTTTACTGATTAATCTTACTTATGCACGTCTTATTTCTCCCTTATGACTTGCCAAGAGCATTTATTTCTGCTACACTAGGAACAAAATCTCAGCAATGTCTCCGGAGCATTACATATTGCAGACTCTGTCTCTTTGGCCCTCTGCATTAATTTTCTTCAAATGACACCAAGGGGCCAATATGTTAAGTTTGCACTATTGGTCTGACAAAATTTTGGCTTCTATTTATAATCGTTTGTGTAAAATGCATCAGTTTGGGTTAGCTTAGACCTATTGTGGAGGGAATTGGTCTAGCACAGATCATTCTAAAATTGCTTTCACTTTCTGTACTTGCTGAGGTTTGTGTTTTTGATATGGTGCAAATTGTATCAGGGATACTGACAACTCTCTGATGTGCAATTGGAGGTGTACACCAGAAGGCTCTATTAATACTAGCTTTGGTCTCCTCTCCTTCTTAAGAGGATTTCTTTATAGAATTAGGTATTGATCCTGCCCTGGTTATTGAGGTGGATTCACAGCTGCATGACTCCATGGCCTATTGGCATAAACAGCCTAAAATCAGATGAATACTATAAGCAACAATATAAGAGATGCAAGAAGGGCAATTTCAATTACAGATGTGGGGAAAAAATCACAGAAAGGATAGTCAAACATTGTGGCAGGGATTTAGAGGGGCCCAGGAATCTCCATCCCTGGGAATATTCAAGGCTCAACTGGACATGGCTCTGATCTAATAATCTGCTTTGAGCGTAGATAACCTTCAGAAGTCCCTTCCAGCCTCAGCTATTCTGTATTATGAGAAGGGTCCCTTAGTTAAATACAAACTGGAGTGTATTAGGCAGTGTATAACACCTCTGTTCCACAACCGTGCTCAGTCTTTGTAGTTTTGTCATCTCTGAGGAAGGCCCATCAGATGTGCAATCTTTATAAACACGTGCCATCATACAGAACAGGGAAGACCCAGCTCCCCAGATCTGCAAGTCATACACCAATGCACATACCAATTCCTACTCCTATGAACCACGGGTTACACACCTCAGAAAGCTCTGCACACCTCTGCATTACAGCTGGACAGTGCTGGGCTGAGTGACCAGCGAATACAAAAGCACCCTCTGCCTCAAGAGCCCCTGCTGGCCTCTAGGCAGATGAGGTCTTCAGGCACCAGCACAGCCCTGCAGCCAGTCACACAACATAAACCCCAGCACAGGAGTCAGGCTTGAACCACTTGTATGCTGCACAGAGGCTGGCGATTCTCCACTGCCTGAGTAAGACTGCTCTGGAGCAAAGCAGTGCCAGGCTTTATTCATATTAGAAGAAAGACAGGGTAAAAGAAAAGATTTGGCAAATATACTCTATTTAAAGATAATATTTGTTCTATTTTTCTTAAGCATCCAGGTACAAAAATCTAAGATCACTCCTTACACAGTCTTCTCCCAGGTTTGGGAATATCCCATTTGTATATGACCCATGCTGCAGGGCTTCTGACGTTTCTTTAGGCTAACTAAACTCTAATAAATTTAGCTGTCATGAAGTTCTTTGATATTTAGTCTAAACTTTGTTTTGGTTTCATTTTGTCATAACACTTCTGGTTATAAATGAATGCTGTCCCCAGATATTCTACAGGGAGAAGGACTGTAAAGCAGTGTGTTTTTATCCAAAACATTAGGAGAACACCAAAGTTCCCTAACAGATAGAGGTACAGGTTGGATCCTATTCAATAACAGAAAAAAATCCTCTCCTCCTTACATGGTTGTTTCTGGATATGTCGAAACAAGTCTTGCAAGCTTCCTCTTGTTGCCAGAGCTGTGAGGAATGGCAGTCAGGTAGATCAGCTTGCTCATCTTGTGGACTCTTCCAGGACAATTTATTCAGACCATTCCTGGAAGAAACTTGGAAGCCTGCTGAATGCTGGCAAAGTCATACTGGTGTCAGCAGCCTACCCACAGACATTTTCTCTCCAATACTTCTGTACAGTGCATGTGAAGTGCTGCCATCTGCGCTAATCCAGCAGTGCTGGGAGCGCTGTGTTTCCAGCACTGCCGGATTCCCTGATGGTAGGGAAAAAGTTGTGCCATGCTACCATTCCATTACACAGAAAGGATACAAATAAAACATCAGATAAAAACCTTGGGCTCGGTAAGCCAATCCCAGATCTACTTTCAATTATTCTTGGTACAAGATGTAGGAATGGGGAAGAGTTGTGCCAAAGTCCTGAATGGACTGAATAAAGACTTATATTTTAATACAGAACCTAACGGCTTACAGTTCCTACTATGTGGCCAGACAGAAAGCAGAGCATTATCTTTTGTATCCAGCTAATCAAAGATGCTACTCTGCCTTGCTTTACTTAACCAAATAGCAAAATACAAACCAGAGCTCCTACCTCCTAGAGGTATAAGACTGTATACCCTACTGTTTATTAGGAATTAAACTAAGTAAATCTAAGTTAAAAACATGGGACTATTCACTAAGGAACCTTGATCTAAAGCTTTGGCTTTTGATCACTTCACAAGTAACTAAGAAAAGAAACTGAAGAAGTGATTCATCCATGTTCGGAAAAAATATTGTATTAATACATACAGCAAGAAAATATAGCCACACTAGAACTCTCCCTTGCAAAAATATACTGACATGGACAGGGTACCCCACACCTCACCCCTTCCTCTTTCTTGCTACATCATTAATAATATTTGGCAGCTTTTGGAATTTAGGAAACAAAAGCTTTTATATGTGTGCTTATGAAAAGCCCAACAAATTTTTGGAACTTTTAACTGTATCTTGCCATAACAAAAAGCCTCTTAGCAGAGACTCTATAGAGCCTGGATCTACTCCAGTGAAGTCTATGGAAGGTTGCTTATAGAGTTTAACTATCCGGGATCAAATCTAAAAAGATTCATTCACACAAAGAGCCTCAGTGAAGCCAAATAACTAGGCTTAATCTAGGCTGCCCTGAGATATTTCATTATAGATGTGACCAATTCCCTTTGAAGATAAGGGGATACTTTAGCTGATGGACTCTATTTTGCTTTTGGCTAGATCTGTGTAAATCTGGAGTAATGACATTGACTTCATAAGAATCTCAACCCAGATTTACAGTGATGTCACCAGGAGCAGCATATGAGCCCTGGTGGATTGAAAACGAACACTGAACCTTTGAAATGAAACAGAATCATAGAGTAACAAATGGGAAGATATTTTCTCAATTGCACTTGTGATTATTTTTAATTTGTAGTTAATTATTAATGTAGCCACTAAAGTCTAAGCATTCAAATAAATCAGCATAATTTATGTGAGGAGGAGACCATAGCTAATTAACTCCAATTGTTGGTGTGTTTTTCTTTCCTGGGTAACCAAGGCCCCTAATGCCTGGGTGAGCCAGAAAGTCTGGTCTGCTTTGATATTATATAGATATTTGGAATTTGTAGCATATTCCTCATTATAGGTCTTTACAACTCAAAAACATCCAAAAATGAGGTGCATGGAAAATTCTGCTTTTTCTTAGGTAGACTTCTAATTTTTTTTTTCCAAATTGTTTGAATTTTTGAACAAAAAAAGTACCAAAAACATATGGAAAGAGAAAACTTTAGATGTAAAATGTCCATATCCTTGAAAAGTCTCTTCTTCAGAGAGAAAAGCATTTCTGAGATACCTTTTTTCCACCAGATTTGTAATGCCAAATTATTAAGCCAACAGCGAATATGTTAGGGTTATGCCATACTTTTAAATGTTATTTAATGTACCATTAAGAAATCACTTGAGTTCCTGGCAAACTCTACTCATTCCTTTACAAAAGTTTAAGGCTTAGGGGGACCATTATCATAATCTAGTCTGATCTTCCACTAAACAGAGAGTCAAGCATTGAGAGGGAATATTTTGTGGATATCATTAGTAGTGAGGCTTTTTATACCCAGTCTGGACATTGAAGACTGCCTAGTGCCATTTGGAAGTCATACTATTCTTCTACTCTTAACCTACCAAACTAAATTGCTGGTGATTCTTACAGTAAATTTATTTACTCAGTCATCTTAGGAAATTAGACGATAGGGAGCTAGAATTATACAACAGAATAGCCATTTACCTCATGGATGATCTTCACCTTTTCACCCCACTCTAACTTGAATCAGATACTGCCTGCCATTAGATCATTGCCTCTAGAGGCACTTGATGGAGGTATGGTACATTTTAAACCTCCCAATACATGTAGTTAAACCTCTAGACTGAGTGAGATCCCTCACTGAGGCTCACCTTGGGTCATTATGGCACAGAAGGCAGTCTACAAGGGCATTACTATTTCATCAGAGGTGTCAGTAGCCAGGACATTTACCCAGATCCTATTTCAGCCTCCAACAGACTCTTTGCCTCAGAAGATGTCATGGTGTCAGGAGATCCAGGGAAAAATCCAGAGCTGAGGAGAAAGCCAGCCTTAGAACAGATCACATAGGGATGATACCAAACACATTCTATCACAGACAAATATATTAGCAAGCCATTGTAAAGCAGCAAGATAGAAGACATTTCCCAATTATTCCTACAACTGATATTCTGGGCCTAGCCTGTAATCATGAGCTTTACAACAGTTTAATCAGCCTCTTGGCCTCATCTTTCTAATTCCAACTTCATGCCCCCAGATTTATTTAAAACAGTCCAGCAGAAATGATTTTCTTGGCCTGTTATTTGACCATGTCACATACATTAAACCTGAGCCAAAGTCAGATCCAGTTCCGGACTGGTTTTAGGCCCAAAGAATGCTTGTGCTTTCATTAGACAGAACATTAACAACTAATAACAATGCAATAGTTTGCAATAACTAGTGAGCTATTCAAAAACACAGTCACAGATGAGACAAAAGAAGAAACTAATCCTCTTGCTGATATGGGCTTAGAATTGATATAGTATGAAAATAGTTTGATCATCAGAGACATGCAGACTGATCCAAAATGCAGCAGGGTTTGTTTGGCACCAAGCTTCCAACTTTGACTTCTTCCTAATGAAAATCAGCATTGTATATATTTCTGTATCTTTCCCCTAACTTACATAAACTGATTTTAACCCATTTAAAGAACAAAACCCTCTCAAACTACCAAAGTTCAGGGGCCTCTGTTTTTGCAGCTCCAACATTTTTACTAAGACATCTCCTACTTTGTGACATTTTAATTATTCACAGCACCAGGGCTCTGCAAGAGGAACATGCGGTGTATTCTCCATTCGCTCATTCATTAGTTTTAATTAAACCCTTTAATTTTATTTATGCTGTCATGGACTGATTAACAATTTGCAGCACAAACCAGGAAGTTTTAAACATCACCTTGAGAAATCTTCCTTGCTCTAAACAGAGATCTGCTATAATAACTACAGATCTGCAGGATTGTGTTCTGAAAGGGAAAAGGAACCACATCAGCAGCTTTCCCAGTGCAATTTTCTTTTAGCTGTTTAACAAAACATATCTCAAGGCCTTGAGGTGCGAATCACAAATGATGAGGTGTCCAAGGAGTTCCACAGAATGAAACTGCAGACAGGTGCTGTGCAAGCTCCTTTATTTAGAAGCAGTGGATGGCTGAGTTGGCGCAGCAGGATGCGTCAGGAACAGTGGATGAAGCCCCACTTCAGCAGAGACTCAGGACATTTTAAGTGTTGCCAAAAGGACAAAGAGCACTGCCTGGAACTTGTTAAAGGATAAATTCAGACAACAACATAAGACACTCTAAACAGGATCTTGATAGCTGTAACTTACACATTTTATTATTCTTTTAAATTCCTGCCATCCATTTGAAGAGTCTGTAACTTGCACCTTCTGACAACAGACCTGTCTCTTAAGACCTTCACTGTAGTGATCTTAGAGCACCTGGGCCCATCAGCATGTATGCTATACCTCACTACAATTCAAAGACTTAAATCCACTGAAAAGAGCCACCCATATACCTCCGCACTGCCCTGCTCAGCAATTAATTCTGGTCCCCAGATCCCGTAGCAGCCCTTCTTTCAGTCTTCACATTTGTTCTCTCCTCTCTGGCCACATTTCCTTCTCACAGCTGCTTCTGTTCCCATTTGTGCACCTCAGCTCTGCCTCTATTGCTTCTTCAACGGTGTTTCATCTCTGCTACCTGCCTGGAAAATACTACCTCACGGCACTTCTTTCCCCCTTTCCCTGCCAGGAGTAGCTGTGTTCTCCAGCTGAGGGAAGGGGATATAAATGTAGGAGAATAAGAAAAAAGCATCTCCATTGAACAGAGCTTAGCAGATAGTTTAGCTCCTGGGATTTTCCGACAAAGCTACTTCCCTTCTCCATGAACCATCTTTACTCCTGTGAGAATAATGCGTGAGGGAAAGAAGACACAATCATACTCCCTCCCCACCTTGGTGGAATTAACTTGCAGGATTTTTAGCTACCTTACTTTACTTTACTCCCTTACTTTAGAAATGCAACCCTCCACTCGGCAAAATACATGCCTTATACCCCACTACGTTACACCCACCGCTGTGAAGCCCTCAGATGAGTATTTAAATTTTTGTACGGTCCTTTCAATCAGCCTAGCAGTATGTAGTGTACAGACGAGGAAGCAGTCCTACTATGGGTGAGGAAGCCATGCACTATCTACCTCTTACATGGTACAGAATCTGTGCTGTAACCGGAGGAGCTAATAGGATGAAAGGGGAGAGGGAAAGCCTCCTTAGGGACCACAACAATCCCCACCTACCCACCTCCATTAAGTCAATCACTATAATTTTGCTTAGAGTCTTGCAATTAGGGAGAAATAAATACAGAGCGAGGCACAGACATCTCATCTTCTTGGCCTCTGCTTTGAGTACAAACCGAGGCCAGACAGGGAGATCGGTTTGAGTGTGTCAGTGTAAAGTGAACTAAAACAACACAAGTCTTTATCCTCTGGCACAGCCTTCAAAATCTGCTCACACAAGAATTCAGCAACGAGCTATTTATAGAGGCTGAACTACCTCCAGGCCTTCTGCATACGGCTCTCCCGGGAGAGCCCAGCTAAGACAAAGCAGAGCAGGGCGAGCTGAATCTGCCTGCCTCATCATGAAGGTTGAATTTCACTCTGGCCAAGAGCATTCTGGGCAACAAATGAGGCCTCCCATAACGTATTCCAATAAAAACAGGGGCTTTAAAAAGAAATCAGTGTTTTGTTCCTTTCCAAGAGACATAAATCGTTGCAAATTGCGCTATTTTAGAAGCCTTTGTGATTTCTTTTAGGCGATGACTCCCTCTAGTGTCAAAGCAGGCAGATGGCCTCTCTCTATTGGGTCTGTCTCCCAGCCCGGTTTTGGAGGTGACAGACTTCAGAGTACTTGAATATCTATACCCTTCTCTTCCTGACACCATCTGAGAGTTCAAACATGGTCTCAGCATGTACTTAAAACTAATATATGTTTTCTTTTTATACAGGGCCTTAGAAAGTGCTGAGAGCTAAGACAAGTGCTGAGAGCAAAGACAAAACATGAACCAGTGACCTGGATGCAAGCTCAGGAATGTTCCTCTACAAGCTGATTTGGCTAGGAAGTCACTTGTTCTCTTCCCCTGCAGAAACATGCAGCCCAGATAAGCAAAAAGATGGAGTTTTCCTAAGAATCTGTTATTCTCAAGAACTTTATTTTTATGTCCAGCAATGGACATATATTCCAGCAATGCCTGGTGGTAACATACCCAGGAGGAAATCCAGATGAGCAATTTAACTAGGGTAAAGTAGTACGAGAAACCTTGACTTCTGGAATTTGTTCTCACTTGCAGTCATGAATTTTCCAAATTACTAATGCATTAGGAGCAGATTTCTGCTATTTATTTCTTAAATACACCACGGTAGGAAGAGGAGGGAGAAAAAAAGAAAAAACAATAAAAAGATTAAAAAGTTGTATTTCTCTGCAATATAAAAAGCAAAAACTACTGTTGCTTGCCAACTACACAATTATTTTCAAAGGGCTTAGCAGCTCTCTTAAGTTGATATATTAGCTTTATTACACTGGCATGGCTCTGAGAGATACTTGCCACTCAACTTGCTGGTACAAAGAGATCCAGATGCTTTATTACTGTGGATGGAATTCCCATTTCTGCCAATGCTGCCAGCAATTCTGTGTCCTCCTGAGAAGTAATGCAGCCCCTAAATCATTTATTATCTATTTCCATCACAACTCCACAGCGTTAGCATTTTGTTTTAAAAGTGTCAGTGGGCCTCAGCGTACAGCATTTTCACCGCTAGAACAGAAACCTCCTAAGGTGTTGGCTCAGACCCACAGCTGATAGTTCATCGAGAAAGGACTGAAAACTAGAGAAGCTAAATCAATATGCACTAAAATCTGCCACTGACATCTGTTTTTTAAAAGAACAGTGCTGCCTTTGTGCACTAGGATACTCCATACCTGCCTAACCGAACCCTTTAGCATAGTGTTGGGATTTTCCGCTTTTAAAAGTTGTCTCAGGAAGGACAAGTGTTCCCAGGTGACCATGTCAACTGCAGTGGCAGCATTTCTAGGAACACGCACAGCACAGATAACTGCTCAGAGAAGTTCCAGCTGGAACCATGGGTGTCCATGCCACTGAAGACCTCTAAGCAAGTAAGGGAAAGTTTGTCCCCCTGAAATTCAGCGTCAATATTTTACGAAGTTGCATTTGAGATTTCTTTTAAAATTCCATTTGAGTTTTTCCCTCTACTATTATTTAAAAGGCCAACCTCTCATTTAAGCACACTTTTTCTTTTTTTTTTTTTTTTCTTTTTTAAATCTGCTGTGTTTCAGGCTACTTGAAGTGTGTTTTTCATAGCAAGGGGAATTAGTCCCTAGATTAACTTACTAAGACTTGTAGCGGATTTTCTGCTGTGTAGTGTATTGAAATCAAAATGTCATGTCTTGCTAAGCCATGTGTGCTACCTCCACTCCAAGACACAGGCTTGATGTAGGAATTACTGAGTGAGAATTTTTACTGTGTGTCATAGAAGAGGTCAGAAAAAATGATCTAATGGTCCTGTCTGGCCTTAGGCTCTATGAATCTATGAATAAATGAAAATCTTAGGCCTAAGCACTCTGGGACAAGGAAGGTCTTTAAATATTTAGCAAAGCACTGCCACCACTGGGACTGCTCCATAAATAGGAGTAGCAGTCGCATGCCTGAGGCTCAGCCATCTCAGATCACCTTAATGCATGTATACAGTTGTGTGATGACAGCTCAGAGAAGATGTTCAAATGCTGGGGTCACGTAATTCTGAAAATATAGAGGTTCAGATTAACTTTTTATTGGCTAGTCAGTCAAGCCTTTCTGTGTGGTGGCTCCTTTGCTATTAATTGTAGTTCATGTACAGGATTTCCTCAGAACAAAATAAATATCATGTCCTGTCCCAAAGTCCTTCCTTAGTCTTCAGTTTAGCAAAATACATACTGAAATCTGTGAAGGAAAGGCCTAATTAAAAAATCAAGAATGATGATTTGGCCAAGTGTCAGCAGGGCACACCCTTAACAGCATAACCAGGCCACTTAGGGACCTGAGAGAACCATCTCCTGCTAGAAACCAGGGGTTTATACACAGCAGGTTATTATTGGGTATGTTGGGTACATTGCTGGAACATGTATATACTCTGGGTGGCGAGTGGGTGGAAAGCAGCCCTGTGGAGAAGGGCTTGGGGGTAATAGTGAATCAGAAGCTCATCATGAACCAACAACAAACACTTGCAGCCCAGAAAGCCCGCCATATCCTGGACTGCATGGCCAGCATGGCCAACAGGGCGAGGGAGGGGATTCTCCACCTCTGCTCTGCTCTCATGAGACCCCACCTGGAGCCCTGCGTTCAGCTCTGGGGCCCCCAGCACAAGAAGAACGTGGACCTGTTAGAGTGGCTCCAGAGGAGGGTCACAAAGATGATTGAAGGGCTGGACCACCTCTCCTATGAAGAAAGGCTGAGAAAGTTGGGATTATTTAGCCTAGAGAAGAGAAGGCTCTGGTGAAACCTCACAGAGGCCTTCTAGTACTTAAAAGGGACCTACAGGAAAGCTGGGGAGGGACTCGGGGAGTGTAGTGATAGGACAAGGGATAATGGTTTTAAACTAAAAAAGGCTAGGTTTAGATTAGATATAAGGAAGAAAATCCTTACTCAGAGAGTGGTGAGGCACTGGACCAGGTTGCCCAGAGAAGCTGTGGATGCCCCATCCCTGAAGGTGCTCAAGGCCAGGTTGGATGGGCCTTTGGGCAACCTGGTCTGGCAGAAGGTGTCCGTGCCCAGTGCAGGGGGATTGGAACTAGAAGGTCTGTAAGGTCCCTTTCAACCAAAACTATTTTATTATTCTATGATTCTATGTTTCTTATAGTATTCCCATGCCATGACTCTCAGGATAACATTTTACAATAGGAAACTGAATAAAAATGATAGAATAAAAATTAAACCACTGCCCCTTTCCATCTCATCATTGACAATAGACTACAGAACCTGTTTTTTCATTACCCAGTTCAGAATCACAGAAACAAATTGCTTCCTTTCCAAGTTCTTATTCTATTTGAGCTTTCTTGGAAGCCTAGTTGCTGGTCTTCACAGACCACCAGAAGTAACAGCTGAGCACTGAGCTCTTGCTTTACAAACTCTGCCAGGATCCTTTCCAGCCAGTAATCCTGCAAAGCCAACAGAAAGGGAGGAGGTCCACACAGTCTAATTTGCCAGCCATACCAGTTCAAGTAAAAAAGCATAATTACTGTATATCAAAAGCTGCCAGAACCAGCTCCAGCAAGGATTAAGTGTCATCATTAATGCTTTCATGCTAGAGGGGTGAAGATTTGGACTACATTAACAATATTTTAAAAACTAACCAAACAAGCAGAACTTGTCCAGCCCAAAAAAACACACTGCCAGTGATTTAGCAGAGTAGCTGCACTGCAGCTAGCAGTCGTCTACATGTAAAAAAAAAAAAAAAAAATGAAGGTAGATACAATGGAATGCTATAGTAAAATACTGAGAAACATGGATGCATGGGACTCCGCCAGCAACTATGTGAAAGGATTAGAAACCACACATGTATGTAGCCGACAGCAGAACTGAACTTGTGGTTCATGGGAGGATAATTTTCTTTGTGAAAATGACTACACAGGAAATATAACTTCAAAGCCATTCTGTTATATAATACAGATTTTGTATTTTTTTAAAAACCTTTTTAGAGGACAGCTCCAGGAAATAGTTGAGGTTGGGAACACATTAAAACTATAGATCTCACCTGCTTAGGCAGAACTATGTGTTAAGGTAAGAGAAAGAAAGGCATAGTGTTGTAAATGCACCAAGGATGAACCACCGCAGAATAACTTCAAAGGTCTATAGGAATCTATCCTTTCTATGACTTTAACAGAACCACATTGATTTTCAGCTGCTGGGAGACTTGGTTTCGGCAGACTTCAGTCAAACAGACTACATACACACCACCTGGGAGCATGACTCAGTTTGCAAAAGACTAGTTGTACAACAGGTTTATTAATATGCTTATTATTTATATGTCATTGCCAGCGTATATGGCATTTCACAGACAGATGACAGTGATCAGTCTCTGCCTGAAAGGCCTGCTACATTTTTATACCATGGTTTCAGAGTACTCTCACAAAGACCATATATCCCCTCACTTACAGAGCATAATAGTGTTCTTGATGAGCAAGCTCTACCAGGGATGTTTGGAGTCCTAGTCAGGACAACAGCATAACTGTTTTGTTCTGCAAGTACCTGCCTCAAAGCCATAGTATTTAATGTTGGATTATAGCCTCCCGCTTCTGGACTTAATACTAACAACATCAGCAATCCGTTAATATATAACAAAATCTTTACTCATTTTCCTCTCAAGCTTGAGAAAGAAGCAGCTCTTCATTTGAAAACTCCTCTCCTGGCAAATAATACAACGCTCTTATTTTATTATTCCACAACAACTTGTCTTTCCCCCCTCATTAATCAGTTTCTGGAGAACTGAGCCTACCCCTCCATAATGCAGTTTAGTTTTGACAACAGTTTGATGTTGCTCTGTCCTTAAATGCCCCCCAGTTGCTGCCTTTCTCACTCTGCTGGAAGACTTTGCACTCCACATTTTCAGTTGTTTCAGCAATTACAAAACATCATTCCTTGTATTTAGAACACGGCAACAAAGGTTAAAAATAAGCCTCCTCATTCAAGTCTTTAAATGCTAAGTAAATGATTTTTGCAGTAGTAGCATATTTCAGAGCAAAAGAAACAAAGGAGTATTTAAATTAAGCACTTTTTTTTTTTTTTTTTTTTTTTTTTCCTGCTGACCTTTCAGGTCTTGGCCTTATAGACCTTAAACAACCAGTTCTGTGTTTCCTTGAGAATTCCAGAGATTGGGAACAGGATGGAATAAGGGAATAGATGGATGGGAAAGGAACATCTTCAGTCAAGGTCTTGTAATCTTTGTTCAGGATAAAGCCAGGCCAACAACAACTTTGAAAGTTATTCATTCAAGCTTGACACCAGTGACTACTAAAGGAAATGGTTTAATTTCACAGAGAGCGGGCACGTGGAAAACTCAGTAGGATGTAATATTTTTTTATGCAGCTGTCAGTGCTGGTGATTTATGAGAAAAAGTAACAGAACTCCTACTCTTGGAGCTAATGTGTAGGGACTCTGTGGGTGTGTTAGATATGCGACAAATTTGTCAAAAATGTTTCAAGGACATTTGAAATGCTTGAATCACTCGGCACTTCATTTATCAACATTTTTTTACCACAGCAGTGGTAAAACGCAGCTTCATCAACACGCTGTAGAAACATGGTTGAGAAAATGTCAGACAACAATTGCCTATTGTTGAGCCTATTGTTGCCTATTGTTGAGACTAGGACTTTCCCAGTACAAGAGACATCATGGAGCCACTAAAGAGTGTCCAGTGAAGGGCCGTGAAGGAGATGGCTGAAGGACTGGAGTATCTCCTGTGAGGAAAGGCTGAGAGCTGGGACTGCTTAGCCGCGAGTAGAGAAGGCTCAAGGGTGACCTTATCAATGTGTACACCCTAAAGAAAGGGTGCAATGAAGACAAAACCCAAAGTCTAATGAATATCTTCTCTCCCTGTACATCCTATGTCCTTAAGCATTCATGATTAAACATTATGTCATCATGCACAAACATGACTTTTGCTACTCCTCTAAACTACTGTAACATTTCTACAACACAATCTTGACAATCTTCTACACGCAGGGTGACCAATTGGTAAAAACCAGGATTTGTTTGGATCAAAGGTGCACTATAAATGCATTTCCAGTAGCAGACAAGCTTTCTTCCCCTGTTGGTGTGTAGCATTTTGTTGAAGTTAAGTGTGGGAAGGATAAGGCATTGTGACTTACTTTTACCCACACCTGAAAAATTTACAAAAGAATATTTCTTTAAACATCTGCATCATTTCAAGTCACTGCAAAGAGACGACAGTAAGTACACACAGAGCAGGGCAACTAACGGGCAGCCGAAGAAAGAAATTCTGTGTTTGATCTGAATGGCAAATTGTTCCCTGAAGCTGAGTTTAGCTCTTAACTGCTTCAGTATGTATTTACCAAAAAAATAAATATCCAAATCTACTACGTATTTGTCCTTTCTCAGTTGGCCCAAGGCTGAGAGGAAAATAAGTATATAAATAAATGAGTAAATCGGTCCTGCCGGCCAAAAGAGGAGGAGCTGGGTGCAGGTCCCTCATGGCACTGCGGTGGGGAGTCTGAAGGAAGGGGAAGAATGGACAGAAAGCCCAATGAGCCCCCCAGAAGGTTTTTATTTTCTGCTTTTGTCACTGTCAGAGGATCAGGGAGAAAACGGAAGGGCACGAGGAAGACAACGGACATCTTCCCCCTACTATGGCCTTGTACACCCACAGCTCCCTGCCGGGGCAGGCCCGGCAGCGCGGCGCAGGCGCGGCCGGCTGAGGAAGTGACGGCAGAACGGCGGCAGTGGGCGGCTGGCGGTGGCGGAGCGGCGGCAGCGGGGGAGGTGAGCGCTGCGCCCGGGGGTAGGGGGGAGCCCGGCGGGGGTGGCGGGGCCGGGCCGTTGCGTTTCCCCGGGGCCGGCAGGAAGAAGCGGGGGGAGGCCGCGGAAGGCCGCCTGCATGGGTAAGGTCTGCGCGTAGTTGAGCGCACCCTGCGCCCACCCGGAGCTGAGCACAAATGCGTCCTGGCGCAGGCTGGAGGGCTCCGAGCGGCGGCAGCGCCGGGTGCCCCGGTCCCTGTGCCGAGGTGTGCCATCGCCTGTGGGGGCTGCTGCTGCTCCGGGCTGGGTCCTCGGGCTGCAGCCTGCGGCGGCTGTCAGCGGTGCTGGGCTGGCAAGTGCCCTGGTCGGATGTTTAGGTACTTCTGTCTTCCCTTGACTGCGTTTCCTTGCGTTGCAGCACTGGAGGTTTCTCTCTTCTCCAGTTGCTTTCTTTGGCTTCTCCCTCGTAGTTTCTTATCTTGTCAAAAGGTAAGAAGCTGTGCCCCAGAGATGGACGTGGGTTTCTGGCTGTATTCTTACCATCAGCAAACAGAGAAACACAACTGCTTTTCCATTTGGGTTTGACACATCTCCACGTCTTCCTCCAAGAGTCAACTTGACTGTTTTGCCATTCCATCCCACTGAAAACTTATGTCAGGCTGTTTCACATACTCAGTAAATGTCAGTGGGGTTGTTGCTGTTTGCATCTTGGTTGGTTGGTGTTTTTTTAAACTAGACTCTTATCCTGTTTTGAACGCTTGTATTTTTGTTTTTGGGGTATGTTACGTTGCACGTGTTTTGTTGTAGTCTTCTGGAGCGTGACCGTTCAGGCAAGACTCGGTTCATTCTCTGATAATGAAGTAGTAGTTGCAGGCAATCTTCTTAATACAAGCATTTTCCAGGACTATTCCATGTTGTACTCTTCTTTAACAAGTTTAAGAATTTCTCGTAAAGAAATATGCGTATTGTTTTGCTTCTATTTGGTTGTAACCTTTGTGAGAAAGTGTGCAAATATTCTTATGACAATGTGGTTCTTATCATTCTTTGTTGCCTTTGAACAGAGGATGCCAACAGAAAACAACCACCTAGCAGACAATATTCAAGAACAAGACACTGGTACTACTGTAAGCAATAATCGCCTCCATAATGCTGAAGAATCAGGAACTGAACAAGAAAATGGCGTGTGCGACAGTGACCTGGGTAATAGTTCTGGAATTCACAACTCTCCCAGCCAGCCATCCACTTCTATGGCGGTTCCTTTGGAGGTGCCCAGAAGAGGACAACCCCTGTTACATATCAACAGGCAGCAGATTCAGTCCGTTTCTTATAGCGCACAGGCTGCTGAACTCAAAGGTTTAGGAGTTGATGTCTATGACCAGGATGTATTGGAGCAAGGAGTTCTTCAGCAAGTAGATAATGCAATTAATGAAGCTAACAAAGCAACAAAAATAGCTGATGCTGAGAAGGAGTATCAGTCGGTGCTGGATGATTTAAGGTAAGTTTTGTGTCCTTAATGTTCTTTTCTGTTACTGGCAATCAAATGAGGCCCAGTGTCTCATGTTTTAAAAAATTGGAACATAAAAAGGTGTTTTCAAAGCACTAGATAGAGCACATGTACTTTTCTGAATCATCCACCTTTTGGAAAAAAAAAAAACACATCAGAACAATGAAGCATAGCTCTTATTTGACTTGTTCAGTCATGCATCAGGGCAGTAGAGACATAAGACACAGAGCGCATCTCCTTTTTCTGCTTTGTTGCCTACCTTGCCAAGATACGTGTCTGTTTCCTGGCCAGTGGAGAGCTGCATTATACTCTGTTATTCAAAGTTATATTCAGAAAAGTACCACTTCTTCAATCCTGCATGCTTCATGTGGTTACCCGCTTCTGGTCGCTTTCTGTAACTTGTTACAGTTATTTTCCGTAGCTTGGATGAATTGGTAACATCAGTGTACTGCATCTAAGACAACCTTATCACAAATGTTTGCACAAAGTACTTAAGGACACCTTCAAATAATCAAATGCTTAACTAGGAGCCACAAGTCTAATAAGATTATCCAGTTACTGAAAGAGGGATGTACAGCACTGTTACTTGGTATTGTCTTGATTTTCTTTTAAAAGTGTCTTATAATTTTTTCTTACCCCTCTATTTTCAAATTCCATGTACAGTCTTAAAATTAGATTTACATGAGGATGCAAATGGTTTGCACAGACCTGCAGAACCACTGCTGCAGAAGAGTGCAAGTCTAAAAGTTGATTTTGAGAAAAAAAGCAGAGATATAGCTGACTTATTGAATAGAGGGACCAACAGAAGTGAAAATGTGAGTAGAGCATGATAGAGTTGATCAGAGTCCTCTAACACTGAGCGGTTTTTTTTGAGTAGTTGGTATGGAGTTCATAGTAGAAGCAAAATTTGTGTGAATGTTATTTCATAATGTAAGTAGATGAAGGAGAAGAAAAAAAGTGGTTGAAGTTAGAGTTAAATCCCACAGTTCTGTTAAATAAAGCTTTGTGGAAGAGGGTAGTAGCAGTAAGTGGTAAGAGACCTTTGGGCCAAGGAAGCAAAGGCCAATAGGTCGGACACCATCTGCAAAAGGATGCTGTACCTAAAAGCAAAAAAAAAAAAAAAAAAGAGGACGGAGAAGGGGAATGGTATGGTTCAGTAGTGTTGAAGGGGAATGGAAGGCTGAAGGTGTGCAGACAGCATTGATAGCTGGCAGAACGCATCTCCTAGGACATCAGTGGTAGAGTCCAGATTAGAGTTGAAGAGAGGTAAGTGATCTAACAATTCAGGAAGCTATATAGTGCATTTCTTTGCATACAAGGGGAATTACGGCTGCTTTACAGGTGTTGTTAAGTTTTCTGTGATGTTTTTCATAATGCTTTGAGATGCTTAATTGTATATCTTTATTAAATATTCTGCTGTTTCAATCGACAAGCACAGGTTTATTGCTTCTGACAGTGGGGCGGTACCTCATTCTTGCAAACAAATGCAGCAGCAGTAACAGATTATACTAGATTTTAGTATGTGGTTCAACCGGAATTTCCTATTGTATGGAGAGATATGGAAAATGGTTGTGCGTAAATAAAAAAAAAAAAAAAAAAAAAAAGTTTAATGTACATGTGCTGTTAATTCTTTGAGCTAGTTTGTCTTCCTGAAACTGTATAGGTAAAACAAATGGGCTTCCTATATAACAACGTGGAACTATTAAAACAGGTTTCCAAAATGAAAACATATTATTTCTCATTTAGATTATTTTATGGTATCATAGAATCATGTAGGTTGGAGAAGACCTTCATGGTCATCAAGTTCAATCATCCACCTGACCTACTGAGTCCCATTACTAAACCATGTCTTTCAGTGCTACATCCACAGTATCAGGACAATGCATGGAGTGGAGGGAGCAAGCTCCAGATCCAACTACTGAGTTCAAAAATTCATTTAATATTAAGTCCTCTCGTCGAGAACTTATCTAAGAGCAGATACTACACTTGATCTTAACTGATCCTGCGCCACTTCCGTCCCTGGCACTTGTCCCTGCAACCTGTGTTTTATTGCATTGTATTTTGTTTATCTTTAATGATGAAATCAACCACTGTCACTTCCTTGCGAGCATTATCATATTGTAACTTTTGAATACTAAATATTGCAGTGGTTTGTTCTTTCTTTTGAAATTCTAGTATAAGCAAAACTTTGTTTATGAATATTTAATGAAGTTTTTTAAGTGTTCAGTATTTCTAGTGATGTTTAACTATAAGATGCTTATTTAGAAACCTACCTTTAGTCTTTTTTAAATCTTCCCTTGAACATTCTGGAATTTCTGAACTGTCTGAATTGCAAATGTTCTATTTTTCCTTAGTAGAGCTGAACAATACATTGCAATCTTTTTGTTTTTCAGATCATGCACATCATCTCTGAAACAAATAAATAAAATTATTGAGCAACTTTCACCTCAAGCTGCCAACAACAAAGATATAAACAGAAAACTAGATTCTGTGAAACGGCAAAAATATAATAAGGTGATTAGATTATATTCATTTCCTGCTGACAATACTTACCTTTGACTTAAGTTTTGGCTTATGTGATATACTTCCTTTTTAATGATAGATGATCAGAGTCAATCAAAAATTGCTGCTCCTTCCCTTTGTACGTGGTTTAATTTTCTACCAAAAAATGTAAATAACTAAAGATGTGAAAGAGAGAGAGTTCTTTGGGGGGGGGCAGGGTGGGAGTGATTGTAAATTTCAGACCAAGCTGTAAAGCTGATGTTCCAGGGCTTGCTTGGATTTCTGATTTGCATTAATTTTAATTAATCCTTCCCAGTAGTATTTAGAGAAATAGCAATGCATTGTTAGGGTGTGATGTAGCTGATCTAAGTCTCTGCTCCTGTGGTCTTCGTCCCCCATCTTCCTTTCCCTAAGTCCTCTCTCACTGTCTGTATCTTTCCTGTACCAATATGTGTATTGGTATACGATATGTGTATCATTCCCCTCTGTGAGCTGTTCTGACTTACTGACTTGGCAGAAGCTGCTCTAGCTTTTTCCTGCCAGAATAGTAAGTCAAAGGAGCTTGTAGAGCAACCTAGCAGGCATCAGTGTAATGTAAGCAGTAAACCTATACAGCTGTGAATAGGAAGAAGACTTGAGAGAAGGAGAACTTGTCCTGGTCAGGAATATAGCTCTTAGATCTGCTCACTGTCTCATGGAAATGCACCCTAATAATTTCTCTAATGACCACCTAACTGAAAAGCTTTCAGACACTTCTTCCCACTCTCAGGCCATCTGCCACTGACTCCGTACAGTGTTTTTTTTTCTATTTTATTATTCTTTTGATCATTTCAGAAACTTGGATAATGTTGTGCTCACAACTTGTCCATTAAAGACAGTGAGGGGGGGTGGTACTGAATAGCGGTGCAGGACTAGAAATGAGTAGCTGGTAGTAGCAGAAAGAGATGCATTAAACTGCACTTAACCTCTGAAGTGTTATCAAGTAATTGTACACTATTTTCTTGTTTTCATATTACTTGAGTAATTTATGCAAGTGTTAGTTGCAGATGAAGTTCATATCTCGTTGGAAATCCATTGTTAGCCATCTCTAATGGCATTTGAACGGTAACTATCAATCCCTGTATGAAAACTAAAATGTGTAAAAGTGGTTCCAGTAACCTCATGAATCTGGTTAAATTACAGCCTGTTTGAAGGCAGGCACTGTATTTGAAGCTGGTCTCCGACAACTTCTTACATGTGGAAGTGACTTTTAGTACTTTTCCTTTTGTAGTATATTGTAGCATACAAGAATACACTTACACTTTGTGGTGTGAAAAGTACTACATGAGGGCATGGGCAGGCTAGTGAATCTTTATTCACAAAAAAAAAGTACTCTTTGTGCTGTGAACTTTTTTTTTTAACCTCAATTATGTGCCTATGTAGGTGAGGAAATATTTTGGGAGTGGAGTTACATATGTGGAAAGTTGCATTGCCTATGTCTTTGTTTTACTGTTTGGAATTTCTTGTTTATAAATGGAAGCTAGCAATACCAAGGAGTTGCAACATTACTGGTAAATACCCAGTTGAGGATATTGCAGTCAGATGAAAGGTGTAGCAGAAGAGCTAGGTATGAATCATTTTCTTAGTGTTAATGAGCTATGCTTTTTAAGACATCTGTAATGTTGAATTTTTCACTTATTTTTCAAAAGTATTTAACTTTGTGGGTTTTGCTGTTAAATTAGATGTGATCATTCATGAATTAACTGTATAGAAATGTATATTGACTGATGGATTTACATTTTCCGTTTCTAAGCAAGCATTCTAAAACTTCTGGGATGATAAATAAATCTTACTGAATCTTACAGCTGATTTTAGTGGCTGATTACCCAGTAATCCAGTCTTGCAAATCATGAACAAATTCTTTGATATTCTTTGCATATCTTGCAAGTGCAATTAATGGGCTTCCTTTGCTATCAACATAGTTATAAAGTGACTTTGAAAGATGGACATAAAAATGCGTAATGAACATGTGAAATCTGTGTGTTAAATAATCTGATCATACTGCATGTGTGTTTTAAGGTAAGTTACACACAAAATTGTTTGTGTTCTATGAGTCAATGCCCTACAGACACGTGGTGACAATTTTTTGCACTTCTTTTTTTAAAATTGAGTACTTTGAACATTTGAATATGACTTTCTGTTGGAAAATACTGCAAATATTCTAACTTAAGTATTGTTTAAAAGGATAGCAGGTCTATGAATCAGACTAAAAATTAAATGATGTATCTAATTCTCATTCAAGGAGCAGCAGCTAAAGAAGATCAACGCAAAACAAAAACGTCTCCAAGCAATTCTTGGTGGAACAGAGATTCTTGATAAAATAAATGAGATTGAATTTGAGGATGATGAAGGTATGGGAGAAAGCTGGAAGTCCTCTTTTACTTTGGTGTAATGCCTTTTGTTGTTTGAAGGTAACTTGCAAGATCCTTGCCAATAAGGAAATAAATTTCAGTGGTTTGTTTTCAAAGAGAGACTTAAGAACACTTATTCTCTGCACCTGCAGAATTGCAGATCTTGGCATATTCATGTGGGGAATTTTAAAAAATGGATGTTAATCCATGTTCAGCTCAGTAGGGATGGCTGATGCACATTAGAGTATTGGGCTTAATAAATTGGAAATCTTAACATTTTTTTCACAGCTAATTTGATAAAGATGACTAACATCACGATTGAATTACATTTTATATGCTGTGTGCTATCAATCAGCATTAACAAAATTGTTTTTTCTTATTGTTGGGAAATAGCATTAGAAATGGAGGGAGGAAGTGTTTCATTTTTTTCAGGCTGCATTACATTTAGGAATAAAATAAAAGAAAGAACTTCTTCCAGAACAATATATTTGTTCTCTCAGTGTTTCTTATGCAAACAATTTTCACTGTTTACTTTCTCACCGCCCTCTGCAAACTGAGCTTGGATTTTGTAACTCCAGCTTGGCTGTATCTTGCCCACCACCGTTACCTGCAGTATTCTACAGGGCAAGTTTGGACCCATACAGTGTTGTTGCCCTGTTCATTTACCCCCCTTCAGCTATCCTGTTGCAGAGGTGTAACACCTGTCTGCTGTGTGTCCACCGCAGATGTGGATTCCAGATCTCACAGAGCTCTTTTTTTCTCTACTGGCTCAACAAAATTTACTGGGTGTGAAAACCTCCGTAAAGTTTTCTTAGCAGAAAATGATCTTAAGCCTTTTTTCTTGTAGCAGGCTCATGCAGTAAGACTCTGGCACCCAGTGTGATGAAATGTAGTTAGAAAGTGAATGGAGTCCGTGACAGAAGAAATGGGGTTCAGCAGTTCCAGGGATTCAAGAAACTGAGGGGCTGGAAAGGAAGGGGTTTCATGCCTGATGCATTATTGTTACTCAGTAAACATGCTTTGGTGATAAATATAGTGTTTTTAATGGGACAGTAGCATGCCGTGCTGATGATTCTGGTATAGCTACTCTGAAATTTTAGACCTTTAACACATGTCAGGCTGGAATTTCCCTTCAGCTTCTTGAATTCAAGAGATTTCATTCCTCTATAACCATATGCTTTAGATACCGGTTATAACTTTAGTTAACTGTGTTAATAAGTATAGTAACTGTGTATGCAGTTTAACTGAAGCGTTCTTTTATGGCAATGCAATGTGCAGCCAATGTGACTTTTAAAGTCGTAATCCTAATGTTAGCATATTAGTATTGTAGAGTAGGAAGATAGTGTGTTGTTGGTTGGCTTGTTTGTTTGTTTTGAAGCATGTGGGAAGACAATCTTTTATGTGTACCTTAACATTTGTGTCTGTGTCCTGGTATGGTTAATGGAAATGTCAAATTTCAAGCTTATAAGTAGGACCGAAAAGTCAGTAATAAAAACAGAAATGGACAGCGTTGCTCCGTATGCAGTCTGTGGTTTCTTGCAGTGAACATGATATGTTGAATTGAAAGCATAGGGACACATTAGAGTTCATGTGGCGTTGAGGGTTATTCATTTATGGTTGGTTTTGCTGCTGCTGGGGTAGTTCCAATGGTATTAGCATTTTGATAGTGGCTGTAATGATTCCTATAAGAATTTTTAGAAGTCGTTTGAAGTTTAAAAAAAAAAAGTCCTTTGGCTTTCTGTTTTATTGCTTTCTGGCTTTTTTGAACTTCTTACATTGTATGTTAGCTTGGAGTTGTGTATAAAAACGGAATGGATTTAAAGTTTGAAAAAAAAAAGTTGTTCTTGTGTTTGAGTTATTCAGGACATGTGAAAGGTATGATGGATGTTCTGATTTTTTTGTTCCAGAACCTGGTCCATCGTCTCTTGGCAGTATGCTTATGCCCGTACAGGAAACGGAGTGGGAGGAACTTATTCGTACTGGCCAGATGACCCCTTTTGGAACTAAAATACCTCAGAAGCCAGAGAGGAAGGCACGACGATTAATGCTAAATGAAGCATCTGATTTCGAGAAGTATTTAGCAGACCAAGCTAAGTTGTCATCTGAGAGAAAGAAGTTATCCCTTCACAAAGGAGCAAAGAAGAAAGTTCAAGCCAAAAATGTTCAGTGCATAGCTCCCACGTCTACTACAAAGGAAAAAAAGGGTAAATCCCTGTCAAAAACAGATAAGCGGTTAAAAAAACACTTGAAGAAACTTCAGAAGCATGCCCTTCAGATTCAGTCAAAAGCAGGGATTCCAAAAGAAAAGAAATATCCTGAGACCAAGAAGTTGAAGCGTGAACAGGAGGACGATAGTGGAGAGTCTGAGTATGTACCTGATGAGGAGCTCTTTGATCCAGAAGAAGTCGAAGAGGAGGAAGAATGGGTACCTTCTCACGCTAATAACGATTCTGATTATGAACTCAAGAATTTGTCAAGAAAGGGAAAATATTTGGTGAAGAGAGATTCTAAAGAAGCTGAAGAGGATGCTGACTACTTTCCAAGCTCTGAGGAGGAAGAGCCTACAATAGGGAAGCGCAAAGTAAAGAGATGGAGAGATGATGGAGATGAAGACTATTATAAACAGAGACTAAGGTTAGTCCCAGACGTTTTATTAGTAACGTTAACAAATGATATTGCACATGTGAAAGGCAGTCTATAATACACAGGTAGGAATTGGAGTAAGGAAAAGGAGACGGTCAGAAGAATCATAGCCTTCCAAAAGGCAATCAGGCTTACCTCTTAATTATAACGACTTTGCTATTTAATTTTTCTGATTGTTATAGGGTCCTTCAAAAATAAGTTATTTCAGTATTCGATTTGTTTGTTATTTGCAGAGCTGTGAATGTGCCAACAACAAAGTGTATATATAAAGCAACATTTACTTGGCAGCGTTACTGTTTACTTAAGTGGTGCTTTTGTCTGCGGGTCTTTATATCTACTTTTCAAATATACATGATTTGTTCTGTTTGATAGGCAAAATTACATGCAGACTGACCTTTCAGAGGGAGACCACTTTTACAGTGTGAGAGAAATCTTTGGCTTGGTTTGGGATGAGGTGGGTTGTTTTTTTTTTTCAGCTTTAGTTAACAGCTAGTCAAGAAGAAATTCCTTGAACAAGTCATAGTTATGTACTATTTTTGTAGAATCCATTCGTTTATTAAATATGAGGCAAATATGTATAGTGTATCTGGCTAATAGGTTTTTTGAACATCAGTATAAAATGGATCTTGAACTTCTGAAAATTCATACTAGAAAGGACATCATGTGTATTATTTGATTAGCAAGTGATATTTCTTGCATAGTTTAGATAAGTAATAAAGACTGGATGTTCATATTGCTATGACTCAAATCTAAGAAGAGCTGCCCTGTTTGACAGTGATTTTTTCCTCTTTTTGCTCTTAATGAGGGTGATGTCCTTATCTAAAGAGGCAGTGGAAATAGTAGTAGTAGTTTTCTCTTGCTACAATAATCTCAGGTTGTAAACTCTGTAAGATTTATAAGGTAAGTCAGCATCTTCTATTAAATAGACTAGTATAATTAGGTGGTTAAGTGTAGCTAAAATGTCAGGAACACAAGTTACTTCTGAAAATGGCAGTTGAAACACCAGGTGCTTATCTGTAGTTTATGAAATTTATATAGCCTGGGTGTCGATGGTTTCTCTGTAGCTACAGTGTGCAGTTAAGATGTCTTCTCTACGGATAGCATAGCTGTTGAGCTCCTAACAATAAGACTGCAATGTTTCCATTTTCACTACTGCCTGGAAAACATTTTTAAGGGCCAACGAAGTGATGTGTAGTTTGTTAATTAATAGCTTAAAATTAAATTAAAATTAATTTTATTAATTTTATTAATTAATTTTATTAATAAATAATTTTAATTAATTAATTAATTAATATTAAAATTAATAGCTTAAAATGCTAACTAGACATGCCAGTAAAGTTAAGGAATAGTTTTTACACATTGGGAGCCGAAAGATCAAGATCAACTAAAACAAATAAAACTATTTTAGTGTTCTCTAATTGCTGGCATGTTATCTCTTCTCTGCTGTAACTGTTGAGCTTCATATAATGAATGTCAGCCTGTTGATAGCATGCTTACTTTTAATTCGTTACTTTTTGTGAATGTCCTTCAAGTAGTTTATAGCCCTTCATAATAGCATAGATTCCAAGTTGAAAACAGCTGTCCTAGAGTGAAAGGAACAATAGATATTAGGGCTGTTGGTGCAGAGTGACTCATGTAGTGAAAAGGCATAGCATAATGCCTAGTTAACGGTTGGGAGACTTAAATTTTACTTCTGTAAAACTATAAAACCCTACAGAGTTAAATGAAGCTGTATCAGAGAAGCAGAGGTATAGATATAAATCTTTTCATGTTGTGAGAGCCTGAGCTGCTTGGAGGAAGAGGTATATTCTGATAGCAGAAGTACTTGCACAGTTTCAGAATTGTTCCTGGTAACAGAACTGTAAGTAGGAAGAGCCCAACTTGACTTTCACATCTGAGATTACTAAGGCAGATCAGGAGCTGACATGAGGCGTTAGGCTGGCAATCCCAGGATACTGCTTTTCAAAGTTAAAGCATAGTTTTATTGCTCTTGAATAGAAGATTACAACAGGAGCCTAATCTGAACAGTGTCCATAGGGTCAAAAAGAAATGTGTTTTTATTGGGTGCATTAAAAAAAAAATAATTGTATTTAATTGGTAAAATATTTACTATTTTATTGAATAAAACTATGTTCTTCACATTTGAATTAGACCAGTATTAAATCATTTTTAATTCAGTGTTTTCATCAAGAGTCATTTATTTTGATTGAAAGTTTTAATATGACTCTCAGTTTAAATTCATTCAAACACGTTTTTTAATAACGTTAAGATTGTGACAATTTATCCTTAGCAAAGTCATATCGTAGACTACATTTCTTTTGGTTACTAAAGTTACAATAAAAGCCTAAATGAATTTTAGAAATATCAATAACTGTAATTGCCACCAAAACACTACATCTCTTAAAAATTTCATAGCTACAGTTATTGTGGCTGTTAAGCTGCAGCTGTCCACATTGACGTTTTTATGCTGACACCCCCAGGTAATCTTCATTATGGGAAATGCCATGAGAAAATAAAGTGTAGTGAATTAAGAAACATATTAAGAATGCTATAGAAATTCTGTCATTTGCTTACATTTATGTCTTATTTCACATCAGTTTTACTTTTGAATGCAAATGAATGGGTGAGATTATGGTATATTTTACCCCTGAGATAGGCAAGGGAAAGTCCTTTAGGATTACTTTAGTCCTCCGAACATCTAGTCTTGTGCTTGGCGCTGAATAAAGTCCTACACTCCTAAAGATTGAAAATGAGTTTCCTTAACATTAAAACTTTTCAGGGATGGGACTTGAAGAGATTGGTCTGTGTCAAGGGGAAAATATGGTGATGTTGTTAAAGCATGATAATTAGCTAACTGCAGGACTGATCAGCTTCTCCAGAAGAGACTGACTGCTTCCAGAAGAGGAGCTGGTGCATCCGCAGGAAACAGGGCGGGCAGGAGAGCGCCCCGTTCTTTGCTTGCCTCCTAAAGGCAACTTGCAGCAGTCAGCCTAGTTGTTGCTCAAAGCAAGGCATGATCAATGGAAAGTGAAAAGGCTGGCTTTTCACTAGCTTTTCAGTGCACATACTTAGTAATTTCAATTCTCTTCCCTTGCATGGGTCTTGCCTTTGCTGCTCCAGTAATGGTAAGCAAACAATGGTGTGCAGAGACACAGGGAAAAATCAGAGGATCACAGAATGGTCTTTAACATCCCTTCCAACCCAAACCACCCACTTCCAACCCCCCTGCCACAGGCAGGGACACCTCCCACTAGATCAGGTTGCTCAAAGCCCCATTCAACCTCACCTTAAACACTTCCTTGCCTTAAACACATCCACAGCTTCTCTGGGCAACCTAGTCCAGTGTCTCACCACCCTCTGAGTGAAGAATTTCTTCCTTATATCTACTCTAAATCTCCTCTCTTTTAGCTTAAAGCCATTACTCCTTGCCCTATCACCACGCTCCCTGACAAAGAGTCCCTCCCCAGCTTTCCTGTAGCCCCCATTAGGCACTGGAAGGCTGCTGTAAGGTCGCCCTGGAGCCTCTCTTCTCCAGGCTGAACAACCCCAAATCCCTCAGCCTGTCCTCACAAGAGAGGTGCTCCAGCCCCTTGATCATTTTTGTGGCCCTCCTCTGGACTCATTCTAATATGTCCCTGTCCTTCTTGTGCTGGGGGCCCCAGAACTGAAGGCTCCAGGTGGGGTCTCACAAGAGCAGAGCAGAGGGGGAGAATCCCCTTCCTCGCCCTGCTGGCCATGCTGCTATGTGGCTGACCGCACCGCACAGCTTGCCGTCATCAGGAGACTTGCTGAGGGTGCGCTCAGTCTCATTGTCCATGTCACCAGCAAAGGTGTTAAACGGTGCTGGTCCCAATACTGACCCCTGAGGAGCACCACTTGTCACTGACCTCCACCTGACAATTGAGCTGTTGACTGCAGCTCTGAGTATGACCATCTGGCCAGTTCCTTACCCACCAAGTAGTCCATCCATCAAATCCCTGTCTCTCCAATTTAGAGACAAGTATATCGTCTGGGGGACAGTGTCAAATGTGTAGCACAAGTCCCGGTAGATGATGCCAGTTGCTCTTCCCCTATCAACCGGTGCTGTACCCCCATCGTAGAAGGACACCAGATTCGTCAGATTATTCTTTGTATTATTCTCATTGTCAGATTATTCTTGTATTATTCTTTCAAGGTTTTACAGCTGTGGAAGCTGCAAACTACGCAGGTTTTTTACATATTAATCAACATTCTCCTTTGCTGTATTAAAATGGAAAGTGTAAATATAATCAAATAATTTTAGGTCCTTATATGTAGTTAACGTGTTACACTGTTAACATCGCTAATACAATAGCTGCACGAGGCAATAGCTTGGGAATAAAAAAAAAATAGCGATCCTAAGGTCACTGTTCCCATAGCAGCTGCCAGTATGTATAAGCCTACTGCTTCAGGGAAGGAATTATATCTCACATTGGGGGAGATAAGTGCCATATCTATGTTTTCTTGTGTATTTTGTATAGTTTTTGGAGTACTGTTATCTGAATAGCTCTTCATTCAAGTGCTGTCAAGTGCTGCGAGGAAAGGCTAGAAAAGCTGCTTCTTTCCATGTCTCCCGAGTGACATCCAAGCAGCTGAGTTGCTGGAAGTTGTGGCTATCAGTGCACAAAATAGTTGATAAAAAGAATAAAACAAAAATAAAATTAGCTAAAAAAATAAGTTGTGTTTTTCTCAAGTCAGATCAGTTTTCGTATGGTAGCTGTCTTCGAAGTATCCGTATCACTGAATCTCTCATTGTTTCAGAGTTATAAATTTAAAAAGGATTAAATATTACCTTTTGTGGAAGACATTTTCTTAGAGCATCCTAACTGCTCTTTAAAATGACAAATCCAAGACACAAATGAAGATATATTTTGGCTCACTCACTGAGTACACCTTTCATTCTAAGCTCAAGTGTGTAATTGTCTACATCAGTCTTAATTTACTTGCAGAGACTTGTGGTACTAACTGCATTTATTTCATCTGTTAGGACGTACCAATTAAATCCACCCATACAGACCATAAAAAGTTAGATCAGAAAAGTAATGCTGAATGCTTCAATTTAGCAAATTAGAATAATCTGTAAGGGGTTCTTAGCTGTCTAAAATAGAAAACATATTGTGCTTCAAAAATGCAAACTATATTAAACACTCAGCTTGGTTCCTGACTGTATTTTAAAAAGAAAAAAAATCAAATTGTGTTCATTACTGTTTTGGATGCAGAATTTCTTTCTAGGGTATTGCAATAAGTGGGAAATGGGCTTAGTATCTGAATGCAATCTTACAGTAAGGAAGATTTAATTGTATGATATATGGCTTTGATACTGTACTTGCAGGATGAAATTGTACTTACATTAGTGACCCATGGACAGCATAAAAGTAAATTTCTCAAGGGTCATGCTTCTGTTCTCAAGAGACTTTGGTGATACAATAAAACCTGTGTTTCCTGATTGTTAGGCACGTTAATGAAATTTAACTGAGATTCATAAGGATATTTTTAATTTTGTCAAAATATTACGTAGTAATTAAGTCAAATTATGAGCTACTGCTGTTTCTCCCTCTAAAGTTTGACTTAAGGGGAAGGGTACAGGAGCAGACTGGCCAACTGGTATAGCAAATACTGTCTTCCCATTTTTTGCCCATTTAGAATATTTTCACTTTCCTAAAGAAAATAGTGAAATGTTACTGTAAAATAGCTTAATACAATATCTTGTGTCAAGTTCACAGCTTTTCAGAAACTGAATAACTTCTTCAAACTGCAGTTTATTATAGTGGTGGTAAAAAAAAAAAAATAAAATGCTGCTTTCTCTTTAAACTTAGGGGAAAATATCAAAAACCTCCAGACCTTTAAAAGAGATGCAATAGCAGTCTTTAATTCTACAGTTTGTGTTATTACACATGTCAGTAAAGTAACAAATACAATGTGTATAAAAAAGGAAAATTTGGGTCAGAATTTATTAGTTCAAATTCTAGATACGCTTATTTTCTAGGTATCTAATGATTTCAAGAGATATCTCGACATTGGTCAAAATTACTGCAGAAAATGTTGGTGGAATTCCTGAACGGCTTTGAGCTTTTTTTTAACCTGAAGAAGTTTCTTCTTGGTTGTTTGTGGATCATTTTTTCTAACATACACTAGAGGGCAATCTGTTTCTTCCCAGGGGAGACTGAAGCTCTAGCGTTGGCTGGTGGCGATTCTGACACACAGAATTAGAGGCAGGCTCTTGTGCAAAATACTGCTTCGCTTGTCAGTTGTATTCGATTTGAATTTAATATGGATTCTTAACCTAGCTGTCACTTCAGAAGTTTTGTGATTTGAAATTGTTTTCGTTGTACTGTGATAAGTAGGTGTTTTCTTTCTTGTTTTGAGTCTTATCTTAACCCAGTCAGATAAAGTAACCCAGTTCTGACACGTGTCAGTTGTTTCTGGAGCTCAGAACAATAATTGATAACAACTTCATAGTACTGGACAAAAATAAATGTGTTTTTATGCTGTGCCTCTGGAATGTATCAGCCTTTTTGGATGAGTTAGCCCGTGAGCATGAATGCTATTTTCCTAAATCAAGGACTAGCAGACTACTAGTCTAAGAGAGAGATTTTCGTTCCTATGCTAGGCTATTTATGTAAAAGTATTTGTGGTGAAAAATTATTTCTTATACTTTTAGTAAGTTTTTTTTTTACTACTTCACTGGGTACATGATTTCATGTAATGAAATAACAACCTGAGAGCTTACAAATAAATATTTGCAACTCAGTCTTTAATCAGGAAATTGTCAACAGTTCTTCATATTTTTCCCTGCATATGCTGCTTTTTCTCTCCATCACAATTTTTATTTCTGAAGGTGACTGAAAGTAAGAGATCAAAACACATCGCTGTAAAGCTGGCTCTCTGAACTTGTCCAGTATTGTGTTTTCCTAGTTAATTCCTCAGTGTAATTTTTTTTTTGCAGTTATTGTAACTTTCATGTATTTGGAGATGGTGGTGTTCATTTTCACTTCATAAAACAGCACCACGGTTCCATGTTTGGAACTGCTTCCATAAAGGCAGGCTGTAAGTATTTTCCCAAGATATTGGTATAAAGCTGATTTAGAAAGCTACCATAACTACCTTTATCCCATGAGAAAGTATGTGATTGCTGTTTGTGTATCCAGTGTTGAATTTCTTCCCTGTTCCTAATCTGAGGTTTTTATACAAATTTGAGGGACACGGAAGCCTTGAAGTTAAGCACCTGAAAGTTTTGCCAAAGTAAGTGGTCAGAAAGAGAGAGAAACTTACTAATGCTGCCCCTAGGGAAAACACAGCTTGAGATTAAGTCTTGCTATGAGCTCACAGGTCCTGCGGGAGACGACTATGAATGACCTAACAGCAAGACGAGCCTCTTTTACGGTTTTCACCTTATGTAAAACTGGAAAATGCAGAATAATGTCCCTAGGAAGACAGGCACCACTGTTTTCCTTGCCCCCGGATCTGCTTATTTGTTAAAATAAATAAATAAAATACAAGGGGAACACTAGTCCTTCATTTTCATTTCATTTTTTCTTTCAGTCACTAATCAAATTTTATCTTAAACTGTTTTAACTGGGAGGGTTTTTCGCTCGTGGAGAAGGCATTTCTCATGTCAGCTGGAGGGTGTCACAGTACTGTACATGTCATTGTGCCAATAGTGTCTGCTCTTAACGTGATAGAGATGGGTAGCATGGGTGAAGTCTTAAAGACTTAGAGCAATGGATTATTTTGCCAAGTTTGAAGTGCAAAATACCAAGAAATAGCAGCAGTTTTATGGGCAGTTGTTTGAGAAGTTCTAATGGTAACTTGTGTCTCCATCCTTTTGGGTGGTTAGGTCAGGATGTAAATCAAGATAATGACAGTGTGTTTAAATTTTTGTTTCAGCAGCTGATGATACTGCCAGCTATGGGACAGAAATTAACTGACAGCTTTAAGATTGTTTCTTTTTTCCTGCCATAGATAAAATTGGACCAACAGCTTTGAAAACGCTCACTTAACCCATAACCTTAAAGTGCGTTGCGTTGTGTAGCAAGGCTGGAATTAAAATACTCTTTACATCTCCATTGATGCAGTTTATGTCCTTCAAGTATTCAGCTTTGAAGATTATATACATTTTTTCTCTCCCTAAAAATATGTACTTCTTTTTTGCATATATTTTACAGAAAAATCAGGATTAATAACTTTTAAAAAAAGGGAGTGAATCTCCTCACTTTTTAAAATAGCTCATAAATCCTTCTTCCCAGAAGATGGATTTTTCTGTAAGAACTCTGATAATTCATTTACCTTGCCATCTTTCTGCTGCTACAGCTGTCCAGCCAACAGCAGGAGCCTAGGCCGTTTTTGTAATGGGTAAATGGGAGAGGTAAGTTGTTACCAGGAGGGAAACAGGACTGTGCACTCAGCTGTAATGTTTGCCATCCAGAAACTGGAGGTGTACTGGAAAACTGCTGCATCCCACTAAGCCCTCCTCCATCTAAATATTGCAGGATTGTTCTGGAGTGTATTCTCCAGGGTTTCTTCAATGTGGAGTTAAGACTGGACAGATGAGCTTTCTAGCTTCTCACTCAGGAGGTAGTTTATAGCTCAGTGCTTTGGATTTCAGTGCTAGGAGGCTTGTATTAGGTTTTCGGCCTAAATTTTTCACTTGCTTCTTCTCATCCCATCAGTGCTATTTATAGTTCTTTGGGACCTGAACAATTTCCATCTTTATATTTTATGTTTTGCGATGCTTTTCGACTGTCAGGGCTTCTCTTTCTTCTTCAGCCTCGTTCAGGCTAGCACCTTTATGTGTGAATTAATTATAAATATGGGAAAAGTATTCAAATAATGATGGCTTAAATTGGAGTGCACACTTGATTTGAAAGTATTTTGGCTGGTTTGGGGAGGATGAGGCTGTTCACTTGGGAGAGTAGAGGGTTTCAGTAAGAAGAAATTGTACTGGCCCATATATCTAGGGTATCTGAAAGGAGGTACACAAATCATTTCATCCTTACAGATGCAACGATCTTTTTATTAGATGAAATCTGTCTGCTTGCAGAGCAGTAGCACAAGGACATTTTCCATCTGTTCTATAACTTACACTTTCTGTAGGGATTTTGTCAGGTTATACAATGAGTTTGTTGTGTCTGCAGTGAATGCACTTTCACGGGAGAATTCCAGCAAAACCCAAGTTGTCTGTGAAGTGCTGTTGGTGGTTTGGTATTTACTTGTTTTGGTACTGCAGTCATTTCCTCCCAGCTGGCAGTAAGCATGCACTTTGCTATTACAGGTAGATGGATTTTTGGGGGTCGCTAAAACAAATGCATCCTGGACATTGAAGATCCTTTGGTACCCTTTCTAAAAGGGGGCACAGGGCGGGAAGGCAATTCTGTAGCCTGCCTAGAGTCCAAATACAACCATCAGGCTGCATAGCATAAATCACTCTGTAATTTCAAAATGTTAAAATACTCAGTGACTACTTAACTGCTTTTAGAGCACATCATCCCTAAGACAGTGATGTTTCCAGCTGAGTCCTCTGTATACAATTATATGTTGCTAAACATTTCTCTAGGTGAAAGAAATTATTTTAAACATTTGTTTAAATTGAGAAAAATAACTTCAAAGTACTTCAGCTTTATTGCTTTTTTTGTTGTTCTGTTGTTGATTTTGATGTTTTTTTTAAATGGAGGTTTAGGAATTTAAGGTAGCCAGTTTCTTTTAATGGTGCTGTTGATTATATTGTATTTAGTATTTCTGTCTGTAGATAATTGTAACTAGCTATAAAACTCTGAAAGCTTTTAACTAATCAGGATTGCATGAACATTTTCATGTAAAATATTTTGAGTTGCGTAACTCTGTCCTCCAATGGGTTACTATTTCAGATCATCACATCTGAGAGTGTGTGTATATATATATATATTTAATTTATTGTTTTCTACTCAGTGCAAAATTCTGTGTAGTATTCACATAGGTTTTTTTCTATTCCTTGTGTAACTGTAGGAGGTGGCAAAAAGAACGCCTGAAGGACAAAGAACATCAGGTCTCTGAGGAAGTTTCTGATGAAAGTGACACTGAATTTGAAGAGGGTTTCAAAGTTCCAGGATTTCTCTTCAAAAAGCTTTTTAAGTATGCATTGTATACTTTATTTTAATGTTAAGTTGCCCTATGCTGTTAGTAATGATATTAGTAACAGTGATGCTGATTTCCAGATACCCTTTGCTGCAACTTCTGGTACAACTGTTTCTATTAAAAAAGCTGCAGGAGCAAACCTCAGAGGTTATTTATTGTAAGCACAAAATGCAGCTTTATGAAAATAGAGTTAATAAGTGACTTGTGAGCATTGTGTTTATTAGCCAAACTAAGGATTGAGAAGCTCTCCTCGTCTCTTTTTGTAAACTTTTTATTAGCAAGTGCTTTCTTTTAATCTGTGTGCAGAGTGATAGGAGAATCACTTTACTTTGAAGATGCAGTGTTGGCAAATTGTGATAAATGAAAGCAAGGAATATAGGTGTTTCTGTGATTGGGTAGAGAGCGATTGAAATTTTCTGCCAGCAAAAAATATAGTCAACTTTTTCTATGAGTAGTTCTATAATCATATTGTAAGATCTTTAAAACATTACTGTGGTGTCCAATGACGCTTTCAAGCAACTCATCTTGATCTCAAAAAGCTGTATACAAAAGGCAGCCCAAACAAGTTAGCAGCTGACAAGTTAACTTCATCCATAATCTTTCCCTAACTTTCAAGCATCGTTGGCTTGTATTCATTTTTGTTGGCAACATTTCACACAGAAGGAAAACCATCTCCTCTTTCAAAAGCTAACTCTGAAGTCTTATAATTAGTCCAGTAGAAAGCTCTGGTTTCTAACAGGCACGCATGGAGTCCCTTCCAACAGGACCACTTAGTCTTAACCTCAGAGAAATTATTACTGTTGTCCTGCAATTCTTCAGAAGGAAAGCACTAGCTCTGAAATGGAATTGAATTAATGACTTGGTTGCCAGGACCATACACAGCCAATATGTGGTTTCCAGTTGTTTATGCGAAGGTACTGCAGGAGTAATCATCCTGAGAACGGATGTGTGGTCTGAGCAACCCAAAGGGAATCGAAATAAGGCAGACAACTAGAAATTAATCTTAGAGATATCAGCCTCACTAATGAAGGGTATCCCTGTAAGCATGAGTCAGTTGGCAAAACTTCCTAAGTGGTTAGAAAGATCAATTGAGTTGAATGATTTGTCTGACTTCTAACTTAAATGCTGAAATCTCCAGCGTAGGAAGGCCCATAGTCAATAGGCATTAAACTTTTGAGTTCTGAATAAAGTTTAGTAGAAAACATGGAAGTATATTGACCCAAGCAGGAGGTGTATAGCACTATTCTGTAAGTGATCTTTCTGCATATTTGAATGGAAATCCGAAGAAGTTATATCACAGTAGAAACAGTAGATCCTTAAGTTTGTTGTGGTGGTGGTTTGGTTCTGTTTTTTTCTAATGCACTTCTCTCTGCTTTGAGGAACATTCATCAAGATGTACTTAGCTAGTATCAGTGGTGCTGCTATGGAGCAGAACTAAACACAGTGAGCAAGACTGACTTAAAAGCATTGCCTTACACTGTCTGCACTTAGCCTGAGAGAAGTCTGTGCAAACACGAAACAAGCTTTCTTCCTTACATGCTTTCAGTGCATGATTTCCCTAACATGACTGCAATGCAATTTTGTCTCAGCACCAATGCAAATAAACACTGTTAGCTACAGTGGTAAATTTTGAGGGATGCATCAGAGGGTAATGGCTGATGTGAAATTCAGTGCAAACATAACTGTAGAAAACTGGGCAACATTTGTCTTCGACTGTATTTTTTCAGTGAAAAACAAACAAAAAAAAGTCTAATGAAAGCATAAGATTAGAGAGAATTGATTCTCTCTCCATATAACCGTAAAAAATTATTTGGGACAAACTTTTAAAGTTTTTCTTAATCTTTTCAATTGTTGCAATTTTTGCATGCTTAGATGTTTTTACAAAGAATTGGCATAGCAAATGACCTTTATGTGTTCCTCACAAGCTAATATTAATGTTTTTCTCTGTGTACTTTCATAGCCATTTAAATTAATGTTCTGTCCTTGAAAAAAAAAAAAAAAAGGAGCTTTAAAAATGTATTTACAGGACGTTATTTAAAAGTATGTTCCTGTTTTTGTTTGTTCCATGTTCTAAGATACTTATCTCTGGCCTTAGCATACAGCATTCTTGTGTAGGTAAGGTTCTGGGAGTTGAAATCATCTATGTAGCTTCATGAATGCTGTTTAGTATCATATCCAGTAAACAGAAAATAAAAATCTATGCAATTAAAGTTTCATATTTAAGTAGACACTTGAAATCTCGTGTAGGGCATTGTTCCTGTGTAGGGAATGGAAAGACACCATAGGTGGATACTGTATTTCCTTAATGAGTAATATTCAGAGCTATTGAAGTATGAAGGGTTAGAAGAAGAAGAAAAAGAAGTCTTAAATTACTCTTCAGGCTTGTTTGCAAAGCCTATGGAAGTTTGTCTTAGTGCATGAGATTGACTTAGGAAAGGGAAGCACTTTGTGACCCAGAATGACTGAGAATTTCATTTCATTGCAGAAAGTTGTGTGATTTTTTTGCTATTATCTTTCCATCCTTTAAAAAAAACAAAGCTTTTGCTTTTTTTAATCTTCAGGGTCCAAAGGTTTTCCTGGTAAATTTTAATCTATTATTGTGCCTGTTTAAACCTGTTACGGTTAGTAATAGCTATTAATTTGCTCTTTACATTTTGTTCATCTGAATCTGTTGGGTGAAAGCGCCTGTGTCTTCTCTATTTTTAGATATCCTTGGAGCAGAATTTCTCCCAAACTTTATAAACGGTATTCTCTTTCTTTTTGAGAAGAAAGGGGAAGATGGAGAAAAATGCTTATAAGTGCAGCTGGCTTTTAAACACTAGATGTAATCCTAAGAAATAATACAAAATAACATCAGGAAATTATTGAGTAGTTGTCCTCTGAAGATATATGCTGAAAATGAGTCTGGAGTAGCTTCTGACTCAAATTAAGATTCTTTTTTTCTCCAGTTTGTCAATATTTCCATCAGAAAATGTTCTGACCTTCATAAAATATTGTAACAAGTAGCATCTTCACCCGGTTATGGCCAATCCTGAAAACGATTTTGTAGTTGTTTAATTTAGATTCCTGCATTCATTAAGGTGAATTCATCCCTAATAAAGGGGTTTTTAAGGGCTTCTTGGTATAATGCATTTGAGATATCAGCAGTTAGAATGATGTCTGAACCATTAGATGTGTTCTTTGATCATCTTTTTCTAACTACTCAGGCTGTTTGTTTGTTTCCTTTCAGCATTCATTTAAATCCATACAGATCACAACATAAATTGATTTTAATAGGGCTTTGTAGATACTAGTGTCATTAGCTGTCAGTACTCCTAAACATTCTTTGCTGAAAGAAAAACATTTGAAATATGCATACAAGAGAATGCCCCCAAAATGACCAATTCCTATTTTACAAAAAAAATGTTTTGCTCTTTGCTGTGCTTGGCACTCCAGCAATGCATGCCATCAAGAAAATAATACTGGTAACCTTGGTCTTCTAAATTACAAGACACAGAAATGCTGA
This sequence comes from Cygnus atratus, assembly GCF_013377495.2. Classification (NCBI taxonomy): domain Eukaryota; kingdom Metazoa; phylum Chordata; class Aves; order Anseriformes; family Anatidae; genus Cygnus; species Cygnus atratus. The sequence continues at coordinate 18,754,472 of NC_066368.1, forward strand.
AACATGGATTTTCTTTGAAATTATTTAAATATGCTGTTGCTTCACTTTTTTGATGTTTTCAATTTAACCCCCTTCCCTTTTCCAAAAGGTTATATTCCTGCTGCTGACACTATTTCGTATCATTGTAAAAAAGCATGTTTTAAAATTATTCTCAGTCCAGCACCCTACCTCCACCTTTTTAGCTTGCTGTTGTAAATGTTGGTTTCTAATCTACTGCTTTTAACTAGAATGTATTTAACATTGTTGCTTGTACAATTTCCAGTGGGTGACTGGGAGTAGAAACTACCCTGATATTCTCAGATGATAACAAACTGCAGCATCCTGTTCACTGGAATAGCTTCTGTTGTTTTGCCTTCTTAAACGTTTTGCCTTGTTGACTTATTTATTCATTAAAAGAGATTAAATGTTATTAAATGAATTTACGTGAAAAGAAAGCGTAGTGTGACAGATGTGATCAGTTTTCAGTGTGGAGAGTGAAGTCAAGCTGTAAGTTAAGCTTCTCCTTCAGTTTAAGGTATATGTTCCAAATAATATAATTCATGAGACCTATGCATGTCTCCTTGTCTGAAAAGATAATTATGCTTTGTTAAGAGTAGCTTTCCAAGTTACTTTTAACACTTAAAATATACATGAAATAAAATACCCTCTAATTACCATGACTGTCAGTTTAATTAGAAATGTTTTAGCATTGCATAAAGAATGAAAGTCACATATAATGTTTGAGCACATCAAAAATGTATGACCTAGTAAATACAGCACTCATGTAAAACATACATCCAGCATGTTACTGTAACTAGTATAAGAACCTTGCCGAATGATTAATTCATGAGTACTTTCTGTTACGATCTGTATTATCAAACATTTGCCATCTTCTTTTCCTTGTTTTTAGGTACCAGCAGACAGGTGTTAGGTGGCTCTGGGAATTGCACTGCCAGCAGGCAGGAGGAATTCTGGGAGATGAGATGGGATTGGGCAAGACCATCCAGATAATTGCCTTCTTGGCAGGTCTGAGCTACAGCAAGATCAGGACTCGTGGTTCAAATTACAGGCAAGTGCTCCTCTGCAGACTGTCAGTCTGTGGAGCTCAATTAATATTTCATCAGATGTATTGCTGGTGGAGGAGGGTCCTGTGAATTATTAATGACATTTCAATTACAATATTCCTTTAATTCTTTTAGTGGGGGACATCAAAGGAAAAATTTTACGAGACAATGGAGCTGTAGGGCAGGAAAAATTAAACATGTAACACTTTTAATGAATTCCAGGCATTGATGCTTCATTTTGCAGATGAGCCGCACTAGATATTTTGGGTCAATACAGTGTCTAAGGTTAGCTTCCACAAATGGATTGTTTACAAACTCAATTACATTAATATCAATAGTTTACACAATATGGAATTTTAAATTAGATGTAATACCTTTAGTTTCATTTATTAAATTTTACATTAAAATATTTGTTCTGGCAAGACACCAGGTGAATGCTTTACAGGAAGCAGCAAGCTGATTTGCGATGAAAGTTGGAGTTTCTGATCGGCAGGGAATTATCTATGCCAGAAAAATAGTAGTAGTAATAAAAACTGTAACTTACACAGAGGAATTTCCATCTTTGTTGTTTTCAAAACTATATTCAAGTGACTGGCTTACAAAAGCTATCATATTCTTTTTTTATTATTGAACAATACTATGAAATTCTTTTTTATAGGTGAAATTACCGGAAAGGATACTTGTTGGCATTCTTGGATTTACAAATGCATGCATGAATAATACTTGAATTTTCTAGTTTTTGGTGGCTCTTTATCTGATGTGAATTACGACATGCAATTAAGCAAATATTGCAGTACTATACTGAACAAAAATGTTAACTATATATAGAGGGACATTCAGATTATGTTCAGCATGTACTTGAATTGTAAAATAATGCTTCAAAGAGAAAACATTACTGTCTTTTGGAAGAATTGTATTCTCCATTTGCTTTCAATTGTAGCCTTTCTATACAAAACTGCCATGCTGTACTCCATCGCTCAAGCCAGTTGATTTACTTTGATGTGACTGCCTGTTTTAAGGATGCTGCTCTACAGATGACTTTGTGCAGGTATATTACCTGCCCTAGTTGGAGGCCCACTGGGTTGATAAAATTCCTTCAGGAACACCTCTCGACATGGTTACACAGTTAGAGTCACTAGGACAGTGCAGTGAGACTACAATGAATCTTTGAAGAGGCCAAAATATAATCAAACACCTACGTTGCAATGTTCTTCCTGCACATGAAAGCATGCATTCTGTTCTTTCTGGTGCATCTAATTAGCAAGTCCACCACCAGAGTAACTCCATGGGAGAAAACAAGCTTTTTTTATTATTATTATGAAACTTTTTATTCTCATTTTGCCTGTGTGTCTAAACAATTTGGTCTTTGCATGTTCAAGTAATTTCCACAGCTGCACTCTGAACTAGGAAAGTACTAACAGTAGCTGGTTAGCTTCTGTCTGACAGTTGTGTAGTCTAGTAAGCAGAAGACCTCCTGGTCAGTGTGGTTGAGAAGCAGGCTTTGTTAAGAGTGGGCATAGTTGTGTTGTTAACATGTCCAAGGGACTTGATACCTCATTGCCTTGATGTGTAGAGGGAGCTAGTGTACTGCTGTATGGATCTGGCACTGCAGCCTTTCCTGTAGTTTCTCTCAGCCTCGGCTCTCATTCTGTAAAATGGAGACAGTCTTAGTGTCATTACTGTGCAGAAGACCAAAGATTGTTGTATTTGGTAGCACTTGGCTATTAAGACAATAGGGCCATTTTGGAACATTCGAAATACATGGCTATATTTTTTATTCATGAAATTTTCTGCAGAAATATCCTTCAAAATAAAGGAGTAGAAATTTCCTTTTGTAAACTGATTCTGATTCTGAGATTTATAGAGGGAAATGTCTCCTACTGAACAAGTTGAGGTAGGTGCAAGAAGCAAGGGGGCTTTCACACCAATGGTCTGTTCACAAGAAGAACAAAACACCAGCAAGCTTCGCATAACCCATTTCTAGCTGTATTTAGATTGAAATCTGTTGCTGAAACCTGATGAACAGCTTATGGGTCCATGAGCTTGTGTGCTTTTTTCCAGGTACATTACTGTGTCTAATGAAGAGATCGCCCTTCACTACAGACCCTCTTTCATTTATATGAGAGATCAGATGAGAAACTCTGCCATAAAGTTTAGACATGGATTGCTTACTCATATATGCTCTTCAAGATACTGAGATATATAAACATTAAGGCTTGATATGTACTATGAGTGACAGAGAGATTAATTTCCACAATACTGATACAAATAAAAGTCTGTTGCCCCTGATTTTTTTTATTACTATTTTTTTGCTCATGTTGCCTGTTCTTTGAGTACTTGTAAACACACTAGGTTTACAACTTTCTTTTTCTTGGTAGTAAGTTGCAGGAGTAAATCTTATGTGCAACTTTAGGTAAATCCAGTTAAATAAGAGCTAATAAAGAATACTAGCTATGAATTTGGCTTTTATAAATTAGAAGCAACAGAAGAAGAATTGAGTATTTTTTGCGTTTCCAACTTTTAACCTCCCCTTGGATTGCTGGGAGTTCTTATCTTTAATTAGACTTTGGAAAGCTTTTATATAATACTTTTTTTGATGATTAGAGAGATGAACGACATCCAGGTTGTCCTGCGCATGTATAAGCTTTTAATAATCGAGATTATTTCTAAATGTCAGCAGTTTCTGAAGGTGCTAACAGTTTTGTTTTGTTTTTTAAAGCAGAGCATTGCAGGTGTTTGGGATTTTTTTCTTTATTGCTGTGTGTACGTGATCTTTAATTTAAACTGTGATCGTTTGAAATGCTTGTTTACTACCACTTGAATAGTGCATAGTTGGCTCGTGACTATTTTGTATCATATGAAGACACAGACCAGGATGTGGTAATTGTAGCTATTGCATTTGTTTCCAAAGTAATTTTGTTCTAGTTTTTAAGCAGCAAGTATATTTGAAAAATAACCAAGCTCGTATTTTTGTTCCTGCTCTAGTATACTTCCTGCATGGTTGTTGGTATTTGTTCCTGATGGTAATATTTCTTGTTTGGCTGTCATGCAAGAGATTTTGTCCTCTTTTTAATCGTAAAAGTGTCTCTGAAATTTATATACAGAAAGACTTTATTTCAAACATTTCCTCAGTGAATCTGAGAAACAGTCGTCTGAGTATGAGCAGGAAATGGATGAGATGGTTTTAGCCCAGCTCTGACCTCAACTTATTTGGATGTTGTATTCTGTTTCTTTATAGTCCTTGTATTATCTTGTGATCTGTAAATTGTGATGATAATAGTATAGTATATTATCACCATGAAGCAAAACACATGTGAGACCGTATGTGCACTTTTTTTTTGGTGTAGAAGTAATAAAATGGTTGTTAATAATTTCTTTTTCTCTTAAAGAAACATAGTCACCAAAACCTGATTTGTATTACCGCGGGATGCAGTATGAAGTTCCCTTATGCCTTATTGTTTGGAGCTTTTCTGTTTCTGTGTTTATGTTGATAGATTTTATCCATTAACTGCTCACTGCATTCAATAGATAGGCTGTTCTAGCTTTTTCCTTGTTATCTACCTCTGAAAAAGATTATAGAAAAAGAGTGCCAGTTAATTTCCGTAGCTCTTGTATTCCACTGAATAATCAAGTGTGTCAGATTATTTTAACATAGGGTATTTATTTCATGTTGAAGGTTTGGTTTTTGCTTGTGTGCTTTTAGGTACCAGGGATTGGGTCCAACAGTCATTGTTTGTCCAGCTACTGTGATGCATCAGTGGGTAAAAGAATTCCACACTTGGTGGCCTCCATTTAGGGTTGCCATTCTCCATGAAACTGGTTCTTACACCAACAAAAAGGTAATAATTGACATACATTTTGTAATTCCAGAAGCTTGTATTTTTATGTGCTAGCCAAAAAAAAAAAAAAAGAGTATCCTCTGTTCCTGAATGTTTCTGTGCAAGCTTGTGATCTTCCTCTGATTGTTTTAAAAAGTTACAAAATTCACTGCCTTGTATAGATTTGTTAGGAAACAGGACAAAACGGGAATTGTCATTCCTGGAGTACAATTACATTATAATACAAAATAACATTACTTGAACAAGTTAAACGTAACAGGTTCGTTGTTCAGAGCACTTTGCTTGTGCTGAAATCCACGCTGCCATGACTAGACTGCTTGTAAACCAGATTGCAAGTAGTTCAAGCTTGCTATGGGGCCCCTGCAGGGTGAGACATAGCTCAGCTTTTTATGGAATTGAAGTGCATAATTGTTTTAACATGTTATTTTCCTTTAAAAGTCTATCCATTTATAGTAGCCAACATAGTATGATACCTAATCTACTTTTACAGTGGTGCTCATGTATTAGTAACTGCCGTACATGATTTGGTGTGAGAAGGTTTTAAGTCTTTCTGCTGAAGGTAGACATATCAACAGTAGAGCTGATAACTGAGAGAGCCTCTCTGAAAGAACAGAAAAGCTTCAGAAGACTTCTTGAGTTTAATGAGAACTTTACTGCTTTATCTCAATTTCCATAAGGCTGTGCTTGCCTACTGGTTATTTAAAAGCATGTAGTTTCTGCTAGCCGCCTCTACAGTGCAGTGAAAATTTAAGCCCATTTATTCTGTAAATAAATAAATAAAATGATTGGATGCAATCTGTAGTTTAGATACTTAAACCAGAAAGATGCTATGTATCCTCAATTCTCTGAATTCATTGTGGAGAGCCCCCTATACTATTGATTAGTTTGCAAAGCTTCCCTGTAAATTTCCATGAAGTTTCTCTTCAGTATGTCTCTCTGTCACTCAAAGGCATGATCCATCTATTCCTAATGTCCACATTATAATTATGAAGCAGTTTGCAGTATTATCAGTTGCTTTTGCTGCAGCTGATCAATGTAGGAACCTATTAGCATACATATATGCTTCTAGTAGTGGTGAATTCTTTCCTTGCACATTCGTGATATTGATAAATATTTAATACTTTCTGTTTGCACAGGCAAACTAATTTCTCTTCAGTTGACCAATGTGTCAGTTCATATCACCTAGTCTCCTTTAATGATAATGTTACTCTGTTGGTTTTATTTTCCTCAAGCTGTGCCTTTTCTGGCTTTTAATTCTATTGGCCAATGTCTTTATATACATGTTCTTATTCCATTTCTGAAGTTGAAGCTTCAGACAAGTCAGGATTTTCAACCCTTGGTACCTTGCTTGAAGAAAAACAAGGAAAGCTTTTTATTTTTTTCTCTTGGCCTCATATTTCAGGTACTTAACAGGATTTGCAGGATTCAGCAAAGCATTTTTTTAATTTCTCTTTAAATGTTTATTGAATTTCTTGTAATAACATTAAAATGATACGGTGCTTAATTGCACTTGATTAAACATATTGTGAGGTAATCGATGCAGTTACAGTGCATGGCAAAAAAGGAATAGCACACTCTAATGTGCTAATAGCTTCCTGATGTTCAATTAACTTGGTATGTCTTCAAGCCCTAAAAGTCTGTTGACCTCAATAACATGCTTGCACATCTTCCTAAATAAAATTAGTGTGCATGTATTTTGGGGGTATTTGTCAATTAAAGAACTTAACAAACTGAATCTAATTTTTTCCATCTGTGGGAATAGTCAGGTTTTCGTAACTTTACCTCCCCATTGTGCTCCTAAAAATACCTACTCAGTAACTTAAAGAATTTGGATACCATACGATCACCTTAGATATGTTCAGTTCTCTTATCCTGCCCTTTTGACAACTGCAACAGGATGCTTTAAACGAGAGTCACTGCTAATGTGGTCATCACCTCATGCTCATTTATTCAGTTATTTCTTAATCAAAAGAGGCAAGGCTTATGTCTAAAGTAAATTAAAAAAATAGGATCATTAAATCATCTATGTCGGAAAAGACCTTCAAGATCAAGACCTTCAGGTTGAAGGTTGGACCTTCAAGTCCAACCATCACCCTGATCTACTGAGTCCCCTCGCTAAATCATATCTCTTACTGTCACATCCACGTGTCTCTTAAATACCTCCAGGAATAATTCCCTGGGCATCCTGTTCCAATGCTTGACCACCCTTGCCATGAAGAAATTCTTCCTAATATTCAGTCTAAACCTTCCTGGTGCAACTTGAGACCATTTCATCATGTCCTGTCACTTGTCACTGAGAAAAGAGACTGACACCCTCCTTGCTGCAAATACTTTCCCATCCTAGTAGTAGTCTTCAGAGATAGCTTGAGGCCATCTGGAAGAAATGTAACACTTGATTTTATTTTATTTTTTTCTGCTTGTGGTCACAGAAGATCGTTTGGTTCTTCTGTGATGATTAATGTGTGTAAGTTTAAAGTGGAGAGAAGAATCAAACTGAAGTAGTAGTCCTCCACCATGAAGTCAGCTTTCAGTTTGAGTATGGTACAGCAATTGTGGCCGAGTCTTTTGGTGATGTTTTATACTATTAACCTCTCGCAGTAGTTTACACTCAAACCTGACGTAGCTTAAAAGTGACTTGCAAATACCAAGTGCTCTGACGCCTCTAAGAATGTGAGAAAATAAAGAAGTAAATCCAGCTTCTTGGATTTACACGAAGACAACATGAACTTCAGTTATCTTGGCTTAACATCTCAAATGTGGGAGGTGGCTGCATTGCTAAGATCAAGGCTGAATTTTTAATTTCTTGATCTTTAGAACAAATATCATTGTGGTTAATTATTCTTTCTGGTGGTAGTCAGATTCAACCTGTAAAGCCTTAACTACTTATTTATTCTAGCCAAATGCTGGACAAAATGCAGCCCTCAAAAGCAATTGTCTCTTCATGATGCTTGCACCTATGGAGCCATCTGTTTAAAGATGACTTTGCACACTGTAGATTTTAAGCCTTCTGCCCTCACAGTAGAGTACATAATCTACATGCAAAGAAAATAAACTCAAGAGATTACAGTTCTTGGCATGACTGGATATAGAACCTTTATTTTAGCCAAAGACTCTTTCTGTGTTACAGATCAAACTTGGATAAACTTTTTATTATGCCACAACAAATAACATTCCTCCTAAATATGTAGTAAGTGCTCTAGCTCTTTTTATTGCAACATTTACATTATTAAACATTGTAATGTGTTCTTGTGAAGCTTCTTCATGGTGCCATTTAGATTGTTTTGTTGGGGGCGGGGAAATAGTAAAGAGGTTTTATAGGTTGAATTTATGGATCTCTGGACTTAATGGTTGGTTATGAGATAGTGAAAAGGCTGCTGAACAATGCATTTTTGATTGACAAATTATATATAGTTGTGTAAGTGACCAGGTAGGTATCATCTTGGTGAGTTCACACGTGCCTTAAAGGCATCTGAAAGTTTAGAGAATTTCCTGGCTATTGTTAGTTAAGTTCTTTAAGTTCAGTCTTACGTGCATGTTTCTATTTAAGAATATTACCATTATAACGCATAACGAGTACAGGTTCCCTTAAGTATTTTTTTAAAAGGACTACTTTAGCTGCTAAGAAGATAAATATTATTTCTCTATGCATTAACAGTTGTGGGTTTGTATCTACAGCAAGGTAATCAACAGGAAGAAAAGGTTTGCTTAAAGGCTTGTCTGTAGAAAACATCACTGAAATTTTTTAGCCTTAAGAAATGGTACTTGCTGAAAATCTTTTAGCCTTTGTATGTTGCGTGTGTCCCAGTGAAGAAGGGGCAACACAATCTATGTAATGACCACAATGTTAGGTGAAAATACTGTCTGTAAATTGCAAAGGCCTAAACTATTGTGCTGAACAAAACCGTAAGATCAGCCTAATTCCATTCATTTGCTTGTTCCCGTGTTCATTAGGAACACTAGGTCTTCTTTTTAAAGACCAGAGTTCAGAATTTCAAAGCTCAACAACAGCTATGTTCTTTTGTCATTAGTAGGATTTGTCTCTAATCTGAACTTTTTTTTTTTTTAGTTTAACAGCATATGCCCTGAAATATTTCATTGAAGTGTATTCCTAAGAGAGAAAAATAATAATAAAATAAAATTTCTGAATCTAAACAAATGGTAATTGTGAATTAAAGACTACATCATAAAATAGTGCAAATTCTGAAGTGACATGGTATTAAACAGCGTGTCCAACATTAAATCCATTATCATATTTTAAAAGATCTGTAATTATTCCAATAACTGCAACAAAAGCTAAAGCACCCTCTAACAAAGTCTCTAGTACAATAAAATGATAGTTAATAGGTGTTGTAGTGTGAGTTGTTAAAATTGTGGTGTTGTATTTCTTCATTGTCAGCACAAATCCTTGTTTATTAAAAATTTAGCTTGAAGGAAACTTTAATTAATTACAGGTTCAGTAAATCCTGACTAGGATTCTGCTGTGGTGTGTTTACAGTGAATGGCCTTCATGTGCCTGCGTTTCACTTCTGTTCTTTCTGCTACCTGACAGCGTGATTTATGGCTGTTGTTTTCTGCTAGTCCACTGCTTGCCCTCTAGGAGGGATTGGTCTCTTGAGCCTCCATAATAACAGCAGCACTTTCACAAAACATCTTTTAATGACAACAGTGTAGCATTCTGTAAGTCAGGCTAATTGCAGACATACCCTATTAATTGCAAAAACTAGGAGAGGTTACATATTTTACAAGCTTTTAATTTGAAATCGCCCGAGATGATTTGTCTGAAGTGTTTGGGTAGAGATGCCTACAATATTCTATGATAGGCCATTGCCGAGGCTCCAGGACACTGTTGCAGACTGTGGGCAGTGCACCAGCTCGAATTAAGGTTTGGATGTTCACACCTGCCTAGAACTCCTGCTATGTCTGTAATACGTTTTGTTGTAAAGATTGCATATCCTCTTGAGAATCACAGCATTGACATTAGATGATGTGTTATGTTTTTACTGGGAGATGATAATCAGAAAGTAAAAGTTTTTGCACAGTTAAATGCAGAAAAACATTTTGAATCTTGGGTTATGTCTCTGAGCAAGAAGTCATAGTAAGAAATTTTACGAGATCGTGTACTCTTAACACCATATGATTCTTTCAGAAATAGTTTTTTTTCATTTAAAGCACTTCTAATGTGTTCTTAATGTTTTTGAATATGCAAATATTTTAGGAATGTGATTTTTTCATTGTTGTCTTTCTTTCCTTTAGCAAATTGTGCAGTGGTTCTACTTTAAATATATATATATATTTATTTTTTTTTACACTCACTATGCTTGTTTAATACAGAATTGTCCCCCAGCTCATCATCTTCTGCTTTTGCCCCTGCATGCTGATACAGTGTACATTAAATCAGTGATAAAACTCCCATTCATTTTGCCACATTTTGCTCAGGTCCTATGTCATGGACTAATACGTGCAGCTCTTGGAAAACTACTGAATAACTAGTCAATGTACTCTAGCAGTGAATTCATGTGTAAAATAGGGTATGAAATTCATGAAACTGTAAATACGGAATGGGCTTGAGCTTCCACAGATTTTAAGGTAGTTTTGACATCCTCTGACTAAAAGCAGGGATTAATTCTGAGCGCAGCTTGACTATTTTGAGAGTAATCTAAAACAAAAGGTTAGAATTGGTGGTTACCAGTTTATATGTCTTTCACACATATGGGATTGATGCTTTTATTTTTTATTGGCAATGCAGTAGCAGCTAACGACAGTCCTATTTTCCTGCTTGCTGTGTAAACACAATATAGCAGAAAGAAAGATTATCTTCATAGTTAGGATGCCCCTCTGGGAAAAAGGAAATTTGGTTTTGTTTTCCCTTCCCTATGTAAGCTTCAGTGACCTCATTTATGTCCTGATATGCAAAGATGCTTAAGCACCTAATTCCAGTTGATTTCTGTAGCAGTTAAGCACCTTGATCGAAATAACCAAATAACCAAATCCATCCAAATAAATAAATAAAAATTGGTCCATGCTCTTTCCCTTCCTGTATAGCAGAAGATATTATCACTTTTCTATTAGATTTATATGTTGAGGACAAATGCAGGAAAGATGCAGTTCTCGAATACTGTGGATGATGTGAAAGTATTCAAGGAAGGCGATGTAGACTGCTCCTGCCCTAGGTAATTTACAGCTAAGAAGGCTAGTTAAAGACATGGGGAAAGGCTATAGCTTACAGGAGAAGCATGCAATTTGGTGGTTAAATAAGAAATTATTAATTCTATTAATGAAAGGGGTAGGACAGAATTTAGGATTAACCAAATATTTTTTTGTGATTGTTTTTGTTTTTCATTTTATTTCTAGCATTCTATTATATCTTGGATGCAGTACACAAAGGTAGATTTGTGATGCGAGTATAGGAAAACTTGGAGAAACTAGTTACTTTGATCAAATTTCATGTTTGAGTTTCATATGCTGCCTTTGGAAAAAAAAAATACTGATTCCTTCTTACCAGGCTTCAGGTCAAATTCTGATCTGTTATACCACAATATTCAGGTGCTTCATTCTTTTATAGATAGGTTGAGAGTCCTATGATCAGTTTATTTTACAGTGATTTTCTCTACAAAATAGATTATCTGCTCTTTCAAAACTTTTTAAGCATACCTTGGACAGCAAACCTGTACTTCTGCAAGTCTGAATTTTCAGTCTTGCTCTGTTACTGACAGCATGCACTTTTTGCTTTTAGGTGAAACTAATTCGTGAAATTGCTTCATGCCATGGAATTTTAATTACCTCTTATTCATACATTCGACTGATGCAGGATAACATCCACAGCTATGACTGGCATTATGTGATTTTGGATGAGGGTCACAAAATCCGAAATCCAAATGCTGCAGTAACACTTGCGTGCAAGCAGGTACTTTATCAAAAACAGGTGAAAGTTTTTCAGTGTGGCGGGGAGGAGGGCCAAGATCTAATAGCCTTATTAAGTTATCATAAAAGCACACATTTGACCATTAAGTAAGAGTAAAGCATAAATCACAATGTTCTATATTTGACTATTTAATTTACTTAATATTTTAAATGAGTTTACATTATTTATAGAGATTTATAGAGAAAAATATCAGAAATGTTAAATGGAGTAGGAATTTACCATTAGGAACAAATGTTAAATTAATGTTAGTCTTTATTTTCTGCTAACAGTTTGTGGGCAGTATATTACAGAAGGTTGTTTATTTCAGTAGCGTGGAGCCATATATTATAACATGATAATTCATTGGTGGTAGAATTGAAAAATCCTCTGAAGCAGGAATCACGTTATACCATAAGCCATGAAAATGACTTACTTCTGTCTTTGTTTTAATTTTGCTTTGTTTTAATTACTAGTTCCGCACACCCCATCGCATCATCTTGTCTGGTTCTCCTATGCAAAATAACCTAAAGGAGCTCTGGTCCCTCTTTGACTTTGTATTCCCAGGGAAACTGGGAACGCTACCTGTGTTCATGGAGCAATTTTCTGTTCCAATAACCATGGGAGGATACTCCAATGCCTCTCCTGTGCAAGTAAGTGCATCAAATATATCAGTTCAGTAGAAAAATTATGTTGTTAAGAAACTGACTTTTGAATGTACCTCATGATTTACATTCTAGACACTTTTTCAGTAGAGTCACATGTATATGTTTTACTTATGCGTATGTGAAAAAAAAATTCAACTAAATGAGACCATTTCTTCTGTAGAGAGGCATAGCATATACACAATTGTTTCTTGTCAAGAAAGTTGAAAAAAATATAAGTACTCTCTGATATAAAGTAAAGTTATGCAAGTTGGGGGAGTGGAGGACTAATCTCATATTTTGATATATTTAAATAGAACTTTCCTCCTTGATTTCAAGCTTCAGCAAATTGTTTCAGATGCTATTGAGGAATGCTTAAAACAGAAAGCTATTTTCATTTTTTAAAACAAAAATAGGTATCAGAAGTCTGAAAGTATATAAACTAATTTGAAAACAAAAATTTTTTGGAATATCTTCTGAATAAATGTTCCTATTAATATTTGCACTTACGGTTCTGTATAACTTCGTAAACACATTTCAAGCTGCCTAATAGATAAATCATATAGTAATCTGTAGACTAAAGTTGTATATAAATGCTAACAAATTTGCTTTCTATTAAATATTATTTTTAATGTTTTGCACATATGCATTTCTAAAGTTTTTTCTTTGAGCTTAAGTGCCTCCCTTGTCCGAAGCTTAGTAATTTAAAATTGGACAGCTAATTTGTTTTTTTTACATATCAATAATTTATTGTATTCTTTGTTTTGCTTTAAGAGAAATGAAGGTATTTTTAGCCATTACGTACAGTTAATACCCATCTCACACATCCATTACCCATTATAGAACCATATGCTCCATTTGAGGCCAGAGTGACCTTTAGTTTCTGTGATCATGGGGATTTTCTTGTACCGATTTTTTTTAATAGTCTCAAGCGGACACTAATCTTCACTTATTGTCTAGTAACCACCATTGCTTCAGGCCTTTTTTTTTTTTTTTTTTTTGATCTTTGGTATGTATTAGCATTTATTCATGTGGGTTTTTGGTTCTGTGCAAGTTTATACTCAGGTCGGTTTTTAAAAGAAATCTTATTTTTGGTCTCAGATTCCACTAACTCACTAAAGATAAATGAGTGGTATCTGAGAAAGAGTTATTTATTCAGTGTTGTTGTTGCTATCATGAATTTATTGCAATTCATGTTGTATTGAGTAAATAACTGTAGGTCTGCATAAATCATAAAGCATCTCATTTTATGAGGACTTTCCTATTACTAATTATTGAATTTTCTTTTTTGCTAAAATTAATATCAAGAACCAAAGTAGTTTTTGCTTTTTCTTCCTTTTTCAGGTAAAAACTGCATACAAATGTGCATGTGTGTTACGGGACACCATAAACCCGTACTTGCTGAGAAGAATGAAGGCTGATGTTAAAATGAGCCTTTCGCTTCCAGATAAAAATGAACAGGTTTGCTTATCGTTACTATTAAATCTGAGCCCTCTTCTTCCCCCAAATCCAGTCTCTCAAGAACGTTTGTCAATAATTTGTGCTAATAACAGTTGAAATGCTATTTTAACTGTAGATAACCAAATTTTGAATTTCCATATACTTTAAAGAGTCTGGGCTACTGTTAAGAATGCAATCATAAGCAGATCAAACAAATTATGTTTTTGTTCTTGTCAGTCACAGGGCCCTATGTAAGTTTGACATAAAGCATAATATTGTGTGCCTTTCAGGATGTGAATATGTGATTTTTTTTCCATTTTAACTCATCAAACCACCTGAAAAATCATTATAAGCTCACACTCAAATGCTAGTGACAGTACAGTTTACATGTACTAATCTGTTGTTTTCACAGGAAGTTCTGAGAATTTGCAATTTGTAAGGGACAAATTTGTAAGGCACCGTGAGAAGTGTTTCCTATAAAAGTAGCTTTGAGAGAATGTCAGCACTGCACAGTTACCTCATTAAAGCTGAAAAATGGCAGCTCCTCCAAAACTAACATTTGAGAGGAAAAAACAACTGGGAAGTGGCACAGAAAATATGATGAAACCCATCTCAGTGTTTGTATTCATTCTCTAAAATTCTAACAAATGTTTATTTCTAGTGTTGTCTATGCATTATCTGTTAATTCAGTATTTCAGTATGTTAGATGCTTCTGTGAGGTTTATTTGTAGCATTGTAAAACTTTAGAACTTGCTCAGTCTGGAGTTTACAGGTTGGGCTTGAGCTGTTTGTTTGTTTTGTTTTGGTAGGTCCTCTTTTGTCGTTTGACAGATGAGCAGCGTCAAGTCTATCAAAATTTCATTGACTCTAAAGAAGTCTACCAGATTCTCAATGGAGACATGCAGGTTGGTATTAATTAAGGTTGATGACAGGTAGAGATTGATGGATTGACTTCCACATTCTTTTAGCTGGATTCTGAACAGAAAGGAAAACACATCTTAGTTCTGCTTTTGTGGATGTTTGCTTTTTTTCTTTGAACTGTTTCATGGAATACATAGAGTTAGTGGTTCCTATGTAATGGCATGACCAGATAAAAGTAGGAGTGGAATGGGCTTCAGGATATGTTTGTGGTCCTGGGAACAAATTACAGCATGTTAGATGACCTGCACTAGTTAACTGTATGCATGCTTTCATCCAATTGCAAATGCAAAGCAAAGGAAGAGTAATTTGCCCTGAAAGTACACAACAGCTATGGTAACTTCTTGATGCAACAGGTGATGATTTCAGTCTTAGTATATACCAGAGCAAATAGTAAGCATCCTTGTTATTGTCTTCATAGTCGCTTCAACGTAGTTTGACTCAATCCTCACAATGTAGGTGTTGAAATTGCTGTGGCAAGGATGACAGCAGTAATAGAAATATAGTTTCAAATGCCTGCTGTTGCCTGTGTAAAAGGTCTGCTATTCCTTGTTACTCTTATATTTCACACATTTGGTCCGTTTGACATTTGTATACATGCAGTGGACACTTTTCACTCGCATTTTAGCTGTAGGGCACAGATCTATTTTTTTGTAATAGGAATATTTTGTTGTTGTTATAATGCATTATTTACTACATTTTCTTGTCTTGTGAGCTGTGAAATCTTTTCTCCCCTCATCCTCAGTGGCTCTAGCTAGTTGCATGGTCATTACAGCCATGTATATTGCAGTGCCAAACAAAGCAGATATTTACCTGACCCTTTTTTTGACTTCTTTTTCCAGATCTTGCAATGGTACAGGGGACAAGTTTCATTGAGTGGATAGCAATTTTAGTTATCACAATGAAAATTATTTTAAGGAGCTTGATCTTCAAGAGGCAGCTTGTACAAGACTATCTGCAGAAATTTGCTAAGGTGTTACAAAATAGGCTCTCATATTTTCTAGAGATTTGAAAATTTTGTACAGTGAATGTCAGTGCTTTTGTTGGATGTTCTGTGATGTCACCTGTGAATCCCAGCTGAAAAAACAAAACCCCACTGTTGTACAGATAGACCATAGATTATGTGCTGGCTCATCCAATTTTTAGTGATGGAAGATTGATTCTTTCAAACCTTTTTTTTTTTATGAGTGCCCATTATATCAGATGAATTAATAACACTTGTAATATTATCGAATAAATAACTGAATAGAACTCTTCTAACATGGCATCAAAAGTGATGGTTTTCAACATCATGTGTTTGTTTAAATGTGTTCACTCATCTGTTCTTTGTTACCATGCATTCCGGTGGGTATGCTTCCTAGTAAGAATTTTAATATGTTCCTTTAATAGAACAAACTTGATAGATTTTTTTTTTTTGAATAGGAATAGTCTGACCATGAGCTGCAGCTAGGGACTGCTTCTGCTAATGTGGAAATTGTTGCAGAATACACTTAACCTTGTCATCAGAATAGGTTCACTGTTACATATTTTCATTGACCTTCTCTTGTACTGCTTTTTCCCAAGAAGTTCCATGATACAAGTGTTGGCATCCATTGGTCTCTCTAAAGAGCAATCCCCTATTAAAAACACTCTTCTTGATGATGATTAGATTAATACGTTATTATTTTTCTTGTTCTTAGCCACAACTCACATAGCTACAAGTATTTGTCAAGAAATAAAAATATTCTTTCTCCTGTATTCTTTAGGTTTTCTCAGGATTAGTAGCTTTGCGGAAGATTTGCAACCACCCTGACCTCTTCTCTGGTGGTCCCAGGATTTTGAAGGGTGTACCAGATGCTGAAGTAGAGGAAGCAGATCAGTTTGGATTTTGGAAACGCTCTGGAAAAATGATAGTGGTAGAGTCTTTGCTGAAAATATGGCACAAGCAAGGTCATAGAGTGTTGTTTTTCACTCAGTCAAGACAAGTAAGAGGACCTAATTGTTTTTAGTTTAGTTGTTAGTAAAACTGAAAAAGTGTGTGTTTCTTCCAACAAGGCTTGTAATTAAAAACAGAGTTGTTCTTTTTTTTGATGTCCTTCTCATAAAATTAATATTATGTTATTGAGAAAAAAAAAAGTGTAATGTCTTTGGAATAACTGGAGATCAGTTCCATAGCTCATAAGCTTCACTGGAATGACAGTGTTGTGGCAAGTGTTGCCCAAATTGAATATATTGGGCCAAAGCTTCTATCAGTTGTACCCATATAATACCAGGCTGAAGCAGTGGTGATGTATTTATTGTCCCTTCTGAACAATTTCAGGATAGAACTGGTAGTCTGTTACATCTAATCCCGAGAATTGCATCTTTTGGGCCGGTAGCATAGCCAGTGACCTTCATTCATCTTCCCTGTATATTCATGATTTTGTCTTGGTTCTGTGGATTCCCTGGAATGCTGCAGCACTTACTTATTTAAATTATCTTGAGACCACAGCTTATGGTTTCCCACACCAAGTACAAACATTCCAGTCTTGTATTCAGCAATGAAATAACTATTCTTTTCTTTACCCCAATTACATATGTTGATGAATTTTCTGCTCACTTTATATTCACAAGTTGTTGGTTATTTTTCTTGTTTATTTGATTGGCACTGTGATTCTTGTGACTTCATTCTCATGACAGAAATTCTCATGACTTAATCAGAGAGTTGCATAGTCTTCACATCTGGATTTCATTAACTTTTTTTTTTCCCATCACAACAGATGTTGCAGATCCTTGAAGCCTTTGTGAGAGGCAGAAGCTATTCCTACCTCAGGATGGATGGCACCACAACAATAGCTTCCAGACAGCCCCTTATAACAAGATATAATGAGGTGAGATGTTGTATCCCATATGCTAATTAGTGGGTATAATACCTAGGCTTACCTTGAGTTCTTGGCACTCCTTTTTGGTCTGTTTTTAGAATCATAGATTTATAATATCCTGAGTTGCAAGGGACCCACTAGGATCAAAAAACATGCTACTGCAGGTTTGAGACACAAAACCGGGGAGTTTGGTCAAATGAAACCACTTTCTTAGTGTAAGGGGAAAAGTATCATCTTTTTTTTCATACAAGTTGGGTTTTCTGCTAAGAAAAAAGGAAGAAGAAAAAGGATTGAAGGAAGAAAAAAGAATTTTTGTTGGGCAACAGTAAATGAAATCTAGATCAAACTACTTTTATTTGTCAAAAGAGATATTAAATAAATGAGGAAACTTCTTCTTCTTGGCTCCCTTTGGATTTTTGCAAATAATAATAATAAAAGAATCCAGGAAATAATGAAAATGATCTTGTGCTTTGGTAATTCTTTTAGTAAATTCTATCTTGCATTATAGGACAAATCCATATTTATTTTTCTTCTGACAACTCGTGTTGGTGGTATTGGAGTTAACTTAACTGGTGCTGACCGGGTTATTATTTATGATCCTGACTGGAATCCCAGTACAGACACACAGGTAAGTTTGGTCCATTGCATTCCATTTACTAGCTAAGTTGAAATAAAACTGAAGGTGATATGATGTCTATAGCGTTAAAGCAGTATGTTGCTCTTCCCTAAGTTGCTGTTGCCAGCAGTGGTCAATTAGGGGACAGCTCCACATTATGATTGCTCTTGTGGCAAAGCCAATTTAAGTGGTTCCCACCACATCCCCTTTATGCTGTTAGGTCTTACCACTCTTCAGTATTGTCGATTCATATAATCAGAGTTTAGCAAAACAAACAGTTGAAATGGAATGGAGGTTTTTGTATTTTTTTTTCCCAAATAAATAAACAGACTAGATGTTTCTCAAGGAAGAGTACAACTGTTCAGCTGTTGAACAGGCATGACTGTTTGTGGTGGCAATGCAGGGTAAGAAAAGGAGAACAAATAAATGTTGCTTAAATTGGGTTTGTCAATAAATAATGATATGTAGCTGTGTCCTTAGGAGAAGCTGCTTTTAAGCCAACACCTTAACGGAATTGTTCTTTATTTGATGATGCTATGAGACTCTGCATTATCAGATCCCTTAACAGTATGTGGAGCTTACACATACTTTTTTGAGAGTTAAAAATGATTTCTGGTGGAAATCCTGCATAACTCTGAGATCTGCAAGTGTGCAGTCTGACCTAGAGTGGTCTGTTTTAGTGGTTGGTTCAAGATGTTCAGTAAAAGCTTTCAGTCGAGAAAAAGGAGTAAAATTCAAAGGAAATATAAGTAGATCTCTTTCGGAACAAGCTTGTATAAAGTATATATCTGGGATATATACTCAGAACTCAGACATGAGTTCTAATTTTAAGATACTAATTTATTCTTTGAGATTCCAAATAGAATTCTTGGTACAATTGGATTCTTGACTTTCTACATAGGTAAACTTTCTAAATTGTTTTCCTCTCCTTCTGAATTAGTTGTCCTAATGCTGTAGAAATACCACAGCTATTAACTTTTTGAACTATTTGTTAGATGTCCAAACTAGGTTTGAAACAGTGGTATCCCTGTCGAATACTTGTCTAGGAGGCTAATGTCTGGTAACCAAACCTTTTGGGTTTCAGGCTCGGGAACGTGCTTGGAGAATAGGCCAAAAGAAACAAGTGACCGTGTACAGGCTTCTCACTGCGGGTACTATTGAAGAGAAGATATACCACAGGTCAGTCAAAATGATTCCTTGAATACAGACCTGTGCTCAAGAAAATGTTTGCAGCTAATCTGAGGTTGTGTAACAGTTAAACACCTGTGTATGTGCTCACATGGAATGTAACCCCCAACGTTGGTCATGATAGTCATGGAAAACTTTACAATTTCTGCTGAGAAATAGGCTTTCAATATTACATACACTGTGATACTGCCTCTCTGGCTCCGAGACCCCACATGCTAAACACTCCTCGTAAATCTGTTCAGGCAGCTGTGTCCCACCCATTTAGAATTCACTGTAAATTAGAGTATGAGGCATAGACAAGAAAAATGAGCTGCTTATTCAGAACATGAGACTTGATGAATCTGAGGTGCAATTTGAAATCAACAATTTTTTTGTTATCCAGAGGATATGTAAGGATGTATGCAGTATGTATGTGTGTTTGCTACTCTTCAAGCCAATTTGATTTTATTCCCAAATTGTTCCAAAATGCAAGAATTAAACCTCCAGAACTGCCAGTCATGATTGTTATTTATTCCAAAATATAGCTAAAGCCTTAAAGTGCTCGCATTTCTGAATCAATTAAATCTTTTTGTTTGCTCTCCATTCAGCTTTCTTAGTAGTTAGCTTCACTCGTATGAATTCCAAATGAACAACATACATGGGAGTCCTCTGGCTAGGCATTGCTATTTAGAACAGGAGTATCCTCTTTGAAAATGCAGATGAATGGAAAGCTCTAAATAATGAAGTACCAGCACTTATTGAGTTCATTTTTTTTCTCTGCTTTACCACATTGACACAAAGCATCCGCTGTTGGTTGGCTTGCATCCCTCTGGCATACACGTGTTTGAGCAACACTGACCACATCAAGGAAGTGGGTTCTAAGGGTCAGGACAGCCGTCAGAAATAAAATTAATTTCCAGACCAGTCAGTGGACTTCATGCTTTAAGCAAGTTGTCTTTTCCCCTTGCCTTGTTTTCCTCCTCGCAAATATGTGATTGCCCTTGCAGGAAGCTATGAAGCTCAATTAATTCTGGAAGACTAAAAAGATGGGTGCGCTACAGTACCTGGTACCTATGTTTGAACTTAGTTTTTGCCAGTTGGATTTTAAAATAGCTTCCCTGTGTAAGGCCAGCAGAGCTAAAACAATAATAAACATTTTCTGAGAAGTGATTCCCATCCCTTTTTGGGGATGCGTTTTTTTGTAGAGGAAAACAATGCTTATTGTAATCAAAAGTTACATAGTATAAACATGGCATAAAAGTAGATCTACCAATACTAGCAGACTTTTTGCAGCTTAATTCCCCTCAGAATTTGTTTTGTTCAGTCCTCTATAAATGGGCTGTTTTTTCTCTTCCTTGCAACCCCAGTTCTGCTTTCTCTTTTCACTGGCTATCATCCAGTCCTCACCATCAGACTGTGAACTACACTGCTGCTCTTGATTTCTTCAACCAACTGAACTATGAAAATGTCATTTTAACAAGAAATTGTTTTTCACTGAAAGAGCTTTTGGATAGTTTTATTGTGATATATGCAAGCTTTTCAATTTTAATGGACAAAAAAAAAAATCTAGCTGTGAAGTTATTTATTGCTTAGTTAATGGATGCCTCACAGGACATTTCAAGATGGTGGTTACCTGTTGTGTTATGGGATTGTTGTGAAACAGTAAATCCCCGTGTTTAACAATTTAGTTGGTTGTTTGAAAGTTACTAACTCAAGATTGTCTTTTGGAAACTAACATCATCTTCCCACTGCTTAATCATTCTGCAGGGTAACATTAGTGCTTATACAGTTTTCTTTTTAAGTACTATATTCAGTACTTAAACATAGCTAGACACTGTTTCATGCACAAAGTACTTTTTTTCCTTTTTTTAGACAAATCTTCAAACAGTTTTTAACAAACAGAGTGCTGAAAGACCCTAAGCAGAGGCGCTTTTTCAAATCCAATGATCTTTATGAGCTTTTTACTCTGAGCAGCCCAGATGTGTCTCAGGGGACAGAAACAAGTGCAATTTTTGCAGGTACACTCTTTTCTAATCTCTTTAATAGAAAAAAAATGTTTGAAGTGTTTGATAAATTGATATTAATTTTATTCATCTCTCAGGTACTGGTTCAGATGTTCAAGTCCCAAAATACCAATTGAAACGGAAACATGAAAAGCCATCTGATGGTGACACTTTGAAAGGTGGTCTCCATCTTGGAAGAAGCAGTTCACCAAAGTACAGCAAGTCATCCAATTCCTACTCAACCAGCCACATGACAAATTCTTCTAAAGCAATAGAAACAAGTGAGGAAACCAAAGGAAACTTGGAAACCTTTAATCAAAATAGCTTTGCAAAAGATAATGCACAGGCTGCTACTAATATAAATTCATCAGATAAAAACAAGGAGGAAAGCTTGGAAACAGATGACAAATGTATGTCTCAGTCATTGCCAGGTGATGCAGGGTCTTCAGAGAATGTCAACTCTCTAAACAGCATGGTGACTGGTGAAGTACATGGAGCAGCTAATGTAAATATCGAGGGAGATCTTACCCTTGCATGTAGCGCAGCTGGCTCTTGGGAAAAGCAGGTTGCTAAAACTGAAGATGGGCAATTGGATAATAATCATTATAAATGTACCTCAAAAACAAAGCATAGGGTGGATGTGCTGTCACGTGAGAGCCACAAAGATAAGTCTAAGAAGAAACATCACAAAGATGCCAAGTTTGAAGGGGAGCGTATTCCTCATCTAGTGAAACAAAAGCGCTACAGAAAGGATGACAGTGAAGAGAAGGAGGAAGATCCAAAGAAAAATGATGATTATGTCTTGGAGAAACTCTTCAAAAAATCAGGTAACTGTTCAACAGTGCCGGACTATTTAAACAGAGGTATACAGAGCTTATGCAAATGAGGAAGGGAGTCATTCTGTTACTGTGGTGGTTAGAGTTACAATACAAAATGTATTGTATCTGTTCTGTTACTGTAGTGACATGTTAAAATGTTCATTGTCAAAATGCTCAGGTTATGAATGTACTAATTACCTTGGCACAAACAGCCAGCCTTCCAGAAACTCTTTTGAATGTGAAAGTAATACAGTGGTTCTTCTGGAAATAAGCGAGTAACCAACCTTCATTTAGACAAGAGTTTCACTTCTGTCTGTCCTGTCCATAACAATAGTAATGATCAATTTACCCACATAATTGCTAAGTCTTTTGTGAATAATGACCTCATCAGCACACCAGAAGTGGTTTGCTGTCAAATTGATTGCTCAACTTATAGAAGGGGGATTTCTTACTAGAAATGACTATACTAAAGTGCTGAATGTGATCGATCTGAAAATGAAAAAAAAAAAGTGATTGTGGCTTTCACTTAAATGGTAAACGTTTAATTTTACAAATTAATGTGTAAATTAGCAGGTGTCCTCCTTCATCTTTTTTTGTGTACTCTGTTTGCTAGGAGTGCACAGTGTTATGAAGCATGATGCCATTATGGAAGCTTCCAGTGCAGATTATGTGCTGGTAGAAGCAGAAGCAAACAGAGTGGCCCAGGATGCCCTGAGAGCCTTAAAAGTCTCTCGACAGCGATGTTTAGGAGCTGCTTCTGGTGTGCCAACCTGGACAGGCACAAGTGGTCTTTCAGGTGCACCAGCAGGAACAAAGTAAGTTCACTTCTCACACTGCTTACCCAAAAATCAAAGAGTTCCTTAGAATGCTGTAGATTTAAAAAAAAAAAAAAATTTTGCACCTGGTATTTGTAGTAACATGCATCAATGTTGAGTTTCATTTTTTATGTTTAATAAAGACAAAATAACGTATTACTAGGTTAGGAAGTAGTCCATCCTGAAGTACAAAGAAGGCATTCCTGTTGCATGGTAGAGGAGAGAGAGGTTGGCAGAGCACTCTGGAGAACCCTAGAATGCAAACCCAATTGGTGGCTTTGGCAAGAGAATCTTAATCATTTTGAGAGGGATGTTTATGGAGTTAATTCTTTTGCATGTTTAGGAGTCGGTTTGGTCAAAAAAGAAACCCTATGCTGCTTTCTTCGCGTTCTACTTGTGCGTCACCTGGTAGGAAGAATAAGGTAAGAGACACAAGCTAGTGTTTCTCTTTTAATAGCTGATCTATGTGAAGTTCTGATTCATGCAACAAATCTGATTTATACTGTAGGTGTGTGTCACATACCTATTTGTCACATGATTATGTATACTTCTAGAATTTTTAGTCTCTCAAGAATGTGATTTTTCATTTTTTGGTATAGCATCTTGATAAAGTCTAATCAGGTACAACAAACTGCAGCATGCTCTGAGATGAGAATATACTGCCTCTTTATTGTGTATTTCGGGTGTATAGCTTCTGTGTGCTCACATGTGTTGTTTAAGTCTAAATGGCAGGCAGATTTTGTTCAACAGATTCAGCGTATCTCAAAATCCATAGTCTGTATGTTTATTTGCAGGATGCAGATACAATAAAGAAAGAAAATGTAAAGAGTAGTAGTTCCAGTGCACACTTTGATGGAAAATCAGAAACGGGAGAATCGTCATCCAGTGCACTAGAGTCTTCATCCTTATTAGCTAAGATGAGGGCAAGAAACCACCTTATTTTACCACAAAGGACAGAGAGTGAGGGAGATGAGAATCTTCATCAAGCACCCGCTCCAGCCACAGGTTCAACAGAGTACGATGAATTGCTGGTGGATGTGCGGAACTTCATAGCATTCCAGGCCCGTGTGGACGGTGAGGCTAGTACTCAGGAAATACTGCAGGAATTTGACTCCAAACTGCCTGCGGCACAGTCTTGCGTCTTTAGAGAACTTCTCCGCAACCTCTGCACCTTCCATAGGAGCCCTAACGGTGAGGGTGTCTGG
The DNA here is from genome assembly GCF_013377495.2 of Cygnus atratus. Taxonomy (NCBI): domain Eukaryota; kingdom Metazoa; phylum Chordata; class Aves; order Anseriformes; family Anatidae; genus Cygnus; species Cygnus atratus. The sequence continues at coordinate 18,778,718 of NC_066368.1, forward strand.
AGACTGAAGCCAGAATTCCGCTGACCTCTGTCGAGAGAAAGCACCTATCTGCGCTTGACCAATACTCTGCTTTCAGAGACTTGGTGTTTGTCTCTTGAAATGAGAAATTATTTCATGTTTGTGATTTAATAATTGACTTGAGCGGACAGTGAAGCAGCATTCGTTGCAGGCTTAGATCTGACTTCATTTCTGATTTAAGCTATTTATATGAAAGTGCCATCTACCTCATAGGTGAAACAATACAAAATATCAGCACCTTTTCTTTAAAAGAAATCTTAATATAAACGGGATGAAGAACACCTACTGACGTTTTACTGCAATAAAAACCATGGATGTTGCCGTGGGCTATAAGACTTTTATTTGATTTCTGTGAAATACCAAGAACTACTTTCTCAATTTTCTATATGTTACTTGAGTAGTCATTAGGCACGTAGTGTACCATCCAAATTAAATAAATAAATAAAGATAGTGGTCAGCATGAGAGATTCACTTGTACTGACAAAGGTATCTAAATCATTAAGAAGCTTTCATTACTAGTGAAAATTTGCTTTTAATGTTGCTGCTTTCATTGTTGCCAGCATCTAACAAATGAGTGTAACTTACATCACTAATTAACTTGGAAAATAATTTTTTTTGCCACAAAGGTTTAATCACAAAAATGGAAAGTCCGGCAGGATATTGAGACAACTGAAAGTTGCTAATTATGGAAAACTGATTAGATTATGGAAAACTCATTTACCCCATAATCATTGATTTGGTCACAGTCCTGTACACAGTTAGCAGTTGCTTGGTACTGTACTTCTTACCAGTGGGGTAACAGTAACTATTGTGTTTATCACAGGTTGTGGACTGATAATTGAGATCGAATGAAAAGTTTGCAGGTCTCATTGTAATTGACACTGAAAATTTTCTAGTTCCCTGTTAGCACTTAGTCTTCATCAAAGTACAAGATTGTGAAATGTTATTTGGTCAGAGAGGGAACAATTTCACTGTATTTTGCTGCACATAATCACTTGTGGTTAGACAGAGTCATAATAGGAGCATACACAGAAGTCACAGGTCATACCTATTCTGTAGATAGGGAAAAATCTTGGTCTTCCTGCCAGTCAGACAAGCTCTAAGTCAATACCTGTTTTTTTCCAAGGAAGGAAACAGTGGATTATTTGTGGCAAACCAAAGTACTATGCTGGGTCTGTCTTCAGAGTGCTGGTGTGCTAGGTGAAGAAATCCTGAGGGAAAAAAAAAAAGGTTATGAGAGCAAAATGATGGTCTTACACATTTTTGCAGCAACATTAAACTACTGTGTGATTTAAACTAGCAACAGTTAAATGTGCCTAATGTCCTTCCTGTCCCTAAACTATTGAGAAAAGGGAAACCTGAGTTACCTTTATTTTATTTTGTACAGTATGAAATTATCTTGTTTATTTCAAGTACAAATATTGAAAGGTGAACAGTGAAGCAAGAGTACAAATTGGGTTCCTTTGTGCTAAAGAAGGGTGGTCTTCAAGATACTTCCAATGGCTTTTCTTCCTTTTACTCTGTGTTAAAGGTTCTGTGAATATTTGTAAGAAAAGTGGCCCCTCACTGTTTCAAAAACTGGTTAGTTATCTTTTCACAGATTGGGATTGGAGAGGACAGACAGGAGAAGAATCTGATTTTCTTCCTGATGGTATTTGAAAGTGGGACTGTTGCACCTTTTCCTGACATCTTTTTCTGTTTCCATTTGTATTTATTTATATTCTTTCTTTCAGGGGAAAGATGAAACCAAGAATCTAGGTTGCAATCACAAAACAAAAAATGCTTAGAAAATTGTAGATCTGTTGATATGACTTAAAATGGATTAGTAAAAGAGTAAAACCAACCCAGTCTTGCTTTTCTCTCCAAAGCTACAGGGGATTTCAGTTGGATTTGTGTAACATTCCTTCCCCCCCCACACACACACATCCTTATCCATGTCCCAGGAACAATCCAGGAATTCCGCTGACAAAGCTGCTGTTGTCACCTTAGTTGTCAGTTCTGGTGTCCTGTTTTATTTACTACTTTCAGTCTTAAAGACATAGTTTCTGTACTAAGGAAAGTTTGGAACTTCTTACTGATGATCTGTTGATGTAAATGGACTTGCATGTGCTTTTATAAACCCGTGGCTTTTATGGACTTATTAAAAAAAAAAAAGCAAAAGCAAAAATCTGTTCTAGAAGTCTTGTGTTGTGGGGAGGATGGAGTGGGGGAGACATCTTTTCCTGCAGTGTGACTCTGTGACTAAATGATTCTAATTATCTTTAAGTACAATTCCATTTTTCATACAACTTCAAATTATGCATCCTAGCAACTAGATTTTTCCAGTACTAGTGGATATTTAAAAGACTGAATGAATATTGGTATAACACTCAATTATATGTGTATTTTTAAGTGATTCATTAAAAAAAAAAAAAGTGTAAGATTAAAGGTCTACAGACTGATTTTTTTGGTGAAAGTCATTCTGGAATAGCTGAGACATTTACAGTAGAAGAGTTATTTAGAATAATCCTCCTCTTATTCTAGAATAGATGTTTTATCTGTTTTGTTGTTATTTCTTTAATTTACCTGTGTAACATGAATTCCCTTCATATCTTTACAGAAGATCTGAAGCAGTTCCTGACTAATATGATGTAGTCAATGTGTTTACCGTCAAATAGTTTATAAATATGTAATATTTTCAAAGGCTTGTACTTCTACCTTTTCAGTTTTCAAGTATTCAATGCTGCAGTCAGTAGTTGTTAGTTTATTTGTGTTATAATTTTTCTTACCTCAACAAAAAGGAGATAAAGATCAAAATACAGATGTTAATTTAGGAATGAAGTTGAAATCATTAAATCTTATTAAGGAAAGCCATTTCAGCATGCAACAGCCTAATCTTCAGTAACAAAAAACAAACAAACAAACAAAAAAAGCTACACTACAAGGAACTACTGAAAATTTATTTCCTGTAAAGACACTGAAAGCCGCTATGCACCATGGTACAAAATTGTCGTGCATTTGCATGCATGACAGGTCATGCCAATGTAGATAATGTGACTTACTAACTACACAGCTCAGCAGGGGAAAAATAAATAAAAGGCTAGAAAGCTAAATAGCAAAAACTTGGATTGTTCCATAAGCAGTTGTGGGGACTGTGTACACATTTTCCTGGATAAAATGTTCCATATTGGTATCTCAACCGCAGAAGTTAAAACTTATAGTTATTCTCCTTCTTATTTCAAGCCATAAGTATCTGTAAGGGAGGTGAGCTCTAGTGTTTTTTTATGATGTTTTGCTTACCACTCTTTCAAGCAATTATTCTCATTTTTTCATTCTTTTGCTGAACAGTTGAGTAGGTTGACTGTACAAAACTTTCTTGGTGTAAGAACTAATGCCCCACCAAACAAGAAAGGTTAGCAAGATGCTGAATGCATAGGATAGAAATGGTAATTAAAAATGGAGAAGAGTATTTTTAAATACTTAACTTAGTGCTCTCTCAGCCTCTTCTCGGAGGGCTACACCACGTGGAGGACTGAGTCTGCTACAGCAGTACTACATGTTATCCTTGGAAGTAAAGTGAGATGCTGCATGTACATGATTGAAGTAGTCATTGTTAATTTTTCTCTAATTTCTGTGTGCTCATGGATACTGCTATATGGAAAGGACAATTACAGGTGAGTTGTGTTCCTGGAAAGAGAGTCTGTTGCACAAGTTTTTTTGTTTGTTTTCAGGAAGAATAATGCTATGGGCTCCATTTTTGGCTGAACTCCAGATACAATTTGAGATGTTTAAAAAAAAAAAAAAAAAAACGTGGAGATAGCTGATGGCAACACTTTTGGTAGCCATTTGAAGACACTTTCATGTCTTGGTTTCCTATTCTTGGTAATTCCAACATAAAAAGCTAAGTAGGAAGTACTCTTGGTCATACTGATGTTAGTCTGCAGTTGAAGCGGGGTGGATGTGTGTGTTATTTACCTGTTAACTCTGATGGTGAATGAATACTGCCAGGATCAGTAATTCCCCATTATTAGTATGTAAGGAAAAAAAAAAAAACTTTAGGAGGGAGAACGTTTGGCATTTGCTAAGATTGCACAGACATAAGATCTATTGAGTACACCATGATACCATTGTATAACTGAAACCAAGAAAGGAAGCCTCATAACAGCATTAGTGAAGAAGTAGGGAATTTTCCAATGTATTTTAAAATACTACACACTGAGATCTTTTTGTATGAGATCTTTTTATTGATTTTTTTTAAAAGTCACACTTTCTCAGTGGAGGAAAAAAAAAATGCCCAGGCAGGCATCGTACAAGTAGAAAAAGCAGTGTGAAAGTTATTGTTACAGGTTGTGTCCTTCAAGGAAAGCTGTCACAGGAAGCAGCATTTATGCAATTAATTTGACAAGTCTTTGAGAAAACAGTAACTTATGTTTTTCAAAATGGTAACACTTTGTTCCAACAATTATCTAGCATGATGCAGTTTCTCATGTTGATTGTAGCTGTGCTTTCTCAGATGACACATAAAGACGGTGAAAAGATGAGATGTTAAGAGACCCTGTAGAAACTTTATCCAAACGGCTCACTCCCGATGTATTGTCCAAGAAATCACTTCAACCATCAGGAAAATCTAGGAAGGAATAAAATTTGGTAGCATAGTCACTGAGATAGTTTAAAATGTGGAGCAATCTGTTTGGTTTTGTAGGAGCAGGGAGATCTGGATTCTACTGCTATAAACTGCCGAGTGACTTTGGATGAGATACTTCACTGCCCGCTGCATTGGCTTCGTCTGATTGATGCAGTCTTTAGGGGAAGGCAAGAAACCTTTCACATCCTTTGGAAATGGTTCAGGCAATGATTGCAGAATACAAAGAAGTCCTAGCTGGAATAACAAAGGTAATATGGCATCTTATTGTCTGGATCATGAATTCAGCAACTGTAGTTTACACAAAACTATCATACAAAATGCTGACAGTACAGTTTTTGGAGGGCTTGAGCAGGACACATGCCTTGGAGTCAGGATGTGCTGGCAAGTCTGCACTTGGGAGTTTTTCTCCCCCTTGGGAGAGGTATTTATATATTAGATACATGGCAAAACCTCTCTGCTACTTAGGTCCATTTATAATTTCCCTGTTCCAACATTCAAGCTAAATGCTGAATGCACATTTACTGACTCAGTGGCTCTCTCCATCTATCCATTCCTCAAGGGACTGCTATTCTAGGCTCTGAGGTGACGTCAGCGCTCCTACTTCACACGGTATCGCTGCTGTGGTACAGTTCCATTCCTTAGCTGACACTGAGAAGATGAAGTTTTCTTTAGTAATTCTAAACTTTGGTTGGTGGCCCTGGTTTTGCTCCTCTACTAAGATCAGAAGTAAAGGGGAGTCTAAGCCCGTTCACACAAAGGTCATTCCTCTTTTCCTTTCAAAATGGGTCTAAGGCAGCTGCTATGAAGCAAGTAAAACAACAACTTGGTGTTCCTGCTCCCTGCCTGAAAAAGCCACAGGGAAGACTGCAGTGCATTATGCTGTACTCAGGGCATGGAAAATTACCCTTTTTATCCAGAAAGAAGAAATTATTGTGAGTCTCTGAACCAGGAACTACAGAACCTAGACAGAGAAGTGTCGGGCAGCTGTGCTGAGAAAGATACAACTTCCAAGCTGCTCTATCCACTGGCTATGAAAATTAAACAAATACTGGTAACTTAAGGGAGAGAGGGGAGTATATTCAGAGCTGAGCTCTTCATTTCTGGATGGCAGGGTTGGACTTACATTTAAATCCAAATTTGCTACGGCTCTGAAATATGCAATGAAGACTTCCAAGTAAACTTTGCTCTGCCCACCAGCAATACACAGGATAACCACACTGTTTCAGTATTGACGTCCCATACTAATTGTAATGTCATCACAGATGAAACAACAGGCCACATAATAAATCCCACTGCTCTTACCCATAAGCTATGCCCGTAAGTCAGACAATTTTGAACTCTGCAGACCCTCCAAGCTGTTTATCCAGTCGCTTGAGAGAGGGAGAAGGAAAAACAATGCCAATGCTGAAATCTTTAGAGAATCCACCTATAATTTTACGTTGTTAACTATCTATCATAGTTCCCTACAGATTCCCCACTTTTCCTGGGCTCCCAGAGCCACACTGCTCACAACATGTAAGTTGAGAGAACGTACTATTTTTATGATACAGTATAGGGAGGTTGAAGCCTTGCACTAATTGCAAACTAGTATGTAGTATCATCAGTGGAGCTATGACCAACTCCTCTATAAGGCTTACATAAGTGGTGAGTCATACAGCCTTACGAAAGAATAGGGAGCGAGGCTTTCATTATGTTGTTTGCCTAATCAGAAATGTGAAAATAAAAGAACACAGCACTCAGTGGGTTATCTTTGGCTAACAGTAGGCTGGAATTTCTGCAGTTGCACTACTATGATTGAGGCATTTCATTGTTTGTGGTCCCAGCTTATATTAAACAGAGAGGATTTTTTCATAAATCTTTGCCTCTAGGGCAGAGTTAAGGTTGTTTGGGAACCCTAGCTATGCGTTTCCAGGCATTAATGTCTAGAAGCAGCACCACGGGAGTAGAAATGGAGGTACATGCCTAGGGAGGATACTAGGAGTAAATGAAGAGGCCCAAGGGCAGGGTAGGGTTTGTGAGGATGAGCATGTAAAGAAGCAGTGGAGTGGAAGCTGAACTATTAGGATGACTGAAAAACGGTCTAGTGATGATTTCTTTCATCTTACTAGTCTTTTTTCCATGCTCTCAGGCAAGTAGTTGCAATAAATGGTATTTCAACCACCACTGCTGTTACCCATGAGCCGAGATACCTACAGACCATAGAAGACAACTGGAGAGTTCTGAGGATCAAAGTTGGCTGTAGCTTTTCGTGCAGCAACAGCGCTCTTTAAACTGGCCTGATTAACCCATTGCAACTTCTCATTTTCCTCTGTCAGCCCTCTGCACTTTATGTGGTGAACTGGACCAGCAAATCGGTCTCCAGGTAGAAAACAAACAAACAAACAAATAAATAAATAAATAAAGCATAGCAACAATAACTATCCATTTTTTTCCAAACATTTGGCTGCAGCAATCGCTGAAGACTGGAAGGAGTGACAGCAGGAAGGAGTCTGGAGCTGAAGAGCCACACCACTAACTGGCTCAGGAGCTTCAGAGCAGCAAAAGGTGAGTGTAGCAGAGCTGTTTGGATGATCCAGGTTGTACCTTTTTATTACTATTATTTTAAATGGGTAATTTGGGAGGGGGTGGGGAGCCTAATTAGTGCAGCTACAGCCTCTTTGACACCACCTCCTTCCCCCATGGGCCCATATTCTTGCTCAGTGCTAGTACTGCCGTCCCACGTAGCCTAAGCAGGGAAGGCCAGACTTCTCCACCTGCCCCATATCTTTCCTCTCCTTTCTGCCCCTGGAAGGGGAGCGATGGCCCAGGCGGCACAACCACCACCGGCAGCGCAGGGCGAGCCCTCAGCAAGGTAAAATCGCCCCGGGGCGGCCGCTGGGCGGGCTCGGGCTGCCCGTGCCGAGGGCGGGGGAGAGGCAGCGCTGCGGGCAGGCGGCCCTCCGCCGCTACCGCCCCCGCGGCCGTGCCCCGCGGAGCCGTTCGGGGCCTCGACGGCCCGGGCGAGGCGTGGGGCCCGTCCGCCGGCTATGGCGGGCCCTCGGCCGTGGCTGGGCCTGGCCTGGCTGCTGGGCATGGCGGCGGCGAGCGCCCTGCCCCTGGCCGCCGGCCCGCGGGACGAGGTGCTGGCCGCGGCGCTGCAGCGGCTGCGGGAGGTCTTCGACATCGAGGAGCTGCCCCCCGACGTGCTGCCCCGTAAGAAGCCGCCGCAGTTCATGGTGGATCTCTTCAACAAGGTGGCCGACGCCAACGGCATCACCCGCGCCCCAGGCCTGTTGGAGGGCGACGTGGTGCGCAGCTTCGAGGACCGGGGCGGGCCGGGGGTGCCGGGGGGCGGCGGGGCCGTGGCCCGAGGGGTGCCTCGGGCAGAGTCTTGCGAGGTTCGGCTGCACCAGCAGCGCTTCTACTTCGACATCAGCGCCATCGAGAGGGGCGAGCAGATGCTGAAGGCCGAGTTCCGAGTTTTCAAGCTGAAGAGGAAGCGTGTGGCCAGGTCCGAGGGGCAGCACTTCTGCAAAGTAAGTGGGGAGGCAACCGCCTGGTTACGCGTTTACTGCGGTTTTGTCGTTAATAATACTGGGAGAAAACGAGAAAGGAAAGGCGAGCGGAACCACTTACTACAACTTACTACATAAACCTGCTTTATTTTTATTAGATTATTGTCCTCAGTGTGGAATAATACTCTCTTTGTCTCAAGCATGCGAAGAAGTAGCGGCAGGGTTTGGCTTGGCACTGTTCTGGCCTTTTGTCCCTGTGGCAGTCAGCTATCCCTAAAGATGCCCTTGTCAGACCTATGTCAAACCGCACCATGCTTTTCTGGGGTTAGATATTTTGAAATTCAGATGGAAATTTGACTGCTCGTCTCTTAAAATACTGCTACTACTAATAGCAGCATAGGATTTGTGGAAAGATAAGGTTTTATAGAGGACTCTTGTTAATGAGTGTATCTGTACCTTTGGCAAAGGGCATACTCAGACTTCTTGCAAACCTGAGGGCAAAGGTGCAGAGTAAGGGAAGATTTTTGACAGTATCAGATGTTCCAAAGAGAAAGGCAAGGGACAGTCGGGTTCTTCTTCTGTAGTGTCAAACATTCTAGTAATTGCTTTAAACAGTCCAGTGTCCTGCCTCTGTACACATCTCAAAGTAGGTGTATGGACTGATACTTGTTTTTCTGTTGAACTACCTAACAACAACTTTTTGGTATGATGTGACAAAAAAAACGTGTATAATCTTGATCCTTCTTGTTTTGCTGGAAAAACAATTACTGTCACCTCTTACTGTAATATTGTATTGTTCTTTTCAAGGTGGAATTGTACGAACTCTTGGAGGGTGGAAGTAAGCCGCAAAAAAAACATCTCATTGCATCAAGATTATTGTCTCTGTACACAGAAGGCTGGGAAGTATTCAACGTCACACAGACAGTAAGCAGCGATTTCTGTCTTCAGTTTTTAGTTCTAAATCTTTTGCTACAGCAGCAGTCAGCTCATAACTCCAGCATTGCCCTCAGTGCTGGGTTCTGTGCTCAATTCAAACGGAAGGACAGCACCAGTGGGAGAAGCTTTCTCTCTGTCTACCTCTGAAATACACATGGTGCTGCCTGGATTAAAGAAGTGTTTATTTGCTGCTAGCACCACAGACATGATGAGAATTGAGTAACCCAAACCTAGTCAATAGGAGAGACATCAGGCCAAGTATGTCAGTGTGATTAAAGCATGTTAGTCCGTAGGCTGTCAAAGGAGATGGCATTGATTGTGGAGTAAGAGTAGGTTTTAATTTCTCTCTTTTTATCCTTGTCAAATTATCGTAGAGCAGAAGTACAGTGTACTTTAACATTGTGTTTCTGAAATTTATCATGGTTGGAATGCTTTTTGTTTTAACTTTGTCTGAAGAATTCAGTAATTGCTAGTTTGAAGATTTGTTTTGTAGATATCCATAAACTATATCAATATTTGAATGCTTTTCCATAGCAAAAACACAAATAAGGTTTAAAATAGCTTCTGAGGTTTAAATCTGTACTCTGACCATGGTTTTAGTTGCCTAAGCTTTATAATCAGATTGAACAGCATGCTCGAATGATTGGTTTAAGTTGCATCGTAGTTCATAATAGCCTTGCTTGAGAGGGGCCTGGCCTTATCTATTAGGCTGTAACTATAACAATTAGATGAAGTAAATTTGCTTGATTTCTTCAAATATGTTTATTTCTTCAAATGCCACGTTTGTGTTAAGATTTAAATGAGTTTTAATAGTATGAAAAGTCTGGAGAGTTCATATTATTCTGTTAATAAGATTACTAGGAAAAATAAGGTTCTGGCTAAAGTCAGAGGATTTATTTCAATGTTAATTTTAACTCCTAGACTCATCTATTCAGTAGTAAATTTCCCTAAAATTAATTATCTTCATATAAATGCATCTTTAGAGAATGTATATGGTATTTTTAAATGCTGAATTATTGGTTTAAATATTTAACTCAATTCAGCCTTTACTATACAGTTACCTCGCTTATATGATAATATATGTTCTTACACTCCCATAGACTGTTCCCTTTTCTTGATACAAATGATCCTTAATCACAATGCAGTAGTAAGATTATTGAAACAATATTTTCTCATTTTGTTTTCATTACCAGGTTTCCAAGTGGGTCGGAAACAGCAACTCCAACCACGGCTTTTTGATAACTGCAACACATGCATTCAGCAATAAAATTGAGCACAACCTGGTTACATTTGCGAAGAGCCAGGGCAATTTGCAGGAGAGTAGAAATGCCCTCCTTGTCCTCTTCACCAACAGTAATAAACGAAGGTCTTCTAGCTTTGTACCCTCTTCCACAAGTAAGTTCACACAACAGCAGTTCTATTTTAGGATATGAGCTGTTATCTTCTGTTACCTTCTGTTGCCTCATGTATACCTCATCTCAGTATTTATGCTCAGGGTTGAGCCTAGTGGAAGTTCATCTTTATCACTGACCAGAGTTTGCTTTGATAGTTCTTGCTTGTAGTTCAGCTGACATAACTTCTAAGTCACCTCTACTCAAAGAAGTTGTGTTTTCAGGAAATACTCAAAGCCTAGAGGGAGCTTGGTTTATTTTGTTTGTAGAGAGGTGGGAGTTCTCACTCTTTCATAATTATTATTTATTTTACCTTTGTGGTGAAGTTTGCACGAAAATTGTAGTTTTTGGTTTAGGCTGAAAAAACTCAGTGACCTGGAAAACTGTGAAAATGCTGGTAAAGCAACTGTTAGTACAGTTATTAAGTGCAGTTTTCAAGAGTAGAAGAGGTTGTTAGGTAAGCAATTTAAACCTTTCTATCCTTGGCTTGGTTTTTAAGCACCTGTTTAACTTCATTGACTAATTAGCATTGTGACTAAAGGCTTTTTTCCATCAAAGACAACACCCTCAGCCATTAAATTACAAAACACTAGTTTTACCTCTCCCGCTGGTCTTCTAGTAAAACCAGCTAAGGCTGTGTTTTAGAGTCTGAGATAAATGCGAGGAGCAAAAGCTGGAAGGAGGGGAAAAAAAATGATTCTGTTTTGGGTTTGGAGGGTCTGTTTGGTAAATCATTGCATTTGCACATTAGAAAGAAACTAGGTAGGACTTGTGTCAATATTAAGAACTAGATGGTGAAACGGATACCAAAAAGAAATAGGCTGGACTGTTCATTTTTGTTCTCAACGGGAAACTATTGTAGTGGAATCCTAAATCCCAATTTAACCAATATCAACCTCTGTTGTATGTGATACTATGCCAGAATCAAAAAACCGATTACTGTTTCTCAATGAGAAAACTCTGTAAACCTACCTGTTGCTTGTGATCAGTGCATCTACAAAGATTTGTTCTAGCAGCCTATATGTCAGTGGTTTTCAGCCTGTGTTTATGGATCTTGAGGTCTCCGTGAATATTTATCAAGGGTTCTCAGAAGATACCTTAAGAAAGCAAACCAATTGTCATGGAGCTACATTCTCTAGCAGAGTTCTCTAAGCCTAGTTTTATTTTTTCAGATCTGAAAATTGAAGAGAAAAAAAAAATTTCAAAAATACTCCCTTACACTTCCAAAATAGTGCTTTCCTGTATGGGTAGTTACTGGGAGAACAGCAGTGAGAGAGAACACCTGTGATCTCCACCCTTTGTTAGCACTTCTCAGCACGTGTGATGTAGGAGTAGCCATACAAAGGCCATTAATTACATTCTGACCACAGATAGTCCTGAAAGGGGCCTGTGAAGTTTAGAGAATATAAACTTAAGTGTATCAGTAAGCTTTTGTTTCTGTTGAATTGAGGCCTTTTAGGCCACAAAAGGAACAGAGATTTGGCAGTTTCTGAAATGGCAATTGAATACACACCTCTTCCAGTACTTTCACAATTTGTCATTTTAAAATCTGCTCTGAAGACTTTGATGTAAATTTCTGAAATAGATTTTCTTGCAGAATGCTGTACTTAAAGAATAAATGAACTTACTGTGAAAAAGATTAACACACAACTTCCTTTCTGAACCAGAGCTGAACCCTGCCGAAAATGACGCTTTGTTAGGTGTGCCTCATGAACCTCAGATCATTGAAAACAACAATGCAAGCAGGAGGAGGGGACCTCGGGCTGCAGCAGTGTCTTCTACCAGAAGCCAGGTTACAGCATGTCATCGGAGGGAACTCTACGTTGACTTCCATGCTATTGGCTGGTCAGGATGGATTATTTACCCAAGTGGATACAATGCATTTTACTGCCGAGGATCTTGTCTTTTCCCCTTAGGGGAAAGTCAAAATGCAACAAACCATGCCACTGTTCAGTCCATAGTCCATACGCTTAAACTGTCTCAAGATGTCAGCACACCCTGCTGTGTTCCAGATGAACTGAAATCCCTCAATCTCCTCTACTTTGATGACAAAGAGAATGTGGTCCTTAAAAATTACAAAGACATGGTGGCAACAAGGTGCGGCTGTCATTAACAGAACATTTTTTGGTACGTATTTGGCATGCACTTGGATTCAGTTTCCCATTTGCCACTGAAGATACCAAGGTAAATGGCATTTCAGATTATGGGTCAGGAGAGCCAGAAGCTTGCCAGTGCTTCAAACCCTTCTTCTTTCTCCGTGGCAGTGCAGAAGGGAGTTTAACACTGGCTTTCCAAGAGCTATTGGCTTCTAGTGAGTATGCTGACCTGCATGGAAAGCTCTGTGCCTGTAAACCAGAGGAAAACATTAGAAACAATTTGTTATGTGAAAGAGTCCAAACACATTAAGATCCTGTTCTGTATGTTGAGGCTCTGAATATGCTAAGTAATAGGTATGTCATGCTGCCTCAATCCACTGTGGAGGTGCAAGTCTCTTAGTAACATAACCTTATTTAGCTTTGGCTGTTCATGATCCAGTGGGGATGTATGTTCCTATACAGAGCTTTGAGGATAAGTGTTTGCCCAGAGCTAACCTCAGAGGCCTCTTCTGAGTAATGCATAAACTACAGATGGTAATGCACTTCTTCCCCCTTTTCCATCTGCAGTTCTGCCAAATGCAGGGACCTCCTTGTAAGTCCTTCTGGGACTTGCTAGTGCTAGGCAATCCAAGGGAAACAGGTCAGTAATATATCTGGGCATCAGCAAACTTGGCTTCTGACTCAGTGCTGCAGCTCTGTATGATGGAGGGTCAACCAGTCCCATTCTGAGTCAAAATTCTTCCACCATGGTTGCTGTGGCTGTTATGCTCTCTGGCAGCAGAGGTTTCCCTTGAGTGTGCATTGTACAGTGAGTGGCTGTACAGTGGGATCCTAAGCTTGGGCTGGAACTTCCCTAGTTCAGTTGGATGGAAAAAAAAAGATCAAACTTCGGAGGTCTGAGAACATGCTGGATGCTGCCCTGGTCCTGCGCCAAAGGCAAGTTTGATGGAAAGTACTCAACCGATTCCCTTTCATTCTTCCTTAAAGCATAGGACACAGGCTTAGAAGGGGTTCCCTGAGGTCTTCAAGTCTTGCTACTACCTAATGCAGGCAAACAGCCTGCAGTTCTTCAGTCAACTCATTGAGTTGTAACTTAAGGTGGCCTTGAAGGAGGCCAACATCTCACAGAACTTGGATAGAAACTTCAAGGAGAATATTTTTACTCCAATGTGATACATGTTAAATATTTTTTCTGTTATTATTTTTTTTATGTAAATGTTTTTTCTTTGTGTAAATACTGATGACTGTAATTAAGAAAATTATTTTATTTAAAAACAAAATACTTGGAGTATATTAACTTAATCTGTAATACAAAACATTAATTTTCAAATAAAATTATGCAGTGTAACATTGCATTTTTGTGTGTGTGTCTGTGCTGTATTTGAACCACCTTCCCAAAGTCATGAATCAAATACTTTGCCAGAAGAGAGGACATTCTCAGTGGCCTCGATGGGCACTGAATCAAGACCTCTGACTCCATGTCAGGAGTAGAATGAATAAACAGAAGCGTTTCCCTTCAGGCAGGATCCAGTAGTTATTTCTGAAGTGAAATTGGCATTGAAGCTTCTTGTAACTCTCAATGTAGTTAGGTGTAGATACTAAAGTTCTTCAGGGTTCTTCACACATGGTGTTTGTAACAAAACCTGCCTGAAGTAGGTCTTGACCTTCATACCTGAGATGCTTTCAATTTTCTTGGTCTGTAAGGCCTTATTTGTGGGTGTGTTGTGCTATCTTGTGATGCCTTTATTAACATTTCAGTAAATTAGAAAGCTAAGATGAAATAAATGCTGTTATTCACATTATAATATATGGATGGGAAGACTGTACCCCATATGTGTAGACCAGGGACGTACTTACCAGAACTACAGCCTGGAATGGGTCGGGTAGGGGGCCCTGAGCAAGACAAGAATTTAGAGAGGATGGCATGCATGAGTCAGTGTGGAGAGAAGGGTTTTCTCCTGCCTAGTTACTTGTGTTAATAAAAGATCGCAGAGGTTGTTGTAAGTGGCCAGCAGGGCTTAGATACTGATGTCAGAACAGCTCTGAGAGTAACCAAGAGCAGAACTGCCGTTCTGAGAGAAGCAGTAAAGGCAAAAGTGCTCAGTCCAGACTAGAACAGGCAGTGGAGCATTCAGGAAGCTCATTTCTGTTGGGGACAAAAGGCTCGATTCCCCCAAGCTGAGGGAAATAAGCTGTGATGATGGGATTCCTGTGTTTCCCTCCAGCAGACTGCGGGATGAACTGTGGGTGTATGAGCTGTACAGTGCAGGCAAAGGGAATCCAGTAGAAATGAAGGTTTCAAATGGACTGTGTGTACCCAGCATGACAGAACAAATGTGTTTATGCTTTCTGCAGAGCAACTTTTCATTGCCACTGCCATGCTGACCACATCGCTGCATGTTCAGAATTCCTAGAGAAAAAGCCAAATCTTCCTAGGTAAGATTTCTGTGTTTTTTTGTTTGTTTGTTTCTTAAAAAAAAAAGTTTATAGTAAGCCTAGTAAGGTGGAATAAAAGTCTGATAGCAGGCTGGTGCTACCTGCTGCATTAGCCACTTTCAGCTGTTGGATTCAGTGCCACTGGCAAAGGCACCTTGGAAAGAGAAAAGGGTCATAATCTGGCTTTACTGGTTTATTTCCCGGGTTGCTGTTTTGCATTATTTCCCTTTCACCACAAAGTATCTGTGGCATTTTAAGTCTGTAGGAGCCACACCTTGGGAGTGGGAAAACACACCTATAGTGAGAGTCCAGACAAGGGTGTTTCTTAATGGTGACTTCAGCTGATGTTATCTATGCTTGTTTTAGTAGGGACCCTTGGAATTGAAGCCAGCAGTTTTCACTGTCAAGTAACACTGGGAGAAGGACTGTATGTGGAACAAACTGGCTGGGGCAGCTTCAGCATACAACACATTCCAGTCTTCTGTCCATAACCTGACAAATGTTTATAGAACCACAAGCTGCATAGCAGCTGCATCATAGCAGCAAGCTTTCATTGCTCAGTTCAGAGAATTATCCTTTTTTTTTTTTCCAGGATATCCTAATGGGTTTCCTTGTGTTTCAGATGCTAGGAAAAAAAGAAATTTTCCATTGAAATGGAGGTAAAATTGATAAATAAATGATGGCCACACTGAATGTTAGTTAACACTGTGCTGCACCACAATAGGTTAAATATGCACAGTCAAGCTAGGAGCGCTCAGTAGTTTTGCACACATTAAATTATTATTTTTTTCTGCGCCACTCAACATAGTCTCATTATGCCCCATTAAACCCTGATAATTAAAACAAAATATATTGGAATTGTTTATCCTGGACTTTGTAAGGAAATGAGGTTCATAATAATGCCAGGGGAAAAAATTTACACTGCACCGAAACTTGTAATTAGAATAACAATTAAGCATAAGTATTCTGCTGCTTTTTTTAATATATATATATATATATATATATTTTATTTAAGGGTGCATTTTCTTCCTATTAGTCAACAGAAATAAATAAGAATTCTGGGAAAGAAATGCAACAAGCAGAACATGGCATGTTTAGGTGGCATGCCAAAAAGCAACAGCTAGGGGTTCAAAGGGAATGTAGCTAGTCTTCAGAATGGACTGTCTGGAGCAGGACTGGTGGCACAGATTGTGTTGTTACTTCACATTACATCGCAGCAGCACCAAGAGAGAGCAAGATTGGGAGCAAAATTCTCTGATAAACACTGTACCAGTACTGATGAGGAGCATATCTGGCCCTGACAAGCTCACCTTGTAAAGAGCTGAAACAAAATGGAATGACTGCAGGTTTTATATGCAGGGTGCTACACCTCAGACGCCCAAATTCAGAGGTATGCAGAGGAGAGCCCTGCACTGAAGGAGTGAGAGCCTTGCAGCATCTCCACTGCCGCCAACTCCAGGCCTCACCAAAGGCACGGTGACAGCACACGTAGGGCTGTCTGCACTGGTTCAGCTGGTGGCTGGAAGCGGGGTCCCCACTTTGCCATTCTTGGTGGTGCATCTGTATGGCATCCAGCTCTGCAGCTTGAGGTTTGCTGGCTTGCGTCTCTGACAGACCATGGGGCTCTGCATCCTCTCAGTTGCACGGCATCAGTGTGATTCTCCTCTGGTAAATAACACAACTTGTGTTTTACTTCCACAGGCATGTGGAAAGCAGGATTTCAGAGGCAGAAATAGATGATGAGATCCATTTCTGAGACGATGCCTAGGAAGTAAATGCAACCACATGCTAAAGCTGCAGGGTTGCGCTTGATGCCATGGCACAGAGTTCCAGATTTGGAACTGAAGAGGTCTGGGTGAGTGAGGTGCACGCAGTCATGCTCGTTATTGTGTGGCATGAGGAGGGCACCAAACCCGGCCCAGTCACCTCTGTGGTGGGATGTTAAGCAGGATCTGGGTATGTTCTAGGGGAGAGCTAATGGTAAAGAGCACAAATCCATAAGAGATCCGATTTCCACAGTCCTCTGTAGAACAAGTGGTTCCACAAGTGGGATTTTCTACAAGTGGGATTTCTGTGGTGCTCCTGTCATGAGGAATAGAGGAAGGTGCTTCTTGGCGCTGAAGCAAGAGAGGGGTATCCTATGCTGGGGGTGTCCTGTGGATGATGAGGCAGAAGGGATTGGCCTGGAGGAACTGCTCAGGAATGGTTTCCTTTGTGAGGGGAAGATAACTGAAATGTGCCTGGTCTGAGGAAACTGGAGCACAGCGGTGCTGCATGCAGCTGCTAGGCCTCTGCTCTGCGGGCCTTTAACATGGTATGAGGCACTCAGTTAGGAGTGAGCTGAGTTGTCTCTGCTTCACCTGGGGTGTTTACTACGGGCCCGTTCTCCTTGTAGGAAAAGTGGCATTTCTGTGTTTTACTTAAAAGATCTCCAGAAGTAGTACGTGGTTCATAGTCCTGGAGCTTGTCTCCTGAAAGGAGGGGAGCAGAGCTGGGTGCCTGGGCGTTTCCACAGGTACTGAACACTCCAGATCATCTCCAGTCCAGCTCCTTTAAGATCCCATGTGCACCATTTACAAATACATACATGCAAATACTTCACATGTGGGTTCGTTTTTATACACACCCATGGGTATATTACGTTCCTGTTTGCACAGAGGCAGCCTTCCTCCTGGTTCATGAACCAGGATGGTGTTACTTATCTGAGATGGGGTGCTCAGGGCTGATTTGAGAACATTGCCACTTTCAAGGGAAGCATTTCAATGGCTTTGAAGAAAGCTATGTCACACCTAGGCCATTTCTCCCCTTCTGGTGTTGAGTGTAGCTCACCTTCAAGGAGAGTAGTTAGCAGGTGTGAAATGACCTGTTGTGAATGAGACAATTGTGCCTTGAAGCACTAATTGAACATTTTCTTTCTTCTTACTGGCTTTATTGCTAGAAGCCATTCAGAGAACAAGAAGGACTGCTAACTTTTTGTTGTCACAAGGATGCGTGCAGTTATAGATTCATGCAGATACTAACTGCCCTAATTCAGAGCGAGATCACAGCCTGTTTTAGTTGTGGAAAACAATAGCTTTGCATCTAAGTGGGAAAATGACCTGTTCCTGAGAAGTGAAACTGGTGATGCTGTAAATCCAGGCCTCATGACACAAAGCAGTGTTATGGCATAAGTCCCAGTATACTGGTTCAGATCCGCTCACAGAAATCGTGGTTGGTTAACTTTGAACTATCAGGTTAGATGGAATCATCAGGCAGTGTAAAACCAGTGTCTATAGCTGCAAGTCAGTATAAGTTCTGTTCCGTGTCTTCCAGGTAGCTTGAAAGCAGTCATTTGTTCCCTCTCAGGTGCAAGACTTTGCATTTCTTGAACTCTGTGTGGTGCTTGTTGCTTCCCATCCTGAGTAGCTTTACATTTCCTAAATGTGGTATTTAGCTTTAGCACTGGGTTTTGACAGAGTTTCTCTGCTTATTTTCTTACAAAGATTTTGTCTTGTTAAAAACAAACAAACAAACAATAAACAAACCTCACTTTTAAGATTATGGCAATGCAAAACCATTTCTAAATTCTCAAGACTCTATAGAAATCCACTGTTCCTGAGTGAACCTATTTACATTTATGTATTACCCTGGGAATTTCACACAGGTCGGCTTGGTAATTGCCTAGCTTGTGAAATGAAAGTAGTTGACTTATTCTATTTTCAGTTGGTACTGTACAATTATGCAAAATTTTGCTTTCTGTTTTTCTGGTGGAAAATGGGTCAGCAAATCACTAATACATCCATATCACTTCTGAGATGTCTTGAGGTCTCCTAGGATTATTTCTCCCAGAATATAATAATCTCCTGCTTCCAAATATCATTTATAGTTATTATTGTAGTAAGTCTTTCTGACTTACAAGGGTACGTTTTGTGAGGTGCTGCATATTCAGCCCTTGTTTTACACTCTTAGAGTCGAACCCAAGACTGATTTCCAGTTGGTACAACCCTGGCAACGAGTTGTCCCCAAGTGATGTTTTCAAACAGGCCTTAGAGCCTTGGGAGCTCAAAATTGCTGTGCAGGTGGATGGGAGTCAGAGGTTGCACACCGTGTCCATTTCCAGCTGCCCACCAGCTCCCTCCTCTGGAGGATGCAGCAACCACTGGTGTTCTACACATGAGGCAGGTCCACAGCCACCAAGTTCCCATCTGGTTCCTCCTACTGGTTTACAGATGTTTACAGAAGCAGCTCAGAAGCTGTTTCAAGGACAGCAGTCTTTGGTGAATGAACAGGACAGAGCACGGCATGGGGTCACACCTGAGGGCACCACTGGCTTTGTGACTCCACACCTTCCAGCCTCACTGCTTTCCTCCTGGGCGCAGGTACCTGAGGCTGTTCAGGGTCAAGCAGTCAAGTCAGCTGTCATAATTTTTGCTTGACAAAAAGCTAAAAGAAGCACTTTACACATTGAAATGTTCCAGAGTTCCATAATAATTTATTTTTATTTCAACAACATTATTTTTACATTTGTAATTTGAAGTGATTTTAGCATTTTCTTCATTGCAAGTGCCTTTTGGACATTTGCAAAAGTTTTATGAATTTTGGAACAAAATGTCAAAAGGGCTTTTTTTTTTCTTTTCTTTTTTTTTCTGTGAACAGTTTCAGTGTTCAAAGATCAACATTAAATCTTCAAAAAGAAAATAAAAATATTTTGAGCAGGTTTCTACTAATTTTGGGCTGCAAAAGAGATGCATTCTGACATTTGTGATTGCAAATCAAATGCACCTATAACATGTGAACGTAAAGTTTGAAAATATAAATGTAATTTGCTCAGGACAGGCCAAGAAAATAAACCTAAATTTAAATAAATAAATAAATGATGGTTTGAACATTGCAAATCCTAAATAAACTCCAGAGAATGTCAGGCAGTGTAAATAAACTGATTAACAGCAAGACTATGGGCATTCCACTTCTCCTCTTGTTTCTCAAATGACAGCTCATGCATATATCACTTCCTTCCTGAGCAAGGCCAGCCGTAGGTACAAGAAGTCCATCAGCTGCCCAGAGCTTTGTGCTCCTCAAGGTTACCCAGCCTTGCCTTTTTCACCACACACTGTCTTGAGATCAGCACATTTTTGTAACTTCTGTGTGCTATTTATCTATACGTAAGACCACAAATTAGTTTATACCTCTTTCATTGATAGGTAGTGACCTTGCAAGTACCATGATGTGTGATAATTTGTTCCTGCCTGAAGCCTTTCAGACTTATTTCTTATGTAGACCAAGTGCTACAAAGTGCCTAAAACTGTGAAAGGACCTGGATTTTAGGGTAAGAAACTGAGACAGAGGGCACAGAAGGGGTGGAGGGGGGGCTTTGTGGTCCTGATTTAAGAAAATATGTTGGGAAAGATAAGATTCATTAAACTAGAGCTGAAAGTTGGTGTGGATAGTCTCTCAAGCTGAATTTTTTTTAGAATGCTGTAGGACCCTGCCTCTAAATTTTGCATGGCACTGCATTGCCTAATTCATAAGCTCGAAGAACAAATTATGATTTCCTCCTTTCCTTCATTCATGTAATATTCAGCTTGTTTAAATGGTTCCATCTCATTCTCTGAATCAACAAATCTCTGGATATCAGTGAATACCATTATCAGTGTTTCAGCAATGCCTTTCCTTAGAAATGTCTAGTGCAGAGCATCCAGATCATTCAAAATAACTCCAGGGGGATTTGGATGGAGACAGGCCTAGTTCTAGTT
The DNA here is from genome assembly GCF_013377495.2 of Cygnus atratus. NCBI lineage: Eukaryota > Metazoa > Chordata > Aves > Anseriformes > Anatidae > Cygnus > Cygnus atratus. Next base: position 18,799,445 of record NC_066368.1, read on the forward strand.
TCCCATGAAATCAACTACTAAGTATTAGAGCAGGAATGAACTTGGCTTGAACTTAAGAATGGTTAGAAGGGTAGGGCTGAAGGACTGAGGAGGTGTTACATATAAACTGTCACCCATCCATCATGAGAAGAAGAAAAAGGGGGAGAGGAATTTCATCGAATAAGCACAAGGGTTTACCTTGTTGATATTGAAATGAAGATTTGGCTTTATCCCACTTGTCGAGGAACAAGGCCATGACAGCAGCAAAATACCTAAGTATCATAAACACGGTGCTGGGCCATCTCCATACTAACCTAAAGATCTAAGGCAAAGTTATTCTGCCAGAAGTTCAATTATCCTGTCCTGTTCACACAAGGAGTCATGGAGAAGTAAAGAGACCATGTCTCTGGAAAGATGTTTTCAGGGTTTTGGAAATCACAGATAGTTTCTTGACAATAGTCAGCATCTTTGAAAAGCAGGTATTTGTTTTATGGGCTTTACATGGATCAGTATATATTTAAGAATATTATATTCCTGTTCCTAAAAGTACTTCTTTTAAACAAAGCAGGAATAAACAATAGTATGAGTGATGTATATATAGGTCAAAGGCCAGTTCTTTCCAAACATCTGAAAAATTACAGATAAATTGTCAAGTTCATGGTAAAATAGACATGTGTCATTCAATTTTTAACTCTGACCTCCATAGCTTTCAATCTTCTATTAGTTCTGTGTACCTTTTGGGATAGGAAATCACTTTTCTGCCTTTGACCAGGGTAAATAGTATCAATAATCATGTCATCCATATTTATGTAAAATCTGTTGAATTTTAAAAAACAATGGATTCTGGCAAGCCAGAGCAGCAGCTTCTAGGGAAGAACAAAAAACAGAAGAAAAGAAAAATTTTTTTTCTAAAGCCAAGGTCAAATGATTAAGATACTGACTTATACACTCTGAGTCCACTGCTCTCTTCTGCAGTATTTGTCCATCATGGACAACTTGAGGAAATTGTCAGTCTTTCTGTACCTCATTTTCCTACCTTCAAGTATTGCTACTACTTTTTTTCACTCTTATAGCTGCTCCCTTGGAAGTCTTTTCTCACAAATCTTGATTAGAAGACTCATTTTAGTGGGAAAGAGCACATCTGGGAAGAAGCATCTTCATATGATGTTTCCAACAAACAAACAAACAAACAAACAAACAAAAAACAGAAAAACAGACAATCCCCCTGAAAACCGGTATTGTTTTGCCTCAACAAATCCCGGCATAGTTCCAGCCTCACTGAGTCACTTCAAACGGTGACAAGCACAGGGACCAGGCACAGGTTGGGTGAAGGCACAGCCCCACCTAGAGAACTGTTGCTATTGAATGGGCCTCCTGGCAGACGAATCATCTGTGCCTCTAGAGATGCCTCAGAGTATTTTCTTGTTCTCTGTGGAGTGTGAAGGCAAAGCATGGGTTATGGGCTGCCTTCTGCATGTTTTTATGGTGCTGGCCATGGGGTATAGTTCTGGGCAGCACTGAAAAGCAGTGCACAGTTCTCTCAGATACAGTAATGGCATGGAGGAGGGAGGGTTGGGAGGAGGTGTGATAATGGTGTGACCAGCATTGAATGAGTATAATACTTGTGGAGACATAAACCAGGGAGGTCATGGAATCAGGCCTGGCACACTGAACGACTTCTCGGTGGTATGGAATTTTAGCTAATATCCTTCCCTCCCATCCGCTTCCTCTGCCATGTCCTGAAATTTCTATCTAAGTCCATTGATTGCTCAACCCTGTCCCACACCTTGATTAGAGACTTTCCTCTTCTGTGTTGCATGTTCCCATACCTAAGGATCATCTAGTTTCAGTCCAGACTGAAGCTCTCAAATGAGAAAAAATATATCCATCATATGCGCTCCCCATTAGAGGGAAAAAAAAAAAAGAAGAAAAAAAAAGCTTACTTTCATTATAAGTGGGACCAGGAACGTAAAAGTTCAATTACCAGAATGCATTTGCTTTGTACATTTTAAACCTGCCATAGCTAGTATAACCGGCACATGCAGTTCGGTCTAATTGCTGCTTTCCAGCTTGGCCTAATTGATGCGCTGATTTGCAGTCACCTACCTCTACATGAGCCCGTGTTTCATTACATTTTACCCTTGCTCCCGAAATCCTAAAATCCCCATGGGGAGAAATAGATTACAGCAATACAGAGCTTTTGTGTGTGAACTGACAATTCTTTCTCCCCTATACTTTTCTTCATCTACATGTGAACAATGAAAACACAGTGGGCTGACTAAGGGATGTATTTGTTACACTCAAATGCTCCTTATTTAGGCAGGCATAACTCTTCTTGAACTCAGTAGGAGTTTTAAACTCTGAATGAAAACTGCAGTGGGATAAAATCAGCTCAGAGATATTTTAATAACCTAATTGGGATGTTTATGTTACAAAACTGTGTTATTCAATCTCTAGTCATAACTAGAAAGAAAGTTACTTGCTGAAGAACGTGTCGGTATTTTCCATGGAGAATGATTTAAATAAAACCTTTAGAAATATGGAAATCTCATGGTTTTAGCTTTAAATAAGCATTTCAATCATAATTTTTTAAAGAAAAAAACACCTAATGTCTCCTGCAGCTTTGATTTCAAACACGTCACATTCTTCATTAAAGCAATCATTGTTAAAACAGAGGGACATAAAGCAACATAGGATTTATTCCTTCATTAAACTGATGATCCGTATATGAAGCCAATTAACATTATGAGTCTGGTGAACATCAAGTGTAAAGAGGTTACAGAAAATTAAAAGCAGTCACCTTGGTCTTTAGATAAAGAAAGAACACTTTTACATTATAAATTATAAGAGTGTCCAAGCGGGACAAATCGGCAAATTTGGTTAATTGGAAAATACATTTTACTGCACATGAATTAGGGTAAAATAACCTTTTAGCTGCTAGCTTTTTTTGTGGTCAGGTATTGAGAATCATGGGAAAGGAAGTGTTTGGACATGGAAAGACAAGAGAGCCATTTCATCAAACTTGAGCTATTCAGACTTTCTTGAGTGTTACAAACGATCCCCTCAAAGCTGAGAGCTCTGAAGGAAAACGTCCATTCAGTTCCTGCGCTCATCAGCCCAGTACTAGGTTTTACTGTCACGGGAGGAAAATGAGAAGAGATGTGTTTGTGTGTGCAGCACAGGAACAGTTTTACTTTAAGACAGACACAATCACCAAAACATCCATCCGGAATTATACCGGGCTTCTCCTTGCAGACCTGTTACCTAATACTGACAATAGCAATGACGACGATGATGATAAGCGTCAAAGCGTGAGGCAGACTTTAACAACTTTGCAAAGAAAGGGTTTTCTGGCAGAAATACAGTAGCTCACCTCTGTGCGTTATTTCATGCTTCGGACTGCTTTTAATGCTGCCCTTTGGTAGCTAGGAGAGAGGAGCTACCAGAGGAACGCTGCCCACGACTCGAAGCGATTTCTAGTTATTTTCGGGGGTCCCAGCTTCGCAGGAAAGCGTTTATAAAAGGGGGGCACGGAGAGAGGCAGCGGCGGCGCTGACAGCGCTCCTGCCCGCGGGGAAGGAGCCTTCCCCGTGCTACACCCCGGCGGGCCGGGCCATGCCGTGCCGAACCGTGCCGAACCGTGCCGGGCCGGACAATGCCGGGCAGGACAACGCCGTACCGGACAATGCTGGGCCGGACAATGCCGGGCCGTGCCATGCCGTGCAGTGCCGGACAATGCCGTGCCGGACAGTGCCGTGCCGAGCCGAGCCGAGCCGTGCCGGGCGCGGAGCTCTCCCGGGTGCTGAACCGCGCCGCAGCCGCCGCCCCCGGGCTCCGGCCGCCGGCGAACGGCAGAGCCCAGCCTCCGAAGCGGCAACTTTTAATTATCGTCAACCCCGCGCCTCGTGCATTAAAATTAAAGAGGCACCGAGGTGGCGAGAGGTGGGGGATTTTATATTGCTTGGTTATCTCCTTGTTTTGCAGCTGCTGCTCCTTGGGAGAAAGTTGAGCCGACCGGCTCCCTGTCCTCCTGCTTCTATTTAAAAAGCAGCACTTGGAGCACTTCCCCGGGCTCCATTTCCCCCTCGCTGCCTCCCGTAATGCGCTGAACTTGCAGGCTTCAAACTGCCGGAGAAAGTGAGTCTTGGAGCCAAAAGAGCAATGCAGCCCCCTGACTAGAGCAAGGCCTGAGAGTGCCGTAATGAAGTTATTATTATTTTATTAGGGGTTCTTATGATAAAACACTCACTTTCACTCTCTCCGCGACGTCAGAGGAAGGAAAAGGCACGTCTGTCTCTGTGCAAAGGGATCCTGCGGTACTGGCCCTGCATGGATATTAAAGGCTGGGATGCAGAGGCTGGCAGGGGAGATCCAGGCGGTACCTCTGGGTTATGTTCTTCTTTTTAAGGTTAATTGACCTAAAGCATGTGCTGCTATTTTAAGGAGTGTGGTCAGATTCAGAACATGGGTCTTGCATGGTGCTGCTGTAAAAGCCGGCTCGATTCATAGCAGCCTTCGCAGTTCAGAGACTTGCCTGGATGGTAAGTCAATAATATTTGTTGTCAAACAGTGATTTCCCTAAAAGCCCTTATGTATGTGTATACATATAAATATATATAAGCATGTATGAATGTAGCTTTCTAAACCTATTACTGGTATGCTAAAATTGTAGGTGAATGGGTAAGATAAGATCAGATCTGTTTGGCTCTTTGGTTTTGCCTTGTTTTGCTAAAATAATTCTTTACAAGACAAACATAATTTCAGCGTGACTATACATTAGGGGGATTTCTACATCTATGCCTAGTGTGGCAGGCAGATAGAGCAGGTGATATTTCTAGGGCTTATTAGTGTTTATTTAATGAGATCATATACGCAGAATAACTTTCCAAAGACATCGTCTCTTTAAAATCTCTATCCATTTCTGCACCTGTATCGTCTGTATCCATCTCCTTTGCTCTGGTATGAACGTGCTACGTCTTTAAACTCCCATCAGATCTAAGAGAGCCTGTGTAGATTTGCTCGCCCTTCCTGCACAGAACATTACAATGTTTATAAAATATTAAATTTGTGTAGTCTGCCGGAGAAGCAATTGTTCCAAAATAAAATCAGCAGTCTAGACGAAACATAGACACCAGAACTTATCAACAGTTGTCTGACTTACATCTTCTGATGCATCTTGAGTGGGTCATAATACCAACTTTATTTTCAGTGGTGCATAAATTAATTACACGCATTTAATAACCAAAATATCATTATATTCCCCCTTTAATATCATAAAGGCTTTACGCCAGGGAAGCACTTAATGTGCAGGGGGCCATAACAGGCTATTATCCTTGTGTAATGCTATTACAGAACCAATTATGCGCCATTATACTTGCTTTTTTTGCAGTTTATGTGATTTGATCCAATCCCGCGTCCCTGACTTGAAAATTTCATCTGGGTACTTTAAAGTCTAATTTTCACCCGGGCTGAGGCAAGGGCCATCTCTCTCCGCTGAGCCTGTGTCTCGGATGCATTTTAAAAGTAATTGCAAAGGGTCCCGCCGCATATCATTTGCAGACGGGAAGCGAGCATAAATCCAGAGACCCCTCGCTGTGAACAAAATCAAACTTTGCTGCCGTACGATCGCTTGGAAAGGCAAGGCGTGTGCAGAGCGGCCCCCCAAAACCCATCCAGCGGCAATTAGCCGCCGCTTTGTCAGCGCCGGGGTCCAGGCAGGGCTGGCACGGCTCGGCACGGCTCGGCACGGAGCAGCACGGCACGGCACGGAGCGCTGCATCCGCCCCCGGCCCCGCAGCCCCGGGGCACCCCGGGTTTGGGGGGGCGCCGGGGGCCGCCGAGCCCTGGAGCGCGAACGCTCGGAAGAGAATGGGATTTTGTTGCTGCTCCTCGCATTCCTGGTGTTTGCTGAGAAATGACGTTTTTTTTTCTTTTCATCTTTTTTTTTTTTCTCCTCTACACACCACGTGGGCCATTTGTAGGGCCCAATAGACCTATCCAAGTTACTCACTGTAGACAGCGCTGGAAATAATCAGATTAAGGCCAATTATGCGTGAGATTATAAAGGCAAGTGCTGAGAGGCAGAGCATGCTGTAGACAGATATAAAGACATCTGGCCACTTCCAGAACTCCACAGAGCCCTTCTGTCTCTGCAGCCAACAACTCACAGCGCCTTATTCCAGTGCAAAATACCCCCAAACCTTACTGGTGATTTTTACTTCTGTTCGGTTTAGGTATGGATTACTATTTTTATTTGCCTTCTGGATTTTCTTATATGACTGCATAGAAATTTGAATAGTTTTTTGTTGTTGTTGCCGAAGACATTGGTTTCCAACCCGAACGCAGCTCCCAGCTTGTTGGATGCTTTTAAAAGAAGACAGCTTTTAGGTTTTATTGCTGTTTCATTTAGGCAAAATAGTTTAGATTTTTTAAAAGCAATTCATTCTTAGCTGTAAGATTTTTTTTTATTATTTTATGTAATGTAATTATTTGCTCTGGAAGTAAACACTTGATATATACATAGATAGATAGATGTGTAGATAGAAGAACCGGAGATAGATGATCAGCTATCTGGAGGGGAAAAGAAAAAGAAAAGAGGAAAAAGAAAAGAGGAAAAGAAAAAAATAAAAAGAAGCAACAAACTTTTACTGGTTCTGGTCACTGTGCACCTACCATGGAGTTTTCTGCCTTTGGCTTTTGTAGCGCGCTGCACACAGCGTTAGGCACGACTTTCTCTGCCTCCTCTGGGACGGGCTCTGGGCTCGTCAGGGAGTTTCTCGGGGTGCTTTCTCCTGGTTCCTCACCTTTCTTTTCTCTCCCTCTCTGTCTCCAGGTCTGCAGGAGCCCCCTCGGCGCTGTCTGGCAGGGAAGCCCCTCGCAGCGCTGGGCAGCGGGCGGCAGCCCGGCCGCGGGGCCATGTTCTACTTCCACTGCCCCCCGCAGCTGGAGGGTGAGTGTGGCTGGGGGCTGGGGGTCCAAGTCGCAGGGGTGCAGGGGCTGGGGGCGAGGGATGCTCAGCACTGGCCTGGCACGGGCAACTGCCTGCCGAGAGGAGAGCGGAGCTGTACGGAGGCGCCTCATCTTTTTCCAAGGGCAAACACAACCCTATTCCCCCCCTCCCCGCGCGCCCAGCTTTCCCCTCTTGTCACAGGGTGGAAAGAAGGATTGCATGTTTTTTTTTTTTTTTCTTTTTAATTTGATTCCTGTTGGAAAGGCCTTGTTTTTACACCCCCCCCCCCGCCCTCGTTTTGCCACCTGCCTCCCCTCTGTGGATAGCGATCCCGCAGTTGAGCCTCGGGCTACGAAAGAGATGCTTTTCTCCCCTCCCAGCACAGATGTTGGTGTCATGGCTGTAATCGGGACACTTTCAGGACGTGGTCACGCCTCCTCCCTCCAGCCAAAGGGACCGCATAAATCTTTAATGTTATTTTACAAACATTCTGCGGGAGGATGGGGAAAGACGAGGCACGGCTGAAAAAAAAAAAAAAAAAAAAAGGGAGAAAAAAAAAAAAAAATTTGGGAGGGTTCTTCCTTGTGTTTTTGACCGGGGGCTTTTGTTTAATGTTTCTTGTGTTTTTGTTTCTTTCCTTTTCTTTTACAAAACCGGCAGCCTGCGGGCTTTCCCCGGGTCCCCCCGCATGTTCCTCGGCCGCGCACCTTCAGCCCTGCCCCGGGGCCGTGCCGGGCCAGGTCTGTGACCCCCAGTCCCGCCTGCCCTCCAGAAAAGGTTTTTTCCCTCCGAAGCGCTGCCAGGAGCCGCGGCGCTGCCGCCCCGGGTGCCCCCGCAGGAGCCTGGCGCTGCCCGCGGGGAGCCGGCCCCGCGAAGCCGCCCCGGCCGGGGCCGGGGTCCCTGCGGTCCCCGCCGTGCTGCCGGGCTCCTGAGCGCCTTTCTTCGTTAGTTTTTGGCCGAGAGCTTTGCAAACGTGCTTTTGTTCGCTCGGTCGGTTGTGGTTTGGTGTTTTTTTTTTTTTTTTTTTTTTTTCCTGGAGCCCGGTTTTGGCTGCGGGCGGTGGAGGGTGACACCGCCCGGCGTGGGGCATCCCAAGTGAAAACTGGCACAAATCCCAAACCCCCTCCTCTCCCCCCTGAACCAACCAAACCCCAGAGGCGGCTCCAGAAGAGCCCTTTACTGGGCAGCCTTTGGGCGGCTTGGGGCACCCCGCGGAGACCCGGAGAGAAGCCAGGGGGCTCCGGGGTCACCGGGACAGTGTTTTATCCGGTGCTGAGCATCGCCCGGGGCCGCAGGGAGCCGTCCGTCCGTGCGAGGAGGGGTTAGGGCCGTTCTCCCGGTGATGCTGCGGGGTGAGCACGGCGTCGAGGCACCCCCGGTCCCCCGAGCGGCCGCGGCGGGGGGAGCGGGGCCGGGGTCTGGGGGGCTCCCGCCGGGCAGCTCTGCGGGCTCGGTCGTGGGGACCCTCAGCGGTGGTTTTGTGGGCTTGGGGACTTGTCCGATTCTGTTTGCTCGGTGGGCTGGGGGGACGGGGACAGGGCCAGGGAAATGGCCAGGGGCCGGGGCAGCGCTGCCGCCCCCCTTGTCCGCTCCCCAGCCGCCCCGGCTGCCCCTAACGCGGCTCTCGGCCCGCAGGCGCGGCCCCCTTCGGAGCTCACTCCGCCGGCGACTTCGACGACGGGTTCCTGCGGAGGAAGCAGCGCCGCAACCGCACCACCTTCACCCTGCAGCAGGTAGGAGCCTGCCCCCCGAGCTGCCCCCCGGGCTGCCCCCGAGCTGCCCCCTGAGCTGTCCCCCTGCCAGCCCTCTGCCCGGTCCCCCGCATAAACCCTGGGTCTGCCGGCCACAAGCTCCCCGGTACGGCTGCCCCCAGCTCGCGGCTCCCCCTGCCCGCCTCCCGTGCCCTGACATCTTCGCTTTCCTTCCCTCCACCAGCTCGAAGCCCTGGAAGCAGTTTTTGCTCAAACCCACTACCCCGATGTGTTCACTAGGGAAGAGCTGGCGATGAAAATCAACCTCACGGAGGCCAGGGTGCAGGTAAACATTCCGGGGAATTATTTAACTCTCGGGTATTCAAACTGGCAAACTTTTTTTTTTTTTTTTGACATCACGACTGCAGAGTGCACATTTGGCCAAAGAACGCAAATGAAGACGATCTGTCATTTTCATGATGCACTTTAATAACATCAACATAATGTGGAATATTAGATTAGGTTGATTAATCGGTCATTCATAATTAACTAGTGATAATGTTCTACACTAATTTGTCCGCGTCTCCAAGGTACTAAATTACATCAATGCACATCCATTTCCTTGCTTTTGGAGGGGGGTGTGTGTGGAGAAAAGAGCTGAGACGTGATTCTCCAAAGCAACTATGACCACTGTCAAGCAGTGGGGTTAGTCAACTGCGGGGAGCGCAGCTGCTAGCAAGAAATTGCTGCACCTCCTCAACTTTTCTCCCTTTTGCCTACTTTCCAAACACTTAATTTAGATGGCTAAAACGCTTGTAGAACAATTCTTACACCTTTAATATGATCCAATAAATGCCATTATCCATGATCGCTCCCCCCTTCTCCACACCTTCCTTCCTTCTTTACTTCCCTCCCTCCTTTTTTCTCCCTTTTTTTGACCCAGGTGTGTGTTTGTTTTCCATACTCAGAGATTAACTTTGTGTAAGTGCTTACAAGCTCTGCTCAGAACAGCAGTCCTGCAGTTGTAAGAGATGGATTCATATAACTCTGCAGGCATCCACCGCTGATTTGCAAGCCATTTTTTGAACACGATTATGTATTCATTTTATTTATGGGGCTTTTCTGCATGCTGTTTCTGTATTTTTTTTTTATTTAGGTGCTCGGGGTTAAGACTATGCAAAGATCTAATTGTAGAAAATATAATAGCTTGCCTTTTGTTCCCTAGGGTCATGTTAGTATCTCTTAAAACCCAATGGCTGAAGAGAGATAATGGAATTCACCGCAGTAAATTGGGGATTGTAAACAAATTATTTCTCCTATAATCAGATTATGCGATCCTGATTATTAAATCTGAACATGAATCATTGGTCATATGCGGGCAAATTAAACTGATTATTATTTGGAAATGAAAATCTCCTTTTGCCAGTGCATTGTAGGTACTGGCTTAAAAAAAATAATAAAAAATGCCATTTTGGCTATTGGTGCCTAAAGACTGAACTGCAAATTGAGATAAATGGGACAATTATTGAGCATTCAGAAGTGGAAGATCATAACTTCTTCCTGAAAGGTGCAAGGGTGAGATAGGGGTGGTGACAATTAGATTGCTGAGGACTGGTATTTAGCCTTGTTGTTGGCTATTATGCAAACAGACAATAGATGCAAGCATTTGTTTAGCCTGCTTTCATGCAGGGACATGGGGAAACACAGAGGATGGGAGATATGTTTACATTTATACCCCTTGCTCATTCAAATATGATTAATGTGCTATAAAGCAGAGTCTTAATCGAAGATGATGTTGTCAAACAATAACTAAATAGGGAAATAAACGACTTCATCATGCTCTTTCCTCAGAAGCAGGCGAACTGTCAGTGCAAAGTCATTAAAATATGATAATGAAAAATAGCTCAATTAAATGTTGTTATAGCTGTGACCTTCATTCAATTAAGACGCAAGGAAGTGTCTGCATTTTGCTTTGCATTTAACTGCTCTAAATTTGGAATATAGATAAAATCATTATTCAACGTTTGCTGATACATGCAATTAAAAGGCAGCTAACTAAAATGGAGTTGTAGGAGGAGAATAATAATAATGACAATCTTGCCTATACTTGAAGTCATGTATTAAAACGTGGATTTCTTGACCTCAAGACAGGCTCAGCTTTTTCCACCTAAAATAAGATGCTTTCAGAGCATCAGCCCCAAAGTAAATGAAAAAAGTGTTTGGACTAAAAGTCAGGCAGCAAAATCAAGAGCATGAACATTTCTGTTGCATAACAGGGAAAAATAAGGTTTGGAAAGTGGTGTGTATTAAAATGCAGGATGATCTTCCTGAAAGAGTATCTACCTCTTTTTGAGTCATCTAAATGCAGAGTGGACAAATACATCAGAGGAATAACAGCAAGTATCAAGCCTCTCCAGGGAATGGGATGGCTGAGATGCCCTAGTATGTACTTCTCATGTCTGACCTCCCTGATTCTAGCAGGAGCTCACCTAAAGACTTCCATACGGTTTTGCCAGGGTGCTTAGATACATATTTAAGTCCTTCCCTAGACAGAAGGATTTTAGACATGTTAAAACATAGAATTCAATGAGAATGAAATGTGTATAAAGGCAAGCACACATTTAAATATTTTGCTAACTGGCACAGTAACATCAAAGATTTTTTTTTTTCTTAAATATCTCTTTTGACTGTCTTTAGACACTCCTGGATTGTTTTCCAGACACAGAAATATTCCGGATAGAAATATTAATATTAAGGCTCAGCTAGAATAACAACAGGGACACAAAATCAGAGGAAATTCTAGCCAAACTTCAAAATGACTGATCTCACTAGAGTAACAGTTCAGCAACAGTTGACTTGTTTTGTATATGGCTAAATGTGGTATTCAGCCTGGATTGCTCTCCTGCTCCAGGTGTGGTTCCAAAATCGAAGAGCTAAATGGAGGAAAACAGAGAGGGGGACTTCCGACCAAGAGGGCTCTAAGGAAGCAATGGCTGAGGTGGCACCCCCTGTCAGGAATTTAAATTCCCCTTCTCCAGCAGATCAAACCAGGAATAAAAAAGAGAGCCTGGAGATCCAGCAGAGGTAAGAGTAACACATGCCATCAACTGCCTCTCTTTGGGGCAAGCGTGCATCATATATATGTACATACGTACAGACTTGACTGATGCTAAGCTTTGACCTAGACAGTATCATTTTCAGGCACAGCCCTGAGCATGTTTGTGTATATGCACATATGTTGTCTTTGGAGTCAGCTAGTTCTGGTTTTGAAAGTTGTTTTCTCTTCCCCATCAGCCTGAGCCGAGCAGTCGGTCCCACAGGACCTTTCTTCCCCTCCTGCCTGCCAGGGACTCTTCTCAACACGGCCACCTACGCACAAGCTTTATCCCACGTCGCCTCTCTAAAAGGTAAGTCACTTTGTTTAACTTCAGATATAAGCTCAAAGAGCAGATTGTTCATGCTGGTATGGTATGCTCTCCCCTAAGCCAGCGGAGAAGCCTCTGGGAAATGTTGGATCCTTCTTTCTGTTGTGACGGGTGATAATTGCACTGACTGATGCTGCAGGTACAGAAGCTAGTCTCCTCTGGTAGATCGTAGTGTGGTTTGTGGTGAAGTTCTGTCATTTTAGTCAGTTACTTTTAGTGAGATCAGGTTTTGTCTCAATTTGCAAGGCAGGTGGGGTTTGGTCTTTCAGAGTTTTCTTTGCATGCACTTTTTTTAAGAGTCAAATTTATTCTGATAAATTAGTTATATACATCCTTTTGCATTATACATTACCTGGCACCGTTGCTGATGCCTCATCCACTCTTTGCATGCAGTTTCCTTTGCAGTATGTTTCTGCACAATGCTAGACCTTTCTTTTCTTGACCAGACAGTCCCCTCTGAGTTCTTGAACACAGAGTGTGCGAGGGGACAGGGGAGCATACAAAGCAATTCCACATTACCTTGGACCCAGGCAACAGGAAACTTGCATCCAGTGTCCATATCCTTTCAGGTTGCCAAAAAGCAGCAGTATGCATCTTTTAAAAATAAATCACCAGCTGATCCATTAGCTGTTCCTAGTCTAACAATTTCTTAGACTAAGGGTGTAGGCAGGATGAATTCAATTTATAGATTTATAGGATGTAAGGTCTCATAGCTCTGCCAAGCACAAAGTGGCATATACCTTTGCTCTATGCCCCAGTGCAGTGCAATATTTTGTGAGGAAAATTTCCTCATTTAGGACCTCCCGCTCTGAAAATTAAAGTCTTCTAAAATCTCTGTGTTCCCTGCCATACCACATGCTCCTTGAGAGTATTTTCAATTAAATCAGTACAGTCAAGGTATAGTTCTGAAGCAAATGCTTGGAACTGCTGAGTTTTGCATTCAGTCCAGCATCTTGTCCCTGTTCTCCCTTTCTTCATGTCCTTCCAAAAAAAGCAGAAGACACAGCATAAAGCAGGTGCCAGTTAGGTAGGCGTAGGACCTGTGATTTTGAACCAAGAAAGGCCACAGAGGTGTGATCTGAGCCCTAGAACTTAAAGGATGATTGTCAACCTAAACCCTGTAAGCAGGCAGTGGCTGTTGGACTGCGCAAAGCCCCTTGATCTCTGCCCTGTGACCGTGAGCTCCTGGGGCAGAGACTTTCAGCTTCTCCCACTGGACAGGAACAGCCTCTCGGGAATAGATACAGGTGGAATTCTGGGGGCAAACAGGTTAGTCACTCGCAAATATAGTCCTGGGAAGGTTGAAGGGTGTGGAAGTAGGACTGTGTTCAGTGAATAATTTCAGGTGGAAGTAAGGGCTGCTTTTTTCCTTAAAATTTACAGTTTACTTTGTTCTCACATGTTTCATGTTTAAATTTAGCTAAATTTTAAGAAAAATAATGCCAATAAATTGAAGCTCAGCAAAATGAAGTGAAAATGAACAAATGAAAAATTTGTCACGAGTGTTTTAAAAGTTTTATTTATTTGGAAGACTTCCAGACATTGTTTTCTGTGATTGTACAGCTTGGCCACCAAATTGAGAAATTAATAATTTGCTCCTTTCTGCATGATAGCAGTTTTACAGCTAAGGGCAGGAAAAATCCTATTCCTGAATCTCAGGCAGAGATGATCATTAGATAGTTGCCCAGACTAAGAGACATTCCCTGAAAAACTGGTCCCAAATGAAAATACAGATTTTTTATAATTTGACTAGAGATGGACAGTTATCAGGTGCATGTATATTCTCTTGATGAATGTTCTCAGCTACACCTGCAGTTTCTTGCTAAGATGCCTGGTTTACATTTCCTGTGTGAAACTAGAAATCTCTGGATATATGCAAGGAAATGGGGATATTGGTGTGTATTGAGCTTTTAAGAAATCCAGTTACAGATTTTTCATATCTGCATATCCAACTACCATGAGCTTTGTGGAGCTGCGTATGCCTGTCGGCATATTGTTATGCTTGCACGGAACTGGTAAATTGAGCTGCTCCTTTCTTCTGCAGCTAGGTCTCAGTTATGTCAAAGTTTGGCTTTAGCGTTACGAGGGAAGAATTTTACTGTTGTTCTGTAAGGTGGCAAGTTTGATTTATACAAGTAGGGAATAACTGTGTCATCTTTCTTGTGGTATTTACATGTGGAATACGGTCTCCTCTTTCCTTGGCTCATCTCCATAAGTTCCCCTTTCCCTGTTTCTCCAAGATCAATTCACCTGGGCTTGGACAGGGGCTGTGCACAGCAGACCTGTGCTTCAATCTCATTAATTGGCAGTGACAAACAGGACTATTTCTAAAGTGCTGCACAGACCAGAAGGAGTACAGATATGATTCACATACTGTTCGCTTTGGTATGGAAACACCAAATGAATGACGGTCCATCTAAACTATGCATTTGAGAGCACAGCCAAGCTCGCATGTAGGCCTGAAGGAAGAGATAATGGTTGTGGGAAGGAAGGAAAGGACAGGGAGAGACTCAGTGTTCACAAAGCCTTTATATGGCCTTCTTCGTCTCACTCAGTTCAGTTAGTTTGATTCTCCCTTCTCCTTTCCCCCTTTAAGGTAGGGGCAGATATGTACAACTTAGGTCCATCGAAGAAAATCTAACCCTACATTTAGGCGGACATTACTTGGTGTCCTTATGTATCTTAATGAAGTCTCCTAAGCATCTCCCTTGAGAATCTAGTCTCATTTTGCAACTGAAATGCTGACAGAGCTTTGCCATAGTGAATCTCAGAGTGTAGGACTTTAAGCAACACAAAATCCTATCAAACTCAACACAGGACATAACGTTCCAAGCTGTTGGGTTTTTGGATTACTTAAATTCAACAAGTAGTAAGATTTTTCCAAGATTTTTAACATTTTATTGAGGAGTTAAATGACCAAGAGCTCTTCCTGGCATCTCTCTTGTGCTGACCACAGTTTGAAACTACCAGGAATTCTTTGTGCTTTTGAAAGCAAAATAATTCCTCCAGAATCAAAGCACCATTTCACTACCAGTGAATGCATGACCCTGCTTTCTTCTATGCAAATTTCTAATGAAATGCTGACAAAGAGGTCCTCTGTGTGAATCCTGTAAATAGATACATATTCTCTCAATTGGGAGAACAATCCTGGCCAGTAAAGGGAACTGCATTCTCCAGTAAGATCGTAAAGGCTGTCTGCAAACAAAAGGCACTCTCAGGACATCATATACCACTGGGAAGTTTAGGTTGTTTTCTTTTGAGGAGATAAGATGTGCTTTGTTGGGCTTGTGAGCCAACACTTTGTTGGTGTCAGTGAGTAATATTTGACTGATGCTTTAGAAGGAGACAATTAAAATCAATACAGTGCATAACAAGTGATGATAGTGATGTAACTAATTAACAATTATTTTATGCTCTCAGGAACAATTTTCATTCTGCCACCTGAGAATTCTCTGTCTTCTGTAAAGAAACTAATACCTCTCTTTCTCTTTCTCTGACTTTGATTGCTTGGCTCCAGCCCCAGATTTCCAAGGCTGCATAAAGTGGCTAGGGCACATGCTATCTGGATCTAATTCATAATCTAAGGATATGATAAGCACAGTTTCCCAGATGAAGTCAGTCTAGTAAAGACAAGAAATCTCAGGACAGCCTAGCACAGGGCAACAGGTTTGCTTTTGGACAGCCTGTGCTTTGGTGTGGCTCTGCAACCCTTCAGCAGGCAGTGCTCATCTGAGTCTCACGGGTGTCAATTGTAGGTAACTGCTGGATATTGGCGGAGCATGAGATTGGGTCTGCTCTGGTGACTGAGCAGAAAACTCTTCTCCCTAAGTAATACGTCCCATGAACCCTGCTATCTCTAAAACTGAGATATTTTTTTTCTTGAAATGGCTGGTGTTACCACCATAAGATGTTCTGTGAAGAAAGCAGGCCGGCAATACAATAGAGATTAGAACAGTAACTCAGAGCGTAGACTGTTTCTGAGAAGGGTATATCACCACTGGGAAGTTTTTCTCTGTTGCTGTTCAAGATTCTCTGTTTGATAATACAACAGACCTCTTTCCTCCCTTAGGTGTCCTCTCCCTTTCTGAAGTTTAGCACATCAGAGGCTGCTTTCAGTAGCAAGAGTCTCTGAACTACCATATTACCTCACTATATATATTTTTTCAGGAAATGCAATTTCTCATTTGAAAAATTAGCATAAGATCGTAATTTTGTTGGGATACCTGGCTTCTTACTTCAATGTTTTAGTTCTTCACCACTGGCCATAGTCAGGAAGAAGTTTGGCTTACACAGAAGAAATTTCTGTTGTTCATTACTGTTTGAAATTGTCCTAATTTGACAACTATGCTACTTCATTGTGGTGACTTTGACATTTCCATGATCTTCCAAGATGAATCACTTACTGTAAACCATGCATCTGCAGTCCATTTAGCAGATTTAATTGCAGACCTCAAATATGAAGGGAAAATACTTGTTTTATTTATGGGCTATATAACAATAGAGTCATCAGGAGAAGCTAGCGTTCTGTGCAGAGAGAGACCTCAAAGTACCTTCTTAATGGATGACAGCATGAATGCAATTCATTAATGTAGAAGATGTTATTAATGGGTGTAAACAAGAATCTCCGGTTTTTAGCGGAAGTATTCTACCATTCTGGTGGCTGAAGCCAAAAATGTATCTGTTTCATTCCGCTGAAATTTCCCCAGACCCTGTGATTCAAAGTGCAGTGTATGAGAAGAAAAATAATTACACTTGCCAGGGAATTACTTTCATAATTCACCCACAGCTCTGCTCTGTGCAAGTTATAGCTCCGTTGGTTTTCACGGCACCTCCACACCGCTTGCTGCTAGAAAAGCAGGACTGCATTATGCCCATCAAAGTGGATATTCCAGGGCACCATTGATTAGGCTTTTTTCTGGTTTGTTGCTGCTGTGGTTGCTGTTGTTCATATTAGGGAGGCTTAATTGCAGTATCCAGGGCAAAAACAAACAAACAAAAAAAGACAACTAGAGCTGTCCATCCATTACATTTCAATTTCTATTATGGAAAGATGAAGAGAATTTGCCCAACATCATTGGGTTAGACTGAGAAAGAAGTGTTCAAGGACCTGACTTACCCTCGAACTGGTGTTTACTGAATTGAAGCACCAAAACTCTGCAGGTCCTTTGTTTTCTTTGTCATTCAGTAGTACTTATGGACTTACTGACTTTTCTCAGCATGTGACCTCGGTAAATTCATGTAAGACAGCAAGTATAGCAAGCATGTTCTGTTTGGCCAATGCATTTTCCCTAGTTCACCTGCCTCTGTGACTTTAGGGAATATAAAACATACTAGTTCAGTGCAGATACTCAGACCTTGAGCAAGTTGCTTTGATTCCTGTACCATAAGTCCTCAACTCTGGCACTGCTGTACTTCACAGGTAGATTTTTTTCTCCTTTACCACAAATGATAGAGAATATGCTGATACTGGGAGTGTCTGAGAGTCATGTAAAGAAGATTGGTGCTGGCCTGTTCCTCCAGTCCAAATCCTGATTAGATGAGCAGAACTTAGCTGAGCAGGGCTTCCCATTGACCTCTTTTAGAGTGACACATAAGCAGCATTTAGGGTCAGATCATGTGTTTGGGAAAGGCTGTTGATATGGATGGAAAGAATGGTAAAGGGTTGCAGAGCTAAGAGTATTCAAAGAACTGGTTCAGTTCTTCCAGCACTTATGGGCTTTACTGCCAGCTTTCCTGTCCAAACAGGCAAGGTTCTGGCTTCTGATTTTTTTTTTATTTTTTATTTTTTGGAACTGTACTGATGGCACAAATAAAGGATGATGAAATCCACCATTTCCAGTGTCAAGTTATTCATACAAAAAGGCTTCAGCTAGAGTTAGCTCCTTGTTTGCATTGGGCACATAGGGTTCACAAGCCAAGGAGATACGAAACTATAACATTTGGACTCTGCTGTCAGCTCTGCAGTGCTCTTCCAGCTTCCGGGCAGCACAGGATGCCTTCCACACTCAGCTAGCTTAACCACTAGGAGGAACCATCCAGCACAACTCTAGCAGCCTTGGGGCTACTCTACATTACACTGGGAGCATCTGGTGCCTCCCCATTTCAGTATTTAAGCTCATGCCTCTCTTGTTCTTCTGAGCCTCTTGATTCAGAGCTCAAAAGGTTTGGATAAAGCCACCTTTGTTTTTCCTGCTTGTGCCTCAGGCTTTAATAGACAAAATGTTGGCATCATATATGAAGAGCAAGAGGGAGATCCCCTTGGAATCAGCCCTCCCTGGTAAATGGCACTGTGAACTCAAGGTTTTTGTTGACCTTCCAACCCTTGTGAAAATGACTTCAGAGTTTCTGAGGAATTAGAGCTCAAGCAAACCACTGTGACTACAGGAAACTTTATTTAAATCAAGCATAATATTTTCACTGCAAAGAAAACAGCATACAATGGCAGGTGAGGATTTTTAAATCCAAATTTTTCTTCACTTCCCTCCATGTTTAGCTTGCTGTTCATCTGTTCACATCAAATGCTGATATGCACAAATACTGCAAGAGGCAAGGAACTGAGGTTTTGCGTTTTGGAAAGACTATCTATTAAATCCTTTAAACTGTTGAGTTGAAATAGAAAATAGGTATTTTAAATACCCCCACTCTAATCTGAAACTGAACCTTGGAACTGCACAAAAGGGTCCACAACCAAAATTGTAGATCAAATATCATTACAATTGAAATGTGATGTTGGCGGAGAAAAGACAGAACTAATTTAATTTTTCCTGTCAGTCTCTGTAGTAGATCAATTAAACTGCCAAGTGGATCAAATATTTCAGACTGTATTTATTACATTAAGTATTTATGTTCAGGCTGAGCATTTAAAGTATGATCTCATATAGGAATACGAGGAGGTTCAGATCAATTCAGCAGAATTTGCTCTAAGTTAATGGAAATCTAATTGTGTATTTTAATTTTGTGTACAATAGGCAGTAAGTTCCTGAAAGAAAGAAAACAGTTCCTTGTCTGTACTGTAGCAATCTGATCCAAATCCCATCAAAGAGATATCAGGCTGTGAGATGTTAGCAGAAGCCAGATCAGGCTCTAAGGCTAAAGGTCTAACCCTCACTGATCTTGATGTGAGTTAGGTGCTTAAACTCTTCTGAGGGTACTAAGTAAGTAGGAACAATTCCTTCCTTCCCCACTGTGAGGTCAGGGCTACTGCAATAAGATGTAAAAAAACCCACTGATGTCTGCTACATGTGGATGCATCTTTTCTTGGGTCACATCCCTGTCCATCGTGGGCTGACTGATTGGCAGGTGGAGACCTTGGGCTGCTGATTCTCATGTCGTTTGTCCTGGCTTTTGTGCCAGCAAAGTCTAATAGATTTCATTGGATTTACTGCCTGCAGACATGGGCAATTGCAAAGTAGTTTCAACCCTCCCTTTGCATTCACAGGAAACAATACTAAATCCTAGTGTTCTGTACTCTTCCAGGACCGTGGAGCAAATGACGCTAGTTACTCTACATTTTTTCAGGTGGGAGCTGTTGTTTGCCATTCTTCTAACTTCAGTGAAAATGCAAGGAATGGTTTATGGGTGAATTAATGCTAGAGATATCTTGGTTTCCACCACAGGTAACTCTGCACCCTCAGGTTGCAGAGCCACAGGGTACTATCAGGTCTAATTATTAAGCAAAGAGCTTAGATTGGTACTGAAGACTGTTAAATATTTTATCCCCCTGTAACGATGGAATGAAAATTATTCTTGGGGCCTGGAGTTGATTTCTACTCTTTAGAAAAGGCGAAGACTCTTCTCTACCTCTCCCCACTGCCTGCTTAGCAGGCAATGTGCTCGTTTCTGGTGGAGTCTCACTCAGTTTGTGTAAGAGAGCAGCAGTGCAAAGACAGCAGATGTGCAGGGAGGCCTCTATGTCCCCCGTTACAGAACCTGACCTTAAGGTAGTGGGGCTTAATAGCAGTGAAAAAGATAGACTTTCTGCAGCTGAAAGACCTGCAAACTGCGGGGGCTCTGACATGCCAATCCTCCTCTCCTCCCTCTTGTTAAAACAGTGGCCATCTAGCATCCCTCAAGTGGCCGCATTTCAACAGGGCAAAAATGACTAAATGAGCATGGTTGTTGGTGGCAAGAACTATACATTGTGTTACTCAGTGGATTTTGTTATACGTCCTCCCTTTTGTCATGCTCAAACAGCCACAAAATTCAGGTTTGAGTTTCCTAGTGCTAAAATCAAAAAATGGAGGATACCATTCAAGTAGTAAAATTTGCTTGTGTGATTCATTCATATGCCTAAACCTGTGGAAGTGTTGTTGTGCTGATCAGATGCTCTATCAGGGGAGTATTACAAGAGTAACTATATAACTTTTCAGTTATATTAATAACTTCCCCTGTAGTATCTTTTTTTTTTTTTTTTTAAATACAGGGAGTATTTTCTCCTGAACCTTACCTGCAGAGTTTTGATTTCTGACAATTGTTGTTGAGAAGTCTTCCCAACATCCTAAAAACAAACAACTCTCTGCTTTTATCCCTACCAAGTGGATGCTGACCCATTGCTATCGAGAGCAGAAGTGTAAGAGAAAGACTACCTGCTCCCTGCAGGCTATTAGTACCATCACTTAGTCATGAGCCATTTAACTCAAATATTAACTGCAGAAATTAAAGCAAGTCCTTGGCTTGGAAAGATCAGAGGAAGACATTGTGTCATGTCAGGTTGTGTGCGGCCCCACTGTTGCCTGCTGGGGGGTTGCATATCAGCAAAGGATGGGCTTCTGCCAGGGGCATAGAAGAGGATGTGGAGTTCGTGTGGCCGCTGAGACACCTGGATGTCCCCCAACATTTCTCACCAGAGAGCAAATCAAAGTGGTAGCTCAGCCGCCCTGTCCTGCCTCTCCTCCTCACTCTGACACATTCTGCTCTGTTCAACAGATGCATCTAAGCAAGGTACTAGGGTGGCTGTTTGGATGGACTGCATGCCCTGCCCGGGGCTCACCCCGGACTTCCGGGAGTCCCAGCATTATCACAGATGAGCCAGAGTGGTTCAGCTCAGGCAGGTAGCTGGTGGAAGGAGGACTGCCCCTGGCAGTGGGGTGCATGCAATACTTTTGGTTTAAAAAAGCCCATTTCACACTCTCTCCAGTGCTTTGTTGCCTGCTTGAGACAGCCCATGTATCTTAGATGCCAGGTTGGAGATGGTCTGGCCTATCCCTCCTGATGGAACTCTAAGCCGTCTCAGCAGCAGCAGCAGCTTTAGGCGGCCTTGGTTCACTTTTGGAGGCCCTCCTCTTCGAGGCATCGTCCCTAAGCAGCACAGAGTTTGGCTGGTGAAGATAGAACAGACTCATGCAGGTAGATGTGATGCCAGTAGCTGGCAGGGCCTCGCCAGGAAAAAGGCTGTCTCATCTTACAGTGAGATAGGAGAAGGCCATTAGTTCCTGCGTAATATCCGGGATATTTTCACATTTTTCTCTGCAGTAATCTTTCAGGTGCAGATAAGTGGTGGAAGCCCCATACTCACCCAACGAATGCTGCTGCCCAGATTGATCAGACTTGTGGAGCTGGAGGGCAGGAGATACCTCCAGCATGAGGCTAATCATGCTGCAGAGCAGTAGCTTGGGGTGGGAACTGGGGACAAGTTCAGCCTTCCTTGTGGGGGGATCTCATGTGATATAAGTTTCACTGCTCACTTCTGAGTCTGCTTGCCCTCACTTGCTCTATTTGTCATCCTGGATGGCTCACAACATAGGATCCTTCTCAGTGGGCCTCAGCAGAGCAGGATTTGGCATCTACATACCCACCAAAGGTCAAATGGAGATGGGGCTTTTGCCATTTGAGATCCCAACCCCATCTCTGTCCTCTGTAGGTTGACCACTGAGGGAAAGGCACCACACGGTGCGATGCCAGCAGGCGTGGGTCACCCCGCCGAGGTCAGAACCACCCCCACAAGGACGCCCTGCCGGTGGGACCATCCCTTCCCCAGCAATGACACTGCTTTGTCTCCTTCCTCCCCAGGGAGCCCACTGTGCTCGTGCTGTGTTCCGGACCCCATGGGCCTCTCCTTCCTGCCCACCTATGGCTGCCAAAGCAACCGCACCGCCAGCGTGGCCGCATTGCGCATGAAGGCCCGGGAGCACTCGGAGGCCGTGCTGCAGTCTGCCAACCTCCTGCCCGCCGCCGGCAGCCCTGCGCCTCCTGCCAAACCCGGCCCAGAGGGCAGCCAGGACAAGCAGCCCTCTCCAGCCAAGGAGCACATGGAAGGGGAGAAGAGCGTATGAGGCCGGACCAACACCGGCCCCGTGGCCTGAGGCAAGGAACCCACCGCCAGGGCTTTGCCACCAGGGGAACTGCAGTGTGGCCGTGCCCTGGCAGGACGTCACAGGGCCACCAGGGACCTGGCAAGTCTGAGTGGCCTCTCTGGCTGCCTTTCATGCACTTCTGCTTCTTTTGTGCCGCTGTAGGTTCGTTCTCCTGATTTATCGGCACTATCTGTGTTTGGAAATACTCTTGAAACTGTTTTTAGCTCCTCTTCCACATCCCAGGAATGCTGAAATGCCCGGGACCCTGGTTTCCTCCTGCACATCTCATCTCGCTCCCCAGGGCTGTGTATCTCAGCAGCAGGGCCAACCCCAGACCTTTCTGGGGCTGTATCCCATGTGGGCTTGGAACCATCTTCACCTGGTTCTGACCTTCCCAAAAGCAAGCATTACCCTTGTAGGGGGCAGGGCTGCTCCTCGGGGGGCCACCACCACCAGTAACCCACCATGTAGCATGAGATGGGGGGCTGGCAGCAGGGCAGCGCTACCAGATACGGGTTCTGGGGCAGCAGAGGCTTCCAGGCACTATTTACCCCCACCCTACACAGGTGAATGAATGTGCAGGTATACACCAGCCTGGCCTGATGTTTTCTGACAGCTTTTAACTTCAACCAAATCTATCCCAGGCAAGCCAGGTGTAAGAGAAGCAAAAATAGAACAAAATTCTTCATATTTTTTCCTTTTCCCTTCCTTTCCCTGAAAGTCAAACTTTCCATGGGGTAGATTACTGGGAAATTGCAGAGATCAGCTTACCCATGAATAAAATCCTTGCACTTGTCTCTATGTGAACATTAGTCTTGACATTCCCTGGGTTAGACTTAAAAGACACACAACTCCAGAGCAGCGCTCAGAGCTTCAAACAGTAATGCTGGCATTTTAATGGAGAGTGCAGTTATGTCTAGATCTGCACAAAGCTGGGGGTGTTTTACTGTCATTCTCTTGGAAAGAAAGACTGGAAAACAAAATCATCCTGCATTGCAATACTGCAAATATGTCCTTGCATGTTGTGTTTTTAATAAAGAGGAAATAAAGCTTGGAAGGATATTCCTTTATGCGATCCAAAATCAGACTCTTTCATTCACTGAAGGCTGGTTGGAATAACTCTAGATCTGAAAATATCTTAATTATTATACAGTGGACACAGTGCAAAGGAGAAATTGATGCCTCAGGAAATGCGCTTTTATCTCTGACCCAAAACTTCCCAAAGGAAAGTTGAGTAAGATCAGATGCTCCAAGGCAGGTGTTGTATCTGGGGTGCCCCATATTTCTTCCATGGGTAATGCAGATGCAGATTTAAGCTTGGTGATATGGACTTGCTTTTCTCAGTTGCCTTTTGCAGATTCCTTAGAATTGTCCACAGACGTCCCTGGAGAAAAGGATGAAACCACTGCTCTGAGACTTGATCAAGTAATGTGGAGGCCAGTGAAAAGATTCCTGTCAGCTCCGAAGGTCTTCTGAGCAGGTCTTTTGTGAGAACAGTGCTCAGGTCTGTCCTGCTTCTAACAAGAGTCCATTACAGTCCTAGGAGAGGTGGTTTTTATCCCAGAGGTTGATTTTGGCAGAGATCCTCTCCTAGCAGAGCCTGTAGGTTCCATTTAGCATTTCAGGTCTTTCTGCCACTCCTCATTCAGGGCTGACTCCATGGGTTGTGCCAAAGATCTCCTGCAATCCATGGTGCACATCTTTTTGTGCTGGGTTGCACTCAGCTTCTCACAGAGTCTGAGCTTGATGATGTGCTTGGAAAGGCAGCTCCAAGCAAGGTGGGCAGCAAAAATTTTGCCCCCCTACCCAAGTAATCTCAGCCCACAAATGTCACAGAGCCTGGGACTACTCCTGGGCTCACAGGAGCCTCTGGTGGTGCACACCTACCTTTCTCCAGGCAGGGTTTGGTGTCAGGTCCCATTCAAAGTGTGCAAGCCCTGGTCTTCAAGGGATGGCTTGACAGCACCAAGTACCTTCATTGTTCTGGGAGTGAAGGGTGCCAGGCATCCCCCCAGGGTGGGATTCATTTCCTCTGGACACGAGCTATCAGGGAGGGCAGCGCTGCATCTCTCCTCGGGCCCAAGTACAACAAAAAGCCAGAGAGGACCCACATCTGTCAAACGGAGTCATTTTGCTTTACATGTGTCACACCGTGTGCTTTTTTTTCTGGCAATCCTGAACTTGCAGGAGTGAACATGCAGCAATCTGTGGTTTTTTGGTGTGTTCTAGCTTCAGGAGCTGCACTGCTGAACTGTAAATGGAGACTGTTTCCCTGACTGCAAATTATGGCTTAGTTTGAACGACAGCAACAACCTTTTTCTTCCACCAAAATAAATAGATTGCTATGTGCTTTGTTGCAGTGGGCAGTTGGAGAAGAGAGAATCACTGGTTTCTTAGTGATTGTCCCAGTCATAATTTGTTTTTGAGATTTCCATGGCCCCCAAAAAAAGATTAGAAAAAATAATTCCACTCCAAAGAGGCAGGCCCAACTTCATTTCAACATAATTACCTTGCATTCAGTTGAACTTCAGCCCTTCTGTACACTAACTCTTCAATCTAATTGTTTGATTAAACTCGTATTTCCTCCAGAAAGGTACATAAATAAGTGAATTGTTGAGCAAATTAAGAATACTTAACAGCATTGCATCTGAAAAGTAGTTACGCTGATTAAATTTTCTGTCCTTGAGGATTTTCAGGAAATTACTTTTGATCGTCAATAACACAATTAAGTAAACTACACGCACATTAGCATGAATAATTGATAAGAAATTATGTATTACCACGAAGCACTGATTTAATAATTCATGATGCGACACTCTAGTGACTGTGCAAAACTGGATAACATCGACAAGTCTGCCTGATGTTGCTGGAAATGCTGCAATTACAAACAAGTCCATAGTTTCGTTGTACGATAAAAAAAAGTATCTGATGCATGCTGTAGTTTCTGTTTGTTTAATACATGAATAAATTTAGAAAGAACACCCTGAAAAGTTCCTGTCCTGTTTTCATTCAGATCAATCCCTCCGTCCAGTTGTCTCTGATGACTGTCCAGTTCTGCTTAGACTACAGGGATGTTGCAGAGTGATGTTGCGAATGTTGTCCCAGCTGCAGCCTGAGTGTCTCAGAATATGCAAAATAAAGGGACTCCAAGTTTTGCAGAGCCTCCTTGTAGGAGCAAAGCTGCTTTAGCCACCCCAGAAGCTGGAGCTCAAAGTCTGTTGGACTCTTCAGTCTGTAACGTAGCTGTGATTACAATTGTTCAGTATGATTTTGTGGGTTCCACAAAAGTCAGCCACAAGTGAAGCACTTGGATTTGTACATTTTGAGACTACATGACACCCTGTTAAACCCTAGGCCAATTCACTAACAGGTCTTTTACCTGCTCTGGTTGCAGAGCAGTGGCACAAGGGCAAGAGCAAAACGCAAGAGATGTGTTTCAGTTGTGCCCTCTTCTTGCCACCAGGCCCGGCTCCCTTCCAGACACAGTGCACGGGGTGAATGAGCCACCTGCCCTCTTCCTGTGCTGCCATATATCAGGGCTGTGCCACTTAAACCACTCCTGTAATGGCCATCTCTGTAGCTCTGATTAAGCCTGGCATTTAAAAGTTTATAACTCAGCTATAAAAAGCCACTCAGGCTGAACCCCAGCGTGCGAGGCCCCAGCCCAGCAGGATGATTTACATGCAGACTATTCTGACACCAGCCTGCGTGACACTTTTTCAGTTCTGTGATGGAAAAATGGAAGCCCAAGGTATGAGAGACAGATGTAAGACAAAGATTTTTTCGTAATGTCTCACTGCATTCATCACTAGATCCCATGCAGTAATTCTCAGCATTTCCAGACAGGCATAAGCCAGGTGCAGCGTGAACGGCCTTTGTGCAAGTGCCATTTGTGTGATTTTGGCAAAGCATCTCCAGTCCTGGGCTCTTTCTTTCCTCAGGCAGTCACACACATCCACAGAGCTCAGACTTCCTCTCATCTCTTCCCTGCATGGGCCAGCTCCCAGCTCTGTTGCCTCCGCTCCACAGTCCCTACTCCGCCCTGCACACAGCTCACGGCGCCTGGGCCCTGCAGCACGTTGCTCTGGGTTTGTTAATGGGGCTGGTACAACCCGCTGGGCCTTGGGGCCTTCTTTACAAGGCTGCATGCCATCCTCTCAGCCCTCCACGTGCTTTCTGCCTTGCACATCTGTCTAGGCCTCCTTATGCCAACCCACATTATAGCATGAAACGGGAAGCAGCGAATGCACCTTTGCTCAGTTATGCCGTAGGCTAGTGCTTCCCACGCTGCATGCTGGATAGTAATGAGATTGTTAGGCTAATTGGCTCTTTATTAAGAGTATTATTTACAATGATGCTGAAGGCCATGTGCATGCAGAAAAAGATCTTGGTATACCATCAAACTCTTCCCTCTTGCCATCAGTGCCCTCTCCTCTGTGTTCCCCCTAGGCTGCCGCCCCTGGAAAGCTGGGAGTGGCTTTCTCCCCATCTCCTGGGGGACCGCCCTGTCCCTCTTCAGGGCCAAGGACAAAAGCCTGTATCTGCAGGCAGTTTGTGCTTGCTTAAGCGAGAGCGGCATTCACTAGGGCTGTGCGTGTCACTCCTCTCCCCTGGAAGACTGAAGTGGGGCCTTCCTACAGATCTAAAAACCAACGGGGTGTTCATGGGGATCTGAAGACAGGAGAGCCAATGCTGAATGCTGTCAAGCCCTCCTGTGCAGGCAGGTCAGTTACTCTCCCGAACTTGAGAGAGCAAATAAAAGCCTCAGTTCACGTCTCCTCCTCCACCACCACGCTCCCTGCCTCCCTGCAGCAGAAACCAGCCAGGGCAGTGCAGGAGGAAGTCATTTGCTGACGGGCAGACCACGAGGGAGCAGAGGATGGAGATGAAATGCTTGTGGTGTGCTTCTGTGGCACATTCTGCCTCTGAAGGAGCTGCCACTCGATAAAGATCCTGTTGCGCCTGATTGTCCGTGCGGTGGGAGCAGCGTGTGAACGAGGGGAAGTGAGAAGCCTTGAATTTATACCCAAGCTTTGAGTACATAATTCAGACCTCTCCA
Organism: Cygnus atratus; assembly: GCF_013377495.2. Taxonomy (NCBI): domain Eukaryota; kingdom Metazoa; phylum Chordata; class Aves; order Anseriformes; family Anatidae; genus Cygnus; species Cygnus atratus. The sequence goes on from NC_066368.1 coordinate 18,826,840, forward strand.
CTGAGGAGTCTGACACCCCTGCCATAAATAAAAGAGCAGCCTCTGCAGTAAACAATGCTTTATTATTTCCAGTTAAAAACTTCCTTTTCACCGCAGTGAAATATTGACTTCGGGCGACCGTATTACCACAAAATACCATCTTTTCCTGATACCAACCAATGAAATTTTTACATAGATCTGGCCTGTGAGAATGAGACTCCCTTTGGCATATAGCAAATCTAGTCTTACTTGAGAGTGATGTGTCAACAATATTTTAATAATCCAACCACAATGTCCTTATTGCCTGCCCTGAGCTCTCTGCCATGAGACAAGTAGGTGCTGGTCTGATATCTCAGACATCTGAGCATCATTTTTTGTAACCGTGACAGGTCTCCTCTGGTAAACAAGTAACAGCTAAAACTCACCAGAATTTAAAATATTGGCCTGCATGACTCTATCAGTATTTAAACCTGATGGTTTCTTCTGCAGCCAGTGCTTTTGCAATACTGCTGTAACAACTATAACATGAAACAGAGAAAGTAAAAAACAACCATCTGAGTCATTTTAGCCCAGAAGAGTTCTCTCACATGCAGAGCAACAAAATGCAGCTCTTTTCTGCAGGCTGAATCACTTCCAGCCCTAATTCCCCCCCAGCTCTGTTCTGATGGGGCTGAAAGCTGGGGCCTGGGCAAATACACCTCATTAGCTGCCAAGGTCTATTCTGGTATGCGAGTTCCTGTGTACTCTGGGCCATGCCCTTCAGCCCAGGTTGGGACCGTGGTTTCAAGATCTCTGCTGGTGTCAGCAAGTGCATCTCGAGAGCAGCCTTAGGAAGACCATAAGAAGGCAGCCCAGACACAGCCAGCCTGAGACACTGGTCCTTGGGAGCCAGGAGAAAATTTTTGTTTCTAATTACATTGTGTTTGCTTTGTCAGGTGAACTGGTTTACCTTTTGGTTTTCTGCTTCAGAATATTTGTTTATTAAACTCCAGCATTTGGTATTGGCCTCAGAGACTAACACTTGCTATAGTGGCAAGTTTATTAAGCCTCCCCTAGCTATTGAATAGGTTGAGGTTTTTTATTATATACACACAGCTTCTTTACACCCGCACGGTACATGAGCCGATGTGTTAAATAAGATCCAAGGGCCATTAAATGAAGAAGCCCATCTCTGCAAAGAAGACTCCCCAGGAACCTGAGCTGTGCCTGTTATATCACAGCTGGCTCACCCTTGCTCTGTCGTGCTGGCTGAAGCCATCAGGCTTTGGCAGATGCTTGAGAACTGAGATGCAAGATGCTGATGTGATCACCAGTCTTTGGCACAGCAAGGGATAGGAGTGTCCCTGGGAGTTGTTCATTTTTATTAGAAATTTTTCTGTAGCACTGTGCAAGAAATTGGCTGCTGGCAGGGAAGGAAGATCTACAGGAGAATGAGGCTGATCCTATCTCTCCTCCGAACCATTACCCCTGTTTACAGCTAAACCTAACTGGGACTGAGCCAGGAGTTCTCCAGGGAGGATTTCACAGTCACAGTCCAACAGGGGTCAGAAAGGAAAGTTTAAAAATCCTACTCAGGAAGCCGAATACCTGAGGACTTCACCTGTGGGGTTGAACCCAGGAATCATCCAAATCCACGGCGCAGCTTGTTGTTCGGACTAACACCAGCAGCAGCCAGGCATTCGTCTGTGTGTACGCATGTGGGCAAGGTTAGCAAGCCTCGGCTTCATCCATTTTTGGTGGGCTTTCCCTCCAGAGGGCTCAGGACCTGCATTTAGAGGAGTGCACAGTGTTTGTCCTTGCCCTGCTCTGAGGCTGTGCGATACAGCTCACAGCCTGTGGCCAGGCTGGAAGGAAGGGAAGGAGGATCAGTTCTTACTCAGCACGTAACTCATTTTTTTCCAGTACAGACAAGACAATGAGGATATCTCTTGCTAAAGGGTCTCCTCTAATAACCGTGGGAGCCTTGCTGTCTCCTCAGTGAGGGCTCACAAGCCACCCGGGACCCCTGTGTCACTCTGCTGCCCCATGTCACGCTGCCTTGGCTGCATTGCAGTGTCACCAGAGAAGAGGAGCAGTACATCTGAAGATACAGGTGACGCTGTTCGTCCCACAGAAATGGATCACGAGGTCTGTGCAGAAATTATCTTTTGAGGTAGTGGTAGTTGGATTTGATACATTTTGTTAAATGTCTTAGGTCTGCTGCTCTGCACAAATGTCAAGTGTCTAGAGAGATGCTGAGGCTGGGAAGCCTTTTGTTTATGGGAAACTCTGGAAACCTTCCAATTTCTATCCAGCTCAGATCAAATCAAGCTTTCTGAAAAATATTCCAGTGAGTTAAGAGCTATGCTTTTGCACCAGCTCTATGAATCAGCTAGATACAAATAAAAATGCCTTCAGTGACACCAGTTCTCCTCTGTTCTACAATACATCATTTGCCACACACTGGGAAAGCAGGAAAGGGATGAGCAAACAAGAGTCATCATTATTAATTAGATTTTAGAATCTCATTAATGAGCCAGGAAAGAGGAGCCAAGGTCTTGGATACACCTTGCTCCTACCCCCACCTTGTGGGAAGGCAACATCGTGGTCTTGGTTCCATAGTCTTTGTGTCTGGGACATGTACATCCACAGCCAAAATAGCTCCTGCACATCAGGGTGGATGTATCTGGGCCACAGCTCAATAAGGCTCATGAGAAACCTGCTACAGAGGAGAGCTGTGTTGGCCAGATTTTTATTTTTATTTTTATTTTTATTTTTATTTTTATTTTTATTTTTATTTTTATTTTTATTTATTTTTATTTTTATTTTTATTTTTATTTTTATTTTTATTTTTATTTTTATTTATTTTTATTTTTATTTTCATTTTTATTTTTATTTTTATTTTTATTTTTATTTTTATTTTTATTTAATAACAACACCTGCTAAGTACACTGCTCTTCTGTCTCTCTATCCTCCCTCCCCTGTCTGTCTGTGATCATCTCTTTCCCAGCTCAGCTCCTAGCATTGCTGTCAGTGGGTGGAACAGGGGGTGTGGGGGGGGGGAGGGAATTAAGAGTGCGTGGGGGCTTAGTTTTATTAAGGCTGGATTTAAGATCAGCTGGAATAAAAAGCACACACCAGGATCCATGTTGCTCTAGCTATGACATCATGGGCTTCCTCTTGCTCAGCCCTATCGGGGTACGTGGCCTTGGCCTACAAGGCTGTTCCAGCACCACCCATAGTATGGATGCAGGCACACATACAAAGCCTTTGTTTTACCACTTGGGTTACATTTATTTAGAGGGTGGGCTTTCTGCCATGGTACAAAGCTGATGAAGCTCTGCCGCCTGAAGGCGTGCTTCAAGCGCAGTGTAAATGCACGATTGCCCTTACATCAGTGCCACTCTCACAGCGCAGATGTGGCCAGAAGCTTTTCAAAGACCAGGCTGTTGTTTGGGCTTTTCAGATGAGAAGCTTAAAAATTGACAAGTCTAAACATGGTTAGTGTCCTGCTGAGTACGATCAGATAACCTCACTTACTATACTCCAGGGATGCAGATATTGCACACCATTAAGCATGTCTTGGATGCCCAGAAGGATATAAAACCACAACTGAGTTCCTCTACCACTTGAAAACACGGTTAGTTAGCAGCAGGAATAGCCCCCCAGCATTAATAACAAGACTGTCCTCACAGAGCTGGTCTCATGGCAGCTATACCCGATATGGACAGTCCAGCACAAGAGGGAGGGAGCTCTGCAGGGGCTCAGCAGTGGCAGCCAGTGCTGGGAGCCCTTGTCTGGGGCTGGGCCAGATGCTGTTTCCCCCTCGCATAGACTTTTGGTGACAGCTCTTCCTCACGTCAAACCGAACCACAAAATTAATGATGCCAAGACAATTTTCAGTCCAGCAAACCACAAAATAACAAATCATTTTATATTATTAGAAATATCTTAAGATATTTGAAAACTTTTCCTCTAGTTTCATTTTCTTAAATGTATATTTCTTAATGAATGATTTCTTTAAAAAAATTATTTCAAGCCAAAAGAAAGGGTTAGGGCTGTTTACTTACACATACATGTAAGCATGTATTATGCATACATTACATACTTATATACATGTAAGTATGTATGTGTAAGTAAAAAATTAGTCAAGAAATTTCTTGGCTCGGAAGAGAGCAGCGGACAAATCCAAACATGGGCAGGAGGCTGAGGTTCTCAGCCCACAGGGCAGGTACCAAGGCAGCAGCAGTACAAGGTAGCTGTGTAGTTAAGCAGGGATTTTTGCTGCTCCTAGGAAACTGTTGGGACCGGTGTGCTGTGCCAGTAGGTTTTGGGGCCAGTGCTTTAGCTGGTATTTGATCTTGCTTGGATCTCAAGTGGTTGCTGATTTGAGAGGTTTGCCTGTCAGCCGAACTGGCGCTGGGGCCGGTCACGCTGCGGGGTTGGAGTGCTGGGGCTGAGCTCACTGCCAGGAGAGGTGTTTGTGTCTCAGGCTGGCGAGGCAGTGGCTTCATGGAGGGGAAGGGCAGCTGCTTGTTCCTCCACCAGGACAGACAGAGGGATGGGGGCATCCCAGGTACACCCCCCATTCCTGGATGAGAATATGGAAAGAGATAAATATTATTCCTCCCTGGGCAGGGGAACGTGCCCAGGGTACATGGGAAGCCCCAGGGAAAATGGAGCTCCCTTGGGACAGACCCTGCAAGTAACAGGACACGCAGATCAGCAGGTGGGAGAAGGAAAGGACAGTTCAAGGCCACTGTTTAGATCATGTCCAGACATTTCATTATAACATAAATACTATATCTATAACTATATATAGACATGGAGACATACCTAGATACATCTATATATAAGCCTACATCCATGTATCAAAGTATTCTCAACAATAACATTGTCTTATATTATTATGCAATATGATACTCTCCCATAATTTCTTTCCAACTTTTCCCTGTGGAAGAAGCCATAGCCAGCTTTGACACCGAATAATTCTGAAATGTTTCCATCCACATTCCTTGGGAAGGGATGCAGTCCCAGGAGACCTGATCCAGGCAGTGCTCGCCAGCAGAAACTGATTCTGCCAACGGACTTTCAGCAACCTTAGTGCGGTCACAGAATGAGTCTCCCTTGGCCCAGATTCATTCCATATCCTCTGCAGCTTATCAGTGCTTGGAATAGAAGGAAGGATCACTGCTTATTGAGAGTCTGACTGTGCCATCTGTGGTCTGTCAATGTAAGGAAGATCCTGAACAAGGCCACCCAGGTCTACCTGAAACACTCCCTGTCATTGGTGACTACACCTGATATTACTAGCACAGCAAAAAAGCAGGGTGCCCTTTTTATTGTGCTTTGAATGCTGTCATCCCCTGTGCCGGTTTTAAGAAATTGGAGGGGCAGTTGAGAGAAGATGAGGCTCTGACTCTGAATGCCAGTGGGTGAGAGTGGGCACACACTGGGAATTTCAGAAAAGGGGAGTCTAAGTGAGCATAGGGAAGAGTTTGGCCTGTGCAGGGCAAGACTGACTTTGACAAGCCCTGGCTTATGAAAGCATACCCTGGGTTTGAACATTTTTGACTTTTTGCCAGAGTTCAACTTCTTTCCATTGCCAGAAAGATTTCAAAGATCAACCCTGCATCTCACAGCATCTTCCTCTTTTCGTTTCAAAGTACTTCAGGTCTCAATATATTCATCTTTGCTAGTGGACTTTGACATGAGAAGGTGCTGAATTTTTAGCACGGCAAGCTGCTTCCCCAAAGGCTTGAGTTAAATCTGCTTTAATAAAAACACAGAGCTTTAAGCAATTGGGACATAAATGATTTCTCTTCTGCACTATTGAAATGCTGCTTTCTAAGTATGTTGAGTAACATATTAGAAACAAGTCTCTAATTGCCCATAGAGTACTGAAGACCTGACTACCTAATGCAAAAAATCAACATCATGAAAACTTTGAGAATATCAAAAAGAAGCAGGGGAAGACCACAGGTCATTTTCATCCATTCCCTACCCATTTAAACCCCATAATTACATTATTATCTTTAATACCAGGGGACAATGGTGAATATAAGATCATCATAAGACCAGAATAATCAGCCTAAAGACAAAATAAATTAATCATTGACCTCTGTTGTCATAATGGGCATTTCACAAAAATAAATAAATAAATAAATAAAATTAAAGTTCAATTTACTCAAGTGTTCCATGTTCTTTCTGTCTCCTGTAAGGCTCTGAAACAGAGTTTCCTTAATAAAAATGACTGATGATGCACATCAGTTTCTCCAAATTACACATTTGTGTGCATTCACTAGAGCCCATGTAGCCCATCTCGTACAATATCACCAACTTCTGATGCGGCTTTTGAGTGAGACTGAAGATCAAACTTAGAGGTCTTTATTTTCTCAAGAAGGAAACAAATTATACCCCCCAAATACAGACATGCAAATCTGTTGAAATATTTCTGGTAAATCATAGTAATCTTTTTTGTTTATGCTCTGTTATAATCAAATCACGGTAACATTTTCATGGTCAGTGAGGACTGCTTGGCTAGTCAGGGTTCAAGGCAGGGAAGAGCTGAATGAAATTGCCAGTCTGGACAAGGACTGAGCTGAAACCACTTTGAGAAGAGTCTCAGCTGTGTTTTATAATGCATCAGACAATAAGAGAAACTGAGGAGAAATGCAAAACCATCACTTTGGGAGAGTGCATATAGTCTGGAGGAGTGGTTGGTAGCGACAAACTTGAGTTACACCAAGCTAGACACCTGGTAACTTCCAGGACAGGGAGGTGTGAAAGCCTTGCTGCCTGTGGGTGGTGGCAGGAAGGCCACCCTCTTCCAGCACTGCTGGCCCAGCTGCTGGCACCTCACCACAGGGTTGGTGGCCAGGCCGCAGCCCTCACATGGCAAGGTGGCGGGAAAGATGGAGGAGTGCTGGCGTGAGGTGTTCCTGTCCGGCCTCCAGCTCCCTCTCCTTAGGAGGGCTAGAAAGCAGGAGGAAGTCCTGCAAATCATCATCTCCTAGGCCTTTGATTGTATACCACACACACACACACTTCTCCGTTGTCGACTGTTTCTGTGGGCATAGCTGGAGATAAAACTACACTGAGATATAATTACAATGAAAAAGCTGACTGGAAGTCATTCCAGCATTGTAAAATAAGTCCAATTTATTTGGTTTATTAATTAATAATGACACGTTTTCTTGGAAAAATGGTTTAGGAAGTCCCTGAACACCCCAGGAGGAGATGGTAAAATCCACACATGTAGGCCATTTCAACTAAACTGCACTTTCTAAAACAACTGCAGCATTTCGCATGAGGAAAGCCAAGCTCCTGGGACAGCCATGGCTGTGGGACTGCAGTCCCCATTTGCCATGTGACAAGGGGAGTGAAAGGTGTTGGGGCTGCCCCAGAAAGAGAAAGGTTCAAAGAGAGGTGGTTCAGGGCCAAGCCGAGGGACACCTGGGACTCCCTCTGGGCCTGCATTTGCCTCTGTCACGCCTGCAAGGAAGATCAACCATTGCAACCAAGTCTCAGAAATGCAGCATGCAACTGCAATAGAAGGGAGCAGTGAAAGCAATGGCTCCTTACAGTCTGCTGGGCTTCCCTACATGCAGAGCCACAGGCTGCTGAAAGGCAGAAACCAGCTTAGTTTGCTTAGACACCTTTATTCTGTGATTTAATGTCATGGTCATTGGCATCATGGAACAGTGCTTTTTAAAAACTGTCTTGGTGGCTGTTGCACATTTCCCATAGTTTCCTCTCCCAAAGAGGTCAATTCACAGCTGTTACTTTGTCCATCTGACACAGATTTCCCAAAGCAGAAATTAAAACAAAAACAAAACCAAGAAAACAAACAAACAAACGAAAAAACAGAAGTGGACAAGGAAAGGTAAATATTTGTTATTTGAAAAGATATAATTTGGCCACCTTTTAATGCACATTTTGTGTTCACCAACACAAGCATTACTGCTGCCTTCTTATAGCAGCAGCTTTATAAGTACATATATTCATGTATGTGTGTGTGTTGTAGCCTAGCAAGAAGCTGGCCAATAGTGTGATCTAGGCCAGAGACATGTTTGCTGATGGGTTCGTCCTCAAATGGAATCATTACCGAGCTGGGACCTAGCGCAACACTTGTATAACATCATTCACTCCCTGCGGCAAATCACTCTGGGGACAGCTCTGGTTATATGATGACAAACATATTCACATCTGTTTTTAAAGTTTCCCAGTTCTGGGTTTGTTTCATTTAGCTACAAATTCTTTAGGCCAAAAGTCCTTCTGGAACATGTGCAAGTTCAGAGAGCCACTCTGCTGTGAATGCAGCTCCCATAAGCTAACAGAAAGGATTGGCCAAAAGTATTTGGTATCCAAGTCAGGACTGGCTGCTCTTCAGACACCCAGGTTTCAGCTTGCCTTCACAAGAAGTGAAAATTGCTCCCTGATTTCCTAACATGCCTTGAAGTAGTATGCTGGAGGATCCCCCTTTCCACACTAAGAGAAGAAAAGGGTGCAGAAGGGTAAGCGTGCACATCTACAAAATGAACAACAGTTAATCAAACAAAAGGTTGGTTTGTTTGTTTGCTTTAATGCAGTTATATATTTTGTTTATCAAATTACCATTTTTTCATGTCTGTGCACAGATACTTTGTATCCATAGTCTCCCCTTGGACAGCATGCTTTTATTATGTCTTCTGATTACCTGCCTGCTTCTTGACTTGTGGCTGTTAAGGGCATTTACATTTGTAATATCAAATCAAAACCATGGCTTGCACACTCTGCTAGGGTTTCAGATTACATAGTATCTGTCTAAATGTACCATGGAAAACTTCAATAAATCCATTTCTCAGTATTTTAACATGATGACATTCTGCCCTACGCTGGATAGGCATTATGCAATATACAGTGAAAGCAGGTAACAGTACAACAAAAATGGCCCCATGTCAGTTTAGTAAAATATTTGTGACCAAAATAGAAGAAAAACATTCATAATAGGTGCCATTTATCTTAATATAACAGCCTGATAAGCCATCCTTATTCCTGAAACACTCTTGATTTTCATTTTTTTTTATTTCTTTCAAAACAAACCCTGTCACAGGGGAGACTGCATTTTCTGAATTCCAAGTCAAAATTGTTTAAAAATTTTAATGTCTGCAGACATTAATGTCTGCTCTTTGAACTCCTGTACTTCAATTTTAATTAGAGAAAACTATGCAAATGAGACGGGAAAAAGGGAAAACAATACTCCAAATTTAGATATTTATAAGCAGGCACATTACATTTTTCACCAAGGTTCTTCTACTATCTATGATGATAAAGAAGATCTTAAGCAAGGATGAGTTATAGTTTGATATAGAGCTTTCAAAGAATAGTGATAATTCAAAGAAGCACTTTTCTAGAAATTAGTACTTTGGATGTGTCGTATCATTTTTTTTTTCCTTTTTTTTTTTTCTTTAAATCACAGACTGCATGAGACCAAAATTAGAAACAACATTTTTCAGGTTTTAAAAGTTAGCACTGTATTTCAGTGGGAGCCTAAAACCAAACCAAACCAAAAAGCATTTCAATTATAATAAGCAAAAGTCTTCTCATCCTAACAAAAAATTAAATAATGTTAAGGCATTTCATTCAGCCTTGCACCTTTCCAAAATATTTCAGGCCAAGTATCAAGATAAGTTGAAGTTTAAATTTTAATTATAAATAACCCCTGACTCTAGAAGAGCATATTTGGAGATTATCAACAAATATAAAGAATTCAGCAGCTTGTTAGTGGATACTGCAAAGGTATATGAGAAGTCCAGAGCAGCTGCAAATGTATTCTGGTTGTTTAAATGTTTCTTTGATATGACTGCTGTATAGTGCATCCAGTATACAATCTTCTTGTCAATAACATCTGGGTAACCAGTGTGTGCAAAAAATGACTCTCAGGTTTATTATGGCATATTTGTAGCCATAGGCTTTCCACCTGTCAATACACTTCAAAGGCAGGGAGTGAGGAAAGTTTGTGAGATGCAGAATCTTTCCTAGGTCTCATAGGATGGACAGGATGGTTTCACAGGTTTTACTTTCTGTCATACATCATGCAGCCCATCTGGGCAAAAGGACACTTGCTTTGGCAATCCCAGCCACCATAATGGCAAAGCAGCAGCAGCAGCAAGCAGTGGCTTCATACTGTTGTATTCATTTTTAGCTGGCATTGCCCCTTTATCTCACTGATGATTTGGGACTTGCTCAATTTCACACTTCTTAAGAGTGATCATCACCTTGCATCTTTCAACACGGTCAGCTTTCGTTTTCCTTCCCACCCAAACCACAGCGAGGTTCAGACATATAGTGTTGTACAAACATAAAATCTGCATGTGCTTGTGTGTGCATGTGTCTGTCCAAATGGATCTTAAAAACACTAGCTGGCATGTTTTGTTATTTCAGTTTTCAGGATACCCCTTCAGCAACAAAATCATCTAAATCAGTGAGGGACACTCGGTCTGTATTTGGGGTTGGGCTCATGTCCTTTCCTAAGTGAACTTGAGTTTCTTCAGTGTCTTGGCCGTAGGAGTAAGAGACAGGTTCAATATAGGGCTGGGTATCCAAAGCTTCAGTGCATCTGTAATTCTGTTGGCCATCTTCGGGTGGTTCTCCTGGCACAGTCGGCATTAACCATGTAGGTTCAGAGAGCTGAGAAGGTGACTTCAGCACTGCTACAGATGAAGCTGGTAAAGGCAACACTCTAGGGTAGGAGGCATAGGGAGAACTCCTAATTTCAGAAGAGGAGGGCAGGTATAAATTCCCTTCCAAGGAAGGGACTGACACTTGAACATATTTGCCAGTTTCTGGGTCATAAAATGTCTTTAAATTAACTTCAGCTGGTAAATCAATTACATAGTATTGGCCAGAGTCAGGGTCTTGGAGGAGTTTACGCTGGGTTAAAGAAGGTGAAGGGCTTACTGCTGATCCACCACTGAGTCTTCCTATACTGGTTTCTGTAGGAGGAAATGCTGAGTGAGGGGCAGGATGGAGAGGGGAATATCCCAAGGGCGAGGGAGATACTAGTGCCTGTCCAGAATGAGAAGGCTTTCTCCCTACAGCATCTGTATGCTCTGTCTGATGTTTTTTCTGCTGCTCTTCCATTTTCTTTCTCCTGCTTGCCAGCTTTTTGGCCCGCCGCAGTGCCTTTTCTGTTTTTGGTGGCACAGCGGGAGGCTTTCCTGCTCCTCTCTCCCCAAGTGCCCTGAGCTCCAATCTCTCAGCTTCCCCTGCAGAATCAAGTAGATGTCTCTGCGTTGAATCAAGTATCTCTTCTGCAGAAATATCAGCTTGGCTCTTCAGTGTCATGTTCAGCAAGGCAGGGTTTATAGCATCCTCTGTTTCTCCAAGGCTAGAAATCGTTGGTTTATCTGATGGTAAACTGGCAACAAGTGAATGCATCGTGCTTCCCGACCTGGGTCTTGTAACAGCAGAGCATTCAAGACTGTCTAACAAAACCGGGCCACCTTCCATGTGTAGGATTTCCTCTAAAACTTCATGGGATACAGGAGAATATGTATGGTCCTCTGATATGGAGCCAGTCACAGGGGAAATTGTCTCCCTAGTTATTATTTTTTTCGCACAAGAACCACCTTTGCGTTTAGATAAATGATGGTTCTTAAAGTAATTTGTCTTTCTTTCTATGGGATAGCTGGGGTTGCTTTGTGCTTGGTCATTTTCCAGACCCAAATTTGGCTGTGTTAAGCTGTGTCTTGTCTTCCTAATCTGGGACTTCTCTTTACTGCTGCAGACGCTTTCCTCATTCATTTTCCCATCTTTATTTAACAAAGCACATGTCTCTTCATCTTCTTCCATCAGCTTCCCTAAGGAAAAGCTCTCTGTATCTTCCAGAAGATTGGGGTCCAGTGTTGCTGAAGTAGATCCAGACTCACTGGCATCTCTCTCTTTATCAGTTGCTCCTTCCCTCACATTCTGCTGCCCTCTGTGCCTCAATGCCGACCAGCCTCGCTCCTGGGCGTGCAACGTGTCTCGGGGCTGCTTGCTGTGTGCTGCTGAGGATGCAAATCTACCTTCCATTTCCTTATAACTGTTGCTCACTGTATCGTCCAGGGAAAAGGACCTGAACAGGGGCAACTTGACAGCCCTTATTACCTGAGGTGACCTGAATGTGTTATCTTTGATCATAAACAGACAGGGTTTGGATGAGCTTGAAGATGGTTGTGTTTGTGTCTCCTCAGACCTCGGGGTGGAGGTGTCCTTTACGCTGTCAGAAGCAGAATCCATGCCATTGGCCTCTTCCTTCTTCTCTTGCCTTATTTTTTCTTTCATCAAGCTCTTTTGTTCATTCCCAGTAACCCTACCCTCCCTACTCTCTGCTGCACCAGTACCAGAGCTGATACAAGCATAATATTGCAGTTCATCTTCCCCAGCTGCTTTCACTCTCTCCTCATGGCTTTTCTTACTGTCTGCACTCATTTCAGCCTTAGTCCGCTGGCTTTCTTGAAGGCTTGGCTTCTGTATCAGGGGATCCAGTGGAAATGGCTCCTCCTGAAAAGGCTGCTCTACTGTGGAGACAAAAGATTGCTCAGAAGAGCTGGGGCTTCTTTTGCCTTGTGCTTCATGGCCACTGACTGCCACGTTGCTTTGGATGTCACTGTAAGGCACGTCCTCTGCCGGTGAGAGTTGGCTTGGAAGGGTTCTGAAAGCAAAATTTTCATCCTGATGACCAGCCTGTCTCTCAATTTCCTCAGCTCGGAAGCTGGGTTTTTGCACAGGTTGCCCAGCTGTTGTATCTGCATGGCCTCTACTGTATGGCTTCAGTGCTGGATACAGCAGACTTTTTCTTAAATTGGGTTCTTCTGATTGATGTCTGAACATGGGGCAGTTTTCATTATCCCTTGTGTTTTTAACCAGATCTTTGTGTTTTGAATTATCTTGTTGCAAATTGTCTCCAGTTTGGTGAAATAAAAGGTCCGCTGTTGTCTGGGGTGAACTCAAAGTCAGGTAATTGTCTGTAAAGTGTCCAGTTAAATCAGTTTTATTGTCCTTTTCATGAACACATTCAGACAATACAGAAGTTATATCACTCGATTCGTCTTTCTCTGCAATATTTTTGTTACTTATTTCTTGCAAAGTTGACGATGAGGCATTCACTTTTATATTCTCCTGTATATTTTCCTTAGTCTTATTTTTATTCTCCAGGGCCCTTAACATAGGAGAAGGGGTATAAATGCTTTTAACACGCTTACGCACATCCTTCAAGTTGAATAACAGACTTGATGCTTTTGCCTTGTAACTATTCCGAGACCTGTAATCACCAAATCCGGTCGCCTCATCATCCCTCTCTGCCATGCTGTCAGTGGGAGGAGGTGTCAGTGGGATCAGCTCACCTTCCATGGGGTCCACCTCCTGCTTTGGTGGTATGATGGGTGTTAAGAGTTCGGTGATGTTGAAAGTGGGACTGGCTGATCCAGGGGAGTTTGCCTGTTTAGCCAGAGGAGTCACGTCCAGATCAGGTTTGACTCCAGTCATCTTTTCAGACAATGAGCATGTCTCATCGCTGGCTGTGAACTTCTCCTTTGAAGTCTGTCTCCTCTCATATGCCTCTTTTGTAGTCCTTGGTCTCCTCCAGGGTGGACAGATGGTGTCCTGTTGGGGACTGATGTCTTCCTCTTCAGTTAAGGTGGGTGGGTGACCTCGTGGAGGTGGGACAGGTGCCTGGGACACAGGTGAGGATGAAACCATCCTGGAGGACACAGACTGGGGTGAGACGGAGGCCTGGGACATGGCAAGGGGGGAAAGTTGTGCTGGCAAGGGGGGCAGTGGTACAGGAGGGGCTTCACGGATGGGGGGTGTTGGGAGATGGCTCTGCTGGGTGGGAGCTGCAAGAGGAAGCGCCTGAGGGACTGGGGGTGGCCGAGGAGGACCGTGGTGCACATGGATCCTAGGTGGGGGTGCAGGAGGAAGAGCAGCATGAAATTCAGTTCCTGAATGGAGGGGGCCCTGAGGTACAAATACAGCTGGGAGGGGGGTGCTGAACGCAGTTTCTGGTGGTGTTGGCTCCATCTGAAAATCTTTCTCCTGCTTCTTGGCAACAGTGGTCTTGTCAGGTGGCAATTTATGTTCGCTTGTGTGGGATCCTTTACTAAACGGTGCTTCTTCAAGATATATAAGACCTTCCTTTTCTGTTATTAGATCAACAAATTCCTGTTTTTCAGTCAATTTTTTATGATGGACTTTCCATGATTCAAAAGCACTATTCTCACTGTGAAGAAAATTGCCTTTTTTTGCTGGCTCATTAACTTTCATATTTTTGTTTTTCAAAGCCTTTTTAGAAGAACGGGAAAAATTTGACTTGGCTATTTTTGACATCTCAATCAGCACAGGATAATAACCATCAGAATCACAATAACTCAGATCTATTTTATTATGTCTTTTCTGTGGCTCGTGTTTACCAGTAAGGCAGTGGCTATCTTGACTATCCTCAGAAAATTCAGAAAGTTCCTTGTGGATGCTCAAAATAGCTGTGTCATCCCCGCAAGCCATATTGTTTCCATGATTTAATTTACTTTTTTGAAAGCTATTTTTAATGGGCTGCTTAATGGCTATCAGGGAACCTCCTGACCCTTGGTTTGCAGTCTTATCAAATGTCTTAATCAATGAGGACACTTTTGAAACATGTTTATTGTTCCTTGGACCAGGGACTGGCAAATTCAGCTTTTTCCTTTCCGTGCCAAGGGTACTATTTTTAGCAATCTTTTTCTCCTCCGGAGCATACTTTGGTAACTGCTGGAATGTTGAAGCCCATGTTGTATGTTCATGGTTTCTTGCTGTTAGCTTGTTACAGCTTGCTGTTAGCTTGATGGCATGGTTTAATGTCCCTGGATGAAATTTAGCAGAGAACTGGTGGGCAAGGTCAGGTGAAATGGCAAGATTTGGTTCATTGTAAGAGTCTTCAAGTTCTGCCACACACAGACTTCTGAAAGCCCGGTCTGTGAGGCTGCTCACCTCTCGGTCTGCATCATCCAGAAGACTCCCAATACTTGAGGAGTCACTGTGTCCTTCTGTATGTTTCTTATTTCCCTGCATTGTTCATGGGAGTCATGAATGAATTATCCAAACAATTAATTTCAGGTGTCAAACAGGCAGATGACTGTGTTGGGTAGCTCCAGCCGTTTGCAATTTACAAGCATAAGGGAATTCCTCCAGACAGTGCTGCTGCACATTGATTCATCTTATGGAACAGGTGAAGGAAGCTTTCTCCTCTGCAAAGCCAAAAAACATGAATTATCACTTTTATACAGTAACACTATTAGACAAATAGCATTTTCCAGATATACCAGTCACTGGCTAATTTGCTTCTACATATGTTCTAAAAAAAATGCTAGGAATGCATTAAACAACATGAAAAACAGTAATTATTTCAGTCAATTCAGGTAGCTCACAGTAGATAGTTTAGTTACTGGAAAGTGTCATTAAAAATTATTTCACATTAGATTATTTACTCTAGTTCTTAAACAAAGACTTAAGAGCGAAATTTCAAGTACTTTCCCTTGCATACCTCTAGTCACTAACACTTCCAAGTGCTGTGCAAGTGTTTGGCTAAGGAGGTTGGCCTTTTTTTTTTTTTTTTGGCCAGAAAAAAAAAAAGTAAAACAGTAATGAAAGAAGAGAAAACCTATTTCAACAAAGAATGTCATAGTACATCCATACTATGTCTAGAGAAATGAACTTCCTCGTGTCAGGCTGGAGCTTTGCTGTGACTAGTACCCTAAGCAGAGCCCTTGCTTGAGAAAGCAAAATGGCACTGCAGCTAAAGCATAAAGAATAATAAAAAATAATTTACTGTGCATTAGCATGTTCCAAGCAAATATTGCTGAGGTAAAATGCTTTAGCCACCCATATCCAGATATGGTTGGGTCGGTATATTGAAACTGAAGAGCCTGCTAATATCAACTTAGCCAGCAGAAGGCAGGAGTGCCTAGGGGACTCTAGCAGTCCCAGTAAAGGAGCACAGAGAACATTTGGTTTCAGTTCCAGAACTGATGAGAGCAAACGGTAACCCATTCCACACAACTATAAAATATCAGAGCCTTCCATTAATCCCTGGATACAATATCAAGGCAGAGCCCACAGCAATATCTATCTCCACATCAGCCTGAAGACAGGGTGGGGGAATCATTGGATGGAATGAATATAAGCAAAATAGACCCTTCAGCTATACTTGAAATGTATATTCTAAAACCCTTTAGAGTTTACTCTCTAAACTCTTTAGATACTTATTCTCACACTCAAGGGCTTGAACAGACTATTGACTAAACTGCAGTGAGATTCAGTTTAGAAGCATATTCAAGAACCATGTAAAACCCATTCCCTAAAGAAAGTCTGATCTGTATTTCCATTTCCTGGTAGAATTGCCTCATTAACTTGTGATGATCTGAAACAGCAAAGTTCACATCTACAGTAGCATCCAGCTTCTACACAGGTGGAGGTTGTCCCCATCTACAGGTTGAATCTACTATAAAACTGAGTAATGAAATCCATTTCATTTTAGACCCTCCAGGTGCCCAGATCCATGATTCCACTTTGTCATGTCTCCATGAGACTCTTGGAAAGGGCGCCTTTTCCCCATAATGACTCAGTGCTAGTCCAGGTATGAAAAGTCAGAGAAACCAGGCTTACTCAGCTGAGTTTACTCAGACAGTTCTTTCTTGAAATGAAAACACTCCTCATCTTCCTTTATTATTTAAAAAAAAAAGGGCAACCTATTTATAAATTTAAATTATCATAGTGAATCTTGATTCCATCCTCCCAGCTATACAATTCCAATGACTTATGCAGAACTACAGTAGATTTACACCAGAATAAAATGAGCTTAGTAGAGCTTCTCCATTTTACGTTGTACAAAGATTTTTCAAAATTGAGCTTCATTTTCTCCACCCTACATACATTTTTGCATATAACACAGCAAGAAAAGAAAAAAAAAAGAAAAAAAAAAGACCAGAGAAAGGCCATCCTGCTCTTGGCTGAGATGTTTAACTCATATGAGAGGGAAATACAGGTGCATACCTGCCATGCAATTTTGCTTCTCATCTCTAGAACTTCCTCTCATGCTCGTATTTGGCTTCATCTCTGACCATCTTTAGTGTGGAGGTAAAAACAGTCCAAAAATGTAGATTTGACAGAAGTAGTGTATTGGGATGTTTCCAACCTTCAGCATTTTTGATCTTGAGTTCTACAATTCAAAAACAAAGGCATTTGTTTGCATGAGCTGAAGATTTTCTCACATGCTCTACTTTTTCATTCATTTGTTCATTTACATTTTACAATGATTTCAGGAGTGATTTACAAAATTTCTAGCCAAGAGACAGGTATCCATCCCACACTGATAATTTGAGGGTTTGGTAGCTTGTGGAGTGCAGTCAGGTTCCTAACAAAAAACAGTCACAACCTTCAACACTCTGGTAGTCCCACCAGAGATCAGCTGCTGAGTGAGCAATGATTTCCCAGCAGTCTGCCCACTCTAAAGGGTGGGCGATTTCTCCAGGCTAAAAGGAGGGATTGGGACAGATGACTTCTCTCCTGCTGCTCTCTACCTCCCAGATGTGCTACCCTTCCAGAAGGACTGCAGAGGAAAATGTGTGCCTCCACTCCAGCTGCATCTGACTTCCTACTGGCAACAAGGACAGACAGATGTCCATCTGCTGGACTGGGAACTGAAGCAGCTGAGACCTGAAAACCCATTGTTTTTACTGCCTCTGTTGTAAAGGAGAGCAAAGGTGGACAGCTGGGATGGTGAGGGGCAGTAAACAAAGCATCTTTTTGCCTCCGCGCATGAGTCAGAATCAGGAGATGCTAAAGGAAAGTTCAGCTATGGCAGACATGCATTGCTGCTGCCCATTTGCTGGGGAGACTCCCAAGGATTTCAGGCTAGCTTGTCTAATACTTGCAAGACAATAGTTATTTCCTACAGGGAGTACTGCCTGGCACTAAGGTAGTGCAAACAGGACATAGGAGTAGGTAGGGTAGATTTTCCTGAAGGAAGAGCCTCCTCTAAGGAAACCTCTGTGTCAGTCTGCAGCAGTCAAAACATATTGGCAAAAGGGGCAACAAGAGCTTGCCCTCTGGGATGGTCTCCTACACCTTATCTGAGGAAGTAAGGCTGTCTTTGTTAGTCTAAGGACAGGCTTGTACCAACTGGAACTTTTCACAGTCTTTTTTAAGATTTCTGAAAAAAAAAAAAAGCAAAAACATAGAAACACCAAAAAATGCTACATTTGGTTGCAGACAGATGTAAAAGGGCATCCTCGCCGCAGAGATGTGTACTTGGTTATCGCTTTGCCCAGAGATTAAATTACAATTTCACTGCTTCTGTGGTACTCTTAACTGTGCGAAGCCAACGCAGCCGTGGGAGCATGTGATTATGTTCTGGCACACTCATCAACGGAGCTGTTGACTGAATTCCAGTGGCACAATGCTTATCACTATTTATTGGTGGTGATGCCTGAACTAGGAGGAAGCTTGGCTTTCAGATATCATGGACAGAGGTCTGAAGAAACATCTTGTCCCTTGTAAACTGAGAACATTTGCTGAAAAGTGAGTAGGGTAACAATAAACATGGGGATTGTGATGTAATCTCAGCAATTATTTTCCTAGATGGAGTCACTGTTACAAAAACAACTCAGCGCCACTGATTAAAGTAGAATAGCGACTGACACTGTCTCTGAAACCCTTGTGAAGATCCTTGTCTTGCCTGGACATAATATTAGCACTTGGGCAGTGTAATGTTTCAAGCTGGAAAAGATGTACCTACACCAAGTGTTCAAGATGCAGATCATTACAAGGACTGAATTGAAATAGCAGGACTGTACTGGTCTAACTATTCCTTATATTTGTATAACATCAGCTTCCGAACTGCTGGCCAAAGAAAGCTGTTTATAGCTGGTTTAGTAACCTGGTAAAATCACATTTCTCTGTCTATTTGGACAAGTATGGCAGCCTGCAAGCAAGGTACAATGTCTGAACTTAGCTCTGGATTCAGCTAGTTCTAAAATTTGGGATATGTGATTTTAGTCTATTTATTTTCAATACAGAAGAAAGCAAATCTTAACATTTGAAACTGCTTGGGAAATGCTGAGAAACATCTCAGGTGTTTTCAGTAGGCACCATCCGATACAAGCTACTGGAAAAGCTTTGATGAATGTACAGATTTCAAGGAGCTTAATCAGAAATCAAACTCCCTTCCCTTTTAAAAAGGAGGCTTTTTTCAGGGGCTCTCTTACATGCCTAGCAAGTTGTGATGAGGAGGTTAAGTTACAGAGACTATTCCTGGCCTGGCATAAACTGAATGTCAACTGTTTTCACTAGGCAGGAGCTGGGTGAACCAGCAAAGTTGGCTGCAGCGTGTGACATCAGTGCTGCTGCAATACAGAAGGGGATGGTTGGTTCCTCCACCCCCCCTTGGGCTGGTATTTGGCTGAAATGTTTTGCCGTGAGACATCGCGGTGGCATTTTGGCAGTGCCTTTGCAAGTTACATAGCAGTCTGAAGTCAGCAGCACTGCATTCCCCTTGAGGATGGGAAGGGAAGGGAGGGGGAGGGAAGTTTGGTATTTTTTTTTTTAAATCTTTGTGAGCTGGTTTCTTCATGTGGTGTTCTCTGTATGGCATCCATCCACAAGGAAGCTCAAAACCCAGAGCCCTGCGGTGACTGCTAGCTGCTTGGACTGCCAAGAGTGTGTGGGCTGGTCATACTGTGCTGCATCGTAGCCAAGTGCTCCCTCTGGCCTGCCCTAATGCATGGGCACCTCCACAAACACTGCCTTTTCTGATCAGTACTCAGGGCACATGGTCTGGGAGGAAGACCACAATGTCCTCACCAAGGAGTGGAGTTGCCTGGCAAGAGAGACAGTGATACTCTATCCACATTTCCCTGAACCATCAGGAAAGGCAGATTCCGCATTAAGGTGGTCATAAGGTGAAAACTGTTAGCAGAAGTCTCCGTTTCCCTCATCCAGCAAGATCACTTTCGTTTATGCTTTGTGGTCATAATGGGCAGCCACAGAGAGTTCTCCTGCTCAATGGAAGAAGAACCACTTTACTGAAATAAAAACACCTGCTCCAGCTGATGGTGGATGGAGAACTGGGGCTATCCTGCTTATATTGAAGACCCCAAACACTGACAAAAATGACTAGCACAGAACAAGGTGACTTCAGGTATTATGACAACTGGTCATTGCACTGGACAGCAAGGTGAGGGAACTGTGTGTCTGGACCACATCAGTGTAGACCAGGGTCCATTCGCCTTGTGGATTTGGCCCAGCAATTGTGTCTTGAACAGCTTGTCCTGGGCCAGAGAAGAGGAGACACTGTTCTTGACTTTGAGCCAACTTGTGTTCTCAGTTACACTGGTATAAATCTAGAGTCATGTTACTGACGTCAGTAGAATAACTGAGAACAGAATTGGTGACTCAAAATACATCTACTTCCTAAGCCGACACCGGTGCATTGTCCAGAAGGCTACATGAGTAACTGTAGCCACAGTAAAGAGAAATCCAACATCTCTGCAGAGACAAACCTCACCCCCGTGTGGCATTCAGACCAACATGAGAAGGAATGGGATTTGGAACCTACATGGCTACACCACATGGCTAGGCCACCAAATCATGTCTTCTGGGCAATGCTGATTTTCTAGCTGGCTTCCCTCACCACTGACAATAGCAGTGCATTTGTGGCACAGTAATTTTGATCTTTTCTGCAATTATAACTAGACTATCTAGACCTAAGAGTGGTGTGGTAGATGTTGTTCAATCCCAGACTGCACCAGCAGTGATGGCTGGCACTCTGAATTGCCACCTTGTGCACAGTATTAGCATCTGGAAATGTGTTTGCTTGTGTGTTTGTGTGCATGTGCGTGATGGGAGAACGCTCTCATTTAGATTGTCTTAGAAATTTCACATAGAATAAGATTCTGAAGAGAACTTTAATTACAAATTTCACAGATTTTTACAATATCTTTTAATTTCAGATAATTTTAATATTTTACCTTACAGGCCATGAAAAGTAACATGTAATATATACATTACTAGTTAAAATAGTCTATTATTACTGCCGCTAACTCAGAGATAGCAGGTGTTATTCCACATGAACTGAAACTATTCATTTTAAGTTCTGCATCAAACAATACTCTGATAGTGTTGTAATAGAGAGTGTGATCTTGTTTTGAAGTTTTCGTAACTAAATATTCCAGATGATCATAAAAATATATTCCAATTACATTTCTAGAGGAAATATTGTTAAAATGGATATGATTGTGATTTTCTTTGTTTAATCAAAACATATTTTTCTGAAGAAAAACAGTTTTTTTTTCTCCCAGTGAGCTCTTTTCAAGCTGGTGCATTTGTTATTATGGGAGCTGGAACTAGAGGCTCATCAGATTCACAACCGCAACCTAGTATAAGAATGGATAGTCACTACAATCTAGTAGAAGCATGAATGTAAAGAAGGAATATATGTAGCTGAGGACCATGTGTTATGTATCTTGCTCTGTGTCCTATCCCCAGAGGGAACCTCTTCCAGGCCCCAGCTGGAATGCTTACCTCTTCCGTTCAGACCGCAAACCTTCAGCCACTGGGAGATGAAGACCTCATGTGAAGAAAAATGGAAGGAACAGAGACTCCTTGCAACAGCCATGGAGAATCATGGCCAGTCTCTCTACCTTTCCCTTTCTGGTTCAATGGCAAAGACCCAACAGTTATTTCCAGCTGCTCTCCGGACTGCCTTTCCCAATGTCCTCCAAATGCCCCATCCTGCCAAGAGTCCTGTCAAGTCTGGAAGAAGGAGACGTCTCTCAGAAAGGGTCGTGTTTGGACTGAGGCTTCCTTGCCACTCCTGCTCACTTCTTCCATTGCCTGATCCCTACCCACTGCCTTTGTAGAGTCAGTAACACACAGAAAGGATGGGGGGAAGTCAAAGGCACATAGTACATGACTAACAGAGGCAACAAGCAGGTGTAGCACTTGACAAACAGCACAACTCTGCAAGAATCACAAGGCAAAGGCATGATGCTTCTCCCATGACTTGAACTTAGCACAGACAAGTGACATTTAAGCAACTGAACCCAAACAGTGCATTTCTTGGCATTAAATGTCTGAGTGGAAAAGGCCACTGTCTGTAACTAGGTCAGTCATTATACGCTGAGATATTTATACAGCTCCCCAGTAATATGGTACATGTACACCTCATGGCTATTTATCCGTACAAATTCTCCTGCTGCAAGCAGGATTTATGTCTCATTTACACATCAGTAGCAAAGACCCTGCCTCAACCAACTGATTTGTCCAAGTTCAATTAAAGCATCTGTGGTTGGCCAGGGAATCTAATCTATGTTTTCTGAATCCCACAAGAGGAGCTTAACCTTCAGCAGTTAAGGTAAAAAATGTCTTCACATTGCCCTTCGTGGAGTGTGGTACTTTACCGCAAGACTCTGCAAGAGCAAGGGGAAAGCTTTATGCTGTAAAACTCTTCAGCTGAGTACGGTGATGTAGTTTGGTGTTATATTATATAGCGAAACCCATGCAGATTTGCAGGTGACTGACTTACTGTAAAGCCCTCAGCTTCTCCTCAGGTTCCTGACATCTCTATCTCTTTCTGAGATCATGAAGACTCAAACCTTCCTCACCAGTTTGAGGTAATGACTGACATTGCATTGGTACAGTCCCTCCACAGAGCACTGACAGGATTTTGGCTAATGAGATAGGTATTCACCTCCTTTCATTTAGTCTCAAGCATGTCTTAGCGGATGAAAGCTTGTTTTTACTTTCTGAGTGTAGGAAAGGAGATTTTTCCATAGCAGAGGGAGAGTTACAGAGTGCTGCAGCATTGCAATGGCTAGAGACAAGAGAGGACAGGGAGGAAGGGAATTAGAAACAGGGACAAGAGAACAAACACAATGGCCTGGTTATCTTGTAAAGGAGTGTGCTGGACAGTCCCAGCCCTACCCATGAGAAAATTCTAATGATACCAGCAAGTGTGCTAGATACAAGAGGGAATCAGGTGTATTCTCCTCTGTGACCTGCACAAAGAAATCTGCAGCTTGCATCTAGCCATGCTGCACTTCTCTCTCTGGGCTGGGGAACCTGAAACCACCTCCCACTTATGCTGGCCCTCCCCTCAGCTCCAGCACACCGATACCATCTGCACTGACAAGTTTACACTTAGACGGTTTAAGCCTCTTGACAAGGAGAGTCTGACCCACACCCACTCACACAGGATACTCAGGAAATAAGGCTTGCAGAAAACAAGTATTATTTTTTTACTGGTGGTCTCACCTACTCCTTTCTTTTATATATTCTGGTTATTTGCAGGGTTTGGACAGGGATTTTGCTGACTTTATTTTTTATTTAAAAAAATCAAGCCATTTGTAGGTTCAAAACTGTTTCAAGTTCTAAGTGGTTTTATGACCCACTGAATTCCAGAGGATTTAGGGACATTCAATATCCTGAAATACCTGGCCTGTGTTACCAAAGAACACTTCCAGATACATCAGTCTTGACTTTGGAAAGATGCAGAACTTCCTAAAGATCTTGTGAGACACAGAACTTCACAGACTTTTACAAAATAAAACTTCTAATTCAAAACAGACATCAGGATGTATAGCCTAAATAGTTTCAAGAGTTAATCCAAAACAGTTTCAAGAGTTAATCTAAAACAATATGCAACACATTGTCCCCAGAGTCCAGTGCAACTAGTAGTACCCCAGAGAAACACACATTATGGAAGACACACCTAAACATACAACAGGAGATCAGAGGGGACACAACAAGGCACTGAGGAGCATGTCAGCACGTGGCAGCCTGTGGCAGGCACAGTGCTTGCCAGCTGCACTGTGAGCCTTGCTACCCATGGCCGGTCTCCCTTGACTTGCAGCTAAGGCAGTCCTTTTGGATGACAGGGTGCAGGTCACTGAATAAACTGTCCATAACTGGATGGCAAGAATTCACATACCCTGTTTTATTATCTTCACACACCCATGAAGCAAAGGATGATGTTCATACCCTGTGAGCTGCCTGAGGACATTAAAGCCAAACCCAAATTTAATTTTCTTTACTCCAGATTTGCACCAGAATGAATTCATCAGCTCAAGTGAACCTTTGCTAGATTTACAGAAAATTAAGGCAGGGCCAGGACTTCATTAATACAATCTGTTAACAATATCCAGCATGATGCAAAACGAGTCTAAAGAAAGAGATTTTAGGAAAGACCCTGAATTTCCAGGCTGTCTGAGCTCTGCCCTAGTAACATCCCCACATACAGAATCAGACCCCAAGAGCTCAGATGGTGAACATCAGGCCAACAGATAGGGATATGCACCAGAGCAGGGAAAAGAAAGTGGAAGCTTTTGTTTTCAAGATTTTCCAGCTCAGGCTACAGGAAAAGAGAGATTTCTTACTTACACCTTGCTGCAGCTTTCAAATGTAGTCAAGAGAGCTCAGTTCTTGAGCAAGACACGCGGCAAGCAGGATAATACATGCTTCTAGATAGGCCAGAGTGTATGACTTCAGCACAGAGCCATCCCTATGCTTAACATTTTTCCTGCAATGACAAACTGCACCTCAACCATTTGTGATGCTATCAGAGGCATTCCAGCTTAAGGACAAAAGCTGTGGCCTCCCTTACCTGTGCCTGCCACCTGAAAGCTGGCTATGGGACAGCTATCTACCTAGGGGAAGACTTTGAGAGGGCAGGAGGGAGCCCACCCACCTGTGCCCCATGTATTATCCCAGAAGGCCACACTATTTTCCTTCTTTTCAGCAGCAAAAGCCAGCCAATGGTCTCCTCCTGAAAAAGATGGAAGCTCCTTCCAGTTCCCTCTTCAATGTGAAACAGGGGTTCGTTTATTTTCCTGGGAAACGAAGACTCCCTATTCCTTCCTATTCAGGCATTGATTCATTGCTGTGGTTTAATGGTGTGTCCCTAAGGTACTTCCTCATTATTTTACAGTTAATGCATATACTAAGATGTTTCTTGTGATTATCCTGTAAATGATATACACAAAAGAGAGAAAAAGACAAGAAAACAACAGGAGTTTGAAGCAGAATCCACCCTTGTTCCCTAAGAGAGAGGCCAATGGCTGGCTTGATATAGGGTAGCCCAGGGTAGCCCCCTCACTCCCTCAGCAACCTCAGTGATGTTGTCATCACACCTGTAATATACCTCAACAGAGCAGAAGCTGTCAGAAGGGTGCAGAATTGTACAACGGTCTGTAATGAAGCTGAAAGGCAAACCAAGCCGACGTTAAGGTGCAGCAGCTTATGTCTGACCCAGCTAACGGTGACAGAGGCGTATCTGAGACTGAGGATCTGCAGTAGCTGTCAGCTGCCAGATACTGCTGACTGCGTGGTAAGGTGTATCCAAATGTTAACCACACACACCTCTTTCAGAGACACTCCCCAAACTTGCAGGAATTTTCATCTCTATCTTTTTCAAGTGGAAAGTGTGAGTTAGGTGGCCTTTGGGTACCTGGCTCTGTCATAGCCCTGTCACAGTTCCCAAAACAGCTTCAGACAGTGTGTGTAAGCAACAGGGAAAGCACCCCTGAAACTATTGCGATGTATCTAGGTGAGAGACTGAAAATAAATATGCATCATTATTTGACCTGACTGGCTCATAGGAAGGTTGGTCTGACTGTTACTAGATGACTTAGATTAATCATTACTAGCTAATGCCTTCGTGTATATCATTATTTGCAAGCACAGAAGATGGATGATAAGGAAACCCAAGACTATAATTAAATATCTGTTTTCTATGCCTGTCCAAAGAGGATCATTTGGTCAGGGATAGGGAGACCTTGCTCCTAGAGAAGGGTTGTGCGCATGGATTCAGTACTGCCTCAGTTTCCCTGGGGCTGCCAAGAGACAGGAGTCTCAGTAGCACTCTCTGATCATACACACTTGAAAGACATAAAAGCCTGGCAAGCAGCAACGTAACGACAAATCACCAAGCTCAATATGTGCACACACACACATATACCTACTGATATGTATCGGCAGCCACTGACACACCCAAAATCTTATATGGGCTTTATCAAAGAGGCACAACATTCTCTCCAAGGTGAAGCTCCCGTACCAGTCCACACATGCGCCTGCACTACGCTCCCTTTCACCACACACCTGTCAGCTGGCTCAGAGACCGCAGGTCCCAAAACGAGACCCTACCTCAAGTGATGCATGCTAGCTCTGAAAGCAATGAACTCACCCACTTGCTTAAGGTGGACAAGGCTGTGTGTGCCCTGGCTCCCCGGCTGCATGCAAGCTAGCACAGCCAAGCCTACAGCTAAAAAAATCACTTGCAGATTTTCCCTCTGCCGGCAACTTTGTGTGTGTGTGTAAAATCAGCTTGACTAAAGAAATGAAAGACTGATGCAGAGGAGTGTTATTTCTACCAGCCTGGGTCACAAGGTTAGTTGGCTTTTTTCCTGGTCTTGGAGGGATTTGCATTTTCCTTTGCCTTTTGCACAGCTCTAGAAATGCAAGCACAGACGAGACAAACATTTCAGAGAAGCAGATGGGATTAAGAGGCTACAGTGTGAAATTTCCATGTGCTTTTGCTTTGTGTTGCAGTGACACAGTTACACCTGCATGCCTCCACCTGGCTGAGGCCTCAAGTACATAGGTGATTGCCTGTTACAACTGTTTTGTTAAGTAACTTGTGAATATGCATGTAATTTAAAAACCCTTCCAGTGACATGCACAGAAGGACAGAGATTTGGGTGTTTTTGGCCCCCCAGATACTACGAATCTTTAATTTGTTAGTATTTTCCACAAGTCTTAATCTCTAAGCAATTAACCAAGGACATTTGCTTTTTACATGGTCAGTTCTCTGCAGAACTGGAGGAAAAGAGCCATGGGCTTTGATCCTGACCAGAAAGCTTATTTCTCCTTCTTATCTCTTCTCACTTCTCCTTCCCTCCCGCTTCCCCCCCAGCAACTGCAGGACACCAGCAAGGGACCCTCTAAACAAGAGCTGTTATAAAGTCAGCCTCAGTCGGCTGCTTTGGCCTGGTGCTAGAATGCTTGTCCCTGTTCAGAGCTAGTTGGACTGCCTGTTCACAGACCATTAAAAAAAAAAAAAAAAAAAAAAAAAGTATAAGTGATTTAGATTCTCAAGCTCTGTTTCAATTATTTCTGTCGTTTTGCTGCTGAGTTCTGCGCTAGGCTAACAACATGTAGTTCCTTAGGATGGCAGATTAAGAAGTTCTGCAACAACTGGACTCAGAAAAGCTTATGCCATTTAAGAAATTTTCCAGTGATTAAAATTGGATACAAGTCATAGCCACAGTCATTTATAGTGACCTCCTAGCACTGCCTAGGTATTTGAAGTATTTTACTTTTTCAGGCTCTATAGCACACTAATTGCTGCCTATAAAATATTTAAACTGTTCTCTTCCTATTTGTTAAAAAAAAAAAAAGAAATAAAAATGCCTTCAAACTCCTACACAAATCACTAAAGTTTGTAGGAGTATCTTATCTCTAGGCAGTAATCATCTGGAAAATAAAATCAATGTATATTTGCTTAACGTTGCTTACAGCACAATGTGCGGGACAATTAAATGGAGCTTCATAGCAATTTAGTGGTCTTTTAAAACAAAAATCATCCCCCTTTACCAAACAGTTATGTTATAAACAGTAATCACTGCATACAATTCTATATGTATGTCTCTTTCCATACACAGACTTTTAGAGGCAATCCTGCATTTCTGAGAGCAGAAAAGAGCTGGACAAAATGAAAGGACTTTCCACCTCTTATCCCTGAAGAAAAATATAAAAATGCTGTTTGATTTTTCTCATCTGATCAATTACACATTCACACGCTCAGACACCATCATTCGTCACCATTTCCAGGTTTTAAAAATGCCCATATGCGTCCCCCTTACCTTTGGTGCTCCAGCTTCCTGATCAGGGGCAGTACAGTGCTGCGCTTTCTTCCTTTATGTCAAAGCCCCAGCACATTTTACAGCAGCCTGCTTACTATTAGCACTTCCCATTATTTACGTGTTTCAGACTCTTCTTCTGAACATGGTTATCTTAATAGGAACAGTCGCTGAAAAATAAATAAGCGAAAAATAAAAGTGGAGGAGCTAACCCTTGAGTCCTCACAGACCTGCCCAGCCAGGTGAAGTGGAGTGAGCAAGGAATCCAAAGTTAGTAAAATGTATTTAAATAGTTATCAGGCAAGGGGAAACCAAACGGAGATCATGGTGGGGAAGAGGCAAACATACGTATTGGAATAACCATGCGGTGTCA
This sequence comes from Cygnus atratus, assembly GCF_013377495.2. Taxonomy (NCBI): domain Eukaryota; kingdom Metazoa; phylum Chordata; class Aves; order Anseriformes; family Anatidae; genus Cygnus; species Cygnus atratus. The sequence continues at coordinate 18,855,079 of NC_066368.1, forward strand.
AGTAACAGACAGATGAAACAAACAGTCATCAGCTATTTTTACATTCAGATTCGCCAGTGGTAATGCTTCAGAGATAACTAATACAGAAAGTAATGGCGTGCGATTGGCTTGCTGCTGCCAGTGATTCAAGCTTGAAAGCACCGCATTTTTGTGTCTCCAGGTGGGAGTCAATATGTTTATGAAGGTCACCATTAAAAATACCGTACAAGAAGTATGGACATGAGTAACACATTACTGTCCTACCAGTGCCTTCTCATAAATAGCTCATTTCATCATCAGGGCTGGACAAATGTGTCCAGTGTTCTTAGAGTAAGGACCCCATTCCACCCTCCTTCCAAAGCAAACAACACCAGAAGCCCTCCCGGGAGGCACATGCCAGCATTGGGTTTCATTTGGCAAACTGCAGTAGGATATTGAATAATAGGGGAAATATGCCGTGAAGTCGGCGAGCTAAGCTTTTGTACAGCAGATATAAACAATGGATTGCCCCCCGTGCCCTGCTGAGGGCACAGAGCTCCTTACTGAAGTCGTGGGGCTCTCCTGGGGCTCAGCATCACCCTGGACTTGAGCCACAGCCCGCAGCAAAATGAAGAACCTCCTGTGATTATGGCCCGGCTCCTGCTTCTATGGCAGAACAGGGCTCCATGTGAACCCAGTGCTCATTTGCATTTTAAAAAGAGCTGCTAATTACATTGCTACAGCAAGGGCAAAGCAACAACTACGCCGAATCCGCTGCCTGAGATTCTCCAGGATCCGGCAGGCTTGGGACGACCAGCAACTCCCTGTGACCCAGGAGCAGAGTGAGCCCACCTATCCTTGGAGGGGCAATGGCCTGCCTTCCCCGCAGCGGCCTTCAGCTTTGATTTCCTCACCTGGGAGAGGTGTATTGCTCCCCCCATGTATCCCGGCAGGAAAATGTTGCAAAGCCTGCTCTCCTGGACTCCTGGTCTATGCTTTTGGTGCTGCACTGCTTCCCCTAATTCATCCTAAACCAAACACATGCATTGCCAAACATCAGGGCACTTCTGTTAAGTTCTGGTCCCAAACTGCACGCTCCAACAGCTTCTTATGCCCTGCACCATGACAGCACTTACACACTGAGATCTGGTGAATGCATGCATCACAGCACCTTTGAGCTGAGCCATCTGAGAGAACTGCAAAAACATGGGGTTTGGGATGACAACAGGCAGTGGAAAAGCAGTTTTCGGGCACTTACTGACACGAATGTAGGCAGAACCGTCTGTATACGTGTGCCTGTCTCTCCCACACATTTCTGAAGAGGGGTGGAATGTATTTCTGGAATACTATTGCTAAAAATAAACCCATCCCTGCTGTCTATGAAGAGAGGCAGGTATAGCCCGGGTTTCTGTAAGCCCGTGAACTTGTGAACTGCTTAGAGGCTGAGGCACAACTAAAAAGACTCCCATGGAAATCGATTGGAGCTGCTTGTGCAGAAGGGTGGCTGGTTGCTTGGAAAAGCCAAAAGAGGCCTCTTACAGGAAAGCAGCTGGAGTTAGTGCTACCCAGAATGATGAATGTGCTTTTCAGACTCCAGCTTTGAATGGGCTTGAATCTTGGGACAGGCGTTATACTTGTTCAAATATGACGATAATAAATACATATATTTGCAAATTCAGTGCTCAGATGAGACTCTGGGATCAGATGGCCTGCCATTAAAATAAAACCACTTCTGGGGAAAATTACTGAATAGCACACAGCAAACACAACCCAGTGGCACATAGATGTTGTTACCCTGCTCCCAAGAAAGTTAGAAAGCAAAAATTCCTGCTGCTTCCTCTCAGTGAGTGTAGAGCAATAACATATCGCAATGAACTTATGTAGACAGCTATTTGGACTGAAATTCTAAATTTATATGAAAAGAATATGCAATTAACACAAATATGTCAATGGAAAATGAATGTATGTAAGTATAATGAACTCCATCTTTCACACACAGACACACAGATTTGAAACTTGGTATACTTGGCAAGGCTGAGAGTACAGACGTGAAAGCCTTATGCAAGAGCAACATTTTTCAGGATTTTCTGAATTGTGTCCCACCCATTAACACTTTTTCCAGGGAAATAAAGGGAGTTCTGCCATGCTCAGAGAGCCAGGTTTTTCCTTTGTTACCTTAGCTGCAAGTCCCAAAGAAACAGTACACAGACCCTGACGGGTTGAGGTACCGACCACATGCAAAAAGTCCCTGGTACATGGAAACCAGAAAGTGGAACTGATTATAAACAGAAATGAAAGCATGCCACCCTAGACTAGGAAAATGCAAGCATCAAACTGCCTTGGTTGTAGAAAGTAAATGGTTTCTATTTCTCTTGGAATTAACAAGGAAGGGGCCTACTTAATAACCCACCTGAGCAATGGCACTATACTGAGCTTTCAGTTGTTTGCTTAGAGCCCTTTTTGCCCAGCAGAGCAATACAGGTTCAGTCCTTACCTCACAGCCACAGACTGAATGATTTATTGAGGGCTACCACAGTCAGTGTAATAACTTGGTCTGGGGGCGCTGGACAGACAAGAGCAGAGCATGGGCTGGCCAGAGCAGCCCCAGGGGCAGATCAGCTGAACACACTTGACAGAAGTGGTGAACCAGGGACTAGAACACATCCCACTGCAGGACAACACCGTCACCTGCTCCACATGTTGACCTCCAGGCTTGCAGGCAGGTATTGCTGTGCTCTGCCTGAAGGCTTGCAAGGCCTGCATTTCTCCAGGGGTGTTGCTAGCACCTACGTGTCTGTTTTTGCCCTGGAGAAATGCAGCATTGCAGTGCTGAGCAAGGAGTCATGGTGCAAACCAGGCACTGTTCCACCTGCCTCCTTGGGACAGCCCAAGCCCCTGGGGTTGATTACCAGTAAGGGGGCTCCACCTCCATGAGACATGTCTGGATGCAGAAGTGTCTGCCAAATTCTGTCCCATGCCTGCAGCATGTCAGCAGCCTGGACCCAAACCCTTCCATGCTCAAGCTGATCTGAATGCATACCTCCTCTGATGATGAAAATACAGTTTCTGGGGAGGGGGTGCTCAATTTGTTCCTCCTCTTGCAATCTCTGAATTTCATACCTTGCTGGAGGAGACAGAATGCCTGATGGAAGCTGAAGTCTTCATCTTTGCAGTCTCCTGTAGGAGGCATTGGACTTGCCTGAGCATCTGCACATTTTCTCCTAAACAGGAAAGCACCACTGCTTCCTCCAGCAGCTGGATTTTGTGCAAAAGGTCTGGTCAGACCAGCACCACCCCCCTTCCCTGACTGCAGGAGGCAGCAAAGGCCTGAGGGTCCTGAGGGAAGAAGGTGCCTCACTATAGGAATTTTCTCACCCAGAGAGAAACCAGATTAAAGAAACATTTTCTGCTCAGCACCTCCTGTTAGCCAATACAGGCTGTGCTGCACCTGGTATCATGGGAGATGACAGAGATCTCATTGTGGTCCTCTCTGCTGCATCCAGCCTCAATCCACATTGAGGTTCAAACCACCTTCTGTCCTGACAAACCCAGCAGAGAATATGGAGGTGAGGACAGAAGCGAACCATCCTGCAGCCTCTTCCCTTGTAGCCGTTTCTCCACCTTGCTAGAAGGGCTGTTTATCCTCACTCTGTGCAGAATTTGGGCAATGAGGCAGGTGCAGGGCTCATCCACAGACATTCTTCAGGACTACTCCTCCATGTTCAAACCTTGCCAGCAGCTGGGTTTTATCAGTCTTAGCTCTGGGGACTCCTAGAGCTCTGACAAGGAGAGAAATTCAGATTTATGAAGTACTTGGAGCTTTCTCTATCTGCCCTTCCTGCAACTTGGAACGAAGCCTGGCAAACTAAAAGTTCTCTGCAAAAGGAAGCTCTGGAAGAAATTTCAGCATGAATCAAGAAAAAGAAGTATTTCCTTGATTTTACTATTCATAATTTTACAGTACATTTTTTAATACAATACAGTATCAAAATCATTTTTAGCCTACCTCTAAAAGTACTGAGAGATTATTTTCCCACAAACAAAAAGCTATAATTTTTCCCTAAAATCAGACTTCTCCTGAAACCAACAAAACTTACTACATCTCAGCTTTGACTGCATTTGAGATCCCTGGCAGACATTGTTTCCACCACCATCTATCTTTTAAGCTCTACAACTATGACCTTAAACTCAATTTTAGAAGAATCTCTACAGCCTGATCTGCTCTCTGCTGCTGTCAGTATCACCCAGCCTCAGCTGACTCAGAGACGGCTCTCCTGGATTCCAGCCCTGAACACCCAGCCTAAAGCTCTGGGAGATTCCTGGCTGTGGCTGCAGACTGGGGCTCAGCAGCCCTCTTATGGCTTTTAGGGACAGAACTTGCACTTGAAGGACTCTAACGAAACGAGCCGCAGTCACAGTTTTGGCAAGGATGTCAGTCACAACCACATCCTACCTATTTCCCCCAAATTAAACTGACTCTGCAGTCAGGAGCAAAGTTTTGCTCTTGGCAGTAAGAGACAGTGGTGTCACATACATTGATCATATCTGCAGAACCCCAAAAAGATGTTTTTGTGCAGCTGTTTCATATTAAACGCTCTGCCAAGAGCAGGAGACACATGTAGCAGAACAGAAACCTACTACAGGAAATGCTAAACATCAGAAGATGGTTAAATCAACCTGCAAATAAGGGTCGCAGCAAAGCACTGTACTACCTGGGCCAATCTAAAATAGCCAAAAGACACATCAGGTACCTATCTGCTCTCTGGGCACCAAGGTCACTTGGAAATCTTGCCTTTCTGAGCCATCGGGAGTTGTCAGTGAAATCAGCAGGAACTGAGAGCCCTTTGCAGTTTGGAAGAGTTTCAACCTGTCCCAGGATGGGCACCAGAGCAGATTTTCAGCTAAAGGTTGAGGAATGAGCGCACTTGTCAGATGAGGGAAAACATACCTGTGAATAGCGTGAGTGATCTAAAAATCAGTCCTCTGAAAAAAAAACATTACGGAAAAGCCAGTGACATTTAGAGATGTTCAGACAAATGCATTAGGCATTTTATAAACATAGCTCTAATCCCTCTGAGTTAAGAAAAGAGGTGGGAGGAATGTGGAGTTACTGGCCTAGCGTAAATATTTCCTATTTACACATCACAAAGCAAAAACCAGAGACCACAGGCTGGACGGCAATGATGGGAAACATAAGCTGCTATTTTTAGGGAATCATATGAGAGCCCAACCAGCTAGAAGTCTAGTCAACTTGGAGGAGTCACACGGCTGCTCTCAGAGCCCTTTGCACTGTCTCACCCCTCGCAGGCAAGGTAGACAAGCCAGTGGGATTTTTTCAGCCCCTCTCCCCACCTCACCCAGATTTCACGAAGTACTTTGCATTTCACACAACAGCTTGGATGTTTTTTGGCATTTTCCACTGGACCACTGACTATACTCTGCCAGGCTCCTTTGCCATGGAGAGCTGGGTTTGGGGCTTGCAGGGCTGACCACCCCACACCCCCTGAGCTCCGATTCTGGGGAGTGCCCGTGTTTTATGAGGATCTGTGTTATGCCTCGGTGCAGCTGCGGTTCAGATGCAGGCTTACCTCTGGGTGGGGAGAAGTCAAGAGACGAAAGATAAAACAGAACTACTTGTTTCAGGCTCATGAGTTTGCCTGAATTACAGGGGTTTTCATTTTGTGGTTTGCAGAATACACTTGCTGGGGGCCAGAAAGAGGAAACAGTGAAACACAGCAGAAGAAAATACAAGAATTTTCTTCCTCGGCAGTCACTGAAGTTTCAAAGCATATCTGCATGGTCTACAAAACTCAGAGCACTGCAGAATGTGCTCAGAAAATATTAGGGTGCAAACAGTATGTCTGTGTGGCTCTGTGCTTGAGCACCGGTGACGGAACAACCAGCTTGGCATAGGAGAGAGATTTCATCCACATGTGAACTGGACAGGGAAGGAATTTCAGTTTGTATTGCCTCCTTCCCAAACCAACCCTGTTCCAAGCCCAAAACCCTCCCCAGAAAAGAAGTACTGGAAACCACAAAAAGTTTTGAAAAGTATTTCAGTTTTGCATGTCTTGGTAACGTTTCATTGCATGAGAAGTATTCGGGCTGCCTAATGGCAGGATTTCAGTCCACTGAACACAAACACCAAAAAAAACATGCCAATGCCATCGATGCCCATGGCTCTTCTAAAAACCACTGGGTCTGAGAAAAGACAGGGTGCCTTGCCTTCCCTACATCCCCTCCCTCTATGCCTGGGACTGCTGTCACCCTCACTGCCAGGACAGGTTGCTGCAGAGCCAGCACAGGGGGCCCTGCTAGCATGCAACCCACAGCAGGCACAATTGCCCAGCCTGCTTCCAGCCCATTAGCAGCTTAGAGTGCACAAGCTAACTGGGAAAAGCTGCACAGCTTTTTGCCTTTTTCCCATTCCAGTAATCCAAGGAATTAGAATATGGTATCTCTGAAATGGTTTGATTTCTAGTTTTGCTGAAGGAGAGCGAGCAATCTAAAATTGGCTTTCAGTAATACAGGAAACATGAGAGAGGGAACTAGAACTTCATAGCCAGCCTTTTAGAAAAAGCCAATGTGGTCAGGGTTTCTCTGCATGTCCTGAATGGAAGATTAACAAACTGACAGATGGTGATGATGAGATTATCAGGGTTAGTGAGAGGAATTCACGCAAACACAGAATGGCCAAGAACAGCTAAAAACCTGCTCTGAAAGACAGCAAACATGCTTTCTCTGCAGAACAGTGCTAAATAATACTGCAAAGAAAGGAGCCAAACAAGGAACAGAAAGCAACGGCTGCAGAAAAGCGAGAAAACAGAAATGCAGCCATCAGAAGCAGAACTCGGTTGTACAGACTCACTTTAGACACCAGCTCCTCTGCCTGCTGCTCACCTGGGTCATCTGCCATGGCCCTGGACCTGGCTGCAAGGTCCTTGGCACTCTCCGTCTGGGAATTCAGGTGGACTGGAAAACGGGGGACGGTCATCATCCCGTCCCTGTAGCTGAACTTGGAGAACAGGGCCGGTGGGGTACGTGGAGCAGATAGGCAGATAGCATCAGAGAACCCCCTAATCACCAGTCGCAAATATTATGTCACAACCCCTTAATGAAGATTACCCAGATTGGTCCCAGGTAATCAGAGACTGCTGTTAGCATTAAAGTGGTTCCTGGGACTGAAACTCACTGTACCAAATGAACTAAAATGGCTGGTGTTAATAGACTGACGAATGCAAATAAAAGAACACTTCTTTAATCTCCTTCGATTAAGGAAAGGGCACGTGGTTTGAATTATGATCATATAAACCACTGACTTCAGGCACTTTTTAAAGGGTTGTAGTCTGCAAAACTCATTAGAAAATGTATGCTATCAAAAATTTGAAGAAAATATAATGGGAGTAAAGAGTTAAATACTGCCTTAAAAAAAAAAAAAAAGTCACAAATGGTTTCCTTTAAATTTTACAAAGGTAATTGCAGCAAAAAGATTAATAAAATGATTACTGGTGAAAGTTCTAATCCTGCAAACATGTATGTGATTAATTATCTTCCTGCAGAGACCAGAGGCCCTGTTCTTAGGAACAAAACTAAACATGTAAGCAAATCCATAACTTCACTCATACAGATGTCCTCATTGATTTCAGCAGAAATGTTTACACACGAAGTAAAGCACAGACTGAAGCATTTAAGCACTGCAAGCTCAAAGTGCATTTTTATTGCAAGAAAGTATTGCTGTTTCGAAATACAGCAGTAATTTTCAGATCCAGGGTATATCTGCAAGCCATTAACAGAAAGGTTGTGTATGCAGGCAGGCCAAAGTGAAGAGGTAAAGTTTGATGTCTCCATTGATGACATTTTCAAGTGTCCATGTCATTTGGGATCACAAACCCATTGATTTCAATATTCTAACCCTGCTGAAGGAGAACAGCTCCCCAGACATTTCAGCTTATTTGACATGCTGAACCTGAATATTTTGGAAATTGATATTGAGTGCAGAAGCTGCCTGGTGTATACGGCTGAACCAGCTCCAATGAAGAGAAACCCTTCTAGAGACCTGGGTGGGAGATGGAACATGCTCTATTTTCCTATTGCTTTAAAGATGAAGCTTGTGCTGTTCTCACAGAAGGGATGCTAATGAAACCTTGGGCTAGTCTTTTTCCAGCCAAGTTGATCTTGACAAGTATGGAACATCTCAGAAGAAAAAAATATATCATCACTGCATATCTAAAAGTGTGCAAACGTATAGGAAAACAATTGAAGAAACAAATACAAAAGTTCCATGTTAGTAATTTAAAACCAGAAGACAGGAAGAAAGCAATAAAATGGTTGTGTAGAGAGAAATGAGTAAAAATAAATATTATTTAAAGAACTATATTTTTATATTCTTTAATTTTAGATATTTTGGCTAATTCTAGTGTCCTGATTCATATTTGTCTTTGTACATTTCACCACTCTGCCATTTATGTTGGCATCGATACCAAGCATGATAGTCACTAAATTCTCATAGATGCCTGTATAAAAACATCTGCAGACTCACAAGATCCTTCAGCTGTTTCCACAAGATACTTCATCTGTAACCATGCAGTCCTTATGTTCTCTATGTGAGTCACATTAGTTTGTAAGGTCTCTTCTCCATTCATGAGATTTTAACAATAGACACCAAGTATCTTAGGGGTCTCCAGAGTAAGCAAGTGCCTAATTTTGCATTTAGAGTAGATGATCTTTAAATCCAGGCTCCAAGTACACCTGGTCCTGTAGCTTAAGACAAAATAAAACAAAACAAAACAAAAATACCACACCCAATAACTGTCAATTTCAATTAAATCACTCTGCAAAACACATAGAGATTTATATCAAATACTTGTATCAGAATGATTTTCTCATCCTTAGTTGAACAGCTATGACATGTTTGTGTAGACCTGTTTTGAGATTCAGAACAACTAAACTATATGCTCAAGGTTACACTGGGAACCTATAGAAAAGCCAGCTCTCTCCTCTTCCAGCATTATGGACTATTCATCAGATTATGCTGAGTCTTAGATGGGAAAACCTCCGGGGGAGGATTTTTATTAGCACATTCTGCCTTCTGCAAATTACTATGGTATGATCATAATGTCTTTGTGCTTTTGTCTACCTACTGGTAGTATTTAGAAAGCGCCTATTGCTCTTGAGTCTAGAGCTGCATAAACAACAACAATAATAATTAATAACTTTTGCAATTATCTTCTGCTAAATGAAATCTCATGTTCAGCTTCAACTGGATACATTCATCTGTCTTAAGTTGTTGTCTAGGGTTGCTGTGCAGTATCAAACTGGTGGTACGTTCCTTCCCAAAGGTGGCTCTTTGGGAAACTTTGAAGCCCTATAAATAGAATATATTAGTATTATTATTACTGGGAGGGGGGCAGGACTGCAGCATTTCACCCTCAGGGGACAGAGACACTCAAGAACACTTGTTTCAGCATTTGAATGTGCAGATGGTTCATAATTGGTTATATGAAGGAAAGAAAAGCTCTAGCACAAAACATCCTGTAAAAGTAAGATGAAATTCAGCAGATGGAATTCATCATGCTCAGCCCTGGCCTTTTACACTTTTAAACTGCCCATTTAGGCTTCCTTTCTCAACAGTGGAGGCTGGCAAACACCTCCAGGAGGTCTGAAATGTCTTTCTTCCTGCAGGAGGAATCACGGTCTCTAGGGGCTAGGTCCTCCTAAAACCTGGAGCTGAGACACCTAAAGAGAGGTGGCAGGGCTCTGGCGCCCCAGCGAGGGGACTGAGCCCCAGCACTCTCCAGAGCGAGGAAATACAAATGAAAGATGCAGAAGAGGAGAAGAGATATAAAGGGAGAAAGGATACTGGGAAAGTCTTACAAAAACAAGGAAAGGGAAAACTAAGAGCAACAAAACAGCAACAGGCATTGGTTTTCTGGCTTCTAAACTTTGCAGGTCTGATCTTGTTTCTGTTGGCTCCTGGCAAATTCTCTCTGACAGGAAATATGAACATGTTAAGATTATACAGGCTTGGAAGAAGGATGCTAAATGAATTAATTAGGCATTCTCCTCTAGGTTCCTTCATTTCAGCCTCCTCAGCAAGCCACAGTGAGCCTTCACCTGCCCGGGCGCCTCACAAGCTCTGGGAGTGCAGGACAAGCATGGTACCTCTGGCTGCCTTTGCTGTGAGCTTTTGCTTTCACACACAAGTGTCAATCCTGACCACTGCAGTGCAATTAGTTTGGAGCTAAGCTAAAAAAAGGAATAGAGAAGGTGAACAAGACAGATCGCTGCCTCTGGTTAGCAATAACTTCACACAACCAAAGGGCGTGATATCTCACTTCAGAATCAGGCAGGAAGCAGTGTTTTACCCAGAAAGATGAACAGAAGAGATACGTACCCCGCTGTCCTTTCAGAGAAAACGTGCCGGTGCAGACAGCCTCCTGCCCCCACGCCAGCCAGCGCTGCGTGACCCCTCCGACACAACGAGGTGCTTGACGGGCCCTCCAGGCAGGGCCCGTGCTGCTGACAGGGCTGACAAGCAAAGCCTGCTCTCGCCTAAAAAGACAGGTGCTGTTTTGCAGTTAAATGAGCCTTTAGGCCTGCTTCCTGTCACTGGTCGGTTGACAGCCCTGGAGAGGGTACATGTCCTTGGCTCTCGGTCTGCTGAGCACAGGGGCTGGAGGACGGAGGCAAGGGTGGCAGAAGCTTCACGAGCTCTCTGTTTGGATGCTGTGAGGGGGCTGAGTGGTTATGGTTCAGCTCTTCATTCCTCCTGATGAAGAACTGGCTTTAATTGCACCTCATTCTTCTCCAGGAGAAATCCAACAAAAGGCTGGGGCTGTACAACCTGCCCCTGCCCAGCCACAGGCAGCACCAGCCAAACTCTCCTGCTTGTGCCAAGCACCAGGGAGCAAAGAGGTCAGGTAGAGGCTCCCACAGCAGCCAGGAGCCAACGGTCTGACCAGCAAGGCCTGGAAAGGGGGAGAAATCAATAGCCATGAGACGTGGCCATTAGCAGTTCGGCTTCTGGGAAATATTACTAGATAGGAGATCTTTGATTAATAGTATTAAAGACAGGAATCCTGCCCACCTAGAGCTAGACATCTGCTGCTTGGTGGAAATGCCACAAGGGAAACCATGTATGCAGCCACTACCAAAGAGCCAGATATATTTTGCAGTCACCAAAGGGGGTGGGTGCAGGTGCAGTGGTTCAGCTCAACCTTCCTCATAAGAGTCTGTTATCTATCAGGATGTGTCTCTGCAGGTTAGCCAAAGATAAAGTAGTATCTTTTCACTGGTGTTCACTGCATGGCCTGTAGTTCCTAGATCATGAGAAATAGTAAAAATTCACCCTGTCAGTTGTCTTTCTTCTAGGCTGCCAAGTCCAACTTATTTAATTTTTTCTCATGAAAAAAGATATTCTGTACTTCTCCACTTCTGCTCTCTGTACCTTGTCTAATCTCCTCTTACATCCTTATTGAGATGACAGGAATTATCACAGACATGGATTCAGCATGGATTTATGTGGCGACAAAATATGATTCTTGTTCATTTTCCCAGTCTTCTGTTTGCCTTTCTGACTGCTGAGCACGAAGCAGACATTTTGGAGGCATGAGTCTAGCCTACCAACACAGAGAGACAGACATCAAAGCTAACACAGCAATACACCAGCAGTGCACTTCAGCAAAGCATCTTTGAAACCCCTGCTGCTCTTAGCTCTCTGCCAAGACAGTGTCTCCAGGCTACCCGAGGAGCCTGTGCTGCATCCACAGCAAAGTCAAGGCCTCAGTAACTCCTGACACCATGTGCGGAATGTATATTCCCACCCACTTCAGCTTGTCCATGATCTCCTTAACTATACACATTCCCAGTGCCTGATATTAATCCTGGCAACTAGCACTAATAAATAAAAAACAGTTTCTTTTTCCAATGAATTAGCCATGCGCTGCCAAAGGCACACAGATAGAGAAGATTGAACTTGTGCCCATTAATTTGCATTAAGTGGGAACAGTACCATGGGTGAAGAATGTGTCCTATAAGTGCTTAAGCACAGATGAGGAAAGTTATTTTTAGGTATCTGCAACCTAGGGTAGCATTGGTGAGTTCAGGGCTTGATGCTACAAACACTACGAAGAGCACCAACCAGTCAGTCTTTGATGACTTGGCTCATAGGTACAAGATGAATTTGATGTGGCATTTCTAGATGCACATCTTAGTACTGGAAGTGTGTGCAGAGTGAGGGTATTTGCACTGAACTGAATTCAATCTCACTGAATGCCTTCATGTTGGATTTTGGGTTATCCAGCTAAGACAGGTATCATCCAAGTCATTTAAGGGCTGAGATGACACCTTACCAAATGAATTCTGTCCGTGTGTGGTGTGCTATGGAGTGTGCATCAGGGACCTCCACCTGGTGCCTGGCACACTTGCTGTGGCACAGGACAACATCCAAGCATGCCAGTGGCGGTGCTGTTCACAGGACACCAGCTCTGCTGAGTGGTTGTGTCCCAGGGGCTGCAGCAGCTCAGGTGGGGATGTTCACAGGTGTCTGCCCCATGCATGCCACTGTAGAGACACGCTACTGACCTCTGGACTTCCATGGGCTCATAGGACCTAAGCCTACACATCACAGCAAGACACCTGGGAAAACATTTCCCTAGAAGTCCTTGCACATCTGTTATGTTGCTAATCATTTTATTCAAAGTGTGATCTGTTTGCTCGGCACTTGGAAATGCCTTCCATTTGTGGAGTTAATTCACAGTCTTAACAACACCAGAAGGCAGGTTTTTGTGGTCAAATATATTGCCACATTAATAACTTCAGAATATTACATGAAGCAGAAAAAAAGAAAAGAAAAGAATAAATTAACAGAAGAAGCCTTCATGGCACACTAGAGAATTGAAGTGCCATTTTATTACACACACCTTAGAGTTAAAGTTTTAATTTCCTTTTAAAAGATAGCAATATATCATTTTCATCCTCCATGTTCAAAAAATACTTAGGATGATTTGTTCTTTGTTGTAATCTGCAGGACAAACAAAACTGTAGTCAAGTGATATTGACCAAATCCCTGCAATTTCATGGTGATAACTGAATTGTTGCTATTGTTGTAATTCATTATTGCTCTAATAGGGAACTTTCCTCCAAGGATACTGATGTACTTTAAATACAAATAAATGAGTCTTCCCCAATCCCTTGTGGGTAGTTATGTAGTCCTTTTTTACAAAGCAGTTACAAGGGTGGACACCAAGACAGAGAAGGGTTAATGGCCTTATTTTTCATAGGAATTGGCTTTGAAACAGTTCCTAGTTAGTGGTTTGGCTCAGGTCAAGGCTCTAACTCTAAGTCAGAGGCAGTTCCAGGAATAATTCCCAGCCCCCTGCTCAGGGCATGCTTCTCTGTCCAGACGTATGGCTGCATACATTCATACAGTACAAGTACAGTAAGCACTGCCATGGGTTTCACTTGCTCTGCTGAGCCGGCGCTGGGGAGCCTTTAAAAGTGGAAAGGCATTCAGAGGCATCTTTTTCTTTTACAAGCTGCAGACATTTGCCTCTTAGCAAAGAAGGTCACCAACCAGGCACAGAGATCTTGGTGGATATCACTGCAGCGTAGTTTCCAAATGGCTCCTCAATCCAGCAGCTCTCCCCACTGCCTTATATTGCAGACCAGCAGAGCTATATTTGGAGACAGATACAGGGGTTATGTTCCCAAGAGCCTCTCATGCAGTAAGTTCAGAGTGTGTTGTCATGATGGACATGCACACATGTGCCCTAGCAGAGTGGAGGTCAGCCATCATTCATGAATGTGTGGAGACCACTTACAGTCCAGTTGCAGTGGATGCTAGTAACATGCGTTCCCCACCCACCCTGCTTTCTCCCCAGTAAGCTGCTACATTTTTAATGCCTCCATTAGCTCTTGAAATAATTGACAGCTCCCAGCCTTTCCCTGCACTGAGTTTCAATGTGGAAACGCTGCACCACTCAGCTTTCAATCACAAATCAAATGGCTAAAGGTTTTGAGACAAGATTTCAACACCAGAAGAAGTCTACTGTGTCAATCCTACACCTTTAATATAATTATTATTTACAAACAACTGTAAATGCACCTAACACTTGCAGTACCATTCATCACTGGAAATTGCACTTGCTGAAATCACAGGTAAATGCTTGGGTTTTTATTTTTCAGCACATTGAAATCTAAGGCAAGGTTGCTGGTCCTAATGCTTCTATTGAGAGTCATAAGATTCAGTGTTTAATGCAGACACGTTATTTTATCCCCCAAACACACAATTTTTTGCATTTCTTTCAGCACAAGAAATGATTCTGTCATTTAAAGAGAGGACAGTGAAGTTGAATGGTTTCTGCACAAGGCAGTCAGACGTCACTCCCCCAAAAACATGTAATCCGTTGACGCTCACAGCTGCAGAAGAAAAACCTGAAGCTGGCTACGTTGCAAAAGTTCAAAGTGCCAAGCGAATAGAAATAATAGGAAGCATCTGCTTTTCCTAAAATCTTATGTTTTAAAGAGACACTGCCAGCCCCAAATGCCCTCAGCCAGCAAAGAAAGATGTGCTCTGTTATGAGATAAAATGATGTTTCTCTACGTGCCATGTGATTTAGTCTGGGAGCAGAAAGTCACCCAAGGCTCTTAATTGAAACATCACTGACAATTAGGCTTTTGTTATGAAAAGTTGGCTCAGTTTTAGTGTAAGTGCCCAGCTATGAAGAGATACAAGCTTGTTTCCTCTCAGGTGGTTCAGCTCTGAACAGCCACCAGGAATAGGAAGAGGTAAAATCATACTTCTGTCACTGAAGGAAGCTGCGCACACAGTTTGAACACCAATTTAAATCAATTTAGAAAACAATTTTGTTAATTCAGATCCATCCCTTGGTATACTTACTTTGATTTTAGCTTGACAGCACAATTTTGGCTAGGGGACTGACAAAGCAAGAGCAAAGCAGGTCACTCTGAAGCTGCAATTACACATGCTGTGACGATTGCTGCCAAGCCAGTCAGGAGGTTAGTGCCCAGCAGTTTTCTGGCTTAATCTTCCTGCCCCATCTTCCCACTCTGGATCTTTGGATTTCCCAGCCTGACTCTGTAGAAACAGAACAGAATGAAAGTCCTCTTAGTAAGAGCTTAAACTGAACTGTGTCTTTCTGATGGAACTGGGTTAGGAAGAAACCACGTGTTTGCAGACCTAGGAGAACCCTGAGTAAATAAGTAGTAATATGTGGTAATTTATATGTTGTAGGACCTCAGACCTCAGTCTGAGCTTTAAGTTATACTGCCTAAAACTTTGCATGTTGTTTGACTTAGTTCAGTCGTCCACCACGAACCGTTGTATAGCACACTAAGCCTGCAGTCAGATGTCCTCCTCTGGCAGACTGCATTACAAGTTTATGCATCAGCTGGACATTGCTAACTAGCCATGGCATGGCTGATTGCTGTAGTTCACAACAAATATGGTGTAAAATGTGTTAGCTTAAATTCCTGTGAAATGAGTGATGTTAAATTCACTTAGGATAAGCCACACTGACCTGAATGGACATATTCTTATGATTCAAAACCTTCCTGGCATGCTTAACCACGAATGCCAGTGGAAGCTAGACTGTTCTGGGTTCAGTTTTAGCTGAGGGGCACATTCACTGCACATGTTGGCTTTGGTGAACCATTTAACTTGAGATCTAGGGAAGCACCAGTAGGTTTCCAGAGGTGGAGACAGACATTTACTGATAGGGAAAGGAAACTGAGTAAAACAGATATTTATCTGGTAAGCTGTAGCCAGCTGAAAGTGTTAAGAGAGCATAGTAAGATTTTTAATATTAAACAATGGTTGCATTTGCAGTAACAAATGTCTAAACTGCTCATTTCCATGGTGTGGTACCGGTCTTGTCAGCGCTGGCAAGACATTATAGGGAGCTCAGGCTACATGAGACCTCGGGGTAGTTATCCTGCTGTTGCTGCTATTTTCCATTCTTGATGGTGCCCTTCCCTGGCTCAGGAGAATCACTGGGACGTGGCCTGGCAAGGAGCTGTGCTTCCAGACCGGGGAAAGAGGCCTCCATCACAGCACACATACCTGTGGTGAAAGCTGCATAACCCTGCTCCCGCTTGCAGGGAGATCTAAGCTCAGTCACACTGTCAGGATACGACCCTGGTACTGCTTTCAGTTCATGTGAGTCTTATCTCCACTTTTAGCTGCAAAGCAAGGAAACAGCATCCTTCCTTCCTTTGTCTCCTTCTCTTCCTCTTCTACTCTCCCAGAATTTCTGAAGGGGTACCACGTACTCTTGCTTTTCCCCACGTAGGAGCAAGCAAGCTAGCGACCTACAACTGCCCAGCAGGAGTGTTTTGAACAAATACATTTCAGCCCATTGACAGCGTGCTTTGGTAGGTTACTGCTCACAGCTATAATCCAGCACAACAAATGAATGACAAACTCATGGCCATGAAGGAAACTAGCACAAAAGCACTACCAAAGTCATCCCACTGATACAAATCTTCAAGGAAAATCTGCTGCAAAGAAGTGTTCTGGCAAAAAAAAACTCCACAGATTGAGGTCTTTCCCTTGTGAAATCTCAAAAGCTAAAAAAATGGGTCATGAATTCCATCAGACAGGATACCTACCCACTAAAGTCTCTATTCATCCAGCTAGGTAAATAGTAAAAAACAAATAAACAAAACAAACAAACAAAAAAACTAAACATGGATAGATGGAGGAAGAGATTTTCATTTTCACCATTCTACATACCTGGAGAGAGCTGTGGGACAACTGAGTGAAATCACAACCCTTGGTACCCAATCTATCCCCCAGGTGATTCTCCCAACACCAACAGCAGCTGGGAGAGAGCTTGCTGATGCAGCTCCATTCCTGCACTTACTGAACTGCTTTGGTCTGTGGTAACATAAATGTTTGATTTAGGCATAGCAATGTATATTTATCTCACATCTGGCTGGCTGGCAACATAAGGGAAAAAGCTTTGTGAGAACATGACCCTTTGAGAAAAGGTGAGTTAGGGATGATGCACGAGGAAAGGCTGCCTACATCAGGCTCCCAGAGCCAGACCTCCTCAGAAGGCACTTCCAGCTCTCCAGTGCCTGGGCCATGGGGCTGGCGCTCTGCAATCAAGTCACTCATTGCTCTCTTGAACTTAGACCTTGCAGGCAGTGCCAAAACACACTATCAGACCTCACCCTTTAATCTTAATGCTCACACTCCAAAGTCCTATTTCCAAAAACAATGTGAACACTTACGAGTGTAAGTCTCAATGAAAATGAATCTCTGAAAGTGGTGCTAAATTTCTTTGGCACTTTCAGAGCTGTATCGTGACCTCTGCTTGTACAGTGTGCCCAGGAAAACCCTTTTATCCAGTCACTGACAGGCTATCTGCAGAGCACAACTCCTCAAGTTCCTAGACATCCTCCAGCTCTAAACAACACAAAGCCAAAACGGACCAGATCTCATGTTAGCCATAGACTGGCTTTGAGCAGAAAGTTGGTCAAGAGACTCCAGAGGTTCCTTGCTAAAAATGTTCCCAGGATTTCTACAGCTCAGGAAGGAGAAGGTGCTGGCAATGACTCTGTGTCCATCCTTCAGAGCAGGAGAGCCAGCTCCTCTCTAGCATCCTTCAGCATGAAGATCCCCAAATTATACACAAACTGATTTATTTCAGTCTTTGCAAATCATACTGAGTCCAGAAGCTGAAACACACCAGAAGGTGATGAAAAGACTCTCCTCTAAGTCTTCCCTATCATGCATTTCTGAGGGAAATGTGAGATGAACCTACTACATTGTGGTAGAAGAAGACTGAGATAGGCAGTCTTTGGATCTATGCTTGGAATGGCAGGATGAACTGTTCTCATAGGGAAAAAAAAGAGAGAGAGAGAAAGATGCTGTTGAAGACTAACAGATTATACATTTCTGCCGTAATACCATGCTGTTCAAGAGAGATTGTATGTGTGCTCAGTGGAGCGAGCACATCTTTGTAAATGCTGATACACTGTAAATAAATAAATGAAGTATTAATCATCACTGCCACCAAACTCTGGGAGAAATCTATCTTTGTATTATTTAGATGAGACTTCGTGATTCGTTCAACCCTGCCATTTTTAGAAATTATTAGAGTTTTATAGCAGGTCTGAAACTCTTTGCCAATGAGATTGTGATTTTAATGCATATTAATGGGACAAATGGGGGAGGGGAAAGGAAGTTGGTGCGATTCCCTTATAGAGCAGAATGCTAAATAAGAAGATTCCAGCTGTGCAACAGGAAAGTTAAAATGGTTTGTTTGGATCATTAATATTGCAATGAAAACTAATTAAACCTAGAACTACAAGGAGGAGCTCATTAGAGATTTGAATAGAGGCAGCACTCAGCAGCCTCCCATTTTAGCAGTTTCTTTTATCACACCAAGTGGGATAGCAAGAGTTCACTGAGCAGACAGGGGATAGTCTGAGGCACCGAGGGGATATGGATGCCCAGTCCAGGGGCTGCAACTACAAGAGGAGTCTGACTGCTACAGACCTTCCTTGGAAAACCCTGTGTGACTTTTGTAGCTCTGTAAGCTGAAGCAAGCCCTTCTGCTGGGTCTCTGCACTGCTCAGTCTAAAGCCAGTGCACTCTCTGCTTTCTCCTTCAACTCTGTCCTTGGGATGTTACTGCTTTGTCCCCCTGTCTTCCCTGACACATGAAACTCATGGCTTTTCCTAAAATTTCCTTAGCCAAAGAGCCCCAAAATCTGCTTTACAAAGTATATCTACTTATATATTATATATATTATTGCTCCCTCTATGCCCCTGTTGCCATGACTTTATAGTTTCAGCATGACCCAAGCAAGTCTGCAAGGTATCAGCTCCAGCCTAGCCTGTATTCCCAGGCAGGTGCTAGCAAGGCATGAACTTCCTTAGGTAGCCAAGGAGTACAAAAATAAGAAGGAAAGAGAAAACACTGGAAACACAAAGCTCATTTTCAAGCATGGTATCACCTTGCAGAGTCAAACCTGTTGCACACCCCACTCAGTGCCAGCAGCCACAGGGAGCAGCGTCTTCTGAGCAGGCCCCGAGGAGGTGACAGACACCTGCTGTCTGTTTAGCAGTTTGTAATGAAACAAGCTGAAATGCATTTCAGAAAGGCTGCCAGGCAGAACTCAGAGCTGTGAGGTATAAGCAGAAAATAGCCCCGGAGGCTGGAGGAGTGGCACCTCTGTGAAGGCTTCTACCCTTGGCCACCCAGAGGTGGATGGTAGCATCACCAAAGTGATGAGCATCCTAAAATGATTTTAACATTTTCTGTCGCCAACAACTGCATTTGCAGAGGTGATTCTGTCCTTAGCCAGCCCTGCAAACCTTTGCTTTCCTGAGCCCATGGAGATATTTGCTGTCTATAGACAGGCTCAGGTTACATCAAGCCCACAGAGAGAATAAGAGCCCAAATGAAGCAAGAATACACTTCAGATTGCCCTTGAACACAGCAGTCATGACCTAAATTTAGACGCGTGCATGCACACTGACCCAGAAACATACAACAATCACTCCTAGAGACCTGAGGAAATGTTATCTGTACTGTTTGCACTTCTTCCCTCAGTGAGAAATAGGTGAATTCGTGATGACTGCACTTCTGCCTCAGTGGATTGTAATCCTGAGAACCTACATTCCACTTTCTATTTTCCCCTCTCTGATGCTACCCCTCCACCAAAGTCCTCAACAACATAGCTTTGGGATGACTAATAAAAATTGGGATGACTGACTGCCCAGGCTTGAGTGACTGCAGTAACCTCACATTCCCTTTTCTGGTGCAGCCTGCATAGTACAAATTCACATAGTTCAAAGTCAGCCCTTGAATACTTCACATAGTGGTTCTGCTTCTTCCTCCCCAGACATCAACACCTTAAAACAACCCCATATTGCCCCCGAACTGGCGTGTCTGATACACTCCTGAATGAAGAGGACAGTGACAAATAAGGGGGAAGGAAAACAAGAAAGGTATTATGGCCACAAGCTTGATTTCCACAGAGAAAAGAAAACCAGAGAACACATTACTTGACATAAGCTGTCATCAGTGGTCCCCTCTTATTTGTTGTACATCACATAAGGGCTTTTACAGACTTCTTCAAATAAATCTGTTTCACAGGGTGCTCTATATTAAGGGGAAGAGGGGCACTGGGAGACTGCGGGCTAACTACTGATGGACAATACAGAGGAATGGTATTTGCCTGAATTTGTGGTACTTCAAGGATTTAGTGGGAAAGGCAGTCTTGTTCAGATCCCTCCCATAAGATTAATTAGTGTTGTGATGCAGGCAGAAGTTAGCAATGTACTCGAAGTTGAATGCTTTGGCTGTCACTTGATCATGCATAGTGATGATTTTACTAGCAAAGTGACTGTGCACTGAGATGCTGTTTCTGCTTATTGCCCATCATTAACACTGCCTCCATGGGAAAGATCTAAGACCTAATAAGTCAGAAAGACAACACTGGTTAGATTTTCTAACCTCACTGAAGTATTTAAACCCTAATGTAGGTGCATAAATTCCCACTGAAGAAGCTAAAACAGATCTTCACTTACTTAAAACTATATATAAGTGCTTAAAGAAAACTGGGAAGCAACTACAAACATATATATATCTCATTTGGGGCATTCAAATTTGGACTTTGGTGCCCTTCTTCCTCATTTGTCCATTAACAGCTCTCCACTCACTCTGCTTGTTATGCCAGAGTGAGACAGGCACAGCCCCACCATGCAAAGAAACAGATTTTTGCGGAGCCTCTGAAATTTTTCAGCCTTCCACAACACCAAGCAGAGAAGCAAAATGACTATTTTCACAGGCAGACAATGTACTTGAAGAGAATCTGCATGGAAATGAATGATAAATGGTTGTTTGATTTAAACTTAGTGTTTATGAAGATTGCCTAGTGACTTCTAGTGCTTTTCAGTGTTTGTTAAATGGAAAAGGAGAAAAAATCACATAATTCTAATCCCAAAGCAGGGCAATTGCATTGTTTATATCTGTTATATTCCATTAAAGATGCTGTATCTACTTTACCTATCTACTTTGTCTCAAGAGAAGTCCCATTTTATTTATGCTTAGTGTTAGGGCAAATATTAGCACCAAAATGGTATGCAGCAAAGTCTAAAGTCATGTCACCAGCATTGCTCAAATTACAGACAAAATAAGTGACAGTTACTTTGAGGCAGAACTGGGTTGTTTGTTCAAGTAGCTCTCCTTTACGAGCATTCAAAATTTGCCTCCAGCAACAGGATTTCAAGAGTAAAGTGCAACATGGTCATACATTTGAGGAAAAACATAAGAATGCTGGCTGGCTTGTGGGACCCAGTTTGCTATTCACTAGTCATTGCTGCTCTTGACTAGTGATGTGACATCAGATGATTCCCTTATCATTTGGCACATAACCAGAGCTGGTTGTGATTTCTTAAGTCTTTTTGTCATTAAAAAAATAATAATAATCCAAGCTGAACATCACTACTCAGAAACTTGCAATGTTTTCTTGTGGAAGCACTATATCACACGTTATGCACCCTTTTTGATGGCTGAATTCACTAGCCAAAAAACATCCTGGGATGCATCAAATCTTTGCTGTGCCAGTTCAATGCATCATTCTGTGCTCTGGTTACAGTACAACATGAGAATGCAATTCAGCTGGTGAACCAGCCAAGAGAGGATAAGAGGGATATGAACTACCTGAATTACAACTCATATTGGACACAGCATCTTCATTCTCAAAGAGGAACAACTGATTCTTCATTTCTGATAGAAGCTCAACCTTGCCATGTTTTATAGAAATGGTTATTCTGTTGGAAACCCTGTTTGACACCTAGGAACAGAAGAGACCAAAAATGTTTCATCCAGGTGAACACCACATTCCTTACTTGGTCATTTGGAAGAACCAAGCTGCAGACATTTGGCCATAGAGAAATCGGCTTCTCCTTCTGAGGCCAAAAGCAGCAATGACTCTTAGGCCTCCATACATTGCCTAGCCACTAAAGCTGCATATTGACTTTTGGAAGAGCATCATGTACCTGATTGCTATGTACCTGTAGCAGCAGGTAGTAGCTATAAGCAGTGTGTTATGATACTTTATTAATTCCTGAAGATGCATAATACTCAATGCATTTGTCACATTTGTATTTAAGTCTGTCCCAAAATTTCCTAGATCGTTGGTTTTAGTCTGACAAGTGGTGATGTCAGCCACGGCCACTTACACAAATTCTCATCGTAATGAATTTCTGGATTTGAGATGAGCTAGGCAGGCAAATTATACACAGTTTCCTTCCTGTTCTGCTGGAGATACGTAAGGACAGCTGTGCTTTCTGAGAGGTATCTTGGTACTAGGGAGGACTGCAGTCAGCACAATTTTTATGACAGAGATCAACAATATCTCACTGAAAGACATATCTGCTCCCCAAATCCTCTGCCTTCAGAGCTAGATGCCATACCTTTGACACCATTACTCTTGAAATACTAATAAACCACTTAATCAGCACGCAGCAAAATGCTGCTTCCCCCACATTCACCAGCCAGCACAGCGAGTGACCTTTTCGCTACCCGCAGAGGCCAGCAGATGCAGATTCCCTCAGACCAGCGTGGGGAGAAGCCAGAGAAGAAATCCTCATTCCCTGCCCTTCTTCTGCAAACAATGAGCCTGTTCATTCTAATGCCTCCCTAGGCTGCAGCTGTTGCAGGGAAAGAAATGGTCTCTCCGGCTGCATTAGCAAAAATGGTTAGATTAAGTCTGGGTTTATCACAACTGAACCAACATTGGTATTTTGGCCTGATTTTAAAATGTAACAAAAGGCAATTTTCTGTCTTTATAGTTTCAAGATTCACTGTGAAAACAGTTCAATCAGCATAAAAGTACCTGACATACATAAAAGCTCTTTCTTTTGCTCCAGAGGTGTAAGCCACATGTTTATAAGCACATGTATACCGTTTCAATAGGGCAAATGCAGACTTTCCAGGGTAAAAAGAGGCTATGAGGGCTATAGTCAACCCAGCAGTCTCTGTTTCTTGCTCCCCCACAGTGCCACTTCCAATTACCACATGCCTATCTTTTCCTTGGCTCCTTAATGTGCTGGCCGTCAGCACAAAAGGGCCTGCTGCACGATCTAACACAGCTCTCATTGCATTTGATGAGACTGTGACCACGAGTTGTACAAAATCTCTCCTGCTTCCCAGCTCTCCCATCACCTCCAACACTGCATCCTGTCCTGTGCAGGACTCAGAGGACCTATTTAACTTTCCTGACACCAGCATCATTAAAACAAGACCACACACATGAAGACAAGAGCAAAGCACCAAATCACCTCCACTACAGCAATTGAAAGCAAGAACAAATCTGTTAGCTCTGCCACCTTCTCCTCCCATCTACCTCCCTTGATTCTTTCCTTCAAAGCCTAATTGATCCATTAAATATAAGTATTATTACAGGTGGGCAGTTTACTTTTGTCATCCTCTTATTGTTCACCCTAAAGAAAAAGGATGCTCAGTACCTCTAGAAACTGTTAATATCCAAAAAACCTAAAGAAGCTGTCAAACATGTCAAGAAAAGGCAAAGTTAAACACCGGGAACTCTGACTGCACTGGCTATCCTATCTTGCCCTTTTTTATTATTGTTTTAAATAAGGTGTATATATAAACACATATATAGAAATGTGTTTTAGAAAAACAATAGAGGCACTCGGTTTTGGCAATGGTACCATTATCTTCATATCATTTGACTTCCTCATTTCTTTCCTGGGTACCCTGAGGTTTACCATTAACACAGCTATTTACATTTATATTCTTATAAACACTGGCTAAAGATTGTGCTTTGCTTCCTGAGTTAACAGTAAAATGAATAGGATGATTTTCAGAAGAACAGAGCACTTCTGGAGAGCAGAAGATGCTGCTGCTCTGTACCCTGACAGCAGCAGCAGTTCAAGGTGAGCCTGACACAGCCTGAGCGTGGCTGGGATCTGCCTCCCAGTCCTAGACTCCCGTGAGGTGCAAAACTCTCAAGAATTTGAAAACAAAAACAAAAAAACACACACACAAGTTTTCCTCTGCATTAGAATCATATAGTGTTTGAAGCGGGCTAATGCAAAACCTTTTGCCTTTGTAGTTCCTTCAAAATTTATGATTGTTTAGCTTCCTCTGAAGTCTAACTCCAGTGCCAGGTTTCCAGGCTCTCTATTGTTTAGCCTTTTTCCAATAACCACAATGCCCTTGCAAGCATTTTACTCAGTGTTCTCACTGTCCACAAAGTCCAACACACCTGTATTTCTCTGCTTACACAGAGTACAGGTGGATGGGAGATGCAAGAATATTGGTGGGAATTGGGCATACTTTTACCCTTTCATTCTCCTGCTCTGAATTTTCCTGGCCCTTTTATTTTGCTCTGTGCATGCCACCTGCAAAGAGTAAACAGCCATTTTCAGAGGCTGCTTAGCAGCTTTCTAACACTTCAAAGGTATTTTAAGACACAGCTGGGTGTATCAGAATGTGCAACAATGACAAAGCTGGGCTGCCTTGGATGTTTTGCTCATGTCGTATGAAAACCTACACAGGAAAAATTCCAGCAATGCTGCTGCACTAAAGGAACTTTATCAACACAGCACTCGCCAGCAACCGAGACACACTTGATAAGCAGAGGAGCAGACACTATCATCCAGTGAGTACTGCAGCCTTTGTTTAAGGTCGCCCAAGCCTAAACTCATTGCTCAGAGAGCAGAGAGCCAAGCTCACCCCCAAGGACATCTTTAATGAGTAGGGGCAGCACAGCTTTGTGGCACTGTTGCTTCACCCACAGCTTTCCAGCTCCTGTAGCATCATTCCCAAATTCCACAGCGTCCCCACTGTGACTCACAGTGCTTCAGAGAACAAGCAGTACGTGGAGGAACCTCCTCCTCCAGCAGCTCGCTCAGACAGACCTCAGCAATGAGACATATGCAACGTAGAGAGGTTTTCCAATGGGCTGCTGCATGTATGGAAATCCACGGGATCGGAGAAGTGGGTCCCGGCTCTTCCTGAGCAGACTCGCAGCTCCAGTGTGGAGCTGACCTGTGCAGAGGAGCTGTTAGCTGAAGCCTGATGAAAAAAACTAGCAGACACCTCCCTCCCCAGCCTAACCTTTCTGGTAGAGTTGGATCAAGTGGTGAAAGCCATCGCCTGTGGCAGATGGGGCCAGGGCTCAGCAATGCTGAAGTGCTGCTCTCTGCTGCATGCCCACCCGCAGGAGCTGCCCGAGCTTGCTGGTCCTCATCTGCCAAAGCATCTGCTTATGCATACAAGCAGCTTCGCTGGGATTATATAAGTTTGTTCTGTGTTCAGCACGGGGGTTAGACAATAAATAAGGCCCGCTACTGCCACAGAAGGATGGGAATAAAGAGATATGCTGAACAACTGCCTTCTTCACTCTGCCTCATTCACTGTCTGTTTGAGATGGGGAGAGGATCTGTTCTTGAAGCCAGGTGGGAACAGGACAGGGAAAAGGGGACAGGAAAGACCGCGCACCATAGCACTGTGTTACTAAAGACAGCCATAGAAATACGCAGTAGCTTGAATTAACAGAGTTTATTTCTGACATTTCCCATGGTAGCACAAAATAGCATTTCCAAAAAGCTTGTCTTAGGGCAATAGAGTTCTTCTACTGTTATTTTTGGTAGTGTTTTCTAGGTGTTTTTTTGTTGTTGTTGTTTGTTATTTTTGTTTTTGTTTTAATAAAGAAAGAAAAATACAGATTAGGTTCTTTCCATACTCTAATAAATACTTTCTACTCAATGCAAGAAAGCCATCCATGCAATAGAGGACATACAGTCAAAAAGCAACAGGTTATCCACGTGGGAGTATACACATTTTTAAGACAACCAAGCCAAAAATATTTCAGTATATCTCCAGGAAGCAGTGTAGGTGACAGGCAGGATCCATGGATTCTCTATGTCATGTTTTCCTATAGCAACAAGGCTGACATGATCAGTGTTGCCTGTGTGTGTTCCTCAGTCTTCCAAAAGGTACCGGAACTTACTGAACAATTTCAACTAAATTTGAGAGTGTTGAGGTATTTACCAGTTGGTGAAGTTTTTGTAGTTTTAAAAGAAACTTCCCACCTGCTGGGCCTCTGAAAGATATTGGTGTGGAAAAATATTTTTTTCCCCTTTCAGGGGAAAAAGCAAGTCAGGTCAGATGGTCTCAAATTGCTAATAAAATGTGAGCTGCTTCTATTGAAAATAAAAAAAAGATCAAGCTACAAAAACAAACAGAGCTGCTGTCTCCAGTGACAACTGTTTGCAGCCTTGCTTTTAGAGGGACACAGGCCTTATGCTGTCTCCTCAGTTCCTTTAACCTGGTAAACTTATGCTCCGTGTGTTCCCACACGTCCCTCCCAGTGACTCATGGACTGCTCTGTCGAAGGCAGGATCCTGACCTCTTTCCTATTTTCTTAGCTAAGTGAAACACTTCCCAGTCATCTCAAGCAGCAACACATCCTGCTCATTCTAAGCTGGCAGCTAACTGACGGGCTAGCTGGTGGCATTATGAGAAGCCTGAAAGACTCTTTCTTATTAATCTTCTAGCCTAAATAAACTACTTCATACTGGACAATTTGTCTCCAATGTGTATAAACACGTTATACAATGGGCTCCAGATCAGATTAGGGTTGTCTAAAGACAAATAAGAATACAAGTCTCTGCCCTCTGAGCTGTGGGCTACAAATGCACATGATGCTGTTGATTGCACATGAGTTATGTTTAAGAATCAACAAAGGTAATCCTAAGACCAAATCTGTGGGCCTAAATGCACTACCTGGAGCTTTACACCTTTTCTGAAATATTTTTAGCTGTTCAAAACCGAAAAGGAATTGAAATTCTTTGGTGTGAAGCATCATTCCAGAAACAGGGTCATCAGGTGTTCCAGGATCCAAAACTTTATCTATGGCATAGCAGCAGGAGTCTGAAACCCCATCTAGAATGAACTGGACTGTTTTCACACACCAGATATGCACCTTTAAAGCAAAAACATTAGCCACATAGTTTGCTATGTTGATTTTTCAACCCAAATTTTTGTCTGTCTAACTGCATTTCATAGAATCACAGAATCATAAAGGTTGGAAAAGACCTCCAAGATTATCTGGTCCAACCATCCCCCTACCACCAATACCACCCACTAAACCATGTCCCTTAGTGCCACATCCAAGCTTTCTTTAAACACCCCCAGGGATGTTTATTTCATCCCAGGGACTCCATTTCATCCCAGCTCCTAATGTGCTAGTTGGTAGGTGTAAACCCAAAGATACACAGCTTCCCAAAGAGATGCATAGGTGCTTTCCTTCACCAGAGAAGAAACTGCCTTCTGCTATACCCTGCTTTCCTGCTGCCAGCATAACTCAAAATCAGTCTGGGTTAGAAATGTAAAAAATGCTCTTTACAGGGAAATGAGCAATAACAACACATTGATACAGACCAACTGAACAAATAATCCAAATCCACCTAGTACAGAAGAAATTAAGCTGAGAAAAAAGTTACAAATTCCATGAGGGACACTACGCAATTTTATAAACCTTGTGAAAATAGAACAAGATTTGGGACAGGAGATCTGCAAATTGAAAAGTCTGCTCAGCTGAGCTATGGACTGCTTTGGCATTTTCTTTCCTGATGTTGCATGGAAGAGACTTGAGTAGACATGTCCTAAGGCTTTTTTTTTTTTTTGTCTCCTTGCATCTCTCTGAGTTGGCAATAGCACTGAGCAATAGTATCCCACAAGTAAAATCAAGAAAAAAAAAAAAACGTTAAAATGTACAAGCACATTCCTTCATAATGAGGGGGAAACAAGGGAGGAGGAAAAAAAGAGGAACACTGAAATGCTGAATGGTTTCCCATAGTATTCCTTAACATCAAAGAAAGAAGGCACTAAATAATTGGTGCAGGCGTGTTTCCCTTTGTTAACACACCCGACATCTGTGATTCTGTTGCTTGCTGAGATGTGGAATCCCTCCCAGTTGTCCCAGCAGCTCAGAGTCCTGACAGAGGAGGAGTTGGAGAAAATAGCAAAGGAAGAGCAGCTGTGAGTTTTCAAGCATAGTTTCAATTTGTTCCGGATGCCCATAGCAAAAGACCCTTGATTTTTGGCAGTAACCAGCCTGAACATGTTTTCCTCAATTTGTTCCATGATGTGACACTTTAGTGGAAGGCAGCAAATCCATACACACCAGATCACCCTGAGGTTGCCTAATATCCATTGATATCCATCAAGCCAAGTACATAAACACTTTCCATCTTTCTCTTCCTACAGTGACTCTAACACTTGGCCACACTCTGAAAGCAGATTTTGAGCCTGAGGACTGGATTTGAATGGAACAAAAGAATCAGACAGTGAACAACCTCACCCCATTTCTGCCTGCAGTGGCCAGTACAAAGGATGCTGTCAATGGTGGCATGCATCAGCCGGTGACAGAACATCTTGGTCAGCCTGGAGGTTTCTTTTCAACATCTCACTTTGGGACTGACATGCACCCCACTGCATCAGAGTTCATTATTTCTCTTCAAATAGGTTGGATTGCCATTACTTAAAGAACATTTTTTTTCCATTTGATTTGTTTTGCTGAAATTCTTCATTTCACAACACTTGTCGTCTGTCCTACCTTGCTCATCTCCTGTCAGACTCTTACATTCACGTTGTCTGTGGCTCTGCTTTGGTTCCTTATATTGTTGCCATGCTGAAAGCGACAATCTGAATTTCCTTCTCTCTACCTAAGGCCTCCATTTACTACATGCTTTGCCCTAATCTCACAAAATCATGCAGATAGTCCTGGCTCAAGCAACTACTCCCAGTGAGAAAACAGGCCCTGCCACCTGGGTAAAGGTTTTGGAGAAGTGCTCCAAAACACCCAAATCCCTTTTCCAGTTAAGCAGTATAAATCAGGGCATGTCCACTGACACAAATGATGTTACACCAGTTAAAACAAAAGGGGAACAAACTCTTGCCTATCTAGGCCCTCAGAGTCTTTTTTGAAGATCCCATTTCTGAACCCACTACAACTGCCCTGGGACCTCACACAACTGCAGGCTGCTGCACTGGACTTCACTGTGCACTGTTTTGTGGAGTTTGATTCTGGTTTTTGCACTTTGGGACATATTCCACAGAGAATCAAAGTCTGCCAGAAGGACAGAGTTTTCTTTGAACCTCAGGTAGAAGAGAAGGAACAACATTACAGTGTGCCTCTAATTACAGCCACCATGACAGTTCATATGTGTAGCAATAAAAATAGCCATAAACCTACCTAATCATTAAAGTAAGTAAACAACTCCTCTCTGTATCATCATACACAGGTACTGGAGTTGCTAATAAACCAAGAAGAGCACTGAGGCACTGGAGGAGCATCTTTCCTATCTCCACAGTTTCTTAAACAACTTTAGAGGCATATTTTTATTAAGTATATGCAAGGCAGATGATCTTAAACCTCAAAAAGAGTCTGTATAATAATTGTGTGCTCTTCTAATGCTCTCCAAAGACCTATTCAGAGTCCATTCTGAAAGACAATAATATATCAAGAACTTCTGCAAACTTCCTCCTAATGAACACATGCCAATTTGAGACCAAGAATTCTGGCCTCAGAGGACAAAATAACCACTGCTTTTAGTCTCTGGGTGTTTTGCTACTTTATTTCAGAGTGATTCAAAATCTAATTAAATTTCTAAACTCTAATGAAATTACAGAAGAAAAATCATTTAGGATTATATTATATACAATTACTCACAGCTGAAAATTACAGTTAGCCCTTTCACCAGGATAGGGTCTCCTGAGAAATCCTTGTTATTCATATAACATATAAATCTGACACTACTCCCACTATTTACAGGTCGAAGGTAAAAGCAGAATTAATTAAACATATATATCCTGTCCAGTGGCTGGATGGCAGAGAATGGGTAATAGAGGTCTGGTGATGATGACTGTGCTTGAAACCACATTTCCCAGTTTGCTTGAGAACCAGAATAAACCTACTACAAAGTAGGAGTTCAGTAAGCCTGGCTTACTCTGACCAGTGCTCATCCTCACTGGAGGTATGCAGCGAATGAGAATAGCGAAGCATACATACTCAGCAGTGCACAGCCAGCTGGCTGAGCTAGCTGAAGCATTTTGCAGAGAAGTAGAAACAGAATAAATCAAGCAGTTTGGAGACTTCAGCCAAACACTTGGATATTTAAATGCTTAGTTGTTTCTCTGAAGTAGGAGAGGCCCCTGAGACACTGAGTTAGGCGGGGAGGGGGGTGGTGGGGTGATGGTGAGGACAGGGAAAAAAAAAAGAAAAAAAAAAAAGAAAAAGAGTGTTAGCATTCATGTTATTCCTTCCATCAGAGATTCTCAGCAACTTCGGAGCATGGGATCATTTGCAGATGAAACACATCACATATAAAAACTTTGAGGGTTTCCAGCTAGGATCCTGATATCTTTTCCCTACATCTGGTGCAGAGAACTTTGTCTGGTTTTGGTGTTTTCAACTCTGATCCCAGGGAGAGCCAGGAACAGTGAAAGAGCAGCAGAGAATTACACACTTGTGCATACCCATACACTCACAATGGGTCAGAGCATTAACAAATACTTTCTGTTACAGCTACCACATTCAATCTGTTCTACCTATGCTTCACAAAGCAAAATAAGCCGGGAATTGAGGCCACCTCAGAGAGTTCACAGGTCATCTTTATTTACATTTTCAGTGCCTCAAGAGTCTTATTTGTTGTCTAACGCCATGTTGTGCACATCCCTCCACGAACACCTGGAAGACATAAACATGATCCTTCACTCACATCTTGTCAGAGCAACTAAACATTTGTGAACGCATCTTGCTCATCTGCAGCCATTTTCCTGCCAAGGTGGTCATACACCTGCAGTCACCAGCATTCTCTATAGTCTACAGTGGTCCCATTAAAAACAGACTTCTGGAAGGAGGGAGGGCTTTATAGCTGTAAGCTACTCAGCAAGAAAGAGGTTTTGTCCAGCCTTGAGATGTGCAATTCTGCTGAGATATTCCCTCATCAAAAGAAGGAAAAGGAAGAAAAAATGGGAATTTTCTTGAAAAACAGAAAAATCTGTTTTTTGTTGTTGTTGTTGGTTGGTTGGTTTTACCGTGGTCTAATGAATAAACTGTACTCTTATCAGAGGCATCATCTGGATGTGACACTGCTCGGCAGGGAGATTGGACTAGATGACTTGCAGAGGCCCCTTCCCACCTCAACCAGTCTGTGATTCTGTGATCTGCCAGTAAGTTACTCTTTTTAGTTCCTACTGTGCCCAGACATTTTTCTAAGGCAGAAGCTGGCAATGGTGGCTTTCTTTTCCAGGAACTGGCTTGCAATCTTTTTGCAGCTGTGGTGAATTTCTTCCACTCTGCTCCCCCCAAAAAAATGATTATGGATGGAATTATTAAGAACATTCTCTCTCTAAAGAAGAAAAGCCACTTGCATCACTCCAGGCTGAGAAGACTTCAGCAGAGACCAACTCACTGTGGTAGGACCTTTTCAATTTGGTAAAAATGAATATTAGTATTTAAAGTTCCCTCAGAGAAAAAAAATAGCTGAACTAGGCTCTGACTGTTGGCTGTCCATCTTCTCCTCAAAATGTTTTCAAGCACGTAGTTTATTTATATGTTGAACTTAAACCCAAAAAAGGGAACTTCTGTTTGTAAGTGTAACTACTCAGGATGTGACTGTTGCTTCCCAATATAGCCACGTGACCTGGCTTAGCTCTTTTTTTTTTTTTTTTTTTTTCTCTCACCGCAGAAGAGCAAAATTCAGAAAATTTGGGTGAAATCACTCTGTTGTCAAAACTTCACTATGATCTCACTAACAAGCTGGATATCAGTCCCAACAACATTTCTTCTTCTCTTACGTAAGTGATCGATCATATTTATTTTATTTTCCATCTTTTTAGAGAGCTTTTTTTTTTTTTCCCTGACTTTGGTCTTTGTTGGGGTTATTTATTTCTCAGTCTGACTGCATGCACATGTATGTTGTTTTAAACTTTGTTTAGAACTCTCTTCCTCAGAGAAGAAAAGTTTGTTGAGGCTGTGGGGTATAGGTTGCTGGGTTTTCTAAACAAAATTTT
Organism: Cygnus atratus; assembly: GCF_013377495.2. Lineage (NCBI taxonomy): Eukaryota > Metazoa > Chordata > Aves > Anseriformes > Anatidae > Cygnus > Cygnus atratus. Next base: position 18,887,129 of record NC_066368.1, read on the forward strand.
CTACCTTGAGTGCTAAGGGGTTGGCCACATGTCATCCAGAAGACACCCTGAAGTTAAGTACGTGCATCTTTGCATATTAGATGTCAAAGCTGCTGAACATCCTGTTTGGCACTATGTAGGAAACTACTTCACTGGAGTATAAGGAAGAAGTTGATCTGTGTGCATGTTACCTGCAAGCCGCTTTTGCTCTCTGCATCTCTCAGACTTTGATGCTCCTGACTCAGGATGCTTCTAACACTTCCTGTCAACCCAAAGCAGAGCTTTGTCACCCTCACAACTTGCCTTTTCCTTCATGGTTTCTCACCTCCAGTCTGCACAGGGAAGAAATGGGTCACGCAGATAGGAAGTGTCGGCAGGATTTATAATATAACATCGGGACTAAGGTGGACTAATTCAGGATGGAGCTGGCAGCAGCTAAAACACAGAAATATACATGGATGCTGTGATCTCTGAGAGGTTAGGTAAGGGGGCAGGCACCCTCTGGTGGCTAAAATCTCATTGTCACCAAACGGACGCTTCCTATATCACCCTACTTCAAGCAGAAATTCACCGAAAATCATCACTTACCTTGGGGAATCCCACAAGACAGTTTGCCCCACCTGAGGCATACAGCTTAGCTCTTCCAGCTTGCACCCACTGCATATATGCTCCTGCCTCTGCTCCTGCATGCAGCGCTATCCGTAAGTCTAAAGCAGTGCTCTATCCTCTTGTTATATTTCTCAGAGTATATGTAGGAATTTGTTGCTCTCACTGTCCTTTTGTTGGCTCTTGAAGATCTCTGAACCTTCCTATAGATGCTTCCAGGAGCCCAGAGAAATGGAGACGGTCTGCCACGTAAGGCATGGATAACCAACTGTTCTTACACGTATAAAGAGAAAGTGCAACCATTGCTCCCTAGTTACTGACTAGCTATTGCTCAGCAAGCAAATGGCACAAGTCTCATTAATTCAATAGCATTTCCCTGGAGCAAAGAGGTGCAAAAGATAACTTTGCAATAGATAGAAGGAAAATACATTAACATGGCTCCAAGTGGCACACAGAAAGGTGCAGGCAATGCCACATCCATAGGCCCTAGATGGAGAGGAGCCTGGCAAGGGCTAGAGCTCACCAAATTCCTATCTCCTTGTGGGAGTGACTCCTGTCCTCACCTATTACTACAGAAAAGGACTGAGGAATGACCCATTTGTCTGCATGCCAGCAGTGCTTATCTTACAAAATTTAGATGTAACTGAGACTTTTGCTACACTAAATACCTACCTATATATATATATTAACAGTGCATTCTGTACCACTTTTCTCCCTGTGTTGACCCACGGGCAAGGCACTGTCTGAGCACCCATGGATAGCAGACAGAGAACAGGACATCCCTTGGTGGGGCAGCTCCCAACATGGGGTGCTGGCCTCAGGAGCTGTGTTCTGCTTCACCCAGTTCTGCCCATGGCAGGAGGGCTAATCTTGCCCAGGGTTCACAGAGATCATGCACCAGGGGCTCCTGGTCCCCTCAGAGCCTGTTGTGTTCATATGCTGTATGGGCTCATTGCCTGCCCGGCTGCTCTGCCTTGGTAGAGGTAAATCACATCTCCTGGTTTAACCACAACATGAATGATCAACGCAATGCAATCTGTCTGAATCACAGTGCAAATGCATGAGTCAGGCGTGCAGAAAGGCTGGGAAAACAGCATCAGTTACGTCAAGCCCCTTCGAAAGCAATCACAAATCACTCCGGTATAGATATCAAATTCATCTGCAAGGCTCTATGACCCAGAAGCAAATCCTGTCCAAGTTCAGAGGGTTTATTCAAGAGTGGGAGTTAGTCTGAGCCCAGTTTGCAGAGATATGGGCCAGACAGAAAGCTAGAACTGGGACTAGGGAGCTGCAGAGCATTAGGAATCATTTCTATCATCCTGTCGCGGGAGGACGGTGTACATCCCCAGGAGATCTGAACTGATGATGGGACCTAGATCAAACAGCAAAACGTGTTTGACTGTATTGATCCCTTTCTTTCCAACTAAGGAGAAAGGAAAACAAACAGAAGCTAGCTACCTAACATGCAGTCCTCAAAAGCAAGTGGTATTTAAGCAGCATCCAGTAAATGATATTAAACGTTAATTAAAACCATATTAAAACTATGAATTGAAAACATTCTCTCCAGTCCTGTGGGTTTTCAGAGATTTCCCTCCCTCCCTTTTTAAAAAGAAACTAATAATTAAATCTCAATATATTAAAGTGACCTATATAAAATATTCCATGTAAAATATTTTTTCTGCCATAAAACACACAATCTGTCACTGCTTTAATTCCATTAGAAAGCATACATTAAGGTCTATGTATTATGACCATTAGGATAATAAAAGTAATACAATATCACTTTTATTATGTTTGAATTTAAAACATTCTTCATATGAGCACAAAGAATAATTAAGGGGATGGAAGAAAGTTTTTTTTTTTTTTTTTAAATTTATAATGAAATAAATTCACAGGCAAGAGCAAAGAGACTGGTTTTTAATCTGGAAAATCAGAAGCATTGCTTTCTACACCTATGTACTCTTAGACTTTTGTGATTATTGTTTTTCGTTTTTAAATTTCCTTTTTTTTTTTTTTACATTGATTTTGGTCATGTAGAGAAGTCAGCTTTTGTGATCATATCTGCAACTGGATTCCCTACCCCTCCCAACTCCCATCTCTGAGTGTCATGGGATTTTTGGGAGGAAAACATTTCTGCCTGTATAAAATAAGTTTCCTGATATTTCGATTATGAAGAAAAATTTGGGAAAAAAAAAAGGACTTTCAGCTCAGAATTATAGCTCACTAAATACATATGGTTTAAAACTCAAGACTTTTTTAAGCTTGTCTCCAGGGTTTTGAAGCATGGTTCATAATTTATGAAAATTTGGGATTAGAAATGTGACTAAGGCCAGGAAATAAAAACAAATCTGTTCAGAGTCACCCAATGTATCAGATTTTTCTGATGTAATGGCAGAAGCCCCAGAGCCCAGACTCAGCTCAAGAGATTTTTCATCAATCTGAAAAGCAGACTCAACACTGATGTCTCTAATGGGACAGAAATGGCTGGTTTGGTGGCTTTGGAGAATGAGAGGATTATGCTTGAAATTTAAAAACAATCTCATTTTTAAGTATTCATTTTAGTGGGAAAGAAATGAAAGCACAGCCCCCAAAACCTCAAGAAGGCAGGATTATTTCTCCGTGAGGAGAGGCAATCTGGGCTTTACTATGTGGGCATTTTAGTCGAAGGAAAGCTGGATGCATTTAAGACCTTGAAATCCCACTTGAGTTTCAGTCAGAAATCCCCATTAAAGTGGGGAATGCCTATGAGAAGACAACGTGGGGTGCAGAACAGCAGTCATCCTGCCAGGTCCCATATGACCAACCAGAGGTACCATCACCCAGGCAGAGGATTGCCAAGGAGGGCACCCTCAGGGATGCAGGTCCAGCACAGCCACAGAGGAGCAGATCATCCTGTGTCTGCCAGGGTAGGTTTAGTAATCTCACGTGCTGTAAACACTTAATGTAGGCCTTGAAGTTTTACAGGATAAGTACTCTGGTGCAGAGGTACTAATTCCGTCTGCATCAGTCCACTGCCAACCACAACACAGGTTTGGTTCTGGAAATAATAATGTCTGTTGTCAGCCCAGCAATAGCTGGAGAGGACTTTTGAGTTCCACCTGAAGAATTTGCCAGAGACGGAAATTTAATAGCACATTGTTTTAAAATGCAGGGGATATATCTGCCTTTAAGCCTTCTCATGCTCCAAGCAACTCATGCAGCTGTGCAACAGTTAGGTTATTTGGTGCTGCTTGAAAAGACTTTGGTGGGAACACCCTTGCATGCCCATCACTGGGAAACATTCAGTTGTACATTTTCAGCAATTTCCTACAATGAGCAAGCAACATCAAATATGACTTTTTTTTTGTTAAAAAAAAATCTACTTCTTGTTGTTGGAAAGTTTTGAGTCCATCTCCTTCAAAAACTACATGGGAAAGAATTGTTTTCTTCAAAGCCACTCTATCTTGAGGGACCCTGCACACTCCAAGCATCAGGCAGCCCAGCTCATTGGCTTTATGGAAGAGAGCAGGGCCAGGAGTGGGGCCTTTTTAATGAACAGGCAGCTTGGCACAGGAATCTCTGGAAAGGTTGCATCCAGCTTACAATGTTTTCTTGCCCACAAGAGGAAATGACTCTTCTCTAAATTTCTTTTTGAAGGCTGGGGCTACAGCACAGGTAGGACTGGGGTTTTCTGGAGAAGGATGTGTTGTGTCCTCTTTTGCTAGCATGTCTTACTAGTTTTACTGCATCTGTAGTCCTTTATGTGATTTATAGGAACTTCTGTTTCAACTCTTGCACACAGCTCATGGGCTTGCAGGGAGGAAACCTTAGAAAGGAAACAATGCTACAACAAAAGTTTTTAAAACTATATTTTCCATTCTGTCCGAAAATTAGCACTCAGTGATTTGTTCCAAATTTCTAAGATTTCCTCATTAACTTTACTAATTAACTTTGCTAACACTTCGCTACTGCAGGAAGCCTCAGGTCCTTTCTTAACCTTTACCTGGATGTTCCTTTCCTTTGGGAATAGCCTGATACAGCATTCTTAGCTTTAGACCAGGTGCATACAGCACATTCTTCCTAATGTCTTAACAGACAAAAATATTTCCTTTTCAGATTCTTGGAGAGCAAAGGTCTATGCTTCTGAAAACTCAGAGGATGAAATAGGTCAGTTTATGGGGAGATTTTCACTTTCAGGCAGAAAGTCACGGGGGAGGGTGGGAGGGTTTGGGAGTGAATACACATAGAAGAATTTAAAAACTTTTTATGTGTAAAAAATTATTATCTGGTTGTGTGCTTGTACTTTGCCTAGCACAGCAGAGTTCTGCCATGTGACTGGAGCCTTAAAATGAATTTTAACTAAATATAATGAGCATAGGGAGGACAGAGCCAGGAGTATCACAGATCCTGCAGTCTCCAGCCTGACAGATGAAGGTGGACCCTATGTACACATAGTGATGCAAAATAACAATATGCTTCATAGTTTACACTTAAAATTCTCCTGCTTCCTCCCCGCAAAGAGCTACAGGCAGAGTAGTCAGGCAGAGCAGGATGATGGGGTTGGGAGGAGGAGATGAAGCTGTGCACGTGCAGGTAGGGGCAGCAGGAATGGGAGATTGGTAGGATACAGAGCGGAGAGGGAGTGGGGGTAATAGAATCCACTTTGGCAAAAAAGTTAGAGTCCTAGCTGTAAAACTCAGCTGAGACCTGCACACACAAAAAGCTAAACTTTTTCATTATCATATAACTGCATTGAGCCCCTTAGCCACAGTTTCATATGGTTTCATGCTGCACAGGGGTAGTCTGGTGTGTGAATATCCTCACCTACCTGGTCTGGCTCAGCGTCATCAGCCACTTCTGAAGAATAGATGTGACTTTAAAAAAAGATGTATTTTAACTTTGGCAAATTTGTGTTACCACATCTGAAACAAACAGCTGTATTTATTACTTATCGGTGTATATTCACTGTCTTGTTTTCAATTTTTGCAGATTTCACATATCTTATTATAGGAGTTACTCTGGGAGCCTTTCTAGCAATTGGTTTTATAGCAGTCATAATTTGCATGATCAAAAAACAAATGCTTGACAATGTCTTTGGAGGTAAGAGAAAATACTCCCGATTTCTTATCCAGAGATTTAGATCTCCTTGCGTTTCATGCTATTTACAGTAAATGCTTGTCTCTTAAAGGATAGTTTTGCAAACAGACTCCCCAGGTACCCTGTGAGGATACAAATGATGGCGTAATGCTACTTCCTGAAAGACAAACAGCTGATGCTTTCTTTATTGGCACTACATTCCCTAAGGGGAAATTGCTTCCTCCTAATTCTCATCAAGCATCTACCCTTGAAGTTGTTTCTCATTACACTCTGGATATGTACTACCAAAACAAATCAAACCAAACCAAACAAACAAAAAAAAAACACCACAAAATCTCAAAATAGCCAAAACATTAGCAAAAATAGTTTTGAGAAAGTTGTTGTGAGGTATTCCAGCTGGAAGAATTAAGAAGGGCTTTAGGAAGGTTGCATGGCACTACTAATATTAAAGAGTTTTGCCTCGGAAAGGATGGCTGGACCTTTACCTCCTCCAGCAGCTCTGCTGATGTTCTGCTGGTTGCATTCTCACGGCATGTGAACAGGCCTATCATCACTCTTTTCCTGGTTTCTTAACTAACTGCATTTTCCTGTTTTCTCTTTAGAGTCAGATGGCAAAATGGATAGAAGGTAAGAATCATTGCTCCCAGGGTTTTCTGAGGGGCAGCATGATATGCAAACTGTAATGATAAATTTCTCTTTCTTTACATATTATACTTCCCCACAACTGTGATTTGAATGATAATATAATGTACATTTAGGTCTCTAGAGGACCATGACACCCAGTACATCTAGTGGAGCTGCATGGAAAAGGAAATTCCACGTAACAGGGGTTTGACATTTAAGAACTAGGAAAGAAATCCCAGCAAACTGAGATTCATTTTCAAAAGAAAATACTTCAAAAGCTTTTGATTCTGCCCTTTTATTTTGCACTATATTTAACAGCAAGCTCAAAAAAAAAAAAAAAACAAAAAAAAAAAACCCCTTAGATTTGGATGAAAGCCAAAGGTCTCATTTCAGAGGTGCTGAAGTTAGATTCTCTTTGACATTGGTAGAATTTTTCCATGTTTTCTCTGCAACAGAGCTTTTACTATACTGATATATTTTCACAAGCCCTTTAGATTTCCAGAAAAAAAAATAGAGACAAAAAAGAGGAGTCTGGGAAAAAAAGAAAAAAAAAATGGAGACAAGAGAAAAAAAAGCCAGAAAGATATAAACCAGAGCAAATGGCTTCATCAAAAGTTTCCCAGTCACTGTGACTGGACCTCAGTTCCGAGAACTCCCTTCACCCAAAGGCCTTTCAAATCAAGGTCATGCGGTGATCATTCCCACTGGAAAGGATGTATTTTTACCCTCCACTCTCTTTCTCACTACCCAGAACCAGTAAGCTTCTGGCCATTTTAGGTTTTGAGCACCTTATGGGCTCACAGGCTCAAGAGGTAGTGTCAGACTGCTTAGGGAATGACTGCTCCTCATCTGAGGTCGTTCAATAGGGTGGAGATGTAGAGTGGGGGTAGACAATGTTTTGTTTCTCCCTAAGACATTTTATGTGAGTAAAAAAAAATGAGATTACATGAATTAATCAGCATTCTCATGAACTGAAGGCAACAGCTGTTCTCAGTGACCTAAGAAGAGCCTTTTGGCCTCTTTCAGAGAGGTGGATAGAAGTGCTAATAGGCACGTCCTCATCAGTCATTCCTCACAGAGGCAACACAACATATGCAAACACTCAGTTTAACATGAAGGCAAGGACACTCTTTGCAGAAGGTATTGTAATGTTTTGCCTAACAGAGAAAGGCCCCAGCACAGAGCATCTGTTGTTTGCCCAAGGAGATGCTTCCACAGCCTCACACAGCTAACCGTCACAAAACCCGTTTCCTTTCTCATCACACACTGTGTTCAGTCTCTTCTCTTACAAGACACTCCTTCTTGCTTTCTGTGTATCAGCCTAAAATAAATTAAGACTATCGTACAGCCAAAAGACAGAGCATAGAGAACCCAGTGAGCTGTTTCTGGTGCGTTAGGGACAGTAAAGACACAGCAACGAATGGGGAGGGAGAAAGAGCTAAACCAAAACAGAAATCTCAGAGACCAGAGTCAGGAGAAGAGGAGGAAGGGGACAAAGACAAGGAGAGACACGGAAGGCAGTGGATTTACTGCCTGGATCAAATACAGATGGCACTATCTGTAAGGTTCCCAGTTGCGTGTTAAAATTGGGGTCTTAAGGCTGGAAGCATGACACAGTACACACAGCACACTTTGTCTTAGAAATGCTGACACCAACTAGTGAGAAAAGCTGTAATTCCACAATATCTGGGGGCAAAACTAGGTATCCTAAAGATGACCTTTTTTCTGTGTAGTGGAAAACAACTAGAAATCCACCATCTCTTCTTAGTCCATTGTACTTTTCAATGCTACTGTGGCACTGAGTAGTTTATTAACAAATCTTTGTTCTTGTTCAATTCAAGGCATCTATGTACTACCTCTTAGTGGATTTTTAAGGGATTCTATAATACAGATGCTAATCTGAGGAAACAAAATAGTCGTTTACTGGTCTCAAGGAAACCATTGGTTTGTAGTATAAAATAGTCAATACATAATGTGATCCTCAGTACCTAACAAATACATAATTAATTCTTGTTTACCTACTGTAAGGATGGAGTAGTATGACTGATACGACAATGCTGCAAATAATGCAAACACATAAATTAGGCTCTAAAGAATTTACAGAGAGATTATATATGAGAAAGTTATCAAAATTACATATGAAAATCAGATATCCTTGTAATAGCATAAATTTTTAGGAAGGAAGTTGGTATGGTGGCTTGTTCTATAAACAAATATATGCTATTCCACATCTCAGATGATGCAAACCCAACCTATTTGTTCTTTGCACTATCATTTTTAAATCCAAGCAACCTACTCGCAGAAATCAAAGGGAAATACAGTATACAAGATCCAATGTCCTATTTCATCTTTCCTCCTAACCTTTAGAGGTTGGCCTTTCCATAGGACTCTCATCCATGTTGGCATCTCTTCTTTGTAGGACCAAACTTTAACCAGAGAACGGTGGGAAATGACATGTTTCAGTTTCCAACATTCATCATTTAAATGGTTGAGGTTGATTGTGTATCTCTGGAATGAGATGTATGGGAGGTAGATGTTCTTAACAACAAAAACAAACAAGCAAGCAAAAGTAACCCTCCAACAAAAACATCACAATCCCTCCAACCTGAAAACATCGATGTCCTGAAAACAGCATTGAAATATTACCTGATAAGTACTCATCATGATTAAGTGCTACAGTGTCACAAATACTAAGGAGTTTCCTCAAGAATATCCAAGCTATATGTTCATTTTTATCTGATTTATTTTTCCCCATAGGTCAAAGGGATAGCTTCCCATTTATTCAGGTCAGTGGAGAGACGTGATAATTAGATCTAACCTAATTTTCACTACTTGCTTCACTACCCTGGAGATTCTAATTCATGGCATTTTTAGGACAGTGGCTCATCCCAGAAACCCTTTTGATAATGCAAAGTCCTCTATCAGAAATTACTTGGTCCTAGATTTATTCCAATCAATCATAAAACCATCCTGAATCCCTCAGCTATACAGGCAACCTGAATCCCTCAATGATAATCAGGATATCACCCCTTTAGGACTGGAAAGGAAAGCTGGCATACCATCCACAATCAATTTAATTTTCTACTTCACCACTGATGATTATTAGTGTTTGTTCAGGGAAAAACAAAACAAACTCCACCACCTTAATCCACCTGATAGAGCACTTGCTGAATTCATAATAATCTAAATTTTGTTTTAAATTTCACACTATTATTCCCATAAGTGCCTCAAGTCATTCAATTTTTCCCTCTAACTGGGATATACTCTGAGTGGGAGTCTTACAGCCACATACCAGTTGAAAGCCTCCACGCAGAGAATCTCCATTTATGCTAAAGCCCCCATTAGCTGAAACCTAACCTAACCAACACATTGCAAGATCACGTTTTCCACTGAAATAAACATCCTTCTATGTCCCCCTTGATGCTTTCCCAAATCCTTAAAACAGAAGTGTTTCTAGACCCAAATCATACTGTCAGCTCACTGTGAAATAATTAACATTCACCAGTCTATCCAGGTATATAACATTGTGATTTAAACAATCAATTCATAATGGGATGCCCTTAAACTCAATGGGATATTTACTAACGCTTGAGAAGAGAGAGAGCCTTGAGGCAAGCTGCTGTCAGCTAACAAAATAGTAATTTAGATGTCAACTGACTATTATTTAATGTCCTTTTTTTTTAATTAATAGCTCATGTCAGTTTCAAATGCCATCTTGGTGTAAGCTTGGTAAATTATAATGCCTAAAATTTCATGCAAGTTTAATGTATTAATAAAAATGTCTGGGCACATTTAATGCTGGCAATATTTTGAGTTAACTACAGTGTATGGCAGCCAGATTTATTTTGACAGAAGGAGACAAAGAAAGAGGCATACGTAGACAAGGAGAAGGATGGAGAGACAGAGAATGTATACTAAAAATGAAAAGGCATGCATTTTAAGCTTGCTGTAGTAGCAAAAACGAATCTGTTGCCTCAGTACGTCCTGGGGAACAACACATACCAAAACTCCTCATGCAGTTCTCTGGGTTCTGCAGGCCCCCATGGAAGTCACTCAGCATAAGATCAAGTTTTAAAACACAACGCACAAGGCATACTGATATGTGAGAGGACAGAAGGAGCTTGGGAGCTGCACAGGCCCAGTGCCAAGTATAGTGCTGATTTTCTTTTGCTATCTGAAGTGATATCTAGATGTTCTCTTGAGTTTTATCACTGAATTTCTTCCAAGTGACTGACTTTTCTTTCCTTTCCTGGACTTGTCTTGTGAAACAAAAGGTAATCTTGTGAGTCAGAGCATTCTTTAAACAAATGGCAGAGGGCTTGGAACTAAACTAGGTACATCTCCTAGGCTCTTTTTGAATGAAAACAACTCAGCTGAGTGTTATAGCCCTTGCATTATTCTCAGCTAGTGGAGCTCTCCCAGTGGGTTGTAGCAGGCCATGCCTATTGACAGGGAAAGCCCTCTTCTTTCCTTATCCTGACCATGGAATATCTGTGCACTCCAGGCATGAGAAATTCACCTTTCTGGTCACGTCAGATTTTTGTAACCAAGAGTCATGCAGTAAGCAAGATCTGGACGGTAATATACTTAAAGACAATAATTAAAACTAGCTCCATGAAAGGAAATTCTCCTTTCTTCCCACATCTTCATGAAACAGGATGTTCCTTCGCCAGTAGCAGATTTCATAATGGCACATGACAGTGTATTCCCCATGTGCATGAGGGTTAACCACAGTTCCCATGGAAATCCAGGATGCTGGTGTGCAGCCCACAACCACTCGCATCTCCAGCCCAAAGGTGTTTCTATAGAAGACAATGTACAGAACATCGTATTTAATTTTAGCTACCTCAGTTTCACTTCAGTGAGTGGAGACTACAGTGACGGGCCTGCCATCCTTCACTAGACATTCCTGTTTAACAAGAGAAAGACAATTGAAGAGTGCAACAAGTGTTTCATACTAACTGTGTGTAACTCTCCAGGCTGCCAGCAATCTGCAAAGGGCCTTCAGCAGAGGTAACTCTTGAAGCCCCTGTGAAATGATAACCTTTGAGGCTGATACAGAGTTCAAAGTCATGGCTCATTGCTTCCATTTAAACTCCCTCTCTGAAACTAAGCAGAAACAGTCATCTCATCTTGAAAGCCTCTGATCTCCACACTGTCTAACTCTAAAAATATTGCTATGGATTAACAGGAGGTGAAACCATCCACTTGGAAAATATAAATATCAGAGATGGATGGCATGACAAAATCTAGGTTTGGACAATTAAGTGCAAGTGTGAATGTTGAGGTGCAGTTTCTTACAGAAAATGTATAGGTTGCAGAACCATCACCACCTGAGTTTGAGTCAAGAAGCTTTTTCCTACCATTTTGTCATGTTTGCACCTATACCCAGCTGCACAGACAGGCAGAAACTGCACACATAACAGAGCTGATCTAACCATTTCAGAGCTTTCAAGCAGGCTGAGAGTCAGAACAAAAAGCCTCCTATTAGGAGCGGAGAGCAGTTCTTAGTTTCCTTTTGATCTAAATAGTCCAGATTGGCCTATAATGCTGTGAACTGCGGAATGCATCTTCTGCCAGACAGGAAGCCAATCAAGTAGACATGAGTCATACCACAGATACTATTAGCTGCAAATCAAAGATACGCTAATCACTGGAGTCTGAGCTCACAAACTTAACTGGAGACCTTGCTCTGATGTTAGGGTACAGAAAGCCTCTGTGAGAAAGCCACAAGGAGGAGACCTTTGGAAGATGGGGTCAAAGTTCACAAATCAAAATTGTTAGGTAAATACACATTTAAGAGAAGAGACCTTGCCCTTGTCCAAATGTGTCATTGAAAGAGCAGTGCTCAAGGAAAAAGGATTAAGACCTAGAACAGAGGCTACACAAGATGCTGGGCGCTGAAATGCATCGCAGCAACTCAGATAGTGCATCAGCTATTCACACGTAACACTATACATTCACTTCACAGCCAGGGAGGGATACTGTCTCGGTCGTTCTACTATCCATTGAAATTGTATCTGCTTAAGATGCAAACACATACCACTGCTGTACTATAGGCAAGTTCACAGGAAAAAGTACATGAAATAGCAAGATGCTAAAAATACATCTGCAAAGCAACTCTCTTTTATATAGTTACTGATCAGAGTAACTACGATGTCTTCTCCAGAGAAGATTTTTATACAAAGAGAAGATGAAACAGGGATGGGTACTGGTTGTTTTAAGCCACACTACAGCAACTTTTATTACTTTTCAGTGAAGTAATTTTCTCCTGTGGAAATATGTCAGCTTGGAGGTAGATATTTTCTTTACACTGATCTGACATTTGGAGGACGTTTCCCAGTAGTGAGGTATTTCACTTTTCAGCCTAGTGATGCCTGGTACAAGGCTAGCTCATTCGCAACATTTCATTCAAGCTGTGGCCTTTCTGCTAAGGCTCACATTAAGAAGTTATTATAGGATTTGTTCGGACATCTTTGTAGATGCTACCAATCAGTGCTGCAGTTCCTCTCTAGAGGAGCTGAGACCACTTCAAAGTAGCTTTCTCATGCATGTTTGTAAACATCTTGTAACAACAGTAGTGACACGTCAGAGGGAAAGGAATTAGCCATAACCTTCATCTACCCCTGTTTTCTCTGAATTGCCAGTAATCCAGGCAGGCCTAACTTCCCTAGAGTCCCTGAGGTACCTGCATCTGTTTTATTTTCCTAAAACAGGCCCCTCTTTTCCTCTGCCAGGAATATTCCTTTTAAACTCTGATACCCAGTGTCTTTTTCTGGAGAAAATCAGTCATTCAGTAGAATCTTTGACACCTCTGGGGTCACCAGTTTGAATGTTTTCTCTCATCCCTCAGCGATATATGCCCTAAACTGTTGTTTCCCTTACCACTCATTTTTTCCTCCAGAAGCCTTTCATTGTCCCAACTAATACATTCTCCAAAGAACCCAATCATCAGGTCAATATATAGTTTTCATAAATAATTAGAGGTTTACAAATAAGGAAAAACAAAGCCAGCAAAGACACAAAAAAGCAACCTCAGCAAAAATGGCTGTCTCAACTTTCTTGCAAACATACATTTTCAGAAACAAACTGTAAATACCTGTTCTGTGTTAAGGCAATGGTCACCAATAAACAGGACAATAAACTGGCTTTTCTACCTTGTTCTGTCACTGTCCTGTCTAGCAGGACTTGTTCTGAACAACCTTGGGCAGGTTACTTTGGCTCAGGTTGCCCTTTCCATAAAATGAAATTAATCTTTATTATTGCACACTTCAAAAGCAAGGACACTAAGCTTTACACTGTGCTGAGAACACTGGGCTTTAACAAGCAACGCTAAGCCAATCTATAGGTACTCTTCAGGCCCTCAATTCCTTTCAACACCATTTTTGAACGGCAGGTCTACTTCATATATAGATGCATAGACAGAGAGGCAGTGTTATATATACACATACACATAGCCCAGACTGTTCGGGTGAGATTAATTCATTAAGCCCCTTTCCAGGATACTGCACTGATGCCAGCTATGAGCCTGATGGGCAGAGCCACACTTCTGGCTATTTTTTGATCCTTCCTGGCCACTTTCCACATTCTCTGGGAGAGCATCTGCCCCAGGACGCTTGTGCTCTCATCAGATCTGGGGGCTGCATTTGCAGTTGACCTTTTCACAGCTGCCAAATGGGGAGGAATCCTTATTCCTTCCTCCTCCTCTGCACAACTGTTTGAGGCTAGTCTTGAATAGCTCTAAGTCATTTGATTGTAAGAGTTGGTCCCAAACCTGCTGAGTCAGGAGAATGCTTTCCTGGCAATTCAGACACCTGTCAGAGGCAATTCCTTCCACAGCCATCGTGGTCTCTGCTGTCAAACTCACTGGTGCCACTGAATCCAGCAAGAACTGAGTAACAGCAAGAACTGAGTAACCCACTCCCAAATTTGATTTACTACACAGGCATTGCAATGCTTGTACTGACACAGGAGAGGTGGAGGAGCAGGGTGGGAGCTGGGAACAGCTACAGTTTAGGTGGCAATGCTGCTTTTCAAGTCTTTGTGAACTCATTACTTTAAGTGAGCTTCCACTGCTCCCTGGAGGAGAGGAAAGTATGAGCTGTTCCCAAAGGATGGTCCCATTCCTAGAGTCAGTCCTGCTCTGCTCCCCAGTCGCTCCCAGTACAGCTGCATGCTCTGGTCAGGCAGCCACATATTTCCTTTCAGGGAACAGGTCTGGCCAAAAACTTCATGGCATAACAAAAATCATTTTCAGAGAGATCTGGCTGTTCAAGGATATCCAGCACAAGGGAAGTGGTGGGATTTTATGGGCAAGGTGCTGGAGAAGGCTGGACCATCCTTCTGTGGTGCAGCTGGCATTGTCGATTGTGGGGAGGCAGCCTAAGAGCATCAGCAAGAAAGCCATTCTCTTTAAGTGACTTACCAATTATATTGGGCTATATGGAGAGGAGCATCAGCCTCTCAAGCAGTGTATTCTCTGCTCTTTTTGTACATGGAGAATTAGTTACTCAGGGTGAGGCAGGCAGTCTCTTAGGAACGGTGCTGGAAGACAAGGCCTGTCCCAGCAGTTCCCTGCCGCTTTCTCTCTCAAACACAGGCAGGGGATGGGATCAGGTGAGCATCTCCAAACCTAATCAGTTGCTGATTCACTCCAGTTAGCTCAGATCACTCTGTGCTGGCCTCATTCTGCATTAATCTGTTATTGATCTGTTGTCAAAGTCAGAACAAGAGGGGAAAATTGTTAGGTTTTTGTTTGTTTGTTTAAATGACTACAGTTCCAGACAGGCAGAAATTTGTGTAACTTAGTTCACATGCTTAAACCTAGGAGTTTCTTTTTGTGTGTGTGAAGAAACGTTGACAAGTTCAAAAGTACGGTGCACATCGGGTCTTCTGATTGTGTTTTCAGTTCCCTCATCTCTCTGAGAAGAGCTGACACAAACTGTTAGGAGCAAGCTGAAAAATACTGCTGCTGGACCCAAAAGAGCAGCGTCACTACCTGTAATTACTTTGTCTGTGAAGTGCCAGCCTGGTGGAGGCAAAAGAGGGCTGAGACAGCCACCAGAAGCCTCCGGTATGGCCAGTGGGCACCTCTCCTTTTGCCCCAGCCAGACCCCTTCTCTGGACGCCCTGGAAGATCCCCCAGGGCTGTGCGAAGCAGGTAGCAAGAAGGGAGTTCAACCATAAAAGCACCACAGGACGGTGTGGACGCACCCTAGCCCCAAACTGGAGAAAGGAACAAGGGGAAAAAGAACAGAGCTGGAAAAACACAGATTTTCCTCTGATTCCAGCCTATATGTGCCCACCATATGCTCTCCAGTGGACTTTATGCCCAGTTCAAGCTACAAAGATACCAATCAGCCCTTAACTATTTCTTATGGCCACGAACTGTTAGTGCAGTGAATTTCATGTTCACAGAAAAATTCAGCACATCTTTCCAAAAAACATGTGCAAAAAAGTTTCTCTCAGAGAGGGAAGAAGACTGAGACAAATTGCAAGAAGCCAGTCCCTGGCTGACAAATCTCCTGTGAGGTCTTTCTTTAGCAAAGTCATCAGAAAATGCTTAAGTAGTATTGAAGGTGGGGGACCTGAATACCATTTCCCAGTTGAGTCATGAGATCCAAGAGTATAAATAGCTGAGGGCTGCAAGGCAAGATGACATCTTATTTCCAAGCACTGACGCTAGATGGAGTAAAGCTGAATAACAGATTAAGAGCAGTGAAGGAAAGAGAAAGGAGGAAAAGTTCCTGCATTTCACCAGCTCCTAATGTGTTGATGCTTTGCATGATTATTTTGATTAATGCACTGAAAGTCACCATTAATAACTCTTTCTTTATACTTTGCAGGTCAAATATGGGATCCAGTCAGAACAGGTACATTGCTGGGTACATGTAGGTCTGGGGAATCCCCATCCACCTTGTTCCTATCCCCATCCACCTTGTTCCACCCTGCACGGCCTATGGCAAGTCTTTTAGCTGCCTCATCCTCCTGTATCCCAGTTGTGACAGCATGACTGTGCTGCAAAGCAGCTGCCCTGCACGAGCAGCTCCTCCAAGCAGTAAGCTCTTAGAGCTGCAGCCATTATCGGGGTCCAGGAGCTGCTCCACGTGTGAGAAGGGGGTCCCAGGAAGAAGCCCAAATAACAATGACCCAGCTTGTAATGCAGTGAGAAATTCTCTTAGCAGAACGCTGCCCTACAGCACATTGCTGCCTGCTGGGGAATCTGGAAGTCACCACCGCAGCCCGAATCATACATTCATCCTGTTAGCTCACTGAGGAAAAAATGGGTATCTCCAAAGAGACAAACATCTAGGAAAGATAAACTAAATGGGAGAAACTTCATGAATGTAACTACAGCCCCTCCAATAATAATTTTATAGGAACCCTGTAATTTTTATCTGTGTAGCACCCATCTCAGCTTTTACAACAATGCTATGGATCTATTTAGATAAAAGCAATACCAGAAAATTATTGTTAACCTGTGATGTTTTCTTTTCTTTCCAGAGATGACATCAATGTACTAGGAAAACCAAGTACAAATAATCAATAATCCTTTTGCAATTGACAACTACATGGTCTGAGGCTTAACAGAAGTCTCTTGTGGATGAGCAGGAATCTCACCAATAACAATTCCTTTCTTTGCTCTTTAATTGAAAGACTGAATGATTGATTGATTGATTACAGGAAGAGCTTGTAATGCATGCTAACTTCCACCACCTGTACCAAAATGCCTGCAGTCCCTAACAGCATGCACACATGAAGGAAACATTTGAGGAAAATAAAAAAGATGAACTCTGCTCATTAATAGATCTTGTTTAGTTGGTGATAAATGCATGATTTATTTCCAAAATCAATTAAATACAGGGTATTCAAAAAGCTAGCAATACATTTCAGCAGCAGAATTCATAGTCACACTCATATTTCAGGTTAGGCAAATAATGGTTGAAGTAACTTAAAAATTATTCATTTGAGTTTGAAGCCAACAAGGCTTCTCAAGGTTTTTCAGGAAAAGTATGTTTTGTATTAATGTGAAAACATTTAATTCACTAAAGGTAAATCTTGTTTAGCTTTAGGATCAATACCTTTTCTTTAGCTTTAGGTGGTAATGTTAATTTCAGCCATTTTAAATGAATTGTGGTCAGTTATGAACTAATGTTTTCTATGTTTATTTTTAGAACACTGAAATAAAAACAGTTGTATACCCCAAACAAAAGTTTCTGGACACCTGAAATGAAATATTTTGTTTCAGCTTCCTACAAACAAGCTAATCTGCTGTTTCCAAAATCCACCCAACCCTATTTTTTCAGTGTAAAACAATGCACTAAGTTCAATCAGTCTGTGAATAATTTTAGTCTCCTATCCCTCCATTCTTGTTCTAGCCTTGTATATGCTGTTGAATTTGTAGTCATCAAAAATGTTTGCCTAATTCTAGGTATAAGCTTCTTACAGTGCAAGTGACAAGAAGAGCTTTGTCTCAGAACATTTTTAAACAAATTAAATAATTATAATTGTTTAAACCCAAATTATTTTGTAAAAACATCCCAAATTTTGCAAAAGCTGTGAGCCTATGGTCGCAGTTAAGAAAATAATGCTCTGGATTCTATTCTGCTTGTTTTAAAGCAAGAATATTGTCATCACAGGGTGCAAGAAAAGCAGGCAGATATTTGTATTTCGAACCAGGCTTTACTTTCAGCTTGTAAAGACAGGCAGCAAATGTCAGCTGTGGGGGCTCTGCGAACACTTGGCTGGCAGCGACTCTGTGCTGGGCATCCTCTCCTCTCAGGAAACCCAGCAGGAATCAAAGGCTTGGGAGACTCAGGTAGATGGCACATGTGACATTAAATAATGTGATGGGATTTCACTGGCATAGCTGTTACATCACAGCATTACAGGATGACTCCAAACAGGATGTTACTTGATTTTATTGCAGCTTACAAATAATTACTAACCAGACCACAAAATAAATAAAGTGGATATGGCAAAACTTTTATCCAAGGCCTAAGTCTGTAGACATATGGATTTGTTAAACTCTCATCTAACATCCATTCCTGAAGCCAGTCTCTGCTAGCTTTTAAGCCAGTTAAACTTTTAAGCCAGTTTCTGCTCTCAGTCATGCCAGTCTCTGATCAGAATAAATGAAATTCTTTCCAGTTTTTCAGTACTGTAATACAGCAGAAGCTATTCAACTTGAAAAAAAAAAGAAAGAAAAAGAAAAAAGAAAAAGTTTTAAAAAAGCAAGAAATAGAAAAAGTAAAAAAAAATAAAAATAAAAGAAAAAGAAAAAGTGAAGAGAAAAAGAGAAAGAAAAAGAAAGGCAAATATTAGACTTGAATCCTGAGTCCAACCTGGAAAGTCTGTGTCTTATTAACAAATGTGACTTGAAAGATTCCTGGATACCAGTGTCCCCTTTCCATTAATCAACTTTCAGACTGAGAGCAGCTACAATTAGCCCCACATTTTGAAGTTAGATCTGATGCCCTGAGTCAGAGGCTGAGTCACACCGTCAGAGCAGAAATAACAGAATTATATTTTTATGAAGAATAAGCTACTGTGCTAAATTCTAACTGTAACTGAAAGGACTTGAATATAATTTTGTTCTGACCTTAGCAAACCAGGTAATTTCCCAAATGTGCAAAGGAAACCTTGTTATTTATTTGGATTGTAATTTTTCTGCACATTTTGAACAACAAAATGTAAGGCTTATTTCAGAGAAAAGTGATATATTGGAATAATTTCCCTGGATTCCCTAGGTGTCTGTTACCCAGTTCTGTAACACTCCAGTTCATTAGCCGCATTTGCAAACAGATAAACTAAAGCAGTAATGTGATACTTGCAAGTAATTGTGTATATGTACATGTGTAAGTGAATAAACCATCTTGTAAGGTATCTGTTAATTGATTTGCTTCCTTTAGTACCATTTTAATTAAGACTTGGAACAGAAGAGAGCATGTGGTCAGGGAGGGAAGCTATTACCTTCCCTTATTTGTGCGAATAAATGTTTCTTTTGCATCATTTCAGTACACTACAGGAAATAAAGATGAAAATAAACAAAATAAAACAACAACAAAAAAGAGTAAGTTACAAGCAGTAGGGGAGAAAGGCCTGGAGAATTATGATTACTGATCTTGATCAGGCAAAGGCCCTGGGCTGGAAATTAAGAGTTCCTAAAACCTTTTGGGGTGTGCTTGGCTCCCTGAGTAGAGGAAAAGGATGGGCGACACAGAGACAAAAAGCTGGAGCAAGGGGTCCCAGCGCTGCTGCCTTTAGCAGCTGTCCCTGCTGCAAGGGGCCGTGGTGTCCACAGCCATCAGTGCCCCATGACGCCTGACTGTCCCACCCCACAGCTCCAGCAGCCAGGCTGGCTCTGCACAGACAGATCATGCTGCCATGACCGTTTTGCCACCCCACTTTGCCACCCCCCTGTTTGGAATTAATCAGCGAAGGAAAACTAGATAAAAGGAGAGCATTTTGGAGGCATCCAGTCAAAAGACAAAATACATTGTTAGCTCCGTTAATGCTTGATCAAGGGTACAGCCCAGGCACTGCATGACCAGCATCCATGGGATCTCTGCTCTCGCCTGTTTCTCTGTCCAGCACAGGCTCCTCCTGCCCCTGCTGAGCACCCTGAGCTCTCCCAGAGCTCAGTGGCATCTCCTGAATGGGTAACAGCAGGAAGGTCTTCAGGGGCAGGGTTTGGACACGTGTCCCAGTTATGTCATGCTGGGCCTGTGGTCTCCTCATGGCAGATGCACAGCAGCATAATGATGCTTTTGAATTGAGTTATTCAGAAGAGGAGATGGTCATAGACACAAGGAATGAGCTAAGAGGTACATACACAGCATGCATTTCTAAAGAGACAGCCATGCAGTGCTGCCTTTAGTTACAACGCATGTGCCACAGCAAGAGGGATCATCTAGGGTGAGTCCTGCTGTCAACTGCATCAGTGCAAACGGGGACGAACTGCAGGAGTCACACAGTTTGGTGCAGCTCGCTCACATGGTAATAAATCAGGCCAGACTCCACTGAGCTCTGTGGAGCTGCATGAGTAGAAAAGACATGCCTAGGGGAGGAGTCCTGACATAAATCTGCTCTGGGCGATGTAAGAGAAGAGCCTGATTCAGTCCTCCCAAACAGAAGAGAAGGCAAATTTCTTAATAGTCAAAAGCTGCAACCTGAGTTTGCTTGGTCTCTCTCATGCCTGTAAGTGAAAAATCAGATTGTTTTCATCAAGTATTATTTTTTCTGTTTGTTTCAACTACACCTAATCAAAAAAAAAAAAAGAAAAAGATAATTAAAAATGCTTTGACTAACCAAACAAAACAATGGGAAAACAGAAGCAAAGGAAAGAACCTACCTAACAAACTTGATTAAAAAAAAAAAAAAAGAAAAAAAAAAAGTGTTTATACTCACCTACAAACAGAAATAGAAATGAAGTGTGAATTAAAGAAAGGGCAAAGAAGTATAACACTCTATGATGGCATAGACCAGGTCTGAAATACCAAGTGTCTGTTAATGCCGAAGAAACAAAAAGGACCTATAGAGGCTCTAGACTTTTGAAAGCCACACTCAGTACATACAAGGAATATTAGGACAGCCAACCTAAAAGTTTGTCATCTCCAACAGCCTCTTTGCCACAGTGGCTAGTAGCAAATGTCTGCACCATGTCTAAGAGCATTGCAGACGTGCCACTAATTTCTTAGAAGATACCAGGGGCCTCCAGCACACTTCTGCTTAGCATCACTAAGTTTACTATCTTCTGATGTACTTTCCTTCCATAGACAGTAGTGGATTCTGGAGATACTGTATATTTACATAATAAAAAACCCACAGTGCCCTCCCTGTCACTACATCGATAAATTTGCATGGTCCCTATTCCCCGAGTATGAAAGCAATTCCCATACTCCTAAGAAGAAATGATCACACTTCATAGAGAGGGGAAATGAGACATGGAGGAGCCAAAGTGTTGTGCCAAAGGCCAATGCAGCCTCAGCAGAACAGAGCATACAGACAGCTTTTTCCAAGTCCAACGTGGGTGACCTAATTATTATTATGAGACCATCATTCTTCTCTCCTGCTGCCTCCAACAAAAATGCTGCTTTTGGAATGGTAAGGTGTTAAGTATTTCACCTTATTGAATATATATGGTCTTGATTCTCATATTTCAGGCTTTAGGCCCTACAAGTTCCCTGTGCTTTCACTCACAGATCTATCAATTACTGACAGCAAAGTCAGTGAAACTGCACTGGGGTTGAACACTGCGTGGAACAAAAACAAGCCCAAATGCTTCACAGGCAAACTGAAGCAGTGCACAGGACCTGTCTTCTGCATTCGGTTAAAAAAATAGGGAAAATACGGTCCCTCCTATAAGCCATGCAACGCTCCCTGGAGGTCAGCGATGTTTCATTTGCATCCCTCCCACTGCTGCTAATGGCAGACTGTCCTCAGGCAGGGAATCCTTAAGGCGTTTCACTTTATAGATCAGATTCCACTCATTGCTAACAGAAATCTTTCTGAGTCAATAGGCAATTAAAATAATTACCTTTAATCATATTCTTCAATTACTCCACAGTACCAAGGGAAGACTCACAGGACTGGGACCAGATGCAAAGATATTCTGTTGTGATTAAAACTGGCTGAGATGTGCCAATGGCTATAAAACGGTGACTATTCAGCCCTTTGGGGGACCCTCTGTACGTTTTAATCTGCCTCAGATTTAAGTCATTAGAGCAGCACAAGGGAATGAAGGGAAACCTGGGGAGAGTGCACAAGGGCTTCTGCAGGGAGCCCTCCAAAAGAGGTGCCACCTTGAAATGAATATAAAACACAAAACAGCTACTACGAAGAAAAGGCTGCTGCATATTCACAGGACAAGCAGTTCTACCAGCAATGGGCAAAGCAATTGTGAAGGCTGGGCAGGCTGGTTGGTGAATCCTTCCTCCACATACCAGCCATCTCCAGCAGCTTGCTGCCTCTGGGACCTCGCTATCCCTACCCAGGCCTCTTTGTGGGAGACTACTGGTGTCTTTGTCCTGGGGATAGGGGCAGGTCGGCACAACAGTCAAGGGGCTTGGCCAGGGGATGCCAGGGGAATTGGATTTTTTTTTTATAAGCAAACTGATGACAGAAAGGAGAAATAAATATAAAAGAGACCAGACTGATGCTGGGAAGGGGGAAAAAGTGATTGCACAGGAACAGACAGGATACGTGAACTTACAATCACCTCAAGACAATGCTTTAACAGATTCAGGAACAACAGAGAGTGCTGCCAACAGTCATTTTTTAACTCAGAGTTTTGCACTGGCTGATACTTTACTCAAGACACTAGGTCTTCAAAGTATGTGGCTGTGGCAACCCCCATTTTAACTTAAAATATACCTTGCTTTTGAGGCTGTAGAGAGTAGTTGGAAGCTCTGATCACTGCTGCATCACACACGCTCAGAAACCAGGAGATCAATAATAATAATTATTTAAAAAACAAAACAAAACAAAACAAAAACCTGTCAAGATTATTTGGGGCCTGATTGCAAACTTTTGAATTCTCAGGGTTACAAACACAAGCTCAGTAAATGGCAGGCCCATACCTGCTTGCTACCAGAGAGGCAGTCCCCTCCCAGTGACACATAACAAGCCTAACTAGTTACTATCATCTACCCCTGCTTCTCCTCTCAAAATTGCTCCAAGATGAGGTGAAAGAAAAGCCCAGTGCATATTGCTGGGAATTAGAGGTGTACAGTAAATGAAATGTATACATTTGTTTGAATATAAATATTTCCTGTATGTCCATCTATGAGGCAGTCCCAACAATAATGTTTGCCCAGCCCCATTCTCTTTCCCCCCACTCTGCTGAGACCTCTCTTAAACTTACCCGAAAAGATCACTGCCTCAGTCCTGCATCCACCACCCAGAAATGATTCCCAAGGTCAGTTTCCCTGAATACTATCATCCATATATGAAAGCAGCATATTAATAAATAATTTATATCTAACTTGTAATTTGTAACATTTTCCAAATAATGTTTATGAGTCAAAAATTCAAATCTAGTTCCTGTTAAATACCATGATCTACACATGCAAGAAGGTGCAAATGGAAGCCCACTTGATATAACACTGACAAAATAAATAAACCCTTAATTCAGTTCTAGCACCTACCAGGCTTTTCAAGCAGGATGATAAAAGAAGACAACATTGTACACAGAGTTCAAATATTAAGATCAACATTTGACATCCTTGCCCTATGCTGTTCATGAATGGGACTGAAAGACTGTCAGATCACAGATGCTCATTAACTTTGGGGAAAGGCTTTAAATCCAGGTCTAAATGAGGAATATAACTTTTTGCACTAAAAAAAAAATCTCTATAGGATCATAAATAAACCTGTGTGCCTTCCCCACTGGGATGAGCAGCACTTTGTTCCTACTGAAAAAATGCTTGTGAAGAACTGACTTGATGACTTCAGTATCCAAATGTCTGCCCGGACAGGCCAACCCAGGCCAGGCTGAGAGCCTGCAGCTCAGTGCACCAGTGCACATCCCACCTTGGCTCCTCTCTGCTCAGTGTTGAAGCCTGAGCCACAACAGCGCTGTGGCCCAACAACATGCACAAAAGCTGAGCAGTCTCAGAGCAGTGGTGAAGCCTTCTCCCATAGAAGTGTAGATTCATACAGTGCAGTCACCAGCAGTCCCTTAGGCAGGTTTTGTTGAAGGGTTTAGACATGCTTCGCTTTCAAATCTTGTCACAGCTACAGCTGGTTTCAACTTTTCAACTGTTTGTTGAGAGCAAGATGACTGGACCTTCTGTGTGAGCCATAAATGACTTCCCACCATTACTAAGGAAAAATAAAAACCTCATCTCATGGCCTTGTTTATTCATGAAGTAAAAAAAGGTCATTGGCCTGGAGGAATGTGGCTTTTCAGGCATCTTTCGCGGGGAGGTGATGCTATGGATCTGGAACAGAGAGGAACAAGGGGTGGCTGCTGCTGCTGCTGCATGGTTTGTCCCCAGCAGGACCAAGGAAACCACCTATGGGTCATGGTGAAGCCAGAAGTGGTACCAGGCTCAGACCAAGCAACAGCTGCTAGTTCTCTGCTCCCAAGCCTTCCTACATGACTTATTTATTATCTCCTCCTGTGTAATTTGTCATAATCTCTGACTCGTCAGGCCAATTAATCATGCTTCAGAAAAAATGAGATTTCTCACAAGGAGATTATCTGTCTCTGACAAACAAGGGATAATTCAATTAGCTTCCTTTTCTAAACATTTATTAACTGGTTTTGGTAAATTAGTCCTTTTTGTAATTTAACTATAATTTAGGAAGATTTAATATGTCATTAGGCACACCAAATTCTGTGTTAATATAACATTATGGCTGAGATTTTAATTGCCCCAGAGTCAAGAACTGTATACATAAATGGCCTGATTCCCACATGGAAGCAGCTGATAGGAAGTACACAGGGCTCTACAGAAATTCTCCTTTAAATCCCTTCTTCCGTGAGTTGAGCACATGCTTAAGGACTCCGGAGAACAGGATGTTTTCTCTGGCCAAAGAGAAAACTGGGTAAAAACTCAGCCAGAAAGAGAAATATTTGCATATTTGTTTGCAAAGCTTCTACATACTACAGAATTTCACATTATACGTGGATTTACCTCCCCTCACAGTTCCTATTTCCCATACTGCAGTTCCCTAGGAAAATCCTAGTATCTAGCCATAGTAGCTGATAGTGGCCTGTCAGCTGAGAATGTGTTTTCCATTTCAGTTTGGAGGAAAACCTAAAAAGGGGTTATGCTGGTGAGTCCTTTTGGACACTGCCAGTTGATACTAATGTCGTGGCATTAAAGAAGTTGATGCTACTTCATACTGAGGGTAAAAACTAGCCTCTTTCATAGAATCACAGAATATCCCAAGTTGGCAGGGATCCACAGGGATCATTGAGTCCAAATTCTGGCTCCACTCATGCTGGGGGAAATCATAAGCAAATCAAAGCAATTGAGTTGCATGGATTTTAAAAGGCGTAACAGAAGCAGATCCAGTTTTAAAGCAATGTTAATTACTTTGTCATAGCAGGGTCATACAGACTTTGTCCAAACTTAAAGTGAAGAGTCAGCTGAGGCTGATGCATCCATACACATTGCTGGCTGCAGCCTGACTCTAGCATGGATTGGGAGCATCATAACCGGGTACTGGAGCAGCTGAACTCAGGGTATTTCCTGGTACGCCCACTGGTAATCTGCCCATGGCAGATCCTTCTAGACGTCATGTTTGAAAGCAAGGACCCACTATGAAATGCTGGGATTTCTAGAGTCTGTTCTTTCAGAGAATTATGGAGCTCCAGCCAAGGCAGCCTCCTCCCACCAACTTTTGACTAGATTGGCCAGTTCCTAGCAAAACATTCCTGTAACTTCCATGAAGTCAAGCAGGGAGAAAAAAGCTCTTCTTAGTCCTCTATACAGAGTGGATCTTGTGTCTAAGATGACACAAAACCCTGTTTGAAGCTTTTTCCAAGGCTGGTGTGTTCTCTAGATCACTCTTTACAAATTACTCGACACCTAAGAATAGATACAGCTTTATTTAGCTAAAACATCAATGAAGCACAGAAACAAATCTTTTGGGAACCAGAGCCATTGGTTCTGCTGCCCTGCGTACACTTGACATACACATCTCCCAGCACACACAGTAGGAAAATGGCCACAATTTAAGACAAGGCAGTTCAGCCTGTCAGGCTGGCCTAGCCAATGCATGCCAATTCTGTGGTAAACCACATATAAGAAGAGATTTTTTATAGCAGGCAGCTGCCTTTTTGACTCCCCAGCTGGATGACTGGTACTCATTTACAACCGAGGTGACCAAGAAAAGCCTCGGAGCAGCATGATCTGATTCTTTACCTGTCTGGAAAACACTCATCGCTAGCATAAGGGAACGTACACCTCTGGCAAAGAGCCAGATGTTGTAACCACTCTGCCATCACAGCCTCATTTAGGGAAAATAAAACCTTTCCTTAATTTTATTTTATGGTTAGGATACTCCAGGAGTTATTAGATGTCATGCTGTTCACTAGTTTAAAGCCATAAATTTGTATTTGAAATAAATTGTGTAAAACTGAGGCTTTTTCATGAGTTATTTCAAGTGGTAATAGGAGGCATGATTCTGCACTCAGCTATACCAACAAAAACTGGGAGCAACTTGATGGAATTACTGCAGGAAAGAGCAGCACGGACAGAAGGAGAGCACAGCCCATGTATTTTTTAATTTAAAGAATTCCTATATTTAACTACAACCCCAAACTCAATAATTATTACCACTGAGGGATCTATTAGGCAAGGATTGCTCTGGAGAAAGCCCAGCTGACCTCAGTGGGAATTTTGCCTGAATAAACTTCCCATTGGAGCATGCAATACTACTCATATGCTCACACTCATGAGCATTAGCAGAACCCAGACCTGTATCTGAAAAGTATTTCATTAACTCTCAAAGGTGTCATTAGCAGCAGGGGTGAAGCTTTAAAACTCTTGGGACAGATTCCCTCTGTCCCTTTGTGGCCTGTTCATTAACACTCTGCAAGCAGCTGAAGGAATGCAGGGCCATGTCCTGCAGGGTGCATTAAGTCCCCTTAATTTGTCTCCTCATCAGTGCCATTGTAGGGCATGGAAAAGAGGGGTAGAAAGGTAAGTGCCATGGGAAAAAAGGAGTGTTCACAGCACGTGTGGAGCTGTGCTGGTATGAGATGCGCAGAAGGAAATGTTCAGCTTGACAGAGGTTCATGCAGAGCAATGCTGACAAGTTTGGACATCACGTTTACAATCTGTCAGACTGCCAGACTTGGCACTATCTCAGGACAAAGTACAGTAACAGCAAAGAATCAAATTAGAAAACTATTCTGCAGGAATACAGAAAGGAATGAGTAAACTCTCTTCCAGTGAAAAAAAAAAAAACAAAACTTGGAGAAGACCTTCACAGTCTATACGGCTACAAACAATGCGTGCTATCAGAAGGATACTGGGCAGAACATCAATTTATTCCTGATTGAAGTTGGATCTGAACTGGAGGTTTTTAATAGTTTTCAATTAAGATAGCCAAGATGCTCACAACAGAAATGGATTGCAGAAAGTTACGGAGACATATGGAACATACAACCAAGATTTTTTAATGCAGGGGAACAACATGGATAAAATGCAAAAGGTTTTTGCAACTGGCCTAAGACTTGAAAGTCTTTTTTTCTGGAGCGGGGAGGAAGGGAATTGACTAACCAAGTCCCTGATAAGAGAGCAGTTCTCCATCAGCATTTAAGACACACAGACACATAGTCAGAGAGACTAACGAAAGATCCAGAAATAAACTCTGGCAAAACGTCTGGAATCTGCCAAGCAAAGGAAGTCACCCAGACTCGACTGAGGCTTACAGAGTGCAGACTGCTCTGATACAGCGACCATGACAGGACATTAAAAACACCGTAAGTAAAGAAATCAACAGGGCCCATCCGTGGAGCTCCAAGTCCAACACATCAGTACGTGACTCAGCACACAAGCCATAACCATGCTCAAAGCTTAAAAAGATGCGAAAACCATAATTCTTGATGAGTTTGCAAGCAAAGTCTGGCAAGTTCAGTAATGGCAACACCAACACTGATACTTCTGCGGAAGTCTGGACAGCATGGCTAGAAACTGTGATTTGGCTGCCAGCTGTGGGATGCTTACTAATTTTGTCTCTGATGCACAAGGCAATATGCCAGAAATGGTTGTATTTGCAGTACAGTAACAATAAAATAAGTCAAAGTCAAGGCCCCAGTAAAGAACCATATGAATTAGATGTATTGACAGTTAACAAGATAGAAATGATGGTTTTCTGAGGCTTGGTGAAGAAGGAAAATCTTATTGATGATCTTAATGTGGCAAGTGTGATCAAGACAGAACATTCATTAGAAAAGAAGTAAATCAAAACAACTAAGGAAGACTTTATGTGCTGAGCAAAGCTGAAAGAACACGATTGCTTCAAGGCACAGGCCCCCATGAAAGCTACTACCAGCTTCTCTGGGAACAGAGGGCAGAAGGACCAGCCCAGTTGCTGAACATCTGTCTGGTTGCTGCAGAGGGGAAAACACACACACGACTCCTGGAAAGCCAGAAAGCCCCTAACAACACATGCTGGTGTAACAGAAATCACAGTATGGCTCAGGGTATTATTATTTTTACATTTAAATGTTAAATGTGCTTTTGCACATTTTATTAATCCACAGAATGTGCAGCATTTAAAAATGGAAATATCATAGCTAGAAAGAACTACAGATGTTAGTAATTAGTGGCACATTACTCACATTTCATCGTAAAACATATGGGTATTATTTTAATTATAATGACTAATAGAACATATGCCTTTTATATATAATGTTTTCAGTGACTCAGTGCTTTAAGTATGGTTTTAATTTCATTTACTTTCCTAAGCTCAGTGTTGGAGAAGGAAAGTATAGTTGTTACATGCTAACTGATCAAAAAAAAAACAACAAACCAGAGAAAGTCTCTGTGTATTATTGGAAACCTGTGTTTTGATGGTACGTGTTTGCAACTGGTAAGTGGAATGTTATGATCTCCAGCTTCACTAAAATTACTTCTTCTTAATGATAATATTTCCTTACCCTGGGGCTATACCACATACAATTATGGAACATTTTGGAGCTTTCATTGTGTGCCGTGACTTTTAAAAGATAGCATCCCACTTCCCTTTTTTTCCCCCTACAATCTCTTTCTTTAGAGCAATGTTCAAATGTACTCCTTTTTGAAAATTACTTGCATATGCCATAGCCCGTATTATGGTTATTTAGTGGTGGTCATTTTACAGTCCAGCTAGTTTTTTTTTTTCACTCAAATTGTTGGCTGCCTTTGCACGGACAGTCAGAAAGGAGTCTATATAAAAATAACAAAATAAAATAAAATAAAATAAAATAAATAAAATAAAATAAAATAATAAAATATAAAATAGAACTTCAAGAGCAGAATTACTGGCAGACATTCAACTGCTACTAATAACCTACATGTGCCACCCAGGCAGAATTTAGGTACTTTCACCCACATTTCCTCTTTAATATTTGAGGTTTCCTAGGTTCAGATACTGACTTCCATAAAAGATTGGCATGATGTCTGTTGTGAATCCCAGCGAAGGCGCCAAGTCCTGCCTGTTTCCATTTGTGTCTGCATGGCCACGCAGGCACACACACACTTTTGAGCACCTCCATTAGCTCCGTGAAGTCAACCCCAAGCACGGGACACCCAGATTACCCCCTCCAGCAATAACCTTCCCAGCTGGAAGGCCTTTGCTCAATGTCCGTTGCAGACAACAAACATTCCGATTAAATTGCTGCTCCAAGTAAAAACATTGATTTTGAAATATAATCCCACAGACCCTTCAAATGCTACAGAGAGGTATTGACTATGCTTACCAAGTAATCCTTCCTCTGACCAAGGGACTATTAATTTGGAGAGCCTGAAGTGCTTGACCTGAACGTGATAGGTTGAACTTGGCAGCACAAGTTTCAACCTCTGATACCCTCCCTCTTCCATTTTCTCCTGCCAGATCCCCAAAATAAAAAGAGGATGAAGTATTGTCATGGGCCATCTTCTCAAGGATATAGCAAAGCACTGTAGTGGCAAATCAGTAAATGGCACCCATCTGTCCCAGTTGCTGTCCCGAAACTCCCAAAGCATGAGGAGAAGCCTCCATCCTGCTGCAACCCCTAACAGGCAGCAGAGATGCAAAGCCATGGATAACTGGCCTAACTTATTGTGCCTACACAAGTTACTACACGTGCCTAGCTTATCCTAACAGGGTAAGCTGGCACGTGTCAGCTCTGCTGCTGCTCTCAGCACTGCTGTTGTAACCTTTGCTGGCCATTTCCCAAGGTTTTTCATTTCTGAACTTTTTGTAATTTCACGTTTAAAGCTGTATCACCTCTGTCACTGCACTAAGCCATTGCTTATGGTACTTTCCATCAGCAATCTCCATCATAACCCTCGACTCCTACTATTAATAACTTTTGACAGACTTTAACCATCAGTGCAAAAATGTTCTATGCATGGGCTCTCCACCAGGAGTTGTTTTCTTTTTTTCTTTTTTCTTTAAAAAGAACTGAGCAAATATTAGTCATCTGTTTGAAAAACGGGGAGCTTTGCCAACATCTGACTTTAAATCAGCACAATAAACTTCTAATCTTCATAGGTGAAAAAAAAAATCATTTGTGAAATCATAGGTGGAAAAATTCATTTCCAGGGAACAATCTGGAGTTCAGAGCTTTCTTAACCAAGTCGTAGAGAAACATTCATATAGGTTTTCTGTCATTTAGAAAGTGCAGAGGAAAGCCCCTTTTTGTACTTGCTCAGAGGAATTTCGCGGATGCTCACTTGTAATTCTGCCCACGTTCCTGCTGCCCTGCACAGACTATTGTTCCACGTAGCCATGGAGCCCGCAAACCAGGCAGGACACAGCCAAAAGGGAGCTGGCTGTTGCTTCCCCACATCAAAATCACTACATCGACTGGGTTGGGATCTCCCCTCATCCACCAAACGGTGCAGGTAATGTGGTGCCTGTCTAAGGCCCACTGCTGAGGCAGTTGTCCTCTCCCTGCTTCAGGAGGTATGCGAGGAACTTTTGCCTATTGCTTTGTCATATATGGAGAGGAATGCAGAAAAAAAAAAATATTAGTTTCTTTTAAGAGAGCAGAAATACAAGCTAACTTAGTGATATGGCAGCCCTGCATCTTATCCATGTGGCTCCAACACTGCTAAGAAAAACGTCTATGTTTGGTTAAGGGATGTATCCAAGCATACGGTATGTACGGTATGCAAGATGTGGCTTCTCTCATATTCTCTGCAAAGAATCATTTAACAAATAGCACCTGAACTTCTGCACTTTGAAAAAGAACATATAAAGCAATTCTTTCGCTGCTTATTTTTACCTTTAAGGGAAAGAGGGTGAAGAACACACAACATTCAGCAACTGACAACTATGTGAAGAAGATGCCTTTAACTTGCTACAGGACCAACTTTTATTTCACTTAAAGGCAGGAAGTATACATCCATATCTACAACATGCAAGAGACTATATCTTAAAATTTTCAATACTTGAAGGACTTGAAAGTCAATTATTTTGTTTATTCAAAGCTGTGCCAAAAATTCTTCAGAGAGATCATCCTAGAAACACAAGTGAGGTAACTATTTGAGCAGTTCATAGACCTGCTGGATATTTGGATGGATATTTATTATTTCTCTGCTCAGCAGGAAACATAACAACTCATCTCATCCACAACTCCTCCTGAAGCTCAGAGGTCCATGTTTGACCACTACTCAACCCTAGATAGCATGCAAAATTTGACTGGAGCTTGTGGCTTGAACTGTCTCTGGTAAAACTCTTTACTGGGAGATTTCTTTAAGAAACAGTAGGTTTTTACTTCTGTTTAAAAGTGTAGAGCATCAGTTCTAAAGTTAGCGGCTGCCAAAGTGCAGCAACACCATTCCTGACAACAGAGCAAAAGGAGAGCACATCTTCCAGGGACATTCCTGAGGTTAGGGAAAGATTCCCTGCTTTTCTGACAACAAGCTCTGTGCTGTGGGTACGTGTGTGGGTACTTTGTTTCCAGCCTGGAATGTTTTTAAAAATGCAAAACAGAAAGATGCAGGATTTATTATCCAAATTTAATAAAAGCAGAAGCACAAGAAAGTCTTGGGGAACATGGTAGAAAATAGAGATAAGAGAGCAAGATGCTATCTATGCCTGAATAGGGCAAAGTAGGTCAGAAGCATTGTTATTCCTTGGGACGTGAAAAGCTTAAATAACTTTTCTATGAAATGTTCAAGGATTTAGTATTTCTACTATGGGAGAAAAAATACAGAGAGCACAAAACAATAACAACGAAGAAAAGGCTAGAAGAGCTCTTCAGATCTCATTTAGTCCAACATCCTTCTGAAAAGCTGGTTGGCTATTCTTAAACAACTTATGACAGATATTTGTGCAATCTATACCTAAAACCTCCCATAAGGAGGGCCTCTAAGCTCCCTATTCCAGCCCTTGATTAACCTTGTGGTTAGAAAGCATTTTCTGTTATCTTATTTTGCTTTCTGCAATTTAGATCTGTAGTTTCTCATTCTACTGTCAGTGGATATGGATAGTTGTTTATTCCCTCTTTTTGCAAGAGCCCCAGAATACCTGAAGATTTATTACACCTCCTAATCCTCAGCTATCCCAGCTTTGCAGTGTTTCCTCACAGGCCATGTTTGCTAGAGCTGTGACCTTCCTTGCTGGGCTCTCCAGTTGGTGCATGTTTTTTTCCAGTTTGTAGTTGCTTTCCAGCTGTGACCTTCAGGTCTTTCCAAGGTGAGTTAGCAACTTCTGAAGTGCCAACAGTAGTTTGGCTCCACTAGCTAGACAACAGAGTTAATAAGAGCTTCACAGACAATTTTCCAGACTTCTTGGAAAAGGCAGATTCTGAATGTGTCATAGCTCTGTAGGTAGGGGGAATAATAGCTAATGCATATAATGCATAGGAAGAAAAAAAAAGTATCAGAAGCAATACTTGAGAAGTTTTGGTTCATATCATAACTATTCTTCACCTTAATTCCCCTTCATCCAAAACCTGCATTTCACAACCATTCATTTCCCTGCTGGACACTACCTCCATCTTCCTCCTCAATGTATGGTGGGGTATGGCCTGGTCAGAAACAGCAGGCACAGGCAAGGGGAGCATTTCTTGTGATACTTCTGGCCTGAGCAGAAGCAGGCTGGAGAAGGAATTCATGTGAAGGCCTTTGTTCTTAAGACCCATCCAGGATAAATTTTCTGATTTGTGCAATTTGCTGCGCAGAAGTTTCAAAGTTTAAGACAATAAATCCAAACATAACCAGACAAATGGTGGACACGTACATTGAACCTTCTGATAGGAGTTTGCTGTTTTTGTCAGTGTGACTTTTCATACGAACCACATAGCACCAGTTGACAGCAATGGCTGTTTGAGAATCCCCATGTGGGTTCAGTGACTCTTTCATGATCTGCTTCACCCCAGGAAGCTTTCCCTCCGCAATGCTTTATTCCTGTCAGGGTCACAGCCAGTATCACCCTGAGCCACCCTGAGCAGGGAGGAGGGGTACGCTGGCAAACATCATCTTGCTTGATGTTAGCACAACATCTTGCCGAGAAAGCAAGTGCTGTAAATCATATGAAGCTGGAAGAGTCCCCTAGGAACATGGTATTGTTTGCTTGCCCTGCTCATACTACTCTTCTCTAAGCATTTGCTAACAGCCACAGCCAGGAAGAGGGCACTGAGCTGGAAGGATCACTGCGCTGTCCCAAGAGAGCAATTCTGACACTCTTCCATGTGACAAAGAGGCCACAGGATGTCTCTTAGAGTGATGATCCAGAGACAAGTTATGAACACAAAGCTTTAAATACACTGCCAGCACAGGCCGTGCAGAAAGCACACCCCAGATCCCACGAGGCAGGAGACCTCACAGATAAGCCATGTTGCTGCAGGCTTCAGGAGGGTGTTGTGCTGCCCCAGGCTCAGTCACAACACTTCCTGGGGAGGCAGATCAGCAGAAATGGGCCAGCACAGTGCAATGACAGGGCAGCTCTCACTGGCCATGCAGTGCTGGAGTCTGTACCCCCTCAAAGCCAGGCAGGCTGGGATGAGCAGGCTCCCAGCGAGCAGCTCAGGGCAAAGCAGTCAGGAATGTTTTAGCTGGGACATGCACCTAATGAGAATATGGAGCCAGAACATATTACTGTACTGAAAAGGCTTTGAAATCCATCTTAGCGTGACATTTGCTCACCTACTGCCAGAAATAAGGACAGCTAAAAGCTACATTTTAATATATTTGGAGAATAGAGCTGGAAATATAACAGACTTTTTAACAAGCCTTAAATGACGCTCTTATCTACAGTTATATGAAGCTGAGGCTATGCCTTTGCGTATGATGACGCACAGTAAGACACAATAAGACTTAAACAGATTTCAACATCTTGCACACATCTAAGGAAGCAGAAAATACAAAGGATGTCTCACATTACAGAGGCTCTTAACACTTGCGAAACATCCCAAAGTCTCATGTTTGGGGGGATAAGTAGTGCCCTGCAAATTGGAATGACCAAACTTGAAGCAGGAGCTAAGAAAAACATAATAAATCCCCTCTCCTCTTATGCAGTCCCAAACATAATCATAAAAGTAGTAACAAAAGGAAGTTCCCTGGAGACTAAATAATGTGCTCTCATTGGAATGGAAAGAAAATGGAAAAAATGCTTATTGCAGCATCAAATTTTAAGGATGGGATTTCACCTGTCCAGGAAACATCCCACAAAAAAATCAGATCCTACCCAGGTACATCAGTATCATTCATAACTCTGAAAAAAAAAAAAAAAAAAAAAAAGGAAAAGACACAGGAGCTCTTACAGTAGTGCCTGTCCTGTTGTTGAAGAGCTGGTTCCCATATGCCAGTCCACAAAGTAGCTAGGGGAAAATACAGGAGTAGAATTTTTAATCCCAAACCACATTATTCAGCAGCTCTGGACTGTTACAATTCAAAGCTAATTTTGCCCATCAAAGGGATGGGAAAGTCTGGATACAGATCCAAACTCCATCCATGCTTGGCAACACTGAATCAGTCTGGATTTTATCCATCTCTAATCACTGAACATTCATTTACAGTTAAGATTGCACGGGCCATGGGAGCTACCTGCTGCTGGATCCTTAGCAGACCTGGCTATAATTGTCTCCGCTGTAAGGTTCAGGCAGGCAGGCAGCATCCTTGCAGGAGTCGTGGTAGGGTTAGAGGCTGCAGCTGCCCCGATCAGTCCAGGTACAGAGGAGAAGTCCAGCGAGACAGAGTTTATCACTAGCAAACTTCATCCATCACTCAGCAGAAGCACAACTCCCCTTAGCAATCACGTATGAAAGCCAGCAGTCAGCCCACCCCAGTCCATCTGCACTGACATTTCTCCCAGTGCTACAGCACAGCTGAAACAACCCCGGGTTGTGGCAGATGTTACTACGTCCCTGTATGCACTGAAGTACATGCACACAGCTGGTCTGGCCCCCTGAGGCGTGTGATTCCTCGAACACAACCCCAGGGAGCAGGGGCTCCAGGCTCTGTGGGAAAAGGCAGCTGAGCTGTGTCAGCTGCACCGAAGTGCTGAGCAGGCACTTTCCAGCTCCGAGCAGACCCATTCTGACAGGAAACCAGGACACGTAGGTGCTGCCAAAGCTGAGGAAGCCATATCCTGCAGGGCAGAGGCTCAGCTCGCCTGCGTCAGCACACGTCCAGCAGAGCGAGGGGAGGTGCATGGGCTTACAGCCCTGCGGGTGAGAGAGAAGGGGAATTGTACTGCACGCTCATGGGCCTCTGGGATTTCTGGTGTGCAGACCAACTGTGACCCTATCATGTGGGAGGCATGGACAAGCTGGAATAAACATTTTGCAAAAGCAGGAGCATCTCAGCTGTTACAAATGGGTTGAAGGGGTGAAAGGTTTTAAGAGTGAAAGAATGCAAACCATATCATTGCAACCTTTCATCCAGGTTGCCAAAATATTTCCAGTCCCGTCAGCAGCCCTTCCCAATCCAGGACAAATAAGTTTACGGATCACCCAGCTGCAGTCCAGGAGTTGGGACCCATTTGCATAAAATCATCCAAGAAGCCTGCAGTACCTCTGAGAAGATGAGAGGCAACAGTTTGTGTTTCTCCACTGCTCAGTAGCCTGACTAGTGCTGTCTGGCCCATGAGTATATCCCAAAACATTGGTAAAGATAGGTTACATGCTGCATTGCCTAGCAAATGCAGCTGGAGATCCAGCTTAGTGGCAAGAGAGAGGCCCAAGCACAGGAGCTCATGGGTCCTGTTCCTAGCGGTGCAACAGAGAGCTCTCCTTTGGTAAAGAACACACAAGGTCAGCATCACCTGAGCTCATTTGTATCATGACAAGTACAAAAGAATTTCAGCCTAAACCACTTCTAAAAGTACTTTCTGAAATTTAAAAGAAACATTCCTGTAAGAATAAAGAGCGCTTCTCATGCTCTTACATTAACAAAGGTGTTTCAGTGGGAGAGAAACCAACTAAATGATTCTATGCAAAACAGCAAACCCACAACACAGGGAAATGTCAAAGGCACAGAGATCACAAGCTGCAGAACAGAAACAACATGTGGCAGTAAGCTGGCAGGCACACAAGGCTGGAGAAGCCCAGGTGGGCCTCTGACGTCTTCTATCTATTTTCTGTCATGGGCAAATACCTCTTAGGAAGCCTTCTCCCCAGCTGATTGATCCAGCTCTGCCCCAGAGCTCATTAGGGTTCCTGATGCAATTGAAGGAACTGTTAGTGCCACCAGTAACCAGAGTGGTTGCAAAGACACAACTATTGATACCGATTCTCATAGTGCACTGTTAAGCTATCCAGGGCCCAGACACTCACATGAGAGCTTAGGCAGTCCTTATTGATCAGTATTTTGTATGCACCCTTAAAAGATTAGTAGACTGAAGGAATCTATGCGAGACATGGCATGCAGAAAATGCTTTGGAAAAGAGTAGGCAAAATCAGTCATCCCTGCTTCACCTTTCAATCAGCAGACCCAAGATTTCCTGAGCTAGAGCTTCAATCAGGACCATCAAATTAAATAATTGCTGGTGCACCTTTTTGTGTGTGTGTGAATTTGTCTGCTTCTTTATGAATTAGCTTCTCTCTTTGATAGGATGTTCCCTTCCTGAGTTAAAAGAGTAGATTTGAATCTACAGATCTTAATTAGCTCCCCAGGCAGTACATCTTTTAACAACTCTGTCTGTTTCCTCAGGTCTGCTGATCTGTGCATAACGCAGACCTGGCATTCTCTTGTGAGGAGTGTTTGCTGAACAGACGCAAAAGCCTGTCCCTGAAGTAAGGGAATTGCCCAATGGTCCGAACAAGCCATGCAGCCATCAAGTCATGTTCCTGCACCTTCTGCTTCCATCCATGTCTATTAAAGGCAGGGTTCAGTCTCAAAAGGATCAGATGAAGCACATGCTAATTTTTCTGTGATGCGTAAAAGCAGACATGTATTATCCTGCCTCAGGGATTACTAGGAGAGGGGTGGAGTAGCTATATTGGTACTAATTGCACTATCCATGAAAGCAGGAATGCCAATGTGTTTGTATCATCCACACTTCACACAAGATGAATACTGAAATCAGGCATAATCCATCATACCTGCTGGTAGAAGGATTAAGTCCCCCTCTCTGGAGATTTGTGGGCTTTAAAATGATAAATATCATCAAAAGGAGCAAAGGGGAAGGGCAGAGGTAGACTGCTGAGTACCATGTTCCCCAAAAGACCTTATGCCATGGAGATTGAATGCAGAAGCCATCACAAGATGAAAGTGCTGGATTAAGATAATTAATGAAGTGGTGATTATGGTCTGTTTTATGAGGCTGAACCCTGCCATTAATAGACATAGAAGCGATGCAGCACTGCAGTACTTCGTCTTCTGCCTTCTCAGGGGGCAGATTCTGGACAGACCTTCACTACAAAACCAGTTCGGTTAACTCCTGCCCTCTGATACCATTCAAGGTGGTGACCAGCAACCTTCAGCAAACACTGTTCTCACTGGTTTTAGATTTTTACAAGCATAAGGCATTCCCATAGCCTTATCCACTGTGACTGCCATCCTTGCTGAAGTTAAGGGTGGGTTATCAGACTGCACGCAGAAGATGCTGAGGCAGGGACACATCACTTTCCACCACCACTACTGCCACATTGCCTGGCACAGAGACACCAAGCAGCTGGAGGTGGTGATGGCAGTAGCAATGTAAAGGAGCCCCATGGTGTATTTGGTCAGTGGCCTTGGAGTACTTCACAAAAGGGTTAAACCAACTGGTCCTTTCTGGCTCTAGGGTGTTGTATCATTTGGCAAAATAAGAATGGTACCCTTGGAGTGATGCACCTTAAGCAGGTCTATCTATTAATTCAGGACTTTTTATGGCAGAGGGCGAATGTCCATGGTTGGTAGTTATGCTGCTACAGCAGAGCAAAACCCTGCCACCACCAGAGCACTGTGTGATGTCCCAGCACAGGCACCCAAACAGCCTAAGGCATCCATCCCCATGCCTGCTCAAGGGCCACTCCTGCCTGCCAGACCACCTCACCCCCAAACTGCCACCAGCAGAGCCCACAGAAAGGGAGATGGCTGTTATCTGGAATCGCTTGGAAACAGGGCTCCTGCTCCAGCTGAAGAGTGGGCTATGGGCAACGGGTGTGAGGACCTGTAAATGTCAAACACTTCCAGGGAAGCAGAGAGGGTGCATAACAGTCTGCCCAGTCCCGACACCCTGTCCAGCCTCCCTGGGCTGCTGGGCTCTCGTGCTGGCTCACAATAAGGATTTCCGTGCTTGGAGAGGGGAGCTCCCTGCTTCGCCTCTGCTCAGATCCCCGTCCTTTGGGCAGGGTGTGTGCGCACGGGGGACTGCAGTGATGGCAGATGGAGCGGCCCCCAGCCCTACCTAGCCCTAGTGCCACCAGGAGAAAAGAAAGGGGAAGAAGGCGAGAAAAAGAGGAGGGGAGTCGAAGCGGAGGCAGGACGGTGGGAAGCGCAGAGAAATGGGGAGGGAAGGGAGAAAGCGGAAAAAAAGGAGGAGAAAGGGGAGGAGATGAAAGGCGAGGGGAGAAGGGAGGACGGGGCGGGGAGGAGACAGTCGGCTCGGCACGGAGGGACGGGACGGGACGGGACGGCCCCGGCGCCCCGCGGGCCATGCGGCTGCTGGCCGCGGCTCTGGCCGCCCTGCTGGCCTCGGCCCCGGCCCCAGGTAAGCGGCACCGAGGGCACCCGGGGCCGGGGGGGCGGTGGTGGGGAGCCGGGAGAGCGGGGCTCGGCGGGCAGGAGCCGGGCACGGGGATGTGTGCGGTGAGGGGGGGGAACCGGCCGCCGGCAGCCCCAGCCCCGCCGACCCCGTTCGGGGGTGCCCGGCCCGCTGCGCCCCCCCCCCCCCCGGGGCCGTGGGTGCGGGAGGAAACCCCGCTGCCCACGCAGGAGCCGCTGGAAGTGTTCCCTCGGGAGTTTAGTCCCACAGGTGCCTGGATCCCCTAGGCAG
Organism: Cygnus atratus; assembly: GCF_013377495.2. Lineage (NCBI taxonomy): Eukaryota > Metazoa > Chordata > Aves > Anseriformes > Anatidae > Cygnus > Cygnus atratus. Next base: position 18,926,489 of record NC_066368.1, read on the forward strand.
CCGGTGGGCATGGGGCCCCCAGGTCGCTTGGTGCTAAGAGCAGCCCCTGCTCCTGCTTGCTTCTCTTCGAAAATGAAAAGCGCATCGGGCAGCGCTGTGTTGTGTCCCGCAGCTGCAGCAGTGGACGAGTCCGGCTCTGAATTTCAAGGCGCTAGGAGGGTTAGGAGGGTGGGGAAGCCCGGCTCCTTAGAGGGTAACAAGAGTTGGATTTGCACCTCTGCCTCAGCAGCGCAGGAGGTGGCAGAGGTTTGGTGTAAGTTCATCTTCAGTCACTGCAGGAGCTTTCCAAGGGAAGGAGCCTCTGACTTGCGAAAGTTGCAGACATCCGTTCAACCGAAAGCAGCTGGTTGCTTTTGGTGATCTTTCTAGCCAGCTCCTAATTATTTTCATTTAAACAAAGAGCTTTGCTTCTTCCTGGCTCATCTGCTCTTCTTACTTCTTAATTGAAGAGAAATCAAAATAAAGCGGGCTTTGACAGTAACATGGTTTCACAGAACAAACTACAACGCAGACAGAAGCCACCCCGTCTGCTTCTGCTCCCGCAAATCCAAGATGAGATGGCAGCTACTGAGATGGCAAGTGCTCTGATGGCATGCCTCTTGGCTATCAGCAGGGGCTGGGAAAAAAGTTCTCCTAGCCCTAAAGGGTGGCTTGTAGACGCTGTCCTTCAGTCTCCATGGAAGCAGGCAGAGGAACCTGTAAATAATGCTAAACCCAGATGCTTGCAGCAGTTACAGGAGCAACCCTACTGGTGTGGGATCTCCACCGCAGCAGCTGGGCCTCTTCACAAGAACACAGCCCCACTGGAATTTCCCCCCAGACCTAAGAACCCAGCAGCAACTGTTGATCTTTTGCTGCTGCTCCAGCACAGTCATTGGGGCAGGCCCTGGCATGGACAGGTTTCTGGCTGCTGAAACTGTGGTTCCTTACTCCTGACAGTGCCATAAAAGTGTTTTGGTATGTAATATGGCAGACAAAAGGTCCAAACCTAGCTAATACTTGGGATTGAATTTGTGTGTAGGCACAAGTAGGCTATTTTCGGATTAGGATTTTTCAAATCGGGGTGTAGTTTTAGGACTACCCTTCTGTGACTCCCAAAAGCCCGGTAAGACATGCAGGTGGAAGGGACCAAAGAAACAAGCAGCTAAAGGCCGGGGATGGGGGCAACTAAATCAGCTGGTTGCAGATGGGAAAGAGAGACACGTTTGATGATTAAGCACACTCCAAAGGAATCCTCAAGCCTTTGACTCACTCTCCTCCCTTTTTCTATAAATAGTTTCCCTTTTCAAGCAGAAGCAAGACTAAAGTCTTGTGGTGAGCTCCACCTGAGCAGCAACATTGTGCTATACTGGGAAGCCAGGAAAAGAAAACAAGTGATTCCTCACTTGGAGCAGCAATCTGAAGCCTAGAAACTCAGTGCTGTGCTGGCACTTAAGCCTGATCTCAAGTTGTGGAGGAGTCTCCTGTCTTGGCACAGAGCCCACTACAAGGATAAACCTCGTGTTGGGGCTGGTCCAGCGGCCGCTAAAGACAAGGGAAACATTTCCACTAGCGCCTGGAGGCCCTCACTGAGGCTTGTCCTTCCCACATGGGAAGTAGATGACCTCTCCTCCAGCTATCCGCCACTGCTCCTGCTCTAGTGGCAGTGGGAGGATAAAGTCAAATGGACACCATTTTCTTGTTTCATGTAAAGCATCACCTTACCCTGCCCAACATAAGATGAGGTGAGGTCACAGTCACCAGAAAATTTCCAAAGCTTTTCCCTCTGATGCACTTGTACAGCTGCCCCGGTTCAAGGTGTAGAAGATAGGACACATTTCCACTGCTCCGACAAACCTTCAGGCAACTGGCCCTCTGAAGTAAATGAGCTTTCCTACACAAAGGATGCAAAATTTGATATTTCCTTACAGAAAGGCACATCCCCCAAGGAAAAGTAGAAGCCCTAGGTATAAAATACCGATTTTTGTATGAGTGTAAGCAGCTAGATGGGAACCAGAGACTCCACATACAATGCCTCTTTATCTTCTCGCAGAGGCTTCCATCAGCACCATATCTGAATTCCTCAGTATTTTCTCTGGGGTACTTTTTGGCAATGTGTTCTGCCTAGTTTCGAATTAAGCAATGATTCTTTTGCTTTTTATTTTGGGATAGTATTCCACAATTAATCCTAGCCAGCTTTTTCAAACAAGAAGTTCACATGTCAGGAAAATGACATAATTGTTTTTCTTTACAGCTTTTCATGATATGCTCATAATTTCAGTAGAGAAAGCTCATGTTTTTCATTTACCCAAACCACATTTTTATAATCAATTTCTTAAAAGTTTTATAGCATAAATAATTCTGAGAACTCCCAAAAGCGCTGAAATTCCTAAATTTATTTCTTATTTTCTGAGCTTTCAAAATTTTAATCTCCTTTTGATGGCGGAGGCAGCCACTTTGTCTTCACATCTGCCTGTAAAACACTGAGGCCCTGTAACTCCAGCATGTAGTAAATGAAATTTCATGCCTGGAAATCTTTGGTGGTATTCAGACTTAATTTTAAATTTCAACATCCTGTTCTACTTGTGTGCTTTCTACGATCCAAAATAATCTCTTGCTTTGGCACTCACATGAAGTGCACACTCACACAAACATAATGCACACACAAACATAATGCACAGATAATTATATCAATAACCTAGACCATTCTTAACTGTGTTTTCATGAATAAATCTTTTCATCACACTACTTTTTTTCAGTCACAAAACGTCTACTTGTACAAAATGTCTACTTCGTGGTGTCTACTTGGAAAAAATCATACCAATCAGTAAAACTTTCTATTAAAATAACACAAAGTAATTATACTATTTATTTTCAGAGGATTCTTCTCTCAAACAACTGCAATGTAACTTTTTAAATTCAGTGGGATTTACTTTAAGTAAGTTGATACATTTCGTCACTCCATTTCACAGCTTCACTGAGGCCACAGAAGCAGCATCTCTGCCTTCAGTACTCCTTCAGAAATAGATGGAAATACTTTACTTGCTTATTTTGAGATAAATATATGTTTGTGTTTCAGGAGCTGATGTCAGACAAGAGTTTGCCAAAATGCTCATCCCTTTTGTTAAAATGTTCCTAGCTGATGTGCTAGAAAAGTGTCCAGAAATGAAAAAAATCCTTCTCCCAGAGTTGTAATTCTCATTGGTATTTGAGTACAGTATACTCACATAACAGGAAGCTCAATATTCACATTTTAGAGGACATTTCATGCTTTGCACAGCGTTTTGCAGGGAGTGCTTTCTCACTGTTAAAATATGCTTCTTCTCTCTAGTGGATGCCATCAGACCAGTAGATTACACACTACAAGTAACTTAGGAAACACGTTGCCACAATATACCAAAAAATAGATCAGGTCAAAAATAGATCAGTCTGTGATATGACTACCAAGGACATAATATACATTGGGAAGGAAATAAAATGGGTGTTAATTCCCATGCCTCAGAAAATCTGTTAAGCATAAATCAGCAAGGTCAGGAAAGAAAAATCTTGCACTAATGAACAGCTATGGACTTCTTTCAACCTTCACTTATACTGACTATTGTTAGAAATAAAACAGAGAGACAACTAGTCTAAACTAGGTTCATGATGAAGAACAGGAAAAAAAAGAGTCAGAAATGAGTAGAAAAACGAAATAACCATTTGCCCCAATATAACCGCATATCACATTTTGTCATGCAAGTAGTCAGAAGGAGTGATCTGACAGATTTAATCCAGATGATCATTTGATTATGACGAGGAGAATATTACTTAAAACAGAGGACACAGGGAACTGTAAAGTGAGGAGTTACTCATATCTGAGGAGTTACAGGCATGTAGGGAGGTTAGTAGTCCTTTAGTGACTCATCTAGGGGACAGTAGCATGTAAGGTTTGCACAAATTATGTCCAAAAGAAAGAAACAGAAGCATACACATTGAAATTACGTGACTTTATCAAGTCAGCATACGATTGTGGTAGCATGTGGAAAAACTGAGGACCAAGTAACAAAAGCGGAGCAGAACTTAGTAAAGCTAAGTCATGCACTTGGGGATTAGTAAGAATTTCTCTGATGAACTAGGAACTGAACCACAAATGACAAAGGAGGGAAAACACTCAAGCGTATCTAAATATAAACTGATATATAATCCCATATGAAACTATGATGAAAAAGGACAATGGAATTCTGGATACACAAAGTATTTCTAATCAAACCTGGAATGTACATTGACTATTTCACAGGACATTGGAGAGCTGCTTTTCAGAGCCTGTCTATAATTCCAGGCACCCATAATAAAAATAACAAAAACATTACAATCAAAACAAAAATTTAAGGAGGAAGCAATGCACAGAAGGGTTACCAAGGTGAATAGGGAAGTGGAAATACTACTTTACCAGAGGAGACTAACAAAGCTTGGCTTCTTTCGCTCAACAAAGTGCTGATTTGAGAGGCCAGATAATTGCTTTCTATATGGAGTCAGGAAGTAAACACCATTTAAACTTAAAGGGTAAAGTTGGCACAGGAGCAAATGGGCACAAACTGGTTATTGAAAAAAGTTAGCCTGGAAATTGTAAGAAGGATGCAAGTCACTGGAAGATGCAAGTCAGCTGGTCAGGGAACAGCTTTCCAAAAGATATTCCGGGCTCTTACTCCAAGCCAGTTCTAGACAAGGCTTGTTCAAGGTGATGAAATATTATGTGATATTGGGCCTGCGACAGCAAAGTGTCTACCTGAGCCCTATCTTATTTATTAGAGAACACAAGAATACTGGAGCAGATTGACTGAATGCCATCCTTAACTTTCACAGAGAGACAGAATATGTCAGGTTCTAGAAGCTCATTGAGTTGCTGCACACGGAACTCATGCTGTTGGTTTATCTGCTGTGGATCTGTATGCTGGGACAGATTATGGTGCTGTTGTGCTGGCAGGGAGGATTCTCACCATCTTTTCTTTCCTTTGCAGATATTTGTGAGGCTTTAAACGTGACAGTCTCTCCAGGACCGACAGTGCGATACTCCGAGGGCGATAATGCTACCCTTTACTGCCACATTTCTCAAAAGAGAAAGACAGACAATTTGCTGGCTGTGCGGTGGGTCTTTGCTGTATCACCTACCCAGGAGTATCTGATGATCAAAATGACTAAGTTTGGGTCTGTCCAGTATTATGGAAATTATACTCATCATTTCCACAAGCAAAGACTTCGTCTTCTTAAGGAGAAACATGGAACTCTGTACAAATTCCTTATCCTAAGCCTCCAGCAAACAGACCAAGGACACTATATATGCAAAGTGCAGGAAATTGGCAAACACAGGAATAAGTGGACAGCATGGTCAAATGGCACAGCAGCTACTGAAATTCGAGGTGAGAAATCACTGATTTCAGTTCTATCATTTTTCTTGTCCTATGATCTTTCTGTCAAGTTCATCCGTAAGATATTTGAAGTTAGGTTATTTTTTTAAATGTTATCTGTGGATATTAGAAGAAAATCTAATACCCTGCTTCTTTACTTACACATTACAATTTAAACATTATTCAGCCCATAATAAAATGTAAACAAGCGAGATTAGTATATTTGTAGAAGATGGTCTATTTCCTTTGCCTTTCACCAGAATAGCAGCAATTAAGGTTCTGTTACATTCAGCTACGGGTCTCTACAACTTTGCCAGTGGGAACAAAGAAATGTCATTATTATTTAAATACAAAGAGACAGACAGAGAGAGAAATTAACTTATTTTCTAAAGAATATGAAGTGGGTCAGCCAGAAATAGAAGATATTTTAGATCTGTGTTTTGCCTCTCTCGGTGTTTTCATTTCTTTTAGTTCTAATCCAGAAGCAGTTTACAAGTCGCATTTCTAGTATTACTCCTGCACTTTTGTTTATACAATTTGTAGCCAGAAAGCAGAGCTAGAAAAGCAGCGAACAGCCTGACTTCAGATAAAGAAATGACCAGCAACAAGTGAGGGTTTTGAACCGTACATCTCAACTGGAAAACAGGCCTTCTCTTTGGGGTGGCTCAGCTCAAACCTAACACCACCACATCCACGCGTGGTGAAACTGGATTTAGAGAACAGACTCCTTTGAAGAGCTGGCTGAGCTCAGCAGTTGTGCTGTCAGGGCTAGCTGACAAACAAACCCCTGCATGTGGTTTTACATACAGAAAAATTGATTTCCCACAGAGCCAGCTCTGAAGATAATGCCAAAAATCAAGGGGGACTGCTTGGTCCATAGGTCTGGAAATTCCAGAGGTTTATCTAGCAATCACAGAAAAACTTGTAAGAGGAAATTGTACTTCATGAAGTTTCTGCCATTGTTGTTGATGCTAAATTTACTGTTGTGTTTAGATTGCAAAGGTTATTACCGTAGCTGGGAAATCCCAATCCCATTTATCTAATTTTTGTTTTGGGGAAAATGGCCCTAGCTCTTTTCTAAAACCAATTTTGCACTAAGGGGACTCCACTGACTACAAGCTTTTTCCAGATAGATTCAAACACATTTATGTAGACTTAATTCAAAGCACATTCCCTTAGTGCCACCTTCATTAGCATCATTCAGGTTTCTGTATCACTTTTGGATTATACACACACCAGGGGACAAATGTAACAGTAAAAAATAATCTTTGAGTGCATGATCTCCTCTGGAAAGCTCTCAGGTGTCACTACAAGAGCAAAGGTGGAAAAACAATAAAAATGAGATAAACAGCAATTTCACTTTGACCAGCTATGCTTAAATCTGCCTTGAGAAATTATGACATTAATATAATACAATTAGCTGATTATTACTAGCAATGATGAAAGACACTAACAATCCAAAGCTGAATCTCTGGTTGTTTTGGTAACAAAGGCCATGGGTCAATTTTAAACAACCATAAGAAAATCTTTGGTCTTACTGGTTATGTAAAATTTGTCCCTGTCTGAAGAAAAGCTCCAAGCTCAAAGCTGGTAACTGTTGTTCTTGCTCTGCCCTGTGGCTAGTGACCTTCCACATTGCAGTCAATGACTGGGGCTCCTGGACATGCCACAGGAGGAGGTGGCCAGCACTAAGGTTATTGTGGAGAGAGGACACGCTAGGATACAGGACACAGAATTCATTAGCTTCACAGTTCAAAGAACAGTTTCATGTTTGGTTTTTGTTGTTGCTTTCACTCTGTTGTTTTTAAATGGGGAGGAGTAAACTTACCAGGGCCCAACATCCCCTAACTCAGCCATCTTGCATCTCTGGAGATCATTAAATTTTACAAGCACTGACCCCATGTTGGGTGGCTGGAGCCAAGGCACAGTGGTTAGTCTCACAATCACACAGGGATCTGTGCTGAAATGAAACTTTATGGTATGCGTGATTTAGCCCTGCAGACTTCAGGCATTAGCTTGCTTCACGCTCAGCAGTTATTCTTCCCTGCTGTTCCTGCTCTTGGCTAAGAACGGGGACTCCTCCTCCTCTCCCTCTCTCTTCCTCCTTCACCCCTCCAGATTTGGCTAAAAGGAACTGGGAAGAAGGAGGCCTGATCCCCCCAGCTGCCTCAGCCACCTCTGGGCAGGGGCAAAGCTGACAAATGGTGCAGGGGACAGAAGCCAGGGCTTGAGTCTCAACCTACAAAAACATGGTGGTTCAAATGCTGTGCTGGAGGGGAAGACAAGGAGAGTCTGAGTGTAACAATGAGGAGGCTTCCCCTGGTGGTTGGAAGGGATTGGCAGGGCTGAAGCTTGCAGACCTACAGGTAGAGCAAGGAGGTCAGCACACAATCCCAGAGTCTTAGACTACACCTTCATCCCCATCCCAGGCTGTCCCTCACATCAGAGAGCTTAGAACACTGCTTCAAACACTGAAATCCTCTCTTCATGTTTTCCAATGCTTTGGGGAAAAAATGCTGAGGATTACTCGAGGGAGGAAAGCTAGAGAGATCTAGGTCTGATGCAGAGAGACAGTGAAGGAGAAGAGTATCATTTCAGCTGAGGGAACTATGCTGCCCCATTGCCTATGATCATCCGCAGCAGACCAGTAGCTATCTTCAAGGGTGGCACACTGAAGGATAACAACTAGTGCATTTCTTGCACAAAGAACTTGCAAAATAAACCAGAACATAAACACAAGAAGTGCAGAACAAGTACTTCAGGAAAATGAAGGAAAAAAAAAAGGAAGAAGAAAAAAGAGAGGAAATCAGATGTAGGATCATTTTTAGGATTTTCCTGTGATAGTATAATTTCATAAGTCAAGTCAGTAGTTTAAAGTGTTTTCACATTCAGTGAAGGATAGAATTTCCTAAATGCCTGTACTGAAACATATGGATTTATCTGGAGTGTTTGTTAGGGGAACAACATATTGCAGGTAAATGGCAACAGAAGAAAAAGCAATATAAAATATTGATGGACCACCTGTCAAAACTCTTCTCACAGATGTCACTCTGCATGTTGCATTGTTGCACAGGCTATTGAAAACTATAACATAGAAATGTCTCCTTGCTCTTCCTAGCCAAAATCTGGGGTTCAGATTAATTTAGTTATTGTGAAGAAGAAAAATGAGAACTTATCAGTCTGTTCCTTAAATGCTAATTTAGCTCTTATTTTTCTGATTTTTAGTACTATTTATCAATACATGATCAGGGTGAGGATTTGCAGCTCATGAATTCATCCTTCTCAAACTGTCTGGCCATCTGTATCGCCTCTCTCTGCTTCCAGTGTAACCCAAAGCAGGGCAGGAAACTTGAGATAAGGAAGGAGGGCAGGCCACCTGTAGAGTACACACACTGACAACACTCCATGGGGATCTCAGGCAGACACCCCCAGAAGGAATATCTATTCTAATTCCAAATCCAGGTTAAAAGATCATGTAATCACAGAACCATAGAACGGCTTGGGTTGGAAGGGACCTTAAAGATCATCTGCTTCCAACCCCTCTGCCAAGGGCAGGGACTAAGATACTAAGAGACACTTGAAAAGTCAGATATCTTTAAATGTCATAGCCACTGTTTTAGTGTTAAAAGCCCCTTTACTGGAAAATAACTGCCTTAGCTAGCATCAGGTAAAACACTGTGATTGGACAGACCTTGCTACACACGGGAGGGAAGGCAACGATTTTCAGAGTGGTGATAAAGTCTCCAGTTTCCCCCGTGGTAACACTTGGGCTTTTCAAGGAAATTTTCTTCCAAACACATTTTGTATTTTATATTATGATCAGTTACACTTTTTATTGCAAAGGGATTTGGTTTTATTGCAGTTAGATCCTGGAAAAAAAAAAAAGGAGCAATACAAATTGCCTGTAGCACATGGATACTTAAACAGTACTGTTTATGCTTTATCAAATAAGGTAGCAGTGCTCAAACACATCACAGTTGCTGTCTTTTCTAACATTTTGTTCCAGTTAATGTGTCTGCAATTATGCACAAATTCAAAGTGGTATCTTTATGCTAAAGCACCAGATAAATTTCTTACAAGCTTGCACATCAGGTGGATGCAGAAATAGGAATTATTTTTGTTAACACAGGAAGAGGAGGTCAGTGCGTAAGACAGAAAACAGCGGGGGAAATGCAGAAGGAAGAGTCATTCTGCACCTTCAAAATCTAACTTGCACCGTAAGCAGAAAAAAACAGAGGCAGTTCAGTATGTAGCCTTTGTCAACCACAAAGCATAGCACTATTTCAATCAAAAGAACTTGATAGATTAAGCCTGGGTCTGTAGTATCTAACACTATTAACTTTTGTTCGGATTTTGTTATTTGCTAGCAAGTTTGCTAGTGTGAATTTGTGTAGTCCATAAAGAGGTTGCAAATGCATTTTTTTTTTTTGCAACACCATTTTTTACAGATAGACATATTGGAATTGTGGAAAATTAAAAAAAAAAAAAGTTACAGGCTATAGCTCCTTAATGTTTAATAATGGCAATTAAAAGATTAGTTACACATCTGGCTTCTCCTCTAGGGGCTGAATAATTTTTTCAGAAATGGAGCCTCATCTGATGGGGATGGAGAGTCCTACATTTGTGAATTCACTTGTCAACTACAGCAACTTTGTGGTCTTTTAGAAAGCTCAGCTGAAATTTGAGATGCTGCAGTTTGCCCCTTTAGGTGTAATGAATACAAGACAGCAAACAGAATTCACAGGAAGGATATTGTTAAATCCTGGTAGTAAATCCATGTCCTCACATTGTCAAGAAGTGTCTCCTACTTCAGCCATACAACATATTCACTCTAAGCTAAGGTGGATCTCTTTCCCCTCCCTGCATCTTCTCCTGAAAAGTATATGTTCTTTTCATGGGTTTGTCTGGTCAATATTAGCCTAAAACCAAGTTAATCATCTTCATTATAGTACTGAATACGCCAGAAAACAGTTTGAGAAAAAAAAAAAAGACATCGTAAAGATGGTTCTCCCACTGCCTTCCTATCAGAAAACTCAAAAAAGTGAGTGGTCTTCTACAAACAATATGCCACACCTCCAAACCACCATTTACAGATGGGTAATCCCTCCATCCCAGATACTGCACATGGCTTAGGAAGAACAGTACATGTTCTAAATGATTTATGATCCAAGAGAAGAGATTATATGTAGGAGGACAAACAGAGAAAATTAGACAGTCCAGCTAAAATCCTACTGGCATGGACAACAAGTAGAGATGATCACAACGTCTTGTTGAGAAGTTTGTGTATCAGAGTTTCCTACAGAAAAGATTCTGAATTCTATTAAGTATTAGTAGCCTGTGCTGTTTCCTAACAGTAAAAACGTTGCAAGATAAAGGAATGCAAGAACTTTTTCCCCCCCAAAAAAATAAACAAAAGCCCTTTTTTCAGGGAATGTATTCTAAAATACTTGCCAAAAAGCTACTCGTGTGATGCTTTCACCCAACAAATGAGTAGACCTGTGAAAAAAATGTTCAGGATAAGCTTCCCATCACAACTAAACAGCAGATTTTGTTACTTCTGAAAGTATTTCCATATCCACGGAGTTAGGCCCACACATCACATCCCTACAGGACAGGCCTTAATTTCCTTTTTAATGGGATACTTTTCTGTAATGATTTGCCACACGAACCTCTCTTGGAGGCAACCTGGAAGACATCACCAGACTCCTTTTCCGTTGTAATGACAGCTAGCATAAGAAATCATGGATTAACATAAGTGAGATCATCTAATCTGATGTCATCAAAATATGTCAGCATGCTTAAACAATCTGACTGGGAGAGCAGAGAGGGTTTTGAACAGTGGGTGATCCAGCAGTCAGAGCATTTGGATTCTAGTACCAGCTTGTACAGTTGTTATGAAACAACCAGATGAGATTTGATGGAAGACATTTTTAGTAATGCCATTTTATAACTGAAGTGTTTCATTGAAATAAAACTCTTAGTTAAAGTAAGATCTTGATGCGCTGATGTGTAAGGCAGAACTACATTTACTCCGAGAGATCCCAACACTTTCTTCTGCGTATTTTCAATTCTTGTTATGTCCTCTTTGTTGGTTTTTTTTTCAGTGATTTCATCAAAAACTTCCGATGATCCCACTTTCAAGAAAAACCATGAAGCTTGGAAGTTTTTTGAAGGTAAGACACATCTAACTGCTACTGGTTGCATACAAGGTGCTAGTTTGGCCAAACTCTACAGTACAACTCAAGTGCCCCCCAGCAGGCCCAGTTTTGCACGTTCCTGTACAAACTCAGGCCTCGCCTCGGAAGGCATCCCACAGACTACAGGGGGTGCTGGCAAAAAGAGGACGGAAGGCTTCAGCTCCGCTTTCTTATACGTTTGTTATGGTCAATGGGAAAGTGGCCTACACCTGGCTGATCATGCAATGCAAATACAAACCCTCATCCAGGAGGGTGCTGAGCATGAGGTACCAAGCACTGTGCACTCCCACTGGCCTTAGAAACTGCTCACAAACCATGCTCTGCACTGCGGGAGCAGCTTAAAGCCCCCTGGAGTTTCAAGGCAAGCAGTACTTTGTGTGTATTAGGGCACATCTGTTCCAAGAGACTGAAATCCAGAACTTGCACGCAGCTGGGATTCCATCCTCCTCCCACCCCAACCCAGGGCACCAGCAAAGCACCAGTCCAACATTTGCAGCCACTGTGCTGCACTGCCTGACAGGCGGCACTGCTTGCTCAATTCTGCGGGGAGCCTTGCTGCTCAAACCACAATTTACAAACTATATTGTTGTACTGTGTACGGGGAGATGTTGTAAACGAAGCACAGAACTGTAGGTCAGGGGTCTGGTTCCAGCAACGCTATTTCCTAGAAGAACACTTGACCTCTGAGGCTTGGTTTCCTCTCTGTAAAGCGGGAAAGAAGCCAATATACATCCCTAAGGACATTTCAAGGCATTAATGGGTAGAGCATCCTTGAAGTGCTCTATTTAGAGTTCTAGTAAAAGCAGAAATAAGTCATCAAAGACTTGTCCTTCTGAACAAAATACTCTGTCTTGGTCTGCTGTGGTAGAAGTACTGGCCCCTCCAGCAGGAATGTGTTATGGGACCTGACTGAAAGCCACAAAGAGAGACTGAGGCTGTAGTTTGAAAAATAAAGAAAATGTATGGATAAAAATTTCAAGCCAATGCTGCCACCAAAAAACAAAACAAAACAAAACCTAAACAGCAATCACAGGCTTCCTTCCTTCTTCCTCAGCCACTCAGCACTCCCCCAACTCTCCCTACTGCCACTTTTAAAAATTGTTTTCATGTCTTTATTTTTAAACCAGTACAGCTGTTTGAACTGGGAAATAATCCAACTGAAGTTCTTCTGGTTTTGTTAGCCACACCAAAAACACACACAAACAAACCCAAACAAACAAAAAACCCCCCCACCACTACAACAACCAAATAAACCAAACCAGCCTTCCCCCTCCCTCCCAAAAGCAAGCCCTCATAAATACACCTATTAGTGCTTATAGAGACTTCACCCAAATTTTAAACTGAGCAGGATGCCATATGAAAATTTCAAGAATGTTAATTATTTCTGAACTGTTACCTAATTCTTTTGGGTCACACTCTATTTAGGTCTTGCTGTAATAATATTTTTCTATCTTCTAAGCATGAAGCATACAGCAGCAACATTGAGCATCACCTGTGCTTGCCTTTCAGATTTGTACGTGTACGCAGTGTTTGTGTGCTCAATAGGAATCATCAGTGTCCTCCTTTTCACACTCGTCATTCTCTGTCAGTCGCTTCTGAACAAGAGGAGATCCACAGGTGAGTGAAATGTCATTCTTGCTGGCTGCAAGACCTTTACCAAAGAGGGAAAGGGGGACAAGGAGAATGGAGAAAATGCATGAAATAAAAATATTTCCTTGCTTTTATTTTAAATTAAAAAAAAAAAAAAGATAGGAAAGACTGCTTTATTTCTGCCAGAAAAAAAAATGGAATTTTCCTCCACAGAGTAACTAGGACAAAGGCCTTTTGCTTCCCTTGAATAGCTATTTCACTTTAAATTTGCATTGTACTTTTTCAGAACCCTTCAACTTTTCTTAAACATAAATTGCAGGTTGTTAGGACTTTCTTCAAAGACTACTAAGTGCCATATCATTAAATTGCATTCTGACCAGATCTAGCCAACATTTTGCAGGAGTGACATTTCTGCAGACATGTTTAGAGGGGCTTCAAAGCAATTTTCTTGTGTTCCATTTTCTTATCCCTTCCTTACTAAGCTGTCAGTATTCTTGGGAAAGCGGGGCTGTTATTAGCACTCTCTCATTTGTAGCGTACTTTGAACCTAAAGCATCATTTTGTCATTCAGATGTGTATATTCACTATAGTTTTTCAAGACCAAGGATTACCGTTTCATCCTTCTCTTTCTCTTCCTCAGAGAGGGTTTTTCAACGGGGCTAAACCTGCATGAAAGCAGCCCTGTTGTAACCAAAAGTGCTATTTCATCTGTGGAGTAACCAGTGCAGGCTCTACTTTCATTTCAGTTTAAGAATGGTATTTTTTGGAGACCTCACACTGTGAGAATTAAAATACCAGCATGTTTAGCAGCCACCATGCTTGAGGAGAGCATAAGGACCATCTCTGAACAGAAGCTTTGAAAAAGAGTTTGGTTAGTGATTTGTCCTGTGAATGACAGGAGAGAATCATGACTTGTTGCCTCTTCAGCACTACACACATACCACAAAGGAACGCATGACTCAGATACGCAGGAAAGAAGACACATAAGCCAAAACATAGATGTGCACAGAAGTCCTTGCCTGACCACAACAGTATTTCAAGCTGTGGCTCTGTTTTCCCGGTAGTGCCCTCAGTAGAGTAACTCCAGTTCTATCTGAACCCAAGAACTGTGCTTGCCCAGAGGAAGAAATAAGATCAATGTTATTCTTCCTACCCTGGTAAGTGATGACAAATGCTTTGTGCCAAGGGAGTACCCACACTGAAGTGTGTTGGTCATGGTGAGTCACCCTGAAGCCACAAGCACTAGACACTCTCTAGCAGACATTGGGCTAGGTTTTGCTTCTGTTTGTATTTATTTGTAGTAGCAAAAGTGAATGACCAGCTTAGAGAAAAGCTCTCCTCACATCAAATCAACAAGTTAATTATAAAAAGAATATAGAATAAGCATATACAACAGATAAAAAATAATTTATTCTGAGTGAAACCCTTTCTTCACTACTCTAATATCTGAATAATTGTAGTCTTAAATTTTTATTTAGATTTTGTACACTATCCAGTAAATGCTGTCAGCATTAAACTTATGGTTTCAATTGAAATGTAACAAAATAAAGCTTAATAGACAGGCACTCGGTATTCAACAGGTTATACCTATCTATAGGCCTTTCACCCAGGGCCACCTGGTCAGAGCATTCTCCCAAAGCAACGTTAATCAGCTCAGCATTCAGTTAAGCAGCAGGGAATTAAAACAGCAGTGCTCTCTCATTCAGACTGTTAGAGTAAGGCACTTCTCCTCAAAAAGCGTTATCTTACCTTCTTTCCATCCGTGGTACTCTGTACCTCCATCCTGGGCTAGAGTAGGCAGATCCTAGTGTTCAGATGAAAGGAGCCTTCAGCAAAATCCTGAAGCCTGTCATTGAGGAAGGGAGCAGGGCACAGCATAGCAACCTCCAAGAGCTTCACCCCGAGCCTTCAGGCCAGCTCCAGGCACAGCCTTTTTCCACCTTCGGTGTGGTGATTGCCACACCATCTTCCTCAGAGGCCCTCCAAGAGAAGCCTGACCCTCACGGAACAGGGTTGTCAGGGGCCCAAGACAACCAAAACCATCTCCATACCTCACCTGCTGGGTAAATTCCCATCAGAAAAATTACCATTTCCAGTCACCCCACCCATCATGGGAACACACCTGAAGCAAAGCATGGAAACACCAACAGCTCCGTCCACTCTCCCACCATCCCCTCTCCAGCTTCCTCTCGCTTCCTCAGCCCTAACAGCTTATTTAAGTCCAAAATACAGCCCGTGAGGAGCTGTTCAGCTTCCTTGGAATGGAAAATTTAGGTAAGACCAAATGTGAAAGTTTTCCTGCACAGAGGGGCATAATTTTTAAGTGCACCATTGTCTGGTTTTCAAAGCCTTTTAAAGAATGGAGAAAATTAAGATGCAGGGGGTTACCTATGTTACATTACACTTCACACCATGGCTCAGGGTTGCTCCCTCTTTTCTTTTAAAAAAATAAATTGGCCATAATTTAACTAGAAGAGCCAAAGCCTCTTCTCCTGCCTGCATCTCTCCACGCGGCACAGCTTGGGCTGAGCTAAGCCACAGAAGAGCATCTTAATAACCCTGGCTCCTGAAAGGCTGCAGGAGGGAAGCTGCCCTTGCTCGGGCTACTGATTCAAAACAGTATGAAGTGGGAGGATTTACACAGCTCACACACACGCAGTCAGAGATGGCACTGGCCAGAATGGACCTCCAGTCTGATCCCAGGAGGCAACCCCTAAATGCCTGAGGCTTCAGGCTAGCCTACATTAGGAACAGCAGCGGCTCCTGTGGCTGCATGGTTTATTTCAGGCTTCTGGAAATAAACAGAGGCACCACAAGGGAAATAAAAGTCCTCAGAGTAAAATTACTGGCCTGCTGTTCTTCTCCTTAGCAAGATGTCTCTTGTCTGGGCTGACCACTGGAATGTGAGCTGCCCAGCACTTCCACAGCAGATTTTTGCTGTTTGATACATTTCCCTCTCCCAAGCGTAGCTGTCTTTGAAACCAACTACATTTTAATTCAAAAAATACGGTGATCGTTAGCAGCTCTCCCAGTGTGACAACCTGGCTCCTCCACAGTCCCAGGAGCGTAGGTCTACCTGCAGTGTCCATTTGTAATCCATAAACTGTACCAGTGTGAAGCCACATTTTCTTTCTTTCTTTTCTTTAACAGTGAAGCATTACCTGGTGAAATGCCCCCAGAACAGGTAGGAGATTACAATTCTCTTTACTATAACCCAAGGCACCAGTTCTGTTTTGGTTTTGCTGTGTATATTGAAGATGATGAGTAATGTTTTCCAAAATGCCTGCATGAAGATAAAGAGTCCCAGGTCCATGACTCATGGATGTGCTTGAAAGCCAACATCTGCCATGCATGACAGGGGAGATCCACCTGTGCTGTCTTGCTGTAGGTCCTGCTTCAGTGACAAGCCTTTCCTTGAGGCTCTGAATTGCTTTCTGGAGAATCCTGTTGGGTTTCCCAACACCTCACCACATGGTAATGACATAAGCCATCCAACTACATAAAGCACACAATGTTACCCAATAATTCCTGCACCCAGAACTGGGAGTGGGGCTCAGAAATATGTTTTCTCGGCCCACAGTCTAATCCTAGCTGAAGACTCTGGGTGATGGGAAAAAACTCTACTTCTGCTGCAGTCATTAATCACTGTCCCTTTAAATACCACTGACTGCTAAAAGTTTTTGATTGCATGGTAGTATAAAACTGATGTCCAGTGTATGAGCTTCTTGAGATATAAACTGTGCTGGAATGGCAGTAAAAGAAAGATGACAAAAGTATTTTACAAACAAAAAAGATTAAAGAGGAATGCCTCATAATGCAAAAGAACATCTGTTTCCCAGTTTTCAGTGACATAAAACATGTTTCTGGCCTTGTAGTTTAAATCCAGTATCGCTTGGTATCACAGATACTATTTCTCATAGTATCTTTTTAGCACCAATTCAGTGCCAAGTATAGCATGTCCTAGATCCTAAACTAGTGTAATTTTTGGTGCATTCTCATGGGATAATCACTGTATTCATTCTAACCAATGCTCGGATGTAAGCGAAGTCAAAATAAAGCTACAGAGAGTTCAGGCGAGGTCAGTACAAACTGAAACTTTCATGTTATTCTTGAAAGATCTTTGTTTTGTGACCCTGACCAGCCATTGCACCACACCAAAAGTTTACAGAGACAGCTCAGCAGTTTTCATTTTTCCCTGAATGTTTTTTCTTTTTCCTTCTGTATTAGCTACTAAGACAAACTTAGAACTAAGGAAAAAAAAGTGGGGGAGGAAATCAAAGGAAATCAAGATTGTTAGAGAACACAAAGATAGGAGAAAAATGAGACTGATTGAAAAGATGACAGTCAAAACTGGTGAAAAAATTGAACATGGCAGTCAGATAAAAAGACTCATTATACTATACAGAATCTGCCTGTCTGGGCATACGTGATGTGGTAGTGATACTACTAAAAATGCTAAGCTTGGGAGCTGAATAGCAGGGAGGAAACAAGCCAACATGATTTCTTCACCTTAAAATGGAATCTTAGGAAGTGAAAGAAGTGCATGACTCTATATGGATAAAAAATGTGGCTTAATGTATTTTAGTCTGACAAGGTATGCTAGTGAAAACCCTGATCCTACAAATGCATGTCAGAAATGCACTGACTTCAGGGCTTTAAAATAAGTACCTATGAATGTGTTACCAGTATTATGCTTTCTTCTATGTTTCAAAATTACTACCTTTTGTCTTCTACCCTTTACTGAAAACACAAACCATTAATTCCTTTGAACTCGTTAGGACTATCTCTATACTTGAAGTTAAGCAGAATTGGTATTAAACATGTTATGATCCACATCTGATGCAAAACATTTGTTTCTATTCTTGTGCTTCAAGGCATCACAAAATCTGAATGGCAAGTAAACCTTGTATTCTGGCTTATCCAGATGTGCTACTGCTAATAGGTAAACCCACTGAAAGGAAGGAGATGCAGTTGCATAAGCTGGCACCGGGCACTGGTCACTTCTAGCTGAATGCCAGCAGTGCGCCAGCAGTGCTATGGTCACACAATGACAGAATTCAGAAGCTTGGAGACAGTTTGAAGTGTTAGAGAATATGAGAGGTATGTGATGGCTTCATCCACCTACACTGCAAAATCCGAGAAACTCCATCAGTGTTGCCAGATCAAACCAGAATCTAAAAAGCTTGACCAGATCTCATTTGTGCACTTGGCACAAGGGCTGCATTTCAAACTATCTTCCTTTACCTGCCCATTCCTTTAGAAGTATTTGTTAGCTTTTCTTGGAACTTAATTCAAAATGTTCAGGCCCCAAACCCAGTGTCTAAATGCCCATTAGGTCAATGTGATGAACAAATTTGCATGAGATTCTTGCCAGTCAAAATGGCTCAGCCTTGCTCAGCTCCAACTCCCTCAGTGATATTTCAAACTGAGAGCAGAATCAAGTTTCCAAATTACATTAATAGTCTGGTGTCTGGGAACCATCAGCACTCCCACTGCAGTAATACCTAAGCATCTTAAAATATTTCATGTCTTGACATCATAATGATGTTTTTACTTAATTGGAAACTGAAGCACAAATTGCTAAGTGATTTGCCCCGGGTCTCACAAAATGGCCTTGGTAGAAAAGAAAATGCCTGAGTAGAACAACGTGAAACAAATGTTTGGGTTTTGGTTCACTGCTTGACCAACAACAAATAAAGGGGAAAATGAGTTAACCAAAACCCGTTTCTAAAAATAAATAACTAAATAAAAAGTACAGCCATTATGGGTTTTCCAAACCACTTAGTTTTCTTTTCTGGGTTTTCTTTCCTTTAAATATCTTCCTTTTTATTATCTGCCTTATTATTAGATCATTTTGTCAGTTTTCAGATCCAGAAACCCACAGGAGATGTAGCTTTGAAAACAGGACTTTTTTTTTTCTTCTTTTTCTTTTTCCTGTCTTTTGTTTGTTTTGGCCTGAACACTCCAGTCTTTCAGTGACTGCTCTTCTGGAGACAAATAATTTGAAGTGAAAAAAGCACTCACTTCGCAAAGCTGTCTGTCCCAATGCCTGGTCCCACACCACCACTCTAACGGTGCAGGAACAAGTTCTGCCAGACTGAACCAGAACCAGGCATCCAGCCCACCCCAGGCACCTTCTTACACAGATCCCCATTTGGAAAATATCAACACAGTTCCAAAGCCACTCGCACTTTTGTCACCCCAACCCACAGACCCTTGACAAGAGGGAATAGCTGACCTAGACAACCACAGGAAGAGTCCCACATCGTTGACTCTGGTAAGGATAGTAATGCCCAAATTGTAGCACTTTGCCCGCTCTTGGGACAGTATGTTCCTGAAAGAGCAGCCACTACGTCCAGGGAAAATTGCCTTGGTTGTGAGACACCTTCCACAGGCTTCCTTTTCCCCGAACTCCTTTTTCTCGCTCTCTCAAAACTCTCCAGATCCTTCAAGAAAGGCACAATGTGACATTGTTAGAAAAGAAGCCAGGAGGCTGGAGGAGGAGTTGCAGATAAAAAAGTAACTTTCTTCTTCAACCCAGAACAAGACAAGCTCACAAAGAGACAGTGTTTCAGAGCCAAGGAGTTATTTCTGAGCCTCCTTGTTTGGTTTGAGGAGCTCAGTTTGGAGACAGCAAGTACAGTTATTTTATCTCCCAGAATCAGTTAACCCTGTATAGGCCTGGCACTTAAAAGTAAAGCATAAGCCACAAATACAGTGTTCTGTAGCTTCACTTATTCAGTGGCAAAGCAGTGCAAAAAACTAATGCAATGAACTAACACTAAGCCTTTTAATATATTGCACCTAAAGTAACAATATCAGAACAATAATATCTTTAAGCTACACATCTGTCTTAATGACCAAAAAACATTTTCAACAAAATCACCTCCTCCCCCCTTTTCTCTGTCAGTTTGCTGTGTTTGAGTGATGGAGCTAGGCAGGACAGTTTCATTTCCTGCTGGTTTTAAAACAATTTAACATTTTGATTTTAAACATAGAAACAAATGGTTGTTGTGGGAGAGTTTCACAATTGTGCAGACACTTTAAAATCACTTTAATGCAACCCTCAGTTTACATAATTTATGTGATTTATTTATAAATCATGAAAATATTTACCTCTTAAACGCTTTTTTAAAAGTTTGGCAGCAAACCTATGTCTTCAGCTGAATACAAGGAACAGAATTTAGCATAATCAGCAAACCAGAGTTTTTTTTAATCTACTCACGTGTAAATCCAGAGTGATTTCACCAATGCTAGTGGCATTCATTTAGATGTACAGCTGTGTAAAATGATTACGGCTCCTATTTTGTTATTCTTGTGTAAGCAATAGCTGAGACATCTTAACTTTCATTGAGACTTTGGCCCAATTTGAATATTTAATTCTATTAATAAAAAGAGAATGTTTCTTGATACAAAATAACCTAGAGAGGAACAGCATCTTGGGACAAATGATTTAAAATTCAGAGAATTCAATGTCACCAGTGTTATTACCACAAAGCCCCCAGCTGGGTCCCACTGCATGGTGCAGCTCACCAGGACGATCCCCACAGCCACCCTGTGCCCTTCCTAGGGCTGGCCCACATCAGGTGCACCCAACAACTGCTGCTTGCCACCCCCCCTCCATCATTTATACACTGTCCTCCCACCCCAGCTGTGGGATAAGATTCCTTTCACTCCCAGTTAAGCCAATACAATTTTATTTCACGTTAGTTGCAAGCGAGGAGCACCTGCACAGTCAGTTGGCACAGCTGACACACGGTGACAAGATCAAGTCTCTGCAGCCTGGCTTCATATCTGAGCTCTAAATGTTCAGAGCAGGTTATACTGCCTCAGACTTGGAACATGCTAAGGGTAAAACAAAATGAAACAAAGCATAACAAAACAGCTGCTACAGGATGATGAGCTATAATAGTCCAGACACAGAAGCCCTCTTTTAGGACCCTGTTTATAATACAACTGTTGTACACTTCCCTCACATCTACCACTGCTTTCTCAGCGTGGACGTACTGGAGCATGCAAATTGCTAGAGTTAAGAGACTGCAGCACATATTATACACACTGAACCTCCTGTGAAAAGCTGCCTTTTTCAAACATAGCTTTGTGAGCCATCTGAAGGACCAGCTACCTCAAGGCACGCTGCACACTCTCCTGTCCTGCTGACCACTCAGCCCGGCTTAGCCCCTAAGATTTTGCTTTGCCTGTGTGATCTTATTCCAGCCTGCCCATGGCCCTGGCCCTAGCCAACAAAAGGGTACAGGCATGACCTGGGGACAGCAGCAGGATCACGCGTGTTTTTAAGGAATAGCTGCAATGAACTGAGTCTTATGTAAACCCAGCTTTAAGGGCACTTTGCTTTTTCTATGTCAGGAAAGATCAGGCTCCTGAGTTTCTCAGCCAGGCTGAATGGTTGAAGAAATGCAGGATCCAGAGCATTTGCAGCCCCCTGTAAGAGGTTTTCCAGCATAGCCCCAGGTCAAAATCCAAGTTGTTGGGCAGGGGCTTTCTCAAGTGGAAGGTGATGTGTCTGCTTGCATGAACTCATTGGGACAAGGCATCTTTCCCTGCATTGCCTTCACCTGTCCCTCACACCGGGTCTCTGCGTTGCAGCTCCGGGGAGACCGTTACCAGCGTGACAAGCATGTCCCCTCTGCAGCCCAAGAAGGTAAAGAAGAAGAAAGAGAAAGTGGAGCAGCCGCCCGCCATCCCAGCAAAAGGTATGAAAACAGAGAGGCAGGGGTATTTCAAACCCCAGGCACAGCCACAGAGGAGAGCAGTGTGCGGGATGTCAGGCCTTGGCACTCTGCACCCACCCCACCTGTGGGCAACGCGTCCGTGGGGGAAGACGTGGCCAGTGCCTGCTGCTGGGACCAGGCCCGCACCCCCGCGGCCTTAGGTATGGAAGGGTTGTCACCCAGTCTAGGCCAGAGGCCTCAGCTCCCTGTAGCAGAGGGGAGAGCAGGACCTCTGCCACAACATTCACACTCAAATTGGGGATCAGAGTTAGGCAAGATGAACTCTCACTTTGGTGAGGGAAGCCAGCATATTGCTCTCTTAAAAAGTGGGGGTGCACTTGAGAGGTCAAGCAAGATGAGGAGATAAAGATCAACCTTTGGAATCTCATTTTCAAAGAGGATTTCGGGTTGCCTCTGGGGTCAATCACACAAGTCTTGGGTGTGCTTTCTGAGCACTGCCATCAGTGCTAACCCACTGGCAGAGGGGAAGGAAAGGAGCCAAAAGTTTTCTGTGCATCAGATCACAAGTGACCAGTCCCTCAAGAGGTGTCTTTGCTCTCTGGCTTCCGCACAAAACAGCATGATTTGTATATCAGATTCTTTAATCTTATGATTTTTTCCGATTCATAAGCCTTATGCTTCATTGTAAAGCAAGTTATCTGAAATACAGCTAAGCTTTTATAAAAGTGTAACTACATGTATTTATTTACTC
This sequence comes from Cygnus atratus, assembly GCF_013377495.2. NCBI lineage: Eukaryota > Metazoa > Chordata > Aves > Anseriformes > Anatidae > Cygnus > Cygnus atratus. The sequence goes on from NC_066368.1 coordinate 18,949,083, forward strand.
CTAATCTGCTATAAATCTGTAATTTATAAATTGCTAATGCATATGCTAAAATGACAGTGAATTATAATAACATGAAATGACCCCTTAATATTTATTTCCACAGCTCCAATAGCCAATAATTTTCTAAGCCCAAGCTCTTGAAACCTCAAAGAAAATTGATCTTGGTAAGTAATTTCTATAACATTTTCTCCATACTATTCTCTCAATATAATTGCCATAATGTTGCCAGAACTCCAGGTTCAGAAGCTATAAATTGGCATAAAAATTACACAAGTGTTTTTTTTTTACTGTTGTTGTTTTTTTATAAAGTAATATTTCTTAAAGTGATAAATTGTCTTGGCCCTTTTCATTTGGAGCATTAGGTTACAGTGGATTATGTTTTCCAGCTTTCTTTGCAGTCATTGTGTCTACAAATTTAGCCTGCTCTTAAACGAAACCTGCTATTGATTCTCACATGCTGCTGGGAGCTGGCGCTTTGGAAAAAAACATCCGTTACTGGCAGAAGCACAACCACACCATCACACTGCCTTTGAGACATTTCAAGTCAAAAACAGGGCCCTGATTCCGCCCCACAGTGGTGTAAATCAGCAATAGCTGAAGTTGCAGGAATGAATATATGTATAGAGCTTGTATGAAAGAAAAGAAAAACTCAGATGTGGTTTCTGTTGGATATGAGTTTCTGTTAAAAAACAAAACAAACCCCCAAACCTGCGGGTATTTGCCAGACAGATCAGACAGATGGGCAGATTTTTCTCCGCTTTAGTAACAAAGCAGTACCTGGCCAAGACATCTGGGGTAACAGAGACAGTTTTATACCAACTAACCTCAGCTGCCCTATAACGAGGCTGGCTTGCAGGGCTCCCTGTGCAGTCAATAGGCAGAGGTGAGTCAGAGCAGGAGCCTGATGAGATGCTCAGGTTGCCTTTCGGGGGGATCCTTTCTCCCTTTGCTGGCAATGCAGAGCCCAGGGTGACTAACTCCCTAACTTTGGCACCTGAGTGAAGGCGACTGTCTAAAGTTAGGTGGTGTGAATAACACAAATGCCTCTGTGATGGCTTCACTTTCAGATGAGGACTGGAACTGGGAACCTTCCCACCAATTGTCAGCAAATGTTTCTCTGCTCTTTTAACATGGTCAGGGTACAGCCCAGGGTGCTTGGGCACAGTGCCAGGTGGCTCCAGCTCAGCTTAAATCTCGTGTGATGCTGCTTCTTGGGCACACTGCCCACCTCTCCTCCCAGGTCATACAGGGGTTGTGCCTCAGCCAGCCTCCATTTGTACCGGTAAGGTATCAGTAAAGGAAGAGGTAGAGTTTTAAAAGCCCATGAAAAAAAACAAACAAAACTGTGTTAGCAACTGTGTCCCAGCACATGGCTATGCCAGAGATCCGCTAACCTTCGGCCCTCCTAGGAAAAGCTCTCATCGCTTAAAGCACTCAGACTCTGCCTGCAGGTCAGTAAAGCACATCAACACACACTGAACTTGACGTAAATCTGTTTCCAGATGCTTTTTCGTTCTGGAATAAATCCAGGGATGGGGGCCACAAATAGCTATTTACTCTTCCCTTCCCACCATGGAACCCCAGACAAGGGTCAAGCTCTTTGGAGGAGAGCAGCAATAAACCCTTCTCAACCCTGAGATCTGCTTTGGTTTTCCCTAGCATGACTGAGCACCTGTGTGCCACCAGCAGCCTCAGCTGCCTTGCTGTCAGATTCGAGTCTGGCAGCTGCTTCCATACGTGGCTCTTTTCCCTTTCACATGTTACCTCGGAGTGCACCTGAAGAAACATCACAGCCTGCAGAAAACACACAATCTATGGATGAGAGTTAGCTTTTAGTTGAAAAATAATTCAACAAATGTTGTCCAAGAGATTTTCAAGACACAAACTCACCTAGCGGTACTTAAAAGGCAGAAAACTAAACCCAAGGCAGTCCATAAGGCACATTCAGAAGCTGAGCAGGACACTCCCCAGAGCTGTTTCCCATTTCTCTTGCCTCTCTCCACAACCCATTTGTTTAAACCCCCATGTTTTAGTATTCTCAGGGAAAAAAAAATCATTCTTTTCTCTTTTTAAATTTTCTTTTAGTGAGAACCTAAACTAACTGAAGTAAAAAAAAAAAATCAACAAAGATATGAAATGGTAACAATTACAGAATTCAAATTCATCAAAATGGAACATTTTGTTGGTTTCAGCACGTCTCCTCATTTTCTTAATTCACAAAAATTTCTCAGATTTAAAATTTTCAATCTGCTTTGGGGCAAGAAAAAATGTTATCGCCACCCTGCCAACTTTCTGCAGGATAAGAGATTTTTTTCCTTTCAACTGCAATTATTTCAGAGTTGCTGTCTGCACTAGTTTTTTTTTTTTTTTACAGATTTTACATAGTTGCTAGGTAATAGCCCTTGGAAAGCCAGACTCAAATTGCTGAGTATCTGGACTTCTTCTGCAGCTTCCCATTGCAATCCAAAGAAGATACCACACTAGGAGAATATTCTAGAAAACCTAAGCAAACAAGTTTGAGTATAAGGGAACATTACAAAATAATTCCAGTGTTTTGGGAAAATTTTTGTAATAACCTAAATACCAGCAAAATTATTTCCAGAGGACATGTGCTTCTGGTTTCCTGAAAGATGTTTATAATAAGCTAGAGAATTTCTTTTGTTGTTAACATGCTAGAGTGGATTGCAGTATAATTTTACAAGAATACAATAACCTGGATAAAATATGGACATAATCTCAATGAAAATTAAAAAAAAGAGAAAGCCTAATATCATGTTCAGTTGCACAGCCTTGAGTAAAGTCTTTTAAAAACTCCGCTTATGTCATATTGCTTTTGCTTTAGCCAGAACAAGAATTCTATGCTCCCCTTGTTGCAAAAATATTCCCATCAGTGTCATTCTCTATTAGCATCAATGAGAAATGTGTACAGATCAAAGGAAATAGAGATGCTGAAATGCAAAAAGGGATGGTTTTTATAGCATGTAAGAAGCACAGAGAGTCATTAGGAAGACGAAAAATTCTAGGGGCTCACAAATCTGTCTCTCTAAGGGCTGTTCCACTAGAGCCTTAAGTACTTAGCCCTTTGAGTTGGTAGAGACAAATCTTATACTTCCTCAAACGAATTTTCTGGTAAGCCTTTCATTGCCTCCTAGAGATTCGTTGTCATAGCCCAAGAGTTTTAGGTGCAGAACATCTAAATGAAAAGGTTTCAGTGTCTTCATGAAGGTTTGCATCACCAAACTTTTAGAAGATCTTGTGTGGAGCTAGTGGAAATAATTTGATTTCAAGTTAGACCAAATTCTGCAATCTTTACATATGCAAATTTTTTGTTGACTTCATCATCTTCACATTAAACTTTAAGGGAAAGACTACCTGCACAGATAAGACAGGATATAGGGAATCTTCCTGATTCTGCCTCTGACTTATGCGGCTTCTGCCAAGTCAGAAATCATCCCACTTTGAAATCAGATAAATGCATCCCATATTATAAATGATCCCCTTGGGTCTAGTTCTTTGAACATGTTGTAAACGTAAAGCACACAGTACATACAATTTGGCTTCAGCAGCTCCTGCATTGACGAATCTCCTTACCAGAGCGTATCTGGCTTCTCCTGTTACCCAGCACAGAATACGCATTGGTCCTGTGTGACTTCTGGATCAGAGGTTTTCCAGAGACCATATTGGAGCTATTTCTGAGAAGCATCCCACTACCCACAGCTCATGCAACACAGACAGCACTGTTTGTCTCAGCATGGTTTGGATCACTGGAGGCCTGGTGCTACATGATTGTTGAGATTTTCTTTTGATGATGATTATGTAAAAGCTACTTGAGAAACAGGAAGAGCTTATGGTTACCTAAGATTGAGGGAAATTTCTGGAAGTCATTTTGGTGACAGCTCAGAGATCTGGATTCCTAGCTTTTACAGATGTATCAGAAATAAAACACTCAGATTTTTTCTTTTTTTTTTTTTCCTCTCTCTCTCTTCCCCACCCACCCCAGTTTTGAAAAATCCCATCCTTATTTATCATTATAGGCTAAGTGCTGACAATGTGCTGAGTGCCAGCCAGTGCATGTCAGGACAGTCCCTGCACTGGAAGCGCTTACTCAGCAGAAAAGCGTGTGAAAGCCTGGATCTGCAAGCATTCAACCAAAGTGCTTCTGCTGTGTCTGTGAGGCAGAAGCGTGTTGTTTTGAGCAGGAGCTTGACGGGTGTTTGACACTTGTGGAACTGAGAAGACATGATTTGGTCTCTTCTGCGTGTATTCAGCAAAATTAAGCTTATTTTCACATTTAGCTCATTGTTCTACATCAGTGTATACTCCCGAATCAAGCAATGAAGAAGGGTGCTCCTAGAGCTGCCCAGAAGCTGAAGTTCCTTCATCTGAAAAATCGTTTAAACTTTTTGGTTTCAGGAGTACCAATAAGCAAGCAGACCCACTGTATATCAGAACCAGTGACTTGGAGTCCTTTTGGGGAAGGGTCTAGATGTGCAAGTAAATGATCTCTTTTTCATCTTACAATTAAGTACTACATCATTCAAGCCAGTCTTATACCTATTCACCAAGCTAGCTAGCCAGGAAAGGTAGGCTAGTCAGCTTTTTGCATGACTAGTAGAATTCCTGAATAGTCTTAACGTGCAGGTACCACTGTCCCTTTCCTTAAGAAAACAAAGAAAGTGAAATACTGTTCAGTAACCACATATATTTCAGATCTGAGAACAATCGGGTCTCCTTTTTGCCTGCATGATTTTAAATTAAAAGCTATGCCACCCTCTGTTAGAAGAGTTGTTTTCTCCACAACATGTAACAATCTGTGATTTAAGTCCTCAATTTCTCAAGGCATTATTGATCTCCACAGACTTCAAGTAACATTTTACATATGATATACAAAGAAGAATTGAACTTTTTTTCTTGACTCCCTGCGATTCTTGAATATTTTCATCCAGTCCACATAATTCTTTTCTCTGTCAGATAAATAATCCTTTTTTATCAGTCTTTCATTAGGATGTGAGAAGTCCATAGGAACATTTCTTCATGAATATCATTTAAATGTTCAAGTTGAAACTCAGAATACAACATATTCAAAACATCTGAGTTATGCCTGCTTTCACATTCAGATCCTGCATTGCTATCTTCAGCCCCAAGAAGGAACAGTTTGTGTAAATACAGAAAAGCTCTTGCTTGAATTGAGCCAAGGATTGTGTATTTACAAAGTCCCACAGCAGATGATTTTTGTGCGATAACACCTTTGGAGTAAAAAATGTGTCCTTGAACCTTTCTGAAGGATAAAGAGAAATAATCCTGATTTCCAGCAATGTTGGTTTGGTTCAGAATCTAGGAGTAATTCTGCAGCTGTAAAAGGAATACAGCATTAACAAAGGGGACTATTCTGCAAAAGCTGTTAAAACAGGCTGGACAAACTTCTGCCAGGTACATTTAATTCTGTTAATGAAGAAAGATGGACTGACTAACTCCATATAAACACTTCCAGCCCTATATTTATGGGATTCTGTTTCTTTAAAATAAAATGATTCAATGGACTTAGTGAATCACCTTTGTCTTTGTCCCCGATGTTTTTATCGTAACTTCTGTGGGATTTAAAAGCAAAATTTAGATGCAGTGCTGAAAGAGGGTTCAAAAATTGACACAGACATTGTTTCCAGTGATGAAGCCTCTTCTAGGGATTAAAAACCAGACATCTTAGTGGAAAGAAACCATCCTTCTTTTTAACTGATAGTGCCACCAAAAATCATACTTCCTACTCCACGATTTTCCAATGTCATATTTCTCAGCCTTGGCACGGAGAGCACAATGGCTCTCTTGATATTCCAGAGCTCTTACTAGCCAGCAGTTGCATTTCTGAGGAAATAATTCATCTTGCAGATCTAGCTCAGTTTTTCGCAAAAGTCTGCAGAAGTCATTTGAAGTCCCTCTCTTCCAAAGCTAGCCCCTGTTCCTTAGGCAGCACATAGTTCTCTCTCATCAGGGTATTCCCACAGAGAGCAAGCAACAGTCTGCCCCCATGCCTGAGCCCACCCTGTTGGCCTGCAGAGTTCTGCCTGGGCACGGTCTGATTCTGTGTGCTCAGGCGCTCCCGAGCTGTGCCATCGGGACAGTATCAGCGCTTTCCCTGGGGAGCGGTGTACAGAGTGTGAATACAAAACACAGTGTCTCAGATATGAAATGGAAAAGGCCCAAACTCTGAGTTTGGACTATGCAAAAGAAAGGGAGAGGAAAAATGGTAGTTGCAGCATGTTGTTGCTAAGAGAGACCTACATCGTGTCACTGCAGCCTGGAGAAAGGCACAATTGCTAGAGACTGTGCCAAACAAACCTCACCACCACCTCTTGACTCCATACTCTTCCAGTTTGCGCTTCTTGCAGCGTGCACCCAACAGCAGTGTGGCTAGGCCATAGGTGACAATTTCCCCTGTACTGGCACTCAGAGCAGCAACATGCGTAATTGGCAAGGCTTGACCTAATCCTTTTCACCCACAAGCACGGGACCTGGCAGTGAGGGTAGGGTTTCGTTTTTAATGTTTCTACAGGAATTCTGCAGGAATTGTTAAATTCTTGACTGGAACTTTCTTGAAATATGCCTGTTAAAGCCCAAAAACATAAAAGGTGACAAGTCAATTTGGTCTATAAGCGTAATTTTCTTACTCTCATCCCTAATTAAAGTCATTCTGCATCATATCCCAAACAACTCCATCACATGCAATCATATAGACGCTGAATTCCAAGGCAAATATCTGCAGTAGTAGTCAATTAAGTATTTAAGACTGAAGTGAATAGGCAAGCGAGCCCTTGTCTGCTTAATTTGATAGTAAGCTAGAATCAGGGGATTATTATTTTTTTTTAAATTAGAAACTCACATCCATTTTGTCATTTTCACAATAACTGTTGAGGTCATGGAAGAGCAAGACTACAGCAATCCATGAGTGAAAGCTGGCAGCAGTTGCTTTTCCAGACAAGTTAAATTATGAGGTTATTATTTGCTTGTTTTATCTATACCTATTTACAAATTTGGATAAAAGTGGTTTTAGTTAAAACTTAAAAACTTTCAGTCTGACAGTTCTCACAGTAAACATCCTTGATGCTGCCAAGAACAACCCAGCTAAGCCAAGGAAGAGCAAAATTGACATTCCTGGTAATTATGACATAAAAATCAGAGTAATTTTCATTAAAATCTCAACCCTTCCAGGTCTTTTCTAACACATTTATATACTGGACAAACCCAATAAAAACAAAACTGAGTATGCACACATTTAAGTTTCTTTTAGATATTCACGTGATAGACTTTGCAGATTGTTTTTTGAGAAAATGTTCCTATAACTGAATTATTTCACATAGTTGCCCAAGGGAAGCCCTGTGACTGGAATAAACTAAAATTAAACTGGAAGAGATCTGGAAGAAGAATCATTTTGCATTTGCCAGAAGATACACTGGAAAATGATGACTCTTCCTAATTTATATTTCTTCAAAGGGTATGATCCCAAGACAAGACGAAAACAGATGCACAAGATAAAGTCTACATCTAGAAATGTCACTTTGGAAAAGAACTCTATTTGAATAAATCATTTCAATATAATTTAAGAACAATGATGTAATTTTTTAGGAAACGACATTGTAGCCATAGAAATCCCAATGACCCCCTAGATGAAGAGCTGGGATGGAAAGAAAGAGGCGAACAGCCAGTCATTTGCTGTCTCTTCCTCTTCTGTCCTAGTATCAGTTCCACCTCTAAGATCAGTTATTAAAGTCACCCTGTTGTTCTAAAAAGGAGGTGGTGGCAGGATTCCAGGCTGACATTGCCAAAATGGTATCCAATCCAAATGAGAGATGAAATCATAGAATTAGTTTTCTTTCCCTGCCTGTTCAAAAAAATTGTTTTTGGACAAACAAACCATCAAAATTAAATTAAACATATGGTTGATAAATGAAGTACAGAAAAGCGCATGAAAAAACAACCCTGGCTACCATACGTACTTTATAGTAGCGTTGGCTTCCATGCACTGTTATTACACATCCTTCGCTGAAAACTGTATACCCTTCACAATTTTGAACCTCCTGTGTGTTTCCTCATATTTTCAATCAAATTATTACATACTAGAAATATGCATAAGGGAAATTATTCTACACATTTTATGGTGTGCTGTTGCTTGTAGCAGTAATTGAAGTACCTTTTCCACTTATGAAAGTACTAATTTTTATTTGGTTTTATTGCTTTTCTAGATGCAATTATTTATTTAGTGTGTTTTGGTTTTATTAAATTATGTTTACTATAGGAACATCATAAAAATGTATGAAAACAACACATCAGCCACTACTGCCCAATGACCTGTTTTGGGGAATCTAGTGTTATTTTTCATATCCAAACATAAATAGAATAAAGTAAGAATAAAGAGATAATCTACACTGGAAAACAATGCAATTTTGCGTTAACACAATAAAACACCTGGCCAATATGATTTCATAAACCTTAGTTCTAAAATTTACATGAGCTGGGCGTTGAGGTGGCTATTTTAGGACGTGACATTTTCTAAATGGAAACATAATATGAAATGCAATTAAACAGCAAAGAAGAAAGCATATACAGATTTAGCATGCCCTGAGCAACTGATTTCTACAGAACAATGAAAATAGTTCTACTTCAAAAGGTGTACTGGGTCAGTCCTAGGAAATGTGGAGTTTTACTCTGGCAGTGATCAATAGCTTGTTTGGAAAGTTTTATCAGATATGTTTTTAGGATACTTTTTGTGTGCATCATATCATGATGTTCAGGGGCTGAGATGACTTCCACTGAAGTCAGTAGTAAAACTCCTGTTACCTTCAAATAGAGGCTAGATCTGCTATCCCACACTGAGAATAAAATCTTCAGTATTTGCTGGTTTTATTGCAATGTCCAGCATCAACTTAGATTCTACATTTAGCTGGCATACTTCCTACTGGAAAGATAGGTAGATATAGCTTTGAAGTCTTAAAAGGAATCTTTAACATATCAAAAAAGGCAAAACCAAATGCCTAGATACTTTCAGGCTATAAAGAAAAGAGATGTAAAAAAAAATAATTAATCAGAGCAGCTGACAGATTTTCTCTAACTTTTTATTTTAACTCTAAGACAGGATAGTATGGATTTCTATATGTGTTTTAGTTCACTCCCAATATTTGAACAAAGAAATGTGACTTTCTTTCTGTGTTACATGAGATCAGGTTGCAGTCTACAGGAAGTCCTTTTACATCATAACAGCAGAGAAATGCACAAAAACAGGAAGTTTTGTGTGGTTAACAGTGGAGCATGTAGTAGTGAATGAGGACCAGAAGCTGAGAGCAAACAGGACTACCCATGCAAGGTGGGGAAGACAATGTGAAGAAGTGCATAGATTACAGTCCTGCAGACACAGAGCCCTGCAGATGGTCTTTACTCATGTACAATCAGCTGACTTCAGTGATACTCCTTGCAGCAGCAGCTGCACAAAGTATTTCAGGATCAGATCTACATAGAAGAAATAAGATTAAATTTATGCTGGAAAATTGTAAGCTGATCCACCCAGAGGGAAACAATCTGAAATGTAGAGAGTGAGCAACCGTCAAGGCAAAATGAAAGGATTCCAGAAAAGTGCAAAAGACAGGAAGCAGGGGAGCACAGGGACTGATTTCAGAGGATATCAGATGTTTATCTTTTTAGCCAGAAGACAATATAATAATTATTCAAGCACATTTCAAGGAAACAGGAATCATTTATGTTAAGGGAATAAATAGCGGTAAATAAAACTTAAGGAAACTTGCCATTGGAAAATACTTTTTTTTTTTTTTTTCATTATAAGGCTTAAATACCGTATGGAAACCTTGGTTTATGAACTTTGAGTTAGTTTTCAATTTAACAACTGGCAAAGCCTTTCTTGGTCTTAGAAATGCAAACTTTTCTATAAGGTAGAATTTTGTGACTGCAACAAACTGCATGGCTGATTTTTTTGTATATATATATTTTTAAATAGTCCATTTTAGTCTTAAATTTGAGGACAACAGAGCCACAGCAATTTACGAAAGTGAAGAAATCCCCCTGGAATGACAGTAACAACTCAACCCATTTTTTTGCCACCTTATGCAGAACATTAACACGCTTTTTCTGTTAAGAAACATAATGAGAGGTACTGTGACTGTCAGTGATTAAAGATGTAACTGGCAAGCAAATCTGGCACATATATTTCAAATTGTGGAATTTGTGAATAATTAAAATTAAATTGGGAAATGTAAGATAAAAGTGACCAAATGTTGCTAATAGACATCTTTCAAATGTGCACTATTTGAACTGTCAAATTAAAGCAATCAATGTTTAAGAAACAAGGAGAAATTGGACATGAAGCTAAAAATCCTATCTCCTATTTCCTTAAATGTTTCCTTTTTAAAAAATATTTTTATTTCATCATATTTGAACTAACTTTGGTGCAGAGTAAGCTTATTATGAGCAGAGTAGAACTAGCATGTGTGAGAGAAGAAATACACCCCATTCTATAGAATATTTGAAATGACTTTTACATTCAACGATAATGACATTGTAACTGTAATTTGTTGTTTGTTTCCTAGCCAAAAATTGCAGAGGAGAATTTAACATACGCTGAACTTGAACTTATGAAGCCAATTCAGGAAGCCAAAGGCATTCCCAGTACGACAGTCTACGCACAGATACTCTTTGAGGAGAACAAGCTGTAACAGTTCATGCCTGTATAATTGTCCTTTGTCTGTGTTCTATTTAATTCTTGCTGTGCTGTTTATTTATAAAGATCATACAAATGTCCATATTTTTTTTATTGCCGTTCACGTGCTTCTATTATTCTATGAGACTTTTATACAAAATGTAGTTGAAAGTAATCATAGAAAAAGCAGCTGGTCTACAAGTGACACCCAGAGACACCCCACCCCTGTAGTGTTTGCCCTTCCTCTCCCCCATTTAAAAGGGGACTAAGTTCCACCTGGGGCATTTTCAATGTTAATCATTATTCCTTCTTTGACACTAATGCAACAAGTCCAGCTGCAAACATGGACATCTGAGCAAGCCTCAGAAGGACTAGTGGCAGGATCCATGCACATCAGCCTGCATCTCAAGATGAGGACCATTCATCAGGAAATTCATCAAATTGCTGCTGTTTATCCCATAAAAAATAATAATTCAGTAAAGCTGCGACTTTTTTTTTTTTTCACAGTGAAAGGAAAGCTAGAATCACTTTTTCAGCCTTTTGTCCCCCCAAAATAGTTATCAAAAGGTTTGGTTTCTATATTTTCTTTCTAAATGACATTGCATTTAACAACTTACATTACCTTTAGTAAAGCCCTTCTTCAGTGCTTAAAATCAAACACCAAAATAATCCAAAGGAAACACTCCTAGTTAAACCATATCAATTTGAGGAAGAATATTTATAGCTTGGGAACATTTTCCGGGATTTGATGGTTTTTTTTTTTAGTTCTGGTTGGGGATAGGAAAAACTTGATAGCAAGAGACTTCCACAGAACTGGGATGCTTTTTGGCCTTGCTCTAGACTGGTGCTCCTAAACCTGCAAAAGAGTCCTCCTGTGGCCTACCTTAGTGAGCTGCTATGATGTGAAGTGACATGGAGGAAAAATCACAGAGCATCTCCTTTAGTATGGAGCAGACTGTAACACCCTGCTCACTTATCTTGGAGTTGTTTCTTTTGGAAGGCCAGGGCTTGGGAGATAGGGAACTGAGTCTACTGTGAGAGCACAAGATACTCTTCCTCTTGCTTCCCCTCTTGTTAACTGAGAAGGGATTTTTCCTTTTCCTATGATACACATTCATGAAAATGGGATGTTCTCTGGCATCCCAGGCACGTCAGCCATGAAGGATAGCTGGATTGGTATTTTCAAGCTCCTAAATTTGCAATGCCCAATTTCCACTCAAGGTCAGGGATTGGACATCCAACGCCTTTCAGCCCTCAGGAAGCTTTAGCCCTTGAGTAACCACAGAGTTAATGCAGGAAAGAGAAAAGCATGGGCTCTTTATCTTACTATCAGCTCCTCAAGATCTGATGTTCGGCATGTGCCGAGCCCCTTGACAGGCCACAGATTCAGCAGCATAAGTGTGGATTTTGGAATAGTGCTTGCAGCCCTTGCATTTTGAAAATCTTAATCAAGGTGATCCAAGTAGCTTCCTCCTTCACAGGTCAAGCTATTTAGCGATACAGCAACTTCATTCCAGGGCTCAGAGCACAGCTAGGAACCCTTATAGTAGCACTCATGATGCTACTCTCAATTAGCATGTGAGAGCAGAGGGCAGCAGTAGCAATGCAGGAAGGGGGACACATGACAAAGGGACAGAGCATACCCCTGCCTTTTGGAGGGTTCCCCCAGAGTAAGCAAATCTCTGTCAACTGCTTTTTAACTTTTCTTGAATGGAGGTGCAGATTACGTGGCATATATAAAAAGTTACCTTGCAGTCAGGGTGGGTAGATATAAAATGTAGTCATTTGCTTCCATGCTAGTTAAAAACCTCTTCTATAAAAGAAGAATTTAAGAAAGGCTTGGCAGGCTGGCCATTATGTATAGTACTAATTCCATCCCTACCTCCTCATCAAAGCAGTTCTTTCCAAACTAAAGCCAGTTTTTATCAACAGGTTTGTTGCTAGTAATTATTTGCATTTTAAATATTTGGGTTTGTTTCACCTTCTCATTACCCCAGGAATTTAATCACCCAAGAAAATGGCATAATGTCTTTCCTTATTCTCTGATGAGCTCTCACCGGCAAGAGGAATCAACTCATTGACCAAAAAATTGGTGCTAAAAAGTCATCAAACATTCAGAGACCAGACAGAGTTTGACTGAATATTCAGAGAAAACAGCATCTGTTAGGTAGACAGCTATAAGGAAGAACTTAGAAAGGTATAGAACTTATTAGGAATTCCTTTGGAATTAAAAATACAACCCTAACACCTTAATAATTTGATCACTTAGTTGTAAAAACTTTTTAAAGTTTGGTAATATGAACATTGCTTTTACATACAACTGGCCATTATGCCCATTGTTCAGAAAAGTCCTCTACTGTATGTTTATAGCCAGTATTTTAATGAAGACCATTCTTTGTGTATTAATATTTTATATATTCTTGTTTATGCTTCATATCTAATTCCCCATAATAATAGTTAATTGAGCTAAATAAATTACTTTTTTTGCTGAGATAAGTTCTCTCAGTCTTTGTAGGATTTATTGCTTGCTAGAGAATGATACGAAGACATGTTTTCATCTCATACTTGACATTTAGACAATCCAAGGAGATGGTAATTGACTTTTTCATTCTGCAGAAAATCCCAAGGTTTTAAAAAGTTTTCCATTTGTGACTGACTTCAGATGACAACAGAATCCAGAAAGGCAACAGACTTTCCAAGTGAAAGGAGGGTCATATTGTTGGAGAAAGTAAAACATCATCCTGTCCCTTAAAATTAATTGTACACCTTTAAGTTTAAAAACAACTCACTTGAAAGAATACAGAGAAGAAAGTTTCACCAAGTGTAATGGGCTTTAATGGAAGAAATGTAGAATGAGTTGGGTTTAGCTCCTTTTAGCAGGAAACACAAGGCAGAATTCACTCTGGCCTAACTCCCTCTGGCTATAGCAGAACAGCAGCAGAGCTGAATGTGGTCCACTGCTCTTTTATGACAGGAGCTTCCATGAAGACTCTAAATACTGTATTTAGTAACAATTGGAGTCTGCTGAGTCACACAATTTTGGTTACTCCTTCTGTTGTCATTGGTAAAACATGGCCCAGTGCTGAAATTTTAACAAATACAGCTCTATTAGCTTCACACAGACTTAGTGTCAGATTGTTAAACATTAATGTACTGCACCCTATAGCTTTAAACAAAATTAGAGATGTTTACAGCTTTGGTTAAATGCACCTTGTTCCTCCACATTAAATTTTATTGCCAGAATTCTCCATCAGCAAATAGGAGTAAATCATATTAGTGTCACAGGCCGTGTGGGGGTTGATTCTGCAGCCCAGGGAAGGGGTGTTTTATCACTCTTTATTACAACTTTCTAATTGGTAGGTGTGGCTGGAATGTTATATCTGTAATTACAAGCAAATTATTTGGTTTAGAATAACTGTAACTTAATTGTGGGGTTCTCTTCATTAAGAAGTTCAATCAACTTGTGTCCTTAGCTAGGGTTTGGCCATAGGAGGACTCAACCAGATGAGGTCTTATTTGTTATTTGATACGCAGATCAAATTATTTTTTTATTTTGTTTTGTTTTGTTTTGCTTTGTGTTGTTTTGTTTTGGTTGGTTGGTTGTTTTTTGTGTATGTGCGTTTGTTTTTTAGGACTTCTCCAAAACACCTCTGGTGAGCAATATCAGGATGCAAAGATCTTTTGGGGCTTCAGTCTAACTTGCCAGGGTGAAAACATAAGAAATCCTAAATTCTAGCAGATAGCAATTGTTCTTTGGAGTTTCTTGCACATCTGAAATATTCTTATTTGGTATGCTTTGTTCAACACTTAGTATGTCTCCATTTTATTTACCTTGGTTGTGAGGTAAAGCAGATAGAAAGACTGCATGTCAGCTGAAGAACTGAAGACACCAAGTTTGTATTATTTCCCTCAGAAAAAAAAAAAAAAGAGAGAGAGAGAGAAAGTAAAGTAAAGATGGAACTGAATTTGAGGTGTCAGCTAGTCCATCACTTGTTCTCAAGCTTGGACCAACTCAGCCTGACTTAACTTGACTCAGTGTGGTAGAGGCTGCTCTAACCTGTTCTCTGAAACTTAAAGTGATAGGGTTCCATATTCTCCTCATGAACTGTTTCCACAGCCCTAATCATTCAAAATGTTTCCTAGCATATGAGCTATATCTTCTTGCCTTTCTGCAGTAGACACACAGAACTTCTCCCTTTCCTTTTACGAGCCTTCTTCATATTTGAAGACTGCTAAGTCTAGTGTAAGGAAGGTTGAAAAAAGAATTCTCTCAACTCTGTCAACCTCAATTCTGTCAGGCTTTCTTCATATAAAGAACAAATGATTCCTGACACTACTTTTCTGGAAATGAGTAACCAAATTATTCCAGAGGAAATGCTTATTAACACACCATGCCCTGGAAATTCAGGCAATGGGTAGGTCAGGTTCTGAGGTTGCTTCTAAATCCCATTTGGAGCACCAGCCACAAAGGAAAAAGCCTGCTGAAACACCCGCACGAAACATGCCATAGCTCCAAAACAACCCCTCTCTCTGGCTACCTCAGCCCCTTTCAGTAAATTTGGCAGCTATTGCATACTCCAGTATTTCTGCTGAGAGGCTAAATTTTGAAGCAATGTGCTCTGACAGAATAACAATAGGTAGGCCGAGAGTCCTGCCGCCATTTTATGTTAACTCTGGCGTTCCTCACCAGCACTGCAGGGAAGTTTGCAAAATCCTCAGAGTCTTTTCAGTCTTTGACAGCCCCAGTCAGAAATGAAGCCCTTGTAAAGCCTCCAGCTGGTATCTGCTAGGTATTTCATTTCAGTAGCTAGCAGCTAGTCACTGCAGTCACATTTCTCCCTGATGCGCAAAGCCTGGGGCTCTCCTGCACCTACCACCAGGGAAGCTGGAGGTTGTGTGGAAGCTCAGCTGCGTTCTGGGCCTGGATAGAGAAAAACCCTGGGGAAAGGCACTTCTCACCTCCCTGCATGCCTGCTCTGTGTGGCCCTCTTCAACACAAGCTGTTGAGTTCAACTCAAACTTTCCTTCTTGGATTTTGTTTTAGTTGTTAAGCCAAGTTAAAATCCAGCAGTAATATTTCACAATAAGGAAGTGAATGAGAACACGACAGCACATCATGGCTCTGTACATTGAGAACCTCACATGAGAAGACAACCTTTGGGGGCTTTTGCTTTCCTCTGAATGGCATTTGGGCACAGTTGACAGCAGATACAGTACATAGCTCCGAATTTTTCCTTAAGAAATTAAACATCGATACTTTTGGATTATCCTCAGGAAAAATAAGGCCTCCAGGAAATTCTCTGACTGCTAACAGTTTTCTCTTGACACTGGAGGGAAGCACAGCACAAGAACCAGGACACCACAGGAAAAAAGGAGGAGAGGGGAGGGGAGGGGAGGGGAGGGGAGGGGAGGGGAGGGGAGGGGAGGGGGATGGGAAACAGTTATCAATTTCAAACATGGTAACTGGCCATGTGTCCTCCCCCTACCATAAAAGCAGACAAGGAGCCAGGAGCTGGTGAATAACGCTCAGAGGTGCTACACCACTTCCTCCACGTCCAATTCTCCTCTCCAAGTGTAGGAACTAGAAGGGAAATTGCACAGCACTGTCTGTGAAGAGGTTTTTCAGGCAGTCAGTTAAGCAGCTTTACAATCCTCATTCCACTGTACTAGTCCCGTGGCAGAGAGGCAAATGGAGAATCCTGGCCTAAGTACTCAGAGCAGAGAGGATGAACAAAGTTGTTAGCCAGCTGTTATTACTCTATAAGGCACCTCTATCCCTTAAATAGTCCTGCCTTGCAATGGCACTCTGCTCTCACTGGAACATGTGCCCTTCAAATCCCCCAGGGAAAAAGCATAGCTACACACATTTCTACCTCTGCTTCCTCCTTGCTTGCTCTCAAAGAGCAGAGAATAGAAGAGCTGTGTCCTGCCAGGAAACTAACTGAAAAGCCAAAATGAGTAAATCACTGTGCACATGACAACAGCAAATGGCAAAGGCCACTTCTATGTATCACTATAAAAAATAACATTAATTGGGATGCTTTGCAATTTCCTGTACAACCCATAATTAGGTTAGATAAGAAACTAGCAGTGTCTAAGTGCTATAAATGTCTAAATTAAGTTATTTTGAAAGTGCCCAGCACTTTGACATTTGAGAGTTCTGAGTAATTGGGGTATTGAAATAAAATTGCTTCTGTTATTTAAAAGGTCATTATCTTCTTCGAGTAGATATATGAGGACTATTTTCCACTCTACTGAGCCGTTCTATTTCGTACAATTAGACCTGCTTGAGTAGATTTCTAGTGGGCCTCCTCCCACTTATCATAGTCCCAGCATTGCCACAGGGAAGGGCCTGTAAATATACAGCCCAAACATATAGTACATATTCAGCTCATAATCAGACTCTGAAGAGTCAAAAGCTGCCCAGAGCCTCACACCCACCATGAAAACCACATGATGGTAAATCCCTTAAGGCAGCGATCGAGTCCTTACACAACCAAAGTCAACAAAAAACGGGTTACAGGCAGAGAACAGCTTGCTAGGTAGACAAAGCCTTTGGAGCAAATAAGGATTTCACCTTCCAACCAAATTAATTTTTAGGCTGGCAGCAGCTCTGGTTATTTCAACAACACTACTGGAATCCCTTGTTTAAAAACATGTGTGGTCCCACTGTTGCAATACATAGCACATTTGCTTGCTTACCAGATCTGGTGCTCTGCAACTGTGACATCCAAAGATGACACCGTACGTGACTACACTTTGTATTTTACTTTGGTTAGTCCCATAGTGCAAGAAAATTAAGTGTGTGTGTCTGTGTGTCTCAACACAGACACTGGCAGAAATTTAACCTATTACTATTTTTCCACTGGAGACCTCCACAGCCAGGAGACCACAGGGAATGGACTGAACACACAAGTGTCTACAGAGCACTCTCACTGTTCATTCCAGCAGTTTAATCCCTGTGCTCACCCCCATCCCTCAAAAACTGGAGTGGTTAGGGAAGCATAATTCCTCCATGTCCCACCTGGCCAGGGAACAGATGTAGGAAGAAGAAACACAGTCCTTAAAGCCTCCTGTCCAAACTGAACAAGGAGACAATTTCTGACCTGAAAGAGGGTTAGCTTCCCACGTGCCTGTTGCATTCACCCAGAGATGGCTGTGTAAGTGCTCACAATTTGCTCAGTATTCATTGCAGCAAATACTACTGATGGTTGCCAAGATCCTGATGTACTCCTGAAGCCTACTTGGTTCTGGATAACAGGTTCCCATAAGACATTAGCATATTGCTGCTAATGATTTTAGCTCATAAGGCTCTCAGATACTTCCCTTGTGACAGCAGTATGAGATCCTGAGTAAGATGATCTGCTTACCAATTCCCCCTTGTAACAAGCTTTGAGATCCGTGCATGAAAAGGACCTTGAAGCACTAGCACGTGGTGACAGTCATGGGGAACTTTCTGTTGTAGTTACAGATTGGTTTGCATGGATTTTTCAAAAAAGGTTTGAGCAAATTCTTTTTTTATGAGCATACAAAGGCCTTGCAGTGCACAGGCAGCTCTGCAAATATTGCTTCACTAGTGTTTATTAGCCAATAGAAAGCAACAGAAATCAGACAGTATTTAATGCTCACTGTAGCATTTATAAGACTTCTGTTGCCAAACAAGGAAGCCGCGTGGTCTGTGCAATAACCAAAGAAGTGTGATTAATGCATTTTAGGGTTTATTGTCCCCGATTAAACTGTTTTTTAAAGTCTCATAAAAGTTGTGCTGTTCCATATTTCTCTTCTTGGCTTCCCTATGGGGCAGAGTTAAAACTCTGCCTTAATTAATGCCTTAATTCTGCATTTCTTATCCTAATGGGATTGGATTTCTTTCAAGGGTAATTCTCACCCTGAACTACTTACCCACTGCAAAAGCTGCTTCCGAGATAATTACAACACTCTGGTGATGCTTGCATTGTGCCACTTACGGTAGTGATGGAGTTATGCTGAAAGCATTTGCTGTGAAATAGCTCTACCTGCTAAATTTTCAAGCACATTCTAGATCTGCCACCAATGCAGCCATTAGAGAATCAGTATCATATCATAAGACAGAAAGCAGGCCTTGTCCGCGTGCAGTGAAATTTATCTCCACATGCAGAGCTGACAGACTTTCATGTACATTTATCATTTACCAAATACACAGGAGCCCAGCACAAATATAAAAGAAGGTACTCGCAGAAGGATAGGTTTCAGAAAATTGTTCAACAGTGTATTAGAAATTTCTAACTATTACTTCATGTCATATGCCTGCAGGAAAATGATCAGTGGCATTGTACCACTGTCACATAGACACTGGCTACATCAAACCTAGGAAATGACTGTGGTATGTGTGCCTCAGCTCTGCCAAGCAAGGAGTGGTGCTTTTGGTACCCACAGCATGCATTTCTTTCCATGACTTATGACTGGAAAAAGTCCTCTGGAGATAGAGGAAAAACAAAGAATTTCTCAATAAATTGGAAGACACCAACAGCCTCATGAGATGATGGTCCAGAGCCTATACTCCAAAATTCAGAGTTTTTTTCAGCAGACTAAATTTCTGAAGAGTGCAGCAGCAGAGCAGAACTTGCCCAGGTGCTAGACAGATGCAAGTCTCAAAGATACTACTTTTTAAAGGACTTGTTGCTAAACAACCTTAACTCATGAAGACTTTCATTCTTAACCTGACTGACATTCACATGCACATTCTGGATTTGTTCTGCAATCCAAAACAACAGCTAATGCACCTCGTCCTTCTCTCAGAGGCACAAGAGAACTGATGTACAGCACAAGGAGATAAGCCTGTCAAAGCCACGCACAGTTAACCCGCAGCTTCGAGTGGTCTCTTCTCATACCTGACAAAGCCAGACTGGTGTCCAGAGCACTGGAACCATTAATGCTGCTACCCAGGCAGCAAAGTAGATGCCAATGCCAGCTCTAAAAAAGTGAAGTATAAACTATTGGCAAAAAGAGGCTGCATGAAAATGCTAAAGGAGCAGGTAATTAGCCAGCTATCAAGATGCCTGCTAGGTAAAATGAAAGCATGGGTAGTGAGCTTTTTCCATGGCTCTTAATCACCTTGATGATGGATCAGCAAAGCTGTATGCATAGTTGACAGGAGTACATATCCTCCTACGTAGCCAAACCACAGCTTATTTTTAAGGAATGTGGAGAGATGGAAGACTAAAAAAGGAATGTACTTAATTTTGTTGAATTCTATGGCAATTGACCTTTCCCCAGTTCTTGGGAAATATGGGCACAACCAACCTTTGCAACATAGGGTTATTTTGATTGCAAAAAAAAAATTGGTGTGTTTTGGCCCAGTTTCAGGGTCTGTTTCGCCAAGCACAGAAAGGACGGAATTTGAATCATCAAGTCAGGTACTTGGAGGTTAGGAAAGATAACCAGCCAGGTCATCGGTGTAGACATAATGCAGCCTTCCTTGTATGTCTGCATCATGAGCTAACCTCTAATTACTACATTTTCCACAGGCAATTACCTCACTCTTGATGGAGGTTAGACAGAGCATAGGGGGTGGGGGGGCTGTCTCAGCACTCTGTGAGGAAAGCAGCTGTTTGCCATAGGAAGTCTTGCTCATTCAGCAACATAATTCGAAGACAAGATGTGAAAAAAGCAGTACCCTACAGGAAGAAGAAAGTTGTTACAGTTAGAGGAGACTAGTAAAAAACTCATCTTTTTTATTCCAGATTCCTCCTAATAATGCTGGCAAGTTTCTAAGCACCAAGATTTTGGCATACACCAGTTCCTCATATTCCTCAGACTCTGTCTGTCCTGCACAGCACACACAGGGCTTCAGTCCTGCATTGCCAAGCACTCCCAGTGCAATGGAAATCATGGAACTCCTGTGGCTCTGGCTGTTCAGGGGTTGCGTTTGGTGCTATGAACATAAGTGCCTTCATGCATACAGGGTCCTTCGTGTTCATCCAAGTTCTGTCCTGACCCAGGCTGTGGTGTTCAGGAAGCCACTCTGCCTAAGCGGCTTCTCAGGAGTTCCCTTTGTAAAGTCAGGTGGGAGGAGAGGGGCAGATATCACCAATATAGCTCCTTCAAATTCTCAAAAAATGAGAAGGACCTTGATTTTTCACACTTTCTTCATTTCAGCTAGGGACATAAATGGCATTTAAATGTATTAGATTATGGCCTCAACCTTCTTATACTACCAATACCCACTTCTATTATGCAGAGTCATTATGAAGGTAAATCCTGATGTATGTTGCTAATATTCCAGATGGCATCATGGCAGGAAAGAAGGCAGGAGAGGAAGTGAAATAAAGAATACATTGAACAACTGTGTCAGATCACTGAGGGGAAAAAAAACAGTTAAGTCAGATTAGGAAACTAAAGACTATGCTGTAGCATGTTTACAGCTGAGCTGGATGAAGGCACCACTGTCAACCTGGCATCTAGGAGTTCTTACCTTCACTTTGCAAAAAAAAAAAAAAAAAAAAGCTTTTCTGACGGCATGCATACATTTTTCAGGGAATGAGGAATAGCAGGAACAGAGATACTAACATACTTTTGTGTTTGTTAGAACAAAGATTCTGCTGTGAACACAGTTAACATCAGTTTGAAGCCTCAGTGTGTTTTGACCTCATAGTATTAAAATTAGTATATATTCATTTTATTAAGCTACATTGCTCTTTTGCAGAAATCTAGACTGCTTTATTTGATAGCAATTATTTGTGAAATACAAAGAATTATGCAAAATCCAGTATTTAAAATAACATTTGAAATACAGAAGTTTTCCCAGGACAAATACTGTGAATTCTCATTGTCTGTGTGTATGTCTGTCAGTGTCTTTCCTGCACCTTTGGAGTCCAGTCTTTGATTTCAATCAGAGCTGACTGCATGGTCATTCCAACAATTCCATTAAGATTCAGTCCCCAGTAATAATCTTCTGACTTCAACTCTTTCGTGCTCTGATGGGCACTTTTCTCTCCATCCAGAAGGCTGAAAACATGAGTCCTGACTATTTCTTCCTACCCATCCACAGACCAACAGCAGATTCTTCCCCAGTCATCACCAACTAGGAGCTTGGAGGAATTTCTTGAGAAAGAGAGAAAAAATATTTAAGCACAAGATGCAAATAGGATCAAGACTTTCTTCTGTATATGCAGCAATTAGGAGGATGCAACATTCAGGGGAGCAGATTAATCTCTAACGTTAAATTTGAAGAACAATGGTCTAGACTATACAAAAGACTGAACTTAGAAACAGATCCAAACCTTCCTGTATTTCAAGGGGTTAGTTGCAGATAATCTTGCCAAATCAGGAGCTTTTACCCTCCTCCGATCCTGAAAATCTGTGAATGTTAATTCAATGTGTTGGCCAGCTTCAGAATTCAGGCTTGTCAGCACATAATCTAATGGCTTCAGCCGTTGAAATCTCTGCTGCACACAGTGTCATCAACACTGATGAAAGTAATCACACCCCTCTCTCCACCCCCCCAAAAAACTTTTCCACTTTCCATGCATATAAGTATCACACTGAGTGCTCTAAATCTCAGCACAGACAGTATAGGAATCATTTTAGCAACTATCAAAATGCCAGCACTTCTAGAGAGAAAGGCAGCAGCTGTTTTACAGTACATTGCAACATTGTGGGGTAGAAGATAGCAACAAATATTACAGCCAGATGACGCTGCGGGAGGGGGATTGAATAAACTAAAATACTGCTGGCTGTGCCAACTGAGTTCAACAACAAAGTTGTCCATTAGCCAAAAACTTCCAGTTTATATTTCATTAAGGACATAGCATCTCCAGAAACTCCTAGGACACTGTTTTTTCTATGATGCAGAGACAGTGCAGCAGCTATTGATCTATACAACTATTCCACCTGAAAGTTGCTATTTCTTCTGGGCCGTTTCTTCTCAGACCACTGAGTATCCCAACACTCTTCACTTAATACCATCAGTCAGGCCAGCTCCCAGAATGACTGCATTTGACCGAGATTAAAAAACACAAACAACAACAACAACAAACACACAAGCACACAAAAAACACACAAACAAAAACCAGCAGAAATACAAACTTTAAAATAACCCGAGGATTTAGGACAGACCAGTGGAGACACTGAGGCCCATGCGGTGCCCTCTGCCGGGCATATACTACAATGCAAAGGACAGGACCGTACCTGGACATGGCAAGCGCTGTCACTGCTGGGCTGTTCTTACTTGGTTTTCCAGTCAAGGCAAGGCTGGGATTCAGTTCCCGACAGAGAACAAGATGTTTTCCACACTTGTTACCTGTTATGTGGTTTAAAAATAAATATTTAGAAAGTGTCTGGGGGGCAGCATGGAAGGGATTGTTATTATTTATGGTCAGCAAGTTGTTAAGTTGAGAACAAATATATTTAATCTCAGCCTGTGCTGTTGCAAAATAGGCCCATCCCAATTTAATTTGTGGCTATGATAGTTACATGTGCTGACGTGCGGCTGTATCAATTGTGTGCTAAATTGGATTTGTGTATTATTGCTTTCTAAATTGCATGCCTAGTTCAGCAAAATTGTTCATCAGTTTTCACTGGCTCTGTGCTTAATAAGATGCCCCACAATACCTTGCTGCCAGGATATAATACAGCCCATAATTGCCTAGTAAAAAGAAATTACATAAAGCCCTGGTATTATCAACTTATCTAAATCTGCTCATAACAGAACCAATAATTAAATGCTGAGAACATTTCACATACACACATACATACACACACACTCACACACACCTAACAAAATAATTCAATCATAGTTACTTTGGTCTTCTTAATGACTTGTGTTTTGTATTAATTTTATTTTCTTTAACATGTAGAATGACATGTGGGAATATTTGGCCATTTAAAGTAATTCTGAAATCATCTGAATACTTTGAGGGAGCATATCACTGCTCTGATCACACTTCTCAACTCTTTACTAAAGAACACTGTTGCTGTATGCATCTGAGAACAGGCTTTCTTACACTTGTATGAGAACAGGTGTGGCTGTACACATCAACAGATGTCAATGCATGTCTTCTTTCATGATCCTCTCTTAAAAAGGCACAAACAGGAGTATTCTGCTCTGTTCCCATGGGCAGTTTTTAAGTCCTTGTTTGGAATACTGTTTAAGATCTGATTTTTTAAAAATAGCCAAGGTCTCAGTTTGTTCAAAGACAATTGCTATGCAATTGTACCTGAGTAAAACAGACATGGAAGTATCTGCCACAGGAAGTTAAGGAACAAATTCTAGGAAATTCTTAAAATTAATTAGATGCTTCTAGATGTAAAAAGAATCTGCAGAGTGACTACTGAATGCTACAAATATTCTGGAAGGAAGGTTAAATCTTGTATTTTGACTTGCAGGAATCTCTGGTTAGAGACCACAATGAAACCAAATATACAGCTACCGAGCCAGACTGCCTCACATCTGGCATCTCTGGTGTTCTTGCTCCTTCCCTAGAAGCATCTGGCTCTAGCTACTCTCAGAAACATGACAAAAGGTAGGATGGGCATCTGGTTTGGCATTTCCAATATGACTGTACATATAAATATTTTCACATAGCAATCTAAGTAATGTAGATGCCAAGTTGCCAACTTCCATGAAGAGCACTTCTGAAGATCTCACTGGTAATGCCCAATTACCGTATAATATCTTTTTATGCAGATGTTACATCTACAACTCTATCTTTATGCAAATTGTGTGCCTAAAACTGAAGCAATAGAGAATGCCTAATGAGGATCACAGCAAATAAGTGGTGTAAATTATACATACTAACAACACAATTCCTTTCTTTTGTAAAATGTGCTGTGAACAGAAGCAAGCTGTGCTATTAGAACATGCCTTTAAAGCTCCCTGGCAGGTTTCAGCTCCTGTATTTGTTAGAACAGAGTAGTGAGCTTGAGTTGTTTTTAATACCAGTCAGCACTGTAGCCCCATCGTCTCGTTAATCCTGGCTGCTCTGCAAGAACTCCAGGGCATCAGCTTCAGCTTGGCATAGCCTTGAAAATATAGCACCATGCAATAAGGCCTGCTGCTGGGCTCCCACAAGTCTGGAGGACCTCCGACCTCGTTTAAGACAGCAAAGAGAACAAGCTTCCCCGTTTCATCCCAGGACAGAACGTGGCACTGCCCACTCTGACATCCCAGGACACTTTAGTACAGGCCATCAGTAGATGTGCTAAGGGAATGGGCTTTCTGGAATTCATTAGGTTCATATGCAGAAAGGTGGTTATAGAATCACAGAATGGTTTGGATTGGAAGGGACCTTAAAGATCATCTAATTCCAACCCACCTGCCGTGGGCAAGGACACCTTCAGACCAGATTGCTCAAAGCCCCTATCAAGCTGTCAAGCTTGACAGAACCTATAAAGAACCTTCCAGCTTCATCCAGACAGGATTTACCCAAAAGACTGGTGGCTGAGCACTGTTCTGCCTCCCTAAGACTGGACAGTGGCCACCCACTAGTGCTGCTGGTTACAGTACCACCATACCGGTTCCCAAACCATCTCCCATTCACACCACTGTGCTCCCACATCCTTTTCCTCCTCACAACAGAACTAGGTCTGCAACAGTCCCAAATCAGTTCACAGTCCACCCTGGGGTCATACCTGTGCTGTTCACCTCTTCCATGGCGCCTCTCTGTGAGCTCAGTCCAGCAGTTTGGCCTGGGCTGTCAGTGTATTCAGTCTTCCACAGCTGTGCCAGTGAGGGAAAAAGGAGAATAACATGGATTATAACAACACAATGACATGAGATGTGGATGTCTGCTTCCCAGAAAGCGCTGAAAATTGGATTTCGATCATCAGAGCAGGGCTTGGCAGTGTTCTCTCTCCCTCTGCCACTATGCTGCAGGGTGTCACACTGGAGAAATGTTGTCACACTGGAGAAACGTATGCATGTAGCTGGCAAGGTTGCAGGTCTGATGTGCTAGCCAGGATCCCAATTACCCAGGGAGCTCTCCCACCAGACAGGAGGTGGAACCAGCAGCAAACTCCTGCTCTTGAGAAGGTATGATTTAATGAACTAAGCTGTGAACCAACTCTCAGAAGCTATGGATCCTGCAGAGTTCTGTGGTATTGATCTATGCAAAAGTGAACCTAAGTGATTTCCTCACCACCACCACCTCAGTGTCTCCATTTATAAAACAAAGGCAATGCATAACAAATTCTTTAAGCAATGCGCTGCCATCCACTAACAAGTGCTGCAGAAGAGCCAGGTACTAGGTTTTCCCCCAAGGAACTGTTTCTCCCAGAAACTCTATCAAACATATTTCTAATGGGCAATATAATTTTTCCTTTCAAAAACACACCAGAATGAAAAGTATATTTTCAAAAGCCTTCCTGAATGGCAGATACTCCTCATTCAGGAGGATAAAAGCTGATAGGAAGCAAACCTTTTACTCCAATCTTCAGCTTTTGCCCTATGCACAGGCTTTTAGCAGCTCTGCCCCACCATCCAGGATGCAAAATTTCTGCCTCTGGTCTACACTAAATTAGGATGTGTCTTTTCTCTCCCCTGTCCACCTACCCTCACCACTCCATCCGTGCTTCCTGTGATGATGACGCTGCGTGTGTCCCAGTCCATCACTTCAGCAAAGCAGCAACAAGTAATACGGCTTTCAGGGCTGCAGGTGGTGTTAATGCTCACAAGAGGCTGGCCATTGACTGTCCACAAGCATAGGTAGGATCCAGCACAAGAGGCAATATCACCCTGTAACAAAGCAAGAGGCCATGTTTCAAGATCCTACGCTCATCCTCCTCACAGGAGGGCATAACGGATGCAGAATGGATGTAGAAGGAACCAAATTAGCAGCAAACTTTTGGTTCAAACTGAGGAGGAATTCATGTGTTCTGCAGAAAGCATTTACTAAATTGCACTAGAAAAAACAGTGACCATCCATAAAATAAAAGAAATTGATGATATTTTGAATGACACTTCCCATTGCAAAATAATACAAGGCTACAAAGATCTGCAGAACATCATGCCTTCATGTCCACCTGCCCCCTCCTGTAGTCTGGCTGGTTTTAAATCATTTAATTACTTAACATATTTTGTTCTAAGTGTCCCAGAACCTCTTCAAACCTCCTTGTAAACAAGCAAGCCTCAACACTTGTTTTTCAGTTCTGTCTAAGTTGTGTTCTGCCAAAACTACCTTGATTCCAACTGGTGGAAAAGAACATGGAGACAGGTCAGATACAGTTAGCCTGCTGCTTTGTCAAAAAATGGGTAAAGAAACATCTTGATTCATGCAAACCAGAAATGCAGCCTTGGCATCCATTTCCTGTAATTGAGCAGGGGGAGTCCAAGGAGGTTCTCAATGTTGTTCTGCAGTCCTGGGCACCCGCTAATGGCAGGCAGCTTGCAGACAGACCAGGTCACAAAATGTTAGGCTACACCCTGAGATAACAGTCTGTTAGCTTTGGGTTAGGCATTCAAAAGAATCCTCCTTCTTGCCCACCAAGCTACCCATTTTTAAGCATGGCAAAGGAATCAAAGAAACACAGAAAAGAGGCAAACACAGAAAAGAGGACAGAAGGCTGACTGCTACGCTCTGCCCTTACCTTTTAGTCAGTGCATAGCCCAGCAGACCACAGACTGAACCTCAGCTACCGCCAGGGACAGGGACTGTGCACAGTCAGTGCCTGACACAAGTTCTGGGCCAGGACTAGTGCTTTTAAATGTTACTGATCTACAAATAAACATTTTCTTAAATGAGGATATGGAGTTTACCTCCTTAGCTGTAAAACCTTTGGTGATTTCACAATCCTCCTCTGCCCCTCACAGGGAGCTTAATGTCATCGCATTTTTAAACTGTTTTGTATTCGACCAATGACCAGCTCAGCATTCAATGAGCGGCACTTCCAATGCAGAAAACATCCTTTGCAATTGAATCTCTCCTACTCCTTCAGCGCAGGTGGATAATCTTACCAGGGATGGCATATAAGGAGCAAACACACAGGTATCTTTGGGGCAAGGAATGCACAGAATCAAAAGCTGATGCTGCAGTCTTAAATAATCTTATCAGAAATGCCCTTTGATCAAGATACTAACTGAAATTTCACGCAAACTTTTCACCCTTTATGCATACTAAGAGCCAGTTAAACAGAACAGCATCAGCCAAGTCATCTGATTCTGGCGAAGGCCAGTGTACCCTTAAATTAGCAGTGCGCCTCTGTTTTAAATCAACTAACACTGTATGTCACCCCTGATTTGGGGAAAGGAGGGCACATTGGAGGGCAGGATTCTGTAGATAAAACAGAAGATTTTGTTTGAAACATTGAAACACAGTTGCCAATAATTAAAGAGATTAAATGTCAGCTACCTCATCTACATGTCTGTTCATTTGGTAATTATCTACAGTGTTTTTCAGGTCTAGACCAGAGATTTAAAACTGAAATCATTAGTTACAGCAAGCTTTTACAATCCTGCCTAGCTTATAAACTCTTTGGGAAAGCTTTTTTTTTTTTGTGCCTAAGTGATACAAACACCATGAAGTTTGGATCTATAAATGGAGCTTCCAGATGCTAAAGCAAATATAAAACCAATCATGTCACGAACAGGTGTAAAGGGCTCTTACTTCACAGAAAAGTGA
The DNA here is from genome assembly GCF_013377495.2 of Cygnus atratus. NCBI lineage: Eukaryota > Metazoa > Chordata > Aves > Anseriformes > Anatidae > Cygnus > Cygnus atratus. The sequence goes on from NC_066368.1 coordinate 18,977,373, forward strand.
TTCAGAAATTTGTTTCCTTCAAATCTTTGCTTTAAAACATTCTGAATTTTCCAAGAAAAAAAACTCATTACCAAAAATGTCACTTTGTATCAAACAAAATATTTAATTTAGCACAATGGAAGCATTGTTTCTATCTTCACGTTATAACAAATATTATCAAATCATGAAATAAATAAATCAAACATATTTTCTTAAGGTTTCTTTCTTTTAAATGAACCTTTCTGCAGACAATTTTCTGATCAGTTTAACTATTTTAATTTTTGGACAGTTTAGGAGAGGAGCGCCTAACTGAAATGGCTACCATTAATGGTAGGTTGGTGTGTAAGACGAAGAGGAGACTATGCTTTTGAGGTATGAAGCCCATGTTATCCCACCCACTCATTTCTGAATGCTTGGCACTATTTCAACTGCCTTCTCAAGGGGCCACCAGGTATTGTGAGGTGGCCAGCTGAAGCTACTGGCCACATATTACTACTAACCAGGACCCCTGGTGCTGGGTGCCAAGCTAGTACTTAACAAACTACTTAATTCCTGCCCTCAGTCACTAGTCATCAGACTGCATGGTTAGTGAAGCTCTAATATGAGATGGCTATTTTGGCACAGACTAACTATAGAACGTCTACTTGGTTTCTCACTGCTATGAATTCAGTTTTGCCTCTCTTGGTACAAACTCCAGTACTGGATGTACTCGCAAATTGTCTGAGCAGCTAGAACCTTGCTATGGTATATTAGCACAGAAAATACAAATATGCAAGAAACATTCTTGGGAGGTAGAAGGTTGGAAAAAATAATATCCAGAGTGCTTACAGTTAAATCCAATAGAAAATATTTTCCTATCAGCATGCATGCAATTGCAGCCAGGCCCAGACCACAACAGGATTATTTCCACTGCTGGTAAACGAAAACCCAGCCACTGCTATCAAGCGCACACCCCTCAGCTGACAGTAGGAGGAAAAGAAAGAAAAAAAAAAACACCAAAAAAAAAAACAACCAACAAACACAAACACTATCACTGCAAGGGTGTAAGAAGGTTGTCAGCTGAGGTGGGAAACTGAGGTCCAGCATTCCTCAGCTGACATGGGTCTGCTGCATGAATGTCAAGAGAAATTAATGGGATAATGAAAGCAATAAGATTATGGGTTAGCCAGATCCAGGAGCTACTAAGGTAATACTTCATGTTCTGCAAACTAAAAGAGTTTTAATCCTGCTATCCACCTAAGATGTTTCTGCTTAGCTACTCAGTCTAAAACATTGCTTTTAGTGCTCCCCTCTTATCATTAAGAACACTATTAGCAATCTCTATAGAAAGAAAAAAAAAATCAATGTATCAGACTCAGGATGTTTTTATGTTGTGAAGAGCACCCATTAAATTATCATGAAATGTTCATGGATGCATCAGAAGAAAGATGATAAATTAAGATCTTACTGTTGAATTGTTGATGGCAACAGAACAGAGACTTGCCCCATGGGCAGGAAGCTGGGTTATGTACGTCAGCTGGTTCAGGTCCCAAATGATGCAGGTTCTGTCATCAGATCCACTCACGATTATGCTGTAGGTCACAGACACAGCAAGGCAGGTCACTGCCTGAGAGTGCCCATACAGAGCCTGGTGGGGAAAAAAGTGATAAAACACAACAGTGTGTAGCTGATTTACTAGGGAGCTGCAGTTCTACGGCCATTTACTTAGCAAGAATAAGCAACCAAGTCACACTTTGGAGAGCCAAAAAGTGTATGAAGTAGAAATCCCAAAGATTCTTATAGAACCATCCTTTTCCTCAACTCGTGGTTGAGGAAAGTTGAGTATCCAAGAGATTACATGACTTGCCCCAAGTTGCATGGTAGGTCAGGTAAAACAACTCAACTCTGGCCCTTGGCATATGTTTCAGATTCTACCACAGTGGTTTGTATGCAAAACATCAATAAATTCAGTCAAGGCAGTCTTAAGCAAGTAAAATTTGGACTTGAGAATTATTTCTCAAAAATTTTAAATCATTTTGAAATAAAACTTAAGATATATTTCAGTGACCTTCCCAGACTTTTCTTTCTGTTTTTCTGAACAAGTACTAACATTTTTCCAATTTTTAATCAGAATAAAAACAGCATTTGTTTTTATTTTTGCTTTAAAAAGTTATATATGAATTCTTCTCTCATTCGTCGTTATCCATCATCCTTCCTTTGTTTTCTAGGTTCCAGAGATATACAGAATACGCAGTTTGATTTAGCTTTAAACAATTTCATTAAAAAAGACTGTATTTTAGGCAATTTAACATCACAGAAGTCATGAACAGGAATATACTGATGACAATTGTGTAATGCAGCACTCTCAAGTGACAGCAGCATACATTTCTGCTGCATAACCACCAACAACATTAAAGCCTGTAGGGCAACAGAGAAAGAGGCCTTCACAGATTTCTTGAAAAGCCTTTCAGGGCTCAATTATTAACTGCCTTACTGTGAAAAATCTGATCCACCAGTTTTAATGTTGGTTTTAACAGTAAATGCATATTCCCTGCTGGCTTTCTCTACATGACTTAATTAACACATTTTCAGGGTTTGTCTCAGTTCAGAGACAGAGTCACAGAGCAGGATAGCCACATGTCCCAAATGAATTTTGTGAAGACATCTCATACTCTTTTCCAGTCTGTGAATATCAGACTGAACTCTTTTAGCTAACATGCGCTGCCACTCGCCAAGGTTATTAGGACAACAGTATTCAAACATGAATCCACTGGAGAAGACGCTGAGCTGCAGCTATGACCTACTGAAGGTGACCTGCAACTGCAAGGGATGAAATTCACCTTGCAATGTATTCCGTTGAAGAGAATCATCAGCTAAAAATTCTGGCACAAAATGGCGTCTCCATCAGCAGTCCTCAGAGGTTGGAAGCACTCCCAACTCAGTAGTAGCTTACAACTGGCTGTAGAAGTCTTTTTACAAAGGACTGGGCATAACCTAATGCCTGTGCTCAAGAACTGCACAAGACCTCTACAGAACAGGCTGTGACAAGGCAGGTTCAAGCGCTCCAAATTCCTTCTCATTCCTCTGAAGAAGGGAAGGGAAGGGAAGGGAAGGGAAGGGAAGGGAAGGGAAGGGAAGGGAAGGGAAGGGAAGGGAAGGGAAGGGAAGGGAAGGGAAGGGAAGGGAAGGGAAGGGAAGGGAAGGGAAGGGAAGGGAAGGGAAGGGAAGGGAAGGGAAGGGAAGGGAAGGGAAGGGAAGGGAAGGGAAGGGAAGGGAAGGGAAGGGAAGGGAAGGGAAGGGAAGGGAAGGGAAGGGAAGGGAAGGGAAGGGAAGGGAAGGGAAGGGAAGGGAAGGGAAGGGAAGGGAAGGGAAGGGAAGGGAAGGGAAGGGAAGGGAATGTACCCACTGTGACAACATTCGCACTGCCGAGACAAGCTAAGCTCCTACAAAAATTTTCATCAACCCTCTTGTCCTTTTTTAACTCAGAAAGACTTGGTGGTGAAGTACTTTAAATGCAAGCTGAGTGTGGAAGAGAAGGATAGATCAGAGCTCAGCTAAAATTTCAGCTCTGATCTACCAGTATTTTGATATGTATTAATGCAAAAACAGTCAAGTGCAAGTGCTGGTAGCTCTCTAATGTCTTCTTGTTATTCCTCATGAAGGTTTTCCCTTAATGGGGAAAAGAACTGTGAGGCCTGTCTCCACAGTAAATTCACAAATAAATAAGTAAATAAAAGCTTATCAGCTTCACTGCAGGTATGCTCAGTCCAGAAAAACTGAACCAAGTTCTGGCCATCCAATGTAACTGGCTGACATGGGCACAGATAATTCACAGCTATGCTCAGTACCTTCCTGACAGTTCAGCACAGCACACACAACACAGCTTTCCTGGATGCTTCTCCCAGCCTGGTGTTTTATTCGGCCCAGAAATTCTGGGGGGCGGATTGCATGGGTTGCTGTGTTCATGAACACTGAGGGAACTGGTAAATTGCACAGATCAATACTGAGCCTATTATGCTCAATCTTTAGTGTTCCACAAAACTGTGGGAGCAGTCCCTGCTAGAGAGGGAAAAGTGACTTTTTATGCTGAAATATAGTTTCTGCACTTTACTACATTCCAAACCAGAATGTGTCAGTCCCATGAGACAGCTGATAAGTGAATACCATCCACTTTATAGCACATCAGCTTTACTTAAGCAAAGTTCACTCTCTCAGCAAAGATGATACAATTTTTTTTGTTGTTCAGAAAAAAAAAAAAACAGCCACCATGAAACAGTGAATTACATGAAAGCAGCATGTAATTCACTGGAAGACATTTAGAACCATAATTCGAATTTACATCTATGCCAGTCATCAAAAAAAAAGGTCTCTGCAAGCAAAGAGAAGGAAAAAAATACAGCATTTGTCACTGTATGACCTCATGCCACTTTGAGGACCTTGGGTAATATCAGATTAATCACAACAGAACACATCAGCAAAGCTGATTTTATATTGCTAAAGGGAAAGGTACTGAAGATGAAAGAGCCTCTTCAATCAGCTGCCTGAAACTCGAACAGATCACCAGACTGGTATCATTTTGATGTTTATGAAGATTACTGCTTACATTTTCTCTGCTGCTATTTCTTCCATTTCTATGTCCACCTCTTGGCTTGGAATACTAAGCAGAGGGATTAAAAGGTCGTCACTCAAGATTTTGTCTCCTAGTTTTGGCTTCTCAAGAAAGAAACAGAACTCAGAAGAGAAGCTGCTCTAAACAGTTTTCTTCCTAATTTCAACACCCAAAAACATCAGATAAGTGAAGGTCTAGGAATTTCTCTGGCCTCCCAGCAGACATAGATGTTTTCACATTATTTAAATGACAAATAAAATATTTTTCACTCCAGGTCTGGAAAGCACTGAAATATCTCCTGAATATCTCCAGAGCACATGAACAGAACAAGACTCTAGAACAAGAATTTGGAGACCTCCTTGCTGATCAATGAACCCATTATTAGTTTGCCTAAGAGTAGCAGAGAGTTTTCTGTCTCTTGAATTCTTAGGGAAGAAAGGTCACACACTGCCTTTCAGATATGATAATGCTCCAGATTTTCTTGTAAAGCTGGGAGCTCACTGTTCACTTTTGCAAATGAAATAGCATTTATACAGCTGCTGGGTGACTATAGATGAGCTCCAAATCAACAAACACTAAAGGACCGCGGACAGCAAGGTCACAAACTATATCATTGTAGGGATCTTTCCCTACCTTGTGGAGTGATAGACAAACCTTTTAAGTTTTGAATTCTGTTCGAGGGAGAAGTATCAAGGGCTTTGCCTAGCCAAGCCTTCATCTCCGTCAGCTAAGTTGACAGGGTGTTTTGGAGATCCTGCCCACTGCTCTAGCAGCCAAAAAAGAACTAGAACCATCTCCAGGTAATATTGGCTTTTGAAAATAATCCAAGGGTTGGCTGCACTACAAGGGAGGACATGGCTTATTGTCACTGTTTCTTCTATCATTATAAACTTAGGAAATGCTACCAAGGCAAAAAAACAAAAACAAACAAAACCCACCAAGCATAATACATAAGGTATGGGTATAAGGCATATAATCAACTCCTGACCTGACAACAAGTTTTCACATTATCCTTTTTTTTTTTTTTTTTTTTCACTTTGTCACCTTTTTCTGCCTTTTCGATTCACTGTAGCATGTTTTCTCTTCCAATTTTCTGACAGAAAGAAACTTGCTCTTTGCTTTTTATTAAATTTCTGTACCAAGAGTCACAGTACTCACCTGTCTCAAGTTCAGATGTTTCACTTTGTCCTTGACCAAAGAAAGTTCCCAGACACACACAACAGAGCTTGTTCCAGATGTGATTATGGTAGTTGCTGAAGGACACACAGCGCAGAGGCATTTACCCCAGTCTGCCATGCACTCAAACGTAGTCATGTTCTGTACGAGAAAGCAGCTTTCAGCCAAAAACTCATCTGGTGATACCATGCATTTATTAATACCAAATGGCAGATTTAATTTTCAGAACTGAGCCTCTTCTAACCCAGGAAAGAAAAGCTCATCTTATCCCAAGTCTCTATGTTGACAGCACAGCTGTATATTATGTATAAGCACACACTGTGGCTGCATGCAGCTGTGCCAGACTCTGGGGACCAAACAGGAAGGCTGGATAAAGGTCAGTGTCTTAGGACAACAGAGTTCCAGCCCCTCTGGGTGCTACAGACTTCCTACATAGCTTCAGGCAAGTTTGTTCTGCCACCATATAGCAACAGTATGCAAACATTCAATGTAGATTAATAACAAAGCTCAGGTTATGACTGCCACCGTTAAGAGAGTTAGTGCCAGGCTCAGCTACACCTTTGTCATACTTGGATTGAACAGCCAAAGCACTGAATTCCGTTCTGGTCAACTGTTCTGCTAGCAGTACCAAGCTGGCCTAAACCAACTCTACACTGCTGCAATTACAGCATAAACATCCTTCCGCTCACATTCTGCATTAGCTCTCTCACACCCAATGGGAATGACAGAACAGTGCTAATGATTCTGATGAACCTGGATGCCACAGTTACAAAAATCATACCATGGACAAAACAAACCTTTACTACTTCAATGAAGGCAACAATATACTTCAAGTATATCCAATATATTTTCAACAGAGGCACTGTTGTCCCAATAGAGATTCAAGCTGAACCCTCAACTACTTATAGTAACTGTATAATCACTGCAAGAGGCTCAGTGACACCCTGACTTTTGAGCAATACCATAACACTTTACGGTACCTTGATCTTTGGAGAAAAAAAAAAAGAAAAAAAAAAGAATAACCACCATTCTGTAACTTCCTTTCTTCTGAGTCAACCAGTAGAGATAAAGCAAAAAGGTTACACCTATAGCAGCACTGTAAGTTACTGAGGACCAATTTTAATTTGCTATATTGAAAATCAATGGAGAAGAACTCAGTGATTTTACAGAAATCAGAAAGTAAAAATAAATCTCATGTTTTTCTCATGTCCAGTGACTGTGGATATGTCTGTAAAAAAATAATGATATGGTATGCTCTGATACCCAAGCTAGTATTTTGCTGAATGACTAATTCTGCTATTTTGATACCCAAGCAAACTTGGATGTCTTTGCACATCATAACGTTGGCCCAAACATATGCAATATCAGTGTGTTTGTGGTAGACAACTGAATCTGTCCAGTGCCCTAGCCAGCAGTGTGGTGACACAGACCCTTGATTTTTAACAGCAAAGAAGTAAGAGTATTAACTTTCTAGATTAGGGGACATTATTATGTTGAATGAATGCACTGGGCTAAGCTTGGGAGCCAGAGGGGAATTGACAGATGGTCCTATCTTAATTCCAGCAGAAAGTTCTGCACAATGAAATTTCTAATTGGGGGCCAGAAGACCTTGTGTTGTCCTTACAACCTATGAAATGAGGTTTCTCCTTCATTGTGACAGACAACAAAGTCACTTGAAGGAAAACTCAAGGTCATTTAGAGGGAAAAAGTCACATTTCTCAGCAGTGAAATAATTTTGTACTCCACTGGAATATCCAACTTGAGAATCCTCAAAAAACTTGATTGCAAAAAGTCATGCAGAGCACTCTCCAAAATCAGCTCCCCTACAGCCTCTCAACTGGGTCCCTAAACAAGACAGACCACAACATAACATCCATTTCTAAAATGCTTAGACTTTTTCTATTTACCTTTTCAGACCCATAGTTGCCAAAGCAGCAGGTGAAGTCTTCAAATCCCCAGCAGAATGTTTTGTTCCAAAGAGGAGGAATCAAAATTTTATTTTTTTCAACAGCCAGAATGCCCTTCTCAGTATGAACAATGTGTCCAATAGCCCCCTTGGGATAGTCTGACAAGACAGAGAACATATTTAATTCTGTTGTTTTTAGAACACTAACATTAACTTACTGCCTTACATGGCTTTGTGGTGGGGCAGGCATGCCCCACAACTGGTCTCAGTGTGCTGGGACCAGGTCTACAGACAGAAATCCACTCTGCCACTGAGATACCAAGACAATGGTGGAAACTCCCCTCTCCAACAGACCACGTAAGTCCATGCAGAGGTGGAGAATGGCTCCAAAGAAAGGGACAGCAGTATCATTAAGCTCCTTTTCACTGGCAGGCAGCCTTATGCCATGAACTATACGATGCAGGGTATGTCACCAACAGCCTCTGTAGTACAGCTACAGGAGTCTGCTGGCCACACAAAAATGTGCAATTACATACCAGCATCATGGGATGAAAAGAAGTAGATACACTGAAATTTTCCAGGCTTGTTAGAGTTTAGAAAAATAGACTAAGAAAAAGATGAAGAATGAAAAGGGGAAAGAGCAAGCTTTATGCTTTAACTTGATATATCCAGAATGTAGAAGACAGAAAAGATTTAGATGTTGTACATAAATCTGTTCTGAACTCTACAAAAGAAGTTTCAAGATTTCTCCTGAGTGTCTGAGTACTTTCAATGCCCCCTCACAATACACACACATGCAAATAACAATTGTCTGAAGGGATCTTGGTGGTACCAACTCATGTCAACTCACACAAAGCTGTGTGACTATATTTATTCTCTTAAAAGTTCAGATTCACCCCCGTCCAGGAATCCTACACTTAGTAGCTCAGAAAATGGAGCACAGCCCCTGCTGCACCTTTTACTGTAACTGGTGAGAGCTTCAGGTTTTGCAGACTGCTGATGAACGGAGGAAGAATTCCACTTGACTGAAAAGACAGCACTGCTTCTCTTCCCGATGAACTTTTACCCTGGGCATTCCTGGATGGATGTGGCTTAGTGAAGAGCTAGAACAAAGGAATGGCATTGAAAAACACATCTCTACCAGCCAGATCATGCAGGAGACGCATCTATTTAAAACATTAATCATAGACTCCGGAACCGTCACAAACAAACCTCTTCATTAAAATGAGACCATCTTATCCTTATCATTACATTTTCATCAGACTACATCCCTTACAGGGATAGGAAGCTACTCCCAGTGATTCAGGAGAAGAGAGAAAACTATAGGTGAGAATTTAAGTTGCCTTCATTTGCTTGTACTCAGCCCCAGACTAGTGGTTACTCATGTAAGTACTGAGAGAGCAGAACCCAGATTTGATACCACAGCTGTATGGTATATGACAAGAACAGCATAATTAGAGAGTGGAGTAACACCATCTGGAGAACTCTACAGCCCATCTTTTAGCAGATTTAAATCAGAGACTGTCTGTGATTTAAGTTTCTTCTCTTGATTTCCAACTGAAATACTACAAGACCAAAATAAATTATGCTTTCTGTTTTTCTTTATACTCTCATAATCAAGTGGTACCTGCTTTGGTATCTGTCCGAAGTTGCTGATAAAACCCAGGATGGTGCTCTTAATCAGAGGATCTTTGATGTTGTTGAGGTCCATCTTGTCTCCATAGAAGTAAGGGTGGTAGGTGTTAACTGCCTCCACAGCAGCTGAGCCATGTTGCTTGTGGCCAAAAATCAGGTCTATCCAGCGATGGAGGTGTGCACTGACATAGTCACTTTCCAGTGCCTGAAACCAAAGAAAATTAATTCATTGAGTTCATCCATTGCAGCTGTGTTACTGCTCCCTGTTCCCTGCTGGAGACAAATTCTCCACAGCACTCTCTGAAAGCAAGTCTTCACACTTTCAGTTCTTTCACCACAATCTTTCACAGCACGTCCTCACAAAATGAGGCCATAGAGATGTAGGGGAGATCCTCACAGGAAAAGGAAGGACAGAGTGAAGCATGCTTGACATAGCAGACACCAGTTACAGTATCTTTAGGGAAAACTCAGGCAGGTTCTACTAAGCAAAGCACAAGCATTCCACAGGTTTTGGCACATCCTCCAGTTTCCAAGCATGTATTAAAACCTGTGTTATGATTTCTTCATCAATACTGTCACTGATACAAGATGGTTTAAATGAATAAGACATTTTTTTATTTAGCATTTAGTACTACCTTTTGGCTCTGTAGACAACCCACAGGTGATTTAATGTCTACCCTCTTTGTAGAAACAGGCCTTAGAGTAGCAGACACTTGATTTGAGAAGATAATGTAAGTATATATTGGAAAGGAAGGAACTAGCAGAGAAGTTTTAAGTTGGGTCTGAAGGTTATGGTAGGAGAGGGTACATGCCATGAACCAGCTAAGGAAATGCAGAGCTTGTAGTGAAATGGCAAGGGGTGCCACAAGCCAAGACAGGCAGAGCATGAAGGGCTTTGCAGTAGCAGAGTTGGGGTAGAGCAGGGACAGCTGTATGAAGAAGCTTCATGACTACCTGAGTTTCATCAACACATTTTACAATCCTCAAAAGGTTCAAGCAGAGACAGACGCAGCACCAGATTCCCCCATCTTGGAAAAGCCCAGGGTCTGAACTTTTCCCCACCAAAACAAGAAATGTCCCTCTTTGTCTGACTAGATCTGCCACCCACAGTCACAGGCACGTGGATTAACACAACAGAAGAAACAATTAGTACAAGAGAAGACCATAAGAGATCCTACAAGGTAGTGCACATCCATCCTAACGTGGGCTCCCTAAAAGGCTCAACGTGATAGCAGAAAACTTGTGCTTGGAAGACCCAGACAACAAGTTCAAGGGCAGCGGACACGAGTTTGAGTCAAACCTTTGCCCACCTCCAGATTAGTCAGCCTTATCTACGATGCTTTGCTAAACACTATTGTCTCTGCCATCACCTGCATCACCAAATCTTTGTGCATTCCACAATTGCCTTGCTCAATGATTCAAGCATCAGTGTTAAGCATTATTAAAACTACTTTCCTATCTCCAAATCATTTGACTGTGTAATACTCCCTGATGCTCAGTTAAAGGTCTCCCAAGTAGACCATCCTACCCAAAGCACAGCAGAAATAAACACGCTAATGGGATCCAGAACAATGGCTCATTTCGCAGAGCAGACAGTGAGCCCAGTACTGGTTTAAATGACCCTGCCCACAGCTAAAATGATCGCAGGGCAGGGCAGAGAACAACCACAGTATACAATTTGTCCCCTGCAAACAAGAAAACACTTATGAACAGACTCAGAATTCATTCTTATTAATAAAAGCAGTTAGTGCACGAATTACAAACTGTAAATTTTGCCTGGCATCACCGCCAGAGCAAAACAAAGCAACCAACCGAGATGAGACTGTGCAGTATTTCACTGAGCACTGTGACATGCCCAGCAAGGCAGGGAGAACTGAGGTCTAAGAAGAGAGTAAAGAAATTACTTTATGTAGACCAGATTCTTAGCTTATTATACATGAAGTAGAGAGTTACTCACAGTTTTAGCTCAAGAACAATTCTTTGCTCCCATATTCCTTAAAGAAATAGCCAGGTTTCACAACAGTGTTGACCTGTATCTGTTTAGTGTTTTAAACTCTGTGAAGCCTCCTGAAAAGCACTGTGATACCAGTAACAAATACATCTAGCCTTGCAGGTTATTTCAGAGGAAAGAGGAGTCTTCACATTTCAGAGTTGAAGATCTCTATCTCTTCAGGATTAGATGAAACCTTCCCAGGCATGTTAATCAACTAACTTTCCATGGCAAGATTTCTTGCACCCTCCTGTGTAATACCTGGTGCTATTAGTGGTTGGAGATAAAATACTGGACTGACTGTACTCAAGGTCTGCTCAAGCCTAGCAAGACATTAAGAACATGAGTCTATAAGCATGATTTTCCTTTTGCTAAACTGCTCCTGTTTGAGATTCCAATTCATTTGTACAAGCTGCATGGTTTAATCAGCTGTGCCAACGCTATCAAATAGTGCAGCTTAGTGGAAGCAGGTCTGCTGAACACAACAGCTGGTAGAGAGGGCCCAGTATCCACATTATATGCACTGTGGGGGCTTTACTTCAAACTAGATCTAGTCTGCTCCCCCAGTCTGAATGCCATCAGTGGCAGGAGCATAGCTTAGGTGCACAACTGGAGTGCAGCTTTTGGTTTCATTTCATTCAAAACGAATCTAGCTAACAATCTGAGATCACTTTGCAGTGAGAACAAAACCATGCTATGCAGGGATGATTGATAGATCATTTCAAGACTAAACCCTTACTCCAAACTACAGGGCTAAAGCAGATGTTCCCATTGAATTTAAGTGCCCTCAGAATGCCCAGCATTAACAAGCAGCAAGGAGCAAAGCCCAGTACTTTATATCCAAACAAGACAGGATGTAAGAGAAAGCATATCTCCCTACACTTTTCTTTAAAGAACATCAGTATAAAATTGCAGCAGCTCTTAGGCGTCTATGTATTTCTGTCTGCAGCACCTCTGTTAGAGAAGTGTTGTCATTCCCATGTTTAGCAAACTGGTGGACAGAGACTAAGCACCTTGTAAGGTTACTAGAGGGAGCATGAGACAGAGTTTAGAAAGAAACCAGAAAGCCCTAAAGCCTACATGCCTTCTTTGGAGTCAGGGGAGAACAACAGGGAACAGTTACTTGTTTGACTGAGGTGGGCAAAACCTACTTGCAGTGGGTGACACTGAGTTGCTTCCCTGCAAGGGATAGGGCTGAGCAGTCCCTAGGCTCAACTCTTCACTTTGGAAAGGACTGTACTTCAACCAGCGAGCCCGCAATGCACACAACACTTATAACAAGAATCTCCCTCCTCACAGTAAATGTATTGTCATGTGCTGATGAGCAATGATCGAAATTCAGATCTCTTGTCCCTTCCATTACCTTTCAGTGTATCTGCAGCTCTGAGCTTTTAAATCACTCTCTAGGCACCTTCAGTGATGCCTCACTCAGTAATACCAGTTACTGTGTACATACAGGAGCTTAAGCAGTCTCAAAGTGTCTCAATCTCTCTTCATCTCAGTTATTTGTTCTGGCAAAAAAAAAAAGTCATCTCCTTTCTTCATCCATCTCATGTTACAAAGTTGTAAAAAGAGAGGGGACAGAGTCTGACTAAAAAATGGAAGCTGTTCAGATACCGGATAGCATTTTCTTTCCAAATCAGAACAAAAAGCTTATCAAATTTTCTCATGTATCAAAATCCCCCCCTCGCCAAATTCTAAATTTGGAAAAATAACATAATTTTATTTTACTAATAATGAAGCTATATACCATACAAGATTAGCTATAACAACTACCTCTTGAAAATAAAATATTTTTAGTTCAGCCTGTAATCTAACATAACTATTGCAATGAAAAGATCATTTCTGAAGCATTTTGAAAACAAAGACAGAAAGCTGAAATTATTTATTGAGAGATTTCCTTGTTACTACCACACACTCTCATTTCAACCAGACTTGTTTTCTGGTGAAAAGCTGTTCCATACATCTCTTTCCCAGACAGTTCTACTCACTGTGCGCTTGTCAACCCAGAAACACTGGGCTGTGATGGGAGTTACACATTTAACTGCTACAGAAATACAAGGTAAAACAAAGAAGAAGATTAACATAGCTTCTGTAATGGTACTGATGAATATCTGAATACGCTGTAAATTCAACATACTGGTTCAAGTTACTAAAACGTGTGGCAACACACCATGGAGTCTAGCTACTAAGCATGGAGACACACTTGAGACTTACTAATAATAGCAAGTAGCTATTTTCCCCCACCACATAACTTGGAATATCATTAATTCACAAGTTTTTTTTTTTTTGTATCGAAGAAGATCTCCAGGGAAAACAGCAATAAATGACTGTTTTCAATCATATTTTTAAAATGATTGAAAACTTTTTTTTTTTTTAAGTATATACAATAGTTAACCATTTCAAAATAGTTAAAAGTAGCAAGATAGAAATTTAGCTTCTTCGAAGTAGTTTTTAGCAGTTATTGTTCTGACACTGATTTTAAGTGAATTGTTCAGGTCGTGATTTCACACCAGAGCCTAAAGGGAGCCTACTAAATTATTAAACTAAAAATGAAATACCTCGTTAACAATCCTCAACAGTCCTAAAACAGAAACTATGGCAAGAATACTGAGCAAAAAAAAAAAAAAGTAGGTAAGCACAGGCTTAGATTGTACTCATGATCACTCACAGGAGTAACCTGAGCACATGTGAATAAATCCACTAATTTCAACAGGCTCACTCTCATGTTCGGAGCTATTCACAAGTCAAAGTGTTCACAACATCAGGAATCAGGGAGATGGTGTGTGATGCAGATGCTACAAAGCATTGACTTCTTTGGAATATAATGTTTTAGCAACAACCCATTCTTTGCAAGATATACAGATGATGCACATTATTAGGAGCCTGTTCTCTTAAACCTGGTTTCATACAAGAAAATTTGCTTCAGGATGAAGTAACAGACTGTAAACCAGCTCATAAAGGGTTTTTTCTTTAAAGATGGATAAAAATGGTATTGCCAAACATGGGACTACACCTAGATTACTGACAACACCAATAAATATTTTAGTTTGTGACTCTGGCCTTTGGGATTCCATTTTCAGTTCAGCACTATGTCCCAAAACTTGATATTCACTAACCTGTCTGTGCAGGAGAATGAATTTATGGGGGTCCCCATCTGCCCATGGCGGGAGCTGCACATCTCCCAGCACTGTTCCATCCTGCATGCAGCCTGCAGGAATTAAAGGAAAAAATAAAAACAAGAATCACACACATTGCAAATAGGAACAGCTTTTCCAAAACAGTGAAGTCAAGGGAAATTCAAGTGATTTTCACACATGCAATTTTAGGTTCTTCATTGAATATAATGTCATAGAACACTGCAGAATTTATTTCTCCTTGGATTTCTGATGTTAATAAAGCAGTGGGATGTTCTACAAACTGTAATTAATGCAGTAAAATCATGCATGTGCTCAGTACAATCATTTTAGCCCTGAATGCAAATTCAGGCAACACAAACTTGTTGGCATAACTTTCTTCTCATACATAATCCCATTGCACTGTCTGATATTTCTGCTACAGCAGCCTCTGGGAAAGATTTCACTGTCAAGTCCTTTGCTATCTGATTCCTTTCAGAAGATAAGCATATGTTTTCAAATCAGGGCACAGTGTTACACAACTGGATGATCTAAGTTAAGGCTCAGGTTTGGGACTACAAATTTCCTTACAGTGTAGCAGTGAACAGATTCAGGTTATTGGATTTACCTACTGTAAAATCTTTCTGTATATTTGTTCTTTATCAGTGAGATTCTGGTGCCCTTTTCAGATCCCTCTACTTGACTGTGTTCAGGTCAATTTCTGAATCCTGATTTCAGGCATGCTCTGCTATTTCATCTCCTCTCAAAGATTAAATAAACCTAATTCTTTACTATCTTTTACCAACCTTTTAACATCTTTTTCCTACACTGCCCTTTTCATAGCATGTCTCATTTCACTGAGATCTTAGGTACAATTTATGACTAGATTTCAAAATCACTGGTTAGGTGTCCTTGCTATTATCAATTTAGGATGAGTCTTAAGCGGTCTCCTCTGCCTTCATTGTTAACCAACCAGCATCCATTAGAAAAAGAAGCTTAGTATTGCAAATGATGTCAGTTTCCTGTAAAGTGAAATGGATTAGGACTGGTACACTGCCATACATATTTCTGAAAAATGTTTTTTTCTGGGTTCTCTCTGGCCCTCCATCACTGATGGAGAAAGGTTTAGAGACAGTGTACATTCAGAGGGGACAGTGATATTGCTTGATGCCAGGGATGACTGGCGTATGCTTCGTTGGGTTAAATACTGGCTGGATGGCTGGGCCCAAAGAGTTGTGGTGAATGGAGTCAAATCCAGTTGGAGGCCGGTTACTAGTGGAGTCCCCCAGGGTTCAGTGCTGGGGCCAGTCCTCTTTAATATCTTTATCGATGACCTGGATGAGGGGATCGAGTGCACCCTCAGTAAGTTTGCAGATGACACCAAGTTAGGTACGTGTGTCGATCTGCTTGAGGGTAGGAAGGCTCTGCAGGAGGATCTGGATAGGCCGGACCGATGGGCTGAGGTCAACTGTATGAAGTTCAACAAGGCCAAGTGCCGGGTCCTGCATCTGGGGCGCAACAACCCCAAGCAGCGCTACAGGCTGGGAGATGAGTGGTTGGAAAGCTGCCTGGCCGAGAAGGACCTGGGAATACTGGTTGATAGGCAGCTGAATATGAGCCAGCAGTGTGCTCTGGTGGCCAAGAAGGCCAACAGCATCCTGGCTTATATAAGAAGCAGCGTGACCAGCAGGTCTAGGGACACAGACAGACACAGACACAGATTTCTAGGTTGGAAGAGACCTCAAGATCATCGAGTCCAACCTCCGACCTAACACTAAGTACTCCACTAAACCATATCACTAAGCTGTACATCTAAACGTCTTTTAAAGACCTCCAGGGATGGCGACTCCACCACCTCCCTGGGCAGCCCGTTCCAATGCTTAATAACCCTTTCGGTAAAGAAGTACTTCCTAACATCCAACCTAAAACTCCCCTGTCGCAACTTTCGCCCATTCCCCCTCGTCCTGTCACCAGGCACGTGGGAGAAGAGACCAACCCCCACCTCACTACAGCTTCCTTTAAGGTAACTGTAGAGAGCGATAAGGTCGCCCCTGAGCCTCCTCTTTTCCAGGCTGAACAAGCCCAGCTCCCTCAGCCGCTCCTCGTAAGACTTGTTCTCCAGACCCCTCACCAGCTTGGTCGCCCTCCTCTGGACTCGCTCGAGCACGTCCATGTCCTTCCTGTAGCGAGGGGCCCAAAACTGAACACAGTACTCGAGGTGTGGCCTCACCAGAGCCGAGTACAGGGGGACAATCACCTCCCTAGACCTGCTGGCCACACTGCTTCTTATACAGGCCAGGATGCTGTTGGCCTTCTTGGCCACCTGAGCACACTGCTGGCTCATATTCAGCCGACTATCAACCAATACTCCCAGGTCCTTCTCGGCCAGGCAGCTTTCCAGCCACTCATCTCCCAGCCTGTAGCTCTGCTTGGGGTTGTTGCGCCCCAGGTGCAGGACCCGGCACTTGGCCTTGTTGAACTTCATACAGTTGACCTCAGCCCATCGCTCCAGCCTATCCAGATCCTCCTGCAGAGCCTTCCTGCCCTCGAGCAGATCGACACACGCACTTAGCTTGGTGTCATCTGCAAACTTACTGAGGGTGCACTGGACGCCCTCATCCAGATCATCGATAAAGATATTAAAGAGGACCGGCCCCAGTACCGAGCCCTGGGGGACACCACTTGTGACCAGCCTCCAACCAGATTTGACTCCATTCACCACAACTCTCTGGGCCCGGCTATCCAGCCAGTTTCTAACCCAGCGAAGCGTACGCCAGTCCAAGCCCCGAGCAGCCAGTTTCTTGAGGAGAATGTTGTGGGGAACGGTGTCAAAAGCCTTACTGAGGTCAAGGTAAACCACATCCACAGCCCTTCCCTCATCCACCAAGCGCGTCACTTTGTCATAGAAGGAGATCAGGTTCGTCAAGCAGGACCTGCCTTTCATAAACCCATGCTGACTGGGCCTGATCGCCTGCTCGCCCTGCAAGTGCCGCGTGATGACCCTCAAGATAATCTGCTCCATGAGCTTTCCTGGCACTGAGGTCAAACTGACAGGCCTATAGTTACCCGGGTCTGCCCTCCGGCCCTTTAGGGAGGTGATTGTCCCCCTGTACTCGGCTCTGGTGAGGCCGCACCTTGAGTACTGTGTTCAGTTTTGGGCCCCTCACTACAAGAAGGACATGGAGGTGCTCGAGGGAGTCCAGAGAAGGGCGACGAGGCTGGTGAGGGGTCTGGAGAACAAGTCTTACGAGGAGCGGCTGAGGGAGCTGGGGTTGTTTAGCCTGGAGAAGAGGAGGCTCAGGGGAGACCTCATCGCTCTCTATAGGTACCTTAAAGGAGGCTGTAGAGAGGTGGGGGTTGGTCTCTTCTCCCACGTGCCTGGTGACAGGACAAGGGGGAATGGGCTAAAGTTGCACCAGGGGAGATTTAGGTTGGATATTAGGAAGAACTTCTTTACTGAAAGGGTTGTTAGGCATTGGAATGGACTGCCCAGGGAAGTGGTTGAGTCGCCATCCCTGGAGGTCTTTAAAAGATGTTTAGATGTATTCCTTAGCGATATGGTTTAGTGGAGGTCTTGTTAGTGTTAGGACAGAGGTTGGACTAGATGATCTTGGAGGTCTCTTCCAACCTAGATGATTCTGTGATTCTGTGATGATGTATTTGGTTCATACAACTTGCACTGAGACATTCAAGATGATAGTGAGGTCACATTTGGCAACATTAAGCACCAGAAAAAGTAGATTTAAAAAAAAAAAAAAAAAACAAACACCAAACTTTCATCAGTACCAATTAGTAACTGATCCATCTCCAAAAGTGAAATTAATATATGGTTGATAGCCACATGTGTGACGATAGAGACCAGTTTTCCAAAATCAGCCATTTAGCCTGTTGATATCAAAATCCGCCTTTGTTTGACAAAATGCACAATTTCTTTACACAGAAACTAATAGGAACAACTAATAGGATCAACAACCCCTTCTGAGC
Source organism: Cygnus atratus (assembly GCF_013377495.2). Taxonomy (NCBI): domain Eukaryota; kingdom Metazoa; phylum Chordata; class Aves; order Anseriformes; family Anatidae; genus Cygnus; species Cygnus atratus. The sequence continues at coordinate 18,995,747 of NC_066368.1, forward strand.
TAGAAACATGGTTTATTGAATGTGTCATGTGGATATAGAAAGATTATACTTTTGAAGCTTTCTTTTAATAAAAAAAATATCTCACTTGATTGGAGAGCCTCATCAGTCAGCATAGTCCAGTGACCAAATAGCAACATGCGATCTAGAACTTCTCTCTTGGTGTGATGCTGGGGAGCAGGAGGGGAGCAGTGAAGTCCCTTCTGGCACTTACCAAGTTCAAAATGATTGGCATTGGTGAGGAACTCTGGCAGGTAGAAGAATTCAGGGATGAGCTCCCTGACATCACTCATATTGTCCCTTGATGCTGATTCCCACGTGCTCTTGACACTGTGAAACATCCTGTCTGCAACATCAAAACTCCCACCCTGTTAAATGGACAAAAAATATTGCATTGTGAATATTCTGCTAAATAAGAAGCAGATGCAGAATCTTAGCCAATTCTGCAATAGTCATCACACATTTGATTAGGTGATATCTCAGAATGTCCCAGCTCTATTTACTGTTTCAGTCCTGAATTGTATATATGTAGGTTAAGAACATCATACAGCTTGAGATTTTGTGTAGGTTGCAATAACACAGAAGCAAGCAGAAATGATCAAAACCAGCTTAAGAATATCAGCATACTCGACATTAATGCTTCTCAATGTAACTCATTTGTTTAATATCCCAAAGCGACTTGCAAGCAGTAGACACAGCTTTGGTGTTTATATCTGTGAACCAAATAGTTGTGCAAAATCTTATGTGCAGTCCTCTGGAGAAAGGCAGTACCACTGAAATAACTGTAATCAGATCTGGGCAAACAGGAAAGGCCCACTGGCCAGGGGACAGCAGGGAAGGAGGCACAGCAAAAAGATGGGAAGAAAGGAAGAATGTCTGAGCCCAACACTGAATTTGTTTATGAGGAAGGAGAAACAAAACACCTCAAATCCTGAGAGCATTTGAATGTTTAGTTTAATGACAGTATAGCACTAGAAAATAGCAGCCTTCTTAGCCCTAAGTATCATTCTGAACCAAGGCTTTTAGATAAAAATAAATCACTAACTGGATGAAGGGTCTATGCCTTATATTGCAACTATATTTCCTACACTATTTTTAAATGGGATTTTAGATACAGTATGGATTTGTGAAAATATCAGGTGCACATTTACATAGGGATCCCTACACTGAGAAAAGGATTTACTTTAACATAGAAGTCCTACAGTAACAGAAATAACCCAACAGACAGTTTTTGGAGATCATCTGAATGAGCCGTTCAGAATGAACATGTTGATTCAGAAGAAAGCTGACTTTTTAAATGATGTAAAATGACAAAACTAAAGTCTACAATCTCTTAAGTCTGCGAACTGCCGGTCAAGAAGTAACTTTTGCCTTATCTTTTGTTAAGAAGAAACTACCCTCACAGATAAGCAAACAAAACACAGAAATCAATAAACCAGACACATCTCCTTGCTTGTCTTTTGAGACAGACTCCAACCAAAAGCTAGGACAGTCCAGACGTAAAGACCTCATCTCTGTTTCCCCTGAGATGAACTCTGACAGGACTTTTGGTCCTGCTTTATCTCAAAAATGACAGCATAATTCTTGTACACCTCCTTGCATTTTATGTCCTTCTTCCTTATCCCACTGACAACTGTGAAGCCTTCCCAAACCCACTCAAGGGACTGAGTGAAAAAGTGGCTAAAATCACATGAGTAAGCCTAGCTGGAGTTAATTTGATGCACAAGGTCATCTTGCTCTTGATCATTATTAGAGAGGGACCCTTGGAGTCAAATTCAAATTGAAATTAAAACGGAGTAGAAGAAGCACTATAAATAAATCAACAGTTAACAAGTATCTCATTGAAGCATATTAAAGGGCTTTGTATATTTAATCTGCACACAGCACACTGTGTCTGGTGGTGATTGATGCTTTTTCATCTTTTTTTGCAGCTTTTATGAGAGCTGATGGTAATCTCCTGAGAAACAATATGATTTGTAATAAAAAGATTACCTGTATTAAATAAAAATAATATATACATAGGAAATGCTGTTAGCGCGACAAATCTGGTTAAAGATATTACCACCACGAAAAAATGTGATTTTTTCCCTGGCTGTCTAATTCATTTTAGGGAAAAGTAATATCTTTAAAACTTAAGCCTGTATTATTTATAAAGGAAGCAATAACTGATTTTCCCATTTCCTATATTAATAAATTTATTTGCATATATTTATATCAGAATTAATGAGTTTTCTCTCTCTATGAATGCAAACACTACAGTGAAAGGAAAAAAAAAAACAGAATCAAGAATTGCTTTATGCCTTTAGATTCCAATTCAACAAACTCTTACAGCTTTTGTATAGCTAGATACGGTAAGTCTGTTTCTTTCCTTTCAGTAGAGGCCTTCTACTACGGATCAGGAATACTGGTAAAAAACATGCTTTTTAAAACTATGGTTCAGCAGGGTATATAAAAGGCAGCTGGTCAAAGTGATCTCTAGAGGGGAGTTAGAACTCCCCATGTTTATAAAACTAATCAGCACTGAGTCTTGGTTGTGTTTTAAACCCAAAGACAAAGTGTTTCTAAAAGATGTTTACAAAGTGCAAAGACTTACCATACCCTCAGAGATGCTGAGGAGCAATTGCCTATAGACAGTGCTTAAATGACAGCTCCAGAGTCAATGACACAATGAAGAGTAAGAACCCTGTTCTCTGCAAGTACCTCAGAGAGGCAAACACCAGGAAGGAAGAATAGCCTGCTAGCTGAAACGCAACAGTGGGATAAGAACAAAAGGGAATAAAATACAAGGTGAACCACAAGCAAGTGGTACAAATCATTAGCAGCATGAAGTCCTAGAATGCCTTTCCAACAGAGATACTAAGCACAGAAACCTATTCCTGAAAGGATTTCTATGAGGTACCTAAGGGTAGGTGAAGGAATCCAATGAAATAGGAGGTATCATCCAAATACCCATCTGATGAGAGAATCTTTGATCCATTCCAGTACAATATGCAAAGCACATACACGCCTTCCTCCAGAATCAGATCTCAACACATTTAAATAAAATGTGAAATAATAAGGCTTTGTAAATTCCTGTATGGTCGCCTTAGTAGAGGGGTATTGCTTCCTCACTGCCTTCTTCTTTGGCCAGGTGTAAATTACATATCTGATGTGAGAAACAGGATGTTATGCAACATCATTTTTTTTTTGTCATGTGCATTCAGACAGGCGGTTTAGGGTTATAAGCATGGCTTTTCCACTTTTTAAGATGCTGAGAATCTTTCGCATTTCCCAAGTCAGCACCTTTCCAAGGTCTTAACTTCTGGAGTTCTTCTCCAATCTGTTCTTGACTGAATATCAGAGTTGCAGATCTGCTGTTTGCCTGACTGCATCTCACACTTTGCAACTCCTAAACCACAGTAGGACCAGTCAGGCAGGAGAAATGACAGCAACAAGCTCAGCTGAACATGCAGCAACAAAAGAGCAAAGGAATGAGAATGAAAGTTCAGCAGTTTAGTGAATCCACATCCAGACAAAATTTCAAGTTCTTCAGATCTCAGCAGTGTTAGAATACGTACATCCACATGAAATACCAGTTACCTGCTAATCACACAGACATAAACACAAAGCAGGTACTCAGTCTAGGAGCACGTTATGCATAAAAGTGTGCCAGTGAGACACGGCAGCCATTATCATTTACTGGAAGAAATAGCTGCTCCACAGGCATTCGTGACTGCAGCTAACATATGGCTCACAGAATGCAATGGCAAGTATTGCCTCAGGTAGTTCACTAACCCATCATCTACTGCTGGTAACAGCTGATATCATAGGGCTCATTACTTAATTAGCAAAGTGCTTTATTTATACTAGCCCATTAAAAAAACATAAAGAAAGAGACCAGCACAACAGCAGAGCATTGCTTGTGTGTCGCCAACTGCTTGAAAAGGGCAGACAGGTAATTTGGTGTCCCTCTATGCTGACTGGCTAGGAAAGGTAAACACGAGGCTCAGTTTCTGTGAAATTCAATTCCATGGAGAGTCCTTTCAGCACCAACAAAATGGTGCCAAGTTCAGAACAAGCAAAATCAAAATACTCCTTCTAGGGCACTGGACCTAGTCTCACCCCACCCTCAGAGAGCCAAGCCCATGCCTCCCTGTCGTGCCCCAGAGTCCTCATGCTCCCAACCCACCAGAACCTACAGGTCCCCATCCAGCCTAGGGATGCTCTTCACATTAGCACAGTCATCTCCAAGAGCTTGCCGATAGACACATTACTGCATGAGCTCTTGAGACTTCAACAGCAGATATTCTACGCGCATCTACCCCAAAGTCAGAAGCTAACACTCAGAGTGGCAGTAAAACATTATCTTGGTGTTTACATGCTCAGCTCTCACAAAATGCACCATAGAACAAAAACTAAATAATCCCTCCCCCTCAGGGAAGAAAAAAAATAAAAAAAAAAAATCAGACATCAGTTCTACTCCTATTAAATTTTTTCTGCTGAAATCAACAGACACAACATAGAGCCTTCAGTTAGCCCAAAGTCCACAGAGAGCATACAAAAAAAGTCAAGAGAATGAATCCCTCTTCACTGCACAGACAATGCAGTGGGCTCCATAACGAGGTGTAGGAGGGAAGCTATCTTGTCCCCTTACCTGCAGAGAACAGAAGGTCTGTGTAAATGGCTCCAATCGGACCAGGTAAGATGCCACTATAATTGCTGATGAATAGTGCGTACAGTAATGACACTGGGCTGACAGGTCTCCTGGAAATTTGACACAAATCAGACTTCAGTGCTAAATTCCAGCATCTCAAGTTCATAACATCTAGTTACTACAGCACGGTAAGTCTTTAAGGCAGACGTGTTCAAAGACATGCAAAAGCACACCTTTCATATCTGCACTGAATGTGCAGTTACTACCATGTCTGTATATTCTTTTTTCTTCCCTTCCACATTCATTTTCTGAAAAATCAGACCTTTATCTTGCCAGACCATCCTCTTCTCCATTAGTAATAAAAAAGTCTTGATATCTAGAGGTCAAACAGCTCAATGCTGTTTCCTTTTCTTAATGTAGCCCCTAGCTAAGCTGCGTGCAGCAGTCTTCTACATACAGTTTGGCTAACAAAGACTGCTGCACACAGCTTACCTACAAGAACAGCTTTTTCTGAGGAACTTTGCTTTTTGCTGTTGCATCTCTTCCTGCCCAAGTGAAGAGGAGAGAACACAGCAGTAGAAGGCATATAAGAAGGAAATGCATGCAAGGGAGTCATTTCTCTTTCAATCCTCAACCACTTTGTAACCAAAAGCAAGAGGATCTCCCTGGCATGATGCTTCCCTTAGCTACAGCTGTGGAAAGACTTTGGGTGTCTTTTCCAAGGGATTCAACAGTATCCCCAAAGGCCTGAGGAGACTTAACGCCTCTACTGCCTGTTAGGTTCCTAAAACCTTCACCTTCACTCTTCTCCACCTCATTGTAGCGCTGGATGAACTTTTGTTTCCTCTCTGTAGTCTGTGCTCCCATGGGCTTTGACAGGTCCCGAAACGTATGAGGATTACTAAGGTTCAGAGTCTGAAAAGCAAAAACAGCAAAGATGGGAATTTTTAGAATGCAGACTCAGGCATTATGACCAACTCTGTGTCATTGGTCAGTGGTAAAGTTGTGTTCAAAGTTTCACATATACAAGGCTGCCACAGATTCAGTGCAGAAATAGTCATCTTCAGAACTGGGAAGGGACTTGGAAACAGAATGGCAACATGTGCCTCTGAAAGGACAGCATGTACAAGGTGCTTCGTAAATAAAGGACATGGTAGGTCCCGAATAAAGGACCTGGAAGGTCTCAAGGACTGCTTTCAATGACTGCAAGGATTGTTCTCAAGGACTTTTCTGTCCAGACCTCCTTGCCAAGAGCTTACAGGTCTGCCCCTGCCTACTTGCTAAGCCAGTGCAATCTTTCCTTATTCCTTAGGTATGCATTTGACAGATGCTTATCCACCTTACCAAGGCAGAACCTCACCTCAGCATGCTACCTTGAAGAGAACACTAATCTATAAAGAATCAATACAGTTCAACAAAAGAATCAATATAGTTCAACTTAACTGTCTCAAACTTTGAACCCTTGGTTTAGGCCACTCTGCTTCAGTGGTATCACAAAACAAACCTTTACATGGTTGCTATCACAGAAAGTACAGAATGCTGTTAAGCGGCATGCACTGACCTGGGAGTGATAGTCAGCAAGGACCCATGGAAACACAGGATACTGCATGTAATCATTGTAGCTGCGGCCAGCAAGTGTGTTCAGGTACATGAGATAATCAAAGTTGCTGATCTCCCTCTTCTGCCAGGGAAAGGAAACAGACATTAAAATCTCCTAACTCCAGCCATGAAAAACATGCCTGAAAAGCAGCCTCAGAGCTCTGTGGTTCCCTTGTCCACCAGGACAAAAATTATAAATAGTGTAATCAATCACCCACTGCCATGCAGATCAGCGCAATAGCTCTTTTACAACAGTCCATTCAACAGAATCTGAGTCTTCTTTCTGGCTCTTCTTCAGACAGGCCATTTGCATTCATCTATAATCACCCAGTGCTTTTATGCTGTATTTGCATAACAGAACTTTTTCCCAATTTAAAAGAGCCAAATGCATGCAATCTGTACATTGGAAAATCCTTGACAACTGCCTGTACAGAAAGGCTGCACAAAGTGCTACATACAAATAAGAGGGTATAGATTTCTTCGACGTGTCTTGGGCCACCAAGATCAGGGGTAGAGGAAAGTGAATGCATCTCTCAGCTCAGTATAAAATCTATGAAATCAAGAGAGGTGCATTGATTTAGATGTACAGATCTGTGAATAATAATTTGACTAGGTGGCTCTCTTTGGTCTCTGCTTTAAATTGTGTGTAAGATCACACAATCTGCCAGTCACACCATATGTTTCACAGCAGGAACAAAATCCCTGCAATAACCAGATGTAAATTCTTTTCTCCTCTTGCCAATAACCTCACCTCCAGCAGTGAGAGAGCAGCTTACGCGTGGAAGTGCACGCATGCATGCACACACACACACATATATAACTGTGGGTGGACACACAGGTGATAAATTCTTTGCTTAACCACGTGGAGCCAAGACTTAGTTTACCTGCCACTTTTGGAGCATTGTCTTTTCCCCTCCTGAGTGTTTCCTGTATGGAACAGACATTTGATTGAAATAATTGCTTCAGAACAATAAGAGAAAGTCAATACATTAATGCTTGTGCTCCCTGAGCCCCTGCTATCATCCCATGGAAACATGGAACCAACACTAAGGAATACTGAGGTTTCAGCATTGACCAAATCATTCCAAAATCAGAGAGTGTCAATAGGTTAGTGCTGCAGGATCAAAGTTTTATTACTGCTTTCAGTAGGTGGCAAGGTTCTGTCTGGCCAGAACATGGCTGGCCAGCTTCAGATGACTGATGAGATTGTCACTGGCAGTCACTCTCCGTACCTATACAAGGAGGGCTAAGCTACTTACCAGCCTGCTCCTGAATGAAGCACCACCTGAAGTATGATATTTAATAGAGAAAAAGAGAAATTAGGGTAGTGGTGTGGAAGATGATTTCTGTTTGCCTTAAGATATCACCGCAAATGGTGGCAGTAATGACAAATAGTAAGCTGAAAAAATTTAGAAGCTGACTAACAGGGAGAGAAAGCAACCCTGCAGCAGAAGCAGAGGGACAGTGGGGGACAGTAACCTTCTCAGCTGTTCTGAGACAAGCCATCCTGCTGAACTCTCAGTGATCTCATTTGCATCCCACTGCAGATCTAGCATACTAGTGACAGGTACCATTAAGGCTGTCTGTATTCTGAAGCCTTATTCTTGAAAGCTCGTATCTTTCTGATGCTTTTTGAAAACAGTGCCTTGAAAACAAAGGTGTCTCAGTCTCCATATGAAAGATATTCTTTGTGTATAAAGCACTTTTAAATGGATGTAGTTCTGATAAAGTAGAGTGGAGTCTTTTTTAAAATTTTTAAAAACGAAACAAAAACAAAACAAGAGTAAATAGTTTTTTTTCCTGCCCTTTCTTTGTTCTCAAAATACAGAGCAACTTTTACTGAAACTTTAAATAAAAACAAACCAGACGAAGGCAGATACTAAACAGAGAAATTCACTTGAAAAGGTGAAAGAGTCAAAGGTCTGTGCAAACAGAAGTAACATTTCAACTACACTGAACCAGGTATGTCAGTATCTGAAGACTACAGATTTGCTCATGTCTACTGCAAGAGACCAAACTGAGTCAAGTGACAGCTTCTGGATTAAAGAAACTTTTGACCCGCCAAAGTAAACAGGGTTAATGGCATGATACGACATAACTGGTGGTAGAAGATTCTTTTCCCTTTGAGTATATAGCTCTACACTAACCCTAAGGTGTCTGTTCAGAGACGAAGTTACTAACTTCCTGAAGCTTAAAGCAATCAGTTCAGCCATAGATTATAAAACTGCTACAGGAATAACTAGCTGTTATTTTGCATTCTTGTGCTCTGTACTGGATCACACTAGAAGTTTACAAAGCTAGTCTTAAAGCAGCCTCAAAGACCTAAATAAAACACCATCATTGTCTATGATCATTACAGTTTTACTGAATGTGCAGTAGTAAATTCTTGTAAACAACCCCTCCTGAACTATTATTTTAGTTTGTCACACACCCTAGCCCACTAATAAGGACTCTGCAAGAGCCAAAACAAATGTCTCTCAGTGGAAGCTTCTATATAACAGAGACGCAGATGTGTTCAACACCTCATAAAAGCACACAAGGCTAAGTGTAGTCATCCTCCCTGAAAGAGCCACCCTTCTGGGTCTCAGGGGTCCAGACAGGATGCTCCCCCACCAACTCCCAAGATCTCCTTTGTCAACTCCCAGTGGTCCCATCCATTAATTGCATTAGGTGAAGCTCAGCAAAAGCTCGAAGTAGATCAACAGCTATCCAACCACAACAGCTATCCAACCACGGTAAGTGCATTTAGAAATAAATAAACGAAAGTCTGGTTTGAAAAAGAAATAGGAAAAGTGCTTCTTAAATGTAAATAACTAAACTTCAAGAGAAAGTGAAGTTATGTGAACCCAACAGAAGTACTCATGTATCCACTCATATCTAAATCTATAAGGTATTTGTAGGGCACTAGCCATAGCACAATATAAGCATATGTACTAATGATGATCATTGGCTACAGTATGCATAAGTGATTTATTAATCCCTTTTTTCCATTAACATCAGACTATGATCTCACTCTTGTGATAGCAAGCGCCCTCCATTTGCTAGAGACAGGTGAACCTCAACCCATTTGAAGATTCACTGCAGATGAGACAATCTCAAAGGATAAAATAATCTCAAAGGATAAGATTTTGCCCCCACTGAAATTAAAACTAAAATTCTAATAAACTTCATTGGGGTCTTAGATTTCCCAATGCTACTTTCATTTTCTTTTTGTCTTCCATCCTCAAGACTTTTGAAGTCCACTAAACAGTGCCCAGAGCCAAGGCTCTCCTAAAACCCAGCTTCCTTAAAGAATGTCTGCAATTAGGAAAAATATTATGAGGAAAATCTCCTTCATGGCAAACCACATTTTAGGTCCAAGCCTTATTATTAAACAAAGTAATCAGAGGTTAACAGGGACTAGATATTAAGAAATACTTCTTTACTGTGAGGGTTGTCAAACACTGGAACAGGCTTCCAAGCAAGGTGGTTGATGCCCCATGCCTGTCAGTGTTTGAGAGGCATTTGGATAGTGCCCTTAATAACATCATTAACTTTTAGTTAGCCCTTTAGTGGTCTGTCAGTTGGACTGATGATCTCTGTAGGTCCCTTCCAACTAAACTATTCTATTCTAACACCATCTTTCCCTGTGAAGCAATCCAGTCTCTCAAATCTCAGGAGTCTTGGGTTAGTTTACTTTTGAACAAAGGTGCAGGGCCCTCTTTATCTGATTGTACCAGTTTACCTTCTGTGTATTCTTGCTCTGTGCTACAAGAACAGAGATATTACAGTAGGACCACACCATTTCTTCTCTACAGTTGAGAACAATAGGCATTTCTGTAGGACACTGAGAAAATCATTTCTGTGTACTTCTTGGCCATGGGTGGTACACAAGCCCATTTCTCTTCAATAATTCTTTTTCTCCAGATATTTTGAAATTATTGCAACCAGTTACTAAAAGCAAGAGCTTGGTAGCTGCAGCCACAAAGACAAAATCTAGTAAATTCACATGGCACAAGAGGAAATTGTTTCAACAGCTGCATTTTTGAAGGGTCCCAGATAGACGAACATAAACTGCAGCTCATAGCCTCTCTTTGCTGCACTGCTGGACAAACCTCCTCCTAGTCTGTATCTATGCAGTCTGGCATGTCCTAAGGATGGTATCACAAACGTTGTGAGTTCAAACATAAACATGCAGGCATTTCACACTGTGCTATAGCCAAGTAAAATGAAATAGCCAAATGACTAAAATGGACAGCTAGGGCAACAAAGCTGATGAACGGCCTCTAACCAGGTCCAGATGCTTTTCCTTTCTGCATAATTTGAAATCTAACATTTCCAGGCACTACATGCAGTTCAGCTCTTTTCCCTCCAGCTTGAACTTGCATGCTGGAACCAAACATTATGCTAATGATCTCCAAGGACCTGGCACTGCTGTTGCTTAGGAACAAAAGTTTCACAGGCTGTGGACAGAGAATTGAATAGAGGCACTGTAGCTGGGGAAGTCCTTTTTACCACTCTCTTCCCCTCAACACTCACATACACAACGGTTCCTTGAAGGGCTGCCATTTTCCTTCAAGGAAGTACGATTCAGTATTTACAGGCCTCTGAAAGGAAATTGTCCTGCGCTCTCCTGTTTTACAAGCTGAAAGACTGACTCGTTACTCAAGGAAGAGCAGACCAGAGGACAACTGCACGGTAACAGAACATGAAGGCTCATCCCACACTACTGAAAAATACTATCAGCTTGTGACATCTGTACCTTGGCTTTTAAAGTCCTCCTAGCTGCTAGCCGGTAAGACCTCGTGCAGGGGGGCAGCCTGACAGAATTGCTGAGATGAGAATATTTTTGTTTATCCTTGGTGGGCATTGGTTTTATAAGTGACCTTGCACTGTGTGATAGCACAGTGGCTCTGAAGTCATCTAGAAAAGTAAGAAAGAAAGAAATCCCTCATTATCTATTTGTTCATGGTAGGATTTAGTCTAAAACAGCCTGTTAACAAGAGACTACATCTAAGATAGTCAGTGAATTAATCTCTCTTCCACAATAGGTCGTATCCAACAACAAAGAAGTGGTAACAGGCTCGTAAGCAAGGAAATAAAATCCTCCCCTGGTTGGAACTGCTTGGCTTCATGCAAAATCATTCACTGTATGAATGCAGGTTTTAGTTTTTACACGGAAGTATCTCCACAGAGCTGGAACACGTCACCTCGCTGACCTCCCGATCCCAGAGCAGTGCCGCTGGACCAGGCAAGCCCACTCTGCAACATGCAGACTTCCAGAGTGAGGGGAGAGAGAGAAAACTTTCTTCACAGGCCAGTTTAAGAAGGGATCAGGATGGTTCTGTTCAGCTTTGGGTGCAGTGAAGTAGGAAGCAGCAACCTAGGGGAGGAAGAGAACAGGGAGAACCACAGAGGAGATCTTGAAACACCCAGTGTCACGGACAGAAGGCCTGTCTCTTCCTGCCAGCACTAGGCTGAGAAAGGAAAGAGAAAGGTTCAGGCGGAAGATTGTGTACCAGGGTCCTAATCTGTATTCTTCCAGCACTGGATCTCCTCCTTAGGGCAGGCCTAAGCTACAGTGGGTCATGGCAGGGCCCTGTGCAAGCCTTCCTTGCCTCACAGCCCTAGTCCTGACGCTCAAGGTCTGTTCCCAGCAACACAAAGCACCACAGGCAGTGTGATACAATAGACGTAGATTTTCTCGTAGTTTCTCTGTCAGGTCAGCCTCAAAGCTCTGGACCTGTGAAACATTCCTAAAGCTCTAGGCTTTTAAAAGTCCAATCCAGACCGAAGACTTTGCCAGGTATGGATATAAAGGCAAAGAGTTTCCCAGTCAAGATCTTCTTTACCAAAACCTTATCAACCTAGAAATGCAGCACCCTCATCCTTGGGCAAAGGCCTGCCAGCAGCTCGGAGTGTCAGAGTCTAGAGAAAACTACAAGTAGAGTTTCCTCTTGGCACCACCATTTCTTAGGCAGTGGGGCACGCATGTACCTTTCCCTCTGCTAGCACCAAAGATGCACTGTGAGCATGAGATTGAACAGGCATAATTAAAATTTACAGCAAGGAGGGCTCCTGCAATTCCTGAATTTTTAATACCAGTGGCTACAGAACTGGAGCCTTCTTATGTGGAGCTAAAGAGAATGAGACACGGCTAAGTAAGCTCCATTATCTCCAGCTACAGCCCTGCGAAACACTGATAATTAGTTTACAAGCATGCAGAGACAAGAGAGCTATTCATACCCTTCAAGCTGTCTGGTGCGCTGCAGTGTTCCTGCAGAACTCTAATGCTAATCCCTGTCTCCAGGAATGAAAATAAGTTTTTTTTTTTTTTTTAATACATTTGAAACCTGAATACTACTTTTAACCCAAAGGAAATAGCCCTTAGAAAGTGTCAGCACACTGCAGGGACACGTTTTCCTGATCAGTACACCTTAGAGGTCCAAGGTAGGATTTTTAAAAATCCAACTAAAAGAGACATGACCCAAGTAGTTAAATCATTTTAAAGTCTGGGGCATTACGCCATGCATCATACTAAGTGATCTGTCTTCAGGAAAATTAATAATCTGTCTGGACTTCTAAAAGCCTGAAGGGCCTAGGTTCAAATTTTATGACAAGTCAGCAAAGGTTCATTGACAGAGAAGTACCCAAAAGGTTAAATTGTACTGCTACTTCTTACCAGCCTCATACCTTCAGCATTCAATCTTCTGCACCAGACTCCCTCTAGTGTTCACAGGTACACACAGCACAGAGTAATACCGGGACTGGGAACCAGCATTAAGAGAGCTGCGCAAAAGGCTGATTTTATTTATCTATTTAAATTAAACTGTTTGGGATCAAGGAGAGCAATCCTCCCATCCCCTTCCGCTGGATTTTCAATGAAAAGTTACAAAAAAAATCAATAGAAACTGAACAAAATGTTTTCTGAGAGTTTTAAAGATGTTTTGAAAAGCATTTAAAAAGATTATCATTTTGAATTTAGAAAAAAATTATGTATTTCTTGCCAAAGTGTAAGGCAGTTAACCTGAAGATCTTTTTCCATCAACTCCTTAAAATATGAGAATTGTGATTAAAACAACCTATTGTTTTGGTCTCCAGAACTTCCTGCACAATCCTGGTCAAATTATTTAAGCTAACATCCACAAAGATGGAGAAGTGCATAATTTTCCATAGTAGAGTATTTCTGTGCTTCAGTTCCCAGTCTACACTATGGAAGGAATAGCATAGATACTGCCCTTGGAGCACTGTAAGATTAAACATAGCAAAAAGTGAGAGGCCTTGAGGTATAATAGTAGTATAACCCCGTAATTACTGATGAGAGACAGAAACGTGGGTGTAAAAGATTTAACTGTGTTTAAGTCTTTTTATAAAAAACAGAAAGATTCAATTTTGGAACATACCCTCAGGGCAAGACCGACCCCACTGTGATGCTTCTAGAAGCACTTGCCTCATTACAGAGCTCCCAGGAGGACAGATAGTAACTGGCAGAGATGTCCCTTGTTTTTGCATCATTTTTGGCTATGGCATGTAATTGAAAGGAGCTGAATACCATAGTTGTAGCCTCAGCTTCCCCATCATGTATTTGCACATGATTAATGAGTAGCCAAAAAGCCTGAAGGGTTTGTAACAAAGTCTTTCTAATAAGGAAATGTATTGTAGACAAATCCATATTTTGTTGCAATCATTCATCAAAGCTGTGATTTGTCTCTTCACAACTAAATGTCAGAGCACCCAGACCATCCCTATGATTAGCCAGTTTAACCCATGCTCCTCTCAGCACTCTGGCTGATAGAGACATTGTCATCCATTTCTAGGGGATCTTTTGTCACTAGCTCTAACTATTGGCTGTATTTGATGACCTTCAATTATACAGACAGATCACCAACCATAAGACTACAGTGGACTACTACTCATGCGGGCCTCAATTCAAAGCACATAGCATGTGCTTAGTATCAGTAATAACCAGAATTCTGACCAGAACACCTACATATATTTTTTGAGGGCAGGGCACCATCACCACAGGAGTCCATCTATCCCACTGCATGTGTGGAAAGACAAGGTTAGAATATCCACAGTTTGTCCTTGAGAGCACAGAGACACTGACTGAGGTCTTGTTTAACATATCATAAAGCAGCACAGACACTGACCCCTCCCTGTTCAGTCTGCCCTGCAGAAAATGTGTGAACTGCAAGCAGCCCTGGCAAACCTGGGAGCCCGCTAGGTTTCTGAGGTCCCAGTTGCAGAAAAAACAAACAAACAAACAAAAACCTTTAATCATTCATTCTAAACATTTCAGTTTTCAAGTCTCAGGTCCATTAAACAGGACATTTAACCAACCTATCCTCAGAGGCCAGACCTGAAAAGAAGGCAACCCATTGGTCTGGTAGAATAAGTACAATTTTGGATGGCTTCTTCTAATGCAGTCCTCAAGGGCTGAATTGAGACCCGTACATTTCAGCCAGGTCCTCAAAAACAGTGAATGGATAACAACACATTTTGTTCAGTTTCATTACGTGCTAGGCTCAAACCTGAACCTAGGGATGAAAGACAGCAAGTTTCACCCACTTAAAATATTTCTAATTTCATCTTGTAATACTTATATTGCTGTATAGTGCAATGCAAGTGTTATGATGCAATAAGATAACATTTTTAATAATTAGAATTTTACCTACTCAAAATACTTCTTTCAGGAAAACCTTTTAGAGCTGCAGCCCCAGGGCTGAAAAGTCCTGACCCTTAAAAAAAAACAACTTCTGAAGAGTCTTGTGGTCACATGTTAATTCATGACTAAGTCATTATTTTGTTTTTATTTAGGAAGTCACAGCCACTGGTTTCAAAGGCTTTGCTGGGATTCCCACACTTCATCCAGATTCTGGTGTGTTTCCCTCTCTGAAGAAATATGGCCAAGGGGAAAGCAAAAGGACCAAAAGGGAAAAAAATTACCTTGAAAATTGCCAAAAATTCCATCAGAATCTCTTATGATGGAGGGCGCCGTCTTGACTTAAGCAAGATGGGTATCACCACCTTTCCCAAGTGCATTCTGAAACTGGCTGATGTGGATGAGCTTGATTTGAGCAGAAACATGCTAAAAAAGATCCCAAACAGCATCGAGAAGTTTCAGAAACTGCGCTGGCTGGACCTGCACAGTAATCAGCTTGAAGAGCTGCCCAAGACAATAGGTACACTACAGAACCTTTTCTACCTGAATATTTGTAATAACAAGCTGACAACTAAAAGTCTGCCGGAGGAGTTGAACCTTCTCAAGAACCTTCGCTTTCTCAACCTTGGCTTGAACTGTCTTGAATGCATCCCCACCAGCCTTGGGGCCCTGCAGGAACTTAAGGAATTAGGTCTCTTTGACAACTTACTGACCACCATCCCGAACAGTGTGAGAAAGCTCCCCAAGCTCAAGAAACTGAATGCAGAAAGAAACCCTTTCCCTCATTCAATAAAAAAAGAAGAGTGTGTCGACCCCATCAAATGCACAGAAACGCTTTACTTAGTACAAGAGAAAGACCTGTGCCGTTCCTGCCTGAAGACATGTCAGGATGAGAAGGACAAGATGAACAAGTTAAAGAACATAATACCCAGCCCCTCAAAGGAGCTCAGCTTCCCTTTACTCCTTACGCCCAATTCCACTGCGAAGGATAACCAAGAGCAATGGAGATTAAAAGGTGAAGATCCCTGAAATCTACCAAGCGCTCCACAGGCCACATCCCATACAATCCAGCAAAAACTAATAAAAAAGCTGTCCTCCTCCATTTTTCTGCAGTTCTCTTCATTTAAAGATACCCAGTTTTAGAACCAGATCTGAATAGTCTCTAAAACTAAGTAACTCAAGGTCAGCACAGAACATGCTCTGTCACCTCCCATTAGAAGAAAGCTTTCTTTTCCTGCAGTGGTAAAACGGAGGGACATCAAGTTGGAATCTCCACTGCACAATTACTATAACATGCCAAAACGTCTGTGTGCACATCAGTCACTGTCTGCTCTAAACATGCAATAAAGAGGCCATTATGTAGAAACATTATGGATTACCTCTCTAACCTCACCACACTGACTCTCTTTCCCACAGTAACCATCTGTGTAGACTTTACCAATAAAGTCATATTAAGGAGGTAATAATTATTAAATATGCACAGTCAGCTACTTAGTCCATTCCTCTTGCCTTCATATTGTGGATGCTGTACATTGGAATGCTTTTCAGAATTCTGGAGACACATTTCAGTCTTTAAAATAGGGGAAACAAACAGGTAAGTTTCTAGATGCATTTTTTTAAGGTAAGACTTATTCACACAGCTGCATTTGTTATCTACTGTTATCCAATGTTCCCTGGGTTTTACCTTATATTCAGGGAGTCTTCTGTTACCCCCTTTGACTTCAAAGCAGGTTGGAAAGAGCAAAATCTACAGAGATATGAAAGATAACATTACAATCATTTAAACAGTTATCTTTACACATTACATATGTATATAAAATTATATATGCATATAATCTATTAAATAATGTCATATTCTAACAGCAACTTTCCTCCTGAAGGATGTCACAGTATTTCACCTACCCAGAACAAAGCTGTGAGACAATACAGCAAAAGCATACATTTAATGTTAAGAAAGTGCCTATAGGCTAGATAAAAAGTTTGTTTCCCAGATAGGGCCTTGAATTGATATACAGGGCTATACCTTATGATCAGGTGGTTTAAGATGGTATTAATTAAACCCAGAGAAAGAGAACCCTCTCAGACATTTACCAGCCTCTTGGCAAAAAAAAACAGAAAGGAATACCAACTCATGTCTCAGTCATTCCTGTTTACCGTCACTGGGGGTTTATTGTATCAGATATAAAACCCCTGAGATACATAGGTTTGGTACCTGCAGCCAAGGGGCAAGACAGTCAGCTGAGGATGAAAACATTATCCTCAACTGTCTCAGCAAGACAACCTCAAGAGATGCATCTCAGAGCTAAGAGACAGCAAAGGTAAGCACTGAACAAAGCAGCTGGCTCTGGAGCAGGATCTGGTAATTCTAAGTAGCCACACTAGGCAGCCAGTTTAGAAAGGAAAAGTGGATAAATCTTTATTGGCTTTTTAAGCAATACTCCATTAGAAACTGTTCAGTGATTTCAGGAGCACATGGAAATTCTATGATTACTTAGAAATTAACAGTAACAGTTCTCAGTCCAAGCTACAGAATTTACCAAAGGAAATACTACATACTGAGGTATTTTTCCTGCATAAAGAACAGTGAAAGTAAATCTAATGTAATGGCCCAAACTGCAGTGAAGGGAAAAAAAAAGCAAGAAAAAGTGTATATCACTTTGTATTCTTACAGACAAATTCCATCAAAAAAAAGCACGTAAGGAAAAAAAAAGTCTTTCCTATATGAAAATTCTATTGTTAAAATTTACCACTATTGTTAAAATTTACCACTTATCCACACTAAGGATACAAAATCAGAGTCAGACTACAAAATACTGATACAAAATCAGTTTATTCCTAAAATATCTAATGGTACTTTGTGTGTTGGAAGAAAGAAGGAAGAAGCCTTCTTTCCTACAGTACCGTAAAGTGAGGCAGAGGCAGCTTTCTGATCTCAGTGAGATTGCAATTCCCTGGGATGCAGGGACGTACACCACAACACACCGCTGGGTGCTAGAAGAGCTTTACAAATGCATTAGTCCCCTTGATAAATCAATGGCTATATAATGCTCCAAAGAATTCACAAGTCAGCAAAAGGAAATTTTCATAGCTTTATGTCTAATCCATTAAAGAACAAGAGCTGGAACTGAAGAAAGAGCCCCTGGGGCAGCACAAAGACAGACATCTCAAGCTGGGATAAACAGGGACAATAGACAAAGAGTGTAACCTGGGTGTTCATATGATATTATGAAGTAGTGATTACCTCTTAAATATCTTATTTCGGTCGTTGTCATGGAATACAAGAAATCTGGAGTAGCCATTTTTGAAGAATATTTCCAAGGCGATCTCCTGGAAAGGGAAATCATTTACAGTTTGAAGAATTGCAGAGCTAATCCTAGTGCTGCAAGGAGTCCACTATGGCCTGCCCAATTCTTAAGGCCTTTAAAAAAAAAAAAAAAAAAAAAAGGGCCTTGACTTGGTATTAAGTGTGAAGCATAGCAAAATAAGCCTAATATTCCCAATTTCTCCAACTGTAGGGGTGGTCATACTGGGATGACCAAGAGTGCAAATGCTCCTGCGAAGCAAAACCAAGCTCCAGATACTGGTTTTATCAACCACCACCTCATGCCACTTCTGAAGCATTTCTGTGTTGAAATCTCAGTGTGATTAACGTTAGACTAGTAGCATTAACTTCTAAATAGTTGAGAAAGACAATCACATGAAGGGGAGACGCTAAATAAGAGCCCCTTTCAAACAGCACATGTGCTACTTCCTCAATGAATAGTGATCTGGATGGAAGTAACCAAACAATTTTAGTTTAGAAATGGAGGAGTAAGGGAAGTTTGACATTTATTACTGAGGCTTTAAATAAGCAAAATTGAAACCTTCAGCCTCTTTTTCCACTGTGTCCTCACACACATTATGTTGGGCATTTGCATATAAACCTGTAATTTACTCAGTGATCAGTCCCTTTTCCACCCCACCAAAGTCAGTCAAGTATAACTACAAATGATGCGTAGTGTCTAGGAACCCAGATGTGAGTTTCAGTCCAAACATGGCAGGTGTAATACAAACCTGAGAAGATAACTAAATGGCAACAGCCCATACACGTTTCATAAATTAAGTATAAAGCAGAAAGGCAATGTGAGAGCTGCTATGACAATAAACAGCTTGAAGCATTGGATCTGAAGCCTGGTTTTCCAAACCAAGTCTGCTCAAAGTGTGGCCATTACAGAATCAGGCTGTGTGGTTTCACAGTGTGTTGCTCTTAGCTTGGCTGTGTGCACGAATAGGACATCGGCTCTCTGCTGCTTTGCTGCTGCCTAAACAACTGATCCACCTGTCCTCTAGGGAAAGCACAAAGAATTACCTTTCTTCTTTTTTCTGTACTATTTTTTTTTAGAGCAATTTTTGGCATTGGGTCCTGGTGCAAGAATTTGAGAGTGCTACAGATGACTGAATTTTCAGGTCATTAATAGAAACAGATAATAATAAAACCACACACAAAACACAACTGAAAAAAAAAAAAAAAACACATAGAACCACCTATATCCTCCCCTTCCCACCACCCCTTTTTTTGTCCGAGGCTCATTCAATGACTACTTTTACTCATCTCCATTTTTTCACTTTAAGTCACACAAAACATTTCCATTTCACATTTTAAAAAGTCCAAAGGCATACGAATACATGAGAAGAAAGCAAGATTCCACTGGCAACTCTGAATTCATTCACAAAATGGAGGAAGAGGTGACAGTTCTGTTACTCCGGTTGCTCATCAATGATGTAAGAAAATAACCTTCATGCAGTTACTCAGAGCAAGATTTAACATTCCTGTACCTGCTTGGAGAGTGACCTAACCACCAAGACATAACATGCCCTGAATCAGGTCTGATCTACTAAAATTGGCCATTTTGCATACATAATTAAATATAAAATAAAACAGGGATGAGTGCCATACTGCATGACTTAAGACATTAATCAGCACCATTCTTTCAGTTTTCAAATTTTCTGAACGATTTCCTACTTTTCTGTTGAACTACCTTCCAAAAATGGACTAAACGAACAGGTACCTGTTTATGGCTGTTTCAAAACACTGTATTTTTGTCAAACAATACCTGTGCATTACTCTTTAGACTGTACCAAAATGCTCTAAAGCAAAATACAGGCTCTGATGTTGCAAGGAGCTCTACCTACGCTTCTTCCGTGATTCTCATCATAAGCTTACCTAAACGAGACAAAGCTAAAAGGGTACCAAGCCACTGGTAATGAGTAAGTTCTGGGTAACACAGCTAAAGGCTGCATTATGATTCAGATACTGACTCATATGCACAAGTTATTCCAAGAGGCCCGGGGTAGGTAAGTGACACATACTTGTAGCCCACTTATGTCCACCTCCACTGGTATATGGGAACTATTACTGAAAAATTAGACACTTACTGAGATCTTCAATCAAAACAGGACTTCAAGACTTATTTTCAAAAATATTGAGATGAACTGTAAAGAACATTATCAGCCTAACAACTAATGGGCCAACCACTCCAGTGAGGGTGTTTTTTTTCTGAAAGAAATCTCAGCAGAATTAGTGAAAATTATGTAAGTAGTTTTCAATTACATGCCATTACTGCTGCTGCAGCTTTCATTCAAATGACCAGGCATGTTAGTTCCTACCTGCAGAAGGAAGCGCATCAGACGAATCTCTTTTATATCATGATACAAGTAACGGGAACACACCTGGTCTCCCACAGCATGATCTTTATGACATAAGTTGAAAATGAATGGATCACTGATGCTGTGAAAAAAGGAGAAATAAGAAAAATGAATTTCAAACAAAGAAGATCAGAAAAACCTTTGTGAACATGGCAAGTCCTCTTTCTAAAGAAGAATAAAAATACTAAGAGCATGATCAACTGGGGTATAGATGAATCAAAGATAAAGGCAAATACTGAAGGAAGATTCTGTACTAGTACTTAATAAAAAAACAACAACAACTTGTGGAGGCTGAGGGTAGATTTGGAATTATTTTAACGTATGCAAATAGGCAGACAGCAATGTTTTGCACACAGTTAAGTCTAAAAGGTAGCAATGGAAGGAGTTCGGTGGGTCAAAGACAAGCATCATGTGGACATGCTGCTGCTATAAACAGCTATTAATTGGAACTAATAATTAAGCATTTAATTCATTATTACTTTAGGTATGTACATGTACTGCAACTGATATCTACAATCTATCCCACAACAAGTCCCATAAAAAAATCAACCCAAGTCATTTTATCAGATTCAGTCCAATCGATATGTAAGTCACCTGATCAGATTGACTGGTATTGGACTTAGTAAGAATCGGATGCAGAGCAGACAGACAGTCATGGAATAAAAACACTGAGTTACTCACTGTCCCACTGGGCTTTGCACATGAACACACAGTATGACCAAAGAGCTAAGTCTAACAGACTCATTTTCAATATTGATCAGTATCAATAAATCATGAGTCAAAGATGATAGCATTGTGCCAAATATTAATTATGATTCTCTCTGTCTTGGAGAAACAAGCAAAAACTTATTAGACAATGAAGTGAAAGGCTCTTGTAACGACTATTCCATATGAATAAAAGATGGGAGCCAGCCAGAAAGGAACATTAACAACACTTTAAAAGAACTGAAAAAAAAAGAAACGTGTTAGACTGCTCACCATCTCCATCTGTTGGAGTTGGGAGTCCTTAATGTACCTCCAAAGACTATGGACAAGCATCTACAGTGAATTAGGTTAAACAATTCTGCAAATATGGAAAAAATGGCAAACTTCTTGCTGTGCTAATATTGTTTTTGAAATCCCCCAAAGTCTGTGAGAAATCTAGGGCTGCATGTGTCAATTCTGTAGTTAACCAAGCAGATCTCTGGGAGGAAAGAATGACTCACCTGGACAAGCAGTGTCGTGTACAGTAGACCTCTTCTAGAGGGGATAATACAAAGCACTCGCAGATGTAGAAGTGCTCTTTGCCAAAGAGCAGCACTCCTTCCAAAGCTGTATGTCCCTGCACAACTGCCACAGAGCACTTGAAAGTAACCTAGTATGGAAGTAAGCGTAACAAAGCCAGGAGTGGGTAACACAAGAGACAGGGACAGCAGGGCGCAAAACCCAATGATGCAGAATGACATATTTGTACCAAAACAGCTGCCCTCTTGATTGGCAAATCTATACAGATGCTGCCACAAAATCACCATGTGATTGACAGTGCATGCCTCTCTGGCACTAGTAGTGGCAAAGTCTGATGTCCTTCCCCAACCACCCCCCCCCCCCCCCCCAGTAACTCTGCCCCTTCCCCATCTATCTGGGGCTGTATTTAGCAACATCACTATAGAACATAAGGGGCTTACAAATGTTGCGGAAGTCAGCACTGCAAACCCTTGTCAGCGACAGTGACTCTACAAAGACAGGGAGTTGAAGCGCTGGGGAAAGAGTGACTTACACAGCACCATGCATAAGAACAGTGGCATATAACAAATATACATATATTTACAATGCAGAGAAAAGGCAAATACTTTTGAAAATGAAATCTACACTTGAAAAAATCCTCCAAATTGATTCCAAGGAGCAAAAGCAAGGAAAGTATCTAATATTCCTGGTATTTATCTCTCCAAATCTGAGTAAAAAAAATCCTTGCATTAGCATTTTTCCTTCCTATATTATACAGGATACCAGTCAAAATATATGAGTCTATATGATTCTAGCTGCTTTAAAATAAAGATTTAGTTAGACATTCTGGAATAGTAAAAACAAAACAAACAAACAACACACCTTCCTTGGCATCCCTAAGATTCACCTCCTTTTTCTTACTCCTGAGCAAGCTAACTTGGGCCTTAAAATGGAGGAATTTCTAACCCACAATTTAGATGTGTTGCAAATTTTTCAACAAAATAGTTCTTCAGTATATATGCCAGTTCATAGAAAGTTTTCTTGGGATTTGACCAATTTTGATGGAGAAAAAAAGACTTTCATCTGGAACAATTTTTATGGCTGAGATGGTGCAGAAAAAAAATATAATAAAAAAAAAAAACACAACAGACCAACAGATAGACCAGAAGAGCCTAACGAATTGAAAAATTATGTGGGTTGTGAGAAACTTAAGAACTAGTTCTGATTTTAAATCAAGCAGTACTTCATTGAAAGGAATTTTCCTAACATTTAGAGGCAAGACGCTCCTTGTTCCTCTTGTGTGTTGATTCAATCTTCTACATATACTCAGTTCAAGAAAAGCAAACAGTCTACTGACTAGCAGAGTTAACTGGGAGGATGATCAAGGCCAACTCACTGCTATTCCAGGTTTGGACATGAACTTTGAGCTGGCATCTTCTACATTCCCAAGAAAGGATGCAGAAGCTGATCACCATCCTATTAGCCTACTCACAGGTGAAACACCCTTGAAAATCCCTTCATAATACTACAAAACTGTGAAATTCCCCAAACTTTAAAATCCTAATACTGGATTACACACTAAAAAAGGATTAGATCTGAGAAGTATTTACATAACAAGAACTTTGCTGGCTCAGAAATCTATTGCAATGTTTTTGAGAGAACGGATTGGCAAGCATGGAAGTAGCACAAAGCAGTTTATTCTTACAATCTCAATACTCTTACCTCTACCAAACTTCACCAGAACTAGGGTCCTGTATTAATTTTTTGCACATGCAAAAATGGCCCAGAAATAGCAGGGGTTCTAGAAAATCATATGAAGTCCCAATATCACTATAACAAAAATATACAGAGTAGGTCTGCTTCTCTAGAGTCTGCACGTTTCAACTGGCTTTCTGCCTTTGTTCCTATTGTACACTATTTCTGGAAGCAAACCTACAGTCTTCCTTGCCTCCATCCCAGAACGGACTGACTCAGGTCAGCTGAAACAGACCTGCACAGCTATATAAGCTTTCAGTCCTGGATGCCAGCATAACTTGGTGAAACTATTAGAAGTTTTCTGTTTTAAAATTCAGTACAGAATGAAAACTGTATGAAGTGGAAAGATGCAAGGATTCAAAAGGGTGATTACTATTTTGATCAATATTTAAAATTGACATCAATAATAAATAAATTCATTAATAATTCAAATAAAACCTTGCTTCGACATTTTATTTTATTTTTACTAAAAAGCAATTCTTTTCACCAACAAAATGGAGGGGTTTCATTTTAAAATCACTTGGATGGGAACAGAAGGTTGGTTACATTCTGGGGTAAAACCAACAACTTTGGAAGATTACTGTGTGCAATTTTTGATGAAAATCCCCTCACTCTCTTCCTCCTTCCACTCCAAATTATTTTTAAGAAGAATCTAGCATTTCCAGTCACCTCTCCCACAGGAATGCCTGTCTCCGCAGGGATATGCCACCACAGAACTCTCTGAACAGTACCCACATGTGCGCAGGCCATTACGTGGTTAGAGGTATGTATGCTTGCACTGAGAGTGCTGGGGAATTCTGCTCACATTAGTGAACCACAGGGCTTCCTGAAGTAATTAAATAGCAGAGAGATTGCTTCTTCCCAAATGGAAGGTAACTGAATAATGAAACATCAGGCAGTTGCATAAAATAGCTAAATGGACACAAAGTTGAAATCCAGACTTCTAAGAAATCTGCCTCAGCAAATTCAGCACTCTGATCCACATCAAAGAGCCATTTGACCAATTTCACTCTAACTCTGCTGCTTTTTAAATTTTATTTATTTTGTTCAGTTGCATATATGGCTATCATGGGACTCCCAGCAGACAGCAGAAGGCAGGGACAGACGGAAGTGTTGTAATAAGAAAGGAGATTCTCAAGTAGATCTAGGCAGGTAAGCATGGGTAAAGGCGAATGGGCAGGGAGAAAAAGGCAGAGCAAAAAGGGAGCAGGAAGGTGGTAAGAAAAACAGCACAGGAAAACAAAGGCAAGTATGACTTACATCTTTAACCCTCTTAACGTGGAATATGAATAGGGAAGAGCAAAGAGCCTACAGGAATAGGGATATGGGACAATTCAAACCAGAAATATGGAACTGAAAAGCGTGTAGGGTGAAGCTCGGGAAGCAGCTGGGTAAGTCCCAAAATTGTACAGTTTGGAGTAGGACTAACATGCCAATAAAGCTAAAAGCACTCATGTGAATCCAGCTCTCCTGTTTACAGCTTATACTAATCTGAATACCAGTGTAAGACACAAGGCACAGCAGGTCGACTCTTAGCCATATAGAGCAGTCAGGTAAAGCACTCCAGTGAGAGCCCTTTGTCTGTATGCACAGCATAAAACCACATGCTAGCCACCACAGGGCAGGAGGCAAAGCTGCTGCTGGAAAACAGCAGAGACGAGTCAAGAACGGTTAGCAGGGAAGACCCAGGCAGAGCTATGAGATAGGTTGAAAACCTTAGAAAACCTGCAGCTGACAGCCTAGATAAGTTGCAGCAGGTGACAGTGGTCAAACTCTACATAGAATTCCTGGACCTTTATCCTGGATAAAGACTGCACAATGTGCAAGGAGGAAGGTCTGTAGGTCAGCCTCAGAAAGTGTTTACAGCACAGCAGGAGCACCACAAAACCACAGTCTCAGAGCTGTACTGAAAACATTGCCAGAGTGAAAAATTCAAATTAGAGATAACAGAGATCACGTGTGTGTGTTTGGGAGGTACATGGACTGTGAAGGGGGCCTGCACACAATCACTAACATGGTCTGGCACAAATAACCACTCTGGTACTCCATCTAAGGCAGGATTGGGACACATTAGCAGGCCTTGAGAGGGAAAGAGCATATACTTGTCCTTTAAGCCCCTTTAAGGCCTATTAAACTCTCTGCCCAAGTACATTCCTGCCTTCTGCACTGTTAAACCACTAACAGTCACTGATGCCAAATCCATTTCTTCATTTCGTGTTAACACCCCCAACAGAATTAAATATATTTGCACTGTTAGAAATAGTAGAGCCCTTGGGCTGAGTCAGTTCTTCTCATTTGGACAACAGGGTTCATTTTTCTTCCAGGTGAGTAATAAAGATCTGACAGAGAGGTGTACTAGGGAACCCCCACTAGGACAGTCTTGTACCTAAAAGTCTTGCATTGAAATACCAGGCAGCTTGAAATTACCACAGATTAAATAAAAACTTTCATTTTCTGTCAAAACAGAACAGAATCCAGTTCACCAGCTACTAGAATCATTAATCAATGATGCAAAGGTGACATAAAATAATTGAATAATTACCTTCCAAGGTATTGCCTGAAGCTCTGCATCTCTTGATTGCTCTGTTCATTCGTATGTACAAAGGAATTAAAGCTAAAGGCGTGTTGTTTTGTGTGTGTGTGTGCACGTCTTCTCTCCCTTTCTCTTGTTTTTCAGAAGAGCTGTTTTTAAAGGCATCCAGTTGCATTTAAACAAACAGCAATAAAACCACACCTGCTCTGGAGTTCAGGAGCCAGATTTCCAAAGGAATTACATTCCTGAAGATGCAAGCAGTCTTTACAAGGTTTACAAAAACACCGGAGGAGGTTAGATCTATTCCTAGAGACCCTGGCAGTGTTAATATTGCCCTTCCAGGGAAAAATACAATGCAAGGAAATTAAAGTCACAAAAACATGTCAATGGAACATGCTTACCCATGTCACACACCCTACTGAACACAACATTTTTACAACGTGAGGACAAAAGAACGGCTACTCTTGAGTCAGTTCGGAGATCAGTCTGAATAACTATCCTGATTATTAGTAGCAGAAGCTTAAGGAAAGAGTATAAGAAACATGCTAGGTATGGCATCTTTCTTGATCTTTATGTATCTTCTAAGCAACCAGTGACTTAGGGACATTCTGAAGCCCCTTCTTCCTTTTTATTGCCACATCTTGTATTCCCCTATAAACACTCACAGCCATCTCTAATTATTTGCTCAGAGATGAAACCTGTGGTTATATACTATTTCTGTCCTTTCTGTTGTGTATCAGGGTGTATTAGCTACAACGGATCTGTCAGTAAAGTAGGGTCAATGCCACAGAGTTTAAAATGACTAGGAATATATGAAACAGAATACGTTGCTTTCACAATTTTTGCTAGGAAAACAGATGCATGCTTTCATGGTGACAGGCATATAGGTCCATCTTTTAATGCCACTCACAAGACCTTTCCTGCAATTTTTGGTAGTTTGCTTGTTGTTGAAGACTCATCTTACTTTGAAACTGTCACACACGCACCTCATTAATCACAACTTAAGAATAAATGACAGGTTGCTTCATTCTCCCCAGCTGTTCAATGACCAAATGAAACTAAATCCACTTGACCTAGTCTTTCATGGTAGGGGCTCCAGGCTCCGGTTTGATCCCATCTGAACTGTTAAAAACATTGGCTCAAATTCCTTCTGCTTGGGTTTGAGTGAAACTATTAGAATGCCAGAAAGATAGCAACAAGCCTTGTGGTGAAAATTTTGCTTTGGAAGACCCACAACATATACACTTTTTTTCAGGTAGCCTCTATCCACCCTTCCTCTCTCTCTACCATAATCTGCTGGAGCAAAAACCCTATGTGCAGGAGTTGTTCCATTAGTGTGCACTTATCAGGTTTTAACAACTTCCCAAATGCTGCAGGGAAAGAATATCAGATATTCTGGAGAAAAGGGGTGGAAGAAGGTTTCTGTCTGTACATGGTCATGGGCACTGGGGTTGCTCTTTGTCCTTGCTTTCTGTGCTGAAAACTGCCATCTGTCCCGGCCCATCGCCAGCCTGAGAGGCTGGCATCCTTTAGCTGATGATAGCATCTGGAAGCCAGCTCTAATAGGATTGTGCTCATACCTCTTGCACACTCAGACGTCTCTGTCTCACTCCAGGCTCCACTCAAACAGAAAATGCTGCCAAAAACTAATATGAGCCCTTTAATTTTCCCTCAGGTCAGTTCACTCAAGTTCATGCCCTTCCCCATGACTCTCGGGAATAACCACAGCAAAGCTTGCCTATGCCATACCCTGCTACATCACTCTACAGAAAGCAACTGTTAAGGCATCATCAGCTGTGCTAACTTGAGGTGGCAGTCAGGGCCCTGGTGTTTGTCTGGAGCTCTGCAGAGATCCAGGGAGTAGCTACAGCTTCACAACTGAAAGACATTTTTCAAAGCAAACACCAAAAAAACACAGAAGCAGATAGGAAGGGGGACACAAGTACATATCCAAGGAGTACAGAATGTCATGGTGAAGGAGCACATCGAGAAAAGCAGAGAACTGGCTGAAGATGCTTTGTTTTTTTGTGACACAGCATGAGTCAGACCCTGCCCTTTGCACCTAGTAGCATAGTTGTTGACTGAGCTGGGTGAGTATGCAGGAGCATGGGCTGGGAAGGGGCTCCCAGCAGTCTCTCCACTGCAGCAGAAACCCAGATAGGACAAGACAGAGGAGTAATCACCTGTAAAGCCTTATCCATCTTCATGCAGTCCTGGCTGAACACAGAAGAGTTTCACATCAAAAACCTTTATTAACGCTCAGAACTGCTTCCTGCAGTGGAGCAGCCATTACAGCCTCTGCTCATGCAGCAGGGAGGAAAGAGGAGAAACTGAGGCATAGAAAGGCCAAATGACTTGTGCCAAGACCTGGCTTCCCATTCTCCTGCTTCAATCCCAACAGCTAGTGCCTGTTTATGCTGCACATCAGCACATGTGAAGTTCTTTACTGCTGCATCCTTGAACTAGGATGAACTGTAACAGTGCTCCCATGAAAACAAACTGTCTCGGTGCCTTACACAGCTGTGAAGCTTGTGCAATGCCCCTAAAACCACTGGCTCCACTAAGTGCATGCAGAGCTGCTGCACACCTCTGCCTGTCCCAGATGCTGAACCTCACAGCTGCTCCCTCCTTCAACTGAACTTGTTCTTTAATCAGTTCCTTTCTTCCAGCCAATGGATCCCTCTCCCTCTTTAACTGATTTATGCTAGCCACTTCTATTATTGTCCTTGGCATCTCCTGTGCTCCCTCCCAGCCCCTCCTTTAAGGAAAGGCATTGTGCCCAGATTTCTGCTAGGCCATGCCCTCTTGTTAACTTCAGATTCATTACCCCAGCTGCTTGGATTTCTTACTGTCTCAAATGACTTGCTGGCAAACAGAGCTTTATTTTTCTCCAAAACTCAGAGTTTCTACACGAAAATCATTTCCCAAGCCTTCTACTCTTTCTTCATCTACTACATGTTAACTGCACATTAACAACGTGGCAGGACTGCTTCAGGCTTGTAAAGATCAGGGAGGCAACCTCACAGTTGGGGGCTCAGGTTGCAGATACATAAATCCAATGTTCTTGTCTCTGCTGGTAAACCAGGGTTATTTAAAGGGCTGGCCCTGGCTTTTGGTAGGCAAACTGATAGATTAGATCAGAACAGGTTCCTATTCGCATTTCTCTTGCACAATTTTGCAGTTATTCTCTTGCATGCACAGCTGCAGAATTGTGCATAACATCACCCAAAATGCACATTACCTCTCCTTCCACGCCTACACCGAAGCCAAGCAAAATACAATCTTAGGCTGTATACTCTCTGCTTTGTTACAGTTCACCTGAGCCCACCGAGAGCAGTCCTTTTGCCTAGTTTCCACAAGTGGTCCAGGCTGGGGCTATCTGTAAAGTAGGAGGCAAAGCAACAAAATGTCTCAGCTACCCACCCACCATTCTCCTATAGCCTGCCAAAAATCTGCCCTGAACCTCCATTCCTTGTGCCCAGACTCATCAAGGGGGCAAGCTGTGGGCACGTACAATTCCTTTTACCAGCCACTTCCTTCTTTTTGTACCACCACAGAGCCAAACACAACACCCTCTGCATCTTGCTTTTCACCAGTGCCACATATAAGGCTTTGCCTTTTGGATCTAGGTCACTGAAAGTTGATGAGGTCTAGGGGAAAATGGTGCAGGGTACATAAAGAAATGGGAAAAGAACAGCACACAGCCAGCCTCATACACCTGGCAAGTCTAGTGATAAGTTACCACTGTGTAAGGAAGATGACTGGGGCCTATAGCATCCCTACTTGCTGCAGAATGCTGAAGGTAAAGCAGTATGTATTACAAGGACCCTGGCTGGAGGAGAAAAAACATGATCAGTATAACTAAATGCTGCTTTGAAGGTATGGATTTGTACATACATACCTTCCCATCCTATGCACTGGTAGCGCAGAAGAAATGAAACTAGCAAATGATTATGTCGTTAAAGGCTACAGTTGCACAAATCAGGTATTAATTTCTTGATCTCTGTAAGTTCCTAAATTCAGAATGTTTGACTTTGAAATCTGGGAAATATGTTCCCCTACGGTTAGTTTAATGCATTAAAAAAAAAAAAAGGCAATGAAAAGAACATGTCTAAAGGCTGAACTTGTCATGGTTTGGGTCCTGTTCAAACACAGAGCATGACTGCTCCCGCTTGTGATTTGTCTCCACTCAGTGACTAACCTTCGCAATGCTCAGAAACTTCCTTCCTTAGCCTACCATACTTAAAATGACTTCACAGGAATGCCTAGAAATGTTTTAGTCTATTTTACAAGCAGGATAAAACAAAAGAGTAGATTACATTAGCATGACAATACCCCACCTGCACCAATATTTTCCTTATTTAACTTGCTGAAAACAGACTCTGAGCCAACAATGTCAACAGCATTTGATCTGCTACTTCTGCAAAAAGCCATTGCACATCTGAATGTGTACAAAGGCGCCTGTTTAATGGCAATACAGGAAAAAAATAGCAGAGGGTGACAATATGAAACAAGGACCACTTTCCAGACTAGAGCCATCCCTGTGTTCCAGAAATCAATCTAGTAGCTGCCAAGGCATCGCAGTGACTTCTCTGTGCAGTGCAGTAGGTAAGATGGTTCCAGTTGCCTGGTTAAAGTGCAAACAGCTCACGAGGCAGCCATTTACAAGGCAGGACTGCAGCGCACTAAGTGAGCACAGGACAGCTAATGTCACCCCCTACTGCTTTTTTTAATACTTCTGTCAGCTCAGCAGCACAGTGACTGCTGCTGGAAAAAGCATGCCTGGCGTTTCTGACGGCTTCCTGTGGAGTTACATGGAGAAGAGACAGACAGCCTAAAGGCTCAAAATGAGATCAGCACACAGAAAACATGCCTCACATATTCATGCCTGACTCTTCTGCTTTGGAGAGGTATGTGGGGGCAGGGAAGAGGAGGGGGAGCAGGGGAATGAAGTATGTTGTATAGACAATGTACCAACAGCTTTAATAGCTTAAGGAAGCCATCACATTGGAGAACACAAATGTGACCCCTGGCAAAATGCCAAGAAAATTCAGCTAAGATACTGAGACAAAAATAAAATAACTATTTCTATACCTAAGTACAACCATCACACAACAGTGTAACAGCAGAGTCTAAATGCTCGAGTCTAACTCTTGGGTTCCACTATGGGATGTTAACTCCTGGGCCAACAGGGGGAACAATGCCACTGCAAGTAAAATGTACAGTGTAGAAGATCAGAGAATGAGGCCAGGTGTACTCTTTGCAACAAAAATCTCACAATCCTGGGAGAAATGGCTATGTGCAGAGCATATCCAACACCAAAGATTTGACCCAAAGACACCATTGCAGGGAGTATGCCAGAAGTGAAGGGCAGGTTGCCAGCTTTTGAGCAAAGGGATTAAATTGAGAACACCAGAGTGAAGTTACTGTCCTGCTAACAGTCACCCTTATTTACTCCCCAGTTCCTGTCCTCACAGCATTCCTGAACCTGCCTCTTTCTTAGAGGCAGAAGACACTGCAAAGAAATATGGGAGAAGGGTGACCAGTCCAGCACAACATCCAAGAAGTAACAGCACAGTTTTGACTAGATGAGACAACAGAAGCATCATACAAATAGGAAACAGCGAAGGTCTCTATGGCTTCAGGGGGAAGAATTCAAGGGGAGCTGGAGAAAAAAAAGGGCACGTGAAGGAACAAAATATTTACTGGTATTCATCAGGAAGAGATTTTAAACATCACTGGACTAGCATATTTATAAATCTAGCACAATCTTCCACAGGTAATAAATTGGATCTAGACACTGCTCTGGGCATGAGTAAAGGTAGGGAAGCTGGAATCTCAGGTTTGTATAATTTGCCATGCCTCAGGCAAATTGAGACAATATTGTCTCACATGTACCAGAATACCTTGGTCACGTCCCCAAAATTTTTGCTGCTACTTCAAAGAGTTAGTGTTAAATGCTCTTCAAAAGTAAGCCTATATAGGAGTTTGTACAGAGGCTGGAAAATTGCAAGTGCTCTTAAGAGACAGATATTGATATCTACTGTAGACTGAATCCACCTGAAGTAAAAACTGAGAGGAACAGGTAGGCCTCCACATCCAGTTCACCCTCTAAAAGCCATTTCCCCTGAGAAAATTTTCTAGCTCATCTTTGCTACCTTTTCACTCTCTGCAAACTCCTGCAGTATAACTTGTCTCTCCACACATAGCTCCAAGAAGTCTTCTGAATGGAAACTTTCATGTAGAGCAGGGAAGAATGTTAGCTGGTTACAGTCTGATCCTTTCTCATCCATCTCCCTCTCTGCTCCATTTAACGTCAGCTCTCCTATATGAGTATGAAAGAGATGGCAGTTTTAGTGGCAGCCAGATGACAGCAAAAGAATCTGCAATTTAGACTTTCACCCAATCTGTTCTACTTTGGGAAACAGCATTATCAGATTTTGCAGATCAGCAAAAAATAGGCAAGAGAAGTAGAATCTGTGACTGCTAAAGAAGGATGCTTAGTTCAACTAAAACCAGGCCCCCACATTTAGTCATAATTCAAATCAAATCCCTATAATCACTGAAGATTCAAACATACTGAACAAATATATTTATTCACATTTTTGCACTGTGTTGGGCTGATCATATGATAACCAAATAATTTAAAAAAGACTCTGTTTACATACTCAGATTAAATTAGGAAGAATTGAAAATGGCAGTCTCCCATGAACATGCAATGAGCAGGATCATACAAGACCACAAGGAGAGATAACCCACTCATATCTTGCCCAAGCTCCTACCTTGCCCCAGGTTTGGGGAATTTGTACTGTACACACAGTTAGGGAAGGAGTGATCAGCCTTCTCTTACTCCTTCTTATTGAAGTAGACTGTAATCACTTCCATGAAGAAACTACATAGTACTTCAGTCTTGTTCCAAGCCTAAACAATAGGCTCCATTCTCCCTCGATTCCTGGGCCCTAGCACGCTAAGAAGTATACAACAATATACTGCCTATATCCAACAATGTACACTAAAAGCTGGACTTGGAGCAGTCATACAAACGGCTGAAATCCACAGCCTTAGACTTGGCTGACATTTCTGAACTCAAACTTCTTAATTTTTTCCTCCCTCTGAAAACCTATCAACCTCTGTACCATATTTCACTAGTCTGTTGTTTTCATTCTTTTAATGTCTCATGTAACAGAAAACCTGGCCTTGGAAAATGAAAAATGTTGACAATTACCATATTTTGAAAAATCTGGTTCCATTTTGAACACTGAAAAATAAATTTGACATGTTAATTTTCTTGGAGATTTCCTCACATTCTCCATTATTCTGTCCACATTCTTGGAAACTCACATTTCCTATAACCACTTCCCTGAGCCATTTATCACCAGGTATTTATACCACCTATAATAATTGTGCCAATCTTTTAACAGATGTTCAAATTTATTTATTTATTTTTTTAGCCCAGAACACTGGCACTAAGTTTTTTACCTAGACCAAATTCTGACCTGGAGCTTTGTCCACTATCTCCAGCTCTCTTTGGCTGTTTGTATCTACCCACTACCACAATGTAATTTAGCCCTAAATCATTACCTGAATCCACTTCAGCAGTGGGGGTTGTTTCACTTCTGTTTGGTAGGAGAACCTGAAAAGAGACTAGGTATGATTACAGAAGAATATGCTGTCAGGTAAACATAACTCAAAACCCTGCTGCAGAGCAAAGCACAGATTTGGAACTATGTTGCAGATAAGTGCCTTGGAAAATCAAATAAACGCATTTAAAAGGACCCAAAGAAAAAACTAGATGTAAGAATAATAAGTGTCAACAATTAAGCAAAAGGTCTGTTGTCTTTTCAAAGACGAACCTGTATGAGGCCTGTTATAGGATAAAATCATATAACCCAGACTGCAAAAAATTGTCAGAATTCAAACTTTGTATAAAAGCTGAAAATGTCCTGAAGATGGAAACCTCTTGACATATTAATTGCTTCAGCTTCTGACTGATAGGATTTGGCACTTAGAATCTATGGAGACGGACAGTACTAAATTCCCCATATACACAGGTCAATGCTTAGTTCAAACCACTCTAATTCCCCTTCTTGATCATTCACTAGTTCTAGCAGCCCTAATATGCATAAGACTAACAGGATGGTGCAGCTTTCTAACCAGACTCTGCTGGATATGCTGCAAAATACTATACCCATGAGATATTACAAGCAGAAAAATATGTCTGGGTTATACTCTCAATTATTTTAGATTTTGTATCAGAAGAGATGGAAAATCATTCTGTGGCTGCCAAATTCATTGCAGTTGCTGTTAATCTCTCTCTCAAACAAAGACCCATTCAGTGGATTCCATATGCACGGCAGAGCATAAGGGTAAGTCAGGCGATAAGGAACCGGTAGAAAGAGAGGATTATAAAGACACCAGCAACTGTAACAGAATTTGTGCACTTCCTGTAAATTTTTTCTACCTCACTCTTCATTCGCATCATCGTTGCTCGGGTGCTCCCATGCTGAATCCTCCTCCTCATACGTGAAGGCCCTTCAAAGCAGTCAAGAATCCATTGCTGCTCTAAGGACTGTGAGGCAATTCCCCACGGGCCCCTTCTGTAGAACAGCTGCTCTTCAAGTACCATCCAGTCCTTGGCTGCTTTGCTGTAACCACACTGCAGCATCTGTGGGACAGAACCACTTTGTGTCACTCCTCCACGCTTCCCTCCTGCCACCCAGTGATGGCACCACCCCAGTGATTCAGAGGGATTTAACCAACCTGCCATGTGGGACCACAGCAGAGCAAGTGCTGCAGACCCAGCACAGGTCTGACTGACTACCAAAAGAGTGCTCTGGGAGATGCTACTAATCAGGTAATAGCGACAAATATAAGAATGTAGCACACTTCAATCTCCTTGAGAACAGCTGCTTTCATTTAGATATTTAGCTCAAAAGCAGTGAGCCAAGAGAACAGCATCACAGGGGATTTATTTAACTCCAGTTTTTCTGGCCAAAACTCATGTTTAATGGCAACAACCATGCTCAATGAAAACAGAGTCTGAAAGTTTCAGAAATATATTATACTCCCTCCAAACGTGGCATAAATTTAAATATTTCTACTTGGGGAGGAGGTGAGAAGGAACACACTAAAACATTAATCTAAAGGAGAGGTGAATTTCAAATTTCAAAGAATTAGAAGCTTGTTGGTCCCTGATGGTCAATCCTGAAAAAGAAACATACCTATGAGATTTTACTGACTATGAGTTTGAATTCTCTTGAGAAGTTTTACTGGCTGCCAAGAAAAAAGTTCAAAGCCCTCACTTTCATTTTTGCCACTGTATGAGTGGAACAATTCATTTAAACAAACAAACAAACAACAACAACAGGCTCCTGAAGATAAAGTGAGGATCTGCAAACTATTTGGTGAGTGATGCTGTATCATGCATTAGTGATGAGGTCAGCAACGGAGTTCACTGCCCATTACAGGCACACTTATCTCACCTCTGAAATGCCTGATTCTCAGGGTAGTCCAAGAGCAACCTTTCAAAATCAGAAAGGTGTCACACAACACCTTTACCTGTACATGATCCTTGTACAAAGAGGCATACAGCTCCTGCCCAGTTCTTCGGTACTGTTCCATACATGACACAAATCCCTAGAAGAAACATCAGAACACATTACACCAGTACAAGGTGCTGCAAGTATAAGCCCCGAGGGACAAAAGCAAGCATTAGTTTCTCTGTATTCTGAAAAATAATTAGGGAATATGGCCTGTGTCTGTGAGCTTGACAGCTCTCCAGACAGTACAGCGATGAGGCAATCATCTGAGAGCAAGCTGCACACTCACACAAGGGAGATGAACATATCCATGATCTTAACAAGGGTCATTAGTGGAATTACTCAAGAAGGAGAAAGAAAACAATAAATAAAATTGCAAGGCTTCTCCTTTTGGACCTGAGATATTTAGTACTATAAGTAGCAAAAAAAAACAACACAATTTGCTGTTGTCAAGACTCCAACTGAGGTAAGGATCCGGGATTTCTAACTATACACCTGCTCCTTGCTGTATAAGCAGAAAGCACAGACAAAGGACTGGTCCATGTCCCCATTCTGCACACAGGAAAACAAGCGCTCCTAAAAATATTTTTGATATTTAGGAGCCTAGATCTACAGGCAACAAATAACTTTCAGTATAATTATACTATTTAATGGGAATATGATGCAGAGATCTCTGAGCTAGTTCTAGAACTGGAAGACTGTAGAGCTGTGCTAGTGCAAGACAACACCCACAGTAACTGCCTCTGCTTCACTACGCAGCGTGGATGTGCCTTAAACCCAGCACTACTCAGGTGCTTCTGGAAATACGTGTCTCCCAAAGCAGTCTGACACAACTTCCCGGCCACCTTCCCTTCCAGGATGCTCTAGACTCAGAGAACAGTGAACCTGCATCAATAGTCACTGCATTTGTTATTGTATATGAATGAACTTCTCAAGCTAAGGAAGGGTCTCTGTGCAAGCACAAGACTGATAAACTGCTGTCAGGAGATTATTTACTGCATTCCCCACTTTTCAAATGGATCGCTATGGGACTCACAATGATGTTCCTAAACACTGATGCATTAAACAGATACCCACAAGCCACAATACCACCTAAACCACAAATATCTACTCCATACGCCAGCCAAATGTGTAAAAGGTACACCAAAACAATAAGACGAAGAGAAAAGGAATCAGGGTGGCTGGTTATTAACTGCATTACAGAGAGTAGCAGAAGTTTCTGTTCCTTTAATAAGGTCCTGAGGAATAGTGGTGGCAGAGAAGGCAGAAGCTGTTCAGAGATTACATAGGACAGCTTGGAGTGCCCTCAGTGCCATGCAAAAGCTCTCATGCCCACCAGTCTCGTTGAAGGGTTTCTAACAAAGGTCAGAAAGTCAGATTGCTCTGAGTCACAGCCCAAGTCTAAACTGGCTGTGAAAGTCCCAGACTCTCTCTACCTACAGCCATGGATCAGATGGGTAACTTTTAAATGCATGGACTCTGTGCACGCTGGCAGTGATTCCTCACAGCAAACTGTCTAGCTGCTGCTTGCACTGTGCTCTAATTAAGTTAACACACAAGGTCTATGTGGTGTGCCGATTACTGCTGGCTGCCAGCCAGGTCTGTACCCCTGCCGTGAAGTCACATTTATTGTTGTTTCCCTGCAGGAAGCTCCTGTTTTACACTGATGAAAGTCATTACATTTTTGTTTGTTTAAAGCATCATTAAACCTGTAATCACAGTTGCGGCCTCACAAAAGTATTCCATAATTCATGCAAAACTCCCATAAAGGCTGACCTAGAAAGCAACAGAATCTCCATGCTGTTGAGCCAGGCTCAGTACAGGAGAGCCGAGATCCCAGCTTTTTGTGGACATAGGGTAAAAGCCATTCAGAGTAGACAATCAATCCCTCCGTGTATTAGCAGCCATTTCAGATACCCGCAGGCTGTTCAAGCAGAGCCAGTGCCCTACTGGCAGCTGTTTCAGTTCCGCACACTCTGTGTTTCAGACATGGTCACTGATCAGACCCCTGAGCTCAAAGCCCACGTTGCAAAGATTCTCGCTGCCTTCCCTGACACAGCTCCGAGCCTTCCAAGCACATGGAGGGTTCTCTGAAGGAAAAATTCTGCTAGCCACATCTGGTGGAATGAAGACTAA
The DNA here is from genome assembly GCF_013377495.2 of Cygnus atratus. Lineage (NCBI taxonomy): Eukaryota > Metazoa > Chordata > Aves > Anseriformes > Anatidae > Cygnus > Cygnus atratus. The sequence goes on from NC_066368.1 coordinate 19,033,468, forward strand.
CCACTTTGGCTTCCAAATGCGCTCTAACTAGTCAGTTTTAACCAGATGAACATGTCCCCCATAACCACCCCCACAAGAAATCCATCTGGCTGTAAAAATAAAATGAACAGTTAACAAGACTGGAGATCGCTGTGACTGAAAAAAAATATATATATATATATATATATATATATATATATGTACACACACACTGAAGAGAGTATAGACCAGGCTATCATCTATCCAATGTTTGGTCTGAACAATTAAGACTATACAGTAAAGCTTAATGAAAAACTAGTATGACATTTGCTGTGACCTGCTAATAAATAAGCAGATTCCATTAGAAAGACACATCCTGAAATCATATTTTGTAGGGGGTTATCCTTTAAAATGGCAACTCCATGCAGTAGGTTGAACACAACAGTGTTATAGTTAAATATTTATATTGAACAAAAAGGATATATTGACTTTGATAATTGTTAGAATTGTGTGACGTTATGTATGGGTTGTGTTTCAATATACAGAAAAGCAAGTCTGAATGCAGAAAGCGTAACATGTATTCTAAGGAAGATCAGACTAAAAGGCCATATTGATCCATCCTGGACTAAAACTGATAACAGTAACACACTTTAAGTCTTCCTTACACAGACTTCTCCACCTTGTAGCCTTAGGCACTTGCATTGGAAGTAGACTCAGGTCATTTTGCTAGCCCACATTCCCCAGACAATATTTAGTGATCAAAACGTGATGGAATTTACAAGCTATTTCTCTACTGGGGGCAGGGGGATGGCAGGGAGGAAGGGGGTACAACACACAGAATTCAAACCCATTTTTCCTCTTGCTGCATGGAGACCTCATGCAAATAAAACTGAAAATGATTAGCATTGAGGAATAGTAAAACCAGCAAGGAGAAAAATGCTGGCAAGCAGAGAAAAATAGCACTCCAAAAAAAAACAGTGTGGATTTTCTATAATTTCTTTCAACAAAAGCAATGGAAGGACTATTTGTAATAAGAAATGGTTAGAGGAAAAAAAAAAAAGATGGAGGTACGACTTAAGTTAACAATTCTCTACTGAGCTCTGGAATGTTTTTATGTCTATTTTTTTTATACGTATATGTTATATGTGCTTGTGTGTATATGTATCACTTAACACTCGTGCAGTCCATAAATACCCAGGCTTGCCATAATAAACTCACGTTGCCTGATACAGACTCCACAAATGCCACAGATCTTTCCTAAGGAAACATTATGTCATTGGAGCTCTGCGCTTTGGGGCTTTCTTTGGGGAATTACAGGCTGCGTGTTGTATTACAGAACACACGCGCGCCAAAGCTCTTAATAAATAAAAATAAGCTTCAAGATGAAGAGCCAAAAGGACAGCCCATATATCCAGATCTCTCACAATGGCAAGCGTACAGGTCCAATCCAACAAAGTCAGTAGTCACACAGATGACAGTGAAAATAACCAAATACTTAATTTGAAGCATGTGTTTTTAGCACCTGTTGGTGAGGACTAGAACTAGTGATGTTAGTTTACTTCTTTTGCTTTTCTAAGCTAAATAAGTATTATAAACAAATATATATATATACACAGAAAGTTTATATAGTACTGCAGCTATGTTAGATGTATTAAATAAAAACATCTACTCTTTGCACAGTGATATTCATCAGTATCACAGAATGGTGTATGCTGGAAGTGACCTCTTGAACTCTTCTGGTCCAACCCCTCTGCTCAAGCAGGGCCATGTCCAGATGGCTTTTGAAAATCTCCAAGGAGGAAGACTCCACAACCTGTCTGGACAACCTGTTCCAGTGCTCCATCGCACGGACAGAAAAGAAGGATTTCCTGGTGTTTAGATAGAACCTCTCGTGATTTAGTTTCTGCACATTGCCTCTTCTCTTGACACTGAGCACCACAGAACAGGGTGTGGCTCTGTCTTCATTGCATCCTCCCTTCAGGTATTTGTACACATCAATAAGATCTTCCCTGAGCCTCCTGTTCTTCAAGCTGAACAGTCTCAGCTCTCTCAACCTCTCTTCACAGGTACTCTCTCTGATAGGAGAGTACCTATCAGAGGTCTTTATGAAGGAGGTAAGTGCCTTTATTTCTACCTTACAGTTGGAGAAACTAAGACAAGTGAATTTCTGGAACATCCTGCCACTATGAATGGGAGTTGGTGATGGGACAAAACCAACCTGAATTACTTTGAAACAGCCTGATAAACCCACAAAGAGGATGTATGTGGTGATAACGTGCAGTAGCAGGGTGAACAACTTCAACCAATTTGGAAATCCCTTCTGCTGCTCTTATGTTGTTCCTAGAGCCACCACATTTTCTAATATAGCTGATTTGCCAGATATTAGATCTTATATTACAGAAAGGGTCCACATCCCTAATTCCTCTAAAATGCCTTTCACAATTCTATTTGGAAGGTGTTTTTTTTTTCTTTTTTTTTTCTTTTTTCTTTTGATTACAGCTATTTGAGCAATCACTAGGTTTTCTGAAAGTGTTCTATGGGCACAGCAGACAAATAGAACAGCACATAAGGTGCTCTTACAGACACAAAAAAGTGCATTTAAGTAGAATATGTGACTAGCAAAGAGGTTGTGCACAGCAGAATCAGATTTAATAGCTCATTCAAAAAATTCGCTGTTTCAGCAGGTGTTAAGGCATACACTTACATTTAAACAATGCAACACTTCTTACTGATTGCTGGTATGTTCACAAGGAATAAATACTAAACCTACTTCCAGTTTATAAAAAACAAGGATGTCAAATCACAGTTATTTGTAACTAGGCTTGACTAATGAGGCCATTTAACAACCACATTTACAAACAAACAAGACACCGGAGGTGAAACTACCCCAAACTTATCACTTGTGGGTGGAATATCTGAAGTAATAGAGGTCTGCAGGTAAAAAAATCTCTTTAGTGATACTGTCAGATACTGCAGAACAGACCAAGTATTAACAGATTTACTTTCTCTTCAGTATCAATTAGCTTTTCTTTCACAACTTCTACACATGGGTTTTCTGCTACTAAGGTGGGGTGCAGATTTGACTTTAATCCAAGCATTAAGATATAAACATACATTTAATAAATACACAGCACTTGGACATCATAAAAGTGACAGTTAAGTGTAATTAAAACCTCTATGGGTGGCAACTGAAAAAGCAGTAAACAGAAAAGGAGCATCATTGGAATGACAAACACATGCTATTAATGTAAGATTTATATTTCAACCACTTTTCATCTTGAATCAAACAATTTGCATTTTTAATGACACAGAACTATAAGAAAATGTCATTTTACAAAGGGAAAATTGTTCAGTTTTACTCAAGTATGTTTCTCAGTAGTTCAACATCAAATGACATCTGCTGCGGCGCAGCATTGCTCCTCTCTCATCAGCCCCACATCCCAGCTCTGTCCCCTGGACTATGTGCCCTAACCAGTGTGGATCTCCTGTCACTGACCGTATGATTTAGTTGGGCAGGAGACATTTTCTACAAAATGTATCAGTTTTTGCAGTCACCATCTAAAGCCAAGAATTGTTGTAATGGAAAATTCCTGAAACACTTATTTACATAGCTACAGAGCTAGATTGGCAACAGTTAAGTTTTGAGGCTAAACTCTTCCAAAGCACGAACTCTATCTTGTAGTATTTACTTCAGTTCTCATACTCATCCTGTTTCCACAAATCTAACCAGACTTTCTCCCCCCTCCCCACAAATACACAATTGAAGCCCAATACTTCTGGTCTGTTCCTGCTAGAACATGGAGAATAAATCAGTCTCACAAGCAGAGGATAGGATTACAGCTAGCATTGCCATTTTACAGAGAGGAATCTGAGTGTCACAGTAAATTGCTAAAGCTGTCTGAAGTCTCCAATTCACCAGTCCTGTTGTACTCAGCTACAGAAGAAAAAGGAGCTACCATTTCCAACAACAGTCAAGTCTACCCCTGCTCCTAAATCTAACATGGTGAATCAGAGGCCAGATCTGCTACTGCCCTGTACAAACAGACAATAAGCCACCTATCTCATAACCAGACTACTTTTCAAGTAATTGACTATGAACTAGGAAGCAAGTAGGTTCATTTCATAAGGGGAAAAAAAAAAAAGTTTCACTAGTCACCAGGTAATAAACATTAAGCTATCGCAGGTAGTGTTTTTCTAACATCAAAAAGCAGTCTGTCCTAGTCCTTATCATATACTCTCCACACTGAGAGCTGTTTTCAGGCTCTTTTGAATCACAAAATTGTTATTGCCATGTGGATTTTATTGTTACTTTGCCAAAATTCATTTAGTTTTTCAACAGACTGCAGTTCCAGCAGTTAAGTGTTGCATGTAAGCTCCGTGCCTCAACCCGATAGGAGGCTAATGCACACTGCCAACTGCTCCTAAGGATCATGGATGGATTCCTGGCATCTCCAGTTGGTTGGGGAATAGCAAGCTTAATGAGAAAAACCTCCATATTTCAATGCACCATAAATGTACCCAAACACAAGGGTGAGTTTCAAGAGGATAAACCCAAAGTACAGTATACATGTGATGAGGTTTCAACACAGTATTATCAGCTAAACTTGAGCAGCACAGAAACTTCCCTACTTCTACAGCAACTATATATTTATAAATTGTGTATATATGCATACACACACACCTTTTCAACAGCTGATACTACTGAAGAGATAATTCCTGTGAGAACAGTAAAGTTACCTCCTAATAGCTAAAAAGTTCAATGTAAGTTGAGATCTAACTGTTCTTTATTCCTGTCTCTGAGAATGACTTCTGTGACTCTGAGATAACTCACTCAACCCCCTGAGCATGCAGTTTCCCTCCAGTTACAGACGAGGTGTTACCTCTTCTAGTGAGTGCTGAAGGTCAGACTTCAGCGATATTGGGAATAGCAATAAGGTCTCTCTTTCCTTCATTTGTTCTTTCTCACCATTTTCTTATTTCTGTTGAAAGTGGTGATTTTTCTAACAAGTGCTACAGTTGTGTGTAACTTAGGGCTTTATTACTACATATCACAATACATTTATCTGAAAGCTTCACACATTGGAATTTTCTGATTATATATGAATTATGGCTTTCGTTTAAGAAAAATGTGCATTTCTAATCCTTTAGCTGAAGAAAGGAATTTGTAAATATTAGTATATGCTTAGAGCTCAGAGTCCAGAATACAAAGAAACATCTCTCCGTAGCCCACAAAATTAACAGTTTTCTTAAAATGACATTCATTTAAAGGTGACATGATTATTCCATAGCAACAGAAAGTATGAATGGAACACAGTCAACCACAACCAAGCTTTAATCTGGCTACCAAGGACGATAACAAAAGGGAATAAGGGCACAGGCAGGTAACCTATGCCCTTGTTTAAGAAAAACCTTTAAGTTTATCCTGCAGAGATTTCTAGAACTTCCCCTGATTTCCTGTTCTTTACTTATATGTACCATCATCAAATTATACTCTGCTATTTTAAATCCCTGTTCTCTAGTGGAAATGCATACTTAATTTTCTGGGCATCTGAACTCCTATGTACATTTTATACTGCTCCTTGAATGAGATGATACACCATATATAATTTCATAACTTGTTGATAAGTAAAGTTGGTCATAATTCTTTTCCTTATAAAGATTTGTACTAAAAAATAGCATAAGTCATGAAGTAATTGACTTCAAATAATTTTCCTGAAATTATTATAAATGAAATGTTGCATCAAAACTCCTGAAGCAAGTGGACATCTCTAAAACAAGAAGTATGAAAAGTGATTTTTCTTTCTATTTTCAGCACAGAAAAAGTAATTCTGTTTCACCGGCTACCACTTGTTTCTAAGGTTTCTCTGCGTCCAAATAAAGCTCTGCTTCCATCCACATTAATACTATTCAATTCATTTGGCATGATCTCTGTTATGTGAAAATAAAACTCTCCAACCAGCAGCTGAAAGTTGAGACTACAATGCTAACAGCTTTAAGCCTTAAACTCCACTGGCCGAAATCCTATATCCAGGCTTAAACTTGAATCAGACAGTCTCTAACTTGAAAGAAAAACAAAACAAAACAACACCACATTTTCAAAAAAAAATAAATAAAAATTCAGGAAACAAAAACTTTTTTTTCTTACACAGTATGTAATTAAATAACGGAACTTCACTGGCACAGGATAACAGTAAAAAAAAACATTTGAATAGTTACCTATAAAAAGTTTTGGAAGGGATATTGGATCTTGTGTTATAGGCTTTAGATGAATTATAACTGATACAAATCAAGAAAGGAACAACTTTGGTAGGATAGATTGTCTACTGTGCATTGTGCTGTAACACACCATCTCCTTTAGCAATTGGTATTGGCTTTTTAGGGGAGGACAATGGGGTGAATAGCTATTGGATCTGAGTTAGCCTAATAATTTGTATTCATCGTTATGCAACCTTTATATTCCATTTTCACTTTTAAACAGTTATCTTCAATGAATGTGGAAATTATCCCAAAATTTCAAGTATTTCAGTAATTTGTATTATATAAAATTAGGTAGCTCTGCATTGTATGTTTTCATGCAGTTCTTATCTAACCTATTGACCTATTGGATTATTTCGTTATGATCTTCTAAGCCATCTGAAAATGAAAAATGAACAGTGCATCAGATAACTGCTTAAGAGGACAAAAAAATTCTTTGTTCAAAGTTAAAGAAACTTTTTCCAGCTTGCTGCAGCATACTGTAATTTAGCTTTGAGCCAGTTATTAAACAAGACAATAATATTATAATGGAAATTGTTTAATATACATCATTAATAGCAAAGTGCCTGCTTTCATTGAAGTAAAAATGTGTGCTATGAGCAGTTTTGAAATGAATATTTGATTCCAATCTTCCCTTGTGCATTTAATGACATGCTAATTTACATTTTAATTACTTCCTGAGAAATCAAAGCATTTGTTGACAGTAGAACATAATGTCAACTTCACTGTGCACTGTTGGTGGATGGTTAATGAACTTAATTAGATAATTAGTGATGTTAATTATCCTTCTATTTGAAGATAAAGATGTTACACAAATAATGCACTTTTCAAAGAAATACCATTTTATGTTTGCTTATTTTAACTTAGTTAACCCAAAAAGCAGGTAAAAGATCAACAGAGTAATTAGTAAGAAAAATATTTGTTTAAATAAGAATTGTGATTATGCTTCAAATATATATATGTATTTTAAACTTCATTTCACCTACCATGGACTGTTAAGATGAGCTTGTCCATCCTGCATCCTTACTGTTATATCTAAAATAACAAGCTCATTTCATCCAACACCTCTTTGGTGTTGGATGAAACCCACATATTTCCGCACCTTAAACATTCTCTGATCTAATTGCCCCAGTATTGTTTGAAAACCCAGGCTGGTCAGCATCTTTCTTGATTTTACAGTTGGTTATTGAAAGATGCTGTAACAATACAGGAAATAAGCAATTAGTGTTTGAAAGTGCTGATCCAATATTAGCAGTTGAACCAAATGCTAAGTTCTACCACTAACCACCTTGTGTGATCATGGCGAAGTCTCTAAATTCATGTCCATCAAGTTGACATAAAGCTTCTTTCTTACCAAACTCAAAAACCCACTGACAGCATTTTGAGCTAATGCTGATTTTATGTGCTGGGGCCAAGTATTCTACACCCCAACAAGGGTCTGTAGGTGCACCATCAGTCTTCAGTTCAACATGAAACACTTCTGCTTGAAAAGTCTTGTTTAAAACTACCCTCTAAAATACAGACTTTTGCACACAAATGTCTGACTCAATAGTTTACGAATATGATCTAAGAATATTAGTTTCAAACAGGTCACTTCTCAGTGTTCCCTCACACTTAATGCAAAACACCAGTATATATGGCTGCAAAAAATGGGAAGCAAGATTGACAGCCGCGAGTGAATGAAGTCCCAGAACTCTATCACCCTTTGGCAAAGGAATGTAATTAATGAACCTAAATGAGAGAGGACAGGCATGATCAGGCCTGCTGTACCACTCAGGAGGCTGTGCATTTCCTGGAAAGCATAACAACTATATCTACAGCCCTGAGGCAGCATGTCTTACAGTTGTTAGAAGTATTCTGCTTGTAACCTTGCTCAGGCATTCATCCTCAGGAAGAACCTTAAGACACTCAGCATGGTAGAAGCTGACGACAGATTTACAATTTACTGAAATCGTAAATGGTTGGCTACAACAGTCTCTTGCAGCTTGTTGAAGACAACAAAAACAACTGGTCATTGCTAACCTAAAAACTAATTACATAGCCTAAGATTCCAACAGAAAAATGAGGGGAGAAGGGTAGGGAACAGGGAAGGCAGAAGAGCAAGAGATCAGAAGACTTGCTCTGAAACAGGAAAGTCAATGATTTTGAAAACTCTAGTACTGTATTCAAGAGTTTTATAGACCCTCCTGCTGGTGAGCTTATCCAACTCTGTCACCTCTAAGTGCTAAAGGAGCACCTGACTTTGTATAGTGCTCCTCTTGCCCCTGCATGGCTATTCAGACTTCCAAGAAAGCACAAGGTAGCAACTACCAGAAAAAATAGCACTTCCACTCCTAGAAATGTGATCAGACTCTTCTTTCTGAAAGCTCATGCGTTCCAGACAGAGACCTGAGCAGAGCATGAGACAGCAAAACAGATCCAGGAATATGGAGAAAACACAGCTGTATTTGGTCGCTCGTTCTGGTATTTGCCATCAAAAAGCAGGGAATCACCTTCACTTGCGTTCTGCCTTATCATCAAGAAACACTTTGTTACTGTGAAGGTGACTGAGCACTGAGGTTGCCCAGAGAACTCGTGGAATCTAAATCCTTGGAAACACTCAGAAGCCATCTGGACACGGTCCCTGGCAACTTGCTCTTAGGGACCCTGCTTGAGCAACAGGTTTGAACAACATGACCTCCAGGAACCCCTTCAACATCAACCATTCTGCAATTCTGTCATCTTTTCCTTCAACATATGCATTTAAGATGAGAGGCCAAAATATAATACTGAATTAAATTCCAAGCATTGTTTGACATTATCTGTGTGCTTTCCATTACAGACATTTTGACACTATTAATAAGTGACTATTTTCATTTGCCAAACCCTAGTTAGGTTATTTCTATATTGGTACAGCAACAATCACACCAAAAGCCTAATCCTATTCAGTGTAGAGACATCCTTAAAATCCAAAAAAAACCCACCTCAGCTAAAATAAGACTATATGAAATTTGCAGAAGCTTTATGTTGCATTAGACAGGAATCCCATTTACTTTCAATTTTTGTGCTCACAGCTTCCTTTGATACTGAGAATCCCACCTTTTTATCTTTGTTGTGAAGTGTATGAAGAAAGTGAAGAAAGGATGGTGGAAGTGCAAAGGAATTCATTTTCTTCCCCCTCAATTTTTATCTCTGAAACTCACAGCAAGTCCTTTCAAATATAGGCTGGAGGGAAAAGCAGGGAGAGGGAAAGTGGAGCAGAATATTTGGAACTGTAGCTTTGCATCTCATTGAAAGGAACAATTTATCAGAGCTACAGCGCTGTCAGTCTTTGACATGATAAGGAATAACACCAAATGAGTAATGTTTCCTTCAAACACAGCTCCTTTAATTACAAGCCCCTTCCTTGCAGAAGAGAGACAGAAGATGCAGAAACACCAATTTCATGCACTTGTGCCTGAATAATGTCTCCGTGCTGCCTTTTCCAGATGGCAACCTTTTCACTGGAGGAACTAATGATGTGGGCATATTTAGGGAAAAACCAATAACGGAGTCTTTAACCTTCAACAGCAAAAAGCATGTTGTACAAAATGTTCCTTGGGATACATTTACAAATATCAATTACATTGCTCACTGAGGTGTAATCAGCTGTAATAATCAAAATTAATTTTAAAAAATAATTAAACAGACCCCAGGGCAAATAGTAGATGCTCTTGCAGTATGACATCACAGTCTACATATGTACCTGGGAAGAACTTGCTCACTGTAAGCAGCAACATGATTTTAAGGAATGAAAAGGATGCTGTGGCATAATGAGAAAAAAACTACAGCTCAGTCAGATACTGACTTAGGTATTACTTAGAGTATCATAGCCTTACCGATTAACACGCCTAGAACTGAAGCAATTCACTGGGGATAAAGCTTCAACCTGCTGCAGCTTAAGCTAGAGGGTTAAAACTCCCTAAAGTGATGCTGTAACAGACTGTCTCTTCAACAGGAGGAAAAAAAGACCTTGATACATTCAGCATTGCAGTAAGATGAGAATGCCCAATTCTGAAGTGCCCCACTGAAACAGTTAAGCTCTGAATATTCTGTCAATTGAGTGCTGCTGTACCCTATAGCTACTCTAGCCCCAACATACACAACTAACTGGTGTGTTGTTTGTATTCTAGACAAATGACCTGCTCTAAGGAACCTGCTTTGGCAGGGGGGTTGGACTCGATGATCTCTTGAGGTCCCTTCCAACCCCTACAATTCTGTGATTCTGTGAAAAACATAGAAATTGTTAAGACTGTCAACCTAAGTTCTTTACATCAGTGAATATTTCTTTATTCTGCATTTCTACTGTGACCATGACCATGGCTTACTATAGCATCAGAAATTATAACATAGCCTTGACTGCTAAAACTTCTGAGATATCACACACAGTAAAATACGTATTCTTACAGTACTCCATTTTATAGCTAGCAGTGTAGGATTCACCAAGACTCATAAAACTACACAACATCATACAAAAGACTACTGCAAATAAATAAAGTGAAAACGTGTCTCGAGACAGGCACAACCAATTTTGTCATTAGAGCCACAGCCTGGAAACACAAACATTGTGTTTCCACCCAGATAAGCAGGGAAAACCTATATGGCTTAACCATTCTCATGAATATTGCCCACACAAGTAGCTCATGAAATCAGATCTCAGTGGCTTCCAAATCTTCAGTTTGCTCTCTGGCTATTCTGTTCTCCACTCTGCCACCAAAAAGATATATCACCCCATTTCTCTTTTGTGGCTTACTTTTTAAGTTTGATTTTAAATATTTAGAAAGCTGATGGAGTTTTTGAACATCAGACTTAGTCAGATTTAAAGTTATGGATATTACCATGCACCTTGCCATGCTGGGGCCTCAGTTGCTTAAAAGTACACTGCTAACAGACAATGTTGACAAGCAGGATTTAAGTCACTAAATTCAAGGTACAATAGGAATATGAACATTATACAGATGACCTGACAGACTATTAATAAATCCAGTGAGTAGAACTGAAGGCACAACTTTTCAGCTTGCATTTCTACACAGACCTGGATTCCTAAACAACACGGCATGCATGCAATTTCTCCAGCAGAAATACCTACTGTTGCACACAGAAGGACAAAGAGCCTCTAGAAAAAATGTTTTCCCACTCCATGTGAGCTACACAATCACTCCATACATGGGCAGACCATCTGTTGGTCTAAAGCTATTTCACACTATGTCACCTTCAGCAGTGATGTTCTGAAACTGACCTAATAAACACTAGCTGACACCTCTGTCCAGTGCTCATGAGTGCTCCCCAGTACTGAAGCAAAAACACCTGACCTGGCCTTCAAGAGTCCAGCACAGCTTATTAAGTAAAGGTCTCACCTTACTCACTGAAATCTCTACTTTTAGGCAAACGCCATGTAAAGCTTTCTGGTCCCTTCCATCCAGGGGAACAGACAAAATTATTCATAATTGTCTCACTCTAGTCTTAAAGTCTAGGAAAGGAACCTTAACAGCCATGGGTGTCTAATTTCCAAAGGAACACACCAACAGACATACACAGAAGCCTCACAAGTCCAGACAAGCTCTCCAGAACCATATCAAAGGCAGAGAAGGCGACAGAGACAGAAAGGACAAAAAGGAGATGTTACCTCAGATTTGTATGTCATTTCCTTTGTATTCCGGCCAGGCATCAGCCTAATAGCTGAAGAAAGACTTTCACTCCAGGAATTGTGCTTGCTCTGAGATGAGCCAGGCCCTCCTTTATTTTGGAGAATTCTCTTTTCAGATGCTGTGAGCCAAAAAGGAAAAAAAATAGAAAAAGAGCTTGTAAGACTTGAAGTGGAGCTTGTTGGGAGGTTTTGTGTAATGTGTATCAGTCTTACACAAGATACAACATGGTAGCACCTCACTTCAGCTGGCTTGTCCTTTTCTTTACAAGAGAGGTGAATTAACATGTGCTTTTCAAAAGCCTTTATTTAAAAGCCTCACTGAGGTCTGCCATATACCAGCATCACTGGGATGCCCCTTTTCACCCAAATATCCTCCCTCTTATTAAATTCTCCTGTGGGATACATTTGTCTAAGTACACCTCTCTTTCTTATGGTACAACACCAGCCCTAACCCATCACCAGATGATTATAGAAGGGCTGGGGCACGACACAGAAAACAGTCACAGTACTGGATTACAGAAAATGAGAACCTGTTTCATCTAGCAGGTGACATGCAGAGGAAGAGTACAACCAAGGAATTAGCAGCTCTCCATTAAGCACTGCAATATCTTTGGTTACTACAACGAGTGTTAAATAAAAGAGCAGAGACCTAGGAAGTTTTGCCAAGCTTTTGTCATCATTTCTTCCCATAATGGAGTGATCTCAGTTATCTTCATGTCCCTCTCTCTGTCACTTCCTTTTACAGAGAGATCCATCTTGTAAATGTCCTCCAGAGCCTGCCGCCTCTGAGAGATGAGCTGCTTCCAGATGATTTCTACTGTTCTCAGAATCTCCTGATGGACTAAGAAGCAAAAGAAACTACAAATGAGTATTTTTTGTGTAACAAGTCAAGCAGCAGATAAATCAAAAGCATCTAATTTTGAACAGTTCTGGTCCAGAATAACTGCTGGAGTGCATAGAGTTGCTCCATTCTGTCCAGTGTCTACACACATCTTAAGCCAGACCATTTAGTCTAATACAGAAAAGAGTAGGACATTTCTTTCATTATATTTCAATTCCCTGAATGAAATGAGTAGGAGTGACAGATGATTCTATCTGGTTCCTGTCTTGGAAAACCATCTCATCAGAAGTTTGATGAGCTTATTATCACACAGTTTTAAAGCACATAAAGGCCATTCCTTTATATTGTCAAACAAATGTCATCAGAAACAGTAGGAGGAAGGTAACCAAGTCATGAAAAAATCTGATACGGCAACAGGGGCTGTACAAGGAAGTGCTGAGCTGTTTTGCTGTCTTTCCCTGCAAATCAGACTGATCTGACTGCTTCATACCCAAACCAATACATTAAAAAAAAAAAAAACAACAAAAAAACACATCTCTGCAGTAAGGTTCAGCTGATAGCCCACACACTGAATCCAGCCCAAGTGTTTTCATTGTTTTTTCTAAAAAGAACCACATGTTTCTTTCTGTGTAGAACAGCTACCAAGCTACATAGGTCTTGAAAAGAGAAACAGAACTCCAAATAGCAGGTAGTTGGGCACTGATACTGGCCACAACTTGGGGAAAATATCTCCAAACATATCCATTACTCCTGAGGATGTGGGGTATGAATTTGGAATAAAAACATACCGTGTAAAGACACAAGCTATTTTTAGCACAATCTTCCTCTCTGTGCTGTGCCTGCAGTGCCTAAACACTCTGAAGAAGGAATTCAGCAGCACTTGCACAAGCTGCTTGGATAGCTGTTTAGATCAGGCGCTTTCATACCCTGTAAGCTGAAGCCAATGTGCAATAACTTACCATCATCTGGAGTAGGTAGGCTGCCTTTCTCCTCTTCACTGGGTGCAAGGAAAATTTGGTGATGAGAAGCCAGTCTTGGTTTGGCATCCACCCCAAAACCTTCTGGATAGCTGTGACAAAAGAAAAGGAGAGCAGATGTAGAACAAACCAAGGACAATGAAAAAGCTAGTTATTTCTACTCATCCACTCCTACTTTATTCATGTAGCAGGCCACATTCCCAGGCTCAAAGGCCTACATCAATCACATGACACTGCAGAAATTACAAGAAATGGGAATTAAATCCCTGTCAGTCTGATTTTCAAACTCAAAGCATTCATCAAGATCCTATGAAATCACTGTGTTCTACAAGCCTTATCCCTGCAATCCTTGGTGCACTTTACCTACTATTTACCTCAGTTAGCTCGAGCACAGGGTTGTACTGAGGTATCCAGATTGCACACAGGATGCTCAGGGGAGGTACAGGAAAGCTTTGTGCAGTCTCTTTGCTCCGAATTTCTTCACTAGAATTATCTCTCATTGTTTGGGAAATACTGCGTTGCCATATCCTACAGATGATCTGTTCACTTAGTCTCATACAGTTTATAAAGCACTCAGCATAACAAGGCCACATACTTTAGCACCTAGTGTTCGCCCTATTTTCACTCTTCCCTAAGCACCAGTATTAGCCAATGTAGGAGTCAGAGCCACCTAGATCCTTGTTCTGACCCACTATAGCCACTCATAACACACTACATTATTTCAAGAGTAAATAGGCACCACTACAAGTGAGAGTAAAGCCTCTTGGGTATGCAAAGCTGCCTGTTTTATTTCTGGTTTTCTTTAAAATGCAACAACTCTGATTCACAGGACATGCTGTGTTTGGCTTTTGGATAATATCATACTTCTGTAATTTTTATTGTTGTTAATATTTATACTCTTACTTATATACAAGCAATCCTTACTCCATCTCCACAGTTTTTGTCTAGAAATTATTATCTGACTGGAATAAGAATAATCATGGAGCTATAGAAAACCTCTGGAACTGTGGATCATTTCCATTATGATACCTTACCGCTGCATTCAGTTCAGCACACCTAAGCAGCACAGAAGGTTTTCATTGAAACAGCAAACATCAAAGTGAATAAAGCCCTGGCCATTATTTGCTTCTTTTAAAGAAACAGAAGTGTCCAAAAACAAACAAACAAAAAACAACAAAAGCCAACCTTCCCCAGTTTACATCAAAAAAAAAAAAAAAGGTACCTTTGACACAAAACCTGTAAGAACGACAAACAGAATACCTATGAATGTTCTAGTCCTATTTAGTCAAGGGCAAAACTCCCAACAATTTCAGCAGAACCATGACTTTATAATTCATATCCAAGTAACAATAACCGAAACAGTAAGATTCAGAATATCAATGCACTACTTTATGTATGTTTTAAGTGTACCCACATAAGAATGACTCCTGAATCAGAACAACCATCTCCCTAAACTACCCCAGTGCAGATAGCTCAGAAAATGGCCACCTGCATGCTTGTGGAATGATTTTACATCCCAAAATTTCCAGATTCTCATTTTACTGGTGTGCTCATGAGCTAGCTCCACTGAAATCAGTTGAGACTTGTTAACTGCAGTTTACTCCAAAGTGAGTGAGCTGCTAGAAAGGCTGGGTGAGTAAAACAGATACACATAAATATCTTAGTTAATACAAAGCAGCAATTAAACCTCTGTGCAAATTCAAGGGTTCTTCTTAGACAAACCTGCAAGCTTGCCTGAGTGCCTCTGAAATGAAACAACCTTTTCAAAATGAAAGAAATGGAATTGAGTGTTATTACCATCTACTGCGCCTTGCTTATTACATCCACAAATATGCCTACTAATCTGCCTCTAAACCAGAGAGGTGGTAGGAAATTCTCTGCTCACCAGTGTTTCAAGGAGAAAACAGTTTTCTGATTGAAGAACTGTACCTCTTCCACTTTCTTGCTAAAAACCAATCATTTGTCCCCAGAACAGTGAGCACATGAATAAACTTTCCCTTGAAATTAAATGATAAAATATTACTTTTTTTTTTTTTTTTTTGTAAAATGTACAAGGGAAAACAACCATCTTTCCCCAGGGAGCTTTATTCTGTAACTTCAACAGACACCAGCTCAGACAAGAAGCTCTGCCCAAGGCAGGCAGCTGCAAAATGGTGCTTTAAATCCCCAGAGCACTGAGACCCAATAGGCCAAAGTCTTGCTAGGATACAGTACAACCAAAATCCTTAGTCTAGATGTATCCATCTCAATCTCAGCATCTAGGGACTCTCCAAATTGGAGATTACTTAAACCTTGTGAAGAAAAAAAATAAAATAAACATGCAAGATCTCCCCTTCTGCACCCGCTGCCATAAATTACAGTACAGAGAGTTAAGCAGAAGTCATACCAAGACAAACATTTGTACCTGCACGAATTCAGCTGGCAAAGGCAGTGCATTAGGCAGACAACAAAATTATTACTTGAGTTGTAAGTTGCAAAAATAATGTCCCACTGCTCCTGTAGAACATTGAGAGTGTTCAGGACATTAAACTTTTCAGGCAGTGACTGTTGTGGTCTGGACAGGCAGTAGAGGATGGCTCTGTTTAGACAGCTGTACAGGGTACTGAGGAAAACTTCCTTTTGAGAAACCATGCCTTCTAAGACCTGTGAAGATACAAAACAGCAGTGTACTTGGCTTGTTCAAAAAAAACATCTTCCCCAAGGATTCACTCCTCTTACTTCATTTAAGCTGTTCTAAACTTATTTCGGCAATATTCCCCCTAACTACCTGTTAGGCACAAATTCAATTTCCCTGTAGCTCTGCTGAAGTCCTTTGAATTGTAGAAAGGATTAATTTATTCTCATTCAGCAATATATAGATAGGCAGCAGAGTACATGGGAAAGAGCTAACACTCCCTTCTTTATTCAGCAAAATCTAGCTCTGATTGTCATTTACAGCCATTATCAGCTCATGCAAGAGAACAGAAATAATCAGAATCATTAGATTGCAGCCAACTTCTTGAGATTTGTTGAATCACCATCTCAGTGTGAAACAGATAAAATGTTTATAACAGTTTGAAAAAATCTTTCATGTGTCTCACCCCCATAATCTGTTTGGCAGTGAAGAGCAGGATTTGCTTGGGGTCAGCAGCAAACATTCTGCTGCTCAGCTTCTCAATCAGCTTCTGAGCAAAATAAACAACATTCATCACGGATACAGATGCAGTTGATTCTGAAGTGCCACGAGGATCACTGCTCCCTGGAGATAATACAAGAGAGTTGATTATCATGCAACAACTTCAAATGCAGTAAAATATAATGTAAGATCTGAGAATGCCAGAGTTGAGAAAGAACAAAATCATGTCAATGTATCAGAGGTGGGACATGTCTAAGAAAACTCTAGGTCTAGCAGAAACGTGTTAATTAGGTTGGGTATGACTGCTCCATCCTAGGGACAGAACCAATCCCACTAAAACACTGTCCTGGAGGACTAGTCCAACCAATGACTCAGAAAGTAAAGCAACAACAACAAAGTTACCAGGGTTGTTTCCAGAAGCACTTAAAGATAAGCCCAGGTTTCTTTCTTGTTAAGTACTCCCTTTTAATGTTCAGAATCTGTTCTCAAAAAAAGCTCTAGAAACAGAGTAAAACTGCAGTAATTTCTGTATGTGAATTTATGACAGGAGTAAATGGACAGGCCAGCCTGATGAGCTGAGTTCTACCTATTGTTTCCAGGCTTGTCTAACAGGGACAGCTAAATGCCAAATATCAGCTACCTAATGATCTGAACCTCACCACTCACCTCTTGGTCTTGTTTTCCCCTCGCCTTGGCTGATAACATGGAAGACATCCATAGCAGAGAGCAAGACTTTTGTCTGAAAATCTCTCTTCTGCTCACTGGTGGCATCCTCTGGAGAAGCCTGTACAGTCACCATAAAAACATTACTAGAGCAAGAAAACAGCAAGAAATCAGATTCTGAAAGTCACACTCAGCCTCTATTCAAGGGCTTTTGATTTCACTGGATCTTTGGCAGTTTATAGTCATCAAAGATTGGGATTTGGTAAAAGTTTTGCTCAAGGTAAGAAGTAGAGATTCCAAAAGAAATTCAATACAACCTGAGATAGTTCAAAATGCCTAACATTTCCTTTAACCCCCTAGGCATTGCTTTAGGAAGAGATGTGGAAAAACAGCACAAGAAGAAAGAGGAGAAGAATTCCATCTCACTTCCACACTTCAGCCTTTGTTATGGGCAGATGAAAAGCTGATGCAAGGTTAACAGTTATCTTCAGCAGCTAACCCAAAGTAACAAGTGCAGAAAACTTCTGTACTACGCTGTGCAAAGGCAAATCAGTAACTCTCATAGAAAGGATACAGGTAGTCATAGGAGCCACTCTATTTTCAATTGTATCATGATTAAGCCTTGGGAAGTTATTATGTAAGCCTTTAGGGAACTGCTGCTTCACAATGTGATTTAACTCATAAGATGACAATTGCAATAAAGATTCTTGTGTTTGTTACTATTTGTCTTACTAAGCTAAGTCTGAGCTACCCTTTGCTCAAACAAATAATGACAGGACAAGGGGAACAGTTTTAAACTAAGGGGGGAGATTTAGATTGGAGGTTAGGAAGAAATTCTTCACTCAGAGGGGGGTGAGGCACGGAAACAGAGAGCTTGTGGATGCCCCATCCCTGGAGGTGTTCAAGACCAGGTTAGATGAGGCCCTGAGCAACCTGATCTAGTGGGGATCTAGTGGTGGCATCCTTGCCCATGGCAGGGGGGGGTGGAACTAGCTGATCTTTAAGGTCCCTTCTAACCCAAGCCATCCTATGATTATATCTGGAACACCTGAACTATTGACAATTTGTTGATTGACTCTTTCCAGTGCTTTGAGTGGTTGGAATTCATAACCTAGGTTCAGTTGTTACAGATTTTATTAATCTGTCCTAAAAAAGGAGGAAAGAGATGGTTGGTTTTGGTTTATTTGGTCACTGAAAAGAAATTCTTGTCTCAGAAAACAGTACACAGGAATGCTCTGTGAAATATTCTGTTCTCTCTAGAATTCAAGGGCTGCTCTAATGACGTGCAGGCATTACTAGTGAAAGGGAAAATTTTCATGCCTTACTTTAATGTTAAATGTTGCCTGAAAAATGCCTTTGTTGGAGTCTAGGTGTAGCATGAATGCACAGCAGGCAAAAAAAGAAGTCTCTTCCTTGCAAGAACAGGTAGGAGGAATTCCATTCTATTATGTATGCTGTCCGGATCTGCCAGGAAGTAATGCATGCTAAGAGCTGTGATCCAGCCTTATCCTGGACTGCTAGAAATGCTTACTGAATACAATTCTTCATCACTGTTAGCCCTTCGCTAGGCTACTAGCAGGATATCTCCTGTCCTTCCACCCCCAGAGCAAAGCAGAGCAGCAAAGCCTGAGGACTACAACAGAAACCTCAAGAAGCAGCTCAAGTGGATGTCCTTGTTTGTTTGCTGGGATGTTGAGGAGACTGTCCATCAGGAGGATGCCTATGAAATCCCACACTTGTTTCTTGGCAGGGTGTGGCAGGAGTGGGAGAGAGGAAGAATCAACACAGCCTTTCCCTTCAGCAATGGCTGGACCTTCAGGGGACAAAAGACCTTCAGAACCTCCCTGTAGACACAGACAAACACGCAAGGGATTTTAATAGTTATAGTTATAACTCCTTTAAGTTGACTTTTCCTCCTGGCAACACATCTGAAGGGCTTGGACTGACTCACACACACATACCTTGGGTGCTCCAGAATGGAAGGCAACCATCGCCAAAGTTTTCAAGAAGTCAGGACAGTGCCACACTGGATCTTGAGTGTAACTATGATAGATCAAGCACAGAAACTGGATAACATTCCCTGGATAGTTAATCTCGCAGGAGGCTTCTGCATCTGCAATGGGCTGAACACAGACAAATGTGCATCTAGTCAAGGCTGCATTCCACATTCAGATAAGGTCCTTTCCAGATGTTCCCTAAGCAGCTAAGCAAACACTGCATGGCCGCAGAGAAGTCAGAAAAGGCACAAGTAGCTAACTCCCAGCTTGCAGACCAGGTTACAGAAAGGTTACATATCTTTATCGCCAAGAATGAGCAGAACAGGTGATGCTGTGGATAAGACCCATCTCTGTGTTCAGGGTTAGTAAACATGAGCCTATCACATTATCTGCTATGTAACAACCAGGCCAAGAGCTATGCTGATGCTTTGAAATCCCTGCTTACTTTTAGACTTAGTACTGCCTGTGAGGGCAGATGAAAGCTAGAGCTTACAGGTGAAGATCGCCATGTACATCAGGTAGTGCCACTCATGTTGCACTGTCCTTGCTATAAGATGCTTACCTTGTCCACAGTGACTCTAACCATTTCCAACAGTAAAGCAGCTGCCTCTGCACACAATCCAGTTTTGAGGACATTCTCTGTAATGTGGTGTTGCAAGATCCACTGCAACATAGAGTCAAGATCTCCCTACAACAGGAAGAGATATATTTCAAGAATAGATTGTAATTATTTATGCTACATCAAGAACAATGCTTGCTCTCCCACATTCGGAAAAAAACAAAACACCACAACATCTTCACCTCCACCTGCTCCTCCCTCTCCTATCCTATTAAATGTGTTTCTCCAGAATAACATTAATAGATTGTCCTCTTCAGAAAGATATCTTTGTTACTCCTGGGGGAAAAAAAGCCTTATGGCTTCTCATGGCACCAGGGAAAAATACACAAATCCACTAATTCTGAGACTTTAATGAGTACTGACAACATAAAAACAGACAGAAAAACTAATTGGAATTACCTTCTAACATGCATTAGTTAAATGGTACTAAAGACCTACATGAACAAGTTTGCTCAGAACACAGATTTCCTTATATCAAACTTAATTTACTTCATCTTTTAAGTGTGGATGGCTAATTTTATCTATCCCAAAAACTAAATAGGGTTAGATTGCCTGGGAATCCTCTTATGGAAAAGGCCAGAAAATGACAAAGTAATAAAGTAATTGCAGCTTCACACTTGTCCACTATGTTTTTCTTACCTTGGCTGTTTCAGGTGGTTCACAATGTGGAGTTGCCAGAAAGAGCCTTGCCACCAGCAAGTAGATCTCAGGGATGTGGACATGATCGGTCAGACATTTTTGCAACACAGAAAATCCAAAAATCAAGAAGGGGCCATTCTCAGTTACTGAAGGATGAGTTTTTAAATTATCTGTAAAGGAAAAGAAAATGAAAACGTTCTGAGAAAGTCTCTAAAAATGAACGCCATATTGGAAGAAGGACTACTGACCCAATTTCATCCTCCTTTGTCTGTGGTTCCAGGCCACTCAGGATTCTTCTAGACTGCAATATGAACACTTCACAAAACTTCAAACAGGAGATTCTCCCAGAATTTTCCTCCCTTCTCTTCCCTCTCTCATAACCACAGGTCTAGTTATCAAAATGCAAACTGAACAAATCTTAAAGAAAAAGAAGGGTTCACTGTACAAGCTGACATCTGAACTTCTCACATGCTTACGAACTAGCTTGATTTTAAGTAAGACAGGAAGACCCATCTCCCTGCAACTTCTAATCAGAGATGCCAACTACAGTGCAATAAAGCAGCAATGTTTTCTACCTTTCAGCACAGAAAACCTGAAGTACCAAGACAAGCTTGCCCTAGAAAGCAATACTAATTCTTGGTCTATCGAGATTAGTGGGAATTCATCCACTGAGCTTGATTAAGGGATTGTTTCAGGAGCATTAAACCAACACGTACCCATTAGAATATTCAACCCTGTAGAGCTGTTTTCCAGCCAGCGCCCAGCCACTATCCCTTCCTTGAATTTGTTTAGCAGTGAACGATTGTGGAGGAAGCACAGAAGTAGTTTCATCCCCAGCACAACCGTGCTAGAGTGCAGGTAGCTCTGTGTGAACAGCAGAAACCAGTCTGACCCCAGTGCCAAAAATGTCTCTTGTTGTGCCCTGGAAAAGAGAGGGAAATAAAAGAATATGAAAGGAGACATAGGAAAAGACAGTGAGGAGATTTTATTTAAAATTATCTCTAGGTGATTCAGAAGCTCAAGCTTCTCTGGAAAAATTCTGATTAAGGTTTTACCACAACACAGAATCATGAAGACTTAATGACATACACAGCTCAAGCCACTTCATTCCCACTAAATCCAACCTTTTATTACAAAACAAAAGCTCATTAACATGAGGTTCCCTCTGAGAGTGCATATCAGTAACTGTTAAAAAATACATCATAGACTAGGTCTTTCAACCTAGAACATTCAGAATTCAAGTTTAAATTTTGAAGTCAAAGACACTTTAACAGATGGAAGTGCAGTTACAGCATCCAACAACATGAACTCTGCCTTTTAGTTACACAAGGTAGAACTATAACTGTGTGCTTATGACTGTGATACAGGGACACAAGTAATCCCAAGTTATATTCAATTGATTTTCAGTAACAGCTGTGATTTTTTTCCAACCCTTGCAACTGAAGAAGAAACAGTATCTCCAAGTTCCTTCTTTGAGATCATTTTCTGAAAACACTCAACATTTTCCAAAATGGAGATCACTGTGAATCCCAGACAAATCACTGCCAAGACATAATTCTGAATCTAGTCTGCTCTTACTTACCATTTTATTGACACTCAGATATTACCGTTGTGTTTAGTCATTATCAAACACCATGAAAGACAAAACCTAGAAGAAAGAGTCACTTACTCCTGCCTTCCTAAATTGTTTCTACTTACTCAGAGGACAGATGAGTTTTGTCCGAGCAGATTACATCTAACAGCATCTTCAGTAACTGGTTTCGAAGCCAGATTGTCTTCCCAGATGTTTGGCTTAAGGCTACAAATATCAGAAAGTAATAAAGAGCAATGAAGAGACAAAACACATGTTCCATTGCTTTGATGAACAACCTTGTTTGCACCAGATTAGCCCAATGGAAGTACTTATAGCAGCGTTATGCAGAGTAAAAGGATGCAAACATCAGCTTTTAGTCTTAAGAATTCCTGCAAAATCAGAAACAACCAGTGCTTAAATTGTAAAAGTCCTGTCTTTAGAGCTTCTTGAAACTCATCCAGACTTCATGTTGAATACTAATCCACATCAAGCAATCTCAGGTTAACTAGAGAGGGAAATGCAAACAGGCAATGACATTCATGTCCTAGCTATGATGTCTGTAGGTACAAACCACAGTTATTAGTGTCTCCTTAATATATTGTTTGGAGGTGCAATAACCGATACAGTCTAAACTGAAAGATTGCAGAAAATGAAAGAGCCAGCTGACTGGAAGCTCCCCCCCACAAAGCAGACATAAGTGGATGGATTTTTTTAGAAGGTGCAGAGCTCCACATAATTATTTGCTACAACTACAAGTGCAGCAAAGCATTCTTAGAAAATCCAGGACGCCAAATGAAAATTTATTACTCCTAACATCATGGTATACTGGTTTTGGAGGCAATTTCAGTTTAATTGGCCTTTATCTCAGTGTGTATTTGTGAAATCCAATGTTGCGCGTAGATTCTAGACGAAGTAGTTAAAGCACTGCTGGCTAAGCAGAAAGGACAAAAGCGGAACTCCCTTAGAAGGAGGAGGATCATGCTGCAGATCAGGCCTTCCTGAATATACACAGCAACTACCACTTCAGTATTCTTCACATGAGGACTTTGTAGCAATATAAGTTTTCCCCACAATTTCAGGTCACCTCCATGCAGCCTGCCCCTTGCCAGTCATTTGAATTGTGTCTCTTCCCACCACTAGAGGCAGAAGCACTACATTTCATTTAGGGTTCATTGTGCCCTGGGGAAGAGGGAATGCACCTAGCCATCCATGAGAACACGCACACACCAAAGGCAGTTCCTCACCTTCACTGGGTGTCTCAGCCACACCTTCCAGGCAGAGCTGATTTTCATCCACAGAAGAGGGTTTCAAAGTGTAAACAAGGAACAAAGCAACCCTTCCAGAGAGAAGGAACCAGTTTTGGTCAACAGAATGAACGATGTTCATTTAATTAATTTGAGGTTACATATATATCTCAACAGTAATTAACAATGACTGTTAATGGTGACTGCTTGAAATTCTAGTGGCTGCAGAAATAGGCTTGAAATAAGAATGCAAAAGTTCATAAACTAGGAAGCAAATAAAGAGGATATCACTCCCCCCAAAAAAAAGAAAGAAAAAGATACCTATAAATGTAAGTTATGTTTATTCTACTATGGAAGAGTTTTTCTGTTTATCTATCTTCTAATTTTAAATGCCTTTCACCCTCTAGACAGCAAAACTGAGTTAAGTACTATTTATACAAAGCTGGGGGTGGGAACAGATTCTGAATTTGTAGCATTTAGATATTACTGTCATTATCACTTGGTTTCCAAGCACACAGTGGAAAGCAGAGAACCCTCAGCAGCTACTCAGGGAGGAGGACTGGCAAATGCTTTTCATCTCTAGTTTGAGAGAATTCCTATTAACGCACCCCAGAGAGCAAAAATCCCTGTTTCCCTCGTCTCGGTAGACTAATTGTTTAGAAGACAAATGCCCTTCATCGTGCTACGCCAAGAATTCTCTGCTGCTGTGTAGGTCAGTTTAAGTAAAGCCTTTTGGACTGCCTCAAAGAGAGAGTGCTCTCAGAGCTTGTTTCATGTGAGTTAATTGGCACGTTTACATGTGGAAATAGTTTGGTATGCTTCAGGAAGTGATATTTCAATTTATTTCAGTGACACTACTTCCCTTTACTTAAAGATAAACAAGTTCCCTAACTTTAAGTGGGCTGAAATATGTCTAAATGAACTTCTGAGCCTAACCCAAGCTGGAAATGGGTGCTGACCTTGCTGGAAATGGCTAGCCAGCGCCCTGAGCTGCCCAGAGCTGCTGGAAAACAATGAAAAGTTGCTGTAGGGTCAGACCTAAGTTCTTACACACTGAGGACAGGTGGATCAGCCACAGGGCCTCATTTAAGCAAATCGAGTTATAATCTTGCTATGGACTTTGCACATTGCTTAGATTGAGCTAGCTATTTATTCGGTCAAGATAATCGCATAGAAGCTCAAATTGCCATGGAGTTAGTTTGCTAGACAACAGAACAGTGGTTCCCCAACTGTACCAAGCACAGCGGTGTATCGGAGCTAGGGCAAGCACAGGCACAGTTGGAAAGTTGGGGAGATTTGCAGTAGTTTGTTTCCCCGGTGAGAGTTGAGTGTGACAAGGTTTCTACTGCATGTGTTTTGTAGCCATTGCTTTTACACAAAATGGATTTACGATTTATACATGCTTCGGAAGACATGTATGAGCTGGGGGGCCAAAGGAGCTTCTGCAGCTTCCCGTCCTTATCGAGGGTTTACAATCAGGAAAGCATGAAGGTCACAGTGTTGCAGAGTGGGGACCTTGCCTCACATCTGAGCTAGGTAAAGTGCACCTTGTCAGGACAGAAAAGATATTGTGGTTTGACAATTGCATTTATCACTATTGGAAAGGTCTGACTTGTGTGAAAAGGAAAAGTAATTCACGTTCCTTTCTTGCCTGAGAGGGCATCCTGCAGCCAGCCACATCAATTGCCAACGTCCTATTTGTCTTCAACAGGGCCAGAATTAATTGTTCTGTATTACACGAGCCCCTCCAGGTCTTGGGCTAGGATCAGAGCTCCAGTGCGGCAGCTTCCACGCTATGCACAGGGGATTATTCAGGGGATTTTCTGAGCTTGGGCCAAGCAGCGTTTCATGCGAACATGACCATGATTCCAACAAGCCATGCAAGTCAACCAATATACATGAATCCATGGTAATTACCTGGTTCTACAGGTAAATGTGAAATACACACTTAGCGCAAGTGCATGACCTCCTGCCCACAAGAAGGGCATTTCTTAAGGGACAGAATACCACTTGTTCTGCAGGACTGGTCCACATAGCAACCTCCAATAGATGTGCCAAAAATCTGGGACCAATAGAAACCCCAGCACTTTTCAGCACTGGTGAGAGCCTGCTATATTCTGTTCTCCGGGAGCTGGGAGGATGGTGACATCTCTATCCACTTACTGAGCACCAATAGGCCTGACAACCAACCAAAATTACCAAGGAATAACCATTCATGAGCTTTTAAGAAAAATGATCATGTACGCTCCTTACCACAAGACCAATGTGATATACTAAATCCATTAGTCATACCTCTGAAAAAAGAATAGGCTAACTCATAGAGCTGAGGGTAGGAATATGCATACAGACAGTTTCACAAAGAAGCTGGCTAGCAGTAAGTTCATGTTACTTTACTCCACAGTAACTACTGGAGATGCTTGTCTCTACATTTCATTTGGTCAAAGACAGAGCTATAAAACAGCTGTCATCTGTGCAGTGCATTTCCCTTGAGCTGAGTGGCTGTGCATAATACTGTGTGGACCTTCCTCAGTTCATAGGCTATAGGCTGATGCAGCTGGACTGGGGATATAAACTGGAGCATTGTTTACATTCTGTGGAAAGTAAACAAGTATTGAAACACTCCATGAAATCCTGACTATTGCACGTTTAACCGATACAAATTCAAAAACAAAAAGTATAGTTACTGGGATATAGGCCAAGCCAATGGGATTTGGTACATAGCCATTTAGGGCCATGCTGCAATACTTCATAGACAGGCTTCAGTGAGAACAAATATTAAGTACAGATTGTGCAGTCCCAGTCATAGCATTGGGACTATTTGTGCCATCACTGTAAGGGTTGTCACCCAACCTGTGAGGATCCTCACACACAAATACAAGCTTGGACTGAACTCTATTTTGAAGGCATGAAAGTCATTAATTACCAGGGACTTTGGAGTTGATAGAGATTTGGGGCTCCTATTAAAGACAAGGTGAGAGAAGCTCGGGAGAACAGGTCATTTGCAAACTGAGAAAAAGCTACAGACTTGAATGTTACCTGAGAACATCCCTTGTGTTAAAGTATCCTTGCAACTGGTGGGAGAGAATAGTGCAGGCCACAGTGATCCTGGAGTCACTGATTTCAGGATCATTGAAGAGGAAAATGAGCTTGGGCACCATTTGCACCTGGTAGGCAACTTCAGCATTCCGACACCCATCTCTGCGTAAAAGAACAGGGACTTTTAAAAGCTTTTACTGGAAAGAACAAAACTTGCTGTGTTTCAGCTAAAAGGTTTCTCAAGTTGCACTGATGCTTTGCACATTTGGCTTCTGATGTTGCCTTGGCAACTGATCAAATGCTGTCACACAAATTGAATATGTGTCAGCAATGGAGATCTGAAGACTTCTTTGTGCGTTTTCCACCCTTTGCATCTGCCCTCTCCCCCGGAACCTGCTGCATTTCAGCGAGTTCAAAGAAAACAACATTATTGACTTTTCAAGGAGTGAGTTGGTAGTAATAAACACTATTCTTGTAAAACACAGCAAGGGACATCAGACAGCTCTGCAGAGATCTTTCTGGTGCCAAAACAAAGGAATCTAGCAACCTGCTCTATTCAGCCCCTCTGCCTTGCTACATCTCTTCAGACGCATTTAACTCCAGTAGAACCACTATACTATTTTAAAAAAATCCTCCTGGTTGTATTCTGGCTTTAAACAAACAGAGAAAGTTAATTCCATGCTCTATTCAAACATTCAGATTTCTCTCCCCAGCATACATTTTAACTTTCTTCAAACATCAGAGGTTCCATGTGAACCAGGTCACCAAATAGCTTTTCCTAGTCTGGTCCCATAGTCATTTCAGAGGCTGATCAAATCACTAACTCCAGCCTTGAAATTTAAGAGTAGTACAGAAGAATCATTCACTTCTGGGGTCCACTGATTACAACTAGGATTGTGCCCTCCACATACGCCTCACAGTCACAGCCACGTGCTTCTGATTTAGATGCTAGCTGCATACCTGGAGGACTGCAAGATTTCCGCAAGATGTGAAAAAAGAACAAGATCAAGGTTCTCTGGTGCTTTCATCCAAAGCTGAAAGACAAAGGAAAGCAGAAATTTTACTGCTCTGGTGAGCTGAGGGGACAGTAACCTGTGGCAGAGAATGAGTAACAAACAGTTCAGGTGGGATAACATCATAAACTATCATAGTCACATCTGAATGACAATCTACAGAATTCTAGGTTTTATGTAAATGCAAAAGAATTAAATTATACTGCAAGAGTGCACTGTAAAGAAAACTACAAATAATATTCACAATATTGTATCGATGGTTTCTGCAGTTTTGGAAAGCGGAACACAACAGAGCAGTAAGTACATTTTTGGAGGCAAAGAAAGAAGGAAAGGATGCCTAAGTACATCCACTTGCAGGGCTCACAATTCATTTATAGGAGAGCAGGAATATCACAGCGCTCTTCTGCAGGATATAGAGCCAAAACCAGGCCACATTTGAAGAAAGTTCTCACATACTCCCAAGTAAGGGAGATTTTATTCCAGACCCAATAAATCCCAACCATTTTGTGCCATATAGATATTGCTTGGAGGGAAAAACAAGAAAGGTGGAGGGGAACAGTGTCTGATTCCACTGCAGGGATACGACGGATAAGGAGAAGCTCAGAGCCACAGACTATTTCTCACCAAGGTAAGCTATCTCCAGTCAGGCACTGGGGAATCCCTGCCTGTGTGAAGAATTTCTGCTCCTGAGCTCCTGTGAGGAGCAGGCCCTCAGGCTCTGCAGGAACACTTCAGAACCTGGACCAGGGCACACAGAGCCACAGTGCCAGAGCAGCAGCCATTCCAGGAGCCTGCACCTCACCATGTGAGCAAGCTACGCAGCAGAATATAACACACCACTCCATCCCAAATATTGGAATCAGGAGGTGCTAAGAACAAACCTCATACTATAAAGGCATCTTTAATACAGTCAAACGCACAGTTTTACCTCGAAGTTGCAGAGAATGTACTGGAATGCACTATAATTCTTGATGACTGAAGACTCAAAACCAAGTTCAGCTGTGCCCACTAGGGAGAACATTAACTGTAAAATTCTGTTGTTTAACAGCTGTGTTTTCCTCTTCAATAGGTATGCTAGCAACTGGAAAAAAAAAAAAAAAAGACAAGTATTTGCTGAGTATAAATCTGTAGTACTGTTTTTAAACGTGTCCAGAGAGGGGCTACAAAGCTGGTGAAGGGCCTGGAACACAAGTCTTATGAGGAACAGCTGAGGGAACTCGGATTGTTTAGTCTGGAGAAGAGGAGGCTCAGTATTTGGGCAAGTAGTACTTAAGATAAATATATTCATAGGAATCAGGATCAATCTATGAACAATTATGAGCAATTCACAAATTGGGAAAATGGAAACTTTATAATTAATCATTAATGAAGCTCTAACGTTAACAGTCTCTTGCTTGGAACTCTCTCTGTTCCATATTTATGCTGTGTAGGCTAAGCAGAGTCAAAGTAAGTGATATTGAACTGAAACTTCACACTTCAGCCTTAATCCAGCCAGTATTATGCATAGTGCTTTAACTTGCCCTGGTTCTATCAAAGCCCTGAGACAACCAAAATCTTTAGTCTGCACAGCTTTCAGGTTTGAAAGATGAATTTAGGACAGACCTAATCAATCTCGTTTGAAATGCAGACAGCACTTATTTATCTCAGCACAATTCCTAATACACAGTGAAGACTGAGACGTAGGAATTCACTGTCAGACCTACACTATGCAGTGTGTAAAGACTGTAAAATCTTAGGTTGGATGAGCCAAAGGGAAGAAGCAGACCTGCCTGAGAAGTGGTCTCTTGTGGGAGGGATAAAGTATGGTGGCAAAAGCTGAACTCACAGATCTGCTGCACTGACTTTACCAACAATAGTCTTCTTAGCATTGGGAGCATGACACCTTCCATTATTAGATCACATCTGACAAAGATACATCTGTCCTCACCTTCCCATCAGGAGACGCATTGTTATAGAGGTTTCCAGAAATTGTAAGCACAGGATTTAGAACACTATTCCATATTCCCCTCTCAATGATCCCATAACTTACACAGTTCCAATCATATGGGCTGATAGCCAGGATATTCTTGGTTCGTTGCCGTTAACAGGTTTTAGGATAAGGTCCCCCTAAAGGAAAGACGATACCCAGAATGAACAAAAAGGCTACCTACCTGGTATCCACCCATATGTCTCATCAATTTTTCACTCATTGGGCTACTGTTCAGGATGGAGTTCAGGACTTTGACAGCTGCATACATTGTGTGATCATCACGGGCCATGGCAATGAGACCCAGGAGAATGGAAGGGCCTCCAATGAAGTTCAGGCTAGTAGCTGCTGGAGAGGACTTGAACACTCTTACCCCTAGGAAATTGCAATATTATTCTGTCAAGAAGTTATACAAACTACATCTGTTATAATACAGAGATAGGACCAACTCTTAAAATAAAAGAATACACGAAACATTAAAGCATCGTGCATTTACCATATTGGCCCACAGCAACTGATCCAATAGTCCGCGAGGAACCTGAGAGGTGTCCAGCAATATTTTTAGCCAGGAATATTGGAGTTGAACTGTCCCGAGAATTAATCCCAATCTAAAACAGATCAAAGACATTCTAGGAAAAACTGTGGAAATACTGGGAAGACAAAAAGCAACGAGCATATTTTAGAATATGAAAAAAAGTGCTCTGCATATGAAAACCAATATTTTTCTTCCAAGTTGATTGTTCGGACAAACATCAACCCACCTAAAATATCCCACAATTCATCACTTTGTCATGTCAAAAGCAGGCCTGGCACGGGCAAGAAAGCAATGATAGCATCTGAAAGGTCACTGTGAAGGCTTTAAGGAAATCAGTTATCCTTAGACCTCAAAACTATGGCATCTGTTGCTGTTTCAAAAAAGGCTTTCAGCATTGTGTTCACACTATCCAATCTATTTCTCTCTACAGATGAAAACTAAAACCATGAATAGAATAGAGTTAAGGAATGGGAAGAGAAACTCAAAAAAAATCACCTAAGGTATGGAAATAAGAAAAAGTCACAAACTGTGCTGAGGGAAACCAATGAGAAACAAGCGAAATTATGTTAAAGACAAATGAGGAGAATGTGTGACCTCTTTGGCAACCAGCCGGCCATCCACTTCATTGTAGGAGTTCTTTATATCTTGAATTGTAGTGAAAGATGAGCACATAGCATTGATTCCAAAACAAATCTTCTCTTCTGCCACCAGCAGTGTAGGATTATGCTCACTGTACTGGTCCTCACCTAAAATGAGAAACTATAAACCTCTGAAGGAATTTTGCAAACTCAGCATGTAAGATAGGAGAGAAGCAGCTGAAAAATAACTGGAGGACTTAACTAGAATCAGAAAAATCCCTGACTCTGCAACCCAGCCCATGGCAGCTTGCCAGCACAAGCACCAGAAGATGTGCTTGGCTTGTCTCTTCTCGTGTCTGCTTTGTGTAGATCCTACATGCTCTCCCAGTATCTCTTGAAGCTCAGAAGTCCAGAATAAAACTTTCTCTGTTCACACAATACAAACAGTCTGGACAGAGAAAACATTTCAGAAGCCTTCCATGTTACTGTGAACTTTCTCAGGGGTACTACGAGCTAGGATTCATGTCAAAGAAAAAAGGAGAGAGGAAAAAGTTCAGAGCTGCTAACTGATAACATGTGGGAAGTTTCTAAAAAGTGCCAAGTTCAGCAGCTTAACAATTGTATGAAATTGTCACGTTTTTCTTTAAAGAATTTTTTATTCCTGCTTGCACTTCAAAAAATAATGTGTGCCTTGTACACAAATACAAATCTTGTATTTGATAACTTCATAAAATGGAAAAATAGTTGATCTTTGAAACCGTTTACTAATGCTTGAGACAGCCCTTAAAGGCAAACAATTATCATGGTATTTGGGGGTTTTGTGCCAAAACTCTTTTAATTCAGAATTTTCATTTGGAAAGTTTCTTCAGGTGTTTTGATGGAATAGGGAGACACTAGATATTGTCTCATTCCTACCTCTCTCCCTCACAGGGTGGGGGGGGGAGAGAGAGAAGGATCATTTCACAAAGATCCGATTATGTCTTATATAGTGACCTGTAACTTCCCAGCACCAGGGCATTGCTGGAATCAGATGGCCACAATCCATGTTTAGTACTGAAGTCATCCAGGAAGACCAGCGTGCAGAGAACAAGTACCACACACTTCATGAAGACTCAACACTTCAAAAATCAAGCCCGTCTGACTTCAAACAGTATTTTTATTATTTTAGGGATATATTTGTGATGTAATTTTCTTTCAACCCCACCCCCCCAGATAACTGACTTGGAGACTTTTTATTTATTTTTTACTGTACAGACATCATCCTGAAGGAGGGCTCTCAGACAGTCTTTTCACTTTGTTTTAGGCTAGAGCATCACCAGGTGAGATTATTCTGTTCTTGTCAAACAGGAGATCATCCCATTTCACCCTTGATTTCTAGTCCAGAGGTGAATACGCTACTTGTTGAACAGTAATCAATAAGTGAAATGTTTTGTCTGCCTGTTTAATAATTGAAGCTAACAATATGCTTTAGTTAAAAAGCCTCTTCATTAAACAGAATGTAACTTATTCCTCTCTCTCTCCTCTCCTTTACTCTGCAGGCATTTGCAATGAAAGCAGATGCTTCTTTTTCTGCCCTGTCTCAGAATGTCTCAGTTACAAAGCTGCCTTTTTAATATTGGTCCAACAGAAATTGCAATCTTGCATTTCAAAATGTTATCCCTTTTTATTCTCCAGCTTTAAAAATCAGGGTTAAACTGCTTCTTGATTCTTCTCCTTTCTTTTCCTGGCCCATTTACAGTATGTTACAAGACCCTTATGGTATCTTCCTACAATCTTGTACAACACCTATTAACACAGAGTTCCAGACTTTTAGGGAGAGCTTCAGGCACAGCTGTAATTCTAACAGCAGATTACAAAAAAAAAAAAAAAAATAAAAATCAAAAGAGCATTGCCCTGAAAAACAAATAATGCCAGAAAAGAATTATTGCATACCTTGAAGCTGTACTGCTTGGAAATTGCTGCAATATCGTGGGCCAAGCTTATTAATCACTTCCATGGTTTCCACAGAAATGGCTTCCTCAAACAAGTATGTGGGGCCGAGGCGCCAGGTCAAGGAGGACTTCTGTTTCCAAACTCGAGGAGTAGCTATGTACCCATAGACATCAACAAAGGAAGAGGGTTCCATGGAAATATAACTACCTGGTAAGGGCTGGAGATACCGCATCTGCAGCAGAGGAATAATTCACCGAGAGAATTCAATACGCTCAGGGTTCCTTAAGGTCTTTTTCCCTAGAAGGTACTGCCTGCCTCCCCTTCCCTCCAAGAAGCCTCACAGTTAGCTGTGTAACATGATTATCACCATCTACTGTTTAGAATTTGGACTTTCAGAAGTATAACAAACATAAGCATTCTGGAAAGGTCAAAGCTACTTCTTTTGTTTACAGAACACAGTCAAAATCATTTCCAGTGTTGTCAACAAACAACCTTATCTTGACCGAAGACTTATTTTTCCTGTTCTTAACTTAGTAACTCAGACTGACTTTCAATGCAGGAAGCCAAGTTACAAATTGCACCTTGTATTAGCCACTCAGAGAATAAAGAGTTTTTGAACAGCGTAGTGTCCAAGTGTTTCAATTTGCTTCAGTGAAAGCTACGTAGTCTAGGAAATAGGACCATTTATTGTTTGTATCAAAATAAGGATTCAGTCTCCTCAACTGAGTCTTTTATTTTGTTTAATGCAAACAGCTGTTGTAGGAAGTAGCTAGATTTTTTTCTTTTTTGGAAAGAAACTATATAGAAATTCATGCTTAGCCCAGTCTTTAACAACTTGCTGTTAGGATGAGAGACTCAGCATTTGCCACTCTCTCACAGCTGAGATGTTGGAGACAGGGCTGGTCAGTATTAGGAGGCAGGACTTGATACTGGAATGAACAAATATTATCTCTGATACAACATAGTATACTCACCCACTCCCTAGCCTCGTCAACTCAGAAGTAGCTTTTGATATTTTTAACAGCCTTTGTGTAATTCTGATTTCTTACACAATCTTTTCTTTGCTGTAGATGTTAAGAAGGTGTGAATCATGTCAGAGACCCCAGCACAGGGACCATCTTTTATTTACTAAATGCATTTTTTTTTTATTATTTATTATGAGCTGTTTCTCTTTATGTTAAACACATTTGCTGTGAATTCTTTAATCAATTGCAATGCTTAGGCCTAGTTTTATTGATGACTTTCAGTCTCATTTGAAGGAAGGCAAATTAAATTAAATTTTCATTCTTGAAATGGATATAGGTCCCAAAAGGCATTTAGAAGACAGATCATTTTTCTCAAGTATGGGAAAGAGAATATTTGGAATTAAACAGGTTGCTTTTACAAGGGAAGTATAAAACACACAAGTGAGCTTTGCGTATGTCGAGACTGACTTGAAATATGGGAACTGGAAAGAAGAGACCAAGGTTACAAGATACAATTAATAAAAGGTATCTATTTAAAAACAAAGCACAAAAAAAAAAAACCCACACCAACTAGAGCTGCGAAAAAAACAGGCTACATTTTTAAAGCTGCCAGGCTCCAGCATTCAAAATCCATAAGTCAAAACTCAGTAATTATTTGAGATTAGCTTCAAAACCAGAAGCATGATGACAACATAAGCTAAAGGTTCTTCTCATTTGTCCTTTAGATTCTAAACCCTTCAGGTGCATTTTGTATTGTTTTCTCATGATGTCTTGTGCAACCAGGGAAATCTTTAATTCACCATTTTTCTATGTGACAACTGTGATTCTACTTCTATGTAGAAAGAAGATAGCAAGAAAGGTACAACTGCATTTCATGAACATAACCCTTAGTCACCTGTAAACTAGGTAAACACCACTCTCAAACTGAGTGTAACTGTTGGCAATTTTGAGTGGTTATCTGCTTATCGGTGGGTGAGAGAGAACAAAGGAAAAAAATAATAATTCAAAGCATCAGTATACACTGATATACTTCTGAGCACAAACATTTCCTCATTTGTTTGTGTGATACATCTTTAGTGACCAAATCACCATGCTTTGAGTCTATCGTGATTACACTGAGAAGACACGGTATGTGTACAGGGATTCCAAAGTGAAAAGCAATGATAGGCAAACGCTCAGCTGTCAGACACACGTTCTACATAGAAAGTCCTTACCTTTGCGGAGCCAAGCGTCTGACCATTTATATATGCTGACACAATGCAGCTCTTCTTTGCTTCCTTAGCAACTGTCACTGTGAGGTGATGCCACTGGCCAGTGACCAGCAGCTTGCCACAGCCAAACTGGACTTGCCCTGGAAATAGGGAGGGATTTAGGACCTCACCCTCAGGTTCCATGATATCTGTAACAACAAGAACAGTGGACAGTCAACAGTACTTACTGCCACACAGAACAGGCAGGAACTAGCTGTTTCCTCAAGTCCAGTCCCCACGGCTTTGCACAACCATATAACTGACATTCAAAAGTTTTCCTAGAACATCTGTGAGTTTTATCATATATTGCAGACTACAAGATAATTCTCAATACCTACAGCAAACTTAAAACTGAAATACGACCATGAATAACAAATGCAAAAGGAGTTCAAAAGAAAACCAAAGAGACAGAAAGTGTCATTAATGTTCTAGGTATTTATAAAAAGATAAAACTTGTTAATGAAAAAAATCCAGATAATCACAGGACACAAAACTGCAGCTTGATTGAGAATAGCCTCACCAAGTGGCTGGAATTCCACTTCCTCTGTGGAAATGACCAAGGAATGGTCCTGAGGGGAGAAGCTTATTGAAAAACAAACAAATTCTTGCTCTGTTCTTGCCATGTGCCTTATGACAGTGAGGAAACGGACTGGGTGACTGTTGTGCACTACACCAAACTTGCTAACCAGAAACCAGCAGGAGAGAGTCAGACCACTGGAGGGAGGGAACATTCTAGTGCCTGTAGACAGGAAAAAAAAGGCAATTAGGAAAGTGGTTTCTCTGTGCAGATATTAGCAAACTGCTTGCTGCTTCATTTGTAGCCCAAATCATGTAAGAACCAACATTAGAATTTGAGGTTTAATTTCTCATTGTTTTTCTAGATTTTACTGCCCATCTTCAATGTTATAGAGACTGCATATGCAAGTGTGTGTGCACATATAAGTGACCTAAAATTGACTGATAAGAAATGATTGCTAGATCTCTGTTTCACAGAGCTCATCACTTCGGTAGCACTGAGCCAGAAACAAGTTTTATGGAATCCACAAAATTCAGGAAGCAAGAGGTACAGTATGAATAACCATTTTCCAGTACACCAAACAGAGGATTTTCATCTATAGGAGAACCCCATTTAACGTTAAGTGACACAGTTTCTGTTCCTTCCGTGGGAGACTACCCTAAAATCTGGTGGTTCTTACTTGTTAAGACTGTTTTCTTAGAGCTTTGTGTTGCTAATGTTTATGTATCACACTATTAAGTGGCACCTGATGCTGCATTTTGGAGAAACGATTTGTACAGCTCAGAGCTGGACTGGGACACAGACAGAAGCGTATTGAAGCACACACAGTTTAGTTGCTGCCATTTCTTACAAACAAACGCCTTTAACTGGCCTGAAAAAACAAAACAAAACAAAACCCAGTACATTCAGAAAGCTGTAGGTAAGTCAGAAAGTTCTTACCCATGCCAATTCCACCTGAGACAGATTGCTCTGCTCCCGGGCCCATTACAGTGGCCAAAGTAGGGAGGTACAAACACCTACAAAAGCAAGGAAGTACCCATTCATCAGAAACTTAAACTCGTCCCTGAATGTCACCAGTGACTTAATACTGCACAGTCAAGGTAGCAAGGAAGAGTCTATGCTATCAGCAATAAGGCAATG
Organism: Cygnus atratus; assembly: GCF_013377495.2. NCBI lineage: Eukaryota > Metazoa > Chordata > Aves > Anseriformes > Anatidae > Cygnus > Cygnus atratus. Next base: position 19,069,946 of record NC_066368.1, read on the forward strand.
TCTCTAGGCCAGAAAAGCTGGCAACATTGCTTCACAAGGAAGAACTCAGATGAGAGATGTAACTAGCTATGTCCAGAATAAGGGCTTGAGAAGACTGCAAAGCAACTAATGAAGAAAGCAATAGCAGTAGTACCCATATCCTTCCATGGACATGTCAAATTCCACAAACGATGGAGCCAAAGAAGTGCTGCAGAGCTGGAAGTTTCGTGGTGATGTCATGGAGATGAGACTCACTGCAGTCTGGAGTGCCAATGCAGACCCCTTAGACAGCCAAGGGGAGGTACTGAGAGGCACAACTGTCTGAAGAGCAGTTTTATTGTCCACTGTGATCCCCTTTGAACCTACAAGATCAGCATAGTGCAAAAACAGATCAGTGTCTGCACTACTTTTTTTTTTAAAATCACAGGCGTTGCCCACATTCAATTCATCACTGCTAAGATCTAGTGTTGCATGAGGCATTGGCTCTTCAACTAATACATCCTCAGTAACCTGCAGAAATCCTCAGCAATACACAAAAGCATTCCACTGAAAGAATCTCAGAATAGTAGGCTAGCAAGAGAGATGAGTTTACAGAAGAGAACCATATTTTCTCTCCACACCTCTTCAGGCAGCTCCAAACTTCACTTCTAGTAAAAGAGGTTCTTAAGTCCCTGGTTCTGTTTTTCTCATACACAGACTATTCAATAGTCCCATAAAGTAATGGTTACTACCAACACATGGGAGGAGATCTGAAGAATGACTGCAAAGAATTTAAGGCCCAAATCTGCACCATGCTGTATCAGGTGTCTCAAGCATGAGAATGGTGTAGGTGTAAAATACTACTACAGAAGCCTTTCAACTGCAAAATATGTTAGAACAGAGAACGGACTGTGATGGAAAATGGCCCATAGCAAGCAGACTGCTGGGATATCCTAGGGATAGCAAAAAGCAGTTATCTCTTTCACATTTTTAACTATTTCCAGCTATGACTGGCTTGGAGCCAGTCACAGCTGGAACCAGCGATTTCCTGCCATTACAGACATCTATAATCCAACCACAGTATCAGTAACAGGCTGTTCATTGAGTGCTTACCTTCATTCAAAGCTGCTTCGGATGAATCACTCTCCTGACACGAAAGTACTTTAGTCCTGTTTGTGCTGGGCTTGGAAGGTATTGATGAAGGCCTTCCCAACCAAAGAAATTGCCTGGAAAAACAAAACAATAAAAAAGAAAATACAATAAATACAGATACTTGGTAGTCACAGCAACCATGCAAATACAATTCAGACCCTGGGAGATCAACTTTATCATTGGAAACCAAATTTTAAAGACATCTGAAATAAAACAGAATGAATGCTTTCCATTGTATCATCACAAATAGATGTCTTGCTTTGATACTTTCGCCTTTCAAGACATCTTATCAAAAAATAAAAAAAATCAGAAGTTTTATTTTTTCAGCAATACTTTTGTATTACTACCATTTTTTCAGGGGAAAAAAACCCTATGGATTCTTTAAAAAATGAATTTGTTCAATTTTTTATTAAAATAAATCCACTGCATATCCAAACTTCATCTGCACTTTTATCTTTACTAGGTACACTTCGTGCCTAGCATCTGTGAGCATTAAAGGAGAAAGCACATCTTCAAAGTAGAAACAAGACTATACTTTATTTCTGTATCTGTCATTATTGATCTGAGCTAAGAGACAGTCACTTCAACTCTTCAGGAAACAGTTTCTCCATGTGAATATATGGATATATGAATATATATTTCTCCAGGGGAGAATAATCCTGAATCACTCTAGTGTTTTGCAGTTACTTAGTTACCATTCATAAATGGCTTTACAGCCCTTGCAGAGATGATTCAGGAGACTACAGACTTACACCATTTTCAGTAATTCATTTAAGCATATAACCTGTGACTAACAAGTCAGAAATATTAAATGAGTCTTGAAACTAAAAGTCTTGCTGAATATGGGCACTACATGAAGTGTCCAATTAAAACACAGACTTTACAAAAATTTGCACCACTAAGGGAAATTTGTTCCATTAAATATAATCTGATACCTTAACACATCTGGCTCAATAGATTGTGAGGCAAGCTTCTCAAAAACTCTCGTGAGGGGCAGATGCAGTGGATGGCTCTCATTGCGGAAGGCATCCTGACAGGAAGCTATGATAGTGCTCAGCAAGCCAGAACCACACATCACCTGGCGACTCTTCTCTGACTTCACCAGGGACTGGATATGATCAGCCACAGCACACTGGATTTCCTGAGAAAGCTGAAAGACAAGGAACTGAGGTCAGTGACCTGGAACTAAAACTGTACATGGCGACTGCATTTGTTTTTGCAGTTGCTGAGTCTCTGGGTACAAAAATCTGGCCCCAAAAGACACCTCTAAGGCAAAAGGCGCAAGTGCAACTACATGGCTGTTCTATAAAACTGTGCACCTGAACAGTCTGGATACATCCACAGCTGAGTAACTGCTCAGCTACCCACAGCTGAGCTTTCTGGAAACACCACTATGGTAGTGAGGGATGTCAACAATCACCTGTCATGCAAAAGAGGGAAACACCACCAAGGGCAGGTTATTAGGTATAATTTTCAAGACCAACACATTTACTCGGAATGTATTTAACATGGGGAGTCATGCTGACATATTCTGTTCTTCTGCACTGTTGTGAAAGCACTGTTGTTTAAACAAAACTGCGTGTAGCAAAGTCCTGAAACACAAACACTTTGTCTACATATTTTGCTGAATTGATGCTTTACTTCACTATTGCTTCTTAATGGTCTTAAATAGTTTTTAAGGAAATCTTTGAGATTTCTAAGATTTAATTTTTTTTTTTTTTTTTTAAAGATTTTAAAGAAACCCTTAAGAATTTCTGAATTCTCACTATCTTTAGAAGAATTTGTTCCCACTTAGGAGAGAAGCCTACTCCATTGACAAGACTAGGTTTCTCTCAAAAGTAACTGTGCAACATATTTAAACAAATGTTTCCATTATTCCCCATCCTCAAGAGCCCTTTGGCTTTCTCACTCACTCTTCAAGGAAATATCTATACACATTTTTAAAGAAAAACAGATGGTGGCAGACACAGATTATGACATTTGGATTCAATTTTATGACACAAAAGAGAAGCAACTTCACTGGATTCTGCACACGCTAGTTTATTAAGTGTAAAGAGCAATTCAGCTCTTTTGCATGTAGACCAAACTTTGAAGAGCTCAAAACCAGTACAGGACAAATTCAAAGCTGAAAAGCAATTTCTTTTAAAAAGTGCTCAACAACCAAAAGCGTCAAGTGGAACACCTGGACAACAATAGTAGTGCATCATGTGTAAGGTACATTGATTTTGTAAACACAACTACTGATTTTGATACCTGAGGAGAGAGTTCTTCAGATAATCTTTCCTCCTGTCTCAGACTGTTCATTTCCAGTGACATAAGTTTCAATGTGCATCTAATTACATGCAGAAATCCTCCACCAGACTAAACCAACATCATTCTTCTTCTAAGGGGAGGAACTTATTTCTACTGTGTATCAAAGCCTCAGTAACTTTTTGGAACTTTAAATTATTATTTACCCCATTTTTGACTGGATGAAGGAAAGTGTCTGCATATATAAAGCCATGAGAAAAGAAAAAAGAAAAAAAAGAATAGTACAAGTCTTGATTAAGTGAAACTACTAGTTTACTCCAAAATAAATCCAATAAAACCATAATGGCATACAAAACATTGATTGTTTTCGTTAGCTTAGCAGCTTTGTCAATACCACTATTACCTTGTTTTGAATAAAATGTGCTGTTTTCATGGATCTTAGTTCCAGTAAAATGAGATATCAGTGGAAATACTAATGGTGGCCAGGAAACCAGGCTGTGTGTTTCTATGTGCACGGATTGATTTTCGTAACACATACCACTTGCACCACGTGAATCAGGATATTGAAGGTGCAATCAGAATGCAGTTGGGCTCACAGCTCTGCCTCAAATTTGAGTCTAAAGGGCAAAATGTCACCTAGCAATTTGCCTAGTCTGCTTAAGTAGTTCCCAGATTCTTGCTCCTAAGAGCCCATAGTTGCAAAACTTGGTAGTTTAATTCAATTCATTGTTACTCCTCTTCAAAACGATCACGTGATGTGTAAGATGACTAAGAACTTTGAACCTTCAGTGGTGGGGGTTAGTTTCAAAAGGATTTTCAATTTTCTTAGGATTAAGAATGATACGTCAATAATTGAGTGCACAATTGGAAAAAGACGACACTTTTCAACCTTGGAGCACCTTTCACTTGAAAAGCTATCAGCCCTTCAAAGAAAATTAGAATTAAGTTCTAACAATACAGTTTTAATTTTACTAGGCATCAAAAGTAGATTTTTCAAGAAGTTTGAAGTGTCTCAGGGCTTCAAATTATGCTTTTAAAACAAAAAGGTAGACACCCATGAGTTTAAAACCCATTGGCGATAAAGAGATTGGGTCTAATTCCAAAAATCAGTTGTGTGTTTTACCCTTTAAAATGTTATCAAAAATAAATCATTCCAAAATTCACCATAGTTAAAATGATCTTCAGTACAGTTAGTCAGGAATTCTGGGCTGAGTCCGTATGTCTTCAATCAAAGGTACGCTACCAAGATTTTAGGATAACTTCAGAGACACTGACTGCTTTTTAAGGAGAAAGTGCATAGCACGAGAAGTGGTACAAATGAAGTGGCAGGCTGTAGGACTGGAAGCACAATAGGAAAATTGCTGTTACCAAGCTTCAGAAGCTGTTCTGTCAAGGAACAAGCAAACTTCTTACTAAAAGCCCAAAAATAACCTTGAAAAAGAACATGTAGACAGGCTATGCATTTAAAAAAAAAAAATAAAAAAAAAAGAAAGCTGTGCTGTAATCAGAATAGGTTAATAAAAGAAAAGAATCCTCAAGGGGACAAGGCTGAAGCAAAGCTTGCAGAAAAGTGCTCAGGGGAAAGAGCTGACCTTCAGCTGCCAACCCTGGCTAGAGAACCTGCTGCCAGGGTGTTTGTGGTCCCCTTCTCCTGCCAGGGTTCTGGTCCCTTTCTCCCACAGCCTTGGCAGTGAAACCCAAAAGGGAATGAAGTTCTAGCCAAAAACTTGAGGAGCTTCCCTGCGCAGCTCACTGCAGTAGTTCAGGAACTTGGTGTGGTATTAGCATTTACATTAGCAGTAGTATCATTAATAGGTGTCTAAAGGCCGACAAATCTCAAGTGTCACACAGCCTTCTGCAGGCCATATCTAACAGTGTCAGAGAACTGTTAGGGTTAGAATGAATTACATTTTTAGGAAGCGTAAATATTTGGAAAGTGTTATGTTCTTAACATCTGCAGTAAGAACAACTTGATTTGGCTAACTTTAAGACATAGAGATAAAAGACCTCTTTCTAATAAAGTTGCTAAGTCCTTATTGAACTGTTTTAGTTTTACAACAGTGAATATGACAACAGTTCATCATAGAAGAGACATGGATAAATAGAGAGGATAAATCCAGCTGTGGCAGAAAGAATATTATTTAGCAAGAGTGTAGCGTATAAATAATTTACATAATGAATGACGTGATAGTTTTGTTGTGGTTCTTTTTGTTTGGTTGTTTGTGTTGTGGTTTTTTTTTGTTTTTTGTTTTTTTTTTTTTTTTGGTCTGCATTCACAAGAAGACCCAAGAAACAAGCCAGGAAGATGACGCAGAACTGAATCATGCTTTGATTCTCTTTTACAAATTTCTTGCCTTTCTCCTCCTGGCCTTGTGAGATCTAGGAGCTCTCCTTATCTGACATTGCAAACAGAAAATACAGAAAATATCTGGCATAACACTTAGAAATCTTAAAGTCATGTTCCAAAATGCCAGACAAGGAGGAGATACGTCCAAGGGGAACTTTTAAGGTAGAATAAACTGTGAGTGTCCTGAGCCACAGAGTTAAAGTAGATGTTAACCTGTCTGACTTGTACTTATTTTTCGAAACATGTGATAATGCCATCATTCATCAGTGAACAGGAAACATAAGAAAGGAAAATCTGCCTTGTATATTGTTAAACTGTATGTAGCTTGATGGGAACTGCCTTAGATGTACTCACCCTATGTATGAACATGAGCAATAACTTCAAAACACTGACTACTGACTCAAAGACTGTCTCTTGGGGGTTTTAAGGCTTTTAAGCAAGTGTTCATACCCATATGACATTCAAATCATTTTTGATCATATCTAGGAATGTCAGCAATACACAACCACAAATCTGTTCTCAGCTCTTACTTGTCATTCTGGACAGTCAGAAAAATGGTTGAACTGCAAGACCATCTGTTTTGCTGTCTACTACTGTTTTTTCTATACCTACATGCTCAGCGTTGCTTCAGCCCATTACTGCTTAGGTCTGACAAAGGTCACCAAGCAGCAGCAACTTTGGCAGGAAATGGATATTATTTCTCAGGGTCAGAGTCAAAGTACATTAATTTTATTGAGTTCCATTAACGTTTCTCTAAAGGCTGTGCTTTCTCATTGCCATTTCTGTGAAAGCAAAAGATCTGCACATGATTTGCACATTCTGAAGATTTTTCCAGATGAATTCCAAATATATGGGCCTAAAAGATCAATTATAGCTCTAAAACAAGTTGAAAGAGATGAGCTACTAACTGTTCTTCACCATTGCTGCTAAAAACAATATGCTATTTGACTCAGTCCTAACTTCAGAGCAAGCAACTCCTTTGGATTTTTAATTTAAAATTGAATGAAAATCTTCAGCAAGAAAGCTCCATCCACAAAGAAATTATTTCATCTCTCTTAACTGTCACATTGCAGCACTAAAATAAAGAATAGCACTGTTTGGTACAGAAGGAAATTCAAAGGGTAATTCCTTCTTTTACTAAGTCACTTAGTTCCACCTGTTGCATCGGTTCTTGCCTGACTTGCATTTTCCAAGAAATTTGTTTCACAAGGGTTTGTGCAGTGGCATACATTACAAGGAAAGGTATTTAAATCCAGCCTTTTGTGTCACTACCTGGTAGCATGAATGAGCTGCCCGAACTATGAGACACAAAGTTCTCACCTGCCTTTAAACAGAATTACCAAGAAAATCTTATTTCCTCTATCCTTTTTGTGGCTCATTTGATGAAAAAATCTTCAGGCCTTGTTAATTCCTACTCCAAGTCTAAGGACCCAATGTAACAGTAGTCCCAATTTACCCAATGCAATCCTATTCACAACAGCAATACTAAACAAGCAATATCAACAATAATTTCTTGTTGGCTAAGAAAAATGAGCAAGAAATGAAGGAAAAAGATGAACACAATTAAATACATGACTGAAGTATCTCAAATTTGTGCTCCAGTCCTTCAAATTTTTAAGAACACTGCCATCTACTGAGGATCTGACAGACTAGACTCTCTCTCTCACAACTCAGCCATAGAGCCAACTCAGATTCACATTCTTGATGGCACTCTCTCTCATCCAATTAACCATTCTACTTGTTTATCAGGAATTCATTACTGTAATTATCAAAATTTCAATAGCTGCTGCCTTGGTTCTGCTACACAGAGTTGGGACATGCTGGCAGTTAGTTGCACTCCCATCTTCCACAACTCTGGATGAACAATCTGGTTTTATTTCAATCCCTCTGTACGTACTTTAACCATATTCAAGTATTTAAGACAAGATAGCAGATGCAATGTAGGCAGTTTACTTGTTCAGAGTGGGTGCGTGTATCGGAGGCCAGACAAAGCAAAACAGAGTCTAAATTAATTGTAAGCTTATGGACTGTTAGACCTAAAGAGCCAGATTGTTCTGGTTGCTAGATCAATTAGCAATATTTTAACAATTTTCAGTGGACTAGTTCTGTTCATTCCTTGTTATTGTTTATCTGAATTTATAACAGGAATCAAAGCCCAACTCATCCAAGATTGCAAATAAAAGCCACACACACAAGACACCAAGACACAGGTAGGAAACACTGATTTGAGCAAAATTCACAAGGACCCACTCTCAGACTCACCTGAGAGTGTCCCTCTTTGTACAGCTTTGGCAGCAGTCTCACCATAACACAGACAGCACCTGGATGTACAATGACACAGTCTCTCATTTCCCACCTGTAGGAAAAAATATGCATAAGACTTATAATTATCATTAACTGCAGCAAGGAGGTTATAACCAAGGTTCCAGCAGAGTACAGTATTAAACCTGTGTAGCAGTAACCAGGCTTGGCATTTGAAAATGGAGAAAATTTGAAAATGTCTCAGCAAACAATACAGATGACCTGGAGCAGATGGGAGCCTCCTGGGAGTAACAAAGACAGGGCATAACCTGCTCATGATCTCATGTGTCAGGAACCTGCAGGTTGAAAGATGTGCAGCAGCCTCTTTAAATAAACTTTACCTTTGAAGGTACCTGAAGTACAGAGAACAGACAACCAGAGGTCTCCGTGAGGCATCAGCCCAGAGGTATCATATATTTTTTATTTCCAAGCAGTTTGTAACTTTGGTCAGACAGTAACTTCAGTGCTTTCAAACCAAAACAGCAAGATGAAAAGATGAGAGCCTGGATGAAATCAGCATGCCACCCTTCCCTTCTAACACCGGAATCTACTTAAACTAGTAAAAAAAAGTTATGTATCCGCTCTTCCCCACCAGTTTTCATTTTCACCATGCATCACCTTTGCACACTCAGGCACAGGAAAGAACTGAGGCATCAAAGCTACCACAGAGAAAACTTGCTTATGCCATGATGCAGGCTAGAGGTCAGATGTACCTCTAAGACAAAGGCACTTCATAGCAGTAACTCTACTCCAGGCACTGCACGTTCATCAGCATGTTCACAGAATCATCAGTATTTCTGGGTGCACCTCTGAACTGGAGCTGTGATGTGCACTGTTGGAAACATCTATCCCAAAAATATTTTATGAAGAAAGCACAGGCAACATCTAACATCCATAGTTAGACAGAAAAAGTAAAGCACAACGTGCTTTCCAGTCTGTATAAATCAAAGGGCATAAGTAAAAGAGCAAGCATAAAAAAAAAAAAATTGTACGAGGGACCTGAAAGGAGCATAAAATGCTGTAATTAACACCTGTTAGCCATGACCAAAAAAGGCTTATCTAATACATCAGAGCAGCAAGTAATATGTAGCACACTGCCACACAGTGACAAATAATTCTCACTGCACCCTCAAGGAAAATACCAAATAACACTTTCAAAGCAGTTGCTCATTTGCTGCATTTTCTGTGTAATCGATCAAAATCGGATCTGGTATAAATACCTAAGAAAACAGTGACTCCAGTGTCCCTGACCAGCATCACACTGCTCCCCTGTTGACACTGGACACTCACTCTCCTACAGAATACCAGATAAGCATATCCCATCAGTCTTATCTCCATCCCTCTCTGTGGTTTTCCAAGAGGCCTTCATTTTCTGGCTTGTCTTAGCAGAAAAGCTGCCTCCATGCACCACCTCCTCACCCTTGCAAATACCCCAGCTTCAGGACTATCCAGTCAGCCCCATGATACCACTCCCTTTACCCCATCACTGTCACTGTGTGGATCCCAAATGCACTCTGCACTGACTGTTACTTAACGGCAAGACAAGAAAGAGGGCCTGGGGACAAAACGAGATGCCACAAAGAGCCTGAAGAGCCATTAGCATAATCTGTGCAACGGTAGCTGCAGCAGCCATTCTGCTGGGGTGGGAACAAAGAGAGGCTTTCCTCCCAAAGAGAGAGCACCCTCACTAACACAGCTTGCAACAAACCATCTCAAATCCCCAGCAGCAAGAGGAAAAACAGGAGGTGGTTCAAACTAACACAAGAGCAGGAACACAGAGGGCCGTTTTTCAGACAGGAATGAAAGGGTGAATTCCCCCGTTACTCAGCAGCTTGCAGCATCATTCACCACAGGACAGTGTAAGAGGCTAAAATATTACCTAGTTAAAATGTTGATATTCCCGTGTCTGAGTCACAGGCTCCTAGAACTACCAGATCACCTCCTTTCTCCCTCTTCAGGGGATGTTAAATCCATGTCACAGGACAGGGCATCACAGGCCACCTACACTGGCTGCACTCAAGTTCCTCCTTTCAAACTGTCTAGCTCCATGCTGAAGCCTTTTTCAGGAGGAAGTGAGAGTGTGGAGTACAGCTAGGAGGAAGCTGCATAAGGGGAACCACAGGCTTGAAGGAATGCTGGGAACTTGATTTCTTAGTTTTATTTTCAGAAAATTTACTGCTGGAAAAGGATACAGGCTGTATGTCATGAAAATTGACAGCTTGCTAGAATATGTTCTGCTGTTTGCATACACTGATGACTGAGGAATAGTCTAAAGCAAGGGCTGAAGAAATCTCCCAGTTATAAGCACTGCACTCAACCTTTTTAAGTGTAACTCCAACCAGAAATGTTTTTGAGAAAAAGACTGGGAGATCCAAGATAAAGCTGCAGACACAGGAAGGGGCAGATCTCACAAACTACGAAATGCAAATAATTTAGAACTGATTTACAGCTGACAGCTACATTGATCTCTGGTGTAATCTTTGCTTCCTGCTGTACTCCACTATATCTGGCATGCAGCATGACTATTCCTTTCCCAGCTTTCTCTATTTAAGCTGTACAACTAGATGAGCCAGCGTGTGCCTGTGTGGGCACACAAATCAGGGAGCATTTAAAACCATTTAAAAGCTTTTATTTTTAATATATCAGGTGACTGGAAACAGCTACTCACAACATTAAAAAAGTCAAAATTGATTGGGGAATGTTCAAGCGGAGACTAATTATTAGTTGCAAGTCCCAACAACCCTCCTTAGAATCCAATCCTGCTCACACATTGCACGTGCCAGAACCTTCAGCTCTAACTGTGCAACTCTCAGGCTTCTGTGTCCCACTGCTCCACTAAACACGTATGCCCTAACATTTACCACTATTTACCTTTCAAAACAACATGATTTCTGCTGTCTGAAGGCCTGGAATTTGGGACTGTATGACTGATTTGTTTGGTCTAGGGAAATGTTGCCACACCCTGCCTTAGTTTACTACCATATAAAATGCAGATACCAGTCTTACTATTATATTTCCTGTAGTAAAATCAGGACTTACTTCTCCTCAGGGTTTTCCCATAACCTGTATGCCGAGGCAGGTAATTTGTTGACTAATCTTTTGAAAGCAACAGGATGTTCTTCTTGAGCTTCAGGTCCCTCCTGATCATCTCTCGATGGCTCACCCACCTCTGGCTTTATCTCTGTGAAATAGCTCTCCAGATGGAGGGTTCCTTTGACCATATGATCAAGAAAATTCAAAATCCATATGCAGTTCTTCAGCCATGCTGGGAAAGGTTCTGAGGAGCAGAAAGCTGCATCCAAGAATTCTGCAAATGTCCTTTTCTTCTCAAGGCTCAGAGGGTTTTGCCATTCTCTTCGTGTCCAGAAACAACCGAGTGACCCAAGATCCTCTGCCATCTTTTCAAAGAGGCTGTTCCTCTGAAAGAAGTCACTGTTTACAGGGTCCAAGTGCAGGGCTGCTGTTATCCCCCGAAGTGTGTAGAAAACAAGCTCCATTATGCGATTCTGTCCAACTGCTGCCCACAGCCCGGATGGAGGGTCCTGCAAGGCACCTTCCATGTCTGAGAGAAGAGACAGGAGTCCATTGAATCCACTGCAAGTTCTGAAAGCTGAATGACTTTTGGGACTCTCCAGTATTCTCAGGAGTGACTATAAACACCGGGAAGAAAGGAAACAAAAGAAACACTTTAAAAAAGGGTAAAAATAAGAATATTTTAAAATTGCAAGTTTTTAGCAAAATTCTTTCACTGAAATTTCACTCAGAACAGAAAAAAAGTTAGTCAAAGGTAAGGTCACCACCTCACATCTTTTCTCCTTCTCCCTTCTCCCATGTACCCACAGAGTCAAACATCCTAGATTCACACATACCCTCAGGAGAAAACACACAGCCTGAGAGGTGAGGAATGGTGCTCACAGGAATAAAGTAAAGAAAAAATTCCTGCATTACATAGCTTAGCTAGTTTGGCCAGAGATACTGTTTCAGACCTTTGGCTAATCTCTGATCAATCTTCTCAGACACTTTCAAGAAATCTTGAGATGAAAAAAAAAAGTGACAAAGCATAGCCCAAAGAATACAGCAAGCAGTAGGCTCTCCTCATTAAGAAAAGCAACAACAATTCCCATTCTCAGTAGAGTTATTTTTAAAGTTTGCACAACGCTTTAGAAGAAAAACAACCATGAAGAGTCAAATCCAAAGACAACGAAGCTATTAAGTTTTCTCTAACTTCTGTGGGCTTAAAGCAGGATATAAGTGAATGCCACTTGACAATATTACACAGGTATAAAACCCAACCTATTCCACTTGTAAATTTGAAATGCTACGGGCTTGCCATTGCAAAACAAATCTAGCAAAGATGTTAAGAGTTATAGCAGTGGAAGTAAAGTCAGTGGGAAAAAAAAAAAAAAAGAGGTTGTGAGGAAGCAGTCTAGTGTATTTGAATGCAATCCACCCCAGGTTCGGGAGACATTCAACAATTTATTTTGTAAAGATGATGCTCTTTCAGGCACTGGGGACCTTCCAAATTTGAGTCTGTATCTTTTCACATTGGAAAGAAGTCCACTTTACAACCTGGTGAAGAGGAACAGTTCTAACAAGTGTATCTCCCAGTAACAGGATCTAGGACTGTGAGAAAAGGTTGCCAGAACTCGAGGGGGAAGGGAAACGCCGTTACTGCCATTCAATTTTGTATGATAATGCATCAAACCAGGCAGAGACTTCTGAACAGGGAGTAAATTTAATAACTCAAGAGTTGAAGTTATCAGGATGGCTTTAACACATTTCAGAGAAGGTCAACAGTAACCACATTTCCTCCAGCTCTAACTCAGTTAGAATTTAATCGCCTATGAGTTAGTATTCCTCTGTCTTGAATCTATAAAACTGATGTCTGCTGGAAACCCCCTAACTCAGTTAACGTTAACAGAATTTATTTCACATTCCATTATTTGTTATTCCTCATAATTGTCCACGTGCCACCCTGGAATACGGCAGTGCTAATTACATTTGGGCTCAGGCTTTAACAGCTAAATATATATTAGCAAATCAATCTGAATTTGTGTATAACACAATCACAGTCCCAATGGATGCAGATAATAAATTCATTTGCTTACATTATGTTTTAATACAGTTATCATTTGTCAGAATTACACACCGAAGCTGCATTATTTTCATATTAGTTTGGACACTGCACTCAACTTCTCCACAAACATTGTTAAACTTTACTGTTTCAAATCAAAGCTATAAAAAGCGACAAAATTTAAAGTAACATGGTTCTTTTATCACAAAAACAGCTGCTATATTGTGCTAAAATGTGAATTCTGTTCACACCTGGTAGAGAAGGCAGAATGAAACTTTAAATTAATTCTTACAGCACTGCTGCTTTTCAGTTTGATGTTTATGACCTAAACCAGAATAAAGCACACTGATTCTTTCCCCTGCTTCAGTTGCTTATGGATCAGACCCTCCATAAACATCCATAAGAATCCTCCTTACCATGAACTCACTTCTGTTTTTCCCCTAACACTGGTGTATGCAAGAGATTACCAAATTAAGGACAGCAAAGCTACAGCCTCAGAAATGTATCAGAATCTAGCTGTTCCATCTCATGCCTACCCTGCCCCCTCCAATCTTACTCTTTTACCTCTTCCCACATTCTCCCTCCACATCGCCATTTTCATTCACATTTGTTTGCCCTTTCTCTGTCACATTACATATAACCGCACATACAACAGTGCCCTAATATTTGCCACCTCCATTTCTCTGTCCTGTGTTACTATTTAAGTTCATGGTAAGTTCATTTCAGTCTGATACTGAAGGAAGGTGCTGACCACACAGACAGCCCCCACTAAAAGTCAAAGCGCCTGATCTACCAGAATCAAAAACTGGTCCGTAGCTCCTTCCTCTTCAGCACTTACCTTCCTGGAAAAACACAATGCTGGGGAAAGATTAAGAGCAATTTGCCACAAGCCAACCAGTTTCCAAGAAAACAACAACTGACTTGGAATCCATGTTAATTACCTTCAGCAGATCTAGTTTCAGATTTAGTTCCCCTTGAGTAGAAGAACAGAGGGCTCCAATAACAATGCTCATATATTCTTCATAGTTGATGACTGATAGCTGCTCCAAGATGCTAAGAGTAGCACTCCTGTAGCACTCATCATCCAAAAATATCTTGATGTACGGCACCATTCCATAGTCCTTTAAAACAACTGGGGAAAGACACATTATCATTTGTTACTTAAAGTATCCTTTGTTTGTAGTTTTTAGAAGCAGATTTTCAGTGTTGGTGTGCAGTGCCACATTTCTACAAATACAGCGCGAGAGGCAAGAAAGAAAATACTGTTAAGCTAATGGACACAAACTGAAGAGGACAAGAGGGGATAAAAATCACAGGATGATCACAGTCTCTAACCATCAGAGATGACAGTTTCCCAATTCAATAATGCATGAAAAGGTGCCTAATTATTTTTCAGCTTAAGCATTCCTTTAGTTTATGAAGGAGACTTGTTTGTGAGGCAGTTTGTGATGATACATTTGCATGGTGTAAGATGTTGCAAATGATGACTCTAGAATTCAAGAGTGAATTAAATGAGCGGATTCCAGTATTCAGAAGATTGTTTTTACTCCTGTATTACTACGTTTTACTATGTTCCACAAGACTCCCCACACAAACATCTCTCAATTGTGCCAATACTGAATGTACGAGTGTGACCCATCATGTCTCTGATCACGTCAAGATTTCACATAATAGACACCATGGAAGAAAAACATGGATGAACAAACAATACATAAAACTTTCACACACAATTTTGTTTTCCATGAGTAAAGTTTACATCTTCTGTGTAAATGTTTTAGGGTCATCCACATGGATGAGGGAAGTAGCACAACTACCAGGGTAAGTCTCATTGTGGAGAATGTGGATATCTTTACCGTATTTCTGGTGTAACACTGTCATCCCTACACTTCTCACTGAAGCACAAAAGCCAGAAAGTTCGTTGGTGCTCCTGAAGAGGCATCGTGACCACTTATCACCAAGTATCGCAAAGGCAATGCAGTCATGTCATTTCTTACCAGTGTTCCTTACAGACCCCAGAGTAAGTGCAGCCACCATCTTCAGCATGACAGCATTTAATTCCTTCTCAGTGCCTTCTTCTGGAGCAGGCAGTTGGGTTCCAGCTGTCAGTGTATTAGAAGCAGTAATAAAATTTATACAAGATGTGGTTAACTGTAGCTAGATTATCTTAAACCAAAAAAATAAAACCAATTCTCCAGCAAATTCTAGTTCAATTAAATATTATTTGCAGACTACTTGAACTCTAAAGTGAGCAGCAAAAGACAGCCAGGGCACTGTCTAGCAATCAGGGTTTAGTCTGGAATTGGAAAACACAGGTATGACTCTAGGCTCTGCATCCCAAACTCTTCCATAACTATAGACAATACTAGTAATAGCTATGTTTCTACTTCCCACTTATATAGCTGATGTAAAGTGACCTGTTCAGTAATACCTAGCAGGAGCACACACAAATAAAAGAACATTACAGCTTCTGAGCCGCAAAGTGGAAAAATATAGCAACAGATAGTACATAGATAGCTAAACTAAAAGTGCAAAGCAGAAAATGTCTGCATGTATAAAGGCAAACATTTCCAGAATCAGACAGTGTAAGATAGGGGGTTGGTTTTGTTTTGTTTCTGTTTTGTTTTAAGCTCTAAGGCCCTGAAGTTTGCAGACAATTTCTAGAAACCAAGAGAGGGAATCCGTGATCCCTTCACACAGTGTGTTCCCACTTGCCCCTCTTCATCTTTTCATATGAAGTTACAAATTACCTAACTATTCAGTCACTCATTCTGTACAATTTTCATCACTAAGTGATCTAAGGCAGTAAAATACATCAGCCAGCTGATAAACGGAAGAGACATACAACCGTTCTTGGCAACTTATCTTGACACTCTTTAAGTACTGTCATACAAAATTCTAACTCTCTGATATCAAGAACTCAAAGTTGAGTTTCCCAGGTAATGGGCATCCACACGCTGGAACTTCTGTTGCAATTACTATTCTGTTTGTTGCTTGGAATAAACATATATAAATTATCACTACTCCAGAAGTTATACCTAGTACTTTGGGTCCCTCCTCTGTTAAATGACTATTATAATGAAATTTAAAGGCATTTCCAGATTCATACAGCACAGGCATTTTTAACATGATTTAAAATAGTTTAAAAAAAGCTTTTAAATATGTGAGCCTTTACCATAAGTCAGCAGTACCCTACAGTTACCACACATGGACCATTACCTTCTTGTCAAATAACTATATAGGAGATAGCTATATCGGATACCTATATCACTACAATCGATAGTAGCACTTGTGAGTACTGTACGTCCAAAATTCAAGAAACTGCCTTCCATCATCAGTCCTCAGGACTAAGTGCTGTTTTCAGAGGAACTAAGTTCCGTGGGAAGCTTTCTTCCTCTACTATCAAGCTGGCATCTCAGAGAATCCTAAATCAAGATCAGTTTAGAAATGCAGGATGAATGGTATCCTTCCAGAGTAATTTACTGTACATCGGTGAAGAACAGTACATGAACTGTTTAGGATAGTTATAGTTTCATTCTGTTCACTAAGAATTCAGAGAAGACCTGGCTTAGTATGACAGACACATCTAAAATTTAAAGTTAGGCCAGCTGGCTTCCAGACATAAATCTAGCTACTCAGTATATTTTTTAATTGATTGCAGAAAGAGATGTATTCTTTCCTATTGATATGCCTGCCTCAACAGTCATCTCAAATGACAGAAGTTGTACCTGACTTCCTCAGGATCTTGGCTTGCTTCCTCAAAAGTGCCAGCAGTAGGCCTAATAACCCTGAGTCCCGGAATATGTCGCTGAATAGCGGATCCTTCTTGGTCATGCTGAGAAGACACCGGAGAGCTGTTAAAGTGCAGATTGGCACTACATTTTCCTTTATCAAATACTGAACCTTCTTCAAAATTTCATGGGGGATGTAGGACAGGTCTAGCACTATTGACTCCACCAGTCTGAAAAATTGGACCTGGACTGGGTGTGGTTTGAAATGGATTATGTCAGTAAACTTGTTGATAGGTTGTAGTGTCCATTCCAGAAGAAAGAAGTTCACCATGTTCCAGGCCCATATGGTACCAATTGCTCCTAAGATTCTTCCACAAAGGTGCTGATCATTACTTTTCTGAAAAATGGACTGCAACACCTGAAAAGCCTGGAGATTTTTCACTGTCATTCCTGCAAGAAAAACAGGTGAGATCCCCCTTTGTGTTTTTTTTTCTCCTTTTTAATCATAAATAGAATTAACGTTTTTATCTGCAAGCACTTTAACTATTAACGTTCAATCACATCTGAGACCAGAAACAGGAATCACAGATACGAAGAATGTGACTGGGAGGCACATCCTCCACCTACAACCAGACCATCCAATTGATATGGTCAATTCATTTTGATGTAGGTAACATTCAGGCTTGTAAACTTTAAGCATTTCCTCACTCTTAAGAGGCATACTGAACAGATTCACCCCCACCTTTTTTTTTTTTTTTTTTTTTTTATTATCCACCTACATATCAACATGTATATACTGTACCAGAAGACCGTGTCCGTTCAAAATCAAAGTGCGGTAATTGCGGGTGTACAATATTGCCAGAAACTTTCAGTTCAGTTTTTCCACAGGTTGTAAGGCAAGTCAGCATGTCCAGAATCTCATTCAGATAGGGGTCTCCTTCATTTTGCTGCAACCCCTCACATCTAGCAACAAAAGTTGAGACAGTCATGTGTTCATGCCTTAGTAATACAAACTTTTTGGACCTAGCAGCATGTACTGAATCAAACACGAACATACCATGTCTCTCCTAGGTAACTAAACAGTTTGAGCTGTCGCCCCAGATGTGTAATAGTTTAGACCCAAGACAGCAACTGCCAAAGGGCAGAGACATCTTGTCATGCCATTCTATTCTGTACCGCACAGAGAGGATTAATTCTTAATGAAAACTGCAGTATCTGGGCATGGGTTAGTGGCAGAGCAATAGATACTATAAGTTAGGAAAGTCTTTCAGAAAGAAAATGTTTTATAAGCAAGGAGAAGAATGGCAAGGGAAAATGCTAGCATTCAATTTTAGCAGGGAAAAATGTGACCTGGTGGGGAAGAATATCCTGTAAACAGAATTTTCTTTATCTGAAGAACAAATTCCAAACATCAGAAAAGAAAAAATCTGGCAAGGAAAAAGTTCAGTGGAAGCTCTCAGCCTACCCTTTGCTGCCAGTATATGCTGGAAAGAGACAAAAAACTGAAGCCCTGAGCATCTGTATACTATTTCTGTCTCCCCAGCCTAGTTTTATCAGTTTAAAAGGAGTGAGACAGTCATAGCCCTTGCTGATAAAGATCATATGTTTCTTCCCTTATGTGGATAGATTTTCTTCAGAAATAGCCATCTTTCAACACAACTTATTTAGAAGAGAAAGCTAGACACTCCATGGTAACTAAAGAAAACACTGCCAGAAAAAGAGACAAAGCTTCTTCCAATTGTAGGTCAGTAATTTCGTGCCCTGCAAAAAATCATCAGAAATAATATCCACCTAGTTTGGATCCATGAATACTCTAGATTCAAATTACAAATACCTCCTAAGCCTGACATACTGGTCAGGGACCAAAGTTCTTTCGAGTGTTGGAGAAAAAGTACAAGATTAGGCAAAGCCATAATGGAAAAAACAATGTATTGAGAAGATCTGGAAGTGCTCTCTTCATATAGTATTAAAGAAAAAAAAAAAAGCTAAGCGCTTCTGGGGAAATGGTATAACATTCTGTTCTGACGTAGCAAACTCACAGCTTGTTTAGGCAGTGAGAATAAGAAGACTAAAAGATTCTGCTTTGCACTTTTGATTAGGATGACTAGTTTGAATTTAATCTGATATTTTCAAATTCACCTCAGTTCAGAAGAACTTAATCTTTTTAGATATAAATTTGTGTGAATTTTTGTCTTCTGCACTGCAAGGAGATCTGCTTTCACTCCCTAGCTGAGTGCATTTCTGGATTAAGAGTTCACCATAACTAAAACAAGGTTGGACTAGATGATCTTAGAGGTCTTTTCCAACCTGAATGGTTCTAAGATTCTAAGCATCCCAGATCCCTTCTGATCCTAATAATTGATGAAAACCTTTGCCTTCTGTTTGGTAAGTCCCTACCCCACCTGTAAACTAACTTCTCCTACAGTTAATTTCTGTTATGGTTTCAGTAGGAGAAGTTATGAACTGCTTCCCCTCCCAAAATAGCAATGAAAGACCCAATGTCAGAGACTATTACTGGCTTTGCATCCACACAGGATTACTTATATGACTAACATTTTAAAGCAGACCAACACACCTTCTGAAAATGAAGTTTTACCATCCTCTAGAAATCAACAAAAAACTTCTACGCTTACCTGAGTAGAACTTTTAGCAGGAGTTGGTAGCCATCATTATTTTCAAACTCTGTTAATAAAACTGATGATATGGGATAGGAATCTTTCACAAAGCACAAGATGATACTAACAGCTTCACACACATCACAAGCAGGTAGGGTATCAGCCAGTTTAAAGAGATTCTGAATAGCTATTTTAATGCAGTCCACAGCTGTAGGGAAAAAAAAAAGGCAGGTATTTAAGAACTGACAGTCAAACAAGTTTGAAGTTACTGACAAAAATGGAACAACAAGTTTTTAACGTTAGACAAATAGTCTAGAAAGAAATGAGGTTGTAACTCACAACCAATCATGATATCATCCAAAAAAAGATACTGTTCCTCTGGCAGTGCCATCAGCCTTGTATTTCAAATGCTGATGAGCCTCACATTACTGAAAAAAAGTTTTGTGCTTGTCTACAAGAGTGTGATCAGGTGGGATGGACTCTTGCCAGTAATTTTCTTTTTTTGTGTGTGGAAAAACCCTCAGTTTCTAGATGTCTATCATCACTAAATAAAGCTCCTGTCTGGACAGTAAAGAGCCCATGGTGTTCAGTTGACTGAGTATCAGCTACTGTAGAGATAAAAATCTATCCCAGGGAAAATTTTCTTGGGAATTCATTCGCAGGACAACCACGATTAAAAGAGAAGCCAAATTACTAAACCAAACCTTGTAGGTATAGGATGCTGTTTCTGGTCTGAGCCTTTGAAATTGTTCGCAGCACACGGCCTGTGGGTACTTTCCACGAATGGTTACACTGGTCCCAGAGGGAAGCAGTTGCTATAATTAATGACTGAAGCTTATCAGCTGCCAGAAGTTCCTCTACACCTTGTTCCTCTCTGTACATGTTAAGCATTATCTGAAAAGAAAACAAACATCAGTTACAGCAAACACCTCAACAAATACCTGGGAGACAGAGTCCAGCAGTAACCCAACATGACCACAGCTGTACGCATCCACTGAAAACCAAAGCAGCACAAAACTCTGGGTGTGGTCACTGCAGAGCTTATAGGGGGACCACAGTACTATAGTATCAAAGCCCTCCTAAACATGTAAACACAGGAACTAAGAAATGAAAACTGGATACAGTGAGCCAGGTCTAACTGAAAAAAAAAAAAAAAAATCTAAATTGGTGGTTGTTCTATCCACCACCAATTTTTGAGCAGTTAAATGGGGAAGAAAAAAAAAAATCAGTTTAGCTGCTGATGCCAGAAGATAACATGCAGTAAAATTAGCAAGTGTAACTTCCACTAGGATATTTTTTGAATTTTTGATTTTTGAATATAAGTCATGTTGTTTCACTTAATAACAAAATAAGAGATAACTGCATCATCTAGATTGTTTTATAATGCTTCTGATACTTGTTCAATGATTTTTCAGTCCTAGTTTATTCCTTTCTTTGGACATTTGAATCACCACCAGTTCCATTCTGAAGCCTGAATGAATATGAGCACTCTGGGCAAAGAAACTGCCAGAGGGGCAACTCACCTTAACAAGCATCTCCTGAGTCTGAGTCTGATTCTCACTTGTCTCTCCATCATCACTGGTTTTCTTCGGAGGAAAAGTAAAGAAAAGGTACAGGCACTGCATCAGAGCAGCCGGAAGGCCAGATCCGATGATGTTCCACAAAGTTCTCTAAGTAAGAAAAACCAAAATCAGCCCCTCCAGAAGCTGACTGCACTTTCCATATGTTTCTACACACCAAGCGGAGTCTTAACAGGTGAACCAGCTACCTAAGTACTTTATTCTTAGGAGTACTCAAGGGCACACTAGCATGGCAATCCTATCATGGCTCTAGAGACCCACTTGGGAGAAGCAAACACACTGACCATGCATTGTCACAGCTCTTCCCAGAAATTCCCTCCCCAAATCAAATACAGCTTTGACAGATGCTTACTGTGCCCTACATAAGCAGACCTACAGCTGATAAAGCATATAACCTGCAAACTAACTAGCAGCTAAAATAGTAATAAATCCAGGGGCAGACAGTGCCTCCTTTATCATAAATTCACAGGACACCGCAGAAGCCTGGTATGTTAAAAGCATAAGTTCTCCATTCCATCCTTGACCCCAGCATAGCAGCAACTTAGCTATAATTCCTTTTATTTTGCAACTCATTCAGTAAGTTCACAAACACTTCTAATTATAGCTTTTATAAATAGACACACTGCTTCTTCACAATGTTTCTCAGCACTTAGATTCCTTCTATCTCTACTAACAACCCTGTACAACTTAAAGAAGTGGCATCCCAGGGTGCCCATTTGGCATGCAATAATCAAGTCCAAAATCAGCAAACTAAAAAGAAGAGTGGGGTTTGTGATACAAAGTTTTTTGTGAGTCTGTACTAGAAAAAAATAGCAACATTTCTGAAAAGCACAAACCTCATCAAGAAGCTTCACACTGTGACTAACTATATATAATTTTATACACCTCCTTCCTGTGACACAGATCATGCCTACCAGCAGCCAACAGTAAGATTTTGTTTTCATTTATCTAAATAAGGAGACAAACTGCTCAGCTCAATGCCGGGGATAAACGCACCCTCACACACCACCAGCAGGCTGTACTGCTGGTGCCAGTCTGCACCGAGGATGGGCATACAGGAATGCTTTGAAGTGCTGCAAAATGAGAATGCAACCACTATGTATCACACAGACAGATCCTTACCAGTCATCTCCTTGATACGTAAGCTGGAGTGACAAAGAAAGGCTGAAGAGCAGCAACAGACAATGGAGAAAAATCAGATAAATACTAGAAAAAACAGCTCTCTGGTTATCAAAACAAAAGGGTATCTGAAAGGACAGAGCACTTACTTCCCTATTTTAGAAAAGCTTGGACTATAAACCTGCTAGCAGTTCTCTCTCTGACTATACCCTGGACATGCTGATGCATAAAGCACTGGGGACAACAGAAACATTTTAAGTCCTAGATGTTCCACTGTTGGGGTGGTTACCCACTCTCTCAGAACTAAAAAATAAAAATAAAATAAAATAAATCACAAAACAAACCCTTTGTAATTATTTCTCTTACCACATCAGTCTGTGAGAGTAGATACACTGATTTCAAGAGCAAACAGCCATCTTCTACTTCCCCTTTCTGTTGCAGCAATTGCTCCAAAGCCAGCCGAGCTTCCTCTGTTACCACAAAACATTAAACTTCAATTCCTTAATGAAAGGTGAAAACACTGCATTGACCCTTTCTTAACAGATCTGACAAACTTTAAAAAATTACGCTAGCAAAAACCCAGAGGTGAATGGAAAAACCTGAAAGGATTTTGATCCAACAGGCTCAGGCCAGTTCATGTTAACTACTTTTCATAAACTGACAAGCTTCACAGGGAATATCATCTCAGTTCATGAAGTTTGCCAACTGACCAGTACAAAGAGTGTACAAAAGGCACCAGGAAAGCCATATGGGACTGGCCTACCTTTCCCATTAAAGAAAGCTCTTCAGAATATTAAGTGTAGCCTATTCTTTTACTGCATAGCTGCAGTGCTATACATTTCTACCTATAAGCTCCAAAATAAAGTTTGGTATGGTATACAAGCCCAGATCTTCAGCACAGTCACACCTAATAGGTGTGGGCTAGCACTGGTAGATCTGGCATGCTATGCTTAGCATTTTCTGTTCTCTTTATTTCCCTCATGCTAAGTGTGTAACATAGCATAGAGGACAGCTGAATAACAGCAAACGCCCAGTAGAAATGCGGATCTTTACCTGCAGGCTTGCCATTGAGATTCTTCTTAATCTCCTTTGTCAGAAGCTTGGAAACTTCACTGGCTAACAGCTGAATGTTGGGGAATACGATTACTCCAGCAGACTGTTCCCAGGCCTGAAATCCAAGTGTGAAAAACTGTTTAAAAGTTTCTGATACAGCATGTGTTTGGTGGATTGAGAAGTACTAATAAATACACATAAACCTGAAGTTAACATTTCCCTTCAAAATTTCCTCCCCAGACAGTGTTGTCTGGCAAATGCTGTTTAATGGACTAGCAGAAGTCTGACCCTACAGATACAGAAGTCAACCTGGAACAGGTCAACATTTGACTCACGTAATGCACCTGGCCAGACAGCATTTACATTATTTTCTCCAATGGATATAATCAAAACAACTTAGATGTCTGTCACAGCCCCTGTGCCAATAATTATTTGTACCAAAAAACCTGTTAGCCCATTTTAAAATACAAGTCTGTACCTTAAAGAGGTTACTGCTAGCGTTGTCCAAAAACTTAACTAAAATAATATCTTTCTCCAAAAATTGGTTTCCCAAAACTGAAGATAGTCATAAGCAAAAAATAAAAAAGATTTTTGAGTTAAATAAAAATATAAAATAAAAGTTGCATTTTCTCTGTTCAGCAAGTCATTGCACAGTCTCAGCTACTTAGAAACTGAAATGGGGTTGGAACTGCAGCTCTCATGGAGCACTGCAACAGATCTGTCACAAACAAACCATGATAATAAACTACTGAATGAAGGCAGCAGTATACTGGCAAGATTTACTGGAAACTGAACTATTTCTTTGAAGTCAATAAATTTAGAAAAATCACAGAACAACAACAAAAAAAGGAAAATCCATCACTTTTTTTTTTTCGTGCACATATAAAGTTTCTGCCTTACAATTCTATGCAAATTTGGGAGGAAAGTAAGGTTCATAAAACCAGAATTTCTTGCCAAACCACAATAATCTTTGTTACAAACTAAGGAAGTAAAAGAAAACACAGGAAAAGGAGCAGGAAAAAAAAAAAAAAAAAACAATATTGAAGCCCAAAAGGCACTGGATACGATTTTACAGCAGTGTGAGTTGCCTAACTCATCTGGCTATGAGGTTAGGTCCACAAGGGCTGCCTAGCCTGAAGTGACACCTGTGCCTGGCTATGAACTTGCAACTTTACAAGCCAGCTACATCATGAATACAGTTCAATTCTATAATAGGAAAACATGTTCTTTTGAAATGTTGAGATTTTGACAGTAAACATTTAGCAGCCCAGAATTTCTAAATAATTCCTACATTACACTATAATAAAACTCTCCTAAGCAGGCAGGTATTGCCCTAAATGTTTAGCTAGTCTAGAAAAGCAAATTTATAAACTAGTTTACAAATTACTTGCTCAAGTACAGAATAACAATTCAATGCAAAACTGGCAAAAAGAACATTAGCAAGACTTGATGGTTCCCTGCTCCAAATCTGACATAATTTCCTTTTCTCAAATATATTCCATCCATTCTAAAACATTCATTTTTCAATCAACCAACAGTATTAATTAATCAAAGGGTCAGCACAATGCTACTGCCATTGTGCAAAAGCTCAGGAAGCCTGTGGCATTACAGAGAAGGCCACTCGTGTTCCAATTTAATTTCCTAGGTGATCCTCCTGTGGGTCAGACACTAACCTCTAGTAAATGCTCTCCTCTAAAAACAGGCCCAATGAGTTCCTTATTGGTCTATGAGTCCATAAAGATTTGTATCTGGAAGAAGCCAAACCTGACTCCATTCCAGAATGTCTGCCTTCTGGGGAAACTCAAATAATGTGGTGTCAACCTAATCTGTTCTTCCTCTTAAGCCTGGCTGTTTCTAGATGTTAAAGATTCTGCCACAAGTTCCTTGTCTGCTGTTACCATCTGTCCTTCCTACTCAGGGGTAGGGGGAACAGGCAGCAACACACTGAAACTCCCAACTGTTTTATACAGAGCACTACATTAGAATTGCCTATGCCGAGTAACAGACTGCTTCAGTGTTAAGGGGGATGACATTTCCCTCTGAGGTTTGAGCAATGCTTCATGGAGAGATGCTAGCTCAAAAGCCATCTATCGAATAGAACATTCTGATGCTTTCCGAGACACCAACAGGCACCAGATGTCACATTAAAATCACTCCCAGCCTATGCCTAGATCACAAACAGATAGCTAACATTTTCCTCCTACACCTTTTCCTTCTGCATCAAGGAGTGTCAGGGAGCAATGAGCCCCTGCATCTCAACTGGCTCCTGGTTAGGGCCTTCTCTCCAGCCAGCCCAGCAAGAGCCAAAGCTCTCAGGTGGAGACAGAGATGCATTGGCACCTACATGATCCAACAAGGAAAGGAAGACAAATGAAAATCCTCAAGGGAGAAAGAGGACTTATGCACAATCCCCTGTTAAATACAAGGAAGCAGGGTAGTTAATGCAACTAAGAACTTGAACAAAGATGTGTTTGCCCAGGCTAGACCAGGGGCTTCACACAAAGCAGGAAGCTCTTACATGAAGGTAGTAAAGTTGTATGGGGAAAGACATGATGACTCAAAGCTAATGGGCCAGACCTTCATCAATGTACTCCTAAATCAATGATGCAAGGACAAAATGCTCTAGCCATGCATCTGAACTTAAAAGACTACAAAACAGCACAAAGCTCTGCTGTTAAAAAACTTGAGAAAAGGGAAGGCAAAAATCCCTCTCATAGAGAACAAAAGCAAGCATTAAGCTAATGAGAAATCTGCACATCCGTTTTGAATATATTCTGTAGCCATGATATCCTTTAGGAATTTGAAATAATTACTGCATTTCAGGAAATCATTTCTTACAACCCTAAAATATGTGAAGTTCAGCCCTGCAGAAGGGAAGCACAGATGGGTTTTTGTACGCACAAAATTTCCAGTGCCTTGGCAACACTTAGCCTGCCTCCTGAGGAATTGCTGTCCTCTGACTCACAGGTACTGAAGTTTATTTCTCAAGTGTCACAAGTGTATTGTGCCTTGGACCAGGGCAAGCTTGCACTCAAATATAGCAAAGCCTTTGCCATAGGTCTTAGCCAGACCCTACCTGCAACTTGAACTGCACTTGATCTGTTTGCATCACACTGACACCAAAGGGTTACCTGCTTTAGTACTGTTAACTGGCACCAGCATCTACAGCAGTTTTGAAACCCTGTGTTCTGTGGGGAAAGTTCCGTGTAAGCTTCACAGGTTCATGTTTCATCCAGCTGAGTGAAATGCTTTTGACTGTCTGGAAGTTATTTCTTCTTTACTGTCATGGACACCAAAGATTTCACAGAACTGAGTGCAGTGATTTCCTTGCTCACACATTCCAATACATTCCTTGTACTACAGGGTCCCTTTTTGTGTCCCACAATGCTTCCACATAGAGTGACCATGTCGAGCAATATTTTTTCTCACCCACTTGCTACTTTTTTTTTTTTTTTTTTTTTTTTTTTTTTTAAGAAAACTGGCTCAGATAGGTAGGGGATTGATGGGTCTGAGTTTGGTCACCCATAAACACCAAAAACTCACAAGTACAGACAGATAAAATATACCATCATTAAAATATGGTTTCACAAAAAAAAAAAAAAAAGTATTTCTGAAAGATTTACATAATGAGAGTGTGTAAAAACTCAGATTCTATACCCATAAATACCCTAGATAATTCAGGAGGAAGACAATCCTACTGTACTACATGGTCAGAAAACATTTAAGTATGGGCCAGGTTTTCTGCGTCTCTCAGGATTATGCTCTGCCATTCTGCCACTGTACAATCCACTCACACAGCTCCCTGTATTTTTCATGCACTCAAACAAAATCAACCCTCAAGACTCCCATTCATCACAGGACTCTTCCAGGTTCACCTTTCAATACGGCCATCTCAGAAATCATTGTCTGATAGGAGCTGTAGGGAATGCAGCATGGCAGCCTGTTAACTAGTGTTCTACTCCTGAGCTATCTCACCCACAGTATGACCTTCCTCTCCTCACATGCTGCAGTTTCCCCATCTGTAACAACTCCTTTCTCAAGGACCGGAATGAGACATCTGCACTGTCATTAACTCCAAAATTTCATCTTCCACACCATACCCCTGCATTTCCCCTAGCTAGCAGCATGTCACAACCACATTTTCCCCAAACCAAAACTGCACCCAGTCTCCACAAAGTAAATAAAATAGTGTAGGGTGACATGAAGTAACCTCTTCACAGGGTACTCACTTTGAAACATGCTTGTATCATCAGCATATTCCTTGACACAATAGGTAGAATTTAGCCATTCACATAAATAAAGCAGTGCTCCCCTATATACTTTTCTTGTGCTAAGATTGCAGGTTAGTTAGAGGAGAGATGGACAAGAAACTGTTTCCCTAGGCTTCCAGTGGAATAAAAGTGCCCACCTCCTACCCAAAGAGATCACGTACTAATCAACTTCGCTGGCAGGGTGGCCACACAACACAGAGCAACAGAAAATCAAATGCATGGCCTTGGCATCTGCACCAAAGGCAATAAAAAGAACAAACCTTTAGGAAGAGAGGAAGAAAGTCCATCAGCCTTCTCTGTTGCTCCTCTGGGATGAGAAATGGAGCCACCTGCTCATATTCTACAAACTGTCTGCCTAGAGTCTCCCACTGGAGAGTATGACTCTGGGGCAGCTCGTCCTTGCTGTGTGCAGGCTGTCCCAGTGGTTCTGCTTTGTCTACTTCACCAGGGCTTTGCTCTTGCTGTCCTGCTTTGCCAGGTGAATCCTCCAGCTGCCCCATGTGCTCAGTTGCTTTGTCCATGCTGAAATCAGAAATTAAGTTAAAGATAGTGTGTTATTTACAGCTATCATCAACCCATACCATCCCATTGTCCTGCGAAACCAGACATTGACAGTCTTAGCTATTGGAGTTGGGAAGCTTATAGGCTTGCTGCCACTGATTCTTTTCCACTTCTAATGGCTAAGCACTCTGCTCCTGGACAACAGCATTACTACCTTGCAATCATATGCATGCATGTTTCATAAGAGAGAGTTCATTCATTTTCTACACAACTCATGTACAAAATGATAAACCAGGCAGGAAATCTGGATTCTAGCCCCAGCTTTAAGAGTCAGATTTTGTCTCTTCTTCCGTTGCCTCAGCTATAAAAGAAAAATCATAACTATTACCATCATCAGATTTACAACAGAATAGCACTACTCAAGATCCAGATTATGCATTTCATTAAGTGTGAATGCTAAACTAAGATGTGTGTCTGAGGCATCCCCCACCTAGAGCAGGGGTGAAGCACCAGCTGGAAACACTGGTTGTTCATTAAATTTGACCTACGATTGGTCCATCTTGTGCTGTAGGTAAAGGAATCCCTCTGATAACCTCATCTCAACCCCAAGTCCTCTCATCTATCTTCCAGTTCCATTTTCACCCATAGACTTTTGGGAGGTCACTGGTTCAGCCTTGAGCCCACAGCAACTCTACACCTTTGTCAGAGCTTTCTGTGAGCTCACCCCGCTACCCAGAGCTGTCATAATCTTTTATGTTTGCGTGAGTGGAAGTTAGGCTTCTCCAGTTTCAATCAAAATCAGCCATATACTGTGTGGTGTCTAGGACACTGACTGCTCAAAATTGAGGGATATGACACAAACTATTACAGTGTGAGCAGGCAGCTAGGCAGCTGTCAGCAAGAGGAACATGGTCCATCGCTTTACTTGACAAATTGATCATTTTTTAAGAGCCTAGCAGAATCTTTAACCCATTATTAACACTCTCTCAAAGAAAAACAGCATACACCTGTTTCTAGGAGATAGGTTCTCTATGTACAGTGGCTCTTTGCTTACCATTGTAGATTGTCAATAAAAAATGACTAAAAGCAATGTAATTCAAAAACTGAGTCAGCTCTCCTGCACTGCCCATTTATAGACCCCTTGAAATAAAAATACTCTTATTAGCCTTGTTTAGAAATTATGAGCCAACAGTGATACTATATTTGGGATTCTCTTCCTTTGCCATCAATCAGCTACACAGCTTGCTTACTGCTTGCACCCTGCCCACTCCAAGCCAGACGAACCAGTTTCACTTCCACAAGCATGCAGCAGCTCTGAGCTGCGGAGATGAAGAGGGTGACACTATCTTTTCACTGGGCACCACAGCACCTGCAACAGGCTGATGGTCCCAGAAGACACCTACACTTGGATGCAAATGCTGATCCTTCACACTACAGAGAAGGGTAACTCTACCATAGCCTATACACCATCCTTCACTAGGAGATGGCTAGGAAATGGAGGGGCTATGAGATTTTAATCAGTCTCCAGGGGTATCAATCTGGAGCTTCCTACCTCAACAACAGTTTGTTTCACTGCTGTTTTCCTTAACTGTCTGTGTCAATACAACACAGTTCTGCGAACTGAGAAAGTATGACGACTGTGTTGGCACTGAGTAAACAGGAAGACACTGTTCCTCCTGACTGTGTGGGAGAGACATTTGTCATACATTATTCTTTGCCCTTGTATAGGATTTCAGCCCACTTCAGTCATCACAAACCTGTACCGTGTACTGAAAAAGCCTGGGTACTGTTCTAGGAGTCAGTGATAGCATAGTTCAGTCACTTTTTCAAGAAGGCTGCTCTCACATCCCAAATGACACCATCCTCTTTCCTAAGGGAAGTATCTTGCTGTGGAAACTACCACGCTAAGCCTGAAACAATGCTAAGTAACAAGTAACCCACACTCCTACCATCTAGATTTACCTTGATCATTCGTATAAAAAGCTCAAAATCCATGACAGAGGCAGTCATTTTACAGATGGTGAAACTGAGGCATGGAGGTGAAACGCAGTGCTTACAGTGACCTCAGAAGGCCAGCACCTGAGCAATCAGTGGCACTGCTTGAACATAGGCAAAAGTAGTTACCAATTTTATCTTTCTATTCATAATTTACTTTGCAGGCCTTTCTTGCTGATTGCACAGCAAAGACAAGCAGGGCTGGTCACTCAAAACATTTTCAGACTATAAAGCTATGTAATGGCAAAATGAGGATCACAATTTGCCTCCTTATTTACTCCAACTGTTCAGACTACAAGAGGCACATTAAAATAAACATCAGACCCCTAGTGTTAGTCCGTTTTCTCCACTTGCACTTTCTACTTTACATGTTCTGCCTCCTAATAGTCTTTGCTTGGATCTACAATTTCATTTGGGCTTCTAAATCCTTTGTATTTTCTATTCCTCTTGGAGGAAAATTATTCTTCTGGACCGATCAACATATCACAGGATCCAGGATTCAAGTATCTTTGGTACTAAGGATAACTTAGATATTTTGAAAAGGTCTAATCTGTTGATTCTCTGCTACATCCCACCATTTGTACTGGTCCTCATTGTAAACTAATGGCATATTTCAGTTTTGATTATGTTATAAATACCACAATAATAGAAAAAGTAAAGTTTAAATACTAATGAGTAACAAAACAAAAAAAAAAAAGACCCGAAAGTGAAAATATATCAAAGAAACCTAATGCTATCATTCAGAAAGTGGTGTCAGGTAACAGAGAGGAAGTTGAACTTATTCATGTATTTTCCCTTTTGTTCTAAATGAAGATTGTGTGAAATCACACTACAGTGGGGTTATGCCTTTTCAGACTGATAGGATAAAAGGGAAGAAAGGCTTGACCAAAGCTGGTAGAAAGATAATGTTGATATTAAAAGCTTAATGGCTGAACAAGCATGATTTTTGTAAAGACTCATTTTTAATTCAGCATTACTTATATTTACATTGGGTTTTGTCTCCGCCAGAAATCTAAAGAATAATCCCATAATGCTACAAAAATCCCAAATTGCACCAAATCAAAAAGTTTCGTTAAATATTAAAAAACATTTGTTATCTGAGAAAGGTCTCACACTAGGATAGTTAAGCAAAACACAGTGAAGCCTGATATCAAATTTCAGAGTTTTGTCCACTTTTTATAGTAAGTGTCTGCAAAAACAAAACAAAACAAAAAAAAACAGTAGTTTAAAACCCAGGACCCTGGTGACTGTCAGAAATGCACAGCTCACAGCACCCCAAAAATCCACTGGGTGATGACTCTCAATATCCCCTTCCCCTTCTTGGCAGCCAAGATAAGCCTGTTCATTAAACAGTCATGCCAGTCAATTTTTTGAAATGCTTAAAACAAGGATTCCTTTACTTTCCAGGTAAAGTAACATCAGAAGGCTCTCTGATGTTATATGATCCAAGCAGTGGAAGGCATCTCCTTTCTTCTATGAACTGGTTTATCCCACAAATTCTAGTTGACCCTGAATTCAGCCACAACCTCCTTTTTTGTGGCTCAGACTATTCTGTCCTTACAGGCACCGACAACAGTTCCTCAGAAACAAAACACTGTGCCAGGCTGTCTATCTACTATTTTACCTCTGTCCCTCAAGCTATCATTTTCCTACCCATCATTGCCAGGTTTTAATTGTAATTTTAATTCCTTCCTTGGGAAGGAATTCGCTCTTCATAAATTTTGGCACAGCACTTCATACAATGGGGGCCTAATCTGTTTGATGACTTGAACCAAGGACTGTCAAAAAGTAATATACAAAGGAGTTTTAAAATACTTGTCAGCTTAGAGAAAGTTGAAAGCTGTTCAAAGAACAAGTTGTATTTCAGTAGGACACAGTCCTTACTTTTTCATCAATAAGTATAATTTCAGCTTGTTTCAAGAAGGTATGACACTATTGCGGCCAAAGGAATTTCTTTAATTTATGCTAGAACATAATTTGCCCAAGCTTATTTTTAGTTTTGAGTATGTTAAGTTATACAAGGCCTTTCTGTGCAGTACAACCTCTCAAAATCATTATTTCTGTCTCAAACATGTAACAGCATTTATCTTCACACTTTTTTTGGAAAAGCATTTCCATGCAGTTCAAAAGTGGATACAAAACTGATTTAAACCCTCTCTCATGTACCCAATCTTCATTTTTTTCTGTTTTAAAAAAGTAGCTTCTAAATATCTAATTGGAAGCAGTTTCTTCTCTGACTTGCATATGCCACTAATGAAGTCAAGAGAAAAGAAGCCCAGATATCAAAAAAGATTGCTTTTGAGGTATTGTCTTCTGGCAAGGAAGCAAATGCTCCCCAGCCCAAGAGTAAACAGAGTATTTCTGGTTAGTCACAGACAAAATAGTTGTACAAAATCAAGAGTAAGACCAGGGTAATTACCTCAAAACAGCAGCTCATTGATAAGGACCAAATCTAATGAGTTTCCACTAGCAGCAGCAATAGATATACCCTATTGTCATTCCTAGAACAAAGGATACAAGCAAACAGCTCTGCTCCTTTTTCCTCCTTGTGCTGCAGTTCAGGGTGAGCTTTGACTGAAACTTTTGCTGTTTAAAAATGATCCTACCACAACAAACCAATTGCAGATCATGCTGCAGTTTCCTTCAACAGCTAAATCTGTTCCTTCCACTTTCACAGAAATAGTCTCTTGACATACCTGGGCTCCTGGATTCAGCAGCTCCTCTTGCATTCAACAGCCACATCCAGAGAAGTGAGCTTTGTTGCTTCTGTCCTATTATGCATCTTGGTGCATGCAGCAGCTCCCACTCCGCTCTTTAAACTTTCCACTGTGAATCACTTGATTAGCTAGCTGCTGCACTTATTTCCTGAAGAAAGCAGAAGTGGAAAAGAGCAAATGAACCACATGTTCAGGACCCACCAAGCTCCCAAAGCAACTCAGTTCAGTTGATGCACAAACCTGGCAGGCATCGCATTCCTCTGTCTGGATAAAGAGTAACCAGTTATTTCCCCTCCATACCATATTCACAACGAAGAGTGTGTCTGTGTGGTGGTGTTAATTTTGTTTCTAAGTTTAATGTTTTGCCAAACTACCACAGGAATACAGCACCACAAAGCTCACACTCTGTGCAACATATGTAAAAAGCACTGTCAACAACTGAGTCCTTCCTCAAATGCAGTACCTTTAAAATAAATATACTTGAACGCTGAGGTAAATATTCAAGCCCTTGACCTCTCTACTAAAATGGCCAAGGCAGCTATTCAAAGAGGCAAATGAGCACTGTAAACTGCACTGACAACAAAGAAGTCTTGATTAGCCATGGGGTGGGAGAAGACTACTTCTCAGTTGTCTGTTTGCTTTTTTTTTGTGCTTCCCAATGACATACCAGAAAGACTTTATAATTGTTTTTTAAGGCAAGGGGATGCAAACATTTTTTACAGAGGAAAAATAAGAATGTTCCTAAACTGCTTCTCCCAGAAAATTTTACTGTGATCTTGAGAATTACTGGGATTGTGGCATTACAGTAACTGAAACCTAAGGGGATTTTCCTCTACATAGTTAAAGCCACCAGTTTTCTGTTAACATATACTTCTCTCAAATGCCTGAAAAATTATTCAGGAGGAGGAACAACTTTCTCTTCCAGCTAAACTAGAGCAGTACCCAGACTGGAGACTCCCGATGGTTCCAATGGTATAAGCACCAAGTACTGAAAAGTCTGATTTCACTGTTGGACAGGGTTAGGTCATGAGAACAACAGGAAAGTGATTGCCTATATAACATGGGGATCTCCATTAATGCAGTGATGTTTCTAGCACACAACAGTCCCAGTAGATCGTTCTCAATCTCCTTGTGTGACACAAGGTCACACTTGGAGCCACCCACACACAGGGGTGGCTCCAGTGAATGTGACAGTGGGCCACTGGCAAGCTCAGCTGAGAGCCACACATGCAGGCTTCCAGGCAGCTCTGAGCACATGCAGAGCACAAGCCCACGCAGCCTGCATTGGTTGTGCCAACGTATCCACTGTTTTCCTGCTTTAGGCTGTTCACATATTAGCCAATACTTTCCCAGTTGCAATCTAGCCAAAACCAGTGGTGAGATGAATGACAAGCACAGAGACACTGAAGAGAATATTAATACCATCCAAGAGAGAACATTGTTTTCCCCTTCCTAGCTCAGAAGGAGCCTAAATGTTACCACTGCTGCTCCATTTCCCCTTTTATTGTCAGTTCACAATCACGAAATGAGGTCACTTGCAGCAGCACCTCTATGCTGTTCAATCACAGAGCTTTATTTCCCAGGAGCCTTCTCCTATGTAGTGGTGCCCCTCTCCATGGACGCTCTCAGGCCACAAGCAGCCACACAGTCATTAGTAGATTTCTAATTCATGCAGCAGAGGAATCATCATTTCTTTTTCATTCTGCACTATCTGCTGATGGGGCTGAAAGTGGAGAGTTTCAACACGCCCTCCTGTTCCATCTCTGCTTCACTGGAGCAGAACAGCTGTAACCAAATTATCTGTAGTAAAAATAACTCAAGAAATAAAGACAAGCTAAAAACTAATGTAGTAGGTCACGGCACCACAACTCCCCTTGTCAGTTTGTACCATTTACATTTACATCCCCTTGCACCATGCCTTAACCCACAAGGAAGAGGAGGAACAACACTTCCTTTCTTAGGCCTTCCCTCTGTCCAGTTGAGCTGATCCAGAATTAGTACACTTTGGGAGACAGATAGGTAGATATAGGGGCATTCCTTTTCAAGAAGTTCTGTACTTCACACCCAGCACTGTCAAGAAAGTTACCTAGATACAGCTTCCACCACACACATACAAGCACCTAAGTCTGTGTAATCCAGGACAGCCTCACAAGACCAAATTCTCTCTGAACATTTCCTGAGCCTGTTCAGCATGCCAGAAAGCAGGCCTCTCAGTTCTACAAAAAGGAAAAGTTAGCTGTATTAAAACAGACCCCAAAAAAGTTTTTCTTTACAAAAGGAAATTCTCCCCTGGCTGTCATCCTAACACTGCTAGCTCCTTCCTATCATATACCTTCGCAATAACACTAAGCAGCAGCGGGCGATCTGAGGCAAGGGTCTGTGGATAACTACCAGACCCACCTGTCTTACAGCACCAAATAACATCCCTTATGCCAATTCACATGAAACTTTTCTTCACTATTCCTGCCTCAAAACACAAGAGGAAAAACCCTGTTCCATGCCTGTGCAGCACAGGCAACATTTTCTGCTTCACATTCATAACCTTCAATCAAGAAAAAAGGTGGGTTAGACACATGCCTTTCAACATTGCAGTGTCAAAAAGTTGGGCCAGCTGCAGGTTTTTTCACCCTTTGCCTTTCTTGCTAAGGCATTGCTCCATTTCACTTTCCTCTCCTCTCTTCAGTGGCAGAAGATGGCAGTGAGACCGCAGAGAAAGGCAACACACACACAAAAAAAGAAAAGCCAGAGGCAACAGAAAGCCTGTGAGGCCTTGGGTGGTGGCGGCCGTGTGGCTGGAGGTGGCCTGGGCAGTGGGGAAGGAGGCTGCCCCTCAGGCTTGCCCACTGCAGCACACGGCCGGGCCTGAGGGGGTTTGCAGCTGTGGGCAGCACTACCAGCCCTGGGGAAATCAGCAGGGCCATGCTACGCAGACAGTAGTTTGCATATTTGTGTGCCTGCACAGGTAGCTGAAGTTCAGGGTTAAGGTAAATGGAGCTCATGCTGATGAAGCCATGAAGGCGGTAGTGATGTGCTGCTGCCAGGCAGCCATCCTCTGCACGTGGCCGGCCTGCGCCCCTCTGACCCGAGCATACTTGCTCTGAGTTAGGAGGTGCTGCTACACCACTAACTACGCTGACACCATGAAGATCAGAAGTAGCAACTTGCTGAAGTCACGCTCCAGACTCCTCTCACAAAAGGTGTCCATTTTCTTCCCTAGACGTCTAGGGGACTCCATGAGCCACCCTCTGGGCCTCCCAGCGTACAGGCTGGATCTTGGCAGCGATAAGATTTGGAGTGGCAGTGTTGTGACATGGATAATATCCACAACATGGATATGAAATATATGAAATTCTGTTGTTTCAAAGGGTTTCACTGGAGATTGGCATAAAATTTCCTCCATCAACAAAAGTCCATAAATCAAAATGTGATTTTTGTATGTTTTTGTTTCAACAAGAATGAACCAAAGTAAATCCAATAGGCTGGGTCTTATAAGTCAGACTAGAGTAGTGGTTTTCAGTCTTTTCCAAGCTGTGAAATTCTGAAGTAGTTTCCTATGAACCCTTACAGAACAAATTCAAGGCTGCTGCTTTTAAATCCCCCCTTTTCTTAGTTATTTTTTGTGGCTCCTTTAAAAGTAGTCAGGAATGGTCAAGAAGGGAATATCACTGGACTATAAGCACAGAAATACAAATTTAAACTCTAATATTTGGATTCCATCCTTAACTATATTCCACCAAAATTATTCCAGTTATTCCAGTTAGTAAAGAAATAGCAACTTCTAAAAAAAAAAAAAAAGAAAAAAAGAAAAACCAGCCACATTTAGAAAATATTTTGTAACAAAAAGTTAAAACTTTTTTTTTTCCAGAAGTAAAAAGGATCAAATCTGAAAGTTCCTCTGGAAGTTGCTATTTACACTAAATGCCACCTACTGACCAGAAATACATTGTGCATGAAAATTTTTAAGGTGGCTTGGCGAAACACATGATGTTCACACTGGAAGGCATTCATATTCATCTAATGAGACTGAGGAAGTCAAAAGCCTAATGGAACATATAACGACATACCATTTCCCCCCTTCCTGTACCTCAGATTAACATTCTACTACATGATACAAAGGAATTCGTTGTTTTCAGGAGTATTTGAATTAAAGGATCATGATGCAGACGTTCTGCAGCAAAACATCTACAAAATATAAAGGTAGATTTAAACACACAGCACTCATCAGAAAACAACACTCTCAGACTCAGACAAAAGCACAAGATATAATTACATAAACATATTGACCAAGAGCTGTTTTCCAGGAAGATTTACTTATCTCAGTCTGGAGAATCAGCACCAAAACCTCTAGCGAACACCACTTTCTTAAAGTTTTAGAAATCTTTTCTTCCTTTTTAATACCCCCATTTGCTCTCAGCAAGGATTTTTAGCTTGCACAGCCTGCAGTAACTCTTTATTGTCAGAAGAAATAGGGAGCCTGAAGTTCAGGCTAATCAAATTAAACAAAATCCTTGCAAAACACGTGTGAAAGCAGACATTTTACATCTCTGATGTATCCCCTACTAACAACCTTTTTTTCTTTTTAGCTCCCAGTTCTATTTATGAACTCCTGCTCCTGACCTTGCTCTCCTGTAAGCTGCACTCCCAGAGGGACTCTGCATATATCCAGGAAGGCAGCTATCCCAC
Organism: Cygnus atratus; assembly: GCF_013377495.2. Classification (NCBI taxonomy): domain Eukaryota; kingdom Metazoa; phylum Chordata; class Aves; order Anseriformes; family Anatidae; genus Cygnus; species Cygnus atratus. Next base: position 19,107,290 of record NC_066368.1, read on the forward strand.
ACTGATAACTACTCAGGTACCTTCAAATAGCTAATAAGCATGCTTAACAAGTCCTCAAACCCTATGCATGGGCAAACCTGGCTTTTCTACATTCTTCTAGCTCTCTGAACTAGACTCATGTACCTTCTCCACTTTTTACTTAGTGTTAGTACTTAGTATTTACAGAACACTGCAATTGCACTTGATTGCTAGATTTCACTGTCATACAAAATTTGGGGCAGAAGTAATGAGGACAAACTGATATAAGCAGTAGGTTTGCTATCTGATATTCTTTTGTTTAAAAACAATCCTTGAAACTGAGTAGGTCCCTGGGAATTGTTTTCATCTTTTCCTAGGAAAGGACTGCTTTTAGGGTGTTCAGATGACTGTTCTAGGCTAGTAAATAATAGGGAAAAAAAAAAAAAAAATCGAACAAGCTCTGCTTAACTGCCAGATAGTACATTAATAGTTTCTTTTCTGCTAGGAGCTTAACCTATAAGAATACATAAAATTGCTGCTGCTGCTCAGAAAAAAAAATTAGAGCTGAAATTAAATCCTTGTGCTGAACATGTCGAAATACTTTGTGAAAGAGAAAAGTTGAACAATAAAAAACTCGTCATTAGCTGTATGATCATTTGTTAGCTTAGTGTATTCAGACCTTGAAAATACAGCTTACAAATTTGCAGTAGAGGCTGCTACCACATGGAGTAGAGGAGGAACTGGTAAAATAAGTTACCTTGCAGAGAGGCTCACCACAAAAAGGAAGTGCATCAGGCTCCTCAGCAGCTGCTTGTAAGATAGGAATCCCTTTTGCTGCACTGCCATCCCAGGGCTGGAGAGCAGTGGCTCAGAGCTGATAGCCCAGAAAATTCTTTCTGGATGTCTGTGTGTTAGGATGCTAGTCCAGACACTGGGTCTTGGGCTGCCTCTGCTTGAAGTTATTGCCTCTTTGTGAGCAGAGGAATGTGAATGGCAGGGCTCATGTGGAGGTCTAAGAAGACTTACTCAGTATTTAGGGTTTTTAAGCTGCACAAAAAGAGACCAGTCTTGAGGTGAAACTTAAACCATTGTTTTGTAGCTCAGTGCATCAGTCAGTCATTACAACAAGCTTAGAGGGTAGTGTAGTTGCCTCTTGAAGGAAGCAAAAAGTTCTTTGGTCTACCTCATGAGAGTGTGGGATAAACATGCATTCAGAGTGTATTCTGCAAGGTTTATGTCTCCATCATGTCAACTACATAGCAACGAACTTGTACCAGAACCTATGCTCAGAGCACTGACAGAGTTACCAGCATCATTACAAAAAAAAATAAATAAATGGTCAAGGTCAGTCCCATGGCTTGTGTTTCATTCTCCACAGTTAGAGGTGTAGCTCAGAGGTGGGACTCATCTGAAGAGCCTTCTTGAATGCACAGATGACAAGCGTACGATTAAATATTTAACATGGTCAGGCCAGTCTCTAGTGGTAGTTTTTATTTCTATTTGAAATCATTTCCATTGAACTTTTATATTTCTTTTATTTCTTAATTGTTGCTTATGTGAGAAAAGAATAAAGATGAAAAATTCAGCCTGTCTTTCCCCCATACAAGCATGCCTCCAAGAGATATTCAGAGCTCTTCCTTTCCCATGCAGCTATTCTGTCCATGCAGACCACAAAAAAGAAACTACACCTTACAGCCTTTTAGCCCCCACCCCAGCTCCAGACATTACCTGTTTGCTGGGTCTCAGAGGTAGCATCAGCAGCCTGCATTCAGAGCATTTCATGTGTTGGCACCTTCGCCTCCAAGTGTCACCAGGTGGCAGCACAGCAGAAGGGCTCTCAACGTCTGATGCCACGTAAAACCTAGAAATCATGCAAAGCTGCAAGTAGGCAGTTCATTTTCATGTTATAATTGCAGCGCCCCATTGCTTTTCCTCAGTCTGTCTTAAATAAAGAGATAGGAGAGTACATCATAGAACAAAATATTATGACTTTCATTCCTGTATATATTTTCAGCAATTTGAGCTTTTACAGAATTACATTTCGAGCTTCTGGAATGGACACGTTTTGGTTGGGCACCCAGCAGAGAAGCCACTTGAACCCAGTGGTCTGTTTTGACCCTCCCATTCTAGGGGCACAGAAGCTGTCAGCATGTAGCAGAACAGATAAAAGATTATGAACAAAGAATGGAGCTTGGTGTGGTAGAAAATTGCTTGTAAACTTGGTCAACTTTGGCAAATAGTTTCAGAAGGAAAAAATCAGGGACATGTAAAGGAAGCTTTTTTTAATTATTATTATTTATTTTCATTTTTTTTCCCAATACTTTTGAAGCAAACCTAGTCGACATTGTTTTGAAAAGGCAACTTGCACTTAAATATTGAACAAAAATGTAAGTAAGGTGATTAAATGTAGGTAAGATGCTGATTAAAGCACCCAAAATAATAATAATAATAATAATAATATCCTGAGACAAATGTCATTTGAGGAGTGTTAAATCATAGTCACATTTTTGGGAGGTTATTTTTTTGGTCTTAAAGAAAAAAATTCTATTCGCACAGTTCTGTTTCTATAAATCCAATAATAGGTTTTTTCAGCGTTATTACTTTCAAAGCTGTAAATTCCCTGCAGTAACACTAGCTTAGGAACTGTATTCCTAAGGATTTAGAACCCCTTTTTTTTTTTGGTGCTGCAATATTTCTGATATTCAGTTGTGGTATCTCTCTGCAGACTCATTACACTGCAGCTGCTGAGAGTCTAAACACGGACAACCTGCACATGAGATCATATTTGAGAAGATATTCGTGTAAATACACAGCTGGGTAGTTCAAATAGGCATGTTCCATATATTGATACTGGGGAAGGGAAAGGAAGGATGTAAATGTCATCTTCCAGGAAACAGGAATCGTTGAAAAGGTGGTGTTTACCAAAATTAAGAGCACTTTTATTAGGATTGTATCTGCTTTAAACTGAATGCTGATTTTATAAGAATATGACCGCTAAATGATTGTTCCCCCATGGAAATGCTGGTATTGTTATTTAAAAAACAAAAGTGTGTTTCACATTTTTCAGTTACATTTTGATTCAAAAGAATTTACAGGAAAAAAATTTCAGGTCAGAGTTTTGCTTAGTAAGTAAAACTACTTGTTTTAAATCCATTCTATAGTGCATTTTATTTGCATACATCTCTAAAAAATTATCATCTGAATGGTCAGTATTATAATCTCTATTTTACAGGCTGGAAAACAGAGACATTAAAAACTGAAGTGACATAACCAGTGCCAGGTTATCACCCAGTGACAGAGCCAAAGATACTATGTGGCCTCCAAGACCCAAGTCCAGAAGTCATTAATATTTACAATTCAATTTTAATTTAGTTATTTTCTCCCTTTCTGCTTATTTTTTTTTTTTGAAATAGAAAAAAATGTCAGTATTAAAATAACATCACTTCTGAAATTTTTAGCTCCCATCATTTTTCACCTAGCCTCCAGTTTTTACCCTAGTTTCATTTTGAATCAGATCAGACTAAGTGACTATGGTTTTGCCTGAGACAGCAGGAAGAGACATATTCCTGAGGATGCCAGCCTCAGTCCCCAGCATCTAAAATATGCATGCACTGCTCTTTGGCTCCTGCCACTAAAAGGAAAAGAAAGAATCCATTCTGCAACAATAGCATTTAACATTTAAATAATGCATTTCTGTATTTCCTCTCTGAATCAAGGACCTCATTTCTTTTAGGCCCACAAATATAAGTGACTGCCCATGTTTCTGCTTTTTAATGCAGCTGATTCATGAGGTTCTGCAGCTCCTGACTAAAGAGTATATTCCTGTCACTGATCTCAAATGTGCAGGGAGAATCTGGACACGTAGAGGAACAGGTGAGTGAGAAAAAAATACAGTAACCTCTCCAGACATGTTCCGGGACTGTCAGAGCAATTCCAACAAATTTTCTTAGATCTGAGTGAGAGCAGACTGATGTCAAGATACAACTGGAGGCCCGGCTGTATAGACAATGCAATTAGAATCAGAGACCTGGGCTAGACAGCAGAGCTACCTAGGACTTAGACATACAGCTTCCTTTCACTATGAAGTTTGAGGCTCTATGCTTTGCTTACATAATACAAAATCCAAACAATATGAGTTACTCCAATAATTTCTGATCTAGCAGGTCAGTTAAGCATGTATTTTGATGTAAGACAAGTGAGTAGTCTCTTATGGTTTCAGTTACGCTAACCCCATACTTCATGCTAAACAATTAATTTCCTGATTCCAGTATAGCAAAAACACTGAAGTTCAGGGAAATTCAGAATTAATTTCATAGAGAAATTCCAAGAAAAGACTCATCTGTTTGAAAGAGGTAATGATGTGGGGAAGAACCTCAGCTGCTATTTATCTGATCTGACAGATGTGATCGCAGTAGCAGGTCTGTTAGACCTGTGATGATATGAGGGTGTCAGTGAAGCAAGGGTTAGAGAGAGAACTAGCATTTTGCTAGGCCAACAGGTATAGCAGCAGAAAACAGTCTTTCAGACAGACTCACAAAAATGGGGGAGAAAAGGAAGCTTTGGAGGTTATCTAGGCCAGCCTTCTCCTTGGAACAGGCCTACCACCAAAACTAGCCTAGCCTAGTCATCTTGAAAGCCTCTGAATACCTGCTCTCTTTGTATCCATCCCAGTATTTCACCATTGTCCTGGTGAAAAAGTTTTCTTAGTCTCCAAACTGAATTCCTAAGCTAAAACCAGGCAGGCATTGCTTTTTGTTTTATTATCTGCCACTACCAAGAAGCTCTGAGTTACATAGTCTTTGAAAAAATTGTTTAACTTGTTGTGGACTGATATTAGATCCCCCATTAGTCTCTCTGCCAGATTAAGCAAGCCTCAACATTTTCTTCCTTGTGGGTAGTGTACCCTAGCTCTCCAACAATCTGAGTAGCACTTGTTCAGAAGTTTTTATTGTTTGTATTTATTGCATTGTATTTGTATTGTTTATATTATTGTTGTTTATATTATTTATATTATTGTATTGATTTTATATATTGTTTTTACATTAATAATCTGTGTCTTGTCTGCCTCCAACATATGAACGTGCATCACAAAACAAAGTTGGAAATCTTTTTCAGATAATTCAGAATGGTCCTAGACTTTCTTTTGTTATTTCTTCGATTACATAATAACTTATTGGAAGTCAGACATTTCTGTTAAAGATTTTCGTTCTCCTTAATATAGTACACCCCCTCAATATGGTCAGAGACCATTATGCTTATAGCAAGACCAGAAAAGGGCACATCAACATCTTTGATGTTTGTCAGCAGTAAACAAAAAAGAGGGAAAGAAAATACAAATTCATGTTTTCTTTATCTACCACGAAGAATAACACAATTCTCTAAATGTGTTTGCAGGTCACTTAAGCAAAATACCTAATACTCCTACTTGAGGGGCACACTTCTAAATTAAGTCAAGTGGTTTTCAGGTATTTGCTACAGTAGCAGAAGAGGTCTTGTAGGGATATAAGCATTCAGCATGTTCATCACTGCAGAAAGAGGAAAAATTGAAGCCATCTTTGGCCATCAGCATTATGGCTGCTTGTTTAGTTTCTTCCCCTACTCAGGTTTATGACAGCTGTATTACAGCCTTCTCTCAGGCTGTAGCTGCTGCTCTCCAGAGAAGCTCGTACAGCCTGAAATGAAAGATGAATGTTCTTGACCTACTTGTAGAATGAGACTAGATAGAAAGGAACACCAACTGCAAAAAATTGTTAAAGATACCCAGAAATTGCCTAGTTTCACTCTGCAAAACATTCAAAGTTATTCTTGTTTATAGTCTCCACTTTATCCCATGTTCCTGATTGTATTTCTGTAAGATCATAGTTCTGTCCTCTCTTAGTAGCCTAGAAGTGTTTGGCACATTCACTGCCTCATCTGAAAAATATTACCTCTGGGAGACCCAAGATGCCATTAGGCTTACCTAAATAAATAAATAAATAAATAAATAAATAAATAACCCAAACCTAAAGAAATTGCTCTATTTATGTTTTAGTCACAGATAATCTCTGAAGTTTTTCCTGAACTGTTGACTTTTTTTTTCCCCCACCACAAAAATACCTTCAAGCTTTCAGTTGTTTCCAGAGCAGATCTGGAGGATCAACACAGCATCCTCCATCATGCATTATCAGCTTACCTAGTACTAGAGGTCATTTTTAAAGGTCCACATATTTCTTGCTGTGTTTCCTAAGAGTGCCAATAAAAGTGCTGATTACTGACAGCTGAAAGACCAGTAATGCTTTTTGCCTGGAAAACCAGATGGCAGCATCCTCAAGAGGTTTTGAACTGGCGATCGCTTAGCCTAGAAGCAAAGGTCATATCAAATTGAAATTTCTTCTGGTCATTAGATACTTCAAATGACATCTATTTACTGCTCAATCTTTTTTAGCAAGAGAATTTCCACAGTTCCTATACACATATTTATTCCAGCTTGCCTTGCAAAAGCAATGCTGCTGCAATTATTGATCTGAAAATGCATACCAGAGTCCTTTCTTCTTTGGACCCTTTTCCATCAACTTCATTTTATACAGTAAGAGAACAAATTCTAACCAAATGAAGTTGCAATCTAAACAAACTGGATCTGGTTTTCAATGGTGCCAAAGTCCAGGGTGATTAGATCTCGGGCTTTGATCCAGACCCATCTTGCTGATGAGTAAACAGAATATATCAATCAGCTAGTTACAACAAGTCCTCGGCCTGCATATGGTAGCAGAAGATGAGGAGGAGGAAAGAAGGATATGCCATGTAGTAATTGGTGGGTGACAGCATGCTGCACATGCAGCCTGGGGAAATAGAGTTCCATTCAATGCCCCCCACACAGATTCAGCAACTTCACTGGCCCACGCACTCTTCTGTCGCAAGTACCTGACATGTTTCATAGCCTCTAGCCATCAGCCCTGGTGCCAGCAGATGAATCATATCTTCTATGAGTGTCCCCACTGCAATAACTTACTAACATTATCATCCGCTGGATTTAGATAGTGTTTGCCAATCCCAGGTCTCAAAACACTGCATGGAGGTGGATAGGGCCTGGGGCTCAGTGTCTTGCATGTGACCAAGGGAAATGAGTCAGCATTAAGTCTGGAGGCTTCACCTCCACACTCTACTCAAGTTTTCTAACCCCTAGGCCATATCATTTGCTATCATTATGTGCTTAACAATCAATGGTAAACACTTGTGACATACCAAATGTTTTTTCCACATTCCAAAGAGGTGACAGATAATTAAGGAACACATTTATTTTTAGATTCACATAATAAACAGATAATAACAGTTCTCTAGTCCTTGGTTAGTCAGCCTATTCCTATTTTCTTGCCCTGTAGATGGTTACTGCTCTGTGACACACAGCCATTCTGTATTTAGACCAGTGACTTCCAATAACAGGTACACACATGAATGTTGTTATCTCAAGCCATCAGGAAGGCCCCTCTTGCCTCAGATCAGTTATAGTTGTCTTAATTACCTACAAACACACAGCTTCTATGATCTTTTTAAGAAGCCTGGGGAACTAGTTCATCTTTAGCTTAGCTCTAGAACAGGATAAGCCTCAGACTGCCAGGGACCAGCAAGGATCCCTAAAGACCAGAGAAGAAAACCAAAACACTGTGTTTCCCCCATCAACCTAGGCCTAGCCCCACATTTCTTGAGTAAGCAAGGGCAAGGCCTAAAAATGATGGTCAGGTTCAGCTAAGAGCCTAGATCGTCAAACAAGTTCATAACGACAAGGCAGGTCTAGAGTCAAGCCAGGAAGGCCACAGATTTAGATTAAGATTACTAACATCAAATGAAATACAAAGATCATAAGGCAGAGATGTACTCAAACTGAGAAGCTCCTTGATAGATTAGAGTCAATACCTCACACACACCAGCATAGCTAAGCTGAAAATCAATGTTCTTACAACCCAATCTAGACTAAAAGTAAAACCCCAGGCCTGAACTTAAATGGAACTCCTGGGCCTATGGGTGGAGGGTGTGAGTGGAGGCCCCAGGTGAGACTAGTCAGGGCCAATAAGGCTATTAATGCACTTCAGGGGCCTGGTATAGGCATTTGTATTGATCTTTGTGGAATAAGCCTGTGTGCTGTAATGACCATATAGGTCTCTGTAACTCTTAGAACTCTTCCTATACGCATATGTAAGGGTTTGGGGTTTTTTGGTCTTTCATAGCAAGGGCACAGATAGTTTGCTTTCTGAAGCAATAGGTATATGTTGTTTAGAATTGCTAGTACAAAGACTTTATTGAGGCCTAGCATGTGACTTCAGGTACTCTTAAGCTGGGGAGACCGCACAGATGCATTTTCTGGTATCTCTGTTCAAATTCTCTGATTGGGTTATTCTTAAACTCTACTCAAAGATACCCACACCAAATAGGAGGGGAGAGGTTATGTTATAAAGCTGTATTTCTATTTTTCTCAGTTTCCATTTAGCAATAAAGCAGCTTGATACAGAGAGAATAAGCCAAATCAGCCGTTACTCAAGTTTTTTTTGTTGTTGTTTGTTTGTTTGTTTTTGCCTACTGCATGGCCTTTTACAGAGTTGTTTTTTATATAGGAGGGTGTATGTGTATTTGTTAAGAAATCATATTGCCAGATACATGTGTGGAAGGAGCATCTGGCTGCGGTGTGGGGCAGGCACAGGTGAAGAGGTGACCTGGGCTGCAGATAAAGCAGCACTTGAGGCAGAGCCAGGGAGCCCAGCCATGCTTCAAGGGCTGGGGCCCTTTGAGATGTGGTTCAGTGGTGGTGGTGCAGTTCAGGGACATGCATCCCAAGAATGTGCCTGTAGGATGGAAAGAGGCTCTGAAACTTGTGAGCGACTTAAGGTACAAACCATTGAGATCTGTTGCCCCAGCTATCCTGCTCAGTGTATGTAGCTTGGTATACAGTCTTCAATGGTTAAACATTCCCACAGGCTCTGGTTCACCCCTGACACTTGCTAGGTTACCTTTCTGTTGGACCTATTCTCAGTTTTTCTTTCAGGAAGTACTTTAAATCGTCAGAGCAAAGCACTGCAGCCTTCAGTGCTGGAGATGATAATTTTTCTCTCTCTTAGCTGGCAATTTTTAATAGCTTTTTTTTTTTTTTTCCCTGACAGTTTATTTTCCCATAAAAGTACAATCTGGGAGACTCAGATATGAATTTCTTATGCTTAATCTGTGGAAAAAATAGGAATTTTTTGACTTCTAAAAAAAAGATTTAAAATATGTTTGATTTGAAAATTGCTTTAAGAAGGGCTGATAATCTTTATGTCAAAGCAAAACATTTCAAACAGGATCAAATAGAATGCTTCTGTTTACACTAAGTACTTTGTTTTCAATTAACCAAAAAGTCTTCAAAGCTAGTATCTAGGGTTGAACGTGGCTGTTATTTATTTGAGTGTTTTCATTTCACCCATGAACGTGAAAATCAATTATTTATATATAATATCCTTCCCCAGAGATGAAATCAAGCTCTCATGGTAAGTGACTTAGCAGGAAGAAGTGTAACAAGTTTCTCATGAGGTTAGAAGTTCAGTTAACTTTATTTCTTGCTATGTGTTACTGTACACACCTTTTGATTTCCTGCTCAAAGTGCAAAATAATGCAATCTAAACAGCATCAAATCAGACAAGAAAAGCTGAAAATATGGAGAGAGAAAGAGGTCTCCTGAATTGTTAGGAAGAATGACTTTTAATCCAGGCACTGAGGTTGGATAGGAAGTCAGAAGCATAACTTCCCTCAGCTCGTGCTATTGCTGGTTACCCCCGCTGGTGTCAGGGTACTTGCTAAGCATATTGGCCAAGGGATCACCAGTTAGCTGCTCTTCACCATGCTGAAGCCCAGCTAATACAGATAATTAGTGGGGAGATAACTTCAGGAGCTTGTATATTCAAAACAGATCCCACTTCCAGCCTCATTTACAGGTGTGTAAATCTGAGACAGCCGTTGTGAGCTCAACAGATTTATGATCACTTCTAAGCAGCTGGTTCCACTGGCAGCTAAAGCAGGTAAAGGTCCAAAGCATCTTTGCCGTTGCCGCACCCTTGTACGCTAAGTACAACCTCTGTGGAGGGCCAGAGAGCCTCTTCCACTGCTGGAGATACAACTTCATGGCCAGTGTTCAGGATCCAAGATACGATGGATCTTCTTGGCAAAGAAGGAAGCTGCCAATCTCAGGTGCTTTTTGTCAGTGCAACTCAGCAATACAAGCCTGCAGGGTGATGCTGCAGAGCATGCACTTTGCCAGGGAGATGTTTGCCCACTTTTTCTGTGTTGCAAAAGGACCTGCTAGGCAAGAGATGAGGATGGTGAGGAAGGGGCTCGTGCTACGAGCAGCCCAAGGGCAGAATGCGTCAATTGGATTTGATTTTCATCCAACTATGAGTTTATAGATACTAGTTAATAGTACCTAACTATTTTGTCAACCTTTCCTCTCCCCACTGCTGACTTGCTCCTTCCCAGGATGGGGTGGAGGAGAGCTTAGCAAGGAGTGCAGATAGAAATGATGGGTGCTAGGATGGAGTGCCGGCATTCCCCCGTGCCCATCCCGCCAGACTGTCAGTGCAGGGAAGAGCTGTTGTTCTGCGCTGCAGTAACTGTTGTCATTTCTCCCGGCTCCCGGGTGCCCGGTGGATTCCCTCCCCAGAAGGGCTGCAGCCCCTGGGTGCTCTCCACACGCCGCTGCCCTGTGGTCCAGCACACTTTGTGTTTCCTTCAGTGCACAACCTGAGCAGATGCACAAGCTCCTCGGCGTGTGCTTTGTGCCCCTTTTTTCCCCCAGCTCGAGCTGGGAGAGATTCAGCTCTCCGTCCTTGGCGAGTTGAAGCGTCTGTTGAGCACGACAGGAGGAAGATGTGGAGGGGGGATGCGGGATCCACGCTGCTCCCTGGAAGAGGCATATTAATAACACCGATGCACGGCCAATTAGCAGAAGGAGCCAGGTCCAGCCCTCGTGTCTGCGTGCCAGTGATTTATCGGCAGTAATTACCGAGGCACTCAGCGCTGAGTTTGGACGGGAATTAATTCGAGGCCGGATAAATAATGCATGACGGTTTATTTAGCCCCACGTGAAGCGTCGCCGCCGAGCCAGAGCTGGGAGCCGAGCGAGGTGGCGGAGGGCGGCGGCCGGGCCCGGGGCCGCCCGCTGAGGCGAGGCGAGGCTGCCGGCAGGGAGGGAGCATGCTGAGCCCCCGGATCCGGCAGGCCCGGCGAGGTGAGTCCTCGGGGGGCGCCGGGACCCACCGGGAAACTTCCCCGGGAGGGCGAGGGGAGGGAGCGGCGGCGGCAGAGGCTCCGGGCAAGTGAGGGGTGGGAGGGAGGGGGCTGGCCCCGCCGTGGTCTGCGGTGCCGGGGGGAATTGAAGCGCTGGATTCCGTCCTGGGACTCGGAGGAGTCACTGCACCCCAGTGGGGGTTGCTAATGCTGCGCTTGTAATGCCGAAATTCCTGCTGGCGGCTGGCGGCAGGTGTGGCAGGCTCACCTGCGGCACCTCGCAGCAGCAGGCTGCTGGAGCGCGCTGCCCCTCCGGGGCGGGATGCAGGCGCTGGGGAAAGTCACTTGGTGGGAGCTGCTGGCAAGGACGAAGGAAGGAAGGAAGGAAAACCTGCCCTGGGTTTGCAACAGCTGCTTAGAGCAGTCCTCCAGACGTGCTCGAAAAGCGATCGGCAAGGGCTGGGCACGGCTCGCCTGGAGGAGATGCTGAGGCAGGGGCTGCGTTGGGTGATCTGCTGCTGCTCCAGCTCCTCGCTTGACATGGCATTTGTTGAGCATCATTGCCATTCACAGCCTAATGGCAGTCTCAGGAGGATATTTTCCCGCCCATCAGACACAGAAACAGATTAATGTCATTTAGGAGCAAAAGCAGACACAGAAGAGTATGTAAAGATTAGGTTTTTCCTCTGCCATGCCAGCGTTATAAAATAGGAAAGCGTCACTGGTTCTAACTGCTGTGATTCTGAGACAGACACTTCCAGCTAAATGTCACTTTGGTTCATACATATCTATGTAAAAGCAGTGTTTTGCTCTGAACAGTCCTTAAAATACCAACAGTCCATTAAATAGCAGTATCTTAGAAAAAAAAGAAGCTTTCTGCTATCTGGGCTGTATATGTACAATCTCATCCACAGTAATTCACAGGTACTTATATTTTACTTGCACAATTTTGTAGAAGTTCAGCAAATCTTTTGTAGGTGCTGCCTTTTTGCCATTCCCCTTCTAAGAGGTGCCTGATCTTATTCCAGTATTTTAATACATTTATTATCCAGCATTCCTGTGGGTTGTTGTAGCTCTGATGAGACACAAGCTAATTGATGTGACTAAAGTGGTACAGGAAATCTGTGGCACAGCAAGGAAACAGGCTTTCACAAATATATGCTGTACTACCACTTTCTTCAATTCATCTAGAAGAGAATATAAATATATATTGAAGTCTAGTTATGAGGCATATCCTAGATCCCTGTGGGTTACTGATGCTCAGAGGACAAACTGTAGTGTACTTCTGTGATTCAATTTCAATTTATAGCAATATAGGTCATTCTCTCAGGGTTTGCTCTGAGTTTGGTTTATTAACTGTGCAGTGGTAGGTTTATTTCTGAGTGAATTTAGAGCTCGTGGAAAGAGCTGTCTTTGCCTTTTGAAACGTAAGGAATTTTCCTACTTTTTTAATGCCTTGGCAAAGTATTAGTTACCAGGCAGGGCCTAATCCTGCAAGGCTCTTCTATAGCTCTCATTCATAGGAGCTGCAAGCAGGCAGTGCTGAAGATGGCTGAATGCTTCTTTGAAGGTAAGCATCCCGCCTTGCAAGACTGAAGTGAATATAAAATGGTTGTTCATGCTTCCTGACCTCTCTGCTGGGGTTGTTAATGAAGGTCCAGGTAGTAAAAGGTGAGCAAACAAAGTATTGAGGAGGGCTGCGTGAATCCTTTGCCGATGGTGAACATCAACAAGGTCTGGAGAGCTACAAGCTGCTGCATGAGCTTTACTGACTTCAGGTTAGTGGCAGGCTGTTAGCTCTGCCAGTGAGGACTTAGCTATGTAAGGGAGGCAGCATGACTTCTCTGAGCAGATGAGAAGGGATCAAAAAGAATGCTCTGGCTACAGTCTCTGGGTTCACTGGAGTGTGATGGGAGGCAGTAATAAAGTGGAACCCAGGGATGTTCTTGTATTTACTGTAGATTTATTGTGGCTGAATTACTCAAGCTACCTCATCTATGTGCTGCTCTTTACTTCAGGCTCCCTGCATCTGTTCACATAGGTCCTGGGTTTAAAGACATTCAGGCTTTTCAGAGTGTTGAGTCTGACATCTGGGGTGTAGCTCTCAGTATCTGTGATAGGAACAAAGATAATTGGCCTTACTAGAGGTAACTGTCAGTGTAATGCAGCTCCTGCCATTTCATCAGCAAGCTGGCATCTGTAACCCAGACACATGCATTTAAGAGGTACATTGTTTTCATAAGGCCTGGTAAGGTGTAAAATCTCACAGCCTGGAAATCTTAATGTGCCTAAATGGGCCTTCTGGAAAATCATTCATCCTGGTTAGGCCTGAATGGATTTTACATTATTTTTTCATCTACAGTGTTTTATGTACAGCAGTTGGTGGAGTCCAGGATTCTGAAATAAGTGACTGCAATGGAAAACATCTCCTATTCTCACATTCTTTCCTGTCACTTACTGTGATGGGGCATAAAAATGCTGTCTTCCAAAGTGGAGGCAAGAGAACTTTAAGTATGGAGAGCAGGGAAAGCAGTTTTCAGACTCCATCCTTCAGTCTCAAGGAATGCATTTTTGTTTCATTGCTCTTAAGGTATGAAAAAATGAAGCAAAACATTTGCTGCTTTTCTCAAAAATTCTTAAACAGACTATACCTGACCAGTTGCATTTAAATGTGCTTGGCAATAGAAGCTGGATTGGCTACAAGTTTGCACATTTGTTTTTTAATAAGTGTTATGATGGTATTACTCTCTATAGCAAAAGAACTGCTGACATGATAGATTCTTTACCGTATTCCTGTCTTCAGCACAGTCTGTCTCAGTTACATAGGCACGAAGAATTAACCTTCTCTTCTTACTAGGACTTTGTACTAGTGGGTGTCCGACATTATGGAATTGTCTGCACTTCTCAGATCTATTATTTCTGTTTGGCTGCACATTCATGCATATGTTACAGTATGTTGAAAATGTTACTCACAGTCATAAGAATTACTTTTTTTTTTTCCCCGTTTAATTAAAAGTTAGAGACTGGAAAAGACGATGGGAAACATTTTAGCTAGCTAGCCTGCTGCAGGCAGGCTGTTTTTTCCTCAGGTATCCTTCAACATGCCTGTCGTAAAATTGTATTATTCCCCTCTTCCTTCTTTTTCTTTTCTGAAACTCATCATAATTCAATTTTAATGAAAGTGGGCTTTAGCATACTTAAAACATTTCTAAGAATGATGCATAGTAATCTTGCCAGGAGGGACTTTAGAGGGTAAAGTACTATTATACCCCTCTGGGAGTGTGCACATGTACAATGTAAGCTTCATGTGCTTGCAGTGAGGACAGCTATGTTTTAATATTCAGTGCTTTTGCAATGGTGTCATTGTATTTTTAATGAAAGTGCTGTTTCTTTGATTACCGGAGCACAGATACCCTATACATAAACTGCTTTCTTATGGCACTAAGGATACATGATTGTTCAGTCTCCATCCTAGCAATTTGTGAGCTGGTTGGCTAAATCCAGACAGACTTGAAAGGAGAAAAGACATGTCAAAATATAGTTGACTCCTATAAGCTCAAAGAAAATTGGAGGCAGGATAGAGGAAAGATAACCATATCTGTGTACCCAGGGAAAACTCTCATATAATACTCAACAGAAATATATGTTCTGAAAGAAAATGCCCAAATGACCATGCAAAAGACACATTGGTGATCTTGTAAATGCACACACATGTTCAAGTTAGCCAAAAAGTTAAGGGATGTAGGAATGTATTGTGTTGTTGGGGATGATCCTGTATAGGATCAAAATAGTACTGGTGCAAAACAGAGCCCCCTAAAATTCATATGTAGTAAGGATATTAGTTACATGCCATTAACTGTCTAACAAATCCACTCCTAAGGATCTGCACTATTTGCTAATGTAGACATCTCCAAAGTTGTCAGTCACAACACGCCTATTCGGAACTGATAGTTTTATTTCAATCCCTTACTTGTGGCTAACACTTCACTACCATGTCACAGAACTTCACAATTCATAATGGATTTACCTTTGCATATGCTACATTTCACAGTTAACATTTACATTCTGTGGATTAGGGAAAACTCCAAGGCAAAGCTAGGACTTGAAACAATTTTCCTGAAGTTTAGTGTACTGTGAAAGAATACTGAATTATCCTTCCTTTTTATTCAGCAGCTATTAACTGGCCATTCTCTGTCATCAGAACACATCTGACTCTATAAGAACTCACCAGCTAAGGGCTTAGATATCTGAATGCAACCCTGCAACCTTAGTTCTTGAGCAGATGGAGGACATCAGGATAATAACATGAATGTACTGGTATGAAATTGTGGGGTTTGCCAGTAGCAACTTATTTCTGTACCAGAAATATGGAGTGATTGGGGTTATCCCTTTAAAGATTTCCTGTCTAAATGGAATTGTTATTAATCACTTCTTCAAGAAGCCTTAATGACAGCAGAAAGCTATCAACCAGTCATGGCTTTCAGAAGGTCTCATCTAGCCTGAGTTTGCCAGGCTTAGGAATGAACTTTGATGTGCAACGTCTCTGGAAAATGAATAGGGCATTTTTACACCAGTGAAGGTGACCTCTGACTCTGTCAGAAGATGCTGCTTATTCAGACTCATATTTGGCTAAGCTAATAATTCTAAGTTAATAATTCTTCAGTAGCACTGACACTGTTCGGGTCCCAGGGGTTGGGCCTCATCTAAGAATCAACCACATAGGCCCAGTAGCAGGTGCCGATAGCAAGACAGTCTGCAACAGGGAAAGCTGAGATGAGGCCTAACAAGGGAACAAAAAATAGTGATTAAATGAGATTTCAACACAAAGGAGGAGAAAAAGTGTGAAAATTAGTTTATAGGAAAAAAAAAGGATATGGCAGAGAGAAGACATTAGGAACGGTGAAGTAAATAGAGTTCATAATGTCCCAGAGGCAGCCAAACAGTCTCAAATGCAATCTGGCTTCTCTGGTTACTGAGGGGTCAACCCTCTGGCTTTTTTCCGAGTCCTCTACAGAAGGCATTCCTGCTGCCCTGTGCAGAGCAGTTTGGTGTCACATTGCTATTTTCCTCAGGCATACAGGGCAAACTGGGGGCATCTTTGCCCTCAATTCCTGCCATATCAGCGACTTCTCTTAGCAGGGGCCAGCACGACACTGCTGGGGCAGGCCCTAGACCTCAAGGACTGCCCAGTGCAGGCTCCTCAGGCTGTACCCCCTTCAAAATCATGCTGCGTGAAAAGCTTGTTTCTCTGGCTAGCGAGAGGCAGAAAAGGGGAACTCTCACAGACACCTGGTCCCCTTCACAAACCACAGCTTTGCACCTGCAGCCTCTTAGCTCCGCGGAGAGGAACTCAGAGGGCCTCTGCAGCCCTAATGCTGCAGCTCTGGTTTGAGGGGCTGACGTTGCACACAGCTATTCCGAAGCATGTGGGTGGCCTGCACCTTGGCGCCTCCATCTTACCAGGCAAACAATAACACCCAGCTTTGTATTCCTGCAACCAAAGTCAATAGCCC
The DNA here is from genome assembly GCF_013377495.2 of Cygnus atratus. Classification (NCBI taxonomy): domain Eukaryota; kingdom Metazoa; phylum Chordata; class Aves; order Anseriformes; family Anatidae; genus Cygnus; species Cygnus atratus. The sequence goes on from NC_066368.1 coordinate 19,123,984, forward strand.
TGGAGCTGTGAACTCCTACAGAAATTTCCTTGAGCCCCTCAGAGCCCACCAACACAGGTGGGAGCACACCAGCCCCCATGGCGTGGAGCAATCAGAGTCACTAGCTGCAGCTGGCGTGGCAGGGCCAACGTTACACTGGGGGAGCCCAGCTGCAAGGAGGAGGCTTACTATATCCCTTCCTTGAAAGAGTGTTTCTTTGAGGTAGAAGAGGCAATTCCAGGAGCTGTGTTCTAGAAAGGTATGTGGGTAAAAGGCTAGAGTAAAATGCTGGCAAAACCAATTTGGTTTATGGCCTGTGGTTTGTGAACTTGTGTGAGAAGGAGCCTCTGAGGCACTGTGGGGCAAGCCCTGCTTGTGGTGTGGGTCTGAGCCTCATCTCCTTGCTTTGGAGAAACGTGAGGTAAAGCTGCTGAGTTGAGCTTAAAATCCTAAGAAAATGCTGTGGGCTGCTGAGGGAGGCATTGGGGCTGGAGCCTGGTATGCTGCTGGACTAGCTGTATGTAGGTGCCCTGAAAAACAGCCCCAAGCTGGAGGGGGAAGCTTGGGGTGGACAAATCAGGGTGTGGGTGTCCCTGCACGCTGTGTCTGGCCCTAGGGAGGTGAAGGAAGTAGGGGATTATCCCTGCCCTGTTGGTAGCGGTCAGTCTCCTAGCACTTTGCTATTTTGGTAAGGGGTGTGCAGCGCAGCGAGCTGCATTATCAGCTGCATGCTCTGTCTCTGTTGTCTGGTTCAGTGGCTGTGTGTGTGTACAGGAAGGTCTGAGAAACTGATAACTGGGACATAACTCCAGAGAGAGAGGTTCAGCTTCCTGCTGTTACTCAGTGGTACAATCCATGAAAGAAGGACCTGGGCTGTTCAGAGGGGTGAGCCTCTCTATCCATGTGGAGATGCCTCTTTCTTTCCACATGGGCTTCATGGTGTGTGCTGAATTAGGTGAAGCTTTTGGCAATAGTGTTCTGTCCTGGCCTGAAGGCTCAGGCAGGAGATCACCTTCTGTAGGACAAGCCCTGAAACTTTGCAGGCAAGCGGCAGTTTACTGGGCACACGCCATTTGAATTTGAAATAACGAACTACAGCCTCACCTCCTGGGGAAGCGTTGAGGCCTTAAGAAGGAGCAATAACACTGCTCGAAGGGTGGCTGGACTGCCAGGGAGATAAACTGTGTGTGGGGGGAAATTAAATATTTAAAAATGAAAAAGCCATAGGCTTTCTAATTTAGCCGTAAAACACCTGCTGAGTGAGTGCAGGCTGGCAAAGAGCACAGTGGTAGCACTACAAATGCTGGCACCTCGCTCCTGGGAGATAAGTCACCTGCTCCTTCTAGAGCCTGTATAAATGTATTCCTTTTCATTGCAAGGCTACTACCAGAAATACGTTATTTTTCCTTGCTGGCTTCCCTTTACATTGATGGTAGTTAATAGGCAAGCACAGCAGTACAAACAGCTTGATTTGTTTTCTCCAGTTCCCTGCATAATAGGCAGAGGTAGTTTGAGGTAATGATGAAGGTCCTCCCACACCATGATGGCAGGGGGGAACCCCTTGATGAGGGTGCAGTATGAGCCATCTGGTGAGCTGGAAGAGGAAAGGAAAGGATCCGTGCCCAGGCCTGCATGTGTTTAAGGTATTTAAAACTAGAATGGGGGAGGGAGGCTGCTGCTGACAGTCCTTCTAATGTGTTTGCCTTCAACAGAGCTTCTGTGTGTGTGTGTCTCATGCCCAAAAGAGAGTAAATTTGTCTTTATGAATAGCGTAACAAAGGAGATACTAGGTATTCTCTGGAGTTGAAAAAAGTTGCTTGGAGTATCTTTCCTCTTAATGCGTGTAATTAAAAGCAACTTATGCTTCAGTAGGATAGTTGTTTTGTGAACTCATTGAAGTTAAAGAAAAAAAAACAAAAACAAAAACTATGGTGTGTGGTGTTAAATGAGGAGGAAGCTGTATACACTTGTTCTAAGGTGAAGTGGTTACACTGCAGGGGAAAGGATTGGATCAACCATGATCTCTGGGAGAACTGTAGGCAGGGAGTTTCACAGTCTAATGCTGAACCTTGTGCAGACCTCCAAGTTGGGAGGACCCCTCCCTATGGTGTTAACTAGTGACATCTTGTTACAAACAGCCAAATAATTTAAGCTGGGTACTTGTGTTCAGAGTATGAGACATGTAGGAGTAAGAATTCCTGGATTTCTTCTAGTTTTGTCCCCCAAATAAATAACCCTGTCACTAAGGCAAGTCACTGAGGGACCTGTTTTACAGAGAAAGGGACAGGTGCTGTTTGCACACTGAAAACAGACATAACAAATGTTGAAATGTACATTGAGCTGTTGGTGTAATGCCCTAAGAGTAGTGTAGGAATGAATACCTGTGTGATATTTGTATAAGAGAAATGAGAAATATGTTATTGCTGAATATGGGGAGGTTTTATTCCTGAAAGTGGCTGGGTGACGTTATCACTTCAGTGTTACTGACAAAAGGCCTTGACGAAGTTTTCTCTACTCCTAGTTACCATTTTCAGTTCAGAATAATTTGGGGAAGTGATATTCTATGGAGAGTGGCATACAAATGTCTCTGGTTAGTATCAGATATCAGTGATGCTGGCAGCCACTGCAGTATCTGAAGAATATGGACCAAATGCTTGGCATGTCATGGGTATTGACACTTGTTACAAACACATGGGTGAATGCAGGGTATATGACTAACAAAGTTATTACGCTGCAGCAGACCTATGTGCTGTATCTGTAGAGCTGCAGCTTTGACCAGGATCCCACAGTGCTTGGTGCTGTACACGTTTAGGTACAGTCCCTGCTCTAACATGAATGCGATTGTGGCCAGCGTTTTTTGTTTGCCCCTCAGTCCACCATGGCTAGGAAAACTATTTAAAATGAAGTCTTAAATCCATACCCACTGGGAAGATTACAAGAGGTTTTCACTGATTGTGGAGGGGGCATAAGCTATTTATTCAGTCTTCTTTCTGTGACCTGATTTGACTCACTAAAATAGCGGGGGGAAAAGGAATCTGAGATGACTTTCTGGCATTCCAGAGAGTAACTATTCTTATAAAAAGGTCTAAGCTTGTCAGTGAAGTGTGGGAACATAAGGCTGGGTGGATCAGAAGGAAAGAGTGGTGTGGGTGTAGGGAGAAGGGAGTAAGACTTCCCTCTTCTGGCAGCGGTGAGCTGTAGCTCAGCATGGTTGCCCAAGGAACTACAGAGCTTTGCCAGCAGCAGGGTGTGAGTTTAGCAGTGCTTGTCAGGTAGGCAGTTCTAACTAACCAGATGGAGATGATGGGCAGCTTTCAAGAGATGCTGCCAAGGTTCAGTGCGAGCGGAGAGCTGGTGCTTGGCTTTGCAACAGTTCTGTAGCCCATTGCGTGCACTTTGGTGGTAAGGGCATGCTTTAAACTGACTCAGCAAATGGATATGAACTAAGTGCTGCTTTGTCCTCTGAACGGTCTGCTGCAGTGGTTCCAGTTGGGAACTGCCAGTGCATGGTGCAGACCTGAAAATGCACACTTTTGCAGGGAACAGGTTTCTGTACTTGGGCTGCCCAATGGTACGGTCTGTAACTGAGATTTTAACAATAACAAAGGACACAACATGTTGAATTTGGGACTCTGACCTACTGGCATTTACTTATCTTTGCCTCTTCTTCTTGCTGATCATATCTTTTGTCTCCTTTCTATTCTTTTTTTTTTTTCCTGAAAACAAACAAAAACAATTGTTGAATTTGTTGAATCTCTCTTGGTAATGAAACTAACCTGAACCTGCTGTCTACTGGGATAGAATAGCACGAAGTTATAATGGACTGGCTATCCAGCTTCTTTGTGTCCCGTTCAGTGCTTAACAAATAAATAAAGTATATGAGTATTACTCAAGTGACTAGTGTTCAATTAACGGCAGGAGCTTGTAGCTCTCTAACCTTGCCTGAAGAGTAGAGTATTACCTAGCCTTCTCCAAGCCGAGGAACATACACACAAAAGGCAATGCCGAATGACTTGCTTAAAATATGATGTGCAGCAAGCTATGCAAAATGACTTCATCCTATTTCTAATTGGGAAAGGAGGCCAGTGTTAGTGAAGAAAAGGTTGTAAGAGTGATGAAAGGCAAAATTGAATGGTTGGGCTGTGATGTATTGTGCATTCTATTACAGAGAAGCTAATGCATGCTGCTGCTACAAGATCAGTGGCAAACTGGCTGGTACTGAAAATATAACATAATCATTACAGCCCCCACATTGTATCTTGTGTTGAGGGTTAAAAGGCCAGTAGTTATGGTGCTAAGTGAATGATGTTTTTATTCCTTGTACTTTCACAGGCTTTTCTTTGCAAGGGCTTTGCTTACCTGTTTGATACACATTTTCATTTGCCTTGTACAGACAGGGCTGTGCTGTTACTTCAGATACGCTGGGAACAGGAGAACTAAGATGAGAATGGATGGGTGCAACAGCTAAGGCTTAAACTAAGTCTTCAATGAAGAGCCATTATATTAATAGTCTCTATTACTATAATGTCCAAAAGTTTCACTATTTACTGTCTGTTCTACTGCATGTGTCTCTGTCCTTAGTCTAAGCTACTGGGTCAGTGGGCAAATACTGTCTAGTGTCTTCATTTGGAGTAGTTAGGGATGTCTACGTAAATAACCATTTTGGTTTGTATCAATGGCATGCTTTTGAAGCAGATCTGATTGTTTCTCCCTAATGTAGAATCATAGAATCATTTTCGTTGGACTTAATGATCTTGAAGGCTTTTTCCAACATTAAACCAACCGTTGTTGCAACCAACCAGCTGCTCCACCATGCTTGTCTGCTCCCAGTGTGCTGTACTTTCTGCTTCAGATCTAGCCAAAATAACGTTAGCATATTTCATTGAAGCCACGACCCTTTGGGTCACTCTAAAAGATAGCAAAGATTCAAACTGATTGCTACCTTTGTTCAGCCTGATCGCCCCAATGCCTTTTTTAGGTGCACTAGTTGCCTACTTGTGGAAAGTAACTGATGAGTATAAGTGGTTCTCCTGGTCATATTGCACAGGTCACTGGCGTATAAAATAACTTTTCTGATTTAGAGCATGCTTTATACAGAGTTGACCATACCGTTTGTAAAGTGGTGAAAAGCCATGGCTGTTGTCTTGAACTACGCAGAAGACCAAGATTAATTCCTTCATGCCACTCAGAAAGCAGCAGCCCTCAAACCAGTGTGTCTTGCCTTCTTGGTTTCTGATGGTGTTAAGGAAATGCTGTAGCATAGGGAGAAGAGTTGTTCCACATGTCCTAAAAGGAAATGCTGCATGCTTATTGAAGATGGATGCAAATATCTGAGCCTGCTCTGACTCTAGGAAGGTTATAGGCAGCTTTGAGTGCTGCTTTGCCTGAGCTAGTAAACCTTGGAAGAAGCCTGAGCTCAGGGCATGGCAGTGTTAAATAGTTTTCTGTACCTGAAGGAGTATGGGTAGAACAGCAGTGTTGTGTGGGTGTACTAACCTGCTAGCTAGCAGGAAATCTTGCCTCCTGTTTTGCCAGGTACTGTCAGCATGCTTACCATTAAAACATGCTGGTATGTAGAATGTATGCAATCTAATGCTTCAGAGCTTCTTGGCATGTGCACATGCAGTTGCCTTCCCTTTCCCTGTTATCAGTGAAGGAGCTAGGCTGCTCAGCAGTGAGTTTCTTTATTGTATCTTTACAGCTGGCATGGCTTAAAAAACAAACTAAGTCTGGGCTGTGAAATATTCCACAGTACAGCTGTGAAAGCAGCATCTCCAGGCTTTTCTATTTTATCTGAGATTTTCAGTTGTAAAACCATGCACCAGTCCTGCCCGGGCATGTTTGGAGAGATGATGCAGTCCCAAGTAGTTGTAATACAGTTCTAAATCCTCCAGCTCAAGGGTGCTGGCTTATATGCAGTCATCCTTTGTGCTGCCTCTTGTTCTGGTTGATCTCTGAGCCCTTGTGGCCAGCCTGGTCTGCTCGCCAGGCCCCTGTTGGACTCTGTCTGCAGCCTTTCTGTTCTGCAGCTGGCACCCTTGGGCAGGACTTGCTTTGTTCAGGAACCTGCTGGTTTGCCAGGCACCCTGGTACAGCTTTAGTGCATCTTTCCTGGAGTCTTACTTTGATGGCATGAGCTTGCATTAGTGCTTCACAAGGAACCAAGGAAAGGTGGTAGAATGCAGCACATTGTCTTGGTCTGTATAATCCTGGAATATTCTATATAATGTTCTGAACAGAGAGGTGTAACTTCATTGACTACAACTAATGGAGCACAACCTGCTGTTATGGCAGTACTCCTAAATGTAGTATGTGTCTTCCAGGTCACAAAATGTGAGCAAGCACATGGCTGTGTAGCAGCATCTTGATTCAGTGCAGACTGCTACTCTATTTGGCTTCAGAGAACAAAAAGCCATTGCCAGTTTCTTTAAACTGATATCCTTCTAGTTGTCTAAATACATTATATCACTGACGATTTCAAACATTGTTCCCTTAATGTCTTTACTGTGTTTCAAGATGATAAATTCTCAGGTTGTTGAGGAAGTGTCTTGGTTTCATTTGTGCTCGCTGGCTGTGGTATCTCAGCAATCAAATGCAAACACAAATACAGATGTGTACTAGAGACAAAACAAATCTGAAGCAAATATTTTTTCCTACAACTTGGTGAAAGGAAATGCAGTATCTCTTGTGTTGTCGGAGCTTTTTTTGACACTGTTTGAATTAAGTAAAAACTGAGAATATTGTTTATAGTGTGTAAGATCTCTTCCTTTTGTGGCTGGTGTTTTAAATAAAGACTATCAGAAATAATAGCTGGTGTCACTATGTCATTAGTTGAAGGAACATTAGAACAAAGTGTCTTCACTGAAGGACAGTTTGTCAGCCAGAGTCTGTTTAATGACTGTATTGATTTAGTCTTATTGCCTATGAAATTTCAAAAGACCGCAACTTCAATTGATATTGAAATCAATCAAGTCAATGCAATTCAATGTCCGATTTAGTTAGGTTCTCAATGACTGTTCAAATCCGTAGTGGTCTGAGAAGGGGAAGGAAAGAAGAAATTGTCAAGTGTTTTCAGTCAGGACTGTGCTCAGAAAAGGGGAATGGTGTGGATAGAGAAGGGAAGAAGTGTAGCAGAGGAACTTATGTGTTGATGTGCATGCTTAAGGTAGACAATCAAGGTGATGAGAAAGTGGTGATGTGTATTGCTCAGAGGCAGGTCTGAGTGGCAGAGGACTCTTGTAGATGTCTGATGTTCTGGTAATGGGGCGAAGAGGAGTGACTTTAGACAAGCTGGGATGTAGATAGGGATTCCTGTCTCTGTAAGGAATGGCAGCATGGCTCCATCTGAGTTGGTCTGTCCACTCCTTGGGATAATCTTTGAGTTTACTATTAGAGGCATGGCAATCAAGTGTGGGGGTTTTGAAGAGCTTACTTGGTGTATCCCAAGTGTTAGTACAGCAGTCATTGTTGGTCACCTCACTGTCTTTGCTCACAGTGCCTACTCCCACCTTCATCTAGCCATGAGAACATCCATATGGAGCATCACTTCCAGCTGCAGGAGTATTTTCAATGTCTGCAATTCTGGTTCTTGCCATTTAATGATTCCTGCTGTCTAATGGTTCCTAAAAGAGGCTTGGCTCACTGTTGTTGGCAGCAAGGATGTGGGTCTATATGGTCTGTAATAAACTTGCTGGGTTGTAATTGTCGTTTTTCCTGCTTCTGAGTGGGTATGTCCTGTAGCTGGCATTTCAGTACTGTTGCTCCGTGCAAGTGAATCCTAAACCTTTTTTCCAGGGGGAGGTTGAATCCTTTCTACATTGATTTCTGTTTAATGCTTTTCTGTGTGGCTGAGTCAATAATCAATTCATGAAAATGTGGAGAGCAAAACCAAACTGTTTGGAGTTATTGAAAAGGCATTACTGGATTAGAACTCTAGAGTGTGTAAAGTATTTGCTGAGTTGTTGTATGCCTGATTTATTGATTTGTTTTCTTCCTTATGCTTTGCTGATTCCATAATTCTGTTATATATTCTTAGTGCTCATCTATTTATATATCTACCGTTAAGAGCAAGGGGCTTGATGTACTGGATTGGATTATCAAAGTAGGTATTTTGATCCAAGTACTATGAGATACCAGCTCCTTTAAAGGCAGGCCGTACTCATCTGAAAACTTTCTTCTGACCTCTCTATGCAATTATTGTATTCCATGAAGCATGCAATGTAAACGTCAATGCCGTTAATAGCCATAAATAATTCCTCCTTCTAAAAATTTCTGTCTGGTCCATGTTGTTGACTTACAGATGAGGTTGCTAAGTATCTCCATAATGAAATTAACTATTACAGTCACGACTAGAAGCTCTAAGGAAATGGAAAGCTAAGACAGCATGAAGAATTAACAGCCATAGCAATTGACTAACGTGTGGTGCTGCTTAAAATAAAAGTACGAGGATATATGTCCTCTAGTGTCTGACTGCAAAAGCCTCAACTCTTTGCTATAATAAATTGTTACTAGGCAGGGCTGTGCAAGTAACCCCAAAGGGTGTGTGAAGGAAGGCTTACTGTGGGTTATGCCAAAGCTAGGTGATGTCTTTTGTGAGGTTTTTGTCAATGTAGATGATATAATAAAGGTAGTTTGTTTCCAGTTAAATCTAATAAATCTAATTCTTGTTGGGTAGGAATTGGGGAGTAGGAGAGGGTTTATATGACTGTGTGCAGACAGGGAATTTGGAAACTACTGGGAATCACGCTCGGTCTGGAAGGTGCTGAGGTGCTTTAGTGTGGAGGTGACTGAGGTGCTTCCTGAAGTATAGATTTTGGTGGTATTAGACTAATTAGGTTAATAGCCAAGAGACTGTCCAAGAAACATAGTTCCATTTGGAAGAGCAAATTCTTGGGATATTTGTAAAAAGGTGTGTTGTAACATGAATGTGGAAAGGAACCTGGGACTGTCACAGATAACAGCTTGCTCCTTGCTATAAAACATGTCCTGGGATGAGGAAAAGGCTGTTCCTTCAGCTAAGTCCTTATGCACCTCTGTGGTAGAGATTTAAATGTGAAGTCTGCTTTCTTACTGCATACACACGAAATGGGATCCTCTTTTTCTTGAGAGTGATGGGGGAGCAGGCAAAGTTGTATGTGGTACTTTTGCAATCATCTGCTAGAGGGCACTGTGTTGCCAGAAAGGGATGTATGAAGGCATGAAGACTTCAGTTAGCTTCGTGGAAGGCAAGCGATTCTTTACATACTTTGCTAGAAAGAAAAGTCTTATCAGAGCTCAGACTATAGTGAGTAAACTTAAAGAATAAGCCCAGATACGTCAGAGCCTGATTTTAAGTGAATTCTGTGTTAAGCTTTATATATATATATGTAAAAATAAGTGTTTGAGGAGTACTGGGTGACTTGAGCAAATACAAAGTTTGCTGGTAGATCTCACTAATGTAGAACTAATGCTTTATGTGAGTTCAGCTTAAATTCAGCAAATTATTTTAGCCAAAAATAAGGGAAAGATAACTCTGAAAAAGCTGTAACTATCAGCATGTCTTATGTCATTTCAACATTTTAATTAAATTTTAGAGTACAACTGAAAACAAACTTCTTACAGTAGGAAATAGCTATAGGTTGAACCCTACTTTTTCTTGATTGAGGCATGAGACAAACTTTATTGTAGTGGAACTCACCCTAGGAACTTAGAGAAATGGAAGAAATCTGCATGTCAGACAAGGTTTCCCACTGAGTTTTACACTTAAAAAAAAAAACTAATAAAGTGATGCCCTCTTCCTATAAAACTGGAAAACTGTCAGAGGACAGGCTGACCTCCTGTGGGGTGGTTGCAGGAGAGGTGAGCAGATTTGCTCTAATGAAGGAAAATGACCTCAGATAGTAAATAACTTTTTTTTATAAGATACTTCATAAATTCAAAGGAAGTAGAAATGGAAAAGACCTATGAGATCATGTAACCTCTATATTCTAGAGGGCTCACTTTTTACTTGCAATATATGATTATCTGCTACTCCAGACTAGTACATTTGTCCTTTTTAAAATTTTCCATTGTGTTTTTTCTGCTTCAAAGTTGGAAAGCTCAAAGGGCTCAGGTGACTTGAATCATACTGTATAGTTATGTTATCTCTACGTGCCTATTCCCTTTTTGAGTCTTTCTCAGTTCTGACTCTATTGGTGTGTGTTTGTTTCCTCCTGTGGCAGCTGGTGTCACTGACCAACCAGCTCAGTGGCGGTGGGGGTAAGAATATTTCATTTTAGTATCTCCTGTTCTCTTTTCTGTACCCCCCTCACAACACCTGTACATCCTCATTAGGCACATCCTCTTCTTTTGGATAGAGTAATATTGTTGTTCCCATGTACAGCTGGAGGCAAGTAATGACTTGCCATGAAGGAAGAGGGAGTAGGAACAGTGGAGGTACTGTGCTGCCTAGAAGATTGTTGCAGTGAGCAGTACCAAAAGGTTGATGTTTGTCTTGTTTTGCTGTCATTAACTTGAATGTACACCCTGAAAAGCAAATTCCTACTGAAAGAAGGAGAGTGCAAGTAGTGGTCTGTTCTCTTTGTTTGTTCTCATCCTCATTTCATTATTTTACTTTCTCTGTAATTGCTTTTTCAGCCCGATCAAAGAGTTTGGTGATGGGTGAACAGATTGGGCCTCCCTCCAGACCTTCCTCTCCTAACCCTCAAGAACGTGTGCTGAAGTGTGGCTGGCTGAAGAAACAGAGGAGCATTATGAAGAACTGGCAGCAGCGGTGGTTTGTGCTGCGTGGGGACCAGCTCTTTTATTATAAGGATGAGGAAGAAACTAAACCTCAGGTAAGACTATTTTTAGAGTTGTACAGTGTATTGGCTGTGACTTTATGTGGGTCACAGTCGGTACTTTTGTTTGAGACCTCAGTTCAGTTGTTCTTAGCACTGAGAATGCTTGAAGCAAGAGATGTTGCAAGGAGACTTAGTTACCACATGGATAAGTTGCAGAGTTTGGGAGAACATCAGAAGTTATTTATTTACCTACTGTGGCATGCTGAGAAATTCTAAAACAAAACAAATTACCTCTGCCTGTTGTTGACTATTTGCCATGTAACTAGTCAAAACTTTCATTACTATATACATCTCACCAGATGCAAGGCAAGGTGTTAAGTATAAGGCATCATTTACACAGTACACTGTTAGCGTTTCAGGGAGGCTAGTTTAGTAAGAGCATAGTTATGTGAGAGAAAGGTAGGAATTGTAAGCTGTAAATATGAAAAAGAAACTGCTGTCACTGTCAGGTGTAATTGGAAAGGTGTAAAGTGGATGGAGCCCAGAAGTGAAGGAAGAACTTTTTTCTAGGTTGTGGTATTGAGAAGAGGGTTGAAGACAAGAGTGGGGTGTGTGTAAGTAGGATGAAAGACAGGATTACCATAACCCTGCTTTATTTAGTGGAATAATGCTGTAAATGGCTTGAAGTAGCCAAGTTTGGGAACTGGTAACCCTTTCCTTTGACCATGAGCAATTGCTGGAAGCTGCTACCATCTTGTCTTGCTGAAGTTTTTTCTAGCTCCATGAGATTTTTTTCCTGATCCATTGCGATCCTGCAGTTCTTGTCTGCTACTGGAGAAAGGTCTGAACAAAGCTCAGTACTGAGCTAAATATTATTTTATCATATGTAATGGTTATTTTTGCAACATGAGGTCTATCTAAGCTTATATTTTCCATGCAACTGAGGACAGCATCTAGCAGTTACAAGTTGTGGCAGCTTTGCAGTAGCACGTAGGGAATGGTTTGTCATATTAACTCTTATTATCTGCTGGACAGCATTGAGCCCACTAACACTGTTTTCTTAAGTCTGTATCCAGTACTTCATCTGTAATTATTCAAGAAATTTGTTATCTGTGTGTATAGTGCCTCTCCAAATCTTTGGTTTTAGACTCAGCCGCTTTCTGCAGTGATATATTCCACTGGCTGTCTGTCCAACATTGGTTAAGAGTTTCCCTTTCTCTTTCTCCACTCCCACTGTGCACGATGCTCCCCCCAAAACTGGTCAAAATATGATCTAGAAGCCAATACCACTTTGGTTCAGCTGTCACCAGACTTACAACTTTTGAAGCACAGCATGAACTCCTGACCAGTAGCAAGAGCAGAAGGGTGGAGTGAGGCAGTCCAGACAATTTTTCTCTAGGTAGCCGGACTGTATTTCTCTATTTCATAAGGCAGTGGCATTCTTGGTTTTGCATATGATGTTATTGACCTGCTAATTTTCTCTTGACAGAGCAGCAGTGTTTCCTACTAAATCCCTAAGTGCTATCAAGTTTGATGTTCCCTGAATTAGTTACATTTCCTGTCAGTTCTGTAGCTTTCCTCATGAAGAAATCTAGTTACAGAAAACTCATTGCTTAGAATCACAGTAATGTCAGTACCATTTATGTACCATTTCTACTGCAGTTAACAACTCAAAATACCCCATAATAAATAGTAATGCAATTTACTTCAAGTAAGGACTTCTAGTAAAAGCTATGATTGTCAGGAGGCTCTGTTAAGCGTCTGGAAGTAAAGTCTTTTAAGCAGATGCTGATTGTTCATGAAAAGCAAAAGTTAAGTATTTTTCACCAACTGAAAGTTGTTTGCTTTTCAGGTTATTTTGTTTTGTTTTTGTCTCTTTCTGCTAATGCAACTTGTCTTCATAGTATTTGAGTACATTTCACAGCTAAACAGAATATTGGTGAATATTCTTTCTATCTGTAATTCTAGGCTGTCAGCTGCTGTTTTCAGAAGCTGCAAGCCAGAAACGAGGCTTGTATTTCTCTAGAAAGTGGCTGACATGGATGCAAATGGATGACACTAAAAAAACAATACACATCATAGCAGCATTAATGTTTTATCCTCACAGCAAGCCTTGTCTTGAGCTAAGGTGAAGTTGTTAGTCTGAATTTGCTCATGGAAAACTGTGATGCAGAGACTAAGTGACTTGGCCATGTACTCTTGAGAAATCCTGAGTAGGAAAATGAATCTGCATCTCCCAAATTTAGCACTTCAACAACTTTAGTCTTACTTGGTCTGGACTGTGCTTTCCTTCTATGCTCAGTTAAGGTTAGATTTGGGAGCTGAAAGGTGCACTATGAAGACCATTCAAAACAGTTTTTGCACTTGTCTATGCTAATGGTCCAAACACAGGTCTCAGTGAAAGCAATTTTATGATTGACCATTCTCTTTTCAGGCAAAATGCGCTAGCCCAAGAAGAAGGGTTTTGGAGGATAGGCTTTTACCAAGACCTGACTATTATTTTGTCTGATAATGCTTTGGGAGTCTTTGTAAACTTTGAAAATCTATAGGAACTGTAAATGTGAAGGAAATGTTGGGTACAACGAGAGATTGTATTGAAGGGGGGGAATGTTCCTTTCCAGGAGGCTTTGCACAGTCTTCTGAGTTGGAACGTACAGTCTGCTTTCCTAAAGGTGCTGCCTTGCCTCTCAGATTGCTGTAGACCTGCAGGGGAAAGATGAGCTAGAATCAGCTGCTTTGCAACCTTACTCAGAAAATTGCAAAGTATGCCAGTTTAATGGCACAATGTTCACTAATCTACGCTATTTGCATTGTCACAGTCCTCCCAACACAAGAAATGTTTCAAATTCCACTTTTTAGGGTTGTATCTTCTGGCAAGCCCATGAATGCAAATGCTGCACCACAACAATCTGTGAGGGGAAAAAAGCGTACTTTGTGAGCAGACATTTAACCTGTTCAGTCTTTTCTGCTTTCAATTCACCTAAACCAGTTCTCTGTTGAAAAAGCACTGATGTGAAAACAGTGTTTCATTGTCCTAGACTGACCTCCAAATCTTCGTATGGTCATCTGTGAGGCTGGAGTTTGACATCAAGAACTATGGTGTTCCAGGTTGCTGAGGCAAGAGTGAAGAGCCTTGCTTAGTCAGCTGGGCCTCATTATCTCCCAAGTAATCCATTGTTAAGCAGAGAGAGGTGAGCCAGCTGCTTAGGGCTAGCCTGTGTGGGTAGAGTGTATGGGTTTTGTACGCCAGCATGCAGGACTTGAGAGTGGGCTGTAATGTGTTTTAGCATGTTTTATATACACCTGGGAGTTATTGCTGTTCTATGCAAATTTTGAGGGGAAGAAATTTAGGCAAGGATTTGTGCTGTGTCTGGAAGGAGTGTGTATCTGTCAGCAAAAATTAATTTAGCAAGCTGGGGAACAATTTGACCTTCTTCTAGGGGGAGGAGGCCATGGGAGGCAGGCTTCTGTTTCTCCAATTTTGCTGGCTCAGAAGTACCACAATCCAGTGACCTTGTGGCATACTGTCTGCAGAACTCAAGGACTGAAGATATGTAGAGGCTCATGTTGGTCCTCTCCCTTTTGGGTTCCTCCACTGGATCATGACACAGCTTGTACTGTTCCTGTTGTGGGCCAATTGGATATCTCAGTGGTATGTCTGGCAGCCACGTGCTTTTCATGTTCTTCCTTCTCTCTCCCATCATGACCTCCTGGTTTTGCTCACTCCTGCACCATTTTCCTTTTTGTCTGCATAGCTTTGTGAGCTGTTTCTGGATTTTTAGCCTTGTTGGCTAATGACTTGACAGGCAAGGGTATACAAGCATAAGATAACTCTTGCAGAATAGGACCTGTATCTCCTTAGATATTTGAGTATGGCTCAGAGCTCCTAAGCCCAGCCTCCCCAGCTTGCTAAAACTCTTCATTAGTGCTGTATGGTTTTTGTACTTCACTTCTAGAAATGGTGGATGTCTTGCATAGTTTCTTCTATGTCCTGCTGATTGGGAGACTTCTGCAAGGATCCTTATCTTCCTACAGATGTCAGACAGTCTGGCTTATCTCTGAACTCCCATGAAGCTCTTGACAGCAGTCTCTAGTCTTCTTTCACAGTTCTGTGTATGTGAAAGCCTTAGTCTTGACAGATGACTATTATACCCTAAAATGACTTAAAATCTCTATCCTTATGTTGTACAAGCAGCTGCTAACAAATCACTCATGTTAAAAGCTTTTCTACATGATGCTGTTTCTACTAAAACACAGGACTGATTTTCTGCAGCACAGGAGTGTGGGTGTGTTTGTATGTACATGTGTGTTTACATAAGTCTCTGATATTTCTGAAGGCCCTAAATAACACCTGAGATGAGCCCCTCCCAGGTTAAGATCACAGCTGCATGTAAAGTGGTTTGGGCTCTCCCTGGTTCAGTTCACAGCAGTTTAAAACACAGTATTTCTCTCTTACAAATCTCTGCAGCTCTTGGACTAATGCAGGAGAAGGTTAACTGTCACCTGCAAGGCAGAGTAAACCGTGCGTGGCAGTGTGACAATGATTGATCCTTGCTTGACTCCTCTTGTATCAAATAAACATCCTGAAAATACCTTAAGAGGAATAGGTTTGTTGATCACTAGTCAAATGTCCTAGAAATTATTCTGTGCTCCTTTGGAAGATAGCACACAGGGAGTTGATGGGGAAACTTTACTTGAAGGAGTCTTCCTCTGCAAAATGACTGATTTTTAAAGAATGGCTCTTATTTATAGTTATGGTTATTGGTTCTGTATCTAGGTCTACCCAAGTGTCAGAGTTTGAGACCAGATGTACTGGACTAACTTCTCCATTAGACACAAAGGGAAAACGAGTAATTTCTGAGAAGGACCTAAGAAGGCCTGTCATTTTGTTTTTGCACCACGGTAGAATGCAGAAAGCAATGAATTCTGTGCTACTGGGTACTCTGCAGACATAAGAAATGACAGCTGTTTTTCCTAAATGATGTTGCAGCATGTTGCTATTGCTGTTCTGATATACTAGTAGCGCAACAAGAAAGTGGAATACATGTTTTAGAGGTGGGTTGCATTTACTCTTCTCTGAAGCTCAGAGAATCAGAAGAAACTGACAAACTTCATGTAGAACAGAAGTGTTGCCCCTGTGAAGAATTTTGTTGGGTAAAGATGCCCAGGATATAGCAGCAGAGGTAGTGTATTGTTTTTATTGATCTACAGTAAGATTTGTATAGACTTCAGTGAATGTTGTTGAAGATTGCTAAAGAATTTAACACTTGAAGCTGCTATAAAGATCTCTGTAAGAAATATTTGTGCTCAGTACTCACTTTGATTAAGTGCAGGGGAAAGGACTTCACTAACATGTTAAGATACTATTTGCTGAAATCACTGTTTTTTTTTCTTCTTATCAAGCAGATGTTAGAGTGGCTGCATGCTTAAATTTCTCTTTTGTGAGCTGATAGGAAGGAGAGGGTATGGTTTCTTTGCTGGTCTTGGTCTAAATCCTTCTTTGTTTTTTGGTTGCTTGTGCAGTATCTATTACAAAGGAACTATAGCTGAGGCTTTCATCTGCTGCACCAATGTAAAAGCCTTTCTGGGTCTCTGCTCAGGGTGCCTTGATTTGAAGTATTGGCTAGTGCAATCAGTTTCATTTTCCTGAATGAATATTGTGCTTTTCAGAAAGATTTTTGAGTTGTCCCAGGGATTTCCTGTCTCTGGCTGAGTTACTGTCTCAGAGCTCAAAGAAAGAAATGATCTCAGGCAAGAAAGAAAGCCTCCTTTGACCATGGAATAAGAAAAGCTTTCAGGACCTCACTGTATCATCACTGGAGACTAAACTTCTTGGTGGTATGTGGTGTAAGATGGTATATAGTGGGTATAAGACTAATAAATATCAGTATAAGAGTATAAAAGAAGTTCTTAAAAATAAATCATGCATTTAAAACAGTTGCTTTTACAGTATTAAGTTGGATGGTACAAGTAGAGGCGTGCTACAAATGAGTGTCCTAATGACATGACCTACAGAGACTGGATGTGTCTGAACTGGCCTGCATGATCTAGAATAAGGAGGTATACAATCCGATGCTTCAGGAGTGGGGAGGGAGAACTGTGGCGTTCTGTTCCTGCTGCTCTTCTGTGATGTGTTCAACAACCATAAGATGATAATATTGGGATTTAATCTTCTATAAAATTTACAGTGTATCTGGAAGTTACAAGAATTTTCAAATCCTC
This sequence comes from Cygnus atratus, assembly GCF_013377495.2. Classification (NCBI taxonomy): domain Eukaryota; kingdom Metazoa; phylum Chordata; class Aves; order Anseriformes; family Anatidae; genus Cygnus; species Cygnus atratus. The sequence goes on from NC_066368.1 coordinate 19,140,945, forward strand.
TGATAGTACTTGACAAATTTATTATTTGTTACACATAAGTGGAACACATAACCCATAGGTGAGGGTGGTGGTGGGGGAATGTCCTTGTGGACATTTAAGTTCTACAGTACAATACGTATTGGACAGTGTGGTAGAGATGTCCCAAAGTAGACTTTAGAAAGAAAAAAGAAAGCAGTAGGGTAGCTAGAGAAAGGGAGTATGATGTTTAAGAGCTTGCAAAGAGAAGAGATCACCTAGCTGTTAGGAGAATTAATAACCACTACTAAATGATAATTGAATAAGTCAAACCAGAGCAGGGCTACTTAAAATGTTTAGGTCAGCTGTATCATAGGACAGCAGATATGTGCAAGAAAATGTGTTTATTCTTGCAAAAGAAGACTTAAATTCTAATTAACTCTGTGCTGAGTAGCAGTAAGGTACCTCGATGATACAGCGTAATAGTCACCATGCAATATTTGCATGTGTACACAGCATGCTTAGCTTGCAACTTATTGATTGGGAATACTCTTACCATTGTTTAATGCACTGAGCATTGCCTGAGTGTGTCTATCTTCAAGAATTCCATTAGTTAGTACTTCACTAACTTCTTGCTGCTTCACATGCTTTTTTGTGTGTTGCTAGTCTAGCATCCATTTCTTTTCTGTTTTAGAGAACCACATTTAATTGTAATAGTGAGGGAATGCACTCCTACGTTAAACGCAGTGCTGAAGATGTTTAATTGTCAATCTGGAAACACTACTAAACTCAGGATGATTTTCAGCTTCTTACCCATCTATATTTACAAAGCTAGTGGGTACATGCTTTGCACTACAGGCAGGGATAAAGCTTCCAGCTGAGATGAATTTCTTATTCAAGTTCTTCAGTATGTATGTAAAAGATCCTTGCAGCATTTGAGCTAAGTGCTTTCCTAGTTGAAGTAGCATATTAGGCAGCATATTTCATGTAGTCATTGTTTTGACTGCCAGGCCTCTAACCAGAGTCATTGAACAGAGGGAATGTAATCGAATAAGCCAGACAATGTCCCTGTACTGCTGCCTCCTGATAAGTCAGTACAGGCATTATAGAGTGACAGACAGCCTGTGTAGTACCATTGCCATCCACACACACATTATAGCCTATTATTAAACCGCTTGCTACAGCTGCATGCTAAACTGTTACACATAAATTTCATTGTATACTGAGCACTGAAATGTTTTTTCCCCTGTGAGCCTGAAACGTCCGTGGCAGATGGATGAGGATGTTGGCAGCATCTTGCATTTTTGCGTCTACCTGCTCAGTAATTTGATCCATCGTTATGGAAAGACTGCTTTGTAAAGGCTAGAGAGACTTGAACTTAATGTAATCTGTTGTTGCTCAGGACCCTGTAAGTACTGGCAATCTTTCTAGACTGCAAGTCGGGTACTTAGCTGCAATGGAGGTTTCTGCATTCCTCACTTCTTGCCTTCAAGATAATTTGATTTTAATGATGAAAATTTAACACCCCTGGTAAAACTGTGACCCTTAGTCTGCTTATCAGTTGCCCCCTGCACATGCCTTCTGGCCTCCTCTTCACACTGTCCCTCACTTGCTTAGATGTGGAAATTATCTGCAGCTCTTCATGGGGCTATTGTAGTGGGCCAGTTTCTGCTTTGTTCTACTGTTCAAGACTGTAAACTTCAGGATTTTACAGGCAGCCAATGCCCTCATAATCGAATCTGGCATCTGCCACTTGTCTCTGTGGTCCTTGGGGTTTGTATGCATAACAGATGGGATTTGGGAACTGGAGCCAGGTATGTTGTAGACAGAAAAAGACAGCACTGCCCTGACTTGTCCGAGTAGGTTTTGCAGTGCCGGTACTTAGAAGAAGCAAGTGCCTGATTCTCCTGCTGAAGTAGATCCTGCCTGGATGGCAGAACTAGAATTTCTTGAGGGGACAAAGCTGAAGAACCTGTGACTCATTGAAACCTTAATTTGTTACTGTCATTGTCCCAGGAGTGGAAATTGTGTCAAGATTATGATGCTTTAGGAGGAGGGAAAAGAGCCAGCTGCACTCAACAAGGGTGCTAAAAAGCCATTAACCCTGGGTGACAGGAACTTCTGTAAGGCTCTCCTGAGGAGTAACCCTTTGAAAGGAGAAGCTTGGGGCAATGTAAAGCTGAATTCCCACCTGTTATTTTTAAGGATGTGATGCTAACCTCTTTGCTGAAGCCTAAGAACTTAATGCTTCCGTGGTGAAATATCCTGTAGAAGCCTTAAGTTCCCTGGTCCAGGCTTTTACTTGTTACTGAGTGGCAGACCACCTTCTCAGTTTCCTTTTTAATAGGTTGCTAGTAGAATGTGATATTGCTGTGCCGCTACTTGTAATAGTTTACTTTGCTAGTTAAGCTCTGTCCTGGAGAATCTGTTCTGCTTCTATGTAACATTGAGCAAGTTGTGGCTACTAAAACACATTATTTAATAGATATGGTATCATTAGATTTTTTTTTTTTTTAAGTCTTCTAAAAGTTCTGCAGAAACAGTGCTTTGGTTATCCGTCACTTATAGTGCACCAAGCTGTTCGTATCAGTCGTTGCACGGATGTGAACTCCATCTATCTGGGAGAAAACTACTGGGGATAAGAACTTTTTTCTTCATCCAGCGTAAATGTTACCATACATTTATTATTGGGGAATGCAATTTTGAATAGCATGTTGCAGGACCATGTCCTTACAACTCTTGTAACAGTTGTAAAATTAGGATTTGCATCTGACCTGCTTCTGGGGAATGAAAGGACAATGATGCAGGCATGCCCACATGACTTAGGAAGACATTGTGTCCCTGAGAAAACTTCGTTACAGACCATGTGGAGGTTTTAATTGATTAATATTAATCAGGTCTGTGAGCTTGTGCAAAAGCTAAAACTATCTTAACTGAAATTCCCATTGATCTTCTGCCTGCTTGATTATTTATATGTGATCTGGAAGAGGGTCACATTCTTATTGCTTATCTGACAAGGTGAAATGAAATTTATGCTATAATACTTCAAGATAGAAACCTTAAACAACGTCATCTTGTTTATGGATGTAGTATTGCCTATTTTTATGAAAACGTGCCTACAGGTCCTTAGGGGGAGTTATAGACACTCTTCTCTTGAAAACAATGCTAAAAAGATGGAGCTGTGATTTGATGTCAGGAGAATGCCATGGACTTCCTGAAGTGAAGAGGAATTACTTAGCAGTTTTGGTGCATCACGTACTGTTGAAAGTGTGTGCACTTTTGTGCTGTAAAACATAGTTGCAGCTGCACAATCCACTCCATCAGACTGACTTCTGTGCTGAAAGCTAGTGTGAACTTGCAGCTATTGCTACTATAAAATATTTTCTTAGGTGCTCTCATGAGTAAAGGGGGAAGGAAGGAAGGACTGACCTGCAAAGAGCTTTTGATGTTCCTGATAACTCTGCTAATATGTGTGGTCTGTAAAATAGCCTTAGGTTTGCTTCTACTCGCAGGGCAGGAGGTGGCATGTGCCCATCCCCAGTTTCGGGGGGGGGGGGAAGCTACTCTGCATCTAATTCAGTGATCTTTTTCCAGTACTGATTTGGTATGATAAAAAGCTTTTGTGCATCTGCAGTGGGACTGAACTGTGCATGCCAGAAAGCAGCAGAATTTTCTACAGCATGTTCTGGCTGCTGGGCTCCAAAGCTGAAGATCATTTCCTGCCCCAATTTGGAATAATTTGTGACGCAACATGAGTAGAATGCTGGTGTCTTTTCAGTGTTTTCATGTTCTTTTTGGAGTGTCTTCATCGTATCTTCTAATTTAAGTGAACCTCAAAATAAAAATGTAGGACAACAGGATTGGGCAGGAAGTTGCTGAAAGATTCTGTTCTGTTGACTTGTTGCTTTCTCTTCATTTTATCTCACAGCTATTCTAGATAAACTACTCAGTATGAACTTGGGCACCTTCCAACACTGTGCCCTTCTACAGTCTAACCTTTACGCTATGTAGGGGACAGGAACTGAGCCCTGACACTCCATTCTGCAGCAGTATCTGCAGGCCCTGCTAGAACATTAGAGCCACACATCGTCACTGAACAGAAATTACAACCGTGTGATCTGCCTGTAAAAGATTTGATAGTGGCACACCCGAAAGGGGATGTGAGGAGGGCAGCTGCATGTTTAATACTTAGGGGGTTTATCACAAAAACTTGGTGAATATTTTTATTAATTTCGCTGGATAAATGGAGAATGCCACTGACTTTGGTAACAGGAATTAACTAGCTGTTAGGTAACACTAACACCTCCTGGTAGCTGGGCATTTTGATGCTTCCTCATCTCTAAGGTGTCTGCATGTTCCTGTACATCTGTCCTCTCAGATTATCCACAAGTCTTCTGAGCACGTCTTGTCAATAAAAGCCACCTAGTTGCTGCCTGTTTTCTCTTTCCAATCTAGGGTGAATTTTGCAAGACAAAGGAGCAAAGCTGTAGTTGTATGTGTAATGGTATAGCTGAGGCTAGACACCCTACTAACCTCTTCTGCCCTTGAAATCTGTGAAACAGTATGAACCTTACACAGCTCCAGAGAATTGCTGTTTTATTTATGGTGTTCTTGGATATTCATGAAATGCAGTGCTTACAATTACCTCAGAAGGCCAGCAACCGAGCAATCAGTGGCACTGCTTGAACATAGGCAAAAGTAGTTACCAATTTTATCTTTCTATTCATAATTTACTTTGCAGGCCTTTTTTGCTGATTGCACAGCAAAGACTAGAAGGGCTGGTCACTCAAAACGTTTTTAGACTACGAAGCTATGTAATGAAAGAACAGACAGTACTCCCATTTCTTCCCCTCTTCACAGGAGCTATTAAAACCAGATATGCACATACAACTTCAGTAAAGACAACCTAAATCGTAAGAAATTAGAATCATAGAATATCCCAAGTTGGAAGGGACCCATAAGGATCACAGCATCCAGCTCCTGGCTCCACGTAGGAACACCCAAAACTCAGACCACGTGTCTGAGAGCATTGTCCAAGTGCTTCTTGAGCTCCAGCAGGCTTGGTGCTGTGACTGCTGCCCTGGGGAGTCTGACCCAGTGCCTGACCACCCTCTGGGTGCAGAACCTTTTCCTAACACCCAGCCTGACTCCCCCCGCCCCCCCCATCCCAGCTCCATGCCGTTCCCTTGAGTCCTGTCGCTGTCCCCAGAGAGCAGAGCTCAGCGCCTGCCCCTCCGCTCCCCTCATGAGGGAACTGCAGGCTGCCATGAGGCCTCCCCTCGGCCTGCTCTGCTCTGGGCTGAACAAACCAAGGGCCCTCAGCCACTCCTCATATGTCTTCCCCTCTGGACCCTAGACCCATGCTTGACGAAGCTCAAGCATGCTAGCTCCTTAAACTTTTTTCCTATGGAAAAGAGCATAAGGTAATGCTATTATCAAAAACCAGATCTGAACTTCCAGCTTCCTGGAAGCAATAAAACCTTTTGCCCATCCCTTGAGCTGTCCAGTCATCTCAGGGATGGCTATCAAAGCCTCAGGGAGGGAGGAATAACTTAGTCATGACTGAGGTTTATTTCTGGGGCATGCTTTGGCATATATCAAGTTAGACCTTGGGGAATTAAACCGATTTAATCCACCGTTAGCCATCTTGCTTGGGAAGTAAATTAATGCTGTCTGAGGACTGCTGGGCAAGGACACATCTATGTGTTTAAATTTAGTAATGTCTTTCTACTAGTGACAGCAGCTGTCAGAACTGATACGCCCTTCCTGCGACTATGAGTTGTTTTTTGTCTTCTACATTCTGGTTATTTAGAGTGCTTTATAGTGTCAGACAGATTCGACAACTGTAAGCTGGTTCTCTGTTACCCTTTAGAGAAACTTGTTGTCCCCTAAAAAATGGTTACAGTGTAAGCGATAATTCACTGAAATGTGAAGCTGATCTGAAGATCATTGCTATGTTATATACTTATGAACTGGAAGTACTTTCCAGAGGATGGGCCTAGAGCGCAGGTTTTGCTCACATCCAAACTCCTCGAGGTTTAGAAAAATTCCAGTGAGTCAAATGAGTTTCTTGTATGTGAGAGGCAGAGGTACAAACTAAAGACTGAAATTTACCTCAGTTTATGGCTTTTTTTAGTTAACTCATGGAAGCTGAGATGAACGGCAAAGTTAAGTTAGCATCCTCTTATGCAAGACAGCTGATGATATAGCTTGCAGGCTGCACTCTGAGTTAATTAAAACTCAGTTTTGAAACTCAGTTAAGTGAGAAATTAAAAGGTGAAGGAAAAATAGATGTGATATGAGAAAATTTTCATAAGGGATAATTAATTAAGGAAATCAAATAGAATTCACCTGTGCAAGCATAGAGTAGTGCTACTACAGAGGAAAGATCGTTTGACCACAAGTGTCCAGTGTGAGAGAAGGGGCGGGTGAGGCAAGTGCATGACCAGCTCAAGTATTTTTCTTGCTCAGGAGGGGTGGGGTTGGAAAAACGAAGGACTCAGTGAAAGAGGGGGGGCTTAAGTTTGCAATATTATGTTTATTTTTTCTTTACCCTCTTCATGCATCTTCCAATTTCACTGGTGTTTGTGTCCCTTACAGGGTCTCATTCTACTGCAAGGCAATCACGTGAACGAGTTGCCACCTAATCCTGATGAACCAGGAAAGCATCTTTTTGAAATTGCCCCAGGTAGGCCAACATTTCCTTCTATTTTGTACTTAACATCAGTGAGCTGCGTGGCTTACTTGAATTCTAAGTATTCTGACGCACTAGTGAAATTGTCTAGACCAATTTGTGAAATAGGACTTGACAGACTTCTTTACTGTGGTAATCTTTGTTTTGGTTGCAACTGCTGCTGTGATACCTCACGAAAATAGTAGTTGAGATGCATTGTGCCCCTTGATTTTTCAGGGGCACACCTTGCCCGGAGTGCTGTGTGGTCTCAATTTGTTGTGTTTTTCTGATTGTTATATTTTGTGGTAGGAGCTAATGCACAGCACAGAACTTATGGAAAAGAGGTATGCGGTATTTGGATGTAATTTCTTTTTTATGTGTTCTACTGCTCTTTCACAAACTGGTAATAGGAGTGTTGAGAGAGAGACCATTTTTTTGGACAAAAAGTATACAAAGCTTTTCAAATTATTTTGTCTCCTGTGTAAACGTTTCCTAGCTCCGGAGTATGTTCTGAGTTCCTTGTTGCAGCCTAGAAGCAATTGTGCTCACTTTATTCAGGTCCGATTGTGTCTGGGTGAGGATTGTTCCTGTGCATAGACTTGAAGGCAACAAATTTTGGGGGGTAGCTTCAGGTGGTAAGATCTGCAGAAAAGAAAGCTGCTGCACTGCTAGCAGTGTTAGACAAGAGGAGTGGCAAAGACAAGCCCAGGCAAGTCTCTCCACAGCTGTCTACCAATAGCTGAAGACTGAGTTGCTGAAAGCAAGGTGGGAGATGGAGTTGACTGGGCTAAAAATTGAGTGCGCTGATTCAGTCATGCTTTCACTTCATGTCCGTTTTCTCTTGCGTGGACTAGCTTCTGTGCTTCTTAATGTTGTCTGTCTCCCTATGGTGTTGGTGCTGTTGATTGAGCAGATTTTTATTTATATTTAAAAAAAAAAAAAAAAAAGCAGTTCAGCGTAATTACTTTCAAACAGAATAGGCAATGCAGGGGACACTTGTCCCCATATTTGAATGCTGCTGTTGAGGAGGCAGGTGTACATTTACTTGCATGTTAGGGTCTCTCTTCTTGTCACCTAATCAGGGTGGACTTAAAATGCCCATGTTATACGCTCTTTTTAACACAGTATCAGTCAATGGAAGAAGAATGGGTGGTACTGAAAGGCTTTGAATTACACCAGCAGGCAGGGTTTTGCAATAACTGTCAGAGCATTCTGTTTGACACACAAGAAGCTGCTTGGGGAGAAGAGATTTTTATTTTTTTTCTCTTCCTTATCGCTGCACGTTATCTGTTAATGCTCCCTTTTTCATATACTGTTCCATGCCTTCATAGCCTGGGCTGCACAAACAGCGTGCATTGGGCTCAGTGTTGATTACGTGGAATGTCTCTTGGACAGTGGTATTCACGGCTCAAAAGTGACAGATCTTATGCACCATTTCACAAAGATCGTGCACTATACTATCGTAGCAGTACTGTGGACCTGGGCTGTGAAAGCACTTGGGTTTTTGTGGTTGTGAATGATCCTATGTGTTATGGCAGTAAAGAGAAACAGTTAACTGACTCACTGGCTGTCTCAGTTGAGTATCCTGCAGATTTGCATTTTTCCTTTTGGTTCTAGTTAGATAAATTGGCATTCTTCACTTCTTGCCCAGCCCATCAGGTTTTATTTCTGTAGACTACAAAGGAATGGTCCTGAACCACAAGTGGCTGTTGCTTCAGTGGAGTTGATAAAAACAATGCCATGTGGCTACTTGAAAGAGGGTATCCAACGGGGTGGAAAAAAGCAGTGCTTCACAGCGTGGTTGCAAGTCCCAGGACATCTGTGTTCAGCTTGCATTTTTGACATTACCCTTCTCTGTGTTCCTAAGAAAAACTACTTGCTCTTAGTGAACCACTGTTCTGCCTGTAAAATTCAGATGTTTTCCCTACCTTGTGGAGCTAAATCTATTCATGTCTGTAGGGAGCTTATTTGCTACAAGGATAGGAAGTATTGAAAAGTGCTATAAATAACCAGTCAATACTCAATGTGACTCGGCACAGACGTCACTGGAGAATGTGACCTGAAGAGTTTCCTATTCTCTTCACAGTACATTTATTCTGGGCTGGTTTTGGCATAAATGCCTTTTCCTTTTTGCACGTATTCTGAAATGACTGTGCTCTGTGTGGTTGCCAGCCTGCAGAACACCCACGTAGTGCACAGCTCGTGGTTGGATGCCAGATAGGAAGGGGAGTGCAAATGATCTTGCGGGACCAACAACATTTTCCATCAGTTCCCATCTTCCCTCGTGTTGTATGTATAGCCATGACCATATTGCTGCCTAACTGTGCCTCAGTTCTCCCAGTGTAAACTAGGACTACGTAGTTTCTATAAGGATGACAGGATCTTTTAGTCTTTTTAACAAAGTTGTGGAACTTGTGAATGCAAGCACATTCTGTAGCTGTAAATACAAGTACGAGACTTTACTCTGCTTGTGAGCTGCTGAGCTTTAACAAAATTCAGAACAGTGCTGTGTTCCTAATGTTTCCGTAGTGTCCTGTTATCAACTTAGCTGGCAAAGAGAGGCTGAGATCTGTCTTGTATCTCCTGGCAAGGAAGCGTCCCAAGCTTTGTACTATAGTACCAATTATCTCCAAAACCTGTTTAGTGTTTGATAGCTAGGGCTTTCAGGATCCTCATTGCCAGAACTGTTGCTTGGATCTTACCACCTTTTCTCTGCTGCAGGTTGTGTAAAGGCTGCCATTGGAGCTGCTTCCTCAGAGTGCAGGGACTAGATTAACAGCATGTCCTGCACTGTAAGATAGCCTGTATTGATTTTCTGCTGAGTAGCAAGAACTAATGATGGGCATTGTGTATTATTCATGTTTCATTGAGTTCTTTTCTAAGCTGTATAGTGCAGCTGGGAGAAGGGTTAAGTGGGGACATGAGAGACTGCAGAACAGTTCTACAGTCAAACCAGTGTTATATCTGGTGGCAGGACTTCCTGAAATACCTCCTTTGGCAGAGATGTTTTCTATTGTCTTTTATGGAGAGACTGTGCATTTTGAGATCCTTTTAAAGCTGTTCATAATTTCTTCGCTCACAACTCGTAGAATTCATAGGAGAATGGTAGGGTAAACTGTGGATACTTCACCAGTCGCTCTCATGTTCCAGGGCACTTTTGGAGGTTGGGGGAGGGATGTTTCTATAAAATTATCAGGGTGGTCTGAGGTCAGGTGCAAAGTTTTAATCAATTGGGGGTGATCATCACACATAGCAGCTGATATTTCAGGAAGAAAATAACCATTGTATGTTGCCTGGGCGAGGAGTCCAGAGCTGGTAACAGAAACAGCAGCTGACTCTGAAATGCATGGTAACCCCAGGTGAATTCATGGTTGCTTTGTAGCCCATAGTAATCAGAGTGATGAAATGTGGTGTGTAAAACACACGGGGATTGATCTTTGAGAATGTCTTAGGGAAGTATTGGTGGCTTAAGTGCTCCTGATGTCTTATCTTTTAGGAAGTTGATGCTTTTAATGTTCTGTGGCAAATAGTATGCCTAGTTTTAATTCTCTGATGTCTGCAGCATTATGAGAGGAGATGCTCAAGTTCCTCTGCAGAATAAGATATTTTCTGATATAATAACAGTTTCGGAGTCAAGGGAGTGGTTTAAAAAAAAAAAAAAAAAAAGGTTCAGAAGATAGGAGGTGAAAAGTGCTGTTTTCCAATAGGTAGGGCAGGGGTTATTACCAACTGAATGGAGAATAGCTTTTCTTTGTAGAAAACTTGATGACCTAGGAAGATACTACTATTCTGCTCTAGAATAGGTTCAGTCAATCTTTTCACGAAGAGTGAGTAAGGAAAGATAGAAACATGAACAAGAAACTTACCATGGATGAGCCGGATGAGGGGTAGTTTCGCTTCATTTTTGACTCTGAAATCCTTCTAGAGCCCTTCAGTCCTTCTTCTTGATGAAAGAAAATGTGTCCTTTTGTGTTTTTTTGCAAACCGGTATGTTGTGATTGAAAGCAATCTTGCTGAAAAATTCCTGACCTAAAATCATGGTGCACATTGCCATGTCTCCTGGTCCCTGACAGCAGCTACTTCTGTTTCTTGCCACGGTGCTGTCTGCTGAGGTTAATAGTGACAGCTTTTAGCCAGGTCTGTATGGGAAAATAAGAGTATTGTGCAGTGTTGTGGTAAGTGTAATTTGATTTCACTGGAAACCACTGCTCAAGGGCTAGATCTTGCTTTTCCCCTTTCCTCTTGGCTTCTTCTCCATACCCTACCACATCCCTCATTTCAGCTGTTATGACTGAAAAAACAGTTCTCAAACCAATCAGACGTCTGGTCGATCAAACCAAGCTTGATGAAAAATGCACTTTGGGGTTGCTTTTTGTGCTCCCTTTGAATAATGCTGCCAGCCCTCTCATTAATGAGGCAATTCGGTTTTCAGACCTGTTGTCTCAGGCTTTTTACAGACTTAGCCAGAGCAAAGATGACTGCCTATGTTTGATTCACATTTAGAAGGTTATTTTCAAAGCTTTAGAAATCAGAGTTGTGGCATGATTTTCAATTAATTTTAAAGACTGAGCTCAATAAAGGCAGAGTTGGAAGATGGGAATCTTACAGGGATAGTTATCGTTGCCTACGTGTTGTGCAAGGAGTCCACCAGGGTCGTTGGTAGTGTCTTACCAAGCAGTTGGAGTGGCAGCTTCTTTGTCTTGCCCCAGTAGGGTGAGCTCTGCAGTACACTTCTGTGTCCCAGGTGATCAACACCAATTAAGTTTTTCTGTGGCCTTTTTATCTCAGTTCCCTTTGGCATGGTGTGTAATGAAAATACCTGGAGGGGTAATTAGAAATTCAGACGTTAAAGATCATTCTATATTATTCAGTGCAAATTGCAGTTCTAACAGCAGGAAACTGAGTTTGCTGCTGGTAATTAATTTTTTCTACTGAAGCCTACGGCTGACAACTGACAGCCTACCTGGATATGTGATGTTGATATTAGAGAGTTTTATTTAAGCTTCTGGGCTTCAGCACTCTGCATATTGACAAGGGAAATGGCAAAGAAAGTAATTTTGGGACCTACTGAAGAGAATGAGACTATTATTTCAAAGGAGCATTGTGGAAACACTTAGCAGATGAGAGCCTACGGACATCAGGGAGCATCTATGTCACTGTATTGACCTGTAGAAGGTTGATTGGTGTTGGTTTTGCAGGGAGCTACCATTGCCGATGTTTGACTTTTGTTTATTAAGGAGGGAGAAACCTAAGATGTCTTCTCTGAACTGCCTTTATAAAGGCATGCCTAGCGCAATAAAACTGCATGTCTTTTTTTGCTGTTGTACAATCTGGAAACTGTTCTTTACTACTTTCCTTGTAGCTTGGGTTGAAGTCCTTCATGGTAGTCTTAGCACTAAGATAAGGCCAGATGCACCTGCTTGGCTTTTACTTGCTGCAGGGACTCTCTTTACATGCCAGATGAGTGCAGCCTGGGTCTCATTGGAAGTGTGCAACCTGTACTTCCATAATAAAAAATGCAGAAACTTTTGATACTTTGGCATATGTTCTGCTTGCTCCTTCTGCTCCTGGACACTAGATGGTGCTGGTACTTTCTGCCTTGTGTTTGGAAACGGTTATGGCATTATGTCCTGAATCGTTTGAATGTGAGTTAATCCTGTAAGAGGAAATTAGCCACTCCTAATTGTTCCTTGGTGTATCCTCAAAAGCAAAGCAACAAGCAAGAGTTCCCAAACAATGCTATTACCTGTGAGGCTAATGCTGTGCCCTGTAGATAGAATACAAAACAACATACATTTCTGCACATTTGTCCCACCGTGAGCAACTTACTCTGCTTGGATCCACAAGATACCACTGCAAGCTTAGAGATGCACTCACAGGTGCCAAAATCAACAGTCCTTGAAAACACTCAAGTTCATGTTTTTTGCCTGTTGCACGTTAGGTTGATTTCCTGTGTACAGAAGAGCAAAGCACATTCTGTATAGGAATGGCTGTGTGGGGAAGCCACTTGAACCTAGGCTCTTTTAGGTTAACATCCTGATCTGGGACATACTGGCTATTTTGTTGCATCTCTCTTGGATTCCCCAACCCCCCCCCCCCCCCCCCCCCCCAATTCTGGACGTGATAAACATATTTTTCAAAATATATATCTTCAGATTTTTACAGTTTTAAGGAACCAGCATTTTGCCTCCTTTGCCTGAATGTGGGCATGAAGGAGTTTGATTAAACCTCCCACTGCATTGCACCTAAGGGATTTGTCTGAAAGATACTAATTGTCTTCTTCAGGGCAGCTTCTTTTGTCTGCCTGAAAAAAAAAAAAATCATGACCTGTTCAGACACTGACAATTTAACATCAATAGAAGCACCAAGGGGCTGCCAGTATTTTTAGGTTTGCTTTACAAATTGATTTGAGTTCAGCAGCTATTATTTGGGAAAGTTAATGGAGACCCTGGCTTCACTCATGCAGACATTAGACACTAGCAACTCAAATCTTCTACAGGCAAGGCATCTCTTCTTACTGATAGCCTGATCCATACGTTCCCTGAAAGCTTGACTTACCATGTCACTGATGCATATTTCTGAAAAGAGCCTGAAAAAAGTGAAGTTTTGTCCTCTGAATTCATCTAACCTCATTGATTTCAGAAATGTTGTATTAGGTCCAGTGGTCTATCTGTGTAACTAGACCAATACACTGTTGCCTGCTTAAGGCAATGACTCATTGCTAGTTAAGGTCTTCAGACTGCATCCAGACTTTTGTACAGAGACGTTATGAGGCTCCTCTTCCACCTCAGGGCTATGATGCCCTCTGATAGTTACGAATGTTTTGACTTACTTTATTTTATCAACTTAAAACATCTTGAAGGGCACTGGGAGGCACCTGCAGCCTGTACAGTGCTTTTTTGCTTTGTGTTTTTTTTTCCTGCACCATATGTAATGCCCAAGGCCTATGTTTGCATTTGGCAAGCAAAAACCCTGCTTTGTGAAATAAACAAGATTTTTCCTTTGTTTCCTTAGAAGTGTTTGATCTACTCTGTTATGCTGTCTACATCCATCAGTGCTCTGGGACCCTGGGCAGTTGAAAGAGGTCCCGGAAATAGGCTATGACAGCATGTGTTGTGCTGTCCTGGAATCTGCATCTCCAGGAGAAACTCTGCGTCTGATCTCTGATCAGTAGCATCTAGCTATCTGGAATGCAAGTGCTGGCTTTCAGCAAGGATGCTGGTTTTTACAACTTCAATTCCGACAGCGTATGGCCTACTGGGGAAGGAGAATGAGGCTTAAGGGGTTTCATGAATAACTTTTTCTGCTAGTGGCTATAATTAAGACAATCTCACTGTTCTTGAGCAGATTTCCTTAACCCATTCTATTCAAGAAAGTCAAATATGTCTGCACAGCATTTTGTGTGGGCTGCCCTTTGGGTGTAGAAATGTGGCTCTGTGAGATGATGGCATGTTGTCGCTGGAATGTACAAGCCGTCATTTAATCTCATCAGGTTGGCCTTTTTAGTGCAAATTAGGTAAGATTTTGAATTCCTCCTTCTGAGACGTTCCAGTGTAAGCTCTGAATATTCTGCCTTAAGGATAATATATTAAGCCCTAAGGCATGTGTGGTTAGCGGAGATACTTTTTTTAGCATTTCTGTGCAGGAACAGCTTTGTTCCGTGAAGATATGATTATCAATCTGTCAACAGGCTCAATTATATAGTGCCTTCCCTATATTTCTTGCTAATTTGTCAGAAATCAAGTCTTCAATGCTGTCTAGAAGTTTGTGTGCTTTGATGCTGCTCTTGGGAGGTTAAGCTATGTTCTGTGCCAGAAGCAGCTGTGTTCCCATTTGTAAGAAGGGTGGGTGAGTTCTCCACACATTTTATGCAATGTTTGGGATGCATCAGATAAAGATACTCTAGTACACTAGCATAATGAAGTAAAGTAAAATAAAGCATAATATATGGCAATGTAGTTCATAGGACCCATTAACGTGTAGGCTTTTGTTGGTTGTGTTAGCTAGAGATGCAGTTAGGTTTGTTCACCTTTTTCCATAGGTTATTCCGGTGGCTGCATTCCTCTTGACTTTCTGCACTTGAGCTTTTAAAGGGTCAGCATGTCTGCTGAGTGTGTTTTCTTTAGCACTGAGACTAGAAGTAAATAGCTGATTTTTGGGGTGATGGATGATGATTCTGTGAGGTTTTTCTTTTTTTTTTAAATGTTCTATGGATCCTGAAGCTGGCAGCAGATGCATGTGTATCTGTTTGTGGAATTCATGCTGCTTTTGTGTTTGGTATAATAGCAGGAATAAAGAAAATATCTCTTCTTAAATGTAAAATTTCATGGACAAAGAACAAACTGAATTTCTTGTGTACCTGCTTCACTTCTGCTGTTGTCATCACAGAACTGCTGTAACATCTGTAGTATTTAATGACCTGTGGGTTTAGTCTGGTTTCGTACCTGATTTGAGGTGCTGTGGATCTGATTTTCTGTGGTATGCAGCAGGTTCAGGATATGCAGAATACACAAACATCTTCCCCCCACACTGTGGAACTGCATCAGTCACATTACATTCCTTAAAAATAGGGCAAGAAGCAGGAGTGGTCTTTAAACCAACTCTGGACAGCATGTAAGTAAGAAACCGAAGTATTTGTTCCCCAGAAGGCAATTCTGACATGCACACCAACCCTTATCTAAAGAATAGAGAGTGAAAACACACTATGTACTGACAAACCTGTTAGGCAGCACTGCTGATGTGACTAAGGTACCTGTTAGTGCTGGTAGCTTAACTGCTCTGGATAATATGCTGACTTGAAAATACCAGCTGGAAGTCATTCAGGGTGTAAAGGTAAGAAAAAGAAAACACACTTCCTTTTCACATGGCCCACACAGAAGTGTGGGGGAAGGAACAGAAAGCTGATAGTGTGCTGCTCCAGCATCCAAAAGAAATTCTAATTGGTAAACTGCTATCTGGTATGTTTATGAAACTGTTTCTTAGTGAATGATGCACTAATACCAGTTTGAAGTAGCAGCTGGCCTGCTGTCAAACAGCTGTGAGGATTCACATGCAAAACGTGAAGTGTTGTTTGTCTGAAATGCTTTAGGGATAACCAGTGTGCTATCAGTGAGAACCAGCTTGCACCAGGCTATCTAAACTTCATAGAGAGGAGGAGGAAATACAGCAAAGATGTATTGCTTAGGGCATAACATTGAAGATTTATTCTTTGTTAAATAAGTTGCCATGCTATAAAGTAAGAATAACTTAATGTTATGTTCTAAAAGCTTTCTTTAGCCTTTGAATGCTACTTCAGTTATTTCCAAATAGTGATTAGGTATGATGAGTGGGGGAAGATTTGGGTGTCAAAGTGACTTATGTGCTTCTTATTAATGATTTTCAGATACTTATCCTACACTCATGCCTGTGCTTAGCCTTACACTTGGGCAGGATCCTATTAACATGGCTGCCCACAAAATATATTCCACACTGGATCTTGTTCATGAGATTCTCTTGTGTTATGCAGGAAGTCAGAGCATGTCATGACAAAGGTCCATCTTGGGCTTAATGCTTTTTCATAAACTTAAAAAGATACAAATTACTGCAGGGAAGCAAGTTCATCTGACACCTGAAATGCTGGCAATGCAGGTTGTGTACTTTCTGAAGGACCAGTGCAACACAAAAAAAATGATAAAAATGTGAAATAAGCAAAACAATTTAGTTTCTCTGGGACAGTCAAGAGAGATGTTGATGTTAATCAACATAAAAGCGAAACGTATGTGATTTTATTACTACAAGGTGTCCCTGGAAAATGGAGTTGGAAAACTAAAGAAACTTGTGTGTTTTCAAATCAATAAATGATTAGAATCAGTCTCTTTCTGTCAATTCCTGTTGTTCAAAGAAATTTATTCAGCAAGGGATGGATGTGGAATCTCTGGCACGTCCAGAATGTGTGGGTGTTCGTTTTGCTTTTGTTTTTTTGTTGTGTGTTGATGCAAGCTCTCCTAACAGATAGAATCCTGTAGATTCTTGAGTATTGCATTTAGATGTTATTGCAGGACATTGGGTGTATCTTTTTCCTTTCTGACAGCTTTATGCTCTATGGTGGAAGTTAGTTCCACTGGATTAGAGTGACTTGAACAGAGCCTGTTGGTCTGGTTTAAACATCTTTGGCTCGAAGGAGAGGTATTATAATTTTTGAGACCTAGTTACTAACCAGCATGGCTGTATTTCACCTGTCTATTGATTTGTTCTGGGAACAGTTGTAACTCCTTCTTAACTCGTGTATAGCTTCTCTGTAAGCTATGCATGAGCTTGTCATTTCTAAGGTATGCCTACATGTGTGCTCTATTATGTAGAGGACATCATGCCATTTTACGTTGCACTGCGTTAACAGAGCTGAGTTATGCCAGTACAGAACCCTTCAGCTCTGTGTTTATATTATCAACACTAGGAATGACTTTGGCTTTATTACTTTAGCAGTATGTGTCTAAACAGGTGTAAAATTGCAGATTTTGAAGAAAAGTACTCCTTGTGACCAAAGCTGTATTTTGAACCAACCTTTTTCCTCTTATTTTCAATAAAAATTTAAAAGGAGCACAACATGGTGAGCACTGAGAACACTTACTGATGTGTGGTTAATTTGTGTTGAATTTAGTGGAGTTTTTTCTGAAGCCTCACAGCATCTCTACAGTACCTATGGCAGTGGGTTCTGCTCAAGATACTACTTTATAAAACAAAAGCAGTGAGGCAGCTGGGATCAAGACTATGTTCTGTTTAGTGTAGCATGCTCTGATAAGCATAATTTTCCTAATTTTCTTCAGGCACTGTAATTGAAGTGAATGTGACTTCTTCCATTAGGAAGACAAAGTTCAGGTCACTTAATATAGAAGTCTTCCTTTTAGCAGGCTGTTTACTTTCTCGAAGTTTGTCTCCCATCTCTGTTCTGGCAGGTGCACAGCCCAGTGCATACACATTCTTTCAAAGTCTGGCTTTGAATCTCAGCCAATGGAGGCAGATGTATTTGTAACTGCAGGATTAGGCAACGCGTTCTGCATCTATAAACCATTGCTCATCTCACTGAAGTCCACTTAAGATGTTGATATCCATGTCCCCACCTGGTACCAAAGATGCTGTATATCATGCTGAGCTCATGAAATACTGTTGTTAGTTCTGGGGGTTGGTTTTAATCATGAGGTGTCTGACTTGTGAAAACTTTGGGAAGGGTGTGTGTGAGATAATAAAGAAAAGAGCTATGAAATCAAAAGAATACCCTGTTAAAAGGGGGAGCCTCTATGAGGACATGAGGAAGGGCTGTGTCGTAACCAAATGTATATGCATTGTATTGAAAGGTAATTGTACAAGCTGTGCTGCTTCCTTGCATTCGGTGTTTTGGATTTAATATTTATTTCTAGCTACACTGATGTGAGAATTCTCCCGCTCCAGAGGCCCCAAAGGCTCTGCTTTGAGACCATGTAGTTTGAATATGAATCAGAGACAAAACTTTGCTTTCAGTTGTAATGCTAACAGCATCACAGATTTTGCCTTGGTCTCTATAGGTCCACTCTGTGTGCTTAACTGTTCCTCCCCTATGTGCTGTCAGTGGGGGTGAATTGTGCAAGAGCAGCTCTGGATGCAGGGCCGCTGGTGAGAAATGGTTATGATGCAGGGTGAGAGATGCTGAAGTCAGGCAGTCTGCTTACCTGCCACTGAAAGAAATGAAAGCACAGCAGTAAGTGCTGCCCTAGCATACTCCTTTAATCAGTGCACCCGTTCTTTCTGCTAACAAAAATGGAACAGTAAGGGCATCAGCTTTGCCAGGAGCAGGTGTGAAAGACTCATTAAAAAGGAGACTTTGTCCATGGCCAAGGCTGACTGCTTGGGGTTTTTTTTGTGCTTCACCAGCACTTTAATGCCAGAACCCTAAAAGCATGCTGATGACTATGGGGCAAAGACCCTAAAGAGAGGAAGGGTTAGAGTTACAGTTACGAGATTTACCCTGTAGCACAATGTGGCTAAAGGTATGTAGGAATTTACAGTGAAGCTTTCTTTGCTTGTTGTTGTTTGCACCTAAAATTTCTCTGTTTTGAATTTGCTTAGAAGGCTGTGAGCTTTTAATGTACACCAGATGGTCCATTAGAATTTGCAGACTCTATTCATTCCTTTTTCATAGGATTCCTTTTCATTTCAACAAGTGTTTTAGGTTGAAGAGTGATTTTACTTGAATGGAAGGAATAAAGGAGGTGGACACCTGGGAATCTCTCTTAAAAAATGGTCAATGCTATGGGAAAAAATGCCAAAATGCCAGTGCAAATTATTCAGCTGTAGCTCTCTGCTGGTATGACTTCAGGTGCTGAAGGTCACTTGGAAGTACAGTGATTGGAAGGAAGAGGAAGGGAATAGACACGGCCAACTCAGAATAATTTTTCATAAATTCAGTATCTTGTGACTTTCTGGACTAGAAACCATTTGATAGGACCAGGTTATATGTTCTGAAATGCTGTTTGTGTCTCACCAGTTAGGTGACTTTTGATCTTGTGTTTTAAAATACTTATTTCTTTAAGCCCATAATGCTTTTCTTAACATAAGTGTGCTGTATTAAAAGCCTAGCTTGTCTAAAGAGAATGTGTTGTATCACCTGGGAAAAGGAATGAGTGAACACAAAATTACGACGTAGCTAGCGTGCAGTAATACCTCGTACAGCCTAGTGATATATGTTTGGTGCTAACTCACGTTCTTTTGTGGAAGAGCAAACTAACTGGAAATTCCTTTAAGCCATGAAGATCTGATTCTTCTGTCAGCAAGCTATTTTTCAGACTGTTACCAAGCTGGAGAAATGGAATTTGCAAAAACATTTCTTTCACAGTTTATGTTAAAGGCTTTAGAAGTGTGTATTTAGAGGGTTGGGCTTTTAGGGGTGGGGGATGAAGGGGAAGATGGTTTAGACTTCTACCATCTCAGGGGAAAGAAGTGTTGGGGGAGGTAGCACCTCACCTTATTACTAAATGATCTATCCAGTCTTAGGCACTTATAAGAGATGAAGTATGCCTTTAAGTGAGTTTTAATATTTGGATTTATATAAGCTAAGGTTGACTTTAATGTACTCACATACTCTTCTATGTGTGCTATTACATTACCAAAATACTCTTCCTGAGCCAGCAAGCAGTAGGAATTCTGTACTAGGTTGATATATTTTTAAATTCTTGAGTGGAGCAATAAGCTTCTGGAATGGCTTTTAAATTAACCTTTTTGAAGGCATCTTGAAACGCGTACAAACTGTTAAGTTAGCCAACTGAGTAGTGCTCTGCTACAATGTTAGCACCATAGGACACTGGTTTGGTGTAAAAAGCTTACTCAAATGGAAAAGCAGAGAGGCCAGTGGTGGACAAGAAACGCTGTCCTGAGTTTCTTGAAATGCCATCTTGATGTTTCCAGAGGAAAACAGGGAATTTGGCAGCTGCCTAATGAAAAGAGCCATAGATCAGGAGTTGGAGGGACAGAGTTTTGTGAGATTTGCCAAAGCTGTTCTGTGTGTTGGGGCACCAGAGTGAGTGTGTGCTAAGATGTGCAGTGATGCTGGTTCTTTTCCTGACTTCTTGTAGTTATGACAGGCTCTGGAGAAAATGCCGGTGTTCTCTCGCAGAAGGGATGTCTGAAGCAAAAGGGGGCTTGGCTTTACGCAGTTTTTTTGTCTTTTCCAAAGCAACTGATGTCTTTTGCTGCCCCAGTAGGAGCCCGCTGCTCATCAGACAAAACCTGTCTGTAGGTTGGAGATGGGTTTATAATGCCTGCAAAGACATCCACATGGCAAAGTAAGCTGCATTGTTGCTTTCATCAAATAGACATTGATGCTCTAATCAGATAAGTGTTGAGAAATGTTTTTCTCTATTACCCTGAGCAGATCCAGCCAGAGCTCTCCTGAATCACTGAAGGCAGCAGCATAGGTTGTCTGCCTAATACTCAGGGTGGATCTTCTGCTTTTGATTTTTACCTTTCAGTGCTACAGTGGTTAACTTTGTTGCAAAACATCTGATTTGACCGCTTTTTACTCATTTTAAGGAAAAAGCTTTCCAAAGCACACTCTTCTAGATGTTGCTGCTGAAATTCAGTCCTGTACAGCTCTTTTCTGACTCCTCTAGCCTGTGCATCCAATAAAGGAGAGCAATGGGGTTCTGTTACCTGGCAAGCTGGTTCTGCTTGAGTTTCACCATGTGTATGGGTAATCGAGTAAGGGAATAAACTGGTTTGAATTTGACTTTTCACAAGAAAAAAAAAAAAACAAACCTCCCCATTTAAGAGAGCTTGAAGAAGAAGTCTATAGTTTATCAAATCCTTGACTTGGAGATCTTTGATAGGGAGAAATTCACACTATAAATAACTTTGCAGTTCAAATGATAAAAGCTTTTATTGGCAAAACTTGAATAATTTTAACCCCATTCTTCTGGAATCACAGAATCGTCTAGGTTGGAAGAGACCTCCAAGATCACCTAGTCCAACCTCTGACCTAATACTAACAAGTCCTCCACTAAACCATATCACTAAGTTCAACATCTAAACGTCTCTTAAAGATCTCCAGGGATGGCGACTCAACCACTTCCATGGGCAGCCTATTCCAATGCCTAACAACCCTTTCAGTAAAGAAGTTCTCCCTAATATCCAACCTAAACCTCCCCTGGCACAACTTTAGCCCATGTTTTTTTGAATATAGGTATTAGTATAGGTCAGCTTTTCACTGGTGCGTCTGCTTTGCGCTGGCTGGCTGAGATCTGTTCTATATCAAGTGCAGATCGCCTGTTTTGTTATTAGTGATTCCAAGTGTTGCCAATATTTCTGTTCTTCAGACAGTTTGTGCCTTCAGGGTTTTGAGAGAAAATTTTGTAATCCTTGTCTTGTGTCTAAACATTTGAAAAGCAGATTTTGCTCGGTTCTAGAGATGCAACTCTGACTTTTGTGATTTAGGAATCACAAAAGCCATTTGTCTCCTAGTAAGAGAATGAAAAATAAATGCCTTCAGCCATCAGTGAGCTATCACATCTGGAATGAATCACTGAAATAGAACAGCATATTACCCTACTCTCCCCCCCCCCCCCCCCCCCCCCCCGAATATAAGTGGTTGGCTTAAATCTTTACTTCTGTTTTCCAGATCTTCAGCTTGGTCCTTAAATAGGAAAGTTCATTAGATACACAGCACTGTTTAGCAGCCAGCTTTCCTTTTTAGCGTAGAAGCCAATGCACTATCATATTTCTGAAAAAATGGGAGGGGGTATAAGCTTTAAATCAAGAATTTCAGATGGCAAAACTGGAGAGCTGTAGCTGGAATAAAGTGCACAGTAAATGGCTTTTTTTTCTTTTTTTTTTTTTTAAGAAAAATTTAGGGCACTCAGTCTGTACCAGTTCATCTCACAGGGACTTGTTAAGTACTTGGTGGTTTTGAAAGATCACCCAAATTGCTTAATACTTGGTTTCAAGATAGGTATAAAGCTCTGGGCTCCTGCTTTTGTAAATCTTTGCCTAAAGTTGGTATGTGTAGTTAAAGGCAAAAACACGCACCATTAACCATGCATCTAAAAGGTCGAATTACTGAGAATTACTGAAATCCCACTTTGAACAGCTGCTGTGTAGAATGTTATGTACATTAACAGAAATGAGTCTTGGCATTTTACCACAGATGAAGTGGGTTTTGTTGCTGGAGAGGTGTGAACATACCCACCCTACTTACTATAGCAATAGGGTAATACCTACTTGGAATTCTCAGTGTGTAAATATAAATACATTTTACATAATCATAATTCTGATTTGTGTGATCTAGACAGGTTTGGCCATCTCTGTGAAAGTCTTTTGTTGAGCATTCAAGTCCTTCGTGGGATGAGTTTGTCAAGGCCTTAGGGTCTAGGATGAGAATTTTTAGGGTTATGCTTAAGCAAAAATGACACAGGTGTGGCCTTGCCAGTGCTGAGCAGAGGGGAAGGGATCACCTCCCTTGATCTGTGGGCAATACTTCGCCTAGTGTAGCTCAGGATACCAGTAGCTTGCTTTCAGCAAGAGCACGTTGCTGGCTCACATTTGTGGCTCATCTCAGCTGTTTCCATCTGGGGCCAGTTAATTTCCTCTTGTAATGTAGCATAATCAGAAGAGTAGACAAACTTGTCAGTTTTTCAATTTTCTTGAAAATAAAGGGAGTTTAGAATGCAATGCTTCATTTTATAAATATAAAAATTTGTAATGTGCTTTAGTGAAGCTGCCAGTTTGTTTAAAAGAATGTTTTACACCACAGCAACCTCTAGTTGTCAGTGAGAGGTGATGTGGTACGCAGCAGTCCCGAAACTTTTGAAATGTTCAAATTTCAGCAAGGTTTAGGTTATCGGGGGGGAAGGGGGGGGCGGGTTGCTGTGAGGCATAGCACCCAGTAACAGTCCCCAGGGGCCTGCTTTGGCTGCCAGGCTGGAACAGCTGGGGAGCAGAGAGCTCTCTCTGCACCTTTTATCTACCACAGATCCAACAGCATTGTTAGTAACTGCTTTGTGTGAGTTTTCAAGAACTCAGAAATCTTACCCCTGCCAAGGGGCTCTCTGGAGCTCGCTTTGTGTGCTGTGCAGGAGCGTTGCCAGGAGAGCACACAGCTGCTCGGGCAGGTGCTGTATGCACCTCGTCTCTGAGAGCAGAAGTGTCTGCTGCTTTACAAGGGGAAGTTGACACTTTGCACAAGAGATGAATTTCAACTATTGACATTGATAAGTTTAGAGGCCCAACAGGAACAAGCTGGTACCAGCAAAGCCAGAATACCAGATTCATTCGGCTCTGCTGCAAGAATATATTGAGTTTCCTCTAACGTATTTGGTGGTGATGGGAAAGCTTTTCTGCCCAATTTCACTCTGCATGTTGTTTTTTTTTTTTGTTGTTGTTGTTGTTTGTTTGTTTTGTTAATTTTGTTTTTCTGCTAGGTAATGAATGTTCATAATATGGGATGGCTGTAAATGCACAGTAAGAGATGAACATTCTGCAGGGGGGACTCTGCAGGCACGTTATAGGCTTGTTTTTAAGAATGATGGGAGAGCTGGTAAGCACTGATCCTTTATTCAGCTTCTAGCCTAGAAGAATTGGTTTGATCTTGAGACTGAGTGGAACATGTATAGGAATAGGAGCTGCAGAGTCTCATCAGTTCTCAGGTTCAGGTTCTTGTATTTGAACTATCCTTGAAGGTAGTTCCTTGTTACTCCCTCCTCTGACTTTTCTTTCAGTGCATCTCTTCCCTCCCACCCATACTGTAATTTGGGTGCACTGCACGCAGAGCGCTCTCGGAGCATTCTCCTCTACAGTGCCTGCCCTGGATGGGACTTTGTCATTCTGGCTCTTGCTTGTGACTTCAGACCTTACTGTGTGACCCATGCTCTGTATGCTGCTTGCCTGTGAGCTGCTGCCTACAGCAAGGCCCCACACCTGTGCCACGCCACTGTGAGACCTTGGTGCCTTCGGGGCTGTGGCTCTGCGGTCACAGGGTCCCTGCTGCTCTCGGGGAGGTGCTGCAGGGCCTCGAGAGCAAACACAGGGTCGGCGGAGACCTGGGAAACATCTGTTCTAGCGATACGGTTCTTTCTTATCCCAAAGCAAAGCTCTTATCTTGTCTTTGAGGCTAGTGCTTTAGTTGGGTTGATGCAATTAGGAGTGTTTAAACAAGCCTTCGGCATATGGCTGGAGCAGTGCTGACCTCGGCGAGAGCGCGAGGCCCCCATAGCGCGGTGCAGAGGCTGCCGGCGATGTGTGCTGAGTGTTTGCTCAGGGGGGAGCTTATGATAGGACCCCTTCCTGTGCTGACACAATTTTGCAAGAGGTGAAATGGCACTTCCCGCAGTTCCTTGTGCACACCCACGACTTGCGTTTGGCATCCGCTGCCCTCCGGCCCCCTGGGAGCTCAAAGCTGCTGTCTGCCTCAGGCACGGGAGGGGAGCCCTGGGGCACCAGGGGACAGGGACCTGGACCTGGCCAAACGCCGCCCGGGGCCCGGAGCGGGGCTGCTGCAGGCCATGGGGCTGTGCTGCTGCCGAGGTAAGGAGCAGGCCTGGCTGGGGCTGCAGCGGGTGCAGAACCAGCGGCTGCTTGAGCAGGCGCAGTGCGGTGGGGTGGGGAGCCCTGTTCTCTGTGCTTAGAGCTCAGGCAGCGTCCATTCCTTTGAAGGGTGCCAAGCCATCTCCTGTGGCTCACTTAATAAAATAAAATGGGCTTGGTACCATCTCCAGGTGTGATCTTGCACTTGAAACTATTCATTTCTTCTTCTTTTTCTCTATTAAAAGGGGAAATGGAGCTCTCTTTTCCTTTATAAAAAGATTGCTCACATTGCTATAAGGTTCTTAGCCAACAGACTTTTTCCTCCTATGTTCTCTTTTATGTCAAGAAGGACTTCGATACCTTGTTGAGGGGTCGGGCTCCAAGGAGGCTGGCATGAGAGGTAATCAGGGCAGAGGCAGTGTCCCTGACACTGGATAAAAGGAAGGATACTGTAATCCTGAAATGAATTTTTCCCTTTCAGGAGAGAGATCAGAAGTAGGGAAGGTCAGATAAAAGTGTATCTAGTAATTTAGTCTTTTATTGAGAATCTAGGGATAGTCAATTCAAAGTGGGATCTGATCAAGGTACCTTGTTCTTCCTTTTAGAGAGAGGCTCAGAACAGTCCTTGAGCAAAATTCCCTTGAATTTTGAAAATACGGAGGTTTTGGTTTGCTTCTCATTTTAACCCATTGTGGAAGGGAGGTTTAGATGGGGAATTAATCTAATTGCTGCATAAATCCAGTCACCTCGTTCACTTGAGTGAAATTGTATTTAGAGTGGTGTGAGATCAGATTCTACCTGCTGATAACAAGAAGGGGATCTGAGTGTACTTTCTCACACATGGCCCCAAACCTTGCTTCTATAACCAGTGGGTATTTCAGAGAGTGTGCTGTGTTCAGGCTCAAAAGAATGAAGTATGCTTGTGTCAGCTTTGTACTGCTGGGTAGACCTGCTGATGCTGGTGAAGCCACTCCATTTTCTGTGAACAGATACAGGTAATTAAGCTTTACGTTTCTGCAGAACAACTGGCCTTAAATGTCCCAAAGTCTGAATGTGTAATACTAAAACATTTTGAGGTCTTCTTACAAGTCTAGCCCATTAATAGTGCCTGCTATGTTTTTATCTTATTCGGAATTTATATTTTTAAGCAACTCCTTTGAAATGGTGTAGATATTTCCTCTGTTTTATACTTCTAACCCATGCAGAAGGTTCTCCTCTGTTTCATGAAGTTACTGGGCCTCCAGCTACGTGAAACTTAGTAAATCTCAAGGTCAGTGTGACTTTGCTAGTATGATCAGCAAGGTAAAAAGGTTTCCCATGCTGGTCGGTCCCTCTGGGGGAAGGCCTGAAGTGCAAAACTGTGTTTTTTTGTTCCTAATTGGGACCAAGTAGATCTTTGTAGGATTTTGCTGAAACTCTCATGTTCCATTGTACTTGACAATAAGTTTATTTTCCACGTGCTTTTGAAATACTCTTAGATATTTAAAACATACAGAAGCTGCTGACTGGGGTCTCTCATACTACTCTCACAATGCTTTATTTCCATGGCTTCAGTGGAAGTTTTTTTTCACCCCCTTGCTCTTGTGGCATCTTTACGCAGGAAGCACTTGTCCATAACTTTAGAGGATGGTTTGGGCTTTTGTTGCAATGACCTTCTGGCTGTGAGCTTCAACTAATCCTGCTCTGCTGTGGGAATCCTTTTGGTAGATGCAGGAGGAGAGGTGGTGCTGGAGGCCAAGGTACTGATAACAGTATGTTTCGGGTTATTGCATTTGCCCTATCAGCTCTTTGTCTCGATAGGCGTTTTGCACATCAGGCACAGATAGGGCTAACTGTCAAAGTAGATGGAGCAGATTCTGATCCTTAGAAGAACTGGCAAGTTGAAGTGTCGGTCTCCCTGAATGCAGCTGGCTGTCTGCAGCTCTCAGAGGCAAGCTTACTAAAGGGGTAGGAGCTGGGGGCTACTAGCTTTGTTTAAGCTCAGAATGAAGTTGGAGTCTCCCCCCACCCCACTCTTCATTGAGGTCAGAGGGGAAACCAAAGACCTTGAAGAAGTTACCTTAATTGTGTTACTGGAGTAGAAACATCAAAACAGCCGAGGTGGGAACAATTGACAGCATAGGTGCAGGAATGGTTTCACTTCTGTCTCTGCAGCAAACTTGTCCTGTTGGCTAGGAAGTGTCAGACTCCTAGGCAGGAGTAATGAATTGCTCCTTTACATTTTCATTTAGATTCAGTGACTTAGTGCATGCTAGATGATGAGGATTGCTGGCAGGGGTTGGAATGGAACTAGCAATAAAGTCCTCCTACCTCAGCCACTGCTACTGTCAGCTCTTAAGAGCCTGGGCCAAACTGGAACCTGAAGCTGGTTGGGGAGCGTTTGCCACATCCCATTGTTGATTGCTCTACACTCACCTATTTCCTGAGCTTGCTTATGACACTGGGATTGTACTTCTCTTGGCATTTCTTACAATGATAGTCTGGCAATTGTTTCCATTAGATGACTACCCTGGCCACCAAAAAGCAAACAAACCCCACAACTGCAGTGACGCATTGCAAAGATTTCTGGTAAGTGACTTTCTGGTGATGCAGTGTGTAATCATGGTTGTAAGTGAATATTTCCTTTATGTTCTTTAACCTGGCCATCGGTTTGGGCTGCTCGGTTTAGCTCTTGGGGAGACCTGCATTAAAACGTGACTAAAAGACCAGCAAATTCCAAACTGGGGCAGATGTGAAGGAAGAAGGAGAAACAAGTTTTCAGCCAAGCAGTATTTGCCCATTTGATCTTATCAGATGCCAGCTGCCAAGGAGTGCTTTCTGTAACAATTTTGTGCTTAGGAAGGTGCAAAGTCTGTAGGGCTTGCAAGAAAGGGAATGCTGGGAAAATGAGGCTTATCTGAGATACAAAAGCTAGCTTCTTTTTTTTTTTTTTTTTTTTTGGATGATGGTTGTGCTTTATATAAAAAGGAGTGTAAAGGGAACTCTTGAAAAATGCAGTTGTCTTTTGGGTGACCTTAATAACCTTCCATTGCTTGAACAAAAAGGCAGGGCTTTCACAGGAGACCATTCTTCAGAAACTTATCATTCATGATGAGTATAAAATGTATTTAACGTGTTCCAGTCTGCAATATTAAAACACCTTAAAAACATAGTTTTAGGAATCATAATACTACTTCGGAGTTAAGAAAGTAATTTTCCTGTTTAGTTATTCCAAATAGTTTCTTCTATGTACTTATTTTTGTGGATTATTTTTTAGCCTCCATAGCAACTAAAAATGATACCTTCTAACAAAAGACCAGCATGGGTTGACTATTGAGTAGGTTTAGACTATAAGATTATACACTTGGCTCTCCCATGGACAGTTTGTTAGGCGTCACAGTCATGTGAAGCACACAATAGCACAGTTGCAGTATTTTAGAGCTGTGCAGACCCCAGATGAAAACGTGAATAAATAAACTTGTGTACTTGGTACTTTGTGCACTTTACTCCCTACAAGAAACAGTTCTTTCTTTTGTGTGGTGGGACCCAACAGCCATGAGAACGGCATATGTTATGGCAAGAACATACATTGGGTTAGTATACGGACTCGTTCCTTATTTCAGCAAGGTGATCAATGTGCACAATAACCATAGTAACAAAAAGGACTTGGGAGTCTTACGAGCTTTCATTTTGCATCTTTTTTGAAAACCCAAGATTGAACAAAGGAAAAAGAGGATTGGGATCTGTGGATGAGCACAGCAGAGAATGTCACTGGTATGGGTCTGCAGCTGGTGTTCCCTTCTGTGACTGACCCAAATGTGCTTGCCTCTCCTTTTTCAGTGTACCTGTAGTTAATAAGGGTGACATTTGGAGCATATGTCTTGAGAGGGCAGGGGTGGGACACAACTTCTCTTTGGTTGTTTTTGCTGAAACTCAAAAACTAAGTAGTGATTTCAAGTCTAAGGGACTTGTTTTAAAAAGAAATATTACCTTGAAGTTATCTGGTCAATTATCACACTTGTCTAATGTTTTTTTTTTCTTTTTTTTTTTTTTTTCTGTGACTGCTTCTGTCAATGAAAGCCAATGCTAACCTTTGACCTAACACAGCAGAGCTGGTGCTGTGTTAGGAGATGGAAAAGTGCTGTTAAGTAGTAGCGACCATAGAGGCTATGCTCCAAAGAGGGAAGAAATCAACTGATAGTGTTTCAGAGGCTTAATCATATATTTGGTCTTATGTCTGATTTGCAGTCTGGTTTTTGGACTGATCGTGGAAGATACTGGCTGGTTGCTAGGCAGAACCTGTTGCAGTTCTTTTGTTGGAACATTTCACTAAAAGACTTTAATCAGAAGTTGTATTCCTACAGCCTGTGGTTGCTGCAATTTGGAAACATGAATTTCAGTCAAAAAAAAGGTTTATTTTTTCCCCTAAAATTAATACTTTGCACCCTGTGCGAGTGCTGAGTACCTCCAGTTGTCATTGTAACCTAAGGAAGTAAATGTCACTTTGGGCTTTGTTGCACTGTGTCCTCCAAAAATGCGCACAAGGTGTGTTAACTGGAGTGGGATACAGCCTTGCAGGGCAGGAAACGTGGGGCCAAAACCAGAAACAGAGCTGCTGAGATTCAACAAAAGAATGGGTCGCTGTCTGTATATAAAAACAGGGAATTGTGGAATATGGCTACGTGGAGGGTAGCTGTGCAGAGGCTTTTAACCTGTAACAGCTACATTAGTTGAGATGCTTAAGCACCTTTCCCTTGTGAACAGCCTGGGTGCCCCTTCTATGAACTGCCTCGTATAGATTAAATTGCCTGCTGTGCTTAATCTGTATACAGCTGAAGCTAACACCTGAAGGCTTGATATTGATAGCATCTGCTGTATTCACAACCTCTGGCTCCTATTTACTGTCAACAGTCGTGTTACTTGTTGATCTAATTTCAGGCTCTCATGGTGGGAAAGCTCATAAAGGCAGCATAGACCCCTGCAGTGACATCACTTCTGCTCTCTGTTGCCACATCACTCACTTGTAACAGGGAAAACTTCCTAAACTGCATGACATGGGATGCCCTCTCCTCCAGCTTGTTTAGTATATAATCTGTTGTTTAGAGTATATAAAACTCTTATCTTTTTTTTTTTTAACCTAAATACAGAGTCCCTACATCTATAAGGGCTTTCAGTATGTCACCCTACCCCAGGTAGAACTTGCATTCATTATTCTCAGGACTTGATGAAGTGTGCAAACCAGCCGTCATTTAATTAAATGTGCTGTGGGAAAGGCTTATTGATGCTGACATTGTTAATTCTGTTCCAAGGCGTTAATATTATTTAAAAAAAAAAGATTTCAAAAATAAAAAGGCATTACAGAGATCTGTACCTAGTGAAAACTTAGGACCTCTCCATTCTTGACCTACCATTGTATGAGCCTTTCTGACCTCAAGCGGCAGGTCCAAAGGTACAAAATCTCACTTTTATTAGACTATCTAGCTTTTACCTAGAATATCTGATACAGAGGTCTCCATGTGCAGCTTTGCAAAACAGTTGGATTATTGTTTTTTAAAGAGTAGGCAAATTGAGGCATAGAGGAATAAGGCAGTTTGTTCAAGAACCCAACTGATGACTTGGTGCATGCAGGTTTCAGGCAGCCAGACAATTATAGTTTCCTGCAGGCCATCCTATTCGTGGTTATTGCAGAAGTACCAACTGCCCAGATGCTCTTTAGATCCTGTTTTGTTATTTAATGCCTGTTAGCATGCTGAGGTTAGAGGTTCTCTGGCTGATGCAGCTTTATTTACTATTTTGCTCAACCTTCTCCATGAAGCTTTGGCCTGGAGGTGCAACTCAGTGTATGAAGCATTGGTAGAAAGTATTTGTGTTCTTTAAATCCCCCTCTGGCTAATCAGGTCCACTGCTTAGTTTCCATGTGTAAAAGCAGTCTTGTAGGTTATTTGGGGTTTTGTTTGACAATCTGAGCCATACAGTTTCAAGAGTTTATGCTTGCAGCATCATAGGTATGGCAGGAACTGATGTTCTATGGAGTGCTGCCTTCTTGTCCTAACCATTGTCTTTACCTAAACATAACGAAACTTCAGGAGTATTTAAATATATGCAAGCAGTTGTCACCCACGTTGTGCAGGTGAAGATTGCCATAAAGAGCTTTTTTGTACTGAATTTGGAATGTTAAGTTGTTGTATCTAGAGAGATGTACAACACTCTAAATTTGGAGATACTTGACTGGACTTTCTGGCTGAAAAGATTGAAATAAATTTCTAGGGCATTGGCTCTAGAAGTAGTTAGCTGCATTTTGTGTGGTGTCATGCTCGTTTTTAATTTGTATTTCTGTAGTATCAACAAGCAACAGGAGAGGCCAGAGGCCAAGTGAAATTTAGTGATTGATATGAGCATTCAAAATAAATAAAGGACCAAATGCTGGTAAGGAAATATGGAGCTGTAAGAATTGCTTCAAGAGGTCCTGTGCTCAGCCCGAATTATATGCACGTAGGCTGTCTCAGACGAAATGCAGCTGGGTCTTAAACTGCTGATGAAAAGTCCCCTGATGCAAGTAAGATTTCTATTCAGCTTCTTCAGGCAGTGCTGTTAGCAGACGTGTTCTCCTAATGCTTCCATGAATCTTTTGTCAAAGTTTATTTTTCAGTGACAACTGTTATCATACTAGGAGATTAGCAGAAATCCCCACCTCCGCCTCTTTGGTTTAAGCAGACCCACTGTTTTCTGTCTTTTCTACGAATTGCAGTCTAAATCTGTCATTCTTACTGTTCTCCACTGATCCTCAGCAATCTGTCTGTCCACACCTCTGCCTGGCATGCCAGCCCGGCTTGCCATGCTAGGGGAAACCTAGTCAGGACAGAGGACTGCAGAAAATCTCCTGGCACTGTTCATAAATTTCAGAATAAGTTACATTTCTGCAATAGTTCCATTATTGGTCTGCATTTGGTTTGTGGTTCGCTCTACTGAAAAGCTAAGCAAGGCAAGCATTTTTTTTCCATTATCTTAATTTTATGGTACAGGGAAGGAAAGAGACTTGGCAAATGCTACCTAGCAAATACTCAGGGGAACGAGAAAATGAATTCTTGTTTCCTGGTGAAAGTTTTGTTGCATAATTTGTTGTTTATTCTCTTACATTCCTGTATTCTACAAAAGCTCTTTTGGATCAGCCTGACATGACAGTGTGGTAAAACTTTCAGTGACTCAAAAAGTACACATTTTTATTGGAGATGGAATCAATTGTTTAATCTGCATGGAAAAACTTTACTTCAGATTAGAGGCATTTAAAATCTTTCTTTTTAAAAGAAAACCTACTGTAAACTTTTTAAAAACTTACTTAATTTTCAATCACGAATTCAGTTCTCAGGTGTCCTGTAGTAATCTCCATTAACACAAAGCGCCTAAATATTACCTTTCAGCAATTTTTCAATTCGTTCTGTCACTTGTAATTTTGTCCTAGATCTGAAGAAGTTGGTGGAACAACAGAGTTAAGAAAATATTTGTCATGCTGCATCTGTGGCTTTTTTTTTTTCCTAGAAGAAAGATCCACCAGACAGTGCTCTTGGGGCCTAAAGGGAGATTTTTAAAAATTGGATGCAGGCACATGCTATTTGGCTAACTGTGGTTGTGCGGGCTTCTCCACTGCAGAGGTGCTCAGCACCCTGCAGACGCTCATAAATAACTGAGCAATTGGGAATCAAAGCAGGCTGGATACTTTATGTCCAACTTCTTCTCCAGCCCACATATCCAGTTGGCCTGGGGCATTTATGTTGCTATATAGATAAATAATGGTATTTTTGAAAGCAAGTTACAGGTAAATAATCAGCTTTTGTTGAGTGGGGTGCTGCAGAACTTGTTGAGTGTATATAAATGAAATGAAGGAGATGTCTGTTCTTTTAACCAGTCTATGAAGCGGAGAAGAACCCTCTATAGCAGCACGCAAGAGCTCAGCAAAGAGGGGGTGTTTAGAGAAATGTGGTGGTTGGAAGCTGGCATGGCAGGCTTTTTTTTTTTTTTAATGAATAAAAAAAGCACAAGCAACCCATAATTTGTGTACCAGCTGCTATTGTCAGACAGATCCAGAAAGTAAAGGAACCTGTGCTTCTAACTTTCTAACCAGGAGGAATGAAAGGTTTGATCTTTCTTTCCCAAACAAGCTATGGGTTACTCTGGAAGCAGGGTGAATCTTACCTGCGCAAGTCAAAATGTTGCTGAGGGTATGTTGGTGGTTTCTTCTCTTGCTGCTTCTCTCAAGACATCCTGGGAAACAGCCTCCAGGCTTGCTGCAGTTTGCTATGTCCTGCAGGTATCGGTCAACAGAAGGGATTGTAAAAAGCAGCCTTGTTTGTGTTGCAGTCTCAGTGAATGGCTGTCTTGTTGTAACTTGGACTTGGTTGCTGACTGTAGCATTTAATGCATCAGTTTCATACACTAAGAACAGCTGTGCTTGTTGTTATCAAGTGGTGTTATTGTAATTAATATTTCATACTTTGCTCAAAAGTTAACGCTGAATGCCTTGCATCTGTTGTAGACTATCACATTGCTGTGAGCAGCTGCTGCAAGCTGAAGGGTCTTTCAGATGAGTTACTGCCAGTGTTTAGGGATGTAACTAATTTAAAAACAAAAACAAACCCTCTGTTTGTTGAATATTTATTGTTGGGATAATAAACAACACTACTTTGACTTTTATTTATTCTAAGGAAGTATAATGTTAGCATTGCTAGCAAATATAAATCTAGCAACAACAAAAATGGGTAACAACATTTTTAGGGAATGATGATATCTAAGGATTTGAACATTTTGTTTTGACTTTCACAAAGTTGTCCTACGACATAATGTAGGTGATTATATGACAATTAATTCCATATAAGAAAGAATGTTGCTTTAAAATGGGGAATCCCCCTCACACCTCCCCCAAAATCCATTTCCATAAGGCAGGCTTTTCCAGCATCTGAATAGAGTAAGACTTAAAGCAGCGCTTTTTCTGTTATAATTTGGGTGAGAAAATGGACTGGAGTTTGCTGGAGTTTGACTCCATAGAGAAGACAAGACTGTCGTCTTGCTTTTATGGGAATTTCTTGGCCTAAGAAGTTGGTGGTAGAGGGAGCTCACGGTGTGCTCGCTCTGGCAGAGGCTTTGACAAAAGCTGTGATCAAGTTAGCCTGGCTCAGTAAGATCAAAGCTGATGAATTTCACTACTGCTGTGTGGGCAGTTGAGGTTGCAGGAGAGGCTCCCTGCCCTCCTTGGCTTTGCAACAAAAATGTTCCCTAAGCTTTTTGTGTGTGTGCTGACATCTCAGTAAAAATGAATATTCGGTCATGCTGTACCGTCAGGTTTAATGAACTGAGCAAGTGAATCTGGTGGGGAGCTTAGAAATGAATGAGATGAGCTATTTCAAAATCGCCCTGTAAATTAACTAGTAAATCTATAAAAAGGCCATTACAATTCAGCTGGGAAGTGTGATATATGCGCCAGTTCATTGACAGGCCGTGATGCTGAGCTGGCGATGCAGGCCAGGCAGTTCCTGGTAGTATGCAGTACGGCCGGCGCTTCCCAGTAATTCCAGGTGTGGATCATCTTGGCCACACGTCCCTGCAGCAGGACCAACTGTGAGAGAAGTGGATTGGTCCCTGGTCCCTGTACTGGTAATATGAGGATGTGAGAGAAACGCCTGCATCAACCATCTTGCAGGGATGCACAGCAACCGCTTAACAAACTGCTGCTGTCTAAATGAGAAATGAAAGACCGTGTGTCACTGTGCCTTTTTCACTGATGTTCTCGCCATCGAGGTGCTGTGGACAAAGACTAGAATTAGAGAGAGGGGAAGGAAGTTCAGTGGTTAGAGCACTGGTTAGGGAGACCCACATTTAGTACCCTATAGGTTTAGTACCTAAATTACAGCTACCTAAAAACCTGAGTTTTGGAAAAATGATGTGCTGCTTACAAAATAAAATAATGTTGTTTTCCCCCATTGTTTTGAGTGATCTGCCAAAATCCAAGGCTTCAGAAGGTGGTTTTGACTGTGAATTGGGTGTGTTCTTTAAGTGATCTTGATTTCTTTTGCTTTAAAAAAACACTACTGAAGTCATTTCCTTAACCATAATGAAAATGGACAACAGCAGGGCACTTCTCTGCCCTGATCTAATGCTCTAGGGTGTTAATTGCTCAAGAATCTCTCTCTCAGTTCCTGCTCATAGTTCCAGTTCCCTTTGCTGATTTTCTGAATCTATTGTATGCAGACTACAGCCAGTGGCCAGCCCTCTGCCTGAGTAATTGGCGAAACCCCTTATGCCATACTGCTAAATTCAGGTCTGGTTATTTAATGTGATGATACACCCCCACACTTCCTAGCTGTTAATTTTTTTTTTGTAGGGTGGTGTTATGTACCTTTTACTGTTAGACTCTATAGTGCTTATCCCATGACTTTATTAGAGCAATGGTTGTTTTGAATCCCTGTCAGCACTAACTGCACTTGCTTTTGGGATGGAGCCTTTCTTGTCCTGTTGCAGCTGCTGTCCTGTGCACCCCAGGCTGCCCGTGGTGTTGCTCAGCCTGGACTCTGGGGCTCCAATAGGAAAGTAAGTTTGCAGTAGTGGTATGCCCAGTTTGCTCCCTGCCACACTCTTCTGCCTGGGGTGCTTTCACCTAGAGCTGATCTGGTCACAGCGTGAAGTGCAAGGACGAGAAATACAGAGCAGTCAGTCCCTTGCGGAAAACCCTTGCTGAACATTTCCATTTCACCATTGCCTCCTCTTGCTCTGTGAGGGCTGCTTTCCTTCCAGCACACGGGGCCTCTTCCTGAGGTTCAACCTCTTAAGCACCTCCTGAAAGAGGTGGAATCAGCGGCTTCACTCCCATTGACCGAAGCATGTAGGTCTTTTGTGTCTAGCTCTTGAAGTAAAGCTTTGAAAAAATCAGTGTTTTGGCTTTCTGTGTGGGAAAATCAGTGTGTGCCAACGTGTGCGCCGTGCTGATTAGCCCACTGGGTCAGACACCCCTCAGCAGCACCGAGTCGAACTGAAGGATGGTGGGAGGGAGGGCTTTGGCTCCATCAATCCCTTTCTGTCTGCAGCTCTCAGGAATGCTGAGAAATCATATGCAGCATTGTTCCCCTCGGCATATTCTCATGTGCTTTGTCCAGCCTGGCTGTAAGCAATTCAAGTGACAGGCATCCAGTACTCCCTTGGGAGGCAAAAAATAGTTTAACCATCACTGTAGGGAAGAGAATGAGATTCCAAGGAAATGAGGGGAATCTGCTTGAAAACAGCAGCGATGTGAGGGGGCCCTTAGATGTTACTCTCACGGGTTTATGAGTCTGAGCCAGGGATGTGCTTGGGCTGTTTTTTACCTGCTAGCAGTGGCATTGACTTAGAGCCTTGCTATATGTTTCTGTTTTACATCATAATTTGCTTCCATTTTGATTCTGGACATCCAGTATTGGCGTACAAGTGGTGAGAGACTTCAGGAGAGAGGCACAGAGTGGGGGTGGGACTGGAATTCTCCCCTTGAAGCAAGGGGACTCTGCTAGTTGAGAGGTTTCTTGGGCAGGGGCTGGAAGGGTTCCTGAGCACCGTACTGGAGAGATGCTTTGTGGATTACTGCTTCTCAGCATCCTGGTTCCACGCTTACTAATATTAGATGTGTGTTAGCTGGCAGTATAAATGTCATCCTGGTCCACAGGACCAACTCAGCAGTGTTTATATCTGATGAGGCAGAGCAAGCACATAGCAGGGTTTTAGTCAAGCACTTTATGCCTTGTATTGTCTGTGGGAGCAGCCAGTGCCTGTTTTGATGTCATTGTCTTTGAGAAGTTTGCCCTTTCATAATATTGTAATATATCTGAACGTGGCAGACAGAATTGGCAACCTGGTTTTGCACTATACATCTGCAGTGTTTTCTGATACGATAGAATATGCCCTAAGACCTGCTTTGCTGTCTCATAGGACAGTAGTCTTACAAGTCTCTTGGCATTGCCAGGTCTACAACTCCATATCCTCCTGACTATGCGTGCTATCAAGCCACTCATGTGAATTCATAGTTTAATTGCAACATTCGTTCCATGCACAGCATCCCAATAATTTATCCATACTGAGCTGTTCAACCCCTTGGAAACCTGGGCTGTTGTTACTGGCAGGCTTGGATAGCCCAGGGAGAGCTTGAGAATCATTGCCTTTCATTTCCATGATGCTGTAGGTGAGTGAGTGGTGGTTAGATTGTAGGATGGAACAATGAACGTGTGAATACAGGTAAACCTTTGGAAGTTCTTGGTTTCTGCTGAACAAAAGTAAAGTGCGCTGTGATTTCTGGGCATGATTTTGAAGTTTTTACTCCCCTCGCATCTCATGCTCTCAGCACTACTTTCTGAATTATCTGAAACAGAAGGAAAATCATACTTGAAAAAAATCTCTGCAGGAGTAGCCTTTCTCTGACAATGGGTAAAACAAAGCATGATCAAGGCTTGTTTTCCCTGTCAGTTCAGTTTCCCTGGACAGAACCCTTGCTGAGCTGTTAATTATCGAATTATCTAAGTCTGTTGTTTTCTTTTTCCTGAGAATGTAGCAGTTGCTAGACTGGATCTGACCCAAGGTCTGGTATTCTGTCTCTGACAGTGGCTAGCACCAGATGTCTCTGAAGTGAATGGGCTCTGCAGCAGCAGGTGGGAGCTAATCTACCCCTACACTACGTTTTATCATGTTTTTTTAAATAGCTAGAGATAACTTAAGCTCTGGAAAAGATGGTTTAATATTTCTGCCAAATGTCTGTTGTTATAGTGAAATCATTCTGGATAGCCTTACTAGTACTAGGAATTTACAGTTCTTTCAAGTTATAATTTTTTGGTGCTTTCTTCATTCTTTTTTCTTAGTTTGCCTCAGAAGTCCTTTTTTCCCATGGTGGCACAAGGGGAACACGTGCTCCTGTTTACTGAACTGTGTCCCTTCCTCCACTGGCCCTTCCTGGCTCCTCAGGAATTCATAACTTTTTTTTTTTTTTTGAAAGAGCAGTTTTTGTCCTTGAAGCCACTGCAGCTGCAGTGATAGTGAAAGTGTTGCTTGCTATTCACTGTTCTTGGAGAGGTGACTCTGCTGAACAGTGTTAACCTGGTGTTGCCTAAATGCAGCCTGGCTGTGTGTGGAAGTACAGGAGACTTCGACTCCTCTTGTCTTCTGTCAGCTGGAGTTCAGTAAAAATAGTTCAATTTCTGCAAATGCAACGTCCGTATCTTACAGAACGGAAAACAGAGGCAGAGACCAAGTATGTAATTTGGTCACTGGTCATGACTGTAGGAGAAAGTTCAGCTGGTATTTGAGCCAGGGAGTATGGTTTCTCAGATTCACTAATGGGCAATAATTCTTCAAAGAGAAGTCTGGTTTTGAGTCCTCGATTATGGCAGTGCAGCTAAATACCAAGCACTGGATGATATGCGAACCACCAAGTCTGAGACTTGTCTAGGTAGCTTCACTAACACTGAGCACCACCCAAATGTCATCACCTGGTGTAGTTCAGATTCAGGTTCCAGCAGGACCTATTTTGTGGCAAACTTTAACTCGAGTGGTTGCCCTACAATTACTGGTGAATTTCCTGGCATGGGCAGCTTGAACAATGACTTAAATTTTCAGAGCTGCTTTGCTTGAAGAGACCTCCTGCAGCAGCTGTAAATCTGCAGTTGTCGACTGCTCCATTGTTTCAGAGCAAAGTAAAGGTAGAAAATATATGATGCTTCACATTTTTACAGTCTTTTGCCCATGGTCAGAAATAATTCAGATGGAGTGCAGGTCTTGTCTATTCCTGTGTTACAGATGAGGTTGCTGAGAAATTAAGGGACTGACCTTCAGAAATGCGGAGTTCAGAATGCCCCCTGAAGTCAGTGGGAAGTATTGAGGGCATGGCAGCTCTGAAAAATCAAGACCTAAGTGACTCACTGAAAGTTGGGTGACATGCCCTTAGCAAAGTGTGGGAGAAAACTTGGGACTCCTGTCATCCAGAATAAATCAACATTACATAGTCTGTCCAGTAAAATGCGCTTAAATGCAGTGCTGATAGATGTCTTAACCTTATGCTTTGCTGGATCACAATGCAGGTTTGTTTCTGTCTGCTCAGTTGCAGAAGGAATGCAGAACCCCCAAAGGAAAGAGAAGTCAATGAAAACTTCTGTAGACTAATCTAAACAAGTCTCTTTGCTGTCTTCGAGAATCAAAAGGTGCACAGACTGTTCATTCACAGGGTGAATATGTGGGATAAGTTTTGATTAAATTAAATATACTGAAACATTTCTTCTTAAATAGCAATAATGCTCCAGGGGTCTTGGTGTTCTTTTGTCCTGGAATGCTGAGAAAGTTTTGTATTGAAGTGAAAACCTCCTGAAATAATTTGCTTTTGTTCAGGTTTTAATTTCCTTCATACTGTGCATAAAAAAATCCTTTCTGGGTTAAGGTGTAACATTGCTCTGAGCAATAATTTAATACCACCAGGGTAGGTGGCAATCCATGAAGGCAATGCCACTGGGTGAGCTGGATAAGGCACAGAATATAGTTGAAAACAGATCCAGAGGCTTATAGCGCAGTGGTTTTTGCTTCCCCTCTTTTCTTTTTGCTACTTGCAATCTAATTGCATCAGTGCAGTGTTAGAACAGAGCAGTACTGCTGTGCGGGGCACAGAATGATCTGTGCATGCAGCTTCTTGACAAAACCTTTGCTGCTCTTAGCCTTCTGTGTGAGCCACAGAGCTTTGGGATGCTATATTCATCGTCCCAGGGGGCAGAGCTTTCTGGTCCAAACCTGTGTCATTTAGTAGCACGGTAGATGGATTTATCTTTGGTCAGTCTTAAGCGAAAGCCATTGTTAAGACAGCAGTTGCCAGTTATTACTGCCTGACTCCCAGTGAGCCAGTATGGCTTGATGACAGGTTGGGAGGATGTGGCAGTCTCAGCAGCAAGTGCGTTATTCACACTGGGGGGGTTGATATTTTAGTGGTTTCCTAAAAGACGTGTGCCTTCAGCTGTGCCTAGTGTTCAATACTGATTCTATAGCGAATATTCTTTATGTGAATAAATGTCTCTGTCATCATCAAAGCCAGGGTTCTGAGGCCTGGTAATCTGATTTAAAAATAGTCATAGAAAGGAGCATCTCCTTTAAGGTGTAATAGGGCAGGCATGATTTTCTTGTATAGGTTTCTCCTGAGGAGGGGTCGGTGAGTTATGATATCTGTGTCCAGTGTCAGCGTGTTGTGCCCTGCCCAGTCAGCTCTCTGAGGAATAGTCCCAGTAGTTTCTATTCTGGCAGCCCTGTTGTTCTGTTCCAAACCCTGGTTGCTAATTGTAATCTGTAAGAACTAGGTAATAGCTTTCAACTGAGGTGTCCGTCAGGGGCTTCTCCTCAGGGAGTTTCATAATTACTACCTCTTAATGTTTTGTGAGGTGTGTGCTGAGCTAGTCCTGGTTGCCGTACAGAATTCAGCAGCCATGAGAGCTTTCAGAAATGACTTTAAAAAAAAAATTACCTTGTGCTTTCTGCATCACTAGGTGAGGATGAATGTCAGAAGGAAGGGCAGGGGAAGCCAAACATTGGTTAATTTTTTGCAGCATGTGAAGAATGGCATAGAACCAGCTTATACCTCAAATGAGCTGTGGTAATGGCTTTTTCTGTCACTGGTACTGGCATTTCTATACCTTCTATAGATGTGTGGCAGCATCAAAGCAGACATTCTTTTTCTACAAATTGATGGGTATGCTTAAAATTTGAGCGCACCTCTATTTTTATCCATTGTTTTGTCCAAAACAAAGGGAGAAGCTTCCTTGTATAGCCTCTGCAAGCACAAACAGAGAATTTATAAAAGCATGTGAAGTCTCTGTTGTTCCTCTGAATGTGTTGGAGGGTTTTCTCTGCAGAATGGCATGGTAAAGAAAGATGGTGGTTTTGGGGGAAGGGTAGAATCCAACTCTCTCCCACAGGTCGTTGCTCTTGGCAGAAAGTTGGATCTGGTTGTCTTCAGAGCAAAGAAAGCTTTGTGATCGCTGGCTATCAACTTGGTGCATCTTAAACTACTGAGGTATGATAGCTTATAGATGTGTGTCTCTCTCTGGTGGGCATACAAAGGAAAATGTGTAAGCTGAAGGCCATGTAATGGTATGTTAATGAGTCTCCCCTAACTGTGCAGACCTCTAGAGCAGGGCTGGTAGCTGCAGAAACGTGCTGACCTGATGGTAGGACCATCCAGAGTCACCTCTGTTGTTGCCTGTTTCTTTGAGGCCAAGACTTCTTACAGTAACTGCTCAGTGATGTGAGGACACGGAGACATTGCCCCAGCATGGAGAGGAGGTAGTGATGTACATCTTTCCAGACTCATCTAAACGTGCAGGAGGCATTCCAAAAAAGTAGACATTGATTTTGAATGGGCTCACTCTCTGTAGTGTTGATCTTTATTACTATGGCTTGTTTTAAAGTCACTTTGAACTAGGGAGCCTATTTGGATTCCTTTGGCTAGGGATAGTCTGGTTTTTATCCTTTTAGTGGCTTGTTTCCAGGAAAGTCAAGGTTAATAACAATGATGCTCCCCCAGGCGGCTACTTGCTGAAATGAGGCACCATCTAAGGACAGTACATAAATTCTGCTAATCTAAAGTGTCCTAGGATGGGGATAGTTGAAATAGCTTCGGTGAAGCTCCAGGGTTTTTTTTTCACGTGAAGCATTTTCAGCCCTTGGTGGTATTGACAGTGTTGTAAAGAGCTCTGCTAGCAAAGTCAGCCTGGTGCTGCAAGGTGGTGCTTGGTGGTGTGGGCCTGCTCACAGTCTGCTAATGGAGGTGGATTTTATACTGTCACAATTAGGGAAGAGGTGCGTTCCCTTCTGCTGCTGCTAAATACTCATTCCCTTCGCTTTCACAGTTGGGTTTGTGGAAAAGAAAAGCCAACATGTTTTCAGTGCTAAGTATCGGGCTACTTAAAATGTATGGCCTCCTCTTACTTTATAGTTTCTGTAATTTCTTAATCAGTTATTGCATCTGGGTAATTAAAAGTGCCATGTGAGTGCTAGCTGTCATTATATTGATGTTATCCTAACGGACTGGCTGGTTTGCCTATATGCAAGTAGCTGCTGCTGTGGGGAACTGAACAGACCCAGCAGTGCTTCATGATCAGAGGGCTGAGGGGCTGATTTCTGGAAAAATGGTGAAAATAGAGGAATATTTCTGCAGGCCCTACAACACCTTATACATTCTGCTCTAGAGGTTAAGACTTTTAGCCCAAGTTAGGCCAAAAAGAGATGTTGAAGACAAGACACCTGGAAGGGATAAGTGTGCTGTACACGTCGCTTTTGGATGTCGAAGTCACTGCTTGCACTCTCTAGATCAAACTGGTTCAGCTAATGAGAGGTTACAAAAATTATGCTAAAGGTTAGTTCAAAGTGACAAATTAGGTAGTCTTTATGTGACAGTGAAAGAAGGGTGCTGCCTTCAGGTACTGTTCCTGTGGTGTTAAATTTGTGTTTGCTCTGAGGTCCTCTCTTGCAACTGGCTTAAAGTCTTGTTAGGCTTCAACTGTGATTTCTAACAGACTGGTCGCCTCTTAGTTACATGCCTGTTACACAGGACAGGTTTTCTGGTGTCTCTTGCTCGATGTTGGGAGCCAAAAGCTGCAGCAGTACAGCTCTTCCGAGCATTGTGCTGGGCTGGTTGCTGCTGTCCTTAAGGACAATCCTTACCTTTCTGTAGGACAGAGATCTTCCTAAGGATCTCTGATGCCAATCTAAGGTTAGAAGTTGCGAGTCCAGACAGTCATGAAAGTGTTTATTGTTCATATGGTTCTCATGCTGTTTGCTTGTAGTGAAGCTTTCCTACACAGTGTGTGGAGAATATAAGGTCATCTCCTGTAATGACATTCCAGTCTCATAGGAGACCTTTAGATCAACAAATTGAATACTTCGCACATATGCCTTATATAAAGGAAGGAAAGCATGAAGCAGTTATGCCTGCGGTATGTTGTTCTTCTCTGCTTTGTTTAATTCATTCAGTGAATCTCCATGGTTAAGTCAAAATTCTTTATCTGGCCAATGGCCCTCAGTGCTCTATTTACACTGGATTGCTTTCTTTCTCTTTGCTACTCATTTCAAAAGCATTTGAAGGAAATTGAATGTTATAATTTAGGTTTTTAGAAGAAAAAAATTCCACCTAGCATAAAACCTATAAACTGCAAGCTGTGGACAGTAGAATAAAATTATCATTGAAAGTAACACGTTAATTTGTTCTTGAGCATAAAAATATTATCTTTTAGAGACTAAACTGCATCTAGGACCTGAAGGATGAACTTTATTTTCAGTCATTGGCTTGATTCAGCCATCTGTAGGCTGTTGGCAGTTGCAGTCATTTAAAGATGCGTCTGTCCCTGCTGCGATACCCTTGTTTCTGAATTCCAGTTTTCAAGGGCATGTTGGATTAGCTTGACTAATGAATGCGCCTAATCGAGGGGACTTGACATTGGATGTAGCTAATCCAAAATAGGGGAAACAGAGCAGGCGTAATGTAACCTTTGTGAGGACAGACTCATTCTTCTTTTGAAATGCATGTCATGAAAAGACCATTCCTGTTACAGCTGTTGACATGCCGTGGTTCTTAAAATCCCCTTCTCGGAGATGCAATGGATGCTGAGGCTGGATTCATTTCATGGATCCTTTGCTTTGTTTGTTGCAGGGCAACAGAAGGACTCTTGTATTCTGGTCTGTTCTCTGCAACTGCAGACAGAGCATCCTTTGGTCCCTCTTTCCCACCTTCCTAGTATCTTTAGCCACCTGCTGCTGCTTTTACACATCATTAAATCTCATTCCTGCCAAAGATAGAAAAGCTTACAAGGGGATGAGATTTATATGATAGTGAGTACTGTTTACAGAGCAGTATCCTGGGGCAAATATGAGTATCCAAGGAAGTGGTGTAAAACACGGCTATAAAAAAGGTAATATAGGAACTCAGAGTTCTGGTATCAGCACTTTGGTTCATGTGTCACTATTACAACTGAAAATACTTCACTTTCCTGGAGCTGTACAGTCTGAAGCAGAAAGCTATAGTCTTCTGGGTTTCTTTCTTTTCTTTCTTTTTTTTTTTTTTTTTTAATAAGTCCTAAATAATCTTCCATGGTTCCATGTTGAGGTGTGTTGTGAACCTTTGTGTGTCAGACATACAGCTGTGCAACAGTTTCACACAACGCAGACATTGTCCTAGCATACTGTCCTGGCACTAGGCATTGGTGTCCTGCCAGATGCAGGCTGGGTACTACAACGTCAGCAGCAAAAATGAAGACTACACGCTTGATCTTTGAGTGACATTTTGAAGTTCTTATGTAATAGAAGGTAGCAAAGACTATATTGGAAGTTTAGGAGCTTTTTGAAGGAAAAAAGTCAGTTTGTCTTTGCCACAAGAGGGAGCACATGAGAAATGCCAGAAAGAGGAAACTGCACTGTGACAGTTCTGCCTTGTATCTTCATTTTAGACCCCACAAAGGGATAGGGAGATTTTTGGAGCTCCTCCTATTGCTATGCCCTTATTTATTGGGAAGCACGGGTGCTAGAGATGGCAAAAGTCTAGCCAAACTTTGCCGCATGCACATTGCCTAGTGGGTCTTCCATGAGTTGTCGTTATATCTCAGCTTCAGATGTACGTTGCTAAGACTTTATGAATCAAACTCACAAGCTAATTTATTCAGTGAGTCTGTCGTAGTGCTGGGGTGGGGGCTTGGAGCCCAGGGAAGAAATATTGTCAATGGTTAGAACTCAGCGTTGTTTATGTTTGGTTGGGGCTGGCACTCTATTACTAAACCCATTTAACTAAATAGATATTGATTTTAGTTAATTCACTATCCAAGCAAGTCATGCTGATATACTTTTAATGTACTCTGACTGTAGTTTTGCTGACAGGTTACATCTATTTAACTGCATTGGTTTTCATGCCAATTTAGTTAAATCTCTGTAGAAGTGAATATTGACAAGCTCTAAGTGTTTTGTAATGGGATTTTTGCATTGTAAGCTCTTTCCCCTATCAGTTTTGGTTTTACCCCATGTTCAGCTTTTCAGCTGGCTTTCAGAGGTGGCATTTTCTGGGTTCCTTTTTTTTTTTTTTAAACCCACCACACAACTGATTGAATGTTAACACTGTAAGAATTAGCACTTCCAAGTCAAAAAATAGCTAGCCTAAAGCTGCTCTTTGTTTTACTTCTCCTTGCTGCAGAGGTGCTGTTATGATAGATGTCTCATGGAGTCATTTCATCTCACAGTATTTATTTTTCTTTTT
This sequence comes from Cygnus atratus, assembly GCF_013377495.2. Lineage (NCBI taxonomy): Eukaryota > Metazoa > Chordata > Aves > Anseriformes > Anatidae > Cygnus > Cygnus atratus. The sequence goes on from NC_066368.1 coordinate 19,185,842, forward strand.
CTGCTTTGGTACATAAGTTTAACAGACAACTTCCAACCTGCTTGTATAGCGATTAACTCGCAGAGTCCACAAAAGACATTTGCAGAAGTTAATTGCACATGCTTCTCTGCTCATCTGAGGTAGGTGGAATATAAAGCAGCAAGTAAACCTGCTGGGAATCTGTGTTTGTGTGGCAGGGGTTCACGCTGTGGGTAGGGGATAGTGTATGATGCAGAGAAGGGAGCAATATGAGTTCCTGCTCCTGGCTCTACGGATGCCTATTGTGTGACTATGAACACACTCCTCCCTTTGTCTGCGTGCAGTTCCCTGCCTGCCTGTTCTCTGCTTTGTTGTGATGATAAGCTCTGCAGGGCATGGACCATCTCTTCTTGTGGTCTAATAATGCCACGCACATCCTCGTTAGCTACCACTCCCTCTTTAGACTATTTTTAGTTGTTGTTTGTCTCAACCAGTTGTTACCTCTATCTAGTAGACAGTAGAGACTGCCAGCTGCGTGTTTAGACAGCTCTTAGCCCTTGGTGAACACCTTCAGTCACTACTGTGACTATATTCCCACTACAGCTCTGTATTTTAGAGTGATACAGCACAGTGGCGTTGTGTTATGGCTGAAACTTTAGCTGTGGCATCAGTGCCAGCTCTTTCAGTGCTGTTATTAGCCATTCCTTGGTGCATCTTGGCATTGAGTTCATAAACTAAATGGAGAGAAGCGAAGTTTGAGGCATAATCTGAAGGGTAAATTGCACAGTGGCAGCGGCATGTAAACGAGCAAGTTAAATTCAGTTACTTCCTCAACACTGAGGAAAAAAATGTCTTTAGTCAAAGTAAAAATCTTTGCAGTTTAGACAGGCATATTCATTTAGGGCATTTCATCCTGTATTTACAGCTTCTTAAAACTGTCAGGACAGCCTGAGGTTTCAAAAAGATTAATCCAGGGATGCCAGGCATACACCATGCAGGCCAGAACATTCCCCTACCACCCTATTTGTTGGTGGTTCTTCAGATGTGGGCAGGAAGTGGGTCGAGGTCTAGATGAATTACTCTGGTAGTCCTGTCCCTGCTGTGCTCCTACCCAGAGGCACTACAGATTTTTCCCAGTATTTTTTTTTTTTTAAAGGAAGTCTTTCAGGTGTGTGAAATTTTCTAACATGCATTCCTATGCATGCAATGAGGGCACATCTAGTGATGTGTTGGAATGTGCATGGAATAATGGAGTATCTGCATCTGAATCTGTATGTCCAAATCCCATTGCAGGATGTCACCTGTCACCATTAAGTGACACAAACCTGGCATGGGATAGATCTCTAACTACCTGATGAAAGTTTGAGGGGGGTACAATGCTTAAGGGCTTCTGGAAGAGGTGATTTGTCCCATCCCAAGTGAGTGGTTGAGCACCACTGAGTTGCTTTCTGTTTTGGTTTTAAATCAGGCAGGAGGTCTGAGAGCCACTACAGACTGTGAAGCTCAGGTAGTTCCCATGCTAAAAAGCTGGGCAGGTGGGAGACCACTGGGAATGCTGGTTGCTTTCCTTGTCTCTCCAAGAGCAGCTCACACGAGCTCAGCAACTCTACTGCCCCAAAGTGAAGTTGTCAATGGAGTTAGTTTTGTGAGGTAAGGGGCATGTGAGTAAGGAAAATGGCGATGAGGTGCAGCTTGTGCTTCATAAACTGAAATCTGTAACAGACTATTCATTTGCCTGAATTATGGTCCTCAGCTCCAAATAGACTTGCCACTCTTTTTCACTTGGAAACAGCTGCCTTGTTTTCATGTTAGCTTATGGAAAAATCCAGTATTTGCCTAATTAGAAATAATCCCGATCTGTTCAGATAGCTGTGCCCATTCAAAGGGCAGCCCGGCTGCCAAGGCAATAGCAATGGATTGTGCCAAAGCCTATGAGGAATTCCAGCTGTTAGCAGATGTGAGAGAGCAGTCCCTGAGTGCCCAAGCACTGCTTCCTCCTAGCTATCATTTCTTTCACAGCTGTGGGAATGCATAAAAATTATGTACAGCTAGGGAGGAGGGGAAAAAAAGATCACTGACTTTAAAACCTTTGGCCGAAAGCCAGATACATTGCTGTGGGCAGAGGTTCAGAATTGCAACTGCAGCCATGAGAGAAATTCAGAAATGACTGGGGTTTATTTTTAAAGTGTATTTAATTCCAAGTTTCTTTCTCAGAATGTTAAGCCCTTGTTGGCATGCCAAGGCCCAGCCTGCCCTTTCTCACTCTCCTGGCCCTGACCCGGTCTGTCTCATTCATTCCCCTCAGCTGTTATTAATAGAGGTCACTTCGTTTATTTTTTCATTCTCTTTCAGCTATTCCCACTCTATTTCCAGTGCTTGAGGATCATGAGACAGCTGAGATGGAAGCAAGGAAGCTGGGGTGGATAGAGGGGTTAGATTGCTGACTCCAGGAGATAGCTCCCTGCCAGGTTTTAATCCTAATGCTGCCCCACATCACTGAGGAGCTTTTAGGGACTTGCTTGCAACAAGAGTGTTTTCAGAGCTGGTTAGTGAATGAGATGACTCAAGCTGGGTTTTTTTTGGGTCTCAATTTGAAGTGCTCTGCCCATGTAATTGCTGTTCTTTTCAGTGCAGGTATCCCTTTGAGCACGAGAGTTGGGAGCAGGGCAAGCCAAGTGCCATTGCTAAGATTTCTTGCTGTGCACCCATGTCTTCACATGTCTTTTTGTCATCAAAAAGAACATCTATCATTAGAGTTGGATGCGCACGTTTTTGGTAAATAAAAAGCTAAAGGTATGGGAAGGAATTGTGAAGACTGAAATTACTCAGTGGATTGCTGCAAGTTAGGAAAATTTTTGTTAGAAGATCAGGGGAGACAATTTCATTTTAGAATGTTTTCTGTATCTCTTGGAGTGGGCAGAAATTATATGGGTGGTTTATTTTTTTTCACCTGTAAAGGACAAATTTCAGACTAAGGCAAAGGGATTTTTGCTGATCCAAAGTGGTTTTGGGGATTGGAGGGGATTGTTCTGAGGAAAAATTTGAAACTATCTCTTGATGTGCCCTGGATCTGTTTCTGCGACCATGCATGCCTGCAAATCCTTGACAATTGCTGGCTACAGTAAACAGGTGAATGGCATCTATGGATGTGGTTGCCTACATCATTCAGAGGCTGTTCCTGTTATGCTTTGTCTACTGCTGGCGAACCTGTATAGATGACAACAAAAGATGAACTCGAGAAGGGTGGAGGGGCCTGAAGCCTGTGGATCTGTTGTGCACCCTCCATAGTGTGCTGTGTGTTCATGCTTCCTGCTGAGGGTTGTCTTGACACTCCGAATTGCCGAAAAGCTGACCATGCAATTTAGCAGAGGCAACCTTGTTGCTTCTTGGCTATCCACAATTCCTGTGCTTGGCTGCTGACGTTATAAAGCAGATTTTCTTTGCCAATTCAGGCAAAGAAAAGCCACACCTATGGGAATGGAAAGTTTTGTTAGGCTTGCCAGCTACCCTGAAAGTATCAGAGTACGAAAGAGACATTAGGATGAAAGAATCTATTTACTTCTCAACAAATATTAGCATTCATCCACATATATTTTAAATAGCTTTTGAGAAGATCCAGCGACTTCCTGCTATTTGTAACTTAAGGAGGAATTCAGTTTTAGAGCTATTTGGGCAGAAATGTTAACTGCCTCATTAGTTTCTGCAATGGCGATGGCCTGTGGGCATGACAAGGCAGAGCTGTTGTCCATCCAGACAGCAGGCAGAGCGTGCTTAGCACTGGCCTCTCAACAGATAAGTTGCGTCTCTTGGAAGGAGCGCTCCTTCCTGGCTCAGTGGAGTACAGTGATCAACACAGGTCTTAAAACTGAGATGTATTTCCTTATAGAGTTAAAAATTGACAAATGTATCTAATATAAACACATAAGGGAGAGGGATGAAAGGAATTGACTATAAGGGATTTTCACTGAGATTAGACATAATGGCTGCCAAGAGTTTGGGACAAATGCTATGAAATAAAGTTTTGAGGTACAGAGAAGGAAAAAATCCTTATCTAGCGAAGCCATAGGCATCAGTAGTGATTTGAGTTCTTTACTGTACAATGATACTGTGAAAGCATGATCTACTCAGAAGCAATGAGGTACGTAGATGGAGTAAGGCTGCTAGAACAGGAGGCTGCAGTAGACATAGACTTAAGCCAGCAGGAAGAAGGTGAGTCAGTCTCTTTAACAGTGACCCAAGAGAGAATCCTGCTTTTCCTAAGACAAACAGATTTGTTTATTGAGCCATGTTAATTTGCTAATATTGTAGGAATTGAGCCTTAGAGGTTCCTTTTCTGTCATAAACACGCAAGTGGTGTGTACATGTTGTAATGAACTGTTTTAATAAAGTTGATTAGGAAGTATCTGTGCCTCTCTGCTAATAACACCAATCCAACTGGAGAGGCTATAGAGGCAAGAAACTGTTGTTGTGGCTTCCAGCAAGGGCTCCCTGCAGGCAGAGAGAAGATGGGAGGTAGGGGAGGTATCTGAAAGTGGGAAGGGAGTCAGAGTTGGGGAAAAGATGGATTCCACGTTGAATCATTATCGGTCTGTTCTGTTGGTTTCCTGCGGTGCTGCGTTTTGTGTAAGCCCAGAATGCAACCCCAGTTGCTCATGATGGGAGAAATCTTGCAGGAACTAAAGATAGCCTTACCCAACTGCTTTACGTTAGCCTGCGTATGTGCTGTATAATAACAGAACAGTCAGTGATGCTTTCACGGTAAAATTGCTTTTTTGTAGGTGGTATTCAAAAGATTATGTGGAGCTTGGTATAAGAAATCTGTCAAAATGAAAACAAGTATGGAAATAGGTTTTTTCTTAAGGGACCAAGCTCTATTGATTCTCTTATGAAGAAAAAATTAGATTCACTTAGCCAATTACCAGAACATTTATAGCATCTAAGCTAGAAGGCTCTAAGCTTGAAGACGAGATGTTACATTTTTCCGTATGTAACAAAGATTCAGTCTCTACTTTCACCACAGAAGGGGTCTTGCAGTCACCTGTAGAGTTGTGACCAGTGTCACCACTCAAATGATCTGTGCTCCTCTGTTGTGAAAGCAAGCCCGCCAGCAAGCCAGGCTCCTGCATGACTCTTCTTTAAGCTTCACATCTGCTGAGCAGAGTGGTTACTGGTAGCTTCAGTGCTTCAGTCCTTTTTTTTTTTTTTTCTTCTTGCAAAACACCAAGAAAACCACTACCAAAATATTGGGAAAAGCTCTGAGCCCTAGGGAAGGTTCCAGTAGCTGGGCAAGGTGCTATTCCTAAAAAGTAACCATCAGAATGCTGTAAGAGCCTGCCTTCTTTTCCTTAAATGCTTTTTTTTGAAATCCTTGTTGGAAATAAGGAAACAGGGCTGAGGCAATGAGGTTGAGTGGTGGGGCATTGAATCACTGTCTGTATGGTGGTGGTGTATTGAGTTTGGGGATGGGATTAAGGCTGGGGGGTGCTGTGTCCATGTTCTGCCCAGCATGTCACAGCCTCTCCTTTTGCTGGCAGCTCTGTCTCTAGCCTATACCCCTGCAGTGGGGGGGGGGGGGGCGGGTCTTGGATCTCCAGTCCTAGTCAGCTGATAATTCTGTTGAAAACAAACTTCAACAGACATCTGATTTTCACAGAAATCAAGCTTCTTGCAATTTAACAAAAATCAGTTAATTCAGGCACAAATGGCAAGGAAAGAGTCCCGGCCGTAAGTCTGGGAAGGTGTTGAGCTGGGCCTACAGCACATAGCTGTGACAGCATGCAGGTTCACAGAGCAATGTAACATGTTGGGAGGGGGTTGATGCTGTGAGGTCTACTATTTTGCAGCCTAAATAGTACTTTCTTTACTGCTTTTATCACATACAAATTCCTTCCTAATTAGCCGTTCTCTGTCATCTCTTATTGTTGCCAGGATTCATTTTTCCATAACGTATGCATTGTTTTCACATAATACGTTGTTTTTAATGGGCTGTGCATATCTCCCGTGGCTATTTCTGTCTTTGTAACCAATCTAGCATTCTTTGTTCTACTTCTGTCACTGCAGCTTGCAGCACTGTGACTATCTTCACATGCTCTTAATACTTTTCTACTTACCAATCTTTATAGAGATATTATTATCTCTATTTATAGAGATTGATATTTATCTCGATATTTATAGAGATACTATTGCTGTAGCAAGGTAGGGGTTGGTCTATTCTCCCATGTGCCTGGTGACAGGACGAGGGGGAATGGGCTAAAGTTGCACCAGGGGAGGTTTAGGTTGGATATTAGGAAGAACTTCTTTACTGAAAGGGTTGTTAGGCATTGGAAAAGGCTGCTCATGGAAGTGGTTGAGTCACCATCCTTGGAGGTCTTTGAGATGTTTAGATGTTGAACTTAGTGATATGGTTTAGTGGAGGACTTGTTAGTGTTAGGTCAGAGGTTGGACTAGGTGATCTTGGAGGTCTCTTCCAATCTAGATGATTCTGTGATTCTGATTATCTGAACACTAAATAAAACATTACAAGGTGTATTCTCGAGGGAGAGAGAAGTGATGGATGCTTCTAAATAGAGTAGACCTTAACGCAAACAAAAACGTAGATAGGACACCAGAAGCACAGCTGTGACTAGAACCTCTTACTGCATGTATTGTGAAGAGAGACTTAATGTTTCAGGAATTTAATATGATTTTAGAGCTGCTGGTATCAAAGTTGTAGCCATATGATACAAGCACTGTTCTGATATAAATTCATTTTGATGGTTCAAACTTATCAAAAAACCCTACCACCAAAACACCTCTTTCCCTCCCCCCCCCCAAAGGTTTTAAACCAGCAAGCCTTATTTTAACACTGATATGGCCTGCTTATATCATTCCAATTTTATGTTGGATTGGGCATCTTGTTTCTTGCAGCTGGCATAAAGCTGATGTAAACTCTACTCTGCTCTTGCTAATTTGACAGAAATGTGATTGTGTCCATGCCTGATCTAGCTCAGTCATGCCTTGTTAAGTGATTCTGTAGCTCACAGAGCCAGCATTAATTGATGTGGAACCTCTGCCATGTTAAGCAAGACAGAAATAGGAAGTTGTCATCTTCTCCATTTCACGTGTGGGGAGCTACAGCAAGGGAACGAAGCCATGTTCCAGCTGAGTGCAGAACTGGCCGGCCCTTCAGCCCCTCCTGCTCTGCTGCTGGCTCCACGCAGCACTGCTCTAGTGCAGTGTGCTGGGAGTGCACCTTTTCAAGGAGCCCTTCTGGTAGTTTAGAGTCCTGTGACAGTTTGTTTTCCAGACAATGTGAGTTACTGCTATTAGGAATTTAGGAGCTGTGGGATATGGTACTCGAGTGAGCTCCAATCATGTTGTCCCAGCTGCATTTTTTTCCCTCTGCTTGTTTTCCAGTCTTCTTGTAGCAAACCAGTCTGTTTTGTCTGGAGTGCTTTGCCCTTTGTAAGCCAACACTGCCTCTGAAATGTTTCCCATCTCCTGTTGAGTAGTGATTAGTCCTCTTCCTACTATTTATATTTCTGCTTGGATGAAGGGTCTGTCTCAGGCCAGTAGTGACGGATTATTCCTCTTTCCTTTTGTGCCTCCTTGTAAAAATACAGATGATGATGTTAAGCTTTATAATTAGCTGGAGATTTTGCACTTAATGGGAATGTGAGCTTGATTCCGGTGTTCAGAGGAACTGCCAACTCCAAGATTCTCCTTTATGGCAGGGTTAGTGCAGGGCCTAGAACAGTTTAGTGTCCATACAGCAAATGCAGTGTTATGTGTGCGGATCATCACAGCAAAATGGGGGAGCCCAGTTATCGTGCTAGCCTTGTGCTAGATCGGGCAGGCCCAACCAGCAGCCTCAGCTGGGTTTAGTGGGGCCCTGGAGTGGGCCAAACACCAGGCAGATCTTCCAGCCTTCCCAGACTGGGAATAAGCCACGGGCCTTGAGAAGTCACTTGTGGGAATAGCTGTAGAGGAAAATGCTGAGGAAAAAAGCTGGTGCTTTAGAAGACAGCAGGAAAGACCTGAGAGCTGATTGAGAGGAGCAGCAGGTGAGAAGGCTCGATTTCTTGCTCACATTGCCATCTCTAAAGGATGGGTTGCAGAGGTGGTCTGCCCTCTCCACCTCTCCTGCCTGGCAGACCCAGCCAGGCTCTCTGCACTTGACTCCTTCCCACTGGGGCAGAACAATTTGGGCAGCCATCAGGACTGTGTGGGAACGGCAGATCCTAGATCCTTACCAGGTGAGGCAGCCCTCATTGCCCAGGGCTAGCCAGCCAGCTGGGAGACACAGGCAGCCCTCTGCACACGGGTAGGTTTCTGGCAAAGTTATGGGCAACTGAAGAGTCTTACAGTGGCTAATGCAGGGCAGCCACAAGGAAGCAATGTTTCCAGCATAGCAATAACTCAAAATGCTGCATTTAAGCAACAGGGCTGGAGACAGAAAAGTTGGGCAATGTCAGTTTTAACCCCAGCCCTTGTTCTCAGTGTGTTACCTGGTTGCTTAAGCTTGATGTTCTGATCCAGAGCAATCGTTCCCCACTGCTTTCATGTCAGTGCTGTGGACAGTTTCAGGAACAGCAGCTGTGTCTGAGCACTGGCTTCCGTAAGGGCTCCATGACCACATGTAGTGGATTGGCGATGCACCATGGTGTGTGTGTTTTGGACTGTCAGCTGCTTTACACAATCAAAATGGGAAGTCTGAAGCGTTCTCACCTAGTGTACTACTCATTGTCATTCTAGCTAGCATATCAAAAAAGATCTAAGGAGGCAAGAAGACTTCAGAAAGGGTTCTCACACTTTGGCTGCAGCAGCATGTTCAGAGCTCCTAAAAATAGCCAACTATGGCTCAGAGCTGTGAGTGGCAGGGCTGAAGATACAGGCATCCTAGTGCTGCACTCTGAAATCTTGCTGTATATTTATACTGGAGGAAGGGGAAAGAAATGGCAATGCAAAGAATCTAAATGAAGAGGGTAGAAAAACATCATTTTTGGCAGCTGTAGGGAATGGTTGTCCCTGCTCTGAGATTGACATTTATCGTGCTGCCATTGGTGGTTTGGGGTGACAAGGTGGCTAAGCATGATACCTGGATGTTTCTTGCTTATCACTTGCATACAAAGCATCTTAATATGTTAGATGAGGATATTTGCATCACCATTGGTGGGTTTCAGAGGTAACATCTCAGTTTCTGGCTTCTCAAACGGTTCTGAGTGCATTGGCTCCAGGTATATGGGTATGGTTTTCTGCCATGCAATGGGGGAGAGAGCTTGGAGGAGTTGAATGCAATTTAAAGCAAAATGATGGTGAATTCACATGTAGTAAATCGAGCTTTTCATTTATCATATTCAACACGAAAAGTGAAAAGACTTTCACTGCCTAGGGATGAATGAACAAAGCAAAGTAAAGCAGACTTGGACTTGTCACACCTATGGACTTGTCTACACTAGAGGACTGACCAAGACGCTGACAGTCCTTATCAGTGAGGCTAGCAGTGTGGAAGGTTCAGCTGGTAGGTGTTGAGATAGATCAAAGCAGTTCAAAGCACAGAGACTGCAAATATCTCCTGTTCTCCATCTCGTGCTCCACTGGGAAAGGAGCTGTCAGAGCACCTTTAGCGCTGTCAGCTGCAGGGTCTTTCCTGAACAGAGCAAAACTCTTAGGGCTTGATCCAGAGACCATTGAGAAAAACCAAAATTCTTTTCTTTTTTTTGACTTCCCTACATTTTTTTTTTCTAGGAAAATAATAATCTTTGGGGAGAAAGTTCGGGAAAAGATATGGGTTTAGGCTTCCTAGGGAAAATTAGAGAAGTTCATGTTATTTTTCAGCAACGCAACAAAAAAATCATTCTGGGTCATCCCAAGACAGTTTGCTGACTTGTAAACCAAATGTTTTTCATTTAGCTTTATACTTATTGCTTTTGTTTAAGCTTTTATTTTGCTGTATACTAGCTTTTAGATGAGAAACATATATCAGCAAAAAAAAGTTCAAATTTATGTAAAATGTAATATTTTAAAGTGTTGTTTTTTTTTGTCAAACCCATCTGCACTGAAATAAAGGAACAGTTCCAACCTCCTTGAAATACCCTCACCCCCCAGTAACAAAGCTTTCATTTCTTCTGCTCTGTTGTGGAGATGCTTCCACAGGAAGCAGTCCAGTTAAATTACTCCGCTTGAACCAGTCTGAAGCTCACTGTTACATTACGATACTCCGTACTGGTCAAGGGTGAAAACAGAGGTGGTCTCTGATCAATGCAGCTGTCTTACAGAAACTGCCTGCTGTTAGGTATCAGTTATCCAGTGTCATGGGAGGTTTTTGCTTAGTGTGAACTATGGGATAAGTTGTGGTGGTAGGTCTGCAGCTTTGTTAATCTAAGCTGTAGGCATACTAGAGTGCTTCTTCAGTCCGTGCTGCCATCCCTCCATCGTTCCTGGGAATGCTCCTGGTGGAAATGGAGCCCTGGAGCTCAGCTCATGGGCCTGATGCCCTCACCTGTGGTTATGCACAGGAAAGAAATGGGGCCATATCCTTAGCTGAGGATAAATTAGGCTTTTCTGACCTCATTAGAGCTGATTGACTTCTACTTGCTGAGAATCTGGCCCAGTATCATGACTGTATTTATTTCCCCTGCTGCACCTTGAAATAAAGGCAGCTTTTGTTTGACTAAAGCAGCCTGTTCTATAGCTGGGACAATTACTATTGTCATTGTGTGCTCCGAAGAGAGGGTGTTGTCCTGCTCTCAGCTCTGGTGGAGAGAAAGGGAAAACAAAGCTAACTGTTGGGTCGCTGCTCTGAGGAAGAATCATCTGAACAGAAGGGGTCCTGACCTAGGCTCAGCACTGGAGGGATGCAGGTCACAGGAGAGCAGTGGCGTAGCCTTTAAAGAAGGCATATCCTTGGGTTAGGCTGGGAGCCTGCACTGTTGGTTTCCTCATGCTTTTACATGAAAGAGAGAAGTTCAGTCTCAGTCTCCTGCCCGGTGGAGGGATGGGAAAATACAAACACTGAAGGTATTGTTGGTACCTTGATGCTTCAGTCTGGCTGTAGCCTAGATTTCAGCTTTGAAGACATTGAATTGACAAGAAAAACACAAAGTACTTGAATGAGCTTAACAAGATGATCACGACTCTGTTTACCAGGGTGGCTCGCTTAGAGCAGTGCTTACAACACCCGGGAAAACAGGAAGAAATTGTAATTAAAGGCAGCTTTGAAATTCAGTATGTGGTTGATTTGCATTTTACTATTTATTCCTGTCTTTTCCCTTGCTCCTATAAAAGCCCGGGGTGGTTTGCATGGTGAGGCTGGCATCACTGTGTTGCATTATGTATGCTTGAGGGACTGTGGAGTGGCAATTGTGCAATGGGGATGAAAATCACAGCTCACTTCAGGGAGAGGAGAAAAAAAAAAAAAGCTTTTCTCTTAACTGCTGCCTGGGGCTTTCATCCTCTTGATTGCACACATGGGGCGAGGTTCTGACTCCCAGTTACCAGCAGTGCTGGAGGATGCAGTGAGGCTGCACGGCACTGGAGGGTTATTCTCAGGGGTTTGTGGCTGTGGAGCAGCAGGATGAAGCTATCCCACAGAACCTGTGCTGCTAGCTTATGTTGCACGTGCGGTCTTTTTGTTCAGCTCCCATATCCCTGTTCTTTTTGTTTTCATTATCCTGTTTGGGGCTGAGAGTAGAGATGGCTGTGCTAAACACAGGAGGACTAGGAGCAGGATTGCACCTATTTCCTGTGCTGAAGACGTAAGCAAAGGCTTATTCCCTGCTCTCTTAATACTTGCAGGTTTGCGGTGATTATCCAATCCTTTCACCTAGTGTGTCGCTAAAACTATGCTTTGTACTCAGTTCCACCACTAAAAGTACACTACTGAATCAGTTCCATTTTGAGCCATTCTTTGCTAGTGCAATAGATATATTTATGTCCTCATTTGGTTTTAGGCACCTACATAATTTCATGCATTCCACTTCCAAAGTGTACTAAGCAAAGTGTAACAAGTCTGTGGGGTTTCCCATGGCCCTGCACTGTGACCCAGGTGCAAATTCTCCTTTCCCTGTGGGAGCAGTGGCTCTGTGGCCCCTCAAGTCCATGTTAAAGCAGCAGCAGACTTATAAGAGAAAATCAAAATGTCCCTGGTGTTCAGAGCATGTCCCCATGGAAGAGTGTGTCTTTCTGCAGGATATTCAAGGTCATCTCAAATTGCCCTCTTATCTATATGCAAAGTTTTTATTGCAAATGCATGGCACTTCTCCCCACTGTGCTGACCTGCCGTCAGTTGTGGGATCCACACAAAGTGATGTAAGGACCTTTGCTGTAAGGACACAGCGTAAGCTGTAGAGCTGCTAGTCTGTCCGTGTCCCCCCCCGAGCATATTTTTCTCAAATTCCATAGGAGCAATCACGTAGGGATACAGGTTACCGCACTTCAGAGGAAAATGGGACTTGCCCTCAAAACTCCTAGCAGCAGGTGGAGAATGACGTAGCTGAAGGATGTACATTGCTGTACATCTCAGCTGTGCCTGAGACATGGGCTGGACTGATGCAGGTGGAGATCCTGAGGAGGGAGAGCAAGGATTCTTGAGCATATTTACAAGGGAGCCTGAAGCAAAGTCTTGAGTCTGGACTGTTCAGAAAATCTGGATCTACCTACTTTGAGCTTTGGCTTTGCAAAGGTCATAAAGACAGGCTGCTTGCTCAGGTGGAGGAAATACTTAAGCCTGAATTCACATGCTGTGTCTTACTGTGTGTGTGCTTTCCTTAAAAAGCCTAATTCTGAATATCATGACTATGTCAAACTTGTAGCTTTCATTAATAAAAAGAAAGGTGTTTTTTATTTTTTATTTTTTTAACAGCTTGTGGCTTTAAAATAAAGCTACTAAAAATAATACTGAAAAATACTTTAAAATAAAGCTACTGAGTAGGATCTGTAAAGGCTTAGAAACTAGAAGATGATTAATAATGAGAAAGTCCTGTTGGTTGGAAGCCAGTCTCATGATTTTGGTCAGCTGACCTGAGATTTGTGAATCCCTGCGGTGGCAGTGATTCAGAAACCAGATCTGTGCAGGCTGGTTGACAAACAAAAGTCACTATTATTTTAGAGACATGTCATTTAAAAATGAATTAAGATAAAGAATGCCTTCTGGAAACTTTCAGTGGACTTCACACTCTATCATAATCTTCTGTATCAAGTGACCTTTCAACGCATCACTGTCTTCAGCTTAACAAGCCCTGGTAAGCAGAATGGAGAACTACCGAGATGTCCTAGTGAAACAGGGTCTGTTGCTTCTCCCCCTCACCCCTTAAACTAGAAGAGGAAGGTAGGCCAAATTCTGTGGTCTTTATGCAGGGAAATTCCCATCAACTTCAGGGGGAGACTTGGTTCAGTGAGAGGTACAGAAGCCAGCCAAAAGTTTGCATTAATTTTTATTTCTCTTTAGGAATTTACTATCACATGTTTACAGACTATAGCCACAGGGCTTTACAAAGGTGAGCTGTAGAGTAGTGATATGCCTGTAACTCAGTGGACTTTTGGCAAATTCCTGTAAATTGCAGCCTTCATGGTTTGTGAATCCTTACTTCACTGAAACACGTGACTTTAGGAATACAGCCAGAGCTGCCTGAATGTACCCATAGTGCAGGCATAAACTGTGCGGCCCTTAAAACCCGTTCTCGGTGTGGGACAGATAAGCATGAAGAGTCTTGGTGTTCTGCAAATGAATCACTTAGCTCATCAGTGAGTGCCTTGATTTAATGAAGCCATAGTATGTTAATGTTAACACTGCAAAAAAAAAGCTGTAAAGTTACAGCCACGCTAACTAGCTGCAAGCATTTAAAAGCCCAGGCATGAGCTCCTTCTTGGCTATCCTGGCCATAATTAATGATGACAACTCTGTTGGAAAAATAATTATTTTGCTTGCTTTTAAAGACAATTACTTGCTCAAGGCAAGTGAGGGGGTGGGATTTATGTGGCTGTAATGAGCATATGGAGATGGCATCTTCCCAGAAGAATATTGTAGCCACAGGATCTTTTTAATTGACCTGAGATTCCTTTGTTCTGTAGATAGAATTTATGTATGTGGTCACAGACTAAAATGACCCTACTTGTTTCAGGGCAGACTGTTTTTAACTGCTGAAAGGAGAAAAGGCAGCTTTTATCCTCCTGATCAGCAACAGACGGGAATTTCTCTCAGATCACTTTGTGGCTGGGGAGGCGAGGAGAAATCTTTTTAAATGGGCACCCTGAGTGCGTGCTCTTGCCATCTGATAAAGCAGAAACCCGTGGTATGGTGGCAGGCTGGGCTGAGCCATGCTGCAGTCATCTGGTCTCCTTCCTGTGCTAGGGCTCACACAGCATGGCAGCTTTTGCCCAGCGTGTGGCCAGGCTGTCCTCTGACCCCAAGCTGGGTCCCCTTCCAGCCCCAGACTGGTTTTGGAGAGCGGGGAGGGAGCCCCTGCTCCTCCATCGTGCTGGGGGCTGGAGGGCACCTGCTGCACCCTCAGCAACTCCTTCCCCACCAGGCACTGCCATTCCTCTCCTTCAAGGGCAGTGGGAGCCATGTGCTCTTACCACATAAGCTGTAGCATGTGTTTTAGCAGGAAGGTAGAGTCCTGCTGCCTTTTTCTCTTTGGGTTTTGTGCTAACTTTGCCCAGGTGGGAAATATCAGCAGAAAGTCCCCCAAGGCTGTAACTCGGAGGAAAATTCCAACACGTGGCCATGACTAACTGCTTTAATAGAAAGCAGCAGTTTTCATGTTTGTTGCCTGTCACTCCACCGTTCCTGTAAGGTGGTGAAATCCTCTTGGGCCACAGGAGAGGGATAGGGAACGTGAAAACATACACGCTGATCACTTCTGCACGTTCAGAAAAATCTCCCTCCATCGTACTCCCTTTTTTTTTTTAATCTTGTGGTCATTGTGCAGAAGTCATGATCCCTTTCTCCAGTTCCCATTTGTAAGATGGGGAAGATGATGCTGGCTTTCTTAGTAAAGCATTTTGAAATCTGATACTGAAACTTGTTACAGAAAATGCGGTGTTAAGAGTCTTAGGTGCTTTCCTCTGCTGTGGGCAGCCTGCTGCTAACAGCAGAGATCGCGTGTTGTATGTGCTCTGCGGTCGGTCTCTGTGCTTTTGGAGTGCTGGTATACAACAAAAATATTTAGATTTCATGCAGTCCTGGTTATATATAGTCCTTTCTAAAAGTGTTACTATAGGAAGCAGACTGAAAGCTGGGTGAATGATACATTTAAGGATTTGGATCCAATTCAGTCTGTTCTTGGTATCTGGAGATTTTTGTCAGGGTACAATTTGTCATGATCTCTTTCAGAGAGCTGATTAAGGAAAGCTGTGCCTGAGCAACAGAGTAATGCCGGGGGGAAGACTAAACAGTTCCCCTGTCTTGAAGAAGCAAGGTCTTGGGGTCCCCCAAAGGAGATTGTGGCAGCAGGAGGTGGGGAGTGGTAGAGAGTCTGTGTTTTGGTGCCCTGGATTAGAGAGAAATGTCTGTGTAAGCCCAGGGTTCTCTCTGGAAATGGCGAGTCTAGCAGGAGGGCAACCTCTGCTTCTAGCTCCAAGGGCAGAGCTGGAAATGAGGCATAATGTGTAGGGTACTGGAGCTGAAAGCAGTAGGGTTTTGTGCGAGGTCATAAAAGGGCCAGTTTTATAGGCAGCTGGGAGGGATTACTGCATTAGGCTAAATTTGCCCTGTGTTAAACTGGCAGAGAAGGGAATTCCCTTGGGGTGCTGTGGTTTTACTGGGTATTTTTTTATATTTTAAATTTACTGTGAGGAAAAAGGCACACTTGCTTCAGCAGAAACTCCAGCCTGTCATTGTCCGGGGAGCACGTTGTCTGGCAAAGAGGAAGCTGAAGGAGAAAGGGGACGTTCCAAGGGCTCTTTGGGCTTGATCTTCTTTCCCACATACCACACAGTGACAGTGGGAGGAAGTAGCATGAGGTTCAGGGATGAATTCTGTGAGGAAACTGCTGGGTTTCTCCTTCAAAATAACCAGATTCTAGCATAAATCTTTTAGTTTAGGTCTTCTGAAGGAATGAAGAGTGGCAGAAAGCCCCGCCACCCTCCAGACTTCAGATTCTGCGGAAAGATTTGAATGGCTGTAATTGCGTTAGTAAGGGAGAAAGTTGTGTCTGATCCTCTTCTTTGATGACGTGAGATTAGGATCAGGCATCGTTTCCAGATTAAATACAGTGTAGACAGACTTTGACCGATTCCTTTCCTACTTGCACATTGTAGTGTCCTTCAGTCTTTGAAGGAGAGATGTTCCGGTTAAATGCTGTCTGATCACGGGTGGAGCAGGCAGAATCACAGTGGTTATGGCTGGAGGGACCTCTAGAAGTCCTCTGCCCCAACCCCCAGCTCAAGCAGGAGGCCCACGTATGTTAATGCATGCAAGATGATTCCAGCTTCTGGAGCAGAAGGTATTGGGCTGCCTCCGAGGGCAGGACAGTAACTAGCTTGGCCCCCCCAAAATCCATTCCAGGATCATCCCCAAGTCCAACCCCCAGCCTGCAGCGGTAGGTGACATGTGGCAGTTACCTGGCAGTGATGTGACGAGAATTTGGCTTGGTATGGTGGTACAGACGCAGTAACAATGGCATGTATTGAGCATTACAGGATTTATGAATGCTAAACTATGGTGAAGTTTTTCATATTTCTACCTGAATGGATTTTCCTGAAGTAAGGAGGAAACTTGGATTTCCTAAATGAAATATTTGTGTGCTGACAAGTGATTCCAAAAAAAAAAAAAAAAAAGCCCTGCTATTAGCTCTATGCATGGTGCAGTGCACCCCTAGCTTGTATACTTTTCATTATAGAGTTATTTGTTCTTTTAAGAGTAGTACTGGTTTCATTCAGATCATTTGCTTTGCTAGTCTAGAAAGCTGACTTCAAATCCAGTCATGCGAGAGGTTATAAACATTCTCCCTGGCAGCCAACTGGTTTACTTGCATCTCCGTGCGGTGGTGACTTGGCAGTACCCCAAAGACTGGAAGCAGTAAAAGCCAAGAGCTGAAACACCCATGGAAATACAGATCGCTTGCTTTTACACATTTTCCATGACAAGTCCCTGGGTTTTTAAGAGCAAGTGCCACTTTCTGTTCACTGCACACAACAAGACCTGAGGCATAGAGAAATGAGTGTGCCCAAGATTACATGGCCCAATTCGTGGAATTGTCCTTCATATTCCAAGGAGTGAGGGTGGAAGGGGCGCCTGGGCAGGCGATACATTGCAGTTGAGTGAAGCAGAGGCAGATGACCGGGAGGAGCACTGACATGGGTAAATGTCATTGCCATTAAATGTCCTATGCTAACTTCATGCAGTTAGAAAGGAATATGAAGTCAGCACCAAACTGCTTTATGCTCTCCAGAGAGGTAGCAGAAGCAAGAAGAATAAAACAGAATTTCCAGATCAATCAAATCATCCTGGCTGGAAAAAAAGCAAGAGAGATTTTGGTGGTCTTTGGTCCTCAAAGCAGTATGGTAGCGTGAGGGAAAATAACCAGCTGTAATCACGGAGTGCGAAGCAGTGGGGTTAAACACTTGTTCTTCTCCTAGTACCCGCTTCCAAAGAACCTCAAAGATTTTTACACATGCAAATATGGCAGCGCTTTCACCCCATTTGAAAGATAGGGAAACTGAGGCATAGGAGTATTGGGGTAACTAACTGGAATTGAAATCCATGACAATTTCTTTAACTGCTTAACAAGGCTTCCTTTCTTCAGAAGGGCATAGGAATAAGATGCAGGGATAGCCCAGTAAAGTGACGTGGAAAATGTATCACTGTAAACCTCTCTCTAGACAAGAACTGGTTAATAAAATCTTTTTTTATGTTATCCAAACCTGATGGTGTTTTTTTCCTTCTCTCAACGTATTGTTGGTTGCTGTAGCAGCTGAGTAATGCAGAAGTTCTGCCTGAAAAAATGCTTCCTCCTTATATGATACTGTACATATTGTCATGGAAATTGTCCTCATTTCCCCCGAGCACACTTTAAATAACTCGAACAGCAGTGCTAATGAGCAGAAAGATATCTGCAATCCCCACCGTGCAACTTGACATACTTTATCCCACTCTGAATTCCCCTTGCACATCATTGAGCATTTTAAAGATCTGGTATAATAATTTGCTTTCTCTCTTTGGTCCAGTCATTCTGCTCTTAGCACTTGGTAATAAAAGGTCAGCTTTGGCTGAAACCTTAGTGTTGCAGCCATGCCGTCTTTTACTGCCAAATATCTTAAGAAAAACAAGTGTCTCCGAAAGGGTAAGTCATGATATTTTTGGTGTGTTTAGTGTTGTCTGTTTTGCTTTAAATCTCAGTAAAGGATTTATTTTGAATTAACAAGCAGTGGGAATGGGTCTATTCATAGTGCCGGTCGGTTAGCACAGGGGTTTTGTTATGCTGTGCACATTTTTGGTTCAAGATACAGTGTATGTTATTATCTTGCATTTTACATTCACTAAAGCCGACTAAGCGAGAGAACGTTTAACCCTTTAAACATGGAGCATATGTTTTGCACGGGGATGGAATCCCTAATGCAGAACAAAACAGAAGCTGAATGTCTGTGTGTATTTGTTTTTCCTGATAAGTTAGGTAGGCAGCTGGGTAATGCTCCAGTATTTTGTTGCTGTTGACAAAAAGATTTTTTTCATCTGTGCTGAAATAATAAGTTAAATAACACCAAGCGAAGGAAATGCTTGTTTCCTCCTAGCATCTTTTCTATGCAGGGTGACCTGAGTGCATGATTCCACAAAGATTTTTAGCTCGCTGTTGTGATGTTTGCTTATCGAATGGCTGTGTGGGCTTTTCCAGGAAACGGGATTGTTCTGCCTCCAGGTAGATACAAAATTGAGAGCAGTTTGCTTCTAGCACTATAAAAATTAACAATGTGATAAACTCCTAATAGAGAAATACATTCCTTGTATTCTTCTCGTTCTGTTTCATGTGTCTTTAGTGTGAAATTTCTCTAGCCTGCAGTCCCGATAGGGGTTCTGCATAAAGGAAAGCAGCAGTCATTGCTTGTAGCTGGGATGTGGAGCAATTGAGGAGACCTGACCTGCTTACCTGGCTAAGCATTTATAGCATGCATTTTCCTAATCCCTTCTTTGAATAGGAATCATTTCTAAGGCATAGCTAGAAGCTGGAATTGTAGGTTTTCATTGCAGGTTTAAAGTTGAAGAAAAGGTTTTGCAGAAATGAAATTTGTTTTCTTTAACCTACCTTTGTTTTTCCTGATGGGTTCCTATTTAAAATGGGACTGCACAGCAAGAAACAACAGTGGTGATGTGAGAAGAGAGTTAAGCTGACTCGTAGTCGCTAGCACCAATTTCTAGTATTTTGTTAAGCAAAATGTGTGCAGGGGTACACAAATTTACGCAATCACTCACGAATTTCTAAGGATGTAATTATACCAACAAAGTATTTATTAGAAGGATGAGAAACAAAAATTTGAATTCATTTGCTTTTAAGTTGTTTTTTGTTTGTTTGTTTGTTTGCTTGTTTTTGTATGTGCATACATGTATATGCCAGTTTAGAAGGAGGTGTTGGACAATTTTTGCTCCCCCTTTTTGCTTTCCCACTGAGGATGGGTGGCTGACGGGTGCTGCTTTCCCTTACCTCATGTGTCACGGCAGCAATACCTCTCGAGACAGACACTTATGAAAGGTGCCTGCCTTACCTGTGTGTGCAGGAAAGGGCTGGTTGTACAGCCAGGAAAAGTAACACTGTTTTGGCAGGTGCAACCTGAAGATAAAATTACCCAGCCCTGATGTCTCTTAGGCAGCAGGGTGTGTGCATCCTATTTACTCGGAGATGTTCCCTGCCCCGCTGTGGTAAGGAGCTGCGATGTATTAGATACAACTGGGTGTGGAAGCTTGGGGCTCAGCGTTAGGCATCCAGCGTGAGTCAGTGCGGCTCTCCAAAGGCTACAGGGCGAAGCTGGGGAACAGTCACACGCTGCTCAATCGTTCACCTAGCGAGCTGCTGCTTGCTGCTGCTCTGCTGTCATTCTGCATCCTTGGGGGCAGACGCCTTGCTGGTGTGTTTGGGGCTAAGCCTCAAGAAGCAGCGTGGGGGGGAGCACGAGCTGTGGCTGTGGGACTCGCCTTAGTGCTGCTGCATCTGCTGGGGGCCGTTGCTAGTGCTGCGGTGTGGTGGCTGTGACTTGTCTAGCCCCAGAACTCAGCCTGGGGAGAAAGACTTGTGTGCATAGGAAGAAAGTGAGGAGCAGGTTGGTACCCAGCCTGTGCAAGGAACAGGGGGCTAAGAAGTAATCATTTTTTAAACGGAATCAATACGGGTATAATTTGAGTCTTGGAAAGGTTGCTGAGGCAGGCTTAGCCAAAAACAGCAAGCAACTAGTCATAACTTTAGGGAGTCACTACCAACATGAAAATCTTCAGCTGAGCACCCCAAATAGATTTTCTCTAAAAGTATCTTTCTGGACCAAAGAGGGTAGGGTGTGTTACTTCTCTGAGCCTGCTTCAGTCAAATCCTTTTGATGTGTGAAATCCACCTATCTGTCAGAATACCTCTTGGTCCAGGCATGCTGACAGGCTGGGGACCCTGCTCCCTTCTGATCCCCTTTCTGCTCTGTGTTAACCTTTCTCCACTTGCTTCCAGGACAGCCTGGGAAGGGAAGTGCCAAAACATTAAGGCAGAGCCTATGTGTCTGGGTAGGGAGTGCTGAGGTAGCTGGGTGTCTCCGTGAGCTGTTTAACATCTGTCTGTCACTAGTGTTGCTTTGAACAGGCTGGACTCCTGCCAGTTTTTGAACCACTTTCCATCCAGTTACTCGAGGCAATCCCTCCTAGCTCCCTTCCAGAATGCACTTCATTCGTAGAGGTTTTTACCGTGATCTAAGTAAGGAGATTTCCATTCTTCCCAGTAAGTAAATGCGGTTGTTAAAAGGCATTAAATGATTACAGAGTGCCCTAGGCATAGTATCAAAAGTGTGGTTGCATAAAAGCTGTAGTAGCCACAGGCTCCGATGGGTCTGTCCTTGCTTGCTGTTCCCAATGCCTGTGAACAGAGGAGCAAACCAGCAAGAGCAGAGATGTCTGTGCATGATCTTTCCCATACGTTCAAACGGCCTAGGGACAGGAGCTGAGTTATGAACGAGTTTGTGGCCAAAAATGTTGGTCACATGGGAAAGAAATTAACACTCCTGATTCAGCCTTAATGAGGGAACTTTCCCAGGTCAATACAGGAAGTGGCCAGCAGAGCTGAGAACTAGGATGTGATTTTCCAACATCTTATTGCCTGAAATCCCGGGCAGTGCAGGGTTTTCTCTTACCTTTCTGGACAACATTAGTTCCAAGTTTCTCCTTAAATGACTTTTAGTCTCGCTGTGCTCCATTTTGTCTCTTCACTAGTTCACTGGGCCAGGCTGGGATGCTTTTTGGATTAATTTTCTGCGCTGTTTAGTTTTTTGTTTGTTTTGTTTTGGTGGAGGGGTTGAGAGAGCCTTGGCACACCCCTGAAATAATACAGGTAAGACAGAGCACAATGTTCTCTCATGTTTTGCTTTGCAAAAACTCTGTGGAAATTTCCAACAGGTCTCAGGTGGTGATGTATCCTTAGCCTACTCTGATCCTCTGGTAAAACCTACAGCAATGATAGGTTCTGGGAAGACACAAGTAGCAGCTCACTTATTTCCCCTCTCTCCGGTTTTAAGCAATATCAAACTCCTAAAAGTCGTGTCCCCCCACCCACATTAAACAAGGCATCAAAACTGTGAAAAACATTTATCACGTTCAGCAGCCTATTGTTAAAAACAGCTGTTCTCTCATAAGCTCTCCTACAATGAAATTTGTCTTCCATTGACCATTCATTGAGCTCTGGCTCAACACTACTCAAAACTGGGCTGTAAAATATCAGTCAGAACTTCCTCTGATCTGGCAAGTCACTGTTGGTTTTCACCTGCCCCTTGATTTCTAGTGGAGGAAAAAAAAAAAAAGAAAAAAAAACACAACCCAAAACACCAAAGAACTTAATAATGCGTGTTTATTGCCAAATGGTCCTCGCTTTGCCACAGCTGTAGATTTACAGGACTTCAAAGCTGGATGATTAAGGCACAGTTTTAATTTGTAGCCAGGGAAGCCAAACAGCCTCAGCTTCAAAGGAAGGGGGTGTTCTTTAATGTTGTGGGCTCGCTCTGCGCTCAGCAGCCGGGGAGATGCCCCCTGCAGCAGAGCAGTGGTGTGGCTGCTGCTGCTCCTGGGGGGGAGGCTGGCTGCTGCCTGAGCAGAGCAGCGTGCGCCCAGCAGCCTTGGGGTACCTAGAGGCTGCAGGTTGGGTCCTTTTGCATGTTATCGAGCTGCGGGGCTTGGTGTGCTCCTGATGCGCCCAGAGCTTCTCTCTGTGTGCACCCCTAGCACAGCCATGGATTTGGGCCTGAGCTCTGTTGCCTCTCCTGCTCCCTTCTGTCTCTGCTGGGTTGTTTTTCCCTCTGATGGGGTTGCAGCGTGGATGGTTTTATAGGCATTAGGAAGAGGCTGTCTCAGCAAAAGGAAGCGTTTGGTCCATACAGCCTTGGGGTTTGAGGGAAATAGGGATCAGGACTGGAGGTGAGGATGCTCTGCATCTGCCAGTCACGTTGAAAAGGGGCTCTTGTGATTTTGTTCTTGTGTTAATGCTTCATTCATCCAGTCAACCATACATCACCAGTTAGTCTAGCTGGTGGGGAGGGAAGAGCAGCTGGGTAGCTCTGTCATTAGGGGGGACGTAGGAACTGTGGTGTTGTGGCTTTGCTTTCTACTCTGAAGCCCAGACAGTGTGACATGACTCCTCCTGTTTACTAAACTCTCCATGTATCTGCTGGCTGCTCTAGTGGAGAAAACAGGCCAAAAGCCTCACGATGAGGCAGACAATAGGGCTAGGTAACTATATTACATCTTGAACCCCGGAGAGTAGTGTTTTCCAGGAACGTTTCCCCAGTGAGGAATCAGTCTTAAATCCCCTGCAAATGAATTAATTCTGTACCTTTGGGATGCAGAGAGGTGCAAACACGCTGTGGTGAGTTGCCTGGAATCAAAGCAAGGAGTTTGGGGGGAGGCTGGACCCCCAGGCAGTCAGCTCCTGGCTGCCTGCTCTGCTCCTCGGAGCAGCCAGAGGCTCCGGGAAGCAGTGTGCTGGGCTCCGTGGGCATGGGGACATGAAAGGAGCTGGCAGGGCCCCGCAGAGACGCGTCTGTCGTGCAGCAAATGGCTTCCAGAGCCATGCGGCTCCGGTGCAAACCTCCCTCATCAGTAGTAAAATCTGAGCAGAACTGGGGCCTTATCCAAGCGGTATCTAGGAGGCTGTGGGAGCCAGGCCGCTCTCTCCGCAGGGCTCTGGGATTCAGCATCCAGAGAGGCCGGCACTGCCAAGACGTGTAGTGCTCGAGAGGCAGCGTTGGCCAACACACCGCTGTGCCTCTCAATGAGCCATGCGAGCGCTGCTGAGAGCGCGATGACTTCAGCTCGCGCACTGAAGCTCTCCAAATAGAGGAGGTGCCAGGCAACCACTGGGCTGCTGAGTGAAGGAACAGCTTTTTGAGACACAATACACTCCTAATTTCTAATGTGGCTTTCCTATTTCAAGAGCACTGCTTTGGTGAGTAAGTGGCCTGCTTTCCATCCTGTGCTGGGGGAGCAATCTTCATGCTGTTCAGCTTGTTCCATCTCATTCTTCACTTTCTGCTTTCTAGGACTGGCACTGCCTTTGCAGTTGCACACGACTAACCTTCCAGACAGTATTTCTTGCTTTGTGAGAATCAACGTTTGATTAATCCAGGGCTCCTGGAGGTGGCATATCTGTTTTTCATTCCCGACTCTGCTAGTCGCTAGCCAATACCACCCTGGAAGTCATTTAGTGTCTCTGTATCTCAGTTCTATATGGGGTATGTAGGAATTTTGCACTGTGGAATTTGAAAACTGTTTTTTAATACAGAGAAGGCATTTTCCCACTAACACACAATAGGACCTCGGGAAGTAATTTTAACCTCTCTGTGCCTGTTTTCCCCTTACATAAAACCAAAATATAGTAATACTCAGTTCTGTGACAAGTATATTCCAGCAGTGCAACATCTTTGATTTCTTTTTATTTATTTATTAATAGCTAAAGCAAACATCGAAATCACTTTCACTTGCATGTCCTTGTTGTAACGTTATTTGCAGCTACTGTGATATTACTGTTCCTTCTCTCTTCCCGTCTAAGCTGGGTTGGATACTTTTAATGGGATGGACAAGTAACAGAACTAGTTAGGAGGAAGCTGAGCCTTAACATAAGGTGTATGGTACGAATGGCTATCTTTACTGTCCATTTCCTTCTGAGAACCAGACTTCCCTCGTATTTAGTCTTTAACATGGACAGGTCTAGAACACCTGCAAACACAGGAGCATTTAAGTCTTACTGATGTTTTACTATATGTGTTTGCATATATGCACACTTCTCTGAATCACTTTTTATAATGCTTTCATGCCTAGGTGCCCAGGTCACCTAAGATATATTAAATAGGGGAGAACAATTATTAAATTTCATCTCTGGAAGGCTGCATCTGTTTGGCAATCACTTGCAGATTGGCTTCAGAGATTATAGGTAAAGGTCTCTTAAAGAGAGGATACTGGAGGGTACAGACTGGCAAGGCAATACTGATATCTATGGGTTCTTGCTTGCATGCTGTGGAGTATTTAAATAAAAATAATGGTTAAAAGCAACTGTTTTTAAAAACTGGTTGCAGTCACAAGATACGCAAGCTTAAAGCTCTGTTATTTTTTCCCTCGTTATTTTAAATTGTTACGCCCTTTTAGGGACTTCAATTTCACCTGCTTACTCTCAGTAACAAATGGGGAAAGGAGGAGGAGGAGGCAGTTGCCACATTCCCCTGATCCCCTGTGTTACCTGACTGGGACTCAGACAAAATATAAAGCCATCAGTGATTTTTTTTCCCAGCCTTGCAGACTATTAAACCAAATGGTTTTTCTGTGTCCAGATGTTGTCTTCCCTGGCTCCCTGCGTACCACAGCTTCACTGCAGATACATAATTCATTATATGGAAAGCCACTGTTTTAATCTAATACTAAAGAGGCAGCAGCTCAGCAGGTGTCCCCAAGGTAAGGAAGGCAGCATGCTGCTGACAGCAGCTGCTAGCTTCAGGCTTATCAAGATTTCTTTGTTTTGAAACAGAAGCTGGAAGGCTTCTTAATATGCCACGTCACTGGCTGAGTAGATCGCTGTCTTCTGGCTGTTATCCTGCCTTTGACAGCAGAGACAAAAATTCTTGTAGCGTGAGGGCTGCATACAGTTCAGTGCTCTCAGGAAGGAGCAGGGTGAAGAGGAGGAGGCTTACAAGGCAGATGCGCCCTACTGCCTGCTTGCGTTCTTCTCAGTGCGCCAGCTGGGCTAAGTGCATCTGTGGAGCAGGCCCACTGATGTCAACATTGTCAAAATGGACTTTCTGCTACTGTAAGCATAAAAATATCCAAATACATTGCCTATAGAGAGCATTCCAAGCAATGATGCTGATATTCCACCATTCTCATCCAAGTGCTAGATGTCTGCGGCCTGAATCTGTGTAATGAGATCTGACTTTTATAGTTATTGTCACTCTGGCAAAAGCAGCCAAACTGGCAACCCTGGAGTCTGAGTAGTGCAATATGCAATGAGAAAGGCTTTCCAGTTCCTTGAGATATCAACTTTGTTGTCATCTGTGCCTGGATGTTATACAATAGACAAAAAATATTCTGGTGGGGTTTCCCCAGAATGTGTGGGTCCTAAACTAGCACATGTAACAGCACAGGGTAAACCTGCCCATCCTTTTACGTGGTCTAGGAAAAATTCAGCCTGTGGCTTGTATGGCTTCCAGGTTCTCTATGGAGACTTTTCTTAAGGTTTTTCTTGCAGTGGGGCTTGTTCCTGTGACTTGTAACGTTTCCTCGACGTGTGTCTCCTTTTTGTGTTCCTTTGTGGAAATTCTTCTAGTTTACCTTGTTAATAAACAGAGCTGCTTCTGCTGTGACTATGACGTTGCTTTGGTCAGCAGCCTTTGCTTGAAGCACAACAAAGACGTGCTCGTCTGCTGGCACTCCTGCAGTCGGTGTTTTGGCTGATAAGTGGCACGTATTGCTGCAAATTAGGGAAGAGTATAAGATAGTTTGGAGGACCTTCTGGCAGTGTGTTGTACATCTTAGGCATCAGCACACTTTGCTAAGAGATTGTATGTGCTGGCATAGTGGAGAAGTTTTTCACACGTCAGGATTTCCATTCAGCCACCTAACCACTCCAGAGAAAACCTCCCAGCACAGAGCGCTCAGACAGAAGTGCCATGCAGGTATGGGAAGACCATCAGAAGTTCAAGGATTTCTGCATGAAGAAGGTCCCTTTCCTGGAGTTTGCCCCAGCCCACAAGTACAGACCTACAGCTGGGGAAGGTCATACAAGCCCAGAAGCAGGTTGCTGTTGTCTGGAGGAGCTAGAAAACAACCGGTCAGTGGCTGAGGGCTTTGGTGTCCATGAGTTTTCTGCGCTGTGGGAATGGAAGCTTGCAAGGCAATGCTTGAGGCAATCCTGCCATGTAGGTTGAAAAACGTGAATAGTTCCAAACTACAAATGTGCCTTTACAAACTGCTATCCTCAGCTGTGCTGAGGCACATCTGAGTTTTATTGTGCCTCTGCAATAGGTGAGCAAAGGTATGTGAGCTGGCAGAAGAGGCAATACCTGTGCACGTGCCTTTGGCCTAACCTGTGGAAGACTTGGAAGCATTGAGATGGGATGCAGTGGGAGGGTATGTCTGTAATATCCCAGTGTGCTGTAATGGCAGTGAATGCTGCAGACAGGGCTTCCACTAGGAAACCCACTGAGTCTCAAAGGACACGATCTGTGCAGTGCTCTCTTGAATTTCATTGGGAACAAATCTACCAACTGAAGACATTTCTTTGGATGAGTTGTTGTTTACATACCAGGCTCTTTTCATTTCTTGTTGAACATCTAAATCAGCGTGTTTTTTGAAAAGTGAGGT
Organism: Cygnus atratus; assembly: GCF_013377495.2. Taxonomy (NCBI): domain Eukaryota; kingdom Metazoa; phylum Chordata; class Aves; order Anseriformes; family Anatidae; genus Cygnus; species Cygnus atratus. The sequence continues at coordinate 19,212,798 of NC_066368.1, forward strand.
TACATCTGCTAATGATTAACCACTTCAAAGGAACTTTTATGGACTTTTTGATAAAGCTGTTAACTGGGATGAATTTATCCATTGCCACTGGGTAGAGAGAAGGAGAATTGATTTTTCTAAAGCATTGTTCTGCTGGCAGTTCACTGACAACTGTCTGAAAGCACAAAGATTTGAGGCCCCTGCTTTGTGCATCAGCATAACCTCAATTCCATTAGCCATCCACCGTTGTGTTCTGAGTGGCTGCAGTGCTTAGCCCAAGTGACAAGAACAAATTGTCCTTTTTGCCAGACACCACTATTGCCACAGTAAAGAGTACTGTGTAACAGTCACGTTTAGAAGATTCATTGGGTAACCAACACTTAGCGAGATGCAGAAGGAGACTGCTATAAAACTGCTATTCTGTGCAAACTATAGCGAGACTTGGATCAGGAATATCCCAGAGCATTTAAACTCTGACTTAGATCAGTACTGGTATCATCTACATTGTCTCATCATTAATTTGGGCAAGGTTTTTTTCCCGAAATTTGTCAACATTTTACAAAACGCTTACAGTATATATTCTTTTGCATTTCAATTCCTTTCCTCCGTTAATGCAACAAATAGCTTCATTTTTGTGAAAACAAAGTCTGTAAGTGTTGTGTCCTTAATGATAGGCCGTGTATTTGCTGCTGCCAAAACTGTGCTTGTAAAGCTTCAGTCACTTCACTGAAGAAAATAACATTTGTAATTGGTTGGCTTGGATTTCTGAAGAACTCTGTACTCAGTCTGCAAAGAATCTGAGCCTTTGCAGGCTTAGCTAAGAGTGCTGCTGTCTACAGCCAAAGCCGTACCAGCTGATGGTTTCACCTCAGTTCTCCTTTGTTTAAAGTCCATAGCTTTGGCTAAGATGGCAGCAATATCATCTTTGAAGACTCCCTCACTGTATTTTTAAGTTTCATAGTGGAGTTAGTTGCAGAGGAAAGAAAAATTAGGCTTATGAGGTGCAAGGGGGAAGAGGAAATAGTTGTAATGAGACTTATTTAGAAGGCACGGAAGCAACTTCACTCTTATCAGTGAGCATACCTGGAAAATGTGAACACAACAATCCTGAAAGAAGTTGGGTATTAGCAGCAGTTGGGTATTATCTTTCCAGAATGAAATTTTCAAAGAAAAATAGATCAGATTTTGCTATTCTGGTGTTGCGGTAACTCACTGCTCATCAGGATTTAAAATTTCCCTTGACTCTTGTCTTCAGTGTTAAAGATTTGAAGAAATTTATGAGAGCTAGAAAATTGCTTGTGGTTGCATGGTAATGCATAAAAATTATCCAGTCATTTCCATTCAGATATTTCAAAGCATGAAGGATCATCGTCTTTGGTCAGGAAGGAATTTCCTCCCTTATAATAGTGTGTAAACATAACCACAGTTGGAATATATAATTTGATACATTCCTCAGAAGTGTCTAGCACTTGTTGCTTTGGAGAACCACGTTGAACCATGCGACCTGCTTTGTACAGATGTGCAACTATTTTCTGAGTCTTCTGTGCATGCATTTGTGATAGATATAGATATAGATATATTTTTTTTTGTACCTTCAAATTCATAGCTGTCTTATTTCAGATACACCTCCTGCAATGTGCCTTACAGGGGCTGGCACACACCCTCTGCCACTGGGCTGCCCTGAATGGAGCATCTCCATCCGAGTGCGTGGTTTTTGCTGGCCTCAGAAGAATTCATTTCCCTTCAGTCCAGGCCAGAGACCAGTGAAATGATCAGGAGGTTACCATAGCCTGGGCAGTTGCACACTTCATCACTTTTAAGGGTTGAGCTTGTTGTAGCTTTCTAGATCTGGAATATATTGAGGAAAGGCTGCAAGGATCAGTTTTCTGGAGTGGGAGAAAGAAGGATAAGGGAAAGTAAATAACTGTTGGTACAAGGCTGTCTATGTAACATACTGGGAAAAAAGCTTTGCAACCTGGTCTTTCTCCCCCTTCTCATCAATTGCCATCACCGCCACAGGTTTAACTTTGTAGTAGGACTGGGGTGTTCTGGTTTTCTGGTTTGGTTTGTGTTTTTTTTTTTTTTTCAGGGAAATGGCTTTTTTATTTTTTTTCTAGGACATCTGTACAGTGGGACAGAAGTTGTCTTTCTATCATTCTAAAAAAGACACTTCATGAGATGAACAGCTGTTTAAGAGCTGGTGACATCAGACAGATTTTGAAGGAAGGGTTTGTGCAAGTGGAAGGAGCTGATCACCACCTTTTCCAGTAGGAACTTTCATTTTCTAGTGAGAGGCTGGTGCCAAGGTGCCTGATACCTGTTGCTTGGCAGGCAAACGATGTTAGTATCAGCATAGGCCACACTGTACCCTAAATTTGTCTGCTTTTCAGTAGGTATTGTTTTAAGACAGTGACCGTGCCACTGTGCGCTGAGAAGTCCAGCTAACAAGCTGTTACTTCTGCTGTGATCCGGGTTTGGAAGTGAACATGTTCTGTCTGCACAGTAATTTCCTATTGGGAAATATTATTTGAGTCGAGTCACAAGGGTTTAATTGATTTGAGCATACTGTCACTTATTTGACAGTCTAACCCCTGAAGCACCCTTGGAGATAATTAGAGTGCAGGTGCTCTAGCATTCCCACTCAGGATGAAACACAAGTCACAGCAGAGGCAAAGTGGTGTCATGCTGCTCCCAGCAATTGGTGGTTTAGTAGTTGCTCCTCGTGTTAATTATTGTTGATCTATTCCTATTTGGAAAGGTTCTTCTGACTTCCTAAATGAGCTGTGACTATGTTGGAGACATTTCATCATTTGCTGCTAGCTAGTAGAAGCTGGTACAAACAAATCTCAAAGCAATAACAATACCTCGTGTTTATAGGGATACTGAACAGAGCTGGGGGCGTTTCACAGGCTCCTGAAACCTCTCTGGCTAGGGAGCCAGCATGATCTTGATTAATGGCAATTCCTCTTATGGAGCAAAGTAATTGTGAGCAGGAGCTGGAGGGAATGGTGCCTGAGCTGTGTTGGTACAAGGAAGATGCTACGTCCTTGAGAAAAATAATGTACCTAGAGCAGTTGCATATTATGCCTGGGCTCACCTCAACCCTAAATATTGGGCTGCTGCAGTAGAGGTGGCCTTCCCATTGCTGTGAATTCAGCTCTAAGCTAGGACTGGACATTGCAGCCACTTTGAGCAGCACATCCCAGGTGGCATAGCGATCTCCTCACGAAATTTCAGATTCTTGAAAACAAGGAGGTGTGGACGCATTAGAGTATGATTGCAATACATGTATTTTTAATACCAGATGTTAACTTAAAAATGGCTGAGCCTTATTTTTTTTTTTTTTTACTGAGACTTCTCACAGTTCAGCCTAAGGCAGATAAAGCACATCAAAAAAATCTACTTAAGTAGACTTAAGCATTACAAAGCACTGAGCAAGAGAAAGCTTTATAAGCAGGGGTTTAAGGTGGCATTTGTGTACACTGCTACTTGCTCATCCTATAAAAGCACCTAAAGTTGTCCTTCTCACTTCCTTTTATCTTGCATCTTTTTTCTGTTTGCCAGGGCACTTTGCTTATGCGACAGTAACATCAGTAACAGCATAGGGCATACCTGGAGTATGGGTTTGTTTGCTTTCAAGGTTTTGGTTTATTTGAAGTGATTGGTAGCATTAACCAGTTCCTCAGTTCAATAGATAAGTCTAGAGTAATACAGATGACATATCAAGAAAGGAATCTCCAGGCAGGAGTTGAAATTAAAACAAAAGTCAAACTCACCTGATACATTTTTTTTTTAATGTCTAAAAGGTCAAAGATTAAACCAAATCTTCATTTATTACTTGTACTTTTATTAATCCTACACCTGATCCTGACAACTGAAACAGAACACTTGCCTTAGATTTTTAAGAGTTTTCTGTAGCCTGTGTGTCAGTACAGAAAAGCTGAAGTGCCTCCGTTCATGTTAAGTCTTGTCAAAATTTTTGCATAAGAAACCACGATTCTAAGGTCTAATCTCCTTGCTGGTGCCTCTTTAAAGTAATTTAATGGTGTCTGAAATGCACAGAAGTACTCGTCTGAAACCACAGAAGGGATCTGTTCTCCCCCCAGTACCAGGGCCCTTGAATTAGTTTATAGATGGCACTGACATTAGGCTGTTTATCTGCCTTTGTGTTATTCTCTGGGACAAGGTCTAAGATCTGAGATCTAAAAATCACTTAGTGACTCATGAAAATCCTCTGCTAGAACTTTTGAAAATTTGACCATCTTCTACTTGTAATTATCATTAAACCTGTGGGATTTAAAAGCATTTAAGGAAATTAGGCATTTGACTGAAAAGTCAATGAGAGTTTAGAACGCTCTTCTTAGTTCTGCACCAAGAAACTTTAAACCATGTCAATTTATGAGCTGGCCTTGCTCTGCACAATAAAAGCAATTTAAGATTTCGTTTTCCTCATTGCCAAAACCAAGTGAAAGCTGAACATTAGAATCCCCTCAGACTGATTCCAAAATGTGGAAATAAAACATGTCACCTGCAAAGGTGCATGTTTCTTTAGAAAAAATTGAACTGAAACAGAATAAATGGGTTTTGATCCAAAGCTTGTTTCTTTTATTTGCATGCTGTGTAATACTAAATCCCCAGACTTTATTTTTCTTAACTTTATAAGCTTTTTAAAAGGTGATCACAAGTTTACTCTCAGCTTCCACATTAACTTCCAACTCGGATATCCCATACATGCATGGATATGTGCCTGTATCTATAGATACAAATACAAAAAACCATGGCAAGCACATATCACTATTTACTGTACTGCTCTGTTCCTCTGTCCTTCCCTTGTAGATCCTGTCAATTTTCCCTGATCCAAGCACTCAAGCACTTAATGACCTTTTACTTATTTTGCTAATATTTTTTGTCTCTTTTCATAATCCAAAGATCAAGGCTATTTTTTTCTTGCTGTGCAGATTCCCCCTAATACAGTTGCCCTTTACCTTGACAGAATTCATCTACCTCATTTTTCACCTTCTTTCATTATCAGGGAGATCTTAGAGCCCTGAATCTGATCCTCACCTTTAGGACAATCATGAAGAGTCGGTCAGGGAAGATGAATCATTGCAATTGTTCTCAGCTGCTGGGTGCAAGTTTTTGTCCATTTGTCAAGATCTTCGTTGCTGCCTGTCTGCAATCAAAGGCTTCAAGTCACTGCTTGCTTTAGCACTCAGGGCAAGCGTTCTTTGGGCCTTGACTTACCCATCTGCCAGCACTTTCATAACTCACCCTTGGAGCTGCTGTTTGCCTCCCCACACATTGCAGCAGCATGCGCGTGGCCAACTCAGTTTCACCCCTACTGGAAACACCACTGCTATCCACACCAAAACATTGCAAGCATGTAAATATATACAAATACACAAGTATTTGTAGTTGTGTACATTTTTGGTGGAGTTGATATAATGACAATACCCAAGCACATCAATAAGCAGAACTATGTAAGAAATGGGAGAAAGGCAAACCAGATGTGGCAGGGGAGGGAGGGAAGTGATCTGAAGAGAAAAACAAGTTGCCAACTTCAGCAGAACCTGACAGCAGCTTCATCTGAGGACATAAACATTCCTCCTTTTACACGGAACGGGGCAGGAACATCTACTGGAAGTCCAGTCCTGCTTCCCCTGAACTTCTGTTTCCATACGGAGAAAGGGGCTGTAAGGCTTGGATCTGCAGATGTTGCTCTTCTGAAGGTTAAGCTTGTGTGAATAAAATTCATGGCAAAAAGAATGCTTCCAAGGTTTCCTCATTGGAAACAGCTGTTACAAAGGGGGAGCTGCAGCTGGAGGGCTGTTCTGGGCTCTTTGAACAGGAGCACAGGGCAGGACAGGTACATGTGGCATAATGGCAGCCTTATGCTTTGTGCTTCCCCGTGAATGCATACCAGACTAAGGATGGTCAAAAAAGGAAGAATTTTTGGTAAAAAGGGCTTTGAAATATGGATTTCAATTCCTGCTGCTGCTGCAGTGCTCTGTCAGACCTTCAGCCAGTTACCTAGCCCCAGCCTTTCTGTGTTTGATCTTCCACGTTCTGGGCTCTGGAAAGAGCTGAAAGAATGACTTACTAAGGCCTAGGAGGTGGCACACTACTCTGAGGTGAATGCTTGCAGCTGATGCCATCAGCAGATAGCTCCGAGGCCACGTGAAATGCAGTTACACAAACCACCTGAGCACTTCGGGAGCGATTCTGTCAGCTTTGCTGGGAGAGAGAGCACTCGCGCTCTGCACCTAGCAGCCTTGAGCTGTTCAGTTCCCTTGAGGCAAAATACCTACCAGTATCTATAAAGCAACTTTGCAACGGTACCTTGAGGTGAGGGTGGCAAAGCAGTGAAGTCTGCTGCCCTTTTGATGGTGAGCAGTAACAAAACAAGACCTTTAATCGTTCTCAGCCATCACATTTACTGTATGCACTTGCACAGTCACCATCAGGTTTCCTAGTCCTGAAGTTGTTCGCTGTTTCTGTACACCTGTGAGGGAGGCACGTAGTGCTGCCCGCTTGTTCTACAGATAGAGGTGAAACCCAGCACATCTCATCTGATGCCGCAGGTCTGCAGCAGGGTAGGTGACCGAATGCAGGGTGCCCTGGTCGCAGGTTAATGCTGAAGCTGCTGGGCTACTCACCCCCAAAGTTAAGCCCCCTGCTTCTACCGCGTGCATTGAGGTGCTGTGTTTGCAGACAGTTTTATTTTTTCCTCTGGTCTGGAGCTGACAGTGTCCCTGAGCAGAAGGGCTGGAATGTCTGTCCCTGGCAATCCTGAGCTAACAGAGCAGGCCTCTGAGGGCTAGTCTCGTTTGTATGGGAGCGTGATTAAAGATGAGTGAGAAATTCTGTTCAAAGGAATAGAAAGCCCTTGTCTGTGTTTAAAATCATTAGCAGACCGTTCCTCCCTGTTGTGGTGCGGAGGAGCCAGAGCCCTGTTAGCTTTATGCAGCAGCCCTTGTGTTTGTCGGGCTGGAGTCTCCCAGCTGCTCAGGGTGGGCTGCGGCTCCCCTCAGGGCAGGAGGGAGGTTTCAGTGCAGTGTCGGCCTGCAAGCTTCATACTGCTTCGATGGGCAAAGCTAAAATTTTGTATCCAAGCATTTCTAGGCAGAAAGGTTTAAAATTGTTTTCGGGTTCCTGAAGGCCAGTATGTTTGAATCTGTACAGTGTCTCTGTTGACAACTCAAATCTGAAACCCAGAACAAGGTCCTCTTTTGTAGCTCGGCACAGAAACGAAAGCAGCTGTGAATTTCTGGTACAATTCTGGATTTGTAAAGAAGGTGTAGTGGAAGGGAGGTGTGGTTGTTTGTTTGTTTATTTGTTTTAATAAGATCTAAATATTTGGATTTAGCTGTTTTTTGTTATTCTGACTTCTAAGACTCAAAATCTGTTGGGTGCTGCAACAGCATAGAGAGATGCATCTGAACTCCGCCCTTCAGGGAGCTCTAATTCTGCTCATTGCCTTGGTGATGTAGTGAAAGGAGCCAGCAGTGTGTGGAAAGGAACAAGATCAAAAAGCCATAAAAGAAAAATTGTTTATATTTGGGTCTGCTTGCTCTGCCACTGCTTATTCATCTCGTACTAACACATGAGGACTTCTCTAAGAAGTCCTTCTGAAGTGCATTCTGGTTTCTACGCTAGTGTCTCTGCGTGGAGTTGTATTTATCCGCTTGTACTCTCGTGACTAGTCACTACTGACTCTCCCACAGGCAGCTTGTAGGATCATGACCTTGCTCCTATTTAAAGTTTCAGTGGGAGAAAGCTAACCACAGAGAAGCTGTATGTATAGGTTTTGGCAGAGTCTCAAGCCTAGGTTCTGCAGCATGTGCAGGAATCTTTTTCCCATCCTGTTTTTACTTTTTGCAGACTCTAACAGAAGTATAAATATTTTTCCCTAAACGCTTGCATGAAAAATGCCTAAGGAGGTTTACAAGGCAGCTGGCTGGTCCAACGTAACATCTTAGGGGAAGGGGAGTTGTAGTCAGGTCCCCATGGTACGGCAATTCAGGGGGAAGATGCTGAGACACCACTTCTGCACAAGTTCAGTCGGATGGAGGCTTCATCCTTCTCTGCTTGTTATGTCTCTCTTTGCATGCTTTAGTTCAGCTGTTCTCGCTAAATTTGCAGTTGGTAGTTCATTCTGAACTAGGACTCTGCTCTCTTCTTATACTTTGTGGCTTGTGTGGGCAAGACCTCAGCTGGGTCCCTTTAAATTTAAGAACAGAACGCGTGTTTTGCCTTGGCCAAGCTCAGTTTTTTCTGGTGTGGTTCATGCAGCACGTGCACTTATGGATGCTCTAGTGTCCTGAAGTAGAGCTAAACAGCCCATTTTGCAAGACCAGGATATATCAGAATTAACTGGCAGCTAGAAATGCCTCAACTATCAGGTTTGTAGTTGCTGTGATGAAGGTAACCAAACCCATTGTTGGTAATAAATAAATAAGACTTTAATGCTAAGAAAGAAGCCAAGGGGATGGCTGGAGGTCAGTCAGAAGGATGGATGTCTGCCTGTCTGAGGTGAGAGTGGCTAGTGTAGTACTGCTGGGGAGTGAAATAAAATGAAGAGGTGCCCCTTACAGGGTGAGTTGAGTCTTTGAGGGCCGGTGCTCAGCTGCACGGCTCGTTTCACTGCAGCACTCAGATCACTGACATCGGGTCACTTGGCCGGGCCTACTGGAAAGTGGGGTAAGAAGAGGTTCTTGGGAGCAGGAGTGAGGAGACAGCCTGGAGAAAGGCTTCCCATGACGTTGGGCTCTATAGGTAGAGAAAGGAGAGCTGGGTTAAACAAAGAAGTTTTTGGAGTGTTTGGGCTTGGCGATGCAAAGACGTGGTAACCTGGCAGGGCTTGGTCGAGGGCCAACCCAAACCCACAGTCCAGTTTGCCTACTGCTCCCCAGTCTGTGGTACTCAGCAGAGCTGGAGGGCAGCTCGGTGTTCGGTGCCTACCTCTTGCAGCTGTTCTGCTTCCTTATCTCAGGGAATGCAAATCATTGAGCAAATTCAAAAGGGGAGGCTGTCCGGGAGGATGCTGTGAGGAGAGAATCAGAATTTGGATATGCGCAGGGGAAAAGATCCTGGCTTTTGTTTTTTAAGCTCTATGCCTAGTGCCAGGTGTGCAGTCATCTCTGTTCTGTGCTGAAAGGCTGCCTCAGTTTCCTTTGTTCTGTGAATTGCCACAGAGCCCTTCGTGGCATATCTCACACCACACACAAAAAGCCCTTTTGCTTTGCAAATCAGCGCGTGCTCCACGGGTGTTTCTAGGCCGGGGAAACAACTAACAGCAAGAAAAAACACTTCCTTGGCTTGCAGGCAGCTTCCAGTTTGCTCCTTTCCCAGATTAGCAAGGATTTAGAAGGCGCACGTTTTGTGTTTAAGTCAGTTCTGCAGAAACCACCACGTGCCATTGTCCTGCCCTTATCTCTGAATTGCACGGACAGGCAATCCCGGCTGCTCTGGCTTGCAAGCGTCAAACAGCATGGGCACAACAGCTGAGGTGCTGTCTCTGCAGAAAAGCCAAAGGCAGTGTCCATGGAGATGGAAAAGCTTTAGGCCGCTGGTGATGCAGCTGCTGCGTTGGACAGGATCAGCTCCAACGAAGCTGTTTGTGTGGCCTTATGAGGCTGTGTCTGGCTCTGGGACATAAAATGAGGGGTGAGGGGAAAATTTAAACTGACTGAAGTAAGTGCAGAGCTAAAAAGAAAATGGGAATAGAAAGGTGAAAGTGTTGTAAGCCTTAGAGTATCCTCAAATGACAGATGTAATAGAACAGCTTGAGTGCGCCTGGTGTTCTGGTCAGTACTGCCTGGGATGTTCCACAGCAATGTTAGTGGCTCCTAAGGATCTTGTTTCAAGTGGGAGAGTCAGATTCATATTCCCAAGTCCTAACTCCTGTTCCAAAACACTGCTTCTGGGATGGATCCAAAATCAAACTGGGTCTCTTTCTATATCAAGACTATAAATTCCCAGGAACTTGAGGAAAGCAGATGATCTTGCAACTTCTGCGTCTCAAACCCTGACTTGTCTTATGATTCCCTTGGTCCCTCTCAGTGCCTCAGCACAGATATGTGAAATTCATTTTGAGCTCCTCCTGCAGGGTCTTACAGCCTGTGATCTCCCTTTGCTTACTGCTGGGACAGCAAGCACAACATCTCCAAGTTCCCACACTGGAAATGCGTATTTTTTACTTCAGCTTTGAAGTCTTATCAATCTGCTTTGTGGGTGCTGCAACATATGAGTAGGAATTGTGCGTAAAACTGCTCAATTGAATTAAATCATTTTCACCCAGAATCTTGGTGGTTTTAAACATCACTTGTTCTCTTCTGGGCTAGATGCTAAAAGAGATTTGTGTTTTGTCTTTCAGGTGGAGCAGGCGACCGGGAAAAGATGCCTGTCAATCATGAAACTTTCCTGCTTATGGCTAATTCCCAGAATGAAATGGAAGATTGGGTGAAAGCCATCCGACGGGTTATATGGGCTCCATTTGGTGGAGGTATTGCAAATAGCTCACATGCACATAAATTAAAACATTTGCCTCAAGGTAAAACATATTCTTGTGATACTAGGATATGTGTAACACTGTAAAATCACTGAGATACCTAGATAAGCTCTTGATTATGTGAAGTATTTTACAGCATGGAGATTGGGTTGGTTTTTTTTTGTTGTTTTTGTTTTTTGCCAGGGGATGGAAGGTAATGAAAGGGGAGGTCACATCCAAACTGTATAACTGACTCACAGTCAAAAATGGGTGGTAATAACAAACATAACACAATTGCCAGTGCTAAGTTTCTTAAAGCTGATTACTGTGTATTCTGTGGATCTTTCTTATCCTTATGGATATAAAGGATTTTGTCCAGTTATCTCAACTTTCCACTTCAAAGGCAGATGCCCAAATTAAACCTCTACAAAGCCAGAGGCAGCAAAACTTTTTAATTGGTTAATATAGGGCCTGGCTGAGAAGGCAAAGCTTCCACTGGCTTCAGTGAAGATGTAACCTAAGGAAGAACAACAGGGTCAGGCTGAGAGAACACCTGTAAGAGTACAGCTGTTCACAATCCTTGTATTTAAAATGAACAAAAAAGCCAGACTCCCCATTTTGATACCGTACTATGATCTTCAAGATTTCGAGTCACGTTCTTAAGTCAGGGGATTAGATAGGAGATGTTTTTGCAGTCTGACACAGACCAAGGGTTCACAGATGTTTTCTGCTGGGTTCACTGCTGGTAGCAGCAACTCCTGGCTTGGTACTGAATACTCCAAATGCTTCAGTGCTACTGATGGAGTTCATGCAGATGGCGATATCACGTGCAGATAGTGATATCGTCCTCTTTTGAGAGGTACAGATAAAAAGTGCTGAACAAGTGTTTGGTAATACAATTATTTTGCCAAAATGAAGTTACTGTTTTTCCTGGATCTAGGGGAAAAAAATGACCTTGGTGCAGTTGAGAGAGGCTGAAACATCACAAGGTCGCTAAGAACACCCAGTATTTGTTAGTAACTTTTATCTTTTTTTTTTCCCTCCTTTAAGTGGCTCTTGTGATTTTGACTGTCTGTGTAGCAGCAGCATTTGGTTTGTCTGGAAAAGATATAATCTCTAGTGATGATGTAATTTTTTCCTAGGCCCTCCTTAGCAGAAAGGGTGTATATACAAAAGGCAGCTTATACCTAATTCTGAGAGGTCCCATGAAATTCTGTTGTGCCATGGGTAGAACAAGCTCTTTTCATTAGCAGAAACTGATTTACGCTGAATTCTCCTCAAACATGAGTTTGAGCTTGTTTCGCTTTCCTTCTAAAGTCCAGTCCACAGCAAGGGATCTTCACACTGAGCTCGGTGCAGATCCCTGCAGTCTGAGAATCCGAGTTGGTGTTTCTGTGGCCATTTATAGTGGACCTTACAGCATGTATTTTATAGCATTTCCATGCGCATCAAACAAATGCTGTGAGAAAAAAGGACACAGTCAGTCATGGCAGATAGTATACATTCTAGAAACAGACCCCTTCTTTAGGGTTTAGGGCATGATGTTTTCGGCGCTGCTGGTATCTGTGCAAATTCTGCTTCCTTTTTTTTTTTTTTTTTTGGTCAGCATTTGTTTCGTCAGCTTCTTGGAATAGTTCCAGAACAAGCATTGTATTTAAAGTATTAAGATAATAAATAATTAACAATTCTAAGATCTTAAAAACAAAAAAACCATGAGAATGGCATAAAAGCAGAGATCAATTTATTTTTCTTCTTTGATTCTTTATGGGGGCAGTTTTGTCCCAGTTACCTGCTCTTTTTCTCTACCTCTATGCTTCTCTTCAATGGTGAAGTGTAAAATTTTGATTTCCCTTTAAATGAGGGCAGATGGTCTTACATTTGAGTCCAGTAACTGGAGAGCTTTAACAACTGTATGAAATATCAAAAACTGTAGAATGTTGAAATCATGAGAGTGTGGGGAGCAGGGTGACACAGGAAAACAGCAGCAGTTCTGTGCTGTTTTCAGATGCTGCAGGTTTGATTCGGTTCCTGTTGATGTCAGTGTAAAGGCTGCTGCTGATGTTGGTGAGAGCTGGCTTAAGCTATCCTGTAGAAGAGAAAGCACAGCTGGAAAGAGCTGCAGTAGTGTGTTGAGGTTTTCCCTCTACCTGTGGATCAAATCTACCCAAGAACATGGGTACCTCCTGGGCGGTCAGCCTGGCCTAAGCTCTCTGCCCTGCTACTCAAATGCACGAGTCTAAAGCTAGCTTGGCTATGTCTGCTCTGCTCTGTAGTCAGTGCTGCATGAGCAGATTCTTATCCTATGGTTTCATCACTCCTCTGAGCCGACTGTGTGCTAGCTGCTGTCAGCATTGGTCTTTTCCCACCTTGCAGCCATGTGTTCCCACCACGTTTCGTTCTGCTAGTGCTGGTGATTATACAGCTGTGCAGAAGGAAATGACCTGGGAGAAGAAAAGGTGGGGGTGAATTAGTTTTGTGGTGGGTTGGCTCCCTTGCCCAGATAAGCAGGCAGCTGCAAGAACAGCAGTTCCAGCAAAATGAGGGCAGTGGGGAGAGATGGTAGGGTGGAGGAGGGCATGCTTGTTCGTTCTGGCTGCAGCCCACACTTAAATAGGCTTAAACAAACCGTGGAACTGCATCCTCAGTCTCTCTTCACAAAGTATTTATAGGATTGTCAATAACAAGGAAATGGTTAAAACATCAAAACCGTTGTTTCCAAAAGGATTTAGTCAGTTTGGGGAAATGATTAAAACTATTCCTCCTCTATCAGAGTAGAGCAGGGAAGCTTCTGAGAGTGAAATCCCAGCTTAGCTCAAATGTGGGAGGACTGTAAACATAGCTGTCTCTGTTTTAATTGAATAATTTGAACTCTGCATTGCTATCACTGCTAATTTGAGAGCCAAGTCTTATCTATCGACACTTTTTAATATATGACGCTAAAGGAATGGGGGTGAGGAATTATAAAGCAGGCTTCATTATTAATATGTAAATATCCAGCCCTGGAGAGAGTTGATATGGTGTAAAAATAAATCATGCCAAGATAAAAGGGGAGTCTTAGCCACACTTTAATCTTCGCTGACGTATTGAAGAAACTTATAAATCAAAAAGGTTGAGGGTATCTTTTTACGTGTTCATGCGGGCACATGAACTATGTTTAAAGGTGAATAGCAAAGGCTTTTTAAAACAAAACAGAAAACTCTGCAAAGCTGCTGAGGATCCCAAATCATTTATAGGAGACACATTCAGGCCATATGGAATGCATGCTTTGAAATACACTTCAAATGTGGCCTTCAAATAAAATCCTAGAGTTCCTGACTTTTTTGAAGAAGAGCTGTCTTGTTTATGGAGAAAATAATTTTGAGCCAGTTTTCCTAAGTTTCAGACTTCTGAATTCTTGAATCTAGTCCACCTCATTCAGAGTTGAGGATTTTGTAAAAGTGAGATCTGAGAGTAAGCTGTATGTTTTGAGTTTACGTCTTTAGGAATAGGGTTTGTTACAAAGGCTTGAAAGAAGTGCATTTTGGAGCACATTCGGACAGAGGGTGCATAAAACTGTTTCCTCTGATCCTTCTTACCTCCACGAGGAACAGATTTTGCTCTGAGTTTACACCACTGAAAGTTTATCTGGACAGTCCCTTTGTGCCCTACAGCTGTGTTGTTCTCTGGCTGTTTTCTAATGTGGAAGCCTTGTGGCAGTGCCATAGTGCTTCCTGGCCACAAGCTTGGGAGGGAGTTAGCCTGTCAACATCCTCTGAAATTGGATGTGTGGAAAATGCTGGGAATAGTACAGTGGAGAGAGGGTCTTTCCTCGCTCTGTAAATCTGTAGTGGGACTGTACCTCTAGCCTGAAGAAAAACAGCTCCTTTAAGGAGGTCCTTTGCCATCTATTTACCTCTTAGCTTTCATGCCTTCTTCATTTTTGTCTTGCTTAAGATTTAAAACATAATGTGTCTGGGACTGAATTTGGGGCCACAGGGTACAAAAGCTGAGTTTTTTGGTGCCTGAGCTGAAAGCCATGAGGTGTAACATTCTCTCTTGTAGCTCAGCACATGACCGGCACGGCATGGGACAGAATCATTTTGTGTTAATCTTGTGCTGTGTTTGTGTTTGTTTCCTTCTGTTTACTTATCCTTTCTTGCCATGAGCAGTTCCTTGCTCCTCTGCCAGAAATGCATGTCACGGCCCCTTTCTCCATTCCTTTATCCTAATTCCTCCTCCTCCTCCTTATCCCAAGCTTTCATCAGTTCCTTGTGCTGGAGAAGAGGTAAAGCAGTTGGAAGGGCTGTGCTTCCCTTAGGCAAACAAGGAGAGCTTTACCTGTGACAATGTAATTATTCTGAAGGAGTTCCATGAGCAGCTTCTCTTCTGAGGAGGAATAATTCTGAGAAATAATAACTTTTTAACTGGAGGGCTCTGAAGAAGTGTCCACTGGGGACTCTACTGGCATTAATTCCAGTCCACTCCTCCAGATAGGTAAAGCCTGATATGTGAATTCTTTCTTTTCTGCCAGAGAAATAGTGCAGAGGATGTTCTTGCTGGCAATCAGGGCCCTGTGCAGACCATGTCTTGTACTAGGGGAGAGCTGAGAACCAGAGGAGGAGGCTCTGATGTGTAATTTAAAACACATCTCAAAGTCATTATGGGTAATAGAGGGATAGCCCTACATAGGCCTAATTAGGGATCCTGTTTTACATGAGTAAATGTCTTTCAGATACCATCTGCATGAAAGCGAAATGACTGTTTTGAAGGGTCAGATGTTGTTATTAGATGCATGTCCACAAGGATGCTAGACTCTGTCGGAGCTAGGATATTACTCTAAGTCTTGGGAATGTGGGGTTTACTGTCTCCACCATGGGGATTTTCCAGTAAGACCACCATGAGCATAGAATTATATTAGTGAATTTAAGATGCTAAGATACCAAAGAATTGAAAAGCACAGAGGTGAGTTCTGTTGTCTGCCCAGTGTGAAGACTGGGAACAGTTTCTGCTCCCTATCTCATTACAGGGCTCCACCAAAGTGGCAGCCTTGAGACGGATTCCTGCCTGGGCTTTGTGGAGCCCCTTCACTTGGTGGCTGGGTGCAGGCTCCCACAGGTGTGTGGGGAGTGGCACTGGGTGTTTGTTGTGCCTGATAATGTGCTTTTATCTCTGCATAGAGACAGCTGGCGCCTGATGCAGTTTATCAGTGTTTGCTCTTCAGCGTTGTCTCATGCTGGGAGATGGGCCCAACCAAGGGGAGAGGAAGAGAAGGATGATGGGGGTTACGAGTTCAGATGTCTGGACGAGGGGATGCATGAATCATCTGTGAGGAAGTGCTGGTTAGCTTTACCCCAGGCAGAGGTGTTATGTACAGGGGTTACGCTTGTTGTGGATATAGAAACTGAGACACAGAGCAGAGTTGGGAGTGTGTCTTGCTGTCTGAACTGCCCGTAACAGAACAGTTTTTAAAATTCGAATTCTAATATCTGTTTCAGACATCTGATTAAGTTTTTTTTTTTCTGACTTACCTCATCAGGTGTATCTGGGGTTTTTATTGCTGCTTTATGCCCAATGTATTCTATCACCATGACACGGCCGTGAGGTAGGGAAAGGCTGTTGTCCTCATTTTTTGTAAAGGAGGAATTTAAGGTATTGGGCAATGAAATAACTTGCCTGAGGTCATGCTGTCTGTAAAAGAGCCACTCTGAAGGCATCATTCAGCAAGGCAGATAGTAGAATCACAGCCCTGGACCTCAGGGGAGCAGACTCTTTGCCTTTTCAGGGATATGCTTGGAAGAGTCCCATGGGATATGGTTCTGGAGAAAAGAAGGGTCCAGCAGAGCTGTTTGATTTTCAAGGATTATATCCTTCAAGCTCAAGAACAGTCCACAATGATGTGCAGGAAATCAAGCAAAGGTAGTACAATGCCTACATGTATGAACAATAAGCTCCTAACAAAGCTCAAACTTAAAAGGGAAGCATAGAAGAAGTGAGAACAGGGACAAGTGACCTAAGGAATATAGAGAAACTATCTGAACATGCAGGAATGGACTTAGGAAAGCTAAAGCCCACATGGTGAGGGATGTGTCTGGCAACAAGAAAGGTTTCTTCAGTCATATCAGCAGCAAAATGAAGACAAGGAAAAATGTGGGCCCCTTACTGAAAGAGATGGGAAATCTGGTGACAAAGGACATGAAAAAGGCTAAGGTACTCAAATGCCTTCTTCACCTCAGGCTTTACTGGTAAGTTTTGTCATCAGCAGCTCCTGGCCAGTGGGACAATCTGGAACAAGGAAGCTTTCTCCTCAGTAGAGAACGTTTGGGTTAGGGAACATTTAAAGAAAATTGGTGTATACAAGTCAGTAGGACCTGATGAGATGCACCCATGAGTGCTGAGGGAACTGGCTGATGTGTAAGACCACTCTCAATAATCTTTCAAAGGACATGGTGAGGAATAACCTCAGGCACCAGCACACTCTGGGTTGACTGGCTGGAAAGGAGCTTTGCGGAAAAGCACCTGGGATGCTGATGGACAACAAGTTGAACGTGAGCCAGCAATGCACCCTTGTGGCAGATAAAGTCAACAGGTTCCTGGGCTGCATTAGGATGTGTGTTGCCAGCAGACTGAGGGATGTGATCCTTCCCCTCTGCTCAGAGAAGAATTTTCAATTGGAATTGGTCTTATACTCTGGAGGCTGTGTAACTGATTAAGATGTAAAATCCATCCAACTTCAAGGCCTTCCCTCAGGAAAAAAAAAAAAAAAAAAGACTTTGAAAAGGCTTTGAAAAGGATCTTTGAGAAGAGATGATTTCAGGTAGGTACGATGGATAAAATTACAAATGTAAGGAGGATTTGAACAAGGCACAGTCATGAGGTTTATAACAAAACACAGATGTTTTTCATGCAGGGCACAAATTATGAAGCTCATTGTTACAAGATGTTGTGGAAACAAAAATAATAAATGGGTTCAAAATAGCATTAGATGAGTTCATAGGAGATAAGTCCACCTGGGCTATCAAACAAAGACATCTGAATGTAGTCATTAACTTCACACATACCTTGTATTGCTGAGAGCAATCCTGCTTTTGGCAAAATATAGTGATGCCTGTGCCTTCTTCTTCAGTAGCTGACTGTTGTCCCCTTCAACTAGTAAGTGCCAAGAAGAGATCATAGCGGCTGTGTGTTTGTTACGTTGTGGTGGCTGCTGCTTGCAGCACCTGGTCTGGCCAGTGCCTCCTGCTGCACTGGTGGTTTCTCAGTGAGGTTGTTCCTGTAATCATCAGATTCGTGTTTGAAAGCTGACAGGCTTTTAAAGCGCTGATGGTTCTCGCTGCACGTCCTGGCAGTGTATGATTAATGGGACAAACATGTTCCTGTGGTGTTTCTCAGCTTGCAGGCAAGTATTTTAATTTCTCTGTATTATTCCTTTGATGAATGTTATGAGAATCTGTACTTACTGAAGGGGAAGGGTAATCTGCTCCTTGCGAGTTGCAGTTTTAACCATTTAGGAACCAAGAACAAAGAAATTCACCCTATCTTCTCCCATTTCCTTTCTAAAGGTTACTCTTCTGCCCTCCACAGTGTTCTTATTCTCTATCATCAGGTAGTCAGCCTTGCAGTTTCCCCTTCCTACCTTCTGAGTTGCAGCTCGAGGAAAAGAACATTAAGCCCTTGACCTCTGCTTGAAGTGTTCCTGAAAAGTTGGCAGATTTACTGAAATGTTTTATCCATTTTATGAATTGGAGCTAAATGCCATCCCCTCCCCAAGCACAGACAGTCAAGTTCAGCTGTGGCTAGAGCTTGGACCATGACCTTATGGTTGAGTTGTAAAGGTAAAACTTATGCTTTATATTAACTGAGAATTTTAGTTGGATAGTGGAAGATAAAGGTAAATGTGTGGGAATTAACTAATAGATTTCATCACTGATTGAGTTGGAGGAAGCAACAAAGTGACTCCATATACGATTTACCTGGTAGTGAGTCTTACAGTTGCAGGTTACAGGCTGACAGAGGTATTTATGGTGAAGTCTGATTTGGATAACCATGCCCGGGTAGCATGGTTAGGTGATCAGTGTTGATCCTGTCATTTTCTCAGCATCCTATTGTATCTAGGATATCAGTTTCTCAGGCTGGGGGTACGGAAACGGCTGAGGACGTAAGCGTGCTCAGTGTGCTGAATGGATTAGAGGGGCTGGTGTTCTAAATTTCAGTGGTGAGCCGAGATCACCAGGCCTGCCAGGTTCAAAAGTCTGGGTGGCTCGTTTTGTTCTGTACCAGAGGCGAGGATCAGTGGCAGGTTGCAGGCTCGGGGATCCTTGCATTTAGACCCACAGCAGGAGTTTTAGTCCTTCTCTAGCAATGAGACTCTGGTGGCAGTAATTATACTATATCATAACTATTTTGGACTTACTGACACTCATAATTTTTGTAAAACTTTTCCGTGCAGTGGGGAAATCACTACGCAGCACACTTGGAAGAGAAGTTCTGCCAGTCAGATGCTTCCTACAGACAGTTTCCTTCAGGTCTGTGGAAGCTATCTGTTACACGTAGGCAGGCATGTGCAAGAGTCAGTGAGTAAAAAGCTCTGTAAAAGATGTTCTTATGTTGTGGGGAGAAGGAAGTTTTCCAGGGCACGTTTGCCCAGATCACTGCTTGCTAAAAGGCATTTTTTCTAGCTCTTCATGTTTTGTTCTCTAAATCCTTCTTGCCTTTGTTTAGAGAGAAATAGACCAATAAACACAAGGGTTTGGCTCTGGATTCAGAATGCTGTGGTTAAGTGATGTTTAGGTCTGTTTATCATCTTTTCTCTGTGAGCAAACAGTTATAATCTCAGTTTAGAGCATAAACCGGGCAGAGTCCACTGCAGGGTAATTTACAGCGCTGCACAGTTGGTTCGTTTCCTGACATTTTAGAGGGATGGGAGAACACCATGCACAGGTTAGATTGAATCTGTTGTGAGACAGGGATGAACGTTGCTGTTCGCTAACTTTTCAACCCAGGATGAACTGCTTTATCAGTCAGTGAGCAGAGGCCTGTTTATTTTCAAAAGATTTAATTTTACCAGTAAATGTTGAGACCCCTGCCCAGAGCAGGGGAGAGAAGGGATGTGAAGGGGTCATTTTATTCACAGGAAGATCTGTCCAAAGTGTTTGGAGAGGGAAAAAGCTGGAAGGGAAATTTTCTGTACAAGGGGCATCCTTACTGCTGGAGGCTTTCCTGCTGGCTTGAGCCCTGTGACTGATCACCTGTAGCTGTTTCACTGCCAGCTTTCAACAGGTACAGGGAGGTGCTCACGTGCCAGTGTTTGCCTGGGCGAGGGAACAAGTCTGCGTAAGGCTCAACTTGCCTGAAAATCGAGGAACTTCAGCTCCGATTCAAACTTCACTACTTGGTCCTTTCTGTTCAAATGGGCAAACCAATTTCCTAGATCTGAGCTCCCTCAGGTCTGCTTGAGTATATGTGTATATTAGCTAATACTACATGTAAGTCAATGTTTAAAAATACCCACAGCCAATGGGCACTTGCTAGAGCTGTGCAAGCCAGCAAGGTTGTTCACAACCAGAGAAGGGGGAAGAAATATTTTCTGAGTTCATGCAGGCTCGCCATTCCCATCTGTTGCAACCAGATTCAAGACTGAATTTGACCTGAGTTAGATGCCAAACCTGAGATACGCTTGGATTTCAGAGGTTGTCTGAGCTGTAGTGAACTTCCCAGCCAGTCTCCAGGCTTGTAGTGACATGCAGAGGCAGGATACTCGCTCTCTGATCCCGTACCTGCAGCAGAATGACTGTGGTGGTGCTGGCTCGTGAGAGCACTGCTAGCACTTTCTCCACACAATGACACCAGGGAAGAAAATGTCTACAGCTCCCAAGCAGGAAGTTCGTGTGACATTTACTTGCTAAACAGTCTTACAAACCCAAATTCTTCTGTTGGAAAGTAAGAGCAGGCCAGCAGTAACCTTCCCTACGGTTAAACAGCCTCATACAAAGGGGGAAAGAGGGAGTTCAGTCGCCGTAACCCCTTTTCTCCTCGGCACATGTGTATGCGGAGATCTCCGGGTGGCAATTGTGATGGCAGTTTAGCTGTTTATATGCAGTGTGGCCATTTCTCTGGATTTTATTGCTGTGATTGCAATCTCATATTTCTGCAGCCTGCGGCCCCTGCAATCCAGCGATATGTGAGAATCTTGGATTTCATTTTTAGGAAATGTAACAGAGTAAGCAGGATCCAAGTCGACTAGAAATTCAAAACACTGAAGATAAATTATATATATGTTTATTGTATCTATTTATATGTAGAGAGAGAGAGTGATTTTTATTCCAGTCTCATCATATTCTGCAGTCTAAGTAGGGCTTTGTAAGGGATTGAGAATTGTTTGATATCAGGAGGTAAAGTGATAACGGTGATGTGTAGCTATATTGTGCCATGTTACATTCTTCTCACAGGACACTGATAGCTGCAGAGCGACCGTCTACAGGGAACCATACCGAAGCAGCTGCCCTTTCCTGCTTTGGTTGTGATGCTCATATGAGCAAGCATGTGTTCCTTCAGCCTTTTTCTCTTACCAAGGCTTTTTCTTTGGAGAAGAGTTTACATCATCTTCATCATCTCTCATACAACTCAGGGTATTCTTATATGCCATGCTGATGTCTGATCATGCTTTGAGTCATGCTGCGCCCTTGGCTGCAGAGAAGCTGTGAATTTCACAGGTTAATTACACTTCAGGTACAACAGTATCCATGTTAAACAAGCTGACTTTCCATTTCATTGGATGCCCTCTTTGTTCTCGTGTTTTGAGAGATGGAAAACAGAAATGGAGAAGTGAATGGAAGAATAAAAGTCTGCATTTGCTATCTCCTGGGCTCCCATCCCAAACTTTTGAGTCCCAGGCTCCATAATGTTATTAGCAGACGTGACACATTTTGAGGCATCATTCCAGGGAATAGTGCCAAAAATCCTGATGGTGTCTCAGCCATTCAGCAGGGGATTGGTCCTGCTCGCTGGTTAGCAGTGCAGGCAGGCTCTTCCTAACCTGCAGCCTGCTGTGCTCACCACAGGGGAAGAGAGGACAATACAAGTGTGAAGAATACCCA
This sequence comes from Cygnus atratus, assembly GCF_013377495.2. Lineage (NCBI taxonomy): Eukaryota > Metazoa > Chordata > Aves > Anseriformes > Anatidae > Cygnus > Cygnus atratus. The sequence continues at coordinate 19,234,338 of NC_066368.1, forward strand.
GGATCTTTTTTACCTTTTATTTAAGGATCTCCATTGCTTACCAAATGCTCTTTAGTGGGTCATAGGTATTGTCTAGTGTTTTGTCTGGGCTTCTGGTGTCAAGTTGTGAAATACCTTGTTATTCAGGTTATACCCTGAATACCTAAGAAATACCATGCTAGCTTGCTATTCAAGAACTGAGGCTTTTGAGCCTGGTGCTGCCTTTACCTGAAGTGAGAGTCATTTTTTTTTCAGGAGCTTTTGATCAAAACAGAGGATGTAGAGACAGAGCTTGATATCAAGTTTCCCAAGTTGGAAGACAACACTGTCTCAGTGACTGGAATCTCAGAGCTTGACCACTGGGTCAGTATCCCCTCTGTGGTGTGTTTAAGCTCAGTCACAGTGTAGTTAAGCAAGTGGTAAGCCAGTAAGTTCAGATGAGTGTAGTCTACAGTGGCCACAGATGTGATATTTTAATAGTAGAAGTGAATGAGCAGCTGCAGAGAGCAATGCATGTGTGTGTATACACTTATTTTCTGCAGAGGGAGGTGCAGCTAGCCAAACTCCATAAAATTCCCGAGAAGGTAGGTGCAAAGGTTCTGGGCGGTGACTGCTGCGTGCCTGTAGTCACGGGAATGCATTTTGTAAATGGGATAGAGGGCTGACCTCAGCGTAACTGCATGGATCAGTGTGATAGGCGTTTTTCTGAACTGCAGGCCGCTTAACCTCAGAGCAGGACCTGAGGGGGTGAACGTTTTCCCACAGGTAAGTCCTGGGGGTGGCTCACATGCAAAGAGCTTTAAGTTCCTTCCCCTACTAGTTACTCAGCTGAGCTGCTTGTCATCAGGCAACTTCTCTGTGAAGGGATAACGCAGAGGCTGTAAGCACAAAAAAGCTGCACTAGGTCAAAGATTGTGGCTCGTCCTAAGCTGTGTAAAACTTCACAGCGTGTCCCAGAGCTGGGAGATATCCTCAGAGTGTGCTGAGGCTGAGGGGGGGCTGTTCCCCTCCAACACAAGGCTGCTTCTGGTGCTTTGCAAGCAGCTCAAAGGCCAGACCAGGGCACTGAGTTGCCTGCAGCACAGCTAACGCTGCCTGTGTCAGGAAGGGTTCCAGAGAGTGGCATGCAGACAGCAACTGTTGCTCAGCTTTTCCAGCTATCTAGAATAGATCTGACAAGCAATTAGAGCATGAATATATTACAGAGCCGATGGGGGATGCCTTTGTTAAAACTTGTGACCCATACTTAGGTGCTGTTTATATTGGCGGCAGCTTCGAGGGTGGGCAAGACCCTACCTGCCTGTCTTTCTCCTCTCTCCTTCCCCTTGCGGAGGGAGCCGGGGAGCTCTGCATCTCATTGGATATTTCAAATGCTTTCTGCACAAGTCATAATTAATGCCGAGTTGTGGAGCTAAGACCAGATGTGCTGCTGAGATTATCTCCCAGGGCAGATCGGCTGCTCTCCGCTCTGTAGCGCTGGGTGAATGGAAAGTTGCCAGTGCTGGGACTCAGAATGTGTCTGATGCCTGAAGTCAGGACTTTCTTTCTCTGCCGCTCCTGCTGTCTGACACTGCCTGGTTTCTGCTTGAAGCTCAGCGCCTGTCATGTAGCAGAGTGCTGCACAAGAACGAGAGGTATGAGATGATTTTCCAGAGTTTAGATTTGTTATGGTTTTCTTTTCCTAGAAGAAAAGTAGATATTTGAGCTTAGCCTGAGACAGAGGCTACACATCTAAATAAAGCAGCCGTCTTTATAAAGGGGAAGGAGTGGGAAGGACCCAGCCTGTGGCCAAAAATACTACTGAATGCCAAGTTAGCATTGAAGATGTTTCGGGGGAAGTGTGTTTGTGCTTGTTTTTACACAGAATATTTAAATGAATATATAGGTGGATGAGAGCAGTCATGCCCCTGTATATGGAGGCTGATCTTTGTGGGGAATGGGGTTAGAAGACACCGGGTTCTGCCACAGACTCATTTGTGTGACCTTGGGTGAGTTAGTTAATCAGATTTGTGTTGATTCCTGATTATCTGTCGCTTCCCTTTCTTTTCCCCATTTCTGCGTGCTTTGTCTGGCTGGGCTGTTCAGTTGTCAGGGACTGCATTTGGGGGCTTCCACAGCTCCCAGCCTGGACCTCGATTCTCTGGTGCTGCTGCAGTCATTCACGGGGTGTGCTTGGGTGGGCCAGGGAAGGGCAAGGGAGAGCTGCAGGTTTGTGTGTGCTCGGTGCTGTGAAAGCGTATGCGTTTCTGAATGTCTGCCCATGATTTTTTTCTCAGTGCTTTCATGTGTGAGAGGGACAGATAAATGGGAGCCTAAGCATGAATGTGGGAAGGTAAAAGCAGACTCTTACCTGTGCAGGTGAGCACGTACACAACCTTTGCATCCATAAACTGCCTGTCTGTGAGGCACCACATGCATGCGCGGGTGTATATACTGTTGTACAGCAGCATCCAGGTGTGTGCTGATTATCTTCCTGCACATCTTTTAACGTGTGTACTAACCTGTACGTACAGCTGATGTAGGTGTGTCTGGACTTTTCCCTCTTTAAGCACGTATGGTGTCCTCAGTCCTCTCTGCAAAGAAAATCTACTCAAGTGCTGACTTTATTATCTCTGCCTTTAGTTTATTTTGGTTGAAATCAGAGCTCTGATGAGGAAAAATGAAGCTGGGAGCATATATTTTCCTGCCCACAGCATGTCCAGACAGCATAGTTGAATGTATAGGCTTTGTATGCCTGGAGCTGGTGGGTGAGCTATTCAGGCCAGGACAGAAAGCCTGTCTGTGTCTTAGTACATCATTCCTGGCTCGCTTTTTCCACAAAGAGCCACCTAAATCTTTAAAGAACAGAGACAGCTTGTTGGAGTAGAGGAAAGAAATCCTGGAGCTCTTCTAGCCAATTTTTTTAGTATCTCTTGAATCTTTCTGAGATTCAGGATGTGGTCCCAGGCTCACTGTTTTTTTTTTTTTTTTTTTTTTTTCCCCCCGCTCTCAAACCAAACAAAAGGGCCTAGCTGTAGATAAGGGTACAAGGAAAGTTAACCCTTGGGTTGCTAGGAGCTTTTGGCTTTACTTCCAGCCTACCCCTGTCTGGGCATGTGACCGGATGGCACTGGCTCCCCTTCTTCTGAATGAAGAGAAAGACTTTAATGTCTTCCAGCAGAATCATCAAATGGAGTGAAACGCTGCCAAGTTCAGCCTGAGCTACAGGCCCGGTGATTGAAACCAGGCCTGTGCCTTGAGGAGCCAGCAGATGAGGCTGTGTGTGACTGGCTTCGCATTAGCTTTTCCTTGTGAAGCGGGGCAGTCCCTGTCCAGACCAGCGATGCCATCTTGTCTGGTGGTTTCAGGGACATTTAACCTCCTCAGTTTTACAAACCCTTCTGAAACGTAGCTGAAATGAGATGAGCTTTGTAGAGCTAGCAGGACACCGCCTCCTCAGTCAGCCATGTTTTGCCGTGAGAGACTGAAGTAGGTGAATCTGTGTGTCTCCTGCCTGCATGGCTGGGAGAGCCCTAATGGTAATTTTCCTGAAGGACACTTTGTCAAGCCCTGCAGCAGATGCCTGGAAGAAAGATTTCTGCAAGTCCGGGACTGTCAGCGGCTCCAACGTGCCTTTGATAGTCCCTTTCCAGCCTTACTCCAAAGATAGCTCTTAGCTTGCTCCTTCTCTGAACCCTAACCCTAACACTCATTTGCTCTTCTAAGCCAAGACAAAGCTATGCAGACACTGCATGGTTTTTCCAAGGGCAGCTCTCCCAGCAAACTTGCTTGCTGTTGGCTGCCCCTTTCCAGCCCCACTCTAACTGCAGCTCTGTGCTTTCTCTCTCTAAAACCCAACCCTAATACTCTTTCTGCCAAGAGATGTGGCCTGGGAGCAATCTTTCTTCTGCACAGTGGCTGGGGGTCCTTGTCTATGGCTTAGCAAAAATATTAAGGTTAGGACAGGGAAAAAAGAAGCATGTGTCTGCAGTGTGACAGGGGCTGCAAAGGGAAAGTTGGAGTTACCAACAGACTTGGCCTGGGAGAAATACTTTGTCTGGGTAACGCCTGGGGACCTTTTCTAGTGCTTCTCTGGAAAGTTATGGTTCAGGGTTAAGGGAAAGAGAAAACATACATCTGCAATTGAAGTTGGGCTGGAATGGGGCTGCCAAACCAAGGTGGGAGGCAGCCAAGAGAGCTGGGCTGGGAGAAGTCTTTCATCCTGGCAGTGGCTTAAGGGTCTTTTCTTCACCTCAGCAAAAACTGACCTAACTGTGAGGGCTTCTTGCCGGCCCCGGGCCAGTCAAGGCTAGGGAAAAGCAAACAAAGCTTCACACTGCAAGTGGAGATGATGCATGCAGTTGTTCTGGGTATGAGTTTACACATGTGTGTATCTGACACTGCCTCTGTCCTTGCTCTGGGTCAGCCTAGAACACCAGAATGTGGGCTTCTGCAAAAACATGAGTTCTGCTCTATATCTGGGAGAGTGCAGGGCATTCGCCTCTTTCCCTGTCTTTCTCTAGGTGGACTCTTTGGGTGTCAGGGCTGACATTCTACAAGGAGGAGAGATTTGAGAAAACAAGGCTGCTGTCCTCTAATTGCCCTGCATCTTCATAGCCTGACTTCCCCAAGCCTATGTGTCTTCCATCTTGGAGAGCAAATACCTTTTATTATTTTGAGGCAATAGATGGGTTTGGTGGGAGGAAGCCTGGCTCAGAGATTGATAATAGGATATGGGCTTTTTTTTTTGTCTCTAAGGTGCATAGGTTGGGGGCTCATCCAAGCTTGCTGTAACTAAAGCTGAAGGACCTTGGTTGCATTGGGCTGTGGCCCAGGATCAAAAATTCAGTTCTGAGGAAGGGGGAGAAATGGTCACCAACAAAATATCATGAAGGAGGTTAGACAGGACACATGGTCCTGCCCAGTTTTTCATAGCTGAGGGGCCTGCAAAGTACCTGGCAACTCCTGTTGCCTGGCTTGTTACTGTGCGTGCAGTGATGCGCAGTGCTGAGAGCTGCTGGTGGGTCCCCCCGTGGGCAGCCTCTGCAGAGAGGCCAGGATGAACAGACCGTGGAGATTTTGCTTTCTCAGCCATGATCTGGATTCAGATGTCTCACCAAACCACACCTGCATTCTGTATTCAGTCCAACCCTGCTGAATCCTCAGTGAAACGAATCTTGCACTGACATCAGTTTCATCTCCTGAAATGAAACATGCAAGAAGGATCTCAAAGCCCAATTTCCGTTCCCTGCCAGTTTATTATATATCAGAAGTCAGAGAAACCTTTCTTACACTCCAGCCTACACAACTGCATTACAGTATCAGAGCTGGAGGGCTATGAAGAGTCTTAAAGGAAATTCCCTCCTCCTCCTGGCAGGAGAGCATGCCCTGAAGCATAGGAGTGACTTATCTTTATTATTGTAAATACAGGTTTTCTTTCAAAGTAAAGGTTTTACTAGTTCTAGTTTCTAATCTGTTCGTGAGTTTCACTGAGATGGGTATCCCTGAAATTATACCCTGGGACAAGGAATTTCTTCCTGGTTTTGCACAGATTGCATTGTAATCACATCAAGTAACCCCTGCTGCCATGACAGAGCAGAGCAAAACTGGTATGTGGTGCTCAGCACTGTCCAAGGGATTCCAGGGCACTTACAGAGGCTGGGCAGTCGTGAAAGAAAGTCTTCCTCATTGTGTGTCCTGAGCAATAGCTCACGAAGAGCTTCAGCTAACACCTGAATGTCTGTCTTGCTGTCTGTTGGCAGGGATCTTTGGACAGCGATTAGAGGACACCGTACAGTACGAGAGGAAGTATGGCCAGCGCTTGGCCCCCCTGCTGGTGGAACAGTGTGTGGACTTTATTCGGGAGCGAGGTCTTACAGAGGAGGGGCTCTTTCGGATGCCTGGCCAAGCCAACCTTGTCAAAGATCTGCAGGATTCTTTTGACTGTGGAGAGAAGCCCCTCTTTGACAGGTGAGTTTACATCAGCAAATTCAGGCTGGTTTACCTGTGGCATGTAGTTTGGCAGGAATAGCCTGACAATGGCTACCCTAGGAACATGTTATTTCCATGCCTTCATTCTCTGCATTCAGAGTGCTGCTGAGGCTTTCTCCAGCATGGTGTGTGTTGAGGCCTTCGTTCAGTTCAGTGCTTGAGCAGGGGGATAAATTGGGCCCATTGGTCAAGATGGGGCTACTCCAGTGTTTCAGCGTAAGCACATATTGAAATGCATTGCTGGATTTGGGTGTAGCATAGTCAGCAGCTGTGGGGATCCCACCAAAAAAAAAAAATAGGACAGTGGTGAACCAGGTGCCTTACTGCTTTCAGATGTTGTATTCTCTCTTGCCCCACACTGGATCTGTCCAGGGGTGCCATCTCAACTGTTCCCGTTCTTTTGTCACCAGGTTTCAGAACTGTCACCAGCATTTTACACGTCTTCCCTTGTTGTTTTGTGTGTTGGTCATATAGAGTTGGTCAGCAAGTCATAGCAAAGTATTTTCTGACACCAGAAGAATTCTTGACCAAAACGAATTTTTTTGGTCAAGAATTTCAGCAACTGAGATGGAACATTTCAAAACTGAATATAACTTAGGGACGTCTGTGTTCTGTTTTGAATTTTCAATAAAACTTGAGCCAAATGTTTCTGAAATAGAAATGGCAATTTCGCATTTTTCTTCCCCTTGTAAATACATTGGTACAATCACTCCTTGTGTGGTACAGAGAAATGCTAGCTGCCTTTTGGTCCTGCTGTCCATGCATGTGTCAGGGAGTGGTGAGAGCCAGCTGCTCTGCAAGGGAAGGTGAGCAGGGAGCCAAGTGCAGTGACAAGGCTGGCAGAGGCAATGGCCTTGGCACCCAGAGCCCAGTCCCACCGTACGTGAGCCAGGTGAGCAAGACAGACCCAGTGACAGTAACCAGGCTCAGGAACACTGGCAATCAGCAGGCAAGTCCGTACTGACAAGGCAGGTCCAAGGTCAGGCTGGGAAATCTGTCCTTGAGTCAGTGTGCACATCTAGATCAACAGGGTCTGTGGCCAGACACAGCCATGGCTGTGAGGCAGTGGGAGCTGTAGCTCAGACGCAGGATAAACAGTAGAGGTTCAGCTTAATCTTGGCTCCCATGGGAAGCGTCAGCTCTGTCTAAGGTCAGCAAGGAATGGGGGCAGCTCTCAGCTGCACTATCTCTGCCTTGGCCCTGAGCCCAGGTAGTCAAATCATCAGGAGGGTGGATGCTCTCAGTGCATTGCAGCCAAATCCTGTCCATCCTCTGTAACTAACATTTCCTTCCCTCTCTTATATCCTCATGCTACCCAGCGTGATAGTCAGAATTGTGCTGACCTGAACAGTCCTTTGAGAAATGGACTCAACCCTGACAGAGACCTTGAACTCCAGGGGTATTTGGATCCAAGGCCACTGCATAGATCTGGCCCAATCTCTATTACAGGTCCAGGAGTGGGATCAGATCTGGGATCTTTACTTGGAGACCAGGATTCATTTCTTGCTGAAACTCTCTAGGATGGATTTCCCAGGTGACAGTGGCAGCCTCTAGTATATTGCCAGCATATTAATCCAGGGGATCGCTTTCCCCCTGGACCTGCAGTCAGTCTCGATGTTGCCCATACTGTCCCTACCCTACTGCTGCAGGAAGAATTAGCACTCTCCTACATGGGCAGCACTGTTTGCTCTCATCCTGGGAAGAATATCCTTTGAGTTTATTGTGAACATTCTTCTAATTCTTCCCTTTCCTCAGCTTCCCAGGCCACCCATCCTCCTTTCTTTGATTCTTAACCACAGTTAATATTTGCTCCCTAAATGGAAGCGTCAAATATTTAGAGATATTTTCCTGAAAATATAGTTTGAAATTGCCAGATTGTCTCACTTCATCTTCTCTTAAACAGAATCTTTGATTTTTAACTAAATATCTGGATGTTCTGGTTCAGAATTAGAATTGTCTTAATTCATGTGCAAGTGAACAGAGTTGTTTTGGAACACATTCTGGAACAGGAGCATCTACAGATGGAATCAATTAGAACGGCAGTTTCACTTTCATGTCTTACCTTAGTCTAATCCATACTAACATCATTGTCAAGAAGGTAAGCTGAGCCTCTCCCCAGGATTTTTAAAGCAGAAAGAACCTTGGGCATTGAACTGGTAAAATAGATCAGTGATAGACTTTGCCTTTAACGGGGGCAGTGAAGTTCTCCATGAAGGGATGCCTGCCTTTTGGGTAGTTGATCTGACATCCGATAATTCAAGGTTCAGCACTGAATTAGAGCAGGCATGGTGGCACCCGAGCAGTGTGACAGTCGAGGGTCCCCCCACTCGCTGCCTTTCTGCTCTAATTTCCTCTTGAAGCCACTGTGACCACTGCAACTTGCAGGCCCAACTCTCTGATCTTTGATATCAATACTCACAGACAGGGACAAGGGAGAGCCAGTTCCTGACCAAGTGAAATGCTTCTCCTAACAAGCATAATTTTCTCTGTGTAACTGAAGTTGTCCTTGTACAGCCTAGAACAAGTAGGCAGCAGCAGCAATTTTCTGCAAGTATGAAATCTATATTATTGTATCTGAATATCTGAATCAGGGGCAGTGAAGGAATATCCTTTTTTTTTTTTTTTTTCTCCTAGTTGCAGGCAGTGCTTTTAGATGTCTTTTGCATCTGCAATGAGCTCAGCATTGCTTCATCTTTCAAATGCTAGAGCCCGCCTGCCCCATGGTGGCTGTCTGTGATGACTGATAGTTAAAATAACTAATTTTTAAAGGCTTGGGTTTCCAGTTTTAAATGCAGATACAGGTTTTTACGAAAGGTCAAGATGCCATTTTGGAAGCACCTACAGCAGTCTGCTCCTACTGCATGTCCATGTCACTGACATTTTGGTTGGATTTCACATGGCCTTGGTGGTAGGTAAAACAATAAACTCCAGCCAGTGGATCTGAGGCTGTAGTCTGGGCTCTGCTGCTGATATACACCATCCATGCCTGAAAATCCATGCTAAAAGAATAAGGGTACTGACCTCATTTGTAAAGCATTTGTAATCAACTGACAAAAAGCTACTACGTAAAATTCTGGTATTCTCAAAGATGACAGAGTTGTTGAATAGGAATGCCATCAAAATTAGTAGCAAGTGGTGAAATATGTGTACATATTAAACTACTGGCAGCTCCCTCTGGTAATTTTTCCTGTTTTATTTTATCTGTGTTTCTAATACCAGTATGCTTGCCTGTCTTTCTCTCTACCTTCCTAACAGCTTGAAAATTACTGGCAAGCTTCAGTAAAATAACAAGGATGGAGTCCCTCAAGAAAATTAAATCCAGAGTTCTTATAAGAATAAAGTAGAAGTGTGAGTCTCTGTGTACTTTGTCTGTGGAGGGGCTGTTCTGAGAGATAAGTTCTTAGACTTAGGAATCCATGTGTGAAAAACTTCCTTACAACTGGCATGACCACAAAATCAACTTCAGTTGGAGGTTGAGATAATTTAGAAACTGAAGTGAGACAGCAATAAGATGAAAATTCATATAAAATAGGGCTGTGATATTTCTGGCGGACTACGAACTGAAGATCAGATATGGGATAGGACCTTGTAGATGAGGTACGTTAAACTTACATGGCTGTGAATGCATTGTACCGTACGGGATTGATAGTCTTTTCCAAATACATGCTGAGAAACTGCTAGTTGTTTATCACAACATCTAGGTGGTCCTAATGATGTATTATGACTTCCTGTCATTCTTGGGTAGCAGCAATGTTTAGGCTTCCGTGCTAACAAGGCAAAAGAAACTTAATCTTATTTTTTGGGCTTGATCCAGGAAGGTTTGAGAGTCAGTACATAGGGATGTAAATTGAGACTCCTGAATTTACTTTTCCACACCGTGAATGCAGATAACCTCACTACTGCCCTGCTTGCTGGGCAGAGCGGAGTAGTCTCCTGTGGTTTGTATCTTGTAAGGAGCCCAGAGCCTTGCTGAGCCCCTGGTACCTGTTTTTTGCACTAGCAAAAGGCAAAGTATTTGGCAGAGCTGATTATATTTCAGAAACCTGTTTATAAACATACTGAGCTTTTAGATAGAGGTGAGGATTTGAGGCTCTGTTGTTTGCTGATGTTTTTTTTTTCCCAGATTCCTTTAAAGAATGTCAGGGCAGTGGCGGGTTGTGGGGAGCCTGTGGCATGGTCTGTTTAGATTTCCAGTGGCCAAAACCTTTGAAGAGGTCATCTACAAAGATTAACAAAGCTGTACAGATGGGTGAGGTATTGTCATAAACCAAAAGATGGATAGGAAATGGAAAGGGAAAACAGGTGCATCTTCACTATGGGATCTAATACCTCAACCCCAACTTAAAGCAAATGATGGAGTAGAGGAAAAAGAAGCTCCTGGAGTGGGAGAGAAAAGAAAAGCTGATATCCCAACATAACAGATGGGCTAGGTAGTACCAGGTAGCCCAGCCTGGGGGAGATGTGATCCAGAAGCTGTGCAGCCATGCCAAATGGCAGTAGAGGGCCTGGGGAAATACAGCATCCTACATTTTTTTCTGAAGGCTTGGACAGTCACTGGGGAGCCTGGCCCATCGCACAGGTGGGTGCCGGCTGGGGGGAGTATCAAGCAGGAGGGATCAGTGAGAGGATCAGAGGTGATGTTTGATTGCATGAGGATGCAGAGCTCTGTTGTCAGTGCTACGTGATCGCTGTGTGCTTGCCTGGACTGTATTGCTTACCTTCCTGATCCACGTGGACTGAGGAACGATAGCACCACCCTACCCTAAGTAATTCTGCAGGAGTATCCCTTGTATTGCCTGAGATGCATTCTTATCTTGACAGAGCAGGGCTTTTTCCCAGTTTCCAGGTAGAGCCTCCTGCCTCATACAGATGTGTGGCAGAACGACTCCCCTTCATGTGCCTACTTTCTCCCTGTCCCTAAGAAGGACTTTGATCCATCCCCCCAGAAGGCGTCAGGCTTTGGGGTAGCATGGGTTTCTAAATTTCCTTCCTTCTTCTCTATTGCAGCAACACGGATGTTCACACTGTGGCGTCCCTCCTGAAGCTTTACCTCCGAGAGCTGCCAGAGCCTGTCATCCCCTTTGCCAAATATGAAGACTTTCTTTCTTGTGGACAGCTACTCTCAAAAGATGAGGGAGAGGTCAGTGGTCCTTCTAATCTGCCTCCTACCTTGAAGGTCATTCCCAAGACTCAGTGTAGTACAGCTTACTTCTCATCGCTCTTCAGTCCTAATTTAAAGTTGATGAAGTTCTGGGAAACTTGAATTTTCCTGAAGCTGTGAACTGGGCATTAGTATCACAGGGTCCTGCTTGAAGCGGGAGTTGTTTTGAAGTCAGTCTTGTAGCCTGGTGCTTCTTTCTTCTGAACAATGCTGTTCTGTACCATAATTAGTAAGAGATGTAAGGTAGGAAATCTGGGTTCCTTTCCCAGCCTTGCTGTTGACTCATGAGCAAGTTTTATGAAGTCACTCCCTTTTTCTGGGTTTTCAGTGCCATATATTGGAACAGCATGTTCTGCATCCCAAAGTTGTTGGTGGATGAGATGTTGATCAGTGTGACAGTCTTTGAATTTCTTAAAGGACGGACGCTATAAAAGGGCAGAATGTGATACTATTCCACAATGGCAGAAATCATGCTGTGTGAATACTTTGCCAGAATTTTCCTGTGATGTTCCTCTGTTTAGTTTCCAGGCAAAGGAAGGGGCTGACAGAAACCTCCAGGTCTGTGGCAATCATGGAAATTTTGATTCACTGCTTGGGAGGAGCAGGATAATTTACAATATGACTGATTGATCTGTTCCGTCCATATTGCTCCCTGTGTGGTGATGCCTGAGCGCTTCGCTGACTGCAAAGGCACGTTGGATCTGGTCTAACGTGGGTGGAACTGTGCCACCTTCTAAACAGGGGTTTAAAGTTGTAAGCCTTATTACTTATGTCAGCTAAAGAAGCAAAGGCCTGAGGGCTTGTAAGTCACAGCCCACAGTTCTGTCCCTTTTCTGTGTGTGGCCTCAAGGGCGTGCTCACATCTCTGTCTGGTGGGGACTGTAAAAACTGGGGTTTACCTTTAGTTGAAGTGGTGGATGGCTCTGGGGTGATCCAGTCCTTGATGATGCCCATAAGAAGATTGTTTGCATGCATCAAATGCACCATATCTGATAGTGTCAGCTTTGTATGGGCAAAAGGCAAGTTTGCTACTATCTGCACTCACACAATCTGTTCTCTAGTCAACTCCTAGAAAGCAAGTAACTGTGTGTGACACAGCGCAGCAGTGCCGCACATGGGCATGTGTTTGTGTCCTGGACACATGCACATCAGTGTCGGTGCACTAGGGATGTTTCTTAATAGATACAGGCATGTGTCTGCTAGCTCCAAAACTTGCTCGTGTTCTGCCTTGTTAACAGGCACCTCAGTCATCTCTGCAGGGCGCTATGCTCCAGACAGCTGAATGGCTGATCTCACCAGAAACAGCAGCATTTCTAAGGCAGTGGAGCTGGTTTCATTTTGGTCATAGAGTGTGCAGACTGGGAAGTTTTGGATCCATTAAGCACTATTGCACAAGAGTAGAGACAGTGCCAAGTTGGGCAAACATAATTGTATATCACTGCTCAGCTTATTAGCTGTGTAGTTTGTCTGATTCTGCCTGCACAGGCTGCAGCAGTTCGGGAAGCAGCATCTGTGTTGGTTTTGTGGGAGCACGGTCAGACTGAAACAACTTGTAGTGCATTATTCTCTTTGGATTAGAAAGGAGATGAGGAGCACTAGAGAGCTGAAGTGAAAGCTTGCAAAATACAGTAACTGCTGATAGCACAAGTTGCCTTGTTAAACTGCTGTTGTAAACAACCATTTGTTTGGTCAGGAAGATCTGGAACCTCAACAAGGGCTGTTTACTTTTTTTGGAAAGGAAGGTGGAGTGCACACACCAAGGGTGGAGAGGCTGTACGTGCGCCGGAGCACGTGGAGCAGTCATCCCCAGCCTGTAGGGCTTGAATTGCCTCCCACCTGGAAAGTCCCCCTGCTGAAAAATGTGGTTTCATTGAAATTCAGAGAATTTCAGAGTCAAATGTTTCATTTTGGGGAAAACAACACCAACGACAACAACAAAAACAAAATGCAAACTATTGTTTGAATTTGAAGTAATATTTTGTTTTCATTTTCCATATATAAGTTTTGAACAGGACATTTAGACTCAAATATTTTCTATAGTTGTAGCCCCTCCACCCCCAAAATAAAAATGGAATTACTTAGGGCAAAATAGGAATTCAGATAAAACAGTTGGTACTTTGTGCTGCTGTGCTGCTACATTTTGAACATAGATAGGAATTATGATGATCTTTGGCCTAATTTCCATCTGCATCAAAAAATACTCCGGCATTGTCCCAAGCTTCCATTTTTCATTGACTGCTGTTCGTCTTCGTTCTGCACCCAACCGATCTCTGGTGCTGGAATGCAAACAGAAACTTAACAGAGTCCTGGAGTTGTACTGAGGCCTCCAGTTATCTCAGCAGGGCTGCAGCATTAAAAAAGATTCGATTCAGATCCCAGGTGGTTTTGAGGAAGGACTTAAGAATGAATGAAGGATCTTCAAATCTTTAAAAACTCAAATTTGAGTCAGACTGTCTTGACATGGCAGTATTTTAGCATTCACTGCGGCCTGTGCTCTAGAGATGCACACAGCACAGCAATTCAGTGGGCTGAGCACACAGCTTTGAGATTTTAAAGAGGGAATTGAATCTGGGGGAATATCAGAAGCGTTGTTAGTTGTCAGCCCAACTAGAAACTCCCTGTTAGTTTGCAATGTTACACACATTGCAAAATCCTTGGGTTTGGGACCACTCCTTGGAAAGCATGCATGTGTGGTAAATTAGACATAGGGGAGCATTTTCAAGGAGGTAAAAGCTGTTACTGCGGAGTGCCGTAATGATGAGTGTCAGAGCAGTGCCTCTGTTGCTTGTTCAACTGCAGCCAAAGCATGACCCGTGCTGTGCTGGTTGTTAGCAATGCAGCAGTTTTAGCTTGCGTTTTTCTTTACACTCGTGCCGTGGTGTTCCTGTGCTCAGCCTTCGGCATCTGTTGGTCAGGGGGGCTGGTGGGTACAGGCCTGGGGCAGTGCTGCTAAGTTCCTGAGGTGCCTGCAGCAGGAGAGGGAGCTTTTCTATTTTTTTGGAACCTGGCAAATGCTCATGCCTTGATGAATCTAATGATCCTCTCTGTGTAATCCCATTGTTGTGATGTCTTGTGACAGAGCACGGGTGATACATTTTTAGAACCATTTTTTCTTTCAGATATGGCCCTGTACCATTAGATCATGTTTCCAGCTATTCAAAGCTGCCTACATTTCTGTTCCAAAGTCCTCTCTTGCATCCAGAGAAGCTGCGATATTTTAATTCAGAGCACTTGAAATACTGTGCCAAATGTCATTCTGATTTCTGTATTTGAAATAAACTGGGTTACAGAGCAAAAGTCGAGAGAGAGGTTTGTTAGATCAACTGTATCTAGTTCAAACTCCTCACTTGAAAGCTGGATGATCTGAAAAACTGACCTTAACCTTCACATCAATAGCAGCTTCCCTTGATTCAAATGTTTTCAGAAGTTCAAGAAAGAGGATTGAGATTTTCAAAAGTGACCGGTCTTTTATTAGTGTCTCCCTTGTTGTCGCTGTTAAACTGGCATGATTTTTAACCTGAGGATTTTTTATTTTTTTTAGTTTCAGGTTTTTATTAGTTGGAGGATTTTTTTTTTTGTGCTGTGAAATTCAGAAGAAAAAAATTGTCTACCTTCAGGACATTAAGGATGGAGGCAGGAATACAGACTGCTCTCTGGGTCTTTTTGACTCACCTGGAGCAGATAAGTCATGAAGATCTTGGAAGAGGCAGGCCAACAGAATCCCTTCCCTGAAAAATAGAGGAAGGTTTGAAATGAAAGTCCAAACACACTTCTCTGGCTTTGAACCAACTGCTTCTGAAATTTCTCCATCATTAGTTAGCAGTCTTCTCTCGTTAGTTAACAGCTATCAGTCTTCACAAATGTGTTTGGATATCTATCTTCACAAAGAAAGTTTAGTTGTCTCAAAAAGTTAGCAAGCCTCCAGGGTAACTGCATTGAAAGGAACCAGTAAATAATGGTGGGACTGCAGCAGGACAATAGCCTTCTGAGTCAGAGATTTTCATTATATGCTTTAAGTAGCTTCAGGGTTCTAAGTCATTCCTCAAGCAGATCTCTCATCTTACATTTTAATGGAAAGACAGAAAGTTTATGAGGAAGTGTGTCACAGCTCAGAATGGCTGCAAATAGAAGTAAGTAATTAAAAAGGAGGTAGTGGAATTGGAATGTTGTTAGCTTTTTAAAGAAAATTTCTCTTCTGCTCAGTTCAGCATTACTGCAATGTGTTTGTAGCACACTCAGTGCCTCAAAGTTTCAAGTAGGCTGAGTGCAGAAAAGGCATGTTTGCTGGTACCTTTATACCAGTACCTATTAGCAGACTTCGAAGACTCGCAGGCTTCCCTAGCTGAAGGTTTTTACATTAACCATTAAAGTTGACAAGAGCGTTTGTACTGATTTGGAGAACTGAGTCAAGTCCTGGCTGTTGGGGTTTCAGTATTCCAGTATGTGATTTAACTTCAAGAATTCTGCAGCCCTTTTCTTTTGGACAAAAGGTTTTTTTTGGTGTTTGGGGAATAAGCATGCTGACTTAGTGGTTTGCAGAGTGGGTGGTTTTCCTTTTGTTCTAGACAGCCCAGCTGCCTTTTTTTTTTTTTTTTTTTCCTGTCTTCTGGAATTTTAAAGAAAAAAATCCAGCTAACATTCAGCCTGAGGAAAGATCCTGGCAATGATGTACCTCTGGGATAATTTCTGCTGCTTTTTGTGCCAACGGCACTCCTATATAGAGCTGTCTTGGCACTCTAGTGTTTGGATACTTTATGTAGTGGATCTCTCTTGCTGGGACCACTGGTTCTAATCCCATCAAAGTAATAAATCATTCTCCTCACACCTCAGCCTCTGCTTACAGGAAGGCAATAAATCTTCACAATGCTATTTGTGTCTTGTTCAAGAGCACCTGTGCATGCTAGGACAGAGAAATTGGTCTGGATGACTCCTGGTTCTCTTCCAGGTAGATCTGTCATTTGCAAGGATTCCTTATGTCTCCCTTGCCTTAGTTTTCCATCTCTGAACCAAGAGACACGCTGGTACTTCTTTCAGGCTGGGGGAGGTTGTGCAGCCATACAGTAGATAGGGTGGGTAGGGGAGCTTGGTCAAATGACCTTTGTAATGGCATCAAATAATTCTGTGGCATATTTGGTATTTGCAAGCTTTAGAAGTGCAAGTAACAGGGTTTTAATGCTGTCAGAGAGTTTCTGCATCAGTCTTCTGCACCAGACCTGGGACAACTTTCTGAAGCAGGGTCAGGTACTGCCCCTGCATCAAGGGAAGCAGGAGTTCGGCGGGAAGCAGAACTGAGCCAGGTCCCTTGTGCTCACAGCCATTACGTGTCTGGGGTTGTTAAACTTGGGAGTGGGACTCGTGCTCCCACCTGAGAGGTAAGGAACAACAGAGTGGATGATACCTTCTTTAAAAAACAAAAACAAAAGCCTCATTGTGCTATCATCTGTTGCTCATGGTTTTGACTCTGGAAAGAGGACTTTGTAGCACTGAAAGAGTCACATCTGCTTTGCATTATTCATATCAGTAGTTCTCCTTTCTTGTTTTTCCTGTCCCTCAGGGTACCCAGGAACTGGTTAAACAGGTGAAGAATTTGCCCCAAGCCAACTACAACCTCCTGAAATACATATGCAAGTAAGTGAAATGAATTAACACTTGGAAAAGTCACTAAGTTTTGTGAGGCTCAATCACAGATACAAATAATTTACTCTGAAAGTTCAAATATTCAAACATCACTTATGCATAACTTACTGCTCCTGTAAAACATGTGGAGGTGGATGTGCAGCCTGCCTGAAGGAAGTTCTTGGTTTAACCAAGAGCATCAGCCAAGCAAATTGCTGTCACCCACAGCCCTGGCAGCAGGCATCAATGATGCAAATACATTGTATTGTCTATTTCAGAAGCACTTAAAGACCAATAAAGAAAGGCAGTAGTTCCAGGCACTGCACATTTGGAGTACTTGTAAGGCAAGCTGAGTAGCAGATAGCCAGAATTGCCAGTCTGACCTCAGCTCTGATTTGGAAGTGGGGATGGGAGTGGCTTGGAGTACAGGGACTCCACAGCCTTGTCTCCCCTTGTCTCTCCGCTAACTCTGCCAGTTCCAAGTGGGATGGAATGGTTGGGGAGCTGGAATGGACTGTTACCCCAAATACAACGTAACAGACTTCACGTTGTATTATGATCTCCATGGTAGACTAAAAGTCTTTTTATCATCAGTGGGATTTGTACATCTGCAGCAGGGAGTAGACAAACACTGACATGAAGCCCATGCTTTATTCAGGAGATACCAAGCCTTTCCTAAGGGTACGGATGGATAGCATTTCTGAAATGTGCTTTTGAATGCTTTGAAAAATGTATTGTGCCTTGCTATGTGCTTCTATAGTCATTTGTATTAGTATCTGAGCACCGCAGAGCAAATGTCTGAGGCAGGGGAATATAATCATATGTGTTTCTAAGTGAAGAATTGAGGAAAGGAAAGGCAAGTAGATTTTGCTTCTGACTTACAGAACAGAACTGAGAGCTCTTGGGCCTCAGCACAGAGGAAGCCACATAAAAAATGGGAGTTCCTACAAAAGTCAGACTGCAAGCAGAAGCATTCAAAAATTTGCCAACTGAGCAGCACAGAATAGTGAGGAAACATTTTGACTACCAAAACCCCTCTAATCACCCCCAAATGAGCAATAGTTCAGGAAATAGAGTATAGGTCAAGCAAGACTGTTCACCTCTGAGGCCACGGAGACCTGTTTCCAGCTCTTGTGCGGTTCCATGTCCTATAGTCCTTTTCATAACTAGGCTAATTGCAGGCTATTTCGGTGTTTGTTACGGCTGGCTATAGTTCCTATTGGGAGGCTGTTCCAAATTACAAAATTAACTGTTAGAAACATTCTGCTGATTTCCAGCTTATGCATATGGATAGCCAGTCTGTCTGCATTTCTTCATGTGCTATCTTTGGCTTGCACAGAGTCTTTTTAATGTGTTGATGTTTGCCCAGCTGATGCAGTCACAGGAAGCTCTTTATCTGCATTTTGTCAGATTCAGGAAATAAAGCTCTTCCCACAGGCTGCTTAGTTCTAGGATGAGGAGAGAAGTGAAATGTCTTTGTACTTCTATTACATCTGTAGGTAAAAGCTGACAGAAACCACTCTGTATAACTGGAAAATTCCCATAAAAATATGAAAACCTGTATTTTCATACCCAGAAGTGCCTTTGGCAGAAGCCATCCTGTCCTGCCTCAAACAAGGAACCTGGGGATTGTTATTGAGTATCTGAGCTGCGGTTAGTCCATAGGAGCATTTTAGATACTCAGGTTGTGTAAGCATGGGACAAAACTGTTCCTGCCCCAGAATGTCTACAAGTATGAGAAGTGACTTACTTTATATTCCTCTCCTCCTATGATTTTTCTGGGGGGGCTTTTCAAGGTTCCTTGATGAAGTTCAGGCTCACTCCAGCATTAACAAGATGAGTGTCCAGAACCTGGCTACAGTATTTGGACCAAATATATTACGACCCAAAATGGAAGATCCCATGACCATGATGGAAGGTAGGTACTCCTGTTGTTGAGGTAACATAGCATCTGTGTTTCGGGGCTGCAGGATTATGCTGAAAGTCATACAGCCATTGGAAGTTGTGTCACTTGTTGACTGTTGCACAGTCAGCAACAAGTCAAGCAATCCCTTTTATCGGTGCCCGTGAGTGGATGTACCAGTGTGGCCACTGCTATCCCACTTGCCACTGCTGCGGGAGCATCTCTCTTCTCCACTATGTGGAGATGCCTCTGCCCTGTTGCAAGTTGTTGTGTGAAACCTACTGCTCTCTGAACCTACTGCTAAAATGAAAGGTCGAATGTTCTTCAGATGGACCATGTTAAGTACCAGACTACTGTTGTTTAGCGTTGGTGCATTTTGGTGCATTTAGCTCCCTGCAAGGGACACCCAGTGCACAATGAAGGAGGTACTGCAGTTCTTACTGTGCTACAGGGGCTACGGGTAGGTGTCTTAGAAGTGTCGTCTTCCAAGCAGATTGCGTATGGGTCAGATCTTCACAGAACCCAAGGAATAAGTGAAAAATCACTGGTAAATTCAGATGTTTTTACAATATGTTAGAAAATATAAAATATTCCAGTCATATCTCAGATGTTTGCATGTATATTGATTTCCTGAGTTTAAAAGGAAAAAATGAAAACCAAGCCTGGAAGAGAAGTGTGTTCCTAGGCCCTAATTACGGAGTTGCTCTCGGTATATTTGCTGTAAAGTGTGTTCTTTTGAGGTGACAGCTTTAATCTGTTTAGGGTTCAGATAAGTTAGAAAACCAGACTGTTGTCATCAGGTTTTGCTGCAATTGTTCGGTCATTGCATCTTTCTTGTGCTAGGCTGCAGGAATAGTTGGACTCCAGAGTAAGAGGAAGCCAAATGATGGGATGAGATATGCGGTGAGGGGTCACCCAATACTGTTTCCTTAAAATTAAAAAAAAATATTTATTATTCAGGTATGAATGCTCCTTTCTTCTGAAGTGTATGTAAAAATCTGGAGCTTGAAAATTATCTACCTCCATAGGGGTCAGCAAATGCCGAGGGCAGGATGTCTGGCTGGCTGACACCAGGGCTGGGGCAGAGCCTCTCCCACGTGCAATGGAGCGCAGCTTGTGAGCTTTGGCAGGGCCTCTGCAGCAAGTTCTGTGGGATCCTTGCAAGCCTGTAGAAAGAACTAATGGATTCATCTGGCATTAGGCACAGATGGGGGATGCTGTGCCCACATGCCTGAAATCAGCCCTGGCACTGCCTGCAAGCTGTAGGGGACAGCTCCCGTCGTGTTCGGTGCAGTGGAAATCCTTCACAGCGCCAGTATGACCGTGCCTGTGCAGCAGCAGTGCCTTAGCAAAATGTGAGGGGGACAAAAAGGGATGCTGGGTTATGTGGGGGTATAAAGGTGGGGATGGCCGGGCCCACCCTCCACTGTGTGATGCAGTGACTGCCCCTTGTGGCCGGTTGGCCGGTGGTGGGCAAGACTCTTAGAGCCTTGGCCAGCGATGTTCCTTTTGTTCCGCTGGTACAGATGGAGGGCTTGGCAGATCACCCAAGGCATTTCATTATATGGTTCAGCTGATGGCAAAGGTGCTTGTTCTGTCTGTAGGTGCACATATGTCACAGATGCTGTGGCCCCATGGCCTCTCCTAGTCCTCATAAAGGCAGTAGGGTTGGCCTGACCTAGAATTAATCCTGTATTAACAGAGACCTGGACTGTAGACAAATTGGGATCCAATGGCTGTTTTTTTAGACTTAATCAGTAAAACCAAATGTAACAGCACTGGGAATGTTTTGCTTTAATGTGAGTGGAGGGTAGAAGATTGGTTAAACAGGAATACTGGAGGAATGGAAAGACTCCAATAAAATTTCTTTAGCTTCACAGTAATAGGGATAATAAATACAAAGAAAGACTGCTGCCAGTTCTTAACAAAAAGCACTTTAATTGCGTCTCTCCAAACTTAAACTATGAATTTAAAATAGAAATATCTGAAGTTTGACAGCTACATTGTTAGGCATGACCTTATCTCCAGAGAGGTGTATGCTCTTGCGCATCCACAGACATTAAATGCAAGCAGTAGGTGAGCTTAATACCTCTTGCTGCCAGGCTGAGACTTCATTATTATGTTCAGGTCCTTATTGTAGGCCCCTGAATGTTAGTCTTATTCTTTAGTTCAGATAAGTAAACATAGAATGATGATATATTTGCTCTCTTTAAGGTTTTTCTCTTTTGTAGAAAATACTTTGTATTAGGTTTGGTAAGAGATATTCTCTGTTAGTCTGTAATGGCCTACAGTACTGAAAAGCAGTGACAACTCATTTCTGTGGATTTATATAGTTGCAAGTACTCTTTCTGCATTTGCTGTACACTTTCTACTTTTTATGTTTGAATACCATGAGAAACTCCTCTTTTAATCAAGTCAGTCACCTTAAGAATCTGCTAGCTGTTGTCTGCAGTGAGGTAGCTGCACCCATGCCTCTTTCAGGAAACTATTCTAGTAGACTAGCTCCCTATGGCACCTCATGTTCCAGTTTTCAAGGTTTACTCATTCCTACATTCCTGCAACACGTTTTTGGTTTTGCTGTCCTATCTTAAAGAACCTATGCTTGGTTGCTTTAGGCTGTGACCTAAATTTATCTTCTACCTTAAAATTTAATGTTTCATTTGGGTCCTTAATATTAGAAACCTAGCAGAAGCCCTTTTTCCTTGTTGTTTTCATTTTCTGTATCAGTAGAGATGTCGTCAGAGCATTCCATAAACCTGCTGGGCTCTGCTGTTCTTTCCCACCAGATGTCTGAGAAGCTGCCTTTACATGGCACTCTTCAACGGATACTTGAAGTCTAATTTCCTTCCATCTCGTATTTCAACATGTTTCCTCATGAGTATGGTTTCATTTCAAATTGCTGAATGCTTTACTAGGATTGGAAGTGAACACCAGCCTGCAGATAGTGATGGTACAAAACGTATCTTTTCCCCCTTGCGTGCAGCTACATGTGCCACGCAGGTCTCATTCTCCAGGTTTCCCTGTGCAGCAGGAGTGCAGCAGGAGGCCTAGGCTGAAAGAAATTTCTGGTGCTTTAGTGAACACTAGCTCTGGGCCTGTTTAGACTGTGAATGTAGGTGCAGTGTAGATACCCAAGTCAGTGGAAACATGCTAGTTTTGGAATCCAGACAGAAAGGTGCTCCATCCCAACTACCACATTGGTGTGTTTAGGATCCAGCATGCATCTCTGCACAGAGCTGTGCTGTCCTGTGTGGATCCACGTGCTGAAATCAGTGCTGTGTCTGAACCCCATGCCATGGTGTGGTACAGACATGCCCTGTTTTCCAGGTGTCATCCTCCTCTGCTCTCCTCATGGGTGTCCTTAAACAAACCCGTTTTATTAATCACTGCTACCGGTCGCTTGTAGTACACTAGTCGGCTGCATTCAGGAGCTGGACTCGCACTTGCACGTGCCAGCCTCACAAGGAGCTCACACAGCATCTCACAGACAGGGAGTGAGCGCCTCAGGTCTGCCACGTCTCATGGAATTTTTGCCTTTGTTTCCTCCCCACAGGCACCTCCCTGGTGCAGCACCTGATGACGGTGCTGATAAGTGAACAGGGCCGAATCTTTGCTGTTCCTCAGGCAGATGTGCCAGGGAGCCAGCTGGAAATCAGACCCGTGCGTCCACGCAACACCGTGGAGTGGATCTCTGAGGAGGACGGGGAGGACAGGTCAGAAAGCTGCATTCCCAGCCCTGCCGATTCGCCCTCTGCCAATGCTGTGGCACCAGAGGCCACCCCTGGACCCGTGGTGAAAAACACCTCTCCGGAACGCAGTGACAAATTGACTCAGCCTGCCACCAGCCCCAGCAAAAGAGTGCAGACGCTGCCTCCCTGGAAATACTCCTTCCGCCAGCCGGGAGCACGGTCTGTGAGTCCAAAGCTGGGCAGCTCATCCTTAGATATCCCCAACCTTTCCTCCAGTGGGAACTGGCTGATGAACGGACTGTACTCACTCCGAGGCCACCGCCGGACAGCCTCTGGGGAACAACGAGTTAAAGACTCGTGTTCTTCCCAAAGACTTTCTACTTACGACAACGTCCCTTCATCCAGCCTCTCCCTTAGCACACACAGCACGGCCAGCACCACGTGGTCGACATCATCGTGTGAGATCTCCGTGGTGGACTCGGTCAGCAGCTGCCCAGCCTGTCGGGCCAGTGACTCTTCGGCTTTAAGCTCTCTGCAGACCGAGTGGATGACTCAGGGCTCACTGTCTCAGAGTGAGGTCAAGACTGCAGATCTGGAGAACAGCATCGACAGGTTTGATGCTTGCAGCAGCAGCAGCGAACAGAGCAACCCAGCTGCAGCTTCCAGAGACTCTGTCAAATGCTCTAGAGCCTTACAGAGCTTGGTGGTGGAGCTAAAGACAGAACTGAGCAAACAGAGGACTGAGTACGAGACCAGTATCAAAAGGTAATGTCGTCTGCGGGGGGACACGGAACTCTTTTATCATCCTTACCCCTGTTTGAATGTGTGTGTGGGCTACAAAGTGTATCGGGTTCTCAGACCTGGAGTTTGGCTTTGGGAGTCTACAAATATGGATCTGGTCTTTCCTCACTGTTCCGTGAGTACAGCTTTTCTCTCTGACAAAATAGAGGATCAAAAACCAGGATTTCCAGTACACAGGAGATTCCAGTATTGCTCATTGTTTTCAGTAGAAATTGGAACAGCACAGGTAAACCCAAACTCTGCTCTTTGTCAGTGTCCTGGGAGAAACAGGGAGGCAAACATCTGTCTTGTGGGGAGGGAATGGGACCTAGGGCGGTCAGGCCTCTGCAGGGAAGTCTGTGCATGTGCTGAGACTTGTGTCAAATCAGTCCAAAAGTGAAGGTTTTATGCTACTTTTTCCAAGAGAAACTTTGTTCAGGAAACAGATTTTGACTGTTCTCTGTTGTTTTTGTTGTGATTGCATCTCAGTTATAACTTTTTCAGCAGCCATTTTGTGTTGAGCTTCTAAAATCAAAAGCAACATTTCTAGATGTACTCATAGCAGTCGTTTGCTCACACAGCAAGCCGCTGACTCAAAGTAGCAGCAAGGTGCTGCTTGTACAGCAGAGCACTGAACTGCGTGGTTCTTTCCCCCCTCTGATGTTTTTCAGGTTTTCAGGAGAGGTGTGTGTGAGGGTAGGGGCTGTAGGAAGTAGAAAATACTATGAATAAATAGGAAGAGTCATATTTATTAATTTGTCTGAGTTGGCATATTAGTTTTTATGAGTTTAAGTGCTTAATAGAATTACTTTCAGACAAGTACTTAGGGAAGAATGCACTTGAAGTAAGTATGGTTGTTTAAAGGAATTAGGTATGTTTTAATGTACAGGCATATTGCATACCAGTACTAGTGTGTTGCATTAGAGAAAGGCTGTAGTCCGCTTTCTTAGAAATTTATTTCTTCTCAGCATTTTTTTGTGTTAAGGTGTTAGAGTTATACTCCCTAAATTATTAAAACTCTGATACCGTGTACATGTCTCCTAAACATGATACCAAAAGTACACGATTGTTTGTAGGGACTGTATAGTACAGCTTGAAGCTAAGCTTGTTGCATCTTTTTTCTTGTTAAAGTAATTTCTCAAAAGGTGTTTTGGAAAGCTCTAGTCTGAACTGTGATCTCTACCAGTGGGCCAGCTGTTAAGGTAGGAATTTTACTTGTTACCTTCCTGCTATATTTTAAAATGTACTATGCTGGTGGCTTGCCAGCCTCTGCACCTTTTCTGCCTCCTGCCTTGTGTTGCCTTGGTGTGTGAGGCTGGAAGGACCAGCAGGCCGCATAGCAGTTCAGTTACAGTGGGCATCGGAGTGGGAGAAAAGCTTTCCCTCCCTTGTTGTGTCCCAGCCTGAAGAGCTGGTGAGATCACTGGTTGCTAGTATTGTGTTGGAAAAGGTCTGTGAGCGAGCATGGTATGTACCTTGTGTTTAATTGTGCAGGACTGCCCTAGCAAGGCTTGTTGCAGGGATACAGAGTAACAGAAGTGAGACTGGGCTGCAAACTTGTAAATGTGTAGCTGGGCATCTTATCTGCTGCCTGAGGGGAGAGATGCCTTCCCAGCTCTTAGCGATAGCACTGTTCCAATGACCTTCAGGGACATCCAGGAAGCCTTGTTTGTCATTCCTGCCACATTTTTGGCTATTTCAGCTCTAACACCTGCCTTTCCCCTTCAGTGGGAAAGGGACAAAGAGCACCATAACTGGAGGGGAGGGCTATAAATTGGCCAGGTCTCATAAGGCAAAGCAGCTGAGAGGAAAATGCCTAATGAGCTAGTATTTTCATAAAACCAGGTGAGATGCAATCCCTGCCTTTTTGTATTAAACGGGATGATTCCAGCTGTTCAGGATTACAGCCCTAAGCATTTTGCTGCCAAGTCTAGGAATTTCAAGCCAAGTTTTTTAGCTCTCAAAAATCTTGCAATGTTTTTACTGCAGCTGCAGCAATTTACATGTGCAAAGATATGTCCCTTTTGAGACTTCATATAAAAGTCTGCTCCTGTGGAAAGAGGGGAGCTAACTGGAGTAAAGAAGTGCAGCAGCTTAACAGGAAAATTTTGGGTTGTCTCACTAGCTTTATTTTATTGAAGATAATTTAGTCCCCCAACATAATAATTAATTCCTTTACAATTGTACATGTGCTTGTGTGGTTTGCAGAACTCAGTCTGTGTAGCAGGGCATGTTTTAATGAAGGTGTGTGAGCTTTTTGTTGGCACATACATAAGTGGAGGGAAAGCAACGTTGGTACCTGCCTGGGGCAGAGGTAAGGAACACTTGCTGATGGAAAAGCTGCTGCTATTTATCATTATCAACTGCCCATTTTCTCTCTCTTAGTCAGAGGGAGGCAAGTTTTATGGCCTTCCTGTAACCAGTCTGTTCCAGAGCATTTCTCCCTCGAGGTTAGTATAATTAACAGGCATTTTCTGTTGAGTTTCAGTAATTCATGTTTACAACCTAGGACTCTTAAGAAACTGGAAGTATCTTGGAGCGGACTATTGGACTATTATATTGTATATGTAGAAACTCTGTAAGTAAGTACTGTGAACATGTGTAATTCAGAACATGGACAGCTAGTCTAGGCTGCTGTAGCTGACTCCTAAAACTTCACGGTACAAACATTTACTTGGTAGCTCAGATCTGTAGGATATAACAAAATGTTATAAGGAAGAGTAGGGGGTGCTGCATCTTAGCTTCAGAATTGTTCTCTTTAGCTGGGTGATAGGAGTCTGCCAAGACAAGCAGTTCTTTCCAGATGTTCTGCACATTTCTGTTCACCCATGACTGCAGCTGTTTGTCTGCTGCACTTGGTGATCAGTGTTCAAGTGTGTGACTGTAAGTTGTGAAGGTTGTGATGATGATAATACCATCCTTGGCTGTATGTGAAGGAAGTTTAAGGGGATGCATTGCATTGCATTATCTGAATAATTGCTTCTTGGTGGTCACAGAATGTAATTCAGGTTCTTCTGAGGTCCAGTTCTTTTTTTGATGTTGTGGGGACTGTAGCATGTCCTTTTTGAGTGTCATTTAGTCTGTGTAAAAATATCCCATTCACCATTTCAGAGGGAAGCCAAGCACTCCATTTTTACAGTTGGGTATTATTATTGTTTACTGAAATTATGTCTTTTTTTTTTTTTTTTTAAAGTACAGGGCAACACTTTTCCTAGGAAGAACCTAAATTTTAAAATCACAATCTGATTGTTCTAATGATCAGAAATTTCCATCTGGACATATTACTTCTGTATTAACACCACTACTCTGTCTTGCGATTAGGAAACAAGATTGGGAGGACAGCAAGTGATGTCCCTTCTGTGCTTGTTTCAAATCCAAAAACATGAACCTTGTTCTTTGACCTCCTTAGAGAAAAGCTCTGAGTCTTGCATTAGAGCTTTGTGCACAGATGAACTATTTAAGGTCTGTTCTTCAGAGTCTTCCTCATATAAAATGTTATTTTTTTGTAAAAAATTGTAAAGTGTGAAAAACTTTTACTCACCCATTCCATTGTCAGTGACAAACTGTACAGGAAATTCCATAAGTGGATGGTGAGGAAGGACTGTGACCTCATTCCTAACTGACTTCAAGGATGTTCCCCTGTACTGGATACCCTTACGGGGAAACACAATATCAAGATAAAAACAGACATTAGAAGTTTATATTGCAAATTATGTATTTGAACTCAAACTGATTCAAGAGTTGAGTTGCCTCAGCCATTCAGTCTGTCCACAAAAAACTTCAGCGTTTTGTAAGACTTGATGTACTTAAGCTTATTTTCTCAAGATACGAATGAAGTAAGCTCCAGCTTTCAAGGAGTCCCTGCCTATAAACTCAACATTGAGTAACTATGAAATGGCAGTTAGTGCCCTTACTTAAAACTTCCTTTTAGAATGAAGATATTTTAGCTCTAAGTTGAACGGCTTATATTTATTATAGCTATCAGCAGTATTTATCAAGACACTTAAAAAGCTCTTTTTTTTTTTTTCTTTTCCCTCTTTCTCCCTGTTGGTTTTAAGAATTGAAGAAACAAGTTCAGACCTGAGGAAGCAAGTGGTTAGGCTAGAAGAAGAACTGGACCAAGAACGAAAGAAATACACGATGCTGGAGATAAAGCTGCGGAATTCTGAACGTGCTCGTGAAGATGCCGAGAAGAGGAATCACCTCCTGCAGAAGGAAATGGAAGAGTTTTTTTCAACATTAGGATGTTTAACTGTTGGGAGTCGAAGTGCTAAAGTCCCCAAATAGAACGAGCTTATGTACAGCATAGAAAATTCTGTTTCTGGCAAAACCAGTGAAAAGGCACATTTTGTTATGGTATACTCATGTATCATGAGTAATTCTACAGTGATTGTGCTCTCAGTGACGCTTATTCTGTTGTTTTTACATGTGCTGTAGTACTTGGGCAAGCTGGAGAAAGACTGCGAAACATAATGCTTGGAAGTTTAGCTATCAGCTTACCCGGAAAGAGTGGGCACACTTTTTATCCACAAGTCAAAAGGTACTGTTCTACGTAGCTGTACTGTTGCCATCTTTGGATTTGCTTGCAGCATCCTTTTGCTGGTTCAAGGAGAATGGAAAGGTGTGCAAGGTGGGTGAGGTGGCCAGAAGGGCATTTGGGAAGATCGCAGTTCTAGGATGTCACCACATTCAGTGTGGTTTAGGATATGGATTTAACACGAGGCGGTTTTTTCCTCCCCACTCTCTTCATAAAGTTTGTTCAGATTTCTCATTCTTGAAAATGGCATTATTTTATCAAGATGCTTTGAAAACAATGTCTACAGAATAGCAGAAAATACTGGAAATTCTGACAATTCACTGAAGTTATCCCTTAGATACTGAACAGTTCCACTGCTTCATAAAAATATGACTTATTAAAGTGTATGTGATTAACTATCAGATTAGCCACATAAATGCCATGGAACTTTAAATATGCACATTTGGCCCTAGTTATCTTATTCTTATTTGAGCCAAAAATAGTATTAGCCGCAAGGAAAGAAAAAAAAAGAGCTGATATATATGATATATACTGATCAGACATCAAGTTAAGAGAAGAAAGATTCTTATCATCAAAATACATCCAGCTGATGCAGGTTTTTATATATGAAATCTTAATAGCAGAAACTATGGTAATTTGGTAGAAAAAACAGTAAATTAATGCAGTTAGTGCTGGAAAAGGGTGGGATCTACCTTTAACCTTCACAGGACAGTTTACTTCTAGATTGTCATACCTCTCATGACCCCAATTGATTTTTTTATTGTTAGTTCATGAGGATATGAAGGGACAGAAGGAGAACTGCAAACAACCCAGTAGCCTAAGTTCACTACTTCTGCTAAAAGAACAGACATCATTAGAATGAAGTTGTAATTCCCAGTAATTAGCTGTCAGTGCTCACTTCCCTTCAAGGGACTTACTTGAGAAGTTCTGCATAACATTTGTAGTGCCCTAAGCTACGCAGAACCTGCACACAGAAATTGTATCACTAGATTCATCTCGAGCTCTGCTTGCCAGCCCCAGCACTCACCACGTTATTTGCTCTCTTTGACAGCTGAGGCAGCTTGGGAGTCTCAAAGGAGAAGGATTTTTAACAGAAAAGTACCACAACATGAACTGGCTAAGGCAAAAGTACAGACCGCAGTGAAAGTGCTTGCTTTAACTATTTTTCTTTAAATGACCTGAATCTGACATCTTTTCTTACTAAAGAAGAATATAACTCAAGAAGAATATAACTCATCTTCTGGAAATAACCTTGGAATGTTTTTTTTTTTTTTAAAATACCAGCAGATTTCACACCTTTTACTATTGACTTTCTCCTCATCTCACAGATATCCGTGTTTTAATAGACGTTACCTTTTTCTGTCACTATAGTGCTTCCCCTTTCTACAGAAATGTAAACCATTTAAAGTGAGCAAAAAGAAAACATATTTACCTAATATTTCCCAGTTATAACTAGTCAAACAAAGTGGTCAAATAAAACTAAGCAGTTATTTCAAAACATTTTCCCTTCTCTCCAGAATATCCAGCGGCGCTGCATTCTTTGCTACCCCTGCTGCCAAGCAGCGTGGCACGTCCCTGACTGTTCAACAGGAGCAGCCTGCCCCCTGCAGGCACCAGCAGCAGGCTTACCCCTGTGTTAATGATCACAACCTTCCAGGGTGTTATTACTAATCACAACTGATCACCAGCTTACAGGGTCACAACTGAATCTACAAGGAAGATACTGGCTTGCTTAAAACAACAGCATTAAGATGCATAATGTGAGTAGCAACCCCTGTTGTAACAATGATTTTCAGCTGGAACGGCACAGTGAGTTGAGGCAGCACCGAGTATAATTATAGTCCTCACAAAATAAACCTCAATATTAGAGCATTGCCTGAATTGAGCTGTAAGTAATTCTCTGTAAGTAGAACACCAGGACTGGTAAAAAGTGACAGCTTGTACTATCTGGGACATTCAATCCAAAATAATAGCAAGTAGGCTACTTTAATACCCTTTTATTTTCACCCCCAATGCAGGTACCTTTCATTACATCCATCCTCCTGACAGCCCCCATTCCTTAGACTATTTATACTGCATTAGCTCCTGGATGTTCCAAGTGCAGACTACTTTAATTCTGGCAAGCTACAAACTGAGCCATGCTGACTGGGAGCCTAAAACAGGTATGTGAAGGAGGGGAAGCACTACACAAGACCGCATGGCTAGCTCTCAGTGAAATCAAATGAATAATTCTAAATATTCTTTAAGTAGTCAGAATACTAGGCAACATATATATACATACATATATATATATATATATAGCTGGACTGGGAAACAAACCCACCTATTCCATTCCACTGTAAGAGCATCTATTAACTATGTAGCATTCTACATGATATTAATCTGGCAGACACGATAAAATTCATTCCTGTTTTCAGTTTCACAAATCAAACTGTATCCACTCAAAGTGATTAATGGAACTAACCTTTTTTTTTCAGTCGACTGTTGTGCTCCAGAAACATCTATTCCTCTTCTTCATGAGTAATAAATTTCAGGTCATTTTGAAGATGAGCCTCTGCAGTAAGTGAAGGCTGCAAGACGTTGCAAACTACTAAGTTCATGCTAAGACACACCACGATGGGATATAAACTCTAAAGCACAGTAACAGACACATGATCTTAATTTCCTCTCATGAGCAATTATGCAAGAAATGGGAATACACTTGTGATGTTGGACACAACCTCATGGATCACTGTGTCCTTATTTGAGGACAGTATATTCGCTTTACTAACTGTAATGCCTGTTTCTCTACACTTCAGGTGTCTACCTCATGGATACAAGACCACTCCTTATTTTACAGACTTCTAGGTTATTCCAGCCCCCACCCCCAATTTAAAATACCAGCCTTAGCAAGAGTTTACAAGATACAGGTTTGTTAGTTCTAATAAGACATGAAGAAAGGCTGCTGGCATCAGGTACCTAAATTTTAGCATAATTTTCCCAGCCAGGAACATCCCTTCCAATATTATGCAGCCAAAAGAAAAAATGTAATAAATAAATAAATAATCAATGAAAGGAGTCCAACACAAACATATACTTGAAAAAAATCCAAAGTCAAATATTCCAGAACAAAAAAAAAATCTGTAGGTCTCCATTGCATTTCTAATATGAAAAGAAAAATTAATAATGACTTACCCACATTCACCAAAGAAGTCTGTACAAGCCAGCAGCACTACAGAGTTTCAGCTTTAGTTCTGTGAGCCAGAGCCACTGTCCAAGATGATCAAAAATAGTCACCCACAGACAAATTCCTGACAGAGCTTGGACTCTCAGACCTCGCTCTATATTAATAAATTACTTGGGACCAGCATCACTTAGTGCTAACAGATGCAAATAAAAAACATCTCTGAGCCCACACCACTTTCCTAGAAAACCTCCTGAATAGCTGCTCCAGAGAAACGGAATGGGCTGCTTCGTACTGCCCATGGTCATAGTACCTTTCCCTTAAAACAAGGATGCAAAGAAAACCTAACAACATGCAGCCAAACACAACTCAAAAGCATCTTGCCTCTTCATTTAAAGCAACGCGCAGAGCCTGCTGGTAATGAAACACATTATGCTAGGATTTATCCGCACTGCAGTGGTGCCAGTGAAGGAAGCAGGCCCGTCACCCAAATTAGCTCGCCGATAAGAGCTCTTCATAAAGTCAGATCCCTTAAGCTTTATCTGGGACTCGGTTTTGAGAAAAAAATTCTCCTACAGGCAAATTCCCTGTATCTTCCTTTCATACACTACAAGGCCCATGGCTTACCTCTTTTTACCACATTGGGTCTCAGCAGTTTTATTTCCAGGAAAGAAGGCAGGCTACAGCTGGTATCAAAGAAGCAAGAATGGATTCTCAGCAGTTGTAAACACACTTGATGCTATCAGTCTGTGGCACAGTCAAAGCCCACGAGAATGGAGAAATGGAAGAAACATAACTTTTGCCCAGAAGTGAGCTTGCACACAAGACAGGACTTAAATACCATTTAGATGGAATCTCAGGGAAGACTGATGCTAACACAACGCCAGCTGCAGTCTTATTCATGATGTGAAATCCTAGCAATGAAGAAACACTACGTGCATAGTGGTCAAACTTTTTTTTTCCTTTTTTATTTAAAATATCATTATAACCAATTAACATACTAGATAACAATGTATACATTCCAGTGGTGCACATGTAATGACCTATGGCATGAATGATTAAAAAAACCAATGTTCTCAGTAATGCCCCACCAACAGCTTATTTGGAGGGAATAAATGAAAAGCAGGAAAAGGTATCAAATGCAGGGAAGAAAAAATTACCGTTTCCCCAATATTTTTAATGGTGTATCTTCCCCTTCATATTTCTTGTGACAAAACAAAATTGGGAATATACTTCAAAAGGGGCAAGAATAATGATCACAATAATTAGGGTGTTGTTTTTTTTCTCAACTTCAGTAATAAAAGTTAAAGAACTCTCAAAAATAGACTAGATATTGGGCCTACAAAAGTAATTCATCTGTATGCAAAGCTTACCAAGAATTATTCCTTTTGTAAAATGTAAAGGATGAGCTGACATTACTAGTAAGCTATTTTTAACCTACAAAACCAGACTACAATAATAAAATCACCAATTTACAACTAACACAATATTCTAGATGTACATTATTGTACACAAGCTATATATTACACATGAACATCTTACGTGAAATATATAAGAAACATACTTACTGATATTGTCTCAACATTGGCCAATAGGTTTATTTTTCTAAAGGAAGTGTATTTTTCTATTTCACATTCAGTGTAGTTCCAATAGCAAGGGTTAGCTTTGCTTACTTAGAAACGTAGACAGTTTGTGTGAGGTAGATCAAGAAAACCTAGCTTAAAATTTTAATGGCAAAAGTGGAAACAACGTTATTGGATTCATAACATGTCTGTAATGCAGAGAAATCTAAGGAAGAGGAGAAGGGAGTGAAAGAGATCAATTAAAATATATATCACTTTTATCCAGTGCCCTTAACTAAGAATAAAGTAAATGAATTGAAAATTTGGGTAGGCAATAAAGTCTCACCACATATCTGCATTAAAATCCTTTCTAATCCTACCAAAAAATGCAGATTCTTTCAACTCCAATCCTCAAACTAAATACGGAGGGACAGATGAACCAAAACATTAACAGGCAAATGAAATGTAACAACACAAACAGGCTGCTGTCAACAGCAAATAAAAATATATTTAGAAAGAGTAATTCACTCCCTTTAGGGACTCAAAACAGTAAGAACAGTTGTTAGCTGAACCATCTTCTTCCATTTCCCCCATAATTTTAATTGAGGAACGTTTAATGTCATATGCTTTGGATTACTGGATGGGTAGGAACTATACTAGCTTTTTGATCATTTTTTTCCTCTATGCAATGTTGAGATGAATGCCATATATATTAATGCAGGCACGCTGTATTTATACAAACACTCTGTCAAGGTGCTGAGTTTCTGCTTTCTAACTGAATAGCCTTTATGTTCAGAGAAGCAAATTTCCATAAAACAAACCCACATCAGTAACATTCTACTTACTTGTACACTGAAGCAGTAGAGGGTGCTATTGCCACAACTGCCTCAAATACAGCTCACTACATCCTCTTAAATTTGTGTGTGTGTATGTGTGTACAGAGCAGGAAGACTTACTCTTATCCAGAACAATACTCCTATACATATAGTATAGAAAGGTTCTTCTAAACCAAAAACCCAAGCAGTATGGTATCTCCATAGGGAAAAGTGCCATGTCTATTCAGGTTAGCAGAATGAGTGAAACAGAGGTGACCTGGTCAGTCATAGAATCATAGAATAGCCCAAGTTGGGAAGGACCCACAACGATCATCAAGCTCAACTCCTAGCTCTCCAAAGGACCACCCCAAAATCTGACCACGTGTCCGAGAGTGTTGTCCAAACACTTTTTGAACTCTGTCAGGCTCGGTGCTGTGACCGCTGCCCTCGGCAGCCTGTTCCAGTGCTGGACCACCCTCTCTGTGAATAACCTTTTCCTGATATCCAGTGGGCATTGTCTGGCTAGTCTACGGTTGTTCAACTGGTTGGTATTGCTTTGGCAGTCCAACTTCTCCCCACACACTAACACACAAAAATCTCCATTCTGACCCCATCGTCTTGTCTCGACAAAAGACGTCACACAGTGGAGATACAGCACACAGTTAACAGTATGAAACTTTTCCGCTCTCATTCTCTATTTAAAACCACGAGCAACCTACTTCTACAAAAGGAAAGGAGCCGTTTTGTCCTTGGTGCCTGCCACAGCTCTGATCACAGAAGGTGGGAATTAATCTTATTATTACTGTCCAACTGTTCACCTCACCTGACAGGAATTCATACACAGCTCAATGTAATTCAATCCCTACCAAACTCCAGTGGATTGGAATGCCCTAGAAGTGGAAAGTTATATGCACTTTAGTGAAGCCTGGTGCTGTGAGAAGATTTTGGAATCACAAACTAAAATAAAGCTTAATAATACTTTACGACTAAAATTGTACAGTGTATTAGATAGTATACTATGCTAGCTAACAACAGAACAATAGACAAAGAGAGCTCAGCTCTAGCTACCCATTTGTTTGCTATCTGTGGCAATGTACAATCATCTCTGAAAACATTTTACATTTCAATAAATAAAAAGGGATGTTAAGACTAGTCTACTGTTGTGATAATCTGGTTACTGAGAATCTTATTTTCTTGTCTTTTAAATTTACCATCACTTTAATTTGCCTAAAATGCAATCAACTAAGAAAAAAACAAAGTAACATCGCTATGAAGATGATGCCAGAAGTGAACTACAGGTTCCAGCATCCAAAGCTCTGACCTTAGTGAAAATCACTTTAAACATAGCTCACTTCAAACTGCATGGGTTGCAGTGCATAGTACCAGCCATTCATCAACCCTATCTTACAAGAAAAAACAGCTCAATTCTCCTTACAGATTATGAGCAAAATGAAGTTACTATTGATAACATGCTGCAGTAAAAAATTAGACTCAGCCTGTTTATGTTGCAAGAAAAAAAGAACAAAGTAGCTTTCACTCAATATTCATTTGAAAGCAATTCTCTTTAGGATACTGGAAAGTGATAGCAAAATTTTTTTTTAAGTTTTAAAATATTTCAGTCACCACTGCAATCCAGAGTGGTCCAAAATCAATTGAAATAGCAATTACATTTACCAAATTATGTTCTTTACAGCATTTACAGGTATCAGAAGTTCATTTTGTCAACCTTAATTTCATTACGCTGGTTTAACCCTATATAACAATGTAGTACTGTTGTATGACCAAAAATTTTGGCTTAATTCACAGCTTAAACTTTGATAAAAAATTACAAAATAGACTGTTCTGTTGGTCTCTGTTCAAATTGAGCAGATTTTCTATGTTCCAGTGTGAGATGAATCCAAATATGTCCTGCCTATTCTGAGGTAATATACAATTTGGCAGGATCCTGTAAAAATAATTGCCTTAACAAATGTGTTCAGAAAGGCAATATTGAAATATTCGGTACAAATGAGGAAAGGAAAATTGCACACATAGCACTTACCAGCAGTCTAGCCAGGCCAGGGAAACAACTGTGCAGTTTATCAATTTAGTCATCTTTGAGACATTACCACTCCTTGTACCCTGTATTTTTTTTAAAAAGACATGTTAGATATTGAAACCATTACTATCACTTACATTTTTCTGAAACTTACTGCAAAGACAAATTTTCCTCTTTTGATTCTAACTTCAAAAAGATACTTACTTAACCCAACAAAGTGGAAGGAACCACCCTGAAGAGTATCAATAATTCCTGGATGAACTTTATAGCCAGCCATATTATTTACTTATGCTCTGTGCCTGGCAAGACTTCTGTATTTCTTATGCTCGTTTTTGTGAGCATGACTAATTTGAATTCCTCTTCACATTCTAATTCACTACAAAATACGCATCTACACACAGCAATCAATTATACAGCCTAGCTTCACTGAAAATCTGCATTTTCCAAAGGAATAAATTCTGAATGATTGTTTAACTCATATATAAACTTAAGTCAGTTATACATAAATCATTCTGTAAATATAAAATGTAAACAGTTAAAATACTTCTGTGAGGAGCAGCACCATTTTACATGACTATTTAGTAACTGTTCCACATATTTCAATATATCTTTTGTTTAAAAAGTGTATTGAAATCTGGAGCTTCAGTGCTGAAAACTACTGAATATTTATGACTTAAAAGGAACCATTATTAAGATTTCTGCTACACTGGTCTCATGGTGAAATGAAAGAGATAAATATTAATGTATACAGCACTACTTCTCCCTCTCCTTTGGATGGCATATATTGCTCACTTAATGCATTAGCTACAGAAATCCTGAGGTTCTTCTACCACTTACGGTTTTAGCTATCAGTTACTTTTGGTGGAGAAAGAATAGCTGAAGTTTTGCCCCTATTGCATTCGTGTCACTTCCTCTTCTCCCCAAAAAGCGCTCACCTTAGCAGACAAAAATACTAAGAAACTAAACTCCCAAGAATTATATCCTACATGAAAGTATACTTGTTTTCCCTGTTGGCAGTCTAGACATCCTGGATTCACTTTGTTTTGTGTGTACAAAAACAGGCTACAAGCTAGAAGTAAACAGTTTATTTGCATTGCAATGTGTTATTCATGAAGTATCCTCTTGTTTTATGGCGATCACAAGATTTGGCATGCCACAGTTCTGCAGAAAACATCACATCCTTTTGTTAGGCTAGATATTTCTGCAGCCTTGAAGATAGGTTTTGTTTTCTTAAGTTCAGAAAACCATTCAGATGAAATTTCTTTGCAAAGGTTTGTTTCTCTAACAAAATTCAATAACTGTTGCTTTTACTGAAGTATTATAGGCAAGAGGCCAAAATTAAAGAGGATTTTGTTCTCTGCCAGCACCACAGTAGTATGCCCCAAAAAAACTACAGCTGGCTGCACTGAATTCTCTCTCCACCTCCACATGGACATATGACCAAGCATAAAACTTTGAAGGATATCATGAACAAAACATCTGGAATAAATTCTAATTAAAAAATTGAAAACCTATAAAATTTTAAATAATTCATGATATGGTAATGACCACAACATTAATATGTGCTTTGATAAAACAAATCTTACAAATTCAGTAAAAAAAGATCAGCAGCATAATAGTAAAGCAAATATGCAGATTTTAAAACCACAATAAAAATTATCAGGTTTAATATTTTACAGTTAATTACAGCAAAAAAATTGGCTGCTTTTAACACAACTTACAGTTTAAAATTACAGCACTTTATGATGAGTTCTACGATTATTTTTGAAAAAACACTCAAAAATACCACCAAATTTTAAAGGTGCCCTATTAATGACTAAAAGGACCCCCCTCCCACCCCCCAAAAGACCAAGTAGTCATCTACAGCAACCCAGAGGTCCAGCTGAAGCTTCTAGACTGCTGTCTGTATCAGAGGCCAATGTTGGATCTGTTGACATTGAAGACACATCGTTGACAGATGACGATGAAGATGGATGTTGAGAGCCATTGATCACTGCTGCACCTGTGCTATGAGAAACAAAACAGCAAATCAGTTGCAGATACAGTTGCATGGTTCAGCACTTGCATTAGTCTGTCTCTTCCTAAGGGTCATTACTTTTCCCCATTTCAGCAAGTTTGAAGAGATGTATCTCAAGCCATTGTCAAAGCAAATAAAATCCACAATTCTCTAATTTGGGGCTTAATGAATGGTATGTCAGGAACCACAGAACTCACATGACAGGATACCTGTCAAATTCCAATAAATGCTATTGTCTGAAGGGTAAAAACCACAGAGATAGCACTGCATAAACCCAGAGCTAGGATACTAAAAGAGAATTGTAGAAGTTATCGGTCACTGAAGAGACATATTTTTGAGTCAGGTTACTCTCGGATGTCTTGAACAACTTTACACCCTCCTGACCTAGTACTCATCGTAGCTTTGTACTGTGCTTTTATTGTAACCAACCTAAAGGGGCTGGTTGTCCACGTATAACCCCATTCTTGGTTCTTTCCTCCAGGTCCATGACTTCCTTGTATATCAATTCTGAAAATGCAGGGAAAAGAAGGTAGGAAAATGAATTTGTAAATACAAGACTCAATTAACAATACATCTACCATTAAAATTTCTTAGGTTCATTACTGTTTAGAATAAGTTTTGAACAACATGTTGTAGGCTACAGAAAAATAGGCAAGTGGTACAATAAAGTACAATTCTGTTCTGTTGGAGCCACAACAGCCTGGCACTCTCAAGCACACACTGACATTGCCCTAAGACTTTTGTCCAGACAGCCTAGGGACCTGGGGTTAAACTGAGTCTTAGCGACCACTCAGTTTTTATCAATGACTTCTTTGGTACGGAACAACCAGATCAGCAATCTTCAAGGGAACAGGTAGGCCACCAGGAACTGCATGTGCTGCCATCACATTTAAACTCATTGCAGTTACCTGGCAGTATTCCAGCCTACATTGCCAGAAAACTGTAGCTCTGTGGATGTTTAGCTGCACACAGTTTTATTCATTCAAGGACAATTACACTTACGGAGAGCCAAATGGTTCCCGAATACGATTAGAATGGCTTCATACAGCTTCTCTCAGCACTGCAGTGCTTCTCACTTCTACTCACCTGCACTATAAAATCTTTACCTAATAGACAAGTCGTGCTAAGTGGCACTTCAGAATCTTAGAGCTACGTACAAAGTTGTTAGACAATGTTTTTGAAAAAAGCTGTGCTGGAGAACAAGTTTCTTTACTTTGTCACCAATTCTTTCTCATCTCAAAAAGCCGTTTCACACACTACATCTATTACTTTTTCCATGATGCAGACAGTTTGAAACTCTGAAAGAACTTTTAGGATTTAAACTGCCTTTTTCTTCTCAAAGGTCTTTGCCTGAAGACAGTAGCTGACTAAGATACTCTCAGCAAGTAGGAGTTTCCTTAGGAGAGACCAGGCCAAAAGCCCTTGGAAGAGATAGTAGCAAAAACCACAATGAACAAATCCATACAGCATTGCCACCCTCCCAAAACACATTTGCCACTAAATCTCCTCAGTAACAACATCTAAAGGTCCAGGTCATTATGAAATGGAATACAACATTGCATAGAAGTAGACACATTAGAAGTTCCTCATCCTTAAAAAGGTTACAAGTGCTACTAGAGTGCTTGTAACAAGAATCATACAGCCCTATCTATATACTGGCCAGAAGGTTTCTCACCTAATGGCAGCTTATTGCTGAGAAGAGACTTCAGCTATGAATCTACAGAAGTAGTGACAGAATAACAGAACTAAACATACTAAATGCAGTTCATCAGAACTGACTTGTCAGGCTACTGTCACTGGCAAACTAATGTAATGTACAAAGAGTTTGGAAGAAAAAAGCATTTAGGAATTACAGTTTCAAGGGCTGTGGAAGTCTCAAAAGTAAACTCCATACTGCCTGAAATACCTACCTTTCATTTTAGCAGTATAACTACTTATCTTCTGTTTCAAAAGGGGAATAAGTTTCCTGGGAAGGAGCACAGGGAGAGAATTTCCACAATTCTATCTTTGCCTTTACAATTAAAACCCATTTTCTAATAATAGGAAGTGACTTGCAAGTGTGGTAGTACCAGATTTTACAGCCTTGTGTCCATCATCAGCCAACAGAATGAAACTGTCAAAAATTACCCATGAAACATTTTTCCTGTTTTGTTTTTGGTTTGGTTTGGTTTTCCCCCTCTGGGGATAAAAAGGCTACACCAATCTGATATTCCTTCCTAGACTTTTTCATTCCAAATTATTAGATCAGTCATTGCACTAAATTGTTGCTTAAATTCAGTATTTGTAGCCTTCACAGTCTCTGGATCCATCCAAGCTCAACATTACCACTAGTCCTATTTAAAACACTTAAACCACAGAGAACTAAATGAGGTACCTGAGACAGAGGAAGCAAACATCCTACATAAAAGCAACTTGTTTATACTAAGTGAGAACATTTATAGTCTAAGGCACTGAAATGCACATTGAACAGACTCTCAGGAACTAGCACGTAGGCCCACAGTGGGAAAGCCACATACCTGCCCTAATCTCAGTGAAAAATTACCAATTCAAGTGTTTGTTCTGCCTTTCACTTAGGAATAACCAGTACCAATTCAGGACCACAATAAATCCTCCGATATGCTAAATCATATGATTAAAGACTGCAGTGATCCAGAGGAAGGCATTTTTGTTATCTGCAGACATTTCTAAATAAATTGTTTTGTTTTGTTTTTCTTCAGTATTTAGCCTAGTTAGTACAGTTGGTGACAATAAAAGAGTAATACATTTTAGAGGTGGCAGTTAAACATTGTACTTTTACAGTAA
Organism: Cygnus atratus; assembly: GCF_013377495.2. Taxonomy (NCBI): domain Eukaryota; kingdom Metazoa; phylum Chordata; class Aves; order Anseriformes; family Anatidae; genus Cygnus; species Cygnus atratus. Next base: position 19,274,370 of record NC_066368.1, read on the forward strand.
CTCATCCATTTACTTACATAAATAATTCTAACAAAAATAATAAGTGATTTCTGAAAACTACAATGTCATACAATTAGCATTGTCTGACTTGTCAATAGCAGCAAAGGAAAACATATGATATTAATAATACGGACGTAAAAGATTTCTCCACTAGAAGTGGAGGTTTCATTTATCTTAAAACCAATCTCCACAGTTCTTTAAAGCTCAGCAACTCTCTTAATTTCTAAAGTGCAAGGGGTACAGAAGGTTATAACAAGGCTGTGGATTACAATACATCAAATGCTAATGGATGCAGTGGCAGATGGCATTTTGTCTTAGCACTAGGACCTCTGCAGTAACGCCACACCTTGTAGAAGCAATTTCAAAATGAAACACAAGCTCTACAGGTAACAAAGATGTTCCCCTTGTACTTTATAAGTATAAAGGAAAATATAGATACAAAACCACTAATGAACACTAAAAATCATACTCTTGGAGGTAAGTCTTACGTCATACTATGATCTGTTCCACACCTCAGCCCCAGCTACTTTCTCTGGACCTCACAGGAGATAACCATCAGTGTTTCCCACATCACTATAACCTCTCTATCTTGCCCATTACTAACACTCCTTATAGCTTCCTCTTTCAAATCCTCTGCTTGAATTATGTTCAGTACAAACATTGCTAATATGCTCTTTACTTAAGAGTGATGCTTCTACTTCAGACTTACACTGCTCCAAATCCTGATTTTTTTTTCAGCTGTACCAGTTCTGTCCAGAAGAGTTCCTCTCCCTAAAACCACTGCCTTATGATTTGCATAAGGTGACTGAAATGAGCAGACCTACAGTTGAATGAACTTAAGCTCGCTACAAAGGTTCAGCACCTTTACAGGAAAAATTATAGTGTCCTTAAAATCAAGAGGTTGTGAAACACTGATCTGTTCCCTTGTCATTCCAAGCAATTGAAGTATATACTATTAGGTTACTCAGGAGAATCTTAATAACAAGTAAACCTTGGAGATTAACCTACTTCAAAAAAACTTTAGGATAAGCAGAAGTGTCGTTCTTACCTTTCCATTCTTCTATCGTGTGTTCCCTCTCATCTAACTGCTTATCTGGTATCTTTGGTGGAGGCTGGAAAACAAAACTAACTCATGATAAAGCAATCAAAAGGGAAACAAAACTAGAATAAATGAAAAATGGAATTAAGATATTCTGAATAGGAACCTGATTTTAAAATACTGTATTTACATGGATAAATAATCTCTCATACTTGGCTTATTGTTTAGATGCTGTTTCACATTTTAAACTTGTTCTGATTAGCAGATTTGCTAACGTTACTGAAATAATTAAAGCAGAAACTGAACAACCTGGTGAAATAGCTCATAAGGACAGTAGTCTCCAGCTCAAGCAGCCCTTTTTACCTATTTAGTGTTAATTAATAATTTTCTATCTAGTTATTATAGATCAGCAGAATTCTAATTCCACCATCTACATCAAGCATCCTTTTCTGTTCTTAGTGGGCCATCACCAACTCACTTTCTCTTAAAAATAATGTTTTTTCCCACAAGTTGAAATTATTTTTTTAACTAAGATTTTCATTTAATTCCTTTGTTCTTTAGTGTCAATAATTGCAAAAAAGCTTGAGGTCTTGTACAGAAGAAAGTTTTTGCTGAAACGCTTATTTTCCAGTTTAAGAGTACTATCAATTGTTACAACTAATGAAAATATTTCTCTTGCTCAGGAGTAAACATCTCAGAATCCTATCACAGGCAATCAAACTATGTTGAAACAACTGAAACTCAAAAAATTAGAACTCTGTATCAGAGACTTCAGGTGCATTGCTACCTGTCTAGGAGTTTATATGCAATTACATAGAAATACAGACGCACACACAGAAGTAGTTTAGTTACCTGCAAGTTTGTGCCCATTCCTAATACTAATTCTAATAAACAAGTATATCAACGTCAATAAAAATGATTACAGCTCAGTTAAGCTTCTAGTGAAATGTGTGGATCATGCAATAATCTTCTTTCAAGCAGTTACATCAAGCATCACAAGTTTGCTTTAATACATGACTATCTTAGTCAGAGAAACAATCTTTCTCAAACAAGAACTTACAGCTTCTGCTTCTGATGGATCATACCAAACATTGATGTATGGGTGCTGGAGGGCTTCATCCACAGAAATTCTTTTAGAGGCGTCTATAACCAGCATTTTTGACAACAAATCCCTTGCTTGACTTGCTGCAAAAGTGAAATTTTCTACTTACACTCGTGCCATGTGCACATAACACAGTATTTCAAAGCTCATAAGGAAAGAAGACTTGTGGTAAACAAACTCCAATTTAGGATCTATACTACCCTCACAGAATTTAGGGTTTCGGAAAGAACCATTTTACTAACTAAAGGATCTATGCGTATTATGAATATAAAAACTTTATTTTCATCCCTAAAGAAAGAAGAGCTGCTCTGGCTACACAACTTCTACTCCTCCCCATTTTTCTCTAAATCACATCTGTCATTGGTAGGAATATGCTTCCTTTTCTTTATACAGGTTTTACCAGGATAGGAGCTGTTCCAGAGCAGATGAGAAAGTGGAGGTAACCGTACCTCAGAACTTTCACCTGCTTCCACAATATTAATATTGTAACATTTAAATCCTTAGCAGCATGATTCTACAGTGAACAAAACTAAGATACATTTCTATTCAATGCGATGCAGTTTATAAACTTTTAAAATATACAATGCACAGAAAACAGACCTTACCTTTAAGTTTGTTGTGTTCAGAATCAGCTGGGAAAAGGACATCTGGGAAGAGTTTCTCAAAGCTATATCCAGCATATTTGGGTCTGTTCTCAACATAAGTTCGGACTGTGGGCTGTAATTTCTTCATAAATTCAGGACATGGTGTTCCTAGCTGCTCTATAACTTTATTCCACTGATCAATATCTAAGGTTTCACAGCTAAGAAAAACAATGTCTAATTTTCAGCTAAAAAGTTACGTTAAAACCACAAGAATTATCAAAAAGAGATAAAAAACGAAATTTTTATTAAACTATCAAGTTCAGCATTAATCGGGATCATCTTCTTAGAGAAAACAGTGAAGCAAAGCAAGTATGATTGAGTAGTCAAGGCAACATGCATTTTACTCGAAATCATAAGAATTAAATGGCAAAGGATATACTCCTGTGAAACAAAGAAAATAAAAAGACTCACAAAATTCATTAAGTTCAAATAAAAGTGTTTAGGTTATTTTTTAAAGACATTCTGAGAAAAACTCACTTCCTGATCTAAACATTTATTCACAGCAATCAAGCTATTAAACACCATTAATTCATTGAAGAAAATCACCGCGCATGGGTGCTTTGCCCTTCCTTCTTGCCTTGATAACTCAGCTGAGTCTGGACTCTACCAAATTAGTGATCTCTCCCTAATGACACACAATACACAGCACCAGTGGGCTCATAAAGGATGAAACCCTGGATCATACAGGTCAACAACAATTTTGTCAGTCTTCAACGTTGAAGCAGAAGACTTTCAAGGGCATGTAAGGAACATCTTAATTGAAAAGCTTACACCAGTTAAGGAGAGATTGACCAGTTCACGGCAGTAAAATTTAATATATGCTACTAAAAAAAAAAAAAAAAGAAGAAAATAAAATGAAGTTTGGCTCAGGAATTTCTAGTTGCAGGTCATTAGATACTGGGAGAGAGTAAAATTTTGTATATGCTTATCTCAGTCATACAGTCTTCCCAACATTTTATTTTCAGCTACTGTCAAAGACTTGAAACTGCACTCCCTAAACCTTCAGTTGGATCTAGCAGGTCCTTTCTTCTGTTCTTAAAATTTTAAAGTAAGGTTTTGTATAAGGTTTTGAAGTTCTACAATGCTTTAGCACAGGCCTTGAAAAAAAACAGTATTGCATTGTATGGCACTGAGCCTAAATTCAAAAGCCATGCAAGAAAACCAGATTGAGAACGTTAGCATGGTACAGCAAATGCAATGTCAGAGCTGAGTGAAAGTCCCTGGATCTCCTTGCTGTGCCCCAAAACCTTCACCCAATCCTCATCCTCAAACAGGAATGTAACAATTTTTAAACAATTAACCTGTAGCAAAAGCATGAAAAATTTCTGATGGCATCTAACAAAATGGAAGGGAACTACTAGTGAAACAAATAAGATGCCAAACTCCCATTAGATAACCACTGATTTTAGCAAGGATCCAGAGGTTTCAGCTCTATTTGCTTGTAGCAGATCTTTTGCCTGAAGCATTGTTCACATGACAACCCACACAGACACCACCAAGCAAATCATGGAATAGAAAGACAGAAGCACCAGATATTTCTGAAAGCTGTTTGCAGGATGAATTCTGCAAACAAAAAGAAAAATCTACGGAGTGCAACCATTTAAGCTAGTTAGGAACTTTTTGTAAACATCTCCTATAAAAAAATAAAAAATAAAATAACAACTGCTAATGTGCTTGGGTACCAAACAAAATTAATAAGTTATTATATAAATATGAGGTCCAAAGCAAAAAGCAACGCATGTCAACCACCTAAACAAAACACCACCTACACAAACAAACAAACAAATCTGTCATAAATGTGACAATGTCCAAAAACAATGAATAGACACTATATTAAACTGAAAAAGCAAACAAACAAACAGAAAGAAAGGAAAAAGGAAAAATAAGCTTGTTCAGCCCAAGTGGTATTTTGTTCATTTTGCTGTATTTTCTTACTTAGTATTAATTTCTGAAGACAGTCATACTTGTTAAAGCCATCTGTGTTGTTGTTTTGCTTTAAATGGTATAACTGTAGACATTTTTGCAGCATCCTGGAACCAAAATTAGGAACTAGCAAATTGCATTTTGACAAGGCAGTTTAAAAACAGTATTTTAAAAATTAGAACCACCTTAACCTGGAACTAAATCGTTGCAGTCTCTTTTGACCTTTTAATACTACATCCTAGGCCAAAGGTAAGGATACGATCTGTACCAGGAAATAAAACACCACCTTTGATCATTTCTCCCATGATGCACCCAACTGACCAAATGTCAACTGAAAACAAAATGCAATGATATTAACATAAAAGATAGTTATCAAAATAAAGTAAATAAAAATATCTAGATGCACACATACACAAATGAAGTGACTATAAAAAGCATGTGTAATGAAAGTGAGTGAAGGTGGATGAATGTATGCTAACTAGAGGACCAGCAGAGACTATGTCCTACTGCTAGGTGCAGCCTGAGTATAAATGAAGTTCTCAACAGTTTTTTTAAAGTGTATCACAAGAAAAATTCATGTCCATTTAATAAAAAAAAATTGCACAATACGCATTTTCATGACACAACATCGATAAAAAGGTTAATCACTTCCTAACTAATTCAACCTGCTGCAGCAGCACAAGGATACAGTCCCTTCCTGGAAAGAGGATTTTGTGGCAAACCATTTCGCCCATAATGCACCCCACAGACCATAAATCCACTATGTTTGTAGCACAAAAAGAAGGGAAAGCAAAGCAAACGGTCATTTAAAATGAAAAGAAGCATAACATGACTGCATTCTATAAACAGCAGAGACAGCACAGGAAGAAGAGCAAGTCTTTGTATTAATCAATGAGACCACTTTTGAAAACACAGCATATAAGGATTAGCTTTTAACTGTCTCAAATACAAGGCAGAAAACCATCCTTTGGTTTATACAGTGCTAAAGCAAGAGCTAGAGCATAGAGAGAGAGATATACATGAATCAAGCAGAGTAACGCCCACCTTCAAGTTCTGAGACTGGCAAAGTTCTTCCAATAGATTATAATAAAGCACCAAAGATAAGTTTATTTATTGAAATTATTTTCACTGTAGTTATAGGAATTGTTTTAAGAGCAGCAACTAAATTGCCCTTTATAAATGTGGTATATCTAAGTAGTTTACACTTTTAGGAGCAGAATTAATTATTTAACATATTAAATAACATTTGCCATCAAGCATTTCCTGTAAGTCAGACTACCATGCATATCTCTCTCCGTTTAAATAAAAAGCAAATACAATCGGTAAAAGGTCACTTAGAATTTTAGAGGATCAGTTAATGACAATATTAGTACATTCCTAAGAGATTTTCAGATAAATTATTTCGTTTAAAAATATTTCTCCAGTTATGCTCAAATAACGTCTTATAGAAAAGAAAAACTCAATAGCAATATATTTTTGGTATGAAATACACATTTTCTTCATTATCTTAAATAATTCAGAAGACATACTCGTAGTTTATTTTTTACAGGTATGCCATTTTTTTTTACATTGCTTTCAGAGATACTGTTACCTCTGTATGCAAATATTTTCTTGAAGTCATAATGATGTATTTGAATTGTTATAAATACCTTTATGTCAAACATGAGACTGGAATTTCAATTAAGCGGAAAAGAAGGGGATTTAAATGAGAATAATTGTATACTAAAAATCACATGTTAAAGTTGTGAAGGAGCTAAGCAATTTCAAGCAAACAACATTGTTTCTTATTGAAAATATTTCTTCCCTTATTTAATAAGTTCCTCTAAAATAGTATCTAAACCATACGATAAAGAGATCACAATTGTACATATTAATAGGTCAAAATTAAGGGCCTGGTTCATTTAAAAATAATTTATGATTAATGGTGTTTTCTCTTTAAAACTCTTTTAGAATATTTACAAGAAGTACACATTCTGCTGCCTTCACAAACTGAACTATATCCAAATCTATTGTAAATAATTTGTGACCAATGTGATGAAAACAACTATAACTGCATGGAGAAATCTGGGAAGAGAAGTAAGACAAGTCAATGACTTCATGCATCAGAAGACTTCAGGGGCTAAGAAAAACTTTAGGTACAATTCCTCTCAAAACAAAAACAAACTCGTGGTGTTTGGGGGTCTTTTGGTTTGCTGCTTTCATTAATCAAAAAATAACCTGTTTATTCGTAGGTATCTGACTAACTTTTCCAGAAGCTAGACGAACTTATACATAGAGGACTGCTCCTGTGAATACTGTTATAGAAGACTGAGTCAAATCTTAAAGATTTCAAAAAATCCTTTAAAAAATCTTTAAAAATGACTGGTTGTCATACAGAATGTACTTAATTCTTTAAAACCCTGTTTGGAGTGAATTTACTATCTTCTATAATCTGAAGAGGAAAAAAAGCTAAGTGAAAATGAAATTCAAACTCAGTGTACATACTAGGAAATTTTAAAATAATTGTTTCAAAGGGTTTGGGTGTTCCCCTGCTTTTCAATGCTCACTTCCTGACAATAACACACATAACTGTACCCAAGACTAAATATGCTAAGGTGTAACTGCAAGAACAGTTTCAGTGTCCTTCAATTCTGAATTTCTTCAGTTTGCAAGGCCTGGTTTCTTAATACAAAATACCCATATATGCTTTGCCTACTTCAGTATGAGGCATATGGAAAAGTTAACTCTGTCATAGGCTTGTCTGGGATCTTCACTAGTTCTAAAAAAAATTACAGATTTCATACGTGCATACCACAGTACCAAAGAGTACGACCCTATAGTTTGTATCTCAGTCATCAATACATGTATTGCAATCCTCCCGCATCTTGTCTGAAAGGGAAGTTCAGCAGGGCACTGAAACAGCATAAAGCTGCCAGATGACCCTGTTCAATTAAACTATATGTTACTCTCTCTTTAACCTTTATTAGCTGTCAATTTTCAATATTTAACTAAGTTAAGGCAACCTGTAATTTAGCTATGGGTTTAGAGGGCTACAACGGGCATTGACGTTAACAGGTGGGGATCCTGGACAGTCAGTCCATGGTTCCTACTGCAGACACGTCCACCCTTTATACCTGCCTCACTGCCCTCTGCAGCCTAGCTGCTCTGTCACCAGAGCTGCACAGTAAGAAACTCATCAGCCAGTGACTGAGAAGAGCAACAGTTTATGTAAATAACCTCTAAATGACAACAGTACATATGGAAATACAGATTGTCTTCTGACTCAGCCAACAGATTTACATTCTCTACAAGTGTCATTCTCAACTCAATGTCCACATATTCAGCTTTTGGGAAGATGCTATGCTATGTAGTTTTTCATACGAAAGTAAATTTGAATTTACATTCTGCTGCAAAACACAATTCACTCTTGCTTAAGGAACAGGATTGTCAGTGCTCCAGAAGACAATCTACTTAACTCCAATAATACCTGAGAAGCATTTTAATGGAAAGAATGCTTCACACTTTTGCAACTCAAATTTTAAGAGAAAAATGTAAACAGGGTAAGCTAAGTCAGAAAACTTGAGACTTCCATTGCATGAATTCCTTCTGTAAGGCAACTGTGTGACTCAGACTACAGCTTTAGGTTCTTTTATCCCTTGTCTCTCAGTTGGCCAATGTAAAGCCTTCTGGGAAAAAAAGGAAAGAAACTTAAATTTGTGCTTTCTATAAAACTTCGGCAGTTAAAAAAAGTAACTTTAAGTTTGCTCCACTCAATCTCTGACTTCTAAGTTACAGAAAAAATAGCCAACTGTGGAGGCCATTTGAAAGACTGTATTCCTATCTGGCAGACTAACAATCCAAACAGAAATATAAATCACAGCCTTGCAAAAAAGATCTGTTCTCTTTCCTTTGAGCTGGCTTCTTCTATTGTCAGCACTGATAGGAGTTATTCTTCCTGGCTTTTATATGAAAAACAAAACAAAAAAATCAGTCTCTATGCACCTCACAACTATAGTTTCTGTACAACCTGAAGTCACTTGCCCTAATGCTATGCAGTTGCCAGGAAAGTTTGCAGACTATATTAAGAACCTTGCAAAACACTGCATGCCCCAGTTGTGTCAGTAACCTGAGGAGCCATACACCTTGTATCACCAGGAGACGGCCAGCAAAGCCTCAAGCATCACAACATCTCCTAGGGCTTACTGGAGGACTAATCGATAATGGGTTTAAAACATTTTCAGCAAATGGCGATCCTTGTGCACAACGCCTGCCTGAGGCAGATACATCAAGTTAGGTGAACTGACAACAGCGACAGCAGATTAATGAAATGGCAGCAGCACTGGGATCGTAAACAGAACTTCAGGAAGGATGTGTTACTTCGGTTTCCCAAATAAATACTAGGTGTTTCATTTAGAAGATACATTATACCTGATCGAGTGATTTCCCCCAAATGCTATACGCTTTCCTTATTTTCTTACAGAGGATACTGAGAGATTGAGGGTCAAAGACGGAGCATAAAGAGGAGGGAAATGTACCCAAGCAGGACAAAGCAAACAAATTTCCTTTGAGTTCGTCATGGACCTCAAAGAATCTACGATGCTTCATGACAGTACGCTGCATTTTTCTTTGAACTATGTTACTGATTTTTTCTTCAGCAATATTAATTAAGAGCTTAGTGTGACAATTTCAAAGTGGGCTGGTTTCAATAAAAATAATGCCACTGTAGTTGGACTTGATCTTGTTTGTTTCCTACATCCTGAAAGGCTATATTTTTTGAACATTCAATTTGGGACACACGTTTACTGATGAACTACAATTTATATCCTCATCAGGAATAAAATCAGGTCAATGTACACCAAGGTACATACCACATATTAAGGTAATATATTTTCAGTTCTTCTGTCATGAAATTCAATCTACCAAACAGGTCATTTAAATTTTTAAACAAACAAGGCCCTCAATTTCTTTTCCTATTAAATGCAAACATTTCTAATGGGATTAGATAAATAAATTGGTGTATCCAGAATCTGCATTTTGGTCACATGCCTAATTTATAAATTTTCTACAGCTTGAAAAAAACATTTAACATGTAAAATGTGGTGTGCCAAACAAAAAATAAAGCTATGCCAAAGAAAGACTATATTTGCTGACCGTTTTCTTTGTATCCCATCCCTAGGATGACCTCTGGTGCTCTGTAGTAACGAGTCACTACATAAGGCGTCATCATAAAACTAGTTCCTGCAGTTCTGGCCAGTCCAAAGTCAAGAATCTTCAAAGTGCAGTCTGACTTTACTACTATATTACTGGGCTTTAAGTCCTTTAAAAAGAAACATCATATATGACTGCTAAGACAAGCACAAAGTACTTTGTGGTTCACATTTTTAAAAGATAATACTGCTAACATTAAACCCCACATATATTATATTACTCGATCATTTGTAAAACTGCAGTTTCTTTTCCCCTTGCATTAATTAATATGCATTCAGCAGACTATAGAACTAATTCCTTTACTGTGCTTGTAGATCTATATAGCAATTAAAGAACGAAAATACAACTAGTGTTACAAGATATGCTAGTAATGTCTGAAATAAATCGAGGTTAGTATGAAATGTTAGCTCTGAGGAAAGGTCTAGAAACTTCACTGGACCAACAGTTACTACTACAGTGCTGTTACTACACAAGTAACATGACAATTGCTGAAATTATTTGATGCAATAGTCATCATGATATAAGAATTATTAAGAATTATAACATGAATGTTAAAAGCAGAAGACTTCTTTGCTAGTCAAGGCGGCATTACCTCTTTTGAACCAATGCAGATATTTCTCTAAACAGGAAGGAAATGTCCATGCTCACAGAGGTCTAGTTTCACATTTAGGATTTGGTTCACATTACGCCAAATTTGGTGACCAAACCCAAAAAGGCACCAGTGAAAAACTGCCAGATACTTAATCATTAAATTGTAATAAAAAAATGATGTATTTTCAGAGGTTCTTAGCTGGAAGCTTGGTAATTCTATTCTCTTCATCTGAACTCTAAAACTACATTGGCAATAGGGGCTTTGCAATGTCTATACAGACACTACACAGACATACTCAGTGTTTATCTCAGGAGGATCTTACAAACATCTGAATGTCACAGAGCAAATATTATGAGCAGAATACGTTCAGAATAACTTCACCTTAAACTTTGCATCATAAAATCATTCATAACACACAGGCCATAACAGATAAGCTCGCATCCTTTCTGGCTACCTCTACCAAGATTAATGAGACAAAACAACAAGATGTAGCAGAGGATCCTAACATGTGAGCTGCAGGCACTTGATAAGTAGCTCTATCTTTCATTATTTCGTAAAGACTTAAAAGAGGTGACCTGCAAGATGTATGTAGTTTTCTTTTGTGCTTGTACATCTTTCAGCAAGCCCCTCAGAAAGCTAAGAAACCTGCACTAAAGACAGAGAGGAAACCACAAAAAAAAGTTATTGGAACAATACAATTTTAATGGGTAATTAAAAGACCTGCATACTTCCATATTAACACACACACTTCCAAATCACACTGAGAAAGACTCTGCAAACAACTTTGGCTTAAAAGATTCTCAAATACCATGAATAAGCTCAAATATTATATGGCATTTCAGCTATTCAATATGCATATTTCACATTTTGCTAAAATCCTGTTTATTATCAGCTTTATTTTTGCACAATTCCATTATTTGGAGAACGTTCATTACAGAATCCCAGGTGCATGCTGACAGTATTAACTATATTTGTTCTCCCCAAAGCTGCAGGATTAACTAAGAGATTTTCCCTTTGCAAGAGGAAAAACACTATGAAAACAAAAAGTGAAAGCTTAGAGAGTACTGTCCATCCTTAATTTCTGAACACTGTGTTGTTCTCATGAAGCCTAGGAGCATGTTTTAATTTTGAATACAGAACTCCCGTCCCTCAAAATGATGGAGGCTACTGTTGACTTACAATGCATTTCAAATTCATGCAAAACCAATACTTCATGTTTAAAATAAATGAGGACTCAAAAGTTCCCATGAGAGTGATTAACATAGCTAGGCTGTAAAAATATATCCAGCACCTATCGCAGAAGATACATCACCTAACCTTAAAAATGTAAAATATCAGTGCCTAAAAATCAGAACTATTCATGGCTGTCTCCCCATTAGCCACACAGGGAGAGAGGGGCATCTCTGGAAAGTAATTCATGGTTTACATGAGTTAAATCATTTTTGGAGAAGTTTCTTTCTCTTTCTTAAGAAAGATTTGTGTGAAGGGCTTCCATAATTAGGCACCTTTGTTAAGTGCTCAAAATTAGGCAGAATACAACGTTTCAGAGCCTCAATGCAAGACTAATGAGACACTCTGTGTCCTTCAGCAAGTCAGTGAGGCACGGCCCTGCAACTCTGATTATTCATCCTCCTCCCCAGCCTGCAAAATATAAATGAATGTGTACTTGTAGCTTGCTGGAGACTCCATCTCTGCAAAATGTTTTGAACACCATAGTGTTCATCAAAGCCGATGTAAAGTTACAGTCCAGTCATTATCAGGGTAAAACGTTATCCACTTCTGTGAAAGCTAAATATGTCACCTGCAACTTCTAGGTGAAACAGTCTAAAACTCTTTGTGTTTGATGTCTGCCTTGTTCCATGCCTCTAGTCTGCTATGAAAAAATACTGCACTTATTTCTATGGCAGATAGTATCCAGTGCTACAGGCACATATGGGGAACATCAGAGTTTCAGTCATTTGGCAGGCTTTGAAAAAGTTACTGAGATACTGAGATTATCACAGCTATGTTAGAAGCTGAACAACCAAGTTAAAATCTGTGTGAAACTACCAACAGCAAAAAATGCTTCAACCTTTAGAGGACCCTAAAGAAGCACACTAGATTACTACCCAGAATGCTTCAATGGCAGCCACAGTAGTGTGGACTATATTTAAGGAATAACAACTTTCATAGGCTCATAGAACAGCTTGGGTTGGAAGGGACCTTAAAGATCATCTAGTTCCAACCCCGAACAAGGTTGTTTCAACAAGGTAATTACCTTTAGACATTCAGGACAGTGCTACTGAAAGCCTAGAAGAGTGGTATGAGGAGTTACTACTGCAGCCACATGTTCCATATGAAAGACGTCTCTTTTCAAGCATGTCCTCCTTGCCTTCTGAGGTTTTGTTTAACTTGTTGCACAGAAAGAATTTTGATGCATTGCACCTTTAAGTGTAAAGCACTTAAAGTACATACGCAGCAGGTAAATAGTGCAAACGTTTTTGCTTGAACACACTGAATCTTCTAACAAAGTCTGAGAACAAGCTGTCAGATGAAAATCTACCATGAAGACATGCAAAGTGAAATGTATCTGCCCATGTCCTTCAAAAGCATTCGTGCATACTATTTACATAGCAATTGTATCTATAGACAATCTCACTGGAACTTTATCTTTAAACTTTGTACTACTGCACAACATGAAGCACTCCAAAAACTTCACCCATATTTACAGCAGCAAAAAATGTATCCTCAAAACTGTCTTTATTTCTACCTAACAACTACTACTTTTCCATAAATATACAGACAATTTCCATTTATTCACGGTATCTACAGGCTCAATGTTTTGATTCCTACTTTATAGGAGCACAAAATGCTTACAGCAAGTGAAGTGTTAGAAACTACCTCCTGCCTGCACTACGATCCTTAGGAAGAGACACTTACACTTCCCACCCTAGCAGGTCCATATGCACGTGCAGACCAGGAAGTGCAGGGTTCAACAGCTGGGTGATGCCCCTGCCTACCTTCCTTCCCCCCAGCTCTTTCAAACACAGCTGTCCCAGGGCAGATCGTATGCATGAAGGAAGCCTCCACCTTCCCACCCTGAGCTGTTTACTAGAATGAGGCAGTAGATGAGTACTGGAGCTAGCTGAGCAAAAGGAAACAGTGTTCGGCCATTCAAATTTTATTTGTTATTCAAACAGTTGTCTCAGTTCTCGAGTGAAAAACAGCAGACTGAAAGGGAGTGTCATTCTGCCAGATCGAGCCTGCATGCCATTCAAGGATGAGATGGACTACTGAACTGTGCAAGCACCACCGCATAGTAATAATGCCTGTTGCAGCATTCAGAATTGCTGTTCAGGATTTACTTTGCTGCGTACATCATCCTTAAGGGAGACTACATAGTACCGACTGAAAGTATCACGCATGAATAACTTTAATTATTTCTTCTGCATCATTTCAGGGATAAAAGCTTTTAAAAATTCTCCCTATAAAACATTACGATGAAGAATATAACACTAAAAATACAAGCTTACAGATTCCCAGAATAATATAAACTATATTTGAAAAGTTATAGCTAGACAATCTCAAGCACTCTTTTCACTACACACAAATGTATATAAGACATTTAACTTGAATAGGCAACCTTAAATTCAGAATGTCCTGACCGTTTGACATTTGTCCTGACCATTTCAAACCATTTGAAAACTAGTTGTCATTTTTGCCTGTAGGCAACCTGAATGAATGCTTTGTGACACACAGGTGTATGAAAGTTCCACTCACAAGTCTTTATCATGACCTGTTTATTTGGAGAATTCAGATACTCATTTGTTACTCTGCCAGTAAAAGAGCTGAAATAAATTGGGCAGTTCTTTCAAAAGATGGAATTTCAGGTTTGGTTACCAAAAGAATAAAGGCAGAATTGCTTTCAGATACTCTTTCCTGCCATGACTACTAGAACACGATATAGAATTTGAGGAGGTAATGTAACTCACTGATAAAATCTTTATTTGTACAGATTGTTATCAAATCCAGGAAAAACATTCAAAAGGTTCATTCCAGAATTGCAATGGAACAAAGTAAGCTTCATTTCCTTTGTGTATGGCAAACTATGGCGACCTCTGTGCACCCATTTCTGATTTTTTTTCTAGCTCCTTTAAATACACAAGGCAAAACGAGGTGTACAAAAGAAACACAGGAAGTTCACTTACCCTATGTATAATTCCAGCTGAGTGAAGATGTTTGATACCACACAGCATTTGATAAAGAAGATAGGACATTCGTTCATGGTCCAGCTCCATCTGAATCACTTGGCAGAGATTTGCGTCCATGAGCTCCATTACTATGTAGCTTATAAAGCAAAAAAAAAAAAAAAGAACAATCAAATAACGCTGTCATTTTATTGTATTCTTTCACTGTTTATTTTCCCATGTTAATATTTTTAAAGTTAATTCACAGTTTTAGATCAAATCAGACTTACACGTCTTGAAATTCTTCCAGGGATTTTTGTGGTGTGAACACATTCAGTAGGCCGATTATCTGTAGGAAGGGGGAGAGGAAGTATAATCACACCACAGCAACAGCAAAGGTGCAAATCAACATTTCAAAACTGATACCCAGCATCCTGATGCAATCCTCCTGGTATTTATTCATTGAAGCTCCAGATGCTCAGTGGCTCAACCAGGACTAACACACTGTAATAGATGCTAATGATTTTATCAGAAGTATTTTTCCTCCACAAATCACAATCTAAAGATATGTTGTGTGCACTAACAAGATGATCTCCGGAGCTTAAAACCTCAAGTCAGTGAGTCGTCTTTTGCTCCCTAATTTAAGTTTGAAGAGAACTGATTAAGATTATTATTATGTAGGAGGAAAAATAAAATGAAATACTGACAAATACTACCAAAGAGGTATTGCTTTGCCATATGCAGAGGCGAAGCAACAAATTCATCCAGAGAAAAAAAACAGACCATTGAAGCTGTTTTATGACATTTTTCCAGTTGCTAAGAATGGACGGGATATGCAGTAACAGGCCAAGATACTACTCATCAAGAGTCACACAGGCTTGCAATAGCTGATGATCATATAAATCATGCTATTGGGTAGAACTTCCTTCAGAGAATCCACTTATAAACCACGCATGTCTTAAAACGAATACAAAATTTTCTCAAGTAGCTAAAAGAGTAAGTCCTCTATGACTCACTCCTTGCCTAAAGGCCAGGGGGAATTTTAACTTGCTGAAGGGGGATTAAGAGGGAAGGTGAGGAAGATGGCATACAACTGCCTCTGAAGGAAAAAAATGGTCAATACCAGCCTTCTGTCGTCCAGCTCTGATAATTTTGTCACTTATTCTCTCCCCATGTTTGTAATCTGCTCTATTCCACAGCTTCGCAAACATCAGAAAGTTCCTGCTGTCGCAACCCAGACTCCTAACTTGTTCATGCACCACAAAAACATAAAACCAAAACCTGTTGCTGGCTTTTTCCTCCTACTTGTCTAGCAGCAGAAACAGCTGTCTGTAAAAAGTAGCAATGTAACACTGCCTCCCTTCCTGAGTTTGAAGAGGGAATTTAAAACTGTGCAGGTATTTACACCAGTCTGCACCAACTCTTCTGAAAGATCCTTTTGTACTTTTCATGAAGAAACAACCATGCTCTGAAAACCACTATAATCTACAAACAATGCCATCCTCTGAGTCATCTTTACAAAGAATAACCTTCTAGTTAAGTCTTTAACATTTAAAGCAGGACACTCCACTTACATTTTTGTGATTAACGCACTTCATAAGAACAAGCTCTCTGTAGGCTCTTTTAGCATGGGTTTGGTTCTGAAATGGTCGGCTTAGCTTCTTGATTGCAACATTTCTTTCAAGGATGGCATCATAAGCTGCACTATAATTAAAAATAACATTATTACATCTCAGTGTCAAGGTCCTTTAGCTGTGGCAGTTCTCACCTTTTCCAGATACCATTTACCATGTCTGCAGATATACCAAACTTCCAGTATTATTCAGATTCAGGGTGTGTTACAACAAGGTGCTCTTGTATGCTGAGAAATTCAAGATTTAGAAAGGTTTTCCCAGCTTCATACTCCTAACACAAGACAATCTCCACAAAAAAAATTGCAGGATTTCTGCTTCCTAGAATATCTGACTAAAGGTATTGAGTTCTTGCCACTCATTGGCACTGGAGAACAGACTGCCTAACTAAGATTGAAAACATTTCAAACGCAAAAAAAAAAACACATCACTTTTATGTATAATCTTCACGCTGAAAGGTAGGAAAAAGGAGAGAGGAAAAGTAGGTTATACATGGGTCCTGTGCTGTCATTTATTATGCAGTATGCAGCTGTTTAATATCCTCATAACAATGAGAGTATCGATGTCAAGATAAGGCAAACAAAAAAATGCTAGGAAGGCCTGAACATCTTGATGTCACTGGCTTGTACTTGATAAAAAGGAAGAATAAAATTTTGTTTGCAGACAAATGCCAAGACTGCCATATGATTCAGTAACACAGGCTGTTTAACTGATGAAGATTGTTACCGGGGACAACTCCCATATATATCACATTTCCATGACAGGAAGGCAGGGATTTTGTTTCCTGTAAGATGTAATACAGCAGCTGACTACTGTGCAGACTCAGGAAATATTTGTCAGCTACTAAAAAAGCTTCAGCAGGGAAAATACCATTTTATTGTCTCTTATGAAGAACAGTGTACAAACCTAATGAAGAACATCCACCAGTAAATGGTCAGCTTTTACTGAATACAACTAAAAATATGTTGTCTGTATAGTGTGTAGGCTTGAATGATATTTTTATCATATAAACCTCTAATTGATAGGGGAAAAAAAAGAAGAAAAGGGAAAAACACATACTGATAACTTTCTTTGGTTTACATTTTCCACTACCTGGAATTTCCCCCATCTACCCCCAAGATAAGGAATATCTTATGAAAGAGAAGCAAAGAGGTGATCAGGAAAGAATGCCAAACTTCTGCATCCTCAATATATAGCTGTAGCAGCTTTAGAGCCTGTTTCACTGTTAGATATGGTTGAGCCTTTAGGCCATCTCCTTCATATTCCTCCAAATCAAGTTCGGTCAGTTAAAAATAAATCACAAGAATTACACCCCATCTCCTTGACACATGGGCAAGATTTAACCACATGAGTGCTCCAGTCTGCTTCAGGGTAATCAGAGTGGTTTAACTAAAACAGCTTCATTTACCACTAGCAGTAATTACAGAATGATGCTAGAGTAATTACATGGTCAGTTTTTGAATCTCAGCTCTGGGAAGGGCAGTAAATTTGGAAAACAGGAGGTAACATGTGACTAGGAATCAGAAGAGAAGTGGTAACATCTAAAGCTTTTGCCGTCTTTTCTGTAGCAACTAAACAGACTCCAGCCAAAAATCTGCCTCATTATATTAACACACGCATGTACAAAATTCAGATTATTATTTCTGCTGCTGCTACTTATAGACCAAATAATCTTACTGTGAGAAGTTATCACTTCAAAAACAGCTCTTTCTAGGTTAGTGGCCTTCAAGTTTTCATTTCCACTGAGAACACTGCTTTATTGCTATGCCAGCTAAAACACAAATATGAATTAAAAACAAATGTACCACACATTCTCTAAACACTGATGAGGACAAGATCAAGGGAAAACTGTTTGAGAGGATTATGCTTTTTCCTACCCTTCTCTTACCTGACATTTTTTCTGTATTTTTATGTCACTAGTTACTATCTTAAAATTACAATAAATTGGCATGCCTGCAAATTGCTATGCTATCTATACCTTATCCTTGATCGTTCAAAAAAAGTCTCAAGAATCTTAAACCAACATTTACCTTTGGGGTAATTTTGCTGCAAAGGAAACAATGCCTAAAGCGGCTAGTTGTCACTAATATTCAGTCAGTCGGACACTCTTCAGTCCAGAGCTCTCATTCAACAACTTACACTGTCAAGTCAAATTTTCCTGAACTTCACCGGGTATTTACATATTATCCTGAAAGTCTGCATCACAAGTGCTCATTAATTAGTACCAGAGACTAGATAGATTATAAAACTAAGTGAAACTGGCCCCTAACAAACCATTTTGAGAAGTAAAAGCATTTAGAAGCATTAAATATTATATAGAGAGCATTTCTGGCTTTTATTTCACTATAAGTAAACAGTGTGGCTTAGGATTAGGATTAGTTTCTTTATCCAGGTTTTACCCCATTAATTTATGGGACTCAGCACAGCTGACTGATTTGCACAGAAGGGCATCAGTTCTGAAGCAAGACGGGACATAGGTCAAAAAGCAAGAGCAAAAGCCATTGTTGAGGAAAAACAGCTAATGTTTACTAATGCTGTTTTTCACGTAACGTACAACTGTTAAGACACTGAAAATTCTATTAAGGTAAACTAAAAATACATTTACGCCTTAAAGAAACCTTACCATACTATCCCCTGTGCTCCTGATCCTATTGGTTTCAAGTTTTGATACCGTTTCAACACAGTGAACGTAGAATCTCCAATTTCAACACTGTAGAAATTGTTGTCGCGCTTGCTTCTGCTCATGACGGCAACTTAGTCAGATTGCTTCATCCAAATTTTGTTTCTGGCCTGTAAAGAAATAAAATTTGAAAAACTAAGATCTTATAACTGTACGCAATCTAACAAAAGGAAAAATTCCTCATAACATGCAGAAGATGCTTCTCGAAAACGGCCCATATGCAAACCTACGCTGTTTTTAATGTCTGTTGGAATGAGACGCCACATGCTTGAAAAAAATTATTTTTAGGTATGTTCCTAAAACAGGAACCTAGAAGGGAAAAAATAAAAGAAAAACAAAACTGAATGATTGGTAGCAAAAATCTGAGATGTCAGTGAACAGAAAATCAAAAATTAGGCTGTGTCATCCACAGAGCTCTACGAGTGCTGCCATGCCTTTTCACAAACGTGCTGCAAATGAGCAGGGTTTGGACCAGATGCCCTCCAGAGGTCCCTTCCAACCTAAATTGTTACATGACTCATGCAACAAGAGTGACAGACTATGAAGACATCTTCCAGACATTAAAATCATGAACACATTCTTGGTCTCAACTGCCAGGAGCACCTGTCACTGATGTGGAAACACATACAGTTAATCAAGGACAGAAAAGGAAAACTGGCCTTGTCAGAGACCTCTCATACAAGCTTCTACGAAACAAAGTAATAATCAGGGGAAGAGAGAACAGGAGTAGGAAAAAAGGACATATATTTCACACAAAAAAATCCCTTGAATTAAAATAAACAACATCTTAATGCACATGTCCACAGGAGAAAACATTAAAATTGCACAATTGCTTTTACTGTATCACTTCCTGCTTCTTCGATGTTAGCTGTACTCATTTAGTTTTCTCTTTACATGGGTTGTGAGTTGAGTTGTAACAGATGTCTAGTAGTACAAATTCTTGTTTGACTCTAAGAAGTTTCTTCATTTCTTCAAGAACAATAGCATGCTGTCTTCCTTTGTCACTAACTTACGCAACATTTTTCCATTATCATTATTTATCAGCCCCAAACAGTGACAGATTCTTTGCTTCCACACATCATTATACTATACATTTGTTACATTTTAAACAAGCTTTGAAAATGCCGATAGCACATACATGGCCTTCACAGACAATCACAAAGGTTCTACAAGGCTAATGCCTTCAGAATTTCAAAGCTCGCCGAATTCCTCTTTCAACTGGCTAATCTACATTCATTTCAGATATGTAGGTGCAATAAAAACACTTTGAAATTCTAGAAAAGGACACGTTTTAACTATTTAACATACTACAAATTAAAAATACACTACCTTAATAGCTATCTCAAAAGAAAAAAAAAAAGTCCATGAAATAAGCCCTTTTTCCTAAATACTGTTAAAAGCTGAGTCTCAGTCACAAAACCTTAATGAAATACCAGAGCAGTTTGCATCAGTGCATTAGCAGGTATTGTTAAAGGCTTCCTTCTCCAGTTGATAGGGGAAGCTTATTTGGACAGGAACTGCTGCTAGGGACAAGAAAAGATGGATGCAAGCTGGGATTCCGGAGTGTGAAGACTAGGCCTATGGGAACGATCGTGGTTTACTGCAAGGAGCTAAAAGGCCTAATTTCTTAGCAACATACAACGCCATCCCCACCTCTTACTTCCCCATCCCTTTTATTACTGCTTCTTCAGACTCTGACACTTTCTCAGCACTTTCTTCACAGATGTACTCACACATTCCCAAAGCTTTGGAACAAAGATGCCCAATAAATATATAATGACAAAAAACGAAGGGAGAAAATCTGTTGTGGAAGGTATGAAATCAGCCAGGCAAATTTCTGAAAATCAGAAAACAAGGAATAAAGACAGTCCTTCATATGATCTTACATCTGTTCTTTGTCAGCTGAGAAAACAAAACAAAACAAAAAACCCCAAAACATTGAGTTTATCCACTGAAACTGTATTAAGATGCAGCAACATTGAAAAAATGTACGATTAGCTGGAACAGCTTAGTAGAGCTCTGCTATTTGGTATCAGCATCAAGATAATGAAAGTTTAATACTTCACTTAGGATAATTCCTCTAAAATGAATGCAGAAAGGGCTGTTCCTTTCCATTTGGAGTTTTCAGATGAACGTTGACAACTTACCACTTACATGTCAATATTTAGAGTAGTCAAAGCCAGGTGTGCAGTTTAATTCCAACTTGGTAAACTTCACAGGATCAAAGGGTCAAACAAACCGAGTACAGGTTAAGAAAGGACCTTGAGGTATATCATTCTTTTAGAAAATAATTCCTTTATATTAACCTTTATATTAAAATTACATGGATACAGTACATGGTACTATAACCAAGCAAATTTCACTGCCTTAAAGCTTTGCCATTTGCTACATGTTCAATCAATATGTTTATCAGTATGCACTGGGAAACTTGCGTTTACTAATGATTTTATAATTACAAATAGTGTTTTAGCATATAGCAGCATATAAAAGGAATCCTTGTTTATTCTTGCTAAGGTTAAAAAAAAAAGTGTGCACTGTTTCCGTAGCAATGTTTTCACTCCTTTCTGAACACATTAGCATCGCAGCCACCTAGATAATGCCTACAGCCCATTAGTCTATCCTTCTCTGCTCCAGAGACAAAAGCAAAAATAATCATTCATACACTAAATATATGCTTCCTAATTGACAAGCCTGCATTCTGAACTATTACAGTAACTATGCTAGTCCTAAAAAAAGCAGTTTGTGCGAAGTTTTTGTATGTAATTATCTCTTTCGCTTTATCTAATGCCTGTGCCACATACAGGAGGACACCTGGAAGCTTTAAGCTCTCATCACTACCCCCTGAACCCTACAGCTTTCTCCCAGAGCAAAGCTGCCAGGGAATACAGAGACTCTACCTCCTGGTCAGAGAGAAACCACTAGGAATATTTTTCTAGAATCATAGAACCACAGAATGGTTTGGGTTGGAAGGGACCTGAAAGATCATCTAATTCCAACACCCCTGCCATGGGCAGGAACAGATTATCATAGCTTCTGCCCATATTTGCCAAAACATTTGGCTAATAGACGGCTCCAGCCAGGACTACAGCATGCACAAGCAAACCAGGTGCCAGTCCGCCATCTCACTCAGTCTAGGTTTAACCTCAATTCTTTAGTCTTTGGTTTTGCCATTTCCCCTCTCTGCTGCACATGAGGAACAGAAAGCTCACGTCTCTCAATCAACTGTTTCCTCCTTCATCTGCCTTCCCATACCTACAGAGAAAACTAGAGAGAACCTAAAGAAGGTTTTAAAGTCTCAGAGTACATACAAGACGTTTTTACTCCCCAAGTTTCAAATCAGTTAAAGCCAAAATTTATTTTCACTGTGCTGCCTAAATAAAGAAACATCTAAGACACTGACTTTACTGATGGATAACATACAAATTCAAATATTTAAAAATGTGTTTAAGTAGCTACTTAAAAACTTTTAAAAGAGAAAAAATTCCAATGTATATTCCTAATGCAGAATACTGTAGATACACTGTATTATCATTCAGGGCATTTGAGACTTACAGTTAAAAAAAAACAAAAAAAACAATAACCAACTGCTAAACTTTCTAGTACCAAGAATTATTATATTCTTATCTTAATTCCACACAAATTATAAACTGTTGTTAATGGTGTAATATTAATGGTTTACTTAAAAAAAAATAAAACATTTTAGGGGCATAATTCAGTGGCACTCAGATATAATTAAATGTGTCTCTACCCTGTTGAAAAAAAATCAACCAACTGATGTCAGTCACGACACTTAAAACTTGAAATGTAAAAAACAAAAACAAACAAACAAACAAAAACAATGAAAAAACAGTAAAGAACAAAGTAAGAAATGTATGGGAAAAAGCATAAACTTCTAGAAAAGCTCTGTCAGGTTAGGGCTTCATAGGCTTCCTCTGCAACTGGGGTCTTTAAATTGTTGTTAAATAAAGAGCCATACATCTCATCTGAAGAACATAAAGAACCTAAAATGTACCTTACCCTTATACTGACTGACGAAAAACTACAACAGCTCTGGGTATTTATTTCGTAAGGGATCTAATCTACCTGGACCACGCCTCAAACACTCCACTGCTACCTTGGCCCATATACCACCAGCCTATGAAGTTCAAATGTTTCTCAGACCACTACTTGGCAGTATTTCCAAGACCTAGAAAATGGCCTGAGAGCAAGACTGAGGAGAAGGGTTTTGCAGTTGAGACCACTCCCTTTGCAGGACCTATTTACAAGAGGCAGTGAGTAAAACCAAACAGCCCTGCTCTTACACAGCAAAGCCAACCAAACACGTTCTGCACTTTCAGTAAAGCCCTATTTCAGGGAAGGGATTGCTTCCTGAATAAAAAATCTAAAGAATTCCCGAGAAACTTCAAGTCAGGATGCCATGCACAAGCAAAAGCAGTCAAAGCACGGGAGAAAACAAATACTCTACTAGATATAATTGGGCATTTTTTACATTTCAAAATACATCTGCATACAGCAGCTCTGGAGCCACATTTCAAGTTACTGTTAGATTTTTAAATTCTAATACATGTAGTAACTTGTAACCCAAAGTGCAGCAAAGAAAAAAAAAAGTCTACTTTGGAGTAAGATCCTGCTGTTTACTCTAACCCATTACTCACTGGAGTATACACAGTCAGCGCAGTTGAAAACACGAGAAGGATAAAGACACCAAACAGTTCAGCTGAACACATGCATTAGCCTGTTGCCCAGTTAACCTAGTAACAAGCCTGAAAAAATCTTCAGGTAGCTAACCATATGCTTAAGCACTTGCAAACACAATCATAGCAGTGGCTTCTTTTCCTACTTTGCAGGAAGTTTATTCCCCAAAACTTCACAAGGTTATAGTGCAGGCTTATGTTGGCTGAAGCAGAGAAAGAATTCAAAGTGCCCCAGATCTGCAGATAAGATAGAAAAATGATATTGATAGAACTGTGACAGCAAGAGAGAAGAGGGATTAAATGAAGTGAAGGAGGAGGAGCATCCACACTTGCATCTCAGTTATCATGCCCTCTTTTGCAACACTTTGCACTCTACATCAAAAATTATTGGCCTCTGCTGTGTCTATTGTTTTACTTTAAATGCATGTGTGTCTAGCATAAAATTGACTTACCTGACCTGAGAAGAAATGGAGTCAACTCTCACAAAAGCCATTTTTTTGCACCTGTTGTATGGTGCTACCAGGGGATGTAAATAAGTCCCTTGGAAGTAACAGGGAAGCACTCAGATCAGCACAGACAACAGAAGTTTCAGAACATACATACGCTTTCCCTCCATTTCATCCAGCCATTACAGCTTCCTCAGCCTGAATCAGCCCTGACATCCACCTCCTCTGTGCTCCCCACCTCCAAGTCTCGTAACTTCTACAGCTCTGTCCATCAACCATGGAGAATTTAAGCCTCCCAGTTTTGTAAGCAAACTTACTTTTACTCTGTGCTTGGCTCCCCCTCAGCTCAGACTCCTTTGTGCCCCCTGCCCACTCACCTCGCACAGAAGGCAACCTCAGGAAGCGCCTGGTACTGCCCAGCTCTGCAAATACAGCTCCAAGAACAAAGCCAAAAGGCTTCAGTCTTTCCCATCCACTAATTTACTGGTGACTAGTCTTATGAAGTCTAGCTTCAAAGATCCACAGCACAAAAAGTTTTAGTCTTAAAATATTAAAGTGAGTCTAAATGCAGAAACTGGCAGACTTTCAAGATTCTTACACAATGCATCCCTGCACCATCTTTCATTAAAACATGATTAAGCTATATCAGATAAGCTTGCCTGCCTGAAATTTGACATTTTGTTCCACTTTCTAGCAATTTTACAGAAGCACATATGGGAAGAAAGGCAGGATGCAGATTCCAGATTTCTATTATTAATGAGGGAACTAATAATACATTTGTCCTATTAACTGTGAACTTGCCAGAATGCTATCACTGTCAGCAGGGAAAGAATCCTGCAAAACACTTCAATTTCATCTCACACATCAACTATTGTGCTTTTCCTTCAATATATCTTGCATCAGCCAATTTCAGTATGTGGCAGCCCAAAATTACTCAAGGTACGGATATTCCAAAGCTGAACTCTAAGACATTACAGGATGTGTTTTGATAGATATATTAACTTCTTAACTCTTCAGATTACCGTAGGCAGCATTTACTCAAGAAAGCACAACAAAAAAAGCTGGAAATAGAAATAACACTATGCCCATACAGGAAAAGTCCCATGGAGGACCCTCAAGACTGTGCATAGTCATTTGTTTGATTCCCCTAGCAGATACCAGAATTCATTCTTCTTGCAGGAGACTGAACATGGTCAACAATTTCTGCTCATCGCTTCTGTTACGCAGCCTGATGAAGCTTAAGTTGTAAAGACATGACAGTGTTAAAACACTTGGACCCACTGAACTTGTAACTCTTTCAAAATTTAAGAGACACATAGCAACTTAAAAAATTTTAAAAGACAAGTAGCATAAGCCTATGAAAGTAAATATTATGGCTAACTTTAAGAAGTATGGACATTTATAAAAACGTTTCATTGACACCCCATTCTCCTCCTCCCCCACAAATGAGTAATACTGACAATCAAGATTACCCAAAGTTCTTCACTCAGCTTTAATTGAAGCATATTGAAAACAGCAGTAAGATGTCAGAATAAAAGAAAGCATGTACAGCAATGTTTATATGTGAATATACAGACTTCTGCCATTTACTTCTGTTTAAAGAAAGGCATGTACCTTGGCATTTCTCAACCACTGTTCTATATAAACTTGCTGACTTCAAGATCTCTTTAATATAACATACACTGCTGTATTTGAATACTGATATCAAACTTCATGTTTCAGACAGAAAGCATTCCATCTATTAGTCACGACACAGAACAGCATATGGACAGTGTATGTTAAAATGTATTTCCAGTACAGCCCAAATATGTCAGACAAACAGAGGATTTGGGGACAGAAGGGTGGGGTGGGAAAGAGAGGTAATCCTATGCTCCCACGGCTTTTGCTTAAAAAGTCTCACTGCAGGTGCATTAAAAACCTTAATAATGGCCAGAGGGACTTAGATATAAACAAAATCCCACAATGCAAAATTATATAAACATAGGAGCATATTCAATAGATCTGCCTATGAGAATGCATAAATTGGCTTCTTTTTTAGAAGGCAGAGAGAGAGGACACGATGCTCATGCCAGGCCCCACTTTATTTGATGCTTTTTAAAGCTACGATCTATGTACCACAGGGCACTGCTATAAAGGGGCCTCCAGCGTAGCAGTGCTAACTCTGCACAGCACACTTCCACGCTGTAAATTAAATTTGTGTGTTCAAAGCAGAGCTGGCATCAGCTGCAGCTCAACTGAGGTTTATGGCTACGTGAAGCTCATGGTACCAACAAGGTTATCAGACCTGGGCCTATTATCCAGTTGTTAAGGCTGGATTTGAGTGACGTAACATTTTGGTTATCTGTATCCCTGAGTTAACTGCAGCAAGTTTATATATCTGCAATTAGAATTTAATTTGAAGACTGTGTGCTTTCAACTAGACATCTGCGTATTTCAATTCAGTGCCACACCATCATCAAATAATATTTTCTTGGCTATCATACTTGCTAGCCTTCCTGTCAACTAGATGCCAACTCTTGCTTTTTTAATCAGACATCACTTTAAAAACAACACGTGTAATAAGACTTCCATCACGCGGTGACCTGAATACATGCATTCCAGGCATACAGAGGAAAAGAAATGGAACAGGTTTTATGGAAGAAAGAATCTCTCAGTTTATGTAAGAGCATGAAATATTTTATGACCTCTTCTGCACTTTTCTCTCAGCAGAGATAGTAACAGCTAACAGGAAAGCTTCAAAGGTTGCCTTATAAACTGACAAAAAGCATACATTTTAGAGATGTTGCTTCCTCTGAGACAGGGAAATGGAACCCAAGAGATAATTTTCCTACTAGGGACAAATACATAGACTTAATATTGTCAGTTTAAAGAGTGGAGATGTACAGCTGTACGCTCTGTACAGCTAAGTCTCTAAGACTGCTTGTTAATTCCTGTTTTATACCTTTGCTATACAACACAAAATGAAAATTCAGGATTCATCCCATGCTGCATTTGGCTGCACAGGCTACAGCACACAATGCCTTATTCTCAGTATCCTGTTATGAAAGGAATTGTGTGTATTCATTTGGTTCCTGCTGTGGTGAAGGAGTATGGCTGAAAGGATATTTTCATACCCTAATACCTTGAAATATAATAAAATACCTGAAATGAGAAAAATCATAGAAAAGAACAACCATCATTAGTTACAAGTTTTGCCTGGAATCAGACTTTGTTTTCACATTTCACATTCATGTTTTCTGAGCAATCCTTTGCTAAGAGCAAGCATGAATGGACTTTGAGGAAAATAAGGAATCTCATCTTGTCCCCCATTCCGTGGGGCAAGACGTATCTTAAGTACAACACAAAAACCAGTTAAGACAGTGATCCCCATACTGAAGATGGGGGCATCCTGTGAAAAACTGATTTACAATTAAGGAGACAGATTACTTCAGAAGCTGATCACATATGTAGGGTGACAGAACGAAGATCATGACAGTTAGAAATGCAGAACTGGTAAAAGGCAATTCTAAAATAAAACAATTACATAAATTATCATCATAATAATACATGCTAGGTATCAGTGATAATTCAATAACTTCATTTAGAAAATTCCAATTAAAATAAAGGGATCTAACACCACAGAAATGAAAAATTCTGTAGGAATCTATGGTTGACCTAGAGAAATATATAATGAAAGCCAACAGTATTTCAAGTATATGCTAGATTGCTACTGAAAGCAAAACAAATGCACAGTGTATGTCAAGCTCTTGCATTAACTAAGTTTATTTAATTTCTTTGTGAAAATACAGTTCACACATAGCTAATTTGTATGCATCCTGTGTTTGTGCATGCTTGTCTAATTTTCAGCTGTCGCATTTAAAGGCTCCTGGACATCTGCTAAATGGGGTACTGTAAATGGAGCCTGGTTTTCGGAGAGTTAATAAAACAAATGCTTCAAATGGTCAAATTTAGGAAACGAAAGAACAAAAGCATTCTGTTTCTTAAAGGTAACTTCAAAACTCACTTATTTATTCACATAAGTAACCAGGGTTTTAAGGACATTTTCTTTTTTCATACTGCCCTTGAAACCAACAGCTATACTCCG
The DNA here is from genome assembly GCF_013377495.2 of Cygnus atratus. Taxonomy (NCBI): domain Eukaryota; kingdom Metazoa; phylum Chordata; class Aves; order Anseriformes; family Anatidae; genus Cygnus; species Cygnus atratus. The sequence goes on from NC_066368.1 coordinate 19,302,558, forward strand.
CAGTACTTCAAGCTCTGTTAAACGATAATACAGACAAGGGATTTGGAAAAGGGAGTTAACATTAGCTGGGTGAACACTGCAGTAAGATATCAGTAGACCATTACAAATGCTGAAGAAATTCTGAAAGATCTGAAGCTTACTCTAAAATGAAATATTCCCATTATTGGCTAAAGGATTAATTTTCTTAAAATTCTGCATAGCTTTCAAATTATGTCTTCACATATCAGATGGTTTTAACCTGAACAACTTCCACACGACTCTCTAAACTACTCCTAATGTTGACACATGTTTAATGAGGTCCCTAGACTGTGCATAATTGATATGGAAGTGTTATACTTAAATCTAATGTAAATCTGCGTTATAGAAGTCCTCTTTTTAGCTTCTGCCACTCACAGGAGGAGTGCCATATCACAAAATTTCGAGTCTCCACCTTGATCTCTGAAGCTACTTTTTACAGGCAACTATTAAACACAACCATATATATATGGGAGTTATTCTTACGTACCATAGGTCAGAAATGCAGTGCAGGTGCATTTCTTACCACAAAATTTTACTTTACCAGATCTTTTGGCCATCAGAAAGTCAAATTTAATTAGTTACAGCTTCAGTAAAGCAAAGATAAGACACCAGATCTCATTGGTCATCCAGAGCAAAAGTACTGAGGCAGGGGAAATGTGCATAATTGTAACAAGAGCACTTTTAGACTTGCCTACCGCATTCAAGTTCAAACAGAGAAGAAGTCACTTCAGTTTGCCCAAAGACAAGAGATTTGATTTTTTTTTATTTTTTTTTTAAGTGTAGGACTGGTTTGGTTTCCTAATTTCTAAAGAGAATTCAAAGCCATTTTTTTCTGATTTCCAGGAGCCTGTTGAATATTTAACTACAAATAGGTATCTTTCTCCACTAAGGATAATAATTCCGGAAAAGAAAATGACAGGTTTTGTGAGAAAAATAAATGTGGCTTTAACACAAAAAAACAAACTATTGAGCATGAGATAAAATGAAACTTAAGAGACTTTAATATGGGGTGCTTACACCAATGAATTACCTCAGTGGTTCAGCAAACATCATCGCCAGACTGGCAGATCTTGTGAAGACTTAGACCACTCTCTGTTGAACTAGCTCTATTCTTGGTACATTTTATGTTAAAGAACTATGCAGTGTCCTAAATTAACATGGCATGGAAACCATTACTACGGATGCAATCTTTCCAGTGATATAATGTTGCAGTTTACAAGTTCATACAGTGGCTGTAACTTCATACTGCCCCTGTGACATGATAGCTTTTTCTAATAGTTTTTTTTCTGCTCATTTTCTTCGTGTATTTCTGTCATCTCATCTGAATATTACACCTGTAATCTGAAGAATCTAACAACAATGTGAGGATGTGCAGGGAAACAAACTGCCCCTTTTTCTAGCAGCCTCTTCTTAGCTAGTACAAACCTTATTACAGTTTCCACAAAATGATCACCTAACTGAATGCAGTTGCAACAAACTGAACTTATTTCTGCATTACAAAAACCCCTTGGAGCCCCAGTTAGCTGGTTACCACCTAAACACTACAGGTTCACACAGCAGCACTAGCACTCCATACCAAATTTCAATTCAAACCCGCACAGCAACCCCATATCTCATCTATAGAAAAGTAAGGAATATCAGGAAGGTTATAAAGGAACCGTTAAAATTAGAACAAGCACTGGCTTTGCTATAAAATACAAAATTTGTATTTGGGAAGGATGTGAGCACAATAAGAGGCTCTAAGCAAAGCCCTTCCCTTTGACAAAAAAGATCAACGGATTACCAAAAAAAGAACATCCCAAGGACCTACCACTTTTTGAAAGAGCCACTCACAAAACAAGATTGATAATCTGATTTTAGTCCCCAGAACGGATGTCTCCCTCAGATCCTAGTTCTGTTTTGAACAGACAAGTAATCCTATCACCTCAGCATACGGGGAGCTTTCCTACAACCACCATCTACAGATGTAACATAAAAAATCCCAAGAATCTCCAGGTGCTTTGTGTCCCAGATTAATAGTGACCGAGTGCAGGAATTGAAAATGGAGAAAACTAACCAATTTTATGTCTGAACAGACTTAAATACATGTGGTCACTTCAGTGTTCAGAGACCCTTCTGTAGATCAGGTACTCTCTCAAAATCAGGCCTCCTTTTCAAAACGCATACATCTCTCCGGACTCTGGGTTGCTTCTGCTCTCTATTCCCCCATTTCTCTCCACAGACATAAAAGTACATGATATCTGTTCCACATTTCCTTTTCCACCTCAAAAATATTTGTATCCCATACTCTGTTAAGTCCAGCTTTAGGGCCAACCTACCTTGCCTGCATCGTCCAGCAGAGGCTTTCCTGCACTTCCTCACAGCTGAGGCAGTTCCTTCAATCCTCTCACACTCCAGACCATGCACTTCACCCTCACACAAAGAAACCACGTCTCACTTAGAGCTCTAAAAACGTAAATGATGGTAAACGCGTTTCATTTTTGATAATTAAATAATAATTAAACTGATTTGCTCCTTTTTCTAGCCGTTAGTGAACGGCTTCCATGGCAGGGCCTGTGCCAGCAGCGCAGGCGCGCAGCCTTGACTGAATCCAACCACCAGCGCTCCAGAGCTCCCTTGTCTGCTGCAGGAATGGAGAGGAGAGCCACTACTGGCCACCAGACAGGCCTTTCTTCAGGGAAGAAGGACATATTTCCCAAGCAGAGTTCTCCAGCAGCAGCTGCTGGCAAAGACAGCCCCTTGAGCTTTGCCTCCCAGCACTGTTCCTTGTCCCTCCTGAGCAATGCCACAGAGGCTGGGGAGCCCTGAGGTGTCACAGGAGCTAGGCCCTGGCGCTGAGGGGCCAGGTTAGTCACGCAGACAGGGACGTGAAGCTGGCTTCTTCCCTAGTGTTGTGTCCATCACACATATCCAATCCATGCCATCACATCTAAGCCAAAATTAGATGAATTTTGGGAACCTCACCCCGAACGTTTCACAAACCGTGATAAAAGGTTAATAATAAAACCAGGGGTACATGACACAGCTTGAATAGTTCATTTCAAACTTTATGTTTTATGCACCACTACTTGAATTCCTTGCATCAAATTATGTTCAAGTACCAGGTAGCCAGAAACAGAGATCACCTCAGTCCCAGATTGCACTCATTAGTGCCAAAATGTTAACGGCTGAACCTGAAATGGGAAAAACCTAAAGTTGGAGAAAGCGAGCAGCACTCAGTGATTTTTGTATTAGGCAATTGTTAGCTTTTCTATGTCTGTATTTCAAGTAACTTTCTGATATAATAGCAGAAGTAACTACCATTTTAGAGGTCCTTTAATGGTAAGGAAAAAATCGGTGGTTGGTGGCAATAAAATGACGACTAACTAACAGAATATAGAGATACTGAAATTTGTCTAGAAATACATAGTGTAAGAACACATCCAAACACGTAGGAAGCTGCAAAAACAATTCCTGTTGTTAAACACTGCTCCAGCTGAACCATTTCCTAGCGCTGTTTGGCCAGCTGGCACGGACAGACCCAGCAGGCTCCAGCAGCGATTTCACACACAGCTCCCTGCGGAGCACAGACGAGGCCAACATGACCACTTCATATCCCATTTTCCTCAGAAGCTCAAACCCTACATTTATGCAAACCAAATATCAAATAGGAACATTTTCTAAAGTGGTTTGAAAAACCACTACTTCTGGGTGGGGGTCAGCAGCACAAACTTCAAACGCTGAATCTGCATCCACAATATTTGAGTGCCCTCTCTACAAAAATCAATAGTAAACTGCTAAGCACATTTCTAAAGAGGATTCTCATATTATGAAACGTCTCTTAAAAAATAGCCCAAATAAGGGAATCAATATTATTTGTACTGCTTCTAAACCATTTGTTGTGTTTAAAATTCAATCAAATTGAGTTGACAACTGACTTTATTTCAGATACATAAATACACCAAACACATTGCATAAGCAGGAAAATGAAGGATCAAATAATAAATGCACAAACACATTAAATTAATTACAAATGACACTTCAGTATTTCAGTGACTTTTTCCCTTTTCAAAATAGATATTTACTGCTTTTTATCAATAAAGATCTGATTAAGAGGCTTTCATCCAATCCACCTTCCCAATCTCGTGTCTCAGTTTCTCTAAAATAGTCACATATTACCAGTCTATGAGCCACAGGCCTCCAACCGAAAAAATACTATGATATAGTCACTCATGAAGAGTTAAGGCATTGTTTTATCTAGTGAAATTGAGACCTACAGACAGCTGCATGGGCAGAGGCCAGTACCCTCATGTCGTGAAATTCCCTGTTTAATAACCTAGCTTTTAAAAAACACTGCAACTGAGAATGAGCTAGCAAACACCCCTTGTGGGAAACAGAGGTGCAATGTTATCAGAAGAAATTAACTACCCAGTGTGCCAAGCAGATAGATGCTCTTCCAATAGTCTGAAGACAAGGAAACAAAGAAGGGTAAGTGAACACATGCTATCAACTCCACGAAACGTGAACGTTTCTGCTTGTTTATCTGCTGTTCCTTCTGCTGCCTTCCCCTCCTCTAAGGAAGCAAGGAAGTCTGCTGGGATGTGGCAGGGGAGATGAAACCTGACACTTCCTCATCATCTGTGCGTATCAGACACTTGGTACTATCCAGATTTCCTGGTTCCTGGTGTATGAATTAAAATGCACATATTCTGAAAACAAAGCAAATTCTACAGAGAGTCACCAACATAAGCATTTAAAACATCCTGAAAACTGTACTAAGAATTGGATAGTTTGAGGTTTACCCAGATTTCATCTAAGGCTTAGTGATACTCAAGTCAACCTCTGATATCCAAGTCAGCAACAAATAGGAAAGCAGCACATACAACCTTCCCGCACTTCTCATGGTCAAGTCAGTTCCTGTAACACGAGCAGCAAGTAAACACAGCTGTTCTCCCTGCAAAGTGTTCCTCTGTGCCAATAACACTTATTTAACATACATATCCTCCCTAAGTTATAAATCACTTCTAATTTAGAATCAGAATCACTTAGGTTGGAAAAGACCTCCAGGATCATCAAGTCCAACCGTTAACCTTGCACTGCCAAGTCTACCACTAAACCATGTCCCTAAGCACCACATCTATAAATTTCATTTATTGCAACACTTTGCAAGTATACAGTATTTTGTACAGCAAGTTTTCCAGGTTTTTGTACTTTGTGTTGGGACAGGAATACATTGCACAGATCAACTGAGGAGGTCACACAGTGAGATGTATTTGCACTGCAGAGTTTTTCTCTATTCTTAAACATTTTTTAAAGAAGTGATTACACAACAGCAGGGATTTTTTAAGATAAATATCTTCCTTCCTCTTTAAAATAGGTTTTAAATTCGCATGCCATGTGGATGTAAATGAAGAGGCAGATAGTCTGCAATACCCAATATTACACAGCCCAGCACTTGTAACCCTGAAGATTCTCACACCACCTTTCTTCTCAAGTTTTTATTTTTTTATTTTTCAGACTCCTGAAATGTTACTTTAATTAATCATAAAAAAATGTAGTCGGTACCATTTTTCTAGAGCAAACGTTACCAGAATGAATAGAGCTACATCTACAAAAGAAATTCTCACTCTGCTGTACTACATTTCATAGGACTGGGTCTCTACAGCTTCTTCAGTGTAATGTCACATGAAGCTTCCCTACAGATGGCTCCATGCTGAATCCTATTATCACAATACATGAAGCAACACTTTGCCAACTGTCTCTTGCAGGTCAGTTTTGCCACACAAATCATAAACCAGAATGGCTCCATCAGAAGAAAACTGTGTAATACTACAGTTTGGCAAAGAAGCTGTTATGACAGCAGATTAAAAGACTATTCTTAGCAAAACTCTCTTTTACAGAAATAATAGGATAAGGCAAGGATATTCCAATTCCTTAATCCTTTTTCAAATAAAACATACAAAAGGACAGTTGATGGCGAGAAGTTCAAGGTAAACATTTTTTAAAAGGCTTAAAATATAAAAGTACTAAATAAATCTACGAAGAAGGAGCAATGTTACTGCTGGCTGTTAAAAATACAATTCTGATTTCTACAGATTATTTTCAGTTTTTTGGCAGGACATTATTTGTCAGTAGTATTTTTTGTTGTTGTTTTTACAATGTTAAAATCTGAAAACAGTGGAAATTCAGTGAAGCAAGACTTCAAAAAGCCGTCCCATCTTATGAATGGGAAGTACCCAACTCAATTGTGTCCAGAAGTGCAATCTGATAAGAAGTCAAAAATCCCACTTACACCATAACACTCTCACACAACTGTAAGTACGATGTTCAAAAGGAATGCAATTCTGTATTGCATTCTATACTTCCCTTTGGGGCAGAATCATATGTAATGGCCCATTCAACTTACTGAGGTACTTCAAAAAGCTTAACAGTAATCTAACTTGAAATTCATGAGCAGAGAATAAATTATCAAACTTGGTATTCTGTTTCAACTACCTACCTAAAGGAATGTTATTTCTAGCCATATCACCGAAATGACAAATGTTTGCCTGCATATGCTAGTCCTCTGCTCATCCAGTGACTGCTGGCAAAGCAATAATATAGTATAAAAAGGCAAGTCATCAGCAAACAATCCAGCAAACATGATTCAGGGTTGTTGAATGAGATCTGCACAAGGCTAGAAGAGAAACCCCATTCCAGGGCTACTCTGGGGTAGGAGGAAATGCACGTTCTTTAACCTCTACTTATAGGGGAAGATGAAGTATACAGAAGCTACATGTGTCAGCAGAAGAATCAGATTGAAAGATTCTCTGATTCTTTCAAAGGACATGAGCAAACAAAAGACATCAAGTGACCTAAAATACTCATTACATACTGATATTGAAGAAGAAAACAGCTACAGAACACTAGAGGAAGCGGGGAGTTGTGTAACAGCTGGGGAAAAAGGTTTTCAGAACATTTTAAAAGGACATTAAAGACTCACATCGAGAGTTCCACTAAAAAAAAAATTGTAAAATGTTTTAACTTTAAATCCCTGTTACAAAAACTTAGAATCCAATTATGAATGTGCTATTTTCACTAATTCATGCATTTATCTGGTAAGTACAAGCAGATTAATGTGCTATGAAATCCTGTCTAAAATATTTAGCATTAAATGGCTCAGCAATAAGAGTTTTAGAATGGAACAAAAACCTCCAAAACACATCACAACCTCAGCGCTGACAATTCCTTCACAGACCCCACGTGTAATGCAGAACCATACTGTGCACAGTCATTTACTGGTGGAGGGTGGCATTGGGGTTTGAAACTACATTTCAAAATAAAGGCTTTGCTTTCTAGGCAGTTTGCAAGAGAATCTACTAGAGTCACTACTACCAGCAATATAGTCTGTTCTGTTCTCCAGTTTCTCTTTTTTCTCTTGGACTTCAGTAGTGTCTGATGCTCTGTCCTTGCAAAAAAAACACTAAGAAAGAAGTTCTCAAACTAAAAGGCTTGAGAATTCCCATTCTTCAAACAAGAACAAAAAAAAACTTCAGAAGCACTGCATGCTAGTGGCTACACACACTAACAGCAGTGATGAGGAAATTTCTGAGGAAAAGCAGGAAGAAAAAACTTCAAATAAAATAAAGGAGCAGAAGAATAAAGTAACTCTAGCTACATCAAGATTTTCTGATTTCCCCACAGTTCCATGCTAACATTAATGAGACCCCTGTATGGCAAACATAAGCTTATTAGAAACTCAGGGTTTTTTTTCCACATCTTGACAAACGAGTGGCACAAGAATCGTCATGCTTCAATTTAATAAACTGCAAAAGATACACTGGCTATTGTTCAACAAAGATGAGTTTTCCATTGCAGGAACCCATGCAAATGAAAGTCACTCTGTTGAAAGGCTTGACTGCTCATTAAATGAACCACTATCACGCACAATGATCTTTCTGTTACTGTGCATCTCCTCAATATTCACTTTTGGCACTAAATGAAGCAAGTGAACTTAGCCCACACATCCCTAATAAAGCTTTTTAGGATATCATGTTACTCCCCTTCCTACTCTGAACTCACCAGGAAGTCATGTTTCTCTCCATCCAAAACACAGGCACAATGAACAATCGCCATCTGATCCGTGCTGACCTGTGTGTCAACCACGGCATTCAATTTTTTACTGTTTGCATAGTAAAACTTAAGATTAAATGGTAATAAGAACGTTTGTATTTTTATACCTAAGACCACGGAAACATCATAACTGAGGTTAAATTTGCTCTGGCATAAACTTAGGCATTAAAACTATTAGAGAATACATTTAGGGCTTGCAGTGATGCGCTACCAGCAGATTTCACACAGACCTACTCGGAATCACATGTGAGCAGCTGTATGCATGTATTTAACTACCTACAGGTTCAAACCCCAGGTCAGCCACCTTCCTAAGAGACAAAACAATCACTCGGGGCTGTAACTTCCTATTCTGCTCACCTCCCTTTCCCCAATGCTTCACATTAACTTTACTAAACAGACAAATACATGAGAATTAGCGGTAGCAAAAAAAAGCTGCAGGATGATGTCTTCTGGAAGCAGCACAGCCTTAAGGGACAGCAGCACAAAAGGATTTCTACGATGGCTCTTTTCCTTTTGCCCTGCTGACACTGGCCCTACCGCTCCTCTGCAGTCGTGAAGGGCTCTTTCCATTGCTGAGAAAGCTGACCAGATCTGCTCCGTGACACTGTTTCCTGGAGGAGCCATCACCCACCCAGCAGAAGACCAAAGCTCTGCAGCCCACCTGCTAACATGATCCTCTGCTACAGAAAGCAACACCTGGACAAATGGCAGCCAGCTGCCAGACTGCTCCTTCAGGGATGGGCTGTTATGTTCATCGCTGTGAACCCAGGCACGATAGGTACCATAACCTTTCTTTTCTGATCTTCATGCTTGCCTGCAAGCACTTCTGGCATAATCAGCTGGAAAGCTCAGCGCAGGGCAGAGAAATGCCAGCATTGCCACTAGCAGACTGGAAAGAAGATGCTTATCACAACTCACTGCTTCTTCCTCCAGTTATGAGCAGCCTTATTTATCTACATCACTGCGCCTTTGTTTTACCAACTTCCTTAAGCTACTTTGAAAATAAATCCATAAACAGCAGAATCATATGGAAAGTAATGCCTAGACATCAGCTACGTCCTCAAAACAGGTGCAACTTTAAATTTTTATTTCTGTAACTTTGTTCCGTGGAAAGATGGAGATTCTGGGACACATAGTACCTCTGTGCTCTTGGTACTGCTTATGCAACACAGGTAGGAAAATATTCCCTCCACATCCAATAAAAACTTGTATTTTATAGTTTATGGCCATTGACTCTTGTCTTTTTACTGTGCACTTTTGCAAGGAGTCTTGCTCCATCATCTCTATAGCCCCCCCCCTAAAGACAGCGCTTAGATTTTCCCCATGCCTTCTCCACAGGCTGCAGACCCTATCCCTCCACTGGCCCAGGTGCTCCAGCCCCCCACCCTCTGAGCCCCCTGTTTCTCTAACAGGTGTGCACATGTGGGTGATCTACCAGGCACTGCTACAGCTAGAGCATCACAACTGCCCCCAGGTAGGAACAATTTCTTCCCATGCTGGCTAGCCAGGTTCTGTAATTAGTCTTCAGTGCTGCCTCCTGGTCAGCTCCTCCTCTAGCAGGAGGTCCAGGCCCTCTTCTGCAGAAGTTGCTCCCCCACCAGCTGCTCCCCAAACAGAGCAGAAGGATTGTTTCCGGTTTATGCACTGAAGTACATATGCCCCCATACATTCACAGAGCTGGGCATCCCCCTGTCTTTGAGATCACAGCAAGGAACGTGATAGCAGATGATCACTTTTCTCATTTCACTACAAACAAAACGAGACTGGAGACAGCCGAGGATTTGTTCAGAAGACTGAGATACAAGGCAAATATTTAAGAAGGAACTACACAGACTACACTGAGTAGAACATACAGTTCAGCCACCGTTTATAGTTAAGAGTAAATATTGAGTTAAGATATTTTCCTGCATGCTTTTAAGATCTACAGTAAAAAAAAAATCTTGGTATAACATCAACATAATTAAGTGACCAGAGCCGTCAGAGGTTTTGTTTTTTAAATACTCCGAATCCATAATGACAGGAAATAGGCTTTCCAGCAGTACTGTAGAATTGGCATTTTCCCTTTTTGTTTATTTGAAGTGCACGTACATGAGCACATATACAGTATTTGCTTTGTTTGCAACACAGATGACCAATGAAGTACATTTTCTGCCAGTCACCATGTAGCATTAGTCTACAAGATCCAACTGAGAAAGATTAATAAGCATCCCGTCTGTTCACACGTCAAGCAGCATTTATCCAACAATAAAAGTGACAATATGGGCAACAACTAAGAGGTTTATTTTGGTATCAAGCTTACAGGCAAACAGTTTGGACAGAAAAAGAACCAAGGATTAGTTTTTAACCACTTAGGGAAAAAAGCGTCTAAAGTTGAGAACAAGTGTGTTGCTTTTACTTATAAGCTTGGTACACCATGATCATCTCTTCACACACAAATCAGGAACACCGCCTTATAAAAAAAACTTACAAGATATCTTAAAAAATAAAGAACAGTTAAGATAACAGTACTCTCTGAACACAGGTGGTTGGGCAGTTCTCCTCTTTATAAGAAAGATCTGTTACCAGCCAGCGTTGACTCAGATCCGGTTGATGCTGTCAGCTCCAGCCTCTTGGAGGAATTCTCGCCCAAAGCCTGCAAAAAGCTATTGCAGAAGCAAACTGCTGCGCACTGTTGGCTGTTCGGGAAATAAATGGTGAGCTGGAGTATTCCTGATGCTACATAAGTCTGGAAAAGTCTTCTAGTGTACAAAAGGAGTCTTGCTACCATGTGCTTGGTGCATTCATCGAGCTAACATCAATTTTTACTTCAACTAATAAGAATTTAAGTTTCATTTTAAAATTATGTGATGGTTCTGGTTGATTTTGATTTAGCACTTCAAGAAACAATTCCCCTTAATTGAAGGGTACATCATACATAGCTACAATTATTACTGTTTACTTCCCATAAATTTCAAGTCAATGTACTGGCAACATACTCCACCCATCACCAGGAAGTCCTGAGCTTCTCAGCACTATCTTCAAATTCTTCTGAGACAGTACATTTCTTTAGAAGTATCAGTCACAGTTGAGCAAGGCTGCTGATTTCCCACAGGATGAACTTATATGCGTGAATAGTACTAAAATTCCAGTCAACATTTGATAAATACAAACAGCCTAGAAAACTACTCAGTGACCTATACCTGGAGTTCCACATTTGGAACAAAAGGTGGGACAGAAGAGGAGTAGGGCATTTCAAACAAGCAAAAAACCCTAAAGGTTAGATGCTATGTATTCTTGAAAATAATACAAACAGTTAAGGGAGCATTTGTATTCTTACGTTTGTTACCTAGCAGGTACTCCTCCCCAGGTTTTTCTGGTCTCCAGTGCATTCAGTCAAAATAAGCAGCTTGTTCAGTATACTTTCAGGTAACATCAGCAGAAAAGTCAGTCTGCACACATCTTCAAAGAAGCACTTCTCAACATGCAAAAGGTCCGTCCACTTGCATTGCTTTAGTCTTCTAGCAACTGTTACTTAACCTGTGAACCCTCATGCACGTATATAACTGAGAGCAACTCCCACTTCATCAGCCTCCTTGTCTTTCTACCTCATAACAGCTTAGTTGTTTGTTTAGACACATAAGGGAATTCACCAAGCTGAAAAATAGTCCACAAGAAAGATTTTTTTCAGCTGCAATCAGTTAGTTCCCTGATCTATTTTACCACAGCAGCTGACAATGAGGAACAGCAGGGAAAGAGATTGCTTGAGCAAGATAACCACTGAACATGAAACTATGGATGTGATAGAAATATAAATACTTATAATTGCTTTGAAAGCAAGGATTTTATCAGCCACTTTCACTGATGCTGAAGTCACCGTTAAAAAAGAAAACTTACACAAATAAAATGACTATTCATGTATTTTCATACAAATATGTCATGTATATGGAGCAATGCCTCTTTAAACTTAGTCCATCTGTTAACAAGGAGAGCCAAAAGGGCCTTTATCAAGTCTAAAAGTGAATTTCTATCTCTATTTAAACAAGGAGATTCTTAAAAGATTTGAAAACTACATGTTCAGATGCTTAATTCAGCAGAGTAAAAGTTGTTTTTCAGAATCCATGTCCAACCTGTGATGAACTTCTCAGCAGGCAAACAGCACAAGTAGTTTAAACTGAATGTTTAAAGAGCTTTCAAAAACCAAGACATTGTACATAATGTAAACAGATGTCTGTTTCTGCAGGTTTTGAATGAAGAACTAGGGTTTTTTAAAGAAAACATTCACAGCAATAAAATATATTGTCTTTATTAAAAGCCTATAATCAGACTAGTCTAATTTGCAAAGTAATATAGCAATGAATATTACATATATACAAAATATATTCGAAAAATCTATGCACGCACGCAGACCACGTTTTTCCCCCATGGGTTGAGGGGATGGAGAGAATAGCATACCATGCTTTTCCATAGACTATTAAGAAGGTCACTTGTATTATTAGTCCAGAGCCCTGGATCAAACCTCAGAAGCAAAGAGCTAAGCATGTACTTTCTATGCATCTTTTACACAATAAGCAGTCAATTTAGGCAGTTGAGGAACAAGGGATAAAAAAGTCAAAGAAAATATACAGGGAACAAATAACCAAGTAGCATTAAATCTCAAAATACTACCCCATTATGTCATGGTTTAAAAATAAATTAACAGAGACAAAACAACTAAAAGAAATAACCATCATTTCAGGAAAGTAGCAGGCAGAAAATTGAGTCACTGAAATCCCAAACACTTGTTTATTTCCTGTATTTGTGTAACAACCAGACAATGTAACAAGTTTACCTACAGAATTTGTAAACGGTTGTTACACTTGCACTCCTATACAGCTGCAAAAGCCCTGCTCCCTGACCAGCTGGGTTACAAGTTAAAGCACGAAAGCCACACACAAAGGGCAATTCTCCTACCTAGAACCAGCAGTCCCAAACCACATGACTCAGAACCATACCAGATCATTTTTCTCTTGTTTCTGACCTAGAAGTCTCCCCAAAATATATGGTGCTCCACAAGATGACTTGAAATGCTTCTAGAGGCCATTGGCCCAAAATGCTTGGGAGATTGAAGACCCCACACAGGAAGAACACCTCATTAAAATTCCTTTTTCAGAGTTCAGACAACAGCTCCATGCAACCAGCTTTGTGCATACTCTGAAACTCTGGATTAGTTTTGTTCAGTAGATGTTTAATTCTTCCTTTCCCTAGCATTTCCCTAGCATTTTTATCAGAGCTTCTGAGCATTCAAACACTTGCAGGAGGAAAGAGAGAATATAAGACAAAAACGACAGCAAGGAGGGGAAAATGATGGGGGATGCATCACCACACTACCACCTAACCAGTCTATGCTACACATCTTTGAATTCCAGTGGGGAAAAGACAAGATGGCTGCCCCCCAGACCGAAGTCACAGCACAGGACCATTTGAAATTCAAATAATTTTTCCTCATCACTACTGAAAGAGTGAAGAGTTTCCCTTCGTTACGCACAAGGAATGCCCAAATCAGTGAGCTCATTTGGACCGTATTCTTAACTAGATTTGGCCCAGTTTCTCTTCATGTCACATTTTGAGCCATTTCAAAATTATCTAAGATGCCAATATACCTGCAAACGCATAGACAAAGTAAGAGGCATTTCAAATACTGTTCTGCCCTAGAAGTGCATTTGTTGGCACCTCTAGAAGTGAGGCTGGGTCTCCTGTAAACTGAGGCCATCACTAGTCAAGTCTCCACACCTGTAAATGAAACCCAGCTGTGACAGTAGCGTGCTGAATTCTATGGGCACATGCCCCAGGGCAAGCAATACTTTCCTGCCACGAATATTTATAACACCCTTTGTGTTTACATTATCAGATAGGCCAAACCATGGAGGGTTTGGGGATTGTCTGAAAGACCTCAGCAAGCCCATTCTATATGATAGTGTGTTTTTTGAATTGTATTTGTTCAAATCCATTTGAACTGTATTTGTTCAAATCCATTTCAGTAGCTGGGGGAACAAAATAATCAAGTGGGACTTAGATTTGTAGATTAGCAGGTCAAGCTTCACTGATGGAGCCACTCCAGAGCAAAGCCTCAAGAAATAGGCTTCAGGAGTAAAATTGGATGCTGTCAGCAACACTGAGAAATCAAGGCGCAAGTCAAAATTTGCAAAGAGACTGCTCGGTCCTTTTACCAGAAATATGAAAAGGAAAAGGCAAATCAAAGACGCTGCCCACCTGCCCCAAGCCCTTACAGCTGGAGCAGCTACACCACGCCAGAGGCGCATTTTCAGCGTTCAGAGGCGCTTTTAAAGCAAGGTCACGGCAGTTCACCCCGGAGGCGGCCGACACACGGCTGCACCCCCCCCTCCTCATCCGCAGCCCCTCCGCCGAGGGCCGGGGCTGGAAGCAGAGGCCGCACGGGCCGTGCCGGTGCCCCCCGCTCCGGGGGGAGGAGGAGGAGGAGGAGGAGGAGGAGCCCGCAGCCCCTCCTGTCACACCAACAAAGAGGCCCCCGCCATTACCCGCTCGGCCACCCCCGGCCCCGCCGCGCCGAACCGAGCCCACCGGGAGCCCCCCGGACCGGCCCGGCCCCGCCGCACCGCTCCCTCCCGGCCCGCTGCGACCGCTCGGGGACGTAAACAAAGCGGCCGGGCCCGGCGGGGCCGCTCCCCGCGCCCCGCCCCGCCTCGGCCCCGCTCCCCCCTCCCCGTCCCCAGCCCTGTGGGGGCCGCGGCCCCGTCCCCGCGCTCACCGCCTCCCGCCGCCGCCTCCTGCCTCGGCCGCTGAGTAATGAGCCGGGGCCGGGCCGCGCACACACCGCCGCGCTCCGCCCGCCCGCCGCGGCTGCGGCTGCCCCGCCCCCTCCGCTCGCCCCGCCCGTGGGCCCCGGCCCCGCCGCTGCCGGGCCGCCCCCTTCCGGGCACGGAGCCCTGGGGGCGGCCCGGGGCCGGGGGGCCGGGTTGTCCCCGCCCCGGCTGGGCGCTGCGGGGCCGGGTGGCCTCGCGGAGCCGCTCCTTAGCTTGCAGCCGGCCGGCTGGGCTGCCTGCCTGCTGGGGCTTTCGCCAAAAGCGGGCGCCTTGCAGGTGGGCGCCTTCGTGCTCCGGCACCCGTCCTCCTGTGCTCCTCGGCATCCTCCTCGGCCTTGGCAGCCCCGGCCTGCCAGCGCTTGGTCTCGTCGCTGGGCGTCTGGGGCCTGGAACGTCTTCTTGGTCTGCAGCTGGTCTGGCACTGTCTTTTCTCTAAATCTTCGGTGCCTCTCTGTGAGATTTGGAGTTATTCATTACCACTGCCTTTGGCTCTTGGCACCTGATGTGCATACTGTTTTTTCAATGTTTTGTTTGGTTTCTTTTCTTCCTTTCTTCCTTTCTTCCTCCCTTCCTTCCTTTCTTTCCTTTATTTTCTTCCTCTTATCTTCTTTCTTCTTTTAATTCTTTTCTTCTTTCTTCTTCATTTCTTCTTCTACAAATGTCCCTGTTCAGAGACGAAACAAGGCTTCTCAATGCTTCGAAGCTATGTCAATATGCTTGAAGCAAGCTTTCATACATTTACACCACATAGTACAAAAAGAAATTAGGAACAGTATTCCAAAACATAAAGTCTTCCACATGGGCACAGGGCACAGTAAAATGGACATTTCACATATTACACTTTGCCAAACATTTGAATGGCTTATGCCACATTTTTGAAGATGCCAAATATTACAGTGAGATTGTTGTTGCTAGCAGCTTTTGTCCTTCCGCATGGCTGTAATAGGCACAGATTTGGATATACTAAAGGTCTGCTTCAGAAATTCCAGCTTCACCCACTATCATGATGTTAAAAGCTTCAGTTCCAAAGAGCAGTTCATATACTACTACTCAAATGCCCACTTTATGGAAATCTTTACACTCTCCACCCTTAAAATTCTCAATTTAAGCAAGCCCATTTTCACTCCTTATGCTAAAGTGGTTCTTTTGTGGTTCCCCACAGACATATACACAATGGTTATAGGAAAAAACAAAACAAAACAAAACTGTTGCTCAGACTTTACCCCCAGGGCTTTCTAGATCCCACGAGGCTCTAAGTGTGTTTCCGAGACTGACAGTCTCTCCCACCTCACCTCTGATCACTTCCATGGGACAGTCCCAGAACTGAATTAGCCAGTTTTCTGGTTTGAGAGTTCACCTTGCTAAGTATGTTAGATCACAGTCAGACATTGCATTCCCTGCCATGCTTATGTATGCCAAAGGCAAAACTCAGCTGGCAGAAGGGGCAACATGAATTCCCAAAACACACTGCAGGCAAAATTTAATCTGGGTAGGTCATAACCATCTTCGCCAGCAGATAGTTTAGCCCTGCTGATTTTGGCTGATGCAGGTTGTGGTATCCTCACATGATCCCTTCTACTGGCAAGAGGACCTCCGGTGTTAACCACTGGTCTCTCCACTGCAAGAAATAGGTGGGGTGACATTGTGTTCAGGCAGCATGGCTATGTGCAACAAGGCTGGTGGCCTTACAGGTGGTTGACGGTACTCTTTATCTTTTGGGAAGAGTTATTGCTCCTGATCATCCTACTCAAAGTAAGGCTGTATAAAGATTTGCAAGTACAGAAGGATAACAGTCCCTTTAAAGTACAAAACGGTGTTTTGCTTAGAATCCAGATTTGTCACATTTATTTTCCAAGGCACAATCTAATTCTCATTAAGATTTTATAGCTTTCAAAGTTGGCACTTCTAAACAGACATGTATTCCTAAGCAACTTTTTAACTCCCCAGTTTAGGTGTCCAAGCAGCATTAGTCTTGTATTTGGACTACTGCTTTAAAATACACTGTTTTTGAGTGTCTAATAAATATTTTGATAGAAAAGCAGCGCCAAAAAACTCTGAATTATGTCAAAATACTGCAAGCTTTCTCACTCCTATACATCGGAATAGCAGTATATTTATGAACATCATATTAAAATGTCTGGATTCAGCAGTCATGAAATTGCATTAGGGATGTAGTTCTGTCATTTCTGAGTATTTTCATTAAGTTCTTATCAATTACCACATCCTTGGTAGTGAACACTGTTTTAATATACCAATGTTTATAAACTGCAAAGCAAACATAATTCAGGTGGAAATCTCTGGTGTCAAAGCAATGGATCTGAGTTATCTGACCCAAATTCCAATGATCAAAATATCAAAAATTAGAAACTATAGCATCGAGTAACAGAACAAAGCTATATAAAATTACCTTTTTCACCCACAGAACTTCGATATTAAGGAATAAGGATTTATTTTTGCACCAAAAATGAATAGCATAATACACATAGTAACCCAACAGGCTTCAGCTGAGTGGGATTGTAGTGAACAGATACAATGTGGCAACTCCTTAAACCACAATAGCTGCTCTGCAAGCAAATATTTGATTATGCCTGCAGTCATTTTAGGCAAGCTGAAAATAGAAACAAGATATTCTAGGCATGAGTTGTAACTACGAGATAGCAACATTTAGACAAACAGGTAAAGAACTGCATGTACGGATTTTTTAAAATATCTTTTCAGTTATCTATTTAAAGATTTTTTTTGCAAGAAAGGACCATCTAACATTTCTTAAGCAATTTTCAATAGACTGCATTGCAAAAAGTTGAATTTCATTGGACTACTCAGCCTGAACCACCTGTGCAAACATGCAGCCGCTGTAATTCTATCATTATTTATTTTAATCATTTATATAATAATCACACAGGCACCTAGGTATGTTGCAGCAGTGCAAGCTGTCTGGTGGAAATGAACAAAAGAAACCCCCTCCGTGCCTCACCAATTCTCTCATCACGAAGAGATCAGCAGGAACTGTGGGTACTTGGGTAGGCAGTTTTTCCACACTAGCACTTGATAAGTCACAGCCAGGATCAACATCCATGTCCTCCTATGAAAATAGGTTGATAAATACTGTTTGCTAATGGAGATGTATGTGGAAGCAAAGCTCAGACTTCAAAACATTTTAGAAAATTCCAGAAGTAATACAAATGCCTACGTGAAGTAAACAAAGCAGTTTGGTAATATCTTTAAACATCTCCTTACTATTGGTTGTGGCACAAAAGTTCCATTTCACATGAGAAAGTGAAATGGAAATGTGCTAGAAACTCATTATAATCAAAAACCAAATTAACATAACACAGCCTGAAAAGTGTACAAAAAATGAACCAAGAATCACACATTCTAATTGTTGATAGCTTCATCAGACATTAAGATCTTTTAGTCTGATAACCATACAAATCAAAAGGAACCTAATAATAGAAACACTCTAACTGCTAGATTTTTTACTTAATTATGTCTTAAAAAGCAGCACAAAATCAACTTCAGGTAGGTGGAGGGAACTATTCCCTCTTTGAAGAGAACTAGAAAAAGGCACTAATTGCCAAATGTTGTTTTACAGTTGAATTCTGACTATTAGCAAATAATCACTAATTGATATTAAGATTTTTTTTTAAGTAGTAATCAAAATCAATTGAGCAGTTGCTGGCTTTGGCAAATGTAACAGAGGGAAAGCAGCCACCGTGGGGCACCATGCGACAGGTTATAAACGTGTCTGTGATGGTGGGACCTTGCTCGTGGGGATACTTCAGGGACACTTCAGCTCAGCCAAAGGGCCATTTCTGTGTGTCCAGTCAAGAAACTGTGTGTTGTCTGAAATGTCATTAATCTCGTTAACCCCTTCTTCACAGATCCTGCAAAGGTCTTCCTGAGCTGCCATAATTCCAGGAACAGTCTATTTATATTAGCTGGCGGACTGAGTAAATTGGCAGCAGAGTATGCACAATCAGGGAGGCATGCCCAGCCAACTGGAAATTGTTTGTGGAGAGAAGTGGAGTTTAACCATTAGGAAACAGTGCTTATGGTATCACACGCTTCATATTTCTACACACTGATACTAACACAGCACAGTGTTATATTTATATTACTAGTCAATTGAAATTTTGCATGGGCAAGCTTTCATAGAATTTAGGAAAAGTTCTTGGGGTCTGGCATTATCTGAGGACAATGTTAGACAGCATTAGACAGTGAGTTCACTGGGCTGGATTCTGGCAATATATTCTCTCTGTCACAACTAAAAATATATTTTGGCACTTCAACTGTTGTAGAAAAAAACAATTTTCACTCTGTAAGTAAAGTGTTAATCTGCAATACACAAGTATATCTGAATGTATGCAGGCTTCATTGTGGTGGCCAAGAACAAACTAAAGACAGAATCTCTTTCCCAAGAGAGAGGAAAAATTTTTTTTTTTCCTTATAACCATATCACTGCTGGATAAAATGTCTATTTTAAATGAAACATAGTGTATTGACAGGGAATTCCATCACCATATTCCAGAAACCTTTAAAGAAGCTTCTCTCTTTCTTTTCCTTGGATTAATGCTATGAAGTTACAGTTCTTATTTAGTAAGTGACTCTATTACAGCTTGTGAAAATTTGGCCATTAAAAGATGCCAGCTTGTACCTTTCATCATGAAGCACTTGGTTCGTATCCTCTCTTCTTGTATCCTAGAAAGATGCATTGAAAGACATTTCATAGGAATACTGCCTAGCATTGAATTACTTTTGGGATCAGCAGAGCAGCAATCGGGTATTACAAACATCAACTACTTGTTCAATCATGTTTTATTGCCTCACATCACATCTCAAAAGCAGTGAAAGAAGCAAGAAGAAATTAAACAGATTGTATTAAAAAATGAGGTTTGAATTCGGTCTCATCTCATAGAACTTTCTGGAGATTTAGAAACTCTCAGGGGGTTGATGCAGCCTTTGCCAACTATTGTTCTTAAGGTAAACCAGTTACTGTCACCAGTGGCAGATAAGAATTGAATTATGCTGTCTTCCTGCCCCCTTCAAATACAAATTTAAAAAACACCCTCCTCCATTCTCAGTTTATTTTTTTTCATTTACTTATGAGTTATTTCATAGAGAGAACCAGAATGTTCAGATATGTTTGTTCAGATATTAAACTGTAATTAATTTCCTTACTTAGATCCTTGCTTACATATTGACTTCTCTTTTTCTTCACAACTGAGATCAGGGCACACAAATCAGACCTGGTGTCTCATGAAGACTCTGATGTGAAATACCCCTGACTGCAAAGACCAGAACAAGAGCACAGACTCACATCCCTGTACTACTTTGCTAACCTAAATATAGATGACTGGACCTATTCCAATCTGCTTAGAAAGCACATGGAAACAAATCTTTTAACTGTCTATATTGAGTATAGGGATGATGCATGGAAGTTCCCTGACAGAAGTAGTAAAATTCTGTTATATGACTTTGAGCAGACTTGAAACAAAAAGGGAGATTTTTTTGAAGGTTCAAGTGATCTCCATTTAGCTCTAACCACTCAAGCAGTTTGTGGTCCCCTCCATGGGACTCTGAACTAAAAACTGTTAAAACTTAACAAAAGTACCGTGAGTCTTCTCTGTTTAATAGAAACACCATGCCTGAGCTGTGACTGTAGTTTTGACAGCCTGCTTGTACCACCATCAGCGGAAAAGTAAATAATAATCCTCACCTTTATGTAAACTTTAAGAGCTTCCCACACTTCAGCTTCTGTGGGATGAAAAGGCATTAATGTCAGAGAATAATTAGATTCTAATCCTTGCCTGTTCTCAGAAAGCTGGACAGAACATAAGGGAGATCCTAAGCCTCCATCCAGCAGTTCCTCCACTGGGCTAAATAGTCTTTCATCTTGTTAGCGATCTAGTTACATAAACTTTGCCACAATCACATACATGTCACCTGTATACAGTAATGGATTCAATAGGTGAACTGAATGAATTCAGCTGAAGCTCTCACATTGTCTGTTTTGAGTTTGTGAGTCCGAAATACCACTTCGGTTCAGACTGAAGATGAGTAATTTCCCCAAATGCTTGTTTTCAATGACTATTTAGAATCATGAAGGAACCAAGGGTAGGAATTTGGTTTCATGAATCCAGAACAATTGCTTACATCAACAGAACTATGACAGTTTCCCATCGGTGTTGATCAGTCAGAATCAGGCCCATGTTTTCACAAGAATGGTCGAATCTTTTCTTAAAGTGATGGATCAGAAATTATTTAGTCATTTTGATTAGTTAATCAAATCAACATTTCTACCTGACTTAATGGGAGCATATTCACATAACACGTTATTTCTAGCAAAATGATTCAACAAGCCACATGCCCTATTAACTCTACAAAAAGCATCATACACACATCTACTTAAATAAAATTGGGTAGCTACAAATGCACCAGTGAAGAGACATAAAAAGATGAATGATGTGCCCAGTGCAAGAGTTCAGCAAAATGGATGTTTCTGTGATGTTTTGAATGAGGCAATATTGTATTTGTCACTGTCAGAAGAGAGGGATTTGCAGCAATTGAGATATGAGGTGATAAAAGCCTGAATAAATGTTCTTTACAGATTCATACAGAAGACCACAGCTTGTAACTTTTATTCAAAAGCACATGTCAAGGTCCAGATACAGTGGAAGAGTTGACTCAGGAAGAAGACCAAACTGAAGATGAATCACAGGGTATGTGCTTGGGATAACAGTGGTATCATTCATGGTGACTAAGAAATAAAAACGGAGTGAGAAATAAGGAAATGAGTGCTAACTTTACGGGTGCTAATTTTGGCCATATTGAACTTAAATGACTAGTTGTATGAAGACAGGCAAAGAGAGGTAATCCAAGCTGGACATGAAGAGAGAAATCTAAAGTGGAGACATCTGTGAGGCATTGGCATTAAGATGGTAGCTGAAATTGGATTTGCAAATCACACTGCTCAGGGAAAAAGGGAGAAAGAATAAATAGATTCAGCTTTGTGGAATGCTTATACCAAGCTGGCAGGAGAAAGTGAAGTATCCTCCAGCTACTGCCCAGAAGAGCACTTTTGAAGGACAAGAATCAGGAGTGGAGACAATGAGAGTCCAAGGCAAGACAAGACATAAATAACATGGCTGAGCGTCAGCTGATAAATCAGACAGAATGAGGATCTAGTGTAATGATGACTTCAGCTTCTGGTGGCAAAATAATCTTGACTTGTGTCTACCACAGACACGGAGATCAAAAGAGATGGTTGCCTGATCTGAAAATTTTTTTGATGTAGCTTTTGACCTTTTGTATGTTACCACATTTTCTGCTCTGTCATCAAACTTTCGAGTGTCACTTTTAAAAATAAGATGCTGTCTGCTCTGTCTGGATGTTAATGTTACCTTACATTACAATACATAATACAGATTTTGATCATTTCTTCTGACTTTTTTTACCATTTGGAAGTAAATGAATGAACAAATTTAGACTTTTTAGAGGCAGAGGGATTTTTATTTAGCTCAAACCAGAAGATAACTGTTTTGAAGACTGAAGGAATAAAACAGAATGCCAAGAGAAAGAGAATTGAGAAGAGTGGAGGAGCACTTAATATGAAGAGCTTCTTGAGTAAGTCCAACAGAAATTTTGCTAAGGTATTTTTTCCACTTTCTTATGCCCAGTTCACAGTTCACAGTTGCCTTGCAGCACCCCACAAGCTCCCTTTGCTCTGCTCTGGACAGAGCTACACTTTGCCATAATTAACCATTTTTTTTTCAGATCGGTCAATATAAAACAAACAAACAAAAAGGCTTCTTTCAGTTTCTTTTTCCTTCTTTTTTTTTCTCTTTTTTTTTTTTTTTTCTGCCAGGCAAACCCATCAAAATCGTATCTACATTGTTGATTCGGTCTGAAGGATTTTGCTGCTCACAAAAGACACACTCACCCCCTTAGCTCATCGGTCTGTGCTTTGGTGTATTCCTTCTGTCTGGATTGGCAGGGGGCTGAAAGTGACATCAGTCTACAGGGCTTTAGATGTAAGGCTCCCGTGTGCGTCAGGTAATCCAATTGAGTTCTTACATGTCGATGGACCCAGAGATTTATACTGAGCCACTTCCTAAAAGCTGACTCTATTACCTGGTGGGTGAACTATCGGGGAGGAAAAAAAAGAAAAAAAAAAAAAGAAAGAAGAAAGAGTGTAAACAGCTTCAGCAGCCATGACGTTGCCTTCAACTTCAGACCAAGAGCTGCTAGGCTGGGCTTGCAAGCAAAAGAAGGAACCTTATTGCTTTCTGGCTTAGCCACCACTTGCCACGCCACACGGTGCTTAGTTACAAGGTATAAACAAAGCAGTAGAAGGAGAAGAAAGAAAGAGAGAGAGAGGAAGAGCAAAAGACAGAAAGAGAAAGAAAGAGCAAGACAGAAGCCAAGAAACAGAAGTCCCAAATATGATTACTGTGAAGTTTACAACTATGAAGATCTAAACCATCAGTATTGGACAAAAATACAGAAGATTTCAGACCATTCTGGATGCAGCATCTGTCCAACTTGTACAGGTAGGTTCTTACGTATTTCACTTCATTTCATTATCAATTTAATAAGTATTAAAGCATTCATCTTCTTCCTTTGTGGAGCAGTATCTAATATTTGCCCTGTTTTTTTCATTGTTGTTTTTTTAATGATAAAGTTTATTGCTTATTTCATTTCCCTCAAGCCATGAGCTAATTCCAATTAGGAGGATGCTTGCCTATATTAAAAGCAGTAGTACAGGGTTGGTCAGATTTTGCTCTAGCATACCCCTCCTGCCTTCTCCTGGGATTAGAGACATTGACCTGTGGCAGAATTTCATTCATAAAAGTACAGAGTTCCTCAGCCTGTTTTTTTATTTTCTATTGAATGTAAAGGAATAGAAGAGGCTAAATCATTACTGCTTTTCTGGCAGGGATGAGTCTTCTTTTGTATAACACAGCTTATGTTATTCTGGAAAAAAATCATTTTAATATGTTTTTTATTCGTGGATTTATACTGATTACTATTTTTAAAAAACAGCACTCAACCCTCTACCCCAGAAAGATATGTTTCTGGTGATTACAACCTAGGAGTAAAGAATCTCAGTTAGGAAACTGGTTTCCTCATTTCTTCTCTACTATTCTCTAATGTGTTTTTAGGCAAACACCTGTGTAACAGTTTGCAGCTTCTAAAATAGTAGCAACCTTATTTTATGGAAATTTTGGCACATACCTTGTAAAGATAACTGATTTAGAAATGTTTAGATCGAAATTCCAGAGGAGTAAAAATACTGTTTACATCTGAAATGTAGATAGAAAACCGCATCATCCACGGTGATGTGGTAAAAGAAGGCTCTGAGACTTTCTCTGGTGAGAGCGCCAGTCAGCAGTAACATCAAGATCAGAAGGTTTGGCTCTCTCTCTACTGCAAACAAACATTCAAATGTGACACTTTAAGGACCCCAAAACCAGCTTTAGATTACCTATCGAGAATTACATAATGCCTAAAAAAGGGCATAAGGCAATACACATAGAAATACTACTATGATGTTGAGTTCTGCTGTCCTGCTATTTCTGGCACTGCAGCAGTAGACAGCTTATCTTTGGAGCTTTAATAATTAGAGCATTACAATGTAGACAGAATTGGATTCAGTTCCAGGCCACCGGTGAATTATGCTTTCTTGTAAAATGAACTTTTTATGGAAGGTGCATGGAAAAAATAAATGGCAGCACTTCTCTATGACAGATATTCTGTGAGGTCCTTGGGGTTTGACGTCAGCCAGGGTGGAGGCGATAGATTGTATAAACTTAGCTAGAACAAACATTAGCACCACTTTCCTTTGAATGCAGGTATCCAGTGAGATGTTTCTATGCATTTCTATTGAAAGAATATCTATTTACATACTGACTGCAAACAGTATAACATTCTCTGAAATGTATAGTTAGGCTCCCTTTGAAATAAAGAAGAAATTGGAATTTGGGCCTGTAAGCCTGATTCAGTAGGATGGCAATTTTTTCTACATCTTCCTTTGGCATCAATAACATTGGGGTGGCACTATGTCTATGAGGAACAATGTCCATAGATCTTGTAACAAAGCCACATCTTTTTAACACCCTGGTCCATGAGAAGTTTGTGATTTCCTAGCAATGAAATCTGGCTCTTTTCAGAAATGAATTTTTATCCCCCTTGAGTGCTGAATACTTTCTAATAGTCTGGTTAATTTTCCTGTTGATTAAAATGCATGCTTCCAGAAAGGAATGGAAATAAACTAATTTTACATAAGAGGGTGAAAATATATCATATAATGAATGCTGTATCAATACAACTATAACTTCTGTGGCATAATATAACTAACAAAGTTGTGCTTTGGCAACAAGGCAACTCCCTTACTGACTTGTCAGTGTTTACAGATTTGACTCCGCCTATCTATTTGAACAGAAACTTTTAATATTAAGTGTTTATTCAAATTACAAACCCATAAATTTCAACCATGCATTTCAGAGAGTTGAATTTCATACTGAATGGAATTCATCTCTCTGGTATGAAGAACTCAGTATATTCTCTCCACAATAATAATTGAACAGTGAGTCAGAGGATAGAATTTGCATATGGAACATATGTGAATAAATCAGTTTATGATTGAAATTAATTTTAAACTCGATCTTTCAAAAATATACTCGTTTCAGTCTCTTCCAACTTTTCTTGTAGCTAAAATGTATTCATACTTTATGGACAAACAGCATACAGTAGGCTGTACTTAAGCAAAGTAATTAGCACTTATCCAGCTTTTGTCATGGTCATATTCCCATGTAAAACCTACGTTAACTTGTTGTGGATGATAGCATGAATCAAGAATTGATTTTAAATATATTGGAGGGTTACTGCAGTGGTCCTACCATGCACTCTGTACACAAGAAACTCAGTGTTTAAATTAGACGGTAAAAACATCGTAGTACACAGTAAGAGCATCTAGTCTCCCTAGACTCTTTTCTGTTTTGTTTCTCTAAAATATTCATGTATTTGTGATTAAGATATTACATTTATTTTCAATGCAGTTTTTCTGTATTTCCCCTGTGATTATCAGTAATAGTCATTAGTTTGGTGATAGCAAAAACATTCCCTTAATTCAATTTTAACTGTATTTTAATATATTTTCTGTTTGTTGATTTACATGGGTTTTCAATTTTAAATATTATAGATGAATAGTACCTATAAAAACAATATATTTAGTTGTCATTTCTTAGTAAATCATTTCTATACTATGTTTTTGATAAGCATATATTTGTCTCTCATAAGAGTGCTGTTCTTCAAGCACAAAACGTAGCCTGGAGTATTAAACCAGAGCTGTCATTGACGCAACAGATGGAGTCAGGCGTGATCAAAAGCTCACAGCACTTTTGACGTGGTCAGTGTAAGACAGCTACAGACTGAAGTGATCTTCTTTCCTCTGTAGCCAATTGCACATTACAGCATTATGGATTGTTATGTATCAGATGCAAAATAAAACCAGGTTAGGGTTCTCATTGGTAGACAGCTTGGTACCAGCTTTTAGTGTCTCTTCAGTACCTCCTAGTTACCTGGTCTTAGGTGTCCTGGAGGTTGACACCTCTCAAACTGCCTATATAGCACAGCAAATTACAGGATTTGGACTTTTTTTTTTTTTTTTTATTAAGAAGCAGAAACCTTGGTGCCATGAGGAACAAAAGACTGAGATCCTCATGAAAACCGTTCATTTAACAATACTTAAGTTTTGTACTCTTGAGTGGGGCAGAATTATTTTACTTATCCCAAACTTGTCTCCATGAGCCCTATGCAGACCCAGAACCAGTTTAATACATATGTGCTATGCAATTATCTTGTGCCACTATAAAAGGCAAGCCCTACTTTCCCATCTTGATCCAGAAATTATTCTGTACACCGAACATTTAATCTGTATGCACACTAGGATAATTTTCTCATTTCAAAAACATTTCTACACTCACATTTATAACTATATATTTAAGTGCATAAAGGACTGTGAAGAAAGATCAGCTAAGAATATTCCTATCTTATGAAATTCAGAGCGGTGATTCTGGCCTTGGTTCAGGTCCCTGCCACCGTGGCAGTGAAGTGACTTGGGGGAGGCAGAGGTAGCAGGATGGATGCTTGCTGCATCTGTTCCTTCTGCAGCTGTGGCTACAGAAGTGGTTCTGCCTTCATCATGCCACATCACCACACTGCTAGGCTCAGGACACAACATTCATGAATTCTGCAAACTTACTGTGGAACTATCACTGATGTTTTCAAAACTATAGCTCTACCCAAATGTTAACGTAGGGCCTATTTTTAATCCCCCTAATTCTGTATTCCAGGTTTGATTTATTGCACAGCAAGTCCTGAGATAGGCTGCAAGAACCTTCCTCTGGGTAGTTGGAACACCTGACATTTACAAAGCTTGCCCTTAGTCAAATATTATTTGTCTTTTAATTTGCTTCTAGTCTTCACTTAATTTTCAGTCCCTCTCGAAGTTTCTGAACTCTTCTGTCATAGAGATGTAAAGATAGGAATTTATCACTGGATTTATCTTAAACATAAGGCACTTCAAAAAGTGTTACCAGAAGGTATTAGTCTTTGAGGAATGGAACCCCAGAGGAAAATGAAGAGCCAGGATAGACGCACTGCTTTTATCTTGCTCAAAGTCCTCACCTGGGTGTGTCAGAGAATTTGTCGTATTTGCATAACAGAAATGGGAGAGATTCTTAAAAATCAAGCTGTTTATTTCAAGTAGCAAATATAGAAACAATTTAGTTTTGAGAAATATGGACTTCATAGGTACATTTAAAAGTGCTTATGCTTACCATTGTGCACAAAGAATACTGAACAGAACCTTAGGCTTGCTGATGCTGATAGGAGTTTGCCATAGAATTGAATGGATTGGGATTTCATCTTAGCGCAGTTGTGCCCAAGGTCTTTACAGCAAGCTCTGTGAAGCCTCTGACAATATCATCGAAGACAGTACTTCATGCTCCCCTTATTACCACCTGAGTTGCTTTAAGAGAGGTATGAGCCTCAACCCCACAGGGGTTGAATCAGTGTTCCAGAGCTGAGGTTTGGACATAAGACACACAATTGCCAAACCTTTTCAGCCTTTAAAAACAGTCTACTTGCCCTCTAAAACCCAAGGAAAATGTTACTTCAAGTTGCTGTCTTTCCTGGCATTTGATCAGCTTTGATTTGAGAGCAGACTGCACATTATATTGCAGAATAGCACCCGAGATCCTCTGGTTTAAGTCCTGGCTTCCAAAAAGTTTTTTTTCCCCAATTCTTGCTGCCACTGACACAAGTTTTGCCAGGGGCTATACTGAAGCAGGGTTGGGTCCTCTTGGTTTTGCTCATTTATTTACAGGACGTGTTTTTAGACAGTCAGGCAGGGACTGCTAGACATAGCAAAGGAATTGGTGTACAGCAGCTGAAAGGGACAGACGACTAAGAAAAACACTGTAGCTAGAAAAAGATGGCTAAAGACCAGCTAGTTATAGACTTGTGTGTAGTCTTCTTGGTGTGTTCTTCAATGCAGCACAAGAAGAAACAATTCCTGGCCTCTAAGGCTGCCCTTGAAAGTAGCCAATGAAGATTTAGATACTCCCAGACAGTGTAACGCTTAAACAAAGCAAAATCAGTACTAGCCAACTTAGTGTGTCTTCATGTGCAGTGGGTTTGCACCAGCTTACAAGGACCGTTGTGTGCAGACAACTTTTTCTGGATATAGTGGTACAAATAGAAGAGGTTAGGCTGCAAGCCCTCTCCCACTTGCCTGTCACTGCGAGTCTCCCCTCACATTCTCTCAGGGAGCTTAGGGGCTGAGGGTAGGAAACTCTCAGGCCAGTCAGAGGACTTCCTCATGGGGCCTCTCTCTGGCTCACTCACATCAGAATCAGTTAGTCGCCTCTAGGAGGTATCCTGTGATGGGCATTTATGTCCAAAACATAAAGAGGCAATAACCCTTTCTGACGCACAGCTCTTTACAAAATCTACATCTGTTCACACACTTAAGCAATTAAAAAGCTGATTAAGTTTCCACCCAGGTATTTTGCAATATACAGGACAGAGTAATGAAGCAGAACTGGATGTTCAGTCAGAAGAAAGGCAAGAACTCTACAAGAACATCTTCCAGGCAGTAAAAATTGAAATTCATTTCTGCCGTGGCAGAAAACTTTCCAGTCCACAGAATGCTTGGTTCCTACCCAAGCTTAATTACAGAGAATCACAGAATCACAGAATTGTAGGGGTTGGAAGGGACCTCAAGAGATCATCAGGTCCAACCCCCCTGCCAAAGCAGGTTCCCTAGAGGAGGTTGCCCAGGTAGGCGTCCAGACGGACTTACTCATGTTACCTTTTGCCTTTGTTTTGGTTTCATTTCCTGTTGTTCTTTAAGATGCCCAAATGGGGCAAATATGTTCTTGCTTCATGCCTTTGAAAGTATACCAGAAACAACCTGACCCAGTATTTTCAAAATCTAAACTCAATTCCTCCTTCCTCACCATCTTATTCACTGCTGTGTCCTGTGATCTCCCTTTTTCATCTGATTTTCCACTGGCATCCTGGTAATGGATTAAGACTTTCATTCTACAGAAACTCATTTCACAGCTGAAGCAACACCCCAGTAAAGTCCCTCTGATAGGCTGGAAAAGGGCTGTCCTTCAGTTAGGAATCCAGATGTGCCACTCCTCTTGACAATGTTTAATTCATGTAACTGTGTTTGATAAGGGAAAGTCAGTTTCCCTACACAAAATAATACTTTTAGCTCTTTTGTCATTTTTATACAGTCAATAAAGCAGCAACGGGAGAGATAAATGTTGACAAGAGCTAAGTTGCTCCTTACACTTTTACTAAATAAGATTGCCAAATCTAATAACTTCAAATTGCACATAAAGTGACCCTCACATATAAAATTACTCATGTGTGATTACTATTAAGTGTTAAATTGAGATGCAAAGCAGTACTTCATCATCTTTCATCATGTTTCATCATCAATTCTGTTTCTTTCATTGACCCTAGATTTCAGAGACTGCTTGGAGGAAAGCAGGACAAAAAAGACCATACCAAAACAGAATAAAACAATTCAAAAAGAAGTGAGATAAACAGCTGGGTGTTTGTGGCAAAATGATGGGTTAGCCTCACCTCAGTGTACCTTTCATATCTATGCAAGAGTAGATTAAAAATCTATTGACTTGAGAGGAAATCTATTGACTTGAGCCAATCCATGTAATGAATGACCGTGTTGTAAAATGGAGAATGGGAAGGGTATTTCAGGTTAATTTGCCTATTTGAATGGCACCAAAGATGCCATTACTTATCACAAATGCTTATCACTTTTAGCTTCTTTGAAGCTCAGAATTGTTTAGTTCTGGATCACAGCTTTTATTAAATTGAAGGACCATGAATATGTACAGTGCTACAATGATAATCATACCTTTATATCACTTTACTCTCATATCACATACATACTGTAGGCTGGCTATAAAAATAAATGAAATTTCTTTTTTTCCCCAACCATTCACACAGTCACATTTTCGTGAAACATCATGTCGTGCTGGTCATGAAAACCAAATATTAAAAATACAGCCCACAGTCACAGGGCATTCCAAGCCTGTTTAAAAATCAGTTGCCAATTTGCTTTTAAAATAACACACCGCTTAACTCTATATCATGCTAAAGCAATAATTTATTACACTTTAAAGAGATTCTTAGTTTCATGGCCATATAAGTTAATCATTATATTTGGAAGAAATTTGCACATCGTTGCTAGCAAAATTAATTTAATTCACACTGTGAATATCAGTGATCTGAGACACTTTTACTCTTAGAAAAAACATTCACTACAAAAATTAAGCAGCTCTGCTGTAACTGCTGATTTCACTTTGGCTCTATAAAGATGTAATATCTAGACTCCAGTTAATCACTTATTTGAGTAACTTATGCTAGTTAGAAATACCAGCACTGAAATCACTTGGTATAAGCACTTCCATCTAAAACAGTGCAGTGCTCCTTCCCCCAGTACGGTCTTGAATAAAACTGCACTAAGTATAGCCTGGTGGATTACCCATATGGAGAAGCCATACAGATTCTAGCTCTGGGGACATGAATTGATCGCTTAGTCCCAGTACCACAGGGTTGGGTGAAATGCTATCACAGTAATTTATCATTAAGAGATATGGTGACGGCTTAGATTAAGAAGATTTGTCTGTCTCTTCTAATTAAGGTTAGGTCCTTAAGAAGCTTTACTATCTCTTGAAGGCACAGAGACTAAAATTAGGACTCTGGTTCTGTTTAAAATGTCACTAGGTTGGTCCATAATCCCAGAGTGACTGCAGCAAGGGATCATTCTTCTAGTGTTGTGATTCCTTGCTTGGAAGCTAGTGAGCCAGGGCAAGACTCTACAAAGCAAAGCCTAAGCAGTCTATTAATCAGCAACAAGTTGGTCCTGCAGAACACTGTATTGCTCTTGCAGTGACTCCTTGGAGACTGCATAATAAATGGTAAGCTGACAAAAAGATCAGCAGTAAACTCTACTGAGGCAGGTAGCAAATGGTAGCAGTAAGTGGGCTGTGTACTGAGGGGGACGAAATGGTTGGGGGAAGATCTGTTTTCAGGCTGTGAGTGAAATCATTTCATGGTGGCACTTTCAAACCTATACATAACAGTAATATCCTAGGCTCTAGTGTCCTCACTTGGTGGCCTACAGACAATGTCAAAGCAATAGATGGACCGCTTCCAATTTTTTTCATTAGGCCCCTAAATGTACAGCACACAAAAAGCCTACACAACTCACTGTTACAGGATAGTAATAGCAAAAGTACAAATTAATTACAAAAACTTTCAGCAAATTTTAAGCATGGATAAGGCTTTCCTTCCAGATGTGTAGACCTAGAGCAGCTCTGCCTAGATTGGTACACTACAGAAACGTAAAACTGGTGACATGGGAAAATCAGACCCATTTATGCAGAACAAAACCTTCTTTTACAATATTTAGTAGGGTAAAACAGTCTGAGGAAAAGAAGCCTTAAGTCACATGGCAGTTTCTAGTTGCCCAGAATTAGAAAAATGTTCTTCCAATGGGTAAGACATTAAATTATGATTCACTGCAGGATGCCTTCCTCTAAATGATCTGATGCTGCATTGCAGCTGGCACAAAACAGGGAGAGTGCGTGGACCAACATTTTTCTGCAGCATTCCAGGTCTCAACAGGACAGTGTTCTGGGCGCCACTGGACTGCTATCAGCAGCATGCAGAGGGAATTACCTTTTAATTTGGTTCACTGAAACAAAGCCAGTTTTTATGTACACTGGTATGGATGAACTGAAAGTTCAAAGTCTTAAGTATCTGACCAAGAAAATCTCTCATCAATTAATTCAGTAAGAGCCTACAAGCTATTACTGATCAACCTGCTGAATAAAGAACAAAACACAATTGCTCTGTTGGACTGTGTTTATAAATCCTTTATATTATATTGCATCTCTTTTGCTTTGCCGTGCTTTTCCTCTCAGATTATCCCCGTTGTGTATTTATAGAGAAGAGCATCCAATTAAGCAGCAAAATCAATGCCCTTCTTTCCAGATAACCACTCACAAACTCTGAACAGCATGTATTTATAAAGGATCTCCTGAGTAAATACAATTTGCCCCATACAATGTTGTAAATGGTTTTAATTGAGTAAAAAGGCTGAAAAAGATGACAGGAGGTCACTTAGTTCAGTCTCCTTTATTCACTCTTACTTAAATTAAGACATGGATAAACTATTCCTGCCTTTTGGCAACAAAGAAGCAGGGTGGTTCACAAAGGATTTCTTATTATGAGAGAAGGGTACAGCTGTAATCAGTATGGCTTGCTGTGAGCAGTCTACTCCAGCACATCCAAATCTGCTTTCTACTGCAGCAGCCATGAGCAGTTCCTGTGTGACACTGGCCGAGGTCCTGTGGGCAAAAGGAAGCCCTTTGGAAGAAGAAGATATATGGGCACTCTTGTACCTTGCCACAGTGCAGCTTCTGGAAGACCTTCACAAAGGTGAGGTGAAAAAGTGTCTTACCATTAGAAATGCCTTCCAGACTATTTTGGGGTTTTGAGGATTGGTTTGTGGGGTTGGTTTTTTGGTTTTGTGTTTGGTTGGTTGGTTGGTTGGTTTGATTTGGCTTGTTTGCTTGTTTGAGACAAAAAGCACTAGCAGGAGTAATAGCATACTTCTAATAACAATGAGAAGCCTTTCAGTGCTGCTGGGTTTGCATGCAAACTTCTGTGCCAACATGCAGGCTTTCACACAGTTATTTTTTTTCCTAAATTACACAGCAATTAATTAATCTAAGTAGAACTATAGATGGTGGAACAGGACAGAGGTGCCCTTCCTAACGTCTGAATAACATACACACACAGAAAGGGCAGTGCCAGCTAGGATCACACCCTGCAAGTACTGAGAGAGAGAGAGGAGAACAGGCAAGTTCACATGGCTCCTCAGTCAGACTGTAAGAGACTTTTAGACAAGTGATGTGTAACTTCTGCTGTAGCTGGAGGGATGAACATTTATTAACAACCAAGTTTTAATGGACTGAACCACTCTAACAGGCTGACTGTATGATCAGTTCTCCATTATCTAGAGTAATCTAGCCAGACAATACAGGCACTAGGAACATGCAAAGGACTGCGGCACGGAGATACCTACCTGGATAAATTCAGCTCAGGTCCATCACTGCTTATTAACTCTGTGTCAAGACACTAAGCTGACCCTATGCTCTCCTGATCTCATTTCAAACAAAGTCTGCTGAATTGAGATAATCAGCATGTGTTCCCTGAGCTGCACTTGATAAATTTATGGTATTATGATCAGAAGATGAAAACAAGAAGTCGGGATGCAGAACCAAGCTGGTTTATAGGTCAGGTGTGAGGCCACTCAATCACGTCTTTAGAGCTCAAGTCCAGAAGTGATGCCAAGTTTGACTCACTCTGAAGCTGAATCACCAGTGCTCCAGTTTCTTGGAGGGCAGCAAAGGTGAACAGTCCCTGCACAGCGTCAGCCCAGTTAACTCAGGCAGAGCTCTGGCTCTGCTTCTCCTAAGTGCAGCTATACTGCAACTTCTGGAGTCAGCCTCTTCCGAGGGCTAGTACTGCCGCATCTGTGTGGCACTGTGCTTGGTATAATGAATCCTGATAGACCTGGTGTTGGCCAGTACCAACTTGCTATAGCAACATTTCAGTGTGTTTGGGCACTGTGGTTAGTCAGGTAAGCTGACTGGTGGGCTGGCCAACATTACAGAAGGCCAGGTAATCTTCATTAAGACTAAAGTACAAGCTGGCTGTTTCTAAAACAGACACATTTCCCAGCATGTGCTGGTTGCATTTGAATACAATACTACAGAAATGGAGAAGGAACAAAGAAAAAAAACTAGCTGATGATTTTAAGACCTTCCTAGCTTAACGTTTTTACCCTTTGTTCCTTTTTTTCACAGTGTAAAGATCACCATGCACAAGAATTAAGTTGCCATTTTAAATATGTAACTTTTTAATTGCAAAAATACCAAAACATTTACTGCATGTTTTCAAAATCTTCTCCTATGGAGATCTGAATAGTTCCTATTCTCACTGGCTAGACTGAAGAGACTGGACCAATATAGCTAACTTTAAAAAAATTATTCAGTTACCTATATTTCCAGGAACAGTCTATCTAAATATTGCCATAGTTAATGCAGCTTTTCCTCTTTCTAAGTAAACAGATTGATCTTAGACTTTTTATCATGCGTTTTTAATGAATAGTTTAACCAAATCACTTGGATTCAGTTAACATATCCATGCAAGTGCAGAGTGTTTGCAGAAGACTGCACATCATCCTGCTTCCTTCTGCTTCAGACCACCGGGACTGTGGTCTCTGCAGTGGTTATTTTAAGGAGAACTCAGCACTTTACAAGAAGGAACCAGTCCATTGCTGAGACACCTTCACATAGATTTTTTAGGGAGCAGCAAGGGACAGGGAGCTCAGAGCCAAGCCTGGTTACAGGGGTGGCAGGGCAGGGGCCGTCCCATCCCACAGCCCCCACGTAGGGTAGGCAGGGCAGGCCTGGCAGTGTCCCCTGAGAATGCAGACCAACACACAGCTCAGTGGTGACAAGGCAGGTCTATAAAATATGACAAGATCTTAACCAGAATCTGTGCATGGGATGTGATCCTGCCTTTCCTTAGGCTTCAGAAATCCATGAAAGTCAATACTGTTTTTATGTGTGAAATTCTGAGATGGAAATTAAGCCCTTAGCCATCACTAAAATCCAGATCACAAAATCAGCCAGGCATAAATGAACTTGACTCCACTGACTTCTCAGTATATCTCCAGGAAGCCTCAGTGACGGATTTTGCTATGGGGCTGAGGCCCCAGCGACATGACTTTCTGAGCTCACTGAATTCTGCAAGAACTCCACTGTCTTTAACGTTTTTCAGACCTTGCCATCTGTGTGCTTTGTCCATGGTCAGTACTACTGTCTGCTGAAGGAAATTTGTCCTTCCAAAACAATGCATCTCAGACAGAAGCTACCCCTTTCAGCGCACCAGAATTACTTCACAGGCAGAACAAAAACCAGCGCATCGGACTACCAAAGGTGAGGTATACTATAAAATAAATCTTGAGAGTACCTTTTAAAGAAAAGGCTGGGGCTTTAATGAAGCATACCAGGAATCTACTGTCAAAATCCATTTCTAATTACATTAAACAAATCAGGCTACAGTTAGAAAGACTTACATATAAAGACTTCAAAAAGGATTTCCTTTTCTGTTTTGACAGATGTTGGTGTATTCCCTAGGAATGACCCTCTACTGGTCAGCAGAGTATCAGGTTCCACCAAACCAGGCCAGTAACACAGACATTTTTGTTTTCTTGTATTCTGTCTCATCTTGGTAGGTTTACAGATCGAGAGGCATAACATGAAGTCTCAGTAAGAGGGGGCTTCTTGTTTTGGACCACTAAGAAGAACATGGCTAATTGGAATGCTTGTGTCAAGGTCTAGACCTCACCAAAAATACAGGTTCATCCAAATCAGGAATTCAGTTAGGCCTCTCATCTTTCCTTTCCTCTTTGAAAAGCAGAATTGTTCCTATTAAGATTAATTTTCCTTTTCTTTTAAGAGTAAAGATTAGTTATTCAAAGACCATAATAAGAAATTTCCTGACAAGACAGGCAGGGCTAGAAGAAAAGCATCATGTCTGCATGATTCTGGTGCTCTGCTTTTTCAAAGAATGGGATGATGGAATACAAGCTAAAGAACTTTGCCCTTATTTCTGGACAAATTCTACCTGTATCTCTGCTAATCAAAACTTTGAATCTCTTGCTGCCCATAATCCTTTCAAAGATTTGTAGCACACATTTTACTTAATTTCTATATCCATGCTTTGATTACATGCTTTTGACTTGGAAAAACGCTAGCTTTTAGTGGGTATACATGATATAAGCGAAAAGACTCTTTAAGTTAAATAACTCCTTAAAATTTAAGTATCTGGTCTCTATGGTAACAGCTTTGACTGGAATAACTCCTCAACTTTTTGAAGCTAATACTACCATATGTCTAGCTTGCATGAATCTTTAAGATGCACAGTCTAATTAGCAAAGCCATGGAGCAGACTTTGCTGCTGGCTGTCACCAAGAAGCACCTATGCAGACTGATGATCCTCCTTGTACATGCCTGTTCCCTTCAAGGCTACCCCATATCTCATTAGAGGCTCTATTTAGTCCAGAATCATAGCTCTATTAGTCCAGAATCATCCCAAAGTCTAAAGGAAGTCAGTGCCCATTTCTCACCCAGGGTGAAAGGCTTACAGAAGTTCCCAGTCCCAGTTTAGATGGGGCTTCAGACCCCTGTGCGATGTCATTTAACTGTGCCTCCGTGTCAAATCAGTCCCTCCAGCTCAGTGACCAACTACACAGTCTCTTGCTGACGCTATGTGAAGATCTGCCACATAAAAGACTTTCTCCTGAATCAATTCTGGAAGCGTGTGAGGCACATCAGAAGGAATCTTCTTCCTTACCAGTAAATGTCTACATAAAGAAAATGGTCCAGTTTGTGGTGGGAAGTGTCAGTGAGGTAGGTACTACTCTCATACCTAAACATCTCCTTTTCTATGTATGCTTGTATGAGTTAAAGAAGTGAGATTTGGCTGTAGGCTTCTATGCAGGAAATTGAGTGGGTCTGTGTACTAGCAAATGAGGCAATGAAACCATCCCTCACACCACTCTTACACTCCTGGGAAATGATACAAATCCACCTTTTGCACTTGCAGTATCTTCTTTCCTTAGGTTAATAAATGAAACAACAATAATCTCTACAGAGACTTCATGTCGGCCAAACGAATAGACTTAGCACAAGAGAAAAGATTTTCTCATTGCCACGGCGGCTTCAGACTTTCTTTGTGAAATTCTGAGGAATCACATTCACATCACATTGAGAATTTCATTCATCTTCCCTAGGTGGAGCTGTACATTTACAGTGCAATCCAGCCAGACCATCTGAAGCCTTTAATAAGTGAGCACCTGTGTCTTTTTCAAGATCTGAAGTATCAACAAACAATTTTTGTTGACAAGCTGAATGAAACTGAAAGGAAACAGCTTGCAAATATTTTTTTTTTCTGTTTTCAACCAGTATTCATTAACATTCTGAGGTGACCTTTCCCTTGTGCTCTCTGTTACTCTGTTCCCCACTGCAGCAGAGCGCGTCCCTTCCTAAACACAGCTAGCATGGAAGTGTGGGACCATCAAAAGTCAGTCCTGCTTTGCAAAGGCTGCCTGAGAAGATGAAGCTGCTTACATCACACAAATCAGCAGCCTCTGACAAGCAGAGGGCAAGGATCGCTTCAGTACGAGTACGAGGGGCCGAAGTCCACTTATCACCTGACATTGACTTGCCATGCCGTTGTCTTCTAGGTAGAACGAGTAGCCGCTGAAGACAGCACAGCCTCTCAGCTTAACAGAAGTCATGTCATAAGGAGAAGACTACATGAGAAAATCCCGGACGCTTCACCACTGTCCTCCCAGATGAATCTTCACCGAGGTAAAGTACAACTTCTAATCTGAACTGCACAATAAGGGCACGCACAGCCTTTTCTGAGTCTTCCCCACGCTAGGTGAACTGTTTAATTTCATGTTGTAATGATTATATGTTCTGTTGAAGAAGATATTTATTGCTTTACATATAAATGACTTCATAATGGAAAGACTCTGAGGCAAGTCAGCAAGATTTCTGCTCCTTATTTCCTCAAAGGACAATAGTCTGAAGGCTGTGAAACAAGGATAACAAATCAGCTTGCACATGTTTGACTCTTAAAGCAGTTTGCATAAGAACTGTGCATATAGAACAAAACTGCTTTTCGCACTGCTGTTATACTCTGTACACTCCAGTGGATTTTCAAAGGTAAAGAGTGGGGTTCTGTGAAGTGGCCATTGAAGACTATATATTCATCCTTCCCATTTGATTACTCAAGCAACGATTTGTTGTTTCTTTTTGACATTTAGTCCCATTTCTCTATTCAAAATATATTTTACAAATGTGCACATGGATTGCTGGAGTGATTTCAAGACACAAGGCCAAATCCTGCTTACTGTATAAATAAACCTGCATACACTGATTTCACATTTCATTTGATTAAAATCAAGGTTTTGTCAACCCTCAGAGTAATTCTCTAACTGTAACTAAATATGGACTTCAAGTCCAGATAAATTCTTCTTTTCTAGATCTCTAGATTGTGTTGTTCATTTCAACTCATTTTTCTGGGGTTTGGGTAAGGGATGGGTTGGCTTTTGGCTCAAGTTAGGTAGACTTTTTTTGGAGTCTCAGCATTAGGCATATGAACAATCCAATCCCTGTTCAGCAAATCAAATGTATGTTCCACTAACTTTAGCTAGAATTACACACTTGCTTAAATATTTTTGGAACTTTTCTATCACGTATTGGTCATAAAAAAAGGAGATTCTTCTGAAAACATACAAAGCACCCCTCAAATCATAGTGGCTCAGTCACTGATTCAGAAGCAGAGTTTATAGGTTCACACTTGCATAAGCAGCTGAAAACTCTACTGCTGCCAAAAGGGTTGGTCCCATCTTCAACTGCCTATTAACCTCAAATTCCTGCCATTCCCCTTCTACTGTGACTGTTTCAGTAATTGTGTATTTGCGGTGAGATCTGTTTGTTGGGTCACATGTCTTACATTTGCTTAAGGGTTTGAATGAATTGGTATATCAGTTGCATTGAGAATATGTGAGCCACACGTTTCAAGTCAGCATAACATCTTTACCCTTGCCTTGCCTTACCTTGCCTTGCCTTGCCTTGCCTTTCCCTAAAAATGACTATTTTCAGAGTAGTCATATGTACTTCCTCATTATGTAGGATTACCCCTTAATGGAATTTCTGCAGACAACTCTGGAAGTGAGTAGTGCCTGGGCACTGTCCATCTAGCCCACAGAAGAAGTAGCTTATAGCTGAAGGTTTTGGGCCTCCAAATATAAGGAAGGAGAACGTCTTTCCAGGCTATCTGCACTTTGCAACCTTTCAGTTAAGCATGCAGCATACAATTAATATATTAGATTTGTTTTATTTGGAATGGTCGAGGAGAACTATGAGAACTATTTTGGGACAGAATAAAATTATCGAAGGCCAGAGGTAGAAGAATGAAGTTACCAAGCTCCCTTCAGTCCTTAAGGAACCAAAGTCAGGATTAGAAGACAGACAGACATGAGCTATATGAAAGTTAGTCGAGCCAAATGTTATTTAAGCTATCACGCAGATACAATGATTTATAATTGAAGCCTGTGATCCATCATATTTTCTTTCTGTTTCTAGACAATGGATCCAGATTAATGAATTATAGCCAGTCAGCAGAAGATTACAGACAACTGTCTGTGGACTACAGTGACTCTAACAGTATTTCAGAAAGTACATCTTTGATACTATCTAACCGAGGACACAGGAAAGGTAAGATTTTCCTGAAAGATTATGGTTATAAATTATGTAATCTGCTTTTTTTGTTCCCTGAAATGTGAACTACCCGTGCACAGCCAGATGATAGGTACTCCCACGCACTCGTGGTTACGTGACTAGGGAGGTACGTTTGACCAAGCTGCAGAGAGAGATCCTGTTACGCTGGCTTCCTTTTTCCCTGTGCCCTACTGTAAGGCCTACCAGGCAGCACCATCGTGTATTTCTTCATGCCCCCTTTGCCAGATGAAGCTGTTCAGCAGATCACAGAGCCTGACAGCATGTTTCTGCCACATGGTGTCCTGAAATAGATGAGAAGCCATGCAGCTACCCCACATATACAGCAATGTCAAGATGGCAGCACCGAAATCAGCTGAATCTGTGAACAATACCTGACACTAATGGTGGGGATTAATGTTTCTTTGAGCACATTTAGAAACAAAGGGACTAATGCTGAAATCTAAAGAAGAAAGAAAGAAAGAAAGAAAGAAAGAAAGAGAAAGAAAGAAAGAGAAAGAAAGAAAGAAAGAAACCACTCCTTGTTTTGTTTTCATTTTGTCCTAAAGCCATTGTGTATTTCCTGCTCTGTGTGTTTTCATCGTGCTAAGTGCCAGGTTGCTACGCTGCACTTTTCCTGCCTTACTTTGCCTGGAGATATCAGGATTGGAAATTTAGCTCCATTTTCAATCCATTTGTGGCAGGAACAGCATGAATGAAGCTGCTAGGCAAAGGATCCATTCAGTGAAGACACTGTGGTAGACGTCAGTCAGGATCCTTCCCAAATGGCTTAAATCACAGTGTAGGGAGAAAGTCTAACACAAGGAAAGGTATTCAGCAGGAAGGGGAGGACTCCTGTGCATGTGTACCTTCATATTTAAATTGGAATCTGAGCTGGGGATGCCTAGACAGGATGTTTACACTGCCCAAAAGCAAAAAGCTCCTGTTGCCCAAATGTCCTCAACATCTCCTAAAAGCAAGCTTATCATGCCAGCTCCTCATTCTCAATCTCCTGCCCATTGCTGTTCTCCCATTCCATGTCCCATCTCCTTTTGACCTTTTTTCCCATCCTAGGGTCCCTTCTGAGCTTCCAGACCTGGAGCTGAAAGCTTGCTTCCTTAATTTGGAGTTTACTTCCTCCCTCTATGAGCCTCCATGAGAAACAAAGTCCTTTCTCCTGCTGTGGCAGGGATTCAGATGTGCTCTGTAAGCGCATGTGTTTCTTTTATCCCAGAAATTTCTTTCCTTAGGCAATAAACCTAACATCCACCACATCAGTTATCTGCAACAAGGTATGCACACCAAGTGGTTAGTTCACTGATGCCATAAGTAA
Organism: Cygnus atratus; assembly: GCF_013377495.2. NCBI lineage: Eukaryota > Metazoa > Chordata > Aves > Anseriformes > Anatidae > Cygnus > Cygnus atratus. The sequence goes on from NC_066368.1 coordinate 19,343,771, forward strand.
CAGATAACTGCTGAGTTTTGCTTGCTTTTTCTCACTAGGGAGCATTAATTTTGGTTTCTGATATCCAGCTGCTAGTTATCATGAAATCCGTAGGATCACATTACCCACTGTCTTTCAAATTTGACAGGTTTAAAATATACTAGGCAAAAAGGAAAGGCATAGAGTATGATCTCAAAGGACCAATTTCCTTAGGAAACATGGCAAAAAAAAAATGGGTGCATACTGCTTCATCAAAAGTCTGCCAAGAGATATTTCACAGAGAAAAAGAGAATATATCATGGGGAAAAAAAAAAAGAGAGAAAAACACACACACACACACACACAAAAGCAAACAAACAAACAAACAAACAGAAAGCACACCACATGTAGAGTAGCCTCTCACCCCTCAGTCCTAAGGATGAGTAAGGTGGGGGTACTCATACAGCTGTTGTTGATATTGTCTTCCTGTGGAAGGTGCCACTTTGTTGAAGCTCCAGCATTACAATCAATATTGCAGCAATAAAAACCTGTAAGATTCTGCAGCTGCTCCTTATGTAACTCATGTGTCAGCCACATACCAAGTGGCACATAGTAAAGGCAGACTTGGAAGACTGTTTTGAAAGTCCAGCTGTTGGTACTCAAGATGTTATAAGACAAAACTCTAAAAATACAGGAATAAAAACAGAATGTGAGAGCTTGTTTGCCACAGATGCTCTTGCATGAGATAATGTATAACAAAAATGCATTTTTCCCCTAAAAGAAACATTATCATACAGCAGAGCACCATTATCAAGAGAGATCACTATCTCTATCCAAATTGGACTTTAGAAGCTCACTTTATATATAACAAATTAATCATCTACAAGATCAGCTTCTTTGAGGGCCACATGTTAACCCTAAACAGCAGGAATGTGTTGGATTTGTGATCAAAGCATGGCAGTCTGGCCACTGAAACCAGCCAACTTGCCCCACTGCCATAACAGCTGAGACTGTTACTAAGAGGAATTTTATGCACTTGTCCAAATATATATATGCAAACGTGAAAACTACAGTGTGAGCAGAGAATTTTGTAGATCCTTCTCATGAAAAAGCATGTAGCTTCAGAACATAGGACTGTATCTTAGTTTTTGTAACTAGATCGAAGTATTTGGTTTATCTCACATCTCACATTATGTCACTATAATCTGCAGCCTGAAAAATCATGTTTATGCATATTTTAGCAATGTGATTGGATTTTGTCGGTTTTTACTTGAAATTGGTGGTTGGTACACTGGAATTTAATACCATGTTTTTGTGTTAGAATTCCAACTGAGTTTTCATGCTGCAGTTCATGAATATTTTATCTGGAAGAAAAGCTGACATCACAGCTCAACTTATCACCTCTATCATTCTGTGTATGTAATAGTTTGATAAGCAATTCTTTAAATCAGATCAATGAAATGATCCAAGTGGAGACGAATTTAACATTACCACTCTTCTTTGGAGGATTTAAAACAGCTTTGATTTTAGAAAAAATGTTCATAGAACTACCACTTGTATAACCATTTCTGGACCTACCTCTAAATTTCAGTTTTCATATATTTGGACATAGCAATGCTGATCCTTTCTCTAGCAGCAGAGCTGACTGAAGGTGAAATTTTTTTTGTCTCCAAACTGAAATTTTATTTGACTCCAAAACTATCCTATCCCCACCAGATATTTGTGATGTAAAAGCATTCACAATATACTTACTGTAGGAAATAACCAGTGGAATATTTACAAATAGTTTTAATTTTAGTGTTTTTATATCCTGCTCTGATTAAACCAGATAAGTTTCATGGCTTATTTCCCCTGATTTTATACCTGGAAACAGAAGAACAAGGAATAATAAGGATAATTTCTGAAGAGCAAAAACTGTTTCACAAGTTACCCACAAACACATGGAAATAACAGACACTCTATGTACTCAGCTGTTTTCCAAATGACATTCATATGGAGGGTTACAAAGAAGAAGTAATAACAACTACAGAACTGGAAATACTGCTGGTGTAGTATTCACTTAGCCTCATCAAACAGTCATTTATAATGCCCAAGCAAGGACACGAGGGGAAGTGGCCAGTCTGAATTTCCTCCTTGTTCTAATTGTCCCATGTGTGCTACTACAATTGCTTCAACTGTGAAATTTCCTTCATTCATTCCAGGGAGAGGTACGCAGACACACAGGTCATGGGACCCCACCCTTAGTGAATCAAGGACACAAAGCAGCTACAAGCTCTTCATAAACAGGTAATCAAAACTCCTATTCTGAAATGATAGAGGCTGTTTTATTACCAAGTGAAGCAGAGAGCTAGTGTGGCAACATCATTACTGGAAAATGCCTGGATTAGCATCTGAACCTGCTACGATAATAAATACTGTTTATGTAGAATTAAAGTGCACCTAGACTGAGTTGTCTCGGAGCAAAACTGTCCAAATGCTTTAGTGAAATGCAGCTTGGGCCCTGAATGATCCATACAAAACAAGCACACTGAAGTTTTCCACCTTCCCTCTTCACTGCTGTGTCCTGCCAGATGTTACTGGCCTCTCCGAACAGCTGTCACAGCTACTACACAGCTGCCCTACTGTGTTTCAGTCCAACTCAGCATGGAAAGGAGAAACCTGACACAATTTCCACAGATGAGCAGTGATAAGAAGGTATGAACAGTCACTGCTTTCACTAGCAAGGCATTTTGTGAAGTCCTATTTGCCCACATTCAGATTTGGGGTCGGGGTCTTGCCTTGCTCTCACATTGGCAGAGGCCTGATATGTTCTGGAGTGGTTATGATAGACCATGTATGTACATGACCCATAGTTTTCAGTAGAATATCTGCTTTTCCATCTCAGTTCTTGGATTTGCCTTACTTGTCTGAATCACCCCCAGCCCTGCACCAGCACTTTATTGAAGAGTTACAGGTAACCCAGGGACACAAGAAGTAAAGACCTCTGCTCTGTCTTGAGGATTAGCCTAATTTCAGCCTTGGAAATATAACAGTAGCCTTGTTATTGGCAAGCTTAACATAGCTTGCCTTAACACAGGCAAACTCAGCTGAGAACTGTACAACTGATTCTACCCTCTTTTCAAAGCCAGCTAAATACCACTGCTGTTAAACAAGAGTTTTCTAGACTAGGTGTTAGCATAGTGCAGCTGCAATCATGACTTGCCAAATGAAGAAGTGATGCAGGTACTGTTAGCCTCTAGGCATCACAAAGACCAGAATCCCATAGTTAAGCACCATGTAATCCCTACAGATGTCCCATTTAAATTGAGTTCTTGACCCAGTTAAGCAGGAGTTTCTTCTTTTAACCATGACACGAGTAATTCAGGCCCACAGGAAATGCTCCATCTAGATCAATTCCCAATTAAATGTATCCCAAATAAACAAATTGAACTTCCTGATAAACCAGCCACGATAATCTGATCTATGTGAAATAACCCACTATACCTCTAAACCTGCAGTAAGAAAGAACTGCAGCAGGTTGCAGGGTAGTAGCAGCTTTTGTGAAGAAAAAACTGTCTAGCTACACACACACATATATGTTTGTATACAGACGTCTATATATGCATCACACACCTGGCAATGGTATCAGTAACAGCAGGTTTATTTACTGAGTCTTTTTGGAGCAACTGTCATGCCTCTGACTACCAACCTGGGTGTCAGCTTGACATCCTTGAGATAAAATTGTGCTGCCAAGAAAATGTTCCCCTCCTCTGCTGAAAGATGAACTCTCTTCTCCAAATTTCCAGCTAGATGTTTCCCATAAAACTTCAGAGACTGTAAGCCCCACTTTTAGTTGTAAGGATCTGCAATTGAATTTCTACCAAGGTCACCACTCTAAGTACTAGGACAACAGTGGAGTTGAAGTAACTAGTTTGGAAACCACCAGCTTCCCACAAAGGAGGCCAGACTTAGTGATGGGTTTACTACCTGTAAAGCTTACTCATATCATCATGCTCAGTTCTGTAAGCAGCCCAATTGACATAATTCACATCTCTTAGTTCTAGAGTTAAGCTTGCAAGTGTATGCAGGGCTATGGCCTTTACACAAAGAAGCCTCAGCTGCCAAGTGTGGCACCCTGCAGGAAGAGTAACAGGAAGTGTTTGCCACAGCGAAAGAAGTCTTCTTAATATATCTCTTGGGTTTTGAGCTAATAGCATTTTTATACCCACAAAAATCACTTCAGGTCCTTTTTAGTCATATTTTGTAGTCAAATGTTGATCTTTCCAAGGCTGCATAGATCGAAACAATAATACCTACATATCTTTATAGGCTGAGGAATACAAACTACTACGGTCACTTTGTTAAAAAGCTTTTGAAACTCTCTGAACAGTTCTCTGAAGCAACTCCACAACATGCACAACAAAAGGATAAAATTCCCATTCTGGAAAAATTCTGAATAATGTAACAACAAATGTTATGGTTTTCTGAATCTTTTTTGTTTGTTTGTTTCAGAAAATAATAAATGAGAAATTGATTTCATCCTGTAGATTTCTCAGAAAGGCACGGGGCTAAATGCTTCTGCCTGCTGGCTTCATCAGACCTAAGCCAGCTAGATCTGGCTCGCCAAATGAAAAAAAAAAAAGAAAAAAAAAAAGAAAAAAAAGAAAAAAGGAATGTTACTGAATTAAAGCATAATTTTGATTTATTTATAAAGGGCATCAGTAATATTACCTCTGTTAATTTCTTTTTCTGTAAAGATAAAACCATGTGACAGCTTGTAACTGACATCGTCCTGGATTTCATATGATTCTGCCAGTCAATGTACCTTAAGCTCTTTCTCCTCAGTCTGTGTAGTTTTGTTGTATGCTGGATATCTTGCTTACTATGACATCTCCTTTGAAGGTCGGTCAGTGCTGTAGAAGAAATCCCTGGTGGAGCTCACAAGAACAGCAGGCACAATCTGCTGAGTTTAGGTTCCACCTTCTCCGTGTCTACAAAGGATTACACAGCAGCTGCTGCATCACAGAAATGTTTTTTCCAAAGGAAGGAAAAGGTGACTAATGAAAAATGTATACGCTGATCTGAAAATATAAATATCACTAAAGAGAAACCTCTCATCCAATTGTCATTTGCTAATGATTTGCATATTAACTACTGCGTCACCTCATTAGATGAGTCTCCTAAACTGAGAGTGCAAATTAGCATGATCCAGTTGTGGTAACTCAGAACTGAAGACAGTGAAAGGTCTTGTACGTAAAGACTAAGCACAAGCTTATAAATGAACCCTCTCTGACCTACATGTGTGATTTCTGCAAGCATTAAACACCATATGGAGTGTTTTCATCAACCACCTTGACAGGAGCTTCAGCACAGCAAAAAAAAGATTTTTAGAGAACTCAAAAGGACTCAGATGTGTTCTACAGGGTATGCCTGGAAAGAAAGCACAGGCTAACAGTGAGTGTGCCAAACATATAGTTCACCTAAGGGCCTGCTTCTGTTTGCTGTCTGGTTATAGGGCATTTTTGTGATTTTGTTCTCTGTTAAATGGGAAGAAAAATGCTTCTTTGGCTCTGGCTTGGGTAAGCTTACAGTTGATTCACTTTAGTTCCAGTCTGTGCCACAAAGTTTTATTGTCATACTCATCCATCCATTTATATTTTCTACCTTCTCTGACAAGAAAGCCTACTCCTTTTAGGCTAAGTGACTGCTCTCATAATGATGAGAAAAATTAAAAAACGAAGTAAAGGTCTTCATGAGTGCATGCATTCCTCTCCCCAACTCCCTCCCTCATAATCAGGCTGATGTAACCCAGAAGATATGTCTGAAAACAGCGTAGAGTAGAGTCATTCAAAAAAATGAAAGACATACACAATACAAACATAAGTATTGATGCAGAAGATACACAAGGAGCACTTAGAATGCAGGCTCTGGTCTGGAACAGGCTAAAATTAAGAAGTTATTGTAAAAGAGACATATGGTCTAAAGGACTTTTACATATTGGGTTTTTTTCAGGTTCATCTATGCTTTCAGATCCTTGAAGCAGAAAAAAATGACTAAATGTCTGCAAGTGGTAAAATGTGAATCCTTCCAACCACTCTCCATGATGTAGTTCTTTTACCCATTTAGATCTTTCTTTTTTTTTTTTTTAATAGAAAATTTATGGTTTGTTTCATAATACAAGTATTGTCTTGTCAAGAGACAATGCAGTTTTCTACCATAAATACAGAGAGACTGTCAGTAAGGAGTTAAAGTCACAACGGTCAGATGATATGGGGGAGTAAAGGTTTGCAGAGGGAAGGGCTATGGCCTTTGAGCCTTTTTATCATTCCCTGTTTTTATTACATAGAAAACATCTGATTTGTTGTACTCTGTTTGCAACTGTCAGAGCCTGGTGTTTAAATTATTACTGCTCAAAATAGTAAGCTCTTTGTATTGTGTCCTCCTGACATTTCTAGCTCATGCTTCTTTGAGAAGGTCTAGCTAAGATAGCCTTAAATCATTTTGTACTCACTGACATTTAGCAACTCTCGTACTTGACAAAATACCAGCAATTGGCCACAAAATCAGTGTTCATCATGTTGGTGAATTTGAAAATGTTTCCTCTCCTTAATGTCTACGCCTAATAATTGGCTGATGCCTTGAGGCTGATGCCTTGTAATCTGAAAAGGAAGCCAGTGTAGTTTAGCATTTAGACCCCAGGATGCTTCTCTGTTCACAGCTCTGTCACTGATTCACTGTGGTATACCCAGGTGGGAGAGCTGCACAATGTGCACATCAAACTATCCCTCGGCTGGGCAGCTATACATTACACAGCGTAGAACCAAAGCCAGCAAGTAACGGTGAAAGGCATACTAGGTCTTCTCCAAAATATCAGGGAAGCTGTGAAATATCAACACTTTTAAAAGCAAATCAGTGGTATTCCCTTAAATGGTTCTTAAAACTTGTCAAACTGTTTGTGCTCAAAGTTACAAAAAATTTAAGCTTGAAAAGGATCATTCTGTGCTTTTGTTGAAGTCACAATGCAAAAGCAAATGTCACAAAGCAAAAGAATGCAAGTTCTGCTAATAAGAAATATATTACGTGGAACAAAGCAGCTCTGCATTTTAGACTGGTTCCCCATGGCAGTTAGGCTTATGAAATCCCATTGGTGTGTATGTTTGTGCGTACATGTCTGTGACTGCCAGAGTAACTCTGGAATCAAATGTTTTTTTCAGCCACATTTGACACAGGAAACAAGAAGAAACTATGTTTCTGTGAATATCATGAAAATAGGTTCTTTGCAAAGGAAATGGATCTCGGTTAACCGCCTATACAGAAGAAAAGACTTCACCATGAGCTCACCCCTAATTAGACCCGAAAGAGTCCACACAGGACAGTCCCCAAAGAGAAGTCTTTAATTAGCATTTGCACCTTATTAGATACTGAAGTCAGTTAGCTACAGCACACAGATCAACAGAACTGGGTTCCATTGGTACCAGTGTTAGGGATCTTTGCTACATTAAGGAGACATTTACTAAATTTCTAAATTGCCTCCTTACAGTTTTCAGGTCCAGAATTTATTATTCTGTCTAGTGAACCACCAGTGACCTTACAGCTGCCTGGATCAATTGTGGTAAGCATGAACATTAAGAATTTAGAACTAATCTAGTCACCTTTGAGGTGGGGCTTTTTCTAAGTTGCATCTGAGTCCCAGCCCAGTACTGTTGTCATGTCCTCTCCCCAGACCAAGTTAGAGTTCCTGCAGACGTACTGGGACTTGGAAGGAGGCCATTTAATTCTCAGTGCAACACAGATATCTCTGTTGCTGAGACTGTTGCAAAATTAGCTGAATTAATCTTTCTCAGCTAAGAAGGCTAATTTTAGTGCAAGACTTTTGAGACTAAAAGTATACAGCAAATAAGGAATGTGACATCCAGTGCCAATATACTGGACTTCTCCAGTTTGCAGGCACACCCTTTATATTTCATTAAGATAAGGTAAAAGGCTGATAGCATACAGCAGTAAATACTAGGGTAAAAAAATATCTGGAATTACCCTCAAATCTAGAATAGCCCTGGTGACTGTAGAATCTGTGTATGCTCAGCTGTTTTGTGAGGATTCCCTCTTTGTTTTTTTCCCTTTTGTTGTTATTTTGATTTGGATTTGTTTGTTTGTTTGTTTGTTTGTTTGTTTGTTTTTAACTGGATATGTTTGGGATATTGTTTAATGTCAAAGAAGGCAGGGAGGATGCGTTGTGACCAATTCCATCAAATCGTGTAGTGACAGGAGACTAGTCAAAAAGTACAAAAGTGCAGTGGATCTTGTATTGCTTGTACTTGGCACTCATTCTTCACTCTTTGTTACATGTTCTTAGACTAAAAAAGGAAAATCCTATTTGTCCCAAAGGGATCTCAACGTGATTCTACTCAACGGGCAGTGCCTTGAGGTGCAATGTGACATCAAGTCCAAGGCAAGAGATGTTTTCAATACTGTGGTGGCATACGCAAACTTGGTGGAACATTTCTACTTTGGCTTGGCTTACCTGAAAGGTACTGAGACACAGCTAACTACGGTACCAGTTCCCTCCTGACAGTGCCTTTGTAGTCCCTTCATTAATGAATTGCAGCAAGATCCTTTAAGATCCTCAGACAAAAGCAGATCCAAAGCTTAAGTAAAAGTAAGGAATGTTGGTTTAAACTGTACTGCACTGATGTAAAGCATGTCTACCCCAGGACTGTGCATCAGCACAGCCATACAGATACTGGCCGGTATTCCCATGCTGAAAAGGCCCTGGCCCAGCTTTGCACTGGAACGATGCTGAGCCACGTTCCCCCAGCAGAATTCCAGGAAGCACTGTACTGCGTAAGGCTGACTGTCACTGCTCCTAGGTGTCCGTTGGGGTACAGGCTCAGATATTTCACGTATAAAATCCACATCTTCCTAGCCCACTTATGCTGGGAAACACTGCTGAGGTACTAGGAAGAAGAATACATTGTATGAAGGGTACAGGGATTACAATGGGGCGCAGAACCTGAATACCGAGCAAGATGCAAGTCCCATAAATTCTTGAACGATTCCAAAGATACCACACCAATCCAGCATCTAACAGTTGTAATCCTAAATTACATACTAAATGTTATCCTAACTTCTCTGACAAAGCAGCAATAAGGTAACCATGACACAGAGAAGTAGATCTCGACTGACATCCATGATCCTTTTTCTTTTTCTTTTTTAATCGCTAGTGATGCACTGAACAATCTGCACTGAGCAGAATTTTGGGCTACTGAAGCTATTTTGGGCTCCAGACTTACCACAGAACCCCAAATTCTCATTTCAGGTAAAGAGTTTTTCTTTTTGGATGACGATACCAAGCTCTACAAAGTGGCTCCAGAAGGCTGGAATGACCAACCCAAGAAGAAAACTTCCATCATTAACTTCACCCTCTTTTTGAGGATAAAATTCTTTGTCAACCACTTTAATATCATCCAGTAAGTGCATGGTTCTGCTGACTGCTGGTAAAACAGTAGCATTTAGGCTGAGTGTTCAAAGCTCATTCTGTGTTCCTATTCCCCTCTGTGTTCCAGGCACGGCTTGACAAGACATCAGTTTTACCTGCAGCTTCGTAAAGATATTTTGGAGGAGCGATTATACTGCAGTGATGAGACTGCCCTGAAGCTCGGTGCTTTGGCCTTACAGGCAGAGCTTGGCAATTATGCTTCTGAGGTGTGGATAAATAGTATAATATTTCTCAGAGGTTTCTGTCAACAGCTTTTACAGCTTTTGCTTGTCACGTACTTAAAAGATGAAATGTGAATAGCATGTAATTTCAGCTAAGCCCTTCAGTAATCACATTTCAGATTTAGTTTAAACAATTATAAAATTTGTCTGATTAAGCAACGGTAGTGAGCCAGATGAATTTGGCAGGAAACATGGCAGAATGATGAAAGACTCTTGGTTCTTCATAATTAGCAACATAGCCAAGAAACTCCAGAAAATCTGTAGAAAATTTCCAGCATGGGCACAGCTTGGATGTACAGAGGGGCTTAAAGAGATTAGAAAGCAAGGAAGAGAAAAATAAATAAACACTCCAGATTTCACAGAGATTTTGTGTGTAGGCTCAGATCCACAAGCTGCAAAGACAGGAAAGTTGCTGATCGAATATCTGAACTAGTTCTTGTAGTTTCAAAGCATACAGAAAATATCCATTTAAGTTCTCTGCCATATCTTCAATTATATAAATCGGTGTAGCTCTGTTAATTAACTCTGAGTGGTCTGATCCATCTGGTCTGATCCAGCTTTGCATTGGTTCTTGCTGATGCAGCTGTGGCTGTCAGCTCTAAGTGCACGACTGCAGCATGCCCATAGGCCCACCTCTGCACGGTGCAGTGTGTGCTTTGAGCACCTTGCTGAGCACAGGTGCAGGAGGCACAGCTGTCAGGATGTTATCTGCTGTTCCCTATCTCCTTATAGGAAATGGCAGCAGGATGACTTCAGTGTATGGGTCACTGAAAATGGAAATGCACCAAATAAGAAAAGTGAAGACAGAACAAAAGGCTCCTCTCTCTTTGTCTTTTCATTTTTTCCCCCCAAAGGTACACGGAAAGAGCTATTTTCGTGTTGAAGACTACATTCCAGCAAGCCGAATAGAGAAAATGACCCTGGCCTATGTACAGCGAGAGCTTGCTAAACTACACCGTATGAATCGCTCCCTATTTGAGGACGAAGCTGAACTAGAATTTTTGAAGGTAACTTGCCACACGCCAAACAGTATTTATCTGTTTAGTTTATGGTAGCAAATCCTTTTCTGTTTACCATTGTCTATCATTTCGTTCTTGTCTGATACTGAGGATTTGAGATGTGGTGAACAAATCTGAATATTCAAAACAAAACTCACATTTTCATTCTGACGTAGATACTGTCACCATAAATAAAGGCTTCTTTCATTGACAGTTTATAAAGGGTTAATGTACATTTCAGAATATTTTCAACATCCTAAGGGTTGATGCAAGTTTCCAGCATGTTATGACCATGTTGTCTGGGTTCTACGTGATTATAAATACACCTATTGACTGTATTACAGATGACTGTAAAGCATGGGAATAAGCACTTTCTTGACTTCTGGAACTACAGCAGATGTTCAGACATTTTCTAAACAAGCAGTGAATGGTTGTTTAAAAGTATCTATGAGCCCTGGAAGTGAGGAAGGAGTTAGATGAAGTATTTTCTCACATGACTATTTCTCTAGGGTGTTAGGATGATGTGGGATTTAATTTTTTTCTTAATGTCCCCTTCTCTCCAAACTTCTCTGCTTTCCATCAAATGAAAAATATCAGGAATTAGATAATGAATAAATAACAGCCATTTTGCTGCAGTGCCTTATGCTTTTATTTATAGCATCGTTTTAGTTCAGTTGCTGTTTAATTATGTTAGTTTATCATCTAATACTGTCAGCGGAATTGAAGAAATAGATTGAAGCTTAGCCTTAATGACAGTCCCATCATGTGTGGCAAATCCAATGAAGAAAAGCAGCTTTGTTAGTATCTGTTTCAATGAATAAGTCTGTAGAAGGAGCCAACACATCATACACATTGAGAAAGATAGCCCCCATGGCACGAACAAGCAAATTCCAAATATAAAAGGGATTAAAAATTAAAATAAAGATTCAGCTAGTGATTATGGACGTCCCAATTTTCAAGCCCTGAACATTTGTGCTCTGGATTCTTTCTGAAAAATAGATCTTTTTAAAGTGTTTTATTTTGGCTACTGAAAAATTCTATTCATGGTTGAATAGATACTTGGAAATTCTACATGAGCTTTGCAGAAAAAAGTGTATTACAATAAACTCACATTGATCTACACACTGCAAAAGAGGCCAGAAAGTCATCCTCATACGCTGTAGTTCTGCAAAGGGTCTCAGTCCCATTTTAACATTATGTGGCCAAGTGTAGGAGGTAGAAAGACAAGCAACAACATCTAGAAGTGCTGGGTGTGATTCCTCAGAGTGTCCTCTGCACACTGACCAGAAGCTGGCTCCTCAGTCCCTTGAAGCATAATCCTACTTAACTTTTCTGCCAGCCAGGAGCACCATGCAAGAAAGAAGCCATGCTGAAGGTCTGTTATAAAGTCTGTCATTGAAGGAAATTGTGGGGCAGTAAAATTCCCTCAGAAGTCACCACCATATCTGTATGAGTTACCTTAAGGTACAACTTAGCAAACCCTGTAACTTAAGATTCTTGGCAATGGAAGGTTATAACGTCTGGTTCCAAAATATGACAGCAATGAAGGAATGAACATATGTATTTGAGTGACTTTGCTGAAGGCTGGGAGCTGTGGTATCGCTGCAGTTAAGATTTCAAGTTGTTCATCACTGTTGCAGAAAGGAAACTGCACAAACCTGTAACAATGCCAGAGCAGCCCTGGCACCAAAGTATGAGCAGTTTTACTAAGATCAGCATATCTGCTGTACTTCATGGTTTCTGGGTTTGCTCAGGGAAACAAAGGCATAGTAAAGAGAATGGAAAGAATCTATGTTTAACAGCAGTTGAACAACATTCATCTTGCATGGATTTCTATTCAGGAGTCCGCAGAAGTGCTAAGTAGCTGTAATACTGAGCACCTCAACACCACTGTAATGTTTAGATTATTGTACAGGAAGCTAAATAATCTTCTTACCTTTTCAAATGAGGTGTGTGGTAAAGTGATGATTCTGTGATGCAGTAGGTATGAAAATTTGGTAAGGGTTTCCAAGGGTTTCTTAACTAAGTGAAAGAATATTCTGTAAAGGCACTCTAAACCATTTTCCCTCCCACCTACCTACCTTTTTTCCCCATGCCTCTTTTTGAAAAATGCATAAGTGCTTTTTTTTTTTTTTAGGTGACTCAGCAGCTTCCTGAATATGGAGTGCTATTCTATCGTGTGTCCCAAGAGAAGAAAGGAGCAGGAGGGGATATCATCCTGGGAATCTGTGCCAAAGGCATCATTGTATATGAGGTCAAAAATCACACAAGAATTGCCAGTTTAAGATTCCAGTGGCGTGAAACAGAAAGAATTTCAGCTCATGTGAGTTGCAACTGAGTGAGCCTCTTCTCCACTCTACTATTTTACTCCCCTTCTGCCTGTCACTCTGATAAACTTCTTGCATTCAGAGGCAGGATTAGACTCATTCTGTACAGACGTGCCCTTTTTGAAACCAGTTGAAATCAAAGCAGGATCTGGATGTGGATCTCAGGATAGCCAACTCTCAGTGAGGTTTTGTTCTGGCTTTTTTTGTTTTTGCCAAGACTGAAGTCAATTACTACAAAACTGAGTAAGCTGGTGTTGACTACTATAGGAATGACGTCAAACCTCTTTATAGCATATTCCTTATTCATTCCTCTATCATCTTTATTTCTCTCTCTCTTTTCTTTGATTTTCCTTTCTACATCAGGTCACAGGATCATGCCTTCCTCTTTCCACACCTCACTTTTGCATCCTCATTTCTTACAGAATCACAGAATCGTCTAGGTTGGAAGAGACCTCCAAGATCACCTAGTCCAACCTCTGACCTAAAAGTAGTATATTAGTATATTGTAAAAGTATATTACTATATTTTATTAGTATATTAGTATATTTAAAAATTAGTATCTTAGTATATTTATGTCTGTTAAACCAGTATTGGTGACAAGATTATGACCCCTTTCTAAATTGCGTTCTGCCACCAAAGGTGTATCAACGTATCACTATACACTGTAGGTGTCAATCTTCATCACACATCTCCCAGCCTGTTTGCTCTCCCAAAATGGCCTTTCTGATTCTTGAAGATTTTTTGATTTTCACATTCAAATGTTTTAAAGACTTTAACATCTGTAGGGCCAAATTTTGCCAAGCCTATCAACCTGCTCCCGATGCAGTCAACGTCCAAAGGCTTTTGACATTCAGCACAGGGCAGTTATGATCCAAATGATGAACACCTCACTCACAACTGTTGAATTTACAGTGGGCATTTACTGCAACCACAAGGGATGCAGCAAGGCATAAATACATCTAGACAAACCAACAAGATTATAAAAATGAACTTTCAGTGGCTCAGTATAATGACTGATGTGTTATATGAAGCAAGCTGTGCTCTTTTTTTTTCCTTTAGAGAAAAAAATTCATGATTGAAAGTAGCTTCAGTGGCAAGAAACACACATTCATTACTGATACAGCAAAGACATGTAAATATCTACTGGACCTCTGCTCAGCCCAACACAAATTCAATGCACAGATGAACTCTAGGCAACTTCATCAAACTTCATCAGGTGAGCAATAAATGTAATTTCATTGTACAAGCCACAGGACAAAGTTAAGTTTTATAAGGGAGAAAACAACTCAAAGAAAGGGAAAGGTGCTTTAGTTAAGCTGAGAATCAGAACCTCCACAGCAGCTTTGCTGTGCTTCAGTTTGTCATTTGCAGAGCTGAAAATAATATCTTCTACTTCACTGGAAGCTAGAGGTATGTCAGTCTCATTTAGTGAGCACTTGTGAGTGGAGAGGGGTACTCTGCTGAGAATAACTACATAGCTAAACTCAGTTTAAAGAAAAGCATGACTACACTTCCCTTCAGGAAACCACAAGACTTTTGTTTGTTTGTTTGCTTGCAGTAATACTTCTTAATGAAAATTACTATATAGTTCCAAATAGAACAAAATGATTGAGAGCTAAGGAAATTATAACCGAGGTCCCAGTTACAAGCTCCTCACATCCCTGAAACCATCCAGACTTACACGAGCTGTGTGACTCTGGTTCTGAGGTTGTGTGTGCTGCTGTCCCAGAAAAGCAGGGTCCGTGGAGGCAGTGACAGACAGCAGCTCAAAATGCCGCTTCTGCCACTGCAGGGAGTCTGCAGGAGATTATAAGGCTGCTTCTGCGTGAGGGAAGCTCTTCCTCCTGCCCTGCTCAGATGCATACGCCGCAGTCTCTTGGAGCCCTGCTAGCCATCATCCCCGCTCTGGAGTCACCATGGCAACGCTCAGGCCTTGCTAACGGCAAGGCAGCGGCAGCGAGGCCCTGACAGGGAGGCCCTGACAGTGAGGCCCTGACACCTCCACAAATGCCCCTGATCAAAGTCACTGAGGGATGAGGGAGCCTGGGTTTAATGCTGCAGAGTAGCATTGCAGAAAATTGCATTCAGGGTAGTATTTGTTAGGAAAAGGCATGGGAGGTCAGCTGGCACGTACAAGCAGAATGAAAGCCTGTATTTGTGCTAGCCTGCACCACACTGGGTTCTTGTTTTATTTTCAGACATGCCTCCAATTGCCTGCTATCCCTCTCTTCTTCAAGTCCCCTCCTAGGGGTACTCCTGCCCATCAATTGAGAACCTAAGTAAATCATCAGTGCCTTCTCCAGCATTATGTTGTTTCAGAGAAATAAAATCTTTTATTTCCCTGAAAATAGATTCATAAATTGCAGAGCCCAGACATCATTAAGAAGCAGATTTCACACAGAGGTGGAAAATTGGATACCATGCATTACCACAAAGATCATCTCCCACTCAACTTCACTTGTGTAAATCCCTCAGGGCAGAGAGGGATTGATTCTTGGCTCGTTTCTGATCTCAGGAGAGCAGTGTTAGTAGTGCTCCTCTCTTCTCAGACACACAATGGTGGGCCTGTGGAGGATGGAAAACTACAAGCCTGGTGATTCAGTCTCTGACAGACAGCTTTCTCCATACCCTGAACTTTTACAACATGCAATTTATAGAGATACTCAGGTTTAAATTATACAGGGCTGTACATTTTATCTGTCTTTGTGGAAGGTGAATTTGCAGTATGATTCACAGAAATGACATCTACATACAGTGTATACTACCTATGAAAGAAATTGATTGAAAACTCTTTTCACACACTCCTAGGCCTGGATATCCTCAAGGATACCAGAACAAATATATCTGTGATGTCAATCTTTTTTTCTGGCATGTTCAAAAGGTTAGACAGAAACAGCTTAAAAAGATGGGATAATGTCAGCGGACTTACCTTTCTCTCCTCCCCCATCTGCCTTCTTATTCAGAGGAAAGTAAATTTATGGAAATAGACAAATCAAACTCTGCATATGCAGCTCAGCATGAACACCTTGCCCTGATTCAGAGACTGTCTCGTTCAGAGAATGTGCTTTATGGGGCAAACCTGGAAAACCTTTCTGCTGGGATGATGAGCAAGTCTTGTGATAACCTCAGCGTGGAAACCAGGAACAGGACTAGAGACAAAAGCAATCTTGCCAGGTAGGTTTGCTTTTTCCTCTAAACCTGTGGAAGAACACTCAGTCATACACAACATCATTGCAAACCTCTACAGTAGCTGTAAGGCAGACTTTTATTTTGCAGTATTTATTGTGGTCACACCAGAGGTCCCCATCAGGACCAGGGCTCTTTTGTGTCAGCAATAGTGTAAACACAGGCAGGAAGCTAACAACCTCACAGATAAGACCTTGAAAAAGATTGGCATTTAAATTTGTACCAGGCTCAGGAATTAACCACTTACTGGGATATGGAGAAAGATAAAAATAAGGGAGAATGAAAGTAAAATCTTTAATATGTGTGTCTTCTCTCGAAGTTGCAGTAGGTGAACTGAATGCACAGTGGAAGTTGTTTTTGAGCAGGTCTCATCTAAAGAATTCCTCCATGACTAAAGGTGCAAATCACAGAGAAGAGCATAAGCGCATCTCCCTTTTCACTTACATTGGTACACCAGTGTAGGCAGTTACTACAGCTGCACACCATTTCAAGGCTTTTGATGAATTCTAGTGCCTTTTGGAATACTAAGAATTAGAACAGAGCCAGGAAGAACGGGAACTACCAGGAAAACTTTCAGACACGGTTTTGTCTGAATGAACAGCAGAGCTAATGAATCATGCTGAGGCTATGCTGTGTTTCCCTGCTGCCTGCACTCAGCTCAGAAAAAAACACAGGGGAAAATCATTTCTGATGTGAGTGGTCTAATGGCAGCTGTTATTTGGAAGCAAAAGCTGGCAAGGATAAACTACCTCTCCCCTACAGTGAAATGTGGCCCAGCAATCAGAATACTGGTTGAAAGGCTAAAGATGTGTATTCCCAACTTGGCTCTGACAGACTAACGACAGTGAAGAGTGCTAAATACCACTGTTGATTTGTTACTGTAACGCAGTATTCATTTTCTGCCATGCAGATCCACATCAGGGCTATCCCAGTCAGAAATGCACATCAATTTGAATGGAAAACAAAGGAGTTATGACTACCTCTCTATCCACTCAACTCAGAACACAATCAGTGGTGAGTATGATAATCATAAAGAGAGACAGTACTCTTACATATGTATGGTTTCAATAGCAGGAGACCGAAACATATTCTATTTATAGATTAAAGAATAACCTTTTGCACTTCTTGCCCTGCAAATTAACCCAGGACTTTGCATGGCAAGCTGTTTTCTTCCCTTTCACTCCTCCTTTCCATCAGGATGAGTGTTAAGGGACTTGATTATCAAATTATTCTGTCAGTGGTGCCAAATAAAATAAAATTAATTTCTTTTTTACTGAAATAGTTCAGTACACCCAGGACTTTCACATGGGGCAATGTGCCTATGCTTGGAGGTCATCATTTGGTTTGCAACTGAGATGTACTAAACAATAAATAGTGCACAAGACAAAATAGGCTCCAGGTCCTTCCTCTGTTCTTGTGTTTGCATGACAAAACTAACTGAAGAAAGAAGCACAAGGCACCTAATTTTCTTACAGAAGCCAGCTGTCTGTATCACATGCACAAAGGGAGCAGACGTATGGAACACAAAGTTATGATTTTTCGGCTAGTCCATTTATAAGTTAGAACTGTATTTTAAGCAATTCCACAATGTTAAGTACTGTTAACGCTACAGAAGCCATCATCACACTTCGTGCTGACTGAATTGCACCTACAGAGCCAAAAGGGCTCTGTTGAGCCCACAGGGCCTAAGGCTAGAGTTTCCAAAGGAATCCATAATACTTTTCATGTTCAAATCTCCCTCATGTTCAATGGGTGCTACATGCCTGATTTTTTAGTTATCTTAATCAAAATGCTGCAGATACATGCGTACTCGCCCAGAAAGGAGCATTATAGGAAGAGCTCACAGTTACTGTGCTTCCCTGTTCTACACGTATTCTGTTCTAAAGAATGCAAATTTTGAAACACTTGTTTGAGCTTCCTTCCTGACTTATATTGATTCAGATATAATGAAAACAAGGACAGAAACATATTTAATTTTTGAAGCCCCATTTTTGCATGCTACTTGAGTCGCCCATCTCCTTGCACTCATCTGCATTTATTCTAGCTGTTTTGTTTCTGCAGCACCTGGATCACCAGCCATCCAAAAAGAAGTTTTACTAAGCAGTCTAGAAAGAGAAATCATTTGTGTCAGCCTAAAACGTGACCCTAAGAATGGCTTTGGTAAGTAAGGAACATGAGTGTTATATTTGTTACTGGGACTGTCAGGTCCTGGTGCTAACACTGATGCTTGCTGACTCAAGCTGAGCAAGACTGTAAACTTCTTCACCTCACTTATTCTCCTTATAGAATAACACTGCCAGTCTTGGCAAAGGTGTTAACATTTCAGAGACTTAAAAGGACTAAGTGCATAAATTAAGGCCACAGTTTTTTCAGAGGATTAACTAGTGTCAGAGATCAAGGGGACCAAATGTTAAAAGTAGAATGAAAGGAACAGGAAGAGATGATATTCTGCAAACCCTTCACATATTGCCTGTGTGGGTGCAAAATGTGTGCACAAGCCTAACATGAATGTTTTCTGACTTCTGGATTCTTATTTGGATAACATTTTTGTTACATAATACACTATCACAGTGTATCCTCTTCTAGTGGATGAGTTCAGAGGACCATCAGGTCCCATAGCTGACCATTAATGCTATTTATTATCAGATTTCTAAATGGTGCAGGTTTGTGTGGCATGTTTGATTCCCAACCCAACTGTTCTACCAGTGAGAAGTCAGCCTGTTGCAGAATATTCTAAGCCAGGATAATGAAATTAAATTAATTGACAATAGATTTAATTTTCTTACATGCCTCTTATATATCCATTAGAAGTTTACATCGCCCTTCACAGGGGTCCTAGACCACATGATGTAAAACAATGTTCTAATTTATCTAATGAGCTTTTATACCATATTCCTCCTGTGGGTGTTAAATACTAAGGTCCACATAGTGACTTTTATAAGAAAGCAGTTGGAATCTTTTAAAGTCCCAAGCCAGAAAAATACTCTTATTGAGAAATGGTATTAAAATAACAGCCATTGGAGTCACCAGCATGCTTAAATTACAGTATGAGTTTAAAGCTCTCTCAAATCAGGATCTTGATGCACCATTGTCCAGAATTTGCAAAAAACTTATGCCATTGGAGTAAGAGCCTTTTGTGCTCCTAAGGTTCATCTTTTCTAATACTGCCAGTGTCTGCATTCTCATGCTATCTCATTTTTGCAGGTTTTGTAATTATTGGAGGAGAAAATGTAGGAAAATTAGACCTCGGTATCTTTATCGCTTCAATTATCCCTGGGGGACCTGCAGACAGAGCTGGAAATATCAAACCAGGTCACTGTCCTTAGTTTTTAATTAGAATCAAAATACTCTTATGGATTAAAGTTAACTACTTAACTTATTTCCCTATCCTGATGTGCATTGTCTTGTTTTTATCCTTATTTTTTTTAAGGGGGACGACTCATCTCTGTGAATAATATTAGTCTTGAAGGTGTTTCATTCAATACTGCAGTTAAAATTATACAGAATTCTCCTGATGAAGTGGAGCTGATCATCTCTCAACCCAAAGGTATAAAGGCAAACATCTTTGCTGGCTATGGAGTGCTAGCAATTAACTCAGGACACTGGTATTTATTAGGCTCTGGGATGTTGCAGCACCTTCTTGCCACTCAGTGCCAGTTATAATAACCATAGGTTAGCAGTGAAAATCATTCTAGCGGCTGTCATGAGATCTCTGTTCTATAGTCAGTATGAAAAAATCCAATCCATTATGGGTTTTATTCTTCACTGCTAAATACCAAGGGAATTTCAGCATTTCTTTCTATGACAGAATTAGTTCTACATCCCAACCTTGAATCAGAATCATTGTCATAGTTCTCTGCAGTGATGAAGCAAATACTTTTCTCCATACTTATAGTAGCAGTGCTCCATTTTGCAATGGCTAACTCATTTTACAGACCTGATTGCACAACCAGTTGATTTAGTAAGCTGTTTGTCCTCCTGTGGTGATATACAATAATACCAGCTTTCGAGTTTACTTACTGTTTGCATTCATCAGTGTTTGATTTTGGTATGGTTTTGCAGACATATATGAAGAAGGATTAAATGAAGAAAAGAGTCTATCAAGGGGAAACAGCACTAGTGGATCTGAGATCTCTTGTGTAGACAGTGGGAGAAAAAAGATTCAAGATTGTCATACAGCTCTCCCCAAAGAAAAGGACCCAAATATAGATGAACTTGAGAAGGCTCTTTCCTGGAGTTTAGCACCAAAATTGGGCCCCAGGATTCCAGTTCTTTCATCTGATAGCCTGGATGTGGAGGTAACTGAGATTGTGATGTTGTACAGTAGCACGATGCCCAGCATGTGTCTTAACAGCATGCCAGCTATAATAAGAATGGAAAGTAACTGATAAATCAAAGAATGAGGAAAGAAGGAAGAAAACCTTGAAAGATGTTGCTTGTTAAATTACATTGGAAATGTCAAAATGATACACGTCTAGAATGAGTGAAAAAATGGAGAAACTGTTCTACAAAATGTTATTAAAAGTCGTCCTCCTTTTTCCAGTGAACTACAAAATTTTGATTATTTTCTTGCAATCTCTTAAAGTTTTCAACCACCCACAGAGGAGTAACATTTTGTGTCTAATTTTCTTCTGTTAAGCAGCCTCCCTATCTACACTCAGTTTATGCACATTTAGATGGATTATTTTTTGAGTAACAGTGTATGCCTGAAATAATGTCAGGGATATAAATGCTACCACTCCAGGCTTACAGTGACAGCATGATCAAAACCTTTATATCTTCTGGAAACCCATTCTCTTTTTATTTTATTTATTTATTTATTTATTTATTTTCCTGAGATGCAGTAATCTCATTAGTGTTTATTTTTTTGAGACAGGAAGCTGATTCTTCACACTTACCACATCCAGCTGAAACCATCTCCAATGAAATCTATACCGTGGAGCTTGTTAAAGAAGATGGGACTTTTGGAATCAGTGTGACTGCAAGTGTTACTGTTAATCTTTCAGTGTGTCCTTCAAACTGTCACTTAACCAAGAAACATGTAGGGAAGTGTATTCATGTGCAGCAAAGGTAGAAGATAGGTCGATAAAGAAAAACTGGTAGCATGGCACATTTCAAACCTAAGTATCCAACTGAGTGACAGAGAAAGGATATAGTACTGGCTCGGATCATTCCCCTGTTCTTGCCCACAGAATCTGTGAAAGACATGTCCTGGCATAAAGCATGTGGTGGTACAAGTCCTCTTCATCCTTGTTCAATTTGCGAACGAGACCTACCTCTGAAAGCAGAGTTCCGTCAGGGAGGGATACAGCTAAAGCCTCTAGAAAATGCAGCGATGCCAAGCATTCCCCAGATCATGACTGGTTTTCCTCTGGGGCTCCTGGAACTTGAAGTCTGTGTCTATGCAAGCAGGTCACACAGGACCATGGTACAGGCTCAAGCAGTGCCCACTGCTTAATTGTTGACACATTCCCAATAGGGCTTTGGCCTGTGCAGGGGATAGGACCAGCCAAAAGCAGTCATCCAATGCTGCGGGGATGAAAATTGAGTTGCATGCACTCAAGACAAGCCATGCTTCTTACTCTAAAGGCCAGAGAAAGGACCCTGGTCAATTTTATTTCCAAATGTACAAAAATACAGTTCTCCATATATTCAGAAGAGCAGAGAAGGCAACAGGGAAAACTTTATGCTCCACATTTGAAAAACTTATTCTTTGTTCTGGCTATCAAGATTGAATTTACTCCTCCAGGCTGAGGTGTGTTGATAATCCTCACTGAAATGGAGCGGGAAGCAACAGCCATTTCATTGCTTGTAGTAGAAATGGAGAGCTGCTTCGTCATCTGAAATTAGCCAAAGGATGTAGCTGGACACAATATGATTCTTAGCTTAATATGGAATTCCTCTGGCTGCACAATGTCAGGTCCAAGCTTTATATATTGTCTGAAAGGCCAATAGCTGCTGAATATATATTGCAAAGTTTGGAAGCTGCGCTAGAGACTGACTGAAAGATGCAACCAGATCTTTACATTAGCACAGGAAAAAGAAATCTGAACATTTAATAAATGTTTTTATATAGCCATATAGAAACGCATTGCACTTTCCTGAGAAAATAAGGCACAATTACTGCCTAGAGAAGTACATTACAACTAAAGGGAACATCGGAGTAACATACTCTTTCTCTTTTCCTATATATTTTAAAGTGAAATTTCTGAAGCAGTTTCTTTGCAATGCATACATAAGTTGCTTAAGTTGCTTTGATTTTTATCAAGTGAAGAACATGTGAAGACTCAATCTGTGCATGTATGTTTTGCAGGGTGGAATTAACACTAGTGTACCTCTTGGTGGGATATATGTGAAGTCAATCATTCCCAGGGGACCGGCAGATAAGGACGGACAAATAAAGATAGGTAACAAGTCTGGCAATAAAAGTCTGGGCTGCAGAATTTGACATTTGTGTGGAATACTTGCTACATGATAATGAAACATGTTTGGGATTGAAGGTCATACAGCTACAAAACATATGCAGTCCCTCATTCCTCAGCTTTCCACTGTAGTTTATATGTCGATATTCCACTGAAAAAACAGGATTCTCATACCAACACAGCTTCCCTCTGTAGCTGCACACCAGGGCACTGACTCTCAGACACCTACTTTCTGTGTTGCTGTGATAAACAGATGCTATCACTGCATTAGTTTCCAGAATACCCTGGAAACTGGTGTGTTTTAAGCATTAGTTATAGAATACTATGAAACAAACAGTATTGCTTTCAAGCAAAGTAACATGATTTGAAACATGTAAGTATGAAGAAATAATGCAACATGGGTAGCCTCAAGTTTTATGTCCAATTTGTATCATCAAAGCAATCTGACATCCCTCCCCCCCTTATTTTATATTTTATTTCCTCAGGTGATCGTCTGCTGGAAGTAGATGGAATCAGCCTCTGTGGCCTCACGCACAAGCAGGCTGTGGAAAACCTTAAGAAATCTGGCCAGGTTTGTGTAACAGCAGAGCAAAATGAGTTGACCAGTCATACAACCTAGTCTAGTGGGAGGTGTCCCTGCCCACGGCAGAGGGTTTGGAATTAGGTGGGCTTTAAGGTCCCTTTCAACCCAAACCATTCTGCGATTCTATGATTCTGTAAACTGTACTTACTATGAAACACAGCAGCAAAGCGGGGCCAAAAGAAACTTTTTCTTTCCCTGCCCTGAGACTGTGGGTTCACTGCATACTGTGTAAATGGGAACTGTCCATCATTTTTTCAGATTGCCAAGCTGGTTCTAGAAAGGGGACACCACCCACCGGCAGAGCCATGCCTGAGTGCTAATGACAGAAAGGAAGACCAATGTGCAGTTGTTTCTGTAGCAACATCCTTCACAGACGGTACCAAGGACTACTGCTTTTTGACAGATGGTGAGAGAGAACAAAGGAACTCAGGGTGACTTTCTCTGGCTACTTATGATGCGCAAGAAAGGAACGAACAAAAATAATTCTATGAAATTTCTGTGGGTTGGGAGAAAAACTGCACACCAAGCAAAAAAATGTGTAGCATTAAAAACACTATCAAAAATGTTTCTGAAAAAAAAAATCTGATATGCTTAGAGCTACAGTTGCTACATATAGTTGAATTTATCCTAGGCATAGGTACTGTATCTCTCAGCCTTCATGAGGTGGGGCTGGCAGGGGGCATCCCCGTCTTTACTCACAGCACTCTTGGGCAGGAAGGAGCTGTGCCGATGTCACTAGTCTGCTACTCAAAGGCAGCTCGGCTGGCACTCCTGCTGACGCTGTGTCAGTGACGAAGCTAGGGTGAGCTGCTGCCCCACAGCCAGGACTGGAGACTGCCATCACTTCTTTTCTTGAAAGCAGAAGATTCAGAGATCATTTTCATCGAGTTTATCCAACAAATAGATTCCCCCTCTTGCTGTGAAGCTGTCCCATAACCACCAAGTCTGCACTGTACTCTCCCATGGGACAGTTGTTTCTCTACACTGTCCCAAGGAGAATGGGGTTCAACTGCAAGTATGGTATTTGGGAGATGGCTGGTCTCTTGATCTTGTCTCGAAAGGACAGTAGCTCTGATTCTAGATTATGCTGGTTTGTGCAGCACCTGAATTAACATCAGACAGCTACAGAATAGTAAGACCTACCCAACATTTACAGAAGAATGTCAGAAAAGGATAATATTTGAAACTTTTGGTCTTGGTACAAATGGCTTCTTCCTTTGTAGGCTTGTACCACATGGCATAAAGCCTGTGAACACACGGTAGAACAGTGACCAGTTTTTACCAGTCTGCCCATCTGAATTCTAGGGATCATGCAAATTAAAGGAACACTAAAATCATCTTCTGTCATTAGTATCAGTAGATCTATCTCTGCAGAACACAGGGAAAAGGTCTGTAGAGAACATAATAGATACCAGTTCCTTACGGGGTACATATGCCACTAAGCCTACTCTTTGTTCAATCCCTCCTTTGAACAGACAATATATTTGAAGTCAATTTGACAAAGAATTCTGGAGGCCTTGGCTTTAGTGTTCTGCAAATGGCAGGAGATGGTTGTGAACACCTCGGAGGAGCTATTGTCAGGATCAAAAGACTGTTTCCAGGGCAGCCAGCTGAAGAGAATGGAGAAATTGAAGTTGGAGACATCATTTTAGCTGTGAATGGGACACCTACTCAAGGACTCTTGTATCAGGTACCAGGCACTACTAGCATGTTACCCACTGGGCCTCCTGGCGGGTAACATACTAATAAAGACAATGGGATGAAACTGCATTTAAACTTAATTATCACCAGAGGGGGTCAGTACTTGCATATAATGACTTTGATTTATATGCAGGAGTCTTCTCTAGAATTCTTATGGAGAATTCCCTTCGTAACAGAATTGTTACAAATAACTTTCCACTCCTGACACCCAAAATGTATTGTTAGATGAACAACAGTTGTTAATTAGTTGGAATCTTTGTTGCTTCCATGCATAATTGAAACATTTTTCCCCATGGTCATTTGTGTTTCATAACATGCTAAATACCATGCCCCAGATTCTAATCTCCACCAGGTGAGGTAAGTCTAGGGCAAGTTTGTTGTTGTTGTTGTTTTAATTTTATTTTTTATTTTTTGGGGGGCCTGGAATGAGCAATTATATAGTGTTATGAAATTAAATAGTAATAAAGGACTACATGCAAATTTATTTTTTTCCCTTGTAATCTTTTCACCTTATGAAAATTCCTGATAGCGAGTGCTCTATATAAATATACATTGAATAGGCATGATTGGTTATGAACAGAAATTATGAGAATATCACACAATTTTCCTACTGATGTCATTTGTATTATGAAATGGCTAAGGCAGAAGACAAGGTGTGGTAAATCCTCAGGGAGGTTGTAATTGTACTTCATATTTTTCTTTTGGCTTGGAGAAGTCTGTCCTTTGTCAGTACCATCTTGCTCGCTGGTGTACAGTCTTTTTACTCAGTTTCTGCAGAGGAGCAGGACTCCCTCTCCCCTGCCCCCCCTCCCTTCCCCCCATTCTCCCCCGATGAAGTATTTCAAATCCCATTATAGTTGAAAGCCAGATGCTACTGGACAGATGTTATTCTGAGGAAGGGCTTTGGGAAAATCTTCCATTGGTTACTCAGTGTGGCAGTCTATGGAGCTATACTGATAAAATTGACAGATCTGTCACATGTGTCCCTGTCACACGCAGTTTGAA
This sequence comes from Cygnus atratus, assembly GCF_013377495.2. Taxonomy (NCBI): domain Eukaryota; kingdom Metazoa; phylum Chordata; class Aves; order Anseriformes; family Anatidae; genus Cygnus; species Cygnus atratus. The sequence continues at coordinate 19,369,647 of NC_066368.1, forward strand.
TGCATTTGTCTGAAAATCCTGATTTTCTTCAAGAACAGGGGAAGGTTAATTTAAACCTATGTGTCTGTTGGTGGAACAACAATTTGTAAACAGAAGAGACTTGAATTTAGATACACATTCACATAAATAATATGGCCCACTTACACATGATAATCATAGAGTAGAAAAATAACTGGCCTCCAGACACTTCTGAGAGGCACAAATACTAGGAATTTGGCAGTCACAATAAAAATTATCCCCCATCCCAGTTGGTAAAAACACATGTACTATAGACTGGGAAAAAAACGTATTTCATAAGAAATCTAATATTCCTTCTTCCTGCTTAGGATGTCCTGCACTTGTTGAGAGGAGCTCCACCAGAAGTCACACTACTTCTCTGCAGACCACCAAAAGGTGTTCTTCCAGAAATAGAGCAGAGTGTCCTGGTAAGACAAAGACTCTGTCTGTGAACTTGCTTCTGTAAACCTGGAAAAACACTACTACATTTTCTATCTAGCCTCGAATAAAGCAACCTTCCCTTTTCTCCAAGGCACTCTTTTCCATTCCTTTCCCTTCCCCTATGCAACATACCCTCTACAGTTTATCTGCAACCAAAATAGAAATCTGACAGATCTGAAACATGTTTATCCCAGTGCAACAACTTTTGAGTTGCAGTACTGTCAATGAAGTGAAATATCACATACCCAAGGAGATCTTCTAGCTAGTGTTGCTTCTAAAAATGTTCTACTAGATGTTCAGCCAGAAACTGCAGATATTCCCAACTGCAGCTGTTATAATCTGTGGGTTTCAATTATATTACTCCCCAAAGTGGGAGGAAACTAAAGAGCTTTTCCTCTTAACAAACTTAACTAAGTGAAATCACATTTCCAACCAGTTATTCAGTTTCTTATTAATGGTTAGCAGAATCAGCAGAAAAAAAACCAACCAAACAAACAAAAAAAAAAAACAGTCGAGGCTGCAGTAGAGGGTAAGGCTAGTATTCATGCCTTTTGAATACAATTCATGGACAGATGCACAAGTACTCCTATCATGAGCATGCATTTGCATTATTCTTGCTCCATGCAGAATGGCCTCATGGTTACTGTAATGCTAGAAGGATTTGTAAGTGATGTCCATGGACAGACAGAAATGACTGTCAGAACTGTCTCAGAAAACAAACCTGCTCCTCTTACTCTCCTACAAGATGCTATTTAGTTGGTCTGACCAATTACTTTAGTCCCTTGCATACGAGTCAAATCTGGAAGCCACTTCTACATACTGAAGAGAATGCAGACTAAAGTTCAGGCATGATATGAAAAGAAATAAAGTGAGGTCTCCGCTAGCAAATGATTCATTGGGAAAAGGAACTTGTGTAGTAGCTCCCTGACTGGAATTCCTCAACAATGTAGAAGACAGGCATAAAGACAAAACAGTTATTTAGTGAATAAGTACCTCCCTCCATTTTTTACCCCCTTCCAGTCATCATCCGGTATTTCCACATTAAGATGCTTATCAATAATTCCTCTTTAAATTCTTCTTTGGTTCTTAAAGGAAAGACGATGGGAGAAAAAAAGAGTTATAATAACCTTTTTGTTATTTTGATAGACTCCAGCACCATCTCCAGTTAAGGAGTTTGTGGCAGAGATGCCTGGCAGTCCAGAGGTAGGAAATAGTTTGGACCGGTCTACCAGTGATGGAGGTAGCACCTCTCCAGACCTCGAAGATTGTTTGGATTCTCCAGTGGCAGCAGATTTCAGTGAGCCTCCAGAAGAAGACAGCTCAACTTACGAAGAGCAAGAAGCAGAATCTCAAGATAAGCCCATACAGAGACTTATGCCTCCTAGGGAAAGTTCTTATAAGGACCTTTGGAAATATCATCAAGAAGCTGCCAATTCTGAAGTGTTCCACTCCCTGGAGGAAGAAGTGAAGCAGAACTGCTACTCACCATGTGAACTTGGATGTGCTGAAAGGTAAGGAATACTGAAATCTCCTCTGCAGCCTTTCCTTTGGCTCTTAAGATTTCCGAAGTGAATTGCTTAGCATTAAATATGGGGGGCGCTCTACTTCTAGTCACTGCTGATTACTGAAAATTTTGTTTTACCATCTTATTCTGACAATCCTAATCTGCTGTCTGATTACTCTCAATTTACTAGAATTCTGCATAAATCCTCATTGCAAGACAGTTGAGTGCTGCACTACTGTAATCATTTATGCTGTTCAGCTAAAGCTGGCTGCATTTGGAAATGAGTAAAAAGACCCTTATTGACTTAAATAGGAACGAAAGACTTTCTTATTTATTGTATGATCTTTCAACTTCAATTTTCTCAGAGCTGACTTAAGTAGGCACCAAACATTTCTTACTGTGTAATCTTTTAATTTCAAATTTTTCCAGAGGAAACTAAACAAACAAACAAACAAAAAAACACTCAGAAGACAAACTGTGATCAAGGAGCAAAACATTATTTTCCAGTCTTCGGGAGCCAATAGAAGCCCTGACAAGTTATACAATAAAATACAGTCCAAACAGACTCAAGCCTCCTTTTACACTCTTTTGGATATACCCGACACTGGCACACGGCACACAGAAGATTATCCATTCCATTTTAAACATCTTTCCCAGTGCAAAATAACATAAATTAGCAGAACAGAAAAGATTGGTGGAAAGATAAGTTAAATGTCTATCAGAGACCTTTAACTTACAGATTTGTTAATTTTCTCTAGAAACTCATTTCCAGTTTTCAGGCAGTCACTCGAATCTTTTCATTACTTTTGACATTCATCAAGCACAGAACCAGGTAATCACAGATTCCAGTCACTGGGGAGCCACAAGTCTAGGTGACTGCAAGTCTGGTGGGACCATAACTGCAATTCATACTTTTAGCTCTTCTCTCACGAGAGAAGAAACTTCATTCACACTTATGAGTGAAGCTCCTGCTTGCATATATGCTTCTCTACTTCCAAGATTAAAACCAGCTGAAATGTGTCTGTAGCAAACATGCTTGCCAAGAGATACAGTATCATCAAAACTAAAGTTCTTGGGGGAAAATATCAATTGCAAGAAAAATCATGGATTCTTCCCAAGAAGGAAGTTCTGAAATAAATGTTTTTGTTTGGTATATTCTCAGTATCGTTTAGTTTCAGCTTGTGCATTTTCAAAAGACAGCTAGAGCAGCTTAAGAAGATATGCAACTGAAATAGTATTTTACATGTAATCTCAGTTTAAATGATCCTTCCAGCTAACTATTTATATGTACATATACATACATATATGTACATACATACAATAACATAAAAGGCATTAATGAAAGGATTCCCCTTTCTTTTCTTTAGATTAAAACATTTCATTGCTTAAAACATTTCATGCTAATGTAGAAGTCTTCTGATACAAATTCTAAGAAGTTTACTGCTCAGAATTACATATCGGAAATTCCTGTGACTCTTCTCATTGCCAACAAAAATAACCTTTGAAAAAATTACTTTGAAAAACTTCACCCCATAGTTTTCCCCTAGGCAGTCCATGTGGAGGGGTCCCCCAGACACCAAAGGCTAAGTCTAGCATGTCAGTGGACCTTGTATATGGGCCTGCAGGACCAAGTCTCATGTATTTCCCATGGTGACACAGAGAGGGGCTAGAAGCTGTGCTGTGACTAGGCCACTGCTGGCTCATTGCCTTTAGCCTGCGTAGCTCTGCCAAACACCTTTTGTACCCGTGAAGGTCAATCAGCACTTCACTGGCAGGCGTCAGTTTCTGTGACACTCTCACTGAGCAAGGTCCATTGGACTTAATCTTTTATTTCCTTTAACCTAAAGAAAGGACCAGACCACATTTGTTGTTACCCTTAAATATTTATTTTAATTATCCCTATCTTCTTTCACAGTATTGTAGCGCCTGTTTTTCAGCTATTATAGCACACAGACTGCCAGCTTCATTCTCAGCTTTGCTGTGCTACTGGAGATGCCCAACTCCTCATTTCCTCCCTATAGAGATATAAGTTAACAGGCTAGATTGCTTCCTTGACTAAGTGCATACAGCATGAGCCTGCAGCTCTTCCTTATTTCAGCCAATGTTTCAGAAATACCATTGGAGGTTATTAGCTATATCCATCCAAAAAGTGTCTTTCACTACTGCTTTATATTTTCCTTCTGACTATAGACAACTTTTGAAACAAGAACTTAACATTGAGGATATTCTGTCATTTCATGCAAGATGTGCACCATAAGAATAAACGTAAACTTCAAAAGAGAACTCAGGACTTCTATTTTTAGGAAGAGACAGGAATCATTTATGTTTCATTTTCATGATCTGGGCTTCAATTACCAAGGAAAGAACTGCAGCAGCCATGAATGTGGCTGACAGTTACTTTTCAAGAAGGAAAAATGCACATATGAAAATTGTAATAGCTTTGCAATGGGCACACCACTTACTAGATAAGTTAATTAAATTGTTTATGGCAGATGAAAGAATTAATGGTCTAGGAACTGTCCAACTATTCTTTTCAAGAAACAACAAAAGTACTAACTAATGCTTTAGAGAAGAAAGTGTGTAAGATTTTTCAGACTTTAAGGTATTTAATCTTTTAACTAGCTTCGTAAAATGACTGATTACTTTCTCTTTATATTAATACTAGGAGGACCCAGACAGCAATTTAATACTATAACAAATACGCCAGTTAAAATTAAAATAGGGTAGAGTATAAGCAGTAGACTTTTCAGTGGCCAAGTAATAAAGTATATGGAGGAAAATCCCAGCACTGCAATCTTTTTTATTTTCCAGCCCTGTATTTAATAAGGGTGATGATGACCTGTCGAACAGAATCTGTATGCCTGAAATTCTCTCTCTAACCCCTATTGATGAAGAGCATCTCGCCATCAGCTCAACATCTGTGACCTCACTTTCACGTGGAGGAAGCTCTGAGACACTCTCCGCAGCCTTGGCGACACCACAACCACGTGTTTGTGGCCCTTTCTCCTCATCCCTGCCTGCTAGAGAGACACATGGCAGTGACAATGAATGGGAAGACATGGAGGAACCAGAGGAAGAGAAGGACAAAAAGGAGGATTGCACTAGGGTACGTGATAGGCACTGGAGTATTAAGAGGCAGGCCATGGCTAGGGAAAGGACAGCTTTAACAATTTACCATTCTTAAAAACATTATTTTTAACACATTACCTATGCTATTTCTACATGGCTTTGCTCACTTTCCACCAATGTCCAAAATCTTCAAATAAAGCAGACCTCCCTGTATACCCAGCTCTTTACCATTTCCTTAAAGGCGATTTCCTTCCCCTTGCCATATTACTGTTTCTTTAACTTACCATCACTGTGCAGTATTATTCCCAGTATACAAAGGCCTAAGACCCCTCCTGTTCTCTTGTAACACCTAAAATTAATTGGAATCAGCTACTTCGCTGTTTTTTGTGTGTGTGTGTTTCAAACCCATGAGCAAAATCACGTTGTTACAATGCTAGTACTGCAATGTCCTGATAAGAAACTATGATCCCTGTACTAATTACTATTCAAAATACAGGGCTCAGTCCTGCCAAAAGCTGAACATCTTGCATTCCTGCTGACACTAATGAGCTCTGAATTGCTACTAATTTGAGAGCAGTGAGGACAAAATTTAGGTCCAGCCATTTCCTTCAGTGGGAAAGCAATAGCAGTAACAGCAGCCACCTCTGAAACCTACTATTGTAATGCTTGTCAGTTCAGAGGCCTCCATGCCTTTCTTTATACATTTTAAATGCCCAGAATCCAGTCCCGGATCGCCTTCTGTGCCTTATTGGGCCTTATCAATCAGTCACCATGAAGCTCCACTAGATAGATATAAAGAAGTAAAATTAATTCTGGAACACTGCAGTGACAGATCAGAGTAATCTTTATGTATGCTGCTTATTTATATCACCTGAGCATCTGATTCCTATTTGCATATAAAACATAAATGCAAGATGTTAATGAAGCAACTAAAAAGCCTGCATCAAACATATCTCCTGCTTGTTTTAATAGGAAATGGAGGTCTTTGTGACTTTGACAAGGTCGGAGAACAACGGTTATGGATTCTCAGTGGTTCTTAACAAAGTGGACAACTGTCTGTATGTTGATGAAATCTTGCATGAACCTGCCCTGTCTGATGGAAGGCTGAGAAGGGGAGACAGAATCATTATGGTACAGTAACCCTTTGAATTTAAACAGAGGAGAAAGTATTTGCAGATCAATGTCATTTAACTTCAGCATTTCTCATTTTGTAGGGTCTAGCTAATCACATATTTATGCATGCAAGTGCAAATGAATCATATAATAAATATAATTCTGCTGACTTCAGTAGGATAAACTTCAGACTGAATAGATTGTACGACCAGGCAAAAAACAACAATCATCTAGCAGTAATGCAATACAACTGAGACGCTAAATGACTTCCTAAGTGATATAAACTGCATTAATGTAGTAAGAAAGGTGGCATGCAAAGGATACAGGAATTATATCCTTTGTAGTGTTTGAACAAAATGTGTTTTAAGGTTCATCTTCAATTTGTTTCATTAGACTTGTCTTCCTTGCTTTTTGCTACAAGACCTCAAGTTTCAGAAAAAGAAGCTATTTTTACGAAAACTGTACATTCAGAAAAACAAAAGTTAAAAAAAATCTTACTGCAATTTTAACTGTTACATTCACAGGCATTAAGTGACACAGCAAAGCAACAATATGAGAGTGAACTCTAATTTAAGTTCATACGCAATATTTGGGGTGGAGGGAGAAGTATAATGATGGTCAGTGAGATCTTTGACATCACTATAATGGTTTGTCATTTAGGTGAATGGAATCAATGTCACATCTTTACCATGCAATGAAGCTCTGACTTTACTGCACAACTCTCCTCCTGATCTGCACCTTGTGGTTGGCCGTGCTGGCAGCGATCCGTGTCCTGCTCTTAGGCCAGATGACATTCCTGAAATTACTCTCACAAAAGGTGCCAACGGACAGCTAGGTGTGTAGTAAATACTACGAATGCTATTTTAGACAGGAATTACAGCAGTGGTATGATAATCATAAGCAATGGTGGTATTGGATCAATATGATCCTGGGTGACCTTGACACCTTTATGCTCTCCTCCATCAACATGACTGTGGGATGGAGAACTTTATTTTGGGCAGGGCCTTAAAGGGAAGATAAATATCTGTTATTAGACCAACTAAGCTGTTGGAAGAATTATCTTTGTGTTATCACCTTATCAGCTGAAGTTTCTGCCAGATCTGCAGTCACATATTTTTATGTTATTGATACACAGAGAAACACTAGAAGCTGTTTGTAGTAATGCAGTAATGATAAATATCTATTGCTGGGTAGACCCAGGAAATAGTATAGCTATATTTGCTCAGATACAGCATCCTGTTCCCAGTTCAGAAACTAGCTTGTTTGGAAATTGCTTGAATATCATTGCACAACACTGTTCTGTACCACATAGGTATCTCCTCAGTTGTCCTGTGTCTCCATTCCCTGTTTGAAAAAGAGGATTGATATCACACCCTCCATCACTCTAAAGATTGCAAGGCAGTTACACAGACTGGTAATGACGGAGTTACTGCTATGCCACACAGTCTTATTCAAATGGATATTCAACATCAGGTGAAATAAAGCACTATGGAATAGCTGAAGTGTACAGATGGACAATAGCATTTCATTTTTTTCAATGCTTTTTATTTTTTTGTTTAGCACCAAATTGCATTTCATCCTCCCTCTCTCACTGGGGCAAGACTGCTGTTTATAATGTTGGTGCTTTGTTCAGCCTATTTTTCAATACCACATCTATTCCTTCAGGCTTCACCTCACTGACAGTGAAATTGAAAACATGCTGTCACAAAAGATGTTTTGTCTGCATTGTTCTAGGCTTGAAGCTGACAGGAGGAGCTGGAAGCAAGTTACAAGGTATTTATGTGCTAGAGATAGTGCCTGGCTCCCCTGCCAGTGTGGAAGGCAGTCTGCAGCCACAAGATCAGATTCTGTACATCTGTGGGCTGTGGACTGAGGGCATCAGCCTGGATGATGCAGTGAGAGTGTGTGAAGCTGCCACCCAGAATGTCCAAATCAAAGCGACAAGGTAAATCTGAGCCGACATGCAAAATCTGAACGTACTCAATCTCGGTCCTAATGTTAAAGGAGGTTTCTAAATTTTATATCAACAAGTCAAACAATAAAACCAAGACAAACAACAGGAAGAATGCTGTAGCTCAGAGGTCTGAAGTTGTAACCTGATGCACAACATCAGTAAGATATCTTAACTCCTTCTAATTATAGTTAACATAGAATGATGTGAGCATAGGTAAACTCACACAACACGAATTGTAACTCTTCAGACTTGATCATTCAAACACCAGTGTGAATCCTTTAACTACCTCTGATGGGAAACTCTGAGTTATTTCCAACAGCCAAACATTTTAGAAAGGTATTAAAAATCCAGCGTTTAGTCTGCAGCATGTAAAAAAAAAAAAATCATCCCAGGGTTGATGAATAACCTGCAGTAAAGAATTTCCCTCAATGGGTCTTGACTGCGCTTTAGATGCTTTGCGTTCTGCAGTCTGACAGAGGCACAGGATACAGAAATAGCCTCTGAAGATCTTACAGTCAAATAGTCATTCACATACTTCGGGGTTACTAAGTTAGATAACTAGATTCAGCAATAGTGTCTGTCACAGCAATCTTAAAGTAGTTCAAACATTTATCAGGGTTTTATTAACTGGCACTGTGCTAGCAGGTAAAGAAACTCCAGCCACATTATATTTATTGCTGTATAAGCAGCTAGTAGGCAACACACACTGATCTTAAGAATCTGCAGTCTAAGGAAATAAACAGAAAAAGGGGAAAGGAAATTACAAGTGATCACTCCCACTTCAGAGGGGAACTGAAGCTGATTCAAAATATACCACAAAGCAGTTTTGTACTGGGACAGATGGTGTAACGTGTTCTTTCTTTTCTAAACCCATTTAATTAAAATGTTTTGTTGTTGTTAAAGGCTGTCTAATATTTCATATATTGATATAAATGCTCTTTAGGAAAACACCATTAAGAATAACAAATCATAGAACTGTAATTTAGACAACTTACTTTTTCAGAAATAGTTTTCATATGTGCTTTTACAAAGCATGCAGCTCTTAATGGCTCACATATTTCACTTTTTCTGCCTCCAGAAATGGCAAGCCAGTGGTTCCTATAGAGCAAGAAAATAGTAAGTAAGGCTAATATTTGGGGGGTTGAATTTAACATTTGCTTCTGATTTTGGAAATAAACATAAGGCATTGACTCATTGCATTAAACATTTATTAATAGATTGTAACTTGGCATTCAGCATTTTCATTAACGTATTAAGGGTCTGAAGAAAAACTGACAGCTCTTTACAGACAGAAATAAAACACAGAGTTCTCTGTAAAAAATATTCTTCTATTTTCATCCCTGTTTGCATAGTCAGTTTCTATTTTTTTAATTTGTTATTATTTAGTGGGAATTTTGTGTTCATATTTCAACATCTGTTTTGATGAAAACTATTCTCCATGTGGTTTTCCAGTGGTTTTGAGCTACTCTTTAATATGATGCCATGACTTAATTTTCTTAGACCAACTTTTTAAACCGGTATCTATAATAATAAATGCTCCTTTAATATAGGAGCATTCCTATCAGGGAACTATGTTTATTACCATAACTGACACACTACTTCAGTGACCATCTGCACTACAGAGGCTTGACCAGAACTGCTCTAGCAGTAGAAGGAATCTTAGCAAGCAGAGGCTGCAGCAGCACAGTCAGGGGGAGGGACACCTACCACGCCTATGTTGTGTCTGTTCCAAGGCAAGCTAGCTACAGATCTACTACTCTAAGACAACTATCCATGTGTATGTTTTTACAACATGAAGTAGCTAATTTTACTTCCTAAAGAACAAGCTTCTTTGAATTTACTGCAAGCGATGGGAAAAGCTAAGTGTACTCTCAGTTTCTGCAGTACAACTAAAGTAAGGTAAACACACATCGTGGTAGGGCCTTGGTTACACATCTGTGCTCAGTAAGTTTTGCAGGCTCCATGGGATTTCTCAAGACACTTTCAAAAATAAGTTACCAGCTATGATCCCTCTCTCATGAAGATAATATTTACCGTACAGTGGTACAGTTCTCTGCCTCTATTATAAAATAAGGTTCTTCCCTTTTGTAAAGGGCTTTAGGAATCTATAATAATTTGTTGTTTGGTGTTCCGTTTGCTATCATCTCTGATAGATTTAATCTATAAATCTGTAATAGTTTGCTAACAAGGAAGCAAGCCTTCATTTTATATATTCTCTTACAAAAATACATATTAAAATTTCAAATGAAACAGGGAACATTTTTTAAGAAACAAAACAACAACCAACAACAAAACGCATACTTTTCTATAATTTATACCTTCAGAGCACTTTGTGGAAGACAAGTAAGATTACCAATATATGGTGAAGTGAAACTCAAAGGGTGGGGGGTGGTGGCGGTGAGGGCAGGGTGGAAGTCAAGAAACGCACGCTGGCTTCTTGCATTGCCAGCTCTGTGGACACAAAGATGCCCTGCTTCTTCTTCTGCCTGATCACTGCCACAGGTCTGGAATGACTCATTCGGATCTCCAGTTTTTGTTACAATTTTAAATATAGCAATAAATGAGATGTAATATTCCTGCAGTTCATGAAAGAATTATTTACATCACTGCACAACTTGGCAGACTTAATCATGCAATAATAAGTGTCTCATGCTGCCTCATACAGCATCAATACTGGATATTGATGCTTTGTTTCACAATCTAAGCACAGAGTTTACATTCCCTTGGATATATGAAGCTGAGCGGGAGGTCTGTCTGAACAAACCTACATGTATGTTTTTAGGGCCACCTGCTGAGACAGAAAAAGCCAATATTTCTCTCTCAAATGAAAACCTGAGCTCTCAAGAACAGCAACTACCACATCAACACGGTAAGGAACTTGATTTTTCAGGGTTTGTAAAATTTCGAGTCCTCTCTTAAAAATAAATAAATAAATAAATAAATAAATTGGTAGATGGTATTGGAAGTACCTGGGAATGATTAATTCATAGTAAACACAACTGCATCCCTCAGAGTATCAGCAAATGTGTATACATTGCCTGTTGTCCAGCTGGTGTCTCTGACCCTGTAATGTGCAGCTTTTAAAGCTTGTTTTGGAAACTACTCTCTGGGAGGCCAAGGGTCTACAGGGATGACATGCAGAAGGCTCGCTTCAGGAGCATAACAGACCAAGCAACACGCATAAGCCCACAGGAATTTTTTTTATTTCACACATCGAATATGAAATGCTTTATTATGTCTCTAACTATTATGATTTTGAGTGCTATACTACAGAACATTTCACCAGTAAAAACTGTTGCTGGTTTTTCACAGAGGAACATCTGAAGGAAACAAACTGTGGTACTCAGCAAAGCACTCCCGACCCTCCAGAATGCAAGGCAAGTGACAATTTTATCAAGTGCAAGGTGGTCCATCAAGTAAAGTGAGCTATATTGAGATTTTTTTTCAATAGTGGTATTTAATGTATTTACTTCATCTCCGGTTTCTTTGAAAATGTGAACAGACTGCATTTGGAGAATGTACTGTGAAGTGGTGAATTGCCTCAGCATGCACCGACCAGCGTGCGCTCAGCACTGTCTGGGGTCAGACCCTTCTCTTGCTGTTTTTCCAGAGTATAACATCACTACTTTAACAGCTTGGCAATAAAAGCAAGACTCATACGATGTAGCCCCTCTATTAGGTCTTCATAATACTCTTACTAGCTTACAGGATTAATCCCTAACTTAGAAAGAAAGTACCACAGGAAAGAGAGATGCCACAGCATGGGATTCTGGGCAAAACAAGTGTAATTGTAATCGGGAAGTGTTTTCCACAGCAATGTCAAAACAATCCTTGAAACCTGAGATTAATGTTTCAGTCTGAAATTCTAAACTTGAAAAGAGAGTAAAATTACTCCAAACCTTTAGAGTATTATGCACTATTGACGAAAAACAGACTGGTTTGAATTTACAACTAGTAAGAGTAATGGTATTTCTGAAATGATAAATCCCTAAACTACACGGGAGCAGGAGGAGGATGAATTTCCATGCAAAGCATACAATACTTCAAAAGACTTACAAGTGCAAACATTGCTCAAGTTTGTGCAATGTGGAAAATAATATTACTTGGAATTGAAATTGCCCACTTTGGGACTGATATTTCATGGGACTAGATTTACTCTTTTTCTCTTGGCTGTGGTTTGCAAGAAAGGGCTGCCTCTTGTTAAAGTTAGACCTCCAACCTGGCAGAAAAATTAGAACAATTTTCTTACTTTTGATTAAGTCCTCATTATTACTGCTTCTTCCACACCATTTAATCCACGATAGTTTGTCTGTTCAACTCACTACAATAATTTCTGAGGTTGATATGTTCACCATTGGAACCAGTCATGATGCAAGTCATAAACATTTCTAGGTTGCTGCTCTTTCTGACATAATGCTTGACCCTAAAAAGGCAGCTGATTGTAAAAGTGAATGAAGTGCTAAAGCCAAACAGACAGGTATGTTGGGGCTGCAAGGTTAAGATTTTCATTATGGAACAATAAAGGAATGGAGTACATACTGAGTTACTGTCATGCTGGAGATAAAAGGGACTGGTCTGTCAATGAAGGCAACGTATTTGATATATTACAGAAGGATTACGTAAGTGCACACCACCTTGCTCTTGTACTCTCCAGCTATTATTAAAAATACTTGTGGAAATAAGTATGTACTATTTTCATTTTGCTACATACATGTAACTGCTATGTTAATCACTGGAAGTTCCTTCAAGGGAAGGAGGTATCCCCCAGTTTACATCAGCCAGTACGGACTGTAAAGCACAATAGAATTACTTCACATTAAAAATGCAAATAAAACAGAACCCTGAATAAACTCCAACTGTGTTCTTTTGTATTGTAGGATTTAGTTATTAAGATTGAATTGGAAAAAGCAGAAAATGGAAGCCTAGGATTTGCACTGGTAGGCGGCAGAAATGGCAGGGCTATCCTAATAAAAGCCATCAGCCCAGACAGCATTGCAGATCTGGATGGGAGGCTGCAAGTCGGTGACATCTTACTTAAGGTAAGACTTGTTCTTCATCATTTTGGCCTATTTTTTTTCTCAAGTTACTCTATAAAGAGCATCCTCTTCAGCATAAAAATTGCTCAGACTAGAAACCTGAAGTTGCCTGGCACAGCAAGAGGTGGAAGATGGTGTCGCTGGACTCCTGGGGGTCAGAAGGCTGCTCTGGGCCCCCCACCCTCACTGACCAGTTCAGCTGGTGTGGACCTGGGCCCCTCTACAGTGAGAAGGGGGCTGCTGGGCCCTGTGAGGACTGCACATGAAGAGGCCAGAAAACAGGAGTGAACTGACCAAGCGTGCCCATAACAGCTAGCCAGGAGACGGGAAGGAACCTGGCATCGCTGCCAGTATCAAGACAAGCAGAAAGCACTGGAATTAGGGCTTTTGAACTTGTTGTCCTAACAACCTCTTAGCAACCAAACTTCTTTTTTTTTTTTTTTTTTAACTCCAAATTCACTTTTCTTCCTTCTCCAAGAGGGAAGAAAGCTTTTTAAACTTTTTAAATTTTTTTTGCTTTTCTATTTTTCATTACCTTCCTTCTCCCTCTTCCATGTGAGGAGTAGGAGAAGTGATGCCCTCTCAGTGCCCTGAAAGAGAGGCAGACTACACTTCTGGAGTGTGCTGCTAGCAGTCATGCTATAAAGAAGCAGAGAGGGGAAGATCAAGCAAGTCACTAAAATAGGAGGGAGAGAGAAGACGTGAGATGCAGGGAAGATACATAAAGCGTGCACAATGATGGATTATATGTTAAAAAAGCTTTCTGTTACAGGAATCTTATTTTATCATTGTATTTTTTAGGTGAATGACACTTTAGTGTCTGGTCTACCACGCCAAACTGTTATAGATTTGCTGCGCAAGGCTCGAGGCACTGTTCAACTCACTGTTTGCCGAAGCATGGCTTCACGTGCGGCTTATGCAGGCAACCAGAGCAATAATGTACCTTCCCCTCCAAACACAAAAGCAGAGCCCAGTAAGTAGCTTCATCCACTCATTACATATTAACAGTGGGATTATGTGGTGCCTAGACTCAGTTTTCCCATTAGCTAAACAATTTAATATTATTAACTTTACAGTTACTTCTGATTCGTAGCTGTAGACACAGACAAGTTCTTTGCCCTGATTTGCAGCTCTGGCTAGGCTATCCAAGACACAGGACCACAGGGAAGGAATGCCCAAGACCCTCAGAGATATTTTAACTCAGCTTATGCTTTTAAGTCATGATGGTTCCTGGTGTCTGCTGATTTTAGCCAGCTTTATACAAGCCACAGAGAGAACAGGAGCCAATTAGTGACCCAGCTGCTAAAATCTATTTCCCACGAATTTCACATCCTAGCAGTCCTACCTCATCTCTCAGAAGCACAACAGCTTCTGTCTAGCAGGCAACTCCTCTTCCTTCTGTACTTGCTCACGTTCAAACTCAGAAACCTCTGCTCCCAGGCTGGTTGCTGTTAGTTTGAGCACCCGCACACCTGCATGCAGCAGTACTTAGGGAGCTGATTAACTCTGAGGGAAGAAACCTCTGTTGCAGGCTCTGCTCTGCTGAGTACAAGAATTAAAATACTAATTACAGCTGGGAGTGGAAGCACGGGTATACTATTACCAATAGATTACGGGTTTCTATTCCTGAACTTTCAATTTCTTTGAATATTGAAATGTTTCCTACAAGGTGGAGAAGCTTCAATAGGATGAATATAGAATTCCACCTTAAAATACCTTCTAGCCTGGTGGTTAGAAATTGAAGGCTTTGTTTCAAATCTTCCCATGTAAGAAGAAGATTGCTATCTGCTTTCTCCCAGGCAGACTAAGGAGAGATATACAGTAGATTCTGGATTTTGGACATGTTTCACAGCAAACATTTATGCATCTTGTCAACTTTACTGATGCAAACTTACCTCCACAGGTATTTTAGGCAACTCCGCTCTCAGGGAGCAGATGCCTGTATGGTTCAAGGATCTCGATTCTTGAATTTCAGTATCTGACTACAAGAATGAACCTAGTTCTCTTCAACTTCTAGCCTGTGCCATTAGCTCTGGACAGTCATTCACTTACTGGAAGCTTCTCTGTGTGACTCAAGAGCAAAGCTTTCCAAAAGAAGAGTTGTACTAACAAGGGTGGGAAGGGGTGCCAGGTGGATCATCAGGCAGAGCTGGGGAGAAGGAGCTGTGAGTCCTTAGCAGCTGAGGACTCTGGGACAGCCACAGTGGGACTGTCAAAAGAGGCACCTTGATGAATCTGAAGTAAATAAAGAGAGTGGATTATTTAAAGTTTCCTTTTTCTTTCCCAGCACTTCAGAATTCAACAATCAACCTGTATTATACAACTAGTGCTTTAAAGCATCTTTCCATAAGGATGAGAGAACTGTGCTTGACACAGGCCTGGAAGCATGATGTTCACTGTCCCATCTCAGTTCTAGTTTAATTTTGAGGGTAAATGATGCAAACGTAGGATGGACATGAAGGTATAAAAAGGATAATTAAAGCTCTAGCCCTATCAAGGGCTGTAGAAGCATTACCATTCATTTCACTAAGACTTAGCTTTTCTCTGGCTGTGCAACTTCAAGGAACTAGCCATGGGGATGCTTATTTGGGTCTCACATGACATTTGTAAATTACACAGTTGCTGTGAAGTTTAAACTCTTTTCCTGGACCAGTAAAACCCAACGGTACTATAGAAGCATTGGCAACATATCACATCTATGGCATATGTCCCTTAGCACTGCAAAGGAATGGAATAGGTTTGACTCCGTTACAGGGTTTTTGTAACTTCTACTGATACAGAGGTCTACTGCAGTGCATCTTCTGGCCATATGAATTATGCTGGCTCCTTCGGCAGCGATATATGGCATTTGTGCTGTTTTGCCCCTGGATATTTTTTGCCAGTTTCTGGCGCTGTATCTCAGTGCCTATTTCAAGACCAAAAGTACTCTGGTGTAGATGGCACTGAAGAAACTGATTTACATTTTCACACTTCACAGGCATTTTACTTTAATTTTGTTTTCTGTATTTAGATGACAACAGTTCTGAGAGAAGCCTAGGAGCACAGTCTGTTTTCACTTTCAAGGAAGAAGAATCCAGCCAGATGTGCAGCAAGGTAAAATCTGAATCCGGCTTTTAGAAGTTACCGGGCAACGTACTCATATGTTTGTTGACAAAATGGGTTTGGTGTGATGCAGGCAAGAACTACACCTCAGAGAGGTGGTGAAGGAAGGTTGCATAAGCAAGTCTCATTCTGATACTTCATAATATTGGAATAAATGATTTATTAATTTTACCTTTTTTCTGTATTTTAAAATAAATATAAATTGAAAGATTGTTATTCAACTGTATTTTGACTAATATTTGTAAGCCCAAGGCCCCAAACTTCTTCAAACATGGTCTTGCTTTTGAATCTTAGTAAGTCCTGCAAAACAATCTACTTCAAATTTTACAGCATCTATCACTTTTAAGTTTTACAACTGTAAAAACTCCCCTCAGGAAATATGATAAATATAGGTCTTTTTATTCTCCAGAGGAAAACAAACAAACAAACAAGCAAGCATCCAAATCTTGCCTCAACCAATATAATCAAAGTATATAGTTAAGTCTATCTAGCTCAGGACAGCACATGCCTAACTTTAAGCATATGCTAAACTTTTTTGCTGAGTTGGTTCCATTAGTTCCATTCTTCACTATTTCCAGCTTGTCTTTAGCTGTCTCCTATGAATAGAAATAATCTATGCTTTACTTTATAGAGCACAGCTGCCATCTACTCCAAAGATTTAGCTTAGAAAATGACAAGCTACTGGAAAAAATATACAAAAAAACCAGCAGCAGTAAAATACTTTTCCTTAGCAAAAAAGAAAACTGAAATCCATATTGTGTTCTCCAGTCTGGGTAGTCAGTAGATGCAGAAACTGGGTAAATGAATTCATGATTAAGTATGCAGCCATGAATTCCCATATTCTAATGGAGAAATACAAGCATAAAAGCAAAAGATTAAATAAATTAAAAAAAAAAAAGTGGCAGATACTGTTAAGATTCTGTGGGGTATTCAGTAGTCAATACTACGTAACATGCTAGGGTGGTTTCTGAGTGCATCTGGAATACTAATCAGGGAAAGAAGATGAAGAAGCACCACTGTGAATTAAAATTTAAATAATTCTGTCAAGTGTTACAGCTGAGAAGGAGCCACTTCCACATACTAAAGACAGATGTCCTGCATCATTATCTAAATGCAGGACCCAGTTGTCATTCTCTAGGACTGAAAAACAGCCACCAGTACTATTGCTTCTACTCCATCTGGAGGGCAATCAAGGGTCTGCCTTCTCAGTTGAGTGCTTCTTCTGTAGAGCAGCTGCACCCTGCTCCTAACAGCTGGCCTCGTTGTGTCTGAGATAAAAAGGGAAATTATTACCAGCCATTCTAACTCAAACACTGGTGCTTTCTACTGCCAAGAGCTGGGAGGTGAGGAGCAGAGTGTGACTCACAACTCCTGTGATCATGTTTTCTTTATGAGATCAGAGAGGATATAATTAACACAAACCTTTTCAAAGTTTAGCTGTGTATGCTAGGTTGTAGAGGTGTCTGAAGACAGCATTGTTATGAAGCTCAAAAATATAAAAAGCTGATGTGACTTTTTATTCTGAGTAGATACTTTAATGCTAAGTCAAAGTTGTATAGACTTTGTTTTTTCCTAAAAGTAGAAACTACTTTACTTTCCCTTTCCTTCTTGAGTAAAGGATACATTTTTGTCAGATCTGTGAAAAAATGTTGATGAAAGTCACTGACTACATTCTTGATGTTTCTGTGTATTGATTTATTTTTTTTTTTTATAGCTATTTCTGATTTTATATTTACAGGGTCCAGAAAGCACGCACGGTTTCCCTCTGCAAGGTCAATTGGATGGACAAGACTATCAGGATATCATCAGTAACACTTCAGACAGGTAAGTCTTTCAAACAGAGTAACATTACTAAAATAAAAATCATGGATAGCTTACTCTTCTATTTTCAAACCTGTCTGGATATGGTATACAAATATATTCATGTTCCAAATAATATAAATACAGTTCTATTGAAATGCAGCTCCATCTGCAGTAGGAGTGGCTAAACAGCTTCTACACAGCTACTAGGAGAAATGAAATGGAAGCTTCTAGGTGTAGCTGAAGCTCATGCAGATACGCCTTTGGTAGGAGGAGGTGAGCACGGGGAAGTGCTACTGTGTTGGTGTGGGCAGGGGTTTACTGAGTTTTCCCAGCAGGTCCTGCAGCCTGGTGTAGACCCTGTGCTAGTATGGCTGTAGTGATGCAGATATTGAACTTCAGACGTTTGAGAATCAAGAGAACTTGAGGGTATTACTCCTAAGAAAATATATCGATACATAGTACAAGAAGAGAAGAATTTTACTTCAGCTGTATAGTAGAATGGGAAATCAAAGAATAATGTAGCATTGATAAGACATGGACAACTTTGTTTACTGCAATGATACAGAACATATGAAACATGATTGTCTTTTCTATTTATATGGGCTGTAAATGATAAAAAGGAATGAACACTTACATTTAAAACCTGAAATTTCCTAAGAAGAGTAGTTGGCCAATCTTTAAGGGGCAACAATCTTCCCTAAATTACCTGCTTACAGAGAACAAGATTGAAAGAACCTTTGAGAGCATGTGCAAGTGAGAATATCCATGTGAACATAGGTTCAGTGCCACTTGCTTTTATCTCATCACTAATATAACATTATCTTGGATTATACCAGGTAATCAGGTGTGATTGCTATTGAATTACCTTGTTCTATGTGCAAGATGCTTAATGCATCTATGGCTAATACAAAGTTATACATAAGAATAACTTGTAGCTTTTCTGGTTGTCTTGCTTTCTACTAGCAAGACAAACTAGCTTTCTGCTCCCTGTTCTGTGTTTTGAATCTCTTTATTACCTGTACTTTCTGGTAGTCCTATTTTCTACTTGCGAAACCCTTATATAACTTGAACAGCCCTCAATGATTATTGATATTTGCAAAGCTGCTACTTAAGATGGAGAGTAAGGTAATAATTTAATAGTACCTTTTACTATTTCTTACACTATGTATTATGATCATACATGATCCTATCCTATACAAGATTATGGTAAGCTTAAGTCTATTCAAATAATTAAATATTAGGTCTTCAGAGTACTGGAGTTAGCTACTATGGGGATATTTGTTCCATTCTGCATACAGCATTGGTGTATTCTGAACAGTAGGCCTATTATCTACCTAAAAAAATATTTAAGTGCTCTAAAATTCTCTGAATACCTTAAATAAATAGGCCTACCTTGTTAATATTTCTTATGATCACCTAATAACTAAAAATCTGGGTCATACATGAAAAACTGTCTATAACTGTGAGAAACTTTACTTTCAAGGATGTTTTCTGGTAGTTTTTTATACAAGTTATTTGCTCATCTCTCAGAAAAAAAATAAAATACCATAGGCAGATAATAGTGCTCCAGGCAAAATACAGGAGTATTTATATTAGTTTAATACTCCTTGAACTTAGGCTCTTCAGAGTTCACAGTAATTCTTGAAAACAGTTGTTCAAGAAAGTTCAAATTCAACTGAAAATAGATTAAAAAGAAAACCTTTTGTACACAGCTTCTGCCACTTCATAAAACCATTCAACTAATGCTTTTTTACAGATCACAGAAATATGCAGGATGCGAAGGTTGCAGAAGACAGAGTCAGCAGTCTGAGTCAGACAGCTGGAACAATGAAGATGATGATATGCCCCACAGGATTTCCATCCTACCTAGAAGTAACCATGCAAAAACTTCTTGTATCACTCATGTAATAAGCCAGCTCCTCCATATATCCACAGTGGGATCAACACTAATCCCTTCTATATAAGCTAAGACTTTCCTCTTTGTTTCTCAAAAGCATGACCACTCAGGACACAACTTTAACCTCTGATACATATGGAGGCCATCAAACCTTTGTAACATCCACAAGAAAGCAGCCTACATAGGAGCTCTCCAACTTGTTTGGAGAACTGTGGGAGGGAAGAACATGAGGATGAGTATGACTAACTGAATGCAGGGAGGGCAGCCGTACTGGCCACCATCTACTTGCCACTACTTCAAGCACCTCTGCTTTGGAGCTCCAGTTCCCAAAGGATGGGCAACTTTATGCTTGTTTTTTCTTTTGTAATGTTATATATCATGTTCCTCCCCCAAAGGAAAATATCTCAGTACATTAATTATACTTGGTTAGGTGCGCAAAGTGAGGAAGTAAGAGGAAAAGAAAATTATTGAATTTATTTGAGCGACATCATGACATTTGTTCAAATCGTGCACTACTGGATAGTGCAAATAAGTGATGCATTGGCTGAAAAAAATGTGAACATTGAAGTTTAGTTCAAAATTTATGGGAATTTCCCAGTGCGTAACTGAAAACTTAAAATTCTTAGTTTGGCCTAAAATTAATACAATAAAAGCAGAGGGTTTATCTTGCAAGAGATACAGTAAACAAACTGAATAGGGTAGAAGGCCTCTTTCATATATGAAAGGCAATGTCAAAGAAGGTGTTGAGAACTAAGAACAAACTCCAGTAATATATAAAATGTGGTCGTTATCACCAGATATAATAGGTCCTTGACATCATTCTCGTCTTCTTTCCATTCCTTCTCTTCTACAACTCAAAGTTCACCTGTGAATTAATGTCTGGATCCGCAGCTGCATAAAGGTGTCCACAGTATTCTTAATCACTACTCACCGGATGTTCATGATTAGTTTATTTAAATCACCTTTTTGTTCAAAATACTAAGAAGGGCTTCTCTTAATTGCAAGAAAAGTTCAATGCTTAAAAACAGCATAGCAGCCAACATAACAGCAATGTGACTTGAGGCTTTGGTCATATGAAAGTAACTTAATTGGAATATGATTTAAGTCCTCTGAGGCACTTTATTCAGGAGTGGAAATTAGGAGTGGAAAGTAGGATCAAAAAGAGGTTTCATCTTATAGATGTAACAGCAATGAAATTACTGGTGTGTGAATCTGTAGTGAGTTAGGCTCAGACTCTAACTGCAAAACTATGGATGTTTAAAAGCTGGTGATTTCCTCCTGCCAGGACTGTAATGACCCAGAAGTCTAACTCTGATGAACAAATAGCAAAAGAAAGAGATGTGTATAGGAAATAGCTCTCTCTAGAGTGGGGGATTTGTCTTCACTGGCACTCTCAGCTAACTTGTTAACAGAAACACCCTTGCATCTGCGAAGGGCAGAGAACAGAAAGTGAACAAAGTGTCTTAGAAGCTCAGGCAAGGTGGATGCCAGTTGTAAACCAAGACACAAGGACAGCAAGCACAACACTTTTGCAATGAAGGTTAGTTAAAGGTAGAGATGATATCCTGCAAGAAAAAAAACAGAGAACACTGCTCTTTGTCTTCAGCCTATGGCAAACTGTGGAACACATCAGGTTTTCTTTGTAACAATTGGCATGCTTTCTTTGACAACACTCACTTAAGGCTGTAAAGACAAATTCCTTAATTCCTCTGCCTTGAACCGCTATTTTCTACAAAAGAAACTACTGTTTTTATTCTATGGAAGTAACAGAAGTTGCTGAAGAAGTACGCCTTCTTTTTCAATTGCTCTAGTAGAACAGGGATATTTCTGGAGACTTAAATGTTTATCCATCTTCTTAGTCTTAATCTGTCAAGTTTTACATTAGAACATATACTTCAGGATGAGCTAATTAGTAAAAATGAATCCTGGTTTTGGTGCATCAAAGATACTTCACATCTTGTTCTTGAAGGAGAGTGTGAAATAAGATGAAGAGAACAGAAGATACTTTCTTACTTCAGGGAGGAAAAATTATTTGTAGCAGAGGGGAATGGCAATACTAATTTTCAGGAAACTGCTGGAAACATGAAGATGATTTCCTGTGAAGATGTGGCCAGAGTCTCCTATATCGATATAAGCTAATGTTAAAGTTTACAATTCTGAAACAACAGTTTATTTTGAACAGACTGTGTTTAGAAACCATACAAAGCAAGAAGCTGCAATAGTTGGATCTACTTCCAAATTCCACAAAACATGTTGCTGGTTGTATCCATGGTACTGACTTACTCTTCTTTCTGCTGTGAAAATAAGTAAGCCAAAAAAAAAATATATATATATATATATTTTTTACATTTCACTTACACAGAATATGCCAAAATATACTCAAGTACTGCAGCCCTCTGGTTTTTAAAGCCAAGATTTATGCTATGAACAATAATCATTAAAAACTCCTTTGTTTTTTTTGTTGATATATAGGCAGAGCCTTCGTTTCTGAAGATGAACTGATTCACTTAATTAATTTTAAACCATCACTGACAGGAGTATGTCCAAGGACTGGCATTAGAGGTCTTATTCGAGGCCTTCAGTCACGGATTGAGAATCAAGAGGTGTTGAAAGAGTTCATGGTAAAGTGTAATTCATTTTTAAGACCTGAGTGTTTA
Organism: Cygnus atratus; assembly: GCF_013377495.2. NCBI lineage: Eukaryota > Metazoa > Chordata > Aves > Anseriformes > Anatidae > Cygnus > Cygnus atratus. The sequence continues at coordinate 19,392,220 of NC_066368.1, forward strand.
GCAGAGCTAAGTGACTTTTAGCAGCCTTCAACATACTTTATGGGAGATGCATTTGTATATCTTCACTGACTCCACTTTCTCAGAGGATTATTTCAGTCAGGTGTCTGCTTTGCTTTTTGGGTGATGCTACATTATCTGGATCTCCCTCTTCCTACACAGTCAGGCTTACACTGTTTCCTGTCCAAAGATCCTGCCCACATGGAATGGAAAATAAATACATAAAAGTACAATAAGAATCACCTTAATGTTGACTAACTTCTTACTGCCCCTTCAGCTCTCCTGAACATCTGCCCAAGAACTATTCTACGGGCTGCATTAAAGCAAGAAATCCAAACACTTAGTCAATGAAAGGAAAATGTTTTACGCAGTGCTCCAGTGATCCACGGAATTCATTGCCACAAGATGCTATTGAGGTCAGGGACTTTGTGCAATTAAATTAGAAAGTAACATACATAATAATGAAAATACACAACTACATCTGATGGCAAATAAATTATGAAAAATGTAAAATTATGAAAGCATGTAAAATCTCTTGTTTTGGTATATATATAGAGTACTCAGTATTGGGGGTTATCAGCAAATTCCCAAAGAAAGATTGTTTCATAATTCTTCAACACAATGCCAAAATTTTCATTAAAGGATGCACTCATTACCAGTGAAATAGATTACAACTATTTTTCCATAGTATTTAGAGTATTATCAATTTCTCTCACTCGCCTTATGGCTGACTTTCTGGGTAAAAAATAGCACAGGTTCACATGTATAGTATTTGTTGACTTTTGCCAAGAGCTCGAGAACGTGTACTAATTTCCCTTCATTCCATTCTGGATGTAGGCATAGTATGCTATTAGCTGAGTCATGCATCTGCTCATAAAACATAAAGATCTAACACGAAAAGCACAGGTTACCAAAGTCAATGGATATTTTTTCTGAGTAAAAGCTGTAGTAACCGATGAAGATCTTAACTGTCAAATGTATTTCAGTCCATATACGCTGTATAGTGGCATAATGTGAGGGCTGAGCATTGTGCAATGCATAGCGAAAAGGTAAACAAAAAAAGAAGAGTGAAGGTAACTCAAAACTGTAAATGAAATTAACTTGCACCTTCTTACTTCCTGGCTACACTGCATTGTGTTCCCCTAAATTTGCTATGAAGTACTTAGGACCATATGATTTGCACTTAACATCATTGATGTTGTTCCCTGTATCCACTGCTTCTTCTGTGATTGAAAAGTACTCATTGACATTCATTATCTGTTAACAGTGCTATAGTTGGTTCTTCAGTCTGCATGTTATCGATTATGAATGCTGATGTTTGGCCAAGGCACTATTCCAAACATTTGTTTTACAGCACTATACAATAGGGATGTGTAATTATGGGGGCTGAAGACGTGGGTTGGAAATCTCCAGAAACTTTGTGCAGACTGAAGAAAACCCTAGGCAATTTGAATTTCTCGCATAGCAGTTTAGGGAACGGTATGCTGATTCTCTTCTTTAAGAAGTCTGCTTACCAGTCTTGGGTCACATACAACTGTAAAGTTTACTCACGCTGACTTTGTAGTCCTTCATAAAGGATATGAACATGGATTGACTATTTCTCTTTAATCTAGGATTTAGAACATGTGAAACCAACAGATGACTGCAGAACTGGCAAAGCACAAGAAAACAGGGATAAAAACAGATATCAAGATATTCTTCCATGTAAGTATGCACACTAAGCACATACGTTTGGTGAACAACACTGGAAAACAGAAAACAGCTATAATACTGGGATGTAGGAGGTAAATCCCACCACAACCTTTGCTACAGAGAGCTCCACTAATAATGAAGTGTGTTAAGATTTTTCTGAGAAACGAAGAGTTGACGTAAGGATATCTGCATTGCACAGGAAGTAATTTTCTGAAGTATCATCATCCACAAGGCAGGACTTGGTCTGGCAGGGGGGCAGCTGTCTTAGTGCTTCCTTTTCTCTTTCTCAGAGATAGTGATCTGCTACAGTTGTGTTGGCAAGTGTAGCTTGAACTATAGTAGCAGTTCTTTAAATCTACAGCTTTTGACACAGCAGAATGCTGAAAAGTACAATGGAAATCATGGAGTTATGTAGTTCTTGAAAAGATACAAGATTCTTTCGGAAATATTTGAAAGCTGAATAACCAAACAGATCTTTCAGCTGCTCAGCTCTGATCTAAGTCAGAAACAAGTTTCATCACTGATGTGAAGTAATTTTAGAAGGAAGATTTGAATCCAAGAGCTGAATGAGTGTTGTTAACAAGGATTTTCAAAACCCAATTTCCAATTTACTGCCAATTGGTTCCCTGAGAGGTATCATGACAGAAGAACACTTTCTGAACCCTTGATGTCATTGTAAACTGCAGGACCAGAACAACATATGCAAAATTTGTCACAGTTACTTCTCTATATTCAAGTACAGATTCTTAAAATTTTCTTGTTTTATAACCAGCAACAATGTTCCCATGCCATACACTCATAGCAGTGTTGAATACGTTATTTTGAATTACTGCCAATAATTCTACGGTAATTAGAAGGACTGTCAGACTGTTATGCAAGAACCTTAAGAGAAATAAAGCTGCAGTTAACCATACAATTTATCTCCAGGAATTACTATTAAGAATGATTAATATTAGTCCTGCTAGCCAAATGTGTTCTGAAAACCAGAGGCATACTTCAACGCTAGGGGCTGAGGTTCCCCATCTCCTAGATGCTAGGTATGGTACAGCTCCATTTCAGATCTACAGCTGAAATAGCAACTTTCTGTTTCTGTCCAGATGATAAGACACGAGTTCCTCTGGGAGAAAACAATGGCTACATTAATGCAAGTTATATTAGAATGAAAGTTGGAGAAGAGGAACATTTCTATATTATAACCCAAGGGCCTTTGCCTTCCACCATGGCGGATTTCTGGCAGATGGTTTGGGAGAGTGAGTCAGATGTGATTGCCATGATGATGAAAGAAGCGGAGCTAGGAAAAGTGAAATGCCATCGATACTGGCCTGAACCTCCACATGACTCCATAGACTTGGCTAACTTCCATCTCAGGCTAGACAGTTACCAGATTCTGGAATACTTCGTAGTTAGAATAATAGAAATGATCAACAAGCAGGTAAGTTGAGTCTAGTTAATACTTTCATATACAAAGAAATTGATTAGTTATCTCACATGATTAAATAGTGGTATTATTGTTTGTTTCTTCTGTAACGTCTGCTCAGTACAGTTTTAGGAATGTAAAAGTCTGAGTAACAGGAAGGAAATTAAGGTAAATGAAATACTGCTTCTTTGCTTATTGCACAAGCAATGGATCCAATATTAAAAACACTTGGGTGAGAGAGTCCAAGAGTTAGTCCTTTAATAACTACAGAGTTGCTGTGTTCAGTATTTTGCAGTATTGCTTACCGTTCTTATCAAATCAGATCAGTAAGGGCTGCCTGAGTGGGTTCATATTCTGTAACAGTGGATGGAAGGAATGATTTATAGAAGGTGGCTTTCATCCTAATATTTAAAAGGAATGATAACTTTTTTCATTTGTGAAAAGACATGAACACACATGAAACTAAAAAACGAACAACTCAGTTTTGAAGAACTAAAAAATACAGAACCCAATTGTAAGGACGTGGAAACTGGGACAAGTCCATCAGTCTCACCTCCATATGAAACAAAACATTGCAGAAATTTCTGTGGGACAGACTGATTAATGGAATCATTTATACAGTCTTACCTGTGCCAGACTAACTTAGTATCTATTTTCCTAACAAGACAGCTATTTATATTAAGAAAACACAATTCACCTTATGTCACTGAGTATAAAACATAGTAATTTGATATGGGTCTATCCAAAAGATGATAGGAAGATTGGCTGTTATATGTGATTGGGTTGCTATCTTGTTTCAATGAACATGTTATTTTTGCAACATTTGTCCTGGACCAGTATCAAATTAATACAGAATCATAGGTTTACTTCAGCAGAAATCCAGACATGCATTCGAATTCTTCTAATGGCAAAAATCTAGGTAGGCCTTTTGTATTCAGTTTAACATAGTCAATAGGAATCCACTGCCACGCGAACTGGGACTTTGGAAGGCTTCAGTCCTTACAGTTCCTGGATTCTTTTATACTGAAGATCTTCAGTTACCTAAAAAATCATATTTGCTGAAGAGTTACTGGCTGGACTCAGGTCTTTACAATGGAAGTCTTTACCAGTATAATACAATACTATATTTTTTTTTCATTTAACTTTTTTAACATAATAAACAATAGGGAACAAAAATTTTATTTGTATTTATTTACTTTAATTGTATTTATTTGCATTTTTATTGAATTTATATAGCTATATTACTAAGCTTCCAGTCAATAAGCATTTCTGGCTTTCTCTTCCAGACAGAAGAAAAGCGAATTATAAGGCATTTGCAGTTTACCACTTGGCCAGACCATAGTACTCCCAAACTGGCTGAGCAGCTTGTAAAATTTATTTGCTACATGAGAAAAGCTCACAGGACAGGACCTATTGTTGCTCACTGTAGTACTGGGATTGGAAGAAGTGGAGTTTTGCTGTGTGTTGAAATTCTGCTGAGCTATATAGAAAAAGATCTATGTGTAAGTATCAAACAGATCGTTGTTAAATATTACAGTAAATATAAATATTACTGATATAGATGTCAACAACATATGTAGGTATCTTACTACGTATGTTACTCCTGGTAGAAATTAATCCTAACAAAATGGAATAAATGCTGCTTCTGTTATTTCACAAAACAGAGATAATAACTAAAAATATACTACTTGTAGAAGAACTGAGCCCCAACTTTCCCAACAGAACATGTTCAAGTCTTTTTTCATAACTTGAACATCAATAAAATAAAAATTGTTTTCTCTTCTGATAGTTCAACATTAAGCACATAGTGAGAGATTTGAGAGAGCAGCGTTTTGGCATGATCCAAACTAAGGTAAGTTCTCAATATTCTAACTAGGCTGTGATCTCAAAAAGCTTCCATTTGTGGTACATATTCTCATGCTTTGATAAATCTCTAGGTCAAAGCTGAATTTTAGCCCTCTCATGAGGAAAATGACAGCTTTGCATACAAATGGTGTGTATATTTAAATATAGAAGATCTGTCCCTTACTGGCTAACTGAAATTAAGAAAAAATAAAAAAAAATAATAAAAAAAAGGAAAATAACCTCTACATGTAGCTTGCAGGCACTTGAAATTCACTTCAGAGCACCAATATAGTACAGATACATTTCTTCTTTGGGCAAAAAGAAAAGTGGAGATCACCAGTGAAATGGGTGAGACTCTACCCTGCAAAACTGCAGCCTTCAGTTGAATTCTTGCAATCGCTGAGCTCTCATTGTCCTTCTAGTGCTGAGCTAAACCTACCCCCGAAGTGTGTTCACACAGGAAAGGACAAAATATGGTTAACACAACTTAGAGCAAACAGAAAGTGGGAAGAAAAGTAAGACAAGACTAGGATAAATTCTTCTTGTAGGCAAGTATTAAAGCACATGCTTCAGGAAAATGACTGAGCACATGATTAAAATTAAGCAAGTAGATAACAGCCATTGACCTCAGTGAGATTTAAGCACATGCCTACAAGTACTGCAGTGAATCAAAAAGAACTCCTGAACTTTTACGAGTAATGGAACAAAAAGATTGAGGATGCTCTTAAATGCCTGAATTTCTGTATCCCTGTTACAAAGATGCTGGTGTTAAAAACAGCATGACAGCCAGTCCATCTTTTTTAGTCCAGAATTTTTGTTATATTTAATTGGATGTTTCACACTGGTGTCTCTGTATGCAGGATCAGTATCTATTCTGTTATGAATTTGTTCTGGAAGTCCTTCAGAAACTTCAAGCAATGGATTCCTATTGACTGCAACATGTCTCTTCCCTGTTGTTATCCCCCTTGGACTCCAGGGGCCACTCAGCAATTGCTTTAAAGGAACGTCAAGCCAGCACAGACAAGTGTTATACAACATGCTCTGTCAGATTGCTCTGATTTCTAAGAAATTTAAAAGCCTTGCTTAACATCCCCTTGGTAAGTCATTTAAATCTCGGTGTACAGTTTGGAGAAACAGCAAGCCACAAGTGCAACACTGCTGTTAAATTGTCATGGACACTTTGTGTGTTCTATTGAATAATATATTAATTATTAGGAAAATATTTTTGTACTGCGACAAGGGGGTAGCAGCCTTTGTAAGCAGCTTTACTATTCAGAGGCCAGCTAAAGAGATCTAAGACTCTGCTGGTGTTGCTGGAAGATTAGTTGTCCCTTACATACAGTTGTGTACTCTTGGCTTCTGGACAGCAAATCAGTATTTTTTGTAATCATGTTTTTGTGTGGAAGGACTCAATTCGGTTACCTGTGGTTGCTTGAACAATGTGGAACCATTTCCAGTCATCACTCCAGCACATGAATTTATACCACCATCACTGGACATCTTAAATCAAGAAACTGACAGAAAAATAGGATGCCTTTAACCCTTAGCTATTTGTCTTCAAAGCAACAAGAGAGTTCTAATAACTGGACGGGATATTAATATTTTCCAGCAATATGAGCAGCTGTAGGTAAGGTCAGTATTCTTCTATTCCAAATCCATGTAAAAAGGAATGCAATACAAAACCAAATGAAATGACTGTGTGTGTCTTGTGGCACACATACATTTCGTCTTCCATTGAACCTTTCCATTGATTGACTATCTTGTAATTCTCACCTAGGAACTGATCAAATCTATGGGAAGTCCCATTGGCTTCTTTAAATTAGAGTAAATAACTCTCTGTACAGATTATCACTCTTGTAAAAAGTGTTTTTGTTAGTGTGAGTTTGAATTTGAGCAGAAATCTACTGTTCATGTTTGTAAGATTGTAGCTGTTTTCTATGTGAGTACTTCTAATTCCTTTATCTAGAAGGTGGTGTATATGGAAGCAGAATTTTTAGATGTGCATTGGGAGAGTAATTTTAAAACACAGGAAATTATAACTGCACTTATTTAACTGAGTTGTACATATTTTAAAACTTCCTTGATTTCAGGAGGTATTAAGAAGCATTTGATTATAAAATTGCAGTAGAAACAAGACAATAAAATAGCTGTTTATTTTCATTATGGATGAGAGATTTATGTTCAGAAAGAATGAGGAATTAAACAAATTAAAAGTATGGCTTTTGGAAAAAGCCATTGTAACACAATTGTAATAAAGGCCCAGAGCCATGTTTTGCTTTCTGCCCTCATATAGTCTGTTGGAAGTGAGGAAAAGATATAAATGGTATTTACGATGTAAGCCAGACGCAAATTTCAAACATACTGATAGAGATCCAGAGTAACTTTAAATCAGTGGAATAAACCTGGACCTATATCCGTATACATATAAGCAGAATTTAATGTTTTGTCTTAAATTAACTGAATTTGAGCCTTCTAAGAAGCATTACTGTCCACACGTTCTGAATACACTATATTTATATTACATATAGAGGATTATTTGCACAATTTTGTCCAGCATCTTCAGCCAAATTTTTATTCATAATGTTATTACCTCCATTTGCTATTTGGCCTTTCATTTTGGTTTTGATTACTGTACATGTACTTCTATGCAAGATGACACTGCACACAAATGCACAATTCACGTTTTGTACCACAGCAACTTTAAAAAGCTTCTCAGTAAAAATGTTTCTGTAATTCTTGCAAAGTTGTCTTTTCTGTAGTACAGAATTCTGGATTTAGCAGACAATATTTATGGCACTATTTGTTACTCCACATTTGTGCATCATCTTTGCAGCTGTTTGGCAGAAGTGTTTCCTGTTTTACAGGGATATTAAAAAGATTTCTGAAAACACTAAATTGCATTTCAATTTCTTTTTATGAAAAAGACATTTCGATACTAACTGCTAAACAGTAGTTATGGGAATAATAATCCTTTAGTAATGAGGGCTTGTTCTTAAACTTCCTGTAAAGGCAGAATTTGTCATGATGGTACCTTTTGTACATAACCCTAAAGTGGGTACTACCAACTTCTGAGATATTCTGCCACATTCCATGTTCTTATCCTGTAGGAATATAATAATTCAGTGCCTTTAAACTGATACCATGGTAATGACTCCTCTAATGACATCCTCACTCGGTCTGAACTTAATTTCAGATGAGGCGTACAACTTTACACAGATCTAGTCCGCTAATGCTGCTAGCAGAGTGACTCAAAGCAGAACTGCCCTTTGCTTTGTAATCTGTTACATAACAAAGAAACTTTCATCCATAGAAAATCTCAGAGCCTCTCAGACCAACTTTGAGCAGAGCTAGATAGATGCAATTCACCACATGCTGTGTGACAGGCCCTCCATCTGTCACGGTCCTGGTGTGATCCCACAGAGAGTGCCTCTCAAGCCAGAGCCTGAAAACATTTTAAGGCAACTGCAGGCTTGCAAGGGGTGATTAGTTCTGCACATCTGAAGCTAAAGGCCAGTCACCTCAGTACTAGTACCACTCATGAGCTCAACTGACAGTCTAGACAGCAGATGAATTTTGAGGAGAGAAGGACTGAAACGACATTCACAAATTCTTCCTATATATAGACTATGTTTAGAGACATTTGGGAGAACTTGCTTTTTTTTTTTTCTTTTTTCAGACAGGTATCATATCTAGAGATGTTCATAACTAGAGAAATTCTTTATCTACGCTCAGTAACATTTATCACAGAATCACAGAATTGTTTGGGGTGGAAGGGACCTTAAAGACCCAAAGCCTTGTCCAACCTGGCCTTGAACACCTTCAGGGATGGGGCATCCACAGCTTCTCTGGGCAGCCCATGCCAGTGCCTCACCACCCTCATAGTAGAGGATTTCTTCTGAGATCAAGACTCAATGATACACATTCATATATAACAAAAGAAACCATTCCTTAACGATCAGAAACAATACTGCTCTGGCCCATTTCTGATTTGATATTATTTAGCATAGAAATTGATCTGACTGGAACTTGCATACATCCTAACAACTTTTCTCTAACTGTCTTTGGGGTTGGAGTTTATGTCCTTACTGAACAACATCTGTGATGGCAAAAGTGAAACGCAAATATCACCAGTACTGCAAAATAAGAACTAGGAAATACTGCCATCTATGGGCACACCACTATTGTGACAACATTAACTGCAATCAGTCGCTTGTGCCGTTGGAGCGGAGCTACTACTATATTACATAGTATATATTCTGCTGCTGGTCCTACAGGTCCTAAAATAATGATAATGAAATACTCAGCCTCAGGGAAGTGCAGATACGTGTCTACAATTCTGACAGGATCTGTGCAAATCTAGACCAAAGCCTAAATTATGAATAAACCTGCTCTTCACCTTAAAGCAGGGGTGCTTTCGGAATGAAGCACTTTCTTCATTTACTGAAAATTATGAGTAACGGGAAATACTACTGGGGTTCTATAAGAACTGTTTTTATGAAATGTTCTCAGCAGCTGAATCTAATTGGGTTGGGGTTTACCTAGTATGAGATAACCCCTGTAAACTTGTTTCTTTTGTTAAGTATATTGCAAACTGATCTGCAGAATGAGGACTGGAGGTAATATCATGTATCTCAGTGCAATGATCCTGGCCATTGTGCACTGAGGAATGTGATCTATGTACCAGTTAACCTGTGCTGTGCTGCATGTACAGCTTAATCTCAGGTCTGTGTTGTGCCGTGAATATTCCTTGGCTGTATGATAAACTTAGCCAGCTAATTGTAACAGAGAGCCTGGAGGCAGCCCCCATTTGCTATCAGTAATTATGCCACCTGCGTGTCCTTGCCTTTATCTAACAGTGCAGCAAGAAGTTCTCTTGTGAATGTCCTTTCTTTTTGGCAGTACAAATGGAGTTGTTTTCCTGTAAGAAAATCCTGTGATAGTTCAAATGACCGAAATGGGGTAACCCTTCCATAGACCAGGTCTGCACAGCATGCTGTGCCCTGATCAGCACATAGGTGCCTGTTCAATGCTGCAGAACTTGGGGTTCCCACCATCTGAACAGATGTAAGATTATTCTGACTATTCTCTCTCCTGTTATAGTGTTGGGTCTGGCATATAGCATTTTAAATGATCCTTTTCAGGGTCTGAGTGCTTTTCTTACTGGAATTATAATCGAACAGCACCTCCTGCTAAAAAACACTCAGTTACTTCTGAGTGGTGTTTCTGACAGTTGTTAGATCACAAAGCTGGGATCAACATAAAGATTGCCTGCATCAGCTTCAAGATTGCTTGCAAAGATGATTGACTATTATTGTAATACTACAAAGAATAGATGCCAGCTGAGATCTCTATACTGAAAAGAGACCTGGCTCTTGTGGCTTAAGCAGACTACAGCTGAGAGTCCACCATTAGACCAATCTTTAAATGTACAGTAGCACGTGTGATGGAAAGGGACAGCACTTTCAAAGGAATGTATAACAGTAAAGTATGATTTGCACATAATTTTGTACTGATGTAACTCTGTAGGTTTAGAAATAAGATTGTGAAATCTGATCAGTGTTCTGTAGTGCCATATAGGTATCATTGGCTTTACTTTGGTCACTTACATAATGCACACCAGTAATAATAGAACCTCATACTTTATTCAGGCTTCTTTGGACCCAAAAGCATAGAACGAATACCAGAGAATCACAGAACCACAAAACCACAGAATAGTTGAGGTAGAAGGATCTCTAGAGAGAGAGAGCATCCAGTCTAAACTTCCCAGCTCAAAGCAGTGTTATCTAGAGCTCAGGAAAGTAATCCAATTGGGTGTTGAGTATTTCCAAGGATGGAGACTCCATGACCTGTCTTGGCAACCTGTTCTGGTTTTTGACAACCCTTAGAGCAAAAAGGTTTTTCCTTATGTTTAAGTGGAATTGCTTGTATTTTAAGTAGCGCCCTTGCATCTTGTCCTGTCACTGGATACCACCACCAAGAGTCTGGTTTCATCTTTTTACTCCCACCCGTACCAAGAACTTGGTACATATTGATAAAGCCCCCCTGAGCCTTCTCTTCTCCAGGCTAACGTCAGCCACAGGTCTCTCAGCTTCTCCTTTTATGACAGATATTCCAATTTCTTAATCATCTCAGTGGCCTTAATAAGCCAATACTCAGAGAGGACTATGACTCAGAGAGGATGAGATTCCATACAACCACTGCATGTCTACTGAAATCACGAGTGCCATGTTTTGGTGCCTATCAGCAAGAGAGGGTTACTGTTTTAACATCTCTTATGCACTAATCAAGGCCTCAGAAGCTAAGATTGGAGTTTAAGAGGAGATGCAGAGACTGGAGTACCTCTTAGATATCAGTTTTCAGTTGTCAGTGACTGGCTCTACTTTCCAGCTCATCTTGACTCTTTGGTGTCTTTTCTTTGTAGCAGAGCTCTGTAGGTAGCTCCCTCCAGCAGGTAGTAGATGGCTGTTCAGAATTCATTGCCCCTTCTGCACAGCACCAGATACATATGCATGCCTGGGGGACAGTGAGCTTTTTGAGACCCTACTCTGAATTTTGCAGCTATTTAGCTTGCTCATTAAACCATTTAAAAACAAAAAACAAAACCCAGCTAAAATGCCCTAGAGCAGCACACCCCCAACCAGGCGGCTGTCACAATGGGGACTATACAGCAGCTGTCCAGCACCCCAGCTCATTACACAACCTAGCAATTAACCAAAGTTGCCTACGCTCCCTCCCCTCCCTGCATTTGTTCTCTTGAGAGATGACAATTCCTTCTCCTCCTTCCTGTTCAGCCCCCTTGGAAAGGGGCCCTTGTGACTGTAAGCTTTCCTTTCCCATCACACTGCTGCAAAAAAGCTCTTAACTATTGCCCTCACCACTTCCTTCATGGTTGAAGTAGATTTAGCCCAGGCAAAGCACCAGCTGCAATACCCCTTGGTCAATTCAGTGCACCTAGCAATAGTTCCCAAGGCAGAAATGACGTGCTGTGAGCTTGCTTAATGCCAGCATCCTTGGATGCGTGACAAAGACACTATGGAAAATAATGAACATTAGGGAAATGTAGCTATAGCAACACTAGTAGCCACAAAGCAAATCCCCACCATGAGTGCTGGGAAATTGCTGTTATTGTATACATAATGGTGCTGTTCACTAATTCACTAGCATTACACACAAAAGCATACCTATAGCAGGCAGAAACTTAGACTACACACTCTTGGAAATGTTGGGTGAAACAGCAGATCCAAAATTGATTATTTGCAATGAAATCCCAAACTTCACTCAGATGGCTCCAGGTTTTACTGTAAGTTTAGTGCCAGGTCATCAAAGGAACCATCTACAGATAACACTGTCACCATGATCAGGAGGTTGCCATTGCTTCAGAGGCAAGAACTGAACCTTGGTCTGTCACTAGACATTACTGCCCCCAGCTCGCTCACTTTCTCCACTGAAACCAGGCAAAACTTGTATTTGTGCACTCACCAGAAACATCGGCAATGCTTTCTGGCTTTTGCTGGTATCCTAAGCTGAAATAATTGAGTTACTCCTGAGGAATTCTGACTTTCAGAAGATAAAATAAAAAGCTTTTTTGTTAACTCGGAATAGCACTACACATATTCCTCCAGACCTTCTGGGTTCCTCTCTTTACCATGTTTATAATTCATGGTAAGACAAGTTCCTTAACAGTATCATGCCTCATTTTCATTGTCTAATGTTTTGCCATCTTAGAGGACGTACATGAATCATGGGTAATGCTTGCAAAATGTCAAGGAAGTATTCGGGGAAAAGCTGATACAAAGCACAAAATATTCTTCATGCTTGCACTCCTCAGTTACTGCACATTCCCCTTCATTACTCTATGTGAGTTAGGGTTTATGTAGCAAACATCTGTCTGTTATTAGGAAATTTGTGATACTTTATTAAAGAAAATAAGTATTCGACATGGCTATGAACTATTTCTGTTGCATGTACCTGTCCCCTGGAAAGAGTAGGATTCTGCCAATGTATCATTTGAACAGCAAGTGGGAACAAAGTGGTTATTTCGCAGCTAGAAATTCCGTTAGTATCACCTAACTTGAGCCACTTACCACAGACTGAGCATCATTCATTTCACTTGACAGCAATTTTAGATCTAAATTTTAGAACTAAAACTGTTCCTATAATCAAAATCCAGGCAAAGTCTGGGTTGCCAGCAGCAGTGGGATGACCACACCTCTCAGCTCAATACAAATGCTCAACGCCTTCACAGAAACATTGCTCTAGGCAACAGCAGCTCTCTCCAGAGCAGTCCATGCCAGCTCCTGCTGAGATTTTCATCTCATGGACACTTTGCCACCTACTCCTCCTCTCATCAATATTCACTTAGATCCCTGGCTAAAAGTGTGGGTGGCTGCTGTGTTATGTTCTTCTGCCAGATTTTGTCAGTATCTCAAAAGGCCAGGTTAAATTTTCTGAGGACTCCTCCTGGGGACTTACATAATACCAGTTTGAGCTCTATCAAAGCATCTGCTGAAACTAAATTACCTCCCTGGAGTACTGAGAAGGACACAGAATAAGCCTGGAGCACCACCACCACCAAGTAAGCGTGTTAAAAATATCCATTGAACAAAACTTTCCACCCTTCCCGTTTGTCAACAGTTCTTTCTTAGTTGTTTGGTTAACAGGGCAACATGTTCACACACCTGCCACCACCACTGTCCCATTACCATTTCTGATAGTGCACCTTGGCTTCTAGTTTGTTGTAAAGTCCTTGAGGGATCCAAAGTGCAGCTGTGCAATCTCCAGGTGGTCTAGATCACACTGATGAAAGGCCTGTTGCCTAGCTGCAGTGATTACAGCCTTGGGCAGGAAAGAGAAACTTTTAGCAAGGCTTCTGCTCTCCATAGCTTCTGTCTGAGGTCCTTAAGTGGACTTAACAGATTATCACTGTTTCTTAATAGTACCATGAACACCTCGATATCAGCAAAACTCCCATTTCCTCCAGTGTTGGTCAGAAAAACTAAAATAATGGGCTTACCCAATGCTAAACTCTAAAGACACTATATTGTTACATTAAAAGCTTAAGGCCTGTCCAAGTAGCTTTAAGCTCATGCTGTGTGCTCACTATGCCCATGCCTAACACCCGTTACCTAAACTAGCTCTCAGAAAAGGCCCCATCTGTGTGTAGGTGTGTGTTCGTGTGAACACAAAGCTAGGGCTAGCAGAATACTAGGAGAAAGGATGCTGACAATGATCTGTCAGAAGGGAAAATCACCCTGTGAGGATGTGCGTGATGGGCCCACTGGAGTGAATTAGGTCACCTAGCGCTGTCATAAACAATAGGGCCATAGCTCATACAATGGATGGCAAACAGCCTCCCTTAGGAGGTCTTCATACAATTGGCTCTGCTAACAAGGTTACCAGCAGTGATATTACATTTCATGGCATCACTGCAGAAATGAGCTGGCATGGAAAGGGAGGCAGAGATCTGAGCTGAAGGCAGGCAACCTAAAGCCTCAGAGTGAAAATCTTTCCCCCAAGTAGCTAAGAGGAGATCTGCTTTGGACTTCATGGATTTCACCATGAAAAACTGCTTTGTCCTCTAGCCTAACTCTTTTTTACTGAAGGATGAAATGGTAAATAGGCTCAGCAATAGGCTGTGATTGTTCAAACTTACCAGTGACTTTAAGGCCCCAGTTCAGGATTCTTTCAGCGGGCTTGAGTTTCAGGAAAAACTGTGTATGCACATGCTGGATTCTCAGTAGCATCTGGATCTGTAGCATAGCCTTCACAGTTTTTGCTTCTGAAAACTTTGACCATCATTTTACAAAATCCTAAAAAGGGATGAAGGAGAAAAGGAGATACTGATTAATAACAGTTCACACTTTTTTCCCTTTATCACAAAACTCATGAAACCCTTGGCAAATGCAGGCAATCCTTTGACTTTCAGTCTTTCAATAAATATACTGTTTTGACATCTAAAAAACACTGGAAGAAAATTTTGTCTTTGTTGGTTATTACTTGGTCCATCTTGTGAAACTGCAAGAATGCTGTACACAACTAGATCCAAAAAGTGCACTTGCGAAAAATAAGAGAGCAAAAGCAATATTTTTTATCTTTCTGAGGTTAGAAAGATCTGGAAAAAATGGGAAGATTTACTCACATGCATCTACATACAGATCCAAACTTTAGTCAACACATCTCCGCTTTCCTTATAAGACTTAACCTGAATTTAACATTGTCTTCACTACCCCTGCCATCACTCCCTTCAGGAGTTTCAAGCTCTTGGATATCTAAATTATACAGTGTTCTTTATGCATCATTACAACATTATGTTTTGATTTTGTACTCTTCTGATTCTGCACATAAAATCAACTGCAATTTCTCATGGCTGTGGCCTATCTGTTCTTTGTGGAAATATTTTTAAAGCTAGCTTATAAATTACTTGAGAGAGAGGGACACCGCACATTTCTTTTGAAAAATCAATTTTTGGTATTAATAAACTTTTTTGTACTAAAAACAATACTTTATCAAAACCTGTAAAAAATTTCTGCCCTTGATATTTTCACTGGAAAACTGAAAAACCAAAGTTTCAAAGTTTCATCTCCTTTAAGTTATATATATATATATATATATATATTTTTTTTTTTTTCCTCATAGCTTCAGTCCTGGGAGAATTCCCATCTTGCAAAAAAGCTCACAGCGTAGAGAGGGGTTGGTGGCAGATGGAAGCTAAAGGCCTGTAATCCTTCCAGTTCCCACCAGATGTCACCAGGCTCTCAAGGATCTCTGGAGCTGGGGCAGTAGAAGCCTCCTGCCTAAGTGCCAGGTTTTTTCTCTGTCAAAGAGAGCGGAGCAAAGCGGCTAACCTAAGGAGCTGAGGACAGAGCCGTTCTTTGTGTCAGTGGATGAAACACTGCCGAATCGATACAGAGCCAAAGCTGCTATGATCTCACTGCTGCCGGGTAGTTTAATCCAAATGGAGTCAATCTCCTTCCACCTCCTGCTAGGGAACGAACGCTACCTTTTCAGTTCTCCTCTCCTCTACCTGAAGCACCTGGCAGAGCAGGCAGGGGTACAATAACACGCACGGGAAGGAAGTTTGTGTCACTGCTTTACAGGCTAGAGACGATGTGGGCTGCCCAAAACTGCACAGGGAGTCATGAGCTAAGCTGAGCCCTGAAGCCAGCTTTCCATACCCATCGTGCGGAACTCCTGCCAGTAAGCATCCCGCTTTGCAAGGCACTGCTTCTCTTCTGGGCTCTACTGAGCACTCAGCACTGTGGTCTCTTGCACAGCATAAATGCCTGAGGTCTCACTACTCAAATATGTGTTCCCCAAGAATAAGCCAGCTTGCCAAGAGGCTCTCCTCAATGCATCCCAGTTGGCAGAATAGCACTCTTAAAACTCTGCCATCAGAGGAAATGTTCAGTCTCAAAGAGATTAGATGCGCAGACTAAATAGGATGAATAGAAGTTGACAAATATCCAAGATGTATGTTTGAGAATGAAGAGGCTGTACTGGAAATGAATGGATTTTAATGAGAGAAGGGAAGGAAATTCAGCATGAATTGCAGGCATCTATTGTCCTGAAAGGGCATTGTTCCCCATGGCCCCAGAACAGACACAAAAGCCACACATTCCACGAGGTATTGTTGGGACTGGCTTGACAATGGCAGCTTGGGCTTGTATGGTACCTTTCACGGAGGGCCTCAAATCATTTCACTCCTGAGAGGCTGGTAGCATTATTCCTGCCTTTTCACAGACACTGAAGTACACACTGAGACAAAATGACTTGGCCTCATGGTGAACAACTCCCAGAGCTGGGAAAGTGAATCCTGATCAGTATAAATGAACCCCTGGCCTAGTGCCTTGTTTCTGTAACCTCACTCCTGGGGAAGCAAGGCCGTTGGTTGCTATTGCGCCAGCACTCGCAAATGACACTGTAATGAGGAGCTCCTTGTCCATAAGTGCAGCAAAGCCTGTTTGTCCTGGGAATGGTGCGCACATCGCTGCGTGCAGCATACACAGCAGCCAAGGGCATGCAGAAGAACGAACACAGTTTGGCCTTACTCTTTGGTGCCCAGACAAGCTGACAGCAGTCACAACCGAGCAATAAATCTTATTTGCCAGTACTGTGACTCATCAGGTAACCCTGGCCTTGTCTCCTGTCCACTGCAGCTATCAGTGTCACATTCTCCTCCTGGCCCACCAACACCTGCATCCACGCTAGAATCAGAATCCCCTCACTGTTAAGGTGGGAGTTGCCTCCAAGAGGTGTGGGCATCTGTTTAAAGTAGTTCAGGACTGCAGTCTGAGCACACACAAACCACGCACTGCTCCATGATTATAGTGGTCCCAATTCTGCTTCCCAAGGAGAAGAGGGGAATTTTGATCCCAGCCTGGAGTTTCTCTCTACCATTTTTCCCTGCATCACCAACGTGATCTATACTGTCATCACAAGTTCCTTCTCTTCTCCTGGAAACTTCTTTCTGCCTTCATCTGGATCAATGACAGTATCAGAGCATTTCTACTGTTTCAGCTTCTGACAGAATAACCATAAACATTTCTCTTCCTGCCATAAACACCTTGCTTTGACACAAGTACATAGGAACACCTATCATTTAAAAGGCAAGGTAGACACTGTAACCCCTCTCTTTCTGGTACGCAGTCAAACCACCCTTTCCCCCTTCCATCAGCACGTCATACCCATCCACGACAAACCTTCTGTGCATGCACACGAATAAGAAGTGATGATGGGAACTGCTACCTTAGAAGCACAAATCTCTGCTGCTTACAGAACGCTGCTTCTCTCCTCTACAGACACGATCACAGCTGGCACACTGAATTTGCTCACTTGCCAGCCAGCCTTGCCCAGTTTGTGATGCAGAACATGCTGCTGAATCTCCACTGTTCCTTCCAGTACCCAAGTTACCTAGATTTAGTAATTCTGTTATCTAGCAGCTCTTTTGCACCTACCTGAGTTATAACCACATCCATGACTGCAATGGATATGTAAACTTGAAGGGCCATCTGAACATTTTGCCTATTAATCACCTTGTCATTAGTGGGAAATTTTCCACCTTCAGGGCTACCTACTTTATCTTTGGATGGAATTCAAGCTATAAAGTCAAAGGGTAGCAGGACTCTGATCCACTGAACACTTGCTTCTAATCTAAAAAGTCTGCATTTTAGTTCTGTTTTCTTAATCCACTTGTCTGCCTAGGATTGTCCTATTTCTCATTTGTTAATTACAGCTGGCCATTTTTTTTCCAATTAAAAAATAGAAGAAGGGGAAAGAATTAAAAAAAAATCAACAATGAATTTCAAAATGTATCTGAAAAGCCAAAACCTCTTTGGTTTCCCGAAATCTAGACAAAGCTGCAGAGGCCCCCAGGAAGAATTCTTGTTTTCAAGTAGTTCAATAAGCAATTTGAGCCGGGGATTATTTTAATTCTTCTCTAAAAAAGATCCCTTAGAGGGCAACTAATCTTGAATGGTTCTGCCACAGTAAAACATTAACAGAAAGAAATCTATTTCACACATCACTGCTATGTCATGCTCCCAGAAATAGGTGCACCTACCATGACTCAGGTTTAGTAACTTTGATCCTGCTGTCAAGAGGCAGCCCTGCCTGGCCCTACAACAAAGAAAAACAGCACAGAGCATCCTGAGAAAGCACAGGAAGATATCTGACTCCTTAATTGCATCAAAGGTTCTTGCTTGCTTGTGTGTTCTTTGACTAAGGAAGCTGATCATAGAAATCTCCCTACAGTGAAAGGCTGCGGTTTCCCCCAGTCATGCAGTCCCTACAGGGATGTTTGCATTCCAGCATGAGTTTAAAAAATTGCTAATGGAAAATACTTCCACACCCAGTGGCTAATTACTTTCTCCCTCAGAAGTAAAATCTTGTTTTTGTTATAAATGCACTACCTTTTAACTGTCAGTTTCAGGGGATGGCAGAAGGGGCTACAAGGGACAAAGGAGGTCCTATAAGACCTATAAGTACTGCTACTACAGCACTGCTCTTATTGTGTTTTTGCCTGTTAGACCCTGGTTTTAAGTAACTGATAACTAGTGTGTAAAACCTAACTTGGTTTCTTGTTGATTCATGTCAGAATATGACAATCTTTTTGGTGATAATTCCCTGAACTTCCGTTTTCTATAAGGCTCAGTGTTGCTAGCATCAAATGCTTGAAAATGAGAGGCCTTTCGTCAGAACTGTAACGTTCATTTAAAAATAAGTATTTATTTTCCAGCGAGGTGTTCAGTTGGCGATACAGATGTTTTAGACAGCATGTTCAGACTTCCTTCCTCAATCACCAGCATGGCTTACTTCATAAGCACATAACTCCAGGAGCTGGGTTTTTAAAGAGAAAAACAAGTGTTGTAGGACTTTCCTTTAAAGCACAAGAGTGATGCTGACAGTTCCTGTGTGTTTCCAAATGGAACTGCGCATAGGTCAAGGTTTGCAGCAATGTTTCTTGCTGGCAGACAAAAGTTCAGAGGAATCTGCTCTGTGCCGTGCCCTTCTCACCATCCCCAAAAAAGGAATAAATAGAAATATGAATGGTGATTGCATCTTTACATGGAAAAAAACAGTTTAGCAGGCAGGAAAGAATCCGTGGTGTCCTTCAGAAGGCTCCATAAATTGGATAATGAGGTGCTCTGTGGGGCACACATTCTCCAGTTCTGACATGGCAGTTGGGACCACAAAAACTGACCTGAACAAAACAGCCTGGAGAGTCAAATCCGCCCATTCAGATGCACAGTTTAAAGGTGAACAACGATACACATTTTAGGAAAACAACACTACTCTGTTCCTCATTCCCCCTCTGGACTTTGAGATGTTTAAAAGCCAGACTCCTATGGACCACTTCTCTGTCACGATTTTAGATCTGCTGCCTCTTCCAGCACAAAAGAAAGCATACTGAACTCCGTCAGGCCGCCCATCTTCCCTGAAAGAGGATCACTCCAACAGGGACATCTGGCAAACTCAAAGTAACTGCACAGTGCTGGGAGTGAGAAAGGCAATGCTGAGAAATTAAGTCATTTGGTTCCTAAGCACAGCTGGCCTCCTCCATGTCCCCGAGAGCTTGGGGGAGGGATCGAAGTGACTTGTTTCAAACTGCCCTTATTAACTAGACATTTCACTTAAATTGTACTTAGCACCTGCCTCCAATTACCTGGCTTCAAGGCCCATGCATGACAGAAGCTGGAGCTCTGATTAAATCCATGCTTGGTACCAGTGAGCCATTAAGCCAAATCAAGGCTTGCCGCTCCTTTGAAGGAGATCATTTGTCTTCATTAGAAGTGGCCATCCTTGATTGCCCTGACAGGAGCATCTCCCTGCAAGATAATAAAGCCTGTTATTGTTGAGAGGTAAAATAATGTATTGCAGGTCTCTGGAGAGTGATTTGTATTTATTAATGTTCTCACAAATTACTGTACCCTGATTAACATGTGACGGTGACAGGCAGCAGGGGTGTGCTGCTCACCACAGCCATCGTGCAGGCCACTGTCTCTCCTCAGGTAACGAGACAGCAACAAGGGAGCTGCCTCCTGCCCTTTATTCATGCCTTAGGTCTGTCAGGGCACGATGGACACGGACAGCCAGGTTGTGAAAACCTGACTAATCACATCTCTGACTAGGTCTGAATCTTCGATCCAGATATGGAAGACTAAATAAAAGCACCTTTTTTGCTAGTAGTAACACTCCATATTCTGACTGCTGTGAACCAGCATCATGTATTTCTCACCCAGAGATTTGAAGTGTTTTATACTACTTCAGAGATGGGGAAGCAGAAGAAGAGAAAAGTAAACTGACTTTCTCAGGATCACCTGGGAAGCCAGGAAAAAAAGCCAGGTGCAGAATTCAGGTCTTTTGAACCCACCATTTGGTACATTGAAAACTGTACAAATACCACTGCGCTTTCTTTTGTGACAATCAAAATCCAACTTGAATTATTGTAACTTGTTCCTCCACAATGCTATCATAAGCAAACCATCTCCAGAGGCCTGGTGAATGGATGAGGGACAGCATACAGGAAATTTAAAGTGGATAAATAATTGCAATACCTACTACAGTGGGTCAGTTTAGCCAACCTTGGGGTTCCAGTTCTAGATCTCATTTCATTCAGTTCCTGCAATCCAGAGGTTCTAGTCTGGGACAATAGCCAGTTCTGGCTAAAATAAGCTCCCTCTGTATCCTGGCCTTAAGGTAATTCTTAGCATGCCACTAGGCCAGTTCATTTTCTGAGGGAACACAGTATCAGACAAACAAATCACGGTGCCCTAGATCAGAAATCAGGAATGTCTCTGAATAGCTGCTCTCATCTATACTACCAAACTCCCCCTGGTTCAGCAGAACTCAAGCAGGGAGGTTTGATCCTGTCCATTGTAAATGAAAGAAGTTGAAAGAAGGCAGAAACTCAGAATAAACTCAAAAGGGATATTCCATTGAAGATTTAGCGTGTAGCAAGCTCCTGTTCTTTCCTCTAAATTTCCATGTCAGAGTTGTCTAGGATCATGTTAGCAGCTTTCCCTAAATCCAGAACCAAACTGAGCTGCTGATACAATGACAGAGGCTCACAAAAGCCATGAACAGATTTATGTTTTGAGTGCTCTAAAGCAGAGACAGGATTTTTCCAACCAGACAAGCTTCATAGCCAGCTAAGGAGGCAGTAGAAGGTAACCTTCGTCAGGCAAATGCAGCTATGTCCGTGGGATGAGAAGAGACCAGTATCCTCCAAATAAGCACAGCCAGTAACATTGAACAGCATGTGAGCATTCTGGCCATGCAATACACATTTCCAGTCTGGTCATAGTACCCATCCTGCCATGTGATAGGACTTTCTACTGGACCCATCGCATGCCTGTCCCTAAGATATTCTTTTGGTCTATAATAGAAGGAAGCTCTTGGCTGCCAGAACAATTTGTTTACTTTGTCTCAGCTCTGCCTCTACAGCTGAGAGATGCCTGAGAAAGACAGAAGTAGTGGCTGGCAGGCCAGATAAACTGCTCATTCAGACCGAAGCTCCACCATGTTCTACACTTTGGGTCTCTTTGATTTTGGCATGTCTTCTCACTTCTTCAAATACACACATAGTCATTTGTTTAGAATTGATTTGCTACTGACATTAGCCAGATGAAGAAGCAGTGACCTTCAAATTCTTCAAATGTCTCTTTAAAACTCTCTTCCACAAAGATCTCTACCAAACATTGGGCAATGTTTAGACAGCTGAAATGTCCTCACACTTGTTATAAGTACCCCACTGTGTCAGTTCACAGAGTCTGAATTTGCTACAGCCATCCCTTCTGAGCATCACTCCAACTCATTAAACCTAACAGCTCAGAAGCTTTTATTTCTGGTGCTCAAATTGCCTGTCACACTGGCCACAAAAATAGCCAGCACTCTAACTACTGTTTATCACACAGATCCGTATTGTTTAATGCTCACCTTGTACATCTTCCCATGTGTTCAACTTAACTCCTGCTTCACAACCGATACACTGATGCCTTATTGAACTACTTGCTGCATTTCCAGTGGAAAAGTTTCATTACTGTCTACTGACTACAGCAAAGTAACACCTAAAAACTATTTGGGGGGAAAATCTTTTTCTGCAATGACAACTTTAAAATTAATGAGTTTTGTCTTGATGATATCTATTAATTCATCTACCTGATGCACCACGTACATATGTTTGGGTGAACAGATATACAAAATAGTTTAAATGTGTTTACATATAAAGTATGTTTACTGTTCTGCAGTGACATTTTCTATAATTCTCTTTGTGAATTTTTGAAATGTAACCTTGGTACCACCTAGCAATCCAGGCCACTAAGCCCAGTTCCATCAAAAAACACATTCTTCCACTCTAAATATGAGCAGCAGAAGTGATATGGGAAGGCATAGCTGAACACATATGCTGAAAAGAATACAAAGTGCATTTTCATCACACATTTTACTCTGTCATCTGAGCTCTTTGACCCAAGAGAGTCAGACAGCTGACAGGTCAGCAAGACGAAAGAAAAGTTTGACTCACTCCCCTGTAGGCTGTCAGTGCCTACCGAAGAACAAGCCCTCTGCTCTCACGAGCTGCTTGACTTCCTCATAATTCCTCCTGTGCAAAGTAAAGCTTGTCATCTCTCTTAATATATGGCTGAGAACATCAGAACACCACTGATCAGAATCTGGGTGATCTGGCAGAGGCACGTTCCTCACGATGTAACAGCCCGGTGGCTTTGATCGCAGCTCTGCCAATGAAAATGGGGGAGTGGTGCGTATCCTGCGAGCCCCTCCACACCACTGAATTCTGGATTTCTCTCCTCTGACCTTGAAATCTTTAATTAGACCATTACATCAACCCTCTGTCATTTCCTCTCAGTCCAAGAATCCTTTGGTATCCTGCCCTGTTATTTGCAAGGCAAATATGAATAAGGGTCTTGATGATTAGATACATAGTGCAGAAAACAGATGTGAGGGGCTGCAAAGTGTATACATTATGAATAGTATTACAGTAACATCCTTAATCCCTTAATGAGAGCACTTTGTCAGGGGAAGGAAAAATAGACTGAGGGATTTTGCCACTGTATACAGAAGCCCAAAGAATGCTCTTAAACTAACAAACAGAACCAATGTCATGACACATTCTTACTTTTTTTTCTTCTTACTTCTTATCTTCACACTCCATGAAACTCGCACTGTTTTCAGAAATACCATTTTTATTTTCATGCAAGGGTCCTCTTTCATATATTAATACATTTTGTCTGTGACTTTAACAGCAACATATAGGGATGGCTGTAAATTGAAAGACCACTGAGAACAGCCAAATCCTACACACTTTGCTTGAGCATTTGGTGCAATACTTTTCATGATCTGCTCACAGAAGTTGCCTTGAGCTGGCCCAGTTCTGTGTTTGGAAAGCCCTCATGCTGCATAGATCTGCTTGGAAATGTTTGCACATGCCCAGGAACAAAGAACTTGCATCCCAAGGAGCTGATGGCTTGACACAACAGTACTTCCCAGAGCTCTGGAGGACGCCTGATCATCCTGCAACACATCTAGGCCCTTCCAGGGCACAGGCCTGATTCCTGCCCGTGATAAGAAGCAGCATACAAGAGGCTTGTCTTGTGGTATTACTGCAGTTCTGCCTCCAGTCCCAGATGGAAACCAGACATAGAACAAAATCATATTCCAACAGCTGACACACTCCAAAGGTTTGGGTTATA
Organism: Cygnus atratus; assembly: GCF_013377495.2. Lineage (NCBI taxonomy): Eukaryota > Metazoa > Chordata > Aves > Anseriformes > Anatidae > Cygnus > Cygnus atratus. Next base: position 19,416,376 of record NC_066368.1, read on the forward strand.
TTTGGTACTGAAATGGTGGGAGGAAAGTTGGGAGAGAGGAGGAGTGCTGGCAAAGAATTTTTTCCCTGTTCCCAGCTAGACTTGGGTTATGAGAAAATGTTTGCTTTCTTTTTTTCCTTTCTTGTCTAAGTTGTACACTTAACAGAATTTAGCACCACTGCTGTCCATGGCTGTCTGCCCATATTCACTCTTCCCCTGGTATTACCTGGGGAATCAGCAGTTAAAGTCTTCTCTCCTCACAGGCAGCAGCAGCTGCCAGAGATGGATACAGATGCCTAGGAGAGCAGGATAAATCCCCTTCCTGATTTCACTTAAATAAATTCAGAGGGACTCTGGACTTACTCTAGATTGTTCCACAGTATGTCAGATCTGAATCTGGTTTACTTTCTATGACTGCACTGTGATGGGCTGAAAGGTTGAGTAAACAATGAAAAGTTGTGAGTAGCTGCAGAACACAGCATTCTTATGGGGATGGTGTTTTGGTAGGACTTGGGCTTCATGCTCAGAGGTGTGGACACGTGACACGCTGCTGGATAAAAATGCAAAAACGTTGGAGGAAAGAAATGGGTAGCTTTTTGTGTACCAAGCTAATATCACAAGTCAGCATACTGATGTATGCAATTGTTCAGAACAATTCAGGGGCTGAATAAAGTGCTTACAGTTCCTTGAGCTCTCATAGCAGAGTTATCATTAGCCCTCTCCACACAAGTGTACAAGGCCAGACATGGAAAAGACGAAGAGCTCTGTCTCCACAGCACGTTGCCCAGCATGACGGTTCTGGCACAAGAGGAAAACCAGCTACCCAGAAAAGAACGGTTGGTAAACTGTAACAACCTTTCAGTATAAAAGAGAAGAATCCACAGCCACCATTCCCCCTTTGAGTGACAATCTGCTGCCAGCCTTGGCCTCTACAGCTTTGTGCGGCACCACTCCTAAATCATATTGCAACCTGCCAGCCCTCATCTTATGTGGAAAGGGTTGGGTAAAAATTGGGAAAGCATCTAAGAAAGTACCTGTCTGTCTAGATCACAACCAAACCATCTTATCTGAACTTGTGAACACAGGACTGGTAGGGCCACCCAGACCATCACAGCCCATCCTCCACGGCTGTAAACAACGAAGGAACAACTGAGCTGGCGATATGGGCAGGCTCTTTTGCGAGATTTCCAGGACTTCCAGCATCTGGCTGGGCTGGAAAGCCCCAGCCTGTGCTGTGGAGCATTAGCACAGTACTTCCATTTCAGACTCCAGCTGGAACGAAGGGCGACAGAGACAGCCATGAAAAAGAAGCACTATTAACAAAAAAAGGACCCTTTGAATCAAGCTTTTCCAAGCTGCCAGGAAGAGCCACAGAATCGAGTTGAGAACTGAAAATCCTGGAGTCTGCATCCATTTGGGTGAAATGCTGGCAGGTACATTGCCATGTGATGGCATTATCAGGGAAAGGCACTAATATTTGTTATTTTTTCCTTCTTCATATGAAAAGGTTTCTAGAATTCTCTGCTATGTGCATTACTCTATCTGCTATCACAACCATTACTCACTTTCACTGAGCAAACTGCTTCCCATCAGGATTGGGACTTCATTTGTGATGGGTGCTGTGCAGTCCCTGCCTTCTAAAATTAAGATAAAGATATGAAACATTTTGAGGGATCTGATCCTATAGGTGTTTCCACTGGAGATATCCAATACCAAAACCCTGGTTCCAAACACCTTTTAAGTTTATAGTAAAATTATCTCCCTCTTTCCTCAATTTTAAGAACAACCAGAAAAAAAAAAAAAAGGAAAAAAAAAAGGAAAAAAAAAAGGAAAAAACACTAACATTTAAGTCACACTGAGCAGGTGACTTAGGTCAGTCTTGCATCACTCAGCATACCCCTTCTTGTTGCTACCAGAGAGATGCAAATTAGTATACTCAGAGATAGTTCAGGTCTTCTGTGTGAAGGCTTCAGTTTCTCCATTCTCTATTCTCCCAGACATACACGTCTTCAGAGGTGAGTATTATAAACCTCATATCCCAGAAGTTCAAGCCTGAGATTTCAATGATGCCTATATTCCATTAGCGTTTTAGTGAACTCCGGGAAATTGCCAGTCCTCAGCACTGTCCAGATGAGAAAAAGAAACAAAAAGCCAGCGCAGCCATTTGTACGATTTTACATATCATGAGAAATGAACCATTCCTAAAGGATTTCCTACATGTTTTATACAGTCAGTATACTCTAAGTAGTGCCTGGTCTTATATTTTGAAATGCAGGAGCCAGTGTTTTCTTTATATTATTTAACTCCAGATGAAGATCTGGCCTTTTTTTAATTTTCTTTCCTCACTATCCATTCACCATATGTATCTAAAATGTAATTGTAAAAGAGTCTCCTTTTATTCTAGTTAAAAGAGGATTTACAAATCTAAGAGTAGGAGGCCTTTCTTACCTGTGGTATTCAAAATTCTTCCCCCTTTGGTCTTCCTCCAGTTTGTTTCAAATAGCATGCGGGAATAAACAGGCCTTAGCCAGTCGGCCCCATTTCATGGCTTTGATCAGTTTGTAAATGAACTTCAAGACAGCTAATCAATCTCCAAGTGGGGAAGCTCAGCATCACCAGTGATGAATGCCTATATTTTGTGACAAGGTCTATTTCCATCTGTGCTGAGACTTCCTAACAGCACACATGTGGCAACTTGTGCACCGCTGCATAATGAATTGGATTGTAGAAATTGAAAAGCTCCTTCTATATACAGAGTGGGCACAATGCCAGACCTGGGATGAGGAAAGGTGCCAAGTTTCCAGAATCTTGTCAGAATTTACTGCTAATAAGACAGAAAATGTGCACACATATACATATATATGTGCGCAAGTATATAAAACATACTCTGCACTTTCTCACTTTTATTGATAGTGGCCAAACTCAGGACAGTTAATTCCTATCTAAATCTACTTTTCAGGGGGAGGACGGATGAAGTCTCTTCATTCTCTTCCACAGCCTTGTATTCCACAGAAGTGGGTCAATAGCACCTGCTTCCAAATCCTACAAAGCAGTCATGGCATTATACACATCATCTAAAACTTCATGGGACTCATCTGATCAAATTACAGCCGATAAAATTAATGGAAAACAGAGACTGCGGCATGATTAAGAGCAGATGTACATTTAATTCCAGTCACACTCACTCTTGCCTTTGTAGATAGATACATGGACAATTTCCTGTGTCAAAACCTAAACTCACTTCCTCTCCAAAGTGTTTGGGCATATCCCTTTACTAAGGCTACGCTATGATGGGGGAACAAGCTTAGAATGACCTTAATGCTCATCATGGGCCCAACTGTGTTTCACATTCAGAAGACAAGTTAGTCCCTACATTCTGCCCAGCAAAGCATCACCTTCTTCCCTCAGGGGCAACGGCCACAGGGCAGCCCAAGTTCAACATGCCACATGTCTACAGGCCCCTGAGGTCCTGGTAATGCATGTAAGGTGGTTAGGTCAAGGGGCTTCAGCACGCTTACTCAGCTGCATTTAGTCAGGCAGTCTAGCAGGACCCCATATGACATTGGGGATGTTCACACCATAAAATGCAGTTAACACCATGCAATATGGAGCTTCTAAATCGGAGGAGCTGGCCAAGCCGCTTTCCATCATTTATCGGCAGTCCTGGCTATCGGGGGAGGTCCCAGTTGACTGGCGGCTAGCCAATGTGACGCCCATCTATAAGAAGGGCCGGAGGGCAGACCCAGGGAACTATAGGCCTGTCAGTTTGACTTCAGTGCCAGGAAAGCTCATGGAGCAGATTATCTTGAGGGTCATCACGCGGCACTTGCAGGGCGAGCAGGCGATCAGGCCCAGTCAGCATGGGTTTATGAAAGGCAGGTCCTGCTTGACGAACCTGATCTCCTTCTATGACAAAGTGACGCGCTTGGTGGATGAGGGAAGGGCTGTGGATGTGGTTTACCTTGACCTCAGTAAGGCTTTTGACACCGTTCCCCACAACATTCTCCTCAAGAAACTGGCTGCTCGGGGCTTGGACTGGCATACGCTTCGCTGGGTTAGAAACTGGCTGGATAGCCGGGCCCAGAGAGTTGTGGTGAATGGAGTCAAATCTGGTTGGAGGCTGGTCACAAGTGGTGTCCCCCAGGGCTCGGTACTGGGGCCGGTCCTCTTTAATATCTTTATCGATGATCTGGATGAGGGCGTCCAGTGCACCCTCAGTAAGTTTGCAGATGACACCAAGCTAAGTGCGTGTGTCGATCTGCTCGAGGGCAGGAAGGCTCTGCAGGAGGATCTGGATAGGCTGGAGCGATGGGCTGAGGTCAACTGTATGAAGTTCAACAAGGCCAAGTGCCGGGTCCTGCACCTGGGGCGCAACAACCCCAAGCAGCGCTACAGGCTGGGAGATGAGTGGTTGGAAAGCTGCCTGGCCGAGAAGGACCTGGGAGTATTGGTTGATAGTCGGCTGAATATGAGCCAGCAGTGTGCTCAGGTGGCCAAGAAGGCCAACAGCATCCTGGCCTGTATAAGAAGCAGTGTGGCCAGCAGGTCTAGGGAGGTGATTGTCCCCCTGTACTCGGCTCTGGTGAGGCCGCACCTCGAGTACTGTGTTCAGTTTTGGGCCCCTCGCTACAGGAAGGACATGGACGTGCTCGAGCGAGTCCAGAGAAGGGCAACCAAGCTGGCGAGGGGTCTGGAGAACAAGTCTTACGAGGAGCAGCTGAGGGAGCTGGGCTTGTTCAGCCTGGAGAAGAGGAGGCTCAGGGGCGACCTTATCGCTCTCTACAGTTACCTTAAAGGAGGCTGTAGCGAGGTGGGGGTTGGTCTGTTCTCCCACGTGCCTGGTGACAGGACGAAAGGGTTATTAAGCATTGGAACGGGCTGCCCAGGGAGGTGGTGGAGTCGCCATCCCTGGAGGTCTTTAAAAGACGTTTAGATGTAGAGCTTAGTGATATGGTTTAGTGGAGTACTTAGTGTTAGGTCGGAGGTTGGACTCGATGATCTTGAGGTCTCTTCCAACCTAGAAATCTGTGTCTGTGTCTGTGTCTAAATGCCGCAGGGTAATACCTGCATTAACACAGGCTGATGTTGGGCTGTACTTTGGATATGATGGCTACCACTCAGCAAGACAGTTAGTTTGACTGAGTGCCACTTTTACATGGCTTTATTGCTTCCAGTTGCTGAAACTAGCTCATACATTGCTAGCTTGGGATATCAACACAGTACTGTGTGAACTAAATACACACCTAATATCCCTCCGAGTTTCACATCTGTGAAGCAAGAAAATTATTTGTCTATTTGGGATGTTAGATATTAATAAATGATGAACTTAATCTAGATTTCCATGCTGCAGCAGAACTCAGAACTTAAATGTTGTGTTCGGTTATGGAGATATCAGGTTAGGCTCTCAGAAAAGGAAACCACACCAAGCTCAGTGGAGCTCCACCTGATTTACCCCAGTGTGTGAAGGGCATTAGTTAAACTGCAGGCAGATCTGGCAGCGCTGCAAAGCAGTTACCTTGAAAATGAGACAGCTCTTTAATGGAAAACATTTTCTCAACTTAAAAACAGTGCACCTCACTGAATGTTTGTACCCACTAACAGTACAGTGATTCCCTCAAACTAAAAAGAACAAACATTTTCCTTTATTTCTGGCTGATAATGTCTCTTGAAGAACTACAGTAAAAAAAAAAAAGGTTCAAAACTACATGGCAAAACACTGAGAAGGTGATGACTGACCAAAGCTACACTTACAAACTGAAACAACCAGTGATTTCCAGTGACACATGGACACAGGGAAATCTCATAGCTGCAAAGCATCAACATAAGCAACCAAACCCCATTCTTTGTCAGTTCAGAAGGCAGCATCTAATTATACCGCACCAGTGAAATCCATGACATTGCTGGAAACAGGCTGAAGAGACAAAATGTTTCACGCCACTTTTTATGCACAGCAACCTTTGCTGTGAGGAAAAAGAAACAGAAAAAAAAGAGAGGAGAGAGGAGAGAGGAGAGAGGAGAGAGGAGGAGAGGAGGAGAGGAGGAGAGGAGGAGAGGAGGAGAGGAGGAGAGGAGGAGAGGAGGAGAGGAGGAGAGGAGGAGAGGAGGAGAGGAGGAGAGGAGGAGAGGAGAGAGGAGAAAAAAGAATGCTTCTAAGCAAGCTGCGAAGATGAGGAGGAGGAGGGAGAGAGGATGGGTGGGACCCCAGACGGAGTGTCTCTTCCCTCCAGAATCTGTTGCACATGTCAGCATTCGACAAGCCAGCAGCATTGTTCAGGGCAGACCTTATTAATTACTGTTCGGTAGGTGGCAGATGATAGCGCCCACAACTGCAATTGTCCTTGTGCCACCAACCATCCCATTGCTTCCACTTGCCAAAGCAGCAGCCTTTATATGAAAAAAGGATGCGCAAGGAATGAACAAATATCTGTGATGACCTACAGGGACTGCACTGGGAGTCTGCTTCTCTTTGGATTCTTCACCCTGGGATTTCTGCTGCCCTAAAAAGAGCACCCCGTTCTATCCCACTTTGTTCTTTGAGCTAAGGGATCTTGTATCAAGGATGACATACTTCACTAACTTGCTAGACAGGCATGATAAGCTTCCAGTTACATAAGCCTGTACTGCTCATATAGCAAATATTCCTCCATAATTTTGGAATCTAGAGAAGGAATCCAAAGTAAATGGTAACTCTAAATACCATTGTTGAGTGAAGGTTTCCAGTTTTTTGACCTGGGGTGTTTATTTATAGAAATGAAAATGTCAGCTCCACCATGCCCCCCCTAAAAGTAGATGGAAAAAGAAGTCATGTCAACCTATACTGATGAAAAGCACGCTCCAATACTTTGGGGAAAAAGCTCAGGAACAGTTTATACAAAGGAAAACATTAGTCTTGTGTTTTCTGGCCAAGTCAGTGGCAGCTTGGGTTATCTGCAGCAAACATGCCAGTTAGATGTGCCCAGAGAAATGTCAGGCTTTTCCAGCCTGCTAACTCATAAACATAATTCTGGTCAGTAATATTGATTTTTCACTTGTTTATGCCAGGCTTCTTTGCTTAGCCCTTCTGTCTTCCACACAGCAAATGGTTTCTGCCAGAGATGTGTTCTGATAGGATTCCAGGATGGAGTCTGGATGTGATACCTGCTTCAAGCTGGCGTTCCCTGCAGGAACGGAATCTAACTGGACCTCAGGAGCAAACTTCAGCACGACCTTATTCAGCACGCTGGAAGAAATGCTCAAGGACAACCTGGGCATTACAGCAAATGCTGCTAATTTTTCTCTGGTAATAGCTGTCTTTTTAGTTTCAGGAACAAAACTAACACAATGTACTAATGAGAGCTCTGCTGCTTGGGTTTTGTGAAGATAGGTGTTTTGGAAATAAAGCACAGAGTTGCATGATCGGGACTGCAGGGAGCTTCCAGTTTTTGAATTCTTAACCAGACTCTGGTTATTTATAGGTTCACCCATTACTTGCAGACCAGATGGGATGAGGAATGAATCTGCATTGCCTGAAAGCTCATACCCTGGGAACTATTTGTTGTATTCACCTTTTTTTATTGCTAAGTTGTTCTTCCAGTTCTCAGCATGTTTTTCTGCTGTGTTCCAGGAACAACAGAAAGTTCTCCCATTGCATACTCAACACATGAAAGTTTCCATGCTTGTAACCTAACCCTGTAAAGCCTAGAAAAAGTCAAGCTGGTGGCCAATGATTTCCTTGAAATTTACGGAGTGCTGCTTAGGTTCTGGTAAGCAGTTTCTTAACAACGACTTTCTCATTGACTGACCATGATGAACAACATCACATTCGAGTTAGTTCTTTGTCATAAGACCCACACATGCTACTGCTGACGCCTGCGTTTACTCTCTCCAACACACCGCCACATCCACAATCCTCTGTTGCTGAAACAGGACCGTGGAGCTATTTTTTTCCAGGCAACAGCATTTTATGCAATACGATTAGTCTCTCATAAGGGGGTGAGGGATGAGAGAAGAGTTTGCCAATACCAGCTGCCTCGTTACAGCACACACCCTGAATATAATTCAATTTACATCCTCCCTGGCTCCCTGCTTGCTTCACTTGAAATTTGATAAGAACAAACTTAAATGTCCAACTGGAACTGACTTCTCTTTCAGGTCCCTTTTGTTCTGGCATCATTTTCTTTTCCTTCAGAGGCGCAGACAGCCCCTTTAACATCCTGGGTGGGACTAACAGGGCTCCCCTGCTGTGGCTGTCTAGATAAATTTAAACACAGCTATGCAGCTCCTTAGTATTCATTAAGTTGTCCTGTACCTCTGTCTATATGAACTTGAACATTATACTGAGATCTACATCTAAAATAATTTAACAACACAGCAGTTTCACTGGTCCACATACAAAAGGAGGCCTGATCTATTTTAAGATATTTTTTCTTCTCTTCCTTTGTATGGAAAAGTGCTTTTGGAAATCTGCACACAGGTAAAAAGCAAAAAACGATTGAGCTGTTCAAGTGGACAAACTAGAAATAGTTTTGTCTTGAAAGCACAAGAAGACACATAACCCTTCTTTGGGTGATATTATGCCAAGGTCAGTATGTTGAAAAACAAAGCAGAGTAACTGGGCTGTTATGCAGACAGTCGATACCTCCTAATAAACACAACCTGTAAAACCTATGAGGATTGCAGATCCCACAATGAAACAGTAAAGGAGAAATTTTGTGTGATTTTCTTCTGGAAAGAGAATTACTGCTTATCTCAGAAACATACAAAGAAAAAGTGCCAAGACATTTTAAGAAGGAACGCAGAAATTATAATAGCATCAGAGCACTGTATGGAGCATACAGACACAATAAGTAGGGCTTTTTTCTCCCTTTACCTTATTAAAAACTATCTAAACAATGGCAAGGTAACTTTGATTTATTTATTTATTGGTATGGCAGATACCAAAGATCAAAGCCCCTTTTTTTTACATGTCATGCTAGTGCAGCATGAAAATTCAAAACTAAATCAGTGGAGGAAAAGAAGGGTTGTTCAGAAAGAAGAGGTGGTGGGCTCTTCTGGTAGTATGGAATTCAGGCAAAGATTCTGGACTATTTCTGTGGATGACCTATTTTCTAATACACGTAAACAGTTCAATATTAACAATCACCCCATCCCAGTGCTCTTACTTGCAAGTTATTCTTTGGTATTGAGTCTCCCATAGTGCTGAAGTGATGCATGCTTCCTGTCTTTTCTGAAGGCAAGAGAGTCCACTTGTGTTTAATGTTCATCACAGAAAGAGCAAATATGAAGCTTTTCAGTGCTGCTGAAGAATATAAAATTGTATCACTTGAGAAGCCCAAACCTAACCTTTCTCTTAGTCTTTTATTCTGTCATGCAGCCATGAAGAAAGGTGGCACCGACTAGACATTAGTTTGCCAATTGCAGAGTACTGACCAGTTCTATCCACGTATCATGGACACTTACAGCCCTGGTGAAATGCTTTCTTTAGTCTCCTAAATTATTTGAATCCATACACATACATTGTACTAAGGTAGCTTTTGAAGCCTTTTCTATCTTTAAAATTGAAAATGTAAAGCATGGACATGTAAGTCTGTTTGAGTTTCATGGTTATTTTTAACTCAACTTTCAAAAAACTGAATAATGTAAAAGGGAAGTTACTAGGAAACTGAAGAAAAATAACACGTAAAGCATGAAGCAGAGTTTGAAATACTGTTCTAACAGCATGATACAACTTTTACCCCACTGAAGTGGATATTGTTACAGTACTGTGACACAACTTGGCTCAGCTGTAGGATTCACAACTTCGGCACGCTCCAGCCTACGTGGTGGAATCTCCCGGCACAGCACCGCAGGGAAGCAGATGGATGCTGCCTGCCCAATGCACCGGCAGTGCCTCTCTTCCTTCCTTTAGGACATCAGGTTTCAGCCTTACTCTGTTCTTTGTGTTACTGTGCAACTTAACTGGTCCTGCTGAGTATCAGCAGTCGTCTGTCTGCTGACAGACATCTAGAAAACACATTTTTAGACACGTAGCTTGATTTGCATTCTGTACGGAGCCAAATCACCTAATTCAGGGCTGTAATTCTGCATTATGACTTGGCATCTAAATTACATATTGTAACACTGAGTCGTAGCTGCACCATGCTTGGGAATTTAACCCCCATCTCCAAATGTCTCAGTTCTCCGCTTGTAGAATGGGTATTTGTAGAGTATTACCTAGCAGTACAGTTACCTAACATCACATGAAGGAACAAAAGCATTGAGAAACTGGGAGATGGCTATGCTGGAAGGGAATAGAGCTGCTTAAATGCCTTCAAGAGGTGACAATTATATTGAAAAATGGCTGATGATTTACCAGCAGGGAAGTTATATGCAAGCAGAGCAGAAGGGAGAATATTTGTTTTTCCAGTGTCCCTGCTTTTCATTTCCCCACATCTCCTAGTACTTCCATTCACCGCTTTCAGTACAAAGTTCATTAACATCTGCCTAGAAATCTTTGTGGTTGCTGTTTTGCTGGTGTTCAAAAGCACTTTCCATTCTTGTCAAATGGTTTATGTAACTGAAGGCAGCCGTCCATTCAGGTGCTAGAGTACAACACACTTCTGCCATGCTTCTTTCTTCACGCTCCTTCCTCCCAGCTTTGTTTTGCAAGTGCTGATCTGTTTCACTTGCATTTGGGATTTCTTTCTTTATAGGTTATGGTTAACACATGTTTTTCTCCAACTGGGAACTGGACATGTCTTTGCTAATGTCACTCAGATGCTCACTTACACCTACATGAAGTTCTCTTGGATTTTTTCCAAAGCAGCATGGTTATCATCAGCTCATGTTGCCTTCTACAAAGGCCTGGGTAGGTCCCCTGTTGGTTAAAGTCAGCTCCACAGACATCACCGAACTGATACACACTCTGCTAGAGGAAATTGATAGCTGTTTTCCCATGCATTACATCCATTATTTTCCCCATAAACCACTATATGGTAGATCCAGTCTATATATGGGACAAAAACTGGAAAAGCATGGTTCTGTTTGTTTATACTAGAAAACGGAAGCATTAAGCTAAAGAAAAAAAAAATCAAAGTTACAGAGGAGAAGAAAATTAACCTGCCATCCTTTCACCCTTTTTCCTGAGAAGTGAGCTGGGGCTGTCAATGAAATTCAATGGCTTGTGACATAAATCTAAAGAGAGATTATTGTATGCATTGCATAGTCAGATGGCAGCGTTCACTGCTGCGGGGGGCATAGAGCTAAGCACTGCGACAGGGTTCTTAAGTGGCTAGATGTAACCGCAGTGATGTGGTCTGAAAAAGAGAGGATAATCAGATTTCATGCTTCAGGACATGAGCTGATTATTTTCTGAGCCCTGCAGGCTGCCACACCCTCTACAGCACCCAGCCTTCTGCTGGATGCTTTGCAAAGGCTTCAGCCTGATTCTCCAGAGGCCGTAATTGAACAGAAGACACTAATTCACAAAGGAGGAGGAGAATATACTGTGATCAGCCTTGGCATCCTCTTCCAAATCCTGAGGACAAAACAGCTCTGATGTTCTAAAGGTTGTTCATATTTTCTTCATGAACCAACGTTGCTGGAAAACAATATTTTTTTTTGGGGGGGGGGGGGGGGGGGGGATAAAAATGCATGCAAGTGTGGCTACCTTTTTTCTAATTTTATTTTTCTTCTTAATGTGAAATTTTGTTTTGAAATTCAATTTCTACGTATGAAGTGCAGGCATTTTTAAAGATCAAAGTGAAGCAATGTTGTTAAACTACTGAAACAGCATTTCAAGAAACCCAATCTTATTTTTTTCCATTTCCCATAGCAATTTTCTGGATTTCACATCTTCATCCCAGTAAGATGAGAAAATAATAGGAAATTCACAGTTTTCTTGTGGGATAGAAGAATTAATCTCCCTATTATTTCTGCACTTGTGAGAACTTGAGTACTGCTACTCCCTGTTACACTGATGAGAGAAAACAAAACAGGGCCAAGGCTTCAGCCTGTTTGTCAGATATCAGCAGATCAAACTGTCGTACAGGGAGATCAAAGCAGAACAACTGGAACACACTCTGCATCTGCAGAGGCAACATTGCTCCTGGATTTTAGTGAGATTCTTGTATAAAGTAAATATTTTTGCGAAAGAGATGAAAACATTTCTCAGTCAAATATAGTTTCAATCAGCTCTAGAAAGACAGCAGCATCCCTGCTAAGAGCCCTGACTCACAAACACACTGACATTTAAAATAAAAGCCAGACTTGGCCAACTTGCTTGTTTCTCAGGCATATGTACTGCATGGGCAGCTGAGCTGATAGGAATCAGCATCCTTACAAATTACAGCTTGGTATATCAAGGAAATTAACAGCGATTTTGGTTTTCCTTGGTATATCACACTAACTTAGGACAATACAGCAGATGTTTGAGGATCAGCTAAGCTACTCATATGGTGGTGCAAGGATTCTCCAATTGACAAGGAATCTGCAAGGGAGGGAAGTGAAGCAGACAGAAGCAGTCAATAATCTGTAGCCTAAATTTATGAGTCAGAACACCATGAGAAGGATCTAGTAGACCTGTGACAGAAAATCTGCTCCTCTGGGTACCAATAAAGTACCTAACAAAGCCAATTTCCTTCTTTTGACTCTAAAATATAAAGTCTTGTCCAATTTCCCCTCTCATTTTCTATGGAAAAAAACAACACAACAGAAACAAACCTCTGTAGGTCAGTGTGTGTAACTGCTAAGGAGATAAGAGTAGTAAGTGCTTTTTTAGAACTGGACTGTCATAAAGATGCTGCTGACATGCAATGCCAGAGCAAGGCTTACAGGCTTTTCCATGGCAAGCATTAGTACGTGCCAGAGAAACAAAAGGAGGTATTTTTAACATTTGGAATATCTCTCAGGTTCTGTTCGGAATCACTTTTAACTTCTGAAGCAGCAATCTCTTGCTAGGTTTCAGCCACGATCAAAACAGGCGAAATGGGGCATTGTGAGAGCAGTTTCCATTTCAAAGCACTTGATGGTTTTGCACCACGAATTTGACTCTGCCTAAGTAAATCTAGTAAAACGCCAGAGCATCTTGTAAAAGTTGTAGAGAAAAGAAGCCTGTCATTCAGTTTCACATTCCTCCTCCACTGCCCTCCAAGCCCCTAATTGTGTTCTGTCCCCAAAGTCTGCTACAAACAATGTCTCCACAGCCTCACAGCCTCTGCAGGAACAAGGAGCTCACGTCCAACCCTCATGGACTCCAGCGGAGGTTGGAGAGGGTCAAATCTGGGTCCAGCTGTCAGTACGTTCTATTTCACATAAATAACAGCGGTATTGACATTTAATCACTACTGAGGTGAACAGTTTGTTTCCCCTAAAGACTTCTTCTGGGTTAAGTCAGAATTTCCAAAATTTTTGATGTTTGGACAAGAGAAGTGGCAAATTGCATGATCCTTCTCATCTTTATGTGCCAGGAAAGGATCTTGGTGAGAGAAAGGAGAGGAGACATCTGTGGTAAACATGGTTTGGAACAAGCTTCCGCTAAGAGCCTCTGGCAACAGATGAGAGCCTTCCACCACAGTATCATTATTTCCAGTTAGCAAATTCAGATTTCATGACTGCTCTCAAGAGACCACTGTCCTGCTACCATGAATCACCAGCATCACTGAATGACCTTCTGCAAGTCCAACAGCAAGCCTGTTCCTTGCATTCAAGCAGAAAATAAGGCTTCATAAGCCAGTCTTCATGTCAAAACCACTAGCACAAGAAGTGCGAGCCTTGCCCACTTATTTGCCACAAGGCCTACAAAAGCAGAACTGTATTCCACCTCCCTCTCTACCATTAATTTTTCTCCCTTAAATATTATCTGTACTGCCTTAGGAGCCTATAGTTCTAGCTGAGGTCATTGTCACGTTGGAGTACATGGTCTGTAAATGCACACAGTACATCTTCACTGTAGACTTAACTCAGACTGTTATTGACAGTTGCACCACACCGGTTTGCGGAGGCACCAGCCTAAGCCAGCAGGCCCAACTGAGGCTACGAGAGTCCCTCCTTCACTGACTGGGGAAGCCCCAGAGGGGGTGCAGATACCTGCACTGTCAGCTAGCTGGAATTGGTATGGAAACACAGTGCTCTGGAGATCAGAGCAGAAGCCTGCTTCACATATTCACACAGCCTTTTCTCCTAGGAACCCCTCTTTTTTTTTTTTTTTTTTTCCCTCTCGGACTCCCTTATTCCCTTTCTTCCCAAGCAGAGTCCTTCTTTCTTGTCTCCTTTTCTTTCCTCCCACCTAAAAACTCTCCCCTCCTCCCCATCATCTGTCTTCTCTCCTAAACTTCTTCACCAACAGCCTTTTGCTTCTCTTCCCACTCCAGTCCTGCACTGACAGCTTGCATCTGTTCCTTCCAAGGCCTCATTAGCTGCCTGGATTGCAACTATCTTTTCTGTCCTCTTCCTCTTGCAACCTCCCATAACATTATAGATGTCTCAATCTGTCCCAGAAGCCTTGGTGAAATCTCTGTGCTCTTCCCCCTGTGTTCTGTCCCAGGCCCAGCGAGCCTGCTCGAGTGACAGTGAGCTGCTGCTGCGTCCTGCCTTTTCCTCCCTCAGAAATTATGTGCGGAAGGGGTCTCTAGCAAAGGTTTGCCAGGCTGGGAGAGGAACCAGCCACCCTCCTTATGTTCTTTCTCCTTCTAAGTTGTACATTTTAGAGGCCATTTCCTACAAAACTGATTTGGAACCACTCACAAACGTCCCTGGCAAGGCCCAGAGGTACACACTATACTTTTCACCGAGATGGACTCTCCTACCCCACAAACAATTGAAGGCACAGAATTTGATCTAAAGCTTTCCATCCCCTTGTTTCAAAGGCTCTGCTCCCTCAATGCTCTCCAACAGCCCCACAGACTGAGGTTCCCCTGGGTCAGCTGCCAGTCCTTATAGCTACAGGCCTCTTGTAGCCCTGCCATTGCAACTGATCTCGCCCATGGAAGAGTGGCAGGACAGGAGAGATCTGGCTTCTCTACTGCCTGGAGACCCAGTCAGAATGCATAAGACAAGGTCTATCCCGTAAGAGTACCTTGGGTATTCTTTAAAGAATGATCAGCTTTGTCAGGAAAACTAAAAGGAGTTTTTTGTGTTTGTTCTGCAACATGTACAAACTTTTTTCTTTTTTTTTTTTTTTTTTGAAGCGCATCAAAACATTTCAAAGCATTTATCTGCCACCATATGGCTACATGAATATTTGTATTCCAGCTCCCATTTTCTTTTTAATTTCAACAAATTATTTCAAAAAAGACCAGGCGAAGGAAAAACATGAAATGTTTCCTTTTCCGGATATTGAATATTTTGATTGAAACAATGACATTTCCAAATATAACTTTTTTTTTCAGAATTATCATAATCATTGTATTTCCTTTCAGCTGTTCATACTACTTCACAATGAAATTAAGTGTTAACTTTTCCAGCTAGTTTCTATAACAAGGCACTGTAACTAAAAGGAAGGCATAATCAACACAGAACACATTTTCTCTCTTTTGCTTTTAAATCCTTCTATAAATTTGACTGAGAAGATTCACATTATGGGCTTACAGCAATGTGAAAATTAATGTCTATTTTTACATTGCAGGGGATTAGCATGCTGATCAGGTATAGCATACAGTCCAGTCTTCATATTTTTCAGGGAATACTCACAAAAACCTGATCATACTAAAGCAACAGTAGGGTTAGGGTTTGGGTTTTTTAATGGACTAAGTCAATTCTTAAGTCATCAATGTTTTACTACTGAGGCACCAGACCGGGTTGTCATGGGCTAGCTTTTTCTCAAAATCACATTCACCAATGCTTCTGAGCAGTCCACAGCTATGAGGATTTATCCTCATACTATTCTTTTTTTTTTTTTCCAAGGGAATATTGAACCTACCATGGAGATGTGAAGCAATCCACTTATGGTCAGAAATTTGACTCTTTTCTCTGGAATCCAAGGCCAGACTCCACTTATAATTCCATCTGTTCTCTTCCAAACAGGTTTCAGCTTCCAAAATCCTGTATGCCACGTATTTTAGCGACTTATAAAAATAAAATTTAGAAGTCTCTTCAGTATATAGGTGAAAACATTTAACTGCTTTTTGCGAACTGTTGTGATCAATGCACCAAGGTATTGAGGTTCTCTTGTGTAAGAGGATGATCCCTGCATTACACCACCCCTGTCAACAGGTGAGATATGGGGTAAGAGGGAAGACAAAACGTCCTCCCCTTATCTGCTCACCATCTCACCTGGCCCTGATGGTGCCTCCTTTCCTTTTTTCAAGCAACTCATAAGTAAGCAGTTGGCAAAGGAGCTGGAGAAGCCGAGACTTCTGCTGTTGCTTCAGCAGAGGGAGCTGTTCTACCAGCAACTAAGGGAGGATAAGCCTGGCATTCTTACCTTGGTAGGCACGAAGGAGCATTTTCAGCATGAAGTGTATCAGTTATTCCCTTTGACATCATTTCTACTGTTCTAGACTATTTGGACTACTAGCACCCACGGGCTGTAATTAAGCACTGATTTTTGCTGACTATTAACACCTTAGTCTTCCACGAGTACAAATACATGCAATGAGTACGGAAAAATTTTTATCTCCTAGGTTTCTACCCTGCAAGCGAATCCTGCAATATCCAAGTGCCTGATGTTCTGGACACCAGCTGTCAGCTATCAATCCTAATGAAAGGTGCTCATCACCTCTAATGAACGGAGCAGCTACACAATGAGACCAGGTGCTGCAGGTGTTTGCCTCACCATGGTAAAGGCCTGTGCTTTGTGGACAGCTGCAAGAATGTAAATATGCTGCAAGCACACACATTTTATGGTTTTACAGGCAGGGAGGCTATGGAACAAGCTTGTGCACAGAAGCAGTTCGGAGATCACTGCTACCACAGATGCATACTTCTCCAGCTAATCACCCTTCAACTTCAGGGCTGCAGATTTGGCCAAATGAACTTTTTTTGCCCTTAAGACTGCGATCTACCCATACCCCTAGCAATGTGAGAAAGCAGATTGAGTACAACAAAGAAAGGGCTTGCAAGGTGCTCCTCTTTGCTGCATTGTACCTGATCTGCAAAAGCAACAAGATGAGTGAACTTCACTATACAGAAGAGAAGAAATGCCTCCAGTGTCAAAACTCTACATGGGATCCTTTTTCTTCTGTTTATCTGATGTATTTGTTTTATTTGGGTTCCTTATTTCTTCATCTGCAGAAGGAAACAAAATGGAAAAAAGTCTCTTGTGGAAACTGGGAAACAAAATCTCTTGCCATTCCTTTCAAAGAATGTTTTAAGATTTATCTCCAGCATTGGAGAGCGAGCTTGAAATCAGTGAGATTCCACAGTCCAGTTGTACCCTGGCCTTCCTAGAGGGGGATGCTGCATAGATGAGGAGCCCCTCTCTGCCCCTTACATGGAAAACACCAGAAGCTAAACTCTGAAGGACGGCTCTCAGCCTAAAGATTATGTAGGTACTCTGAGTATCTACAGACAGGGGTTTCTTTGGTAGATTAAGTACCAGAAAACCAAAGTGCCTTGCTCACCAGACATGGGGGAATTGGCCTTTATCCACCATCTCCATATATTGTATACATCAAATCAGAGGCCATACTGCAAGCAGTATGTTAAGAACAATAGCCCTGTCCTGGTCCATTCACATGTAGCACATCTGATGCTATTAAACTGTGATATCATCAACTGATAAAAATCAGCTCTTGGATAAAATGCAGTGGGTTCAAGCCAGGACAGAAGCAAAATAGAAAAAGCCTTGAGGAATAGTTAGAGAGACATTCCTCTTTGTTGAGGTATTGCAACTTCAGCATCCTCCCGGTCTCCTCTCCTGCCTCTGGGTGCCAAAACACTACCAATGGCCAGGAATATTTTTTATATATCACCAGCTGGCTGGTAGGATGTATCGCTCTTCCTGGAACCAGTCATAGCACAATAATCCAGGATTTTTTCTGCACTGCTGCAATACATCTACCTGTGACCAACTGCACATGGGCCACCCAGGAGCTCCAGCTGAATCAACAACGCATAGCAACTTGCCTCTTTCATGGCAAGGGAAAGACAGATGATAACATATTGCACTGGGGCTTCTTGCTATGTATTGGTACAACATGGACCCACTTAAAGGCCCTGACATTGATCTTAAAGGGCTCAAGAAGTAAGCTACTTACTGACAGCTGATGTTAATAGCCATCAGTGAAAACGGTCAGACTCTGCAGGGGGAGCAGAGCTGAACTCTATTTATCCAGTGTTTATCATGTGGTTTTCTGAGAGGTCAGGAGGGTCCAAAGACGTTATGCTCTGTTCTGTGAGGAACTGGAATTTGTGAAAATTTTAGATCAGGGATACTATTAAATATGAGAAAGAAGAGGCACATGAAGAGACTTTTGTTAGAGAGACCAAATTATTTGTCATTTTAGCCTAAATTCAGTAAGATAGTATGAAATAGGTATAGATGAAAAAAATCAAGAGATTTGAAACATTTTGGATTTGACTTTTAAAAAGATGTAGCAGTTTTCTTATTTTTCACTTTTGAAAGTGCTACGTTTCCAATTAACCTAAAGGACTGAATACTTCCAGACAAATTAAGACATTGCAAACAAACAAATATTATCTGCACTGCTTTACTGCATGGCCTCTGGGCATTGGATGTTCAGAATGCGGTTTGCTTCTCTCCCCACCCTTCCTGACCTGTTGCCTCAATCTGTGGCATTTCCCTCCCTTGATGGTGAACATGGTGCCAGAAATCCATCTGCTTCCTGCTTCTTGCCACCTACAGAAAAGGTAAACCACAGAAACCCCCACATGCACAAAATTAATACAAAATAAATCTGCTTGATCACATATTTTTCTAATAGCTTTTGGGCTTAGTTGCTTTGGGCAGAATTATGAAACTAAAAAGGGCAGACCCAAGCTGAAATGACTAATTGCTGGGTGGTACAGCCTGATTCCCATCTCAGGCTGGTGTAAATCTGGAGCAACTCCAGTGGAGTCCAAGAACCCGTTCCAGGGACACTACACATACGCAGCTGGCGAAGTACAATGGTGCACTTATGGCTTTGGGCAGCCTGACTCCTCCTCTCCTTTGAGCTAAAAGAAAACAGAAAAGCTGGGCAGGCTGCACACAGTTTCCTAGCAGTTACCTACATTATTAAGATGCTGTTCAAAGATAACAAATCACTAACCAGAGGTGTTCCAATTTGACAGTAAATCAGAGAACCCAAGAGATGAAGATGACACTACGTATTTCATCTAGTTTCCCCCACAAAACACTTGACAATGAAACCTTCCTGACCTTTTTCAAAGGAGTACTGGATAGCCAAGTAGCAATTCCTTTCTAATCCAAGTCGGCGCTCTCTCATTTGGCAGCTGATATCCTACTGATACTCAGAAGCCAGTAGTCCCAACCCTTACTCAGTTTCTAAGATATGTAAATATTTGGTATAATCACTCTTCCTCATATTAGGGAGAAATCCTACCTATAGATGCTTTACTCTCTCTCTTCACAATATTCTTTAAAGCCAGTTTCTCAGCATATTTTGTTAAATTACAATTATTTTGATAGTGTGCAGCCTGGAAGAGAGACTCAAGTTTCACAGAACATTTACGTGTATTACTTAAATCAATCTCTGTTCAGCAAGAATGTCAACATATGCTTAATTGTAAGTATTCACTCAAAACCTCTGCAGAGCACAAAAGGACTGCTGGAACGAGGCCTGCTTCCAGTACTGTTTATACAGTCCCCGCACTATAGACAGTTCTAGCATGGTTCCTGGTTATTCAGAGTGATTCATTTCACACCAGAGCTTTACTGTTAATCCTCCAGCCTTCCACAGGAGAAAAACATTAACTGTGCCATCTAGATTTAAGGCAACATTTAAAAACAAGCAGCAAGTCAGAGCATATCTTTGCAAAGTCTTCTGTAGCAGCTCTTCTGTTAGTCTTATTTGGATTTTCAGCTCTGACTGAGGCAAAAGGGCAGCACTCACTGGCTGTGCTTATCTGCCTGTCGGTATCTCGGCAAGAGCAGCAAGACTGACCCTTTGCAGTGCTGCACACACGTTGCAAACGCATCAAGTGAAACAAGTCACTCCTAGCCAGACACATACAGAGCATTTTGTGAAGCAGATGGTCTGATATCTAGTACCTGATGAAGAAAGGGCTCAGGGACTTACTGGTGTGTAAGCTTTACATGATGCACAGCTTGAAATGATTTTTTCTCCTAGCAAAGCCGTGCTTGCTTTATTTGCACAAGCAGCCCAACCAATTTGCAAGCATACTGTTCTCTTCAGTAAGGTGAGCTCAACATATATTTCAGTATGATTTTCTGGAGTGGGAAGTAAAAGCTTCATGCTAGCCTCTTGTGTAGTGCTCAGATTTTGCGTTAGCCTTTGTCACTTGTACATGAATATGATTGTATATACATAGTTTCATTCTTGCACAAAATTGCACCTATGGTGATATGAAAATTAAGTTCCATCGTTCCTAAGCAATAATTTACATGCACAATTCCCTTGAAGACCAGTGGGTTTTAGTAATCTAAGTATTCCATTATATAAGCCTGAATGTCTAATAAATTAAACTTAAAACAAAGCTCTTTAATCTGTCCTAGTAACTTTATCTGTATTTGAAATAGCACTTACTATCTGGTCTATAATTCTGTTTCTGTGCACAAATAAACCGTGTATTCTGTCAGGCAGTGTGCATCCTAGTTCTCCTTTATTAATCACAGTCCAACAGATAAGCAGGATAAAATGGCTGCAAAGGTTCCATCTTGGAAGCAGCTTTTAGCTGCATTAAGTCGTAGAAAAAAAAAAAAAAGAAAAAGTTGTTGACAGTATTTCATCTTTAATCAGTACTTAGAAGACACCATTACCCCAAGTCTTAAGTCACACATATTTCTGGTTGCTACCCGCTACACACCTTCTGTGTGTGGAATTTTAATGTAATCCTATGATTCTTACACAATTCTAAGGCTGCAGTACTGAAGAGGCAAAACTTTCTTCAGTAATCAAAGTTTGAAAGATTAAGCACACTCTCTTTCCATTTTTTTAAAAATCCATTGCAAATTTAAAAATCCAATTAAAATATCTTTAATCTCTCTGGAAAATTTAACGAGCAGGTTGTCCCTGCGACTCACTGCTGCAATTTCCACACTTAGCCCCTGCTCTTCCACATCCTCCCATACAATCTCAATAGCAACAACTTCCCGTTCACCCTCCAGCAATATATCACTACTGGGGGAGGGAACCTACGAGAAGGTATAACCTCTCCAAACATACCTTGAGCTCACTGACGAAGGCAACTGCTGAATCCCGTCCCTCCTGGAGACACTGAGCAAGAGTTTGCAGTCATTGCTGCCATCGTTTAGGAAAGGAATCGTTGTGTGCCCACATCCCATCTTCGTACCCCAGCACCAACTACATCCCTACAGTAATTTCTGCAAAAGCTGATCTTGAGACATTAGCCCTCCAGCCTTGAGAGATGATGCCATTTCAGGTTCAGTCTTGCATTTGGAAATGCTTGCAACTGAAATAAAGAAAGAAAGAACCTCAAACCTACATAGGAGTTCAGATTTGTCCCTTTAGTAAAAGCTGTAGCTATTCAAAACTTCTCCCCAGTTTTGAAGAGATCTGGACATCTCTAGCTACGGAGAGGTTTGAACAGCTACAGAAAAGGAGAGCTCAGTGGCACCAGGAGCTAGGAAGAGTGGATATCCTGAGATGTAGAAGAAAGCACATCCCCTGACACCAGGGTTAGTTTGGTTTTTCACATGCTCACAGCTGACAATGCTGTCAGAAGGCCAGGACATGGGGAAATGTCCTCAGCTGCTATGTGTGGTCCTTTAAAGATTTTTTTCATTTGCCAGGAAAGAGGCAGCAAACAGCGCACGGCAGTGAAGAAAACAGTAGTGACTTACTGCTTACATGCAGATTCCAACAAACACTAGTGAGGTGTGTGTGGTCCAAGAATATAAGGGACCAAACAAAAGGAAAGATACCCATCTTGGGATGCACTGACATAATTTTAAAGAATTTTGCTCACAATATATCTCCAAGGTAGGAGGTGAAGAGCATAACTTGGACTTCACAAAGCTGGATTGATTAAAGTTTAAAGTACTGGAAGGCAGAAGTAAGAATAAGCATGGGGATCCCTATTTGCTTAAGTGACTAGTTGTATATTACATATAACAAATGTACACATACGTCTACATACATATATAAATGTATGGGGGAAATAAAGAAGTGGCATTCACTTGCATTACACAGCAGATCAAACATCAGCAGGTAACATCGGAAAAGATGCTAAGGAGTGTCCCAACTTGACTTCTAACCTGGCTCTTGATGACTCTGTGCTCTCTCCAGACCTGTCACTCTGTCTGCAGTGGTTTGATTCCAGCAGCTAGGAAAACTGAGAAAGCCAGCCTCAGCACTCCCGGGACAGTGGGACTCGTCTGCAGAGAGCACTGTGCTACAGTGCAGAGCCCCAAGTGCCCCATCACTTCAACCATGGAGGATGGTGACTGCCCGGCCTCCCAGCTTGTGTTGTAAACTCCACACTCAACTCAAGTCATTGTGAGAGTGACCATCGCTACCGTGGTGCTTCGGGTTGCCCAAATTATGCTGGGGAGGGAGGAGGGCAGATGAAAGGCAAGAAGGGAAATTTATCCAGCTGATATAAACTAACTCTGAAATAAGAACTCAAAAGCAAGAATCTCATCCTCTTCTTGCTTCTTGGGTACAGTGATGATTTTTTCTTAAGTTTTTTGTCAAAATCTCAAAGTGCAGCATTGTTCCAACTTACATATCTCATAAACATCTAAATGGATTTTTTTTTCCAGCAAGAAGATTGACATTTTTCTTCTCCTCTCACTCAAAACTTGTTTTCAGGTAGAAGCAGCTCTTTGTTTGAAAGCTAATCTATGTCACAAAATTCAATTTTAAAACATCTTAGAAGACTCTAAAAACAAGTAAATAAATAAATAAATAATACAGATCTCCCCTCTTACCAGTAATGTTAGAAAAAAAAGTCAGCGGGGCAAAATATGCTTTGGTTTACAAAAAAAAACCCTAAATAAATAATTCACAGGCCCAAGCAAGTTATTTGATTTGAACAGTTCTCATTTCTTATTGCAAAGTGTCCTACAGTCCGGGTTTCAACCAGGCAAATGGGTTTCTCTAGTATGTGCTGCACAGTGCTAGCTGCTATCATGCATTAATGCTGGCATACCTGAACCTTAACAACTGTATTTTATAAGTGGATCTTTATATTAGATCTTTGTGAAACCACAGAATCTCTCTCCCTTCCAAAGCTCAATAAACAGCTTAGTCAAGGTTTTGACTATCTGTTTCATTTAATTA
Organism: Cygnus atratus; assembly: GCF_013377495.2. NCBI lineage: Eukaryota > Metazoa > Chordata > Aves > Anseriformes > Anatidae > Cygnus > Cygnus atratus. The sequence goes on from NC_066368.1 coordinate 19,439,697, forward strand.
CATATCCCTTGATTTATGGTTCAGGAAAGGCTGTAAATGAGGACATCACATTTGCAATCCAACCTCAAAATGTTTTCAAAATCAGAAACAAAAATCCTCACAAGAAGTCTTATGAAAACAATCCCCCGGGGAGCCAGATGCAGCGCAGCCCAGTTGGTTTCTGTGTTTACCGACCAGGAGAGATGAATGGCTGACTTTGATTTTTTCATAGGTGTGCAAATAAGGAGCATTAGACTTGCTTATCCTGAAGTGTTTACCTTCATCTGTCAGTGCTGGGAGCTGAACAGCAGGCCCTGTGCCCCAGGGGAGGCATATGCCAGGAGATGTAAGGCTGAGTTAATGTGGCTTGGCAGCACTACATGGCATCAGAAAGGCAGAAGGCAGACTGTCAATTAACAGGGGTGGTAGGCAGCAGAAGTCAAAAAACAGTTTCTAGATGCTTGGTCAACCCACCTCACTCAGATGTCAGAGTGTACAATAAACAGATTAAAAAAAAAAAGTGAGAGGGGAAAAAAAAAAAAAAAGAAAAAAGAAATCCACACCAAAATCTTGCTCCCAACACACCTGAATGTGGAATCCCCTCTACCCAGATCTGCAGCAAGCTATGCACTGTCATACTCCCCTGGTGTACAGCTGGCCGAGAAAAATGCCAGATAGGAATACTCTCAAGTAATTAAGCTCATGAATAGCAATTTCAAAGGAAGCTCTAGGATACGGGATAAACACAGAGTCCTGCAGGATATGCCATCTTGCATTATCCAAGTTGTATTTTGGTTCATAGATGAACAAATTGTAAAATTGTAGAGGGCCATTACACTTATCTATACGAATCTACCCAACGATTTCTGCATCAACATTGTAGCACATGGCTAAGCTGTCACCTATCTTCTAAAGTTAGCTTGGGTGTCTTTCCAAATATCTGCTGGTGGCAGAGAATCCACCACATTTCTGGCAAGTTATTCCACTGATGAATTATATTGTTATATAAACTGTTAAAATATTTTTTTACTAACAGATCAAAACAGAAATCTTTCCTTCTTGTGGATGTTTTCTTTTAACTTAGGTAAGATTAATATTTTGAGCTACATAAGCTTTTTGATCTAAGGCAGGTGTTCAAGATCTCCTATCATTAGTTTCAAACTGTAAAGGACTGGGAGACTCAATGTCCTTGAAGGAAACAGCACAAGCACTGGTCATACTTTGAGCTGGGCAATACATTTTTTTTTTCAGTTAGAAATGTTCTGTGGGGAGCTACTGATTCACCCTCATGCCATGGAGTGGCTGAGGTGAAACTTTAAGCAGCGAGTTCAGGTCCAGGATGCAACCTCTGACCAACCTGGGAAAGTAGCCATGAACACGGGGTTTCACTGTAAGGCTTTTTTTTTTCCCTTTTTTGGATAGGCTATTTTGGAACATTTCATTTGCATAGCAATGCATGACAAAAATAGAATTTGACATATCCTACCTATTTTTAACAAACTGGAATTCTTGTTTGTGATCAGCCCTGGATATTTCAGTGAAGGTTTCATTAGGATTATAAACGAAGGCAATGAACTTCCCTTCTCCTTCTTGCCATTCCTGAGACTATGTTCTGGCAGCAAGCAGAGCTTTAAAGAAGAAAGTTAAAAAAAAAGAAAAAAACTCCCTCAACTGCAAAGGTTTTCTCAAGAAAAATGGCCTTTTTTGTTTCTTTCTAAAATTCAAAGGCAATGTTTCTGTCTCAATCATTTGGAACTAAACCACTGGACCCACACATCCCCCAGAAAGAACAGAGAGCTGAATCTTATCATCTCCACACAGGCTCGCTCACCCTGTGGCTGAGAGGAAAACTTACACCCTTTCCATGGGGCTGATGAAATGGCTGAAGAGAGGCCAGGGAGCATGATGGCCGGCGTAGACCCGCGTGAAGTGCCAAGCAACTCCCTGCATTGAGCTGTCGGCAGAGGCACGCTTTGTACGCAGTAGCCAGGAGATGGAGGCACCCTGCTTCTCTTCTCACACGCTCTTTATTAAACAGGCTTTTGTTAGGCTTATAGTTAAGATTAATGCAGCTCAATGAGGTACCAGCTCACTGACTCTTCATTTGATGGGTACATTGCAAAACTGGACAAGTAATTAGAATATCTCCCCCGCACGACTTAATGTATTCCTGAAGTTCAAAGAACCGTTCAATTAAAAGCAGCTGTTGCTGATATTATAGTTATTTCCCACATTGAAATGCTTTTGATGCAGATGTACAGGGAAAATTAGGATTTAAGCCACTGGTTATCCTGAGGTAGGAAAAGCTGCATTTTACTGTTCCTTTAGTGCCAGTCCCTGTGGGGCAAAGCAGCCTCTTTATGGGACTTGGATTCAGACTGCCTCTCTGCATACAAAAGTCTGTGTCTGAAATCCAGTCCTCGTCTCTTTTTCCTCCTTCATAAAAGGACCAAGAACCTTCACCGGAGTGAGGCTGGCACTCTGTGCTGAGGCACACCTACCTCACCTCTTCCACTCGTCACAACAGAGACAGCCAGGAGATGGCAGCTGTCTGGCGTACCTGTCTAACATTACGGGCAATTCGGCTTCCAAAAGCCCTCTTTAATTTCAAAATAGCAGTGGTAACATGAGGGGCCTTTAAAAGTGCACTGCAGTTTCAAGTGAATGCCTCTGATTATAGACATAAGTCTGAGTTAGACATAAATTTAGACATAAGTGCAGGAGGGAAAAAAACATCACTTTCAGAAGTGCAAGATGTGAAGAAAATAAGCTCCAAACCTCTTGCTCTTAAAAGCCCTCTAGTTTTTTTGGTTGTCATGAAAAGACAATTTCCTGTTTTTTCAGGGGTTCATTTCTGATTTTTGAATTTGATAACACTAATTGTATTTTCCTAGCAAGGAATGAAGAACGCATTCAAGTACCTATCCCTCCTGCTTGCTGAACCTCTGCGTCCTTTAGACAGGCCATCCTCACCATCCCTGTCATTGTAGGCTCCCTCCTGCACCCGACTGTGCTGCTTGTAACTCTTTGCCTGAACCAGCTGCCTAATGAACTTGCAAGGAAACACCAGAATAGGTTGGCCCCCTGGAAATATGCTGGATTCCAGCATGCTATTCCAAAATTCCTAACTCAGTCCTTTTCCAAATATGCTTTTCAGCAGCCTGAGGACTCTATTTGGTTCAACAGCCTGCTAGGGTACATGTAGCACAGCCCACCAGATTTTACATACAACTGTAGCATCTCAAACTCAGTCTGTTTTATTGGTAGGTCAGGGCAAAGGGGAAAAAAAGAAAACACTTTAGAAATTTGATAGAATACTTTTCACCTCACCAAGTACTGCAACTTTGAAACAGCTTGTTCAAATAACTTCAAACTTGATCAAATTATTAGCTGCCTTCAGCCCACTCATGCCAAATTTGAAACTCAGCAAAGTAAGAATGAAAGTACTTTAGCAGAGATGCCAGTAAAAATTGGATTTATAGAGGAACGCAAATTTAATCCTCAGCTGAACTGTCCCTTGTTGGTCTACAATGGATATCTAGTGGTGTGAGTGTAAGATTGTGTGTTAGACCTACAGAATTGTGTTCAATTAATTCTGACTGATCACTATTCTGTACCACATAACAAATAAAAAATCAGATAATGCACCAATTCCCACTGTTACTTTGTGAAGACACAACAAGAGATTTTCTCTGCTTCCAAGAGCTTGCAGTAGAAATACACAAGATCCATTGAGGGAAGCAGTATTGACTTCATTTTACATCTAGGCACAGAAAGTGAATTATTCGTTCTCACTGATGGAATGGAATTAAACTCGGATCTACCGAATCCTATGACTGAGCTTTATCTGCTTTCTAGTCCACTTGCATCCTTTCCCTTACATTTATCAGTATTTCTAAAACAATTTTAGATGTCTTGTTGAAAAAATTAGCAAGATAGAATGCATTCTTATTTATGCTACAGGGGCATTTATGACATGAGTAAAAAAGGGTACATACAGATAATTAAGAAATTATAAGCATTTCTCACATTGCCCACTGATTTACCTTTTTTTAGAAGTCAGTGAGCCTATTTTTTGTGGGTATTGCAGGCCTTTCATGAGCTGAAACTTTATTAAAGTTTCCAGAGGGATGAATCCACTCCCTTTTTGACCCTAGACATATCTGTATCCTAACAACTACACAAAACAATAGTGAAGTGTGACTAAACGTGAATGGCAATGTGCTGCTGACAAGCTCTGACCATTAACATTTTTCTTTCTGTTTAACTCAGCAGGCGAAAGGCAGCTAACAGAAGCCGTCTGCTGTTAGGAGCACTCACAAGCGTTTCATTGTGAGCATGCAAAAGAAAATGAGAGCAATTCTCTCCGAGAAAGCTACTTTCTAGGTTTTATTATTTCTTTACAGATTAATTGTGTATAAATGCAAACAGCGTATTTAGAAACAGGACACTTTCTTCTGTTGGGATCTTTGAAGCCTGCAACCCAAGCAGGTGAAATAATTGAGACGTACAAGGCCAACATCTGCTGTGCAATTGTACTAATATGATTAGTTTTGCCATGGTGTTACTAAAAGAAGAATATAGTCCTTTTATAGCTTAATTGATCACATTTAGATGTTAGGTGAAGCCTGAATGCAATGGGAAACCTTCTGCCGGGGTCAAGAGGGACTCCCCCTCACACTAGTGTACAGCCTCATTATTAACCACCAACCTGAAGCCCCTTTGACTGCAGCAGGGTGTGGGCAGGCACAGAACTCAGCTCTCCTCCTTTCCGGGCAAAAGTACTAGCTACTCCGCTGTTACAGAAAAGGTACGTCCAATCTCGCCTGCAGTCGTGTTTTGAAGGAAAACAATGAGCCTGGCTCAGTTCTGGGGAAAAATCATTGTAGGTGCCCATGTTCAGGAGGTGATTCGTGGCACTGAACCCTGAACGAATGGAAGAACCTGCGTGTTGTCCGGGATATGAATCCCTATTTCACATGGGGCTCTGCTTAGCATTTCCGACTGGTTACTCTGCATGGCTTCCTGCTCACAGCACTGGGTGCTTTGATTCCTGTTCTGTGACACCTGCCTTAGCTCCCATGTTGTGCCTGGAGATTTGGAAATTAACAGTGAATTCTGGATACCACAGAGGGGACCTGGCACTTAGAATTTGGGGATTACAGCACCCTGCTTTTGAGCATGCAAAACTGGGAATTCTTTTTGTGCCTTGATCCCCCATGACCGATGCAACCAGTGGTTGTTTGGTACTCCCCTCTGTAGTGTTACAGAATCAGTCCACAAAAACTGTTCCAGACAAGTTAATCACCTAACAAAGAGGCATTCCTAAAAACACCGTTACACATTTCTCTGTCTACAGATATGACAGGAGTCAGATCAGATGAAACCTTTGGCTGCTGTGAATCAATATTATCATTGGAATCAATACATATGTGCTGATTTACAACTGATGAAGATCTAGACAGTAAGATCAATTAAAACAATATTTTAGGAGAGAAACAAAGGCTATACAGCAATGTTCACCTATAAGAGAGCCTCTCCTCATAAATATCATGCTGTAGTTCTTTGGATTGTTACTGGAGGGTTCCACGGCACTTAAATATAAAGGGCCAATTTTGAAGTACAAAAATTTAAGTAAAGAAAAGCAAAGCCCATGCTCAGTGAATTATGGAGAGTCCGTGAAGCCAGTAAGTGTGAGAATCCAATCCCCGCTCACAGAAAGAGCCCTACTGTATGTTCCTACAAATATTGATGTTTGAAATCCAAAGCACATGTGATGCATTAGTGTGAAACAGGGATTACATACATGCTGCTCTCTGCCCTGCAGTTCAGGAAAAGTCCTTATGTAATGAAGAACTGAAAGACTTATGAGGGAATCCAAAGGGCTGTTATCGTGTAAAAATACCAGTGCTCTCCAAAGTCAACTCACAGTTGCTCAAATGTATGCCGGTATGTGTTTTGTTTTCCAATAAGCCTGAGAGAGAAGGAGCCCCATTCATGTCAGACCCTGTTAATCTCATACCTACAGCTCGGCCTGTGTGAATGAAACAGTGACTTGGGAAAGCCACTGCTTTTCTTTCCAGTCAATTCTCAAACATATAAAACCTACCGCAGGAGATCCAAACACACTCAAACAATAACAGGCAATTTTGCCAATTACAGAAACTACTTGTAGGCAATAAGAAGGGAACTTTTCATCCAACTATGGGCTCTGATTTGGGGTGTTTAAAAATAAAGAATGATTTCTTGATGCTTCCTTCATCTGCTTTTCTTAACAGCCATCTGAATCCTCGAAGTTTTAACCACACACAACACAAATGCCTGGAGCAATTCTTGATATAAGAAGTTAAGAACAAAAAGCCAACCAAACTTAAGAACAAAAAAGAAAGCAAAGGGCAGCAACAGAGCATCAAGTTTGTGTTGTCCCAACATGTTACTCATGAAAATACTATTTAGTGGGCATAGAAAGAATAGGACCAAACTCGAAGTTTTTCATAGGCCAAATTCAGTGTTCTTTTGAAACAATTAAGCAAAGCTCCCATTAACTTAATGGTAACTCAACAGCAGCTGTAATTGTTCAAGAAATGCTCAATAGTAGCTAAAAAGAAGCCTTTATATGCCCTTCAGATATAGCAAATGCTCACATCTGATACTCTGGGATGTTTTGATTTACCAATCACGTCTTATCTCACATGCAAAATTTCAATGCTAAATAAAACTATTGCTATATAAATAAGTCCTTTGCTTTCAAAAATTTCTCAGAAGCTGCTTGTAAATCCTTGGCTTTGTTTGAGATCTCTGTTAAGACATGATTGGTATTGTCATTTGCAAAGTTTAACACATTGCATAACTATGCATTGGTATGGCAGGATGTTTTAATCCATTCTTGTTTCTGTAGCCAAGCTAGCAGGACCATCTATGTTTCCAGATCACCTAAGCCTCAGTGATACAGTATTGGTATGGAAAAGTAGTAGGTGACTTGGGATAACAGGCCCTCTGACAAAGTGAGGGAATTATGCAGGTTTATATCTTCCTTCATTTATTAGCGTCTAAGTCCTCATAAGACAAAGTCCCATAATATGTGCAAATATGACTAAGTCATGGAAGTCTAGACCAGCATCTACATTTTCTCTTGGGCTACATTTTCTGGCCTCTGAGAAGGCTCTTCTCTTCCATTCATCACTGCTGACTGTACAATCTGGGCAGTAATCAGCTCACGCATTCTCAGACTGATATGTTCTGCCACTAGACAGCCTGAAACGCATAAAATGATCACTCACCATGCTTCTACCCTTGATTAACGAAGCTGAATCTTATAATTCTAGCAATAAAGATGTACAAATATCCAAGAGCTTCCAGATCACATTGAGAAATCACACAGTAGGGTGCCAGATTCCAGAAACCCCAGGCCTATATCTTTCCCTGCAAAGGTATGAATGAAGGTTAAGATTTATCCAGACCTTCATTTATACTTTATGGATGATCCCCAGAGCTGGAAATTTGGAGAGTGTGAGCAAGAGTTCTTTATGTTCCATTAAAATATGTAGGGTTTGGTGTGCTATCGTTGAAGACTCAGAGTAGAAACTGTTTTGAGTCTGTCTGCATTTCTAAATGGCTTTTGTGAAGGTCAGTATGTTATTTGTAACTTACCAGGTGTGTTCGTGCTCTACTAGGTCACAGTGGCCCTGTAACAGCTTGCTGGCACTACAACAGAGGTCTGCTCCCATAGACGGGGAAGTTTCAAAGGAAATGGGGAGTTGGGGTGCAATTAAATTTGCCACCCAGCTCCAAGTAAGTTTTTAATGGAATTTGAATAACTAAATCTCCTAGCCCATTGTGGAAATATCCTTCCAACAAAGTAGGCTTAGAGACATGATTTGGGTTCTGTCCAAGTGCTTAATGTTTGGGGACTGAAAGCCAACGTTCGCATGGACTGGGAGGAGTACCTCAGTGTTACACTGACTACCAAACTTTTGAGCTGCCTGAGCTTGCTCATATGCTTGAAAAAGGTCCAAGAAATTTGTGGCTAAACCTCAGCAAAAAGATAAGCAGCACAACAGCAAGATGGAAAGAATGAATACACGTTTCTGTAAAAGGTTTTTCTCACTACCAACCCGTTGTATGAGTCAGTAACCTTTGCAAGTGCATTGACAGGCAGGCATCCTGCAAGTGCAGCAGATGTTCAATCACACCTTTTTAGGAGAAGAATCCATGTTACTGTTACCAAGGAGTAAAATAAGCATACAATGTCTGAAGACATCAACACCCACAAATGTAAAAACTTTAAATCCCAGTTTCATCCTACTTCCCCAGGGGCCACCAACTTCCTCAAGAACAATCCTGGTAACAGATTTTACATTTGATTGGATTTTCAAAGAAAGTCATTTTAAATGCATACAAATTTTGCAAAAGTAGAGGGCAGAAAACTGTAGGATGGCATGATCCATTCGGTAAATTCTCCAGCTGGAATAAGATGCACACTCTGGAAATTTTCCACTAAGAATTTTTCTTAATTTAGATCAAAACTTACTATGCTTCCAATTACTGGTATTTAAGACTATCAGGTACTTATAGAGAAGAACTCTTTGAAACATTAGCTTGTTTCAAACAAAAAAATACTGAAACATTTCACAATGGTAGAAAAAAACATGTTATATACAATATAAGTTCTGGCCTTGACATAGGAATGTCCAGATAAGATTCTATAGCTTCATAACTCAAGAGGTTACAGTTGTCTGAAAGCCTTGTTCTTGGGACTTCACTGAAATTGCATAGAACGTCAGGTCTTACTTAAAGTACCATATGCCAAAATGAAGGAGTGTAGGAAAGGAATGATCAGAGCAGAGAGTAACCAGCTTTGCTTTAACAGCAAAAGGCAATTGTAAATCGAAGAGAACTCTCTACTACAGTTGGCTTAATCTACAGAGCACAAGAATTTTCTATTCCTCGTAATTTGCCCTGGATGTTCACACTGATCTATTTCTGAAAACTCAGTAAACTTTTGGTCTGCATGACATCTGTGTCAATGAGCTTTTCAGATCAATCATCATCTATGCAACTTTTACTGTGTTGCCTTTTGGTCCCTGCTTTCAAAAAAGGGTCCAATATATTTTCACTATGTTCTTTCCTAGCCTTTTGCCAGGTCTTTTCTTACTCATTGCTTCTACAAGTCTGAGGTGGGCCAAACCAGACCTAGTCTGCCTATGGTAGCTGTGCCTGAGTTCACAGAACATTGTTGTCTGGTTTGTTTGGTCTGAATTGTCCACCAGAACAAAAATTAATCACGTTAGTCTGTGTCCAATATCTGAATTCATTTAGTTAGTGAACTAAGTTGGTGGGTTCACTCCAGACCAGAGCTAGAATGAGAACTAAAACATAAGTCATGTGGACAACTGGGAGAAAGTCTTGCCCCAAGCCAGCATGGCATTATAGACATAGCCTCAGTCTTTGTAAGTACAGAAGAGACTCCTGCTGTATAAGAATAAATATTTTCAAACAGAAATATCTGACATCTTTAAATAGAGCATGATCCACTGTGGACAAGAGGTGAGCAAAAAAGCAAGACATGCTTTCTGAATAATCTTTTTTCACATTCTTTACTAGTCTAGTAGAAGACAAAAGTCCAAAAAACACCTCAGAGGCTGGGAAAAACAGTGCCAAGGGGAAGTACTTAGAAAGTGCAATAAGCAAGGTAAGGAACAAGAGGGTAGCAGCACATAGACCAGACACCAAGGTGAGGCACAGTATGCTTGGTGAGCCAGAGCACTCAGGCAGAGTGGGACAGTTCTGTTGGACTCCGGACGTTTCTCAGGTGTGGAAGTGTTATTTGTCCATTCAAAGAATGGGTGTTTCTGACTTGGAATTTGGAAATACTTAGCTTACGAGATATGCCATGTTCTGTCCTCTATCCAACCCTCTTCAAAGTTCCAGCAGTCCCCTTCTTCCCCTCAGCACCATGATGCCCTCTGCATCACTTGTGGCATTCTCTGTGGACGGGCACCGCTTCAGCGTCCAAACTGACTCTGACCTGCAACCTTCAGTGCTAGGTGGCTGTTCTCCAGCCTACAACAAGGGGATATTCAGCAACTGCCCGATTACCAATTTATTAATAGAAGGCAGGGGTGTTTACTATGGCAGCTGTAATATGGACAGGCTCACTGCCTGTCCCATGCTCACCCTAATGTAACAGGAATTGCTCCAGCCTTATTGCTGCTACTGCCACCAGTTACTCTAGCTGGGTGGCCCTAAAACTTCCAGGAACTTGGTGCCTGTAGCTAGAAAAAGCCCAGGTTTCCTAGCTACAGTACTAAAGGCTTTTTCTTGCAGTCTAGCTGGCAGGAGTACTTCCTACTCTGGCTGCTGCAAGACAGGCTGAACATCCTTCTGCCCCTTACAGGACGTGGAGACAATTGCAATGCTCTGGGCAGCTCACCAGTCCAAGTGTTTTAAAGCCAGGGCCTGAGCGGGAGCTGACAGCGGTAGAAGGAAGTAGAGGTTCATGTGATTATTAGAGCCCACCTTTTCTGAATCTACAGACGTCTAAGAAAACTGTCATCTGTACTTTAAGCTCACAGGAGATAAGCAGAGGAAGGAGTGGTTTGTACCACATGTGCTGCAAAGCCTTAGAAAAGAATGAAAACAAATTGTGGTGCTGACTTTGACTATGAAAACCAGCAAAGCCTCAACCACGCCGACATTTTGTCGAAAAATATTGAATCAATTAGTGACCATAACTTTTTCACATAGCTTCCAAACAGCAAAACATATTTTGGCGTAACTAAAAATCCGCTCTTTATTGAATCCTTATAGGGCAAGTTTCAGAGCAGAAGGAATTCTCAGCAGCAGAGTCACCGGGCCGGACCTCTGCAGCAGGGGCTCACTCACAGAAGCAGGGGAAGCTTTGATATCAGATGGGAGGCAGAATACAGAACTGTGGCCCCACAGTTTAGGCCTCATCATAAGGCCAGCTCGAGTTGCTAAATGGGTGGCAGTAGGACTTCATGTGTGTAACAAGGGTGAGTGCCTCCCTTTTGCACAGTAGGTGTATCACTGAGGATTTTGTCCCCCAGCCCTCCCCAAGGTAACTTTGCAGGAAGTTGCTGTCATCTGGCTTCAGTCTTCCTTTGTCAGTCAAAAACCAGAAGTGATTCACGGGGCACCCAGATTCTCCCAGATGATCTCCAGCAGACATTCTTCCCTCTCGGGATAGCACTCAACGGCCTGTGCAGCATTAATCTGCTCTCTGAGGACTTTTTAGGTTTGTCAGTTTTGGGCTATCACGGTATTAAATATAAAATAGCAAAAGTCAGCCTTTTCTTTCACCCTATTATCCCTCCAGAAGCCAGCTTCTTTTCCGATTCCATTCCTCAGCTGTCTCCTCTAAAAAAAACAGCTATTGATCTTCCTGAAGTCCCACTCAGGACAACTTCACTCATTCAAAGCTTTGTTCTCATTTCGATTAGTGGCCTCCTTATCTTTAACTTTTGCTTTGCAAGGCCTGCAAAAATCCCAGCTAAGGAAATAATTTCTCTCTAAATTAACCCCATAATTCTGGATATAAAAAGGGCAGATACAGACAGAAAAAAAAACAACACCCACACTGAGCACAGCTGGAACACGAGAGAACTAATTTGCTCTTCTAAAGTATTTTGAAGCATTCAAAACAAAGACCACGTTTTTAAAATGATTTTTCACCCTAAGCTGTACAAGGTGACCAAAAATCATCTTATACACATTAGGCATAGCAATTGCTTAATTTTTTTAGGATACTTACCAGTCTTTGCCATAATTAGCTGTTAGAACTGAAATTTCACATGCTAAATGTCTGCCAGAGAATCGTTGTTATTTCATTTTCCATGCTGTGGTAAAAAAGTTTAGCTGTTTCCAACAATTAAATTAGGTGGGCAATCTCATTTTGTGCACATTAAATATATTCTCATATATTCTCTCTTTTTTTTTCAGAGAGTTCTGTTGAAAAAGAGAGTTGCAATTTAAATGAGTTATTCTCTTGGCAGAAATGAGCTTCTGTCTTCCCCACTAAAAACAATTCAAAGTTGGCCAAACAGTAAGTCATTGGGCAAAAAGAAGTACATTTGCTTATATTCATTAGTGTCATAGAGCTTGGCAATTAAACTCTGCAGTGAGTATATTTCAAATTTTAGGGGGGTTATCAGGACTTTTCCCACGATTGATTTTTCAGTCTTCTGGCTACAGCATCAAATCTGAGATAATAGGAAATGTTCCTCTTTCATCTGCAGGTGTCACAGAACAGAAAGCAGCCTGGCATAAATGTAAGGAGAAGACACTGCATGGAACTAGAAAAGCCCCAGGAGAAAAGGACATATTGACAAGGTGATCAGGTGCAAGAAGGAGACTGGGCAAAAAGCAGTGGAGGGAATGACAATGACGATGCAGAGATCAGAGGGCAGGAGCCGGATAGTAAGTCAGAGAAGATCTCACATCTTGGAGGGATAAACAAAAAACAAGTACCTGTAACTAAAGATTTCCACTATTTGTTATTCCTTTGATTTCAGCAAGCATTCTTAAACTGTGCTGGCTATTTGACATCTTGAAGCTTTGGGGACTACTGGTTTCTTCATTTTTTCATTGTAACTGTTGTTTAATAAAATGTCAGACATTCAGAGAAAGGCTGCATGCAGTACCTATGGCCTGCACAGCCAACTCTCAGTAGAAAGCTGAGGCCCAAATTAGACGTCCGCATGCCAACCTCTCTGGTACTTTGCTGTACACGTCTGTGCCTGCTTTCATGAAGAGTATCAGCATTTCCCTGAACAAACTGGAATAATACACACAAAAGTAAGGAATTCTGGTAAACAATGTCCAGCTGGCTTCCACGGTGCTGGCATCTAAATTTTGAATAAGAGCAATGGTAATTTAGGTCAGTTAAAAGATTTTGCTAGTTCCTCTGCTCTTTGTCCAGCTAAGTGCAAAAGGGATGCAAATCACATAAGAGGCTCACAGAATCCAAGAACCAAGAGATTCAAAGAGATCATTTCTAATTGTTCTACTGATGTCTAAAATAACTAAGAAGCAGAAGCAGTTGCACACTTGGGTGTGACAGCTCTGGGCAGCAGTACACTTCCAAGTGTTACTACAGAGCAGGCTGTATCACAGCTGGTATTGACTCACTCCCCTAGGAAACCCTTAACAGTGCAATGCCAACCAAAAATGAAAGGTGTAGAAAAGTGAATGGGATGAACCACTTTCTGTAGACCACTCCATTTCCTACTGGTAGCCATGCCAGCAATGACAGTTTGGATGCTGTTAATTTACAACAGAAATAACAGAGTAAAAAAGAAAAAAGGAAAAGAAAGAATGCACTGTGTAACCAATTTCATAATTCTACGTGGTATACCTTCTAGTGGAAGGTGTCCCTGCCCATGGCAGGGGGGTTGGAATTAGATGGGCTTTAAGGTCCCTTCCAACCCAAGCCATTCTGTGATTCTATGATTCATTCAATGATAATTCCTTAACTTTTGATTCCTCACTCAATCTGCCTGACATTGCCCTTCGCCTACCTGAAACTCTCAGATCATTTCTCAAACTAAACTTTTATCTTCTTGGACATTTTCAGAATTACGGTGTTCTACAGAGGTGTTAGCAGCTGAAAAGATTTCATCACAGCTAGCAAAATCTCCCTGTAGAATCCCACTGAATCCCACTGAATGTGGGATTCAAAAGCTAGACAAGTGTTTAATGACCCCATGGGATATTCAGGATATCAGGATGAAGAAAATCTTGATCTCAAAATTATCTGCATGAGCTGATACTGCACTGGAGTCAAAATTGTCTTCATCTATCTTTATTTTGTGACATCTACACTTTTCATTTTTATAGAAGTATTTATGCATGCCTCTAACTAAAGATCATCTTTTCAGTTGCAGGAAACACCAGTTTAAATACAGGAAAACATTTGGTAAAAAAATTGTGACTGTCAGTATTAGATCAATATGCAAATCCTATTGCCTGCTGTTCAAACATAGTCCCTTAATGTTTTCCTTAACTCTATGCTCATCCTTCACCTTCTGTTCCACGAAGCAATAGGCTTCCAGGTCTATTAATTTTACAACACCTTTATGTTCAAATCTTGACTTAACCACTTGCTGTGTCAGTCTCCCAGCACACATACTGCCCCGTGCTCTCATACAGTAGGCTCAAACCCTGGCTATGTAGATACCCGATTTGCTTTCTAGAAGCTTGTTACTTGGACAAGATTCTGACAAACCAGAATGTCAGCCCAGGTTTTTTGGCAGTGCGCCTTCGCTTTCTGTTTCCGTAAGAGGCCTTTACTTTCCCAAGCTTCTTGTCCCACTGGTAGTTTTATAAAAAAGCTCAGCAGGTCCCTGGAAGTTCACAAAGCCTTCTTCATTCACAAACAAGCTGCTTGCGAGCCCCTGAACAGAATGGCTCCATCCGTGACGTCTGATTGACCTTCAAGAACTGCACACATGACAGAAAAAATAATAATAATAAAAAAGGGGGCAGAAAGTTTAAGGAAATAGACAAATGAAGAACAAGGGGCCCATCGGTGTGTTAGTAATGTGGTCAATGCGAGAATTAAAGATATAAATATCATGATGGGTTATATTTGCATTGCCACAGTCTGGTTAAAAGAAAGAACCCCAGAGCTAGGAACCGACGCCTCTTGCATCCCTAATGGCTTCTATATAAAAATTGTCATTTTCTTTGTATGATTAAAATAAAGAGCATCGGCAAAATAAACTCTCCCTTCCTACATGTTTCTTTTAGTGAATCCACTGCTGATAGAAGATGCCAATTTAACAAGACTGCAGACAGAGCCCTTCTGTCTGCAGAATAGGTACAAGACAAGCAGTGGCAGGGAGAGGGTCTCTGCCACACACACAGCTCCGAGACCAAGGAGACCACCCCAAGAAGGAAAGGAGCATTCGGGCCTTGGCCTCCCTGCCGACAGCAGCAGCCGGAGAGCCAATCGGTGCCATTTCTCAGAGCAACTTGCAGACAGTCTGGAGTCGGATCCCTTGGAACCAAGCGGAAGCTGACAGGTCATTTAGCACCATTTTCCTCTGGGTACCGCTGACAACTGCTCTTGAGAGTGCAAGGCACGTCATTAGCCATCTCTGCTGTGTGGGTCATGCAAGCTACTGCCACCTCCAGTCAGTCTAGTAGGCGCCATTCCTGCCCTCTCTTTGTTCACCTACCCCACCAATCACTGCTCCATCCTACTTCAAATTAGGGTGATCTTTCAAAACAGCCCCAACCCTATTTTGTCTTCCTCAGCAAGCTCACTTGCTCTCTGTGTCCTTCCTACTGGTATCTTGGAACCTGCTCTTCCTTCCCAGCAGGCACTTTGCTCATTTTCCAGTGCTGCTGGTCACTCCGGAGCAATTGCAACAGGGCAGCAAGGACTTTCTTGGCTTTGAGCTGTCAGATGCTGACCAACACACTCATTCTTTCAGTGAATCCCATGCCCACACATTTCAAACTCTGCATTTTGAATTGCTGAACTTTTAACTCCTTCCCCACCGCCCCTCACTGACTCCTGCCCCTCTCTGGCAGCACTTCCCACTGCCATGACCTGCGCAGTGCCAGGCTCTGACAGCTGCAGCTGTTGGAGGAGCATGGTCAGGCAGGGGGGAAGTAGCTCCCTCCCAAGCACCTGCTTTGTGATATCGGGGACAGGAGAAGGTATTGTGTTACCCCTTTTCTCCCACTTGATCTAATGATTCATGACAGTGACAGAAAGGATGCTATGGACTTGCATTTTATGTCAAATTTCAACACTCTGAGAGCCATGATGGCTTACAAGACTGGCAATGGAACAGAACTCAGTCCTGACTAAGGGTGACCACAAGCTAGGAACAGGTCCTGGCCGCAGATGGCGTTATCTTGGATGAACTTCTGCACCAGATACTGAGTTTCCAACTGTCTGAAAAAGCATCATCGTTTTAGGTAACATATCTGATAGTTCTCCATCAAGATGACTGTCAGTGAATTAGTCACGGAAACCAAATTAGTCTGTGTTACTCTAGAAGCAATCACTCCAGTTTAACACTAAGTCATGCTGGAAAGGCTCTGTAGAGAAAACGATGGCATTTCCTATACTGCAAGTGCTTTGTGGGTAAACAAGGACTTTCATCTTTAGGAATGTAAATCCAGAATGCCTCAGCTGTGTCCTAATAACTCGAAAACTATCTTACAGCCACTGAAGGATATATGCAAAGTCAGGTAGCATGTCCAATGAAAGCAGGCAGTGGCAACGCCACAATGACTTGGATCACGGACCTCTTTTTTAATGCTCCTTTTCCAGCCTGGTCTCTATCACTGTATGCACCATATATTTCCCCAGAAGCCATTCATGTAAACAAGCTATCGTTTGTTGCTATTGAGACTGATTTTTAAGCCAGTATGTGGCTTGTCTAAGATGGTTAACATGTGCCCTGGCATGTTCTTCAGTACAAGAAATGTACCCAAGTGTGTCATTTGGCACTAACGTCAACTAGCATGGAACAGTCCTCATCAGTGCTATTAGCTTCACTTACCCTGCAACGGGGTGGCCATATCCTAACTGCTTACTGCAAACTGCTAACTCCTTAACCATGCCCAGGAATCATGTAGGAGATTTCCAGGTAATGGAAGAGGAACTGTGCCAGGAACTTTTGGAGCAATCTAACAATACAGAGAATGAGTTCCAGTGCTGAGGAACACTTCCCGACCCAGCTTACTTTTCTAGTAGACGAAGCCTGTGAGAACCCTTTTTATTGCTAGCTTTGCTGGGCTGAGTCACAGTTAGCAAAAATGGTAATGTATGAAAGTTTTCCCACTGTAGACATAGATCCTAGGTATTTGAACATGTTTTTTCTACTGTTACAGAAAGCTCTGGAAAGTATTGCTTCCTCCTCTGATTCTCAAGAATGTAATAATTTTCAGGCTACAGTCATGAAACAACCAGCTTTTTATCCCCATCCTTGTTGTGTCTTCAGTTCAGGACTTACCAGACTCATGCAGATTCTTATACGTTGTCCTGGTTAAACCAAAACATAGGGTTATATAAATTCTGTTTACAGATCCTGTATCATTAAAAATGAAACAAGCACCTCTCAAATGATAATTACAGCATGTGATTTTTAAGTGGTCATGTTTTTCCCTGAATCTATATGAACACTGATGAAGTTTCTGAATGCAAGTTGAAGGCAGCAGTTTAGAAAAGGAAGCATGAAAACAAACTATTTATGAGGGAAGAAAAATCCCATTTTGAGATCACTTTTGATATTTCACAAACTTTGTGAAATATTTGCACTGGAACAGTGCAATATTCAAAGGTGTACAGCAAATGGAAACTCTAAGACAGCTGCATAAACAAAGAGTATTGCTGGAAGCTAGAAAATGGGGAAAGAATAAACTTGTAGAAGACAGCAACAATGGACCAGCAATAACGGAGCATCAGTATCTGTAGATATCAAGCAAGGCCCTCACAGAATAAGACAGTTCCTCCTGCAATTGTTTTAATTTTTTAATCTTTAATCTCCATACCACAGTACACTGCAATGGCCAGTTTGCTCCCCTCTGTTGTTGCAAATCACATTTTTATCTTCAGAGCTGGTAAAGCCCAGAATTCATGAAGACCTCTGCCAGGGGGAGCACTCCGTATTTGTTCTGTAAACCCAGCTGCAGCAAGTGTTGCTTTGACAACCAAGGGGGGAGCTCACAGAAATCCCTCTGCTAAGCTGCTGGCCTCTCCAGTGTCAACAAAAAAAAACACCTGGACATCACCTCCGTGGTTTACAGAAGGTGTCCTGATACTAGCTATCCCCAGAAAGCTCAGCACCATGTGATACCCCAAGCAAAATCCCTGCCATCATGAATACCTACCAAAACTAAAACTTTTTTCCATTATATTTTTCCTTTTCTTAGCATCCAATCATACCAAACTTCAATTAGTCTGGTAACCAGTCACTGCAGGCATATTTGGTGTGATTCTCATGTCTTCTAATAAGCCAGTAGAAATAACAATGTCTTGTTATTGATGTACACGAAACTGAAGTGATTTTCACTAATATGCCTACCATGTCACCCAGCAGAAAGGGAAATGAAGCCTGCTTTAATTGCCTGACTCCCCAGAGGCGGTGACATGGTCCCATCCGGACATAAACTGGAATCCCCAAGAATTCAGCTTCTCTTCTCCATCAATATGTGACTACATTGAGCTCCTTGACACACAGTCATCAGCTTGGATATCAGAAGGTAAAAAGTCTTGGAAACAGACCTCTAAGCTCTTGTGTGTGTGCGTGAAATGCCCGAGGATATCACACATGGAGCCTGAGAAGCCCTTTAAATTCCGGAGCATCTTGACTGCACATAGAACAAGCTGTTAGGTGAACAGCTACTCACAGCAGAACATCAGCATCTTAACAAGTCTTTCCACTTATCGCTTCACACACTCATTTTCTGCTAATTGCAGTTGTCCCTACAGATTTTTTATCGTCCCTACAATTCAGTCCCTACAATTTCCAGAGCTAGCTATAAAACCAAGTATAAACTTGGCTGAGGACTGCTTTGTAGCTTCTTAGGATATTTTACCAAAACAGGAAGGGTATGGAAGTGGCTCAGCACAATGCAGGTGACAATATAATGAGCAGTGTTTCAGGGATCACCCTTGCAGGCAGCGTACCAACTTTCTTTAACTACTGCCCCACTCCAAGACTTGTTGTTCTTTCCATCCTCCTAGGAAACCATCAGACGTTTTACAGAGTCGTCATTCTGTCGAGCATCTTTCAGTTGCAGTGATCTATCACCTGCTGCCTCAGAGCCACCGAGTTTTATTGTTTTATTTCAAGACTGGCATATTAAGAAATGCTATGTAGTTCCACATGTAATGAAATAGGGCAAAGATTGAGCTTGAATTTTGTAACAGGCATTTTTACCCTCTCAGCTCGTGGTAATGCACTAAAACTGTTCCCCAAGGCACTGGAAAAAAAGATTCTATCTTCTTCAGGAATGTGAGCAAACTGAAACGTTTGAGACCTCAGCAAGCCCGGACAAAATTAACCAGCACTCTGACCTGGTCACAGCTTTCCATTTGCATATGTGTGGACAAGGACATGTACTTTAATATGCTTAAGTCAGAATACAGAGAGAACTGGTGAAGTATGCAACTATCTTGATGAGAATTTGAAGACCCTCACTAAGGCTAGTACCTGCCAGCGTTTATAAACATTCAAAATGACTGTATTTGGTAAGAACTTCTGTTTTACTGATTGCTAAGGCTATTGGTTTGTTTTTAAATATTTTTGTTTTGTTTTCTAATAACCAGACATGTTTCATGTCTTTTCTGAGGTTCAGATCTTCTTTAAAGCCCAGGCCTTGGCCTTTACCTGTTGGAATTACCCCAGCTGCCTAAGAACAAAGACCAGACACACCTCTGATTTCCCCAGACATTCAGCACTAAGAACCTTACAATTTTCAGCAGCTTCGATGTAGCTTGCATAGCGCTCTGATGTTTTCTAGCAGGGGTTATGCACACATCTGCTCTAATGCTAACTTCCTATCTTCCTTCTCTATCCCCTTCCTCCCTCTCCTGGACAATCAGAAAAAATACAAAGGTCACGAACCTAACTGCAAGCATCTCTTCCTGCTTCTTGTGTGGTTTTCACCCTGACCTTGATACTCTTTTCTGTCTCCCTAGTGGTACCTCATGCTCAGGCCACCCCCTCATGCTTTCTTAAGAACAGGAACAGCAGAAAGGGGGAAAGAAGTTCGGACAATTAGAAACATTCCCTGAGATTTCCTGCCTCTAATGCCTAATGCAAAGGGGCTGCTGTTTCTCAGAGAGTAGAACAAGAGCAAATTAATGAGCTTAGCAAATTGAGGACAAATTGAATAAAATGGGACCAAATTCATCCCTGATGTCTTGTCTTTGAAGGCAACAGAGGGATAAATTTATCTTGATATTTTTAACTGCTTCTTGAGGACACGTGTGAGGACTGGGGAGAGGGGGTGGTTTTTTGGCTGGTCGATACTGTTTTGTCATTTGGTTCTTGTCACCTATAATACTTCATTAATGCTCTATAACTAGCAATTGCTCTCAGATTCCTGTAGCCAATGTAATAGAACAACGTGATTACAGGTCAGAGTTACCCTCACTAGGGACTGAGCCAGAAAATGTCACTTTAGCTCCCTGTGCCTTTGAGCTTGATGGTTGCTGGCCTAGATCACCCACTTTCAGCAAGCTCTTCAAGATTGATGCCCTCTTCACTACACTTCAGTACTTACAAGATTTTTCTACTCACTCACTATCTCCAAGTGAATGACTGCTACAATAAAATATTTTTATGGCTGGTTTACCACAGAACTATAAGGAGGACACTTCTGAAGTATTCAGGTGCAATGAAGTGCTGTGCGATACATTCAGTGCTAAGAGGTGTTGGCAATGCTGTCACCTAACAGGCTTACTTGGCCTTAGGAAAGAAACTCTTTTGCCTTGGAATTGTTACAGGGCTTAAACATGCAAATAATTAGCAAGTCAACAATAGTTTCCAGTGAATAAAATGCTAATTTTCATTAACCACATCTGAACAGTAAATTCACTATTACGCAAGTCACATGTAAATGAAAAGCCTTAAATCAGGTGTGGAACATACTTGCAGACAAACACTTTTTAGCAATAAATTCAAATGAAGCAGCGATTGCCCTGTTGTGGCCTAGGTGGAGCATTTGCAAGTGGTGTACAAAGAACTGGCTATTCACATGGTTCTGGCACTCCTTCCTAGCTTCCTGCTGCTAAATTACATTAAGAGACTCTAAACATACTTTCTTAATATCCCTGCCCCCTGCAGGGAATTGTTGTGGTTGCCACAAGAACATTACTGGATCATGATGGGGCAGGAAAAGGGCTTGGTACTATCGTGAACAAGCTATCCGTGTAAGCATCTCTGGGGTCCTAATTCAGCCTGCTGTCTCTACTCAGTGAAATATGTAGCCTCTCTGTTTAACTTACATACAGGGTTAGGTAAGATGGACTGCAATGAACATGAGCACAACTTTAATTTTCCCAGTGAGGTCAGCGCAGTGGAGAAGGTTACCACAGGTTGCACAACTGGAATTATAGACAGCAAGCTCTGCAAAGCATGGACTGAATTTTTATTTTTATTTTCCTAAAATAACTCCAAGGATTAAGGTCAGAGTTTTACCTGCGGCTGACAGCACTACCATAATAAAGCATCACATCTGCATAGTAATAATGACATCTTAAGAGACGCAAACAGAAAGCCATGCTATTGGAACAGTTTGATCACTACACTACTCTGATGCCAGGCAGTGAACTGCCATCAAGTTCAAATTAAGTCATTTTCCTGTTCCTGGGTCCCAACTTACCCTCAGCGCATTTTTTAGAGTCACCATTCTTAAAATTTGTTTTCTAATTCATGGCAGTACATGCAGCAGAATTACCTCAGAGTGCTACTCAGTGAATTAACTCAGAGAAAAATGTGGCTATATCCCTGTTTCTGAGTTTGCTTATGATACGTTTACCTGTGACATGCTCACTGTTCAAAGAATACCCTTTAATAACTGAGTAAAAAATATCCAAACCTCTGTTCAAGTTAGGTTTTCTGACTAAGTGTGCTTGCCAAATTGTTAGATTTTATTCTTAAAATATAAACCAGCAACCTTTAATTCCAAAATCCATATCACATGCAAGACATTCCACTTAGTGATGTCTGCAGTAATTCCCAAATCTGTGATTCAGCTACAGCAGTTGTGAGAAGTGGCCCACCCTCATGTAACTACCCTGGGGTGGGATCAGGTTCCTCTTTGTATCTGTGCACAGATTCTCCTTCCCACTGAATCTCAAATCAGATGTGAACAAGGCAAAGCAATTAAATTTGTTTTGCTTATGGTCAGAACTGATCCTTGCAGCTTTCTTTCCCTTTCAGGGCTCTTCTAGTTACCAACTTGGGTAAAACTGACTGAGCCTTGCACATATTTCCCTGTATTCTGGGACTCACGCTGTCAGACTTGAGCATGGTTTTCCTGTTCGGGGTGTCTTATTGATTTTTCCTATGTCCCTTACCAAATACTAACTTGCCTGACAAAGCTGAGGAACAGGAAGGAGGACAAAAGTCCAGGTTACTTTGCTCCAAGAGGGGTGAGGACTGACACTTCCATGACGGGCTTATTGCTTGGACGGCAGTGTTGCTCCAGGGAGCACCTGGAGTGAACTGAACAATGCCTGGAAAATACTTGCACAGTTTAGGTGCTGCATGTGAACTGGGCAA
This sequence comes from Cygnus atratus, assembly GCF_013377495.2. Lineage (NCBI taxonomy): Eukaryota > Metazoa > Chordata > Aves > Anseriformes > Anatidae > Cygnus > Cygnus atratus. Next base: position 19,461,950 of record NC_066368.1, read on the forward strand.
TTCTAGGGCTGTACAATTTAAGGTTTGTTATTTTAAAAGAGAAATTTCAGCTTGAGATCTGTTCTTTAGCTCAGCAGATTCTCCTGAAACAGAGAGGCTGCACTGTGGGCCTTGAAACCATCAACACTTAAGCTAAGGATGAGGGGAACCTAGAAATGAACAGCTAGCAAGAAAACATGACAGCTTCTGTAAGGTACTAGTAGGAAGACCTGACTACACGATTCCTTCTCCCACTGTTCCAGTCCCCTGAAAGGAGCACTTTCAAGCCACGTGAGGCTGCATGGTTTTGCTCCATACTTATGTACAGGGCTATCTAGCATTAGCGACTCCACCAGTTTCTTACACCAGACATTTCCTCATCTCTTCTAGGCAAGACAGGCAAGCACAGCAGCTTTGTCAGATCTCAGAAAAGAAAAGCAAGGTTCTAAAGCTTGCTTCTTCAAAATCAGAGTAAATTATCAGAGTAAATCCTTCAGTTTCCTCAAGACTGCAGACAGTAAACCTGGCGTATGACTGGCTCTCATCATCTCCACGAATGGTTCAGATTAGATGGTGAACTACAGATTCCCAAACTGAAGGAACTGAGATATGCTTATGTAATATTCTGTCATGACCTTCATGTTTATTTTTTAAATGTGACCCTACAAAGATGTTCAAGACAGAACTATGTGTCTGGTCTGTTAGTTGTGTATGTTCAGGTATTTCATTCACTTGCTTAATAACTTGTAAAGCCCAGTTTTGAAAAAGTATTCTGACATCTCAGTAGTAGCTAGATACCTGATACCTTTAAAAATGTAAGTTCACATCTTTGTTTTATATGTCTGCCTTGTAGGTAAGCCTCTCTTCCCCAGTGCCTGGACTACTGTTCTGGGTTTCTAGTCAACAGTGACCTCACTGAAGCAGTCAAGTTCAACAGCACCATCTAGAACCAGATCAGAACTTCTTGATTCCACTGAAGAGATTGGAGCTCCCCTTCCCCATAATTCCTTACAATTTGGAACTCTCTGAGCAGTCATGAGAATCTCCTGGCACTCTAATACCATGACCATGGAATTTTTATTTTTATCTGATGCAGGCAACAGACACTTTCCTTTCACAGATGCATCATGAGAAAAATTAAAAAGTTACTTCAGGCTGGCTCAGAGATCAAGGGAAAACCTCTCATATTGCTGCTGCTGGATTCTGTAAAGGCTGCAAAACAGCCAGTGCCTCCAGCACATTGTCACAGTTCCTCAAGTCCCTTCTCAGCTCCGATGATGCCTGGTTCTAGGCTTGCAAAGTAGTTTAAGGGAACTCAAATCTGTCTTTCTGTAAAATACATCTACTAATATTTACTTACATCACAGATAAGCATGGCATATGGAACAACGCTTAACCTACTAACATTTGGAGAATTATTTGAGGTCTTTGATTTCTAAGTAGATCTGTTGATTCATACACTACACAGAGCACGGACTTGATCTAATGCTCACTCAAGTTAGTTACTGTGATCGACATCAGATGCGTAGATGAAAATGGCTCAGGCCATAAATGTCATGCACCATTGGTTTCCCATAGGATCTCTGCTAAATGACGCTTAATCTTTGTAGTGTTGTTCTGCAAATGGTTGAATTTCACTCTGAATCTCACTTTAGAATTAATAAAGTCACTTATCTCTTGCAAGTACGATATGAGGAAAGAACGGGGGAAGTGAGGACGAGGTCCCTGGTAGTGGCTGACACAGACAAAAAAAAAAAAGTACCCTTGCCCAGCCAGAAGCATCATTTTGCTTACCATACACACCCACAGAGCTGAAAAACAATCTGAGTCTCCACAGCACATTCCAGCTTTGCTGCTTTTGCAGTAGGAACTTTCTTTTTCCACTCCAGTTTCTGCTTGCCTATATAACATAGGCATTGTGCCCTGCAAATAGAGAACAAAACAAACTTTGAGGTTCCTTTAAACTAACACAACCATTTCATCCTTCTAGCACATGCCTGTGCATAGATTCCCATTCTGCAACTGATATTTATTGATCTAGATTCATATGATCCAAGAAAAGCTTGACTGCATTGCCTTGTGGTAAAATTATAAGGGGAAAAATTGGAATGTGAGGGAGAAGGGAGGAGGAAAGCCAAGCTTTTATAACTCTTTGTAAACCTGGTTTATGTGAGCTTGGCCAACCCAGGGTCTAAATGATCTGTTACGCTTAAGAAGTGGATGTGAAAGGCAGCACTGTTGCTGAGCTGCTGGTGCCCCACAGAATCAAAACATTTCTGCTGAGCTACAATTCAAACAGTCATACTCCAACTAATTATGGGAAGCAGTCCCTGTGAGGAAGTATGCTTTCCTTCTCAAAGCACTTTACCTTCAGCAAGTAAACAGTCCTAAGTGTAATATTAAAAGCACTAAAGTTTATATGCATTTTTATTTTGTGCTAATAGAGCAATTAAAAATGCACACCATCTCAAATTTGCATTTTCATTCTACAGAGGTTTCAACACTTTCCTGCAGATTCAGGGCCGATCTGCAAATCACTACCTGTCAGGAGAATACAGACCTCTCCTGCCCCTTTGTGCTTTCATTAACATAAAGATCAACTATTATGGGTTCTCTGTTGTGACCAGTTTCTGCTTAAATTATTAGGTTGCACATTCCCTGATGCTGTGCCTTGCTCTGCCACAAGACTCCAAGGCACCACCTACCAGCTGCACACAGCCAGTACTTCTCCCTCCTGCCTGTCACCTGCTCCTTTGCCTGCCATTAACACATCTGCAGTATTTTACTCATCCTTACAGACTACATAAACAAACTAAGTAAAATAAGATTCCCTAAAACATGAAACCACATCTAGATTCAGATCTGCTTTTAAAATCTCCATCTCCTTCCTCCTCCATTCCCACAGAACCCAAGTCCCTGTACACCTGGCAGATAATAAAGCCATGCTGCTAGAAACGTGTAGACTTTCTGACAGTGCTGAAGCAACCATGGGAGATTAAAGGGACTTGTGCTGACAATCAGGTAAGGTGTCCAAAGAAGCATTCATGACTGTAAGAAACCTGTATGGTGGTGGTGGACAGAAAGGGGGAACATTTTTTCATTTCTAGTGAGTCCATACAAAGAATTGCCAAGCATCGTGTGAATCAGACCCGTTTTCCAAAAGATACATCCACACAAAGCAAGAAGATTTCTCAAGGTCTTCAGCTCCTATTCATCATCCTTTATATTCATTCATATTCTTGCTAAAACTCAACAGGGTCTTTTATCTTATGTATATACCTACAGAGGTGCCTGGCCCCTGAAAATCTGACATCATTTCTGGATGTATAAGCTTTACAGTTCTGAGATGAATTCTTTCAATAGTGTGTTCAAAGGCTGATAACAAATTTTAAATGACATAGGGCTCTCACTGATATTTTCTGCGGGGAATTTATCCATCACAGAAAAGAACATCTGGATGTCTGCTGAAAAAAAAAAGGTTAACAAGAATTAATTCAAGATTTTTTTTCTCTAAACTTTATGTAGGTTAGAATCTGACAAGAAATGGTCTGAGGCTCAAAGCTAAGGTGATGCTCTCCCCACAGGACCATCTCCTCTGTTCAAAGAAGTAATGTAAGATACAGTAGAAGAAGATGACATGCGGTGAGAACGGTTAACAACTGGAGCAAACTTCTGAGGCCACGAGTGGATTTTTCATGTCTCAGGGTCTTCACCTGAGCACTTGCAGATATGCAGACTGGAAGACAGGTTTTAGTAAAGCAAAAAGGTTCTTGGGATTAATGCTTAAATAACCAGATGAGATTCTCTAGCCTGCTACACCGACAGTCAGGCTTGATCTAAGGGTCCCTCCTGGCCTTAAAATCTGTAGATCTAGAATTACACACCACTATAAAACTTATGTAAGGGAGGAGAGAATAGAGGCCAAAGAATTACAAAGAGTATTTATAAGCCTGCTACAGTCATCACTAATGTAAATATAATTGGCAAAGTATTTACATCAGAGGCCAGTTGTAACACATACGTTTATTGAAGGCTTGCACGTTTCATTATAAGTGAATTACTGAACATATCTAAGCCATTTATAGTGAACTGTGGCAAACCCTAAAATAAAGTAAACACATGTGCGCAGGTTATTGATGTGGTATGGCTGTTCTGATATTTAAAGGCATTATAAACGATTTGCAAGGCATTTAATAAAAATGACCTACATGTATATAACACCTTTTATCCCGAGGTATCCCAAAAATTCTGTGCAAACCGTACAGCCTGCCACTGCACTCCTCCAGTCTGACACCAGCGTGACTCTTCCAAAGCCAGCTGGGTTACAGTGCCATCCTGCTTGGGTAAAGTGGGACCCATCCAGTCTTGCACAGGAAAACAGTGACCTGAAGGGCAAGCAGCAGCTGTTCCCGAAGGTTCACAGGGTCTCAGTACTTAAGCAGCCATTGGATCATCTGACCTTCCGTATTACTCAGGACACCAAATTTCACCTGCATGTGTCTGAAATGAACTGAAATGGCTTTACTTAGACTAAAAGTATCCTTGTTGAGCAGTGTTGCAGTGGTCAATAACACTGTATCAATTCAACTGTATCAATACAATCACATTCTGTTGTATACTTCATCAGGTATCACTCAACTTTTACCTAGTTTTGTTGGGTATAATACCAAGTCACTGTGCTTATGGAAACAAGTCTTCTGAAGAATCAAACACTGTTGATAATTCCATTAGTGTCACTCATTTGCCCAGCTTTTGTGAGCGGGCCCTTTGGCACGAAGTAAAGGGAAAACGGTGCATGTTAAAAGTGATCCCATGCATGCCACTCATATGTCTGCAGCTACAGCTTCCTGACAAAAGCTGGTTTGCAGCTAAACAGCCCGTAAGAGGCAGAGGATCTGGCATCTTTCTTTACATGTCTAAGCATAAATACCCTCAGCTGCAACTCTCAAAACTCGCATCATAAGCTTTCCATTGGTAATCCCTCTCATGCATTATTCTTGGTAATACGAATACCAAAACTAATCTCATCAATTCCATGTACATATGCAAGATTAATTCTCTATGACTGGTTGATATTTCCATTTTGGGCCCTTTTTACCTTCTAAAAAGGTCACATTGGCCCTCTTTCTTTCAGCATTGCACTGACAGCACTTGCTGGGTTATGGTTATTTAGAACAACATCTAACTGCTCTGAATTTCCACAACAGTGTCTCATGGCATACAGAAATACCTGACCTTCATAGCTTGCAGTCCTAAAACTCAGTTTCCTGGAAGAGCACTTGCCTAGATGATTTGATCTCTTTGTGACAGAAACTTGCCTTCTTCTTCATTTATCATTACATTATTCTTCATTAAAAAACAACTATCATTTGAGACTATTTTATTATGAAGTTTGTTGAAGGAAATACGAAATGATATTGGAACAAAAAGTAGTCTGTGGGGACCCCTCCTAGAATGTCTTAAAAAAATAGATGAGATTTGGTTGTGATGCACCTTTTAATTCCGAGCACTAACAGTTTGTGCAATAGGACCCTTCAGCCCTGGTCTCCAGCTGCATCTTGCAGAATAAAGGTAGGTGAGCAGGGAGGGAACTCCCACAGCTCCATTAGGTGCTCCCATTTGCTGCTTGGAGGATGAGGACTGGATGGGGGCAGCCGGAGGGACACTGTAACAACACCTACCCCAGAATGCAGGCAAAGCTATTAGTACTAAAGCTATTAGTACTAAATTGAAAGCCTTGGAGGAAGCCAAGTATGCTGTCTTAGAATACTCCTCATATCAAACATCAACAACCTTATTAGCAAGGGATAATAGGTTGACTTAACAAGGCATGCTTTCCAGGAAGCCATACTACTGGCAAGGATTCCATTTCTCAGTTCTTTGCTGGTGCAGTTCCAAATTAACCATGCCATTATGTTAAGTACAACTGACATTAGGCTACACGCTTTTGTAATTTTCTAGCTTTCCTCTTAATCACTTTTAAACAGTGGAACTACACTGGCAATCCTCCAGTCCTGTGGAATTCCTCAGTTTTCCAAGATTTATTAAATACCCGTCCAACACCACTGTACAGCCTGGATACATTCTCATTCAGCACCAGCAAAGATACAGCTCTTTCAGAGAGGCAAAAAAAAGGAATAATTCTTTTGCACAAAGCTACAACATCTTAAGCCACAGTGGAACTGAACCAAAAAAAATGCTCTAAGAGAGCTCCTGAGAAAGGCATCATGGCATCTTCAATTGACACTAAAAGATCAGGAGGTTGTTTTCAGGCTTTTCTGAAAACATTACCAGTAGCAGCCCAAAGCCCATAAAGCTCTGGCCTCTGAAACATCAGTATTTTTTCCTAGCATGAGACAGACTTTTCTAACAAGACTTCCAACCAAGTACTAAAATGAAACCTTCCAATCCTATATTGATTCTGATTTATACAGTGGCTCAGCAAACCACTGTGAGGTAACTGAAGGTTTGGAGCACGACAGCATGCGAAAAGAAAGATGGTCCAGAATGAAGGTATGGGGGGCGGGGGATGGTACCAAACCTATATAATTACACCAATGGCACATATGCATCTCCTGAGCTTTGGCATGCTGCTTAACACCATACTTCATTGGTGTCTTCTGAACCCATGTTTGCTGGGCACTCATAGGAGAATTCCCCCTGCATTCAGTGGCCTTTAAGTCAGGCCCCAACAGCAGGTATTGCACAACAAAAAAATGTATCCCTTTCTCACTAAATGATGTTTTTTATAGAAACAAAACACCATTTGGAAAACAAACATTTAAACTCTCCAGAACGTAGATCTGCCTAATTATTGCTATTGTTATTGTCACATATTGTGCTATTTCTACCTTTAATTTTCAATTTTTACCTTATTCTCTCAATTTTACACTACCCATAGATTTATTATGTAGCTTCATACGGTTTTACAGCTGCCTCACGCAGACTATGAAATCTCAAACACTTGTTTAGACTATGAGCTTGTTTATTCTGGACTATGATGACCAAATACACTCTCTGAAGCTAATGTGATTAGCTCGGCCAAGCAGATTAGGAAAGAAGAATGTCAAGAATTCCCCTTCCAGATGTAGCCTGCACTGCTCACAACTTTCTCCAGTGGGAGCACGGTTCCCAAGCTCTACCTAGCTTCACGTAGGTGGAGAAACTTCCAAGATATAAAATTAAGGAAGCAGAAGGAGAGGTGGGAGAAGGCACAGATTGCCGTAGACTTGTTCACACTTTAATGTTTACTGACACAATGAAACCTAAAGAGGCAGCCACATCGTTTAATGTGTTAGACTTGCAGACCTTTGACTCTTTTATGGTTAATTAGCCTTTAGCTTAAGAAAGCCCCCAGGTCATAGAACTTCCATCAGCTCTGAATTCAAAGCTTTGCCCTCTCTCACCCTGGCAGTTTACAATGTAATGATGATTGATAGCCAGATGAAAGGATTAGCTGGGGCCTGTCTTTTTGCATTGTGCTGGGAGAGAAATGTAATGATCTATAGCTGCAATGGTTTCAGAAGCCATTTTGGTTGATTGTGACCTTAATTACCCACTTAAGCAGGCTTTGGCCAAATTGATTTTATACTGCTTTATACTGCAGCAGGTTAAAAATTAACCTTGCAATCTTAGATGCATTTTACAAGGTTTCTACCCTCTCGTTACCTAAGAAGCCCCTAGTCAATATGATCTCAAGCTGACATCCATGAACGTAAGTAAAAAGGAGGAATGATACCTTGTAACAGTGACAGATTTCTACTTTAAGACAACACTGAGTCAAATACTTATCAGTTATACTCAAATGACCAAAGACCTTCTTGTATCTGGCTAGTGAACAGGATGTGAGCTGGACTCCCAACCAAACCTTTTTTGCTTAGTCGTAGGAATCACAGGCAGCTTTGAAGTGCCCCCAGACAAGCAGCAGTAGATACCGTTGACATGGGAAAGCAGTGCGTACCCAGGAGCAAAGTGGCTGGCTTTGTTGGCCAAAGTAGCATAGAGACCGACTGGCAAAGTATTTGCAGCAGGAAGCACCACAGTTCTGCTCAAGAAGTCTAGTCTTCCCCACATCACTTAAGGAACATCTTGTATGAAATCCTTCTAGAAAGAAAAAAGGAAGAAAGGATCATAGAAGGGAGAAAGGATCATAAGGATGATATCCATCCAGAGGTAAAGAGAGCCCTCCGAAACGTGCCAGGGCACAGGGATGGGAAACACGGCAATTTCTCACTCCACACTCTTTGTTTTCAGTGTAACACTCAGAATTTGCTAAGACTGCTACAGCAGGACTGAAACTATGGTCAAGCCCTAACTTGTCTTACATCCCCTGTGAGGACAAACTTCTTCTGACAGAGAGAACTCTGGTCTATACTGCCTCATCACGCAAGCTCCCCTGTGCAGCTGGACAAGGCACAGTGACCCATTTCAGATTTGTTCTTAAAGTTCAGCCCATGGGAGCAGACAACATTTTGTAGTACTCTCCCTACAGTGCCTTAAAACCGTCTTTCATAAGAGCAGTTTGTGCTCCCATGGGAATGCTGAGGAAATCCACAGAGCCACAGGCACTCACAGAATGGTTTGGGTTGTAAGGGACCTTAAAGCCCATCCAGTTCCACCCCCCTGCCGTGGACTGGGACACTTCCCACCAGGCCAGGTTGCTCAAACCCCATTCAACCTGGCCTTGAACACTTGGGGCATCCACAGCTTCTCTGGGCAACCTGTTCCATTGCCTCACTACCCTCATAAGTAAAGAATTTCTTCCTAAAATTGAATCTAAACCTACCCTCTTTTAGTTTAAAGCCATTTCTCCTTGTCCTATCACTACAACCCCTGACAAAGAGTCCCTTCCCAGCTTTTCTGCAGGCCCCCATTAGGCACTGGAAGGCTGCTATGAGGTCTCCCTGGAGCATCCTCTTCTCCAGGATGAACAACCCCAGCTCCCTCAGCCTGTCTGCATAACAGAGGTGCTCCAGCCCCTTGATCACCTTTGCGGCCCTCCTCTGGACTCACTCCAACAGGTCCATGTCCCTTTTGGGCGGGGGGCCCCAGAGCTGAACGCAGGACTCCAGGTGGGGTCTCATGAGAGCAGAGGGGCAGAATCCCCTCCCTCACCCTGCTGGCCATGCTGCTTTTGATGCAGCCCAGGATACAGCTGGCTTAAAGGGCTGTGAGTGCACTCCATATCTAGGTGGTGTGGACTTGGGGGGGTGTCTATTGAGCTCTGGTCCTAGTCCAGCTGACTACGATGTACTGCAGATGTAGCCTAGCTCCCAGGCAGGAGATCAATATCTTATGTACCACATAAGTCCACAGTAGTTCCCATTTCTTCGCTTTAACATAATCTATTATTCAAATTTTCACCGTAAAACACCCCAAAATGTTCTTACAATGATGACATTTTCCATCTGGGATAGCTGGCTCCCCCAGGTTAGAGGCTAGGGACCAGCATGCTCACTCTCAACTGTAACCTTTCACAGAAAGTTATCTAAAGGTCTCATACTTGCCCATGTAAGGCCAAGAGGAGGAACACGTCAGGCAGAAAGAATCACACAATGCTCAGCTTACTGACACACCAAAAACAGCAAGACACGTTCCCAGACAACTTGCTGGCACAACAGGGAGTACAGAATCAAGGGAGCACGTACAGAAGGAGGAACCAGTTTTGCAGGTATGGCTTTGCGAAGTGGCTGTTGCTCACAGCTAGGGACATGACAATGTGCTGGTCATCCAAATTCACTCCATAGCAATGACAAACTCCAGTCGGGGCAAGTGTCTGCACATGCATTTTCATCAAGGCCTTGATCAGAGTTAATATCTGCTCCACAGAACAAAGTATGCTTTTGGCTTGCACTCAGCAAGCTCTGGATGATGCTTTTGCCACCTGTGTTTTAAGGAAAGCACTTTCTGGTCTGCTTTATTCCACCGGTTCTCTGAGACAGAACAGCTGCCCGATGTCAGGAGGAGGCCTTCCTCAGCCGTTACTGCACTGCAGCTGCATGCCAGCACTTGCAGCTGATGCTACTTTCAACTCCCACCTTAACTTTCAATCAATTCATTTTATTCCCACCATCTTCTACTGTATTTTTGTTTTAACTTAACTAGGAATATCTCTAAAGCTAAGGACCTGAAGCAAAATCTGTGAATTTACCTTAGAACTGAAAATGATTCTAGATCTATCATTTGCAATACTGGTGATGAGGTTTGAACAGACAGCCATGAGATCAAGAATTGTGGGTGCTCTTACCTGGGGACTCTTGATTTTGCATGGTGCAGTGTCTTTGAAGCCTAATGTCTTTGTTTATCTAGCTCGCAATATTTAAATTTGCTATAATTTAGCTCAGTTGTACATCTAGTTTCTTTTGGCCCACTGTAGCAATCACCTGAAGTTGACGGCACTTCACCTAACTCTTAGTCAGAGATGTTTAAACCTTAGACAATTGTCTCTGTCACAGCTGCCTTGAAGTAATGAAGGATTCTTGTAAAGCTGATCTAAACAATCTACCCAGACTAAGAAAGCTTTTGTTAAAATTATCGTGGACAGAGACACAAAAGGTATTTTAATGGCGTTCTCTCGGGCTTTCTTAGGCAACTCAATACAAGTCCACCTGAACTCCAATGGAAAATGACTCCACTCAATTAAAAGATAAGTCCCTTTGCATCTTGCTGGTGGAACCCCATTGATGCAATGTGCATCTCTGGCCCTCTCTAGTGATCAGGCCACATGGAACAGCTCTTGTATGCCATTTCTTCAAAACAATAAAAGTAGTCCTCACCTAAAGGAATAGATGTATGCATAACACACTTGGATACATAGGTCCTCATGTTAATTCCTTGAAATAGCCTTGAGTTTCTTTTTGGATCTGCCAGAGGACACTGACATCATCTTGCTCTTCTGTTTCTAAGTTAAAAGTGATCCACATACTTAGCACACTTATTTCCTGGAGTCAGTACGGGACCCCGCAGCAGACACATGCAGATTAATCTGCCTTTATATTAGAAATGTTTTTATTTAAAATGCAGTTTTTAGTTAGAGTGTTCTCACATGTGCTATTGCTTCCTCCACATAAAAGAGGGCGCTTTGATATTCCCATTCTTGAAACACATCACCATGCATTTTAATAATCCCAGCACAAAACTGCTAAAGTTAAACCAGCCCCCTGGCCTCTATATTGTTTGATTATTGACACATGCAGTGATTCTGAAATCTGCTTGTGACTTTAGCTGGATGCGATGAAGAACAGATTTGCTTAAATTCTTGGTGACAGAAGTATAAGAAGGATAAAGGAGAGGTTATTTTCCATCACAACTGTTACTTGCTTAAAAGAAAATCTCCCACAAAGCAAAGTTATAATATGATATCTTGGAAGAACACTACTCCATTCTTCATTCAAACACCCTTTATTCCACACCAGCAAGATAGAATCATATTAGCTAGCTAAGGACTCTGAAGATACCGATCTGATCGTTTTAAGTTTCACTGAGGCTAGAGCTGGGAAAGGTTAAGATGCACTTCCCTGCAAGAGAAGTAGAACAAGTTTGCTGCCAGGGCAGCCAAAAAAGCTACCCATAGCATTGATAACGCCTTATTGATTCAAACCGCTACTTTGATGAAGCCACTTTTTTTTCCTGCAATCCTTCTGCTGCGGGCTGGAAAGGTAATGCCAAAGGAACATATTTGGCAGTTGGAAAAATATTCCACGAACATAGGAACATTCAGCAGAGAGAGAGAAACGGCTGATTGAAACCAGATGAAGCCAGCTCATGATCACAGCTTCCACTGCTGAATAACGAAGTCCATGTAAAACTGCCAGGCATTCCCTCTGCCATGTGAGAAACCCCAGGGAAGAGCAGGCCTTTGTCTTCTTCCGACACATGCAGCAGTGAGGATATTATCGACTGACAGAAGGTCCATAATATCCATCACTCCCTTTGGCTCTGGCAAATATTAGTATGCCCTGCCACTTTCAGTCATGGGCCAATTATCAGGAAATCATTATGCTAGAAGCCAGCCCTGTTGATTGCAGACCAACACCCCCCCAGCCACCCCCCAGTGCTAATGGTGTCTACATACTGGGATCTTCTGTTCTTTGGATGCCACACAGGGGAAAGACTTCTGTCAAAAGCTGTAGTGAAAATCAGATGCAGCTGGGTTTACGTGTTTATCACTGAAGCATCTGATGCTAGTAGAATTAGCAGACAGTATGTATGTATCTCAGTAGGCAGAGCACTAGAGAGAAGCTCAGCAGTTTGGTTTGCCCCCCACCCTAGACTCTGGGTCTTTAAATGATCTCGCAGATGTCACCTCCTCTCTCTATGCTTCAGCTGCTGCATGAAGAGCTACACTGGTATCAAACTACCTAGCTGAAAGCTCAGGTACCTATGTTCACACAAATTGCAGCCACACCTTTGACTATAGGCAGGCACACTAAGATTTGGGAGCTGAAATCTTGTTCTGTAGAGTTCTGCATAATGGGTCGTGAGGGACAGTTCTAACTGCTACTGCAGCACAAATGATAATGACGACAGCAATCACCTGCTGGCAGCTATACAGAGAAAACCAAGCAGCTAGTGCTTCCAAACACTTGTGAGGGTCAGAGTCAGACAATGAGACTTTGAAACTTTCTCCTGCAACTAATTGGACAGCTTGATCAAAGCTAAAAAATCTGGCATCTAGCTGATTCAGAAGATTAGAGGATCATACCCTCAAAAAATCACTATTCTAAACATTTTTCAATAACAGCATGAATATCTGGGACAGAACAAATATGTCTCCCAAAACTGGCCCCTTAAAATGGTATTAGCAATAATATGAAAAGGAGAGAGAAAACGTGATACTTGTCAGAGATGTCCAAGGGCCATACTCACGACATTTCCATCAGTCATACATATGACATTTCCATCAGGGAACAGCACTCCACAAAGATTTAGTACTAAACACAAAGCACTTTGAAAAAGAAAATCAGTAATGGCTGGAACGTTCCTCTGTGTCTTCCCCTGTAAGTGTGGGCCAAGAACATTCCCAAACCTTGTTGATGTACTTCCCACTGCAGTTTTAAAGAAGCAGAGAGGGTATCCTCACAGATGTCATACCAATAATTTGGTAAACAAAATATAAGTACAGGAATTCAGAGTTTTACGTAGAACTGGCACCAACCTCTAATAAAGAGATATGTTCAAATGAAAGAGTTACATGAATTATGTCACTCTGCTAAGCCCCACTGATTAGGAAGAACCACATAAGTTGATCCACGGATGACACATGGTCAAGACAGCAACTCCAAGGACAGGGAAACAAGGCGGCAGCCTGTTCCATTTCTGCTGTTTCTACCCAGCAAGTTCTCAGCTAAAGACAACTCCAACATTCACAATTTCACAGCAAAACTTTGCTGTTTTAGGCAGTATTGAGGTGCTTCAAAATACCAGCTAAATTATATCCAGACAAACCAAACAGCCCTGTTGAGTAAATGTAATTCATAATGTGGGCCACTCGAGGGAGTGTATGAATGGCAGATGAGAAGGTCAAGATGATAACTTATTTATGAACTATAAACAACAATTTCCTTATTGAAAAAGAATAAAACAATAGTACAATTACCAGAGTACTATGTTCTGTGAAGGTCAGACAACATCAGGTTTCATCAAATGATCCCATAAGAGATGCCTCTAATAATTAGAAATTGTTTGAAAAATGGTTACGCAGCCTGAGCCACTGGGCTGAAGCCCACCTTCCCCTTGGCCTGCAATCACATCGCCTCTGTTGGACGACTGCTGAAAAGGAGAATGTGCTGAAAAGGCTGTTTGACACTTTTGGCTTCAAGGTTTTACTGATGGAAAATGACTTTTCAATTGAATATATTTTCTCTGTGGAATTTCAGCTGTGGCCAACAATTTTTATTTATTACTTTCTGCTTTTCTTTCATTTGTTTATGCATTTCTCACATTGGAAGAAAGAAAGTTAATGTAAAAAGACAAATCAATTCTGTCTAACCTGTTCTTTTTCAGATTTTTTTTAAGAATACCAACAAGCTATTTGGAAATGAAACAAGCATTTTTCACACTTTCAGACTCTCACACAAAATACACTTGCCTTTTTCATCTGACTCTGCTAGAAACAGAAGTTACTGTGGGAACATGTCTTGGAAGGTAAAAAGGCTTACACTGCAGGTGGACCTGGAAACACCAGCACGTGGGAAGGGCCCAGAAGATGACGAAGGTAGGAACAAGGGGACAGCAAGAGAGGTAAGGGGATACATTAGGGACAGTCCCTAATCCTGCCTTCTGAACCCCCTAACCCTGCCTTCTGGCTACAAGAGGGGAACAAGCTGTGCTATGCAAGGAAGCAATAGCTCACATTCTTATTTGGTCAACTGCCACCACCAGCTGCATGTACAACAAGTGATCGTATGCTGTTGCAGAAGAAGGGACAACTAGCAAGACAGCAGATGAAGCAAAGGAACAAACTCAGGAGGTGTTCAAGAGAAAGCTGTTGAAAGTTACAGGGCTAAAAATGCCCGGTCTTTCTGCACTCTGGTGATGTTTATTTGTCCTTACTCACCACTGTGGGGGAAGGACAGGAGTCACATGCTCAAACTCCACTACAGATCCCCTCTCCAGTCTCAGAAACATCTGGTTTGTATGTTGCAAAACTTATTTAAAAATAGACAGGATATTGAACCAGCATGAGTGGGGAAAAGAGATGCAACCAAGCACTTTAAGCTAAATCCCATGAGAGGAACATATTGAACTGCTGCAAACTGGACAAAGTCCAATTTTTGGCATTTACCTCTTCAGTTTCCAACAGGAAAGACAGGATGGTAAACCAATGGTGTGAGGCAGAAGAGAGAAAATCAGACTTTGTGAACAGATGTTGCAACTTCTGTATCAACTGCAATTTACTATCTTTTAATTAGTCTCAGGTATGTCACACAAAAACCAGAAACACAAAGATGGTGTCTCCTTTGTATTCCTTCCTGAAACCAAGAACAGGGCACAGAATGGTTTCAAATAAGAGGAACATCTTCCACCACTGTTAGAGAATTTCTGGGAACAAAAAATATAAATTGAAGATGGGAAAAGTTACTGAGTTATCTAGCTCATCTCCATATTAATACAGAAATACACAAAAGTCTAATATAGTCTCCAAGGTGAACTTCCTTGACTGGGATGTGTATGGCATTTTTCTATACTTCTGTTACCGCTGTACAAGAATTTACTACAAAGTGAACAAAAGGGAATAAAATCCATTATCAATGTTCATTTGGGTTAGACAGAACCCGCAATTTCCTCAGCTCCACTGAAAATAAGATACAGTTTGCATACATACAAAAAGACATCCCAAAGACCTCTTCTGAAAGTCACCCTCTTCATTTCTCTGAGGGAACCAGTGCAGATTGATTGTTACGTTCACAAAGTTTCAGCTGCAGGGAGTATTCAATAGACAGGCCCCATTTCTGGGACACAGGGTGCTGCCACCAGGTCAGGTCACACGTGGCACATACTCACTCCTCCTGTGACAACAAATACTAGCACCTGAAGTGCAGTGATGATGGAGTCTGCTTTGTTCTATGTCATTGCTAAAACAGGAAAGAGGAAATCCCTGCCCCATTCCCTTTTTCCCCTTCCCTTATTTTCCTCTCTCTGTTTGAAAAACAGTCTAGCTTGCAGAAGATCTTTAAAAACTAATTTCTTCCTGCTGGTGACATGCACTGGAATAATTTCTGTTAGCATAACAAATGGATAAAGCAGATAGTGAGGAGAATGCACTTACTTGTTTACAATCAGGTGCCACTGATGTCAATAGCAACGCTCCCCTCACATTTCTGTGGCAGCAACGCGCATCTCAGCTGCTGAGACAAACATCCGCCTTCTGCTCTCTACAGACAGTAAGCTCCAGAGGAAGGAAGAGTAACATCTTTCAAAAGTGGGAAGGCTAATGAAGGTGTATTTTTCCAAATGTGACTGATGTTTCAGAAAGACAGTGATGGATTTCAAGTTAAGAATAATACTACTAAGTAGACCAAACCAGAAGTACTCCAACAAAGTGTTCTTTCTCATAACTTGCTGATTTAGTCAAATTCAAATATTCTGTATAAACAGCTTTATTTCCAATCTGTGAAGGTTTCCCTGGAACAACATTTTCTGAAGACTCAATTATTTCACAGAATTAAAAAGCATTTTCAAAGGCTGCTCTATGGCTGGCAAATCAAGCCTGCTAAAATCATGAGTCAGCAGCTTGTAAACCTAACACTGAACTTTGAGAGTCCTAAAAAATGAGATTAAATGCAAAAAAACGTTCTTTAGCTTTGAGCTACTTGGGTTCAGTGGTGTCAAACTGTTATATACTTCTCTGCTTCCAGAAAACAGGATATTTTAAATAGCTTGAAATGAAATTTCATATAACTGAGATTGAAAGAGACACCTTGACATACATGAAAAAAATGAGGCTATTCAGTTCCACAGAACTAAGATGCATCCAGAGAGCTGTGCAAGATCACTCAGTATAACCTGTATTTTATATTAATTTAACAAAAAATCTATAAAAAACAAAAATAATGCCTCTTAGAAATAAGATGGGCAACCTTTACTCTTAGTAGAAAGCACTTTCATTGATTTTACTAAGTGATTTAAGAAAATATGATCCATCTGGATGCCCATCTCTTAGGAATTATGGCAACTAAACATGCAGCCATATCAGCACATGGAAAGAGAATTTAATTCGCGCAAGATCTGGCCTTGTCCTGACTCACTAATGCTTTCCTGGAAGGACCATTTCATCAAGATTATGAGGCAACATTTTGAGGTAACTTTTAAAGTAAGCCTTGCTATTGATCCGTGTCATGCTTTGACACAGAATTTAATCTAGGTTACCTCAGTTAAAGTGGAGTTTCAACCAGCAGATAAGCCAGCAAACACATATGGAGCTCTGCTGGCAAAACCCAAGGTGGTTTTAAAAGACATTGGTGCTAGGCTGTGAAATGGGTGCAGGGGACCTGGGCCTGCCCTGCCTCATGCTGTGCCGGCAGGCCCCAGGCACAGGTGCCAGGGCTTAGGCCTCATGGCTAGGCCGACCACAGCTCATCTGCCACTTCCCTTCCCCAAAAGGGCCAGAACTGGCACTATTTTGGAGACAGAGTTATCCTGAAAAGAACAGACTGAGTCTTGGGCACTTCATAATTTCTTCTTGACCTTATCCGTCAAAAGCTAGTTTTTTTGTTTGGTTTAATTTTATTTTTCAGCTGAAACCAGCTGAACCTCCTCAACATGAGGAGGTGAGGGAGGGAGAAACCCTCATTACCTTGAATCTCAGCTCAAGCACAAACCATGAAAAATAATCAGCCATTGGGTTTAAAGGCAACATATCCCAATGTAAATATTGATATTTAGCAGTACAAGCAGCTACTGAGAGATGAATAGCAAAGGGAGCAAATTCAGAGGCCAAGCAAGTTAGTAGCCATTGAAGGGGCCCTATTTAACCCTCCCTTATATTATTACAAGCTCCCTTAATTTCATGGGACTAATTCCTAATTCATACCAGATACAGCAGAATCAGAACAGCGTTCTATGCCTGAATACTCGAGATGTGTCCCAGGCTGTCTCTCAGCAGGTGTACGGCACTACGACCCCACCGAAGCAATGGGTAGCTACACCAGCTGGTGTAAATCAGCATGGCAGCACTGACATCACTGCTGATTTACACTGAAACAGAGGACCTGTGTGCACATATTTCAAATTCCTGATGCTTTTCTTTTGCTAAAATGGAACCTGTTCGGTTGAAGGATCTTGGAAGACAGAGATGGACAAAAGCATTTTAAGCTCTCCCTTTTGTTCTGATGCATTGCACAGAAGTGTCTCTACTTATTTCATCGGTCTCTAATGACTTATTTTCTTTTTCCTTTTTTCTTTTTCCTTCTCAGAACAGCAGGAAAGTGTTGGGAGAAGGGACATGTAATTAAAGTAAAACATTAAAATGTCACGTAGTAATTAAAAAATAAAGAGCCGCTGTGCTGTTTGACGGTGTTTTTCCACATACGCAAGCCAGGCAATCATTGGCCTATCCAAGTCCAACCTTTGGAAAAACAGAATCCCCCTCGTCTCCTGTGCTGCCTGCAGCGCTGCTAAAAAAACTACAAAAAAATCAAAACAAAAGAAAACAAAGAACATGCGACCACCTGCATATGTAAGTAGAGATATTGATCATTCTGAATGCAAAGGCATGCATCTTTTTGTTGTGACAAATTTTGAGGGAAGGAAGAAAAATATTTGATTAACTTAGTAATGAGGAGTTTCCACTGCTAAGGTAGTACATGATAATATGGCACGAACAGCAGCCCATTGTTTGGGAGCAGAACGGAGCCCTGTATGGGGTCATTGCTGGATTCTGCACACCACAGAGGGAAGGGAGGAATTACACCCCGGACTTGCCGGGGGGAAGTGAGGGCGCGTTTCTTTTACGGTTTTATTGGCCTGGTGTACGGGTCAGTAAGTCACACGCTCAGACACACACTAACACATGCTCATGCATATAAACGCCACAGCGCAGAATCTGTCAGAGCTGGGAGGCACCTTGTGTAAGCTGAAAGTTTAATGAGTGCCCGACACTAGGCTAACAAGGTTTTCAAACAGTGGCTAACAAAAAACAGGGATCAGGGAGACTGCGTTTGGTGCCAAGATATTTGTTTTAATATTAACAAGGGCTGAATTCAGGCAATAAAAGTGGAGAAAAATAATATCTTCTAAAAGTGCTGAAAGCCAAGCAGTTCAATATTTTAAAGAACATTTGTGTTTAAATGAGAGATTTTTTTGAGGATAAGAAAGAAAGTCTTTGGATATGAAGCAGAAGCAGGTGGTTAGCAACACAATTTCTGCAAATACAAATTAGCTAAAACCATTTTCTATCTTACATATTTTTAAAACCTGACATAAAATCACCCCACAGCTAATATTAAGTAGAACAACACAGATCCCCCAGGAGAGTCATGCCGCATTCCCACAAAGGTCAACGTAAGATAGTTTAATAAAATTCCCCTTTTTACTATTGCTGAGGATCTAGATGTGTGATGCTAATCCAGTGTCTAGTTAGGTAAAAAACATCATTAAGTCCTTAACAACGTATCCCAGGCTGTTTGTTTGTTTGTTTGTTTTTCTTTTGAGGATTTTAAGATCCAGGTTTAGAGCTTGAAGCCAAGCCAGTGATGGATTTCCTATGAAGGGATACAGAGTACCCTATGTATCCTATGGTCCAGTACCAGAGTATCCTATGAAAGATTCAAGTACACCCCAAAACAGGTACTGATAGGCTGACAAGGATGGTGAGAGGTATTGTGCAACTTCCACTAGAGAAGATAAGAGAATAAACAGACCAGGACTCTTCAGATTGAAAAGAATATGACTGAGGAGACACATGCTAGAAGTCTATAAAATCACAAATAATGTGGAGGAGGCAAACATGGAATTAGTATTCTTTTATTTTAGAGCACAAAAAAATAGAGCTCTTCCCCCTAAATTTTAAGTCTGTAGAGGACTAAACCAATGTCTACCAAGGACATAGTTCTATATAGTACATAATTCAATAGTGAAACAAACTGCTGCATGATCTGCAGAGGCCAGGAGCACTACTGAGTCTAAATAAAAAAACAAAACAAACACATTCATGGAAAATAGATCCTACATCAGCTAATAAACACAATGGCCTAGGTGCAATCTGTCACTCAAAGTCATTAAGTTCCTGATTTTAGGCATTTGGAATGATCTAAAACGACATGTTTACCTCATTCTTGCTCTATGCTCTCTTGTATTCCAAAAAGCAAAGCTACTGCCCCTGCACCTCACTAATGTACTGATCAGGAAGAGTAGAAGCAGCTATTCTTCAGCAGCTATACACTCCCAACCCCAACAAGTGATTAACACCAGAATGTGAAAAACAATTTCATGTTTGTCATTTCGTTTTCTCATGCAGTAAGGCAAGTTCTCCTAAGCATATTTCTCAAAGATGAAGCCTTCAGAAATGCACCAAATGAACTAGGATCTCTCGTTTGAAGACTTACCAAGCAAAGCACAAAGAATGGTTCTCATCTTGCCCACAAATGGTTATGTATGAACTTTGAAAAGCCCCGTTACCAGAACCTAGATGAAAATCCAAGAAATTTTCAGGCAGGCAAAGGCAGAAGGACACAGTAAGCTTCTCATTCCAAGGCTGCTCTGTTGCTTTTGTGCATACTGCAATACCACAAATTATGGAAACCGCAGGAAAACTTGGAAGTCACAAATTTAATGCATTATTCCATATTTTGTTTTAATTTAGCCAGCTTTTTCAGCAAGCTGAAGAGCAGCTCAAACTGAAATTTGAACCACTGTGACCTGTAGCCCTAAACTCATCTGAGGTTCAGTGCTGTATTCTGCATATGCTCAAAATGTACCCATTTCACTTTGCCATCTAATCTGCAATATACAGTTTCAGATTCTCAAATGATTCAAATGTTTGTAGTTACACAACTTATAGTAGTTAAGGATCTGGTCAAGAGATAATCAGAAAATGATCTTCCTTCCTTTCCTGCTCCTCCTTTCAAAGGTAGATAAGCAGTTAAGAAGATGGATACTTGCAAAGGCACTACCAGTCTTCTTACTGGTTCAATGCTTTGCAAAATAGTGCATCATCCCTTAAGATTTTTTTTCAGATTGTCTAGGCTTACTCATTTAAAGGCATAGCTAGTCAGTACCAGCCCCACAAAAACTATAAGAAATAGCAATTCAGCAAAAGCTGTAGACCACTAACATACTATGTTGGCTCTAAACAATGCTGAAAAAGTATTCTTTCATATATCTGACACGTTTACCCAGATATATAGAGCATGCTCAACGTGAAATATTGTTTTTATTGTTTTCCTACAGTCTTCTGAGAAGTTTTCACTTTACTTCTGTGGAGTAAAAAATGAATTTATATGCTCCTGGTATCTTTTGCTCTGAAGGTGTTCAAAGGTAACAGCAGACCTAGCAGCAGTTACCTGCTGCTGCCATCATAATCAATGGCAGGTTTGACATTGAAAAATAGTTGCAAAAAAACTGTACCAGTGAAAAGGTAGGTATTCACATACTGATCCTCTACTAGGACTTGCAATACTATCAAAGTTTCATCTACCCAAATCTCTGGACTAGCCGACCTTTGAAGGTCCCTTCCGGCTGAACTATCCTATTCTACGTTGAAAATGAGACCATGCTTAATTTCAGAAGCTACATGGGACTGCAATGCTTTATGAAGGAAAAGCAGCCCTCCAAATGCATCTGGGATTCAAACCATGACTCCTTCCCTTCTCATTCTACTTAGTACTATCACCCTACTGCTGGAGATGCTGCACATCATAGGAAATGGCAAACTGTGGCCAAAAGCCACTGACCCAGTTCTTAGAATGGTCAAATTATTAATGCAGATGTTCAATTTAAACATTTTCACATACCTGACGTGATCAGGAAGACTAAGCTTATTCCAAGCCTAGAAAATTTAATCAGCTAATGAGATTAATATATGTTTCCACACCCAATGGTGCACAAAGAAGTGATGGAGCCACCCCCCAAAGCTCATCTTCGAAACATTAGCCTGCATGACCTGCTTACAGTTGGGTCATCTGGAGATGCACGTAAGAATCTCTGTGAAAGCTAGCCCGTTGGTATACCGAGTCTGTTGTCTAAATTACTGACCAATATTGTCTTATTGATTCCCTATGATTCCCTGCACTTCTGCACCCTGCACAAGGCAGCCAACCCTCATCATTTTTTGGTAATCGTCTTCAACTAAGTTCTTCAGCTTATCTGAAACCAAATAATGGCAGGAATACATGCTAGCTCTTGTGACTGTGAAGAAAATCAGGAATCTTTGGGGAATTTTGACAAACACCTTTTTTAGAATACATATGGAGCTTTTTGTGGACACAGCCATTTCAAATAATCTTTGGAGACAGGCTCCCTGGGTTCTTTAGTGAAGAAAAGAGGAAGAATGAAGAGGAAAAAGAGAAGACTCAGTTAAAATGCATCGACGGTAGCACTCAAGCCATGAAATGCCTCTAAAAGACTAAAGTCAAAGCTGACAAGGCAGCAACTTTATCCATAGTTTAAACAAAATTTGGTTATCCCAAATCTATAATTCAATTACAAAACCATGTAATTTCTATCTTCTTATATGGATGTGACAGCTGGAAACTAGCAAAAATACTGGCAGATGTCTAAATGCCTTTGAAAATAAATGCCCTAGGAAAGTACCAGGGATTAAATGGAATGAATTTAAATCAAATTCTTAGATCAGTTTGAGTTCAGCTACCTTTTATTTCTAACGTTCTTCTGAAGAAAAATGGAAATATCTAGGACATGTTATAAGCGAAGCCAAAGCATTTGCAACAGCTGACATGCCATTAGGACACCGAAAAAAATATATATGTAAAAGGAGACGACTGAGAATCACTACAAACAAGTAAAGAGAAAACTCTGGGGATCCACAAACATGTGAGAAGCGATCTAGAGAAAAGAAAAATCACAGGAACTTTTTCCTGCCCTTCTGATTACATAACAAGAATGAAATTTATATAAACTCTCAGAAAAATATACGGACTCAGAAAAAGGAATTCCCCATGGAATTTTTTCTGCAATAGCTACTGAACTTTACATTTACAATTTATTCAGAAATGATTCCATGTAGACAAATCTTAAACAGTAATTTTTCAGAAAAAGACCCTGTCCTTTTTCATGGCCCTACTCCTCTTGGCACAAGGCAGTCCCTGTCTATGATGAAAATAAATACCAATGGGGTGATTAATTATTAATTCAGTGCATCTCCCTTTTTTTAATGGAAAAAACTTTGTTCTTCATTTTCTGGTTTAAGCTGTTTTACAGGGTCATTTTGTTGCTGCACTTGTCATAAGTCAGAAGTAGCTTCCAATTTTAGAAAGCTTTGAAGACTACTAAAGTAAGTTATTCATTTTATCTGCCATGATAAACAGGATCTAGCAGTAAAATACAGATACAGAGATAAAATATCTCTATTAAGCAGTCTGATTTTATTTTTATAGGTCCTACACATTTCAAATGCCTGAGAACTCAGTCGTAAATGGCTACAAGGGAGTAACATATAGCAGACAATAAACCACAGGGATAAATTCTCCTGCATGGACTTTCCAAGAGACATCCGTGAGCATGGATTTCCCTCCTTCCTTCCCATGCACAAACCTATGCAAAGCTCTAGGGGAATAATACCCACTCCAATTTTTCTACGCTGGTTTCCAGTGTGGACAAGACCAGCTAAGGTGTGGAAAGGTATGCTATCCAACAGGATGCTTTGCATGTTAGACGGAAAACATGGCTGCAGTGGTGTATGTGCTCTGTCCCCTCAGTGCCTGTTAGACCACCCATAGAAGCTGATGAAGATTCAAAAAAAATCAAAGGCTTTCAGCTCAGCAAAGCTGAATGGAATTTTCTAGTACTAAAATTTTGACAGCAATCAGCTAGCACCAGAGTCACAGCATTACATGCTCTCAGACAAGGTAAAGCCATTTTGCCTGCCCTTACAGACTAAGCCGTTTGGACTGTCTTGCTACAGTAACAGCCTTCTTATCCATCCCTTCTCTTTCTAGGAAGAGGTGCAGTGAACACATTAGGTTTGTATCTCATTTGTATCTCTGAAAATAGCTACTATTTCCCTTCCCTCCTGGTATTAATGAACATGTTGACTAAGTTGCAGGAGAATGTCCTTAAGGAATGTTTTTATCTTTTTCCCCTCCAAATTCAAGGAAGAATTATGTATTTTTTCTGTGAAACTTTTCCTTCAGATTAAAGCAATAAAGCAAGATACAGTCTCTCGGAATACAGCACATCACCCTCAAAACATGCTCTTTGAATAAAGTGGCAGTCTTACAAACTTAAACATGCAACACCTAGAAAACAGGTAGCAAAATAGGTCCATAGCTCTATGGACAGAGTTTTGTTAGAGCCAAGAAGCATCTTGCTTTGTTATCAAATAATGCAGTCACGTTCCGTACCTTCAGCAACACTAAGAACTGGCAGTTGCAATCCTCTAAACATCAGTGGTTCGCATTTTGAAACCCATTTCTTCCCAGCACACTGATCACTCCATCCTCCCTGTTGATCCCAAACATGGAAACAGTTGCTGACACTAAAGGACAGGAAATTTTAGAAGCCAGAAATGGAAAAGTTTCTGAACAGCATGAAGCTGACCTGTTAAAACTCACCACCCCAAAAGGTCACAGAGTGAGATTAACTGTGGCTGAGTACTAATGAAAGGCTTGGATCATTTTATGAGCGTTCACATCTTTAGCCATGCTAGGCAGAGATAATGACTGCAGTAATCAGACCAAGCTTCAGGGCATAAACTGTCTGTGGGATGTATCTGCCACAGAATTACCTGCCAAAATAGGATTCTCTTTTTCCCCTCTTCAAACTCAAAGTTCTGAGTAATTAGCCCTCTACATTAAGTGTCATCCAGTTCTTTCTCCAATGGTGGGCAGTCAGTGCCAGAAATGTAGAACCCCATTTCTTCAGGACATGTGGTTCCTGCAGCTGAGAGTCTTCCCAGCATGACCCCAACAAGGGCAATGCACCGGCTGGACCTGCGGAGGTTGGAGGACAACTCAGCCCAGAACACACTTGAATCCTAAACACGGCTTTGCAATGTACGTAACCTTCAAAACAAATTATACACCAGTCTTGCAAAAGGTCACATATTTTCTAGTATAGTGGTCTTCCGAAGTTTTTGTCACCGTCAACCCTAAGAATTTCTCTCAGCCTCACCCTTCCCATTTAAGTTTTTGCTGGAAACACAACAAAGGTGATGTAGTTTCAGAAACCAGCTACACAGCCATTTCTCATTGTCTTATGGACCACCAGTGAGTGGTCCATAACCACAGTTTAGGAATTGCTGGCATAAAGCTTCACAGAAAAGCTAGGAAATAGCAACTAAACTATCTGCGGATTTGAACTATGAGAGTAATAGTTTTGGCAAATGCCACTCTTCTTTTTTGTCCATAAATTACCTACTAAATTGTTATTTAGTTTATTATTCACAATTGCTGGACAAATAGAATCCACATGTCTTTAGTCTCTGCTAGTGTAAAACATCTTGATGCCAATTTCCCCGCTAACACGAATTGGAACAGTCACAGTGTCCTTGCAAGCAGGTAAAGACTGTATTTAAATCAGGGCTCTGTGCTGCTGGCCAGTCTGACGGTTTTACAAGAAAATCCTTGTCAGTGGTTATTTTCTGTCTTTTGTTGGAGGGAAATGGGCAAAATGATTTGATGACTGCCTCCTGAACTGATGAATTCGTCCACTAGATAACTTGCCTACTGGGAATCAATGTCAGACATGAAGTTACTGTACATAGGATCCTCTTGGTTTTCAATTCCATACTTGCACATCTAGTTACCTTGCAGTTTCAGTAC
This sequence comes from Cygnus atratus, assembly GCF_013377495.2. NCBI lineage: Eukaryota > Metazoa > Chordata > Aves > Anseriformes > Anatidae > Cygnus > Cygnus atratus. The sequence continues at coordinate 19,487,368 of NC_066368.1, forward strand.
CTTGCAATTTTTTATTTTTAAGGTTGGATTTATGGCCTCAGTTCCATGTTCCACTGGCAGCTAAGAAACGTCACACCTGCTCAAAAAAAGCTTTTCTGCTTAAGATAACTGCTATAATGCTGAAACATTCTGTGATTATTTAGATGGTGCCAAATAACAAGCTGTCATAGTTTTGCCTGGTTTTGCTTTGATGGTCATAATGCATTTCACCTAATGCCTACTGTCACTGCAGCTCCTCAGCATATTCTGGAACTGATTGAATGCTTACCTATATCTTCATTGTAATGGAAACCTGAGTGCCAGCCACTTGTGTGTTCTCATGTGCCAGACTTTTGCTATTCTGCATAGGAGCGTTATGGTGAAATCACTGCCTGCCTGCACCTGTGACATAACTCAGTGCCTTCTGCAGGGCTAGCATATGTCCTTAGCAAGGAACAGGAAGCAAGGGTCAGAAAAAGGAGGAAAGATTTTAGAAAATGGAAGAACTATTCAGTAAGATAGATCCTGTTCCTCTTCTTTCTGGGTCTATGATAAGATGCTGCAGTTTGGGCTTGTATTGCTTTACATTACAATACTCCCTTCCTCACCCAGTTTGGTACCAGTAAACAGCTCAGCAAATGGAAAATAACAGACTATTTAGTCATAAAATATATTCCTAACATCCCATAATATTTGACCACAAAAAATTGTTGACCATAGCAGTAAATGGTCCTGTAAATTTTCCACACATTTTCTATGGCACCAGATGAAAAAACAAAACAAAACAAAACAAAGTTTTGATATTGTTGTAGTGTATTTGTTAAATACAATTCTGTAGTTTCCTTTCTGGCAGAGAACTGAAATGTGAGCCCAGAAGTTTTTTGGTATTTTTTTTTAAATGACTGAGTTATTGTTATAATAAGCGGTGGTGATATAGGATAGCAAGAATATTGTTATGTTAGTTGAATTTTGATTAAAGGATAAACATTTTCATGAGATCTTGGAAGTTGTTCTTGGAGCTACATCATCCCTTTTTGGTTTAAGTTTTATTCTCTAATTTTCTGGCTGAACAATGCAACAAAAAGAGTTGGAAATTGGCCTGAGAGAGCCAATGTCAGGTTGATATCAAAATGTATTAGTTCACGGTATTGCCAAGTGATATGGAAGCCCTGTAATACTAAGAGTTGTACACACATAAGAATCCTCAAAAATAAGGAGTTTGTTTGAGGTCAGAAGAAGGTGAAGAGCAGAGCTGGGAATAGAAGCGTTATCTCCCAACATCCGGCCCAGTGCCCTTCCGCCGGACTATCTCAAAAGATCCCTTTCTCCCACGATCACATTTCCTTCTCTGTTTTTTCCCCAAGAGCACTGGCACTGACACACTGGAGCAGCCTGGGGTCAAACTAGTCCAGTAGGCTCTCTCCAACAGCAGTCAACGCCATCTGTTTCCAAAAGACACTTTGATCCCAAATCTGTTTAAAAAAAAAAAAAAAATCAAGTATAAGGACTGGACTGCCTTCTGTTCCGTGTGCCTTTTTACTGCCTCTGTTGTTTTCTTCCTTCTCATTTCAGTCCCTAAGCAAGCTGCGAGAACGTGAGCCGGTCTGTCTGATGACCGACATGGAGAGGCACAGCAACACCAGAGGACAGCACCCTCTAAGCATTTCCTAACATGTCTGTCTCTTTCTGCCTGTATGCATGGAGTTCCTGCTGCAGACAGTGCTCGGCACAGAACCTGAGCACTCTTGTTTGTGTGCCTGCTGCCATCCCCATGCAAAGGGACAATTTTGATGGAAGACTTAGGACAAATCCAAGTTTCTGCTTTCTGAGCTATTTTCCAGCTCATCTCTGTACCCAAGGAGTTTAGAAGAAATGAGATTTCAGCAGGACTGAAGAGCAAAAAGTTACTGTGAAATTTATGACAATCAAAAGACATTGAGATTTGTCTGGTTTGTCAGGCTGCATTGAACCCCATTTGAAAAAGAAAAGAAAAATAGACAAAGACAAACCATCTACAGACGGTATCAGCTTTCAGATAATTCTAACTTTGGACTGGTATCAGTAACTCAGCTTAAAGACATTCACTGCAAAGGGGCAAAGCTAGGCTATGAGAGTTGATTTCTGCAGTCTGAGCCCTTCTGAACCAGACAGCTGCTTGGTCACGCAGCTCTTATCAGCTGTGGCCATACAGCACATCGCTCCACTTCACACTTTAAAATAACCCCTACTCTGCATGACCTCTAGGATCAGGACATACGCATTTAAAAGCAATGAAGCATTAATTCAGCTAGAAACAACATGCAATCAAGTGCTAGGAAATGTTTCTGCAATTCCTTGCTTTGCTGCACGCAAAGACATGCACACATTTCCTTTACATGTGCTTGTTTCCCCAGTAATGAAATTGAGATAACAGTACTGTTCTGCCCTCCAGGGCTGCTGGGGATGAAAACAGTACAGACTCAACAACAGTGGTCAGAAAGCACAGCTACTAGGATCAGCTAATTCAGAAGAATTTCTTTTTGCAAAAGGGTAACTGAGGTAAAACCATACAATCCAGGATTTGGGATTGGCCGGGGATTTGAGCCTCATCCCAGTTCCAGGGTTAAGGCTGCGCCTGCAGCAGCAGCAGTTGGGCCAAGGCACTGTGCTCCAAGCTCACTGCTGAGGTTGTGCCTCTTTGGTTTGGGTTCATCTCTGCTGGACCTGGACCAACATAAGGAAGTGATGAGAGAAACACAGATGGCCATAAAAGCACAGACAGCGTGGTTGGAAGAGCAGAAGATAAAACCCGATTGCTCCAGCTCAAACCTCAGAAAGTCTCCTTTAGTTTATACAGCCTAAAGAGCCTGGATGTGGCAGACGGCTCATCTGTACAAGGAGCACAGTGAAATACACCTGCAAACACCGGTTTCCTGCTGTTCTCTATCAGCAAACTCCCAGTCCGGGCAGGTGTGTTTTTTCCCCTCTTATCCTGCCACTCCACTTTGAATGCTGCTGCTCTTCTCCGTCAGCACTGTGCAATCAATATACAGCTCAGGGTACAGAGCAGAGACCTCTGTGTGGCCTTCTCCTCCCTCTAGGAATTGTGCAAACCCATCCCTGGCTTGTCCAGATGCAGCTAAAGCTCTCCTCATTATAAACAACTAACAACAACAAAAAACCTGCACTCCCAGAACTTTGTCGATTCTTTGTGCCGCGTTAGGGTGCGCGTGGCTCCAGCGTCCTTTGAAAGCCTGACGCATGGATTAGCTACATCAGCACACAATGCCCTTTACACACACTAAAAAAAAGGAATTAGGTTGTTATTTTGTAAAAGACCTGCACTGTCACTGTCTAGACTTAGCAGGCACCCATTCCATTTGAGTGTATCACAACAAGTTTAACTTAATGCACCTTAACAAATGAAAGCTCCCTAAACAATATACCATCACCAGGGCATCAGAAGTTCAGGCATAATGCTTCTGGGAGAATTTGATGTTCCTGTTAAGCTCATATCCCTAGACATACTGCTGTGAAGGACCACTCACTGCAGCCAAAATGAAGGTAGATGGACCATGCTGTTATTTTTTTTTTCTTTTTTGTTTGTTTTATGTTCAGTGCCTTCTGGGAGGTTCTGGCAGGGAAGAGGATGACATGGAGAGAAATAAAATGTGGAAGGACCCTCCCTTGAAATGTTTATTAAAACAAAACAATAACAAAACACTACAGATTCTAAATGAAGTACAAACAAACAGCAAATTCTTTCCAGTTTGGGGGAAAATATGCATAATTGTTTACAGTTAAGATTTCCCAGATGGCATTTCAAGGCTTGCTATTCTTTTAGCACTTGCTGTCACAGGGCAGGAAAAAGAAAACTGATTGTTATAGGCCCTCAAAAACTAAGTGGCATGACACAGATAACATCCATGCACACCTGCACTTCATCACTTAATTCCCTGAAACACAGCAAAACAAGGCCCAATCATTTCAGTAAAAGAGACCAAAACCAGAATTTCTATCACTTAACCAGCCCGTCACTGGTTGGAATCACTCCATAAATGTTATCAGGTAGACTAGGACCTCTTTTCCCCAGTGTAAACATATTGCTGAATACTTCAAGCAAGCTCTGACATATTTTTCGGAAGGTAAGGTACTCATTTCTTGGGGAGCCAACTCTCGGTGCAGTTACACTTTATCACTGAAGTATACTTCTAGACATAGGTCTGCTCAGTGACTTGAGAAGGCGTGACAAGAAGGACACTTTCTCTAAGACCACCAGAAGCAGGCACACCTTTAGGGGCTGTAGTGAGAGTCAATATTCAAAGTAGCATTTTGTTACTCCCTAATTCATAATATATTGGAAATAGGGAAGAGGAAAGCACAAATAAAGGACTCTCTTCTTCTACAGCTCAGGCTCAGCGATGAACCTCTACCATGCTCAAATGACGTGCCTGACCAGCATTTCCCAGCAACTCAGTGCAACTTCCGCAGTGTAAGATGTCCGTTTCTATAAAACTTCATGAAACCAGCTAAGAAATTTGCATGTTACGTGTTTTTTTCCAAGACTGAAATCTATAGGCTAGTGCTCCTACTCCAGGAATCTTTAAGAGAAGTACTTTTTCCACTGTTGATACTAACACCCTGGTTTTTCAGGCTTTTTTGCTGGAATGTTAAGTCACCCATGATAATAAATTTACACCTAAGCTCAGAGCCAGAGTTCTTCTGTTGCTTCTGAGCACACACTTTTGAAAATGAATGGTTTGGCCTTCTTTAGGGCCTTCTGATCTGGGTGTATAAAGATGCTGTTAGATTTCTGAGACTCCATGTGGGCAGGAATTATCAATATTTACAAAATGGCAAAGTGGGCGAGTTTGATCTGAGGGGGGTCTTCAAAGCAAACCTGTTTACTGCTGCTGCAAACTGAGTGACCTTGCGAAGTCGATGAGACCTACATTTTCAGCAGTGCTGATCCTTCAGTTCTGTGGAAAGGTAACTACCACTGATACTTAGGAAATCAGTCCCTTAATAAACAACTCTAACCAGAACTATCCAGGAAGGCAGTCTAAATCCCAGTTACTTTCAAAAAAGTTATTCCTCTGTGTTCCCACTTCCCAACATCTGTAAAATTAAGAAAGATCTAAATCATAGGCATGTTTAAAACCACGTAAATCAGTTACAGGGAACTGGAGTCACGTAAGTACTTGCAAAGACAATTAAGCCACAAGGACACTCAGTTCTACACCCAAGTTACGCTAAGTGGAGCAGAAATGCAAACTGTCTATCTACAGTTTGCTCGGCTTCTAATTCTATTTTCCTTGTTGAATTATGGTCCTTCCACCACCGTAGGGTAAAAAGAAATGTGTTGTGTCCTTTCCCTTCAGCTGTAGGGAGTGCTGAATAAAGATGACAGCAGTTCTGGCTTCACTTAATTGAATTTGGTGTTCAGCTATCTGCTCTAAAAGCACCATGGAAAAAAAAAAAACAAAAGAACATTAGCTCCTTCAAAGTGAAGTCTAACTTTTAGGAATTTACTCAAACTAGAAGCATCTTGTCTGAACTGTGTTTTCAACGTGGAAGATCTACTGAAATGCAAAAAGCACACTTTTTAAAAGCATTTATTGTCTCTGTAAAGTGTGAAACAGTGAAAACCCCTCTAGTTTGGGTTGACCTGGCAAAACATTTTCCAAAACAAATAAGGCAAATATGAAATTAATTTGTGTTTCTTTGTGTTGTGCCACTTTAATTTGGCAATTCTATTTTTATTGCTATTCCAAGGAACAAAATGATCAGTTACAGTGTCAAGCACACTGGGGCTATTAGTACCACAATCTATAGAGTCAGCCACTGTAAAGAACCCAGTCCTGAGGCTAACGTCCAGACCAAAACCTAACAAGGGAACTCCTTGGGTTAAAAACCAAGACTCCCTTGGCTGCAAGGGGAGTTGAGGCCCCTGGAATTCAGTGGCCATTCCCCACACAGCGAGTATATTTTTTGCAGTCAGGCAGTCATTTCTGTGTTTTTGTGGGAGTCACCTTGATTGGACTGCACCAAACCAGCCTGAATTACTCTCTCCTGATAGTCCTGAGACTGGGACCTCACTAGGCACTCAAGTTGCTTATATCACTGAAGTCTGCAAGGGCAGAATACTTTAACATCACGGCCCTTCATGAATAGAGCACAGGTTTGGGGATAGCTGTACACTGTTCCGTTATCAACTGACAAGACTAAGACCAGACTAAGGCAACATGTTACACATGATAAATATTCACTTGGGGAATGATATTTTCCTTTGCTATCATTTAAAAAAAGATTTTCTTTCACAGCTGCATAGGTACTATAACAGGATTCCCTGAAAAGAGGTATCTACCTTAGATTTCATAAAAAGCTCAGATGTGTGAAATGGTCCCTTACTCACTGTGGAAAGTTCCAGTACATTTTGCAGATGCTTTGCTGTTCAGATTACAGCTAAAGTCACAATGCAGTGAATTCACAGAATCTCTCCTGTGGACTTTAATGGAAACAATTTTGTCCTTAATGATTGGAATAGAACTGCAGATGGACATATTCTAAACCACGTAAAGTGAGAGAGGTCAACACTGCAGCACCTCTGTACTTACTACATTTAGGGAACTTCACAGATTTAAAGCAATAGCACTTATACCACCTAAACTTAGTATTTGCATAAAAATGATACCTATCTGTTCAAATCCATGTTCTTACTTCCCTTCAAGCTGGTCAGCACCCATCTTATAGATGGAGACAAAAGCTCCTAAAAATAACTGATTTTAGGACTAGAATCCAAATCATCCAAATTTGGTAAAGCAAGCCATTAGACCTGAACATCTTACACGCAAAAGAATTGAAAAATAATAGTACTGCTATAGAACACTTGGACACTTCCTTTTGCCACTGCAGTATCTCATTTTTCTCTTTGAATACTGGCAATTCTGTCTTGTGGTTACTTTAATTTCTGCTTTGAATGCTTCCCTCCAAGCTAAACTGGCTGGCTTTTGATTTTGCTGTTTTGCTCTTGTTTAAATGGTGGGTTGGAAACCTCCAGATGTCAATATTCTAGTAAAATTTAACCTTGGAACAGCCCTTCCTAACATTCATTTCAAAACCTCACGCACCCTGACCTGGTTTCTTCCAGCACCGATTACCTTGCAGCCCCCTGCCTGGGGAGATGGCCCAAACAGAAGAGCAACATACTGGCTGATAGCCTGCTCCTTGCCATTACTGCCATGTCTTTTGTAAGCAGCAGTTTACCACAGTGAAAGAGGTCACTGGTCCATCAGGCACAGAATTTCACGTTCAGCTGTGACCTATACCAAATGCTTCAGAGGATGGCAAGAAGTCTTGATCATAGCCACCTGTACAAGACTGCACATGACTGGGGATGAGGGAAGGGAAACTGAACTCCACCTGTCTTGTAGAGGACCTGAGCACACCCCTGAGAAAGAGATGATATTCCCCAAAGCTTCAATTTAACCTAGTTAACAGAACTCAAAATGTTAACGTCCAACTGAATTGACAATTCTCCTCCCAAATCTTACTCAGCTCTATGTTCAGATCCATAGGGTAATTAAACCATGCTGCCAAAATGCTGTTCAAACCTAAGCTGCAGCTATGCATCCTGAGGAGCACTGATGGTCTGAGTTTGTGCCTCGGCACAGGAATGAAATTGTCCTATTTCCAATGCCCTGCTTTCCTCAGCTTTGTGCCCCAGCACCTATGGTCTTCATAGAGAAGCAACAATGAATCATTTGCATGGATGCTAAATTTAACAAGAATAGAGGTTAAAACTGCTAACTGTGAGCTAAGTGTGTTAATGAGGAGCCAAAACAGTGATTCTGGGATTGGTAGAAGTGAAGGTGGACTGAAGAAGCAGACTACATGTGTTGAAAAAAAGTTCATCTTCTCACTGCCTGGCTGCACAGAGCACCCCTACAGTATCACATACTTTACCACCGATTCCACATCGGAAGATCTGGCTCTGTTTTTAAATGTTATGCACAAGATTAGGACCATAGAGCAGCTTTACATTGGTAAAAAGAGCATTTTTAAAATCAGATCAACTGGTAAAAATCAACGTAACGCCACTGTCATTGAAAAAAGACAAATGTATACAAATCAAGGACATATTCTACTGACTTTATTGGAAAGATCATGAAGGTAATGAAGTCAGTGCATCCAGTTAACAATCACACCAGACTGGAATGAGACCATGCTACAAACCTCTTAGCTGGGATGAGATGCATTAGGTATTCTGGAAGAGTAGGGGGGGAAGGTCCCATAGCATAGGAGGTGCATGTCATCGAAAATGAGTTTCCAAATTTAAGAGGATGCTGAAGAGTTTGCAACAGAATTTCAATAAAACTTCAAGGTCAAAGATGATGCTAAAATGATTTTTTAAGGCAATATTTTATATTATTTGCAGCCTTCTTTTGCCTAACAGAAAAATAACCAACTGAAAACTCTAAAACAGTTTAAATGAATTCTGATCAAAAGACTGAAAGAATAAAAATGGAACTGACCAGAGGGAAGTTGACTGCCAGTTAGGCTGAGCCACAACATAAATCAGTTTATAATCATATTTATCATTATATTTCAAAATAATTCATGCAGAAATCACAAATTTGTAAGGAGTAAATTATAGCTATGAGAAAATAATTAATGCATTGAACTCCATAAAGGCCATTTCCATGCAAAAGATGACATGTAATATTTAGGCAGTTAGCTACATAAGCAGCATGAGATTGCTTATGTACTACAAGCAATATGGTCTGAGTTTGTGCCTCAGCACAGGAGTGAAATTGTCCTATTTCCAATGCCCTGCTTTCCTCAGTTTTCTCAGTTTCCTCAATTTGTCCATTCTCCCAGAAAAAAAAAAAAAAAAAAAAAAAAACATTTGGAAAAAATAAGTAGGCTCTGAATTTTAAAAAGTGGGGAAAAGAGACTGAATGTTTCTTGGCTCATGCTAGTTTTGTAGTTGTAGCTTTGAGTCTGCTCCCAGCTTTGTCATTTTTAGGAGTTATCTTTGAATTGTGCTGTATCAACGCAGGCAGTGTAACCTGTGCCTGTTGTGACAGTGAACCAGGTCCAGGGAAAGAATGCAAACAGGGCAGTCCAAAACAGATGGTTTGTGGCAGATAAGCCATGATAACGTTTGCTCAGGAATCAGTTATTCCCAGCTCATCCTTTCCTCAAGTCTGTACCTGCTAACAAGGTCACTAGGAATCGGTACCCTGAAAAACAGTGTTTTTTGTGTGGAATGCCTTAAAGGAGAAAAAAAAAAAAAAACACATTTCTTTGGGTGCTCCATTTTCCACATGGCTTTCATGGCAGTGTAATGTTACCTACACTGAAGGAATGGGGCTACTGGTGTTTGTTTGGCCCCAGTACCCACGTGTTCGGAGATCAGAGCTCCAGCACTCAAAGCACTGTCCACATACTAAGCAGAGTTTCTGTACCCACGGTGTTACTGTCTAACACGTGGCAGATAAGAAACTCCATCAGATAGAAATAAGCTCAAATTAAAACAGAAGGAAGTAATTTGATTACAGTCACGCACAAGGCTTTTCCACAAACCCAGGAATGCAAACCCAGTCATCAGCAAGGCCCCGCCCATCCCCAGGTCAGCACTTTTAAGGGACAAAATCGAAGTGTTCTTTCAGGAACACTGATGCAGACCTGTGGGGTTTTCTATGTAAGGTCAGACTGACCAGCAGTATCCTAATTTTAGCTGTTTAAAACCTATATTTTCAAAGAAAGCTGAAGCTTTTGATGAAGTATTACACTGTATGCACCTGCCGTATACAAGTGCGAAAGGATTAAGCAGTCAGTGGCATCAAGTTATGTACAGTACAGCAACCAAGCCTCATTTCTGACAGATACAGGGAGTGGATCATTTTGAAGAGCACACGTATAGTGGTGTGTTTTCTGGGCTTGTATTCCCACCAAACATCTGAAATGCCAGCTATTCCAAAGAAGCTTATTCAGACAGGCTGTTCTTCCCTTGCATCAAAAACTGACTGGTTTTCATCAAAAACTGACTGGTTTTGTGCCTAAAGAGTACAGATCTGAAAATATAATTAACTTCTGGTTTCTCTGCAGTCTAGCAGGTAGTGCTGATTGTGAATGTAATACTTTCTTCTCAAAAATGATGTAGCAGGAGGTTTTACAGAGTCCCAGATTTGAGAATCAGGCTGCTAGGAAGAGATTTTTGTCTGCAAAATTAACACGCATGCCTTTTTTTCATTGCCTGCTTACTCAGTACATATTATGTCCCTGGATATATTTTTTATTGCAGTCTATTATTCAGTTTTTCTATGATTTAGAAGACTTGATGGAAGAAACAAATCATTGCCATGCAAATGTCTGAGATGAAAGCCTCGTCATTGTGCTATGCTGACACAACTTAGCCTTCAAAAGTAGTCAGTTCCCATTGCAATCAAAGGGAGTTATGTGGTGAAAAGCCCACTGCAATCCATTGAAATTGTGTCCCTTAACGCTTTACAAATGCCTGCAGCCGCAAATGACTCTCAGTACAGTTCATATCTTCATCCAGCAGCCAGCTGTTTCTTTTGCAACTCCAATCAGTGATCACAGAGGCAAAGTACTCCACAGGCATTCACAGCAGCTAACACTAGTTAGCACTTTACGAGCCTCTCAGTGGCAAAATCTAAAATGGTTTGCCAATATCATCAGCCCTGCTTTACCAACTGAGGTCCATGGTTAGAGCTTGTGAGCTGAGTACAGAAACTCAGAATCCTGTTGGACTGGGAGCTTACCCAGCCGTTAAAATATACTGATACCTTTGAGTCACTACATTACAAATTCAAGTTAATATCTCAATGCTGGCAATGCAGCACATTTCCATAGAGCCTTCCGCTGTGCTTCTAATAGAGCTTCCAAATATTTACTCCACTGTCTTCACAAACTTACCAAAGCAATTTGCTTCAGTTCTGTAGCCAGCTGGACAACATATAGCTTTAGAGAGTACTAAAAATGAAGAGAGTTATTTTGGACACCCTTACCATATTGTTAGAACACATTTACCTGGTTAACGCATGGGCATAATGAAACCACCTCTGTGCTAGCAAACCAAGCATGGCTAGGGCACAAGCTGAAGCACTGGCATACAACCATTCCTCCTATTGGAATATCAGGGTACTCCCTGGCATGACTTTTGCTCATGCTAACTGGTCACTGTCTCCAGCAATGCCTGGGTACGGTATGGAAATTCTACAGCCAGGGACTATTTCCTGCTCACACTTTGAGACACGATGCATGGCTGTGGGTGGAAGAGAGTAAAGGGGTGCAGGCATGAGCTGTACCATTCCTTCTGCCACAGCACCCAGAGGATGGATGATGGACTTTTGCCACTTTGTTGGTATGAAATATTCTGAGAGCTCAGTATTAGAAACAACCGGTTTTGGCAGAGTGCTTCCCACACCATAAACATGAGCCTAACTACATGGTTTTCTATTGAACCTTACTCCTGCTGCTAGCTGCCAACATCTTGATGACTATGCGTGAGTGGTTTTCGTTCTGGAGGCGTACAACCCAATCCTCCTTACCTACTTTATTTTCACAGGTGATGACTGCTTTGAGCTCTCACTGACTGCAGTGGGACTGATGGTGTTCTCTGTCTGTAAAGATCTGCTACAATATATAGTTGGCTTGATTTTTCAGTGTCTGGCTTCACAATCCACTGTAACCCACTGTAATGCAGAGATGCTTCGTATAGATTTTAAACTAGATTGAACTCCTGTGCAGCACAGCTTACTAAATTTCCCCTGATGCTTCCTTGTACTAAGACATACAATTTGCAGTTTTTTCCTTGCTCACAGCTTGACAGGCACCATTTTAGCTAAAGCCACAAAACCATTATCACTTTGCCCAAGTATGGAGTCTCAGGCTAACAGATCACAAAAGTTCCCAACATAATATTTTCCTTACCTGGAGCAACTATGCTCTTACGAAGCAGTGAAAAATCATTAGTCATTTGATAACCACCAGGTGAACACAAAACGAAGTCTGATAATTATCTCAGAACAATCAGACTGCATTATTAAGAATGAATAGAACTCACTATGGGACGTTACCTCTTCTACAGAAGATCTATGGCCAGGTCATATTTTAATGGTAATTCATTTACATGGTAATACAGATTTATCTAACTTACATACTGGGTGATTAGAGTTATTAGATACAGATGTGGTGCTTGTTGGCCAGATGCAGGGAAACAGCTCATAATCTGTCCTGAGTACTCACCACATGTGGATCACTTCTCTTTTCACTGTCCTCCAGTGTGGCTGAGTACACAGAATCCTTGAGTAATGCTGTTTTCCATCTCACTTACTGAGGTACATGTGTTAAGCTGCACATATATCCATAAGCTACCCACCATACAACTTAGCCTAGATTTTCCATGATGGCAAGAATGCCCTGGTTCATGTGGCCCCAAGCCTCTGAACCAGCTGACACCTTACCAACTGAAACGCACGGGCTTTTAACAGCTACCTCAACTGTGTATTCTGTTAAGTCTTCTTGAGGGAAACTTTTTTTTGTATTTGTTTGTTTGACTCAGAGTAATTATTGGCATCACCTATACTCCTTTTGAAAAATCTGTTTTGTTTAAGCAGTGCCCCTGCAAGGCATTTATGACGGTTTCCATTTCCTAAGTAAAAATTTGTCCATCAAGATAAATCTGTCAACTGTTAACTGCAGGTTTGGGAGCCAACCTCATTTGTTTAAATCATGGAAAATAAATCCTCTCCTGTTATCACTTGGTACCAAGTTTCACATCAAGAGAAGCACAGTTTTCTGTTTTGATAGCTCAACTATAATGGCTGAGGAAGAGGAAATCGGTGTTTTTGTCAGACAGTGCTGATTACACAGTTTGGCAGCTACATATAGTACTCCTGTATTTTCTACATAAAAGTATCGATTGCTGTGCTTCTATGCTTTGTTATTTAACTGCTCTATTTGTAATGGAAGTCTCCTAACTAAAAATGTTTTTTTTTTTTCTTTTTAGAAAAGGTTTTAGCATAAGGTGGCTTAATCCAAAAAGCTGCTGCTTTCTGCAGAAAAATACTAGCACTCTTGTGGGAAAAAAATCCAAACAAAAATAATTAGGCCAAAATGCCAGTTACTTGTTTTGGACACAGTGCTGTGGAGCGATGCAGCTGCTCTAGTGCAATTGCCTCATTTTGGACAGGTGCCTGTTCCCTTCTCTGGATCAAGTCCCTAAGCGTTCCTCTTCACAACTACTTCCTCGCATCCCAAGGAATCTTCCTGTCCCACCTCGGTACACTCAGGAAGATCTGATACAACCTCTGAGAAGTGATCCACAGTGCTATGAGAGAAGGATTTGGAGTCAGAGCATTTGATGGACTCTGGAAAAATGATGCGAGGCAGCCTGCTACTTACAAAGGTTTTGAACTAATTGTAATGCTTTGTCATCCTAGCTGAATCTGTTGTGTTTGTTCTGCAATACTGTGTAATCTACACATCAAATTATATGCTGCAAGCATCCGTGGAAGGATTTATCTGCATGCTTTCCTCGGAGTCAGTGAGCGTGGGTATGCTTTGAGGGGAGCTATTTGGAAGCACGTCCCGCAAGAAACATCTCCATTCCCTCTATAAAGTTACCAGAGCTGCTGCAGAGATCAAACATTTCTTATGCAAATATAATTAAGTTGGAAAGTTTCTGAAGTTCCTTTCTAGCCCACAAAGTTTCAGTTTGCATCCTATAAATCAAGTTACTATAACATCCCCAAAAAGTAGCTAGTATTTGATAATACTGTAAAATAAACATTCAAAGATTTGCTCCTTACTTGTTTACTTTTGAATGTCTTGGTTAAACTACATTTTTTGGAAGAGAGACTGTTCTGTACATCTGTAGAGCACCAATCACTACAAACTCGCGCTGGGTTCTCAGAAGCGCCAAGAACCGCGTTAACTCTACTGACCCTCTGCTAACTCGACCTTCCATGCAGTTACACCACTGACTACTGCTGCTGGCCGTCATTTTGGGACAAACTAGACTGTCCCTTTCAGAACAGCATCCAGTGTTTACTCACATTCCTTTTCCTAGAAGACAGGGAATCTTCCAGAATCCCAATTAAGTATTTCCCTTCAGGAACTATTTCCACATTTAAGAAGTGTGCACCTTAGCTCTGTGTGCTCTGGTTTGGCTTCCTTTCACTGCTAATGTAGGAAGCCCTTTACTAACGTAAAATACCCTCTCCTGCCTACAATCCCAGCATCTAGATCTTATCCTTGCTAGCTACTTATTTTGTGTATTTTAACATCTCACTATAAGAAATAAAAGGAAATTATACTTCTTCCTAAAATATGGTGGTAAGTAGGAAGCTCAACTACAGGCTACTTTTCTTGACAAGGATACAGGAAGAGAACAAAATGACAGGAATTTGTTCACCCAAACAAGCTGAAGTGAAATGTGTTGATTTCAAGTACATGACGACAAAGGCAATATGTACGATGGATGCTCTGCAGGCAAAGCGCTGTCCAGGGAGCACAGAAGGTGACGTGCCTAATACTATAAAGTACATGGGCAGGACTGCCAGGAATGCGCTCCTTTTTTTCTAATACAGTAAATGTAATTTCAAAACACTTTTTGAACTGACTTTGGGGGTACAAAGCATGCAGAAAACTACTAAATGACAAGGTGAGCCACAGCATGGTTGGGAATTGTCCAAATTCTGTCACTAGCCTTAACTCTTAATTTCCCAGACACCATCCTTCACACTGCAGCACTTTGGTTGGTGAGCTACTCCAGCAGGTAAGATCTTTGATTGACTGCATCTAAACACACTATTGAGTAAGGGCTAAGGTTGTTTCAGACACCTGCATGTTTACACACTATTAATAATAAGCAAAAGAACTATTTTGAGACCCCACACTTCTCTGACCATTAGGCACCACTGCACATCAAGTGGTTTTTACTCAGTTTGTGTTTACACCTATTCAGCCCAGTAATGTATCCAAATGCAAAGGAAAATAAAAATTTAAATAAGCAACAAAATCCATCTCAAGACAGAATTTGAATCTCAGACCACTAATCATTTGTTAGACTTTGTTCCTTTGAGTAGTTGCAGTTGGATTCCTTTGCTCACCAGTCTTTCATTATTTCCCCTCACAAGCATTCACTTCAGAGAAAGGGAGAAATAATAGCTTGAAACTGAAGCGATATTTATTTGTGACAAATACATTGTGACATTTGATCCTCCTTGTCTTTTTGATGCCACTTCTAAATAAATATTGATGGCCTGTCATTGCTTGGCTACAGCCAGGAACATTTCCATCCAAAAATTCTGTTTTTTAAACAAAACATGATGGGCAATAGAAAAGATTTTCCCAGTGGGTTTTAGTTTTCCACAGCTGCTTACATCTTTTGATTCTACAAGTGTTAAGGATGGGACAAGCTGGAGCTAAGGACAGAAGGTGGAGATGCTTTTATATTCTATTAAGAATGTAAATAGAAATAACAATGGAAAACACAGAAGTTGACTGTTTCTTTGCACATCACTAGAAATGAGATCAGATCTTACTGACTGAACACATGCTCAAATTTTGGGGAAGCTCCAATCCTTCAACCAAGTCTGAACTCTGTGGCTTTCTGTTAAAGCTTGGATTTTTATAGTAGCCTGAGGTTGAATCCCACTGATTCAGTCCAAAACCAACTGAAGTAAATTCATTGGCCTTTGTTGGAACGAAAGTCAAATTAGATGGTTCCTCCAGGCCTTGAAATGTGTCAGGCTGTAACTTTGTGGATCTTTTGAAATGCCTTGATTTTCTCCATACTAATTCCAGACAATGATATTTTTAAAAGATTTATATTTTAAAAAGATTTAAATTTAATCCTCCATTTCGTATCCACCTCTGCAGCCTGAAGTTAATGCTTGTTATGTTCATCTTTTAAAAACATCGAGTTTATACAGGAAAGAATAGTAATTATGGGAGATAACTATATATGGAGAAAAGTGAGAAACGTTCAGAAGAGGAAATATTGCTTTGCACATAAAAATATTGTGTTGTGGAGGATCTTGCTCCCATGCTATATCCTAAGTGCAGAACTTACGCAAGCTATCCCAGACAAAACATGCAATGCAGCACCGATCTAATTAACCCATGCTGGAGAGAGAGCATCATCATTCAGACTGAGTCTGGGTGTATCTGCACAGCACTTTATTAAGCCATGAAAACAGAACCTCTTGTCCAGCTCCAGCATCTAAGACAATGAGGCCTGGATTGCAACTGGAACCTGTAGGAGATACCACAGACAGTAACTTGTCAAATCCTGCTTGTCAGGCAGTATCGGTACTTTTTGCCTTTTCACTGAGCATGTCTTCATCATCCTGTTTATTTGGCAAAATCTCAAACCAGAATGAACAAACGAGTACTGTTTCACAGCTCCAAGTGGCACCATTTTTAGTTTGCGATATATCTGGATGAGATCTGCCCAAGCAGTCACCCATGGCTGCAGGACAGAGGCCATGGAAGCTATCCCAGCTGAGTAGCTGTGAAGTGACAACTGCAAAGAATGGTGTACATTCATTCACAAGTGAAATTCCAGTCTTGACAGTGTGTGGTCATTGACAATTTGCGTTGTAACAGACAAAAGGATATCAGGGCTGAGTTGAATTCTACAGGATAATGGAACTCCAGCAGGGTATGAACAGATGTCAAGAGGATTCTTATTCTTTACAGCAAAGGAGAGAAAGTACTGAAATAACTATTTTCGTATTTGTGGGTTAGGTGTTTTTTGTTTTTGTTTTTGTTTTTTGTCAGCGTGGCCCTGTCTTGAACAATGGACTGGGGCCACAGTGATGTTCTCTGAAAAGCCAGCTGCCTGTACACTGATCATAGACAATTTTTGTCAAGGTTTTCTGCCTTAGCTTCCCCTTCCATAATTTAGAGATAAAATGACTCTCACCCCTTGAAAAACACTTCAGGATTCATGGATATAAAGCTTGGTATAAAAACTATGTGTAACATTTGTCTACCATGGAGTACAGTCAGTGTGGAAAGGGCTGAGATTTATTACTCTAAGGGAAGTCAAGTCATTTTATCTTTTTCCCCCCATCTTTGATTCTTTTCCTTCTTTCTCATACAGCACAAATTCTATGGGTTTGTTGGTAAAAAAAAAAGATAGTCTGCCCAGCCTGCACATACAAAACAGTCCTTGCCTAATCCCATGCTCCACATTTAGCTATTGAAATTTAATGGAAGCCTTCATAACTTTCCATATAATAGGTTTTAAGGAACTTTTTTTAATATGCAACTTTTAAACCCATGTCAAACAATTTCACAATGCAATCCATTTATGACACCCCTGATAAGTGTCCAGACCATTTAGTTCTTACAGCACCAAATGTGTGCACGCATTCCTGATATCTCTAGCCTCTGTTGTCCCACGTAGCTTGCAATCTGTTTTCTTCTTGCCTGGAGCCACCTCTCTACCAGCCTTTACCACAACATATTCATAAGAAAACTAGCCCAGTAGTATTAGGAAAAGTTTTCTTCTCTATAACAATTTCAATTGTATTTTTTTCCTGTATTAATTTACACCCTGAGTGTATGTTATTGTAAGTCTAATAGACCAAACCATTAACCCAGCCATTGTCTAAAAATACATTCTTAATTCCATGTATATGGCATGCTCCCCTTTGCCCAAATCAGAATTTTGCTTGTAACGCTGAAAAACAGCACAACACCTGATACCTATAAAGCATATTGTCAAAAGAGAACCCAACCACACACCAGTAGGATTTTGCTGTGTGACTGCTATCTGGGAAGAAATGCTCGTAAAGCATGTCAACACCAAAGCAATAGGTACACTGCACTCATAGCTGCTAAGCAGGCAAGTGTAATGCGGCCTAATCAAACTTTGTACTGGTAAACTGGTGTTAATGAAACAGCCTTTCTTGTAGCTAGAGTTCTTCTTCACTATTTTTTTTTAATACCTACACAAAAAATACGAAGTTAATAAAACTTCACTAGTGCAATAAATTTTAATAGGTATCATTTTCAGAAACATGGGCCCTTGTGCAATGCAAACAATTCACAATTCAATCCTTTTAAGTAAGAGTGGTCACAGTGATTTTCATTTACAAGTCAAAGCACTCTTTAGTTAGGAGTAGCTTGAGTTGAAGTATTCTCTAACAGTGCTTAAGTGAAGATAGACCCCTGTTCTACTCTGGAAAGAACCTGCTGTATAGGTGTCTAAATGCAAACTGAAGTATCAGTATCTAAAGTATCAGTATTGAGATAGTCCCATATTTTGTCTGAAACTACGTCCTTGCTGGAGTTCAGTCTTAATTACTCAAACAAATTTCAAGCTAACAAAGTGATGAGTCTCTGCAGAAATGTGTTCAGATCACCTCTGACAAAAAAGCAGTTTCCTCCCCTTACATACTGGATTGGCAGTGTCACTTAAGTTCACCAGGATGAGTAACAGCATTTAGCTGTTCGTAATTTACTTATTCAAGTCCTGAATTGATCTCAATAATTTACGCTTGAAACACTATTTAAAGTATGTCATCACCTGCCCAGTACACACAATCCAAGTACCTAGGCTTGATTTCCAGAGCAGAGTGCTGAGCAAAGACAGGGAAGTAACCACTGGCACATGTGAGTGGATGCAAACTTAATACAGAACAAGAAATAAGTCTTCCAGAAACACAGATCTATGGAAAAACTATTCTGCAAAAAGACTATTTCTACCATTCACCAACCACTTAAGCTGAGGTAATACAAGCAAATGAAGTTGATCTAAGTGTGGGCTGCCACTGAGAGGGATGCTTGTGTGGTTGCACGGTAATTTGGGTCAGGGAACTAATCCAGCTGGAAAACCAACCCCCTCCTTCTGCAAAAGGAAATTTTCATCCAGTTCCCTGATTCAGCTCCCTGTGCAGCCACATAAGCACAAGTGTCAGCACAAAGGCAAGTACAGCAATTTGGGTGCCAACTGCTTTGTGTTTGAGAGTTCTTTCCCTCTAGTGCATTGTTCTATTACTAAACAAACTGTTTTGCACAGGCTTGCTCTGCCCACTGATTCAGATCCTACAGGAAAGAAGGACAGGTAATGAACTACACAGATCAAACCCTACTCGGTGTGCTGGCTGATATTGAGGGTGAAGTAGCTTATGTGCAAGAAGGAAAACTACAAGTTGCATCTCCAAAAGGTACAAATTTGTGAACTAGTAGTTGAGAGATAAACACAGAAACACGGGAATGCAGAGAAAAGGGGCAGCCAGCTATGTAATTCTTAGGAGGCCTTTTAACATTAACCATACAGCACTGATGATATTAAGACCTTAGGAAGTTAATGGTTCTATATACCATCAACAAGGCCACTACCCAGGCATTAAGCGGCCAGCCTAGTTACTTGGAAACAGGATAGCAGGGTACAAGACTAGCGACATTTCAAAATATCATCCTTTCTTTGTCAAAATATTTGCAGTTTCACAGTTTGATAGAAAACTTTTCAAAAATTATTTCTGAAAAATGTTTCTTTTTAGCAGACAATACCACAGTTTTCTCAAGTAGCTGTGATACTGAATGAGCCAGGAACAAGCTGGCTGGAAGAGCAGTCCAGCAGTGGAAGGGCTTGTGACATTAACACACTAAGCCTCCTCTCTCCTCAAAGGAAGATTTATTTATTGTCACTCATGGAAATTCACCAGTGGCAGGAATTTATCAGTAAAACATGTGACCAAGTTTGGCCCTGTGCAGGGAAGCAGAGGACAGATAAGTCCTACCACTTTACCATCAGATGACAAAGCTATATTGACTTCAGGGAGGTCAGCACTCTGCTTTGGATGATGGCTTTTCAGTTCTGCAACTGCCTCCCTTATGACAGGGGGTTTTATGCCTGTCAGCCTCCTAGTTCGCTTGTCTAGCCTGCGTGTATTTCATCTTGAGGGCTGAGGCTGTTTCTTGTAATGAACTGAAGTTACTGCGATATGGGGTAGCGAGTTCAGACGAGTGCTGTAAACGCTTGAGCAACATAAACAGAAGTGACTATATATCACTCCTTGATAACAAGTTTTTCTAAGCTTGAGTAGTTTCTTGTATAACTGGGGCTTGCTTGCATGCCCCTTCATGCTTTCACCACACACCATGCTCCTCACAAGTTTGTGTCATGCTTTTTCTGGAAAAAAGTTTTATTGCTGTCACGGACACTAGGCTGCTAGGTGAATGTTTGCATTGGCAGCAATGGACATCACTTCCTAAGAGGGTTTTCTTTAGAGGAAAATAGTTTTTTCAAAAGCTTAATCCTTCTAGTGTGCCATCAGTTTGCTGCTGCACAGTTTCCAGCACGGCAGTACAAGAATTTCCAGGATCTGAGCAAAAAGAAAAGTTTTCAAAAGACAGATGATTCAGAATCAAATTCTTAATCACCAGCCTTGAAATCTGACATTTCTAAGCAACTTTCACATTCCGTGCTACATGTTCTCTTTATGCTCCTGGAAAAGATGTTTTTCTAATTGAGGACTATTGTGAAATCTGATGAACAGCAGAGAGCTTTCCATTTGAAATACAAGAGGAAAAGCATGAGTTAAGTGTGTACAGGAAAAGACAAGAGGTCAGAACTAAGGTTGCATCAACTTTTTTGTTGATGACATTTCTAAGATATCAAGAAAAATTAGTCTCAGTCAATCACAAGCCAACATTTCTGGCCATTGAAAAATTGAAAGGAAGCACCACTTGAAGTCAAAGAGCATCATCTTTAATCCAAAACAAAATGTAGTAGTTAGATGAGAAATAATTGTTTTCCCCATTAAAAATAAAAATTAAGGGGCAACTCAAAGTTTAAAGAATTATATTCTGGAAAATGGAAACTTGTTTTATGGGGAATAAAAAAAGAACTTTTTTTTTGAAAGCTGGAGTGCAGCTTCACAAGTGAGTACAGAGACGAATATAAGGCATGTATTTTTCCAAACACAAATGTGCTTGATATTCAGCTGAAAAAGTTCGGAAAATTAAGAAAAACCTAAGCATGTGTGACCAGTGAAAGAGCTGACAGTTGTGTGCCCTGGTTCTACAGCCAACTTGCAGGATACCATGAGGGAGAGTCAGTCTTGAGCTTTCACTCTTTTGGGTTTCCTTCATGCATTTTGTGCCTGTAGGAACTCTCAACTGATAGATGCTCTGGTCTCTATACATTCCTTACAATTGGTCTCAGAAAATCCATTGGCAAAAAGCTTTCATCATGGGAATGAAATGCATACATACAGTGGTCAGCCATACTAATTAGAAAACACTTGATTTGGAATCATTTAAGATGACATAACCCCCTTAGTTTGCTGACATTAACAGCCGTTTGCAGCTAGCTTTGTTCTAAGCATGTTCCATGTCCATACATGATATGCCTGAAACAGGGACCTACTTGTCACTAGGGACAGAAGGACCCACCTTTGTTCAACCCTTAGTTTACCTCAGCTTGCACAAACTTCTCATGATAGGTGGGTGGATCATCGTGTTACTGTTTTGCTGTCAATACATGTTCCTTTAACTCCTGTGTTGTCCAGCATCACAGATATCCTAAACATGTTAGGGATGCTGTCTTTATTCATAGTTTGACATGCTATTCTCTGCTAAGATCCAACACCTAGAAGATAAGTGACAGTTCTTCCACACACTAGTTGCAAAACAAAGACCAGCACCAATGCCATGCTCCCAAATCCCTGTACCAATGCACAGAGCACGGACAGCACTGCTTCCAAGCTTGTTAAGAACATAGCTGTGTTGCGGATTGAGTATGTGGAAGGGGCTTTTGTTTTTATGATCTTGGAGCCAGCTATAATAGGGGGTTGGATTCACAATGTTACAACAGCTGTAGGGTTTGCAGTCTATTTCCAAGATAATTATATCATCCCACTTTTTGAGTACCGGCATGTGACAAACAAGACAGTAAATTAAAAGTCACGTGTCATGTTTCTGGTGGGGACTGCTGTATAACTTCCACTGCACTTCTTGAATTTGAGATCCATGGATCCTCCTTAAAAAAGGACATTTCTCTGCTTTGTGCCTTTTAGATGCTTCTAGGACTGAGATAATTTAAAAACATCAACACAAATTTGATCAAGAACCAAAACTATGTGAGTTAGAGATTTTTCTTAGCTGAGGCAAACTGAAAGGGTATTGTAGCCTACTACCTGTATACCTAGTATTCTTTTGCTAGAAATGTGTGGTTTTGGCAGCTGCAGAAGTTAAAAAGGCTGTCACCACTAATTATCAGGTATTAAACAAGATTATGCTTGTAAAATAATACCAGCAAAGTTTAGGGTGAAAAAAACTGATGTTTTGTCTGTCTGCTTTAAAGAACCCAGGGTAAGTGTGTGGTGCAGTGTTAGAAAGACTATAGCAAGTTTAAATTCAACCACTCACCTTGAAAATTCAAACAGAGGCAGGTGCTCATTCATCACATGAAATAAGCTTAGCGCAAAAATGAGCAAAAGCAAGGCAAATCTTTGCAAAACCAAGTAGAACATTTTGTAGAGCAGGCTTTTCAGAATTCAAGCTATGGGAGTTATGAACAAAGCCAAACTTCAGACTAAGTTAGTCAACTCATTCTCCAAAGGGAGTTTAAGATCTGCTCCTTTAAACGTGATTTATGGCAGAGCTTTATTCACAAGAAAATGTTTTGACGTCAAGCAGACAAACCATGATTCTAGGCTCAGTACAAAAGTGTAAAAAATCTCTTAACAGATCATCTTACCTGGCTTTCTTGAAAAACTGATGAAGGTACTGAGAGGCTCATAACCTAAAACAGAAGCAAATCATTCATAAATCATACCAAGACCTGAACTTTAACCAGCATGCTTTCTTCCAGCCTTCTTAAAATTCATACAAAAGCTTTTGGACTTCAGCAATTTAAAACATTTAACCTCAATCCAGCTTTACACACTCCCTGTGTGGGGATACCCGTATCATAAACAGATCAAGAGACAAAAGTTGTAAATTCATAGTAATCTACAACTCATCCAAGCATTTTCTAATAATTTAGTGACCAAGTTTTGACCAACAATGATTTAAAGGATTTTTTTTATTTTCCTTTAGACTATTGTCTTTGCTGAAAATACAAGTAGGAAGCTTTTTGAATAAAGTTATACTTTTCTTGAAATAAAGGAAATTGGACATCCAAACTTTTCTAGAAAGGCATGACTCCTCAATTCTTTTCCAAACCAGCATTATTTCATGACTATTCCCAACTAGATGTAAAGCCAGTTTTTATTCTGAGAATGTAGTAATCTTGAGCAGCTATAGTTATTTATTTGTACAGTGCTTTAGGTATATCAATGACAGGCATGAGACGAACGCTAGAGCAATGAAGATACTGTGTAAACACAGGATGTAACCTGCTAATACACAAGTCAGAAAAGAAACTAAAAATGGTGAAGCAAGTTTACTAAGCAGTGAATTACAACTTGTTTCTCCAACCACATGTTGGGTATGTCCAGATGAATAGGTGTAGACAGTTGGGATTTTACTCTACCACACTTCACACAAGCCAGATGTCAGCCAGCTCTATCCAAAAGCCATGTAACCATATGAACATGGCACTGAGCCTGCGCTAATATATCTTACTTTTCAGCACATGGCTTCTGAATTGGACTTCTCATAATTGCCAGGCTCAAAACACGGGCAAAGCAGATGCACAACTGCCTCTACTCACCCAGTAAAGCACCTCTATAGAAGAATCATTTCTATGCAGTTTCCAAGTGAGCTGGGATGTACTATGATGAAATATTATTTGAAGACAAAAAAAACAAGACCAAATGCATTTTCATACAAATCTAGTTACACCAGCCATCCCCACTAAAATGCTTCGTCTTCTATTTTCTTAATGCATAAATTCACCAGCCTGCATATAGTTACAGTTTTGGAATGACACTCATTGACAAGAAAACAACCCAATGAGAAATTCTAATTAGTTATATATTTAGTCCATGATGCAAATTTCAGTGGTAAGAAAATTTAGTATATTGCTGGCCTGGAACTTTATGAAGTGCATTTTTTGTTAAAAATACCTGAATATCTTGGAAAAAACTTACTGTACTTACCATTTGAACAGAAATTTATCTGCATTCTTATATCTTGGATTGAATTTCTGGCCAAAACCACACTCAGCTGGGTGGGTGTCTGGATGGATGTGATCTTATTTCAAATCCTGCCTATGCCTGGTCTGAATCCCTGACAAAGCACCAAGTCTCATGACAGATGAGAAGCCAACACATGTAACCTGGCATGGCTAAAAGAATTCCCAGCATGGTAGCTGGTAACAGTTCCTTACAAACCTAAGAGTTGTGAGTGAAGGCAACACAGCATTAAATCAAGTTAATTCAAAAACTCCTACTAGCTTATGTAAGAATAGATGAGCTCCTCATTTATAGGGTACCTCCTATAGAGGGACACGTAAGCAGTTAACTTATGGATCATTTTTCATGAGGACTCAGGCTCAAAGAAAGCTGTTCAGAAAGCAACAGGTAAGAACAATAGGGCAAAAATAGCTATTAGCCATACAGAGTTAAATATGAAAATGCTGAAATTACAGGTGTCAAGTTTGCTTTTTTCCAATTACTTGGTTTTAGAAGTTTATGTATGGAGATGCCATACAGTAGTAGTATGATACTGGAACTATGTACTGTATCATACTCAAAGCTATTAACAAAATACAGGAGATACTGACGTGAAATCACCACGGAAATGAAATTTGACTGTCATGAAATGCTTTTGTCACTCAAATCTACATTACATAACTGACTGACAGACTTCAGGAATTTCATTTACAAGTCAGCTTTCCTCTGCTTGGTATCTTTCAAGAATCTTGAGTTTTATATCCATTCTTTTGATCTTCCTGTACCTTTGAGAGGCTGAAATGCATCATTGTCCTTATTTTACACATGGCAGGCAAAGAACACAAACAAGTCACCTAAGACCACAGAGCACTTCACAGAGCCTAGAATACCAAGCGGGAGGACTGAACATCCTATTCTCAGCACTGGACTAGATTTTTTCTTGTTATATGAATTGAAAGGATGGAAGCCAATTAGCCACCTGTTGCATTGTTCAGCCTTTTCAAGACCTCTGATGCGTGCTAAGTGGAGAAATATGCTGCACACATACAGGACCTCCTGCAACTCAAGAAGGCTGAAGTTTCACACATGACCAGGATCTTTCACTGTAAAACAAACTGTACACATTCCAGACTTCTGTTTGTATTAAGCAAATGTTTTGACTAGGAGCACTGATTCCATTTCACCTCTGTTGTTTCTGATTTCCTATTGCTGTTTCCTTTCTTTCCACTCCTCTTCCAACACTGGCATCAACACACTGGCCACACACACACAGGTCATGGTTGCTAGTAGCCAGTTGGCAGGTGGTGGATATTTTTCTTGCAACATATGGATGTGTGGATGACTGCTCTTGCTGTGTGACTGACTGAGTTGCTGGCAGTGCTTTTGGCTGGGGTATACTCTGGCATTATTTTAGTTCCAGCCATTTGATGGGTTGACTCTCCTGTTTTGTTCTCCCAGACAGTATTTTTCAGTATTCATTTTTTTCTTCCCCAGCCCGAGATGGCCACAGGTGTGTGGGTGCCTTTTAATGATGTTTGTACAGTTCCAGGCCTTTCTGTCGCTTTATATAGCCAAGGAGGAGATTGTGGTGCACAAGTACCTGTGTATTCATGCAATGCTGTTTCCCAGTTATGCACCTTCCACTTGTATGTGAATTTATGCCTGTATGTGCATATGTGCACACATGGTCCTATATGCCCTCCTGATTCTGTGTGTATTCCTCCATTGCTGTGTCCATTTGTATAGTCTGCATATACCTGAACATGCATCTTAGTGTGAATGGATATGCATCCCTTTGTACACAAATTTTTGGTATATATAGAAAAATTAACAATACTTTGGAACTAAAGTCAAACAGTAGATATTTGAAAATACTGTAATTCAGTTTACATGCCCATCCTACACTTTGACTCTGTGCATGTACATCTGAGAATCTAAAACCACATCTGGAACATTGTTTATCTATAAATTCTTGGTTAATTCAGGGCTCTAGACAAACCTGCTCCAGGTAAGTTGCATGGCAAAGGAATTTCCTGCCTCATTTACTGCAAAAGCTGGTAGATTTGCAGAGAATGAGGCAGATGATTACAAGAAGGACCTCTGGATCCTTGATCTAGTGCATCTATTTCCTTTTGCAATCTTCCCTTTGCAATCTATACATCCTGGACCCAGTCTGCTTACCTGGTTTTTCATTCTGAACTCATTTTCCAGACATTTCCAGTTTTCCCTAGCTATCCATCTCTTCCAGTTTTCCATCTCTTCCAGTTTTCCCAGCTAGCTGCAGTCGCAGCACCAGAACTCCTAATACAGCTTTCTATCTACCTTTGGTGTCGTTCAGTCACAGACTCACACCATCTATTCCCTTCTTTTTTGCAGAATATTTAAATGTCCAATTCATGCCCTGCCTACCTTGATTGTTAATGCATGAAACATACTTTCAACACACAGTGTATGATAACCTTAACAATACACCATTCTCAAGAACGTAAGAATAAAAGATTTGTTATTATAAGGAGTTCAAAATTCCTATAACACTCAAACAACGGACATAACTTTTGTTTTGGAAGCTCAGAAGTAAAAATGACTCAGTATGTGAAAAGCAATGGCCTAACTACACAATTCAAACAGTAATATATGTTTATGTAATAGAATAGGACATACAACAGCAAGGAACATTCCTGAAACAGTATTACAAAAATAAGTATCATTTTTCATTCACTGAAGTCTCCAATTATTTCTGGCAACATTTCTGGTGAATGGTAGAAACTATATACACACATAGGTATGTATACACACACCCTGCTGGTAAAATACTGGTATCAGTCAGCAAGTGACACGCATGGATGCCCACTGTGTACTATCTGATGAGAGGAAGATGGAAAAGTAATTCTTGCTTCTCTAACCACAGCCAGAGGGGTCAGGAAAACGTCCCAGCAAGATCACCACATCTTCACCTCACACAGCGAAAACACAGAAACCAGGCTAGGTAAGAGCAAAGGCTCCCATGAATCTTAACTGCAGAAAGAATATCAAATGCCAGAGTGAGATCACAAATACAGTCCCACAGCACACCACAGACGCACGGGGACAATGACCTGCAAGTGCTGTCAGGGACCACAAGCATACAGTCCAGCCCAGCACCCTTTGAGAAATAAATGGACAGACTCCCACAGAGTCTTGATGATATTGGATAAGCGCCATAACACTTCTTTACAGAGTACACTTGAATGGTCTAGTCTGATACTTCAGTACTATTTGAGTAACCAGGAACATCTCACAGGCCAAGTCAATTTAACCATGCCAGCCCCGGGCTCTCGTGCTCCAAGTACCCACCTGTAGCCACCCACTACCAGCACGCCGCCTTCTCCACAAGTCTTTGACTTGGCCTCAATGAAAGAATGGGGCCGTATGCAATCCATTAGGGCTCAAGACAATTATAGCCAGCCTGGACAGTTACACTGGCAAGAAACTTTCAGTGCTAAGTATGTGGTTCAATGGAGAAAGTGTTACCAGCTATGCTGCACCACTGACATTTAAAGAAACATTCAGGCTATTCTACTAGGGGTGTTTCAAAAAGGAAATTACTTATGTTTACTCTGGAACAGTTTATAGAAATTTTTCCTGCTCACATACTACTATTAAACTGTACAAGTTTTCCTACTACTACATAGCCATTTTTCTTCATCCATGAAAGTATACTGGAAATAGAATTGTTAAGAGTGGAATAGAAATGTGTTTGCATTACTACTAACAATGGATTTCACTTTCTACTCAAGATCTGTTATTGCAATCCATGCTGCACTAATTGTATCCCACTTGCCTAAACATACATATTTTGGGAATCAGAAACGTAACTGAACTACCCCAATGAGAACACTACCCATTCACAGTTAAGAATTTATTATTTTTTCTATCTAGATTAGATGGCTAGAGCTAGAATTTTCAGTCCACAAAATACACTCAACTACATCAGTTTCTTTCCCTCAAATCCTCCCAGCGTATCACCTGCTGTTTCCCAGCCATACCCCTAATGTCAGGAGGCCAGCATTCAGCCTCCTTCAACCACTTTCTGGTTTTTCTAACGCCTATGTTAATTTTTTATCATTATTTGTACTGAAATAGTACCTTAGAGGACCCCCTGTATATACAGTCCCTGCCCAAAGGGCTTTGCACTTGAATTCTGAAATAACTAAACTGTTCCATCATGGCTTTGTTTGAAATATATTGCTCCTCGGGCATTCCAACTTAGTTAGCTTCACCCAGCAAGGCAATACTTCTTTCAGCAGCTTACCAAAAGATATACACCTCTAACCATCCCGAGCTATTTGTTCACTTACTCAGGGTTATCGATTCATCTTGAAGTCTGACACAGCCTTCTTATAAGTAGCTACCTATGAATAATTTCCAACACTTCCTTTTTTCATTGGGAATTACTTTCAAAATAAATTTTAATTTATAAAACATGCACAATTTTAGAAGACCAACAGAAACATGGTAATTATTTCAAAGTAATATTATAAAGCTGCTTTCATTTATAAAATCTTGAAATTAAAACTCAGCTCTGCATTGCTCTCTGAGTAACTATAAAAACTATAGTAGATTTGGTGCAAAATTAAATACTTAATTGAGGAACCTTGTAATCTAAAGCTAGCCAAAGTCATCCATAGGCTTCATCTAAATGATACTGAAATACATCTTGCAAAGCAAAGTGCAGGTAGAGAACAGAAGGATGTATATAGTATTTAACTGCAGGCTACATACAGATGCTGAAGATAGAAAATAAAAAGGGAACTATAAAGCTTATTGCACACCCTACAATATTTCATATAGAATATTTTTAAAAGAATAGTGAAAAGTCAAAATGACATGCTGGATAAAAAGATACTTTGTCCCAAGGGCAAGTACTGTAGCAATCAATTCCATCTTAAATTGCAGGAACAAAATTAACTACCTTGGTGGAAAGCACCACATTGCAGTAAAAGATATACACAGATGAACAGGAATTGAGAATGCTATTTATTTGACACAGCAGGTATAATATACTGTACCTCCATACCTCCTGATGGAATATTTCTAAATGGGCTACCCATATTTTGCAGCATGACTGCACTTTGATTTATGGAGCCAAAGTAAATGATACGCTTCGCCAATAAAAATTCCTTGCAAAGGCAGTTTTTTCCATTTCATTTTAAAATGAATATGAAAAGAAACACAGACTTTTTAACAAACATTGCCACGTGAAAAGTATGATACAGGTATGAAAGTATGTTTGTATATGAATACAAAGGCATTTTCTGTACTGAAACTATTTTTGATACAGGAAAGATGGCAAATCATTTTGTCTCTACCCAGACAGCACCAACAGAACTTCCTGTCTGAGGGGTGGAAATAGTCAAAGAATGATTCACTGGATTGTCTCACATGTGAATGAAGTCTCCTTAGTAATTGTGTTATGCTTTGTGTTAACAGAGGGCAGTTAGATGGAGGTACCAATGTGCTAGCTGCTTGGCAAGTGATAGGAGAGTGGAGGCAGCTGATGGATGTAATACACAACAAACCACACATTGCATGTTACGGGAAGACTACAGTACCCGACACATCGATGGTACTGTCTTTGTTAGTATACGAATTTCATCGTGTTTAGCCTCTGTTTCACTTTCAATACTGCCATTTATCTGACGAAGATAGAAGTGGAACAGTCACTAACCTATTAAGTTCAGGCAGCTAAACTCCCCCACCCCACAGGGTGATTCACAGGATCCAGTTTTATTCACCTCTCCCTGTACTGAACTTATCTTATTGCACCATTCTATTGTCCTTCAGTCCCGTAGCACTCTGTCTACTTGTTCCTACCTCTCCTTATTGTTCCTGGAACATGCCTGCACTGACAAATCCACTTCTGGTGACATTAGAAAGGCCAAAATCACATTTTTCCTATTCACACCTCACCTACTGCCACATAAAGACTCCCCATATAAACCGTCAAATTGGAATTACTTCCTACACTTCTTAATAAAACCACAGTTTATATTGACAGCAGCCAACAACACTTTCTATCTACAAAGGGGAGAAGAGACCATACTATTCAGGTACAATGAATGAGCTAAGCGAACAGACAACAATGTTTATATAAGATTTTCCTTTATCTTGTTGTGTTACCTATACAGTTTTGCCACTTGACCTACATGCAGAATTAAGCAGACCATAACACCTGCAAGGGATAATAAAGTATTACAGTTGCTCTGACGTGAAATCTCAGAATCAATCTTTCATTTGCTGTCAAAAGAATGAGCAACTTTCTACTCCTTCCCATCAAGCAGGGACACCTTCCTTTAAGAAAACCATTTTCTAGCAAACTGTTTCACAATAGGTCCCTCTTCTGCTTTCCCATGCTAGAAGCTTTTTAAAATGTCGGCTGGGATCCCTGTCACCTGTGCTTATTTGTCTTCCCCAAGAAGTCTAGCTACCATTCCAGAACCCTAAAAATGCATATGCCCTGTTATTAGGAGGATTTTCTTCCCTGTTCATCATTCTACTGTTGAATCACTTCTCACTGTAATAAAGCAGGGATTATTTTACAGTGATCTGTAATATGTTTTCAGTGACATTTGTTATAACTACCTTCTGCTGTAAAAGATCCTGTAACATGTGGGTCATGAAGCAGAATCCCTAAATTTAGCGGCTCCCTTTCAAGTAGCTTGCTAGAATCCTGATTTCTTGGAAATAAGAAATCAGGAAAAAAGACTGAGTGAAGTTTCTTTGGCAATAGCAAGTAACCCCATGATGAACTTGTGTTCTGAGTCATGAGTGGGACTGGTATTAAATGCAGACTGTTAGCAGGAAGATGAATGTAGTAACAAACCATCATAGGGGATCAAGCACCACTGACAAGCACTGGAACACACTGTGGTAAATACATCCCTTCTGAATGCATCATCCATGGGTTTATTCCATGTCTGGATCATGTTGCCATAACTCTGCAATGGCTTTCAAGAGCTTATAAAACATATGAGCAAATTAAGTAAAGGCAGTAAATAATAATAAAATACTTTACATTTCCAAAGGACTTTGATCCCAAAGCTCACAGGGAACCCAATTATAATCATATTTAGGCATGAAACAATGTCAATTAACACCTAGTAACATTTTCTAAAATTCCAAATATAAATACCAGCTTTCTTCTGAAAATGCCATTAGGTGCATGTACATCTGCATCTTTAGACACCTAGATAACTTTTTTTTAAAAAAGCAATACAAGTACATAAGTGCTGCACTACATTTAAGTTGCCTTATAGGCTTCAGTTTAACAGGAACTTCAAAATTTTATTTTGCAAAGATCCTATTGAAATAGCAAACCAAAAATCAAACATAAAGCTTTAAGTACTCTGTTCATTCATTTCATGAAACTGTTGGTTGGAATTAAGACTTAAAATTCTCCCTTGTACAAGATTTTTCAGTGAATTATCATACTTTCTACACTGCAAATGCAGAAAAAGATGCAAAGAAATCTAACCCCAAGGCACTTGGTTACATTCACAAGCATCAGAAAGTTAATGCTCTCACCCACCCTAAAGAACTGCTCCTCATTCTGCATCATTCCCCGTCCTTGTTTCCCTGTGGAGCTTTAGTAACAGAGTACCTGGCAGCCAGAGTACCTCAGTGCCTGCCCACGTTCTCTGCAACACTGACATCCTTGGGAGCAGTGTCCAGTCTCAATTTAATAGCATTTCGCATCTACAGATCTCTCTTCTGCTAGAGTGAATTCTGAATTGCTGCTACACCACTTGCCTTGGACTACAACCTGGCCCTACGTCCATGTTCCTGTAACTAAAGATGACAGCATCATTGTTGAAAACACATCCTTCTCCATTCTGTCAAACTTCCAGGTGTCTGAAATTAGTCATAGTTCTTTTCTTTACTTCTTTATGGAAACTCATCACCCTATTCTTCAATCCAGGGCTCCTTAGTTTCTAAGGAAGTGTCTCTTAAAACACATTTCTAGTCATCTCCAGCTCATCTGGGGTCTTTATGCAAACTACCATTGCTTTATAAACAAGTCAACTGATAGGCGTGGATTCCAGACCAGCTACCGTGCAGAGCGCTTTGAAGCTGAATAAAACACATCCCAAATCAAGACCATTTTTAAATAGAAAGGGACCAAAATGATTAAAGTGGGTAAGGAAGATGTGAAAAGCACTGTATTTAGCTGGCCTTTGTTATTTAGTATTTCCTAGGGACCCACACTGCACGTAGCAAGGAGTTGCTACTGAGTGCGGAAATGAGCCATGGCAAGTTTTTAACGTGCTTTGTTATGCTTTAATAGTCAAAGCCATTAAACTATAAAAACATAACGATGCTCGTAAAAACTTGACACTCCTCACTAAAGACAGGGCCATTGGAAGCTGCCTCTGCTCCAGCACAGCCCTGCTGAGCCGCTTTACTAGCTGTCTGACTCCCTGCTCTGGGACTCGGCGGCACCGCGGCTGCTTTCAGCTCCTGTGGAAGGAGCCTGACCCACCAAAAACAAAGTAGAGGCTTAGAGCTTTGTTTGACTACAAACTTTTACTGCCTGCTGCAGCCCTTTCCAATTTCAGAACACATTGCTTCATGACTTCACAGCTGCCTCACTGAGCAGAACCATGGAGGTTAGACCTTGGTGGAGCCAGAAGTCTCCTAAGTGACCTTTGCTCACCTGACTTGGACCACTTCATTGGAGCACACCTACTTCTCTAGTGGGGCTCTGGGAGACACTAAGATGCTGGCAACAAAGGTTAGCATGTTTGTTCTAACACATACAAGTTGTTCTACATCCGAGCATCAGAATGCCATCCAAAAATTTCTGAGTATGGAAGTTTCTTATTTGCCTGTAGCTTATAAATAAACACAAGCAGCCAATACCTGTGGTCTTTTATGAAAAAATGCACTATGTCTCGGAAATGCACCTTGAGTGTAAGGGAAAACCTGGTAAGGGTTTCAGTAGCCCTTAGTTACTCAGAAAGTTTTTCTACTATTTCAAATAGAGTCTTCAAGAAGCTTCCATCTCCTGAAATCCCCAGAAGGTAATGTGCCGCCAAGGAACTGCAGCTGAATACTTCATTAACCAGGCAAGTCAGATAACCACCTGCTGGAAAGGTGAAGGAAGTGCCATAAGACTATCACTAACAATCAGCAATTACCAATTTACTTGGCAATTCACTTAATTTACCATTACTTGTCCAATATGTAAAGCAAATTACTTATTTACCTTGCAGTTTTGAGATACCTCCTTTCCATGCAAGCCACGGGCAACTTGTTCTACACTTCAGAATCCTTCTAAGGAAGGTCATGATGACAGATCAAGCCAGTTGAAGAACTGCAATCAGATTTAACATTTTATTGGATCTGCACAGATGCTGAGGTATTTCTTAAACTAAGATGCTGCTAACTCTTCAATTCAAAGTAGAGATCTTACTGAAGATGTGCATTTTATAAAGGATTTAATGCAGCTCTTTAGGAAATCTGTAGGACAAAATTACATCACACATTTAGTGTCTCCACTTGGTACTGCAACCATCTTATATTAAGAAATGATGAAATAAGAATTGAGTTTGCAAATTTACAACTTTTGTGCACAGCTTTTTCGAGTTCACTACCCAGATTGCTCTATTCCTTTATAAATGCAGGCTGGATTAGACTCATTTTTTCCATCTGCAAAACGATGCATAGGAAATCAGGCTGGGCAGAACATCAGGAGGTCACTCATTCCATTCTCCTGTCCCATGGCAGGTTCAATTCCACCTAACCATTCATCACAGATGTTTGTCTTTCACATCTATAAAAAGCTCCAGCCTCTAAGAGTTCACATTTATTCTAGTGCTTCAGGGTCTTTCAGTAAAAAAAGTTCTGTTAGCCTTCTCAATGACAGGAAATCTAGCAAATTTAACACAGCCCTTCCTCACTGCTTCTGCAAATGGTATATTTATGAAGTCACACGTGCATTCTTTTGAACATAAGACTTCTAATATTGGACAAAAAGAAATAAAAATAATGCTGATTATTAATGCATGCAAGTAGTCTCAACCTAGCTTTCCATTCCAAGAAGCAGGGATTTAAAGTAATATCATTTGCTCCCTGCATTTCTTCTTTTGTTACATTAGGGATTAAAAAAATAAATGTTTTCATGTCTGTATGCCTTTGGAATGTAAATTTTACACCTGATGGTCAGTGTGATAGTTTACTGTGTTCTAATTACAAGCTGATTACCCATATTTCTGAACTTCCATGTCCTACCCATCCCCACCAGGAATGTGAAACAGCTGGGCCAAGGGATTCAAGTTGGCTTGCAGACCCTTACCAGTGCTGTGCAAAAAGGGGAAATAACTATTTCCAGAAATCACTAGTATGTAAAAAACATGAGTGTACAATGCCATGACTAGTGTATAAATGGACTGCCATGCCATTAGATCAATGGTCCTTTTAATACAATACCAACTAACTCATCAGCTAACGATAGCAGATTTTTTAGTATCTGTTTGTTCCTTTTGTGCCACTGACTTACTGATAGTCTGAAAAGTTACATTGGAAGTACAGATTTTCAGAATAGAACTGTAATTAAGACACATGCAATTGTGCCTCTAACTATTGAAAAAAATAGTGTTAACTCCAGAATTCTGCCTCTAATATTTATCTACCATCTTTTTTCTCATTCATTTGCTATAAAGCAATTCCAAGTAAACCTTATAGAATTTCTGGGAGTTTTTGCCATGGAAAGAGTTCCTCTTCAAAGAGTTTGAGAAGAAGAGCTGGAAAAGTACTGATTTTGCATCATTCCTACACATGAAAGATGTTTTTGAATTCATAACATATCCGTGAACAGGCCTTAGTTTACTTAAGTGTACATCTGATTAATGGGGACAGGGCAACCTGAAATTTATAACTGAAAATATCAGAGATAAGATACCAAGACCTAGTAACGTATCTCACTTGGAATTATGTTTCTATTTCTCCACTCACACTTCAACCCATTCCATGCTGCAGCTGAAATACCTACATTCCAATTGGAATCCCCTTAACAGCCTCAGAGTTATATAACGTTAACGAAAACGTAATGCAAGATTGTAAAATAAAGCATTCTATTTCAAAGCTTAATTTTTAATATACACGGAATGAGAACTTCGGTGGAGTTTCAACTGATGATTTCTGTGGTTGCTGTTCTGGCACGAGCCCTTTCTGAGATCATAGCAAGAATTTCATAATGACAAGGCCAAATTCATCTTGGGTGCAACTCCAAAGTTGATGTAGTGACATTACATTTTGGCCTACAACTCAGTGTGACAGAAAAACAGAATAACTCCTTTTTTTTTTTTGCTTTCTTTTACAAGAAGCAAAACACCCACATGAAGCCAAGCTACACAACAGTGATCCGTAAAGTCAGTTCATACATGTGTGAATCCTGCTTACTACCCGGAATTCTGTTTATAGGAATCAGAATAAAACTCCACTTTGATATTTGACTTGATTGCTTTTTTAAAAAAATCAGTATTGAATTTGCAATAGCAATGATAACCTGAATGACTCTTTCAAATGGACTAGCTGAATGGTGAATGCCTCAAATTTCCTCAGAAAGGAGAGATAGGCTGGCACCTCCCTGCAGGAGTGTTGGATCTGAGAAGATGAAAAACATATGGATTGAGGAAATATGGAAAAAAGAATACCTAGAGAAATAAAGTCTGCCTAATCATTTAAATGCCTGAATAGAATTCCTCCTCTAGGGGAGGAAATGTCCTAGCATATCTGCCATACTTGGTATGGATAAGTCATAAGGCAGGCTTTAGTACATCCCTAGCTGCCTGCATTCATTTCTGCAATTTTGCCCCTGCTAGAAGTGCACAAGAACCACTCATTCTTGCACTGACTCGATACTGTAGCTCTGAATCTCTAGAGGAATCAACACCCAACAAGTCTAAAATACAAACATGTAAATTTTAAACATTGATGATAATATAATTCTTGTTGCAAGTTCTCTACCACTTGCAATTAAGATAGCATGGATCCTTAACACAGCTGTTACAGCTCAAGGGAGATCCAGGAGCACCAGGTGTACCTCACTGAGCCAGGGCAACCAAAAGCACCCCAAAAGCAGAGATCAGCCAAAGCTATTACAATGGTCCTCTCTGGTCTTAGAAAGCAATGAACAGGCAAGCTGGAAACACTGAGGCTACCTGACACAGTGCTACTCACTAGAAAAATGCTACAGGATCTTAAGTGATCCTAACTGTCATCCTAAGGACACAGCCGCGTCCCATACACAGGAGAGCAATGGGT
This sequence comes from Cygnus atratus, assembly GCF_013377495.2. Classification (NCBI taxonomy): domain Eukaryota; kingdom Metazoa; phylum Chordata; class Aves; order Anseriformes; family Anatidae; genus Cygnus; species Cygnus atratus. The sequence goes on from NC_066368.1 coordinate 19,523,742, forward strand.
GAGCCTTGACTTAGGGGCACGCTTGCCATCTACTGGTCAGGAGCCGCTCCTCGTGCTTCTAAGATACTTCCCCAGAAGTTAATGTCATCCACAGTGTGCAGAAACCCTTCTGCACTATCAGCTCGATACATCTCATCTGCAGCATTACCCAGACTAAGAACATCCTGCAGAGATCCCAACCCAATTTGCAACAATATCTTTGCAAAACCAGCTGTGGCCACAGGTTGTTCCCAATCACTGCTGCCTCTTCCCACCCCTACCTCCCCACTCCCCCCCAGCACTTCCACAGATTTCTTCAAATTGCACTCACAAAGAGGAGCCTGGAGATGCACGTTACCGCTGGCCACCCGAGCACTGATGCTGTGTGTAAGGGCACGCCGCAGTCTCACCAAGCCTACCCAGCCCATCTCCCGTTCCCCCTGGCTCTGCTGGAAGGCCCTGCTGTTTACACTGGCAGCTGCAGCTCAGCAGGTATCGATCTTGCCTGTTAAGTGCACCAGGCTGAGCTCTGAACTTGGACAGAGCAGTGACCTCAGCAAGAGTCTTTGCTGCCTAGGAAACAATCTGAGTAAAAGGACAGGGAATTCAAAGCCCTATAGGTTGCTGGCTGGAACATGAAGACTGCTGCCTTGGGCTGCTTGAAATATTTCCTTAAAATTGCTTTTGAACAGGAAATTGGATTTAAGCCCCCCCCCCCTTCCCTCCCTAAAGCTGTATTTTTGCTACAGCCACAGTCTGAGTGTTTGGATTGCTTCATGCTCCCCTCCTGCTTGGTCTGTGGCTTTCCATCCCACAAAAGGAGAGGGTACATACCCCAGAAAGTACAGGAGCCTGACACAGCATCTCACAACAAGATGCCTCTCAGACAATGACAGGAGCTACTGCAGTTCACACGAGTCCCAAGGCAGCATTACCAACCTGCTCTGCAACTCATATGAGTTACCACTGGAATTTCCACTGGGAAAGTTCATTTCCCTTTCTTAATGGAAAGAAACATCTATCCTTTTTCTCCCTAAATGACTCTATGTAGCGGTGCATGGGTCACTGAGAAGTTGAAAGTGCCTGCTGTAAAATAAAACATTACCTATATTTCAAGGCCAGTGCCTAGTAACGTCACAGAATTTCTACTTTTGCTGATACCTGCTGACATCTCTGCTAGATTAAACTGCCAAGATGAAGGGATTGCATTTAGTAACCTACAGATAGAGAAAAATCTCCAGCAGAGCCTAGCAGCTTGTGAGTAGCAACAGAATGGGATACGCTTGTCTGATGATTGCCTAGGCTATCCTCGTTAGAAGCACGAGCAGCAAACCTCAAGGCAGAAACACAAGTCTGTGACTCCATATAGGCAGCCCCATCATAAAGAAAGTTTTTTCTGAAATTCTTCCAATATAGAAAAACATATCCCAACCTCCCAGTGAGACAGAACTGGAAAAGAGATACTTGGGACATTTTCATTACTCACAGGGTAAGACATGAATATACCAATACCTGTTAAATGCAAATTAGATGAAGAGAAACTTCAGTTAAGTCCAGTTGTGCAAAATGTTAATCCTGAGGATGAGTAGTGCCATGTGCTATCACATTCTAGTGAAACTAATGAAAGAGGAAGGTGCTCTCCACCTCACGCACTCAGTCCCTTACAGTGAAATTCATGTCCCATACATCTTAGCTAGACGACTTCTTTTATAATCAATGAGGAGCTACAGGCACTCCGAGAGAACAGACCTTACGAACACCTTTGGGCACCTACTATAGGATGCAACAAATTATGCTGAAACCATCATTGCTTCTCCCCCACTGACTACAAAGGCAGCCTAACACAACCAGCTCAGATACGCTGCCTGGAACATAGACACTGCAATGAAAACATGAATGCTGTTTCTTGTGCTTAAGTATAAGCTCCCCGGTATATGGACTTTGCCAGGTTTCTCTCAGTTTACAGGGCCTGCAAGTAGCACTGTTGGTGTTTTAGGACAATATAGGGATTGTTGTGAGCACAGTTGGGTTGCAGAGGTACAGATTAACTACTCAGGGACTAGTGAAAGCCCCCCTTCCCCAAGAAAAAGCAAGCCTAGAGGAGCCAGGCAGGAACCTCCCCACCAAGCACAGCCCCACAGTACCTGAGCTGGGTGGGCAGAGCAGGGCAGTGACAGCCACAGGTCCTATAGCCAGTCTGCTGATGAGACAGTAAAAGCAGTAAGTCCAAAGATCACCCAAGAAATCCAAACAGCATCTCATGAACAAGACTGGAAATAGACACACTCAGGAACATCCTGCAAACAAAGGGTAAAGCCTTCGGTCTGGGCTTAAATGGTGCTCCAGGGCCATGAGCTCAGGTTGGGGCTGGAGGCCCCAGGTGATGTTGCTCAGGGCAGTTAGGGCCTACAGGTGCTCTCCAGGCCTGATAAAACTAACTACAGAGCTGATCTTTATTGCTGTTAACGATCGTTCATCTTGTTTAGTGTACGTATGAACACCTAGCATTTGGGAAAACACTCAGAAACTGCACTACACCAACAATCCTTAGGTATGTACCTGTCTAGAGCCATCAATACATCTCACACTTGCATTCATCTGTCCTCACATCACACATCTGAGGTAAAGATTACCATTTCACAGATGTGAAGACACAGCATATTTTCTTTCATTTCCCAAAGGGATCACTGTAAAACCTAGTCTGATGTCCTAGCAGCAATCAAAGAGTGTCACCAAATGATGGGAAACAAGTCTGTGCCTCTTGGTTCCTACTTCCTTACTTTTTGTAATTATACACTGTAGACAGTGTGGTAGCAGGTGAATAGAGGCAAATCTTGCTTCTTAGCAAGACAGACAAAATAAACTTTTGTCACTAAGATGAAGGATGGAAAACCTAGCAGGGTTAAGGTTTGTGCTTGCAGCAGACTGGAAGATGAACGTGTGGATCCAGAGCGGAAATCCAAGGTGGGAGCTTGTTCTTGAGCTGATGGGATGGACTGCGACAGTGAGCGCTGCTCCTCGAGAGGCAAAGCAGGGAAACTGCCCACAGTGGGCACTGCCTGATATGTCCAAACTTCTCCTCTCAAAATTAGGAGCCTTCCAGGGCTCTGAATCAGCTCTGACCATTCCACCTGCTGTAACACCTCAACAGCATTGTGCTGCTTTGTTTCTTTTTGGGGCGTGAAGATAATTTCACTATTGTTCAGAAAAACTGAACAACATATAGAAACGTTTTTTTACTGACCATATATCATTCTTGCCACACCGTGTGATTTTGGAAGGTATGTGATGAGATTTTTAGAGTTCTGCCATCAGTTTCCAGGAGAACCTGCAGCCCACTGCATTCCATCCAGTTTATTTCCAATTAACGTGTAACATATTTAAGGAATGGTCCTGTACGGTCCTAGCTAATTGCACAGCATTATACATAGCATGGTATTTTTGTGAGTGAAAAAATGAATGAGACATCCTACCATAAGTAATAACCAGAAATTTGGACTGAAGCCCAAATTCAGTAATAATTTGTTTCATCAACTTCCCTGAAGTTTTAACCATCATTATCCCTGCCACTGACTTTACTATAAAAAGGGTCAGGCAAAACTATTTTAATGCAGATTTTAAAGTTCTAACATTAAAGGGAGTTAGTAAGCAATTTTACCATAGAACAAAAGGAATAGATTCCCTTCCTGGTGATGTATCTCCCCTCCTATATATTTTGTATATATTTCCTACATCTGTGTTCTACAACAAAAGAGGCACAGATCGCAACAGTTCCTTTGTATAGATGTCTTTAATTCTAATGAAAGAAAATGTTATTTGGGTTGTTTTTGTTTTTCTATATAAGATGTTATTAACTGTGTGTAATGCTATTTATATCTTGATGATTTTAGCAGGAAGCTTAGATCTGCAATTTAAAATCTTGAATGCATTGCTCTAACTACAGGGAAACTTTCTCCAAGTCCTGGCTTGCAAAGCTTTGAGTTGAGCTATTTAAGAAGAAGAAGAAAAAAAAAAAAAAAAAAAAAAGAAAAAGACTCTACTTGGCAAGAGCTTTAATTAGCAGAAATTTCCACGCTAGGAATATTATTCTGCATGAGCAGAAATTGCATAGCTCTTGCCGCTAGATGCCTTAGAGATGCCATTGATTGGCCATATTCAGAACAGGGGAATTATGTGACCCAGTGCTAATTTGAATTCCTTTACCAAACACATTTTTATTTCATCATCTCAGCTGCATAAAAGAGTCAAAGTACCAGAGCTTTAAAGACTTAGAATTCCTGCTGTTCTGCAATAAAATAAGGCAAGAAATATTAGCCATCCCTGGTTGATTCTTTAATTCTTTCCCAACAATGTCAAAGTATCAGTGTCCTACAGGTTTTAGTGCAGGTTAAAGACTGATACAAAGTGTATGCCTGAATAGGAGTTTGGAGTGAGTTAAGGAGAGAGAGAACGTTTTAATGGGACATTGGTCCAAAATAGCCCAGCTTGTTCCTACCTCCTGCTGCCTCTTCCTCCTTTTCACAGGACCTTGATTGTATAGAAACAGTACAGACAAAAACCACAAACAACAAAAGGTTCGCTCACACCCCCAGTGGAGGTCATGAGCATGCTACCATGGAGAAAAAAAAAAAAAAAAAGCATCAAAGGATGGTTTGGCTTATTTATAAGCAAAGAGTAATTAATGGGAGGTTTGATATTTTAGCAACATACATTTGGACAAATTTGTATTTGCAAATTGTTCATTTCAGACGTTGAAGGGGCACAGAGAGATGTGGCCTGGTGCTAATTTTAAAAATGAATCGTACCTTTCTTTGCGATGATCCAAAAGCTACAAACTTGTGGTTCAGAGGCTTTCAATAGTATCTGCTCAGATTTGACACTCCAAGGTTAAAAAAATCACAAAAGAGTTGTGTTATACACAGCAACAGTAGCTTTTTCCAACAATTTTTCAATTATTGCATTGTATACTCTCCAAGAAAAGTAACTGTCTTGGCTACGGGAGGACAAGATTTAAAAAGAGGCGGAATGAACAAACTCCCTAGGAATATAGCCCTCTCCCTCGGAGGCTGCCTGCCCTAGGACGGCTGGTGCGCCCGCTGGGTGACTCTAAGCCTGGCTCCGAGCTGCTGTCACCTGATGGATGAGCACACCGCGCACCATCCACTTCTAAACCGCCGCTCTCCGACCTAAGCCGTGGCAGCCCTGCAGAACTTCGCCCGGGTGCTCTCCTCCTTCACATCCCCCGTGGAAACGGCCCAGCGAGGAAAGTTTGCCCGGGCACTGCCCCCTTCACCCAACTGCGTGAGCGCCTGCCCGGAGCGAGCAGTGCCCCGCTGCGCTCCGGTTGCTTCGCGCTGGCTCTTGCCGGGGATTTGCCTTTTCCCCGGCCCCCGGGAAGCGACCGCGGTTACAGCGGGGCCCTTCCTCCCTTCTCCTCTTCTCCCTTCCCCTTTTCCTTCCTCCCTTCCACCCACCGCCGCCCGCTCTCCGCCTCGGGGCGCGATTTCCCCGCCGCTCGCCGTGCCCCCGGCGGGCCGCGCGTCTCCAATCAGCGGCCGGCCGCTAATTCCGGGGGGCCTCGCCCCGCTCCGCTTAAAAGAGCGGGGCCGCGCCGCTCGCCAGGATCGCGGCGGCCCCTCCCGAGGGCTCCCCAGCCCCGGGGATTGGCTCGGCAGCGGCGTTAACAGCGGGGGGCCGCCCCCCCCCCCCCCGCCCCGGGACACAGCGGCTCGGTCCCCGCGGGCCCCCAGCAGCAGCCCCCGATGGCCGGCCGCCTGACCTGCTGCTGCTGCCTCCTGCTCTGGGCCCTGCGCCTTCCCCCCGCCGCCGGGGGAAGCGCCGCCGGCCGGCCCCCCGCCTGCCCCGCCGGCAGAGCCCCCCGCGGGGGCTCCCCGCCGCCGCCCCCCGCGCTGGGCGGCCTCGCCCAGGACATGGTCGCTGTCCACATGCTTAAGCTCTACGAGAAGTACAACCGGCACGGGAGCCGGCCCGGGGACGGCAACACGGTGCGCAGCTTCAAAGCTACGCCAGGTAAGGGGGGCTCGGGGAGGCGGCCGGAGCCTGCCCGGGGGTTGCGTGGGCTTCGCGGCGCCGCCGGGGCGAGTCCCGGGGTCCCCGGTGCCACCCGGCCGGGTCCCGCTGCCCCTTGCCCTCAACCGAAAGCATCTGCCCCGAGGGGGTCACCCTGGCGAGCTGCCGCTGCTAGGGGCGAGCACACGGGAGGTGCCCGGGGCACCGCGGGGAGGACCTGCGCCTCCCCCGAGGACCAAAACCTTCCCCGCGGCTCCCGAGCGGGAGCGGTGCCGCCCGTGGGACCGGCTCGGGCAGCTCGCAGCTGGGGCACTGAGCTCGCTGCGCTGCCTCACCCCGAGCAGAAGGGGGGTTTCTCTCCCGCTCCCCAGCTCTGCTCGGCTTCGTTACGAGGGTGCAACAGCGCGTACCGGGTCGGAACTGCGCTTTCGTTGTCGCCCCCTCTCTTTAAAATCAGTTGTTTGCTCAGTTAATGTTCTCTACGTTTGTTATCCTTTGCCAAGGATACTTAAAATAACGTTTCTGGAAAATGTCTCTTCCTTCTTTGGTTAGCTCTTACAGGTTATAGCTAGCATCTCGGTTCTGAAATAAGAATTAGATCAGCTTCCAGAACAGCACTTGTTACACTTAAGTACCGATTTTATAGGCACATCTGATGAATTAGTAGTGAGTGGTTACTAGAATATCACACGGTAACTCTTATCTGTAATGCATGAATTAAATCTTTCCTATGTTAGATGCAATATTACAAGTCCTCCTGCTAGGAGGAGGAGATCCTACAGAAGGCTGTGGCTGTTAAAACACACAGACCCCTAGGAGTTAGGATGTAAGGCAACTGCAGCCATTTGGGAGGGAAATCTCCATGCATTAGACCTGTAGCCAGCCACTAACTAACAGGGTTAGGAAGAAGCTGCCATGGTGGATGGTTGCTCCGTGACCTCGTACTGCTGCTCTTCCTTCTCAATGAACCGAGCAGCTGATGCTGGCTGCTACCCAAGCAAGGTCCTGGGCCACAAGCCCCTTTTGGTGGGACAGTTCTTGCATTTCCATATTCTTTTTTAGCTATTCTGCTGAACAAGCAATTTGCATCCAAGTGGTTAAATTTAGTTTTAAAACACCAGAGTAGTGTTTCCTACCCATGTATACTACACACTGGTATTTTGCTCATCTGTCAGATCACAAAACTAAGGCAGAGAGATGCTAGCACGGTAACTTGCCTAGCATCATGCACACCTGTGTCCAAACCTCCTGTCTCCTGTGTTCCATCTGTATCCCTTCTCTGTGGGATCTTGTCTCTCCCTAGTAACATGGCATGAAAGCCAAAGCTCCTCTGCAATGCTTTTTATGACAATAAATGTTATTTCTTTGTGATTCATCAACCTAGTGATGAGCAGTCTGAAATCAACCATGGAATGACACAAGACCAAGGGCAGGGAGAAGCTTGTTTTGCAGAGTGTTTTCTTTATCTCCTCAAAGAAATTCTAGCATTCTTCTGAGAGAAGAAATCAGCATGGTCTTCTAACAAGACATGTGGAACATCTGTTCCTTATGAAATACAGATGATATTTCTGATCTTATCTAGACAAGCAAAACAGACTACACCTACAATAACTTCCCTCTTGTTATCCCAAGCAATGGATTTACTTTATTAAAAAAAAGATACTCTTCAGAAAACCTGTAACCCTCCGTTCCTGCGCTGCAGCTTAAAGCTCTCTGGGCACATTCTAGCGTCAGTGTTCAAGATAGGGTTGCCAAGATGAGGCCTCTCACTGGATTTTGGATTGACATTGCTCCTTTGTCATGCTACCGAGGTCTCCTCAATTACACAGTTGTATTACCACAGCCCTGAGAAACCACACATCACTTACAGGGTATGGGTGATGTTGACTGGGGTTGCTGAATATGGAGAAGCATTAGGTATTAATGCAAAGTAATTGCTATATAGCATATGAATTTTGCACATGTTCCAAATATAACTTCATGTTTCTTTAGCAGTACTAATAACTTCAGGAGAAATGCTTCACAAACATCTGATTGCCTCCACCTGTGTTCACAGGAGTTGGTTATTTCTCTGGGAAGGAGCTGGGAGATGGGCATGCAGTTCAAGTTTTGCCTTAGTTCAATGCAAATTAGTTCATAGACTTTTTTCTTGTTTTCAGGGAACTTTTTAGCTTTAGAAAATGGCAACAATTGACCACAGTTAGTTGCACAGTTAAGTCATGAGTGGCTTTGGAGTGTAGCTTGTGACCAAATGTGAAATACCAAGTTATTGTCCAACTTCATCTAGGTTGCTGAGATATGGGAATTGGTCTTCATGGCAGCAAACAGCTGCCTAAGCCATGAAGCCCTCCTGCAAAAATTGCCTCTTCCAGCTCAGGCTCTTTCACTGAATGCCACCCATCCTCCAAATGAAGTCCAGGCCTCAGGGAAGAGTAGAAAATAACAGCAGTTTAATTAAGACAGTATCATAATGCCAATGTGCAAGAAAAGCAAATCAAGATTTCTCAGGAACTGTAACTCTGGCCTCTAGAGGCTTACAGTTGCTCTAACATAATTTCATAGCTTAAAATATTTTAAACTAGATTCTCTGCATATTGGTTTTAACACAAATATGTTATCAGTAAATCTGCATTGCTAATCTTCGCTTACTGCAATGCAATGTTCTCCTAGTAGGTGGCTTGCCTACTAACAGCAAGTGTTTTTCCTTGGCCACTTGTCTGTTTTTTCTATACTCATCTCTTGCATGTACCGTCCATACGTCTTGCCTGTATTCTGAACTTGAAGCTGCCTACAGTGATCAGAGGTAGATGCGGTCAGTAAAATATTCATAGCTTTAATTCATACAGCTCAATTCAGAGTAGGCCTGGAAAACATAACAATTCTTGGCTGATAGGTTGGTAAAAGCATGAGCGATCTGATGAATTACAATAAATATGGCTACGCTCCATCCAAAACTCAAGCTTCCTCAATTCCTAAAAAGCCCACACTTCCAGGTTTCTGGATCTTCAGTAGCTATTGATTCACTGTTTCTACAAAGAATGTTGACTTTTGAAGGATTTGTTTCACTTTGGAATGCAGAAATTAGAAATTTAGAAAAAATAAAATCTCTTTTCTCTGAGCACTCATTCCAAATTCCCAATTCATCAGAAACCCTGGGAGCTCTGGTGTTTGAAACACTTTTATCCCACTGATGCAAGAATTCAAGTTCTATGTATAGAACTGATAGTACTGGCAGTGTACTACTCCAAGGACTTGAGCCGAATTTGAACTCTCAACTTTTTTCATAGTCTGAGCACCTGTGAATATGGCTAGCATTGATTAAAAAGTTTAGTGATAGGAATCCTGTCCTGAACTGACTGAAACAAACAGGCTGTCATCACAGAACACTTTGTCAGCTGCTCTGCCACCTATGGAAATGTTATACAGGTATCAGGACAGGCTGGTCCACTTCACTGCATGAGAAGAAATACAGATGGTGTGGATGGAATTTGACTATTTGAATATCAATCAGTACTCCCAGACTATGTATGTGGTCCTGGAACTGATGAACATCCTAACCTGCTGTGGTTTCATCCAAATGATGGCTCTAGCTAGCATATGTCTGAACTGGAAGGCAGCAAGCACCAACTTAATGGTTACCCATTACAGTCCCTTAATGCATTCTTAGTACCGGTCTGAGCTTAAAGAGAGCAGTATGTTCTTCAGATGGTCATATTTTTTTTTTCTTGTGATCTTATTGATCTGTGAATAATGGGATAAGTAGTGTTTCTTTTCACCTCTGAAATTTAATATTGCTGCTAAATATTGTTAGTTTTTTTTCCTCCTCCCATTCACTACAGTTTTAAGCTGAAGTGAGTCCAACAAGCTCCCTATACTCTCTGGTTTGAAGTGAGCAAGCAAAAAACAAACTTTGCTAATCTGCTTTCAGGAATAAGTGGTTTGACTACCGTTTTTTTGTCTCATATTTATCCATGTTTTCCTTGCTCTCTTGCAGAATTTCTGGCCCAGAAGCCGCTGTACTGCTTCAACCTGACATCCATGCAGGACTCAGAGATGATCCTTGCTGCCACATTTCACTTCTATGCTGACAAACGCCCTCGGCACCGGGAAGTGTTTTGTAAACGGTCCAAGAACTCATCCTGCCGCCTCCTTCACCTGCCTCCCATCCTGCGCCTCAACCTCATTTTCCAAACCATCCCCCAGAATTCTGCTTATGGACTAGTGAAAGGGAACATCACCGTGTTTCTTCAAAGGCGAGGGGCTTGGCATGCAAAGGACATTTCACACATCATAAAAGAATCAAAACGGGCTGCAGAGCTCATCCTCTGCGCTGAGCTTGATTCTGGGGAGGAGCACCACGGCTTCCCCGAACAGGTCACCAGCCATTTGCCTTATATTCTAGTTTATGCCAATGACCTTGCAATCTCTGAACCCAACAGTGTGGCCGTCACCCTACAGCGTTATGACCCATTCCCTTCCAGTGATGGGGACCAAAATCTGTCACCTAATGTTTCTACTGATACCCGAGTGAGAAGGGACACATACCTCTCTAGCTCTATTCAGAACAATGAGTTGCCAGAGGTAGAGTATAACAACAACAAATACAACAAACATGACATATGGGAGAATGCCTACAAGTCCTTGAAACCAAAAGGCTCACGCAAAGACAGAAGGAGAAAAGGGCAAGAAAACACAGAAACACTTGCAAAGTCTCAGGTGCTAAATTTTGATGAGAAAACAATGAAGAAGGCAAGGCGAAAACAATGGAATGAGCCACGGATTTGTTCAAGAAGATACATGAAAGTTGACTTTGCTGACATTGGCTGGAATGAATGGATCATATCTCCCAAATCATTTGATGCCTACTACTGTGCAGGGACATGTGAATTTCCAATGCCTAAGGTAGTATGCCTTTTCACTCGTTAGCTTGAAAATAGTACTGTTCTGCCTTTCCAGCTACTTCATTAGCTAGATTTTTACCTTTAGACTTCTACCCATCTCCCCATGCTCTGTTTAGACTGAAGAAAATAAGTAGTATTGTTTTTAACAACTTCATAAGAAAAATGTCTCAGGTAAGATAACTTCTCTTAGAAATTCTTATTTTGTATCTTGAAACCACAGCAGAGACTTATGCAGTTCCATTAAAATATGGTTATGCACACTAAAGCATCAAACTACTCCTGTGTGGCAGCAGAAGTAGACAGTATTAAAGCTAATAAAACAAGCTACTCTATCAGAGTATTTCTGAATTCTACTGGTAATACCTTAGGAGAAAAATGCAGAGTAGTGACACATACTTTAAGAAACTGCCTGTCACTTTGAAAATAAGAATGCTATTTACAGTTATTTGTCTCAAAATTCTCTGGTGCTTCTTTAATTTGTTAAAGTCTTAAAATTGAGAAAATCCTGCTCAAACTAGAAAAAAAGTTGCTTTTCCATATGTGGGTGAAAATGCCAAGTAGCTGTCTGTAACACTCTAACTCTGGTGTTTTGAATTCCTCCTTGAGAAGCACTGTGAAATTTCCTAATAAAGAGGCAAAGAGTTCTTGAATTCTAGTGGAATTCTGATTTGGCCTACTCCCAACTCACTTGCCCTTCAGCAAAAAGTAGAAATTCTGGCAGTCCCATGAAATACAAAAATTCTCTCGTTTTACAGAGTTTTCAAATAAAGGGGGAAGGGTCGAAGCACTGCATAATGTGCATGTTCAAAAACTAATAATTTTACATTTCTACCTACAAATGGTCTGATTATTCATTTAACTGCCAATTTTGTACATGGTCAATCTGCCCATGAATAATTGATAGTGTTTTACAACAAAGAATATCAAAGATCTGAGACAGGAATCTGCCCTACAGGGAGTCTGAGTGTTTGCGTTGAAATCAGTAGTATGACTGCAGGAAGAGAGGATATGCAGGCTCGTTTAAGTCCAGGAGCAGTAGAAATCCAGATTTCAGGGTGGGGTGCGGAAATCTGCCCAGACCACATGTTCTTGTGTTGCTGGCCAATGCTGAACCAGGTACACATAAATTCATACATGGTCTGGTAAAAATTAAAGCTTGCAGAGGCTCATATACAATTTCACTCTTCTGTTGTAGTATAGGACGATTATGCAGCACAATGACCATTTAACTTATCCAATGCAAAACCCAGCCTGGGAATATGGGTCCTCAGCCATAATCTAATGCACAATACATACGTACAAAAGAAAACAAATTAACACACCTGGCTTCCTGATAGCAAATGAGTATGATGGAAGAGGAAACAGAACTAACACAGAATGGACGTGTTTTTAGCTGGAACAGTGTAATAAGTTCATATTGGTGGCTTATTTAATGTCAGAAACAAGTGTTTGGACAAACCTTCTCCCTGATCTACAGTAATCAGAATACTCGATTTTATCCTTGTAAGAGAATTATTATATGAGTTTCAGGTTTGAATTCCATTCTTGAAATGAAAACAGAACTTTCCTGAAGCTAAGAAGTACTGCTTATTAAGATGTGGCAGAGGGTGTTTTCTGATGGGTAAATTCATGATAAAGCGGACTTTAGAAGGGGTACAAACCATGAAGAAGGTGAGCTGAAGTATTTCAGACTTGCTTTTCAACTACATCACCACCCTCCTGTTTTCTGAGGTTCAGAATTTCCCCCAGCTAGGACTGTCCTAGAGGTTAAGAAAGAGCAGAACCTAGCCTGCTGTATTTAACTTGTAGCCAGCATTTCACTCATCAAGTGCTTGCGCAGTACCATCACTATTGGGCATTCAGCTCGGTCTTTCAAGCCTTTCAAGCTTTCCACTTTAGCACATTGGTACAAAGGCTAATGTGAAGCCTAACCCAAGATCACGAAGCACTTGGGCCAGATTTCCAGAAGGGCTGGAAAATTTGGAGCCTGGCTGGATGTGGGATGGGTGTGCTGCTTGGCTCCACTGTGGATGTAGGGCTCAGGCATCCAGATTTTCTATAAAGTAATAGTCCATAATAAGCAGCTTTCTCTTTAAGCATTGTTGCTCATAATGTGTATGCTTGCAGGCATTAGAAACCTAATTAGTGCTGTCGTCTTGGTAGCTTGATTTACTCAGGCTGAATTGTTTCTAACTGGTTTCAGGGGTGACAGCTGCTCTCACTAGACTTGGCTCACATCTGTTTGTTCCCTGCAGATCCTAGAGACTGTATGGCTGGAGAAGGTCCTAGTAGGATCTTCTGCAGGTTCATAAAAAGGAGTTCTACATGACAGCTACTGGCACTGAGGGCAGTGATGGTTGTGCGTTGCATGGGGTCAACAAATTCTTTCAGTAGCCCATTAAGATCTGTGATTCTTTCAAGTAACACTATAAAATAATAAAGGAGCTAGGAGTACTTGAGGAGCTTTTTCGTAAAGGTTAATGCAAGAGTTAAGATTCTAGAAGCTCCAGTTCTTTGAATTTCTAAACTCTGCAGTTGCTTATATACATGAAGGCTACTTCTGTCTCTCTTGCTGTCCAGGTTTGCAGGCATGGCCAATGTGGATAGAAGCTTATTTCTACTTCATGCAGCAGCTGCAAGGCTAATTCACTGCTGTTTGGTTTTGGACAGCTTTGAAATCTAAGAGAGCAACTGTTGCTAATTATGTCAACACATGCTAATTACAGAAAGGCTCTTTCCAAGATTGGTCACTTGTTGGGACTGTCTTGATATGTATGCTGTCTTGAAACACCAAAGCAGAAAGGATGATTTCACAGTCCATCCTTGTAATGACTTAAATGATGTCACTTAAGTTAAGGAACAGCTGAAAGCTTTAATTTAATTAAATTCTTTTCACTTAAAGTATCTGCTTCCATGTTGAGATTTGTGAAGTCCTTCTTTGTTGTCCCCCAGATGCCATGTACACCAAATCTGCTGAAAACTACTGAAACTGTAGGTAACAGTACTAGTTTGCAAGGGCTTATGATCTGAAAAGTCTCTGTGAGGTTGTCTATTCTAGAGCAACTTCCCTCTGTTGAGGCTGTTTCTGGAGCGCTCTTTTAAATCAGAGTAATTAGTATAGGGAAAAAGTAACTAGTTCCAGGTCAGTGTACGTGAGGAGAAACAGTACTGGAACATATTTACTTTGGAAATACAGTAGCCAATTTTCTCAGTCAGACAAGAGGTTAAGAACACGAGAGCACATCTTGCAACTGAGAAGTCTGCCCCACCTTAGCCCTTTTCCCTGCATGCCTGTCTCCAGCATTTAATAGGTGCAGCCATGGACATTGCTCTTTTTCTAAGCTCTTGACTGTTGGCTGTGCCACCAGTGCCCTCCTCTGGTATTTATGAAGGCAGCATAGGAAGTACAAACTTGGATACATGCTCTGCAGAAAAGCTGAAAATGTGAGGGCATGGCTATGTTGCATGGCCCTGTGACTCAACCACATATATTAATTTTTTCAAGAAAAATAACATAATTGTGTCATTTTCCAAGCTGCTTTGGGAAAGCAGCTTCTCATAAATGAAGCAATAACCATTTCCTTCTCTGTTCCAGGTTGTCCGACCATCAAACCATGCTACAATCCAGAGCATCGTAAAAGCAGTGGGAATCATTCCTGGCATCCCAGAGCCCTGCTGCGTTCCTGACAAAATGAGCTCCCTCAGTGTCCTGTTCTTAGATGAGAATAAAAACGTTGTTTTGAAGGTATATCCCAATATGTCGGTGGAAACCTGTGCCTGCCGATAAGTTCATACAGACACATCTCTAACAAGACCTACCTACCGGTCCTGCCTGACCACACTGGGAAAGTTGTGAATGGGAGATGAATCCACTTGTGTTGATACTTACAATTCCTCTACGATCCCTGCAATTCCTCCACAGAAAGCATGCGGAGAGGTTAAAACGATACCCGTGCTCACCTGGAAGGATATGTCTTACGATCATCATCTGTCTTATATATTTACCTTCCAGGAGTTCAGTACTTTTACAAGTATCTTCCTAACCCACCTAGCCAAGAAACATGATATTTAGTAAGAAATTTAAATGTAAAGTTTTCCATAATCAATGGACTAAAATATGTTTTTATACACTGTTTTTACTGACTATTTTATCTCTTCAGTTAACCAAGGAGATGGGAAGTGAATTTGCAAAGGCAGGCTTGTTTTAGAATATCACTTTTGTAAACAGATTGAAACTTTTTGCCTAAAACACTCATTCTCTTAATCTGCATATTTATACTGAAAAATGCTGTAATAAAGGGCTTAATATGTATATTTTCTTCAGGATGCAAGTATAGTGCACTGTATAAGCTTTCATATATACAGTATGATAATACAGCCATTTTGGGTTACCCTTCCCTAATATATAATTTGTTCTACAAAAGACATATATAATATCCCACAATTTTGGTTTGCTGGATATAATTTCAGGTTGTTAAACATATGCTCTGAGTAATACCTACTATATAATAATATGTTGAAATACTAAAAATAAAATAACCAAGATTTATATTTTTGTAAATTATACTTTATATCCTCTAGATTGTTACATGCTTTTAACAAAAGCTAATAAATTAAAGGTACAGTAGTATCTAAAAATAGTTGAATTGTCTTTCTATAAATCCACTCTGCTACATTGTGGTAATTAGATGGAAACACGTAAATGCATGTTAAGCTTGTCATAATGTGCTTCAATAGATTAAAGCACGAATGGAATACCCTGATCATCTAGACTGACCTCCTGCACAGCACAGTTCGAAGAGCTTTGCTCAGTAGTTGCTGTACCATGTATTATGGTTCTTCTGTTTTGAGCTTGGAAATACCTTTGAAAAACCTGCATAAATTTGGCTTTAACGATTTCAAGTGATGGACTATTTCTACTGGACTATGAGTAGTTGTTCCAAAAGTTAGTGCTCTTTGTTCAAGTGCAGTGGCTTAATCCTAGTCTGAATTTATTAAGCTTTAAGCTTCAATTCACTGGATTTTACTGTAACCTATTTTTATTAGATCCCTTTTGTCTATTATCCAAAATACTTTCACTGTGTATTTTTAGTATATAGAGCAAGGTCAAATTACATTTTGGCTAAGATTTAAATAGATACTTTCTTATTATTCCAAGTCTCAAAACAATTTCTCATGGCTCTTTTCTGAAGTCTTTCCAGAACTTTCATTAAATTCTTTTTCCAACAGTGAACTTCAAAATGGGACACAATCTTTGGCAGTTGTTCCATTAAAAGTCTTAACAGAAATAACTCTGCTTCCCTCTAACTCCTGCATAATCCTCTGTTGATGCATCTGTGGTAGCCCCTGTAACTGCAGCACTCCTCTAAGACCTGCTGTTCCCTTACTGAGCCACTCAATTCTCTTCCTCTGCATCCCTGCATGCCAGGATGTGCTGGTGATGTGCTCTGCTTTCACCCACCTGCTGTATGACCACCTGGGCAGAGCAGGAGCAGAACAAACTTCGGAGGTCTGTGAGGTAGCACAGAGAGCGAGCTGTGGAGCCTTTCTTACTCAAGGGACAGTCCAACCTTCTGTACCAGCTTATCCTATTAGAGCGGTATTGCTCACAGAAAGGACAAAACGCGCACTACCCTCAGATGAATGACTTGACCTGGAAGGCTCCTCTCCAGCTAAGGCACTAGGTAATTTCTACCATAAATATTCCATATTCATGGGGTGCAGATTCCCAGACAACAGGAGTGTGTAAATGTGGCCCTTCCTGCTAACCTACACCAAACTAAGATTCTGCGTACGTGGGAGTGTCTGCAAGGTTACTCTATCAACAGTTCTTCCCAGTTCCTCCCAACAGCTCTCATTAAGTAGTAGTTACCTCTAAGACCTTCTAGTAATTGCCAAAAGGTCAAGGATCCTGCTAGGCATTTCTTCTCCAAAAGCATTACAGGGATTTACACGGGTACTACCAGGACAAACCTTTGCATACTGTTGCTATTAAAGACCTCCCTTAAAAATGTAGGGTCTTGTGTCTTTATAAATCAAGAGACACTCAACTAATGTTGACAGAGTAATGCTGATGCATAAAGAAAAATGAGAAACTTCTCAGAAATCCATCATTTGTTCCCACAGAACACCCATAAGCATAACACTTTTCAAAGTACGTTAAGCCATTGCCATTTCTGTTCTACATGAAGATTTATCCTTCTTTGTAGGTCGTCTTGATCCCATTTAGCATCAACTGTGAACAGAATGACATGTTAGTGTAGTGTATTTATGGTATGGTCTTTTGCATTTTGTTCTCCTCTGGGAATCTTTTCTGTATCTTGAGTTAGTCACTGAGTACAAATTTGCTTTCCAAGATGTGCCATGCAAGCAATTACAAAATAGAGATACCATCGTACAATCTGTTGTAAGGTCTATAGGATATAAGGGAAAACACTACTCCTACACTCTTTAGGATACCTAGAAAACCTTTAAAGATCTAATATGCATTTAAAGGTTTGTTGGCATAACTTTACAATTTAGCACAGGCAAACAAAAATTACACCCATAAGTGACATAGCTATCAAGGCATTCCCTTACTACACAAACAAGACAATTCTCTTATTAGTAAAATTTGTTTCATTTAGGGGAATAGTGTAACTTCGAGTAGAAACCCATGTTTGTCACAATGCATTTTCTGGTTTAGCTGTATCGGTCAATTCTCATATGTTACCAAGGCCTTTAACCACTATTTGTTTAGAAGTGGCTACTACTTTCTGTGTCTTTGGTATTTAGACATCTAATCTTCCTTCAGAAAAGGAAGCTTTGCATTAAACACTTTAAAATATTTTTAAAATGGCACAAATGCAGTCGGCTGCTGTTGGAAAACACCAGCATCACTGCTCTCTTGGTTCTTCTCTTCCAACAGTCTTTTCGGTCTCTATGACCATCCTATAAACCATTCTACTCAATGTCTAAATTTCTTGAGAAAGTTACATTGACAAACACTTAAAATAGCAGGTTAAAATAATCCCACTAATTAATCTTGAAAGAATTGAGGATATGGTAATATTGGATGATTAAAGACAGATAAGCCAGGAAAACAGCTGATACTAGTCAGCGAAGCTTAAAGGACATTTTTTTTCTAAAACAAAATTCATTTCATTCTTTGAGATCACAGTTTAATTGTCAGAGGTAAAAGCAACAGGTAGAATGTACTTAGCTTTTTGTGGACTGTTTCACTTCACTTTTACAAGGCAGCACAGTTAGAAGGAACCACTGGACAATATAAATGTATTTGTTTACCAAATGAATTAACAACTGTCTCACTGCCAAACCTCAAAGAGCAGCTTTCAAAAGCAATTGTCACTGAATAAAACTGTTCATTGTAAAGTTTCTGCAAAGATGACACTTGGCCTGACACTATGTGACATCTTTGTATATGAACTGCAATTCTGTATATGACAACATCCACAGCATTTGCATAGGAGCGTTTAGGATAGAGGTATTTGTATAGACATCTTGATTTAGCTGCACTCTATATAATCAAAACTCATTTCAAGGTAGACAGATGCAGAACATTGTACCTAGGCACAAGAAATGGAGGCTGTTCCTACTGAGCAGAAGATTGCACCCTTGAAAATCATGACTTTTAAAACAGTTTTGGTGGTTGTCATGGTCTTACAGCATTATATGAGCATCCACAGTGATGCTACGTAAAAAGAGCTACATGAAAGCCTTAAAAGATGCACAGTGGAGCAAACCCCAGAAGAAAAGGAGATTTTATTTTTGCATGTGGTACTGATGGACTGCCACTAGAAAACCATGTGTAGCCCCAGTGTTCACCTTTTCAAAAAGGCACTGAAATTCAGACACAAACAGAGAAACAAGAAGAGTTGGTGCATTTTTAGACACGTTCTGTAAGATACATTCTCTAACTGTTTATTTTATCAGAAAGCAAACTGAGAAGTAACTCGATTACACTGTGCAGGTACTTTGATGGGGGGGAAATGCCTGCACTGTGGGGCTCCTTAAGCCAGCAGGAAAGAACTAGTGTCTAGAAGGTAAAGGCAGACACAATGAAACAATAAATGAAGTACCCGGATTTTTTTTTAAGTGTGAGTGATAATCTTCTGGAAAAAGTGCTACAAAAAGTGAAAAGAAAAAAAAAAAAATTTTTTGACATTTTCAGATAGATTCTGGAGACCCTTGAAAAGTTATGCTTTAGCCAAACACAAGCCATCAGGCTCTTGCACACAGGTAGAAGATACAAGGGCCTTGAGTAAAACAAACCAATCTTGCTAATTCAGGAGAACAGGATCAGTGCAAAGCAATCCTTTCTCACTTTACAGCTTACGAACATAGTTAACCAGACTCTCGGATCCCAATTGTCAATTGAACAGATACATAAGTGAGCATTTGAGAAGTCTGGGCTCACTTTAAACACCGTGTATGCCCTGCTACAAAACTAGAGAAGAAAGGACAAAATCTTGTCTGTATCTTTGCGATTTTTTTTTTCAATGTAAGATCTCCTAATGCTATTCAGACTTTGTGGCACATGTGCAGTGTGGATTAAACTGTGCTTAGAAAAAATGATGCATTAATAATACTGACAGAACATGTATCACTAGATTAGATAATGAGATTCATTCAGATAAATAACAAGTGCCATTTTTGCTTATAAATACACTTTTTGTTTTCCTCTGTATCAGGAGAAATGATATCATCAGACTTGTATTTTTCTCTTGGCCACTTCTTTTCATGGGTAACATTATCTGCATAGATAATCTTCCTTATCTTCACAGAGACCTCTTACTTTCCACATAGCCTTAGAAGGCTTAGTTCTGTCTTTATTCTGAGGTCACTGAAATAATGACTGGTTGCTCTGGGACTGGACTGACCATCAAGAATCTAAGAAATATATTACGTAAGATACTATAAAAACAATAATTAATTTCCATCTACCAAAGGAATCAAACTCCAAATGGACAGGCCTGCAAACAGCATGAAGCAAACTTGACACAAAACAGATATTTCACTGTGTACAAATAATAGCTCTTGGCTGATAAACGGAAGAAGTTTTAAGGTTGTTTGCACTGCCATGAGATCATGTCTTGCAGAATCGCAGGTCTCCATCAAATTACTGGAGATTTTCTGATGGCAGGTTAAGGGACTGTGACAGAGATTTGTGAGATGTTGTTTACTAACAGTCAATAGAGGATTTTTGTTCTAGATCTCTGTTTTCTAGTCTTGATGAAAACTGTGTAATTCTCAACGTCCCTAAGAAAGCTTCTGTCTGTGTTGGAAAGGAAATGACAAAAGAGTGTAATTAAGCAATGATGACCCTTAAGTGAAATGTGGATTCTTTACAATATACAATGTCCTTCCCACCAGCCATATGTGTTTGTCAGATGTTTACAGAATCTTCATTAACTAAGAGCTTTGCTAGATAACAGAAGCTGAAGCATGGCATCAATGACTCAGATAAGGGCAAGTGTACAACCAATCTGCTTGACAACTGACAAGAGGCTGGGGTTTGAAGCAGACTGTGAAAAGAACACAAGAAAGTTATTTGCAAAGGGCATTCCAGTTGTTTGACTTCCATCTCCTTTCCTCTGTCTGTAATGGTACAATATTTTTAATCAGCTAAAATACCCCTGTCCTCTCGTCTCTCCATCAGAAAGTAAATATATAAGAAATGCATTATTTTGGAGTATTAGCTGCACTGTCTGTTTTCAATATCATTGCCTGTCTGACAAGAGGCAAGCCTTTGGAAAACTGGGACAAGTTATCAGCTATGGGAAAGTCTGACGCACCCATTCATGATCCTGGGGAAGTGGAAGATGAGACCCATTTTGACTTTAAATCTTTCCTGGAGAATATGAAGACGGATTTACTAAGGAGTTTGAATTTATCAAGGGTCCCCTCACAAGTGAAGACCAAGGAAGAACCACCACAGTTCATGATTGATTTATACAACAGATACACTGCGGACAAGTCCTCCATCCCCGCATCCAACATTGTGAGGAGCTTCAGTACTGAAGGTAGGAGAAGTCCTGAATATGTGGACTAGAATTTTTAAAGAAGTATATGGACAGCAGTTACTCAGATTATTTTGAATTTCTGAGGAAACTGAGTGTCTAACTTCTACAGATTATTTAGAAACTAAGCAGGTTAAAATTTTGGACTGTAGTCTTGCTCCATCATTTCATTCATCTTTAAAAAATACCATTACCTTAAGTTTTCTTCTTTGATGTTCTTATTGTACAATATTCTCTTCTCAAATGCATCAACTGAGACAATGTCCTGAATACAGCATTTACATGAACCACATTTCTCCAAGCTAGAGATTTGTCACTGATCTTCTGTGTTAGAATACTTTTGATCATCTATAACTGAGACATCCATGCAAGAAAGCTCTTCTTTCTGGCAGGCTCCTATCATCCTTAAAAACACAGTAGCCAGCTGAGAAATTTGTCTCTGGATCCAAGCAAGGAACAGCAGTGCTCCCCACAGATTCTGGTTTAGGCAGGCAGATTTACAGCGAAAGTGGTAGTCAAGCTTGTCTCAACAACAACAACAAAAGATCAAGATCTGTGTAACAATAAATAGATTTTTGAAAGCTCTACCTCAAGAAGCAGTAAAAAATAGTTATAAGTAAATGCAATTCTTGGGACAGAAATGCAACAGGGAGAATCTGTTTATATAAAAAATAGACATATGCAGGTAACAGCACTATAGGGATCTCTCTCAAATCAGTGACCCTAGTCCTGAAATGGAAAGAAACCTTAACAGTATGACAGCCAGATTACAGCTAGACAGTATAACAGCTAGATTACAGTTCCCACATCCCACTTTCCTCTCAGACTGCTTTAGAGGGTAAATGCTGAAAAAGTGTAAAAAGTAGCCAAGTGTCAAAAGTAACCAATTAAAATTGCCCTAAATGATGCTTGAGTAATTATCTTACATTGACCATTAAATAGACATCAGTCAGTGATCACTTTAAACCATTACCAATATGATCTTCCAGCCAAATATCTGCCCCTCCCAAGGCAGATTGCTGGTACTGCACATACATTTGCAGGAAAAATATATATATATATCACACAAGCTCGGTGAGTCCTGCCTGGAACAGACCCAGACATGAAAGGCTGTTTATCACCAAGTGCCAAATTAGACAGACCCTCAAGCTTTGATTCAGGTTTTTCAAATGCTTTTCTATTTCCCCTAACTCTCAGTCACCCAAGCTGCTTTCAAAGCTATCTGAAGACAGCTGAGGCAAAAGCCTCAGCACAACTAATTCTTAGAAAGAGACAAGTACGTACTATACTTCTCCATACTAGGCGAGCAGTTCATCCCATTGCACGATGATCAGTGGTAAATTCCCACAGCTTTTTTGAGAATCCTTTCTGTAAAAATCTCTTCAGGAAAATGCTAAATCTAAACACTTTAGATGCTTTATTTACACACCTACTATTGACCAGCACTACCCACACCTTCTTCTAGGCAGACTCTTGATGCTACCCCTCCATTCCTCCCCATACTCACCTGACCATGAAATCTTGGTGAAAATACCACCACCATCAGGGACCTCCATTTTGACTTTTCGCTCTCTGCCCCTGAAACCTGGCCAGAAGACAGTATTATTTTTTTATTGCTAGGTAACCATGTTCTTATTTCACGCCCAAAATATACCCTGCATCTTTGAAAAGCAAGTTATTTGGACAGTCAGAAGCACTGTAACCACATGTTTTAATTTCCTATTGCAGATGTTGTTTCTTTAGCTTCACCAGAAGAAAATCCATTTCAGAAACACATCTTGCTCTTCAACATCTCGATTCCACGATATGAGGAAATCACCAGAGCTGAACTGAGAATTTTTATCTCCTGTCACAGGGAAGTTGGGTCTCTGTCTAGACTGGAAGGCAACATGGTCATTTATGATGTTCTAGATGGAGACCACTGGGAAAACCCAGAAAGCACAAAATCTTTCCTTGTTTCCCACAGTATCCAGGAGTGTGGCTGGGAGATGTTTGAAGTGTCCAGCGCTGTGAAAAGATGGGTCAGGGCAGACAAACTGAAGACTAAAAACAAGCTAGAGGTTGTTATAGAGAGTAAGGCTCTGGGTGGTTTCACTTGTGGGAAGCTGGATATCAGTGTTACTCCTGACAAAAAAAATCTGCCCCTGTTAATAGTGTTCTCCAATGACCGCAGCAATGGGACAAAAGAGACCAAAGTGGAGCTCCGGGAGATGATTGTTCATGAACAAGAAAATGTACTAAATAAATTAGGAAAGAACAACACTTCGTCTGAAGAAGAACCACGAGAGGGAAAGGCCGTCACTGGGCCCCGCCGGCATTCCTCCAGAAGCAAGAGAAGCATCGTAGCCAACCACTGCCGGAGAACTTCCCTCCATGTGAACTTCGAGGAGATTGGCTGGGATTCCTGGATCATCGCTCCCAAAGACTATGAGGCTTTTGAGTGCAAAGGAGGTTGCTTCTTCCCTCTGACAGATAACGTTACCCCAACAAAACACGCTATTGTCCAAACTCTGGTGCACCTCCAAAACCCGAAGAAAGCTTCTAAGGCCTGCTGTGTACCAACCAAATTGGATTCCATCTCTATTCTGTATAAGGATGATGCTGGGGTACCCACGTTGATATATAACTATGAAGGGATGAAAGTGGCGGAATGTGGCTGCAGGTAGTATACAAGGCAGAAGCTCTAAGAATACACCCCTTTCTGCTCTCTGTAAATCTGTACATTAGTAATGCAAATGAAAATCCTTGCAAACAAGGTTTGGAGCACAGCATTGGGCTAGCTGTTGGTGCTGTTTCTTTTGAAGGAAAGCTGGCATTTAAAAAATGGCAATCACTGTAAATAGTCTGCATTATGTATCATGAATTAAAATTTTGTGAGATTGAAAGAACCATGCATTATTTCTAACAGTGATATAATCTGAATACCTTATTTGAACTTTTCTCTTAAATCAGTTCAGGTCACAAACCAAAGCATCTTCAAAGCAGCCTATGGGATTGAGGATGTCCTGTATACGTTTAATAGATACAGACATATAACTCTGTCATCCAATTCTGACATTTTCAACTTTTGTAAAACTCAGTGAGCTGAATTTGGTCTGCATGGTAAAGTCAGGAGTCTAAATTCTGCAAGCCTTTTCTCACGTCAGTAATCTCAGAGGCTTTTGCAGATCACTTTAATGCAAATTATTTACTCCTCTAAGTGAAGTTTTGCAGTTTCCAAAACAGACGAGACTCTCCATCTCGTCTCATTCCCAAGTTTCCTTCTGTGGGTAGCAGGTGCCTTGGTTTCATCTTTCTTATCCTCAATGTCCCTATTTTTACCCCTTTATGGCACATACTTGAATGATAAGAAGCACAGCCTTCCGCTTCTAAGACACTGTTTCCTAGGAGGAACAGCAGCCCTTATCTCTGCACAAAGATAAAGAGCCACTTTGACCTACTGCATATTCTTAGTATTTCTTTGCAAGAACATGCAGTCAAACAATGTCCAGTCTTAGGAGCTGTATCGTAACAACAGTGGGGGTTGGCAGTACTCAGCACTTGTGAAAAGAACTCATTTTTAGGGGTCTAAATAATTTCTTTGGAGTCTGCCACCAGGCTGTGTTTCTTTTTCTTTATTTCTTCTTAGGAGAAACTCTATTTTACATAGAATCATAGAATCATAGAATATCCCGAGTTGGAAGGGACCCATAAGGATCATCAAGTCCAACTCCTGGCACCGCACAGGTCTGCCCAAAAGTTTAGACCATGTGACTAAGTGCACAGTCCAATCTCTTCTTAAATTCAGACAGGCTTGGTGCAGTGACTACTTCACTGGGGAGCCTGTTCCAGTGTGCAAGCACCCTTTTGGTGAAGAACCTCTTCCTGATGTCTAGTCTAAACTTCCCCTGCCTCAGCTTCACACCGTTCCCACGGGTCCTGTCACTGGTGATAATGGAGAATAGGTCACCTGCCTCTCCACTCCCCCTCGCGAGGAAGTTGTAGACTGCGATGAGGTCCTCCCTCAGCCTCCTCTTCTCCAGGCTGAACAGGCCCAGTGACCTCAGCCGCTCCTCGTGTGTCTTCCCCTCTAGGGAAGACATCTTCGCCATCTTCGTCGCCCTCCTCTGGACACTCTCCAACAGTTTAATGTCCTTTCTGTACTGTGGTGCCCAGAACTGCACACAGTACTCGAGGTGAGGCCGCACCAGCGCAGAGTAGAGCGGGACAGTCACTTCCCTCGACCGACTAGCAGTGCCGTGCTTGATGCACCCCAGGATACGGTTGGCCCTCCTGGCTGCCAGGGCACACTGCTGGCTCATATTCAACTTGCTGTCAACCACAACCCCCAGATCCCTCTCTGCGGGGCTGCTCTCCAGTGTCTCGTCGCCCAGTCTGTACATATAGCCAGGGTTGCCCCGTCATACAAAATTCTTTCATGCCTTAGAACTGGGATCAATTGAAAATACCTGTCTGTGTTCTGGGACACATGCAATTGCATGAGATAAATATACTATCATACAATGGTCCTCCTGACTTCACTTGTATTTTCACTAAACAAGAATCCCATCTTTCCTGCAATTAAAGAAAACTTTCTTTGATTTTAGTGAAGGTTTTGCCCATACAAGAAAAGACAGTGTCTTGTGTTGTTTTCAGGTGCTAATTTTAAGTGCTGTACAAAGCCATCATGGTCCACCTCATTTCTATCACTCCACCTTCCACAAAAAATAAATAAATCTATCAGAGAACATTTTTGATTCAAACTCATAGCAAACTATATGTCTGTACAAAATATTGAATATTGTCTCAACAGAAGCTTAATGTATGGAAGCAACATGGTTTAAATGAATACATATGTTTTAAATTAAGGCAGCCTGTGGGCAAGACGAATTCATTCGGCACGAACAGCTCAGCTTGAAATCTAATATGCAGTTTATTTACTATTGTTAACCTAATACAGAGAAAATAGCAGGTGAGTGTGAGCAGGATGGTTATAATTCCATCAAGAACTGATGGTTATATCACAGACCATGAGCACAAAGCACGATTCATCAGAATCCTGGGACTGATTTATAGCCTTTTTCATTAGAACTGGGCTGCAATTGGATCAGATCTGAGGTCTGGGTCCATGCGAACTCCATCCATCCATAGATGCATGTCATTAAACTCTTAGGTTTCCTGTGACATCCTCTCATTTTACCACTCCCCACTGGCTTCTGTCATCTTACAGTTGTTATGTCTTATTCCTTTCAGAACGCCCCATATTCTCTCCTTGTTTTGTTGATGTCTCCTAAGCTCATGATATTTTGTACTTCTCTTCTTAAAGTAAAACAAACCACTGAACAAGCATGTGGTGTGAACACATTAGAAAACTTATTCACCCATGTGTTAAGGTAATTGCAACTGTGTGCTGCTCTTAAGTCATCTAAATACAAGGTCCTTGTTATAATTCCAAGTTCACTGAATACAGGACTTCATCCATAATCAAATGAAATAGTAGGGAAGGGGAAAGACCAGTCCCCACAGAGAGAAATTCTCTACAATCAATTATTCTTTTTTTTTCACACTCTGAAGTCAAATATCGATCTTTGTTTTCCGAACTTACTTGAAGAAAAAATAAAAATAAAAAGATTTAAAGCCATTTTTTTGGCTCAAAAATTCAGATCCTAGCTATGCTATCAGAATTCCAGTGAAGCTCTACAGACTTTTTCCCAAAACTGTAGTACAAGTCTCTTTTGTATTTCAACAAAAAAAAAATCAATTCCTCCTCCAGCCAGCTCTAATGATCATGTTCCCAAAGGCTTAACATTTTGGTTGGTATAGCAGTAAATTGAAACATGAATCTTTCCACAGGGTGATGATCAGGGTCAAGAAGGAATGAGAAACCAGTAGTGACTACAGATGCTACCTACAGCATGGCTGAAGTATGTGTCAAATTGGTGTTTGGTTTTACAGTGTAAATTTAGCAGCCCAATTTAGGTAGTTTTGAAAATTTGATTTTAAACAATTGCTCATGTTCACTTCTCAGTTTCCTTGGGGTGCAAAGAATCAGCCAGGTGACCAAAAAGCACTAGAAAATATACAGGTTGCACGAGCAGGCAAAGCACCCTGCCACCTGCATCAAGCCAGGCCCCATCAGACACTGAGAAAAGCACCCCTCGCCACCAAACTGTGGATGTTGACCAGCAGCTTGCTGCTACTGAGGAGCAGGCTGGGGCTTGTGCAATGTCCAGCAGATGTACAGTTAAAAACAAAACATACTTGCTTAACATAAACATGTGGCTGAAGTACGTCCTCATATTCAGACCCATTAGCTGTATAACAACGACCCTTTTAACATCAAAATCACCAGCTGATGCCACAGACAATTTTAAGGCTACTGAGCAGCACTCCATTCTTAATAGATACCATGATGAGGTGGTGGAAGCTGTTCAGGAGATAAAACTTTTACTATTTTTACATATCTTCCTACCTTTTCTGTGTATGCAGCAGGCAAAATATCCTGTGTCATGTCTCAACGCAGAAGAACAGCAGATGCAACTTATCACTTAACAACAACACAGCACCAGTGATCACTAAAAGCCAAAAAGATCTCCATTTTCATGATTACTGATTAAGAGCCAATAGCCTCATAGGAATCTGGAGGTGGTCAGCTGGCATCTGCTCAGATACCTTTATGCTGGAAATATCCTTGACCATACAGAAATGTTAACCCAGAACTGGCAGTTCCTGAAATTCATATTAATAGGTTTTAGACTTTCTCTCAAGGAGGCATATAATTTCAGACACAATTGTGCTCTAACACAGCTCCCAGACCACAGCTGAGTCTCCTCCAGCCTCCCTCTGTGCCTGGTCACAGTAATCATGCAACACATAGGTCCACATAGGCCCGCACTCCAGGAGGTATTAACACCTGACTGTAGCTGCCCATATGCAGCACTGAATTGATGTTTGTTAATGCAGGGAAGACCGGAAAGGTACAGAAGGGCACACAGAACAATCTGGCAAAGACAACATGTAGTAAATGAGCAATCTGTGTGAGGCAAGGTCCCATCCTCAAACAGCTTAACAAAAGCTCTGCTTCCCCTCTAGCTGCATCTTAGAGCTAACCACCTCCCTTCTAACCATTTGAACTCCCCAACTTACCATTTGTCATGTTTAGCACAGGGAAAACGAGGGCAGATCCTTCTGCAGTCTTTGGAGAGCAAGTTGCTCGAAGAGCTCTTCTTGCCGGTCTGCGGGGCAGGAGAGTGGAGCTGGATGTGCCTGAGATGCAAATCTCCTCAGTGCAGCCCCAGGGCTGACTGAGGCCTACAAAATGCCTCAAGCCATTTTTGGGCCCTCTTCAGCATTCATCACTTTCTCTAATTTCTGTCCCATCCCCACGTTGCCTCAGTGCCATCTCTGAGCTGTGAAGGGCCCATGTGCTGTCTCCATGCCATCTCTGGGCTGTGAGGGGCCCACACACTGTCTCAGTGTCATGTTTGGGCTGTGAGAGGCCCACGCGCTGCCTCAGCGCCAGCTCTGGGCTGCCATGGCCCTTTCTTATTCCCCATGCAGTGGTGCATTCAAATCTAATGTCTGTGCAAAGTCTGTCTCCCTTTGGGCTGGACACAGCCTTTTCTGCTCTCATCACGTCTCTGAACTGCCCTGCTGCCATCTGTGCACTGACTGCTGCCACCAGGCTGCCTCAGCACCATATCATCCTGCCAACCTGCCTCAGAGCCTTTGTGTGGCCTGCTGATGCCAAGATGGCCCTGTTTCCCTTTTGTACCTTATCACAAAGCTTATGCTGGATAGTCAGTCTTAAATCAGCTGAAAGACTCGCAGGAGAAAGGCCACAGTGTAGCCCTAGAAAATGGTATACCCTGAGTCTGTCCCCTCACCAAGACATAAGCTTTGGCCAGAGCCCTGCTGTGCCTCTGGTAGCCCTCACACGTCCTGACACAGGCCCAGTGCACCAGAAGAGCTGAGCAAGCAATGGCCTGGCAGTCTCAGCCTTGATAATCAAAACTTCTGAGCTGGAAGTGGTGGAGAAAATACTTCTTTACAGCAAACCATATGGCTAAAGACAGCAATGGCTCATCTGCCTGGACATACTGAGCACATTCGTCTTGTGTCAGTGAAGTGGACACCTGCAGCAGGATGGCTTTCATCTGGCCTCAGAGCTGGAGAGGCATCAGCAGCACAGTCTGTAGGATTTAGTTTGGTGGCAGCTGTTTGCAGTACCTGGTAGCTAAACAAAGGCCTTATTGGAGTTCTCACTTTTTCGAATATTAAGCGTAGGAGGGCTCCAGATTGTATATTTAATATTCACTCTTTAGTATTAACTCTGTTTTGGTTCACCATGCTGGACAGGCAAGTCCATTAGAAATGCAGGATCTACAGGATACAGGCAGTACAGTGCAAGCACACAATACACCAGTTCTCCAAGGACTGCACATCAATTTCCTATTTTTGTTGACAAATTACTTGCCAAAAATGCAAAACTGTGTGCCTAGATTAGCTCAGGCTGGATAGCTGCAATACATTTATCTGAAACCCTCCTGAATTTTCTGCTTATCTAGAATACGGCAGTTAGGCAGAGCTGTCGATGTGAGCATATTACAACTGTGCCATTACTCTCCACCTGTTCCTGATTGTACCATGAATCCTGGCTGAAATTAGAGATGTTTCAAAATAGGAATATATATTCTCTACCCTTCCCCAATCTTTCAGTAAAAATATAAATTGTCTTCTCATTCTTTTATTCCTTTGCTTTTCTCTTTCTTGGACACTAAAGAAGGGAAGGGAAGGGAAGGGAAGGGAAGGGAAGGGAAGGGAAGGGAAGGGAAGGGAAGGGAAGGGAAGGGAAGGGAAGGGAAGGGAAGGGAAGGGAAGGGAAGGGAAGGGAAGGGAAGGGAAGGGAAGGGAAGGGAAGGGAAGAAAATTAATATCCAACATAATTTGGATTTAAGGTATTACTGTTACAAATGTAATCATTATTCATTTTAAGTGTTATTTTCATAAAATGCAAAGTTTTCAATATTAAGAAAGAAAAAGAAAAAAGTAAAAAAAACCCTTCCACCAGCTTCAATTTTAATCTCTACAGGTTTGTACAGTATAAAAGCTTCAAGACTTAGGAACAAAAACCTAACATTACTTCTTTTAGTCTAGAAGTTATAAAGGAATCTTAAGGTGATGTTATTTGTTGTTTGTACTACCAA
The DNA here is from genome assembly GCF_013377495.2 of Cygnus atratus. Lineage (NCBI taxonomy): Eukaryota > Metazoa > Chordata > Aves > Anseriformes > Anatidae > Cygnus > Cygnus atratus. The sequence goes on from NC_066368.1 coordinate 19,553,856, forward strand.
GCAGCCTAGAAAGCCTTCTCAGGTACAAGGTTCCCTTTGTACCAGACATTGCAAGAACAGAACAGAAAAGACAGTCATAGACCATACCTATGCAATTCAGGTATGCCCGACCCAGACAGCCATGAAGTAGTACTGACCCAGACTTGTACATCTATAAAAGGCAGGGGAGGTTTGTCTAGAAATACTTACCAAAGTCCTGGAAACATTAACATTCTCATTACCATAGTCCCATGACTGAGCTAATAAAACCTGCCTCTCAGTATTTAGGAGCCCAATATCACCTTTACCTTAATTCTATTTCTTACATATAATTTGAAATATGTCTATATTAGGAGGCTCTATTAAAACGAAAAGTAGTTTGTGTCCAAATTTCACCATTACCCGATTGGCATAGCTTCTAGGTTCAAAAATTTATTTCTCCCAGAGAGAAAGCTGCTTTTGCTGCCACCTTTAGATGAGTCTCCTGCTACTGCAGTTTGTCAGTGACCAAATGATCTATAATGGTCCTCTGAAGGAATGGTGAGCTGCAGATGACAAACAGGGAGTATCAAAAAAGAAGCAAAATATTTACTCTGTCTCTTGTGGAAGCTTTTTAGCATGTTATCTGAATGATGCAGACCATGCAGGCAGACTAATCTGGGACAGATTAAAAAAAAAAAAAAAAAAAAAAAAAGCCTCTTCTCTGAGCATGTGGGAAGTTCATAGCTAGAGGAAGTCAGAAAATGAAATACTCATGGACAGATTTTAAAGGGTCATAAAAGTTTATGAGATATAAAAGCAAGAGCTAGACCTGAGCTGTTGAGTTCAGATCAAAACTAAAATCAAAATAGGAATTTGGTTTGGGTTATGTTATCAATTAGACTTGATGGTAGAATTACATTCCAGATACTGAGAGTTCAATGAGCGGAATTGCATTACACAACATATTTGATAAAAAATATAAGTTCTATGAAGGAAGAAAAGGGGTAAGTAAATTGTTATTCTCCAAAGCCTGAAGTATCCACACCACATAAGGAAGGATTCTCACCTTCTAACACTATCTATGAAAAATTACAAAGGTAGAAATGAGTGATACATATCACATCGAATTCAATGCACAAGAAAGCAGAGATCACTGAAAAGATCCAGTGTGAAAACTACTCTTTTCCACTGCCCTGGCTTTTAATTTATACATGTTGAGGAAGCATTGATTTTACATTTATAATGTGAAACAAGGCTTGTTTCAGTGTGCTAGAGATAAAGGACAATAGCAAAAAACATGAGGGAGAATACACATCTGAACTTGAGGAATACAATGCGTTGTGGAGTGTTGCCATATCTTGGCTTTTACTGGGTGAAACTAATCATAATCTTATGAATATTTCTCAAAATCCTAGCTTTGTTAAAACCTCAGCTTCATTTTCCACTCTTTCTGATATGAAAATCTTTAGAACATGATAAAATGCACAATATATATTTGAAAAACAGAAAAAAGTTCCTGTTTTAATCTTATGATTCTACAAAAATCACAGGCAGGAAAGGGTTATTTCAAGATTTTTAACCTCTTAATATGGCTACAGTAGAGAAGAATATTGTAAATCTATGGAATTAATTTCTTAAATGCTAGGAAAAAAATCATATAATGAATTTAATTTAGGATATATAGAACCTGTTTAGCTCTGGAAGATAATTATCTGGCACATATCTTGATCAAAATTGATCAGTGTTTGTTGCTGTCTCCTTTCTGAGTATGATTCTCATGGCTGTTCATCTATATCTGTTATATTCAGAGTAAGATGAGGTCGCTATTAACACCTCATATATAACACCCATAACATTCTAAGTCACCCTGTGCACAGAAGGTTGAAAATGAGATAATTTGAGTAATCCTTTGTCCTTTCAAGTTATATTTATGTCTATTCTAAAAGCAGAAAGTCATGGAGAAGAATACAGTGTAAAAGAAGGCCCTTCTAGAAAAAATAAGGTTTTTGAAGATTTACTGTGATTTACTTAGCAGAATGAAGTTACTTACATGGAATTCAGAAACTTTGAGTTTCTCCAGTTTTAATAGTAAATACTTTAACTTTTTGCACCATTAACTCATACTTGGTAAATATTTTTATATAATTATTGGTGGCCATTATGTACTATGTACTGAAGGATTGAAAAGGAAAGTACTATGTATACTCTCTAAACATGCAATGTCATTCTTTTTTTGTGGGATAGAAAGCTGTATGCTTAAAGCTACTGCACAGACAGACAGAAATAGAAATCCATCCTGACATATTCTTAGGGACATGGATTATTGTACTTGTTTTCCCAATTCCTGTCACAATGGATCCATTTTGCAACCCTGCTCCTTGGCTCCTGGGCATGCCCTCCTCCAGCACCCAGTGGGAGTAAAGGAAGAAAGAAGAAAGAAGAAAAGGGGACCCATGAAACAACCCAACCCCCTAGCCCAGCAGGCAAAATATCTAACTCCTTCATGTTTACACATTTTTATGTCATTGTTTTAGATCTCACTTTTTTTTTAATTGTTATGCTTTGTTTTCCATCAAAACAAAATTAGTTAACCTATATCTTCACTTTCAAGTTAATTGAAAGATGGTGGAATGCAGAAAAAAATGCTAATAGTGAATTAAGGTTAAAGAGTTAAGCATTCCAAAGTGAAGTGTCAGAATCAAGATCACGTGATACAACTACGTACCACAGCTCCTAGTGGTTTTATTTTGAAAGTCCCTGCTTCAGACAGTGTGCAGAGTGCGTGGGGCTTAAGAATTAAGTTGGGGATTTATGAAATACAATATCTTGCCTGTTGAACTAATTGTCTTAACATACACTGGAGTGTGCACAATTATTCCTGTGTTAACAGCCTTTAGAGGCACAGTCTGAGGTTGGAAGTAAGGGCAGGGTATGTGGTAGACATTAATGTAGCAAGAGAGATTCTTTGCCCCCAGACTTTACAAACTAAACAGATAGAAGAGTCTTGGATTAGAAAAGCAATAGAAATCAATTTGCCCAAAGTCATTTTAGTAGGGTAGTGGCAGAGCTAGAAACAGAAGCCCATTTTTTTGAGGCCCTGTCCACTGTATTGTCCACGTGAGAAATTAATTCAGCTCTGGCAATAAATCCTTGAGCTCAAATGTCAATTTCTGGACAAAGTGTGGTTTTGCTGGAGCATTTTTATCCCAGCTACTTTTGCCCTGGAATACTGGATTATCCTTTGCAAAGAGAAAGCGAGAAGAGCAATTCAAGCTAGTGATAATGTCCTGGAGTCAGCTCTGTGGTGGGTATCACACATTGTCACAACATAGAGCAGCCAACACACACACGTATATACACACACGCCAGACTAAGAAGATGCAACAAGTCTGAATCTCACTGTTTCACTACTAATCAGGCATACAAAACATTGCCATGGCAAACTTGGAGCTTAATTACTTATTTCTACATTATCAGCAAAAATTTCAGCTATATACCAGTCCTCTCTTTTGACAAGGTAATTGGCTACAATTTTTAAACTAGGGTTTAATTTTTGAAGATGAGAGCACAGCCTAGTTATCACAGATACCTATGATTATAGCATCATGTTCTACAGCTTTTATCATAGAGCAGTCCTTTCTCTAATGGACTCTTAGAACAATTTAATTGTTCCCTTTGTTGGATTTTTTTTTTTTAATCTTTAGTATAATGCCAACAAAGGCAGTGCACACAGATATGGAAATCTTAATAATATTTAAATGTCATACTATCTTATTCCTCATTAAAAATAGAGAATTTCCTGTCAGTTTCGACAAATACCACAGGCCCTGAAATTTTAAGCAGACTCAAATGAAAACAACAGGCTAAACTGCTTAAACTGTTTTTCAGGGCTCCAACGCTTATATTCACCACTGTACAGATCAACTATGGTTAAGGTTTAAAAAAAAATTAAATATTTTTCTTACCCTGAAAGTTTATATAGTGCTTAACATTTTCTGAAAACTCATTATATGAAATGAAGAAGAAAAGGTAGAAAAAAGTCACACGGATATGTTTAATTTTCCATCATTTGTACATTTACATACACACAGGCACAAATCAAGCATGAGATGAAATAGCACCTGCGTATATAGACTAGGCTATCCCTATACAGACATGTTAAAGGAAGGAGCTTCCCAAAATTCTTTCATTCGTACTACTGAATGACCCAGAAAGAGGACTGTACTAAATTTTGTTCATGTGAGTGGCTGATTTTTGTTTCAGGCAGGCATTGCTCAAGACACGAACAGAGTGTGCCCAGCTGGGGCAGACCATCTCTAAAACTGTCCCCTCCACAAGTATTCATATGTAGCAGCAAGTGACATTTTGAAAGCAATGCAAAAATATGCCCTTCCCACATGCCCTAGTCTATTCCTACAGCCACCTCCAGCAAGCAGAGTGGCTGGGGTAGCAGCTCTTTTGAGACTTAAAGCCAAGAATCTGTTCTTGTATGCCTTTGGCATGTCATACTGGAGCTCAGAGTGTTGACAATTCACATGGGTACAGCCTGCGGCTGCATCCCGCATATTCTGATCCTCTTTCAAACTCTTAGCACAATAGGGTCTCAAATACATTGTGAGCAGAAGAAAACAACCCCCCACGTTCTATTTTAGTATGTTGAGCCTAAAGTCCATTGGCTGGGAGCTGTCATCAGACATGACCATATGTTACTCAATGGTATTACAAGTAAATCCTAATTGAGTGCAAATTATGAAGATTAAAGTCACCTCACATTTAGCTGCATTATGTTGAAGCAAATGTATTTCAAAGTCCTGTTTAAAATGCTGGCAATTCTCAGCACAGAAATTAACAGGCTGTCATTACCTTGGATTTTATGAGCTGTTCCAAATGTCTGGAGTTCCTTGTTTGGAGTCTTTAGTGAGAATGAAAAAACAGTCCTTTGCAGCACAGACTGGAAAACACCAAAGACAATGTATTGTCAACAACTTTTGAAAAAAATATTAAATATTGATACAACTAAGTCACTGAAAAATCTTCTGGTATAAGCTTTTCATAAATAATGCTAAAAGACTGGATGACTGCTGTTCTAATTGTGGTTAAAATCAAAGTTTTGGATTTAAGCAATTCACTGTCAGGATAAGCCAGGTCCAGTTTATAACAGGCAATACATTATTTTTTGAAAACAATTAACTGCCAGAAAAATGTTCCTTGATGACTGAAGTTTGTTGCTGTTTCATAAGAGGTCTGTAACGTAGCAAGAAGCTGAACTTCATCTATTGGTGCACTTTGGATGATGCACTCCATTTTAATGAGATTAAAGGTTTAATGCAGATAAAAGATTTTTATCTGTTCAGTGCACCTGGATTCAACACAGGGATTTCAGTGTGATTCACAGAGAGTCAGCGGAGAGCTATGCTCATCCTGACAGATAAGAGCTTCTGACTTCTTTCCTAAATACAATTTTTTTTTTTTTTTTTATTCCGTACAAATACAAAATGTTCAGGACACATTTTTTCCTGTTTTATTCTCTGATTATGTGCAGCATATCTGCTGAGGAAATTTTTCAACCAACTCTAGTGCTGGACATGGCTAAAGTCCTACTGGATAACTACTGCTATCCTGAAAACCTAGTGGGAATGCAAGAAGCCATTGAACAAGCCATCAAGAGTGGGGAGATCCTGGACATCTCAGATCCAAAACTGCTGGCCAGCGTCTTGACAGCTGGAGTGCAAGGTGCTCTGAACGACCCAAGACTGGTGATTTCCTATGAGCCATCACCACATGAAGCTCCCAAAAAAGAAACTGAGGCTTCCCCCACTCGTGAACAACTCCTGAGTCTTATTGAGCGTGTGATTGTGTATGACAAGCTGGAGGGCAATGTTGGCTACCTGAGGATTGATTATGTCATAGGACAGGACGTTGTGCAGAAAGTTGGAGCTTTTCTGGTGGACAAGGTGTGGAAGACGCTGATAAATACATCTGCCCTGGTGATAGATCTTCGTCACAGCACTGGAGGACAGATCTCTGGACTTCCCTTCATCATCTCATACTTGCATGAAGCAGACAAGATGCTGCATGTTGAGACCGTATACAATCGGCCCTCCAACACCACCACAGAGATATGGACATTGCCAAAAGTGTTGGGAGAGAGGTACAGCAAAGAAAAGGATGTCATTGTTTTGATCAGCCGCCACACCACAGGAGTGGCTGAAGATGTGGCTTACATCCTCAAGCACATGAACAGGGCTATCACTGTCGGGGAGAAGACAGCTGGGGGCTCACTGGATATCCAGAAGCTGCGTATTGGCCTCTCTGATTTTTATCTAATGGTTCCTGTATCACGGTCCGTGAGCCCCTTGAGTGGGGGTGGGCAGAGCTGGGAGGTTAATGGGGTGATGCCATGTGTGGCTACTGAGGCAGAACAAGCCTTACAGAAATCCTTGGACATCCTGGCAGTGCGCAGAGCAGTGCCTGGCACCCTAACCCACCTCATAGACATATTAAAGGACTATTACGGCTTAGTGGAGCGGGTGCCAGTGCTGCTGCGGCACCTCGCCACTTCTGATTTCTCTTCTGTGCAGTCAGCAGAGGACCTGGCCACCAAGCTCAACACTGAGATGCAGACCTTATCCGAGGACCCTCGCCTGTTGGTCCGAGTCATGATGCCAGGTGAAACTGCTGCCCCCCCTGCTGAGACGCCAATTGCAGTGGCAGCCAACTTGCCTGACAATGAGCAACTGCTGCATGCCTTGGTGGACACTGTCTTCAAGGTGTCAGTGTTGCCAGGCAATGTGGGCTACATGCGCTTCGATGAGTTTGCTGATGCCTCTGTGCTTGCTAAACTGGGACCTTACATCGTAAAAAAAGTGTGGGAGCCCCTCCAAAATACAGAGAACCTGATCATGGACCTACGCTACAACCCTGGGGGCCCTTCCTCCTCTGCTGTGCCTGTGCTACTCTCCTATTTCCAAGACCCTGCTGTAGGTCCTGTCCATCTCTTCACAACTTACGACAGGCGCACCAACCACACGCAGGAGCACAACAGCCAGGCAGAACTGCTGGCCCAGCCCTACGGAGCTCAGCGTGGCATCTACCTGCTCACCAGCCACCACACTGCTACAGCTGCTGAGGAGTTTGCTTACCTCATGCAGTCCCTGGGCCGCGCCACACTGATTGGGGAGATCACAGCAGGCAGCCTCTCACACACCTATACCTTCCCTCTGCTGCAGCCTGAGCAGGGAATAACCCGTGGCCTAACTATCACAGTACCAGTTATCACCTTCATTGACAACCATGGAGAAAGCTGGATGGGCGGAGGAGTTGTGCCTGATGCCATAGTATTGGCTGAGGACGCGCTGGAGAAGGCTGAAGAGGTGCTAGCTTTTCACAGGAACATGGGGGTGCTTTTGGAAAGTACTGGGCAACTCCTAGAAGCTCACTATGCCATCCCAGAAGTGGCTGGGAAGGCCAGTGCCATGCTCAGCACCAAACGGGCCCAAGGAGGTTATCGATCAGCTGTAGACTTTGAGACCTTGGCTTCCCAGCTTACCAGTGACTTGCAGGAGGCCTCAGGGGACCATCGGCTTCATGTTTTCCACAGCCATGTGGAACCAACAGCAGAAGAACAGCTTCCCAACATGATTCCCAGCCCTGAGGAGCTCAGCTATATCATTGAGGCGCTCTTCAAAATCGAGGTATTGCCAGGCAACCTGGGCTACCTTCGCTTTGATATGATGGCTGAGGCAGAAACAGTGAAGGCCATTGGGCCTCAGCTGGTGCAGATGGTATGGAACAAGCTGGTTGACACGGATGCCATGATTATTGACATGAGGTACAACGCGGGTGGCTACTCCACTGCTGTCCCAATACTTTGTTCCTACTTCTTTGAGCCTGAGCCTCGGCAACACCTCTACACTGTCTTCGATCGTAGTACCTCCCGCAGCACGGAGGTATGGACTCTCCCTCACGTCACTGGCAAGAGATATGGCTCCCTCAAGGACGTCTACATCCTAACAAGCCATATGAGTGGCTCAGCAGCTGAAGCTTTTACTCGCTCTATGAAGGATCTATACCGGGCCACAGTTATTGGTGAGCCCACAGTAGGTGGTTCCCTCTCAGTGGGCATTTATCGTGTTGGTAATAGCTCCCTGTACGCCTCCATCCCCAGCCAAGTGGTGCTCAGCCCAGTCACTGGCAAAGTGTGGAGTGTGTCTGGAGTGGAGCCACATATCACCATCCAAGCCAGTGAAGCCATGGCTGTAGCCCAGCACATTGCCAACCTGCGTGCCCAGGTGCCACAGACACTGCAAACTGTAGGTAAGCTTGTGGCAGATAATTATGCCTTTGTGGACATTGGGGCTGTTATAGCATCCAGTCTCACCAAGAATATCAACAACGGAAATTACAAAAGGATTAATTCAGAAGAGGAGCTGGCCAGGAAGGTGACTGCCAACTTGCAAGCTCTTTCTGATGATGAGCACCTCAAAATACTCTACATCCCTGAACACGCCAAGGACAGCATCCCAGGAATCATGCCAAAACAGGTACAGTTCTCCTGTAGCCAGCTATACTGATGCCAGTTAGAATGGGAGCACTGAGTCAGACATCTTACTTTGTTTCTAGCCCATATCATCAACCCATCAGGATTTACCTGTATCCATTAAAGAAGCCTGTCCCTCAGTGGGTTTTGGAGACTGAATTTTCTCTGATACTAAGGCAAGCCAGGGTAGTAGCTTGTGTTAGTAGATGGTAGTTCTGGATGCATACTTTCTGGGGACAACAGCCTTCAGGTTGTAGATCTCTTTCAGTGGCCATCTACCACAAGAAAAGATGCTGATGCAGGACTTCCCTATTACAGTGAAAATATCTCATCTCTGTGATCATAGAAGAGTATGACAGCTTTTCAAGCTGTAATAAATTAATGCAGAAACCCACTGGTTACAAACTGAGTTTGTAATCTGAGAAAAATGAGGTTGGTCCAGAGTAAATGCATAGACCTGCAAAACATACAGCCCCATACTTTGCAATGGATTTTTATATATAAGATTGCCATACCTGATTTCTAATTCTATTACACTAGAACAACAAGCAACTCCTTTTGTAGTGACAGTGGAAACTTGTTCTGATTGTATCTCATGCTCAACATCAGACGGTTTCCCAGTGACCTAGAAATACTTTGGAAGAAGTATCTGGGTGGAAGTTAGGTGGCCCCAGGGAGAAATTGATTTTTAATAATCTACTTTTGCCTTTGCTGCGTGGTTTGCATAACAGTCTGCGCTTTGTTCTGAGCCTGGCTATTTATACATTGGTCTGTCTTGGCAATCTTTCTTGTTCATTGTTGTGCTAGAGGGAGCTCCCAGGAGCACTTGTTAAAATTCCACATTCAAATTAAAAGGAGGGTTAGGATAACCCGATCCCTTTCTTGGATGGAGTTAGCTCCTTTCTGGCTACTGCTCCAGCGCGGCTATCAGAGACTTTTCCCAAGGGACTCATAAAATTACTTTTTGAAGAGAATGCATTTGCCTTTGCAATGAACCAGAGTATACCAAGTGTCAGGTAACTATTAAATGTTTCCTGGGGGAGGAAATCTGTGGGCTTCCACCCTCTGAAGTCTTTGGCATGCATGAATTAAGGTGGGCATGACCTTTGTGGTATTATCTCCAACACTAATGTCAAGGACAAAGTCTAAGTATTTCCAGGGGAGGACATTTTTTCAATTCAAGTTTGATAATCAAGAGATGCTGGCTTCATTCATGCCTCTAAGCAAAAATAAATAAATAAATAAATAAAATAATTAATTTAAGTTTTTTTCTTTTATAAATTCCATTGCTCTCCCCCTCCTATTAAATTTTTAGCAGCATATTAGCTCTGATATGAATTTCTCTCCATCCTACAAAGTGGACCTATCCTGCAACTTAGTCACCATATTTGCTGAAGGCTGTTAATGGATATTGCTGTGTATTTTTACTTATTTAGACCTTACTTACTTTATTCAGATCTTGAAAGTTGAGAACAGAATGTACAGGACAAAAATCTTATTTTTTACACGATATAAAATTCTGATCCTGATAGAGCTAATGATCTAATGAGCAAATGTCATTATGCTAATTAATGCCACTGTTTATCTCAACTCTTTGTCAAGAAAAATGATAAGAAAAGGTCACGATATACATCCACCAGAAAGAAATCACAGCAGTGTGGATGCAAATTAGGACAAAACTAAGAATTCTTTAAGGAGGAATAATATATAAACAGCAGAGGAAAAGCATGGGTCTCTTATGGAACTAGAATAGCTACCAAGGAAGTATGCATCCCTTCACAGTGCTTGAGGAAACTGGGAGGGAGAGAGGCAAGAAAGTGGTGTTAAAATATTTCAAGGCAGAAGACAGTGAGTGAACTAAGACTTAACATATAGGTTTTTTTCCCTGTGATGGAGATAGTAGAAAATTCACCTATTCCACAGAGCTTTAGGCTGCAAAAGTACCTTTCTTTTTTTTTTTTTTTTTTCCTACAGTGTCCCTGTATCTTCTTGACTCACCTTACAGGATAATTGCTTCTGTCTTGCTTTTGCAGAGCCAAGAGGAATGTTTTCTATGAATCATTTCAGATATTCCCCCATACCAATACTCTAGAAAACAAACGCCTTAAGATTACAGTGAAGCTTAGATTATGGCACTAAATGCATTTATAAATTCATCTTTTCTTTTTCTTTCTCTTTCTCTTTTTCTTTTTCTTTTTCTTTTTCTTTTTCTTTTTCTTTTTCTTTTTCTTTTTCTTTTTCTTTTTCTTTTTCTTTTTCTTTTTCTTTTTCTTTTTCTTTTTCTTTTTCTTTTTCTTTTTCTTTTTCTTTTTGACAGTCTCAAACAGGACACAGTGGCTATTTAATCTGTACTATGCTTATACTTTAACAATCTAAGAGGTATTTTTTCTCTTGTGCTGCCAGCCTTCCAAACCAACCTTTCCCTTGACAGTTGGATTTTCTAGATAGTGACCTTGACAGTGAAGCGGATCCAACACAATTAAATGAAAGTGAAGATGAATAACTGCAGGAGGGATGGGATGGGACATAGTAGACAGACAAGTGAAATGCACATAGACCTTTGCATCTGCTGTAGTAGAATAGCAGCTGAAGCATAATACTGGGTAGTGAATATGTCTCCTCTGTGACAGCAGCAAGGTCTATACTAGCTGGAGCACTCTGCTGCATAAACGCCACTTTCCGAAGTCAAACCTCCCAGAGGCAAATGCTGCGTATACTGTTTGTGAAACAGAAAATAGCCTTTTGCTTGTAAGGATGAATTCTGTAAACACGGTGATGAACACTTCTGTAATCTTCGCTTCTTATTCCTCTGTTTGCCTCTCTCTTATCACACCTTCATTTCCATGTACTCATGAATATCTGAGTATTGTAGATTACCTGTAGAGGAATTGCTGCCTGATTTTGGCAAATGTGTTAAGTCAGCTTCAAGTGACAAGCCCCTCACTGAGTGACTCTTGTGGCCCCTTGATGATGCCCAAATCTTTTTAATGTAGTCTTCACACTTAAGGGAATTTCTGTGCTAATGTTTTAGATATGCAGATGAAATTGATGAAGAAAGTCTCCCCACTGCACTGTACATCCCTAGTAAAAGATAAAAAGGAATCTTATATATATATATATATAAAAAAAGGGAATCTTTTATAAGGAGAAGCTGTTCCTTCATTTGAAGAATCACTTTTCATGGATAAATAATACCTATAGCAGAGATTCTGCTTTGCTGATGGAGGTAATAGTTACAGACATTCCCCCAGAAATGAGTATGCTTGCTTATATGCCTCTATTAACAAGTAAAACAAAATAGCCTCAGAGTGTCAAGATAGGTAAACAAATTGCTACATCTGTCACTAACAGGTAGAAAAAAATGTTGTGGGCCTTTCTGATGCTGATTTATAACATAACCACAGTAAAGTCAGTGGAACTAAAGAAGTTTATATAAGCCAAAAAAAAAGTCTCCTGTTTAACTCTCCTTGACTTTTCACCTTTTGCTTGCCTCTTATATTTGGTGCAGAGAAGAAAATGGCATTTTGTTAATCATTTTTGTTCTTTTTCTAGCACCTTTCATCTTTTGACCCTGATAATAAAGCTCAATACAGCTACATTTGCAGTTACAATAATCCCACCAAAGAGACCTGTTTATGCTCATTTTTTGCCATTGCCATCAGTGTTACAGTAGATTTGCCCATTAGTTTTATGGATTTTCAATGCGCTTTAGATGAAAAATCAAAACTTATCCATGAATCATGTTTTACAATGTAATCTTCCAGGTTATTCCAGGCAAGAAAACAAGGCTTTACACTCTTGGTCACTGACTTGCAATGAGTTTGTTAGGAGCCGTATGTTGTCAGAGCAGGCTGACATGTCGCTGTGCAGCGCCGTCTGCTGTGAGAGCTTTTCCCTCTGCCCTGAGCTCCTCAGTGTGGACTGAGAGCCTTAAATAACCTCATTTAATCCTTCCCAGAGCATTTCAGCTTTTGCTTACGGTAACCTCTCCATCCTGGCTGTCCGGGTGCAACAGAGAACAGAATAAGGATTCAAAGCTATGGTTCTGGAAAAACTGGATAAATTATCTGTGAAAAGCAGGATGAGGAGCACAAGCAAGGTTTTTGCACAGATTCTAGAGTGGGAATAATTGACTGCACAACTCTGGGAGGAAAATGGCTTGTTTAGGAGGAGTCCTGTACAAAAGTATATGGGTCCTTCAGAGTTCACAATGTGAACACAAGTTCACAGAGTCAAGTTGTCACAGTAAAAAATAATGATCATCAAAATGGGTTGGATAAGCAGGAATATAATCAGTGAGATGCATGAAGTCTTCTGCTACATTCAGCTCTAAAGAAGGCTCAGCTGGAGTGCACTGTGCCCAGTCTTGGGCAATGCTTTTTTGGAAAGTTGTGTCTCTGGTGGGGAAGGCCCAGGGAAGAGGAAAAGGAGTAAAGAGAAGAGTTGAGTAACAGTTATCTTGAAAAAGCTTAAAGGATTTGAGTTGTTTATTCAGGAGAAAAGAAAACTGAGAGGATATATGAAAACAGTTTTCAGATACATAAGAGGCTGTTTCAAATATGAAGAGAATAATCTGTTTCCTTACCCATGTTGAATAGGCCAAGAAGTAATGCACTTAAACTGTAGAAAGTAGCAAACTTACACTGTTTACACAAGATGTTAGGAACATCTTTATAATAGTGAGGCTAGTGACGTGCTAGACTGGATTGCCTGGAGAAGAACATGTAATCTCAATCACTGGTTGTTTTTAAGAGCAACTGAGAGGCAGCTGTCAGGGATATTGGTGGTCCTGCTCAGCACTTTTGCTAGGGAACCTACTAAAATGGATGGTACCATTTCAGCCTGTGGGGGTGAACAAAGATACCCATTGCTATTCTGAGAAAGAAAGGAGCAACACCCCCCTACTTCCCCAAAATCTCGTGGTTCTTAAACCAGCCTCCGGATTTGCAATGGCCCAGGTGTGTTGGCTGATGGTATTCTAACCGGGAGGCTGACAGCACTAGCAACCGTAACAGAGAAGAGTTACACTACAGTGGTCAGTATATAATTAGCTGTGAAAATACAGTTTCCATCAAAACAAACAAAACAATTTAGGGGAGAGGTGAAAGGGGAGAAAAGAGGGGAAAGAGGTGCGTCTGGAAAAGTAGTTTGCCCATGGCTGGGGTATGTATCTGCAGCAGAGCCAGTGATAAAACTCCATGCACGAGTCGCAGGGCAGCAATCTAAGTCCTATTCTGTGTCCCACTACTTGTTACAGTTAGGCCACACACATGTGGAAGGCAATTGCAGAACAGAGCTGGAGACTCTATATAGTTAACCAAAAGAAATTCTTCTTGGCTTAAGTGGTGTTAGCTTGGAGGTCCTTTAGTCTAGCCACATTGCTTATAGTGTTCTTACTAAGGCACCTGAGGGTTTATATTTAGCCATCAAGCCATTTGTATGTAAACACTGCCTAACTGACCAGCAGGATCTTAGTCTCAGCTGCATCCTGTCCCAGCTTGTTCTTGACCTGCAAGCAGAGCCTTGCCTTCCAAAGGGGAGTACGCGGTTGGTCTCTGAAGCTAGACTCACCTCCGTAAGTACCAGCAGCACGTGGCCCATCAGCCAGTGTCATGAACCTGGGGTTTTCCAGGACCATTACTCTCTACTGTCAGTCCCAGCCTCCTCCCCTCTTTTACTTAAAATGGTTTTTGTTGTTGTTGTTGTGGTGGTTGTTTTTGTTGTTTTGTGTTTTTTATTTTTTAAGGAAACAGCTTTGTGAGCGCTTCTTGTCTGACTTTCAGTCAGAGCCTTTGGAATAGATGTATTTTCATACTTTCTCCTTTTATTCTCTCTTTTTTTTTTTTTTGAGATCATTGCATATTCATTTTAGCCCAGGAGATGTGAAGCTCTAAGGGAAACCTACTCACCTTGAAATCTGTAATGAATTTGTGAGAGTTAGCAACGCAAGATGTGATACAGCACAGTAAAAAAAAAAGTAGAAAAAAAAATATTACCAGGCATAGACCGAGAGGTTATTGCTAATCAACATGCTTCTGGGTGTGCATCTAGCAATTATTGTATGAGAAAGAGGAAAGAAATGTGCGCGTTTAATTAAAATATCATTGGTAAGTGGCTGAAAGTACCACATCAGTTTTATTTGTATGTTACAAATGAGTGATGAGTTTTTCTCCTGGGGGGACCAGTACCTCTGAACTAGAAATAAGCTCTGTCAGAACAACGCAATGCATGCTGGATGTATTCTTCAAAACTGCGATTTGTTAATCAAAGTACAGTGGGCAGATCAAGTAGCATTGCTGTCACTGGGAAGTGGATTGGAAATGACAAACTCAGCAGCTTGGACTGTTATGTTTACAGTCCAGATACAGTGGTTATTTTCACAAGGTACAGTGAGAAAGAAAGTACAGGAAAGGGCCGAGGCAAGTTTGCTCTCACCGCTAGATCAACAACTACTGGCCAACAGAGCTTTTGAATTAATTCTTGAAATTTTGGCATACAGATGGCACTGAATGATGAAGAAGCCCAGGGCAGCCAGAAGTGTGATATGGTAGCTAATATTCCCTCAGGTAAAGGGAATGTGCTTGAGCTATGTCAAGTACAATTGCATTCACACAGCTTGGAAACCCTCTGCCTGCAGCGACAGAGGTGCTTTTGGCAGGAGCACAGACCCCAGGCCAGGGCACTGCCTGAAGGGCAGGAGGTTGCCTGACGTCCTTCAGCTGCAGAAGATACAGATGTCTCCCAAGTTCTGGGTCATACTGTGGATTGGGAGAGCACCTTTTAGCACATGACACTGCTGATTCTTTGTTCTTTTCACTATTAAACCGTGGATTGTCTGGGGCTGAGATATGGCAGAGGGAAATTGATTAAAATGCAAGTATAAAATCAGTTTCACAGCAACCTTGAGGAGAAAAGCCCACATTGCAGAAGGTCACCCTTCTAGGTCACCCTTATATCTGAAAGCCTTATCTCCTTAAGCTGGAAGGTCTTCCATTTTCAGACATATGCATGCAAAACATAAGTTTGGCAAAGGGAGCAGATTCTGTCTCCAAAGCATATAGGGGTTATTAGGACAACTTTATTATTTGGCTACACATTGCTATGAAAAAATGTCTGCTAACATCCAGATAAACAAAATGAAATTAATCACAGCTTAACACATGAAATTCCAGGCACATAGCCACCATATAAGAGATCTAACACGTTTACTTCATGAGTATCTCAGCACATACCCAACACAGGAGATTCCTCCTTGTCACAGGGACTGGCCCATTAACCGGCTGAGACCAGCCTCACCTGTAGCCAGCAGCTGTTTGTCAGCTAAACCCAATCAATGAGACTATAAAAGCCTCAAGTGCCTCTTTTAGAAAGGATGTAAGCAGTTTTGGGTGGCAGATCTGGAATAATGACTTGTGCTACAGGCTTGGGCTTGTTCTTGTAGCCTTCTCAGTCTCTCTGGCACAAGGATTTCCCTTGTATTTTTGATAAATAAGCTAAGCCTTGACAAATGGGGGCCTGATCTGGATTCTGAGCATGCTATTAAAGCATCCAATACTGGGCAAACAGTACTGGTCGGCAGCCCATGCTAACCTAAGTTTAGTATGCAGAAGTCTTAATATCATTACATTATTGTACTTCAGACTTGGTCATATTTCTCACATATGTCCCACCTGAACTAAACTTGACCCACATAATTCCTTTTAAAACTTGTGCCAAGCTGTCGGTGCCAGCAAATGATTTGTTCTGTTTTTTCCAAACTCTTTCAGATCCGTTCTCCAGAAGTATTTGAAGATCTGATTAAATTTTCATTCCACACAAACGTATTTGAAAACAACATCGGCTATCTGAGATTTGATATGTTTGGAGACTGCGAACTTCTAACCCAGGTGTCCGACCTACTGGTAGAGCATGTTTGGAAGAAAATTATTCGTACAGATGCATTAATCATAGACATGAGGTAAACCTTTGAATGGCAAATAACCAAACCTCTTTCAAAACAGCATTTTATTTGTAACAGTGAATTATCTTTACATGGCTTGCTATCCTGTTTACAGCCTAACATTGCTGGGATTAAATGAGAAAAGGAAAACAGCCAAGGAAAACAATAACAGTCGGGAAATATATCTCAAGAGAAATTGTACCATCACTTGACATGTTTAAAACTAAATAAGCAAATTTAGGGTTTACACTGCAGGACGCAATCCTGGACATCACATCTGTTTTCTTTTTCTGATTTCTTTCTAATCTGACTCTGCATGTGTCTTGTATTAATTATATGTTTGTTTTAATTAATTCCTTCACTGCTGGCAGTGGTCAAGTGATTGAATGGTCCAAAGAACAGACCATGCGTAAGTCTGTGTTACAGCATCTAGTCTGCCATATCCTTGGTGCCAAATTATGCTGGGCAATCAGCCCTGTACAGAATGGTCCTTGTGCAGAACATGAAGGTGGCTTAAAGGCACTATTGCCTCAAGATACTGTGGCACTCCTGCTGCAGCAAGCTGCAGCACCATATGCCTGCTCTTAACACCGCCATCTTCCAATACACTTGAGATGGCACCAGCACTTTCCTCTTTCTTGCCCTAGTTTTCTCTCAAGTCAGAACTCAAACCAGGGCCAGGGTAACAAAGCAGCAAAGGTAACATCATGCCCTAGGTACCAAATGGTGTCATTATAGTCCTTTCCTTGCTTCTTTTTTTTCTTTAATCTTTTTCTTATTTCTAGCCCTTTGAGAAAGCAGAGTTGAGAGCACTTAAAAGACTCAGTCTCTGAAGTCATGTAAAAAGAAACATAAGCATTTTATGTTTTCAAATTCTACCTGAACCAATCCAATGATTTTAAGGGGAGGCTGATAACTTCCATTTTGCTTGGACTAACCATAATGCATAATGTCTCTCACCTTACAAGTTCCCTTCCCTGGCCAATCACAAACTTCTTATTTTTAAATATCACAGTTTAGAGAAGAGAGACATTGGTAAACTAAACAGCTTCCCTAATGTCACACAAGAAGTCTGTAGTGAATGAAGAACTTGCCTCCAAGGGTTAAGCTAAAATTCTAACAATTGCTCCGTTGTTATTACTGAATAAAGTTTCTGCAGTTTCCCTGCCCTAGAGAGTCCCAGGAAGAGCTCTCCAGCATTGCTCTATTTCTATTGTCTTGTCAAAATGTTTCTTGTCTTTGTCATCCGCCCTGTCTCTTTCTCTTGACAAGAAGTTTGATAATCAGAGAAGCCTCTAAATTGATGTTCACAAAGGAGGGAGATATTTGATGTTTGCTTTTCCCTCAAAATCTTGTAGACTTCTTCAGCTCAAGTCTGTGTGAGACACGCACTGTAGGGCAGGCAGCTGCTCTGCCATCTTGCTGCCTGGCTTCACTCCTGCTGCATAGTTTTGTCTCTCTGCTGCCTAGCCAGCTGTCTGAGATTGGCACTGCAACATAACTGGGGCTAGATGGGGACCCAGGAATGTACCTTAAAGACCTCCTTCCTTTCTTCCAAGTGCATGAGGAGATATTGTGTTCTAGGCTACATCTAGCAGACAAATAAATCCTCCTGGAGATGGGTGACTGCAGCAAGAACACAACGAATTTCAGTGCTCATCCACCTTGCCCTGTCTGATGCCACCAACAGAGGTGGAAGGACTCAGCTTTTTTGGCAACAACTCAGCAGAACACTGCCTCTTACCCTTGTGCAGAGACAGCTGCTTTGTCCTCAGCCAACCAGCTAGCTGGCTGGCTGCTGGCCACTCTCTCCAGCTGGGATGGCAGCTGCAGGAACTGGGCTCTGCTGGCTCCAGCTGCCTCCTGGGCCCTGCAGCAGCAGCACCTCATTGCAGCACAGCGCTCCCTGGGACACACTAAAGAGGCTCATTGCAGCTCTGGGCAGTCACAGTGTGAGTCCAGCACACAGCTCCCAAATGCTGCAGAAAAATGAGGGATCTTCACTGTTTGGGACAGAGATCTCCTGGGTTGCTAATCCTTTCTTAGAGATGAAAAGAACTTAATTATGGACTGGACAAAACACCCTTTTCTAGTAGGTCTGTGCTGGAATGTCTGTGCCAGGCACTCCTAACATCAACCACAGGAGATCACTGCATGCTATCTCCCAATAGTCAACAAAGTGCAAATACTTCAGTGTCATATGTGCTCTATTATCAGAGAGAAGTGACAGACAAAAAATAATTTGGTACTCCACTGTGTGTATACATAGCAGGGGTTCTCCCTTGACATTTAGGCACTTCTGTGACTTCAATCTTCAGACATGGATATGAAATAAAATTACAACCAACGTTTTCAAACATGATGGCCCTAAATGAAGCAGCTAAAAAAAGTCTTTAGGCACAAAAACAAATGCCTCCTCTTATAAGGTGCCAAATTCCAGTTGTTCTTACTGTGTGCAGCAGGAAATGAGAACCCATGTCAGCTCTACAGATGGATGTTGCTTAAACTGGGGTCTACCTTTAAATATCACTAATGACGTAGGAAGTATGAGTACATATGTAACCCTAATATTCAAATATATAACAATATTCAAATCAGAAGAAGAAAAAGAATCTGATGTTTCTCTACAAATAAAAGCCTTTGTGTACTTTCTGATTTTTTTTTTTCAGGTTGAATCAAGAGAAAAACATTCCATTCAGAGTTCTGTTTGCTTTTGTAGCCAACTGTGGGCAATAACAGTCCCAGCCTGTTAGATGGGATTTTGTTTCTCTGATAGATGTGCCAATATTGATAGGGGAGAATGAATGTAAATGCATCAAAATGTAGCTTTAAGCCCTTTCAGCAGTGATGTTAAGAAAAAACATTTGGAAGGAAGATTTGTCATCTGCCACAAATTTTTACTTGTTTTATTAATACCTTAAATTTCTGAAAAGGTACAATATTGGAGGCTACACCACTTCAATACCAATCCTATGCTCATACTTCTTTGATGAAGGACAACAAATTCTCCTGGACAAAGTTTACGACAGACCCAGTGACTCAGTAAAGGAAATATGGACCCAGCCCCAG
Source organism: Cygnus atratus (assembly GCF_013377495.2). NCBI lineage: Eukaryota > Metazoa > Chordata > Aves > Anseriformes > Anatidae > Cygnus > Cygnus atratus. The sequence goes on from NC_066368.1 coordinate 19,573,364, forward strand.
CTCAAAGGTAAAAAGACAATTTCTTTTGAGAATAGTTTTTCATTTCAGAGGTTCCTCTTTGTGTATTTTAAAGTGAACCATTAGACACCATAACTCATTTGGTGAAAGCGCCTGCCACAATTAGCTCAAGCTGTGCAGAGAATATAAAAACAAAAATGTGCATCTCAGCCCTGTCCTTAATGCCATTTATAAATAACTCCTAGGAATGGGGTAGACTGGGCACACAGGTTTGTAAACTGGTTCCCAGAAGTTTAGCTGAATACAGTACACAGCAATTATGACTGCTTATAGAAGTTGCTAAGATTAGAAATAAATCCCATGCTGCTTAAAACTCTAGTAACACCTCTTCCAAAACTCACTTATAGTTTTACATGTAGCACTTCACTTCCTACCTGTGCAATCCATCAGATGCTATTTCAATAAATGAAAACACCCTCAATAGCCCAGTTTGTCCAGAGAATGCAAAAGCAAAGGGAAGCACTAAATTCTGCACATCTGAGTGAGTTTGGAGCACTTGGCAGTGTGTCACTCCCTACCCTGCTGTCCATGGAAGTTGAAGAGATGCTGCAAACATGCAGAAACAAAGCTCTTTGGTGCTCATAAAGTGCAGAAGGAGTACTAAACAGCCTTAAACAATGGTTTTAATTCTTCTCCCCTTTAAAGCTACTGAAAGAGGTGCCACCGTGGTGTCTGCAGTTATTGGCTTGGAGCATGCTGAAATGGTTAAACTCAGTGGCAGGCTGCAGGGTCCATCTATTTTCCCAAGCAGTTAGAGGTGGGCTGTGCTAAGGGAGTATGATTACTATGGACACATTCCAGTTCCCATCAAAGAGAACAGGCAGACTCATATTAACTTCAAAGGAGTTGGATCTGGTCCTGTATTACATATATCTACTGTGAAAAGGGTCTTCTAATGGATATTACATCTACAATGAACTGAGAAGACCAAAGATGGTGTGAAAATTAATTACCATGCTATTGGCCCCTCTCTTATGATTTAGTATGAGAATTAGATGTCATCCTGCAACTTACTTAAAGAATGGCATTTTTAAAGCAGTTTAGAGTATCTTTCATGTTATCAGGTCCCAGTTATGACACACTGGCTTCATTTTCAAGGGAACTAAGCCCTCAAAAGTATCCAGTGTGTTCAGATATACTGAAAATAAGGTGCAAGAAAACTCCTACTCCTGTCAGCTGGTTTATGTAAGAGAATGAGATAACTTGGATGGCATCCCAAAAATATGAGGGTATTTGTTGAAGGGCTTGGGACAAAGGCCATACAACATCTTCCATTTATAGACTACAAAAAGCCTGTGGGAAACCACTACAATTATAATTTCATAATATGCCGCCTGCATAGTCTGCAGGCCAAGTACTATGACAGCCATGTTCCTAGAGCAGGGATGAGAATGAAACTGAAGGTGCTGCTGGCTGAGCTTTGAGTAACCCTGCTGGAGCAATGGAAAAGGTTGCTTTCCTCACCTGTCTATCCTACTGCTCCAGGAGCTGCTGTAGAAGTAAAAGCCACAGAGATCCAGCAGTAGTAACCATCAGCTGTTGGAACTCATATCCAGAAACTGATGGCTCAAGAGTACTGCATAGGGTGACAGTCTTTTTTACAGTACAAAGGCTGGGCTAGGGAGAAAAAAAAAAAAAAGAAGTGCTCTAATAACATCATAGTTGCAAAGTATATTTAAAAATCTGTTTGGTTTATAATAGCAAGTAAGGAAAGAATTGTATCTTGGCTCAGTTATGCAAATGAATCTCTGAAAATGGACGCATTTTGTGATGTTTTTTGTCCTTTCTGGCAGGGGAGAGGTATGGGTCTCAGAAAGGTCTGATAATCCTCACCAGTGCTGTGACATCTGGAGCTGCTGAGGAGTTTGTATCCATAATGAAGAGGCTGGGCAGAGCTCTCATCATTGGGGAACAGACGAGTGGTGGCTCCCATTCCCCACAGACATACCAAGTAGATGATACCAACTTCTACATCATCATCCCCACCTCCAGATCAGTCATCTCTGCAGAGAGCACTTCTTGGGAAGGGAAAGGGGTGCCTCCTCACGTGGAAACACCAGCTGTAACAGCACTCATCAAAGCAAAGGAGATGCTCAGTGCTCACCTGCACAGCTCTAGATAGCCCAGCAGGGGCATGTGCTCCTAGAAAAAAGGTAGGCTGTAATTTTCAAAGAAGCCTGAGGGACTTACACTCCCAGGAGCTGAACCAATAACGGTTTGGGGAGCCCAGAAGAGTATTTAGCCATAATTTAGGTAACTAATGCAAAAACAAGATCCCAAAAATCTCACTGTGTGTGTGTGTGTGTGCATTTCCATGTGAGGGAATGTGCAGGGTATGGGTGTTTTTCTATGCGTTATCTGTCTGGCTTAATAAATGATGGGTTGTTTACTGCACAAGAGCTCAGTTCCAACAGGAGAAATTATTTTAAGGCCCTTCTGCTACACAGAATAATTCCCAAGCCTCAGGAATGGCACTGTTCTGGGTAGTAGAAGTGGATTTGAGTTCTTAACAGAGAAGGGAGGCTTCACACCAAAGTCTCATTTTTTGTGTGTTAATTTTCTAGTAACCAAGTGTCTTGGAGAAGAAAGCCACCTCCCCAGACAAAAAGGAGTAGGAACTTGGGTTCAGTCTCTATAGTCAGTGGTTCCCTGTACATAGCTCTAAGTGACTCCCTTTTCAACATGTTGCATTTTCACCCCATTCTGAGCAATCCAACTCCTTCTCAGCATGGTTGAGATACTTGGATAATTCAGTGGGGTTTCTGGATTTCTCTCCTGGCTTGAAATGTAAATGTTAGTTGTTGCACTGTCTGTCTTAGATTTAGCTCCAGATCACAGAGATTTCCTTTGGTTCCTTAGAAAATCCCAGCTCAGTATTGAAGGCATGTGGGCCACCTCAAAGCATTCATGCAAAGACAGAAAATGCACATCTGCTCCTCTGGAAAATGTGCACATTCCCATTTACACATCTTAAAGCAGAATTAACAGTAGTTGTGAGGGTCTGTTTTCCAAACTGCAAGAGCTAAGTGTCTTCTCCATTTCATCATTAGATGTACCAAAAATAATCTTTCCCAGTTTGTCAGGGTTGACCAGATTCCTGGTGCATGTCTGTTTCTCCCCTGGTATCTGGCAGAGGGATGGGAAATTAGGAAGGAAAGGGCAGTACATTGACTAACCCAGTGCTCAGATCAACACTCAGGAAAAAGAATCATGTTTTTACTTAAGGCTAAAAACGGATGGTTGTATGCCCTACTCCACAGACCAGAGGAAAGCAAAGAAATATCCTTTGCACCATGATAACAAGATAGTTATTAACTGATAGTGTATTTCAGGGCAAATAACAGAGTTGATAATGTGAACTAACAGTTCATATTATTCACATGAACCTAATCAATGCCCTACATTCCTTGTCATCCTTACAATTCTTATCTAACCATATGTCTTTGTAATGATTTAGAAATACATATAATTCTAATCTAGATCTCAACATTCTTTGTCTCAGCAAAATACCAGCTGTAAGGCATTAAGCTTAGGAAAATGGTCCCCCCAAATTTTGTCAGTTAGAGACTGTAGTAGTTACACATTGCTGTTTGCTTGTTCATTTGTAAGTAACCGCCATTTTTTATAAATCATGTTTAAACATCTAGCTGCAGAGAATCTCTTTCAGTATTTACAGGAAATAACATTAACAACAAAGTAGACTTTCCATCTTTTTTACTACTTGTTTATCTTTCCAGTTACGTTTGGTGTGATCACTAACCTGGGCTCTTTTGAGTCATTTTCGTATTCTGATTTTTATGCAGTAGCCAGTTGTTGAATTTCTCAGTTTTGCAGAACCATTTAAATGGATTAAAACTCATACAGTATATTGTGTAAAGTGATATATGTATGAAGAATATTAAAGATACTTAATATGGAAAAGACTGGGTTAGTCATGAATGAGTAAACAACACTAATGTATTTCTTCTAATGTCTTTTAAGCGTCTTTAATATCTAAATGACCAGATATACTTCTTCCTTTTTTCTAAACACAGTCTGTTGTGCTGTCATGTACAAACAACAGTGGTTGTCAAACCCAACATTTAAAAACTTCAGCCATCCATTCAAGGACCAAAAACTATGCCAAATGGGCACAAATAATAAATAATTTCTTCGCCTGAGTAATATGATAAGTACTTATGAATAATAAATGTTTAACAGTTGGGATACAGTCAGAAAAACAAAAAACAAAAAAGAAAATGCATTTGCTGGTGAGTCCATTTGATATCAATAGTGCTGTAATACTCTCTCAATAGAGAGTAATTGTTTAGAAAATTACACTGCAGTGAAAGACTAGAACATCACCAAATTACAAATGAAAATCAGTTATGGACAATCCATGATTTATGGTTTAAATGAGAAAGTTAGACAGATGTTGTCTTAGGGATGGACTTAGTAAATACTGAAGTGCCTTTCCAGCTCTTTATACAACAGGAAACACATTGAAACCATCACCCTTCTCTCTTCTGGTTCCAGAGCTGACATGGACATTCAACAGTTTGTAGCACAATTTCCTTACCTTCCAACTTAGAACAACTTCCTAATGGTTAATTCTAATAATGTTCCTTTCGAAGAAAGGAAGAAAGAAGTTGGTGTACCAGCCCTCCTAGCAGTATGATCCTTCTCCTTTTAGAGTTCACAGGACTCCGACCAAGAAATGGCAGCCAGCTTACTTGTGTTTTTTTTTTTTTTTTTTTCTACAGAATGGTGCATTCTTGCTGTCTAGAGAGTGTTTCTAATGCAGTCTTCCCTGATCACACCACAAAAACTGCCCTAGTCCAGTGATTTTCAAACTATGGTCTGTAGGGAGCCCACAGACTGTATCTAAGGAATTAGTGAAAATTTACTCTTAAAAACAAGCACATGCATACTTTTCAAAAATCTGAGTGTGGTTTTGATAGAGAAACACATCTTCATTTTTTTTCCTCCAAGTATCTCTAGTCATAAAAAAGACACAGATCCCTGCTGTAAAATCACAGTATTGCGCTGGGACTGGATGCAGTCCTTCATGAATTCCTTAAGTCCCTTCATTTCTTCAAGAAATTTCTTCAAGAAATTTCTTCATCTAGTGGAGTGCCTTTCTTACAGCAGGATTTCCTTTCATCTGCACCAATTTAAATGTTCAGACTTCCAGACATAAGGAAAAAAAGCTTCCAGCATGACTCAGTTACAGGAAGTTTGTTTTTCTTTGTCTCGTTAGGCTTCCTTCTGCCTGTGCTGCCTTGGTTCACTCAGCTTTAATATGAATATTTTCATATAAAGAAATAAAATCTCCCAAAATTTTGGCTAAGTCCAAGGGTTTATGTAACCCAACTTAGATGAGACACTCAGTTAAACATGAGACACATAAAAGACATTCCCCCCAACTGCATGAGGGGATTTGCACAAAAGCTTATTTTACACATAGGGAATCAAGTTCTGATTCTGTTGGCACCAATGCTATTTTGCTCTGATGTCAGCACAGGTGTAGCTGGCAACAGAATGTGATACTGGACAGTAGTGTAAGTAAACAGGTCTTAGTTCACAAAACTCTGTAGTCTTCAGTGTAAAAAGCAACTTGTTCATTCAATCTTTGTGCCGGTGGCCATCTGAAAGGGGGTAAGGACAGCATAGCACACACTTCCCTGCAGTGGGATTTCTGTTTTGCACAAGGAAACCCCCCAGTCTTTACATGCTAGCGTAAAACCGTGCTGCTCCTGCAACTGGAGGAGGTAAGGACAATGTCATAGGGAAAGCTAATTAAAAATCTCTCCTCTTCATTTTTGTATTTTGAATTAGTTCTGACACTCTTCATAACTGGTTCTCTTGCCTTTCTATGCACAGAAGGCATTTATACAGGGCTTGTCATCACAGTATCCAAGTTGATGTGGCTGAGGTATGCCCACAAAGAAACTGGGTTAGAGGTTTTTTTGGGTTTGTTTTTGTTTTTTTTTTTTTTTCTTTCACCAAAGAAAACGACTTCATGATATAAAGGAAAGCTATCTCTCCCCGTAGTCTTGCTGCTTACTGAAACCTCGTATGATGGGCAGAATGAAGTTTAATTACTGATGAGAGCTCTGAGGATGTAGATCTAACACACCATCGGAAGAAATCTGGAGATTTAGCAGCTTTTTATCCATGGCTGGTTTTCCACACTTTCTCAGTATCACTTACACCAACACAAAATCAGCGAAACCATGTAGCCAGTTAGATACTGCTTCATTCTGACCTAAATGATAACCAAGTGTAGCGCACTGGAAAAACAGGCCCTTGGAGCAGACAGTGTTGAAGCGATGTACCAACATAATACGGGGAAGCATTACATAGCTGCTCCTGTCTTTTTCCAGAAAAAATCTGAAACTAAGTTTCTAACATACAACTGTTAAGAAAACAGCATATTATAGAAAGCATAGAGGAGAATACTTGGCAGTAATGGTACGAAAAAAAAAATATCTTTAGTCTTATTCATACAGGGCCAGACTGATCTGAATATTATTGATGTAAATCAGGAGTAGCAACATGGAATTATTCTGGATTTGCACTGGAATAAGTGAGATCACAATCTGGCCTAAACTACTAATGGGAACTATAACCCTGACCACATATGAATGCAGTTACACCATGGAGTCCTTTATTATGCTTTATGGACACTGACTTCACAGTAAACTGGCTGGCACCCAGATAAAACCAGATGGAGTGAAATTTGGCCTGTAAAACCTTGCCATAAATATATTCCTTACACAGTAAATGTTATTGGACACAAAATAGAGATGGAAAGATTAGGAGGAAACCACATCATCCCCTACTCAATGCAAGGTTGTTCCCTGTGCTGCATGTATCAAAGCTTTTGTTCACTTTGGTTTTTAATGACTCCAATGAAAGAAGTTGCACAACTGACCTGGGAAAGCTGTGTTACAGTCCAATCAGACCTCCAGTCTCAATTTATGTCCTCTAAACTCAAAGGCATAATGTAAAGGTTTAATCACTTTATGTTGGGAAAATAAAGCTGGAGTGCAGAGCCAGTGGCTGGCCTACAATAAGTCAAATGTTTATGCTAACAGGAAACAGCCATGTATTAATAATAAACAGCAATATACTGGTAAGAATATGGTCTCTGACTCAGAGAAATCTCCCAAGAGATGACAATGAGGGTAATATATTGATCCCAATTGACAGCCTAAGACTCTAGGGCTGTCTCTTGTCACTTGGATGTCCGATACTTGCATTATCAACCTAAGCATCATCATGGGAACTCAATGAAAACTTCTGTCCAGTGTGCTCCAGACAAATACTGGACTGTATCATCAGCATGAAGTTAAATAATAAGGAGTATATTGCAATGTTCTATACAAATCTCAGGGGTACTCTTATCTGGGGAATAAGCACTTTTTAACAGTTCTCTATCTGAAAGGGAATAACTGCAGATAAGGCTCAGAGACAGGCCACAAAAACAGGAGACAACCTTAAAAAAATCCCATTCAAGAGAGACATAAATGCTCACTTGAATAACATGTTGTCATAACCTATCAAGAGCAAGTCCCTAAGTGGATTTAGAAAGTAATGAAAGGCTAATTAGATGAGCTGCAGTAACAACAGGCAGGGTTCTTGCTTTCCCTCCCCTCCTCTCCAAGCAATACAAACTGATTGAGACTAAGCAGAGCACAAACCAAAGAAGGCAACAGAAAACTGTCTCATATAGACTGGCTACAGAGAGACTTTGGCATCTTCTTTAAAATGGATGGATTGGCCAATGTAGAAACCAGATGATAGAGATGGTCTCATCCAATGCAATTAATGCCTCTGTCATTTTCTGAAGGACATTCCTCTTCTAGCTGTCAGCAGAATGGAGCCTATCATCCAGACTTAAAGGGTGCAGGTTCTGTCTATCAGAAGCAGTAACTCAGAAATCCCAGCTACTTTCTTTAGTATATCCAAAAACTGAAAACCACAGGCCAAACTCTGCCCCTATCCGATCTATATGCCTACCAAAGTCACACAGATTCTGCAAGCACACCCAGGGAAGAATTTGCTCTCCCTGTCTACATGATCGTGTTGACAACAGGTCACATTCTGATGCAGATCCAGCTTGACTTGGTTTTGTGTAAGATATTTCAAAAGTGGCAGAGCATAGAACAGAACTCAGGTGTACTGATTTACAACTCACATCCTCTTTGGCTGTGTGTTGGTCACTTTTTGACAACCACTATTTTCAGGTAGTCTTAACTTTAAGTAGTCCCTTCCAAAGCCAAGGAGACAGTGAGATGAATCTGATAAGAGAGCTGATTCAGCTAACACAAAGGAGTGAGTCCACCAAAGCTGCTAGGAAAAGTAACTTATTTTCTTTAAGCATATAAATGCTTTTTTTTTTTTTAAGTCTTTAAAGATTCCACATTCAGTAAAGAGTGTGTTACTTCTGTATTTACATTGTACTGCACATAAACCAGCAAATCAGATACAAGCAAAGCAAACTCTATCTGCAAAATGATACCTTTGTTCCCAACTCATTGCAAATTAGTACTGCATGTGCATAAATTTCACTACTTTATTTCCTCAAAAATAGATTGACAAGGGCTAGGCTGAGTTTTCAGATCTTACAACCCACTCAGACTTTCGTAAACATTTTATATTTTTTGCAAAGCATCTATTATAAATTACTGTAAGCAGTGATCTCCTGTAAGAAATTAAGTAACTGCAAAAAGAAATTGATACAATTGAATAACATTTCCCTTCTTTACCCAACCTGCCCAGTCCCTTGGTGAGATCTATCTGCACAGCTCTAATTGTGAGAGGTCATGTGCCGGGATAAATGATGGCGTTCTCGGAAGTACTCATGACAAATTGGACATGTTAGCTTCTCCTCTCGTCTCCTCTTGCTCTGGGATTCAGTTGAGGAGTATTCTTTTTTGTGATGTGACCGCATGTGGAAGACTAAATCAGATGTCATGCGAAAGGACAGATTGCATTTGGCACACCAGTTCTGGGCAGCCACTCCAAATGACGTGAAGGTAGGGGGAAGAAGAGTCAAGGAGGAGGAGGAGGAGGAAGAAGTGGTACTTGTGTTTTGTAACTGTCCTCCTGCTTGTTTGGGCCACAGTTCTGAGGAATACGGGAAAACATTGCTCCGAGTGATGCTAGTCTGCAGCATCTGAGCATTACACAAATCACTGACGAAGAACTTGGAATTGAGAAGAGTGCTGCAGCACATGATGTCTGTGGTGGCAATGAAGCCGGACAGCTCCCCCAGGCTCTTTGGTGACTCACTCATGGGATGAGAAGAGTTTATTGCAGCTCTTTCTGCTAGACATTTACTGGGCTTGCTGAAAGCACTCTTCTGCTCTCCTCGGGCTCTGGTGGGCCACACGAAGGAGAATGCACTGCCAGAGGAGTTCAGCAACACTTCCTTTGATACCTGCTCCTTACCAGCTGGGACCGTGTCATCCTCCTCTTCTGATTCCTTGGGTTTCTCATTCCTCAGCTTCTCTTTTACCCTCCTGACCTCAGTGAAAGCACTCTGCTTCTGCTCGAAAGCATCCTTCCTAGCTGATTGCCTCCCTGAACTAGGCTTCCAGAAAGAACCTGCCAGTGCATGCTCTCCCCCAACCTCTTCCTTGCCCCCACAGTTATGTCCCTCACTCAGGTTATTTGTTTTCTCCAACAACACTGTTTTCCTGCTCCTGTTGTTCTCAGCCTCTTCTAATTTTGCTCTCTTTTCTCCAGTGAGACCACGTGCGTCATCTTTACGAGCTGTCATTTTGACCTCTAGATCCCTTGCCAGGCTGTGGAAATTTGTGGTCTGGTCCTCTAAGTTGCCTTTTTCAGTCTTGCCATCCTGGAAGTTTCTCCATAGCAGGGCACTCTTCTCTGGGACGCATAGGAAGCGGACATGGGAGAGATACGAATGCTCACATTTAAAGGCTCGGTTGCATTCCTGGCATCTCAGCTCTGCAGAAACAGACAACAAATGATGAGTTTTGCAAAGTCAGAATCATGGATGGATGCAGATCCTGACCCTGCTGTTGACACAAACAAACAAACAAAAAACAAACCCAGAAACATCTCTTATGTCATACAAGACTATACATGGTAAAGTTAATGCCAGTGCAGAGTCAGGTCCTTTGCTGTTATGGAAAATTGTTCACTTGTATTTACCTCCATGTGCTCCTTGCAGAAATGTTCTCATTTAGACTCTCCAGCCATGCTTGTATTAGATAAAATTGTTATTTTAAAGGCATCTTTTTATTTTAAGGGCATATTTCAAATTGATATTTTAGGCTTTTAGGAGTCCGAGGTAGTCAGGTGCATAGATGTCCATTGCACAGCTTAAAAACCTCAGCACTGCTCCCTAGTGCACTGTCCTCTGCTGGACAGTAACAACTAAAATGGCATTGAGAACTACAAATTTCTTCTCACTGTATGCCTCCAGCTCAATCCCCAAAAGAGAATGTCTCTTTTCTTAGCTGACTGCTAAGGATTTAGACTGGTTTTATTTCCTGCATTACAGCATCACCCATGCTAAAGAAGTTGCAGACTCACTTCAGTCCTCAGTGACTCCTGCAGAGCCAGCAGTCTGGTACTTACCATTTGGGGGACTTTGAGCTTTTATCTCATTGAAACCCAAGAGTCTGGAAAGCTCCTCATCATACCAGACAAGCAGCTCCTCATTTTTGTTGATTTTCCTGGTAGAGCGATAATATAACTGACTATTTTCTAAGTAAGCTTCCAAGTTTTGCTCCTTGCTATTGACAGCCGCTTGTACAAGTCTCATCCAAGGCAGCCCTGTAGGACTGTGCACAGACGTAACATCCACCTGTGAGACAGGACACACAAAAAGGGAAGTTTAAAGTCCTGCAACCCCAAATAGATTTCCATGAAATTCAAGAAAAAGCCTATTTTCTGCCTCACACAGAGCCTATGCCAAAGCTGCGAGCCCAAACCACACACAGCTGTGATCAAACCCAAAGTCACGGGAGGGAGAAGGCTTCCCTGGTGTGAGTGCTGAGAGCTCTGGGAGCACTGAGTGGGACCAGAAGGGGACACCGTTGTTCACGTGAACCTGCTCTGGGCCAGCAGTGCCAGGGCTGGTCCCTTGGCCCGTCTCCGGCCCCCTCGTGGCAAGGGTGCTGTCCTCTGCTGACGCTGGTTGTCTCCTGAGGCTGCGTTGGGTGTGGATCTCAGAGGTACAGATGGCGTGCTCCTCTGTAAGTAGGGGTCTCAATCCCATGGGAAAATGGGATGTGTCAGGAGAGGGGTAAATTAGGAATAATATTGGTTATTTGAGTCAAAATCCCAAGGAGACAACTTCCGCATATACTAGCAGCTAAATTATGTAAATATAAGTTTTTAACAAGTACAGCTAGGAAGCGCTTATATTATCCCTTTCCTTTTTCAGAAATAAAGTGACATATTCCCCTTTCTCCCTTTGATAAATAGCTTAAATTCATTTCAGGGTATACGAACAGACAAAAACTCATCTGATTAATACTTTTCATTAAATTACTTCTGAGTGTAGTGAGGAATTGATTTACTTTCAGTGTGTGCATTCAGAAATACCAAACAGCTTAATTTAAAAATTTCACTTAGGTTGGAAGGTCAGGCACTCAAAAGTTAAAAACATAATATTCAGCCTGCTGCTCAGATTAAATCTCCCTTCTGTGTACATGTTACAACATAGTCCTCAGTCGCATAAATGCCTTTCTCCACAGGACTCCTGAGTCATTTAGTCACAGGTTGACCATGCTCTGGAAATAATATAACTGTAAAACATTTGGTTTTGTCTTCCTCATTCAGTGTGTGGCTCCCATCTTATTTAATTGATTGCATTTGCTTTGAATAGGGTATGATTTATTTATTTATAGGTTTTTTCCTTGGTGTTTACCACAGCAGATCTATGTCCTCGGCAGTATTTGAAGGATGGGGAAGATTTTCATAGCTCGGAGGCTGAAACACAGGGCGATCAAGGGCAACACTTATACACATAAAAAGCCTCAACTAATTTTTGAAGCACTAAGTCATTGTTTTGAAAGGAAGAAATTTGGAAATGAAAAATGTCTAATGACAAGTATGATCCAAATTTCACCCCAAGCAATGTATAGCTCTTTGTTTTCCACTTCCACTAATTGCAGGGCAGCCATTCATTGGTGTTTTGTATCAGAAACAGTACTTTGGTTTTCTTTCTCTGTGTTTAGCTCAGTCTGACTATTACCTACCATGAAAAGTATGACCACGGTAGGAGCTTGAATAAAAGAATAAAATATTAAGGGGCCATTAGTATAAGAGTCAATTATTATAAAGGAGAAAATAAATTAGCATGCCCTGTAACTGGTTCTCTCTAAACGCCATGGTAATTAACAATGATTGAGAAATCCAAAAGTCTGACAGAAACACAAGCACACCCACCCACACACACAGTGGTTGCAACTAATAGCTTTGACAGAGGCTGTCATTTATTAGTTTCAGTGTTTCAGAAATACCAAGTACCCACCCGAAGCTCTAAGCAAAGTCAAAGGGAACACAGCTTCTCCAGGAACCAGGCCTGCAGGGAAGGAGCTGAGAGAGTTTGGAGGAGCTGGGGAGGAATACAGGGCAGAACAGAAGACCTGGGTACACTCAACTGCAAGCATGAGCCTGCTTCACTTTTTCCACACATGCAGAGACACTACAAGTAATGCAAATCCACCCTCTTCCTGGGATGGAAATCCCTCAGATGAATCTTTTGCATCCATAAATGAGGGAAGGGCTTTACTGCCCAACAGGCTCAGTCAGAGCTGTGCAATGGACGTGGTCTGGCTTCCTTGACAGGAGCCGGAGGAGAAGGGTGAGGATAAGGCTGTTCCTTGGATCCAGGAAGCTAACCCCACGAGAGGGTGTAAGGCTCAGAGGAACTCAATGGGAAGGACAGCTTTATAAGGTGCAGGTTTGCTTTGCTGGGGTAAACGGCTGGCTGGGAAGAACCACCTGTGCCAATGGTGGCCATTGTCTTTGCCCAAGCATACAAAATGGACCAAGAAGCTCAAATTAGGGTCCCCAGGAAGATGAGAGAAAAAATACAGGGCCCCTTTTTGGACTAAACTTAAAAGCCAAGTCATCAATAGTCAGCACAGAAGTGGAACTTTGTACTCTTCCTGCAAAGGAGCCAGTTTTCACTCAGGTCCCTCCAGTCTACAGCTCATAATCAGAAACATGCTGGCTACTTCTCCCTTTTGGAGGAGCTGTTAGTTGTGCTGAACAGAACAAAAATCTCCCCCCTGACATAGCCACCGCCTGAGAGATGGTGTGACCCTGTCTGACATGACTTGCATTAAATGCTGCGTTCTCTTACCTTGAATACGTAGTGGATGTTTCGTCTTTCAGAACACTTGAGGGCAATAAAAGCTACAGTGTCCACTAGGGTGTTCTGGAGCATACATGGTCCAAAAACAGCTTCTTTGGGAATGTCTTGTGTGGTGTGAACAGTAGCCAATACATCCGGAAAATGGTGATGCAGAAGTTTGTTGTCATTTGTCCACAGGAATTTAGGCAAAGATGTGAGTTCCATCATAAACCTGTAAAATGAGCAAGAAATCACACTTGTAACACAGATGAAAATGGAAGGGGGCACCACTACTTACAATATAAAGGCTTCTAGGAACTAACTGCAGGTGAATTGTAAGAGCATGTCAGAACATTATTGGTTACACAGTGTAGAGCTTTATGAACATCCAGTTCTGAAAGAGAAAAAAGGCTTTGCAATAAACCAAAATATTAGGTTTGTAAACAACCTAGTTACTCTTTTCAGGACTAGTGAGACCATCCAAAAGCACAACTGTTTCTGCACTGTACTCTCTACAGCCAGCAGTAAGAAACCTTGGTAACAGTAAGCAAAATTTTCAATTAGTGGAACTCAGAATATTCTTGATCAGCATATTCTCAGATAACTTTCTTATTTAGTAGTCTGTAGAAGTGTGAAGAAAAATGCAGAAAGAGAACAACAAAAAAGCAGATGCTTTACCAAATAGGTTTTGAAAAAGCCATGCTTTTTAATTTGTAAGTGTAACATCAGTCTATGTTCTGGTTAAGCAGATACAAAGCCAGGAACAGCCTGAGTCCCAAGTCTATTCAGCCTGAATGCACAAAATCTTTGTAGATTGACACAGGGATTATTTTCATCCTATTTCAAAATGTATGTGAGATTTTAGCTGTTAGCTGTTGTTAGGAAAATTGAATCAGATTATGGCTCTTTGCATGATGATATTCTCAGCACAATGTTAGGAGAGACTGGTATGCTTAGGGACTGAATTCTCTTGAACTGAATGTAGAACATTACATTTTTCAGAGCAGAGGTGATTTCTGCACTATGAGCCTCAATCTGAGAACTGTATACACAGCAAGGAGGCAGTTTTGAGTTATTTGTCATTCTAAGCTTCTCCAGGTTTTTAATAAAGTTATTGCCATCTTCAGCTCCCAGCTGGAGGTCATGGAAAAACCCTCATTTACGCCATCAAGAGATGGATCAGGTCCATTAGGCAGAGAAAATTAAAGAGAACAGCAAAAAGCCCTGAAGAGTCCTTAGCCTAATAAATACTGAGATAGAAGGGCTGAAGATCCAGTCTAATCTTTCTCACTCTCTGCCAACAGAATTGATTTGTTATTCACTGACTCATGACTTAAACTGAAGTTATATAAAGCGCTCAGGAGAGTTGCACTGATTTAACTAAATCAGTTTCTAAATCAGTATAGTTAATTCAGAATAATACCCTCTTGGTAGGCAAGTCTAAATCCCTACTCTGAAAATATTGAAATGCATGGTTATGTATACAGAACATTGTAAGCCTCTGAAGGAAGAAGGCCTAAAAAAAGACGAACAAGACAAAGAGCAGGAGGTGAAAGGAAATTAAAAAATAATAATAATTAAAAAAAAAAAAAGTTCAGGTGGCTTGCCAGATATTAGTCATTAAGAGGAGGATAGAATGGGTCTCTGCTTTCTGTTACTGACGAGTTTCACTGCCTGGTTTCCCAATAATCTGCTGAAGTTACTATTGCTATGAGAACAAAATGATGTCTTGTATATGTACGTTTGTGCGATATATAGGATCTACCTAAATAAACACATAAACACATTCATATGCACGTGTGTTTCTATTTAAATTATATTAATTTTTAATAAATTGAAACGGTCAAGTCACATTTAAAAATAATAATAATACAAAAAAAAAGTTCCAAACCATCAGAAGAAAAAGAAAATCTAAAATTCCTAATCTTTTCTAACATTATTTTATTTATCCACTTATGACCTTAGAAGGCAAATCCTCTCACTAAGATTCCCCTTTCTGTGAAATTCATCTGAATGTCTCCATGTAAACCAGGAGAGCATTGTGCCTTGGCTACACTGGTGTCCATCCAGAGGAAATAGAATCTCCTGATTCCTTTGAGGGCCCTCAAAGCTGAATTTGTGATGGGGAAGGAGTCAAGGATGCTAGATTTGAGCACACACACTTTTAGGAAGAGGATGTGTTGCTGCCTGTGTGGAGTAAATCTCTTCCCTTCCTCCAGAAATCCTAGCCAAAGCACCAATACCAGGGTCCAAAGAATCTACACCCCCTTCCAGCCAGCTACTGCTGCCTGCTACGTTCCCCTATTTCAGCAGCTTTCAAAGAGCTCCACACACCCAAAGCTTACCAGAACCATTTCTCCAAAGACTGAAAATGTGAAGATATCAAGAAAAAGTGCAAGATTTATGTCTAACAGCACCACCTAGTGATTTCTGCCATAACATACGTCCCAAAGAAAGAGAAAATGCAGAGGGGCCAGACAGGCTTTAGCACCATTGCCCCACTCTCGCTTTGCTACCTGCAAGATGGATGTGAAACCGCCAGCTCCCAGAGCACAAGCGCAGCACACACCTCCAACCTGGGTAGCTTTTCTGAGCTCCTCGGTGAAAGTTTCAACAGCTCCTGGCAAGGTGTGTGCTGCTTGACGTGCTGCCCATGCCCTCACCCCAAATCCTGAGGACAGAAGGGCTTCCACGCATCCAAGGAGAAGGGCAGGAATTAATTCCCTGGACATAGGAACCTCTGCCTGTCCTCACTGTCCCACAGGGCTGCCTGCAGGCTAAACCTCCCTTCTGGAAGCAAATAAATCAATATATGCACATCTTCAGTTCCATTTAATTATCCTAGATTGATGGGATGGGGGAAATGGAACCTAATAAGGAATATGAGATATTTTCTGACCAACACAACTTTTCTCTTTCCAAAGTTAAGAGTCCCTCCAATCCAATAAGCCAGGATTCTTTGCCAGTTTCTAAACGACTTGTGAATTAATCAAAGATTTGTGATGGACAAAAAAAATCCCCCGAGTGACAGCAACAGTCACATTCCTCTCTTGCACAGCAGGGTCAACTTTGTAGAAAGTTGTGAAGAGGATGTACCGCATATAGAGAGCAAAAAGGCTTGTTATGGTAAACCTCGCATCAGAAGCTTTCAGCATGGGAAGATCAATCTCTTCAAATAATTTGGCGAATGCACCATCTAGTGAAACATCTCAGTACAACATGGTGTCCCAAAAAGTGACAGAGGGACAGGAGCTCTTGTGTAATTCCGAATCCAGTCCCAGAGCAAATTTCACATCTTTGCCAACAGTCCTCAGAGTCTAAAGAAGGTTATAATCATTAAAAACCTACAACTGGAGTCCTAATGAAAAATGAGAAAGGTACACTAGAATGATTGGCATTTTTATTTGACAGACTCAAGTAGGTGAATTGCTCACACTCTTCAAAGGGAGCAAAGGACAGAGAAAACGATCATAACAGTGAATTCTCCAAAATTTCATCTAACTGATTTTTTACTTTCTCCTAGAATGTCAGGAATGTCTGAGGCTGGTATCAGGCCTTCATTTCCTTAGCTCAACTTCCTATCATTCCTACATACACCTCTTATGGTGTATTCAACAATCCCCCCCTCTGGCTGGTGTATTTGTACCTCAAAGCACTTGGATCTATGGAGTTCCCACTGATGGGTTAATTGCTTATTTTCCCAAGCTGAGCATAAATCCTATCTTTTATCTTAACATATTCCTCAAACACCACCACCTCTGTCCCTTAATGAGGTAGGTGTCCTTCTCTTACCTCACTCCAGTACTTAAGCAGCTACAGTTGTAATCAACTTCTTTTCAGTGACCTAGAAATGCCCATCAGTGTTTTCATGTGCTATCAGGACAAGCATTGCAGGTTTTCCCTATGATTTTATTCCTTTTATAGACTTCTCAGCTTCATGGGTGATATCAAAACAATGATTTTTCCAGTGGAAATGCAGGAGACAGTTGCTTATGTTACCTATTTTCATTAAACAAATAAAAAAAAATGGAACGGGGAAAGGTGGTTATGTATTCCTGTGTGTAGGTGTCTGTTGCTCAGTGACATCTCTGGCAACTTCCTTTGATTTCAGTGACAGAACAGTGACAGTTAGTGCTCTCCTAAAAGAAGATTTTAGAGTCTGATTTCTACCTGCTTTGGAGGGTATTAACCTATCTGGTGGTGCTGTGTGAAGAGAACCCCATCCTGAAGAGAGGTGCTGAGACATTACTCAAAGGAGTGGGATGGTGTCAGCAAGGCAACTACCCCTCTTTTTGCTTTACTGTGCTCAACAAGAGGACTTGATGCAAATTCATTTAACGTATAGGTGAAGATGTACTACACCAAAATCACACATCTTATGTTACTGATTTCCACATTTTAGCTAACATTGCTTTGAGAAGCAATAATTATTCTGCACTTTCATTTCACACAGTTTTGCTAGCTTGTCTTGTACATCTGACTAATTCACCCCTCTTCTATTATTTGGCAAGTTTACAGAACCCTTGTCATAAGCCTCTTTGTGAAGGTCATATCTTCAGTTTTGTATTGTGCAATGACATACTTGCCTCAAACAGCCAATGCTATGATTGCCATTGCCTCCTAAAGACGTGTTCTCCCTCATGCAACATAATCCTGCTGTTCTCACTCATGTTCTGCAAAAGCAGAATTCCTCTGGGCTCACCCACACACATGTCTCTGAAAGGGTGAAATAAACTGAATATTTATAGTGCATTAGTAGCACATTAGAGTCAGATCACCTGCTAGACGATGGGTACACTCCATATTCTATCTGTCACAGATATGAATTCTTCATATGGATGAGTTTAGGGTCTTGCTGTTTAATGGACTCTTCATCCCCTAGAGAGTATCTGATACACATATACCATGTCCCTGAGTCATGGATTTTGCATCTTTATTTCTGAGTGTGACAGATCTGTCAAACAACCAGTACCTATAGGCAGGCAACTCCCAATGGATTATGCAGTTGTGGATGTTTCATCAAAAAGAACACGAAGTAGATGGTGCTCACAGCAATTGACCCCAGCCTGCTTGCTTCCAGAAGTAGCAGACAAATTGCTACTGAAAAGGGTTCAACCTGACGATTTGGGTATAGTCTATAACAAATCTGTGGCCCTGAAAAGTCAACTATGACGCCTTAGGCTGGTGTTCCTTATCTTAATCTGAAGGATTTACACCCTTTCCTCCTGCCAAGTTTCATTGTGATTTAGCAGGCATTTTTAGCAATTTGCTTTGAAGATACAGCTCCAATGTTTTGACTTACTCGTCTTTATGTCTTCAGAAGACCTCTGTGAACCTATGCTCTGTTCATCCAGTTAATAGAGCTGCCTGGTTAAAACAATCTCCTTTCAGCTCTCCCTTACTAAGACCCATTCTAAGGCATTTTCCTGTGCTTCTTCAAGAAGACTGCTCAACCCTGGGCTCACCCACACACATGTCTCACAGCATGTGGAACATGCAACAACCAAGGTTGGACCAGTGCTTCACCACCTGAGTGGCATTATTAAGTTTCTGCTCCCCACCCTCAGCCTCATGCCTCCAGCCACTGAGCTGGTGGGTAGGAGCCGTGACTGCCTGGCTGCTGGATGGGAAGCATGAGAGTCTGTTTCTTTCAAAAACATTCACAAAAAAAACCACACAAACATTCCCAATGCTGGGGCTATTCTGTGTATATCTATCCCAGTTGATTGTTTAACAGTCTCCTGTGCATATTAAGAAATAACTCCATTGCTGAAATGTTTAGTAGTTATTTTCCATTTTCCTGAATTCTCTTCCAAGCTGGAACCTTGCAGATATCCTTTCTCTCTCCCCATTTCCTAGCACTTGCATGTCATCCCACTTGTATTAATCAGGTTACAACTTGTGCCTTCCCAAAAAATATTTAGGTAGCTCCCTCACCTTGTGACAAAAATACATGTCTAGGGAGGAGAAGTGAAAGAAGGTCATAGGAACAGTCAAGAGCAGATTTTCAGATCCCTGATTTTCTACTATATGGCCTTCAGATGTCACTGCAAGCTCTTCTAAGAAACGTCTGGAAAAGCCCAAGTGCAGAAACACCAATTTGAACACAGACTCCCCTCTCCCCTATTTTCATAGCACTCAGCCCAATTCTCCTTGCCACAGTGACAATGTTGAACTGTGGCATCACCCTTTGCTTCTTGGTGGTCATAAAAGCACTGGTAGCCTTGCTTAATATTATTATCAATTTTGGAAGTGTAATGGAAACAACTGAACCACTTTTGCAAGTGAGGAAACTTTTCAACCAGAACTTGTTTTAGCTAGTTCTTTGCAATCATAAATGGAAGGGGATAATAAAAACTGATTCTCTTAACTTGATAAAAATAACTCTCAATAGCTTCTTCAATTTCACCTTCACATTCCATTTGAACTGTGGCATAATTTGCATATAGTGATATCCCTTTCGAAACAATTACCCTACTTTGGAAAAAAAAAAAAAAAAACACTCCACAAGTTACTCACAAAAACTACTGTATTTGACCTGGGGAAGCATCATCCCAGCCTCCCCAGACATTTTTACATCTACTCTGGCCTTTCTCATGAGTAGGGATTAATTTAAACAGCATTTGCCATGTCAGCAAGACTGAAACATAAAAAAATAAATAAAATAGAAATTAAATACTGGAACCATCATTTCCTTCACCTTTTAACTTACTCCTCTCAACTCAAAAGTGTGACAATGTTCTCCCTGAGGCACATAACCTGGGACTCCATGCCACTGCATTCCTGTGGCTACTGCCAAAACTCCCTTTGATTTCAATTAGGGGTCTGTCGGTCTGAGGAATCCACGATCAGACATGCAGTGTCATGCACAATAAACTACAGATATTAAGGGAATTGAGCTGATGCAGACAGAGTGCTTCTGTCTGCAGTATTTATTATTCTCTGTTGTTATAAGGAATTAAGGGTTCTTAACACATGAAGGGAATTCCAAGGGAATCAGAGATGGAAAAGTGAGAAAATCTGCTTCTTGGGTTTTATACATTTGCTTTCCTTCTGTGCAAAGTTTTCTTTTTCTATTCATGCTGTGAACTGCAAAGGAGAAGAATCAAAACTGGAACTGGAGGAAACTGGCAGGAAATCAAAGAAAGGAAAGGATTCTTGTTTTGAAAGATAAAATAAGTAGTTCCAAACACCCCAAGACAAATGCTGGAACAAACTGCAACCTGCTTCTTGAATCCATTAAATTACAAGCTGAAAAGGTCTTCTTAAAGCACAGAAGGTCTAAGCAGGCCATTTCCTTTAGCTCACTGATGCTGCAAGATAGAGCATCTCTGCTTCAGCCTGGGCCCAGGTCTGGGAGCCTTTCCTTTTGGGCATGAAGTGGTTCCTTCAGACCTTTGCTGCTGAAAACCTCATGCATGTGGCAGAAGAAAACTGCACAAGGAGATGTGGAGAGAACAGGTGGATACAGCCATGTGCTGTCTTTCCCAGCCCAGGTGGGCTGCACAAAGTGCTGAGTTCAAGCTCAGCATCCTGTCCATCTTCTAGAAATAGCCCATGGACAGTATTCCTTGAATTCCTGAGCTCTAAGTATCCTCTTTCATCCTCCCAGTTTCACACATGGCAAATTTAGATTCCAGCAATGATTCTGCATAGAGATATGGGGTCAGCTGGTTCAAAGAAGGCCCTTTATTGCCAATGTACCACTTCCAATTCATGTGTTAAGAGCAGTCCAATTAGCACTGATAAACAAAATGCTAGTAATGAAACCTGTGGAGACCAGAATGTTTTTCTTACTCAGGGCTATCCTGGGCCATACTGTGAGCACCTCTTCTTGGCTCCTCTGCTCTGAGCACATTCCCTGCGCTCCTGGGACAGCTCAGTCCCTGCAGCGTGCCTGAGCCAGGCATCAGGGGAGAAGCAGAAGGAAATACAATTATGCACCAGGGAGGAATTTTCTGGCTGCAGAGATTAACTGAATCAGATGAGAGCGGAATAAAATTGGGGCTGAACTAGCCCGGTGCATGAAAATGGTCTTCCCTTGGCACTTCAGCTGGCCTCAGCATCCTTTCATCATGCCTTTCTGCACAGCAGCTGCAGAACTCTGGTTTGACAAGCCCTGAAAAATAAGGGGTAGAAATAGGGAAACTTCACATCCCCTGAAAAGATCATAAGGCATCTTTTAGTGAAGAGCCTGATATCTATGTTGAGCTTCCAGTTTGGCCCTTTCTTGAGTGCTGGTCCAATCTGGAAGTTTTTATTGAGTCAGACACCTCCAAGTTTATGGGGTGCACACAATTTTGCTGTTTTATTGTCATGGTATCTTCAGGGAACAGTTCTCCAAATCTTAGTATTTTAAGGCTCCGTGGTCTTCAGACTGTCTTCCATCACCTGAAATCCACAGTACATGCAATAAAAACTGACAGCTCTTGATGAGCCATCATTATATCTTGGCTGGATACCCAGCCTAGTGAATCATGAAGCTGCCAAATCTTTTTATTATGAACAATCTCTCAAACTTCTTGGGGAATAATGAAGAAGACAGAGATAAAATCCCTGTTTAGAAATGAGAAAATACCTAAAGCTCCACATCTGCCTGAAGCAAGTCTTGTGAAGTACAGGAGCCAATTGGAAGTACAGATTAAAAGATCAGATTCCAGTTTTGATTTCTTTTTTCTTTTTTTCATATTTCTTTTTTTTTTTCTCTGAGGACAGGGGAAGGTGTAGTGGGATCTCTCCTGATGCATGGCAGCTGCCCCACCGACATGCAGAGCTGCCTCACTGCAGAAGGGGCAGAACTTTTCTCACAAGACCACAGGGATGTAATTTCCACTCTGCTTGAAGTCCAGGAATGAAATGTCTGCGATTCAGTGTCAGAGATAGTCTGGTGAGGAAATAACTGAGATTTGGACAAGTTCCAGGAGAGGCACGTATCCTAACCTAAGTGACTTTCAAATGGGAGCTCCACAGCAAACTTCCCTGTGCTCTTTGGCACTTTCCACACTGAACACCTATCTCTACTGCCACTATCCTCCAGAGCAGGAAAAGGGCAGGCAGGAGTGGAACGGACTATCCCACATAACAGGAAAGCCTCACTAATATTGATTTGCTGGGATGTGTGATGGAATGGTATCAGCACAGCTCCAATGGAGCCTTCCTTGATCTAGCAGACCTTGTTGTGAATGGGAGGTGTTAAATCTGGTAGAACATGAGTGACCACACAGATCCACTGAGGTCTCTGCTCCACACCTCCCAGATGCAAGAAATGAAAAAATAATCTAACAAACCAACCCACAAACAAAACACGAAAACTAGCAGGGTTCTTGATATTTCAGGCTGGATAACAAGCAGTAGTAAATACCATGATGTCTTAATTAGAAAGCAGGAAATATGTCGATCTTCTGCTACCCCAGGTTCATACAAACTGAATCTAGGAGTTTAGCTCCATGATGCATAAAATGTCAATACTCCTTTCTAGTTGGGTTGGCCCCAGAGGCAGAATTATTCATTCTGTCTGGCAGTGCATCTTATTTAATGGACCCTGGTGGATGGTACTGCCTTGTACAAGCCATTCACAAGTCAGACAGCCCACCTGCGGACAAAGAGGAGCTGACTATAGCTCTGTAGTCTGCTGGCTTTCAAAGACTTAGCTTCTGTGCACAGGGCTCTGTACTGAAGGGCTGACTCTTCTCTAGCATACAGATTGTCCATGTGGTGGAAGCATTATCTTAATCCACCACTTTTGTTCTTGAAGTTTCAAGGCCTAGGACCTAAAAAATAGGGTTCCTGTGGGATACTGGGAGCACGTTGTAACCCTCGAGACATGTTTGAAGATTACTGTACTATACATGTAATGAATTAGCATCATTTCAGCCGCATAGTATATGCAGCATGCTCTATGGATATATTTCAGTTCAGAGCACACAGTATTTTGTATTCCAGATCTGAATTGTGCCAGTGGTCATTTCAGAGGCTTGGTCTGGATTCTGCCCCAGCTGCTCTGGCATTGTTCAGTGTTCAGCAATATACATACCACCCCAAAATGTCACAGGAAATTTCAATTTTACAGGGAACAACCGGGAAGGGAGAGCAAACAGACACAAAAAATGCCTCTAATTCTCCCCCGCACAAAAGGAGCATACAACAAACAAACATCTTAAAGCAGCAAAGTCATTTCATGGGAATTCCCATTTCATGTGAAGAGAAGGCAACTGAACAAACCTTCCTCTGTCAACACGCTGTAAGTTACTTGCCACACATATGCATATATCCACTTTCAGGAAAATCCTTGTCCCATTCATGTAAATAGGAAAGACCCAGGCCCCAACCATGGAAATGTGTGCTACCACACTTGTTCTCACACAGACCGGTGCATCTCTTCCTTCACACAGGCATCCTTGCAGGCAAAACCTCCATTCCTTATCTGCAGCCAGAGGAAACTGATAAACAAGCAGCCAAGCAGCAAACCACAACCAAACACAATCAGACCGAATCACACGCAATCAGACTGAAACAAAATGTGTAACTTGTGAAAATAGTCACAGATTGTTTCTCTTCTCTCTTCATATATTTCAAATTCATGTCTTCTTTTTGCAAATTCAGAGAAATGACTATCTGATTGATGTTCAAGAAGTGTAAGGCTTGTTTTCATTTAACACTCATGCTATTTATTTTTGATAGCTCTTGATTTTTAAAAAAATGTGATATTTGTTCAAACACCTCTTTTTGACAAGAAACTAATATTTGTGTGCACATATATGTCTACACATAAATACACGTATTCACAACCGTATATATATGCACATACAGCTATATAATCTTCTGCAATTTTGCATATTTATCATTTGCATATGAAGAAAAATATTTTAAAAATAAAAAAAATATTTTAAAACTATGACTAGTCACTTTCACATGGTTAATACTGGAGATTACTTCAACTGTACTAAGTAACAGTCACTTACTTTAATGTTATTTACATTAATTCTAAACTTACTACATCATGTCTACTCCACTAACAGCCAATAACTGATCTGAATAACACTATGTAATGTGAAATTGTGGGGAACAACATAAACAACTTATTTTATACTACGGTGAAGCAAAGAAACCTTGTAATCAAAAGTGAATTTTGTAAATTAAAACAGTTCTGATCTAAAATAATTTGTTTCCCAATTAAATACTTTGTTCTTTGGCTGGCGTTTATTAATAGCATTTTCAAGTAACATGTACTGTAGGAAAATCATACTGATTCACTGCATTATGGACATAGAAAAAAAAAACACAAAACGCATATAACATGCTAGGATTTAGGCAATGAATTCTGCCAATTCTTCCGTATAATATATAATTTCTTACAAAGAATTTATTGTCGTTTTTTCTTATCTGGTTATCTTACATTTAGGTAATAAAAGCTAAAGTAATATTTTGACTTTACATCAATGTTTCTATGGCTTTTTTTCTCCTATAAGATGATATTTCCGTAGAGTTCTATACGGCAGCTCTATTTTGCTTCAAAATACTGGAGGATGCTTAAATACCGAATAAATGTGCTCTCTCAAAAACCTACTTGTGATTTCGTCTACTTTTACACATTTTTAAAAAATACTGAATTTAATACCCCTGTCTTCCTATTGCCTAAATAAATCCCTCTCTCTGTAGTAACAATTGTATTTAACAAATGGTAGCAAGTGCTGTCGAGCACTAAATTCGGCATTTTCAAAAGCCACGAACAAAGAATAGCTCCTGAGCAATCCTTTTTAAATTCCCGAATTCAATGCATGAGTGCGACCACTTTTCATTTAAGAGCAACTCTACTGAAAATACAGAGTTGCTTAAAAATGATGTCCTCCATCAAGTTTTCACTGACATTTCCTACTAGTTCCTGTCTGATCACAGAATGAAGACATGAAGAGGCTTCACACACTGGTACCGGACTTCAATCCTACGGAAACCTTTTCATGGCAGGATTTGCAAACGTAAAGCCCAATGTGACATTTCCAAGTAACAACAACAGCAGTTCCTAACTTACTGACCCACTCAGAAATTTCTGCAGAGGAGTGCGGATCTCGTTATACCCGATACAAATACAGAATAGCGACGCGATGTATTGCCAAGAAACTTCACCAATTTCTCCAAAGCGCCCAGACCCCGAGTACCAACCGGCCGCGATCGCCCTGGCCACCTATGGGAGCCGGGCGAACGAGGGGAGCAGCAAAAAGGGCAAGGGATGCTCGAGGGGATGCTCGCCGAGAGGTACCCTGGGGGTACCTGAGGAGGGACTGCAGCACGGCGGCTCCATCACCCCCGGCCCCATCTCCCCGTCTCCATCACCCCCAGCCCCATCGCCCCCGGCCCCCGCAGCGGCTCTCTCCGGGCTCACCCCCCACGCCCTCTCCGCTCCCTGGGGAACCCCTCCGGAGGTCTCGGACCCCCGAGGCCGCCCTCCCCGCCCCGTCCCCGCACTCCGCCGCCCTTACCCGCTGCGGGAGGGCTCTGCCCGGCCGGGAGGGACGGCTCGGAGCCCCCCGCTCCGCCGGGCGCTGCCCTCGCTCTGCCGGCAGCAGCGCGGCCGGCCCCGATCCGCCCCCCCTGCGCCCCCCCCCCACGGCGGCTTCCTCCTCCTCCCCCTCCCCCTCCGCCGCTCCCCGCCCAGGATAACGCCCACCGCGGCGCCCCGACCCCCCCTTAACCCCCCTCCCCGCCCCGAAAGCCTCCCCCAGGGACCCCCGACGGCTCCCGAGGGGCGCGGAGCCCGCCCGAGGCAGAGGCGGTCCCGGGAGCGGCCGCGAAGTGCAGCGGGGGGGGAGCTCGGGAGGTGGTGGGGATTCCCCCTTGTAGCGGTACTTTAAAAAGAGGAATTTCTTTTAAAGTTGGAGGGGAATGGAAATATCTTCCAAAGCCTTCCTCGGCGGCGACTGACACCGCTTTGGGTTTATTATCGTGGTGTACGGGGGGCTGCAGGTATGGGTAAGGATGGCTAGAAATGGAAATCCCTGCTTCATAGAAAGCACTCGCAGGCTACAAAATTAGGAATTTCTTTGAGGTATGAAACGATTTATGGCACAGCTGGTATGTAAAATATAACCATCAAACGTCTTGTCATAATCAAATATTTCCTAAATCCGGACTAAGCAACATCGCTTTTGAAAGATGTCGTTCCCTATAAATGCCTTTAACGCCTGGCAGAAGATTCTTATGAGCATGTTGACAAAGGGAATAGCCCCGGTTATTTGATTAGTGTCCGTGCAATCTGAATATTGGCTTGTATCGGAAAAAGAAACGTCAAGACTTTAATGCTTTTGAAAGGACGGATTTTCGCTACAATTAGGGAGTAATCTCACACCGATAACGGGGCGAGGCACCTCCAGGCTCGGTGCGCGTTATAACGGGGCCGGGGCCGGCACGGAGCCGGGGCCGCGCATCCCCCGGGGCCGAGCACGGGCAGCGCCGAGCCCCCCGCCGGGACCTGGGTGCTGCTGGCCCCGTCGACCCCCCGGGCCGGGCCAGGAAGGTATCTCGGCACACCGGGACGGGCAGTTCCCACTGCGCTTCATGCCGCAAGCGCTCACGTTTGCGCGGCTTTTGCGCAAATAGCTACAGAAGGACTGAGAAGGGGGCGAACAGACGTGGCGAGACTCGCTCCCGTTTCGGGCCCGGTGCCTGTCCAGCCGAATTCGTCCCGGGCCGTCCCCAAGCCGCCCCGGTGAGGACGCCAGGCTGGGAAGCCCGGCGGTGGCTCTGCGGGGACGGCCGCAAGCCACCCGCAGCGCCCGCGCTTGCGGGACGGGCAGGGACGGCCGGGGGCTAGCGCGGCCCCCAGCATCAGTCGCGATAATCAGCGGGCAGCGCCAATCGCGGCGTTATCACGACCTGCCCGGGGCACGCCGCCGGGACACGGGGCCGGGGGTGTGGAGCGGCTGCGGGAAGGCGCAGGCTGCCGACGCTAGCGGGCACCGTCGAGGCGGAGCGGGAGGACGGGGGATTCCTGCTGCCCAGCAGCAGCTTGCTCATTTTTTGTGAATGTCACCAGGGAGGATGTGGGTTTCTTGGATTTCTCCATGATCTAAGTAATCGCTGGGTCTGAGCTGGCCGGCGCACAGAAAAACTTTTCAAGTGGTTAGCTCGAGCGATGCGCTCGTCTTCGGGCCGCGCAGGGTTTTAACCGGGCGAGCGGCTGAAAACCGGGGCGCTGCCACGGGGCAGGGGCTCGGGGCGGCGGGGGCGAGCCGCGTCCACGCGTGTCCGTGTCGGGCGTGGAGGAAAGGGACCGATGGGTGCGTGGGGACACGGCCCGGGACAGAGCCCCTTGGGGCTGCATGGGGCACCCCGCGGCCCTTCCAGCCGTGCTGTGCCTCGCCGGGGGCCGTGCGCCCCCTCGGTGCCGGCTTTGTCGCCGGGAGGAGGTGTCACTTTTTGCTCGTGGCTCCTGAAAAGCGGCCGGAGACCCCCCATGACCGCTCGGCTCCCCAGGAGAAGCGGTCCCCAGCGAAGCGATGGGTGTTTGGGGGGCAGCGTGCCAGCACCCCACGGGGGATGGATCGCCTCGCCCTTGAATCTTGCTCGAAAGCCTCCCCCCAAGAAAGAGAGAAACGTCTAGTCCCAAGCCCGTCATGCAAAGTGACTCCGCTTGCATCCCTCCCCGTGGCTCTTTTCATTAATTAGGAGCTACAGCGGCTGTGGGGGAGGGAGGAGCGGCTGGCAGCCAACAGTTATGCAAAATTTGGAGGCAGCATCCAGATGAGCTGGGGCAGCTCTTCGGGGCAGCGCTTTGTGCCCTGCGGGTGGCAGGCGGGTGGGATTCTGCTGCCGTGCAGCCCCCATCGACAGATTTTCGTTTCAGCGTTACTCGTTGCCTGCTGGACGCAGTGAGAGCAAACTCGATTTTCTACCACAGCAACGAAGCAATTTGCCGTGACATAAGACAGGCGTGAAAACGCCGTCCTTTCGCCCCTCCCCAGGCAAGAAACTTTGCAATTACCCTCGTCCCCTGCAACTCAATTTCGCACATGTGCCCGCACCACGTCCTCCCCCCCCTCGCCCCCGCTTTTTCCCAGGTTTTTGCAATGATGCCCATCGCCCCCACGGTGACCTGGTCCCCCTCTTCCCCTGGAGCAGCCCAGGAAGGGACACGACGGGACGGGACGGGACGGGACGGGACGGGAGGCTCTCCCCTCCCTCCCTTCTCCCGGTCCCCCCGCTCGCAGCAGCCTTTCCCCGCTCGGTATCCCGGAACAGGAAAGTCCCGGTTCAGCTTTCCCCCATAAGATCCTGTCTCCCCCCGCTGCTCCCCTCCCTCTGCCCCTTCCTGCTGCCGGCCCTTGCGCGGGGAGCCGCTCTGCGCCCTGCGGGACCGGGGCTGAGCCGCTGGGGGCAGGCGCCGGGGCATGGGGACGGGGCTCTGGGGACTCTCCGGCTGGGCTCAGCCCCCAGCCCTGAGCCAGCCCTGAGCCAGCGGGCAGGGCTGTCCGGAGCCCGCGGGGCTGAGCTGAGATCTTGAAGTTAGTGGTGGTGAGGTTGTTTTTTGTGGTTTTTATTTTTTTTTCTTTTTATTTTTTTTTTCTCCTCCCTTGGCGCTTCCGAAGAGACTGTAAGGTCGGCAGCCAGAGGGAGACTGGGGGAGGAGGAAGAATTAAGGAAGGGAAAAGATGGCGAGTTGCAGGAGCGGCGTGGAGAAAGCAGCGTTTTTGTGCTGCTTCTTGCTGGCGAGCGGGAGCCTAACCTCCTGCGCCCGGCCCGAGGAGGAAGAAGAGCAAGAAGAGCAGCGCTCCTGTCACGGTGCCTTTGATCTCTACTTCATTCTGGACAAGTAAGTGACAGTCACGTTTAAAAACGTTTATTCAGTGCCTCCTTGCATCAGCAGGGATGTCGTTTTCCCCTCCCCCGGTCTCTTCGGGTGCCTTCCCCCCGTCTCCCCTGGTGCCGAGCACGATGTGCGGGGCAGGGGGCTTAGTTTTGCTCCCCCCAGCTTGTGCGGTTCTCAAGTGCAGCATTTAGGGGAGCTCTGTGCTTTATCGTGGGCTAGTCGCACATGCGAACCCAGGAGATCAGGTCACCTTCAGGTTGCATGGTGTGTGAGCTGTGGGTGTTGGGTTCGAGGGGACAGTGGTCAGTGCCCCCAGCACTTCTGGAGTCTGGTGCCAGGGCTTTGGCGAAGTGCTGAAATGCCACCTGTGGCATTAAGCCATGCCAGAGCAGCCTGTGCAGAGCTACCTAAAGTTAAGGTTCAAGTGCTTGTATGTAATGATTGCCTTTTTCATATGCTTGTGGTATAGTTTCATAAAACTTGTTTCTGATCAGCTTCTTTAGAATTGCCTAAACCTATGTCTGAGTTACATCTATTAAAATATGTTGGCAAACACTTTTCTTTAATATCACGCTATTCTAATTTAGATGTGGCCTGAGGGTTTGGTTAAGCTCACATTCATAGACACGTTACGGCAAGAACCAGTGAAGTCAGTGGTAAATTAGTGCACCCACAGGTGGTTCTCAGAAGGGCCAAAATTCTGTTTTTCTTGGTGCACTGCTTTGGCTTGACAACCGAGGGTTACACTCCAGGAGTAAATTGTTGGTCTTCTGCATACAGTGAGTGAGATGGTCATCTTATCCAGCACATCCTGGGTTATGTGACAGGATGTGACACGGTACTATGAAAAATGAAGCCTTATATTTGTGATTCTTGCTCATAAGCCAGGTACTAAGTCTGCATTGTGCTGTTTCCCAGCTGGGAGAACTGTTTGGTCCACCAGGCCTTCTGCACAGCCGGTGTGAGGCAAAAAGCCACCATCGCTCAGGAGCCAGCAAGTCCCTATGTTCCAGAAGAAGAGAAAAGCATCATTAGTAAAGATTCTGCTTTTAGAGCAAAATGGTCTGAAAACTACCAGAAATGGTCTGCCGTTCTAAAAGATGTGTTAACACACTGTCTAGTGGCCTTGGTGATTTTTTTTTTTTTTTTTATTATTTCACTGAACTTGTTCCTGAAGGCGCCTTCCTGCCTAGAAGGAGCTCTGTGAGGGGCTAGCATTAGCACTCGAATTCATGCTTGTCATAGTTCCAAGGCGCACCTGGTACTGTTGTTCTGTCCACTTCCTCTACTGAGATCCCAGTAACAGTAAATGTGATGATCGTGATATGGGTTCTCTCTGTGGCATGGTATATCTTCTTCCTTGTGATTTCCTTGTCTAAAATATCATCGTGTACCCCTAGCAATCAGCACACTGAATTACTATGCTACTTCTCTTCTGTAGATCAGAAAGCACTTTCCTGGGGTGGCTGCTGTTCTCAGTCAAATTGTATTTGGGGAAATCAAGGCAGAGAACAAAGCAACTTGCTCAGAGTTAGGTACATCAAGCAATAGAACGCTGGTTGTGCAATTAAGATCCTCTTCAGTGTTGTGGACACAAAATCATGTTTTCTTTTAGTAGGCTATGGGTCTTGCATCTTGGCCCAGGGGCTGTCTGCTCTGTACATTACTCCACTGCAGACCAGACCTGATCATGGTGTAAAAGTCATGCATTTAGGTACCAGTGGGAAAGCTCTCTTTGGCTTCAGTTGCAAACTGTGTCTTTATAACCTTCAAGAGGCTGAAAGAAGTCTTGGGTAAAAAGTTGCAGTAGAAGTTATTCGAGCCCCTGGGTGCTCAAACAGAATCCATTTAGAATCCATTCCCACTCCTACAGGCCAGTGGCAATGCAGTTGCAAAGTTGCTTCTGGCTTTGATGAGGTTGCGTTACAATCCACGTGGGTAATATTAGAGTGGCAGATCTCAGGAGCCATAGGTCCCATGCTGCTTTCCTGCTGTAACGCAATGCATATGGTACTTAGAGGCAGCGTACATGCTGGCTGCTGGTGTTTAGTCCCAGATATATCCTGTGACATCTGGCACAACGTGAGCACTTGTTGAAGCAGCAGGTGGGTAGACTCCAGATCTTGGAACAGTTCTTTAGAAAGGAGCTAGAGATTAGTGCTGAGAAGGGTCAGGGTATTCCTGGTAGGGAGAAGGCAGGAAGCCAGTTATAAGCAGCTGGTCAAATCTGGAGATGGGGCGGATGCGTTTTACAGTTGGATCCATGCTAATGCATATCCAGGAAGAATCCTGGCTCTAATTTCTGACAGGAGAATCCACAGAAGAAAAACATTGGTATACTGGTAGGTATCCCCACATCTCCGGGGCATTGCACGCCTTTGTTGGTGCCTTGCCATTATGGAGCTAGCTGCATTAAGTCTTAATTAGATGTGTAACAATGGGATTGAAGCATTGATTCTGTGAAAACTCCAGGCTTTAATCCCGTGACCCTGTAGCACACTCTTGAGCTGAATGACTGACCCTGTCTGTGAAGTCAGCCTGGGTGAACCAAAATCACTTTAAATCTGCTTTTGCTTCCCCATAGAAAGATGTAATCTCTCATCTGTAGGAGGCAAACTGGAAGAAGACGACAAACCTTTCTCCTTATGCATGTAAGCACTGTGTGTTACTGCAATGACTTTATTGGGTTATGACTTTCTTTTTGTTCTGCCAGGCAAAGTCTGTGGGGAATCTAATCCTGCAGGCAACAACCATCAGAGGGAAAAGATCATCTGCTTGTGAAGTTATCGGTATAATGTATATGGTGCCAATTAGAAAGAGAAACTCACTGAATTCTTACAGCTTTTCTCTTCCTGAAGTTGACTGTAGCCCTTAAAATTAACTTTACAGGAGAGGCAAGATCAGAGCAGTGGAACTAAGCCTTGGATGTCCAAGAAACTGGCATGGTGAAAGGGAAAAGCAGCATGTGTGGAAAGGAGACCTGCTACCGTTCTCCTTAGGGTTGTCTGACCGTGTCAGAGCCCCAGTAGGTTTGCCTCGTCTCTAGGAATACTTAAATGAGCAGATCTCTTGAAGCTATGAGAACTGGACACTTGCTGGCTACAGAAGCTGCTGCCTAGAGTCTGCAAAATTGTGCTGTCTGTATGTCATACTCTGAGTTATGCAAGCTTGAGCTTATTTGTATGTGTAGTGGAAGGCTTCAAAGTATTATACTGAAGCAGCAGAGATTTTTCAGTTTGCAGCCAAGTGAAGCCCTGTGCATGAGTTAAAGCAATATACCATGCTGTTGGTATACCCATTTCTCCTGTGGCATATGGTAAGATCGTCACAGGTGATAACAAAGACCTCATGTTCATCTTTAAACAAGCATAGCTATTAAGTTAAAACAAGTAAATGGGTAGCTGAGCACTCTTCATTTGCTTTGGTTGCTTCACTTGCTTCAGTTGTCAAAGTGCTTGAAGGACTTCTTTCAGTCCCATCCCGAACTGCTGAGGACATGTCCTCTTAGGTATTTAGCTGCTTGACTATTCCGGTCTTGTATTGATATCCTTGTGCTTGAGTATGTAAATGCTTCCTCTTCATCCCCGCCTTGCTGTTAACATCCAGCAGTTGTTTGTAATCATATTGCAACGCACTTCCACAGCAAAAAGGATGACTGACCTCTAGTGTTTTCTAATTATAACCGTGCCTGGTGGCATCATTATGATTAGTGCAACAAATATAAGTCCTGATTTTAAAAGGATTTCCAACTCTGCCATAAATATTTGCTCCTGGCAATTCTTAATATGACAGATCTGAGCTGCTGTATTTAATAAATACAAAGAAAGGTTTTTGGTTATTTTTTGACTGTAGGTCAGGATGGAAAATGGGGGGAGGGGGAAGAGGGAGAGTAAGCAAGAATGTGAGATTCTCAAAAGTATTTTTTTTCCTGCTGGGATGCTTGCTAAAATTGTTTGGATTTTGAGGGAAAAATGAGCTGTGCTTCCTTGAGAAAATGTTTCCTTTTTCCACAGCACAGACCATGGATGTGCAAATGTCTGAAGGCCCTGGTTGGCTTTCTTTTAGAGCAGCGATTGTTTTTTTGGGGGCTGGACTAACTACCCTTTCTCATCTTCCCCCTGAACTTGTGGATAGTCCCTTTTCACAGTACTCCTGTCTCTTGGGCCCCCAACAGTCTTGCTTTTCACATCAGTTTTGCTGCTCCTCCTGTGCTTATAGCAGCAACTTTGCTAAAGACATCAGCACAGTGTAACCAGTTGAGCCTTCTCCCTTGTAATCCGTTTTGCAGATACCTTCCTTTACCCTTGCTAAGCCAGTCTCCATAGGTCAGCATCACTGGGTAGGGAACTGGTGCAGGAGAACACAATCTCTGCTGATTAGATGGGAAATTAACTTCCATGTCTCCTCTTTTTTTTTTTTTCTTGGTAATTCCCCCTGGGCACTTCACCTTGAAAAAACAGTTGTTCTGTGGAAGTTTGCTGGGTGGGAAATGAGCTGATACTTCCTCAAATTTTAGCCAAGCCAGAAAGCCATCAGAACAAAAGGCATTTCAGTAGCTGCTATTCTGGACCAGGTTTTTAATCACTTTAAGGCAAGTATAGTGCATTGATGATCTCCAGATTATTCCCCCCTCCCCCCATATGCCTTATTTAAAGCAAACAAAGAAAAGAGTCCAGTAAACACGTTTTGCTCCTATCCTCCCAAGAATGCACAATTTCCTTGCCAATTTTTTGAATGAATTTAGCACTCGTGAAAATCATGAATTACAAGCACTGGTGAGAGCAAGTAGTTTTGGCTTTATGCTCTCACTGCAGCCCTCTGCCTTCCTCCCTGCATTCACACGGTCCCAGTCCCCCAGTGTTGGGGCAGAGCTGGCCCTGGGAGTTCCTGCAGCTCTTCTCTGTGGTGTCTTGGACCGATGCAGTTCTGTGCATGGGTGCTACACAGGGCATGAGGAGTGGAGGCCTGTGGCTAACAATGTTGTGGTCAGAAATTGGAGTGCTGGCAGAGATAGGTGCCTGAACATGTGTTCTGTCACCTCACTCCATTGCTTTTGAAAAATATCATATTTCACTTCTAACTTTAAACACTGCTGAACTCCATTTGGTGAGCAAGGATATCTGCCTGTTGCAGCCAGACCTAAGTTCGTTGTAAGATTTGAGACCAGATGCAGGTAAACTGCATATCAAGATTGAGAGGACTCACTGTCAGAGTAGAAGTATCAGGTTTTTTCCTTAAGACTTCATTGACTGCCGTATATATTTAAAAATGGTTGTCTAGTGTCTGTATCTTTTCCTTTTCTGACTTCTTTTCCCCTTTATAATGTAAACTCATCATCTACATGACACCTCTCATAGTCTCCAACTGCCTGTAAGCAATATTCTTTATTGTTTTCAAAACATAGTCTGTTGGTATTTTGCCTTTGTATCTTCCTTTGTTGTGGTTATGTTGCAGCCAGTGTTGGGATTTCCTTACAACCAGGTATAATTGTATGGAATGTTCCAAAGGAAACTTTTATTCAGCTTCAGACATACCTATGTTATTGGAACCAGGCTTTATTTGTTTGCATTTTGTCTGATATTATTCTGCCAGATTTGCCTTTTGGAAGGGAAGAATTCCCTTCCTCCTGCACCAAGAAAAAATTCTTTGTTAAACCCAAGACAACGCTAATGGGTAGCAGTTATTCGACATAAAATGTGTACAGTTAACAGGAAGAAAAAGGCATGGCAGCTTGTCATTTGCAGTCTATTTAGGCATGTAATTATATCTGATTTATTTGGGGCTTGAGCCAAGGAAGTAAACTGTAAGATTCCCCCTGACCTAGGGTTTCAGTTTGCTTGTGCTCAGTGTTTGAGAATTTCATTACTTTTGTAATGAAGCTTGCAGGCCAAATGTTGGCATGCAATGCAGTCTGAGTTGTTACAAGGTGTAGTAACACCAAACCTTTTCATCTCAAACAGGGAGACAATGAAGTGACTCCTGTGAGCTCTTGACAGCGCCAGAGCCTTGCTTCCCTGCTCCCAGTTAACTGCTTGCACCTTGTTACGAGTGCTGCGGCCTGACTGGGACTGAGGGCTCTGCTTTGCTCCCTGTGTTGTGTTCAACAGGACTGGCATACTGAGACCAGGTCCTCCAGGTTTGGTGCTGCTCAGAGCAGCGCTGGAGCTTTCCTGGGAGGTCTGAAGTGGTTGGATGCAGTCCAAGAGAGCCTTCGAATTCTACCTTGCAGTGTGCTCCTCAGGTGGCTGGGTGTGTCATGAGCTGTAACGCAGGGGGACAGGATTTGTAGATTAGACAGCAGGAGCAATGGGTGGTGTTTTGAGGGATGATTTACGTAAGTCAGTGATGTTGGTTCAAATCTTGTCAGTAGTTTTATAGGAGAAAAGCCATCTGTAAATTAATGGTTTTGGTCATAAAAAACCTTTTGGATTCAAGTACTTTAGAGTCCTGTGTTTGGTGCACTGACCTAGGACTATGAAATCTGTTTCCTAGCTGCTTCTCCATATCTTTCTCCTCCCCTCTCCTGTCTTGTCCATTAATATTGTAAGTACTTTGCAGCGAGGGCTGCTTTGGAGTGGCCATTTCTGCCAGTATTTCTAATTGCCTTTGGAGCAGATAATATAAACTAGTTCTTCCTAGCCTGGATGAATCACCCGCTGAAGGTCCCTTCCATGCTTGCAAGAAGCATTGTTTGAGAGAGGAGGGCCCTTGTCACTTTGAATGCTCTGCTGGCTCACAAGAAGAGAGGCGAGGGATGGATGAACATGTGCATGCATGTCTGAAGCCACAACAAACTAGATGCCCCAGGGTTTGCTTTTATTGCAGAGCCATTATTAGCCATGTGCAAGAATTCTCCTGTTGTCTGCAATGTGGTTGTGGCCACAAAGAGCTCTCTCCAAATAACAACAAACTGCCTTATTTCTGAGCAAAGGGCTGTATGCAAGGCCACCATTAGCTCAAGGGGATACTTATAGGGACCAGCAAACTTGATAGCTGTTTTATTCTCCTGACACCACACTCAAACTGAACCCAGAATCAGTAATAACAGGTTTATGGTTTTGTTTTGTTTTTTTTATTTTTATTTTATTTTTTTCCCACTGGGATCTCTGAAATAGCTGCAATCAGTTAATTAGTAAGAGACAGGCAAATGTTGGGGGTGTGTGAAATGTAGGACAAGGGGCAGCTCCTCATTTTCAAGGGGTTTCCCTCTCCTGTTTGAGGCTTTGAGTCCTGCTGCCTGCTCTGTGTGTGTGTGTGGTAATATAAACATGGGCGGTTTGGGTAGTGCCTGGGTATTAACTCTCACTGCAGAGCTGCAGGTCTGAGGTGTATTGCAGCACAGTGGGCTCCTGGCAGTGAGTTTAGCTCTAACCATGGATCACTTATGTCCTGGGACAGACACCTCAGATGTGACCCTGAAGTAGCAGGGCAGAGTGTGACGGCCTGGGTGTCAGGTTGTACTGCTCGGCTTCTCTGCCTCCAGCTTCTACCCCCTCTGGGGCCTGCTAGGACAGAAGGGGCTGACTCCAGCCCAGCTCGTGCTGTGCCATCAGCAAGGGCCAGACACAACTCTGACACCACTCATTGTGTTTTTTTACACTGGTGCAGAGCTCTGCTAAGTTGCAAGGAGTCACTCCAAAGTAAGCAGGAGCAGAATCGAGGCCTGCGATCACATCACTTCCTTCCGCCCCCAGAAATACTTACCAGCCTCCTCTTTTCCCCTCCCATCCAGCAGTAGCAATGCGAAATTCAGGAAAACGGCAGCAGGAGCAGCAGCTGCTCCTCAACGCGGGCCATGAGGCAGGGAGCGCATTCTTTCCTATGTTGTGGTTTGCTGACTCCTCTCTTTGTCTCGTTTGTAATGGGAAGTGAGCTTCGGCACTGGGGAGCGAGCTCCCAGCAAACAGCTCCTGTGGGTTTTCGGCTCTGGCTGGGCCCAATTCTGATCCCAGTTCCTTAGGTATGGACCTGGGGGAATTCTGCTGGATTTGCTCCAGACTCGGCCCAGCGAGCTGGCAGCAGAAGCAGCCACTAACATGTCCTCTGCAGCATTCTGGCTCTCTGCAGCAGCTGTCTGTTGCTCTGTGTTTGCCTTCACCATGAGAATCGTGTAACCTCCGAGGACTGAGGCCTTGCCTTCCTGCCTGGCCCTGGAGGGCGCGTGAGCCGCCTGTAAGCAGTGGCTCATTGCCCACAGAAGTCTCTGACTGGATGCTCTGCAGAGTGTGTAGGGTTCCCTGGCTGTGTTGCTGCCACATGGCTTCCCCAAGCTGCTGGTGAGGGTGGCCGAGCATGTGACTTGCACCCAGTGTGCTTTCTGCACCGGGCTGAGCCATATTTGGCTGATGCTTTCCTTATTCAGAAGTCTTCGGTGCTCCCCTGAAATCTTACAGGAGTGACCAAACAGGCCAGGCAATGAATCTGTTTGTGGTTGGTTACTGATGATGGTTGGTTACTGGGACAACGTGCCAGCTTTGTCTGAGGCTCCTATTAGCACCAGTAAGCTGGTTAACAGGAATTACTTTTTTCTCAGTTATCATAGGACTAAAAGAAATGACAAAGGCACCAAAACTGCTGTAAAAATCAGGCTGTGAAGATGTCCAGGAATAATCTGTGGTGCAGAGAGTATGAAAGACCTCATGCTTACTCTAGGCTCAGGAACGGTGGAGTTGAAAATGCGTGTGTCTTTCAAGCATTGACAATTGTCAGAAACGAGCTAAGAGTATGCTTGGAGGGGTTTAAGTCACAGCCTCCCACTTGCCATGGAGAAGCAAAAGCTTCCTAGTTCCATCCAGCCACGCAGCATAGCATGTTAGTTTGTGCTGCCAGCACAAAGGGATTTTGTGGTATTAAAGCTAAGATGCAGAAAGCAGTGAAATGTCTCAGTATTTTCCATAGTGCTGGGCTGCTTCTGTTTCTGTCAGTACTGGGAGTACTATTTGACAGTAGTGGGCAGCTTAGTATATAGCTTAGCAAAGCTATATACAGTAAAATTGCATTTTATAGTTGGAAATTTTCATTATTCTGTCATTAAAGTGGCCAATTTAGAGAGGAATTTGAGGGGCAAGGAGGGGAAATCATGTCCTTTTGTAAGCCAGGCCACCTCTGGTTCTTGAGGGCTTTGACATTACCAGCATTGGTTGTGCTTGAGCATCGCTATCAACAGGACAACACCCGGGTCTGGAGGAGTGTGATGGAGGAAGTAGTTAAGTGCTGACCACTTCCCTGGCCCTCTTCATATAAGATTTGGAAACAGTAAAACTTTCTTGCTAGGGCTTCTGTCTTGCTTTGATGCTTCCCAGCTGACAGACAAGATATAAGCCATGTGTGGGTGCAGAATTCCTCCCAGTGGAGGAGGAGACCCCCTGCTGCCCTGAAGTGCCTCTGCTCAGCAGGGTTGTAGCTCTGTGACAGTATGCTTCCTGCAAGGACTAGCGCTTGACAGGCATCCTTAGCTTTTCAGGGGTGGGTACGTATAGATTTATTACAGCCACTTCTTGTTACTCTTAACACCACTTGCGCTTTCCAAGACGGGGTATTTTGTTATATTTAAGGTTATCAGAGTGCATAGGAAGTGCATAGTATTAAGGTTATATGTGCATTTGTACTGTGTTTGTGTTTTTCCACCGTTAATGATTTACAACTTTCTTAAATTGTCAGTGTCTGTTGTTTTAT
The DNA here is from genome assembly GCF_013377495.2 of Cygnus atratus. Classification (NCBI taxonomy): domain Eukaryota; kingdom Metazoa; phylum Chordata; class Aves; order Anseriformes; family Anatidae; genus Cygnus; species Cygnus atratus. Next base: position 19,612,186 of record NC_066368.1, read on the forward strand.
CAAGCTGTTCTTTGCCTAAAAATTAGGTATGTGAGAGGAGAAAGGGGAAGAAAAAAAAAAAAGAAAAAGCAATTCAGAGTTCTAAGAAGGTACTGGAAATGATGATTTGTTGCCATTATGAAGAGAATTAGTTGCTACTTTCTTTTTTGGATTGCATCATTACCTCTGCAGCTGGCAGTAGAAATTTGATACCTCATCCAAAATAGATCGGTGTTTTCTGAGTAGGAAACTGGCGTTCTGTATAAAGAAATAACCCTGTTGGAAACTGCAAGAATGGAACTGAAATGGGATAGCAAGCTCAGAGAGAAACTGAAAAGTGTCATCTCTGCGTGAGGTAGGGGGGAGAACTTAAAAGTAAAAGTTGGAAGCTCTAAATGCATAGATCTTGATACCTTGAACCTTGCTTAGGTTCAAGGTAAATCTGAGTTCAGCCAACTTGGAGGCTTAGTCTGGGACTTTCAGAAGAATCCTAGAGAATTATAGGCGTTGGACTGCCTCAGATCCCTTTTGAAAAAGCACTCCTTAATCCATGCCTATGTGAATTACATACATTTTTATGATAAGAAAATGGCTTGTTTGCTAGTAATGCCATCACCTTTCCTTGGCACTGTTCACAAATATGTGAACGTGGCTCATCCATTGACTGACACACAAATTGGAGACTGAGCAGTCCTCAGTTTGATCCATTTCTGGTGCTTTGTTGCCCTCCCTTGCTGTCTGGCAATTTAATTTCTTCATTCTTAGATAACCAGTTTGTTCTGTGAATGAGTCACCACTTCTCCAGAAAAGTAGCATCAAAGCACGCAGGCAGGCTTATTCAAGTTTAAATACCTCAGTGGTCCCTTTATGGTCCTTATCCCTTTCTTTGCTCTCCTTCAGCCCACCAGCACTGCTGCAAGGCATGCAGTGCCATATTGCACTACACGCATGGACTTCTCTTTGCTGATCCGTACCTGGTGTATAGGGGTAGACATAGGATTGCTTTGAAAACCCATAGCAGAACTGCAATTTGTTTCCCTTTTCTAATACATTTACACAGAAAAATGTCTAATGGCAGTTAGGGGAAACCTAAGGCAAAAATTTGTTTCTTACTTCTTCAGTAGTTACATTTCAGAAGTATTTTAGTTCTTGCATCTAAGCCTCTGTGATCCTTCAGGACATGCTGCTGCATTATTCATCTCTCTGCTTGTGCCCAAGACACTTGATGCAGGCATTCACCTTGCAAGCCAAGTGAATGAGCCATTCATTCATAAACACCACCTAGGGAGGGCTTTTCACACCACTGACTTCTCATGTTTTGTAGCCTTTCAAGTGGCTTGGAAGTGTATGCCATAGATCCATAAAGTGCAAATCAACTGCACTGTAGATTTGCTGCATGCAGGGCTCTGAGTCCCACAAGACTGCTGGGGTCCCTGAGAATGTAAGACCAAACTGAGAAAAGCCAGGGAGTGTGAGTAATGCAGTTTATGGATCAGGAATGGGAGCAAAAACCCCTAAGTTTGTGCATATAACTTATTGCCCAAGTTTTCACAGGAAGTCTGTAACAGGCAGGGATCGACTCTCCAGAACGCTAGTGCTGCGTGTTAGCTATTAGTACTGCCTTTCCCCCTCTGAATTACTTCAAAAGCTTTTTCTTTTGAAACAAACAGTAATTCATGGAAACGTTCTCCCACGCGTTCTGGGAGGGTCAAAGACCAGTCCGGACTTTGTGTGGCTGCAAGAGCAGAGCTGTGCTCTAGGAAAGTAAATAGTCTGTTAGCAGATGATTTAGCAATGTCAAGTATTTTCTTGTAGTTCAATTCATTTTATAAATATTTTATGTAACAAATGTTAAAAAAAAATAAATATTTCTACTTGTGTTTAGGTCAGTGGGTTTTGTAATAATTGTTCTGTTACCACTTCCAGCACAACTGCTGTAGAAGTCTCACCAGAGCTAGCTGCCTCATCTCCATAGACCTCTGTCCAGGTTGTGTCCCTAGCCACCTCCAGAGTATCCCAGTCTTAAAATTCAGAGTGATACAAGGAATTTCACTGTGAAATACGATGAAGGTAATCCATTATGTTTTGTATACAGATCTGGAAGTGTCAGAAATCATTGGACAGAGATTTACTCTTTTGTGGAAAGCCTGGCGGAGAAGTTTATAAGGTAAAGCTTTCTTAGATGGTATTTTAAAATTGATTATGTATATGTACACATACACATGTTCATGCATTATTTCTCATTCACTCCTTATGAAATGAAAATCTGCTGAAGTAATGTGTATGAGACGTGGATCTGGCTTGTTCTTCTGTTTCAGTCCAATGCTGCGCATGTCTTTCATCGTTTTTTCTTCACGAGGCACTACAATCATGAAATTAACAGAAAACAGGCAAGTACTTCCCAGTTTTCATCCAGAAACTCCCTCCACCCCTCCTCTCAAGCCACTCTCAATGAGTGGCCCCAAAACCAGGATGCAGAGCTCTGTGTCAGTCCTCAGTGTGGCATCAGCTCAGGTACGTGCTTGATGCCAGCAGCAGTTGTACCAATGGTGCTGGAGTGTTATCTGCCAGGCTGTCACATCCCTGCCTTTGGACAACACCTGTGCTAGAGGTGCTTTGCCACTGTGCAGCCAGACCACAGCCTTTTTAGGAGAGACTTAGGCCAGAGCAAAATTCTTGTTGCCACCTTCACAATCAAGTCCTCAGGCCTCTGTTGTCTATCTAGAAGACAGAGGTCAAACTTCTTTACTTTTCACAGGGGAGATTTGCTATTTTCAAATAGGAAAATAGCATTGAATGTGGTATTAAAATGTTCCTTGTTCTAAACTGTTGTTCGTTGTTGGATCTCCCAAGTGTGCTTTTTCAGCTCATTTTATATTTCAGAAGTGTAAAAGTGTGCTTTATGCCCAATGGATGTCCCTAATCCCAACCCCTGATTTTTACCTTAATCCCACATACTCCTGTTTCCCCTGTATTTATGGCTGTGAATCTTTAAGTAATCAGGAAAACTAGTTTTAATTTCCCTGAGTGATCCTCTTAGTTTCCAGGTGTTTCTTTGTGAAGTAGGAAGCTATGCACCAGGAGTGATGGTGTCCAAATTACTCTTGTACCAGGAAACAGCCTGAGGAGGTTTGAGCCTCTGGTATGGGACAGGAAACTCCCATTCCCATCCTATTTTCATGTTTTCTGGCCTCTGTCTTTATAATGGAAAAGTCTTAATCCCAACTGTCCTGATGATTGATTGAATAATGAGCTTTTAGTCATCCTATTTTCATGACAGGGCCATAAGCTTTTAAATTCTCATTCCATCTGCAGTTTGTCAGTGTTCAATATCTGGCATTTGCTCTAATTCAGTCTTTTTCTGGCTGACAATATAGCAGAGTGAGGGAGCAGTGTCAGCATTTCACCCTTAAAAATGTATTAACCCTAGCATTGTATCATATGCCTGGTTTTGTGCTTCCGTGGGTGCTCAGCTCATGTCAAAACTGTTTTTTAATCTTGGTTTTACCAGTGCTTTAGCTGGTGTGTGTGTACTTTGTGCCATGTATTGACAGGATGTGTGATCTAGGTGTGTTACAGGAATATCTCATGGGTGGGGAAAAGGGGGAAGGGAAAACTACCTCTTAATAAAATTCTTTTTTTTAATCCAAAGGGAAGCCATAAGACGAGGACTTGAAATTCTTCAGTATGAAGTGCCTGGAGGAGACACCTTCATGCATGAAGGATTTAAAAGGGTACACACCACAGCACCTCCTTCGATTTATATATACAAACTTTGATTTCCTTTCTTCTTCTGCACTTAAGAGCTAATAATGTTCCAAAATTTGTTGCAGGCAAATGAGCAGATTTACCATGAAACCTATGGAGGTAGGCATTGCTTATCAATTGTTACATATCTGCATGGAAAAGACAGGGGTGATGGTGTTCTTTGTGTGACCTGCAGTAAACCCGCTGAAAGAAGTGTTGGAGAAGGGACTGGTGTTACACAATCGTTGCATTCCATTTTGACTACAGCCCTACTTTCAGATGCATGATTCATGGTTTATTAAGACCAGAGGAGACCATTATAATCCCAGATCTGACCCAGTGCAGAATACAGACCAGAGCATTGCAGCCGGAGCTGCCTGTACCGCATCTAGGGGACAGGAACACCTTCATCTCCTTTCCCTGCTCTGTCCTGATGAACTCAGCCCTGTCTGCTTCATTCCCCCAGATTCTACTTCTTGTTAGCATAGGTATGAGTGTGATCAGCTGGAGATTTTTTCCATCAGTGTGAAAAAGTTAGGATCGGAATCTGAGTTTGTTATGCAATTTTTTGCTAAACTTGGAGAGGGAAATGCATTTGTGCTTTTTTCTGTGGGGGGGAAAAAAAGGGCCTAAGAAGTTGAACTGAGCACTTTATGCCTAGTTTGCACCCTGAAATTAGCTTTTTTCCATTTGTGGATAGATGGCCTCTTTGGAAGATCTATCAATGCCTTTTAATAAAACAGGGTGTGCATGTGGAGTCTTCAGCAGCAACTTTTTTGTATGGCTTCTCACATGCTTCTACCAGACAAATCAAGAGTTTTGATGAGCTCAAGAGAACTATTTTACTTCTTCCTAATAGATAGAGAGTAGTTGCTTAGTTCCTAGCTAAGTTGATTAGGAAGGAAAAAGGAGTAGATGACATCTGGATTCATAAAATAAAGTATTGGGAAAGAAACGAATTCAGAAGAAAACAAAGTTCAGATTCTTTATGGCCTTTTTCAAGCATCCTCAGCAGAAAAAAATGATGAATATGGGAATCCAAGCTTTTTTCCCCTCCAAAGTTGCAGGTCACTTTTAAGGTTTTATGTCTGTGTTGACATGACATGGGAAGGACTGCATGGCATAAGAAACCTGTCAAAGCTAATCAGTCTTTAGTTTCAGACAGTATGGGGAAAGACACTTGAAACTGTACCAGATTATTCTGATAAAATAATAAATACTTCCCTGAAAGTAATGTGTGCATGCATTAGTGAGAACTATTGAAGTAGAATGGTGTGTTGAACCATAGTTTGCGTATTATTTGGGATTAAATTTTTAATATCTTGCATTTTTCTAGGTCATATTGTATTCTATACCACATTACTTTTATAGCTGTCGGAAGTGTGCATTCTTTCTTTTCATATAAGCTTATCTGGGACATGAAATGGCTTAGCACAAGACATGAATTTTCTCCAGTGGACCTGGTCTTGCGTTTTTTTACTCTCAGAAATCCTATGAACTTCACCTAACACCTTTTGTTGCATGAGAAGTAGAACTGAATCCCCCTATGGAAGCACCTTTTTGTGCTGTGTTCAGTGGGGTTGCTGCTTTAAAACCTGGTGGAGGGGAAGGCAGGGTGGCAGGAAAGGTCCTCTTGCAGAGGTCTCATACCAGCAGTCTTTGGCCAATGCTCTTCTCGAGAAGTATTTTCCATTTTGCCATTTCTCCATGTGAAGGGTCTACATATAGCCTTGGCCAGATACTGCGTTTTACACAGGACAAAGTTTGTGCATGGACCTTGCCAGAGCAGTACTCGCCCTTAAGTGCTGCTTCTGTGTGATGGAAGCGCGTAGGTTCCTGCTTGTTGCATGTTGCCGTGCATCTGACCTTCAGCTGGGGTAGATCAGTGCATCTCCAATAAAGTCCATACAGATCAGGCGGAGAGTCTGGCCTTGTGGTTTTGTATTTTTGTCAGCAACGAGACATGCATCACTTCGCTTACTTTCATTGTTCAATCTTGTGTCATCTGTATATGCTCTGTTAACTGTTGTCCATGTAGGAGTTCGGACTGCTAGTGTGATTATTGCTCTGACGGATGGAGAGTTGCAAGATGTTCAGTTTTATTATGCAGAACAAGAAGTAAGTCACCTTCATGTTTACCTAAACTAGCTCAAGTGTAGGCATTTACTGTTTTGGCTCTACAGATTATATGGCTTTGCACTTACTGTCTTTTTTTCTCATGTAGGCCAACAGAGCCAGAAGCTTTGGAGCTATTGTTTATTGTGTTGGAGTGAAAGACTTCAATGAAACTCAGGTAATCTTGCTTGCTTGCTTCTTGTTTTGTTTTTGTTACACTAGTGCAGAAATAACAGCATCAGTTGAAGGCATTTATTTAATTACTTGAGGCATAAATCATTTCGTGTCAGTATGATGTCTTTTAGCAAGTATGAAGGGGCCCAGTTTTATTCACTGTAATTTTATTTTCCTCATGATTTATGATTGTCTTTCTTTGCAGCTGTCAACAATTGCTGACAGCATCGATCATGTTTTTCCAGTTACGGGAGGCTTTTATGCCCTTAGAGGAACCATTGATTCAGTAAGTTGGCTATTCTGAAACCTAAAAAAAGGTACTCGTTACTGTGCTAATAAAGCATAGATAAAAAGATCACCAAAAATGTCTGTGCCTAAATCTTACAGATTCTCAAGAAATCTTGCATTGAGATCCTAGCAGCTGAGCCATCCAGTGTTTGTGCAGGAGGTAAGCTTCCACAAGAACAGTGTGGTAAGGCAAACAAATGACACTGAAATGTCAGAAACTACCTGATGTAGTGTCAGAGATGAAGCCTGTGGATGTGTTGGAGAGATCCCCTGGGGCTGCATTTGAAGCCTTGTGCATCCCTTCTGAGCTTGAGAAGGAGCTGTTGTCAATACACAGGTAGCCTCTAAACACTGGCTTGGAGAACTCTCTGAAAGAGTACTGGGAGATCTGGGGATACTGCTCTTTAAAACATTCAACAGAAGGAGGAGACAAAAGTGATACAAAGTCAGACTGCCAGAGGCTATCTTAGTGCCTAACGTCTCACAAATTTCTGGAAAGATTGCGTTCCTCAGATCTGCTAGGGCTTGTCAGCAGTTAGAACAAGATTTTGCAGAACAGTCACAGAAACTTCAGGGTTATTGAACCAGATGTAATTAGCTAACTGCATAGGCCAAGACACCCGACATTTTCTGAAGCATTAGTGTTTTACTTACTCGCACTGAAAGAACTATTAGGGTCCAGGCAAATGTGAAGAATCGCAAGAGGAGCTGCTGATAACTTCGTGCCTTTTCTGTCTGGTAAATTTAACTCGTATTTGTTCTGTTTACGTTAGCAGCTTGCTATTTTTTTGCCTACTTGAGAGACTATTGCAGCAGAGAGAGAGTGACACCTTAAGTTTGCTGGGCAGTATAGTTTATGGCATGGTTATTTAGATCTGATGTTCATGTCTTGTGTTCACTTCCTCATCCACTGAAAAAAGAGTGCATACAAATGCAGGATACAAAATAAGAAGTTCAGGAAAAATCTATTAAATAGCACAAAAGAGAAATTGTTCGCTCACTTCCACATGTCAATCGCAGTATGATCTTGCCCTTAGTATTTAAATTTAGAACAAAATATCCTCGTATCTTTTGAACTACTCTTAAACATGTAAGTGTGGAACAGATGTTTGTCATAAAAAATCTGTGGAAAATTTCAAAAAGGAATAATTTTGCTTTTAAAAATCTCCTTTGCAAATTCTGCAGAATTAATCAAAAACAACTTCAAAGCTTTTTTATTTTATGGCAAAAATTTTTCTTGCTGTATAACAGGCATTTTTTTTTTTGCGTAACAACTTACTGCAAGTTCTCTTGCTTATCAAAAACTGCTTTTAACCAGGTGAAAGTGTGACAGCTCCAGTAGTGATTTGGCATAATGTTAAGCATATCAAAGAATAGAATTTGAAAACATTTTCTTCAAATTTTCAATTTGAAAATATCTTAAAAGAGTGCTTAAGTGCTTGCCTTTTCAGGAAAAAGTTTGCCTTTGGTGTCCCTGTCCATGGCAGGGGGTTTGGAGTTAGATGGTTTTTAAGGTCCCCTCCAACCCAAACCGTTCTGTGATTATATGATTTTTGGAACCTTTTGACATCTTTCATTTTGGAATTTTTTGACATCTTTCAGCAAAAAGGGCAAAACAGTTTTGAAAAACAAACCAGCTCAGTTCTTGACTGAGCTCAAACCATTTTATTTATTTTTGCCAGGTTTGCTAAGCTTACTAGTTTGTCACAAGTATAATTAAAATGTATTTAAAATAGTTTTTTCTTTTTTTATATATTACTTGCATCTATCAGTATTTTTCAGCATCTTCATAGCTCTCAAACAAAACCAGTACACATCAGCCTGGAGCAGTCTGTGTATTCTGCTAACTCAGCAGGATGCTTAAATTCTGGGGTTTGTTCTGTCCCTGCTGAAAACATCATTCAGCAAAGGTGGGCTCAGGGCAAAGCATGTTGCTGAATCACCAGGGCATGAAGATGTGGATCTCAGGTGCTTGAAGGTTTGCTTAAAATAGGAGGAAGCAGCAAGTGCAGGTCTAAGTGGTGCAAGCTGTCAACATGTGGGTTAAATGGTCTTTAACACCAAGAATTGGGATCATAATAGTTTTTACTACGGGCTTAGTCCTGCAAGCCATACCTGAAATGAACTGCAAGAGTTTTACAGGACGTGGCTGCAAATACTTATGCTTGTGCTTGGCTTTATTATCTTGAGCAATCCCATGTACTTCAGCAGAGCCAGAGGTTTGTCTTTATAGCTGTGAGCACCATTGTCTCCTGGAAGGGATCCCCTTGGATTGAACAACTTTTTCATGGTAGTGTGAATCCAGATCCTGAGTTCAGTTCACTGGACAGTCATTTAATAGTTCTTTTCTATATGTAATGTGACTTTTTAACGTTTATTATTTGGACTTCAACAGAGAAAAGTCCTGAGGTGTCTGAAGTAATCTAAAAATTTGAATGCACGTTACATTTAGGTAATCATGAATATAGTTTATTGGTAATATATAGGTAAGAAATAAGATCACATGGTCATTAAATCCTATAGGAAAATATGTATACTGTGCATTTAGAGCTGGGTGAAAATTGGAACATAACAGTTTGTAGAAATGTAAGGTTTGTCCCCCTTCTTTTTTTAGTGAGGAATTTTATTCTTTTTAAAAAAATATATACAATTAAAATCTGCATTTCAAAATTTTGATCAAAAAATACTTATGTTTTTTTGGAAGTGACATATTGTGACATTCTCCAGCAAAGCAGCTTGCTTGTTTATAGCCTTGAAATGTCAATCTATCTGTGCATTTCTTGTGTGCATATTATCTGAGTAAGGAGGGGGGAATCAGTGTCGATTTTATTCAACATTATTACTTATTTCTAGAATCTGGTATGAAAGCACACAGGCTTTGTGTTGCTCGGTGGAAGCCAGTCTTTATTGGGGATTAGAGCAGACTGACCTACTCCTCACAATTATTCTTGCAGCTCACAATTATTCTTGCAGCTCATAATTACCACTGTGCTGATTACTGGTGTTCTCAGCTTCATTTTTGATTTGCCAGAGGTTTAGTAAATTGCTGATGAAACGATTTCCATGTGGTTGCGGCTGAATTACGACAATTCCTACTGGGGCTCTGGCTCTCTGTGACAAAGCTATCCAGTGAGTCCGTTTACAAATTGATCTAGTCGCGTTATGACAGCTATCTGATGCTTAATGCTTTTTGACCCTGCAAATTTGTCATCCCCACTGTGGAGAAACGGAGTTGGGTCCTTTCTCTTCCCTCTGATTTAAAGTGACCAAGACATGCAGCCTGTAAACAGGCTATCAGTGCCGCAGTGGAGGTGCCTCATATCCTGTTTGACAGCATCATTGCTTTGATTATGCTTACGGTACGTGGATGTGATTGAAAGGTTTTGTTGGATGTGGCATCCTACTGGCCACATCAACTTCCAGGTGTGGATGCAAGCCGTCAGCTTCTCATCGGAGTCACAGAAGCGAAGCCGACAGCGCAGCCAGCGCACACCAGCTCCAACCTACCATCTCGCTGCCAGCGCTGCCCAGTTATTTCAGTGCTGACCTTTTTCCCTTTGCTGTCTTGTCAAAAGCTGCAATCTACGAGCTGACAGTAACTAAGGAAGAAAAGGACGCAGCCAGAGCCAGGGCACAAAATTAAATGGAATTAGCCATTTCAACAGACCGTCACCCAGAACATGTTAATGCTCAGGAGCATTTGAAGGGGCAGACTTCTCAACAGCAACAACCAAATCCTGTACCAGCTGTCTGCATTTCCCTGCAAGTCTGGGATTGAAACTCAATTGTCAGCTTGTGTTGATGGGCAGGTTATTCCAAAGTCAGTTCTCACAAGTGACTGTGCAGAACGGCAGTGATGGGAAAAGAAGAGCAGGAGGGGTAACCTGTCCTGACAAGACTAGACCTCTAGATGTAGTTTTTACCTTTTTGTTTTGAAAGTCTTTTTTTTTTTTTTTTGCATTTTTTTAAAACCACTGAAATAGCTCTCAGTGAAGTCTTTGTGGTTGCTGCCTTTTAAGATTTAGTATGGGGGGAGAGGGGGAGGATCTAACTGTAATTATATTACATCAAGCTGCTTTTCTATAAAATCAAGAGACAAAAATAAATTTTAGATGGGTGTCCAGGTATTGTCAGAGTCCTGGGAAGAAGTGTTACCCATGGAGGTTGTTACTAATATTTACTAATAAATACAAATAATAGAACTAATAATAGTTTTAAAACCTTGCTATGGAGAAGTAAGAAACATGCAGCAGATGCTAGCAGGGCTATACACAGGTTCAGTTCTTGTACATGCTGGAAGACTTTCACCAGGGCTTGTGCCAGATACAAACCCTTCCCCTCTGTTTCATGGTGGGGCAAGGAGGGCAGTCCTGTTTGTCCATGTCTTACTGAACAGAGCAGCTGCTGCTGCTTGAGAGCAGAGTGTGATCTGCTGGGAAGAAAAGAGGAAAGCCTGGTGCTTGTGATTACAGAAGGTATCTGCACCCAAAGCTGTGGAGGAACCATGAGATACCATCAGCCAAGTCAGGCTCGCAGTGTTGCTGTGGCATCTTTGAGGCACTGAGGGTCTGTGGGATGCTTGTGGGAGCACCCTCGAGATGAATGTTGCTCTGCAAAGCACCAGTGTCACTATAATACTCTTGGCTATTGCTGCTGAGTACTGAGTGTCAGCGTGGACACTTTGATTCAGACACAGGGTGGAGAACAGCTGTTGTCATGTAGTACTTCAGACCACTGTCGAAGGAAATGCTGTATTTGAGCTATTTCTCATAACTCTTCTGTGCTTTTACTTACAGAATCCTTTCAAGTTGTGGTAAGAGGCAATGGTTTTTATCATGCAAGAAATATCGACCAGGTACTCTGCAGCTTCAAGCTCAACGACAGCCTTACTATCAGTAAGTCTTCAGGCTGAGGGGTTCCAGTTCCCCACTGGCTGTCATCCCATGGGATGCAGCCTGTCTCCCATCTGTATCAGGGGAGCCCTTGCAGTGGATGTCGGGGAGATAGGTGGGGATATGCATCTAGCAGCTTGAAATTCATCCTTTTTCACTCTTACAACCTGTGGGCATTGTGTTGTGAGGGCTTATGCAGGAGATACTGCTGCACAGTGAATTCCAGGCTCGCTGTAATGATTCACGTGGGTGATACAGCCAGCCAGCAAGGACTGGCTATCGGGCTTTAACAGGAAGGAAATAAAATTGCTCCCTATTACCTGGGTCATCTCCAGAAAAAATAAATAATGCTGTCTTGATGCCCTGGTGGTGTGTTCAAGCTATTTGGTCACTGATTCAGAAGATGCTTACCATAAAGCAGGACCCTTCAGCTCTGCTCCATTCCTCTCTGACACAAGTTGCCTGTCTTATCGCAGAGAATGTGTAACGTGGAAACTCCCTGCAATCGCTGTGCTCAACTGGGTCTTTTGTTTGCTGTCTCAGCAGCCAGGCGAAGGACTGAATGGCCAAAAAAGATCGAGTGTCCATTTTCTCAGCAGTCCTCTCTTCTTCGTGAGAAGCAGTGTGTGTCTGGCAGGGTGAAGCATGGCATGGGGAGGGGAGCTTGGCTCCTTCTCTCTATATGCTGCCCTTGTTGGCTGAGCACAGTAGGGGCTTTCATACTCTGTTGCGGCCAGACTGGTGCCTTCCCTAGCAGTGAATTCGCTTAGAGAGGGTGCACATGAATCGCTCCTTCATTTCCCATCCTTGCTGCCTACATAGAGGCTGTGTTAAATAAACTCTGGTGGTCTCACTCCCGTCACACTCACGGATGCCCTTTGCAGGGGATTTGTTTCTTGTGGCTTACCAGGTAGCCAGACTTCTGGCTCTTTCTTCCTTGTTCCTAACCCACTGGCACCTTGATTAGATTTCGCACTGCAAGTGCTAGGGCTGACCTGGAAGTACAAAGGAGAAAAACTGCCCTAATTCCATATGTCCTCCATACTGTGTTTTCCTTGGGTTAGATCTGCAGCAGCTGATGTGATAAGACACTGATCTGTGTTGGCTGTGCCTTTTTCCCCCCCTCAGGCTGGCCCTAAAACACATCACTAACTTACCTGCTTTGGCAGGATAAGGCCAAGGAAATGAGCTGTGTCTTCAGGTGTGCTTGGGATGGGAGAAGCAGGAAAGAACAGCTCTAATAACTGTTGTTGCTTGAGGTTTTTCTCATTTCTGACAGTTATATTAATTCTTTTTCAGATGAAAAGCCAACCCTCGTTCATGATACTTACCTGCTTTGCCCTGCACCAGTGATAGAAGATGCTGGACAGTAAGTATTGCTTTCCAGTAGGTGTCAGGAGAGAGGGGCTTTGGATGAGGATGTCATTATTGAGCCAAGGGCTTGGAATTTTACCTAAAGAGCTAAACTAAGAAGATTAATTTTTGTAATGGGATTAGGGCAATCCTGTGCGTACCAAATACCCTCCTAGCATGAGCAAGCACAGTTCTATTCAATGAAAAAGAAGGCTGGTGATAAAAACTCCCACATAAGCTGTGCCACAAAGCTCTTGGCATCATTGGACCCATGTCACGCACAGTCTCTGGAGATACAGCCACACTGAGTCATTGTAATCATTGATGTCAGGCCTCACTCTGTTTCTGTGGATGCTGGTGGGTGTTAGGATTGACCTTCCCACTGCAGCCTGCCTAGGAAGCTGCAGTCCAGCTAGCTGCAGCTGTTCTGCACCACATCTCCAGAACTTGAGGGCTCTGCATGGAGGGACTGTCTAATAAGACATCTTGGAAGTCTCCCGCCGTGAACCCAGTGCAGCTGGGAGGCTATTGGCCATGAGATGACTTGGAGAAAGCTAGAGTTAATGAGAAGAGCGGGGAGGGAGGATTTCACATGCTGGTGGGGGAGGATTTTTGAGGATGCCTATGTAATTTCTTCTCTGTTCCTGTTGCATTTTTTCCAGACCAAAAGTTTGAGTTCCAAGCAAACTTTTCATTTTGATTGAAAAGGTGCTTGATTTGAATCCCTTTGCTGATGTTGATGTTGCTTCTCATTTTGCCCCTGATCTGCTTTGGTTAGTGTTGGTATTGTTCAGCCATTGTGATCTTGCAGACTTCAGGTAGATGTGGCACAAGACTGTAACTTCTTCCTTGGTGATCTTCTGAGTCCTTGAATACTGTACTGGGGTTTCTCTCCCCTTCCCTATTTTTGGGTAGCTGGGGAAACTTTTTCTCCTTAGACCCTTTCTCTGATATTGGAGAATGCCTAGGGCCAGATTCTGTTTCAATTTCACTGTCATTTCAGTGATTTTTTTTCCTTTGACATCATGCAGGTACTCTGACTTTACTTAGGTGAGCTTTTAAATAGAAAAAAAAGACCGTCTCTTTAAGCTCCAGAAAGATTTAAAATAAAACAAAGTCTTAAGGTTTCCTGTGCTATCTAGGGTAATATTCCAAATGTCTGAGACTGTTACAACTCACTGTCCTAGTGCCCTTTGCCCCAGGTGGGATGGAGGCTCTTAAATAAAGAGCATATGTCCCAACTCAATTAAGCCAACATAAAAAGGATGGCTCCTGGGCAAGCAGAGAGACAGAGTTAGGTAAGCACCTGAAGCCACGATGATGCCTTGACTCAGCAGGGCATGTTATCTATGCATGTTCATCAGCCAATGGCTAAAACACAGCCGGAATAAAGGGAACAATGAGTATAAAGATGACACTAAAAATAAGTGTATCTGTTTGTGCTTTAGGGTGGTTTTCCTACAAGTCAGCATGAACAACGGGCTAACGTTCATCTCCAGCTCTGTCAGCATCACCAGCACACAGTGTGTAAGTAATTGCAATGGGGCTTGACAGAGAAACCATGAGACCTTGGAAAGAGGCGGTGGCTCTTCAGGCAAAGCCTCCTTGACTGAGCATGAGCTCCCTGCAGCTGCTGCATCACAGTTGTTGAGTGAATCCAAGCAATTCCTTGAAAAATAAACAGGCTAATTAAGACTAAATCATTGCTGATGATGGCTAGATCATGGTAGATTTATGGAGTAAACAATTACAACAAAAGGCTCCGAGACTGTTCCTATCCCAGGAGAGAAACGTCCTTATAGATAGGATTTGACTAGAAGGGAATCCATGGAAATGGAAGAAAGAGCATGAAGAAGCAATATGCTATTGAGCATTGGGATCACCTGTGGGATCAGAGGTGAAATGTACAACTTCTGGAACTTTGACATAGAAGGGCCACAGCATGGAAGATCCTCTAAACTTTCATTTTTTAATTTTTTTTGGTGGTTGGAGTTCACTGCATTTGTTGTTAGACCTCCACAATTTACCTCTAGTTCAGGACTTGCCAAGGCATTTTTTTTTTACACTTTTAACAACAGGAGGTAGCTGCTTTTCTCTTGGTGTCACGGGGGATGAGCAGAAAGAGACACCAGCCTCACATCCTGTGGTGAGGTTCCTGATACAAGGCTGCTGCCCAGCTAAAGGAGCACGTCCTGCTGTGGGACAGCAGTGGCTTTGCTACACATATCCTGGCTGATGTCAGGAAGACCATTTTTTTCCCCAGGGGAGGGTAAGGGACCAGCAGCTAGAAGTGATCTTTCAGCAAAATCTGATTTTAGAACTTTAAAAAAAGCTGACTACAAGTAGATAAATGGTTTTCTTCCTTGCTATGGAGTAGAAATAAGCAACAACAATAGCTGGTGCAAGCTAACAACAGTTTACCCTAAAGATTGGGCCTTGTGCTTGCGGACTAAAAGTTTGCCAGAGTACTTGGTACTAAGCATTTGGTATCGAAGCTGGGCTTTATTATTATTATTGTTAGTGTCTAAAGGACTTTTATAGCCTACACTAAATGCTGTCATATTGGTTTGTAATCATTGTTGGCCTTTCTGACAGCTGCAGAGTAGAAAGACAGGAATGGGAACAGCGACTGGAGCTCGCAGACTTGATTTTCTGATGTTTTCAGCAAGGCAGCTGGGAAATTTTACAGCAGATTGCTGGAACAGCCCCGGGTGTCAGGATGCAGAGTCTAGCAGAGATGATTTTGCAGCTTTGCCTCTTATATATATATATATATATATATATAATATATATATCTCTTTTATAAACTTTCCTCCAAATTTTCTACACTAAGGCTTTATATTTCCACACTTTACTCCCTTCTACCCCAGGTACCATGAAGCCTTTTGAGTCCACAGTGAAACACAAGTGTTAACTGGTGCATTTAGTTACCCATATGTAGTTTTTTCTAATAGATGCTGAAGTCTTAGTCCTAGCTGGGGTCCCTTCAGGCCAGAATGTGGTTGGAGGAAGCTTTCCTCTCAGTAGCCATAGGATAAAGAGAGAACTCTAATCTCCAGTCATGTCAATCTCACATTTTTTGCCCAGCTCCTGCAGATTGAACGTGAAGGAGACAAGGGGCCTGATTCTCATCTGGTGCAGGAAAGATCATATCCCAATTGCAGTCCGTAAGCAGGAAGGCTGGTAGTTCGCTTTCCAACTTTGTCCTAACCTCATGCCTTTCTCTCTTACTGTTTTAGAGACTCCCTCCATTTCCTTTCCTCTCCTGCTCCCTTTTCTGTGAGCTGCCGTCAGCTGGCCTGGTCAGCTCTCCTCCCCAGCTGGCGCTTCTGTCCTTTCTGTACAGTAAGTATCTTCTCTTGACTTTACTCCTAAAGCCTCTGTGCAATCCCTGTGCTCATTTCTGTTCAGCTGCATGAAGTCTGCTATTTCCTTTTTCAAAGTCCAGCTTCACTACAATGCTTTGTATATTTGATCACTGAAAGAGGACTCTCTAGCTTCTGTCTGCCAGCAGCTCCCGAGCTGCTGCTGGCAAATGTCTTGGTGATTTATATGAGTACTTAGCATGGGAAAAGCAATGCCTGGGAACAGGATAAGGAGGCAATGTGTGTTTGGAGTAACAGTAGCAGTGGTATGTACGTCTATGTGGCTCATGTGCTGCATTGGTGCCGTTCCTGGATTTGTTGTAAGGAGTGCAGAAACGCCTCTTAAAAGTTATACTTGATTTTAATCACTCTTTTCTCAGTGAACTGGCTGCACTGGGAGTTGATGTCTCCCAAGTGTCCGTTTCCCTGATGTGTTAGTGCTGTTTGGAGCCAAGGGTGGGCCAGAGGGGGACGGCAGCACTGAGCTGCAGCTGGGTAGTGTGTTCCAACAGGATTCCTTTGGGCAGGACAGCTGGCATTCCACCTTGGCTTTTTCCTGCTCCCTGACTTAACAAATGATGTGAGCTATGTAGTGTATCCCAGAACAGGTTGGTTTGTTGTATCTGTGACAAGAAGTTGCAGAGCAGTGAAGGGATGGTGACGCAGTGCTAGAGTTATGGGATACTGGGGCCCATGCCTAAGCGTGGTATGGGAGCTGTGGGTGGGTTAGTCATGTCTTAACATGCCAGTCCTGACAGATCTAGGATTTGGCCTGAGGAAGAGCAGATATCACCCAAGTCAGCCATTCAGGATCTCATCCAGACTTCACAAAACTCATATCAGCCCGTACTTTCTTTTCCACCCTCAGCCTTTTTGCTGTCTGGGGGGAAAACAAATCAACTGGGAACAATGAAGGGAACTCCTCCTGTTGAAAGAAGGGGCTAAGCTTGAGTTTGAGTTGTCTTGTCATGGGAATTCAGCAAATAGTTTTCAGATTTAACAAGGTAAACCTCATGGACCTTAACCTCCATGCATGGGGACTTGCTTTCTTTCCATTTAACCTCCCACATATCCTTGTTTCAAAGCATCTTACAGCTTTTTCTCTAGCCATCTCACGTTTCCTCAGCCTGATTCACAGATCTTTCTTCAAGCTCTTTTTGCTTCCCAGTCCCAGGCTGTCCTTCATTTTGCTACTGGGTTTTTCCTGTTCTCTGGTATCCCTGTTGCTGGTGAATTAAACCTTTTAAGCCCAGTTTACCATTGAAGAGGTTTCTTTTCACAGGTTTGGATCACTAGAGCTAATATTAACCTCATCCTAGAGCCCACTGCAGTCCAAGGAAACTGCATGTCTCACCTTGCCACTGCTCCTCTGCATCAAATGTTTAATTTCCAAAAAACCATGTGCTCTGTATGTTCTGCAGGAGCCAAGCAGCACACTGAAGACCTGCTTTCCTGTAGTCATCAGAGCAATACTCAGTGAGCACATCTTGTCATGAAATGATGGACTGTTTGCACTCAGAGCAAGATTTCCACAGGAAAAGCTAATTTCAAGTTTTAACACTTTTTTTTCTTTTTAAATTCCAGACTCTTTCGAGAAAACTTGACATCTGTTTTGAATGTAGTTCCTTAACTATCTAGCCCCAGACTCCCACCTGCGGAGTGGTAGATAGAATATAAGAAAGAGGAATGGTTAAGCTCACAGCATGTTATTAAAAAGTCAAACCAGTCCCAAGAAGCTTACCAAGAACCAGCAGCATTAATGACTAGTTTGTCTAAGTCCTCGGGCTGGGGTTGTGTGCTGTCTGAGTCA
Organism: Cygnus atratus; assembly: GCF_013377495.2. Classification (NCBI taxonomy): domain Eukaryota; kingdom Metazoa; phylum Chordata; class Aves; order Anseriformes; family Anatidae; genus Cygnus; species Cygnus atratus. The sequence goes on from NC_066368.1 coordinate 19,629,909, forward strand.
AGAGGCAACAGAGGCAGGCGTGGGAGCTGTTGAGGCTGAGATGATAAGAAGTTTTGTTCTGTTGTATGATGTTGACACGTTAAATTACCTGTGAGCTCCTAGCTCCAATATTACCATTCTTTGCATATCAACGCTGGTATATTCTGCATCTCTAGTGACGGAAGATTACTTGAGTCTGGCCATGTAGTTTGAAATGCCCTTCTGACAGTATTAAGGGACCTGTCAGCACAGATTTGGGAATGGTTTGTGTACAGTTTTAGTTCCCTTGAGTCTACTGAGCTATAGGCATACCGTAAATGTATATATAAATTGCAGATATACATACTACAAACAGGAGGTGCTTCCCTGAAGCATGACTTCAAATACACATTTGTCACGCTAAATCCTGATGAGACTCTAATGGTAACAGTGATGTACTGCACTGCCTAAGTGAGACCTTGTAGTGAGGGAAACCTGGCTCATTTTGCCCAATCTAATAGTGCAAATTCTGGGCTCCAGTCTCATTTTTGGCATACAAAGAACTCAGAAACAATCATCTTTTTTGCAGCTGACTGGAACCATCCTTTTCATTGCTCTGCTGATTCTCTTTCTGCTGCTGGCTCTGGCTCTTCTTTGGTGGTTCTGGCCCCTTTGCTGCACAGTGGTAAGTACAGATTTATTTATTTTTACTTGATTTCCATTTTTTTGGCTTATTTCTAAAACGATCACAATGGTTTGGAGTTCTAGCTTCTTCATGTAGTAGTGGACCAAGTAGCTTGACTCTGCAGTGTTATGGATTCTGTAATGCATTCCATTGCGCATCACAGACAAGATCTAATCTTACCTACAGTCAGATATAGGGTGCAAATGCCCACAGCCCACATTGCTATTCCAAAAATAGACCAGCTGTCTAGATTGCATGCGTTTGGGTGAAGCGATGCCTAGATACCTTGAAAGTTACGTGATGCAATTTCTCTGCACAATTTTTTGAAGCGCCTGTAAATTAGAAGAGCTTTTGCATTATTTGTTAAACATGCAAGTCAGAGTTTCATGTGTGTGGAGCTGAAAGTTATGGGCATTTCACAGGGGCCGGTAAGCACCAGGCAGGGCTGGAAGCCTGGTCTCTTTACGACATGTGGTGGTCCTGGTGCTGCAGCATGAATGTTGCTATGGGTGCGAGTAACGATAGTCTGCTGTTTGTGGTGCTGTGTGCAGTGAGCAATCAGTCATTCCCTTGAGGTTTTTTCACAGGAGTGACAGTTGCAAGGTCAAGTGCAGTGTTTGCAGAAGAGGATAGCAAATGAAATATATAGGAGTAGCCAAATAAACATCACGTGAGAGCTTCAAGAGGCTTCAGTTCCTTTTCCTGCTGTTGCCTGAGCTTGGCCCAAGTTTCTGCAGGGATCAGTGCTTCTGTAAAACAAGCTTTGGCACCTGCCGCAGAAGAGCGTAATGGAACTGATCTACTAATATGTACATAAGCTCTGCTATTAAACACTAGAGCTAGGCTTTTTTTTTTATGCATAGGAACTGCAGATTCTGAATGAATATTTTGCGCTAGCTTGGTAATCACACGACATTTTAATGCAGAACTATGTGGAGCTGTATTATGAGTTACTTAAGAGGGCACTTCACTAATTGAATAGTTCAATCTGATGGGTTTAGCTTCTCATCTGCATTAACGTTCTCTGATGAAAAGCAGAGAGGCTAATAAGAGAATTGAATCTGGGAGAATGGAGCAGAGCAACCCATCTATGACGCAAGCATGAAAGCAGAGAGGGCGTAGCACTGGGATGGATGAGCCCTACTATTAACTTGGATTTCTCCTGTTGTTTATATATTCCAGGTGATCAAGGAGCCACCTCCACCACCACCTCCAGAGCCTGTAAGTATGCTATTTCTGAGCTGTCGCACTGTCTGCAGCCACTGTAGCTTATCGTGCTGCCCAGGAGCGTCAGCCCTGGAGGTGTCTTAATGACACCCTGAGGGCTGAGAGAGGAAGTCTCTTGGATCAGGGCAGTTATTTTTGCCTTCTGGCCTCTTTATATAAGTACAGCAAGACTATTTTCATCCACAGAGGAAATAATTGCATAACTCAGAAGTCCACAGACCCACAGTTCATATTGTATTTTGTTCCTTCTGCTGTGCATCACACAGGTGTGTGTAGGAAAATCTTTGCTTCTCCAGCATCAAAAACATCCCTCCTCCTGCACAGCTGCTGTTCTCAGCAGGAGTTTAGCCCTTTTGGAAGTAAAGAGCAAAGTCTGTCAGCTGAAAGAAGACAGTGAAGGCCGCATTCTTGTGGCTTTACAGGAGAGTGAGCAGGATTCGGCCTCTGGCTGTGGTTCTGCTGCAGCCTGACCCTTGGCAGGACACTTGGCCCTTCTCTATTTAAGTTGTGAGCTGTTGGAGGCTGGGTTGAACTGAGCTGTTTTTGGTACAGTAACACACAAAGGCCCTGACCTCAGCTTAGGTTTCACTCTACTGTTTTGATGGAAGTAATAGCAAGAAATAAAAGCATTTCCAGAGTAAACTCATGGCAGCCTCTATTCCTTTTCTAGGCACAGGCAGTTAAAGGGTGGAATATACTTGCCTAACCCACAAGAGAAGCTTACAGTTTGCTGCTAATTTGCTGTAACTTGGCATGAATATCAGGAGACAACCACAGCTGCTGTTTTGAGGTTGCAAGAGGCCACCATTGCTGTGTCTGTGATCCTGTTGCTTGTCCTGGACAGCAGCACTATGACAATTTAACTTGAGAATATGCACCAAAAATCATGCTTGGTATAGGAGATATTTAGTATAAATTCTATATCAACAGGAAAAGCATAAGCCATAATTAACTGTCCTGTAACTGTCAGGCTTTCCAGTAATAAGGGTTGTTAGACACACAGAATTTAAATCAGTGTTAGATCCCATGGAAGAGGCAGCGTTTCTTATATAGCCCTCAAGTTCCCAATGAAGTGAAACAAATTAAAACTGCTAATGCAGTTCACTGGTTACCGTCTTTAATGTGGCACAAAATGGGTTTGTGTATTATACTCTTCCAAAACAACATCAAAACATGCACGCAATAACTGCCTTGTGTATTTCTGTGACTTGAGGGGGACACCCCCAAATCCCTTACCAGTAATGGAAATGTCTTGCCTGGCCATACTGAAGAATTTGTTGGAAGAACTGACCTGTGAACTATAGCTGAGAGTTCAAATGTCACTGAATGGAAATAGCTTTCTCCAAGGCATAACCTAAGAGTTAAATATGAATAAACAAAAATGAAGACATGCTTTTAAAAAGAAATTATTGGCTTTTGGAGTCTCAATTCCTTTCACATTAAAATAGAAACATGTCAGGCCACTTCAAGAGAATGTCACCTAGTAATCTAGCAACAAATTGTGTCTTTCTCTAGTATTTGGATTTCACTTTATTTTATTTTTTTAATTATTATTTAAATAAAAATTCCAGTGTTTCTAGAACCATACTTGTACTGATGAAAATTGAGTGCTATGCATGGCCAGTCCAACAGCAGCATTCACTTCTATATATCAGCATTAAGTGTGGTTATTTTTTTTTTAATTTTTGAGGAACAAAAATAGTGTTGTAAGAGGCTTGCTGGGCCCCTCCCTCAATTATATGTGTTCTTGGGACTGCCAGGGAAAGTGTTATGGTGTGACTTTCAGCCACTTTGATTCCAGTGTAATGACAGGGAGACTGAGAAATCCCAGTGACTTCTACAGCTCAAGATGATAGAGCTAGGGATGTGTTCCCAGGGTTGTTGAACCAGAAATATTTGCCAGCTTTCAGTTAAGCAAGAACAGAATGGTGAACCTGAAGTAAAACCCTGATTCAGAATCTCCCACGTTCCAGAAGAAGAAAATCTGCAGTCCTTAGAAATGCAGGTCAAAAACTCTGGATCTGAGCTTCCTGAAAACTTGGAGGTGCTCCAGTCTCAGTCCCAGCTCCAAACTGTACAGCTTGAGCCAGACTCTGCAAAGAATCAAGTAGCGTAGAACAACTGGTTACAGCTGCCATGAGAAAAGGGCCTGATGCACATGTTAGAAATCTCACAGTAGTAGCTTTTTCCCTGTTAGGTGACATTAAGTTCTAAAAGCACAATTAATAAATGATTTCTTTGGGTTAGCTGATTGTGGCATTTTCTGCACAGCGTAGTGGCAAGCCAGTATAATGTACAATTCATCTGCACTTTGCTGTCCCTTAAAAGTCAGTTGTGATTTTGAAGCTCAATGCATATTTGACTAAATAAAAGCTGCTTGAAGAGGAGAGAGGAATAGGCAGTTCTCAGATAAAATTGCAGCTGCAGAGACAAGACACTCTTGTTTTTTGTCAGCAAGTAAGTGTAACACACAAAGCCAGATATCCAACGATTGGACCATAGGATGTTCATTTGTTTCCCGTTTACGTGAGAACAACAGTAACATCTCCCCGTCTTTCCCACAGGAATCAGATGATGAAGATGGATTGCCAAAGAAAAAGTGGCCAACCGTGGATGCATCTTATTACGGAGGCCGAGGTGTTGGTGGAATTAAGAGGATGGAGGTATTTGGGTTTTTCTTTGCTGTTGTGAAAATCAGTGCAAATGTGGTTAACTTTAATAATGTGCTTGTGTTTAAAAACAAAACCCACACCTACTTCATTGGAGTAGAGGCTGAGATTTGATTAAGGCTTGTCCACCTGATTGCACCTGACATCCAAGTATCAGACATCAATCTGGCACATTTGCATGAGTAATTAATTGAATCTAGCATTATGAGCAGGAGAAAATTTGCAGGTTAAGAAATGGGACAAGCACCAAAAGAAGTTCTGAGTTACTGAATCTAACTCTTCAGTCAATGCAGTTGGCTCCAGTTCTCTTGTCGACTGCAGAGTTATGCTGGTTTTGAATCACAGAATTGCTCAGGTTGGAAGGGACCTCTAGACATCATTTAGTCTAACCCCCAGCTGGAGCAGGGTCACCTAGAACACGTTGCACAGGATTGCATTCAGCCATGTTTTGAATATCTCCAGAGAAGGAGACTCCATAATCCCTGATCCAGTGCTCTGTTACCCTAACAGTAAAGAAGCTCGTCTTATCCTCAAATACTGCTTTTTTCCTCAAATATGTTGTCTACACTGTTCCTGGCTGGAAGCAGTTGGTTTGGGGAATTATAAATAGTGATTTTTTTTTCAGTTGAGCATTAACAAAATGAGCATGCACAAAAACTTGTCAGGGAAAAATTTCACTCTTGATTCTGAGTTGAAATTGTCCTATAAATCAAATCTTGCCCTAGGATTCATGCACAAGTCAGTCTTCGCGTGTAAAGTGAGGTGAAGCATTACTGTGAAAGAAACATGTCTTGTGCTATCCTATGATACATACGTTCTGGGGAGCCATTTGATAATGGTGTGATCAGCTACTAACTCCTGTAAATCACCATAATGTTAGTGAAATCAATTTAATATTTCTAACCAAGAGAACTAGTTAAGGGAGTTATCACTCACTCATATCTGCTGAGGCCCTAATTATGACTTTTAGTGATGCCACACCAGAAACTCCTACCTCATCTAGTAGGTAGCTGAGGGAGGTGGGCTAATGTAAGCCAGCTGAGGTTCTGGACCAAACTAGGGCTGATGGAATGAAAGCAGTGGCTTCTCAGCAAGTCCCTGAAAGTCTGCAGTAAAAGTAATGCATCTTAATATCCTTAACAACTTTGTTCAGAATTACTATCCTTGAGGCTGAGTAGCCCCCATGGATCCCATGTTGCCCTTGAATGTGGGATAACATTTCTATTTGAGCCAGACTACAAAAGCAGAATTTCAGGTTGAGATAAGTAGTGTATAGAGTGAGGGAGGTACTAAGTGAGGATAAAGTTACTGTCCCCTTTTGTGGCTGTGCATTTAGAAAAGATGTTTTTAGTAGGAGCTACACACAAGTCTGAGAGCTGCTGCTCTTAAGAAGGCATTCTAGTCCTTCTCCCTGACCCTTTTTTCATTTTTGAACTAATCAGCATAAGGCTATTTATAAAGACTGCCTTTCTTCAGCTAGTGCTGCTGCCTGCTTTTTGGGTGAGTCAATGGGAAGCAAATTACACCTGTGTCCTAGCAGAGCAGGGCTTTGTATTTCACTTCAAAATAAGTTAATCTGCCCTGGATGTTGCAACTTCCCACAACACCTTTTGTTGCCAGAAGGTGCAAATGCTGGTAGTTCAGACTGCTTTCACGAGAAAATATTTGACTCTTAAATGCGTATCTCTGATTACAGTGACAATTGGGTGCCTACATGAATCTGGCTTTGTGTCTGGAGGTATTTGGATTACCTGATGGAACTAGATTAGTATCTGCAAAAAGCACCTGCTTAGGGGAGGGACCATGGAAATGTCTGTACTTAAAATGTGCTCTACTGGCTTTAGGTGCGGTGGGGAGACAAAGGATCAACAGAGGAAGGAGCAAAACTGGAGAAACCCAAAAATGCTATTATTAAGCTGCCAGAGCAGGAGTATGAGCCATGGGAACCCAAGCCAAAAAAGCCCCACGTTAGAAAACCGCCTTCTCAGCGGAAGTGGTACACTCCAATCAAGGTAACAAGACTGTCCCTGGGTTTGACAAAGTCTTATGTCCTACATGCTACTACGTCCTGCCTCCATAGTGCAACCTTTCTTATGGTGGAGCTGGGAGAGGTTATATATAGAAAAGTGGCTGGTATTCCTCAACTTTGCCTACTTCTTGGAACATGTGTTGGCCCAGGCCCTGTGTCGCCACAGTTTTGGTGGCAGGGTGGGGAAGAATGGAGTGTGTTGTAGGGCAGGAGCAGAAATCTTCCTGCTCTTGTCTCAACCCTTTTTGGTACTTTTGCACAGACTGGGTTGCAGCAGCAGATATCCCAGCTCTTCTGGGAAAGGTCTCAGCTGTATGCTGATTTAAAGCAGCATACAAGGAGGATCAGCTGGAGCACCCTGTCCTTGCTTCAGCTGCAATGTGGCTAAGGCCTGGGGTTGGGATTCAGCTCTGTTCCCTTCTAGTTCAGCCACAAGATGTAGTGTTTGATTTTGGGTAAGTCACTCAGTCTCTCTGTGCTTTTTCATCCTCATTTCTCCTGTGTCATTATAGTATCTGATGTCTCCCCCTCCCTAATGTATGTATCCTCACACAACCCCAGAGCTGTTATCTCAGCTTACAGCTAAGGAAGCTGGAGGGCTCGTGCTGATGGAGGCAGGAATGTACTGCACTCATCCCAGAAACCCATGGCCGAGTCCCAAACCAGTGCTTTGTGGGTGCAGGAATGAGGTCCCCACTCCCTATCCTGCCATGGGTGGTTCACAGATGGGTTTAACAGTGCTTGAATTTATTGGCTGGAAAGTACCTGTGAATTTTAATGCCTGCCTGGGTCTTGTGGCTGTTTATCCAGTACAGAACACTTTCATTGTTCTGCCTGTTGTTAATATAACTCCATAAAGAGGTACAGTTAGGTGCTGTTCACATTAGCTAGTCATCTTCAGTGAGTTTTGAGCAGGGTGAGTTTGGCCCACTGTGTATAAGGCATGTGTTACCACATCAAGGTCTCTGTTCTGGCTCTCCAGCATGCAGAGGACCAGCTTTCATACAGTTTGATACAGAAAGGCTGCATCAGCTCAGCTGTAGTTTAATTTCATGATGTTATCCCAAACTTTCTTGGTCATCTCACACGATTTTTATTTCAGGGCAAACTTGATGCACTATGGGCTTTGGTTCGACGTGGCTATGATCAAGTCTCTCTTATGAGACCACAGCCAGGGGATAAGGTAAGGTGTCACAAACAAATTGTCATTCCATTTCCTTGTTAGCAGCAACAGTGTGCTGTCCCTCTCCCTGCTTTTTTTTTGTGTGTGTGTGTGAGCTTGTCTTTTTATGTTAGCCCAAGGCTAAAAATTTGTAATGAACCAGAGATTTCAAAATGAGCTAAAATGTTTGCAGTGGCATCTGTTTAAAAGTATTGCCCCAAAAGGTCAAAAGCGATGTCTCCACTGTTATGGTTTGGGCAGACTGAGGTGGAAGCTGACCAGCTTTGGTAGCATCTTTCTCTTTTTCATTAATGTAAATTCTTAGCCTTGCTTTCCGGCGCACACCTTTTGGAGTCAAAGGAAAGGTTCTCTGGTGGACTGCTAGTTTTGTAAAACTACTACTGCATATTAAATTCAACATCATTTTTCTGAAGTTCGGTAGGAAGGATAACAGCTTTTCAGATTTGATAATAAAATTAAGTGATTGCTAACGAGAGAAACTATGAACAGTGCAGATGATGAAGAAAAAAACTCTAGCAAAGTTAATGGAGAAAAAAATTTCCTTAGAACTCTGTGCAAAGATGCATCTCTTCCTCGTATCTTGTATGGAGGCACAGGATATCTCCTGTCTTCATAAAGTCAAATGCAGGTCAGGAATAGATTCTTCCTGGGAGGAAGCAGGGAGTTTGTGCCTCTGAGTCACACAGCTGTCTGCTTGCTGCTCCAGGGTCACTTGTGATACCAGGAGCTCTCTGCTTCCCCATGAGAGCCTGGCAAGTTACGGTTGTCTATTGTGGTATCCTGGAGGAAAAACTCCATAATAGTTGAGTGCTGCTGCTTTGCTTCTTTTTGCCTTCAGACTTGTCCTTCCGCAGTGGAGCTTTGAAACACAAGGATCAAGCAAAGATGATGGTGTCTTTCTTCTCTCCCCCATGGCTATTCTGTACCCAGAATATACATATTTCATCACCTTTGCTTTCGGGTGAAAGGGTTATAGAGCTACAGCAGTGGGGGCCATCAGGTGCTCTCCTGGGGTAGTTGTGGTGCAGGGGGCCTTGTGCTGGGCTTGTCTGTCTCGGTGATTTTCATGCCTGAAAACAGACTTAAAATTAGCCCTACTTTCCATCAGCTAGGACAAATAAGTTGCAACCCTCTGGCTTTTGGCAAAATATCATTATGGCTTTTTTCTAGTTATTAAGATCTGGTATTTAAACTTCACTGTCTTCAATTTTTCTTTGGGTGTGTGAGGGCACTAAGAGAACAAACGCAGTATCCCATGCTACTTTGTAAGATGGCCTTTTAACTTGTTTTACCAAGCTGCATTTTCAAGGCAGCTGTGCTTGAGACACCTTATTTACTTTTTGAGCACGATCTAGAGCTTGTGAATAGGCTCTTTAGGCCCAGCTGTATTTTGATAGCGCTAACATTGTATACCACGAATCTATCCTCTGCCTTTTACTCGCTTGGCTGGTACGTTTCTATGGGTGCAGAGCACAACAGAGCCTCTGTTAGCCTGTGTGGCTGAGAAACATGCAGGGGCTGGCTCAGAACAGGGATGCTCAGTTACTTGCCTTCCAGCTCTGCTGCGGGGAGGACAAGGGACTCAAAAGAGGCTATGTAAAGCAGAGCAAGCTGAAGGATTATTGTGTCAGGGCGAACATTAGATAATCAAACGTACATCTGGGAAATAGGGTGGAAAGAATCCTATTGAGCCAGATTTGGTGGAAGAATAGGATAATTTCTGTTCCCTGGTCTGTGAAATTAACTAAAGCTGAAGAATATTGAATGGGAAACAAGAAAATAACTGGGCATCATTCTACTGTATAAATAAAGAGCATCACAGGCCTGTGTTTCATGGAGAAATCTAGCACAGAGAAGAGCAAGGCTATGGATTGTTCAGTGGTCTTTTCCAATTCTTTTTGACTTTACATTTTTGTGAGGAGGGATTGCATAACTATACATGCATACGCATGTGTGCATCCATACATCCCGGCTAAAGGATAGGTGGGGAAGTCATGTAAGTGTGGTGACTGACCTGGCAGTGTAGGGAGCCTGGAACTCTGGCTGTAGGGAGCTGGAGGAGCTGGGCTGCCCCAAGAGCCCAGGCAGGGATGGGGTCACTCCTGCCCAGATGTGCTGATGGAGGTCAACAGGCTTTGGTTTTGGTTTACTGCTGGTACTTACGGAAGCACAGCCTGGCGTGCCTGGCAGTGCGGTGTTCTTCCTTGTTCATCCCAAGGCTGTTACCCCTCTCTTCTACCAGTGATTTGGGGCTTACAGCACCAGTGGTCACTGCCTTGCTCCACTCTTGTGGCCCAACAGAGGGGTTGACAGCTCTGAGGTGGTCTGGCCAGCTATCTGTGGCTTGGGATACTTGCTCAAGTTGCCCCTTTTACCTTGAGGGCTTCTCCCATCACTCTGTAGTGATGTCCTTCTGTATCAAGGCATATGTTTGCCATACCCATTGGTGGCGCCCTCCAACTGAAAAGTGCAGGATCAGGTCTGAGTCATACAGTGTGGGCAGATATAAAAGCTCTTCAGTCTTCTAGGAATGCATTTAGGAATCTCCTGCTACTGAATGAGGGCATGGTTGGTTCCTTTATACATGCTCTTTAAAGCAGTGCCAGCTTGGGATGCCCCCAGGCAATGGCAGGTGGTGATGGTTTCTCATTTGATTTTTTTATTCTTTTTTCCACATATAATATTTGTTTTCCTTGACAAAAGGAGACCCTGGTTGCCAATGAGGAATTTACTTACAGAACTGGAATGTGGCCCTGCAGTAGCCTTGGTGCCAACAGCACTGGTGGGACCAGCAGGACCAACTGTGTTGACTGCTTCTCCTCTGCTTCCCCTGTGAAATTCAGGAGTTTGTGATCTTGCCAGCAGGCTGCTATAAAGATTACGGTTTGGGAAATGGGCATGCATGAATATCTCAAAGTATTTAATAGAAGCCCCAGCAGCTGGAGGGGCAGGGGCAGGGTTAGTCAGGCAGGTTCTCAGTACTCTGTGTAAAAGGGAGCTTTCGAGCTGCTCTTCTTTAGCCTCCTGGATCGAAAGTGGGTGTGTTAACAATGCCATCAAATACACATTAACAGCTCCGATATGTGCAGAGAGGAAGGTGAAATGCTTCTTTCAAATGGCCTTTTTAGCTGCTGCTTTCAGCAAATCCATTCCATTTTGCATTTCAGCACATACTGTCACAGGAAATTCTCAGCAGCTTGGTTTACCAAAAACCTCAGCTAAAAAAAAATGTCGTCCCCCCTCCTCTCCTGCAGAATAGCTCTTGTTTACTTAAAGCTTTAGAAAGTGATCTTACTTTTGTCACTGAAAATTACCTGCAGCAGCGAAAGAGAGAGTGTAGACTGGATTTTGCTGTCACTGTTACCCTTGTAAACCCATGGGACTTTACTCAGAAAAAGGTAATGCTTTACTAGTCTAACCTTTGGTTAGCATGTGCAAAATCTGTTTTGGGGAAAGGGACTAGAAGCAGACTGTGGTACAAAAATTGGAATTTTTTTCCTATTTATTCCCCCAAAACTGATGGTAAAAAGGCTGTGCTGCATCCAAAAAATTAACAAAATATGAGTGGATGCTCATGCTGGAAGCCAGGACTTCTGTCCTTTCAAGTTCTACACAGATTCACTGCACGACTTGGAGTAAGTTGTGGCAACAGGGATTTTAAACACAAGCCTTTTGAAATGAGGAGATGGGGTTCCTTATTCTGCGTGTCCCTTTCAAAGCAATCACTCTTAAGCTGGTGGGTTTGTTAATGCTCAGAACATCTGAATACTGTCAAATTTTGAGTGATTCTTAGTAATGCTGACAATGGCATCTAAGTGCCTTAGTTTTCCCAACTGCAAAATCTTGAATGCAATGTTTACCTTCCTTACAGCTGTGAGGTTTAATTAAGTCCTGACAGGCACTTGGGACTCCTCAGACGAAAGGTGGGACACCAAGCCTATGGGTTATTAATGACTTGTCATTATTTTCTGGCTGCTACCCACAGGTGGTCAGTGGTTTGAAAGCAGCCCATGGGGATGGCAGCACCTGCCTGTCACTCCACACTAGATGCCCACTTACCAGTACTAGTTGGAGCTCACACTGATTACTGCTTTTCAAGTGCGAGTAATGGCCTTTAATAGGTTTCTCTGCAGCTCAGAGCTGTGTAGTAATTGCCCAAGTAGCAATTGGCAGATCTATGGGGGTGCTGGAAAAGCAGCACTGTTCTCCTTCAGACTATGCATCAGAGGCTGCTGCCTGATTTAAGGGTTTTTCTCCATTTCCTTAACCCTTCCGGAGCCAATTATCTTCATAAGCTGCTGAAGAATTCAAGAGACTGGGACATTGCCTGCCACAGTAGGGTGATCTTCCTTTGTCACCTTTGATGAAAGTAAGACACATGTAGCCCCTGTGTGACTTCTATTTTTCTTTTGGCAAAGGAGACCAGTATTTGTAAGCTTAATTCCCGCTATAACAGGCATGGTATGGGGGAGGAAAGCTCCCTGGTGCAGTGTCTGTGTCCTGATGCATGGTTCCCAGGATATGCTGAGCACTGCAGCTGGAAACATAATCAGTGACTAATGAGTTTCCTGTCCTGTAAGAAGCCCACATACTGGCATTACCTCTCACTTGTGCCAGGATCACGTTACTTCTGTCATGGAAGAAGGGTTTACAAATGGTCTTTTTGGTGGATGCTGCCTGCCTGCCCCCGTGCAGAACAGTGGTGTGTGCAGGGCTTTGGGAGCCAGAGGCATGCTCTGTAGCAACCAGTGAAAGAGGCTCTTCTGAAGGATGGGTGCAGATCCTGGGGCTGGTGCTACTCAGCATGGGCTGCACAGCAGAACGAAGAAGGATTGGTGTTGTGGTTAAGACACTGAGCTGTGTCTTCAGATACCCTGGCTGTACCCGATGTAAGTCGCTTCATGTCTGTTGTACTGCAGTTCCCCAGCAATAAATGAGATTAAGTTCTAGGACAGTGAGACTGCTCCTGTCAGCTTTTTGAACATTCCAGAGATGGGCTCTGTTAGGTAGACAGGGTGGTGATATTCTGTTACTCTTAGAGCATGTGTAAGAGTTTGATACTTTGATTTTTATGGCAAAGGAACAGGTTCATCAGATCCGATTCTCAGTGTTTATAGGGAGCGTGACCCTGGGATAAGAACCACTGGCTTAGTTCCTTGCTAACTGTGACCTTGATGTGTCTGTCTTTGGATGTCATTATCATGATTTTCTAGGCAGAACTGCATTGCTGCTCTAATGAGACTTGTAGAGACTTCTAGAAGACTTCTAGAGACTAATAGAACATGTCTGAGCTGTACAGGCCTGTCTTGGATTCAGTTGAGTATTCTTGGGTTTAAGAGGAGCGCCCTTTGATCAGTGTTGAACCCCATGTTGCCTTCTTTGGCACTGCTGGGAAATGCATCCCTCATTGTCTTCTGAGTTGGGTAATAGTCCAGAACTTAACCTAACCAGCCGTTCTTAGCTCTCTGCTTACGTATTCCTGGTAGTTGTGCAGGAATCTGATTCCTCGTGTGGAGAATGAGTAATGCCATGACCATCCTTTAAAGATGCTTGAGTTCTAGAAATAAAATGTGCTCTGTGATATATTAATACTGTTATTCATACTAAGTTTATTATACAACAGATTAACTAAAGATGAAAAGGTATTGCGTCATTTCTGTCTACAGAGGAGCTGTAATTCTGGATGCCTCTGTTCTTGTATAATCTATTGTGGTTCGTGTTGTGGTACCAGAGGACTACCCAAAATCACTGTCTGCTATTGTATGTGGGTGGCACAAAGATACTATGTGACCTGAGAGCTTATGAGCTATATCTGTTAAGTCACTTAATCTTGCTTTGAACATAAATATCAGGTAAATATTAAAATCCTCCAGACTTCTATGGCAGCTTTAGTCTCAGATAGGAAACTGAGTGTTGTGCATTTGCAGCAAAAACTTTGGTAGTTTCTGCAGCATTTTAAGATCTTTCTGCCTTTTTTTTCCCACATGAAATATTCCTTCTCTGCTTTTTGGGTTATTTCTAGGGAATATAATTATGTAAGTAGAAACCTCAGACTTCACTGGCTGATAACTTTCAGGAGTGGGATTTATAGAAATTTTGAAGTGAAGCTCACAAAAAGTAGTTTCCCTTCTTGCAATGCTAAGGACTAGGCACTCTGAGTGCTGGGTTTCCTTAGAGATTTGAGGAAAAATGGAAGTGTACCTGTGTTTTATGTTGTATGTGCTTTTTTTTCCTGCTTCTGGGGAGACAGGTCACACTACTGTGGTAAGCTGGGACCAGGGTATATAGCAGAATATGTATGAGAGATGGTGATGAGTTGCTTGTGGAAGAGAGCTGCTTCAAAGTGCAGAACTGGTACTCAATAGACTGGTCATGCTCTGTAGGGGAAGTGTGACAATGACATTTTTTCATAGGGTGTTAGGTCTCTATAGCGCACTGGAAATAGGAAGGAAAGTTCCATGTCGGGACTTCAGAATCTGAAATGCTTCACTGGTGTGTTCATTCCTAGAAATAAGGTGGCTTTGTCCCAAAGAGCTCTTCTATCCAAGTTAACGTAGGAGCTTTGAGGCGAGTAGAGGATTTCTGTGCTTTCAAATTATGGTAGTACTGATAATGAATTGTAGTAGTCTCATCCCAGGAGGGGAAAGTCTTTGTGAGATGAGCACAGAGGTAACGTGGGAATTGCAGTTTTACCATCTGCTTGTCCTAAACAGCAGCAGAGTCTCTTAAGGGCCAGTTACTCAGAGAGGGCTTGGGCATGCTTGTATTTGTTTCCACATTTTAAACGAAGAGCCAGTTCATTTGCACAGTGGGCCAAAGTTTTAAGTTTTTGGCTAAGCCAAGGAAAATTAATAGCCATTTTCACTAGAAAGCTCTTGGTCTCCAATGTTATCCTATATACTAGGTACATAAAGAGCCTAGTGCTCTTCCTCTGTGTGCATCACAATCTCCATCTTGCTCCTGCAGAGACAATCAAACGATTCACCCTGGAAAGCACGGTGACACTTAATTACGGTTGGAGCAAGACCATTTGTGGTCCTCTGTGGCCTCCTTTGCTCCTCCCAGCAGCCCGCTGACACCTCAAGGTTAGGCCTGTCGTGCCCAGCAAGTATTTGTTGCTCTTGTTGCTATGCTCCAAAGCCCTCTGTGTTCTAGGCGATGTGCACATGCAACCTCCTTTTCCCTGAAAATGCTAAGGAAATGAGAAAAAATCTTTTGCAAACCAACCCCACTGTTTTTTCCCTTGAACCACATTCTCGTCTGGTCAGCATTCAAGTGTGGAAACGTGTGGTGCTGTGGTTGAAACAAGGGATGTGAGTCACGAGTCCTGAACTTGTATGTACCATTTTTTTTTCCCCAAGTTTCTGCCTGACCTTGGGTAGATGATATGACCTAGCAGTCTCTCTCCTCGCTTCCTCTACTTTAGGAGCTTCATCCATAAAAGCTGACAGCCAAGAGGAAGGCAGTAAATTGTGCATCATAAGTGCAGGTTTAGGTTTGATATTTCTGTGAGGTTTGGATGGGGTTTGGTTTAGCATGGCTATACTTGGAGATTGGTAGTGAACATAAAGGATGACTGATGGACCATTACTTTGTTTATGCTTATTGTCATCCATTTCTATCCCTTTCACCATTTCAGCTTTTTAGGGCTCGGAATCAACAGGCTTTGTTATGGTGCACTGAGAGCTACTTTAGCCACAACCTCAGCAAGGTCCAAGACATGTGATGTTTTGTGCATTCCTGAAAGATATCTTGTGACTCTGGCCCTTCTTTCAGGAGGTGTCTAGTCCACTGCTGCATTTTCTTGCTAAGGCAGGGCTGGAAAAAACATGCAGCTCCCTGCTGAATGGAGCATGATGCAAATTATTTAGTAGTCCTGAATTCATTACTGGGATAGGTTCTTGATGTCCAACACCTGCTGTGTTGTTCTTTCCTTCTGTTCTTAAGCTGGAAAAGTGGTAGCAGGCATGTGAGAGACAGATTGTATGGATGTGCTCAGCATGAAGTTCATTTTGCTGAAGGTCCCTGATCCTAGCTTAAAAGAGCCAATTTCTCCATCTGATTCCTGGAACTGTCTGATTTCTCCTGGTGTAGGTTAGAAGTAGCCCACTTCTCTTCCATGTGCTCTTGCACTGGACTTTGAACTTGACTAGATTTCTCCCAGAGGACCCCTTCCTGGTTTTAAGCAGTGCCCTGCACAGATGGAGCTGTGAGGTGGGAGCAATGTCTGCAGGTGTGCATGTCATGTTGGGCTGTAAGCAGTTTTCTGCTGCTTCTTGGATCATTCTTGTGCCTTTGAATTCATCTTGCTGTAACTTTCAATTTATTAGATGTACCTACAGCCATTATAAGGCACTCACTGTTACCATATGAATGATTTATAGCCCACAATGTAGTGATTTTCTTCCCCTCAGATAGCTCCATCATAAAAGGAGGGACCAAAAGTGATATCAGTTTGCAGGTAAAGATGCCGCATAATACACTGGATAAAGAAAGGGATGGACTAAATTTCTTTTTTTCTTTTTAAAAGAAGTGGTGAAGAAAGTAAGTATATTCTCATTGTTGGACTCCACTTCTTTATTGGATCTTTTAAAATCCTCTTCCATTCAGTCAACCCCATGTTCTCTTACCTGTAAATAGCTTTGGATTGACATCACTTTAGGTAACAATTCTGAGCTGCCAGATATCCCTAGGAAATAGGCACTGACAGGAGAGGACCTGTCAAACTAGAGGATGTCTACAGAGCCAGACTCTCATACAAACAAATATTTTATGGTAATTATATTGTTTTGATTTGAAACCTAATAACCAAAAATGGCTACCTACAAAAAATAATTACATGTTAGTTATTAATGTTTAATCTGTTAACAACAATGTCATTTAAGAATTAAACTTTAATCACCATTAATTATAATAAGAAATTAAATATAAATTACATATTTATTCAACCGAAAGCATGACCAACCACCAAACTGCTGATATAGGAATCTCTGACAATTCTGATACTTTTTTTCAACGCAAAAGCAGTATCTCAGTCTCAAATATAAGACTAGTAGTTAGTAAAAGTTATTGGACTGTGCCTGGAAACAGGGCAGGGTTGGGTTTTATGTGACAAACTGTTTCAGTGGCTCACTAATTTCTAGCCTATGTGCTGCAGGGTAATCAGTGCAATTCCCAGGAAATCTGTGAAGGTTTTAATGAGCTGTGACATGTTCAGCACGCAGTCAGCATGAAGCAGTGCAGTGCAAGGAAGCTTTTGGCAAAGGCTGCTTCACGTAGATCCTGGCTTCTGAGGAGCCAGCTGCTAATCCTGATACTTGCCCAGCAGACTTGAGTAGTGGGAGCTCTGTACCTCCTTGGTTAGGCTTTTTTTTTTTTTTAAATAAAAATTACTACCTATAATCTGCCTCATTCATAAATAGGTCTAGTAGAACAGCTTTCTGCACTGTTGCTGGTTTAGGATATTCAGTGTAGGTGTTTCTACTAAAAAGTCTTTATTCTTTTAATCACTACCCTCTAATGTCTCCAAAATTAAACTTTTTTTGCAGAAATCATTGATCTTAAAAGTGTATCCCATCAGTTTCTGGGTGTTTGGGTCAAAACCTTTACTTAGCTAAAGTGATTGACTCCTTGTAGATGCTAGCACTTCAACTTAATCCTTTGCCTTATGGCTTGAAGTTTTAGCATTCCTTTTATTTTTTACCGTGCTTTCCTCTCCTGAGTTTTTAGCTAGCATAGAAACTTGCATCTATCCTGTTGAGTTTTAGAACTCCACTTTTGCAATGAATTATTGATATTTAGGAAGTAAAGCTAAATGCTAATGAAATAAACACTAATGAAAAAGTCCTGTGTGTGTGTGTGTGTGTATATATATATATATGTATATATATATAAAACTTTTATGGACCCATATTTTGGACCGCTATGTGAGGATCCCTAAATTTGCATTTTAGAGTGATTAATCTTTGCAGGCATGTTCTATTTAATTCATTCTAAAACCTAAAGGCAAGTATCATATTAATCCAAAATAAAGACTAAGAAATTTCAGTAAATATTTAATTGAAGCCAATTCTTCCTCAGTCATATACCCCCTCAGCTAGTCAAAATTGTGGCACTGAGACTCCATAAGCAAAAATGAGGGTGAATGGAAACCCAAGTTAAGTTTATAATGGGAAGGATATCTTTTATTAGGTCAACTAATACAGCTAGAAAGAGGAAACAGGCTGACTTTAGTGTGTACAAAAATTCCATCACGCACAGATGAAACTGGATTTGATTTTTTCGCTAAATATCAATGTGTTTATTGTAATGGACACAGAAAAGCGACAGTTACTGGCAGATGGGCTGGATTTTTGAAATACTTTTTTTCTGAAATGCTCTTAATATCATGGGTGAAGAGACTTGCCCGTGACACTGAATTACCTGGATTCTTTTAACAGAATTGTTCCTTTCTATTGAAACCTTGCTGAGTAGTATCTAAAAATTTGGGGGGAAACAAGCACTGGGGAGTGATGTACTGAGCACTATGATGAAACTAGTCCAGAAACAAGATGCAGTGGCTTTCAAGAGGTTCCTCCCTTCCTCCCCCCAAACCACACACAAAAACACGTCCTAGGTGGTCGAGGAGGCATTGCCTAGAAGTACAAAGTGCTTGAATTGCATATGCGATTGTTACACTGGGATAAAATACAGCTGGGACAAGGGCAGATCCTGCTGCTTCAGTATTTGTACTTTTTGAAAAGCCAATTTGGCAAGCAGCGTAACAAGAGCCTAACAAGTGGATGGACATATGGGGAGGCAAAATAATTGTGCATTAGGAAGACTGTGCAGATGTGAGCTGAAGCAAGGGCGTAACTCCATATGGTGCGTTGTTGACCTTCACTTGGTGCCTGTATGACAGTACGCGGTGCGGGTCATAGCATCTGAGGGTTGCTGTCCTGGGAGTGGGGCTGAAACCAGACAAAACTGGATTTACGCAGATCATTTGCTTCGTAGACAACAAAGCAGCTACCCACAGCTGTTGTGCCTGCAATCACCATCATATTACTGCATCTTGCAACTCAGACCCCCTTCCCTAAAGTACTTGGTGTAACAATGCTCCTGGAAAAAAGATGCTTCTCCTTGGTTCTGTGCAAGGAAAGCAGAGGTACAGGATACCTTTGGAATAATGTCTTAATATTTCTGTGGTTTAAGAGACTTCAAATGCATTTGAAGAGGAAATTACTTAATCCTTTCAGCCACAGAGTGTTAAAAATCTTGTGGTTACTGTAAGAAAGAGCTTATTTGAGAAACAGTCACAATTTTTTTGAAGCTAATCCCAGAGGGGTGTGCCTGCTAGGCAGAATTGCTGTGGCATTTTGTTTTTAGGAAAGTGTGATGAGTGCAGGGCTTAATTCTTCAACGTGGAAATCCTTTGAAATATACCAGAGAAGTTCAAACTGGCTTATGATTTATTGTCACTTGTTCCTCCCTTTCCCTTTTGGCTGTAAATCCTAACCCTAGCTAAAAGTTTGGCCTCAATTTATCAATGGCTGCTTGAAGTGCTCAGGAGGATTTGCTCCAGTGTTCACCAGAAGT
This sequence comes from Cygnus atratus, assembly GCF_013377495.2. Taxonomy (NCBI): domain Eukaryota; kingdom Metazoa; phylum Chordata; class Aves; order Anseriformes; family Anatidae; genus Cygnus; species Cygnus atratus. The sequence continues at coordinate 19,649,237 of NC_066368.1, forward strand.
CTTTGATGTATGAGATTGCAGGGTAACACCGGTAATCTTTTGTGAGGAAGTGTCACAATACATACATCGATCATCCGAGCCTCTGTCTGTCAGACTCTCCCAACCCAACCGTATTTTTCATGACACAATGCGGCGCATGGCCTTTAAATTACCCATCTGTCTGACAAATCAGTGAGTGTGGCAGAAACTGGCAGCAGTTTGACGTCGCCTATCACTTTAACTGAAGTGAAAGTAATGCAAACAGATTTATGGGATCCCCTTTGATTATAGACTATGAATATATTTGGAATTGATGTCTGGGGGAAAGACAGCAGAGAGGCAGGAAAGGCTTGTAGGCAAAAGCACTAGTGCTGGGTTTGCAGCTTTGCATTTGTTCTGGGAGATTGTTCTATTTTTTCTTGTATTTTTTCCCCTCCCTCTATGTTGCATCTCATCTGAATACCTTTTTTTCTTTTTTTTTTCTCCTGAATTGACTATTTGGCTGTTTTAAATTCATAAACTCAATAGCTCAACTGCAGATACATTTAAGGAAATTCAGCCTTGATATTTGTAAGTTTATCTGCAGCATTAATTGCCTAGCAGTAAACACTGCTGAATTCCAAAGTGCGCTGTGAGTACAGCGGAGCACAGCAGAAGACAAATGACAGTTGGAGGCTGACAGGGATGGCCACTCACGGCAGTGCTGGGAAGGACTTGAGTTCTGTGGCAAAGCACTGACTTGTGGTGTCTTTTGATCCAATGGTTCATCTTTGCAGAAGTCACCAAGACCTGGACTTTTGCCCATTGAGGTCTCCTTGCATCTGGCCCCAGTACATTGTTCCCTTGAGCCAGGTGCATAAGCAAAGTCTGCTGTAACAAGCCTCCATTTTTAGAAAGAGGATTTTATCCTATTTATTGAGGCTGTTATTTAAGTGTAGTGGTGAATTTGTGATGGTGAAAACTGGGACTGAGAGCTACTGAGTACATCTCGTGTACAGGCAACAACATGTCCATTCAAATAACTCTTGGCTGCAGCTGAGCTCTTGAAGCCCTGAGCCATCCAATCCAAGTAAGTGGTAGGGTGGTACCATTTGGGCGTTATTACATTTGTTGAATCATTTTCTAGGCTCTCTGGAGCTTGCACAAGGTTCTCTTGATACATAGCAGAAACAGCTCTGTTTGCCGTTCTTCAGAAAGTCATAAACTAAAGCAATTCCCTTCTTATTAAAGGAATAGTTTCATGAACCAAACTACAGGCATTGCAACTCACTTAACAAAACAGATAGTTGTGGTTAAGCTGTGATGGCTTCTGCCTGGATTCCAGCGGAAGCTGTGATTCAGAAACTCAGCCAGTTCCCTAAGCACCTTCAGTGTTTATTTGTGCCAAGCAGCACCGTACCAGCAGCGATCTGTCCCTGGTATGGGATCTAGTATCCCCATTGTCACAGCCATCTGTAGCTACAGAGATCACAGTCTACAGCTGTGTGGCCCTGAAGGCAGCTTTTATAAATATGGAATCCTTCTCCTGATTTTTGCTTGAGAGATGTTGGTATAACCTAGAGCTGAATTTGGTTTGTTGATTCCAGCATGCAACCTAAACCTCTTGCCAGCATCATGGCTTTGCAGGCCTTTCAAAATGATGGAGGGAAAGGTGCCTTCAGACACATGCTTTCTAAACACCAAACAACTGTTTTGCTTTTCCACACCCAGTGTTTGTGCTGGAAAGAGAAAAACAGGTAACGTTCCTCTCTATGCTAAACTGCAGAGGGCATTTGCATTAGGATGATTACTGCATGAAACAAAACAGGCCTGCTGCACAAAGGAAAAAGTGCTGGCAAATGGAGTTCATCACCAATGAGATGGGTATTTTCCTGCCTATGGTTACTTGTGTGGAAACCAAGTCCCAGTTGCAATGAGGAAAAGCAGTCTGTGTGTGCTTTTTGATAAGTGCATATCAAAGCTGTGAACGACCCCGTTATGTATCTGAAGTGTTCATGAAGTGCTGTTGTGTTAAAATTCAGGGGCTGAGACTGGTGGGATTAGTCAGTTCACCAGGCATTTGAAGGCTCCTGTAAATGGGCAGTCGGCAGTGCCACTCGTGCGTTTTCAGTCTTTACCTCCAGCCTTTGTATGTGGTGATGAAAGGACCTTCTGACTTCCAGGTGCAGGCTGCTGCTGAGGTTGCAGCAGTCGGGTTGTTGCCAAAGCGTCTCCTCCCAGCTCTCCAGGTGAGGAGATGGGTAGAGAGACGCTAAGAATTGTAACTCTGCACACAAGTTTGTGTCTGCAGGATTTCATGAGGCTTTCACAGCAATAGTGGGCTCCTTTGTAACAGAACACGGTGGCCAACAGGAGAAGCAAGTAAAGCAGACAGCAGAGGTCCTGGTTCCTGAATGAGATTGTCGTGTAGATTTTGAAATGCCAAGGAGCCTCTGGCTGCTCCTGACAGGAAAGGCTAGGTGGTCTTTGGGGTCTGTCTATATCTCTTCCTGTCCGGAATTTGGTTAGTGGGAACCTGTATAGAGCTTTTGTTTTGGCTTAAGGAAACCCTGGTGTAGTTGTGTTTAGCCCATAGTTGTGTCTGGGATATCCTCAGCATTTGCTATTTTGTTTTTTTTTTTTCCCAAACTTCATCTACTCCTGTTCCAAGATCTCCATCTACAGTTCTCCACCAGGTCCTGCCTGCCTATATCCCACATCCATGCTGAAAACACACCCACTGGAGCTCCCTCTGCATAAATCCCACACCTCATAGGTTTTTGTGAGGATGACAGAAAAGCCCCAGCTACATTTGGAGCAGAGAAGACAGATGTACTATCCCAGCACAGTGTTGGAAGCATGGACACCAGCTAGGCTAGCATCACTGTGAAAAGGAAAGCCACAGATGGTGCCTTTGCTAATGTTGTTTGGTATAATCCTGTTTTCCCCGATTAATTTTTTTTTTTTTCCAGCACAGCTGTGTCAGTAATGGATCTCACCAAGGCAGGCAGGACTTTGTGGCGGCTCTGTGGCTTTAGCCAGGTTCTGCATGGCTGTCATAGCAAAGAAGAGGGTGTATGTGAGCAAAGTCACACTGGGCTTCCTTTTGAGTTAAACCAGTCCTAGGCTATTCTCCATAGGCAGGAGCTCTGGAACCCAAGGAAAGCATCGGTCTCTAGTACTGACCTTTAGTATAGCCTAGTCTCAATATCATGTCTAGGATCCAGTGAATGATGTTGGATGAAGACCTCTAAGTGCAGCCTGGCCTCTCTGCTTACAGCCCCTTTGGCTAGTTGCTGATGAGTCAAAACACATGCTTTTTATGAATAACTAATTTTTCTTTTACCTCCAGGGAAGATGCATGAACTTCACTCGGGTGAAATCAGATGGGACCTCTGCCCCTTACAGCCCACCGCCAAAGCTGCCGCGACGTGACGATGTTCCTCTCAACTACGCTCCGAGAAGCCCTTCTCCTCCCGTGTCTCTGCAGCCCCCTTCCAGGCAGCCACCTCCCGGACCACCCCCATCCCGAGCCCCTCCTGGACCTCCTCCTTCACGGCCACCTCCACAGCCCATGGCTTAGTACAGCAAAATCCTGATCGACAAAATATGTCTCTTTGCTGAATGCGGCATATTTATTGAGTATTGGTTTACAGTTAAAGATATCAGATTTTGTTGCTGGTCAGCAAAAAAAAAAAAAAAAAAAAAAAAAAGAAAAAATTGCCAAGTGTCAATTTTAGTGTATGAATATATTTATACCACACGTGCTGAGTAAACATTCAGTGGATAGATTCAGAGCTATGGGGTACAGAAACAAACAAAAAGGATCATCTAGATACAGTAGCAGCTTTTATATGTATACGTTTGAAGATCTATTTACACATGACATTTGTCTGACTTGGTATGTCAGATCATATGTTAATAACTTTAGCTGGATACACGTGCATCTGTTTTGATAGCTGCCACCTGCAAGTTGGTTAAACATAGTTCACTGAAGAATTTGCTTTTTGTTTCCCAAACAGTACTGCATCCAGATGTTAAAATGGAACAATAATTGCAAATATAATTTCTGCCTTTAGTTCTGCAGGTGGAATTTCCATGAAAGTTTTTATAAGGAGGCTATAACAATAATAAAGTAAGATAAGACTATGTGCCAGTAATCTCACGTATAAGAGGGGTGTCTTTCTCCGGAAAAATCAGTTTTGAGCCTGCCATTTCTAGGTATGTTTAGATTTGATTGCATGGGATAGTCACTTAAGGCCAGATTTTGGTTCCAGAAGTCCAAACCCTGAGCAAGACCTGGGTTCAGCTTCATCCAAGTTCAGAGGAATTTTGAGAAGTATTTTGGATAGGTGTTTTGTTTTCACTTACAGAAAACACACTCCAAAATGGAACAAAAAGGTGTAATTTGATCATGAATGCTACCATATGCAAACAGTATGTCATATAAATCAGGAGGGACTGATTCCATTGCTGGTTAATCACTAAAAATTTTCCTTTCAGGCTTACTGCCAAGCAGAACTGAATCCTCTTGTGATTCAGACATAAATAAATCAGTAAATAAGAAATCAGTAAATAAGTAGCTTTCTTTAGATGGCCCAGATCCCAATAACATGTAGCCTTGCAGTCTACCTGTGGTTGCGAGAGGCACGGTGTGGTGTGTTGGTGCTAGCTTTTTCCCCTCTCTCCAGTTTGACTGGAGGATTTCCCAAGTGTTGACTGCTTGCCCTCAATTCTGCGTGTCATCAGAGAAGTGATGGGGCACCTACACAGAGGTGGGAGTTTGACGCGGGACTGTGGGACAGCCCATGCCTAGTGTGCAGTGTGGCATCTGCGTGGGTTGTGCCTAGATCATTCCCTAGTAATCAAAGTAACACCTGAGCTTGCTTTTCTCCACCAGTACCTATCATGTGGTATTGGAGAGGGTGTCTGCAAATCCCTATGCTGGTTAGCTTAGTCATTAACTGTGTAGTTAGGATATTTGTAGAAATAATGTGTATGTTGCATTATGGCTCAGCATATACCTATCTCTCTATCTGTGCGTAGGTGTGGGTGTGTAGCACATCACATGAGTTATTGGCATATAGATCCAAGATAAAACAAACTGTATCATGTAACTATTCCAGATTTAATGGCCTCTTCATGCAATTTTTACAGACATATAACATTGCACTGGTGCAAATAGGAATCAGGCTTACTATTTCCAGTGGAAGTCCCACTTGCAGAACACCATACCAAGCTCTCATCGGTCTGTGCTGATCACTGTGACATGCCGTGTGTATGCAGCTGAGGCTGTCAAAGTTAAACTCAGAAGAACCACAGAGCCTCTTTACTCCTCTTGCACTGCTCTGCTCTCTTGAGTTATGCTCTTACCTCATGTATATTGGTGCAGGTAGTGGAATCACACTCATGGGTGCCAGCTGGCCTTGGAACTGTTCCTAATTTAGGCCTGAGCCAGCAAAACACTTCTGCATGCATTAATATGTCCTGCAGGTCAAGAGGAACATCCTTATGCCCAAGTATTTTGCTGACCTGTGACTTCATGATCAGAAAGGAGAACTGGGATGTACTCAATGCTGTTCTCATGTTTTTAGTCACTTGAAGAGGGTCTGCATAATTTGATCTCTAAGAATGGATTTCTGTTCGGAGGAGAAGTGTGTGTATGTATGTATGTGTCTGTGTGTGTGGGAAGTGTGTAGGTTTTTAATGTTTGGTTTCTCTTCCTTTACAAAAAATTGCTCAGAGAGCAGCACTCCTATGAATGGAAAGGCCTTCTGTAGCCAGTGCAACACAGTCATCGTTTACTTATCTCCATTTCTTTCAGTTGAAAGGTGAATCTAAAATGTGTCCAATTTTCTACTGCAGTTCTGGTGAAGCTCCACTTTTGACACCAGTGGAAGCAACTGGATGACTCCAATGAGAGTGTGGGAACCTGGATGTGGGGGAAGGTGCTTTACAAGCAGAGATCACTGGTTGATGTTATTTTTGTCCTATGGAAGCCTATGTGAAGTAAACTTGCTGGATCTAAGATGTGTTGTAATATGTACATACAGTTGAACCTAATAGCGTCTCACATATTAGCCACAAATGTGGTTTAGATGGGCAATGGACAATTAGCCACAAATGCTAATCAAGAATTGAAATGGCAGAGGGTGATTAAAAATAATAAATTCGCCCTGCCAGGGCAAAACACAGCCTTTGAGGGTTATCTGCTTGTGGGATTGGAGCAGACCACTGCTCTGTAGATGCCAAGTCTCTTATCAGCAGGTGATGATGGGATTGTAATAATGGTGGATCTCACAAGTTATGTGATACTGAAAGGGAAAATTTGCTTACTGATTTAGTATCTGCTTATCAAGTTGAACTAATGGGTCAGGAGTAAAGTTCAGCTAATGAAAAAGCCTGTAAGACAAATTCTTTATTCTCTTGCTCCTGTAATAGATCTTGAAGAGGGGTCAGAGTTGTCGCAGACTTGCACTGATGTTAATGTAGAATTTAACTCGCTTTCAGTAAGAATGGGGGTGTTGGCTTGGGGAGGACTCTCCACAATCAAACTTCCAACATGCCTGTCACTTGTAGTTCTGGAAAATATTCTCCTTTGCTACAAATAGGCAGTCTTGCAGGTATAAATTACTTATAATTTCTTCATAATGTGCAAGTGCAGCAAGAATAGGAGTGATTTGGTGATTCCAGGTGATCAGATCTCTGTATTATAAAGCAGAAAGCACCATGAAATTGAAAATTAGGTTTAGCGTAAATGGAGTTCCCAGCATCTTCACTATATAAAATTTAAGTGTGTGGTGAATAACTCAAAGTTTTTGGTGCCCCCCACCAGCTTCTATGATGGCAGCACTGCAGGTTTAGATGATAGTTTGCTGGTAATGTCGGAAGAAGAGAAAGTGAATCTGGCTGAATCGCCTTTGAAATGTTAATATACCACACTGGCTACATTAAGGCCTTTTGGCTTTGTAGAAATGTGCCCGTTTGCAGTGGTCTCAGGCACTATAACAATGCAGTACGAGAAAATGGTTGTTATTTTATTGAGCTTGATCCTTACCTGGTGTAAGTTAACGTAGGTCAACTGAAGTCAAGGCAGTAATACTGGTGTCTATCAGCTGAGAGCTGGCTCAAATAAGAGAAGGAACAAAATCCTTCTAACTGGCTTGAGATTTAACTATGTTTGTTTTGATATGCATGTATATCAGTTGTGATTACAGTACTTACACTGCTAAGAAATGTTCTCATGTGGGATGATTCCCCTGTATTTTCCAGCTCATAGCATCATTTGAAACTTAATGAAAAGTGAGTATCTAATGCTTCCCCTCATCCAAGAGAAAAATGTGGATTTGAGGGACCTTTGGCTCACACTTAGCACAGATGTGAAGTGACACAAGGTGCAAAGCAGTGGGGAGGGAAACCCCAAGTGTTTAAAGCTGATACAGAACCACATTGATCAAAGCATATTTATGGCCATCTTTTAACCTCAGTGCATGCATTGCCATCTGTGGGAGTAGCCTGCAGAGCAGACAGTCCTAAATGTAAAAAGGAAAAAGAAAAGAAAATAATCTGCTCCTCATCTGAATGAGTGAGCATAACAATGAATGATATTTCATGAACTGTACCAGTTCAAATGCATGTGCACCTGGTGCTCCTAATGCTTTTTACTCCTGTTGGTCTTTAGACAACGTGATCAGTAATATGCTTTCTCTTTAATCGTTTGCTGGTTTTTATTGTTGTTATTTTGTTTTTTAAAAAAAAAAATTTCACTGAAAAAACAGCCCTACTTCTGTAAATATAGTTTAATTTGGAGGAGACAGCACACTTCTGGATGTTACTGCTGGACAGTTATTTATTAAAAGGGGCTTAAGGTGAATAAATACAGGTGGCTCAGGATACATGCATGCAAGTGTGATAATGCAGTATAGCATTTTCAGTTCTCGGTAGTTTCGGGAAAGGGGAATTTTAGGGTCATCCTAGTATGTTTAGAAGTTTGTTACTGATCTGATACTTTTGATACTGCAATAGATTCCTAACATTTAACACTGCTTGAAGAGATGTGTAGGTTATGATAGATTTTTCATTTTGGGGGGAGGGGATAGTGAAGGAGAAAGGTTTTTGTTTTTAAGGGAAAAACAATGTACTGTACTAAATTCTTTTAAAAAAAAAAAGTGTGTTTTCAGAAACAGTGGGGATGGGGGCTGACAGACAGCCAGGGAACAGAGACGAGGGACAGAGAAACCAGTTTGATTTTTGATGGACAAAGAAGTTTTAAATGGGGGTGTGGGGGGTTGTTATTGATACATGTGGTACCAATTTCTGTAACTGACATGCTGCTTCCATGTTATAATCATATAACCTTTATGCATTTTACGCGCCTGCTCCATTTTTCTGAGAAAACCTCGCAAATGTAATGCCTGCATGCAAATGTGGGAGATGTAGCCAACGTCTTGTAATCCAACATAATGTAGTCGTAATGGATTCAAAATCAACAATAAAAGTGCTTACTGGTTAAACACTACAGTGAATTTCATTGTAAGGGTCATCTTAAGAAGGGATAAGCTTGTCTGTGCTCGGGTTTCTAATCAGCTGAACCCTCTAACAGTCAGGAGGAGTATGTGGGGTTGGGCTGTCAGAATTCCGATCCCAAGTTACTGTTTAGTCATTATGTGAATAGAGACGAGGGTATGTTCAGTGCTTCAGTTTCCTGAGAATTGAAATCCTTGTCTCATTCACTTGTTTTAAGCCCTTTTTGTTCTCAGGTAGGGTAGAAATGATGAGTAACTTCCACTGAAGTTGGTACTTGAACGTTGATTGAGGGAGGTAGGATGTGAGCTTACTGCTGCTATCTAAAGAGAAGTCCAGTGTATAGAAACATGAACATAAAGCCAAGCAAAATAAGATGCTAGAGCCCAAGTCTTTGGCAAAGAGCAAATTCTATAGCAAAGCCTACACCTATGAAAACACTGGAGACACAGGGTTGGTTTTTATCTTTACTTGAGCACAACTACTGATTTCTAGAAGCCTTGCCTGAAGAACGCAGGACTTGATCCTAAACTCCCTTCTCCTTCACTGTCTCTGAAGCTAATTTTTTCTTCCCTCCCTGCTGCTAATGCTTCCTCTGTATCTCTCCAAGCCCCATTGAGGATTTTGAGGGTGGGGGGCCTGGGGGAAACATGAGCCAGGAAAGGAGGTCAGCAGGGGTAAGCCACAAAAATCTCTAACCTAAGTAGGCTGCAATTATAGGAAATCAAGGATGCTGCAAAGCTGCTGAGCTGTGCTATGTACGTAGTTTGCACAGTATGGCAGCCACAGTCTTGTGTGCAATGGGAAATGAAGTTGGTCCTTGCACATATTCAGCCCCTTGAGCCCATGCCATCACTACCTGGGATACACAACATGACAGGGTGATGCCAAGGACATCTGTGACTTCCTTCTCAGCTGGAGTTGGGCAAAGGCTTCTCTATGTCCATTGTTAGCAGAGATTGTGTGTGGGGTAATTGTGCTCTGTCTCTGCCATCCTCCTGTGAAAGCAGTGTGTCTGGCAGCCAGCTGGGTACAAGATGCTCTCTGGGCCAGGCTGGGCTCTTATCCCTATCCTTACCAAGGGGCTGTAGTGGGAAGGGTCAGTTAAGCCCAGCTTCATAGTGCAGTAGAGCATCATCTGGAAAAACTCTGGGCACTGATTTCTAGGGGCCTGATCCCTGCACAAAGTCATTGTGACAAAGCTGGGGGCAGCTGCATGGTGACTGAGCCAGGTGCCCCCATCCCTATGGGAGCTGAAATCTTTGCCTAGAGCTGTGCACCTCCTCATGGCATTGGGGTCTCTGACAAAGCCCAGCTTGCCCTCACTCTGCTCCCCAGGCTGACAGAACGGTTTTGTGACCTTCACTCTTTTTTGTTCCTCCATCTGGTTCTTACGGGAAAGGCAGGCTAGGGCTCTCAGAAGAGATCACACAAACAAAAGCTGGAGCCGAGGCTCTGGGCATTTTTGTTCTGCGTTAACAAAAACCCAACACTGGCTGCAGCTGTGGCTGGTTAGGTTTCTGCATGCCTGAGACAACAGAATTCAGATTTGACCTGAACTTCCCCGCAGTCTGGGCTAAGTCTAAGGCTTTGGTTACAGCCTTGTCTATAAATAGTCTCTAATGCTGATTTAGCACCTTTCATCAAACATACTTCACAGTCTCAGGAGTGGCATTTACATGTGAACATACACCAACATGTGGCTGTGTGGAAGTCAGCAGCAAGAATTTTACTGGCTTCAGCATCTGAGCTAGTAACTGAAAAATACCCATTCTCCCCATGCTCCTATTCCTAAAGAAACCACAGGCAGAGTATGTTGTCCATACTGAAAATTTTCTGATCTTTACTCTATGAATGTGCTTTGGCCTTGGGGTAAGGACTTATCCCAAGCTTTACCATTTCTGCAACTAAGGTGCCCCCTTCCTTCACACTGAGGAACCCCATGTCACTGCAAGGCAGGGTATGCTGGAAGTCTCCTAGCCAAATACTACTCTGATTTCTGACAGCAGCTCAGGAGAACCAGTGAGACTCCAAAGATGAAACGAAAGAGCTACAAGCCCTGAGAGAAAGGGAACAATGTGGCATCCTACTGAAAGGTTTTGGCTGTGACATTGAGTGAAAAATGTTTCCTGTTAAACTTTCCAAGGTGCAGCATTGGCATGCATGTATAAATACTTCATTAAAGGTGTTTATATAAACCTATCTGTGTCTTCGCCACCAAGTTCAACAAAGTGAGCTCTTCTCATGCCAGTCCATCATTGCCATGTAGCAGCTGAGTTGCCCTTTGTCCATGCTAGTGTTCTCCTGCATCCTGCTGAACCTCAGGGACATGATTTTGGGAGCAGGCTTGCAGAAATGTCCTAGGTCTCATGACCCAGAACATACAGCACTGGAGGTGTATGCTTTTCCGTCTGAGGGCAAAGGGGTTTGGATTTATAGCCTGAGTCTTCACAGAGGGCACAGACGAACACAGCATTCAGGACATCCACTTGTAATAAACACACATGCATTTGACAGGCTACTAAATAAAGCTACCCTTTCTTTAGAGATCATGGCTCGTGCACTGTTCAGGTAAAATATTAAGCGCACTAAAGTGTTTTCTATTCTCCATTATTTCAGTACATACGAAGACGCTTTGAGATGAAAACATGAGTCTTAAGATTCCTCTAAGTCACCAAAGGCATATTTGGCTAACCAAAACCAATGGGAAAATGTGGTAAGCATCTGTGGCAGCTCAACCTCCTCAAAAACACAACTGTGACTGCTTTGTGCCTCTGTTTCCTTGTATACAAGGAGTACCTTATGCAAAAGTGAACGTGACCAGAGGTAGGAGTTAGTGTTGGTCAGCTTTAGAGGTCTTTTCTATTCTTTACTGAATTTCTGCTCCATCTGTTGGGCCCGCTGCCAGTTGGGAAATGCTGCAATGTCCTCAGCAGAAAGATGCCTTCAGAAGATAATTAATAAACTTTAAAAGCCATTGTCAACATGTTGGTAGACTTGGGTCTACTGTGGGTCATCGGGAGCCTCCCTCTCCAGAAATGCACACAGCCTGTGTCTGAGACATTGTGAATGACAGCCCATCCACCAGGACAGTCACAGAGAGTCAGGTCTGTCTCCTCCTGAGCTGGCAGGTGTCTTGCAGCACTCATCCTCTCCTAGGGAACAAGTGGGTGGGGAGAACTGACAGCTCCCTGCAGGCTCTGGAGCTTCCCAGCCTTCTGTCTGTTTTTGCCAACTCTACTGGTTTCTGCATTGCTGAAGTGACCCACAGGTCAAAACAGCAAATAGCTCATTTTCCTCCCTAGCACAGGAACAAAGGAACAGGTCTTCCTCTAACCCATCTGGACCCAGCATCACCACAGGAAGAACAGGCGGGATGTTTCCTGGGTGGCCTCAGACAGGCCTCTGGCAAGGTCTCCTGGAAGGTGGATTTGGAGGGTAGGTTTCCTACATCATCCAGGAATCCTGTCCTTCTCTTTTTCCTGAGCTATGTATGTGTGGGGGTTGTCTGCTCCCCAACAGCCTGATCTGCAGCCTGCTCGTACCAAGGGTGTCTCTGAGGAACCGACTGAGCACCCCTGGGTTCACCAGCTCTGCAGTGTCATTCTTGTCGGGTGGCAAAGCCAGCATCAAGTCTTTCCTGCTTTCCTGTAATGCTACCACAGGAGAAGTAGGCTTTGGCTGTTTCTCTGCCCTCCATTTTGTGCCTCAGTTTCCCTTGCTGGAAGGACAGAGCCCAGCTATGGCTGGTTGAACTGTGCGTCTCAGCACTCCTGCTCTGACAGTTTCTGCAGCTGTAGCCATGGTGGCTCTGTCCGAATTCAGCAGCTGCCTGCTTTCTTCTCTGGGTCTCTTAGCAGCTCCCCCCTTAGCATGGGGATGAGCCGGGAGCCCTGCACTGGCCATGCCCACGATTCACATCTGGGAAGCCAGGGTTTTGGTTGGTTGTGAACAGCCCCAATTCAACAGCAGGAAATAAGTGTAAAAATAGCCTGTCGGTGTGCTCGCAGCCAAGCCAAGTGTGTGATGTCTCTCTGCCAGGATCTGGCCCCGACAGCCCCTTTCCCAACCATCTTGGAGAGCTGCACAGGGGGGACAAGCTGCAGAGAAGCACTTGCCCCTTGCAAGACTGCTGCTGCCCCGGCAGTGCACTGAGGGCAAATGTCAGCCCCAGGAGCCTGCTGGCTCGTTGTAGGGCAGCCTGTGGAGCCCAAGATTCTCTGTTGCCACTCGTCTTTCAGGACAACGAAGAGGGAGATGGTTGAAGCTGCCCTGGAAGCAATGCTCTGAGCAGAGCCCTACCAAACCCCAGGGTGGAGAAAGGGCTGCTACCAACCCCAGTTTGCTGTACCCATGCCACCACAGCTTGGCATCCCCCCGAGCCCCACCGAGGCCTCTGGCTGCCCCCACACCTCCCCTGCCCCTCTGCTGAGGGAGAGCCCCCCCAGGGCCTCCTCCTGCCCCCGAGGGGCCGGTCCCCCTGCTCGTCCTCGCCCGCCTGCGGTAGGCCCCGGCCGGGCTGCCGCTGGAGGGCAGGGCTGGACAGCCGATGGCCCGCGGTGGAGCAGCCTGCCGGGAGCTCCCAGAGCAGTGCAGGAAGTCAGCATGGCTTTTAAAGAAAAAAGTAATGTGTTTTAAGTTGGTTTTCCTCTGGAACCCCTAGTTAAACCTGCAGTTCCAGCTCCTGTACCGCCCACAAGGTGACAGCGCTCTCTGTGCCTGACCTGCCAAGGAGCAGCAACTCCCTGGCTGTAAAACCCATGGCCACACTGCTGCCAGCCGCTGGCCCTCTTCGCCCTCACCACCGACCAGCATTGTTGGCCTTGAGCTGTCCCCAGCCGCCACCAGCGTGAGGCCCACACCACACGCTGGGATGGGGTTTGCGTGGGCACCAAGCAGGGAGCAGCCTGCTGCTGGAAGTATGTGCTCCCTGTGGTAGGTCAGGTCACACACACAGCATGAGAGAGCTGCCTTTTGACAGCGACATAAACTGGAAATGATAGTTGTAAAAGTCTCCTGGGATAAGAGTTTTCATTTGTTTCCTGGTTACCGTCAGCTTGTGATGCAATGCAGGACTTCTGTTGCTTGCATAGGAATTGCCTAAGACTCTGATGAGATTCACAAAGGCTATGGTAGGAACCTATAGGAACCTATAGGAACCTATAGGAACGAGACATGGCTGACCCAACAAAAGCAATCCTCAAGACACCACACAGCTTTGGCAGCAAAGTGGTGCTTTCCCTAGTGCCCAGCATTGAAGAAGATGACTGTCTAAGCCTATCAGCTAACAGCATCTACTGTTATGCATCTTGCACCAAAGTAGATCTCTGCAACAGAAAAGGTCTCATGGCTAAGAGTTTCACTGAGGTTCAGTTCTTGGACCTGGAATGGTTCAGCATTTCTGGGGTATTCAACAGCAGGACTGCAGCTAGGTAATTGCAGCCTGGTAGTGCCACTGCTCAGTGCTGTTTCCACTGTAGGCTGAAGAAAACTTGGGGTTGACCTTGGTGCTGCCATCTTTCCTCCCTCCAGCACTCATAGACCTCTGCCACAACTGCTCCCTCCTCAGCTCCTTCCTGAGCCCTTGCCATGGTTAGATCCTCTTTCCTGGCTCTTTCATTTGCCTTCCTCAGTGCTGCTCCTTTCTCAGCCATGCTTCTGCCCTTTGCAGCTTCCATGCAGAGCCAAGTTTGTAATGCAGCAGCACTGTGTTTTCTGCAGTGCACTTTTCATACAGGCATATTCACTGGTGAGCTGTGACCTGGTTGCTCTATCACTGTCAAAGAGACACAAATCAACCCTGAACGTGTACTGAGTAAAATTCTACAGGCAGAAGAGACCATCAGTCTACTTCTGTTCTTGCATCTAACTGAGCTGGTTCATGAGCTGCTGCTGATTCAATGTCTGAAACATCCAGCCCTCATTTATCACTTTTGTGACAAAAATTAGTGCTGAAAATAACTCACAGTTTGGGGCACAAGGTATTCTGTTGAGGCACAGATGATACTTCCCACCATTCCACGACTGAGATGCTGTGGCACTGTGAGCCTGGCTCTTGGGAGAACTTATTTTGATTTCTTGATCTCTCCGTGATCCTAAACACATCCTCTCTGGTTTGATCCCCATGGCCTCTAATTATCTCAGTATTAAAGAGGGGCTGGTCTCATTCCACACTAAGGTTGAACCACCTATATTTGGCAGAGCTCTCTAAGGAAACAATAGAACATTTGGAAGATTTTCAACTAGCACAGCTAGACCACAGCCCTCAGCTTAAGGAGAGCTGGCTGTTTTAGCAGCACTGCTGCTATTTTTAGTGCCTTTGATACAAAAGTTTTTTCCATTATAAACTTACTTGCCCTGTTTTCAGTTCTTCTTACTACAAAAACAATTTGTGAAATATGTTGGTTTTCCCTTAGAAAGCAACAGCCTTTGTGTTAGCTCACAATAAAATGAGAAAACAAACAATCCCAACCTCACACACATTTCTAGGTGTGTGTTCTTCAGTGCGTCCCAGAAACTGGTATCTGGGTGATGAGGGCAGATGTATGTGCTCATATTGTGAGATCTGGCTCAGTGACCTGTCTATACCTTGAATGACAAATTCAGACAGGCAGAACCATTTATCAAAGTCTTGCTTCCTCATTTACTTGTGTTCATGTAAAGGGTTCCCAATAGTCTGCTTAGCTAGTGAATGAAGATCACAGGTACTTGAGTAGAGACTGAACACCACTTCTCTGGGAAAGGAAAGCGGTACTTTATGTCTCCTTGCTTCTGTTTTACTTTGTCAAGATTGTGAGACACAAATGCCTTTGCTGTCTCCACCAAGACACCTGAATGCACACAAGCAGAGGTCTGGATACCAATCACAATGTCACCAGTGTAACTGGCATCATGGACATGCTGACTTCAGCAGTGTCAAAATTCTGCCACAGCGGGAGGGGGACCAAAGTTAAGTCTGGCTCGGCACTCATACCAATCACTGGCAGAGCTCCCACTGGTTTTACAGGTGACAGAGGAACACAGAGAAACATCTGCACCTGATAGAAAAGTGTGTTTGTTTTTCTTTAGTGTATCAATCTAGGCCTGTTTCTTCTATCACGATATTATAGTGCCCTAATTAGAACTATAATAATTCCATTAGAGCTAGTAGAACAGTCTGTTTACTCATAGGCTCTCTGCTTCTGTACACTCAACAGGGGCATGGTCTGAAGTGGACTGGCTTTGGGCCCTTCATACTATGGCATAGGCATAGTACTGCCTGCAGTATTGCAGTGTTCAGAGACTGTGCCACCAAGCAATTGCAAGCCAAGCTACTAGCCTAGCTGACCCACTAGCATCTCACAGAGTCTGCTCCAGGATGCTGTCCTCAGTGTTGCCAGCTCCAGGCTGGAATACGGCCACTTCAAAGCTGAAGGAAAATCTAGCTGTAGAGGAAGATGTGAAAATGTAATATTACATCTAATTTTACTAACAAATCAGAAGTGACACTGTGTTCTCTCATTTTTAAATTTAACCTCCTTTGTCATAGATCACTCCAATCACTCAGCAGTGCTTGAACTCTGTGGCTCTTGAGCCATCCAGATGCAGCTGCTACTGATGGGAAAGCACCACATGATCAGTGTTAGGGTGAGCCTGATGTGGGGCTGCTGGCTCAATCCTTGCTGCAGAGTGAAGCACATCAGTAGGGGCATGACAGGTGGCATCGAGGGGTCACCCTTAGGCAGCTCTGTGTGCATCCTTCTCCATTGCAGGGCTCATTCAAACAGCAGGACTGTCTTTAATTGTGTATGGGCACCCGTACTTGTTCCATCAGGGACTATACAAAAAATAATCCCCGTAGAGGTGTCTTGGGATGTGCACAAAATATTACACATACAAGCACCCAATGCTTCCTGAATGCTGCCTCACACCCGCTGCTGGCATTTGATCTCCTGGCATCTGTCATGTCCCCATCAGACCCAAATGAGCTCCCCTTGCCCATTTTGATTCAGAGGGTGCTTTCTTTGTTGGCCTTTGGGGTTAAACAAGAGCAGCAGTTGCCTGTTTTGTGTGGGGAATGGTTGTTAGGGCAACTGGGAAGAATTCCTTGGCTCCAGCACTAGCGCAAGAAAGGAATGAGCAGAAAAATGCTCAGCCGGAGTCAGAGCAGAGCCAGAGCAAGCCAAGGGGACGTGCTCTGCTCGTTTGTGTTTGTGCCTAACCCTGGCTGTCCCACCGGTAGCGAAGGGGCCCTGTGTGGCAAAGGTGAAGCCAACACACCCTTTGCTAACCTGCACACAGCTCTGCGCACAGTCCCCTGTGGCACTGGCTGCCCCACTGACCCCGGGGCTCGTCCTCCTGGTGCTGACACAATCAGGCCCTGAGATTTTACACTGTTGCTGCTTGAACATCCCCCAAAACATATAGGCACGGATTTTTCTCTTATGGTACTTGGCACAAAGCTGCTTGCGGTAATAAAGGAAACTTGGAAAATGAAGCTGAGCTAGTGATTTTCAAATGGAAATAATCCTATTTTGGGATCATTTTCACTTTGAAAGATGGTTCAAAGGCACAAGAGGAAAGGGCAGGGTGAGCAGTGAGCTGCCAGGTATGTCAGTATAATTTTTTTAGACTTTAGTGACTTTATTTTTGTATTGCAGATACTCTCCTTTTGAAAACTACTGCCTTTCCCATCTGCTTGTTTACCCTAGCTCACACCTCTTTCATTAACAGAACAATAACTTTTTGCTTGGATTGGCCTGCTAGCAAATTTACACAGCCCTTCCATGTAATGATCTGATTTCAGGTGATAGTGAGCTGATTAGTAGATGTAAGGGCATTCGCTCTTACTGCTGATGGTAGTCAGCTGATAGTATCTATTTAAGTAGCAATGCACAGAAGGGAAAAAAGAATGGAGTAGTAGGAGTAGAACTTAGTGTTTGGTTTGTGGAGTTGTTTGCACACTGATTTAAAATCTGCAGGATGAGACAGGTTAGGTTTGCACAGTGAGGGAGTGTAACCTGGTCTGCAAACATGGCAGCTGCTGGGGCAAGAGACTGATGTAAGTCACTGGAAGGTAGGGGCAAAGTATTGTCAGTAATGGGTCTGGAGCTAAAAGACTAAAAAGTAAGGAGGTAATGACCTGTCCTGGAAAGCGTAGGACTGGGAGAGATATTAAGAGTTTGGTATCACATGAAAGGAAACCCTGCAATTTGCTGAAATGAGTCCTCATCAGAGCTGTGATTCTATGCAGTATTACTTATAAACTGGGCTGAAAAATGTTGTTTATCTTCTTTCTTTGCAGTAGAATGCTTCTCTCCTGCTTGGTATGAGGGGTGTGCTCTAATTTCCTCAAATTTACATAGTAAAATATTTTATGATTGGTCAGATTATTGATTTGCATCAAGTATCAATGTCTGTTTGGTCTGCTGTTTCCAGAATGATTAAGCTCCTGGCTTTAAAACAAAAAGAATAAATACAAATTTTGGGGTGAAATTCCCAATGGGCTGTTCTGTTCTTGTCCTGCTGCAGAAAGTTCTAGTAGCAGAGAAAAGCCATGGGGTAAGTAAAACTGCTGGACAGTTGAGGACCTGTTTTGCATAAGCTTTTGTGTTCCAAAGCAGTCAGCTCCTGGCCTCAAACTCTCCAGGCACAGGGCCAGACTTTACTAACCTACAAATGGGGAAGGGGAGAAAGGGGCTGCACTCTAGAATCTAGAGCATCTAAATTAGAGCATCCTTTAAGCTGCTTTTGTCCAACATAAAACAGAGCAGTCAGAGTTTACTGAGTGGTACAATCTTGAAGCAATGTAAGTAGTGAACCTTTTGAAGGCTATCAGCACTTTTTTTTTCTTTTACTTCAAGTCTTTTATGGTTTTGAACAAGGTTGAGCAAAATCCAATCCTGCTCATGAATTCTTCTATAGCATTCCTTACACTGGCTGGGTATGTACTGAGGTAGCTCCAGTGTCCCTGATTCAAGCTTGGAAAGCCCCAAGTGCAGAGTCAAGAAAAAGCTAAGTGCAGAGCAGCTTCTTCATTATGTCTAGCTGAAAATGGATTTGGATTGAATGGCCTAAAAACACACAAACCAGACCTAGTTATGGTGTATGTGCTGCTGCTTCTGGAGGTTTCTGACCACTTTTGGTGGCTGATGGCTGTGCCAACAGCTGACTTGGCCAGACACACTGGCAGAAGCAGGAACTTGCTGAAAGCTTGGAGGTGTTCAGGGCTGAGGCTTGAGAGAACTTCACTGTGGAGACACTTTGTGGATGTCTGTACCCACAACGTGACTGACCCACCGCTCAGATGACGCTCTTGCAGATGGCTTAGAGATGACCCTGTTTTGTAGGGGTACCACAGGGCAAGCAAGAAGGATTACAAGATCAAATTTTAACCACCTTAACATGTTGCTGGGCAGAGTTCTCCTGACAGTATTTTTAGTGAATTTGGAGTTCGCTTTACAAGGAAGGGATGCAGAAATGACTTTGTGTGTGTGAGACAGGGAGGCTTGGGAGAACCTGTAGAACTTGTGTGTTGTCTTCTACCCCTTTCTGAAATTTTGTGTGATCCTGAGGATAATCACTGCAGTATGTGAGGTTATATTGCTGCTGTAAAAGATGTGTGTGTATGTATGTTTCTGGTACATAACAGTAAAGTACACGAACCACAGACAAGCTCACTCACATGTACAACAAGTGTGGTAAGGGAGCACCAAGATGTGTAGTGAAGATGTCTGTTAACTGAGCTGTTTAAAACAAACATCTCCCCAAGCAAAAGGGATGTTAGACTGCAGTGTACCTCCTGCTGTGCTGGCCTGAGAGCGTTGACTGCTCTCATCTGCATTAAGACTGTGCAGCACTGCTCTGAGGCCTTGCATCATTGATGCTGCAATAGAGTTCAACTCACAGCTGACAAAGTGATCAGTTCTTACTAACAAGATAAACCACGGTGAATGAAGAGCAGGAATCAATTCAGAGCAGTAGCACCATACCTGAAGAGGGATTGCTCGGAGTTCAGTTTCTCTAGATCTTATGTAGCCCATTTATACTGATTTCTTAAAATCTGGCCACATTAAATTCTAATTCCCCTGTTAAAGTCTCCTCTGGTGTCCCTTTGCGGCCTTTTTAGTTTGTGCTGGCAAAAATGACTGCTTGGAATTTTTCCCATTTTCTGTCTGGTTGGGTTTCTGCTCCCCTCTGTGACCTATGGCTGTTAGCTCCAACTCTGTGACTTTCTGTCTAGAAGAGTTTCTTTGTCCATGGAGTCCTCAAGAAAGCTGACCTTCATGGCAAGCTGACCTAATTAAATCCCAACACAGGGAAAAGGCGTATGTAAGCAGCCAGGCACAGCCTTGGGATCCAGCAAAAGCAAATCCATCTTGCTCTGACCACCCTTCCCCGAGAAGGAGGGAGAATGAAGGACCACTCATGAACCCTCCTTGCTGTGCACTGTTGATGACCCTGCTTCTTAAAGTTGACTAGAAACCAAGCTGGTGTGGACCCTAGTTGCACACTTCCTATGCCAAGGACAGTGCCTCCTCCTCCACGACTTGCCCTCCCCGTGTGATGGATGGGTTTGAGGTGGGAGGAGCTGGCAGAGCTCATTCCAGTGGGAATAACCAGAGCAGCTTCCCAGGCCAGGGGGACCCAGCTGGGTTAAGTGAAATAACAGCGTGTGGGAAGGAAGTAAGAGAGGCCCGTGGTTTGGTGTTTACCCAGGGTCCCGCGTGGGCTTGTAAATGTGAGAGGGGACAAAGTTCCTCTATAGCAAGGGTTAAGATATAGCTGATGGGAATGTTTCCATCAGGGCAGCTTTCCATCTAAAAACAAATAAATAACACGGGCATGATGGGTTCTGACAAAAGTCTAGACAGGAAAATATTGCTACAGCCATAAGATATTTCAGCTGGTTTCACAGAAACACTTCTCCGAATTTAAGTATTAAGAGCATTTTGGCTCTTACTATGAACACAAAAAGGAAAAAATATTCACATTGCACCAAGTCTTAACATGTAATAGCAAGCCTTACGGTAACCTTGCTGGAACTGACATTGCTGAGAGCAGTTAGCCTGAAACGTGCTGGTTCTGTGTTGGCCTTGAGATGCTTCTTGCTCATGCTGTGTGAGTCTGGGTTACGTGACAGGAAGAGACTTCCCAAGTCAGTATACAGTCTGCTGCTGTACTGAGCTTTGCTATGAGAGGTAGGACATGTTTGGCTGTTGACTTAGTGTGGTTTTTTTATAGGCTTTTATGAAGGAAGGGATGTAGGTGAGCGTTTGTTAAGTTTTGAGAGTCCTGTTTTGGTGTCATCCAGATTGGTAGAAATAGAAAGTCCTTAATAATATGAGAGTGGTTTATTTCATTGTAGCAGAACTCACTGGGTCTCAGTGGAGTTTAATGCCAAGAAATTACCTGGCTTTAATTTGCACATTGTGTCAGTGCCAGAGGCTAAAATGTTAGCGGGTTAGGGTGTGGGGGAGAAGCAGTGGAAAAATTACAATGAGCATTAGTCAACTGAGGTTGAATATAGGGCTCCTCACAGGGGAAGCCTGGTTTGTTAAGCAACTCGATCTCTCCCCGTGAGATCATACGCGCAAAACAGGTTGAGCAGTGTCTGCGGGCGTTGCCCCATGGAATTTGTAGATAAGGATGGGTTATACCTGCCAGTTCTCAGCACAGAGTCCAGTTACATTCTGCAGCTTCCAGAGGGAATAAGCCTCCAGAGGAACACAGTTATTCTAATTTTCTTGTGGTAAGTCTATTGAAAAAAAAAAAAAAGAAAATTATTCCTCTTCCCCCCCCACCCTCTTCAAATCTCAGATTCCCTTACTGTGAGGTGTGATGCATGTGGTTTTCTTCATTAACAGGCCCAGGTATCACTACCAACACTGAGATGGCATGGTGGAAGGCTTGGGTAAGTAGAGGAAATAGTGAAGTGAAACACCTTCACTTCTTTCGCACTACAAGTTAACTTGTAAGCTCTATCAGGCACTGTGTGGGAATTAAATCTTTCCCTTTAAAAATCAGCCAAATCTGTTTACTGGTTTTCTGACTATAAAATGGTTTTAGCACTTCCAAAACCTTGATTAAAGGAGGTGTTAACATGCATGCTGGCTTTAAGAAGACCAGACTCTCCCTGGCCCTTCAGTTGAGTGGTGCAGAGGGATGATTATGTGTACATTGGGATATAGTACTGGGGATCAGCAAAGCTGCACAGCAGAGGTCTGCATTAGGTATGAAAGCTGCAGACTCCTTGTCCCTTCCTTCACCTCTGGCAGTGGGTTCAGAGCAGTGGCCTGTCCCCAGCATGCTGGCAGGCTGTGGTCATGGAGGGAGGTATGGTTTGTCAAGCCACAGTGTCTTTCTTTGGTGGGTTTTGAATATTGCTGCAACGATGTGGACTTGGACGCCCTGCCTGTCTGCTAGGAGCCAGAAATGCTGTTTGTTCTCTTTTAAGCTCTTGTGGCTTCGGGAGTTGTGGGGTGCCCTGAAGCAGCCTCCACATACAGATCAGTGGCAGCTCTCACATTAGCTTCTGTGGAAGGCTAGGTTTCCCCGGGGACTTTATCTCTAGATATCTACAAGCCAAGGCCTAGAAGAGAGCTGCTGGAGAATGGCATGTGTTGGAGCACTGGTGGAAAAGTCTTCTTTCCCTGCCCAGTCACCACCCTTTTGGAAGTTAGTATAGTAAAATGGATTTTTTTCCAAAGCCTGGAGGAGCTCTCACTTTAATTTTTCCCTTTATGTTGATCTGTTGCCCCCACCCTCCAAGCTGGAAATCATTTGGAAACTTAGTGAGAAAAGGAGAAAAGTCATTGAAAGCTCTAGAGGACTCTTATCTGTTGGTGTTGTAGGGGTGAAGGTATGAAGACAGGCAATGGAGGAGTAGTTAAAAATAAATTGTTTTTTCAAAATCCTCCATAAAAATACAACTCATATGCACACTATGAAAAACGTGAAACTCTTTCAGAAACTTTCCACTGAAAAGCAATAACCCCACCTGTCACACACATTTCAGGTTTTTGATAAACTACTCCTTAGGTTAGAAAATATTTTGATAGGATATATATTTTGATATATTTTTTAATCCCCTTACCCTTCATTTATAGGTAAAACGCTCTTCACATCATCAGCCGCAGGGTACACAGATTACATTGCTTTTGCACTAGTTATTCATCTTACCAGGAGATTTGCATGGATGCTTTGAGTAGTTTCAGCTAGGTAATTATAGCATCAATTCATCTGGAAAACAAGACCAAACTGAATAGTGTTTCTCTGGAAACTGAGTGTGATTGTACCTGTGCTGGAACACAGAGAATCAAGTCTATGAGTGAGTCATGAGTAAGCTACTTGAATGAGGATGGGCTGTGTTTCTTGGAATTAAGACCAAAAAGGGCCATTGTTTGATCTGTTACCGCTGCCTCCAAATGAAAGCTGAGCTTTGCACTGCCTCTTACCCTGAGTCACCAGGCATGGATCCAGAGCATTTATTTCACATGAGTCTTTGAGTGCAGCTAGAGAGGACTGTCTGTCTATTTCAGAGCGAAATCAGACAGATGAGTGTATCCTGCTTTCCGGGCAAGTTTTGCTGGTACTGGCTGACTTCACAGGGGAGCAGAAAAGGAGCACTTGCTCTGATCCTGTCAACAGCCTGGCCAGGCCTCCTGTTCCAGGCTGATGGCAAGCCTTTGGGAGCGGCTCTGCAGTGACAGCTTCACCACAGCCTTAAACTTGCTGCTCAGTAATCACTGGGACGTAATTGAAGCTGCATCTAATGACAAGCTTCCCATTGATGCAGTCCCTTCCTCAGCTGCCCTCCCTACCCAGAGCAGGGTTCGGTGGCACAGGATTCTGTTGCTGTGCTGGATGCAAAGCAAACTTCAGTAAAAAAACAGTTCTTCCAGATCTTGCAGTCTGCTGAACATACTGCTTCTATTGAAGCTCATCATTTCTTGGTTGCTTGATACTGTTCCCAGAGCTTGGCTGGCGTGAAAACACCTGCCAGCTATGTCTACCAGTAGAGCACTGGACAAGAACACCTGAACGAGCTTGCCCTGAGCCAGCCTGAGTATCTGTGCAGCATGGCGTGGCTATGCCTCAGCTGTGGTGCTGGGCTAGGCCTAGTGTTTCTTGGCTGCGTGCTCAGGAGCATGTCATTAATCTTCCAGACTCTTATTTAAAAATAAAAAATGCCAGCAATGCAGGTCCCGAAGGGAACTTCCACAAACCTTTCTACGTGGCAAAGATTTCTTGAAGGTTAGCTCTGGGGAGGATTTTTCTCTGGGGAGGACATGAATTACCTCAAAGGATGCAATGAGAAGAGGGAGAAGATCCCTCTGTCACAAAGGAAATAGGAGCAAAAGGAATTTGCACCAGAGCAGGAGGCTGCTGGGTGGCACTTGGAGGTCTATATTATGCAAGTCATATGGGACAGCATTAGTGATTACTTCTGGTCTGTAAGCTCTGGACTGAAGGTGCTTTTTACCTTACTGTGAGGCCACCCCCCTTAGAAAAAATCCATCAAGTCATGCTGATATCATTAGTTCAATATTAATCATATCACTACAAGTCCATTTATGAGAATACAGCAGTTTCCTGGGGAAGCTTAAATCTCTCCGCTGCTAAGCAAGAGAAAACTGCAGTTATTGGAATAAAGTGGTGATGACTGTTTATGACTAACCATTCACAGACTTCCCTGTTGATAGGACGTTATTGTTGGAGATGTCAGTGTATTCAAGCCAGTTCCCTTGCCTAACAGCTTTGGTTAAACAGAAGCTCTTAAGCCTGGGTTCTGGTTGATGGCCTCACTGCCTTATGGTGACTGGAGTAAGTCCCAGTGTGTCTTTCTGCCCTGTTACTCTGGTGCTGGCTGTGCCTTACGGGTCTGACTGGAGGATTGCTATGTAGTTGGCTCTCAGCTCTGGGGAGGAGAACATTGTAACTGCACTTCTCCAGATGGATCTGTTCCTTCAAAGTAGCCTCTTGGCACAAATCCTTCCCAAGGAGGTGCTTCCTTATGTGAAACCAGTTGCACTTGAGTGAAGCAGCAGCAGAATAAAGCTGCTAACTAGAAAAATGGTTTGTGGGAAGATATGTATTCCATGAAACTGAAAAGGCTATGTATAAAACCACCCTGTACCAAAGTGCTGGAAAATGTGGCGCTTAATAGCAGTATGATATGATAGCATACGTGTTCTTAAGCATTGTAGAAAGGCTTGAATAGGAAAGTCCAGGCTACTTAGCTTTTTCTGCCAGACCACCTGCACCTAATGACTTTTGCAGCAGTGCTTGACCTCATTTTTCTGCCAGGAGCCAGAGGCTGGTACAGGCAAGTGGAGGGAAGAAACTTGTGTTCTCTTCTGAGATTTGCTCTTCAGAATGACTTGAACCAACCCCTCCGCTTTTCTGTCTTCCACATGTGTAATAATATGAATAATATTATTTTACGTTCCAAAATACCTTTTCCTGAGCTGACAAAATGCAGTAATGAAGTGTTGTATTTTTCTTATTTTTCAGAGTGAAGCAGAGGGCGTGTCTGTGACAGGTGCTTTAAACTTTGACCCTGCACCTGATGCTCAAGCCCTGTACAAGGCCATGAAGGGGTTTGGTGAGTTAACTCTATCCATATGTGTAAATTCTATGTTGCATTTATAGTTGCTCAGTTAAAAGCCATTCCTGAAGAAAATTGCAGCTAGAGATGATGTTTTTTTTTTTTTATGTGGATAATTCAAAATCAACATTTCTGCAAGACATAATTGAATTTCTACATCATGAAGGCAATAAACTAGGGGAGGTTGTCTGATTACTTGAATTGGGATTATTATTACTCTGTGCACTGTGTTTATGGCTTATTGTTGCTCTCCATAGGGACTGATGAACAAGCTATAATTGATGTCCTAACTAAGAGGAGCAACATGCAGCGTCAACAGATTGCCAAATCCTTCAAAGGACAGTTTGGAAAGGTTCTTCCAAAACAAAGCCGTATTCAGTCACTGTTTCACTGCATGTGGGATGTAGTAAATGGGTGTACAGTTCATCCTGCAGGCATGGTGTAAACAATATGCAGGTCTTTTGCAAACAGGTTAATATTTGATAATAAGGCCTGGGGTGAATATGTGAAATTAATTTGTGGTGGGATAAACTGGTTTTCACCTAGTGATTGTAATTTTCTTTCTAAAAGGTATTTTGACCAGAAATATTTTTTTTTAAAATCCATTTTGACTTAAAGTGTAACTTTTATTGTTTTTGAAGCTATAACAAAAAGTTATACTTTCTAAGTAGCCTTTTGAGTAAACTATCGGGCTGGTTTGGGGCTCTTTTAAGTGATAAAATTCAATTTAAATACTTATTTCATTACATTTATTTGGAAATTCTAAAAATGAAAACAAACTGCAATTGTTGACAACCATGTTTTTATGTGGCTATCTTTCTGTCTTTGATAAAACCTTACTCTCATTAGAAAAACTTGTGCTGCAAACCCTTCCACCAGCCCAATGGTGTAGCCAGATGTGTGAAAGTTGCATCTAAAAGTGTAGGGGAAGGAAAGTTATTGGCAAAGAGCAATATAGGCTCTTGGGCCAATATAGAAATAGGAATCTCCAGCAAACCCTGATGGAAAAGGGCCTAAGAAAGGGAAGCAAATGTGTATGGGACAATGAATAGAATGGTTTCATTCCATATACCCACTGAAACAGGGTGAGGCATACCCTAAAAGATCTATACAATAATGAGAGGAAGGTTTGAAGCCTGTCTTTAAACAGACTGCATGCCTGATTCTGCAGATGTCCTGTGTGTGTGTGCATGTGTAGGCTTTGGGTATTGGCTATATCCTTCACTTAGTTCAAGGCCTTCAGCTCCTGGTTCTGCTTCCTGTCTAAAACAGGTTGGAGGAAGATGTTTATCTTCCCTGCTCTGCTGCAGAATTATTACCTGGGGGAAGCTTGATACTGGGGAACAAAGGATGTGGAAGGACCTAGACAAAATCCATTTTGGGGTTAGGTGCCTTTTCCAGCCCCCAGGACCTTTTCTAATAAACTGTCAACACAATGATGTCACAGCTTCACGGCTGTAGGCCATGGGGATGGAAACTGCACTGGGCAGGAAAGAGAACCTTTGAGGCTTTTTATGTGGTAAGCATGGTGATGTTCAACAGGATCTGATTGAAAGCCTGAAGTCTGAACTGAGCGGCGACTTCGAGAGGCTCATTGTGGCTCTCATGTACCCCCCGTTCAAGTATGATGCAAAGGAGCTGTACGATGCCATGAAGGTAAGTAAACTGCATGCTGCTATTTTAGTAGCGTAGGTCCAATGTTCATTTCCTGTAACTTTGCCTATTAATGAAAAGTGATAGTAACTGGGCTAGTGGGTGATTATTAAGTTTGTTATTAACACTACCCCTTGAGAAATATTTAGTTGTGCTATCAGTGAATGTTGGGGGGGGGAATGCTGCTGTAATATTTATATGTAATATGTATATGTGTTTCTGTACATATGTGTTTCAAAGCCTGGGGAAGGTAACAGTGGATCTAAACTTGGCTTTGGCAACAGATGAGCATCTGCAGATGAGTTTCTAACATGTAGCTCTAGAAACTCTTCGATGCTTTATGTAGTGCCTATTGTGAATGGAGCTCAATGACCTTGGGCCAAAGTTGCTGCCCTGACACCCCACCTGAGCAGTGAAACCGTTAAGAAATCAAAGAAATGAATGAGTGTTGGTGCAAGGGCCAAGCTGGGGTTAGCTGGGATCCTACCTGTTGATATAGTATTTTTTTAATGGTACAAAGGACTGACTAGACAAGCATTAGTGTCCCCACATCCCTCCGATACTTTCCACCAAAGATTCAGATCCAAAAATGCGTTGCAGAAGTGCAGGGTTATATACAAGAAACCTTTACAAATTGGGCATCTCAGTAAATGAATCCACACAAAACAAATGCGCTTTGTGTCTCCAGCTTTCATCTTGACAGTTTCTCACAGCTCAGCACACAGTCTGACCCTTTGCTGCCATCAGACTCCTCATTTAACCATACTTCTCCAGCAGTAAATTTCACTGCATGACTGGATATCTTTCTCTACCTTTTTTTCCACTATGCTTTCCATCAAAGGGTGTGGGAACAAGTGAAGGTGTTATCATAGAGATCCTGGCATCACGAACAAAGGCGCAGATCAGAGAGATAATCAAGGCATACAAAGAAGGTAAAGTGCCTGGGGCTCTGGTTTGTGTGGTCAGAGCAATGTGCCGCTGCCTGACTGCACAGCGGGAATGGTGTTACCAGCTAGCACTGTCAGCAGGAAAAGGGGATTGTAGAAGCAAGAAGGTGCAGCCTAACTCTGCCTTCAGCCTGGCAAACAGAACCTGGCTGTGCTGAGTGAATTTGAAAATCCCTCTCTAGCTTTCTTCCAGTCAGAGGAAAAGGTCAGCAAATCACAAATTTAGTCTGTGGTGCCAAGCTCAACCATTGTCAGAAGGCAAATAAAGCTACAGCTGTACACTTGGCTTTTTCTCTCCCTTAAATGTGCTCTAAATGGGAATCTATCAATTATGTTTGTAACTATTTCACAGCTCTTTGGTCCCTCAAACTACATCTCTAACATTAGCCGTGGGTTTATGCCTTTGCCAATGGAGCTAGTGGTACACTCGGTTAGATGGGAGTGCCTGTCTGGGTATCACTGAGGTTGTATGCTGATCTCAGCCTGCCATTTTTCACTAGTGACCTTCTTGACTTGTGTATGTCCTTAGGTGACTGGTGATATCCTGATCATAACACCCAAGTAAATACTTCCATCATTCTTCTCTTTCTCTCGTGTAGAATACGGTTCTGATCTGGAAGAAGACATAAAATCAGAAACAAGTGGCTATTTTGAACAGATTCTAGTTTGCCTTCTTCAGGTAATGTTAGAGAAAAGAGGATCCAAAGATCTTCATTTTTCTATTCCTTTTTGGAGAAGATGTGCGATAGAAGGGACAATGCAGTCACGATCATCACAAACTACAGGACAAACACATCACTTGAACTGGATCTCTGTTTTCAGCTTCAATGTGACCGAGGCAGGAAAACCCTCCCTTAGCAGCAGTAAGAGAGCCGGAAACAGTCAGCTCTGCTGCAGAGAAACATCTCACTTTTACATACGCATAAAGTCACTACACCGTATAGGGGTCTTTAAGAAATAAAAATAAAAAATCTCCTCATCAATGATTCAACACTATTCCAGAGTCTGCCACCTCAATGCTGAGAGCATGTTTGGATTTATTTATCCTATTGAATTTTCTCAATTTTCTTGCCAAGAAGCAGAATAACTTAACAACTCCTTGACTGAAATCAGTAATATGAAGTGGAGCCAAGGAGTTAGCTCTTGTGTTGTCTGAAACATTACTGACTGAGTACTCTACAGAAATAGCTGAGGAGGAGATTTGTTCTTTGTCTAGAATGTACTCTGTGATCCTTGTGTGGAAAATAATTAATGAGAGCAAATGGTGTCTGTCTTTTTCTCCTCATAGGGTGAGAGGGACAATGCCACTCTCTATGTGGATACCGCGTTGGCTCTCCAGGATGCAGAGGTACTCTCAAATGCCTGTGATCAGTGATATGCTTGCAGCCTGCCTATCTTGAATTTCAGGGTCCTTGGGCAACAGAGTCCTGGTCATCATGGGGTTGGAGCCAAAACAGTTTTGGGAGGGGCCTTCTTGAAGCAGAAGCAACTTGGAGTTCTTCAGTTTTGCCTGCACTGCTGAGCCTTGCTGTTCCAAACAGGAAGGATGAGAAGTGTGGGCTCAGGCTCCACTGCTTTTGACATGTGGAAATATAGAGACATTGTGGCGAGGGACACTGAAGAATAGGGAAGAAACCTCAATAGCAGTGCTGGCTGCTCCAGCTGCTTTAGGAGGGATAGAAAGGGTGGAGATAGTGACTGCCCTGACTTCACTAGAAGACACAATCAAGGGTCTACACAGTCAACTATTCTAGCAGAGTCTAGTTCATACAGTACTTTAGGTTACTTTGAGACCTGTTGCCCAAGCAGTACCTCAAGCCAAATGCCTGTTCCTTTACCAGCTGCATGCACAGAAAATCTAACAATAGTGTGTTAAATTTCAGACTCTCTATGCTGCTGGGGAGAAGATACGGGGCACCGATGAGATACAGTTCATCACCATCCTGTGCACGAGGAGTGCCACACACTTGATGAAAGGTATGAAGCAGTCCACGTTCCTAAGCATCTGAAATGAGAAATCATCCTAGCCAAAAAAGAAGAGGCAGGGATACAGATGTCAAAGCTCGGGTGGTCAGAAATGAACACCTGCCTACTAATCCTTGCCCAATCCATGCCCAAAAGCTGCCAGCAGCTTTGAAGCTTATGAAGACTTAATGCAACTGAAAATCAGATTGTTTATATAGGAGTCCTGATACAGCAGTGATGACTAGATGGTGTAGCTATTTTTATAAGCCTAGGGGGAGAGAGTTCCTGCCTAACTAGGTAGAAACGTGCAGTGGACAGACTCACGACTCCTTGGACACGGGTTTCTTTGGGAAAAAATCACTGACAAAGCCAGTGCCGGGCAACCACAGGAAGCCTTTTCCAGTTTTGGCCTAGAAGTTCTTCTGAGACCATTGGAGGCTGCTTGGGAGGGGAGATGATGAACAAGCTCCAGCTAAGGGAGCCCTCAGCTCCCCAAGGCCCAAAGCAGCAGAGACCTGGCCTTGTAATCGCAAGACTTTCGAGGCAGTCCAAAGCTCTAACTAACAGATTTTGTTATGTTGGCCCTGATCTAAGCACATCAAGTAGCATGTGAATTTACTGGAACTCAATTGATAAATTTAGCTGTTGATGACCTAAGTATGCCTGAACTTCTTCAAGCTGAAGTCTCTGGAGACAATTTTCAGGGCCCTGGAGGCCAGCTCCCCCTTGTGTTTTTAAACTTAATCTGCCAACAGCACTTAGAACCAAACCAAACAAAACAAAAAGTGGCCTCTAGTCTTTGGCTGTGTCTGCCTTTAAGAACTGAGTTGCAACAGTTGGTCTGGATGTAACCAATCTTTGCGACCTGCTAAATTATCAAGGAAACGAATTTGATTTCCTCTGTACTAAGGCAGACTATAATAGTTTATTTTTAAAAATGTATGTGTATTGCAACTATATATTTTTTTAATATGGAGAGTAGGTCTGAGTTGAGAAGGTTTGTATCAATTTCTCTATTCTGTAGTATTGCCTTTCACCAAAATATCTGAGTGTTAATGTTTAGGGATACGATCCTAAATGTTGTGCAAACTTCAGTATGATATTCATTGCATTACATAGCAGGTTTTCTTCTTTGTTAGTTTAAAAGCTAGGAATCAAAACAGGGGTTTGTACTTTGGAACCAGAATCTGTATCTAGAGAACAAAAGGGAACAACAACTCTGTTACTGATATTTTGTTTATGTGGGAGTTTATATAACTTGGAATCTGCACCTGTTTACTATGTTTAGCAGCTGTTTGGTGAAAATTCAAAGTGCTTTGTGTTTCAAACAGTGTTTGAAGAATACCAGAAACTTTCTGGTAAAAGCATAGAAGACAGCATCAAGAGTGAGACTAGTGGCTCACTAGAGGATGCTATGCTGGCTATTGGTAAGTGTCCCATTTCCCTTTCTTTTTCCTGAGTTTGTTGTCTTTCCTTCTGCAGCAATTGACTACTATGGGATGGATCTACTTTATAAAACTCTCTGGTAGGAAGTAAAGGATACTTAGTTCATGTCCTAGGTGTAGACTGAATGAATGGAAAAGCTGAATCTGTTGAACCTGCTGCCCTGGACTGCAATTATCATTGATTTTTACTGAGTCTTTTTTATATGCCTAGTGAAATGCACAAGGAACATCCATTGCTACTTTGCAGAGAGGCTATACCATGCTTTAAAGGTAACGCATTTATTGCAACCTTCTTCTTCTTCTTCTTCTTCTTATTATTATTCATACTGGGCTTTACTGCAATCTGGCCCCTGCCAACTTCTGGAAGAAGCTTTTTGAGGAAGTTTGTCATAGTGGGATTTTGCCCATAATGTTAACTTAATGGACTGGACCATGATATTTTCTTTTTAAGAAGCAATTCTCTTAATAAAACAGTCAAAAAAAAAAAAAGTTCCAAATGGTGATATGTAAGACAACTGCAGATTGTGTCCCTATAATTTTTAAATGATATGTAAAAATGTCAGCTCTCCCAACTTGGTAGAAAGCTGAGATGACTGTTTATTTTCTTATTCCCCCGAAGATTTGTGTTATTGAAGTGAACTTTATTTTCCTGTGAGTTCTTAAACAATACTAGTTGAAGGCAGGTGTTGTATGGGTGCTGCTGCAGAAGGGCAGTATGTATTCAGTGCCCTCTTTCAATCCTGTGTTTGCTTTTGCATTTGACATGTGCAAAGGCTCATGGCACGCTTAGACAGAAGGCTTGTGGTCTGGACAGTGGCCCCTGGAGGTGAGGATGTGGCATCTTCACAAGGAAAAGCAGATCTGCTGCAGAATGTGTGCCGAGTGGTGTCTGAAAGCTAATTCACCCAGTCCCAGACCAGTTCGCAACAGCTTATCCCTTGAATGCCCACTAACACTGTAGACTGATGTATCTGTTGTTTCAGGGGGCTGGCACCCGCGATGGGACCCTCATAAGGGTGATTGTTTCTCGAAGTGAAGTTGACTTAAATCTTATCAAGGCTGAATTCAAGCGGATTGCAGGACAGTCTCTCTCCAGCATGATTGTGGTAAGCAGCATCTTGATATAATGGCTCTTGGTCGTCATGTGCGTTCCTAACCTGCCCAGAAAAACATGATGTGGGCAAAGCCAAACCTGATGAGAGACTGCTCTAGGCTTTTCATGTGTCCTTCATGATCTTCTAAACGAATCAAGATGCATTTAATCCTCCCTTTTACACCTTTCCCACACTGTGCCATTTTCTCCTTTCTGCTGTCCTTGACTACCAAAAACTAGTGCCATGTAAGTCAAAGCAGTTGTGATTTTATTTCTTTATTTTAAATTGACTTACCCCAAATGAAGGCCTGGTCCATGCTGTGGTGAGATAAGTTTATAAACTGAACCTTATCAAAGCATACTGCATTTCTTGTTGCTTGAGTCTCAGCACTGGACAAAGGACCCTCCCCTAGCAAAAAGCCACATTTTCTATTAGGGCTGAAAAGCTGGGTTTTATAATTTGCTGTATAAGGTCTCTGGGGTATCCCTTTCCCCTAGTGCAAATGGCACAAAAGCCCTATGCTTATCAATCCCCATGGGACGTCTCATTCTGTAATGAGGACCCTTTCTTCTAATTGACACTGTCAGCGTCTGTCATGTTGATTAATGATCAGTCTTCGAGGGTCTGTATGGACTATTCTTTCCTCTGAGAAGTGGAAATGCCTTTATACCTGTCATCACAAAATATTCAAAGGGAGTAAAATTTCTATCTCAAGATGTTCTCTGTAGTACTTCTGTAGATCAAAATGACCATATTTGTGGCTTTCTTAAAAACGTCCTTTGTCAGGGCTAACTGCCCATTCCCTTCCTGTAAGGGAGGGAACACTACACAAATACCAGGGATGTAAAATCTGAACACAACAGTACTGATTTCTCTTGTTTGTGCTGACTTTCTGTGCCACTCTGTAGGATGGAGCCCCAATCAATTACTCATTGGGATCCCAAAGAAAAGAATTGGACTTGATAAATGTTGTTTCAGGTGGCAGTAATGGGCTTCATTTCTCTGTTCACCTTTGATGGTTTCAGCTGGCAGTAACCCTGCTGAAATCTGGCTTGATCTTTCCAAAGTGTTTTTCTTGTGGGGGTATATCCCATCCACTGACAAAGGCAGCAGCCAGTTTATAAAGAGGGACTTCTATGCTCAACTTTTTTTCTTTTTTTTTTAATTTTTCCCCCATCAGGATGACACCAGTGGTGATTACAAGACAGCCTTGCTAAATCTCTGTGGCAGTGAGTGACAAAATCTAGGAGGAAGATGCTGAAATGGATACAGAAAGCAAATTAAGAGAATAAGTGCCTGAAAATGCGCACACAGAAAATCCTTCCATTGATTCAAGGAGGGTTGAGGGGGTGGGAGGGGGGTTGGGGTAGGGAGAGATCAAATTAGTAAAGATTTCCAAAGCTCCCTGAGAAACATGGATGCTTAGTACATTAAAAACTGTTTACTTCCATAATGGTGTTAGAAACACTTCCATTTGTGTTTGGTTTTTGCTTCCATTTCATTCTGTGTAATTTCTCTTCTTTTCTAATGCATTTTGAAGGGCAGAAATCTCTTATCCTTTAAGTGCTTGTTTCCAGCAATATCCCAATTTCTCACCTGGACTAAAAAGTGTATTTCTAGACTGAGCATGAAGGAGGGGCTCTTCGCTCAGTCTCTGGGGGGTGTGGGTGAGCTGCACAGCTAGATGCCCTCCAGTCAGGGGAATGTCCTGCTGTGGTGGCATGCCATTGCCAGGTCCTCTGGGCTTCCTCCAGTTCATGAGCCCTGGGCTCCTTCACCTGTCAAGAACTGAACAGACTCTTAACACAGAAACTGAGGTTTAAGCAACCTTTAGGTGAGATACAAATTGTAAGCTCCCGGGTATGAGGTATTGGGTACCACCCAAACATCCTGAGGCACAGCAGAATCAAGACTTTGTAGTAGCATGTATTGGACTCACTACACTTGGTCTCGTCTCTTTTATCCACTTTCCACATTCTGTCTGAACAAGCAATTCTGGCACAGGGACAGATTTCTTTTATGAACTCTTGACAGTGCCTGGTATGATGATACCCTGATATCTGACTAGGGCTGACCAATAAAGACATGGAGATGAGGAAAATCTTGTTATGATTAATAAAGAGATTTCTGGGGACATAAATGTTTTTCTTTTAAATGGGGATGATGCATATCTTTCTTGTTGCGGGGAGGGAACTATTTTCAGTAAATAGAAAGGATGTCTTGTCAAAACAAAAATGACTTCTAAAAATAACTTTAAGTAAAATACAAAAGTTGTCACTAAAATATATTTTCAACTATACTTTTCAGTGGCCTGGGTTGCAGATTACATGCTCTTTCTGCTAAGTCTCTTCCTCCCTCCCAAAATCAGAAGCTTCTTATGCAAATGTTCTAAATGGAAAAACTGTGGGTTTGTTTTTTTTCTTATTCTTCCTGGGAAAATATTCACCCAAGTTGAGTCATAAATGTCCTGGTTGCTACTGGTGAATAACTAGATTTTTGGTTGTTTTTACAGACATTAGTGAGAGAGAAAATTGCCTTCATTGCATATTTCTGAACTTCCTGATAGTTTATATTGTGGTTGATTTTTTTATTTTTTATTTTTAACCTCAGTTTATCTACACTGAATTTATCTGTTCGTTTCCCCTGTAACTGCTAGGTCTATTACCTTGTATCACCTAACTTCTCACCAAATATTTTTAATTCGCAGGCCTTTTAATGTCTCCCGCAGGCTCACTTTTCGGGGGATGTACCAGTTTTACTAATGTGACAAAGGTGCCTCAAGCACTCGTGCAGCACCGCTCAGGGGCTGCGGGTGGTGCAGAGCTGTTCCCTGGCTGCCACCCGCTTCTGCCCAGGCATGGCGGCCTGCTCCAGGCATCACAGGCCAGGGTCCCCCTGGTTTTCAGGACAGCAGCTCCCGGCCGGCGCTGGCAGCCCTCCCCGAGGAGCCGCTGCGGGGAAAGCCGTGCCTGCACCACCACCTGCTGGGGGCCGGCCGCGCTGCACCCCGCCGGGCGGGACGCGAGGGGCCCCGTACGGGACCAGGCCTCAGCGCCCGGCAGCGGGCGGGATGCGGGGCGAGGAGGAGGGCCAGGCCTGCTCCACGTCTAGCAGGGCGTGGTTGCCCTCTTGGCTGGTCTAAATCCTGTGGTTTCCTCTGGCCGTGTCCCCCTCCTGACACTGCACCTCCGCTTCTGTCCGCTGACTCTCACCCTGCAGCAGCATGCCTCCGTGTGGCTCAGAGGCTCTGCAGAACTGCTCTCTTCTGTCCAGATCCCCACGATGAGGCTTTAGTGAAAATACAAGCCAGATCCTCTATGTTTTGGGTGTTTTATAGGAAAGGCCAGAAGGGAATTTGGAACTGCCAAAGCAAGGAGTGTGAATGATCTAAATAGTTTGTACCCACAGTGTCTGCATTTCTGGAGGCTGGGCAGGCAGTGAGAGCACTGACCCCAGCTGCAAGAGATCACAGAATCATTAAAGTTGGAAAAGACCTTCAAAATCACCTGGTCCAGTCATCTCCCTACCACCAATATCACCCACTTTCCTTTCTGAGCAATGTACCTATAGAACTTGAACCATCCCTGCCCTACTAGACATCTCCCTGCATCCCCTTACCAACCACCCCACACAAACATAGCATTCACCCCTTGCCTTAATTCTCAGGGATCACAAT
This sequence comes from Cygnus atratus, assembly GCF_013377495.2. Taxonomy (NCBI): domain Eukaryota; kingdom Metazoa; phylum Chordata; class Aves; order Anseriformes; family Anatidae; genus Cygnus; species Cygnus atratus. The sequence continues at coordinate 19,685,086 of NC_066368.1, forward strand.
CTATCCTCAGTAACAACACAGAGGCCAGCTAGGATGTTGCCAGTGTCTTCTTTATTACCTGAAAAGAGGAGTCACCCAGAGGCAGACCAGTAGACTACCAAACAAAAAACCATCCCTGTTCTGTGGATTTCAGTGAAACTTTTGTACTTAAATCATCCTGGAGCCCTTGTACCTGGTTACTCAGGCCAGAGGCTGGCTTTCTGTGCTGAATGGCATGTGCCTCGTGCGGTGGGCTTGGGTGTGATGGTGGTGCCCACATACCAACAACAGGCCGGGAGGTGTGAGGTGAGGTGCCCCTGGGATCACAGGTGATGGGTAGTTGGGATCAGCTGGGAAAGGAGGAACAACTGAGGGAAGCTGATTCTATCAACATAATTGCTGGGAAACAAAGCAATTGTAAAACATCAATAAAGATTTAATTACATATTGATTGCTGCTAAAATGTTCCCTGGGTGAACAGGTGCTTTAATAAAGCGGAATCAATTCCTAAGCTGTTCTAACCAGTCTTTTCCAAACACAAATATTGACTTAGGGCCTTTCTATTCATCCACAGTTTAATTAACACGATTTTATTGCACAAAAATCAAGATAAATTCTCAGCAAAGGAAAAGGCAACACAGACTCTGACGGGGGCACTGCAAGAAATGCTCGGGACCGGTGCATGCCTTCTGCCACCCATGCGCTAGCCCTTTTCCAGTCCTGCTGGCTGCCCATGCTGCAGTCAGAGCTGTGTGTGTGGAGCTGGGGAGCTGCCCTGCTGCACCTTGCTGTGCCCCCCGGCTGGCTGCAGGCACTGCATCTCTGCTTAGCTCATGCCTGGGTATATGTAGCGACGGTTGAATCTAGCTACCAGCTCTGTTCATGATCGAGAGGTAAACTTGCAAAAATCTGTTCAAGGTATGATGTCAATGTGTGTAAATTAAAATATGTTTAAACCCAAAGGCTTCAGTTCCAGAGAAAGGTGGCGATGTAGGAGTTGCTTGATTCTCCCAGCATCCCAGTGCAGACATGGCCTAGCACCCCAAAGAGTGACCACGGGATCCCCAGGCAGTGGCCAGCCATGGGCAAGAGAAGGCCCTGCAGAAGAGGTGTCTCATTGCTGGGACTTCTGGAGAGAAGAGGAAAAGATTGGGTTGGCCCATGTTCATTTGCATTTTTATTTTGCAATAGTTTGCAGTCATCTGAGGGTAAAGTATATTTAAGTGTTTAAACTGAGGTTAGTAAAGCCCTCATTCCTGATGGGAAGTGAAAGAAGATAATGGCAAATATCTGAGGCAAAGTGGAAGCTTTCTTTCCCATCTCCCCACCCTTAAGAATTGTTTTTGTGGAAGAAAACATGAAAAGGATGTTCAATCTTCTTGTCTCCCTGTGGTTTCCCTAGGAGTGTGTGGAGGTACCCCTGGGGGGTGTATGGGGTTGAGCTGGAGCTGGGGGAGCCAGGGAAAGAGCTCCAGGTCAGGCACCAGAGCTGGTGCTGGGAGATCTGTGGGGCTGCACAGACAGCACTTCTCTTCAGAGTAGCGGGTGGGGTGGTTTTGCTGAAATGCAGGACAGCCCAGTGTGGAGGGAGCTCCATGGGGAGGTGGGTTATGCTAGTATGGACACCCCCATTGGTCACTGTGGTGGGCAGAAGGGAGACCCAAGGGGAGAGCATCCTCCATGCTGGGCAGATGGGAGCCTTACTGGATGGAAACAGAGGCTTTTTTATTGTTAAATTCATAAATTAATGGTGAATTAGTGTCAATTTGTTATTGTAATGTGACATGGTGAGGAAGTACTGCCTGCCACAGTGATCCAGATGAGATAAGAGAGTCTTCTAGTGTTGAGGTTTATTGTCTGTCTTTCTTGAAGGAGCCCATTCAGTTGGCAAGGTCACCATCTGATGACAAAACTGGAGGTCTTCCTTGTGGCCTATTGGATGGTATCTTGCTTGCAGGGAAGGTAGTAGAACCTGTGAGGCGCAAAGGTGGGATTACGCCAAAGACATAGCATGTTTTCTTCAACTTCTGCCCTGAACCTGAATGTCCGAGCTGACTCCAAAACTCTTCAGTCTTGTAGTGGTCAGGGTCAATAAGTGCAGCACTTCCCCGTGCCTGGGATACCGCAGCAGCACAGAGATGTTTTGTTCAACGCAGTGCAATGACCTCTCTCATCAGACCACGTGTAGACAAGGTCACTCCATCATTCCCGTCACTGCAAACAATAATGGGCTTGTAAGTAGTTGTCGTTCAGTCTTCTGGTGTCATATATTTGAACTCAAAGGACTTGTCCCTGAGTTTCCAAGAAGTTATCAGTAGAGAATTTGTTGTTTATTAAATAAACTTATGTTAAGCTGCAGAAAAAAAAAATAAATCATAGTTTGGGATTTATATTTGACCGTCCTCCCAGAAGATGATAGAAACAGTCAGCCTTGGGGACCTGGGCTCCTGTCTATTTGGCAGAAAGTATGATATGTTCAAGCTGTGCTTCTGTTTTCCCAATATCCCTTCCTGTTCCAAATCTCAATTAGTCACAGTGCATCTGCATCGTGCTTTGGACTGCTCGCATCTGTTGGAGGCTTGGGACTGGCATTTCTGTCTGAAAGTCGTGTACCTGAGACCAAAGGGTGGTGTTGGTATGGGAGTTCAAGTCTCCTGGATACTATTCATTACACTTAGAATTTCTTTGAAACTTGAAGAATGTATATGGTGGTATTTTTCTATGGCATATAACGCCTGTATATACTCCAATGGTTTTATATAATCCTGAGAAACCTTTTCTGCATTACTGGCTAGATAAAAGTACTTACTACAAAAGAAATGCAGGCTTCTTTAGACTCTGTGCATGCAGGAATCTAACATTTGGAGAAATAAATAGCTCTGGATCACACAGAGGAACCAGTACTGTTCTCTCTGTGGTAATGAAGAACAGGATATGTTGTAGGCACAATATTATTAATAAATAGTGAGCAATGCAATACAACTTTGTAATTCAATTAAGGATTTCAGCTGAAATTGCTCTTTGGAGTTATAGATGACAGTAAGCTTTGAAATTGAGTTACAGTCCAAGCAGGAACTGAGTCATGTGTGGCCATGTTCAAGAGAAGCATAGGATCACAATCAGGACTGGGCAAAATGTCATTGACAGTAGTATATTCACTGAAAAATGGCATCTGGGGGGCATAAATTAAATTAAACTAAGCTTATAAATAAATGTCAGACAGCAAAATAGGGAAAAATGAAAGTCAACATTTCCATGTATTGATTTTAAAATGGCAACTTTATTTTAAAAAAAACATTTCATGTTGAAAAACAATTGTTTAAAGGTTTCATTAATCTGAACCTGAGACATGACATTTTGGAAGGGAAAATGCTTAATGTTTCAGTTTGCATCAGAATATATATATATTTTTACTTTCCTGTATATCTCCTATATTTGTATTTTAGTTTAAGCCAACCAACCTCAGTTTTCCCTTCAGTTTTGTGGTTCAGACACTGAGCTGAAGATCCCCTTTTCTTTTAGCCATAATAAAAGCTGATGTCCTTTATAAGGGAGGAAAGACTGATTGCTTTAAACTTCACTAGCTGTCTTCTCTAACAGAAAAGACTGGTGTAGTTGGAGCTAAACTCTGTATGAGTTTAACAGGAAAAACAACTCACAGAAGAGCTAGACAAGAAAAGAACAGGAAAAGTACAGCTGATGTCAACCTCTACTTTTGCCAGAGCTCTGTGATCAAAGGTTATGAAGCATATCATAGTCACCAAGCAGCTCTTCTGCCTTCCTCTGTTAGGTTGGTTATCCTTTACTTTCCACACTTACCAGGTTTTTCACCCTAGCCCTACTTCATTACTCTGCTAGGAAGCAACAGACAAGATGACAAATATTTTTGTAATAAATACTAAGTCGTGAGCTTTCTAGTTTGCAGCAGGACAGTAGCAAAAGGAAGGTGTAGAAATGTATTCACTCTGTGCCAAACAACTACAAATGCAGCTTATTGTTCAGAAGTCATTAGCTATTCAGTACCATTTTTTCCTAACCTAAGATAATATTAGTTCAATACTCTGCTATCCTAGACTCAAAAAAAAAAATCCTTCATAAATAAACAGAGATACCACTTTTCCTAAGATCAATCATTCCTATTAATTCAAAGAATTACTGCTTAGATACAAGAAGATCCCATAGTTTTTTCCCACACCATCGCCATCTCAGCCTTAGCTCTCTTCTTGCAGGCAAGGCAGACAAGGGTTTCAGAGTCCCCACATCACACATTAATGTCAGAGTCCAGGGCTGAAATGAAGAATGTTCTGCAGTATTTGAAAATCATTATACAAATCCATTTACTTCTTACTGCTTCTCATGCTTTTGGGACTGAAAAAAAAAATAAATCCCTGCACAAGGCAGTTTTTTGCTCTGCAGATTTGATAGCTCTGTATTTCTAAGGCACAGCTGTGTTGCCATGAGTAATGTGCTAACTGTAAAAGCCACATAGAGATACATCTTCTTGGGACTGCCTTTAATGAGGTTAAATCAATTAATTTCAGGAAAGTGTTCATATGCCATGATAAAAGCTGTTAAATAAATACGATTTTCAAGCAGTGAAGAACAAGATCTGTTTCTTCTGAAGCACCAGATATTGCCTAGAGTAAGAAACTAGTGAGCCAAAATGATACAGTTTGTAAGCACCAAATTAAGTCTCTAGTTCAGTTGTCTTCTTTTTTTTTTTTTTTTTTTCCTAGATCATCCTGTAAGAAATCACAGCCACACTACTTACCTTCTTTCCTGCCAAATAATCTGGAAAAGCTTGTCAGACAACATAGGACCCTGAAATTCAAGGCTAAATTCAAAGAGCTTGACAAGCTCATCTATCTTCATGTACATAATCATCTGTCTTACAGCTGCTTCCCAAAGGAAATGAGACCTGGCAACAAGCTGGAAGAGCTGTGGGTGGTTTTTTTTTTTTCTTTTTTTTTTCTTTTTTTTTTTTTTGGTGGAGGATAGGGGGAGAAGTCTCTTCTTAAACTAGCCAAGCACCAAGTAGGCATTAGTACTTTTTTCTGGTTCCCTAGTGAACTTTTCACATGTTCTAATGGCAGGTCATAGCCACTTCGTTAAATGTTTTAGTGACAGTAAACACAGCAAAAATAATTGTCATGAATGCATTATGCCTTAAAGCTCTCTCACTAGGTTAGGAAAATTGTGGTTAAAAACTGTGGCATTTGGATGACCTTCCTTTCGCTGTTCTTCCAGCTAATACTAATACTCAATTCTAGTATAAATAGAGGCAAACATTTGTGATAATAAACTTTCAACCTCAGTCACTGACTTGTTTATAGTGAGGTTGGTACTTGAGGGATCCAGTGTAATTTAAAAGGCAATAAATTGAAACAAACTCACTCCATTTTGGAGGCTGCTTATGAACTCTTTTAATTTGGTGTCATATTTATTTGGGGAGAATTAGATTATCCTATTCATTAGATGCAGTGGCTGGTGATGAATGGAACAACATTCCCCATCAATGGCATTAATTGAATCCTTGCAAGCACAGATAATATCCTTGCAGGAAACAGGAGAAGATGGAAAAGTTCTCCAAAGGTCTGCAAATACTACAGCAAAGAGGGAGCACTACTGGGCAGCCATGGTTGTTGGCAGCAGTTGAATGCTTTTCATTTTTTGTGAAACTACTTAATGAGTAGTTATGATCTCTAGGCATACAACGAAGATCAGATCCCCGTGCTGCAAGGCATTGCATGAGTGCATGTTAAGGGGAAGCTCCTGCTTCAAGGCTGAGTTTAAATAAAAAGATCCCCCAACGTATGGGACAGGTGGTAGAGCTAGCCACACAGAAAGTAAGGGGTTTAGGATGTGGTTTAATGATCCAGTTTAGCTGCTCTGGTAGCTTCCTTCACTCCATCACTTCCCTGAGTTGGCGATGAGCTGGTTCTGGGGACAAACGGGCAGAGAATCTCTCTCAATATCTGTAGCCTGAGGATGCAGATTTGTTCCAAGGGGCTGCTTGAACCACCTGAGGCATGAACCAAGGAGAGAGCACAGCTCTTCTGAGCTGCCGGTTAGTGCCATAGCTAAATCCTTTGCCTCGGGGGAAATACACTTTATCTCAGAGGGGAGCCATAATCAAAAAGACTGTCAGACCTTCAATAAAACCACTTTAAACCTCGTGTTTTGTAACCAGACCAAGATTATTTTCTCTTAGCTCATCAGTAATACATGCTTGGGTCTGTTGAAAATTTCTTGGAAGTGTGTCATTCTTCCAGGGAACGTGTCCTATTGATGGAACCATTAGCCAGTGACAATCAATCAGGGCATAATGCAGTGTTCAAAAATGAGCAGGAGCTATCTGATTCATGTCCTTGTTCAGATTAGAAGTTGTTTGTTACTAGCAAATTACTTTATTGTCAATGAAAGGTGAAAACCAGTCTGAAACATTGATGGGCTTAGGTGCAAAAAGGGAATCCAGACTTTACTAACCTGTGAGTTTCCTGGTTGCTTCCTATGGAAGAGATTCTGGTCCCACACATCCCAATGGCACAAAGCAGTGAACAGAGGCAAAGTGAAACAACTCTGCCCTGGGAGTATGGGACCCCCAGAGATCCCTGATGTGCCCCATGAAGCCTGTCCCTGTATTCTGGACAGATCCTTTCTGTCACTGGCACACTTCCAGTCCTGGGGTCTGCAGGCAAAGGGCGGTGTTTGCCATCAGCTGTGTGTGCACCAGGACAATTCTCTTGGGGAATTCAGGGGCAGTAGTTGGAGGCATTTTTCCTGAATGTTTTGAACATGTGCCCAAAACTCTCCTGGAGAGTAACTGAAAGGGGCAAGGAAGCACTTGTCAGGACAGACGACTACTAATGCAAATAGGAGATGCCAGAGCTGGTCACCGGGATCACTGATGACACTGAGCTCTCCCATTGCATGTCCTCTGCCAGGGACAGATGTAGAAATGGAGATGAGTGACTGGAAGCAGTGGATTAGACCTCAGATCATCAGAGCCCCAGGGAAATCATCCACTCAGGGATGACACCTTTTCTCTCCACTTGCACTGGACTGTATTTCTTTCTGACCTGCTCTTTCAATAACACAGTCCTGAGAAGATGCTCTCAGCCAAGATCTTGAAGAGGTTAAAGCAGTAATAGCCACAGAGGGAGCAACATAGGCATCTATAAAACTAACCATTTCAGAGCACTAATTTCATCAGCAAACTAATTGCAAATATTGTATCTAAGAACATTTCCAGCCATCTGCAGGAAGGGAATGTCATAGTGCTTGGAAGGCATGATGTTTTTATGACTGTGTCTTGCTGATAAATAAATGTGGTGCAGTGAGTTTTGGATGTCACGATGATAATCATGTAGAGCAAACATCTCTTGCTGTTAGCTGGAGGTATTTACATAACACCTTTACTGTGGTATCTGAATACTTCCTGGTGCGTGTTTGTCCTCCCAATACTTCTGTTACACTTTACTTCTGTTTTAGAGCATGGAACCGAGTGGACGTGGGGACTGTTGCTACCCTCTACATTAGGGCTTGGCTGTACGTGTTGTCACATGGGAAACCTGTGATACTGCAAGGAACAAAATCACAGGTTCCCAAGTCTAAAGCTGGTACTTTGCCAGCTGTTTCTCATACTTTTACTGTGGAACCAGCTAAATATTTGCAGTCTCTAAACAACTTCCATTATAATTAGTCCTAATCTGATATGAGGGGGCCAAAGAAAAGGTAGGTCTGTGTCCCTTCCCCAGAGTAAGAACAGCAGCAATGTCAGGACAGTGGAAGTTTGTGCTGTCCCTGTCCCTGTGATTCCTGCATTCTGGGTAAATTGAAATCCTCACTTGCTGGAGGTGGAGGTTTTGTCAGACACCAAGTCTGCTGGAAGGTAAGTGATGATTACAAAGCATATAGGGCAGAACTCACCGTGGTTCAGCTTGGTTTAGTTTTTGGCTCTCTTTGACTGGGGCAATGGAGTTTGAACTCTAAAGAAAAATGGTGCAATGTTGGGTAGAGCTGTGGCAAGATTTGCCTTTCTGTCTACTTGGAATCTGCTCTTTAGGCTTGTTGCTCCCTGGGAACTGAGTTCTGATGTTTGGACTCAGCCTCACATACCTCTCAAATTATCTCGGTTCGTAACCACCCCATTTCAAGGACTTGTGTATAACATATAAATAAAATTAGTTATGCACAGTTTTCTCCTCCAGTGCAAAGGTGATCTGTAGTACCCTGATGTGATGCCATCTGATGAAGTGGCAATGCAACAAATAACCTGTAAAGCTCTGCAGACTCACCTTCTGCCTGCTCACCAGTGAAACGAAGCAGCAGCGACAGCACAACCTTGCAACAACAAATAGCTATGTCTGCATATAGCCTGTGGCTTTTGTGGGTTGCCAGCCAAAGAACTGAGAGTTTAACAACACCACAGGCCCTACTTTGTGAGAGCCGACAGCCTTTCAAAGAGAAGCCAAAATTATTTTAAAAAATATTTGTTGTGAGTCATTTTAATGAATGAGGTTGTCAGCCTTTCCAAGATCTACAGTAATGATCAATGGGGCACTTCCCTCACCTGAAGACCACTGGAGACATTATATTCTGAAGTTTCATAAGTTTGTGCTGACGTGGACAGCCTGCCAAGCACAACAACATTTCTGCTTTGAGGACAGGGTGAAGTTACTACATCTAGGGTTAAGGCTAAGTAATCCCAGGGGTCAAGACATTCAGGACTTGCAACATAGCTCCTAAAATATTTACCATTTTCCTCTAGAATAAACCAGTTTAAAAAAAAATAAAAAAAGCACAAAACCCACAAAACCTCATGTTTCTTGTTAATTTTAGCATGCAATTATCAATTAGACTTTGATGTTGTATGCAAAGGAAATAGAAACCTTACCACAGAAATAACTCACTTTAAAAGGACTCATTAACATCCCAGCTTGTCTGGGCTCCAGTCCTGGCAGGTGAATTTCTCTGGACAGATTCAACGCTAGGGCTGAGGACCATGGATTTTGTTGAAGTTGGGATGCTGCGGGCCAGTCAACATCTTCTCAAGATCATGACGTATGGTCAGATGCAGAGAGGTGCACAAGACTTTATTTTCTCATTAATTTTAATAACGGGTGTGGAGGCTAAGCATCTTTATTAATAAGTATGTGTTATGCTTATCATAATAAATAAACAGAAGTAGATGCCAAATTACAGCAATATGAAGGGGCCCTCCAGAAGGATCTGCTAGTGCAACCTCTGGCAGATCACTAGCTGGTCCTGCTTTTCCTGTAATTTGTGTTATATGACTTCCCTATAAACGTACACAACATGAGATTTTGATTTCTAACAGCCTAAATGTGGCTACCAGGACATGTCCCTAAGAGTGGCTTCCCACTCTGCAATCTTGTCCATACCCTGAGAGCTCAGATTCTCTTGTTCAAGGTTCCCATGGGTTATTGTATGGGGATAAAGCCTTTATGGTTTCTCAAATGCAGTATGGAGCTTACTTCAGCTTCTGCTCTAACACAGCCCAGGCAATGTGTCATTTTGGTTTGTCTGAGTACAGCACCAGACCTGCCAAAATCTGAACCCAGGTCAGTAGAAAACTCACATTAGAAGCCTATTTCATGCTGGCTGAAGTTTTGATTCAGAAGAAAAGCTTTTTCTAGTCTTTCATGTCTGTTCCCAAGATGACTGCTGTAATAACAGTATTTTTGTTGTGGCACATGGAGGAACGGGGCCCCATTTTGCCACAGTGTGTAAGGCAGGCAGGAAACTTCACCTCAAATTTTGAAGCTCTTACAATGTAACAGAAGGCCTGTTGAAGAAAACAGGGCCTGCACAATGTCTTTTATAATATAATAACGGAAACATTAGCATTTGTCCATCCTATGAGACTGGTAGTATTACAAGGAGACAACTTTGATCTTTAGACCATGAGACAAAAGGTTGCCAGGAGAAAAAAGTCAGCAGGTTCACATGAATGGTGAAGGGTACTCTTAGGGTTACTCCCAAATTATGAGGTAGATTGTTCCTTTGAAAATTAAATCCTGATTTAAGGAAAAAAAAATCATGACAGTTGTGGAATCACCTAGCAATACGAATTTGAGCAGAATTCAACTTATGGCAGGTGGAAAATGATCACTGTTTTGACAAAATAAGTTTGTAACACAGATACACTTTGTATGTATATGTGTTAAAAATAACCAGTTTGTTCATGCCTGAGTTTCCAATTTAGGATGTCTCAGTGAAATGAAGAATGAAATAGCCTGCTAACTATGTGTGCTTCAGGATGGTTCAAAAACTGGTTAGGTCTGGGCCTAACCAGTATCCGAGCTCGAGCCTGGTTCCCCCTGTGGAAATGACTTTGCAGAGCTGCAGAGGCCATTTCCACTTACAGGAGTCAAATGTGTTTCACTGGCTCTGGTGGTGCTCTGCTGCTTTACAGCAGCTGAAACTCTGTCTTTAATTCAGCCAAATGTTAATTCCCAAAAGCTGGGCAAGTTCTGAGTGCCTGGAAATAGGCTTTTGAAAATAAAATACTCTTCCAGCCTCCCCTACTGGGGTAGCTGCCACTTCATCTATCATAACCTTAGCCCTGCTTTCAAGACTGTTGTGAAGCTTTCTTCATGTTTCCAAAAATGCCTCATGCTTTGCAGAAAGTAGTTTTTTAAGTATGATGCATTTTTTACTACCTTTTTAATGTAGAAAACAGTCATAAAATCAGGAAGCATATTAATTGCAACTTATTGGGAAGACCTGGGTATAAAATCATCACCTGAGACCTCAGGGCATGGAGAGGTGAGAAAAATCAAACTTCATGTAATTCCGATCTAAGATAATTAAGCTTGAGTAGTAATTGCTAGGGGAGGTCCCAGAAGATTTGCCCTTTATTTGTGCTATTTCAGGGGCTGGGCTTTAGCTTCTTAGTTGAGTTGTTGAGGAAGGCGAGTCTGAAAAGAAGCAGGAAGCTAGTATAGTTTTTACTACAGAAGTTTAGTGTATTTCCCTATAAAGTATTTATTGTTGGAGATATAACAAAATGTTTTTATTTCAAGTTTCTATTCTGAAACATTGGTTGCATACAGCAATATTCATCTGGTGGTCTGGAAACTTGGTATGATTCTATCTAAAAAAGAATTTATTCTGAAGAAGAAAAATCTCCTGCCCTTACTAGGATTGAAAAGAGAGTGGTTATTGTGTTGCTGCTGAGAACTGCTAAAAGACTTACACCAGCTCCTTAAAAAGGAAGTTATCCTAAACCAGCGCTGTTGTGGGGAAGCGTAGCCACAGGTGGCCTCTGCAAAATTATCATCTTTATTGTTAGTGCTTAGTAGAAAGGTATATGAAGGTATGGAGCTCTTAATGATTTGGCAGGCTGGGTTGAAGGAAGAAGACTTAAGGCAGGGCTGGCAGTGAGACTGTGCCAGTCAGTCTGATACCCCAACCACTGGGCAGCAGAGCATGGGGCTGTGAGCTCTTTTAGCCTTTTTTGTTACATAGACTTGCTGTTTCTCTGATTTTAGTGATATTACTTTGCGGCTTGTCCTGGTTTCTGTAGCTCTTTCTTCAGTGTAGACAACTGTATACTGCATTTTGCATGAAGCCCTAGCACAATGCCATTTTTGTCAACTATTTCACGTTTGTTGCTCTATGTATCTTCAGATTGCATTTGTGCTTCTCACAGCTGCCTCATGTCATGACCCCACAGTAATGCTGGGATGGCAGTGTTTTCCTCATACCCTTGGCAAGGTCTGGCTGCTGAGCATTCTGCCCTCCTTCATACAACTTATTTAAAAACAGCTCTAGGCTCTTTGTTTAGGCTTTGCACTTTCTATTAAGTTTCATGGTGTATCAGTTACGCCCTTTCTCAGTATTGCCCTATCCTTTTCCATGTTGCTGATGTCTCTAACCGAAGTGTCATCAGCAGGGCTTACCTGCGCTTACACAGGTCTAATGTCGCAGTCACAGTAGAATATCTGAAATAAGGTCCATCCAAAAGATCACTCCATTGGTGGGGTGTGTTCAGCCTGTAGTTCTGTTTCTACATAACCCATTGGCATCTTTAACTGTCCTTATTAGTTGTGCAGTATGGGGATTTGTTTTATTTTTTACTTAAATCCTCATCTTTCTTCATTTTCTTATTAGTCATTTCTCCTCTGAAACCCTATATAATGCTTCATGTACTTGCAAAGACACTAAATTTGCTGCTCTGTCCTAATAAGGTTAGTGATATCAATTAGGGATGCCAGTTAATTTGGCATGTGTTCCCTGTGGTAAATTTGTGTTATGTTTTTGCCTCATCACCTCCAGGATCAAACTTTACTTTTCTTCAATACTTGCTTAGAAATGCTATATAACACTGAAGCTAATTTTATAAATATTTGAATTGTTTGTGTCCCTGGTTTGGAAAGGAACTACGCATGTTTCATGTGCCAGCTCTTTTATTGCTGAGGGATGTAGATGGTCAGATTCTCCTCTCTTCTGAGCAATGCTAGGTTAGTTTTGTATGAGTTTCCAGACCACTTCTCTTGTGGTAATTTCTGGCTATCATAATTGGCAAAAAATGAGATGGCTAATCTGTGCTGCACTGCTATTCATAATGAGAAATAAAGTAAAAGGCTTACTTTGTTTTTGGATCAGGAGATGCATACATTTCTTTAGTTTCTGCATTTTCCGTACTGGACAACAGTCCTTGCATCTTATTCTGGGGTTTCTATTTGTATTTATTTATGGCAATAAAATGGTGTACAACATTTATATGCTTGTGGGACAAATACTGTTGTTGTTTTCCCCTCCAGGACGCTAAATAGATTCAGGGTATTGTTGTTTTTGTCTGATCTGTGTAAGGGCCATTTGTGCTGAGAAGTCTCCTGGGGATTTTTGACTTCTAAGCCCCTTCTGGTTAATGACAGTCCAAATGGCTGGCGTTCCTGAGGATATTGAGAGGGAATGGATGGGTCAAGAGTTAGTGTAAACTACTGCAAGATCTTTGTTTTCCCACATACAAAGAAAGTGCTCTGAGGAAAGCACATTTCTGCAGTACTTCAAGAACACTCTATCTATGCTATGTATAGAGGATGCATATTGCATATTGCTATGTGTAGAGAGAGTTTTTTGCAGAAGACCAACAGCAAGCTTGGTACAGCATGAACAAGGAATTGGAGAATTGTTCTCTGGGAATTGCATTGTATTGATCTTATCTGAGAAGATGGCTTCAGTTCTCTAGCTTGGTGTTGTGGTCTGCAGCACCTCAAGGCACCTCGTGTGCTCACCAGTCCACAGAGGGGTCAGACTCTGCTCCTCATAGTTATGGTGCTAGCTTTAAGCCTTCAGGCCCACGCAATTACAGCTTCAGCCCTAGCTGAAGCACTGGAGCTGCTGTTGCATAAAGGGATATTGCAGAATTGCTTGAGCATTGAGATGCTCAGACATGACAATGGCAGCGCAATTAGGAGAGATGTAGAGAGTTGTTGGAGATACTCCTTGGACCAATGATTTGTTGTAGTCTTTTCTAATTTTCCTGTTTTCTGATAATTTACTAGCTGGTGGCTGTTCACGTCTACATTAATTCAGTCTTCATCAGCTAACAGTTCTGAGCCTTTGAGCTTCATATTGACTGTTTGTTTCTGCTCTTTTGTTACTGAGGCCAAAAAAGTAATTTTAATAACTACAAATGTTTGTTCAGATTTGTTTGTCTGGCTCTCATTACTTACTAAGGGTCACTTAACATCCCTGTAGCGTTGTGTAGGACAAACTAAAAAATGAGGCTGTCCATGACAGAACTGTGAGCCAGCAAAATACAACTATGCAAGCTGGATCACAAACAGCATTGAAAACACACAGTAGGAATTCCCCTTGGTACAGTAGCACTCAAAAAACATGCATTTACGATAACTACAGAGGGTTGGGATCTTGGATTTACAGCTCATTGGTGAAAATGGACTTGCTAGTATTTTCACACTTGTACTTATTACCAGACTGTACCTGGCTTCTTGTGTTGCTCTTCTCAGTATTGTAAGCAGAGAAAAGTCCATGGTATTAACACAGGAACAGGATATCTTTTTTGGATATTTGTAAGCCAAAAGTTCAACATGAAGCATTTGTCCTCCATTTAACATGGAGCTTAAACTTTTATGGTAGAGGCTTCTATGGATGCCACTTCTGGGTGCGCTTGTGGTCATATGCAGCATTCATAATACTGCTACAGTTTTGCTGAGAATAGCCAAAATACTTGGCCCAATTGTTGGCTAAGTGCCTTCTGCCTTATAATATTCTGTATGTTGTCAGTATGGTGCAGAATTGTTCATTTCCTGCCCTGAAAGACTGTTTAGTTCTACCGAATGTTGTTAAGCAGATGTAGCATTTCACCCAAGAGCTGGTTGTGTTTCAGTGCTGGATAAAGTGGTTCCTGTAAATAAGGCTTGCAAAATGCTTTCTGTCTGAACAAAACTATGGGCCAGTTTTTATTACACGCTATTATTATAATTATAGGATCTTCTGCTTAATCAGGATGTGCTTAATTAGGATAGCCATTTAATTGGGACATCTCCCAAGGAACCAATTTAGCTTAATGACATTAGTGCTATCTAATCAGGGCAGCTTAGGAAAAAATTTGCTTTTAAAAAATAAGACCCCAGCAGAGGAAAAAATAAGCTGACATTTTGCTGGTCTGCATCTAGTTGATTTCCTAAAGATTTGGGTTGCAGCACAGCTCATGCAGCTGCAGGGATAATCTCCTTATTGTTGCAGAAGATGAGGAAGATTGTCCTCTTGTGAAAGTACCCAACACCACCTTCACTACTGCTGGCGGCTGCCATGTCCTTACAGCAGAATACTGTGGCAAATGAAGCTCAGGAACTTCATACTGCGCCCAACAGGAAAAAAAAAAAGTTGCTGACAAATATTAATAGCCAAGTGGAAAATACCATGTTTTAATTGTGAGACTCTTCATGGGAATCTGGAGCAAAGACACAAGTAACAGGTCTTAGACAGGGAGTTGTTCAAACAGAGATTCTGACTGAAACTATTGGTCACTGAACCTTCACCCGTACCTCAGGATAGAAAACCTCCTTTCTTGTTCTAGCTTAGCTTTTGAAATTAATCTTATCGTGGTTGTACATTCAGTATTGAGTGAGATATGACTATCGCATAAGAGCTGCTGCTGTAAAGAAACAGGATCATGCAAGTTAGACCTAAATTTCAGTAAGTTTGAATGGACTATCTTCTGCCATCAGGCTGAAGACCCTGTCTCGGCCTGTGGACCAGCCACTGTGGTTTTGTGAGGTTCTGGCCATGCTTCCCTCAGGACAGGTGAGGAACAAATCCCCAGACTGAGGCTTTAGTAAGACACAAGGCTGACTTCAGTGGTGAAGCTGTCTTAAAATTCCAGTTCCCAACATTCTTCCTCCTCTGCTTGTTCCCACGCTGCAAGGTCACTGTCTCTTTAGTTTTGGTAATATAACTATTAAAGTATTAGCTGGATCAGTGATAAAAATAAGGTTAAAAATAGATATTTTCCTTTTTTAGAATGTTTTTTTAATGTTATTTTTAATTGCCTATCAGTCCAGCTGTCCACTTGCCAGCTTTCCTGGGAGGTACTGTCATGTCTTGTCTCATGGAGTGATGAATGAGTGGATGGGGAGAAAGCTGGAAAGAGACCAGTATAATCCCTGAATCCAACATATTGGAAAATTGCATGCTGACTTGCCCTGTCTCACTGAAAGTAGGAATGGCTATTACCTGGTGCTAATTAACTAAAAAACTCAGGCCTCTGTCTTTATCTGACTGTACCTCTTGGGTGCTCTTCATATATGGGTAGGCAGAACTGGGTATGCATTGTTTAGTGCATTTGAGGAGGTCTAACAGTTAACCAAGTAAGAATTAAAATTGCATTAAAGTATATCCTACAAGGTCTGCACAGGTATGTGTTCCTCAGGGGCTGGATGCCTCATTAGCAGTACAGAGCCTGCAAGAAGTGAACTCATTCAAACTAAGTTAATTACAAAATCAAGAGGCTCCCTGAGAAGGATGAATGTTCTAATTGTGTGACTGCCCATCCGTATTTGGGTCACCTTGTACAGCCTCATCTTCTTTTCAGTGCTCTTAATCTGTGTGTGCCTCTTCTTCATTGAAGATGCTGGGGCTGCAGTTTTCAGAGGTTGATGCATGTGTAGGGTGGAAGCTGGCTTATTAATAAGTGGTGGCAGGCTTGATGCCATGACTACTGCCCTGGAGAGCCTGTCCCAGTGCTCGACACCCTCTGGGTGCAGAACCTTTTCCTAACACCCAGCCTGACCCTCCCCTGTCCCAGCTCCATGCCGTTCCCTTGGGTCCTGTCGCTGTCCCCAGAGAGCACAGCTCAGCGCCTGCCCCTCCGCTCCCCTCATGAGGGAGCTGCAGGCCGCCATAAGGCCTCCCCTCAGTCTGCTCTGCTCTGGGCTGAACAAATGAAGTGACCTCAGCTGCTCCTCGTACATCTTGCCCTCTGGACCCTTCACCATTTTTGTAGCCCTCCTTTGGACGCTTTCTAATAGTTTTATGTCCTTATATTGTGGTTCCCAAAACTGCACACAGTGCTCAAGGTGAGGCCGCACCACCGCAGAGCAGGACAATCCCCCCCTCGGCTGGCTAGCCACACTGCACCTGATACACCCCAGGGTACAGCTGGCCCTTTTGGCTGCCAGGGCGTGCTCATGACTCCTGTTCAAACCCAGGACCCCTTTCTGTGGTGCTGCTCTCCACCCTCTCATCCCCCAGTCTGTATGTACAGCCATGGTTGTCCCGTCCAGGTGCAGAATCTGGTACTTGTTCTTGTTAGGCTTCATATTGTTGGTGATTGCCCAGCCCTCTCATTTGTCAAGATCTCTCTGCGAGGTTTCTCTGCCCTCGAGGGAGTCAACAGCTCCTCACTAACATATTTAATTTGATAGTGCATTCTCTTCCTGGGAGTTACTTACCTGCACATAATTGATACTTAACATGGTGAAGAGCAAGAGCTCTGGAGCTGTGTCTGCAGCTCTGAATGCATGTGCATCTCCATGCGTGTGCTTGTGGCATGTAGGAAAATGTCTAGTCCTGTCTGAGTTCATGTGCTCCTGCAGCTGGAAATCGAGTTCTCTGTAGCCATTTACACTTAATTTCTGTGTATCATGATGGTGTTGAGGGGCTTGGAACTCATTGTAGGCAAGTGGCGTTGGTAGTTATTAACAACTAATACACACAGCACAGGATGCAACATAGGTGTTCTTTCCTAATAGGGAAATGATTTGTAAACCTCTGTTAAAACACTTGACATTGTTTTCCTCAATAGGTATTAAAACTGCTATTAAAAAAAAAAGTTTGATAAAGAGTAGGTATTCTTGGGTGTTGGTACTACTTATTGGCCCTATACCTCTTATTAACTTATATTTAGCTATAAAAGGAAATATTAAACATATTTTGCTCCTAGTATAAAATGGGGGGATTGCCACTGAGTAACACACTTAGAATAAGCATCACACTGCTTATTTTCATTCCCTAAATATAATAACAGACTACTCAGACAAAAATGAGTGCAGCCAGTCTAGCTGATGGCTGAATCATAGCAACAGCATCAATTAATTTGTTTCCAGGTCTAAAAAACTCATAAAGACTTTACGTAATCTCCTAGATACAAGTCTTAATGATAACGTCTTAAATCTGTTCTTTATGCTCACATATTCTCTGTACACACAGATATCTGCTACTACCTCTTTCATGTGAACTCTATTTGTAAAAAGTGATATTGAGTTCAGATAGTTGAAATAAAAGTATGTCCCTTCTTTATTATACTTAAGAGAAGCCTAATAGCTGTATTGCACGAAATCATACCACTTAATTATAGACCAGTCACAACAGTGCTTTCATGTGTGCTCTACAGTCTTGGATGTGGATTCTTTCATGCGTGATTTTAAAATATGTATAGTGTGCAGTTGTTATTCCATGCCCCAGATCCTGTGAAATCATATAGTAATTATATATATATTAATTCTGGAATGCTTTGCATATTGTTGTTCTAACTATTTGTGTTTTGTGGAAAACAGATCAGTGAAAATGGTTTGAACTATAAAGCCTGCCATTGTCCTCACATAAAGGTTAGCATTTGCAAATCTGGATTGTTCATTCATTTTGCAGTGCAAACAATTGAGTATGTGCTGGATCAAGATTTTTGTTAGCAAGTATATTGCCTTTTGCTCTGAGTACAGGTAGAATATTTCCTCTTGTTTCAGTCAAATAGTTCCATGACTCCTCCTCACAGATAGTAAGATGCTCTTTACTAGTACGTCTTAGCCCAAAAGTCTGTAACCAACTCAGAGAATGCAATTAAACTGCTGTGAAGCTTGCCTTTGCAATGCATGGGGAATATATTCATCCTATTAAGATCCATATTTCGTGGGCTATTTCTGAGACAGAGGAGCTATATTAGCAGTTTGTAGGCTTAACAATCCCTTTTGGTTTGCTCATGACAATTAGCTTGCTTGATGTGAAGCTGCGCATGCCTGTGTGCATCGTTCCATATGGGACTTCTGTGATGGCTCGTGAAAATGCAGATTATTGGGAAAGAACACTTTACAATCTGCAGTAGTTTAGCTGTATTTCTGACAAATGAAGTTAAATACATGCTGAATTTTAAATGGGAATGGTGTGGTTAGATGACTTCATCAGCTTTAAAAATATTATTTGCAGTGCCAGCCAGCGTCTGCAGCCTTTGAATCCCATGAGCCTTCCCAAAAACACAGGGCAGACAGTATATCCACATTATGGTTCAGAAGCAGTCTGTGTGTTTTGCCATTATTTTTTTAACAAAACTCTATACTTGACTATATTTGCTGCGAACTTAACATATGTGCTGAGGAGACCAGAACCTTCCAGTATTTTTCAGCTGTATTCTCTGTTGTGAATGCAATGTTTTTCAGAAATTGGTCTTTAGAACATCAGGACCACTTCTAATGTCTGCATTGAAATGAAATAAATACTTGGTACATATAATTATTTTTAGTCATTAAGTCAGCTTATCAAGTAGATGAATCAGTGGCTCCTACCTCACTATGAGCATAACACAGGATAAATGCATTCTACTTGCAGTCCTGCTGTAATAAAATGGATTCAAGACAAATATTTATGAATGATGAAGTAGTGGTTGCCTGCTAGCTGTTGACAAGGAGGCTTTGTACTCCCATAGTCTGGATAGAGGACACAACAATTTATGAGCTACTTTTATGGTATTCAAAGGATAGAGATTTTTACCTGAAAAAGGCTTTAAGGATAAAACAAAGCCCTATTTTTAGGGGTTAAAGTGCAAATTTAATGTTCTGCATGTCATCATAGCTTGTAATTAACAAAAATTATCTTTCTACTGCCAGGGTTGCATCTTGAGCCTAATAAAATCAAGCTGTACTTGCACCTGTGATATTCCACAGAAAACATGTACTATTATTATTATGTCACCATTTCTAACATAGCCCACATATTTTGCATATTGGGCTATTTGCATATTTTTCCAATTGGTAGAAAAAAAATGCAGTGCTGTATTTTTCATGTACCATGACTAAAACTCTTTTTAGTACTATGGCTGATAATCTTTACTATAGTTGCTACTGGACCAAGTATTTTTATGCATATGGGATGAATACTACAGCACTCTATAACTGAATGCTTCTTACAAAAGTGGAGTAGAGTCTCATCAATTTAAGTTCTAAATAAAGAAACCACTGGTGTTCAATTTCATCCTGGCTTTCCATCATATAATCTCTGTGCTGCTACTGGGCTTCATGTTTACTAAGCATTTATTGGAAGGATAACAAAACAATTCTGACTAAGGCCTAATGAGCATTGTCTGGCAGGAAAAGGCATTATACAAAAGTATAAATCTCAGGCTTATTCTACTTATGACTTCCTGAGTTCAAAGAAGTGACTTTGTTAAGCAAACTGGGATAGTGAGGGAAGGTCATAAAAGCTCTGTGGATGCTGCTGTTCATAAAATTTAAACCCAGGTTACTCATGATGATAGGCAACAATTTCTATTGAAATCAATGTTCAATACATTCTGAATATCAGCTAGTATTCCATGGACTAGCAATTTAGAGGAGAATAGCCTATAAAAGAAATATCAGGTTGAAGTGTGAGAAGACACATAGGTCAAAGTAAAAGCATCCCTTAATGGGTTCTCAGGATGCGATGTCTTAATTTACCATAAGCTGTGTTAGACTGCAACACTTTGTATGGTTGTGTACAACTGCATTTGAAAATAGCAGACCTGCAGTGTGTGTACCCTTAGTGACATCATTACCAACTGCTGCTGCTATCATTTTATGCCATATATCAATAACCCAGGCATGTAACAGGTAACGCTATTGTACTTTTTCCCTTGTGTGTGTGAATGTAATAAACTGTATAAGAGTCACCGATTATGTTTAACTTTTTTCTCTTGAAAAACGCTATTTGAGAACCAAACATTATATGCTTCATATTATGATTAGTATTATGCTATTTTATAGAAGCAGAGACAAAGTAACAGAGGCAATATTATTTTATTAGTTATTACTAGATTTCCCAAAGTGTGCCGCTTATATCACACCAATAAGTTGTTTTCTTGCTCTGAAAAATCTTACTATCTCTTTACCGCATGTCACAAGAGGCAGGAACATAAAAAGCATTTTTTTTTAAACAAACAAAAAAAAAAATCAGGGAAAAGTCTTAGAAGTGTATGAACTTGTGGTTTACATAGCTCCAGCACGTTTCCCCAACATCACCTTTGTAACTCAGTACCATGACTTTTTAAAGAGCATACTAAAAAGCATTGCTGTAGTACAATGAACACAGAAGTGCTTGATCCTTAAATCAAGTTATTAGTTATTTACAAGTGGGTAAAATGTATGTAATCTATTTCTGTCCTGTTACCCTCTTGCATGACTAAGGAGACAGATCCCTTCTTGGTTGTGTTAAAGCCACAAAGCAACAAATGAAAAGGCTCTTTCAAGAGCCATGCAGGAATAATTACATCCAGTCTGGTGCCTTTGCCTTCAAAGGGGACAGAGAACAGTTGCTAGAGCTCTTTGTGAAAACTAACAGCATAATGTTTTCTACTGCTTTGTGCACAGCTACATTCTGTGCACCGTTATGTCCATAAAGAATGAAGATGTGGTGATAAAGGCACCTTTCCTGTTAGGGCTATTTGTGACAGCATGATGCCCAGTGTGTAAATGAAGATAGAGCTTATATGTGGCATATATGGTTAGCCCCTTGGAACTTAGATTTTTTTTTCTGGATTTACTTTAAGATTATGTTTAGTTACCTACGGAATTTTAGATGTTGAAGTATATGCCTCGGGATGAATAGGCAGCAGCTGACTGGGAATTTTCAGGCTCCGCATTTTGTGCTTAGATGTTTGGGTGGAGTTTAGTGGGTTTTAATGTCTAAACCCTTTAGTTTATCCAGCCCAAAGTCCATTAGCAATAAATGGTACTTGACTCCAAGCTTGACACTTTCCTTCTTCACTAGAGGAAGATACATTCCTGTTTGTGTCAGTATGGGTTATTGTAAAATTGGATCTGCTTGCTTTGCATACTTACTTGTGACTGTGGGTACAAATGGCCGCATGAATCACAGTTTAAGAAAGAGGCAGATACTTCTTGCCATTGCAGGAGGAACTGGCACTTGATGAACAATGCAAATATGGTATGTCAGAGACCTGCTATAAGAGCTATGCAAGTTTTCTATCATAAAGTTTTCACTTAGAACTAGCGCCAAAGACATGCTCATGGAATTAAAAAACCTTAGGGTAATTGTGTTTCCATTTCACAGAGTGGTGCTTGAAAAGCTGTACATTTAGGACTATAAATCAGCTAATCTTCTATGTTCACGTTTAGCAGGGTATTCTTACTATAGCTTGACATGCACATTAATTAAATGTTGAAATTACAAAAAAGAGCAGGAAACAGGCAGAATTACTTGAGTAATTGGGTGAAATGGACCCTAAATATAAAAACACCATAAAATGTAATCAGTGTTTAAGCTCTCAAATAATACAATACAGTTTTGGTATAAATAAAATTGATTAGGGGAAATTAATATATTTTTACTACTCAGCATTGCATGGTTATATCAGCTCTGGTTTCAGTTACAGTAGCAAACTTCAAACTGTGGTTCAGATAAAAATGAGTCCCCTTGTTCTGTGTTTCTAATGGGATCAATGTCCAGACTAGAAATGACACTGAATACAAAGAAATCAAGAGAAACTACTTCTCATATTGCAACAAGTAACAACAAAAAATACAATACAAAAGAAAGCAGAAGTCCCTGTGAAAGGAGCAGCCGTCTTGCCGGATAACTGAAGAAGATGCAGAAGGAAATCACGCAAGAACTCTTACTGAGATATACAGGTTCTGCCCAGAATTAGAAGGGTGGCTGTGTCAGAACAGCTTCCTCCTTAAGACTCTGCATGCAAGAATTCAATGTCCAAACCTGAAGCTTTGCCGCCGATTTCTGTGTCCCAGCTCATGGCAAGGGATTACCTGCCATCTCTGCCAGTTGCAGATATGAATTCATCTTTGTTGATAGCTCTTGCTACCCCACGGTGTAAGAGTTTGATCTTGTCTTCAGATGCTTTGTCCAAAGTCCATATTGCTTGTCAGACCACAGCATGGGAAGCTCACCTAATTGTTTACCAGTCATCTAATTGGAGATCTTCCAGCTAAGGGAAGCTTTCTGCATAACTGTATGTTAGATAGCTTCAATTCCACGCACTCCCATTGACTACAATATGTAATGACTACTTAGCGTAACGTAATTCAGGTTAGAAGTGACCTCAGCTGGTCACCTAGTCCAGTCTTCTGCTAAGGTTAGTTTAACAACACAGGACAGAATACAGTTCCATATTTCTTTACTATTAGCCTACAGCACCTTGAATTAACATGTTGGTATCCTTTTATACACTTGCCTTCTAACTTACTTATATATTTTTTTATTTCATTTTGTTCCTCAGCATGCGTTTCTTGGGCATAACTACTTCTTGGTTTCTCAGCAGTCACTGAGCCAATTTGTGGACAAAGACTAAAAATACCACATGTCTTAAAAAGCATGACCCTCGCTTCAGTAGAGCAATTAGACAAAATAGACAATACTATTTATTTACATGTAGCTTGGCTTTAAGATTTGTGTTTCCACCTGACCTGGATTCCACTTGTGCTATTTTTACTGACCTTCTATTGATTTGTCGGAGCTTCAGCTCCATCTTTGTTGCTGATGCCAGCAAGTGGGACGGGTGTCCTGATATCTGGTTTTATTTTAACAGGAAACAGAAAACCTCCATGTGTATGCTTATTTCTCTGGGAGTGTATGCACTCTGAAAATACAAGGCTTCCACAAACAAATTTTTCATAGTCATTCAGACTTTCTGAATGAGACACCCTGCAGTTAAAGTACCAAGGAGTTAATTAGTATTTTGCTGTTGAAGCAGAATTGAGATCTTGCTACCGAGGTCTGGAACAGCTCCAGTAATCCAGCCACTTCTTATCATCATGGCATGCACTTTTAGCGTTGTGGAGCTCTGTGACTGGCAGCAGCAGGAATTGCAAAATCAACCAGATTTGTTTCCACATAGATCTGCAACTGTTTTTCATTTATTTAAAAAAAGTGCTCTGCATCATGTCTATGTGCTTCGGGGGTTTAATCCACAGAGTAATGTTTTCATTTGCCACTATTCCTCTATAAGTAACTTTCTTCTTTATGTAACAGGATTGTTGTTCTGTGTCCCTACTTGGTATTGCCAAGTGGCTATTCCCAGGCCTGTATGATGAGAGAGAAGTTCCAGGCATCCAGTTTGATGTGAACTAGATCTGTTGATACATTACTGTTACCTAACAAGCTGTCAGAGTTAGTAAAGCACAAAAATGTATATATTTACATATCTCTGTTCCACTGGTGTGTTATCAGTGCATAAAAATCTTACTAATACTGAAAAATGAAGCTTTCACTAATGCGGCTTTTGGCAGCCTGTAGAACTGATATTGGAAGCCTGAGATTCTATCTCGGCTGCGGTGGAGATGTGAGCTTAGCTAATGAACCCCACGTCAGTCTATGTGCAGCTGCACCTTAGTTACTGAGCTGGTAGAGCAGTCAGTTACACATCAGCCCAGCCTTCTCAACGTCTGTACCGCCTCAATGATGTGAACAGCTTGGGCACCACAGGAGCTACTGCATACATTTATGAACTTCCTTTGCCTGTCCTTCCAAAAATCAGGCAGCAGTGGGCTCCTGTTTGCATCCCAGCTGCAGCATCATCAGTTGCTTTTTATACTCACAGGTACTGTTGGTGTGTGGTGTCAATGCAACCCTCTGAAATGTTTTCTGCTAGCTAAATGGAATTATGTCTGCAGTTCATCAGTGAGCCCTTGGAGATTTCAGTCTGCATGGTGGATAAAGGTAAATGATCATATTCTTCCATGGATGCAGTTACTGAATTATGCTGGCAGCTCAGAATCAGTGACTTCACTTCTTTTTTGAAGTTGCTGTTTAGGAAACCATAGATAACGGGGTTGACACAGGTGGAAGCCATGGCTACCAGGTGGCACAATGAGAAGATCAGATTGTGGTGGCAAGGTGAAATGATTTTGTAATTCCAGTCCACAATGGTGTTGAAAACATGCAGTGGTAACCAGCAAACAGCAAAAGCAGCAACCATGGATGCTAACAAAATATTTATCCTTCTCAGCTGAACTGCTCGGTTGCTGTATTCGCTCTTCTCAAACATGTCTTTTCTTTTCTGTAGGCGTAAGTAGATACGCAGGTAGCAAAGTATAATGAAGAACAGTGGGATGCAGTATTGCAAGAGCAGTAAGGTGGTGGTGTAGATAAGTCTGTGTTGCTCAGAAGGCCATGAGTCAATGCATATGGCCTTGTCACTGGAAAAATTCATGATGTGTGAAAGCTGCTGGTACAAGTCATTAGACAAGACGGACGTGGTCAAAAAGGGCAAGGACATGAGACATGCTAAAGTCCAAATGACTCCAATTCCTAGGTAGGCTTGGGAGATACTTGGCCTCCAGCCAGTTGGGTTTATGATGAGCTGGTGTCTTTCCAGAGCAATAAGGACGAGGGAAAGTATTGACACTGTCACAGATGTGCACTGCGTGAAAGAGGTCATTTTACACATGACCTCCCCAAATATCCAGTAGTCCATCATGGTGTAAACAATGGTGGAAGGCAGGCAGACAAGACACATAAACAAGTCTGAAATTATTAAGTTGGAAATTAGGATGTTGGTGACGTTGGTCTTTTCCTTCTGCCTGGCTATGACAGCAATCAGGCAGATGTTTCCCACAATGCCTAGAACTGTCTCCAAGCTGTAAGAGGTGGCCAGAAAAACAGTGAGGTCAGTGACATTCCTGCACTGATTAGAAAGGTGTGAGGGGAAGCTTCGGTTTGAGCTCAAGTTCTTACTGTTCAGGAAAGGAAAACCATCATGAACAGACCTCGTCTTATTCATCCTGGACCCCAAAATGTTTATCCAAAAAAGGCGATAATCAAATACAGTCTGGGTCTTCTAAAAAGGTTTTATCTTCTAAAAAGGTTGTATCTGTTCTTTTTGGCTGCAGAAGGTATGCCTGCAAAGGAAAGGAAAAAGATTACTTCGTTATGCCACAAAAGACTAGTCAAAAGGGTAGTGGAGGGCAGTGGGACAGAGAAGCAAACACCAATGACTCTGTGTATCTGCAGCTCCCTTTCATATGGCTTATCAGATCATGACATGGAACAATTTGCTAGAGTGTGGTATAGAAGTCTGTGGAAATCTATAGAAATAGATTAACTGTGTTTACTGGTTATGAGGTTACCCTAGAGATTTAAGAATATTTTCACTTCATCACTTAACTCAGTGCAGTATCTTAAACATGAAAAATGCAGTAGAAAGTTGGATCAAAACAAACCTGAGAATAAAAATCATGTGTGATTCTGGATTTGCAAAGTTCTGATCCCAAACTGAGTGGAAGGCCCTTTGTTGGGGCTGCATTTTCCTTCAGTCAAGCTAAACATCAATGCAAAAACTAAGGCACATTAACTGCATAAAGCTAACACTATCATATCTTAATGTGAGTTAATTTGTGCACTGAAATCATAATTGCAGCCAGAAACCACATTTGCTTGAGACAGGATCACCATGCAAAAATTCAGGCTCATATCCTCAGGAGGGATAACATGGGACAATTTTGAAAGAGTCTGAAGGAATTCGAAATTCATTATTTTCCAGCTTCTGTGCGGCTGCAATAGGTCATGGGAACTGTGGTCCAAATTCCCTGCTTCCCCTTTCTAGATGAACCCCAGTGCCCACAGGGCACTGATACCTTTTTCTGGGTGGCCAATGTGGCCATCACAGGGCTTATCAGGGATAATATTCCAATCTCCTGATTTTGGCTTTAAGAATGGGTGCTTTTGACAACTTCTCTTAATTTCTTGCAATAAGCTTCCTTCCTCAGCAGAACTTTTCTCTTTTTAACTGGGAGAGTTCAAGTGTTGTAGCAGCATGTGCTATCTACTGGATGCTGTTTCTGCATAGGCATTTGGGACTGCTGCTTAGCCATGGCTGCAATCCCTGAGCTGGGATTTTCAACGGGCCCAGGGAACTGACCCAACAGAGTTAATTGGGGCTGTATGTGTTTGGAAATCTCCACCATAGGAATGCCTGGGCTCTACCAGAAGGCTTCTGGGAGGCTGCCGTGATCACCTGGCACCACCCGTCCTTCCCAGTTCCCTTTCCCACTCTGCATGGAGGATAATATCCTCTTTCCTCTTTGTTACTAGCTCCTTCCCTTCAGCCAGGCATTGGGATACATTGATGTAAGTGACTACCCCTTGCCGTAGCTCTATAATCCTGACTTTGGAGTCCACATCTTCCTTGTCCAGGGTTAGAAGAAAAAATATGACCCTGCCCTTCTCAGGTCAGAGGCAGTTACATGCTGTACGAAGGCTTGTAATGTGAAAAGTAAATAAATACACAGGGAATGACACTATTTACCCATTGCACAAGCCTTTCCTCAGCAATAAAATGCTACTCAAACAAGTTTGTGAGGTTGTGATAAATTTCTCAGAGCTTCAGAAAAACAAGTGGTCAGAAAATTAATACATAAATAAAATGGTATAGAGAGCTTATCACTGTTTGTGTAGCATTAACTGCTGAGCAACTGCATGCATAAAGGTAACTAACACTAGAAAAAAGTGTCCGCCTGCCATGCTAGCCTCTTTTGTTTGCCTTGGTTTTCTCTTTCTGAAGCATTGCATCTCCAGAACTGACAACAAAGGCATAGTGTACAGTAAATATAAAGGTGTTTTGTGATGTTGTTGTGTTTGATCAGCAAAAATTAGTACAGGCAATTCCCTTTTTTTTTTTTAAACTTGCTGATTTATCTGTCTTTGTCATCTATCTTTATTCGTATGTCAGAGATGGTTGACAGAGTAAGATATTCTAACCTTTTTTTCCTCTTGCTCTTTTCTCAGCAGTTTAAATCTTAATTAAAGAGGATGATGGAAATTTTCCAAATTGTGGGTATAGGTGTAACTCTTCCTATCCACTTACTTTTGTGCTGTTACTCAAGCCCTGTGAACAGGTTGATTAATTTTCTGAAACTAAAAGCAGCAGTGGTGATGTGTAGATTGCATAGTTGTATATGCGAAGGGTTACTGAGAGTCTGTCTCAGCATGAAGACGGTGATCAAATGAAAAACCAGCAACCAGCCCCTTAGTTTTTAGTGACTGCTGGCCAGTGGAGATGCTGCATATGGAATAGAGCAGAGGGGTCACCAGCCCGCAATATGGTTTGGTACCAGTTGAAGGAGCTCAGTCTTGGCATTTGGACAGGACAAACAGACTCTGCTGTAAGTGAACACATGGGCCTTTTACTACAGTCCCAGCCCAGTATCCTTAGTTACAGTATCCCAGACAACAAATACATGGTTCTCATATTGCTTGAAAAATGTGTGCTGTTATTACAAACATCTGTGCCCCACAGAGTAAGCCTTCTCAAGGGTGCCAGACAGCTTTGAGCTTTGGATGCACTGAGGGGTCAGTAAGGAGAACTAATAACATTTAAACAAGGAAATGAAGTATTGGAGCAACCTGAAAAGTGGAAGCTAGATCCCACAGCTTTAAGGGGCACGTTCCCAAGAGGAACGCCAAGGAGAATGTGGCTATGCATTTGTTGCAGATGGCACTGCCATGTCTCTGAAGGCTCTGCAATGCATTTTGTTGGCTTAGGAATTCCCTCTTTAATACTTTGCATTCTGTGGTGTCTCTCACAAAGTGACTGGCAAACATTTCCTGGTCATGTATTCTCATGGTATTGCCCACAGGTATATAAGGAATTACCCTCTTATCACAGACAAGGGGAGTGAGACAGGGAGGTGCAATGTGAGTGTCTCAAGGAAATCTTTGGTACACTATGCAGGGCTTAAAACTCCCTGTCAAATCTTGTGTATTTGGAAAAGTCAGAGCCTAGCTCACTTACACACAGAGCTCTCTATATCTCTTATTCTGGCAATCATGATGTAAAAAAAACATTTATAGAAAAACAGGAAAAATAAGTATTGTGGTGATGTAATACTTATGTGTCCTGTTACAGTATCCTTAAATGACAGATTCTTGGGGTCAGTTGCTGCAAAATTGCTTGTCATCTCAAAATGTTTGATTGCCATTTGGTTTGGTCTAAATTAAGAGCTAGTAATAATCAATATGGACTTGCTCTGTTTAGACAGTTCAGTTAAATGTTAGTTAATAAACTAAATCACCAATGCATATGGAAAAGAGTGTTAGCTCCCCTTGCTGTATTGAATGCTTGTCAATTACCCACTAAAATATAGCAAATAATTAAAGACAAATACAACATTTTTTTCTCCAGAAACTAAGCAATACTGAATTGGCTTGTAGGAGTAACAAACCTCCTAAATCAGTTTGAAGAGGGAGTTGGGGGAAGAGCTGGCTTTTTTCTTTGTTTGTTTTTAAAGAGGGAAGGTTATAAATATGAATGAAGATATATATTCAGAACTTTTGAACTTCAGGAAAGAGGTCAGTTATAAGAGCTAACGTGCTTCAAAAGCAAGGTTTTCTAATTGATGCAGCAAGAGGGGCATCTCTGAAAGGTAGGCATCACAAAAGTTTGCAGCAACTTGACTGTATACAGAAAAAGAAAAATGACTTTCCAGTTTAATCTTATTCTAAGTTAGATTCTCCATTTTTGTCTTTAACAGACATTCATTATCCTGTTGGAAGCAAGGAAATAGAGCAGCCAAGGTGTGAAGAATTTGCCTTGCTGAACAGCACAGCCCTCTAAAGTAACAAATATCACTCAGGCTATATAAAAAACAAAACAAACAAACAAACCCTGTAATTAGTCAGTTTGAAAGTTTTCTCATCAAGGGATATCCTATATGTCCCAAAAAAAATCTTCAAAAGAAAGGGAGTTCTGCAGAAATGGCTCAGGGAAGAAAATGAACTCCCCAGTGGGTTTTAAAGAGAGATTGCTAGACGGTAAGCGATCCCAGGCAGTTAATACATGACTGCCCTTTAGAGAGACCCATAGACTTGAAGACATGCCATTTAAATCTCTATAAAAACTTCTTCTGGAGGCAGGATAAAGCATGGCACTACTGCTAATAATATGTTCTGTTGCTAACTGGGAAAGGGTAGGTCCTTCTTGCAAAGCTAATCAGCATCAGCCCCTCCCTGCAATCAAAAGCCAGTCTCTATATAGCTGTGATGGACAGAGTGGATCGATTTCTACATTAGATATAGGTAGAAGGAAAAAAAAATATGCTTGCAGTGTTTGTCATCATTGTTTGGTACTCAGAGGGAATTAATTGTCAAGTTCAGAACTTAATCAGTATCTCAAGCACTGTTTGCTCCTTTCAATCCGTAAGTCTTCATGAGAGAAGTGATTCTTACAGCCAAGTGGTTGTATTACTTATTTAAAAAGTTATGCAAATTATCTTGAATAAAGTAGCTATGGGCTGTCTCTTATAAAGTAGAAACAAATGTGCAGTGGAAAGGTTTACCAGAACTCTGAAATCCATACTGCAGATATTAATGGAGATGGTGGTAACTAACAGTGGTACCCCATTTTTGTCTGCAGTTACGTTATCTCAGTAAAACGGAACTGCCCTGTTTAACCTTATACCTTGGAGAGGGGTTAAAAATCAGGTGGATATCATTATAGGCTCACAGGAAAGCAACACTTAACTAGAATAGGGAACCTGTCACTGAGTATGCACAGACATGTCACAGCAAAGTGAAGTCTGTAAGGGATTTGATATAATGAGATTTAGTGGTGAACATTTTATTAATCTTCATCTTTGTTAAATTCTGTTCCAAAAGTATTGGGATTAATGATAACCAGAAAGTCTTTGTGGCACACTGCAAGGTGGCAGGGAGCACACCCAAGCCTCAAAAATCTCCCAAGAAGTTGCCATCTCCTTCTTTGACCTTGAAAGTTTGCAAAAGTCCCAGTGTACAGGGGTTGGACCTTTCATGATAAGTAAGACTGGATCAATCTGTCAGAACTAGTCATCTGCTTGGTGGCATATGGTGGTTGTGTATCCATACTCTCCGAACTCAAATACGCAGAATAATGCCAGGGTAACTTTAAAAAAGTTGTGGTATAGGTAGGAACTCTAAAACCAGTAAGACGTGCCACAAAACAATGGGAAAGGAACATTTCATGGAGCTGAGAGATGTCCATTCAAATGCTTTTTTCTGAATGGGATGGAGGAGGGAGAACTCAGAAGATCACCAGCTCCAATGGGTTAAATATCAGGTTTGGTATCACCATATCCTGTACCAAGCTCAAGTCCTTTTGTTTATTTAAATTAAAAAAAAGGAAAAAGCTCATAAATTGATTAAAATTTTATTTCCAATTAAACAAAAGTAACATTCATACCAAAATAACTCTTTTTTTTTTAATTGCATCTGAAAAATGTCTTCTTTCCTTTCAAATTATACTTTTAATGTTTTGGTTCAGGCACTGACTGATAAAAACAATTGTTTGCACAACCTTAATCAAAGCTGAATGATAAAGTTAAGTATTTATTAAGGCCTCCCTCACTTTTATAAACCTTGCTAAATTATTACCATTAATAATGATATTAATGTTTATTGCGGTGGTGTTGAAAAAACTGATTGAGAATAGGTCATTTTGTGCTTGGTGCTATACAGGTCTAGCGGAGGAGACAAGTCTCTCTCTTGACAACAGAGGTGGACAAGAGTTAGGGAAAGAGCTTAAAAGTATGCAAACAGAGCAAAGTATTTATTACTGTTTTTCCTTGCCTTGTGACTGAATTCAGAGCGCATTGATCCCAGTGGACTTTGGATCAAGTTCACTTCATATTTCTGCCCTTGTTTCTGTATGGGTTTAAAACCATCAAGAAATCCACAACTTTTTGTGGAACTGGACTATGTAAGAATCTTTTGCTTTTAGGAATTCAGTCTGGGCAAAGCCTCTGAATCCACAGCTTCTGCTGAATTTAAACTTTACATCTCTGTCAGTTCCAAGGGCTCAATTTTAAAATTCAAATGCTAATTGAATGCTTTTCATTCTTTCATGTTTACCCTAATAGTTAAATGAATGAACAATCATATCAAAACTGGTTTTAATTCATATTCTCACATTCTTCTAAAACTTCTTTATTTAAATCGTATTAATGTAATAGCAACTCTACTGTAAAAATTTCTGATATATAGTTCATGCCTCACATCCTAGGTTAAAGTTTCAGGTGAATCCTTAGTTAACTAACTGATTTCTGACCAGAAAATGTTATCTAAAGCAGAGCAAGATCTGAGCACAAAGGGAATTAATAATGATGGCATCATCTGTCAGCCACTCAAGTGAAAGTTGAATAATTTCTTGACAATCAAAAGTGATAAAGAGATCTGAGCTCTTACAATGCTGAAATAAATACTTTAGGAAATTCTTACCTCTCACTGATGGAGAAAATGACTGCTGCTGCCCATTTCTGTCTTGGAAGAAGAGAGGACTGTTGTAGCAGCAAAGCAAGATCTTCTGTGTTTTAGCAATCCAGAGGAGACGCTCTCCTCGCTGTTTCTGTAGGTAAATTGGATGGTAGTTCTCTCCCTCCCCCCCCTTCCCTCTGTTCAGTTTAGCCAATTATTCCTGCTTCATGGTGTTGGTCTGACTTAAAAGTTCGGGCTCCCTCTGCTGTTCCGTAAATGTAGAAATTCTACAGATACATGAGATGAAATGCAGCTCCAGGAAAGAGCTATGAAACGATTTGAGGCGCTATGTGCACCCATGCTGCACACAAGCATGTACATGATTGGAAGGAGAGGGGCGAAGTACAGGAATGAATCCTCACTCTGTTCTCCTTCCTGAGGTGAGATTTCTGTAGGTTTCAAAGACAGTTTTTCCTCATACATATAGAAAAAAGATGACAGTATCATTTTTTTTTTCCCTCTCTCCACCCCAGTCCCCCTACCCCTAGTCCACCAAAGACCAGAATTGGAATTTTATTTTAGAAGGATCCAGGCTTCAAGTCGTTAAATATCCAGCTTGTAGAAGGGGAAGATGTGCACTATTACCCATGCAAAGAACTCAGAAATCTGAGAGCACTGAGAAATTTGGAAATGGAGGAAAAGAAGGATTTGCCAAGTGCTAGCTTTCATTGTTTTTTGTTTGTTTGTTTGTTTTGTTTCCCCCCTTTCTCGTGAAAATCCAAGTCAGAAATCAGAGTTGCAAATTTTTATCTTGCATTGAGAAAATACACAAACAGAATATTTTCAAGGGCTATACCAGAATAACCTAATTTTTGTCTTTACTTAAAGTGTGTTTTAAGCTATGGTCAGCTACTAGTCTAAGGTAGGTCTATTCTACCTACTGCTGTTCTGGGGCCTTTCTAAAGGTGTGTAGTTCTAAAGTTGTAGTAAATGCATATTTTCATTTGTAGGTGTGTAGTATGTCAACAGAAATAAAACATTTCAATATCAAAAATAACTACAAGCTCTTATCAACTAAACTAACAGTGAAAATAGTCATTTATTTGTACTGTATTCTTTCTTTCATTTTTTCTGGTACCAGCTATTAGAGGAGATGTGCCCCTCTATTAAGCTCTTAGCTGACATCTTTCTTCATTAAAGAAATAAAGCAGAAACAGAAATGTTTAAAATATTTCTAGCATAATTTGGCATTTCTTGTATCTTATGATGCTGAGAGGCTTAAAACGGGAACCTGTATGATGAGTGGTATAAGCTAGAGGGTGGTCCTTAGTGCTCCTTTCTTCAGTGCATGCCTAGGTTGCTTATTTCGTGTTACTTATTCTTCCCAGCCTCTTTTTCAGGAGCTTTATTTACCAGTTGGCTTTAAACAGCATTTCCCTTTTACCCAGACCCCTCAGGTGGAGATGACCTTTCTGATCTTCCTAGGGAAGGGGACATGAAGCCTGTGCTTCCAGCTGAGAAGGCAGCAGCCCATGCAGATCCTCAGCCTCTTGCCAGCTCCTTACAAAGTAGAGGCTTCCTATCTTACTGGAGCCAGAAAAGCAG
Organism: Cygnus atratus; assembly: GCF_013377495.2. Lineage (NCBI taxonomy): Eukaryota > Metazoa > Chordata > Aves > Anseriformes > Anatidae > Cygnus > Cygnus atratus. Next base: position 19,718,608 of record NC_066368.1, read on the forward strand.
AAATGATTTATTTAGCTGGCCTGTTCACTTCTGTTCCTTCCTTAATTTATTTATCGTATGTTTATTTGTTCTGCTGTTCAAAGCATTAAAGAAAGGGGAGGGAAACCACCAGGAAACAGACAGTACTTTTCCTGGGGAATATTTTGATTTATGGCGCTGTTCTTCCTGTCCCCTTCAGCTTGTGAAAGTGGTCTGCCAGTGCTATCTCCACACCTCCTGAACAGTTAAAGACACACTGTGTCACATTTATCCTCTCAGTTCAGACCTTTGGGCAGAGCCTCCAACCAGCAAATTAACATCTGCTCTCTTCTTACAAGCAATGAAGAACAGCTGCAGCACTCTTCCTGAAAGGCTGCTCAGGCCTATGCAGCCCAGGGATCAGGAAATGACCTGACTATGGATATTTTTCTACGGCATCAGGGTCTTTCTTGACAGATTTTGGGGATGAACTGATGTATCAAGGTTCTGGCCATTTTTGGTGAGGTAAATGGGGCTGCACTAGAGTCCTATCTGGCACTGTACGATGGGGACCACTGAGCTGTTATTTGTGGAGAGTGTCTGTGCAGATCCTGGCCTGCTAAGGCTTTTGGCAAATGCACAAGCAGTACTTGTAAGAGGGTGCCCAAGCATGGAAATTCCTTTTTATCCAGGATACTTGCTGCTGCAAAGCAGCACGGGAGGGTGGTAGTTCCAGCTACTGCAAGCCACGGGCTGGTCAGACTGGCTGTTTCTGTTCCTATCAGTTGGTTTACATTGACTCTAGCAACCAATGGACCAACCTCTGTTTACAGTTGATAGGAAATGGAGTAAAACTGCGGCTGGCATAGCGTAGGCCTGTCCTCCTACCCACAGAGTGATAAGAACACGTGGGCCCATTTGCTGTCCACAGCACGTGCTCCTGTTATGGGAAGGCACTTGGGAACCAAATTCTTTTCTCTACAGGTGTTTTATTTTTATTTTATTTTATTTTATTTTATTTTATTTTATTTTATTTTATTTATTTTTATTTAAGACAGTTGGACTCCACAGAGACAACCTGTTTCAAGGGAGGTGCATGGGAAGTAGTCCTCTTTGTGATGGCCAGATAACTCATTTCTGCAAGAGGTTATGGTGATAGCAAAGTCTCTACCAAGAAACATTCACTGGGTACAGTAAACTGTTTCCCTGGAGGAAAGGGGATTGACATAGCACTGGGACTATGACTGCACCTTGGATGTTTCGAGGGTCTCCTCCAACATTCTTGTGTCAGGCTTCCAGCCATATCAGCCTTCATGGATGGAGCCCTGAGGCTCTGCCTTTCTCTCTTCTGAGCCTGGAATTTCAGAGGCCAATTCTCCTACAGTACGTTTAGGAAATCTAATTGTGGTCCATCATCTGGAGTCCTGCTCTCTCTGGCATTGTTAAACAGGGAGCAAACAGTGTCCAAAAAGAATAGGATGGGCTACTTGATAACAAAAGTATTATGGAAAAAAATGCACCATAGTCCATCTATATGCTAAGCTTAACAGATCTACATTGCATCCTTGTAGGAAGTTTGAAGAAGTTTGGTTTTGGTTGCTTGGCTTTGTCAGAATCTCTCTCTCTCTCAGGAAGAATTGATATTTTAATCATTTTCATCCTTCTCCACTTTGTTCATATCCCTCCTTCAACAGTGGGACCTAGTAAACCTGATTTCCCACAGACTGTTAGCACAGAAGAGACAATGGGCAACAAATCTGGGGCTAGGCTACGGCTCTCCCTGGGGCTAGGCTAGGCACTCCCTTACTCCCAAAAAGGCACTGGGAGATACTGTCTGAAGGAGCTGCTAATCCCGAGGGCCACAGATTTAGGGAGCTACAATTGTATTTCTCATTTTACTTACTTTCTCAAATCACCTTAATGACTTTCTGGTAGTAGATGGAGCCATGGATGGATTTTCTTCTAAAAACTGGTAAGCTGTTTTCCTTAGTATGTGCACTGCACTTAAAAATAGACCACAATGGTTATGAAAAATATGTTGGTGTTTCCATCAGCTGAAATATTTCTTTGTAATACACTTCAGCAAGATAGAAGAAAGGGCATGAAGAGAACACCCATGATGTCACCGTTAAATAAACTCACTCAAATTATTTATCTGGGCCTTTAAAGTTGTACAGTGCTCTTGTTATAATTGCTTTTTATATTGTATAAATATGTTTTATAGGATATTTTTATATAAACCTCTCTCATGGACTTTGTACCAGGCACAGTGTAACGCCTAAAGTGTACTCTCGAAACATAATTTATAGTCTGGGTTTTCTATACAAACAGCTTTCACAGGGTTGTTTGTCACTGGACTTTGGTCCAAACAAGATTATTGCAGGAAATTCAACACCAGTATGGAAGGCTACAGAGCTATTTATATGGCATTTCTTTGCAATAGGTTGGACTCCCAGGAATGAGCTTGCCATTTTTGTAATACACCAGTTATCTCCTGAAAAATATGTTCCCTTGTACATCTGCACTAATGGATTGACCTACAGAAGGCACCATGTTGGGGGAGGCTTTCAAAGGGCTGTTTTCTGCTTTGTTTTATCCTGTTCTAGTGTACAAGTCCTTGGGAGAAATGTCAATGGGTGTAATAGCATAATGAATCTGTTTGTCTAGCAGCTTTGTGTAATATCTGTTACTCTAATTGCTAGATGATTTCTAAATCAATAATTAGCTTTGCAATCATGTTTTTATAGACACCATGAATTCTTCTGTTTTCAGCAAGACCACTCAGTAACTACTTGGAAGGAAAAGAAGTAATATGGTGTATGTGGAAATTTATTTAACTCTGGATCCCAACAGGAATAAAGTCACAAAATTATTTATGGTAAAGGTTTGTTACAAATGTGTATATAATAAGACAAACCCCCTAGTGTCAGAAATGAGACAGACGTGCCGTAATTAGAGTTGTGAAAGGCATGAGGTGAACCCATTCCTCCTGAAACCATGTTGCTTTGCTGATTTCCTCTAAATGAGCGATCCAGAACATATTCAACTTCCAGGGACACACAGAAGAGGAGAAACACATCACATGGACTTAACCAACTCCATTGTAGACTTTGCAGCTTATGTCAGGGTTTGTCTTCTTCACTACTTTGATTGAACAGCTTTTCTTGTGGAACAGACCAACGCAGTTCGCCCTGTCATAGTTCTTGGGGATTACAACTCTGTCATTTGAAAAAGGCAAAGAGAAAAATCAGAAGTTAAGGTATGGACTGAGATATGGGTGCTTATTGAGCCACAGCCGATCTGGGGAAGATACATTATGGCTTGGTTTGGCTTGTAGATTCCATTAGTGTAAGCGCTAGGGATTATAGTAAGAGAAATACAGAGCCCTGATCATGTTTGGTCACAGATGAAATGATTTACTTGTGTCTTCAAGTTCAAATACATTTCTCACTGGTCATTCTGTTAGGGATTGGTATAAATTCTTGCATAGAGACAAAGTGGGGATTAATTCTGTCGTTCCCATTCAAACTAAGGCTTTTTTGTTGTTATTGTTAAGAACAAACCATTTAAAGAGTGCTGAATCACCCTAGCATGAATACCTCCCAGATGAGGTACCTCCCCTTGTCTTACGGCTGAGAAAAGCCAGAAATATTCCCCACCACAGGTTCCTCAAGTTGTATCCTTCCTCATAGACCCTGTATGGGACTCTTTATCCTTCACCCCAAAAAGTTTTTTAGCCTTCTGGGGACATAATCAGTCCACCCTATTATACTCAGGAAGACATCTGTCCTTGATGTGCCACCTGCTATCCATGAGATGGGAACACACAAGAAGATTTAGAAACCAAATGATCAGAGCAGAGCATGTGTGTCCTGTTGTGCTAAGCAGGAAAGATGAGCTCGTAGCAGCACGGGGAAGGGTGTGGAGCAGCACTGGCCTGATTAAATGCTTGCAGGCAGGCACTGGTCTGGAGCACAGTTTCAGGAGTCCATATGTATTTGTGTTATGGGGCATTTAGGTATCTATAAACAAGCTGCTGAAGACGAGGAGGAAGAAAAATGAGGATAGAGGGAATCATACATCCAGTTGTCATACACCCATGACCCCAGTGTCAGAATCAAAAGAAGGACCAGGTGATATCCCAAAAAAGGTCTGTGTGGTTGGCAAATAATTCTGCTTGGTCATATTTAGAGCTGAGAAACAGGAAGAGGAATTTTGCTGAAGTGAGTATGAAATTCCAGTGCATGCTGTCACTGAGGCTCTTTAAGTCTGAAAATTTCAACCAATTCCTGAATAAGTAAACCCAAAAAGTAATTTAGGGGAACTTACAAGCTGCAGCAAATCATTGCATTCATCTTACACCTGCATTGGTAACAATCTTCAGTCTTCCACACCGCACCAAAAACATAAAGGTTTCTGTTTGAAAGGCACCCTACATGCACACAGCAGAAAATAATAGTAATTCAGTATGAACATGTATTAATAGACATAAACCACAGTCTCATGTTTGTGGACTGGCAATCAAATTGCTGATTTCCATAGAGTCACATCAGGGAAGAACGTGACACAGTGCTCTACGGAAAGGATACCATGTCTTTGCTTCTGTAGTGTGTGAGTGTATGACATGTCATGATAAAGTGGTAGTGATCACATACTAGAGGAGCACTATTCTTCTAGCGAAATGCTTTAGCTGATGGCTATGGTTGGATCTTTCTGCCCTTTCTCATGCTCAACATACAAGTCTAGACTGTAATTTCTCCTTCCTCCCTCCCTCCACAACTTTTATTAGGTTTCAACTTGTTCTGCTAAACTGAATTTAAACACCAGTTGTATAGTTTTTGCTTTGATTTTAGTGCCAGGTACCACTCAAGTCAGTCAACACTGCTTGAAAGTACATATTTTTTGCCATGTCGGCAAGAATTTCAGCTATCCATCAGATAGTGTCTCTCTGTCCAGAGATGCTTCCAGATGGGTTGGTACCTGAGTGTGTAGCTGTTCAGATCATTCTTCAACACAGAATGTGTTATACTATTCCAACATTTCTAACATAATTAGGCTTTCAATCTCTGCTTCAGGGTTGTCAGGTATTTTTGCCATTACCGTATTTGCTGGATGGTCTAAAGTAACAGCGAGCATCACACAGAGTCCCTGAGAAGAGAAGGATCAAGCAGAAGACCAGCAAGAATTTCTACAAAAGAAACAGGAAGCTTTCTTTAAAACTAGGTGGTTTTGAAAAATACATCCACTGTACATACACACACACACACACACAAACATATATAGAGAGAGAATATAAGCTGCTGACTTACCATACTTGCGTGGACTGCTCAAATCCTCAAATAAGGGGCAGCTGTCTATTTATATACAGTGAGGAAACAATGGTCAGTGCAAAGGGAGGTGATGTAAATGTGAGTACCCGGGGTGCCAGTGGACACTCTAACCTGTTCTTACCATCGATCAGAAGATGTCACCTCAAAAAGCCTGCAATGATGTACGTCGGCATCTTGATCTCCACTGTGCCGGCGTAAATCTTAAGAAACTCCAGCAGATACACTAGTTACTCCACATCCACACTGATGTCAGGAGAAGAATTTGACCCCCCAAAAGTTATGCCTTCAGAGCTGGCAGGCTATCAAGAAACAGTGGGGAAAGGGCACATGTGAAGCAAGGCAGCCGCACACTATTGTTCGCCTGACCTGCTGCAAGGAGATCAACCCGGGTATAGAACAGGTCATTCATACAGTGCAGTGGTGTGGAGACGTGGCTGCTGTTCTCAGACTGATTTATTATAATTTCAGTTATTTTATATGTGACACATTATTTTGTCCATACTTAGTGAGCTGCAGGGCCTAGCTGTAGAGTATTGTATCTCTCAGTTGCTGATGCAAAGCCAGGCCGAGGAGGCGGAGACAGATCACCGTGAACAGATAGCACCTTTTTGTCAGCAAAAGTGAGATGAGCTGTGTGTGCATTGCCTTGGTCCAGAACTGAATGTAACAGTCAGGATGCTGGTTACTCATGGATTCCTGATAGCAACAATAGTGATTCTAAGGACTGGGGAAGGCAAAGGAAGCAAAAGTTCCAGTTTTCTTTTACCTTACGCATTCCCTGCCTCTGAAACAGCTAGGATCTTACAGCGTTATTTCTGGAGATCATGAGGACATTTTACCACAGGTGTCCAGGGCTTTCACAATTAGACTGTTGCAATACACAGTATATGAGGCTGCATCTCAAAATCAGCCAGGAAAACTTGCACAGATCCCAGACTGTCTGCAGCTGTGTCAGGGACTGTAGGAATCCACTGCTTTGCTGAGCTGAAGCACAGGCATAACAAGTTTTAAAAGTTATCAGAGGATTCCCAGCATAATGAGTTGCAATAATTCTATTAGCACGGGTCTTTCAGCAAGCCTTTCCTTGATTAGACACCTTGGTTACTCATCAGCTTCCACTGATTGACAAATGAAGGAAGCAAAGCTGCCCTGGAAGGGGTTTGGGGATAAAAGGCACAGTGGCAGAGCACATGCCCTCTCTGGAGTGGTCCAGAGGAAAGGAATGATTGTGGGGAAAGCAGCTGCTGCTTGCTGCGACAGAGGATTTGGTTTACGTAAGTGGTTTGCTTGTTTTTGTGTACTTAACAAGAAGCTTTAGAGCTGTTATAGTAGTTTGCTTCTGATCTTGTAGTGCAGCTGATATTTTTTGTGTTAACCTTGTGATTGTGGTAGTTTACGCTCTGTGGTTCTGCTTTAGGAAACAGTTGTGGTATCTAATGAAGTATCTCAAGGAAAAACTTCCCTTGTAATCCTTAATGAATGAACTTCAGTCTGAAAAGAATGATTTGTTCAAAATGACCTTGGCACTTAGAGGAAATCAAGTGAAACTGCAGTTTCTCTTATGCTATTAAACCCTTAAACATGGGATCATATTCAAACTTCTGGCCTGTCCCTGATGTAACTCTTAATCTTGTACTGTTTCTTGATGGGTTATTGTTAAGGTGTATAGTATCTGTAATAATAGTATAGTTGCAAGGACATGTGATAAGTAACTTCTGACTCAAAGGGCATGGTGTATTCTAAATGATTCCCTTAAAATAATAAGCTCACTTTTTTATTTCTTGAAAAGAAGTAACAATGTTAATGACTGTTTTATTACTCCTGTTGTTTCTCTGGTAGGCAAGTGCAGTGTGATCAAAGCTATTGCTGCCAGAAGAGCCTGGCAGCACTACTTTCTTAACCCGATGTGTATATTTAAAGTATGCTCTGTGCTTTTTTTCCTTTAAAAAAAAAAAAGGGGGGGGGGGGGGTGGCAGCTTAAGGCCACTTTGATTGTAGACTTGAGAATGAAGAAACCAAATGCTTTTAAAAGTCTGTAACTTTGAGAGAGTTGTTTATGGGATTTGTAACAGAGTAGAGGCTGAACCTGTTTTTCTGTCAATGTTTGTGCTGACCTGCTCAGAAATCTTCTCTTGAGGCAAATAAGGTTTTCCAGGTCAAGTAGGTAATGAAGGAGCAGAAAGGGTTCTCTATTGTGTAGATATGAATGAACAGTGCCTCTCAGGGCTGTAGTACTGTGTCCTCTGTGGGTCCCTCCGTTAAGGGATGGCTTAGTTTAGCTTGCCCAGCTGAGGACTGCTCCTCCTCTTGTCTATGAGAATGTATTCTGCTGTTTATCTGAGTGCAGTAGCACTGGTGTGACCATCCCTTGTGGCAGGTGGTGCTATCTTCCCTCTGCAGCAAGGATTCAGGATTGACTTCCTGATGCTTTCAGGTTATGCATGTGTATGCTGTCCAAATCCTGTCCCTAAAGGAAATTTAAAATGAAGATTTCTCTAGCTCTACCTTTCTCTCCCCTCTACCTTTCTCTCCCTGTTAGTTTGTAACTCTATTAGTCTGGGGCAGATAGAGGAGGTTTCTGTGTATGTGTGGAGCACTGTGGTTTTTTTTTTTTTGAGTTACTTCCAGTTGTTTAGCCTATGAGCATACTCCATTTTGTCCAGCATGTCTGTGTGTCCAAATGCTGTTTGAAGCAAGAATTGAGTTTTCTAATTGCTGTTCTTGCAACATGCCTGACTCTTTAAACTGATCAGCAAGATAACATAAATATAATGTAATAACTCCACTTTGTTGAAGAGAGGTAAACTTGGCTTTTTTCCTTCCTTCAGTTCTGGCCTTGGGAAGGGGAGAATTTAGGCCTCAGTCTACAAATGTGTGTAGATCCCAAGGTTCTGCTTGCCTTCAGCAGGAATTGGCCCGCACATACACCTTGAGTCTGAGTCCAGAGCACCTCCCTCTTATTTTGTTGGTTTTGCTGTACTTGTGGCTCTTTTCTCCCCCTCTCCTGGAGAATGCACTGCAAAGCCCAGGGAACTCCAGCTGGAACAGGCACATGTGCATGTCTGCAAGTTGGTGTTATGTGGTATTATGGTTATTGGCAATGCTTAGATGACAGTGTCTATGGGTCACTGCTTAAGGTTGGATGCTGACTGGAATAAACATCTGTTTCCCTGTTGGATAGGAAGAAACTACTGGAGGAATGGAGTTGCTTTTATTGCATCTGTTACTATCTTTGCTGTAATCTAGTCTGTATGACCATACAAGGGATTAACTCTAGCCTTGGTTTGTCATGGAAAGCTTGTTTGTGCCAGTGATATCAAAGTGCAAAAGGAAGAGAAAAACAAGCTAAAATTTCCCACCCACCCACCTCTCTCTGACCTAGTGAACAAGAGCTCTGCCTATTCAGCGTTGTAGCCTGTAGGTATCTGACCACTGCTTGCCTTCGTACAGAGGAGTGTATCACACCCCTTCCAGGGGGCTCCAGTGGGGAGAGCCATACTCTGGTTTCCCTTCAGATTGTATAAATCATCCCAAAGACAAGAGCAGCCCATACCCTTGAAATGTGGCTGCTTTGACAGGGAGCTGGAAGTAGGGCCTGGTGTCAATGGGATTAGATGCAACTGGTCCTAAACTCTGCGGGAACCAGTAATGGCAGCTCTGGGCAGATGTCCTTGACTGAAGAGAGTCTTTAAGCCTCTTGAGTGTGACTTGTTCCACATGTGACAAGGGACTGTGTACTGGCACTGCCATAAAGTACTAAAATGGCTGGACTTTGAGGAACTCCTTCTTTCTCTAATCTTTCTCTAATGTTACCAGACATAATTTCCCTTCCCAGACTGCTCCTGACTCAGGCATGGATCTCTAATCTTAATGCTGGGGGAGAAAAGTTACTTCTAAACTTCTTCCCTCTTCTTGCTGATGCTAGGCAATGAGACCTGATAACTGACTTCCTGATGCTGGAGCAGGAAGCTGTAGTACTGTAACGCTATCCCTTATGTTGAGAACTTCCAACATTTCAGTACTTATTTCAGTATTTGTCAGCTTTCCTACACTTACCAAGCGTATGGAAGAACCAGGGATGTTTCAGTTTCTTGACTGACTAGGAACAAAGCCCAACTGCTTTGTGTGCTTGCATCCTCACATGTTCCATCTTCTGTGTGTTGCATGTGCCTAGGATCTTGGGTAGATGCGGGTGGCCCCAAATGATTTAGGAATTAAATCCTTTCAGGAAAGAAGCTGAAGCAATACAAATTCTCATTAACAGTGTACTAGCTCTCTACTAGATGATACCTAGGTAGAAATACAGAAGTCATTGAGCTTGCTGTACTTGTACTCCATAGTTCTGACCATGAGGATCTCAGTCTGTCTAGCAGAGCAGCTTCCTGTAGACTATTCCCCTCACCCCCCACCCCAGCCACCCTTCCCCAGTGGGTCTAATCACCTAATGACAGTTCTGTCTTGACTTCAGTTATTCCTGAAAATACAGGTTTCCTGCTAAGAGGACTGAGACCTGCTTCCCAGTGACAGAGGACTGCAGGAAGCCCCTGGGCAGTGATGGATGTCTACCTGATGATTCGACGTCACAAGATGACAATCTTCACTGAGGCCAAAGAGACAACAACTGTGCATGAGTTGAAAAAGGTGGTGGAGGGAATACTGAAGAGGCCACCGGAGGAGCAGAGGCTCTACAAAGATGACCAGCTGCTGGATGATGATGACAGAACTTTGCTAGACTGTGGCTTAAGCAGCCAAAACTGCCGTCCTCATATTCCTGCCACAGTGGGCTTAGCTTTATTCAGACCTGGTAGTGGCTCCTTTGAGCCACTGCGCATTGACCCCTTCTCAAGCACCCCAGAGCTACCTGATGTTGTGAAGTCACAAGACTCTGGTAGCAGCTCCAGTGAGCAAGCCTTGCGTTAAAACCATAATCTTCTGTTCTGCCTCTTCCAGATAGGAAGCTGGTGTTGTCTATGTATTCTGCTCCTATCCACACCTTTCCAAAGTTGTCTACCTGAATAATAAAGCATTGCAATTCAATTACATGATGTCAATGTGCTGTAGTGCCCAGGGAACCCACAGAACTGTTTCCTGAGAGGCTTTTCTCAGATGGCAGCAGCTGATGGCATGTATGCCTCCTGAATTGTAAGTGGTATGTTCTGCCACTTGTGTTCCTTCCAGCCAATCCCCATGGCCTTACCAGTTCTGAGGTTCTGGCTCTGGGGAAAGAAGTGCTGCCCAGACTAACTTGGTAGACAAGCAGATCTATCAGTCTTCATTTTGGCTCCCCAAAATAGTGCTTCTGAGGAGTTTAGCTGGAAATCTTGGGAGAAAGGGCTGCAGAATAAACTTCTAACGATTTTGCTGCAAGCAAGAGCAAGACCTGAGCAGAGGTGAGCTTAGAAAATGGAGCTTGTGTCCTTTCAAGTTAAGGGACATTGCACTAACACAATGCGCAAGAAACTTCTAAATCTGACATTGAGCTTGGTCACTGGCAAGGACTGCACAAAGGTGTTTTTTTTTTTTTCCAACAGAGCTTAAAAAAGGACAGTACAGTTAGAAATGAATATACTAAAACTGCAGCTCTTGATAAGAGGCCTGCAAGAAGGAAGTCTGTCACCACATGCTTTAAAGCGTGGGATCAGTCCCATCAAACTCTTTAGTCTTTTTTTTCCTCTGGTAACAATTAGAGATGCTAATATATCTATTCCCTGAATAAAACTTTGTAGTGTTATTGTTGAGCTTTCTTTCTCCTCTACCAAGGATAATTTAAGTAGGCCAGTCTATCAGAGTCCAAAAACTTAAAGCTACTCAGTCCTGTCCATGACAGCTCCTCGGAGTTTTTTCCCCTTATTAATAGATCAAGAAAGCAAGCATCTTTTTAGAAGTATTCTTAAACCTCACTAGAACAAATGAAAAAGCTCCAGTCTGCCAGCAGCATCAGGATCTAGGTTTTCATGCTATCTGTACATCTGGTTTGTCCAGCCTTTCCTTCCAATACAGGAGCACTGCTGCAGAACTAGGATGCCATCTAGTGACTTGCTGTTTTTTAGCAGAGAACAAAAATAAAGTTCCAGATCTGTCACCTTTGTACATAAACAGCTGTACTAATGTAGCTGGGCTGTAGCTAGCACAATCTACTCTGCGAAGTTGTTGATACTTCCCACAACACTTGCTGGAAAAGTTAGATACCCTCTGAAGTCCTTGGCTCCCAGTGAGCAGCACCAAGCAAAGTGGCACTGGCTTGATGCTCTTGATTTGTGATACAATTTTGGTTGTTCTAAGTTTTTAACCCCTTTCTACTGAAGAGGGTTGAAAGAGTCCCCCACTTCCAACTAATACTCAGAAGGGAGTGAGGGAAGATGTTAATGAGAAATATTGACTGATAGAAAGAGACTATATTGTAAAAACATAGGCCTGATGCAAGCAATGTAGCCAAACTAGATAATGGAATTCTAGGTGTTATGCTCACAAATGTTCCTTTCAGAACGCAATCTTACAGAACTGATCTCTTCTTTAACTTTTTAGCATTTTCTGTTAATATTAGGGAATAATACTAATACTGCTTTGAATTAACTTGTTCAATAGCCTGCCTTACACAGCTGAATACTAGAAAAGGGAAGAAACAAGTGAGATGGAAGGGGAAAAAAAGAAGCCTTTAAGAGGTCAAATAATCCCATCTGAATTCAGATATCTAAAGGATTTCTGAGCCACTATATTTATCAGTAAAACAAAACTGCTTGCTTTGGTAGATTTGTCTTGTCTTTGGCGGGCTAGGATAGAAATGGGAGACCTCTCTGGACTTATAGAGAGGGAAAAATAAGAGGCTGTTCTTGGAGGCTGATTTCATGGTGGTAAAGGACTGCAGTTCATCAGTGCTCTATAATGGAGATCTACCTGAAGTAATGATTATGCAAGAGCGCTGCAATCATGATGTGTAAAAAACCATGTTAGTTGCTGAGAACTACATGCTGTAAGAAATGCGATGTTGAAGACTTTGGATTGGGGGGATAAATGTTAAAGTAACTCAGTCTTACTGAGTGTTTTAGATTGGTCGTATGACTTGTGTTCTGGAGTTTCATATAAATTACTATTATAAAGCCCATTAGTTTGCCCTAAAATAAACCACAGCTTGGCTTAGTGAAACATGAACACAACAATAGATTTGAACAAACTTTCAGGCTTTCAGAAGGTGCCAAGGCAAACTTTCCTGCATATCAACAGAAGCATTAATTAAAACCAAAGTGAACATGCTTAACAATATCTTAAAAAAGCAGCACAAAGCAGAATATGAGCCGGAAATTTCTAGCTTGTAATGTAAATAAGATATGTACATTCCTTATTTATGACTGTTTAAATTGGATTTTATTTTTAAGGCTTGTAAAAATCTTAATGGGAACAACACACAAATGGGTGTAAAAACAAATAGGATTTAAGTGATTAACACTCCTTAATTGGAAAATTTCCATCAGATTATGGCTTATGTGTTCTGTTGTTATGTTCAAACATATTTGGTAGGGTAAGCATAATATTTCACTTTTAGGGCAAGAACATCTATTGGTATTTAAAAGTCTTACCTCAGAAAGAATTACTGGGATTAGAGGGATCAGGATCAGCCACCTGAAATTTCATTTCTTTTTCTAGTAAGGCTAGTGGAAGTGTTGCATTCTTCCAGGTAGGGATATAGTAATGGGTGTAGAAGAGAGCACGTAGTCTCTTCACTCTGCCTGGGGCTGTGCTTGGACTCTCAAGGTTCTGCAGAGTCTCTTTTAAACTTTTTACATGTCAGGATAATGGGAAACTCTTATGCAAATGTTTCCTTTACTCTACATGGAGCTAGTGGTGTTATCACCTAAAGCTTGAAGACTGGGACTGGGAATGTATTCTTTGTAGGGGACTGTAGCTGTGTGCATTGAAGTAGAGAAATTACAAGACAAAAACATTACTTGGCAGAAGGAGGAGCAGAGGTTTTATGCTCTCTGCTCTCGGTTTGGATGGTTTTGTCATCCTACCACAGCTAGGTTCCTTGCTACAGAAGGCAGCCAAATTTCTGCTGTGCTTCTGGTGTTCTGAAACTAGATGTGATAGGTAACATTATCCTTTCCCGTGCTGAAGCTTTGAGCAGACGAGGAGAACAGACAGCTCCCTGGAGATACTTTGGTTTAGACGTGAATCTTTGTTATTTTTGCATAGTAGACAGGGTAGATCCACATAAAACAACAATTGTCAGATGCTAGAGAAAAGTGCTTGAGTGCGTTTAAAATATGGTTAAATTGGTTTGAATCCAGTAGGAGTACTGGTAAGGCTGGCTTTTCTGGAGTTTGGGTACATAAGTCATTAGCATTAAAAAGGAAATCAAATCTTTGGTCACAGCTTACTCGAAACTTGATGTTCTCTATGGACATGCCTTACAACTGAATCTGGAAGTCTCTTGCAGACAGAAAGATGTCCATGCTGCTACCTTTCCTGTGTTATCTCCTCTGGATGAAACTACAAAGAGCAACCCTACAATATCCATGGTGCAGTAGTTTTTTTAGTATCCATTTCTGAGTCCTCCAGACTCAAACCTAAAGTGTTGGGGTCTGTACTGGACACCATGTCATTAGAAGATGCCTTCAAATATGCTTTCTCTTAGCGCTGGTGAACAAAGGGAGGTAAACTGGCTCATGACTCTCATGCTACTGGGGCTAGTGTCTTCCAAGCAATGCAACTGAATGCTGACAGATTATTTTGTGGATGGGAAGTTCTGAGCTTTCCAAGCAGTTGAGAGAGTGGGAAGCAGAAACAGAAAAGGGAAGCTGGTATCACTGCTTGCAGTCACACTATTGGCCAAAGTTTCCCTGAGAAACACAAGCATGTGATTTGTGGTAGCTGAATTGTGATCGCACGTGTAAGAGTGCGGGTGTGGTTCTGAAATAGTTCTGGCCCAACTTCAGTATCCTTGGCAGGTGCTGAAGGGGCTGGGGCTAGCCATCCAGCACAGTGAGTTGGAGCCCAGACTGTTGGAAAACAAAATCTGGGTGCTGGAGTAAGGCAGGCAGGCAGGAAACCAGTAGCCTGCACTTGCACAATTAAAGCAATTAGTGAGCTGAAGTTTGAGGTAAAGGCCACTTTATACTGCAAGGACAAACCTGGTAAGAAGACTGGTTCCTACTGTGGATGGGGCTCAAGTTGAATCTTTTAAAGATTAATCAGACCCTTGGCTGAGGACTGGGTTTGTTGTGTTGTAGCCATACAATAGTGGGTAGGTGTTGGATCTTAAAGCCCATAGGTTGGGCAGGCTTCAGGGAGCCAAGTAGGATAAATGATTGTCATATGAGACATTGTCCTAGAAAAGTGTTCAGAAAGACTTCTAAGCTGCTTTTCATTGCTTTCCCATATTTTTTGGACTGTTAATTCTTTAGGTTTTCTTCCTCAAAAAAAAAAAAGTCACATGAATGTTTGGTGCTTCATCTGATTTTATTTTTAGCTTTAAGATACAGCTGTGTGAAGATAACATACTCCTTGACACTGAAGTTTGAAGGGAGAAGAACTAAAATTAGCAGCTACTGATGATACTTAAAGTCAGCTTTAATTTCAGATGTCAAGGAAGGTATAAATTCTAACTGCATGGAGAAGAGGAAGGCAGAGAAACTGAGGAAATCTTTTGTGCGTACATACTCAATTTTATCACTTAGGAAGTTTTTGAGTAGATTTCACTTGATGGCTGCATTTCTCAGTGTTTTTGAATTTGTGAGAAAGAAGCCTTGAAATGGAAAAAAAAAAAAAAAAGCCCAAATCCTGCACTCTTTTGTGTTAGCCCACCATCTCGTATACCGGGCATGTCTTTGAGTGATCGTTTTTCTCCACTACTTCATAAGTGCAGGTCTCCTTGTTGAAAATGCTTACACATTTCTCTTCATCATAACCAACTGGTGTTGAATAGCTGTCATTGGAAAAAGAAAGAGGTGATGAGACCTAGAAAAAAACAGCTTCCATTTGAGATTGTATCTATGCACTTCTAATATGAAGACACTATACTGAGGCAGTGTTTAGGGGCAGAAAAAGGAGCTCATGTGAAGCTCCCAGATCAAAGGTGACTTACCCTGCTGCTTAAACAGGATGAAGAGAGAGTTGTAGCTTACTGATCTGATTTATGACCAAGGCATGTTTGTGTTTATTTGTTGCTCCAATATCAACAATATCATTGCCTTTTCTATTTAGCCATGATATGGAACAAGAATTGCATGAGTGGTTAGGTGTCACTACAGTAAAAACTACAGGCAAGCCAGTGTATCCCAGGCTGTTCCTCAGAGAGAAAGGAGGAGCAATGTGTGGCTTGGGAAAGATCTGGATTAGCAGCAGTAGAAAATTCTTAAGCAGCTAAATGTTCCCTCATGAATCAGTTTCTTACCTGAAACTTTAGCCCCAAGAAAAAATCACTTTTTTTTTTTTTTAAACAAGGATTATTTTTTAAACATGAGTTTTGTTTTTTAGAGGAACTTCTTGCAAGCTTAGTGATGGTGTTGGGTTAATGCATTACTTTGTGATATCAAAGGCGTGAGAGAAGAGTCATGGTGATTTCTCAGGGACCCCTGTGTGAAGGGAAGTGCTTTGTGCTGTGCTGTGGCAGCAGATGAAACCCTACTGCTGCTCTGAACTCACGTGGAGCAGCAGCCGATTCCATCCCTGGAACAGGAGCACTCAAGGCAGTCCGCAGTCTTCCACTCGGAACCAAATTCATGCAACTCTCCCTTTGAGTCATAGCAGCCTGAAAATGTAGTACACAAGTATCTGTTAGTGTCAGACACCTTGCACTAACATTGCTATTGCCTGCACAAACCATATAGGAAATCTGCTGGCTTTTTTTCATTAACGTAGCGGGACTACTACTATAGTAGTGGCATGGAAAAGGATATCTTCATCTGCTCTGTTCCTTGTTGTTCTCAACAGAACAACAAACTTTCAAAACTTATCAAACTTTCTTTATCTCAACCCATGAGCTTTTACAATTTTTTCCCCTGGTTCTTTTCCCCCATCCCAGAAAGGGAGTGAACAGCTGTGTGATGCTTAGCTGCCTGCTAGGCTAAACCGCAATAGCGTGTCCAAATAATTGCATACTGCTTTTGAACACTTATTTTCCTGTAGCAGCACTCATAGGAAAAAAAAAGTATGACTTCATACAGGTAAATAACCTAAGCCTATGCTACTTCCCTAGACAAAATCCATGTGTAATTTGGCCTCCGTCATGCTTCTTAGACAAGCTTTTCTTTTATAGCGTATTATAAATCCATTACTCTCCATGCTCCATTTTCCCCACTTCACAGTGGTTCCTCTCCACTCTTTCCAATTATTTCTGAATTGTGATGAAATGTGCCGACTGGATAAATCAAATCAGGCAGTACTTGTGGTAGTGTGTGTCAAGTTGAGGACAATTGACTTCTCACCTTTGATCTCATCACCAGGATTCACTGGCTTCAATGGTTGAAAGTAACAAGCAGCATTGGACACTGCCACGCTAGCAGAAAGAACAAGAAGGCAGGCCAAGAAGGTTTTCTGAACAAGAAAGCAGAATTATTGTGAATACTTAAGTATATATTAAAACTTCCTGATGATAAATACTATTGTTAGAAATAGGAAAATATATTGTGGTTTTGAACCAAAATTTAATTGTCTTTTGCATTTTATACACTTTAACATACAGTCAGGAATACCAAGCCATTTAGAAGAAGCAGAGCATCATTTGAGAAGAAAGAGTCTGTGTTTCCAAGGTGTTAAAATCAGGCACTGCCTGATACAGGATTGGTAGATCCAGACACTGTCTGTGAAAGTAACCTGAACAGGGAATGTATTTTACTCCTTCCCCATCCACGTTCATTTTTCTTGTCATTATTTTCTCCATAGGATTGGTCACCAACTGTCTCTGCCACTAACTGCATAGTTGTTTTAAAAAAACAAAAAGCAAAACACCAAAAACCTTCTTCACTGGAGTCTGAAGAACTGAGTGGATGTTTCAACCTAATATTGAAGGAATAAGCTGAAGAACTTTAGTCAAAGTTAAACCTTCAAGATTTGGCCCTGTTTTAAGCAGGTGTTTAGACTAAATGATCTGCAGGTGTCCCTTCCAACCTAGATGATTCTATATTCTATAAACTTTCAGAAAAATCTGTTGACAAAGTTTAGCTTAAATTCCCCACCTAGTACCTCATCCTTCAATGTTAGGTTGAAATGTTTGAATGGCTTTCAGTGAGGACATGAGAGAAATAAGTGCTGGGATGGAATTATCTGTGATGAGTTTAAAATGTTGGTAAGAGAGGAAAGATAGAGAAGAAATAAACAACGTCTCTCTTGCTCTCTGTCAGACAGAGTAGAACTGATGACTTCTTAGAAAAAGAACTCTTACCTTAGAGATGGAAGGAGGGATAAACAAGCATTTCATTTTGCAGAGATGAGGTTAAAAATCACCAGCTTGTTTAACAGGTGGAGGGACAAGTTAAAGAAAATAAACCAATCGGAGCACTGAAAACAAGGGATTTCTTTGGAGAACAGGAAATCCACAAAGACAATAGTTATTTAAATCATGCAAATTGTTTCCATAACATTTGCAGTGACGTATAGGTATGAGCTTCTGGTCACCTTAAGCAAGTCAAGTACAAGATATTAACATGTCCTCTGCGTTCATAATCTGTACTTATATCTAGCTTTCCCTGTAGACCAAACTCTGTCATGGAAGGGATCAGATAGTCTTGAAACAGGAAACAATTACAAAGAAAAATAAGCTGAAAGATGATGATGTAGATGTCATTTATGGTCTGGCCCCAGAAAGCAGTATTTTGGTACAGATTTGCAGAACCCTGAAGGAATGGTACTAGTTGGATGAATCAGTCTGCTAGGCCTATGAGTACACGATAGAGCTGGGAGCAGTCATACTAAGCAGTAGGTGTTGGATCAAGATTTTAAGCATAACTCACTCAAATATTTTGATTTCTTCAAATAAGAAAACAAGATTCTAGTACTTACTGAGAGGAGTTATTTTTTGTAGGGAGAATTCAAATATATTTGAGCTGAAAAACGACTAAAAATAAAGATAACATTTTTTGAGTTTAACTAAACACTTTTATGTTACCCAAACTTTTCATGAAAATGAAGGCCAGTGCTAGGCTGAGGCAAAACAGTTGCTTTCTGCCAGAAAAGTGATTACATCCAAACATTATAAGAATTGAAAACAGAATGTTATAATAAAAACCTTCAACTGGAGTCCTATTAGATGACATCTTCCTTGTAAATCCTGGAATCTTTTACCCAGGGTTCTTACCTGCCTGTCCTTATCCGTCTGACTTTTGTTCTTAAAACACAGTTTCTACTTTCTCTGAGTTACTTAGAATTCTGAGTACTCAGAAAAACCCAGCAGAACTTCTTTTAAAACCTGTAGCAATATATCATCGTCATTTACAACATAAGATGGAAGGACTCACCATTCTCGTAGAATTGAGGTTTCCAGTAAGGAGCCAGCCTGAAGGAAGTTCATCTTGTCCACGAACTTATATAGAGTGGAAACTTCTGATACCAGTTCTTGAGCAAACTGAACATACATGAATAACTCCAATGAGTTTTCTGCAAAATGACCTCATGCAGTGAAGATTATTAAAATGAGCCAATTATACACAGGAAGGTTTGGTTCTGAAAGGCACTGAAGAAATAGGTGTGGCTTTTGTTCCACTCCACATTTAGAAGGGAGCTATGGGAGGTACTTCAGAAGGAATTTCAAGCCTGAGAGGAATATTTAACGCACTGAAAAAAACATTAGGGACTGTGTGGTTGTGGTTGTTGCTCACACCAAGATTTGTATGCTTAATTTGAACCATCTAGATTTTAAGAGACAAATTTTGAGCAATTTTTCATCTTTCTTGTTCATCAGGCGAAGGAAGGCTCTTGTGGAAAAGGAGTGGTGGTTGGAAGGGTTATGTGGAAAGATGGTTTTCTGTGAAGAGTTGCTGGCATCTGTGAGCCCTTAAAAAAGGGTGCTAGATGACTATTTTCTTCAGTATTTAGTTTTCCATCATTTAGAAGACCCAAGTGCTGAGGCCCTCTGTGTGTGCGGTAGACAGTGTCAGGACAGACACTCTTTCCAAATGCTTAGGACAGTAATTTGGTAGTGAAGGAGTCAAGAACAGATCCCTTTTGCTTAGTTTTGATTTAGTTCATTTAGGTATTGCAAATTGTGTAGCTCTGGTACCAAGGGGAAGACTTCTTGTTACCAGAGCTACCCAATTTGCAATACTTCAGCTAGTCTGGCTGCCTAACTTTTGCCTCATCGTGTGGATTTGACAGTTGAGGTTAACACCAGGCTGGGGTGACTACTCCACCTCTACTCAAACTCCAGAGTTGAGAGCTCACTCAGGTTACCCATTTGAGAAAGCCAGCATTATTGCAGTGCATGTCACAGTGTGACAACTCATAGGGGCAGCCTTAGCTGGCTTTCAACTCCATAGGCTGGGTAAATTGTCACCACAGCATGAGAAGACTGTTTTTGTAACTTTCCCCCCTCCCCCACCCTCCGGGCCAGGGAGGGGAGGGGGTGTGTGCTTTTCTTTAGTTACCAGATCTTTCTTCAGGATGGGAGAAAAGAGATAGAGTTTTCAGGTATTCTTAGGTTTGATAAAACTGCCCAGAATCAGTTTTTATCAATCAATTTTAATTAGTAAGTTGGATTTGGCAATGTCAACGTATGCACTATCACGAAATGGCTAGTACCGCAGCCACGTGGTTAACGCCCTTGAGCTCTAATCACTAATAAATCAACAGAACATGTTAGTCCATGAGTATAGGCACTGGAAATTTCTTTACTGACATCAGCAGAGTACAAATATCCCCTTTGGATGTGTCACAAACATATATGAAACCAATTTCACGGTGTCATTGCAGTTTGGGATAGTTTTTCAGAGAAGGTATTCCAGACCAGATGCATTGTTCTATTAAAGGAAATAAAAGACTCGGTAGGTTAACAAAATTATATATCCTGGTCCTTGGCCAAGGCCGCCTTTTGTGTTGGTTACAGTGAGAATGGAGAGAGTTCACACTCTCACTTCCATTGTCCTGTCGCTATGCTGCCTGACCTAATTGCTTACATCTGAGATGGCTGAGGACAGGTACTTGTTTTGCTTGCCTGTACTTTGCAACTTCTACGTGGTGGGTAAGTAACTATTTCACCTTGGCTGAGAAGGCTGTGGGAGGTACAAAGGTAAAGCAGCAAGTATTCTGTGATAGTTCGTAAGAAAAGGACCATCAAATTATATCATCTTGATTCTGTTAGTGTTACCGAGTCATTTATATTTTTTCTCCTTCCATGGTGTGGAAGCTTGCACACAACATTTTGCTTGATGGGTGACCTGCAGCAGGTTTTGTATGTGAACAAAACTCACCGCCAGACACACTGCAAATTGTGACGCAGGTGTGCTGGAGTGAGACCCGTGGAATCTGTTACAGCCAAGACCCATTAAACTTGCTAGTTTGGTGCTGAGTGACAGAGAACGTGTTTATTACTCTAGCTCCAAAAAACACAAATCCAACCAATGGGTGTGTGCACTCTCTGTCAACCTTTCAGACAAGCACGGACCGCCCAGCTGTCCCCATTGCAGGGCCCTTCCCTGATTTTTAGGCACAAGCTATGCCAGGAATGGAGAGAGGCTCTTGCAAGCAGCTTTCTTCGGAATGCAGCAGGGACTGATCTGTCTAAGCCTGTGCAATGTCTAGGGACAGTGAAGAAGCTTTTTGCATGATCTGTGTACCTCAGGTGACCCTTAAAACCTGCTGTGTTTCTGAGACCACTCAGAACAGCAAATTCTGTGGATAGTCCATTCATATATGCTTACTGAGGTCGTCATATTTGGCCCACACCACGTTGCATTTCTTCTTCACGTTGCTTGTGTGCAGGATGATAGATGCCATGCTTGTGTGGGGAACGAACAGATATCTACAGCAGATATTGCTCTGTTGAAATTTCCTGTTGTCTACTCAACCTGTTTATTTCTTCTTAAAAACATTCAAAGAATATATCCGTGTTCCACCCAGTTCTGTGCCCTCTTTTCACTCACTCTGATGAACAGAGTATCCTGTTTCTTCCTCAGGAAGGGGGGGAAATCTCGGAGACTTTCTTGAAGATCTATCTCACTATTTTAGTTGGTCATTCTTCACCTGGGGTTTCTGGTTACATGTCACTGATGACCACTGAGATAATTAGGGTAATGCAAGGCCATTGGCCTTGCTTTTTTTCTGTATTTTTCAGTGCTAGGCAGTCAACAGAGAAATACAGCAATAATGTTCTTAACCAACCAACCAACCAACCAAAAAAAAAAGTTAATATCCATGAATAACTTCAAGATAAAAGGAAAGCAGCCCAGGAACACTGTTTCTTAACAGACCATATCAGTACTACCTTCACTTTTTTTAGAATGCTCTGCTTTCTGCAGGGGAGAGAGTATGTGCTGTACTCCTTATGGAAGACGAGTTCACACACCCAGTTGCTAAAAGCAGTAAGTTGACTGGCACTGCCATTCGAAGGGAGAAAGCAAGAGGAAGTGTGAGGCATATCAGCTCATAGATCATAAGTAAACACAATTTTACAAATAAATTCGTGGTGATCTTAAATGGACAATGCTAGGTGTAGTGTATGTTGGCTTTACAACTGTTGAATGATGATGATCTTCCACATTCGCATGCGAGACGGGACAATTGTTTAAGGAGAAGCATAGTTAAACAGCAATAAAGAATATGGTGTGCTTTTGAAACAGTAAATCTGTTAGAAGGAAGTTTTCTCTTGGTGGGAACATTTTTGTTAACTCTGAGGCTTATACACCCACAAACCTCAAAACCTGTGCCCTCAGATCCCTCCTGTTCTAGGCATTGTCAAAGAGCTGTATAAATGTTATAGTCAAAAGACTAAGGGTGTGAATGGCTTTACCAGGATGATATCTGGCAAAGCAGAAATTTGAATTGAGGTCTCAGTTCAAGCTGGAAGGCCTAAGCTGGAGTCAACGACGTCATTTCTTCCCTGACTTGAACACCCCTGTCTCCTTCCATATGTAACAGAGTCTCCATCACTGGGCCAAATTTCAGTTTGAATTCAACGCAGTTTCAGGGAGGTGAGAAACACTTCATTGTTTTCCCGTTTAGTTCTGTGGGAAAGCAAAGATCCCTCTTGTGAAGGCACATGTTTTAAAATGCATGGTAATTCTTCAGCTGGCCCAGAAAATCCTGTCCTGTCATGATCCCAAAAATAAACGATCAGTGCTAGGTAAAGAACATAAGGACAAGAAGATCTAAAGGACCAGCTGTAAAGCCCAGGCTGTGCTTGCAAGAAGGCTACCTCTGTCTCTGCAGTGTGGGCAGCACTGGGGAAGATAACCACAAATACTATGGCAGCAAGGTTAAAAGTCCAGGAGCAGAAAAACAGAATGGTTAAGAGTGGCATAGTCAGCCAAAAAAAGAGCTTGAATTTATGGGAAATGCAGTATTTCCTACACAGCTAATTTTCAGCTCAAGCCATGTGGTAACAAAAAGATCTTAGAAATCTTCTGCGAACCAGAAAATCAAAGAAAAGCTTATTCCAGAAATGAGAAAACACAGTATTTCCATACACAGATTGTTATCCAAACTCTGCAGTTGATTAAGCAAACGAAGATCATAAGTCTATGAAAAAGCAAAGATTTTTGATGGAGGTGTGACCTAAGCAGTCAGCTATGGGAAGGGTGGCAGTCAAGGTTTATGCTGTCAATTACTTAGTTCAGCGACCTCCGGGTTTGGGCCATTTTGGGAAAAATTAGTTAATTCTGTTTATACTCTACCTACACTACATTTCATCTCTATTTTGAGAGACTTGGGCTTGTTTCCATTTTTTAAATCTGTTAGTCACTGATTCCACGAAGATAAAACTCATTGCTTGGATATTATTGCTGCATGGACCCATAACAGTCTGGGGTGGGGAGGGCAGCCACAGAGTGCTTCAGTCCAATTCATGGGATATCTTGGCTGTTTGGATGTTTTCTCTTTTCTTTCTCTGCTATTTTCCACTGTAATGGATAAAATCCTACTTCATCCCATTTCCTGTTCTACACACTTTCTCTCTGTTTCCAGTGGGTATCAACTAGAAAAGAGTAACCTAAGGAGGGCTGTTGTGGCTCTTGTGGCAATTTTCACCAGAACTGCTCCTGGGCTATTTAGTTCATAATAACAGTATACATTGCATAGGGATGTCAAGTAGCCAAAGGCAAGAAGGAAGCTGAGGAAACATTGCTGTAAAAAACACACACGGTGTCTGTGACTGTTTCTAGGAAGTATTTTAACAGTTAGTGAAAGCATACTTGTGCTAGAAGAATTGTTTTCCCTCTCTTTGACAAAGAAAAGGGGATGCATCTGAAGGGCAGGACTTGGGACACTACTCTAAGCTTGTGAAAGTGATAGTACAATGCATATCTTGCAATGGTAAAGAATAGTGCTCAATGACTCAGGATATCATCTCTTCCAGCCCTGTCTCCATTCACCATCTTGCCACTTCTTACAAACATATGCTTTGAACAAAACCTGCTGCCTATCCTGCAAAGCTTGCAGCTTCTGAGATCCATCCGTGCTTATGGCTGTAAATATACTGAGAATGTTTTACCTGGCATAAACAACTTCACTGAGAATAATAAAGGAATGCAAGATGAGAAATGGATACTGAAACAACAAAGATATGCGAAGTACTAGTAGTCATGTACAGTGTCTTCAATCAGCAACTTGAGTGCCTGACTCTCAGTACCACTAGTCTGCAGACTTTTGGCAAAGTTCCCTTTTTCCCAAAAGAGAAAATATCAGTCATCAGAGTCTTTGTTTAAAAACACAGGTGTAAGCAAATAATTGTGTATTTAATAGAGTTTATGTGTCTGTTTTCACAAACGCACAGTTAGCATTTTATTTTTGCTATTCCTTCAGATGTGAAATAGTTGCAGTTCAAATGCATGTACAGTGTTGGCATCACTGATCACATACATGTTAACAGATGGAGTGCTATCAAATCTGAAGAATCTGAAATTTAGATTTGGATCTGAAATTTGGAAAAAGGCAAAAATGTATTCTTCAATGTCTTAGCAAATACAGTGCAGTGTCGACTACAAAAATATTTCAGTTTTGGAGAAGTTCTGTTGAGATTTCTGAGGGAGTTACTGAAATTTGACTAGCAGTTTTAGCACTGCAAAGGATAGTAGACTGAAATGGTATCTCTGCATGTTCCTGTCCTACACATATACTGCTTGTCTTTGGTGGTACACAAATAATAGCAAATATTCAAAACAGAGGGTAAATGGTGTAACATCTTGCTTTTCTACAGTAGGGTCATCTCATGAATGCAAAAAACATTGTCGGCAGCATGCTGTTAAGCATTTCTCCTCCCAGCAGAAAACCCAATACAATTACATGTTGAAACTGAAAGACTTCTCTTTAAGAAGTCTGGAGGGAATTTGTGGGTTTCAGTGAAGCTGGATTATTCTCTGGCACCTCTAGGTCAGTTTCTACATTTCCTACGTTTCCTTTGCCCAGTAAACTCACCAGAATCTATTTCCTTGCTTCTCTGGTGTCAGTTCTTGTTTGTACTGATTCAGATTCTGCCTTGAGTGGATGTGGTGGAGGAGGTGCCCTTGCAGTGGAAGATGGGCCTCCCCACACATGGGGGGCTTCTGGGAAGATATGCTAATTATGAATCATGTTCATCAAATGTGCTGTTTCTTCCCAGTCCCATAACATTAATGTCTATATTAAGCTGGAGATCCAAAAGGTATGCTAGGTTTCTTGCTCCAGTCACTCATACTTTTACTGGTATTGTCAAAACATTGGAAACCTTCTTGCAGTGAGAAAGTCATCTTCTTGTGTAAGAAATTTTGCACCTAATTTCTACAGAAACATTTGGGACCTTAGGAGGTAATAAAGCTCCTAATTATAAATAAATAAGGATCCAAAAAAGGTGATATGTAGAATTAAATTCTACTTACTCTCAAAGTAAACTAAACATCTGCAAATCACTTAGAATCTGAGGTCTTGCTGAGGAACTACTCATATTAAGAATATGAATGTGACATCATGAGATAATAAAATGTTTTTCATATATTTCAGAAGAAAAAATGTAGTCTTACTTTGTAAGTCTATGGTAAGGCAAAACTTGAAATTCAGAAATAATTCCAGTATGGTATGGCACAGTTCCCAACTGCGACAAACAGGTTGTTAATGCTGATGTGTACAGTTCTCAGTGATATGAATTAAAAAATAATCCATAAGAAGCCGCCATGCCACTTTTGTTAGCTATGAAAAGATTTTTAAAACTGTCATTTAAAAAAATAATAATATGAAAGCTGATTTTTCTCAAGAAACTGTTGTATGAGCTATGTAAGTAGGAAGTCTCTGAATCTCCATGCTCAAAGTATTTCTTCTGCTAAGAAGCAACAGCTGTCTGCTTTTTAAGTGAGAAGGTTCACATAGGTACCAGTTAAGGCTGTGCTCTTTATGATTTTGACATGAGCTGTAAGAAAAAGGAATAAGCCATTCAGGACAAGTTTCAAAACTCTTCCTCTTCTGCAAGATACAAAATCTCTTTGGAGAAAATTTACCTTCAGCAACATGAGAAAGTTCATTTCCATATGTATATGGTTTTCCTTTATGGGGAAGCAAAAGTTTGAGGAATAACATGCTTAAATCAGTGGATAAAGGTCAGGTTTAAAAAAAAAATCATATGCAAATGTACATGCTGGAAAAAGCTGAACTGACTCTATTTCTGGCCCCTCACATTTTCTTCAGCTTCACAGGTAACAATTTTACAGAAACATGGAATTATTGACTGATATCCAGCCCACAGTGCAGAGGACTTTAAAAGGCTAAGAATGTAATACTAATGCTTGCAAAACACTTGGATGTTTTTCCCAAAAAGAGGTATCTCAAATGAAGCCATAAGAAAGCTTAAAACAATGTTCATAGGCAATTTACCAAAAACAAAGCCAGAGAAAACATTCCACATTAAATCCTTCTGATTTTACTAATGGCTAGCAGAGCTTGTCACAGGTTTTCTTGAGAAGCTAATACCTCTGCTGAATGAACATAGCGTGACAATTTATTTTGGGCCAAGTGAGGATCCCTGTCCTACCTAAGTATGCTCGTTTTTACAAGACAACAGACTCTCCATGACTGTGAAGTATCATTAAACAATGCACTTACCCTGGAAGATGTGTTTGTTTTCAAACCATACACCGCTTAACCACAGACTTTTTTTTTTTTTTTTTTTTTTTAATAATCAGTTTTGGAGATAAGAGACTGTGCAGAAGCAGCATTTTATAGGGTATTGTTGCCTGGTCTCCTATTTGTGGGCAGATGTAGGCCATCAATGAGTGGGAGATTCTGTTAGAAGCCCAGATCAATGGCTGAAATTCTATCCCCAGTGATAGGTGGAATCCAAAATTCTGGATTGCAGAAACACAGGGATTTGGGAGGCCCCAGGCAGGAGCTTTGCATGTAGCAGGAAACTGGGTTTGGGGTGGCCTTGGCAATGGGTTCACAGGCAGGACAGGGGAGCAGAAGCTGGTGTCAGGGCATAGCACAGCTGTTCAAATGAAACAGAGGCAGAACACCTGCTGTCTCGGGAGGGTAAGGCAGTCTCAAGGTCTCATGGTAAGAAAAGAAAAAAATAAAGAAAATAAAAAGGAACGAGAAATGAAGCTATCATTCCAGTACAGAGTGCAAATGGTGGCAAGGCAGAATAGCAGCAATGCCCAGCACTGCCTACGCTATACAGGAAAAGGTTGCCCTTGGTGAAACTGTGGTACACAGTGGATTAACTCACCTTTCAGCATGTTTTTCTTGTTATTTCCCTTGTCAAATCCCAGCCAATCCTTGATTTTGTGTTAGTTTGTCCATTCACGCAGACAGGAATTTACCTCCCCAAATTCCAGCCAAGTGTAAGTGTCATTCAGCAGAAGTCCAAGTTTGAGTTTTATAGGAGGAGACTCTTATTGTTCCAATGGCTACGTTAAAAACCCGGAGAAGACATTCTCAACATGTTACACAGGACTCCAGCACACAGCTGCATTGGTCTGTAACTTGTTCTTGCAACCTACCCTGTCAGTCAGAAGGTTGTTTCCACCTCTCTGCTATTTTGGAGATTCTCCAGTACCAAATTGGTCCTAGCACCTGCAGGCTGACTATTTGAATTAACAAGGACTGCTGTGTTTACCATTTTTCCTTCCAGAAGATAGAACATGGAGCAGTGACTGGGAAGACACAATTCATACCTTGTCAGAAGTGGAAAATAAGATTAACTCCACTCTACTTTCCCATCTGAAGGGCACATGATGGATGCCAAGTCTAGATCTATTGCAAATGTGCATGGTGAACATATTTAGGCACACAGATTCACTCTTTTTAGTGGGAAGTGTTCAGAAAGAAAATCCTTGTTTCTTATTAGCAAGGAACTACTTGCTCATAGAAGAAAAAACTGTGTGCCCCACCATAGTCATAATGTCTGTTCTGTACACAGCCTACAAAGATCTGCCTTCTATTACTACCTCAGGCTCTCCAGTTGCCATGAGGAAGCTGTGGCTCAGCACGTCTCCAGGAGCTGACCCAGCTCTCTTCGCAGTGTGGGCAAGAACCATTAAGCAGTGCAGTGTGTACAGGCTTCAGGAGTGGAGCTTGGAGGAGGACACCTGGCAGCAAGTCAGAGGGGGCTGTGGAGAGGAACAGTGACTGCTATTGGGTGGTGATGTTGCTGGAGAAAAAAGCAAGAGAGAGAGGGAGGGGGAGAAAAAGGGCAATGATCTGTCATCCTCACTGATTTTTCAGAGGTCATGGGTTTAGCGGCGTGGGTCTTGCCAAAACTCCTGCAGCAGTGCAAATGACCTCCATGGGCAGTTCATGAATGCTTTAGGGAACTAGGAACTCACAGTGTGTACTTGTCCAAGCTACAAGGTCCATTTTGTTATACAGCTTGTTACTCCCCGGCTAGGCTGGCTGCAGTTCCTGTGAACTGGAACCAGAAAGTAGTTTGTCAAACTGAAGCAGACCATTGTTGAAAGCTCACAGCAGCAGACCTAGGTACTAGGTCCCCTCAGAATGAGCAGGGCAGGTGGAAAGGATGTTGCCTTGGCAAATGAGTACCTGGCTTTGGGCTGATCTGGGAGTTAACTGTCAGAGGAGTGGCAGGTTGTGAAAGAAAACTGGTTGCTTCTCTCTGCAACCTCTTCTGTCTCCTTGTGTCGGAAGTCTGGCTGAAATATGGCAACGAGCCAGGGGGAAATGTGTCTCCCTCTACTCAGCAGCCATTCTTAATGCCCCCGAAGAAAGAAGATGTAGTAGGAAGACTACTACAAAGGAAGCTCAAAAATCTGATGTTTTCTACTTGATCTGTAATCGCTGGTGCTTTGCCTACTATGTAATAGAAAGGCTTGTTAGCTTGGCTGACTGTGACTCCCTCCCAAAGAATTACACTGTAGTTTGAAGGCTTGCACTTCTGGCTGTAGTGGTAGGAGAGTATATGTTGAATTTAGCAAGGTGTTTTCTGGATCCTGGCAGTAGATAGTTCATCTGCATGTCCAGCTCTGGCAAAGACGTGATACAGGCTCTGCATCCCAAGAGCATACCTTGAGACAGCTAAGATTATTCTGGCATTGGGTTCTCTTCAAACTCTGTAGATTCTGAGTGTCTGGCAGGTGGGATCCAGTTGTGCCAGTCACTAACAAGAAGCTATTGAAAGGTTACCTCAGAGACTGTGACATGAAGGAGAGACCATACCGAAGGGAATCTGATCCAGTGTCCTCCTCCCTTCCCTAGGCCGCTGTGTGCCTGGAGTAGGAGCTGTGGCAGAGCATATCCCAAACAGTGCTTCCCCTCCAAATTTTGACACCTGGGGAGCTAATATGGCTGCTCTGATGCTTGGCAAGAACAGAACCTGCAAAGCATGAGAGCAGCTTCTGTCAGGGCACTGGTGTATGGCACATTGGAGTACTGAGATAAATGTGTTCCTCTCTCAAGGAAAGTGATGTTCCCAAGCATTGTTACATAAAAAGAGCCATCATTATGAAGCTTTTCTGGATGTTTCATCTGGATTTATTGCATTCAACAAAGCTCAGTCATACCAACACAAGTAATGACAGAAATAAGACTTTGTATCTGATTATGCATCTTGTTTACTGAATTAGAATAATTGGGAGATTAAAAGTGAGCTGCTGAAGTACTCTCTTTTATAAGATCTCCCATGTCTTTAAGCATCTTTGATGGCAAAGCGTCTGTAGGCTTGGAGCAGGTGCATTGTTAACCCACACGACTGTGGACAACGCACTTCTTGGTGGGGTCATTCTTCTCCACAACATCATAGTTGCAGCTTTTCATGTTGAAAACGATTTTACATTTTTCTTTGTCATAACCAACAGGAGTATGAAAGCTATCATTGATAAACAGAAAAAAAATGTTAGACTGAGAGCAATAAAAGATTCAATAATTCAGTGACTATATATTGAACTACCAAACTAGTGCAGAGTGAGAAATCTCTGAAACTGTGACTTAGACCAGCCTAGCTAGCTTGAGCACCCACAGCTACAGCTTCCAGTGCCTCAACAGATGTCCTTCTGCAACGACATGTAGATGTACCAGTATGGGGATTTTTTTTAGCACAGCACTCTACAATGTGACATAAGCATGGTCTCAGCATGTTTTATCTCTTTTCCATCATTTTTCATTATTTTCAGTATGCTTAGAGTGTGGTTTCAGTTTCCTGACAGTGGGTGTCACCTGAGAAAAGGCAATGATCGTAATCTAGCCATTTTGGCATTTTGAGAAGGTGGGATAAGAGGAAAAGAGGATGTTGGAAAGAGATACTTCAGAGCAGAGCCATGCCACTCTAGTGTCTGCATGTTCAGTGGAGAAAAGCATCTCTGAAAAGGGGTTCAGATCATCATGAGTTCTTTAGAGGACCTGTACTTAAGTGGCTTGTGGAATGAACTCCTTTCTACTCTCCACTTTCCCTGCCAAGGAATGACTTAACCACAGTGTAAGAGGGGTTCACAAGTTGCTTAGCGTTAAAGACAAGCACCAACTGGATGTGCTTGGAAGGGCCTGTGTCCACCCCCAGTCAGCAGAAAGTGAACTAAGGTAAACACAGCCAAGGAGTCAAGTCATCTGAAGCCATGTGTGGCTTTTATCCCTCTGTGAGGGGTAAGGAAAGGCTCTCTTGTGCCTTTAGAGACCCATTTATTCCCAGCAGATGGAAACCTGTGGTCTTCCTATGGGCAATGATGCTGCCAGTGAGTTCAGACTTACAGGGAGCAGCAAGATATTTGGTTTTGGGTGCAGCTGCATCGGAAGCAATCATCTGTCCTTGAGATATGTCCAAAGGGGTACACTTTTCCACCCAGGACACAGCCTGCATAACACAGCAACAAAACAAAAGACGTTCTTTAAGCCTCCACATTAAAGATGAAAGGTTTAAAAATGCCTGTATATTTTTTGAAAATGTTTTTCCTGAGAATGATTAAACAGAAGTCATTTTGCCCTCCTGGCTATTACCTGGACTATTTTGAGAGCCTGAACTTGTTTCTTCTTTACTTCTTAGAGACAGTTTCAGTGTTATAGATCTGGGGTGAAACTGAGCAACCAAACAGCCAGGTCTGCCATCTAGAACCACACTGCATTCAGAAATGCTCCCAAATCCAGCAGCAGCTCCACGTGCTGGCATAGCACTAGCAACCCACCACCAATAGCAATAGTATTGCTGCAACTATACCCAGTCCAGGTGAAAATACTATTTTTCCCTAGTTTTGGTATCTTGGTGCTGGAACCTCTTATTCAGGTCTTTCTGACAACTTCCACCTCCCTGATATTTTGGGCCCTTCCCAGCAGTTCTGCATAGAGTTGAGCCAACAAAAAAATATCAGGTGAGAGCACTTTCCCTGTTCTTACCTTTGTCAGACTCCCCTGGCTTGTTTATTTGTGTAAAGCAGTATGCATCACCCAGTGTCACAATGATGCCCATTGCAAGAAGGAAGGCGAGAAAGCTTTTCTGTAAAAGAGACATGGAGCACATGGCATGAATTTAATTCAACTTCCATTATCATTGTTTTGAAAAGATAAGTCACTGAACCCGAAACAAGAGTTAGAAACAACCTTATGTGCACATGAAAATGTTGGAAAAGGGAAATCCAGATACTTCACTGCATTTTCCTTGCATGGGAAGAGACAAAATGATGTAACATAAATGTGTCTGCAGCATCCCTCCCTGTCAA
This sequence comes from Cygnus atratus, assembly GCF_013377495.2. Taxonomy (NCBI): domain Eukaryota; kingdom Metazoa; phylum Chordata; class Aves; order Anseriformes; family Anatidae; genus Cygnus; species Cygnus atratus. The sequence continues at coordinate 19,750,160 of NC_066368.1, forward strand.
AATCCAAGCTCTAGAAATCACCAAAAGCTTCCACAGTAGACTTAAAAGCCCTGTCAGATTCTTATTAGTGCTTTATTTATTGCCCTTGAGTCATATTTAGCTATTTCTCCTGTACATCACTGTCTGTGTAGCATCCCAGTGTTTCACTTCTGAGCACAGCAATTGCACCAAAATTTTGGCAATCTTTGGATCGCATAACTAATTAGATTCTGATAAGTTTTGTGAAATAGGTGGCTGGATAGAGAAGAGACACAAATCAGTGCCTTGGGGCAGAATCCCAGTGCTGTATATTCTGCTTAGCAGCGTGTGAAACATCTTGTCAAAACATGCACACACAGGTGTGGTCATCCTTCTTCTTGGCTAGTGGTGGCAACAGATAAACATCTGCAAGAGCTCTTCAGAGGTGTCATCTGGGACCTGCTGAACACCCAGGACTTCTCTGACAAGGCCTGCATAACTTTGTAAGGGTACTTTTACTGGGGTAGAGGGTCTGGAGCCCCAGATTATTTTGATGAGTTCCTCAAGCTGGATAACTTAAGGCAAAAGTTTAGGAATGGCCAGAGAATGAGAAGCAGTGAGGAACATACTTCAGTTTTCTTGATAGCACTTGCAGATCAACACAAAAGGATTGTGAAATGAATAGTTGCTGTTCTGAACTCCAGAGGCTGTTGCAACTTGGAAGTGAGATTGAAAAAAACAATGAGAGGCTTTGGTTTTAGACAGCTCTGCTACTTACCTTGAACTACTTGAATCATAAATGTCAAAAGAGTGAAAATTTCTGAACCATGGAGAGCCACGGGGAATCTCCTCTGTCTGTGTTGGAAGACACTTGCTATTTTAGGTGCTTCTTTCTTACAGGGCCGAGGGGCATTTCTGGTGTTGTGAAAGGGAGGGGAAGAGACTATGGACTAGTCTGGGAAAGGTACAGTGCTTAATGTCCACAGTGGCTCTGCCATTTGGGGTTCCTGAGGCTTTGGGGTAGAATAGAGCCAGCTGCCATGGTGAACACCATAGCCAGAAGGAGAAAAGCAAAGGAGAAAGACTGAAACTCTCAAACTTTAATTCCATGGTTTCCAGTCAAAGGAACATTGTCCAAGTACCTCCTGTTCTGTGAAGTTGTAGGAAAGTATATGTAACATTAAAATTGGTCTCCCATAAGGCTTCTCTTAAGGCATTTGGAGTGGATCTGTGGGGCTACTCATGCTGTGCAGCTGTATGGGGCTATGTGAGTTTGGGGACCTGTAGTTTTCCACAGAGGATCTCTCTCAATAGGCTTGTGATGCTGCTAGCTTTATATTAGTTGTCCAGAGGATGCTGGTGGTGGTGCTTCCTCCAAACTGGTGCAGAGGTTTGCAGCTGCACAGGCTACTTCTATCAGAGGTCTGAGTGCTGTACTCATGTCTTTATAGTAATGACTAGGGTACTGAATGACTAAGTAATGACTTAGGGTACTGAAAGAACTGGCGGAGGAGCTGGCCGAGCCGCTTTCCATCATTTATCGGCAGTCCTGGCTATCGGGGGAGGTCCCAGTTGACTGGCGGCTAGCCAATGTGACGCCCATCTATAAGAAGGGCCGGAGGGTAGACCCGGGGAACTATAGGCCTGTCAGTTTGACCTCAGTGCCAGGAAAGCTCATGGAGCAGATTATCTTGAGGGTCATCACGCGGCACTTGCAGGGCAAGCAGGCGATCAGGCCCAGTCAGCATGGGTTTATGAAAGGCAGGTCCTGCTTGACGAACCTGATCTCCTTCTATGACAAAGTGACGCGCTTGGTGGATGAGGGAAGGGCTGTGGATGTGGTTTACCTTGACCTCAGTAAGGCTTTTGACACCGTTCCCCACAACATTCTCCTCAAGAAACTGGCTGCTCGGGGCTTGGACTGGCGTACGCTTCGCTGGGTTAGAAACTGGCTGGATAGCCGGGCCCAGAGAGTTGTGGTGAATGGAGTCAAATCTGGTTGGAGGCTGGTCACAAGTGGTGTCCCCCAGGGCTCGGTACTGGGGCCGGTCCTCTTTAATATCTTTATCGATGATCTGGATGAGGGCGTCCAGTGCACCCTTAGTAAGTTTGCAGATGACACCAAGCTAAGTGCGTGTGTCGATCTGCTCGAGGGCAGGAAGGCTCTGCAGGAGGATCTGGATAGGCTGGAGCGATGGGCTGAGGTCAACTGTATGAAGTTCAACAAGGCCAAGTGCTGGGTCCTGCATCTGGGGCGCAACAACCCCAAGCAGAGCTACAGGCTGGGAGATGAGTGGTTGGAAAGCTGCCTGGCCGAGAAGGACCTGGGAGTATTGGTTGATAGTCGGCTGAATATGAGCCAGCAGTGTGCTCAGGTGGCCAAGAAGGCCAACAGCATCCTGGCTTGTATAAGAAGCAGCGTGGCCAGCAGGTCTAGGGAAGTGATTGTCCCCCTGTACTCGGCTCTGGTGAGGCCGCACCTTGAGTACTGTGTTCAGTTTTGGGCCCCTCGCTACAGGAAGGACATGGACGTGCTCGAGCGAGTCCAGAGAAGGGCGACCAAGCTGGTGAGGGGTCTGGAGTACAAGTCTTACGAGGAGCGGCTGAGGGAGCTGGGCTTGTTCAGCCTGGAGAAGAGGAGGCTCAGGGGCGACCTTATCGCTCTCTACAGTTACCTTAAAGGAGGCTGTAGTGAGGTGGGGGTTGGTCTGTTCTCCCACGTGCCTGGTGACAGGACGAGGGGGAATGGGCGAAAGTTGCGACAGGGGAGTTTTAGGTTGGATGTTAGGAAGTACTTCTTTACCGAAAGGGTTATTAAGCATTGGAACGGGCTGCCCAGGGAGGTGGTGGAGTCACCATCCCTGGAGGTCTTTAAAAGACGTTTAGATGTAGAGCTTAGTGATATGGTTTAGTGGAGTACTTAGTGTTAGGTCGGAGGTTGGACTCGATGATCTTGAGGTCTCTTCCAACCTAGAAATCTGTGTCTGTGTCTGTGTGTCTGACTAAAATTTGTCGTTTGCTGTCCTGGGCTGTGTTCTGTGAATGTTTTGTCTTTAGTTTGCTCCAACATCTGTCCTTATCTTGCTATTCAAAGAAATGTCAGTTAGGTGAAACTGGGCACACTCCTCTCTCTAAAGAGCAAAGTTCTGGACCCTCTATTGGATTTGAACAGAAAGAGAAGGGGAAGTGTGTGGTGTCTAACCACTTCTGAACTGACCTTTTTCTGGAACAACCAACGGGTACACCAGCTAAGTAACAATTAGCTAGCAGCAAAGGTGCCACATATAATCAGGCTGAGCACAGAAGATATCAATGAGCAGTGGCAGAAACAATGTCCTTTATTAAAAAATAGGTGACGTTATTACTGTCACGCTAATGGCAAGGATTTCTAGTTCAACATAAGGGTTGCGTTGTTCTGGGTTTTCAAGAGCATGGCACCTCAAGGAATATTTTCTGCTTGTTTGCTCTCTTAAAAAGGGAATGCCACCAGCCATCTTGCAGAGCAGGATCTTCTGAACTGGATTTAATGGACTTTACAACTGGATGAATTAATGTGAAATGAGGTGCCAGATTACCTTGTCCAACAAAGTCTTTTCCAACTGATTACAGACAAGACAAGCCCTAAGGAAAGCTTAAGCAAAGAAATAAGTAGATGATAATTTCTCCCTTCATCTCCAAATCTACATATATTAAAGAAACTGCTAACTCTTCTTTAAAACTTATGCCATTCCCTAGATTATCATCAGAAGTAGTAATTGATGTCTGTAGTTTTGGGGACTAGGTGAGCACAAATTAGAGGAAAACTGGGCCATAGGGCTTTGTCTATTTATTTGGCAACACCTAACTGTTGATTCAGATTCTGCAAACAGATTTGGAGGCTTGAAAAGCTGAAACAGGACATGTCTTGATAAATCAAAAGAGAAAAACAGAACGAGTACACTGTATTATACATTTTGTTGTAAAGGGGCTATGTTTTATGCTTTATTTCATATCTATACGTTACAATATTCTGAATATTCTCACAAACAATTCTGAAAAAAGGATAACAGCAGGTGAAATACCTAGAGAGATATATGTAGTTTTGTTTTTTTTTTTTCAAATCATTACAAAGCAAAACCCAAATTCACAGTAATCTTCATAAATGTGTCTTTCTTTGAATCTTCTGTCAGTTTTTAACGGAATACATCCATATCTAATAGGGATATAGATATAGCCATAATTAGGTGAATCTTTCAAATATCCTTCTTTTGCAGTTTTAAAACATATAGTGATCTGTACCTTACTCATAAAAAAAGCTAAGCCTTTACTCACCATTGTGTAATGTGTAGCTCCCAAAGAGCTCCAAGTCCCCAGAAGATCTCCACAAGTGCTTTGTTGTGGAATCTGAAAGCAAATGTTTTTATGCCTTTATGTTGAGCAATTTAAGTCTAGAAAAATAGCTTGCTCAACTCAAATGCACTTATGTTGAAATTTCTGAAGAAATTGCTGAAATTTTGCCAGCTGGCAAAGTTTGATTCTGTACAGCACTGACGTGAGTAAAGAGTTGAGCCCAGAATCAAGTATTGTTCAGAAGCGTTATGATTAGAAAAAATGCCCCTTTCTGATAAAATTCAAGTATTGCTAGGTAAGCTGTAGGCAGAACTGTACAGTTAGTCCAGGTAATTTTCAGGAGTGGGAGGAATGCACAATGATCATTTCTTCTATCAGTGGGCTGGAACGTGCTTAGAATAGGAAACAAGGAATTAATAGCTTAGAGATCTCTTGCCAGATCTTTGGATATGCATATTTGATGCTACTGTGTGTACTGCATGATAACCAAAGGCACTTGGAAATAGCACTATTAAAACCTCTTAACATTCAGATGTTAATCAAAGCTGGATCAACTGCAAAATTTCTCTTTCTCCTCAACTAAAAGAAGTATTTTCTAACAAATCAAAAGCCGCCTGCTGTTCTTGTGGGACTGTTCAAGTTTTGATTTGAGTAACTGTGATAGAGTATGTGACCACTTTCATATGTGCAAAATGCTTTCACAAGTGAAAAATGTCAGAGTGCTAATCAAATACTCTGCTTTCTCTTACTCCTGCAACCTCTTTTCAGAAAGAAATAATAAGCTGTGGCCTATGTTTTAAAAATAAATACTTTGCTATGGATGATAGCAAGCAATAGAAAATTCATTCCCACATGAGACTGATCACCAGATTAAGGAATTTAGCCTATGATTTTAAGATTACATTTAGAAAGTTTGGAATAGTAAATAAAATTCGGCTGTACTATAAACTAAACAATTTGGGGTTTATTTGTTGTAAGAGTCAATTAAACTATTCACAGAGTTTTAGATATTTTGGAGTGGTAGAAAGAGAATTTGTCATTCACACACTTCCATGCGCTGTGTATTTCTGAGAACTATTAATAATTAATTTAGCTTTTGGATGTGCTCATTCCAAAGAATTCAGCAGGAAAAACAACAACAAAATTGTAGTACATCACATCATAATTCCATGATCCCCTTAGAGTAAATGCTGAAGTTGAAGTCTGTGCAGGTTTAATAATCACTTAGGAAAAAATACATAATTCATGAAAAGTTCGTAAGCATTCAATTTTACAGACTACACACCTGTCTCTTCTTTGCTGTTGTTCTGCTATAATCACTACGTGTTTTAAAACTTTCATTTCATGAAAATCTTGTTTATGTCACTGAGAAAAAATGAATAACTTTTGTTTTTCATCCTTTGCTTCCTGCATACCTGGTAATAGTCTTTTATCATCAAAATCTTCCTCTTGTCTGTGCTTATAGGCTGTCAAGTCAGCTTATAACTTCTCTCAGATGAGTACACTAGTTTTAGCCATCAGGTGTGTAGTCCTGATTTCCTTTCATTCCTGTAACCCATTTCTGAACAGTCTCCAATTTGACAGTATCTCATCTCAAAACTGAATAGAGAAAAAGACATGGAAGTTTGCCTGTGCTGTGAAAATAACCCCAGATATTAAGAAAAGACATATTGCCTTTGCTGTATCACCACAGCTATCTTAAGCACCATATTTTTCTAAGTACAGAACTTTGGCTTTCCATCCCTGAATTCTTTTCAGACCCACTGATATTCATGCAAAATTCCCATTTCTACAAACTGTAAAAAATCTCTAAAGCATAGATTAAGCAAGCGCAGTTTATTTCACCATCAGCACAACTTTAATTAGTATTTGACTCATTAAGCATTGTTTGCAAACTCTCCCAACAATGAGTTTATGTTTCCACCCAGACCACTTGATATAGATGAACCATACAAGTGTAGAGGAACTGTTGACCATGTGTACCCACCTATGGCTCGTACCAGATTTACATTATTCCCTTCCCTTCACCTACCATGTTCAGGCTTTGCTAACCCCAGGTCACCTTGGGCTTGACAAGAAATTTTATGCCTGTCCTTTTGTGGTTTTTCATAGACAGCTCAAAGCAAGACTGGTTTTGCTTTCAAGGCACTTGTTAGGCAGAACACCTTATTCTTCTGTCAATGAGCTCTTGATAAACACGTTGGAGCCCTGCCAGCCATGCTGCTCATTGTCTGCTGGTAGGCTGGCATTCCTCCGAGTGTCTTTGAACCTCCCGTTTCAGGACACGCAGATCTTGCTTTAAGAGAATTGTTTCCCCAGTCTCTTCCTCAAGTCCTAGATCGCGCTACACTTCCAGTGAGATGATTTTAATACACTTTTTGCAAGAATGATTGTTTCCATAATAATGTGCTGATTTGCTTTTCACCTGTTGTCATACAGGAAGAAGAGAGACAAAACTGCCTTGAAGGTCTGCCCAAGGCATCAGGAAACATTTGTAGGGCTTTGTTGGTATGACAACCACTACTTGGACCTTTCCTAATTTCCCAGTTGAATGCTGCTAAACATGTCTGGTCTCTTTCAGCTTCTCATTTCTCAGCACTTTCTCAGAAGTGTTGACACTTGGAGAAATACCTGAAAAGCTCATCCTGCCCAGCTATCATAGTATTATTTTTCTAGATGTTACAAGTACTTTTCTGGGACCTTCCAGCAGGCAGCCCAGTATGACCCAGTATTTATCCAGCCTGTTGTGAGCCTGTTGTGAGCAGCAGATATTCGGACCATCACTTGCCTTTGCCTGGGCAAACTGAGGCTGGACGAGCAGGTCTCCCAGAGCAGCCAGCCCACCCGAGGGGGCTGGAGCAGCAGGAGATACAAGCCAGCAGCAACAGTGGAAAGCAAGGTGGAAGGGATTCAGTTCAAAGGAGCTGAATTCACCTTCTTTTAAGGGTGTATGAAATCCTACCAGGCTGATTTGGGGTGATGGAAAGATGGTGATTTGCCGCTGTTGTGCCATTCCTGTGTGCCAGGATTGATGTATGCACTGCAACAGCAATCTATTAACAGCAATTAAAAAGTCCTTTAATGATCCTTTAATAGTTTTTCAAGCAGTGTTGCTTACATGAATATGCATACACAGAACCTAGCATGAATTCTTTGGTATGCTTCTAAACTATCCTGCAGCTTTATTCCCTTTGTAACTGCCTTCAGCTTCTCATCTAAGTATGTATAGTTTTGATCTATCCAAATTCACTTAAAAAGCAATATGCCTTTCCCTTCTTTTTAAATGTAAGCTGCATGTTCTTACTTTCTATCATCAAAGCTTTCACTTTCAGCTCCTGCTCCACCAGAAGACATCTGTCCTTGTGGTGGGCTAATCCTCGATGGAAGAACAAGGATTTTGCAATGTTCACTGCCGATTCCATCTAAGATACATATACCATACAGACAAATATTTGTACAGAAATCACACAGAGAACTAAAGTTTACATATATTGGAAATAGCAGTTTTCGCTTAACTAAGTTCCAAGTCCACCAAAGAAGGCTGGAAAACACCTGTGAACTTCTGCATTCTTCAGATTAGATCTTAGGGCTTGAATCAAGCAAAGCACTTAAATATGCCCCTGGCTTTAGACGTGTGGGTAATTGAATTGTCTCCAGTGAAGTCACTCCTTGTTCTCAAGCATAGGCTTGGTAAAGGCTTTGCTGGATCAAAACCAGGGTCATATGGTGGGAACATAAACTCACAGTTTTCCTGCATCCTTGTTGCTTTATCAAGTATGATATATCAACTGATACGGGAAGTGTGATTTCTCGACCTATTTACAAAAGTGGGAAGGTAGAAATATTTCACTACTCATATGAGTTTCATATTTCCATTTTTTGATAAAGAATGAATGGGACAACCATGGGACTATGATTTGAGCATTTTTTTATTTGTTGATTCTAATATTGACCTGATGCATTGTTTGGGTGGCTTGCTTAAGTGTGTTGGAGGTTACAAGTTTCAGAGCTTACTACCTGACTATAGAGGACTTCAGTCCTCAGAGATGGAGCCCGATACTCACCTTCCCCTGCCTCCTCACACACTAGGCAGTCCTGCCCTACTGCAAGGGAATTCCAGGGTAATGGTTATTCTCTAAGACCACGGTTTTATCATTAGAGATTAACTTTTAGGAACAAAAACCACATGGGGTAACTGATGAGCCAGCAAAGTCATGTGTGTCTGAGCCCAGGTTCTTTTAGAGAGCTAGCAGTTCTGCTCTTTTTCCTTCTTTAGGACTTTCAGTTACCTGAAATGAGTTTATCAGCCCTGTTTTGTTTTGGTTTGTTTTGGTCTGGTTTTTGGTTATTGTTTTGTTTTTCCTGCTTGTATGACAACTTATTTCAGCAAGAAAAATCCATTTAATTTGACTGAGTACCTGGCAGCAAGGACTTTTAGGTAATGGGTAATCACAGTCTGCTAATTTCTGACACACAGGTTATAATTAATTATTTTAAAGGAAAGGTCAGCTGATTTTGGATTCCCTGAGATGAATTCTCTGATATACAAGTGGTGTGGTCTGTCATGCATTGACCAGCAGAGGAGGAAGTAGCCCTGGGGGCTTCAGGCAGGTCCAGTGCATGTGCTTATTTCTAGCTATAGACACTCCTTTCTACACTGTGCACCAGGCACCGAGGCATACTCCAGCCCTGACTTCAGTAGCCAGCCCCAAGTTCTAGTAATTGCAGGGCTTGGACAGCTGCATCTCAATCCATGTCTGTACCAACCTACACAACACAATATATGCAGAAGAATGAGGAGTGGCAGGAAAAATGAAGAACAATGCATGAAGTGTGGTGTTTTGTTTTTTTTTTTTTCCTGGCATGATAAAGGAGCTTATCTTTTTATTGTAAATGAACTGTTTCTTTTGTTTGCATCCTGTTCTAGAATTATAAAAAACATATTTACTTTGTGTTAGGAAAGCTGGTTGTGGTATTCTTTTTTTTTTTTTTTAAAAAAAAAAAACACTTTGTAAACATTTGTGAGATTAACCAAATGCTGTGTCTGTTTAAGCTTTTGTTAGCATTTCAAATTTAAGGCAACAGAAAGCAGTACTTCTGCCAAAGGTTTTACCTACAAAAAAAAAAATTATCCAGGCTAGCTGTATGGCATATTGTTACCCTGGATTCTCAAGAAGAGAGAATTATATTTAAATTGATATCAAATTTCACATCAAGATCCTAAATCTTTGTCTACTGTAAGCTGTAAATTCTTCATGAACAAACACTAATATGAATTTAGTAAATGCTTCATCCAAAGAGTTTAAAAATAAATAAAAGAAAAAAAAAATCAGATGATCCTTCTAATAGCCCTGTACCAACTCAGAATATATATTTTTTTATTTCATAGTCAGCATATGGGGTTTAGAAATTATTCTGTGCTTAAAATAGTTGCTTATGGTCTAGAAGCAAATTAATACAGCATACACAATATCTCCCTTAAAGCTGGCCATGTTGCTTTTGGGATATTTTCTGGACAAAGCAACCTATTACTTGCTTTGAGAGTAGTCAGGATCCATTCCAAATGGAAATGTTTGCCCTCAGCTCTGTAGAAGTTGTGCAGAGGCAATAACTGTGGTCATACATACCAAGTGCACACCACTGGCCTCCAAATGATTTTCAAGGTTCCATCATCTTGTCTTTAGCCTTCTGCAGCCATTCTGCAGCTGTGAAAAGTCCTGTGCAGTTCCATGGGCCTGTGGAAATCATTGTGGATGCTATTGAAGACGAGTTGTCAGCTTGTGCAGGAGTGTAAATACTGGATTTTCTCCTTTGCTTTGCAGTTGCTTTTTGTACCGATGCTTGCAGATGTTTCTTTGTGAACATAAAGAACATGCTTTGTGGTTAGGACAACGAACACTTAAACTGGTGGATTAAGGAGTCTTACTGTGCTCTTTGGTCTGGGTACCTCCAACCATTTCTCATACTTGTCTCACCCTTTTTTCTCCCCAGCCCATGCCTTAGTTTCCAGAGGAAGGAAGCTTAGGGACCTAAGCCAGGAGAAAGTCATCCAGATTGCTACAGCACAGGATACTAATGTATGCCAGGATGAACCCTCCACTGCTCAGTCTAAGCTCAGCTAATTTCCTTATCATATTGAGGAGGCAAACTCCAGACACATATTTACATCTGTGTCTCCAGCTCAGTTGGGAAATCCCCAGAACCAGCTGTAATTTCATATTCCTGATGCCAACTCTGTATGTAAGCAAGATTCTAGATCAGAACAGCAAACTTTCATTGCTATTGCCTCCAGTCCTAAGTGTTGTTTTACCAGAACCAACCAGAAGATTCATGAGCTGGCAGCAGTCTGGGATAGTAAATGTTTAGAGACAAGGCTAACAAGCAGTTTCTGGATGGTCAGTGACTTTCTCTGCCATGGAGCTTCACTACAGAAAACAGACTGAAATAGGACCGGGAAGAGGTCCGTGGAAGTTTGTTTCCTCTTGCATCATGTCTGCGTAAATATAGCAACCCATTATACTGTGCTAGTTCTTCACCAGAAACTGGAGGGATGTCCAGGAGAAGAAAGCAGCAATTGCAGTCTGTGCCATGTTTCTCAACTCTGTTTTGTGTATGTTTTCTTCAAACTTTTTGTGCCCTGTATTCTGGCCCACCTTTGCAATCCGCAAGGACTTCTAGTAACCTTCTGACTGTTTGACCCCACCTTAAACACTTCCACTGCAGCCTTTCAGAGCCCCACCAGAAGACCTCTGGCTCCTCTCACACCGCTGCAAATGCACAAAGCAGAGCAGTAGGACCACAAGAATGGCAAGGAGCTGTAACTTCTGTCCTGGTGGCCATGCAGGAAAAGCTTGCCCCCCAGCCTGATTCCAGAAGCACTCTGCCCTGCTCTGGAAGGTCCTAGGGAATCTGAACTACACAAATACAGATCTCAATGTCACATAGAAATAGCAAGCTATGCCACAGAGCTCAGGCATGCCTGTAAGCATGGGTATCAGGCAGCTCAGCTCTGTGCAGTCTTACATGGTCTGTTTCTTAGCATGCAGATCAGTCCCCGATGATAAATGTGATTTTTGGTACATTTACATTGTATACTTATATGTAAAGTTCTGGAGGGAACAGCAAGTGATTTTTCTTGTTGTCATCTTCTCTTTAACCTCTACAAGGAATATAGCAAAATTCTTCTCCAAAAGGAATTTTGGGATTGAAATGTTCTTTGGGTGCCTGACAATAATGTTTAGGTTGGACCTTCATGAAGGCAGATTTTTATTGTGCTCTTTGTAGCCCCATCTGCTCAGAGATTGGTGTACATGTCTCAAAGAAACAATTTTCCCTAAGGAACATTTAGGTTCCATGTTGTTGTCTTTCTTTTTTCCTAGTGGAACCTAATCCACAAGGTCCTCGGACCTGAAGCTGCCTGGTTGCAAGACCTTGAATTTTTCAGCATCACGACACATAGAGCATATAAACACCACGTTTTGTAACGCACAAAGTTCTGTGCCAAGCAGACAAACACTTTGCATTAACAACCAAGAACTTGTTGGATTTAATCCCACATTTCAATAAATATGGAAAATAACTAAAGGCTTTGCTGCTTTTTGGAATGCTGCAGAGGAAGGAACTATGGCAAAACACTAAGAGCCTGGAGAATAATTTTAGATTAATCCCATCTGTGTAGCATTTTTACAACCTTGCTCAGGACGTTGTTGTGAAACGATCCTGAACAAACATTTGTCTACTTGTACTTTTTTTGATTTTCTGCTTTATTATGTCTATTAAAATACTTTAAATGCGACTAAGGCTGAAGGTTTGAGCCAGCTTAGCGATGGTATCTTATTACAGAACCGGCACTGAGGAGGGCGGCGTGTGCCCGGAGGGCTGGTTGTTCCCCTCAGCCACGCACGCACCGAGGCCTGCGGCCCGCCTGTTGCCGCCTGCCCCGCACCCTGCTCCCGCGGCGCCGCCGCGCCCCCTGCCGCCCCGGCCCGGCCTCACGCAGGCCTCGCCCCGCTGGGGCGGAGGCTTCGGGGCGGGCCGTGCCGGGCCGGGCCTCACATGACCGCGCTCAGCTGACTGCGGCGCCCGGGGTGCGGCGCGGCCCGGCCCGTGGTCACGGTGAGCGGCGGGGAGGGTGGAAGTGGCGGCCCCGGCCCCGGCCCCGGCCCCGGCCCCGGCCCCGGCCCCGGCCCCGGCCCCTCGCCCATCTGCCCCTCGCCTCACGGCCCTTCTCCCGCAGATGATGAACGGGGCGCGGGACGATGCGGCGGAGCCGGCGCCGGTGTGGGAGCGGCCCTGGTCGCTGGAGGAGATCCGTAAGGGCAGCCAGAGCTGGTCCTTGGCCTCGGACGCCGGGGTGAGCAGCGGGACCGGGGGACGGGGATGGAGAGGGCCGGGACCTAGGCGTGTGCGTGGCGGTGAGGGCGCGATCGCAGCCGGCTGTGGCGCAGGGGGGCAGAAGGAGCTGCCCCCGAGCGCTTCCTTCCCCTGTCCACAACAGCTGCTGCGTTTTCTGCAAGAGTTCTCCCAGCAAACCATTTCCAGGACGCACGAGATCAAGAAGCAAGTGGACGGGCTGATCAGTGAAACAAAAGCCGCGGACTGCCGCCTCCACAATGTCTTCAACGACTTTCTCATGTTGTCCAACACGCAGTTCATAGAGAACGTGAGTATATTGGTGTGTGGTGTCAAGCTTGTGCTTCAAACCCTGGCGTGTCCACGCGCTATAACTGGTAAAAATGCTTTCACTTCGTGGCAAGTGTTGGTTTAGAGACGCAGTTGCTTATAAACACTTTATTTTAAAAGGTCTTCCAAATCTTTCGTGAGTGATGCACAGTCCAAGATGTGCAGATTCCCTTTTGCCTCTTCTGAGTTACTTACCTCCTTGTTTATGTGTGATGTGGCGATCGGGATTTCCTTTCCAGGATTGTGAGTGAGTTGGGATCTCTGGGGTGCCTTGGCACATCTTTACAGGTAGCATGAATGTAGCACTTGGTTGTCTAAATATAAAGAATGCTGTACAGTGCTGTAAGCTTGCTCAGTGCTGTTACACAAACTGCTTTTAATGTAAAATTAAAGGTGCTAGTCTGCAGGTGGTTGTCTATTATATTTGGTCAGGAAGAGCTGCCTGTTAGTGAATCGTACTGTTTTGTGAATGTTGCGACTTTGGAAAGGTCACAAGAAAGATGTGAAAGCCCCTTATGATACTGTATTGCTAATAGCAAATGTGTAATTAAGATGTAGAGCTTTAATAGTTTTACACATTTGTGGGTTTTGTTTTTTTCCCTAGCACTGGCCTTTATCAAGTATTTTGTTTTGATCAGCATTCCTCGCAGGCCACATGTATCGCCTCTGAAGCCATGATGCCATTATTGGAAAGATGCTGGCAGAGGACAAGGCAACGAAAACCTGGGTTTCTGCTGTGGGTGTTGCTTTTTTTTTTTTTTTTTCCTCAGTACAGCAGTGTCTTTACTGGCCTGCCTTTGCTGTTCAGCTTAACGATTTTGCTGAGAACAGTTTGTACCAAATGTCTTAAGTCTTGGGTACTTCGAAACGTTTGTGCCCAAATTTAAGCCCACAGAAATGGGTCCTCACTTCTAGTTCTCAATTTAGCAATAGAAAGAGCCCTGTCTCTTCCAAGGGGATAACTTTCATCTGTGCTTGAGAGATTTGGATTCAAGTTTGCAGATTCAAGGAGTGCTCTTTATTTCCCTGTGTCTCCTTGTAGCTGTTCCTACAATAGAATACCAAAAGTACTGGATGGAGGGATCATCAGAACAAACTGAAATCTGAGGGAGGATGTGACCCTTCTCTGTAAGAACAAGAGAAGGATATATAGAAAAGAGGGGGAAAAGCTGCTAGATGACAAAACCTGACACATCATAAGTAAATCTAGGCTTGATTTTGAAGGCTTCTAGAACAGCTTAATAATAGAGGGTTAAATAGTATTATGTGTATTTTATTTTAAACATATTTAGGTCAATCTGTGAATGGAATTAAATGGCCAGCTTGTCTTCTACTGCGGTGACATTTGCAGTCTTGAGTCACCTCAATTGGCTTGAGAGGCTGCATGATAGGAACTTGATAATGACTGCAATGCATGAAGGAGGCTATGAAGATGCCTGGCATCATCTATGTTTTGTTCTGTTTTTTAATATTTCATGAATTAATATATAGTTTAATCATACATTAACAGTGTATTTTTTGTTGTTGTTGGCAGTCCTCATGATTTAGCCCTTGCAGCAGTATGTTGTTCTTACTTGAGTTATTTGTGCTTGAATTTTTAGCGAGTATATGATGAAGAAGTGGAAGAGCCGATTCCCAAAGCTGATGTTGGAGACAAAACAGAGCAGGTAGTTACCTTAAGCTTCCATGAGTATTTACTTCCATGAGCTTACAAATCAAACTGTTTCCGTTCTCCTTTGAAGTCTTTCTACTTTATAAGCTTATGTCATTCAAACATAACATTGAAAAGTAGTATTGAAGCTTATGATAACCTGTTAGAGCCTCCCCAAACTCAATATTGTAATCTAGTAGACAAGACTTGTGTTGATTTTTCAACAGCTATGCGTATTTTTTCAGCAAGAGAATTGAGGCCTCAGGCCTTATTGGATTCAGAGGTAGTGAATTAAGGAAGCAGAATCTGACTACAATTCCCAGGGATAAAAACTCAGAGCTTTTTTATATATTTTATAGTTTTGGTGTATTATACCACAAAGGTTCCTTTGATGAGCTGGAAGCACAAATAGGATAGTGCTGTGCTGGTAGGGATGTTTAGAACATCTCTGTTCACCGCGTTGATAAAGGTGAATTAAGGAAAAAAAGTTAAATTTTCTCATGCATGTTGCGGTGAGATTGAGTCTAGAATAAAATGCAATGGCAATGTGTTTTTTTTCTTGTTGAAGGAAAGGACACGTGAACAGAAAGAAGCTGATCTGATCCCCAAAATCCAAGAAGCAGTGAATTATGGGTTGCAAGTACTAGACAGTGCTTTTGAACAGCTAGACATCAAAGCAGGCAACTCTGACTCTGAAGAGGAAGAAAGTAATGAAAGGGTGGAACTGATACTTGAGCCAAAGGTAGAGAGACATGTTCTTGCTGGGAGCATTGTGTTTGTGTTTCGTTTTGTTGGATTTGCTCTTCACTTCTGCAAGCACTGTCACTGTGTTGGTTAAAAATTGATGTTCTTTATCTAAAAAGAGGATTTGGTGACTATATCTAAAGCAGAGATGCTCCTTGCTGAGCTATTTTCTTGTGTAGCCTGCTTGTCTTGCAGTTGGGCTTATCATTAAGGAATGGCGCCCCTTAAGGGATTAGTTCAGTGGTAGTGAACTTGGAAATGGAAGTCTGAGTTCTGGGTGGAAGGGCACCTTTAAATGTCATGCTTTTTAGGTACAAACGGTATCTTCATAGTCAGTTTTTACTGTACCAGTAATGAAGAACCCTAGATGTAGGAATTGCAAGGATGTTTTTATGTTATTATGACATCTAGAAAATGTGCTGGGACCACGCAAATAGAAGTAGCCCATGTTCTTTGACAGTGTTGAAAGGAATAAATCTCAGTTGGCCCACCCCACTTGAAGTGTATGTCTGCTGGGATTCACATGAAACTAGTTTGTATCTTCCTTGCCTTAAAATAAGGGTTGTAGGGCTCATTAGCAACGTAGAGCTGTTCCTAGATGTCAGAAAGACTTCATGTTGTCTCTTTCTAGGATCTCTATATTGACAGGCCTTTACCTTACTTGATTGGCTCTCAGCAGTTCATGGAACAAGATGATGTTGGCCTTGGAGATCTGACTAGTGAAGGTATGTGCTAGCATGACCTTTTATTTCTATGGGAGTAACTAGCTCCTAATTTGAGACTTTGGTCTTAATTGTAATAGCTTGTGTGATACTACGTAGTGGTTTTGCACGTTTAGTTGCATACTGCAGTTAGCTGGGGAAACGTGCACTATGCTGTAACAACCAGCTTTCCAAATATGAGTTGTCAGTACTTCGTGCTCTGTGTATTGGAAACACAAAATGCTAGAATTTCAGCAGACTACAAAGCACTTTCAAACCATTCTTTTTTACCTGATATTTAGTTCTCATCACAAAGCCTTTAAAGTTGCAGTAGGTATGTCTGCTGACCAGCAAGCTGTGTGTGAAGATGTCATGCCTGATCTTAACTTTTCTATTTTCATTTAAAATAGAAGGTTCGGTAGATAGTGATCGTGGAAGTGTGATTGACAGCGAAGAAAAGGATGAAGAGGTAAGCAACAGAGTACTAGCTACTTTGCATAAGTATTCGTGAGTTTTTGTTTACCTGCAAGGCCATTACCTACCTTGGTTTTCCATGTGTGGTATCAAGACAGTATTGCAATGTACGCTCTCTGTGTCAGTTGTGAATGTATTTTTCTGTTACTGTTCTTACACTATAATTTCCTCCGCAGCCTTTCAGAAGAGTGGTAAAGTGGTGTTGGCTCTAACTGCTGTTATAGTAGAATATTTCAGACTGAAATTTTTTATTCCAGTTTAGTCTCACATTGTGAAGCAAAATCAGCTTGAAGCTTTTGCAATGAACAATTGAATTGATGGAGGGCAAATTTGTTGTAAGTTACAGTGACAAAGAATGGAATGGAAACTAACAGGAATAAATTTAAACAGGTTTCAATGATGTACCTCCAGGCTTTGCCTTATGAATCCACTGCATTGAAATAACAATTTCTGATATTTTGTCTGCCTTAGCTGGAATGTCTCTGGTTTATGGCTGTGTTGTAGAAGCACTCCCTTTTTCCTTAGGAATTTGGTTTTGGTATCCTTGTTCAATTAAAGTTTAATCCCTTTTGAGTCACTGAAATGGAGCTTGCTTTCTTTGCTAACTCAGTGATGCTTTACTGAGCTCCTTTCATGAAGATGGTCAGTGGTGGGCAAACAATCATGTGTTTGCAGTGAGGAGATGTGAATACCCAAACCTAAGCAAGTCTGGACTTTGAGCCCTATCCCTTAGCCACTGAATGAAACAGTGTGTGATGCTTGTCTTTGGTCTCTTATGTTCCAGGAATCAGATGATGAATTTGGAAACCCTAGTGAAGATGACCAAAAGACGGTACGGTTATACACCTTGGTACCACCTGAAAGACTTTCTGCTTGAGACAGAGTGAGAATGTAATAAAGAGGAAGGAGATCAGAGCTCTAGACAGTTAACTATTAAAAGCCTTATTTAAGCCTGGTTTGTATAACTTTGTATGGGTAGGTTGTCCTGACTAGGTGGCACTGTATTGTGCAATTGAACCTCTACTGGGGTTAAAGACATGCTTGCAAGCCGTCATTAGATGAAAAGCATATGTGCAATAGCATTGCCTGATGTGTGTTTTCCTCAGCAATAACTTCAGAGCCAAGAGAGTTGAAAGAATCAACCCTAGGAGAGCTAGGTTCCTGAGGGATTATTGTGTCTGATCAAAGTTCTAAACTTGCAAAGCAGGAAGTAAGGAACAATGCAGTCTGGGTATGACATGAAATCAAAGATAAGAACAGCATGAAACATTTGGAAAGTGTGACTATTTGGGTAAAAAATGAAAAGAGAAAAACGCTTAGGTTTAGAAATTCAAGCCTGACTTCAACTGTTGGTGCTAGGGGAAGGAATCTTACCCATGTTAAATGTATCAGTGAAAAAGGGACTTTTAGTGGGGACCCTCTGGCTGAGAAGATGAGGGCCAAAAGAACAGTGTTTCAAAAAGCAACCCTTTTTTAAAATTGTTAAAGCAAAGTTACAAAAGCACTCAGATGTTAGTTATGTGAAGTTGTATTGGTCTTCATAGGGTAACTTTGTATGCATGATGTATTTTAAGTACTTAGTAACTTAGTACTATATTTTAAGATACTGCTATCTACATTTGGAATAGCTCAAAATGGCAAAATTTTGTAGTAGCTAATCTCAGCGTTCCAGAAATAAGGCATAATTACTAGGTCTTTGGTGGAGAGCAGTTAGTAAACTAAGGGAAATTGGGCAGGTAAAGCAGTTCAGGCTTGTGTATGGTAGCAGTACGCTCCTTGTGAGGCCAGCCTTATTGTCCTCAGTTGCCCCTGATCCAGAAATGTTTGGTGATGCACCATAGAGGTGTACTAGAGAATACAGCAAGTTACTTGCAGCTAGAGGCACTCTGTTCGTACCTCTAAAAAGTTGTGCAGTACCTCAAACTGGCTGAATGTTTCCATCCTTTCAGTAAATCTGCTTTGAATATTTTATCTAAGGAGGTGGATTTTTTTTTTTTTTTTTTGCTTATCCTTTTGTATGCCAACTTCAGGAGAACACAACAGGGTATTATTTTTTTTCTTAGAGGACAGCACAGATGAGTGATGAAGAAGATTATGATGGTGGTGATCTCTTTGACTCTGAAAAAGAGGAAGATGAGGATGGAGACATAGAGGTAAGCACAAGGACTGTAAGTAAATGTTGACTCTCTGTGGGGATAGATTTTTGACTTCCCTCATGAAAAATCTGAAAGGTGTGATTATAACAGTAACTCTTGGTTACATGAGATGGGATCCTGTGGAGAGGGCCTGTAAGAATCCTGTATGGTCTTTCAACATGATTGTTCCAGTTTTGCTTCTTTAAACTGGTGGAATCCTGCACCCTAAATTAGCATCAAAGCTGTCTTTAAATGTTGCATTTATGTGTGGTAAATGCTTCTTGCTGGTCATGTTCCCAAAATGAGATGATATTAAAAACTGTATTGTCGTGGAGGACTAGAAATGGCTTTTCCTTGATGCATGCATGATCTCCTAATTGCCTTCTTAATAGAAAGCTGCATTGCCTCTTATGAGTGCTTCAATCAAAGTGTAGATAGGAAATTGTACAACTGAGGCTGTAGAATACAATGCAACTGCATCAAACTGGTAACGGAACTGCATATAAGGAATATGCTGGTATTTTTCCCTACTCCTCAGAAAAAGAAAAGACCGACATCGTTTGCTGATGAGCTTGCAGCCCGAATCAAAGGAGAAGTACTGGTCAAAGAGGATGAAGACCGTTCGTGTAAGATAACTCTCAAGTTTTGATACATGATTGTGAAATAGTGGGAAACTCCTGAGAGTGTTGGACAGGAAACTTTGTGTAACAATATCTGAAATTACACAGATCTATTTTTTGAGCATGTATTGGGTGAAAACCTGACAGGAGGAATTAAAGACACTATTATAATGGTTTTGTGCTCTGAGAAACTTTTTGGTCATTACTTATAGGAATGAACCAAAATCTACTGAGAGTTATAGTGGTAAACTTACTGCTTTTGGGTGAGACAGGTCATTCCCCAGGTGCATATATTATGGTACAGGTTTTCTCTCTAATCTGATTCTCTACCGGTATGCAAAACTGCGTGTTTGACCACATGTGCTTTCCCCCCTGCTTAAGATAGGTTTGTGGAAGCTGTGGTCTCTATAGGCATTTGGTCTCTATAGTCTTCCTTAAAGCTCTGCAGTGGAAAATCCCTCAAGCAACAGTTTGGTGTTTTCATGGGGTCTGGGTGCTTTTTATCTCCCCGTTTGTGGCTTAAATATGCTGTGTTTTCAGGAGCTTGTCCTTACAGCTGTTTTCAGTGATAGAATAAGTGCTACAGTTACTTCTGCTACAGTTTCAAATGGAGAGGTATCTCTCTAGTTATTCTTGCAGCAAAGCGGCAATTGAATATAGCTGAGTGAAACTGAGTTGTAGAGTGCTTGTGAGCCTGGTTTTGGCTTGTAATTTTGAGAGCATAAACAGACAAATACAAAATGTATTTGTTCTTACTTAGTTCAAATGATCTAGCTAGGATTTTGGATGATGGAGTACCAAAAACTATCAGATTAACCTCTTATTGAGTTACAGGCAAGTCTTCTGTTCATTGAAATAACCTTGTCGAGGGATGAGAGAGGGGATAAAACTTTCTGGATTGGTAACTGAATCAGGGCATAATGTATGTCTGGAGCCATTTGAGGTGCTCAAAGGTTCTGCACGCCCTGTGTGAGAGCTGTACCATCAGAAATGCTGCATTGCTCTCTGCCATCTCAGGTGACACTAGTCAGTGTGTGGGCAACCACGCTGAACCTATAGTGTCTGCCAGAATGATGCCATTATGATTTCAAATGTATATTTTAGAACCTGTACTTCATAGAATTGCTTCAGTGGGTTGATTTTATATATATGTGAAGAAACATAACTCAGCTTGATTATATTACTTTTTTAAGGTTCTTTTTACCATAGGTTGAGCACAGGTTACAAGTAACATTTCATTCATTTGAACTTTTCTTCTTAAAGCCCTGCCACCAGAGACCAAAACAAGGAAAACCCCAAAAGAGAAGAAGGAAGCTAGAGTTCCGTCGGATGGTAGAATTTCCTCTTCTTGTTTTTCAGTCACTGGCTGGATTGTAAGACACTGCTTTAGAAAATGTGATATCTGCTGTAGAAACTGGGTGGGATATCAGTGAACATCCTTCAGGGTGAGTGTGTACACAAATCTAGGTTGTGCTGTGTGTGCAAAACAGGACCAGAAATAGGCCTAGTGAGAGTTTCCCCTTAAATGGGGCATTGTGGAGGAACCACATACAACCTGATCCATCTACAGCAGCTTCTCTGTATGTATCATCTTTATAAGAGGGAGGGGCTGGAATTATACCAGTTTTTGTTTTGGCTGTCTCTTTATCCATTTCCTGAAATTAGGTCACAGCTCTTGGCTCTTGTGCTTTCTAGATGATGATGATGACATCTTCAAGCCTCCTAAGCTGACCGATGAAGACTTCACACCCTTTGGTTCTAGGGGTGGACTCTTCAGTGGTGGGACAGGTCTCTTTGATGATGATGATGAGGTGAGAATGCAAGAGAGGATAGAAACAGAGATGTGTGTGTGTCTTACAAAAAAAACACAATCCCAGAGCCCCATCTCTGGACAGCAGTGAGAAGAAACAACATTTTGTTGCTTGGTAACATTCAAGCATAATAGGACAGTGTTATCTTTCTAGTGGAGAAAGAAAATGACACAAGTACGATGCTTGTGTTCTCCTTGGCGCAAAGCCCTCTCTTCTGCAGTGGTGCTGATAGAAATTCAAATGTTGTCCTGGCATTACACTAGAGTGGTTCTGATTGCAGCAGAGTATGCTCAGTACCTCACTTCTGTCTGTGGAGGTAAACCAAACACCATACAGTTTGTTCATCTTAAAACAAAAGATGTATATTAAAATTAATAAGGTTTAAGAATCTTACAGTAAAGCTGTGTAAAATAAATTATTGCTTCTGATTCTATCGTGCAGCTGATACTGCTAACACTTCAGCTTTGTCCAAAATGGTAGGTAAATCACTGCATTTGCAGGGTGTTATATTTCTAGTTATAACTAGAGGAACAAAAGTTATGTTTTCCTTGGAGCCAAGGAGGCTATTGGATTGGAATTTGGGAGGAGACGTCATGTACAGCTGACTTCAAGCTTACCATGCTAATATGCTGGAATATATCCAACTACCGGGCTTTCTTTTTAAGTGGCAGCTGACAGCTTTAAAAAAAAATAATTTAAATCTGGTACTGTTAGCCAGCTTTACGTCAGTGCAAATTCAGATGAAGGTATCGTTAAACTCTGTTGCTTACTTATTATCAAGACTGTTTTCCTTATCCTGCTAGATAAAGGACAGCCAAGTAGAGTTGTCTGAGTGTTGTCTGCCCACATGTAAATATTATTTTTCTGTTAGCTGAAAAATGATCATCTAGGAAGGGTAACATATCTTCATTTACCTTATATAATGGAGGAGGCCTCACTGAACCAGAAGGCAGATACAGGTTTCTTCTGGGTTTGGATGTACTAAAAATGGGTTTGTTTCAGTTTAGCTGCTGTTCTGTGTGCTGTAAGAGTTTGCTCCCCTGGGTTGTGAGGAGAAGGGGAGTGACCTGTGACGTGTGCTGTTCCTCAAAGACTCTTGTGCTAGGGTCTTGCAATGCTCTTGAGCTATAACGTATATATCTGCACCAAATTAGTGTTTTGGAGACTCATTGGCAACAATATAAATCATTCATCTTATGCACATGAAATTCAGAAGTATTTTTATGTGTGTCCTGACCTGAATTCTTCCTTTAGACCTTACTGTATAAGCCTTAATGGGAAAGCTTGGAGGAGTGTAACCAGGATCTAAACAGCTGTAGTTTAATTAGTGTAAGCCCTTGAAGAGGTGCAAATGAAAGTTCATTCTTTCTCTTTGGTAAACAGGCTGATAGTCAGAGTGAATTGTAGTGTAAATTAAACTTTAGAAGGCAGAAAGCTACCTTTCTGAATGTCTGTGCTCAGGTTAACTCTTGAGTAGCTAGGTTTAAGTCTGTATGTGCAGACATACCTTTGGGAAGGGAGTGGTGGTTACCTCTGTCTTGGCTCAGAAGTGGATATTCTGCGTGGAAAAGTTGACATCTGTCTTCTACAACAGACAAATTCACCACTCATTTTTGTCTATTACTAGAGTGATCTTTTTGCTGAGGTACCACAAGGAGAAGAATCAAAAGAGCAAGAGGAGCAAGTCCTGATAAATGAAGGTAAGAACCAACTCTGTAGTCCTGTCTATGCTGGGATTTATCACAGCTAGCGGGTAGTGTTTTGTTCTTTCTGAACTGGAAAGTCTGAAGTAGCAATTGTTGGCAGCTCTCTTGCCCAATCTTAATAGAGAACAGCTGTATTTTCTTTGAATTTTACATGTTTGTTCACTGCGATCGTTTACACACCCCTGTTCTCCTGGAGCTAAAAATGAGGTCTTTGCTGGTGTTGGCAGAACTCACTGCATACAACGGGTTCTTGCTGCTGAAGAGTACTTTGCAGTGTCCAGTGGTGGGTTTGAGTGGGGTCAGGATTGATCCTCACAGACTGATGAACATTTAAGTTTCACATTAGCTATATAGCCAGGCTCTTCAGGAATTTGATGAGCATGCATTCTGTACTGCAGCAGGTTTTGTTGAAGCATTGTATTTGTTGAATTTTCATACGTAGCTTTGGAGACTAAGCCATTTTGGTTTAGGCACGTTGTGTTGAAGTGGTTTCAAATGTGTGAATGTCAACCCTTGTAAATAATTCTGTGTGTAGATGTATGCCATATTTGTAAGCTTCAGTTTCATAGGCAAGTTTCAATGGACCACAAAAAGCTAGACTGTTCTTATACATATCCGCAAAAAGAAAGCGGTTCAAAGAGAAATGTCTAAAGACTTCTGGGCTGTTGAGCAAAAACTGAAGCTCAGACGACTTCTCGGATTCCTATTTCTTTGGTAGAGTTCTAAAGGCTTTGACAGTGTAAAGCAAGTGCATCCATTTGTATTGTACTTCCTATGATTTCAGCATCCTCTACAAAGTCCTTAAAGAAAGTTCCTGCAGGTGCAGTGTCTCTGTTCCCAGGTATGACCCATTCAATAGCAAATTGCTTCATGCACAAAATGCTCTTTTCTTTAAACCATACTAGGGAGCTTTTAAAGAAGAAAGCTCTGAAAATACAGCAACACTGCATTGCTTGATCATGTGCTTAATGACAAATACAGGCGCTTCTACCATGCTAAGCCTAACTTGCAGCATGCTTTGTTTAATCAAGATTCTGTAGGAGCTCTGAAGGTAGGTGTCAGTGATGGGAGA
Organism: Cygnus atratus; assembly: GCF_013377495.2. Lineage (NCBI taxonomy): Eukaryota > Metazoa > Chordata > Aves > Anseriformes > Anatidae > Cygnus > Cygnus atratus. The sequence continues at coordinate 19,774,043 of NC_066368.1, forward strand.
TAACTCTGGAAGCTGACAGCTGCTGCTCTGCTAGCTTACTCGTAAGGATGTGCGTTACTTTAACTAGTAATATGCTGTTTAAATCTGCAGTACACGGTTACACCTTCCCTCTATACTCTGTGAAGGAAAAGCATTTTGATTTTTCAGACTTGCTCATATTCCCTGAGATTAGCAGAAGGACAGTTTAAACACAGCATTCAAGTTCCTCTTTTTGTGACACAAGTAAATAAAACCACTCATTTTTCTTCAGTTTTGATTATGAGGATCGACATACATGGAGAAGGAGCAGATCTGTAGCTCAGAGCTTTCCAAAACCAACCAACCAAACAAAAAACAACAGAAAAACAACAACAAAAGGCTAAGATGCGTGTTGCATATACAACTTCAATCTTAGCCATGAAAAGAAACATGTCCTCAGTCTTTCTGAATCGACTGAGTTACAGTAATTTCTGTCTCTGTGCAGAGTCTTTGCCTGAGTTACCTCAGCTTTAAGTTTTGCCCGTTACTAAGAAAGGCCTCGTTTAATATAACAACTTCAGCTAACTGAGCCCTCAGCACACTTTAGAGTAGGAAATATACAAATACAGCCTTTTTACTCCAAGATCAAAGGTACAAGCACTGGTCATTCTACGTAATTGTAAGACTTGATAGCCAAGCTCAAAACAGCAAATAGCAATTTTCTTTATCCTTTGTTCTTTCTTGGAGGTACTATTGCATAAGCAGTGAATTTGCCATCATTCTAATCGTGTTCTGTTCATTAAGTTGTATGCAGCATTTATTCAAAGTGTTCTGTTGCATCTTTTCAGTACCTTGTAGACAGGCTAAAGTCACCAGCTCATTTGCTCTTCAAAATCACTTCATGAACATACTCCCAGCGAACAGCCCGTTTAGGAACAGGAGAATGTATAATAACTACCTAAACAAGTTCTCTGACTGTATTCCTGTAAATCCCGTGGCACTTTCTAATTGTGATTTATTTTTTTTAAATGATGAACTGCTGCTGTGATTCTAAATTCATGCAATCAGCAGAGTTTTAACCAGATAGCAGTTCTACTGTTTTTAGCAGGCTTTCAGTTAGTCTCTTTTCTTCACTGTTTCCAAATACCTGTGTTTAAGGAGCAAAAAGATGGCTTAGAACCAGACTGCTTATTTTACCAGAAAGGCTAAAAGTGTTTGCAGACAGTTTACCTAAAGTATTCAGGGATCTTGGGACCAAACTCATCCTCATAGTGCAGTGATATTAGTGATTTTTGCATGACAAGATCTGCTCCTTAGGAGAGCTTAGTCATCTGCCCTCCCCTCTCCCCAGGTACCTTATCACTTCTATCTGTCCACTGTTTTGTAGCTTACTGGTTTGTAAAGTAGGATTCTGGTTTGGGAAGTCCATGCAGACAACAGAGTGGGACTGATGGGTTTGCTGCCTTTAACACAGGAGCTGACTGCTGTTTTAGGGGAGATGAGCAGGTGTTAGGAAGAAGTGTTTGCAGTGTGAGTGAGAGGCCGTCAGTCTGCGACTTGATTTTACCATGAAATTTCTAGTTAATGCTTTTTGATGAGACATTGTTGCAGGAACACATCAAAAGTTGCTGTGATGGAAACTATCAGCCTGGCTTCACTTAGAATGGAGTAGCTTTTCAGTAACTCTGGTAATGTGTGTTTTTTCTCCCATCTGACCTGCAGGAGGGAGTGATGTCTTCAGTTCCCCTGTAATTGTAGAAAAAAACAAGAAACCTGCAGCACGGAGCACAGAGAAATCTCCTAAACAGCCTGGGAAAGTTGTTCTGTTTGATGATGATGACGATGACTTCTTTGGGGGAGCAAGTAAAAAGCCTCCGGATCCAGGTATCTCTGTATGTGTGTGGTGGCAGGTTAAACATTAAGGGTCAGCAAAATTCAAACCGATAGGAACCCAGTGAGTTCAGTGCTCAGCTCCTGTGCTCACCACTACCTGTTAGCAGACTCTAGGCCTTTAGAGATGCCAAGCTAATGCAAAACACTGCATTCAGGAATTTAGAGGTGTCTGCTGACTCCAGCTCAATGCATGTTGACTGCATTGTCTGTTACTAGTGCTCTCAGGTAAATGATGTTTCATTTTGAGAGCATGCCTAGTTTTTTCTCAAGATCTCTGGAATTGGTCAGCTTTAAAAAGGGAGCATGGTATCTTTTACGACTGCTGTCTCCTCTTGTTCAATAGTGGTTGTTCTGTTCTATTCATTCCCTTTTTGTTTTGTCTCTTAATGCAGTCAAGTCTACAGCTGACCTATTTGATGATGATGATGAAGGTGACTTGTTCAAAGAAAAACCTGCCATTCCTCCTGTGGCTGCCAGCACAACTAAAGAAACAGAAAGTCACAGGGAGACAGTCACAGCAAAAAAGGTAATGGAACATAAATGGATCATATCCTCAAGGTTTGAGGAAAAAGTTATTACTGCAGCTGAAGTCATCTTTCCATGTAAAATGATATGGAAATGCCATGTTTGTGAGGCAGAACCGCATTCGTAGTCTTCTGTGACCAAACTGCTTCAGGTGTCCGTAAACGTATTTTGCTTCTCAAACTTGGGGTTTACTTAGGTTGTTTGCGGGGGGGACAATGATTAGAAGAATATTGTTAAAGCAGGACTGAAGTGAGAGCAAAATGAGAAGTGTCAGTTTAAGGACAAAACAACGACTGAAACAGTTTATGAAGTTCATGGCTGGAAAGAAGCCAGCTTGACTTAAGAACCTTTGGTGTCATGGTTCTGTGTAGAGATTGTGCTTGCACTTATACAGACCACAGATAGGAACTTTACTGGTAACCTGTTGCTTGTATATATTTTAGGATAGGAGTGTGGGTGTCACAGTTTTACTGAAGCACATACAAAACTTTGAGTGTTCAAAAAGCTGCTTTTCAGCTGAAAACTGTAAGTTGTAGAAAGCCTTAAATGCTGTCCTGAGGACACAAGTATGGAATTTTTGAGACCCTCCTAATGCACGCTCCACTTTCCTTTTCAGAGCAGTGTCTTGAGAAAAGCAGTAATGCTCTTTGTTTCTGTAACAAACTGTATGTGTTCACTGAATACATACTGACTGTCTAAGCAGTATACAAACTTAATGAGCTACAGGGACTCTTCTCCCCTCCGCACTGAGAAGCATACAGAGCTAGGTGTGTGTGATGCAAATTGCTGTAGGACTCTCTCCATACAGCCTTATAAAAAGCACTTGAGCACAAGGCCCAAGGCCAGCTTCTGTTTCTGGTGCACTGCAACAGTATCCGTGGTCAGTGGAGCAGCAGTGATGATGGGAGGTCATCCATAGCCATTGCTCAGATCTGGTAGCACTTAGCTTTCCTGGGGGAGAGCATGACAGCTGATTCAGCAGCACTGTCAGGAAGCGAAGTCTATTTTATCTTCCAGGCTTGCTGACAGTAGTGATTGGGTCTGGAATCATTCTGACTTTAATGGCAATATAGCTGGTAGCAGGCTTGGGCTGCACACTGCTAATACAGGAAATGATGATCGGCAGAAACTGCCCTCTTTCTTCACTAAATATGGCTTTAAAAAATAATTTTCCCTTTAGCCCACAATGGGGCCTGATATGAGTTGCTGCACACATTCTCTGCTGAGAAGTAAGGTGGTGGGAGAGGAGGCCTATGTCAAGATCTGCTTGTCGCCTTTGCATAGTTCTGGCTGGGGAAGAGCTGCTCACACAGCACGTAGGACTTGAGCTCGTGGATGGCAAGCTTGTGTCCCTTTGACTGCTGGGATGCTGCCCTGTAAAAAGGGACATATAGGGTGTCTGTCCTTACTGACCTTAAATGGGTACAGATGAAGTGTGTTTTTCTTTTTGTCTTAAAGAGTCAGCCGTCATCAGGTGATGACTTCAAGCCTTTATCTGAAGCACCTCAAAGGAAACAGAGGGGCCTCTTCTCTGATGAGGAGGATTCTGAAGTGAGTATCTCTTAAATCACTACAGAAATCCTTGGGATCTGGGTCACGCTAACTTCAGTTCACTGGTATCTGGGGGACGCCTTGTTTACCCATAAGGTTGAGGACATCCATGCGTCTGTTCCTGTCCTTTTTGAAAGTTCGTTCTTGCTCCAAGAGTGAAATCTGGCAGAATTTCTTCCCCAACACTAGAAACCTGAACTTGTGTGGTACAAACAGGCATAAATTAAAAGTCTGGTGGGGGATGAGGGGAGCAGCAAGTCATGAGCAAGAATCACGAAAGACTGCATGTGTTTAACCTTGTGTCCTGGACTTGCAGCTAGCAATTAATCTGCAAGGCTGAAGGAACTCCCTGTGGAGTTTCAGGTTGTTGGCACACCTGAAAAAGTCTTTCCTGACTTCACAGACATACTAAATTTTTTTTAAAGGAAGAGCATAAATGTCATTTTTAGAATTCTTAAGTCCATAGCATTGCTTTGCAAAGTGATGTTTCTTTGTTTTTGTGCAGGACTTGTTTTCATCAAGTAAAACTGTGAAGTCGAAAGCTCCGTCTCTCCCCACCAGCAAGTCCATGACAAAAACTCCACTCTCTTTGTTTGATGATGATGAAGAGGTAAGTGCCACTTCCTGATATCGCCAATGTGTGGGAATCCTCCTGCCCAGCCTTGCAAACGCAGCAGGAAATACTCAAGTGTTCAAAAATGCTAAATTTGGAGCACCAAATTGGTGGTCTTACATTGTGTAACAGTTCTGAGCATGTGGACAGCATCAGGGAGGAGAATTGAGCAGGTACTCTTGTGGGTTCTTAGTATTTTAGTCACTGCATGTCGTTTCTGGACCTAAACACTAAAGATACTGGCATGCTCATGTGGCTAAGGAGCACTGAGATATAGAACTGTTAAGAGCTTGGAGAAGCTGCTTTATACTGGCCTGTGGTAGCCAGCCACATGGGGACTTCTTGCTTCCTGTGTGTCGTGGCTGGTGATTTTTTTTTTTCTTTTCAGTATGTAAAAATTATGGTTGCTAGTGCAGAGATTGAGATGAGAGCACAGTTTCTGCAAGAAGCTTTTCAAATCTGGATTAGTGTGTGTTTTCCTTACCTTTTGTACCCTCTTCTCCCTCGCAAACGCTCTCCAGAGAGATTTCAACTCTGGACCTGCAGCCTTCATGGTGACTTAAGGTTATCGTATAGTTCTAACATGAGGCAAACAGGAGACCTGTTCAGAGCCATAAGACCAGGAATGTCTGTAAACTTGAGGTAACAGTCTCCTGTTCAGGAAGGGGCTGCTTGCAGCTCACCTCCTCTTTGACTAGAGGCTGTTCACAGAAGTAACTGGCAGGTTAATGAAACGTTTTCTAATGCACTGGAGTCTGAGGTGTCTGTCAGGAAGGTTGCATTATGGAACTGATGTTCAAGTTGAGTGGGGCAAAGCATAACAAAGTGTTACGTAATGAAGTCAACATCTGTTTTTGTATGTTCTGATATCTTTATAATAATCAGCATGCATATCTTCAGGTGAAAGTTGTGGTTCTTGCTCAGAGGTGGTGGTTCAGCTTGCCTATTGCCCACCCTTGTAGAATGGGATTCATTCTCCATATCACTGAATAGATGTAGAAACTGTGCCCCATTGTTTTTGCTGTTGTGCAGCACTATTGCTGTGTGGTGGTTTTTGGAGAACCTGTGGGCCAAAATCAGGCTGTGCACTTATGAGTTTCTGGCCTATCAAATGCTGTGTGCATGGAATTCCCTTAACTACAATGCTGTGACATGCTTGAGAAAGCCTGCAGAAAAGGTTCATGAAAAAGATGTTTCTTTCATCTGAGAAGTATGTGGCAACATGCTGACGACTTCTCAGTGAGCTTTCCATCATGGCTTTGTTTTTTAATATTTTTTTTAAGGATCTCTTTGGTGTGGTACCTGCCAAGAAGCAACAGGAAAAGCCTCTGGAAGAGAAAGCAAAACAGTCAGAGCCACTCAAGAAAGCTTCCAGCTTACTGTTCAGCAGTGATGAAGAGGTAGTGAAGAGTGAGATTTGGATGAAAGGGCTTACAAGGTTTTATTAATGAACAAAGCATAAAACTGTTAAGATAGGAACCACAGCCAGACTCTGCTTGTGTCCATGTGCCATGGCTACCTCATTCCTCTGACTTGTTTGCAGCCAAGGAAGCTGATTCTTGGCTCAGATTAACTCAGGATCTGGGTAACAGAAGTTATGTGGAAGAGATAATCGGAATTTTCAATGTAATTTATAGTAAGGCCAATAATAAATGGAGGAGGCTGCTGCCTGACTTAAAAATACTGAAAGAGGAAAAAGTGGGTTTGCTTTCACTTACTGACTTAATTTCTGTGAGGAAAGTTTAACAGTTCTAGATAGATTGGGTGGGTTTTTTTGTTTGTTTTGAAATGTGGGGATGGGAAAAATTAAACATAAATGACCAGCACTCTATTAGGAATAGATTAAGTGTAGTCCTAAAACTTAATTGAAAATCAGAGGCACTAAGTAACTAAAAAATTGTCTGGAAAGCCTCTGAATTTACTCACATGAATAGTATAACTGCAGTTTGCACCGATCTCACTTCTTGAGAGCAACTATAATAGTAAAGTGTGTACACTGTTGTGCTGGCAAATACCATGTGCCGAAAGGTGGCCGGGCCCTCTGCAAAGCCTGAACAATGTCAGTGGCTAACACAAAGGCAGGAAAGGAAACTGGTAGAGAGATACAAGGAGACTGCCAAGATGCTGAGCTGTTTCTGTTTGTAGAGAAGATGTGAAAGTGGCTTTGACAAAGACAAAAGAAACTTAAAGGTTCCTTATTTTTCAGGAACCCTGGAATGTCTCCAAGCCACCTAAGCTTCCTTCAGAAGACAACCGAAAAGAGGGACCTACAAAATCAGCTAGCACCATCAGTCAAGCTAAAGCTGTGAAGAAGACGAGCCTCTTTGAGGAAGAGGATGAGGAGGATTTATTTGCAATCACTAAAGAGAGGTGAAAATCCTTTGTGGGGAGATGGGAATGCTTTTTCAGAGCAATTCAGCACTGTCCTCAAAACCTGACGGAGTCAGGCATATTGAGTGTTGTCTCCTGTTAGTGTTGTTGAGGAGGAAGTAGAGATGCTTGAGTGGGCTGGGCTGGGCTCTTTCACCTCATTTATGTCTGTGATGGATTGTTTTCCTCCCTACCACTAAACTGGGCACCCCATTTCCCTGCCTTTGATACCTTTCCGACCTCTCTTGTCTTCACTCCTGCAGAAAGCTGTGCAGATGAGAGGGGTGGTGGTAGAATTGTTGATGTGTTGAGGAAGCATAGTCCTAGATCTGGGACCAGATCCTGCAAATGAAGTCATACTTAAACAGATGCAGTACATGGGCCCTGAAACTTTTGCATTGATCTTCAACTTTTCTCTTCCTCACCTGCAGCCAAAGAAAGCCACAGAAAGTATCGCTGCTATTTGAAGATGATGCTGTTAATGGAGAATCACTCTTCGGTTCCCAATCAACACTACTTCCTTCAGCTGCAAAGGCCACAGCGGTACCTTCTCTTTCTTTTAAACATAACACAGAACACTTGCATAGTGTTTTCATAGGATATCTTCCTTGATAGGTAATGTAAACCCAAATTGTTCTAGACAATAGTAGTTCTAGCAAACTTGGAAGGGGATCAGGGAAGACTGAATTCATACATGTAAAATTTCTAACATCAGCCTAAAAGAGATTTCAAAATTGTCTTGATCGTCAACCCTACACTTGTTTAATTTATGTTAAACGTGTGCATGTGTTAAGAGCTTTCAGCTGAAAGGTACCACTAACAGGAGCAGATGGCTTACTGCTGACTGCGAAGCTGGGATTTCATCCTTTGTGCCACCTTGGCCCAAGCTGACTGACCCTCTGTGGAGGACACTTATGCTGTCCTTTGTCTTGTGAGCTTAACCCATAGTGTGCTGTCTGTCTGGTTGTGCTTTGGAATTGTAACTAGGAATTGCAGAAGTTGAATTGAGCTGTATCTGTAGGACTCCCTGCACTTGTGTGCCCTCACTCCCCAGTTTTGCCTTTCTGGTTACCAGCAAAACAGTTGCCATAAACATAAGTATAATTCCAGACCTTGTCTTTTTCAGTTTGGGTTCAGTGTAGGCTTGGGAATAGAAAAAGAAACAGGCAAGCCATAGTCTGGCTGCTGGCAGTCTCAGGAACCAGTGCAGTAATTAAACAGGTTTCCCACAGCATCTACTCTAAGCTTGCAGCTGCTTCCTGGCACTCTTCATTCAGTCTTAAGAGCCTATAGTAATAGAAATCAAAAGTCACAAATCAGAAAGCCCCATGGGAAGAAAGTAGGAGGCATCAAGCATGTTGCCAGTGTCCACGTAGATCCCTGTAGATAACATACTGTGAGTCTGCTATCCCACAGCAGTAAGTACTTCCTGTATACCAAGCAATTTTGTGTCAGTGACATTCTCTTAATTTTGCAGGAGAAAGTAAAACCAGCACAAGCACCACCTTTGTTTGGTGACGAAGAAAAGGAGGAAAAGGGAGATCTGCCAGATAAGGCAAAGTCTAACCAGGTAGAAGATACGTTGTGGTCTTTAGAAGAGCCTGGAGCAGTTCCAGTGCGTAGAGGAACAGATGTTGCAGGGCAGCATACAAAGGAAAAAGTGAGCGATTTTCTTACATTAATATGAAGTTTGGCAAAGGTTCAGTTTAAAAATGTAGCGGCGCTGCTTTGGGACAGTTATTTTTCTGGATTGTGTCTGCTATTGCTAAAGAGAGAATAATTCAATCTTTCTATAGCAGAATCACTTGGTCAAACCAACAGTAAACTGATTACATGACATTTAAATTTGTTTTCCAGCTGGCATACGTGAGAGGTTTCTGTTTTGGGTTTGTTTCTTTCCACCTCCATACTGACCAGGGCAACCTTTATTCGCATTCGCAGAGCTCTCCTTTCAAAAAGCAGGCTATACTAACGCATAGGTTTTATAAAACTCAGTAACTTTATTGTTTGAGCATACTGTTTGGTGAATTATAAATGGTTTTGGTAGCTGTAGAAATGTGTCTCTCAGGATTGTGAGTTTCTTCTGGGCTGCATTGTTTACAAAATGAGATTTGAGTGCATTATTGGAGAAGCTTCAGCAGAACTTACTCGTGGGCGTTCTCCTACTGAGTGATTGTTGGAGAAATACCAGCTGATGGGTTTCCAGGGTGCTATTGTCACACTGTGTGTTTTCCTGATCACATTCAGTGTTCAGGTAGTGCTGCCCACTACAAGGGATCTCAGGTTGCATGAACTGGGTGCCTCATAGATAATGTAAAAACTGCTGTATGCGCCCTTGTGGAGCAGAGACAGCCTGACTTATAGATGGGGAGGAAACCTTATGCAGAAAGCTGCTTATCAACAGCACTGTGGTGTTAGGGTGCCAGGAGGAAGCCTTTGTTCCTTTCAGAGCCATAAAGCATGATCTTTATACTGAAATCTATCTTGATAATCTGCATATTGCTATTCTGTCTGCTTAGGAAAAATGAATTGAAATTAGTTGTCTGCTATGGTACCAGATTACAGAACTCTGACCACTGCTGGCATTTAAACAGTAAAGTTTAGTGGTTTTGGGGGGCAAACCTGAACTAAATAACAGCTTGATGTATTTATTTATTTTGGTGGAGCCTTTTGCAGCAACGTCCTTGGAGCCAGACAGCAATTCAGATTTGTTTGCAACATCACCACCAGCTCTGGAAAAAGATGTCAAGACCCAAGCTAAGAAAGTGTTAAGCTTGTTTGATGAGGAGGAAGAGGAGAGACTGGAAGATGATGGCACTAAAAATGCACAGAAAGAAATTGGTGTGGTGAGTCTAGAGACGTTCTTGAACGCAGAGAAATAATATTTCTGCCTCTATACCTCTTCTATTCTAGGCAGGGTTTTGTTTTTACCCTCCCTTCTCTGCAAGTCATGAAGTTCAATCTTTTTCAGATTTTAAACTTCCAAATTCTTGGATGAGAAATGATTCCTATTCTTCCCTATGATCCCGAATCCCTCAAAGCTTTTCTGGAAAGCATTCAGCAGTCAGCATCTAACATCCATGGAGTGATTAAGGTGCTGAAATGCATGATCATGCAAAAACCACAATAGATGATTTAGGAACCTTATCTTTTTAATAGGGAAATCTGAAAGGTGAGACTATTTTGAGTGCTTGTCTCAGTCTAGTATGTGTTTTGTGTATGGATGCTACTAGACCTATATCAGGTCTACGTGTGTCTAGGCATACACAGCATATCTAGCTCTCTAAAAAATTGACCTAGCTTTTGATGTGAAGTTGAAACTGATGCATGGAAAGGCTGAGAACGGAGCAGTAATAAAAAATGTAGAACAGGAAGAGCAGACCAAATATGATGTGCTGGAAACTGCTTAGATAGCAGCTTTACCAGTTGGCTTGCCGGATTATGGAGGGCTGATAAGGTGCTCCGTTTGACTGTCAGCCTTCCCTACCACTCAGCAGCGAAGTTGTAAGTACATATTTTTGCCAAAGGCAGGCATTATGTTATTTTCTTATTTATGGGGGTGCTTTTGCTTTAAAAGGAGGAGAATGGGAACGCTGTCAACAATAACAGCTTTACAGGACTTCATACTTTGTCTTTCTATTCCTTTTTTTTCCTTTTTTTTAATTAAAGGTAGCTCAGAAAAATAATTACCCAGATTCTCTTCTTTTCACTTCTGTCCTGCACCTTCGTCTGAACAATCCAAGGCATAAAAGTGTCTTGCTAAAATATAAACCTTCCTGTACGCTCACGATACCATAGTGAAAAACTTTTCTTCCTCCTAGGGACATGTAATGAGTAAGTAATAGAAGCTGGCTCTCAGGTCAGCAGACAGGTACATTTTGGTTAATGTCTTCTCATAAAAATGAACTGTTAATACATGTATGTACTTTGTAGGTTTTGCAAATTTAGTCAAAGTGAAAAATGCAACTGATAGTTAAAGTTGTATTTTTGTTACCAAGGCTGTAGTGTAGCCTTGGGTGAATTATAACCTGCCTTATTACTAGGCAAGTAAACCCATGAACTAGATGCCCTCCGTAAGGAGGGTTTTTTTCATTGTGTGGACCTTTCTCCTCCTCTCAGCCTTCCAAGAAAAGCACTCGTCCCAAAAGCACTGGGGTCTTTCAAGATGAAGAGCTTCTTTTCAGTCACAAACTTCAGAAGGACAATGATCCAGATGTCGACCTCTTTGCCAGCCCCAAGAAGTCAGTGGTGAGTTCAAAGCCCTCCTCTGAACCTTCTACTTAAAAATGGTCTTTGAAGTGTGCAACCTACGAATGTTGCTTGTTTGTACATAACTTAAAAGTCCCTGATCTCCAGGGATGGCCAAATGCCTAAAATCAGTTCAGGCATCACAGGCAGGAGGAGACATGCTTTTGATCAGTGACTCTTTTATTTATTTATTTTTTATCATCTCTCTCTTCAGTCTGCAAACCGTATCCTGAAACCATCATCTGGAGGTGGGCTTTTTGGGGATGATGATGATGAAGATGATCTCTTCAGTACTGCTAAAACAAACCCTCCGGTATCTGGTCCTCTACTATAAATGACTTTTCTAAAAGACTTTGGAAAGAAGTGTATAGAAGGGATTTTTTCCATATGTGTTCCCACAAGAAACGAAATGAATTAATCTTTTTTAAGAGAATAGAAATGGCTCATGTGACCCTGAAGACCTAAGGAACAAATAGATGCAGTAGATCTCCCAAAACTGGGATGTGAGGAGTGGATTATTTTCCTCTTTGCATGCCACTGGGATGGGCTTAGGTGTTAGAGAATACACCTGAGCAGAAATCGGAGTAGTGGAGTTACATTTGTATTTTATTCAGGGTCTGACTGGTTTAACAGGTAGGGAGATGGTAGAACTTCAGCTTACAGCTTCTCTGCTCCAAAGGGCAATGAGGTTCTTTAGGCTCAGCATGCTTTGTGGGAGAGCTAGCACAGATGGCTAGCCTCAAATCTGCCTTTCCAGGTTACAGATTGCCTACAGATACAGCTTCACAACCAAGCTGTGGAAAAGAGATTAAAAAATTACACTTCCTTCCCTGAGGCATTCACTATTTGTCTACCGCAATAAGAAGCAGCTTGAGCCACTTCTATAGTAATTCAGATGAACCTGTTTTAATTTGCACTGTAGTCGACTAGCTGTATAGTTACCCTTATAGATGGATAAGGGCTGTAACCTTATTCTGGTCTATCTTCCTGTGACCAGCTGCTACTTCAAGGTATAGCTACGCTTTCAACAAAAAATACTGAGATTAACATACTTGCATATCACTGAGAGGTCTCTTCGAGTAGACTTAATTTTTTTGTTAGTTTCTGACAGAGAGTTTAGATAGAACTAAGTGGTTTTACTAACTTTTTATAAAGGTAACAAAGGGAAACATCTGTTACTTCAAAATAACCTTTTAAATGGGAAAGAATAGACGTGATTATGTTTTTCTTTTCAATAGGCTTAACAGTTTGGATAACAAATCATGATTGAATATCTAGTGCAGGAACCACAGATCATTAGTACAGTGGCAGATTGTTGATCTTAAACTATAATTGCCTGGCAGCATTGTTCTGGGGAAAAAATAAGCTGACTTTCTTACCCTGAAGAATACAGACTGTAGAGAGCTCGTGTTCCTTTTTATCTTTACTATTTTGTCTAATAAGTGCAAAAACCCCCATTCAATAACTACTGCAAATGCCCTGGTTTTAGAAACAGGCCATTTACAGAACAAAACTAGATCTCTACCTCAAGACTTTACATCTTTCATCGTGTTTGTCTACCCAATGATATTCTAGTTCTTGCCAACTTGTAATATTAGCAACTGAAGTCTCACTTTCTTCCCTGTGATTCATGCATGACTGAGCCTTACTTGATAACTTTTGTTAAAGACTGCAGATTGGTTTAATTTAAGATAATGAATGTGTTAAAATGTTCTTGGTCACTGGATTGTTTTTAGAGTACAAGCAGCTGCAGTAATGAACTGGACTGCGTTACGGGTGGTTTGAGGTCAAAGTCCTAACATGCATTCTAAACTGCTACTCTAAATGTATTTACAGTTTAATTAAATGAAGCCAACTCTTACTTTAATCTATTTTCAGGTCGTTAGCTGGAAGTTAGGCTAGAAAACTGGCAATATTTCCTGGAAACTGTTTCTCTGAGGACTGTAGAAGGGGTGGTCTTAGCTAATTAGTGCTTGGCAGCTATGTACAGAGCCGATTTGCTTGAAACCATAAAAATAGTAGTGTTGCTTAGCTATCTTTGTACCTGTATTTTCCCCGCTGTCCTGTGTATGAGGACAGCATATGTATGCATTCAGAAGCTTATCCAAACTCACTTTATTTTTTAGTATAGACAACAAAGGCATGGGTAGGTTAAAAGTATGGTGGAGTGGAAGGCCCTTGCCATTGCAGACCAAAAAGCAATGCCTGTGCATTGCAGACTCAAAAGATGTTGGTAGTTTTCTTTGCAAATGGAACTGAGATCCTAAAAGCTTTGCTTACTTTGTTGTTCTGCTGACTGTGCTTTTTACCAATTCATGTGGTCTTGTGCTCTTAATGTTTTCAGAAAATAGTGGAGAAGAAAACAGTGAAAGCCAGTTCGAGCCCTCCCTTGGAAAATGCTTTAAGTGCCAAACAAGATGACGCTCTGAAGACAGTAACTACAGAGGCAAGTACTGAAATCTTGTGTCTTGAACAGTATGCGCAGGAAAAGGAGATGTTTTAAAGTCTCCTGAAAAGATCAAAACTAATGCCTGAATTCACTGGCTGCAAAGCTTCAGAAATGCAGTAATGCATGGCCATACTTATCTCTGCTTATCAACAGCAGCACTGTTGATAAGCAGAAATTTAAGTTAACTGCAAGAAGTTTAAATGCTGTTGATAGTATTTTGTTCTTTATCCACGTGTTTATGAGGGCAAAGTGCAAGGCAGTGAATAACTAAGTTTCAGATGCAGTTTGATACAAAAATGTGTAATTTGATCACTTGCTCATTCTTCGAATTGCCAGTGTCTGATGGAGTGAATGTTATCTTTAAAGTATAAGTAGGCTTTCTCAGATAGGAGATCATGGCACATAGCACAAATCTGTGGCTGTTGAGAATCTTTTCTTGGAGGCTTTATGAGGAGCAAACAAGACTCCTACTCCTGTTCTTAATCTTGCAGAAACAGCATATCACAGAGAGGCAGTCTGGATCTGAAGTCTGTCTTGTCTCATCAGAGCTGCTTGTTTGACTTCCAGCTGTAGGAAATGAGCTTTTCATCTTCCGGGAAGGGGGGAAGCTGTTTTTTGCCTCCTGGGTTGAGGAACACAGAGCAAGCTTGTCTTCCCTTTTGGTGAAGTACTCTTTGATGTGGAGAATCACACTTGTCTTCCCTTTTTTTGGAGCTACTGGTAGCCTAGAATGATTTTAGCCTGTGTAAGGTTCAGCCAAATCCCATGTGCATTTAAATGGAGAATAATCTCAGGCAGCAGGGTTCTTCTGTCATGCTATCAAGTCCCCCGAAACAGTGTCCAAACCCTCAGTGACTGCCCACTCACACCAATGGCAGTATGGCCCAGCTCATAGAACCAAGTTAGATCAGACACTTGTGGTGAGCAAACCCTGGACAAATACCTCTGTTGATCTGGTTTATCCCCGAGTCCTAGAATTGATTCAAATCTTCAGACCACAAAGCTGCTCTTGCTCATTTAGTCTGCTGGTCTTATTTCTGGTACTGATGGTCTGCCTTCTGTAGAGGAGCACTCCCTTCTCAGAAGCTGTTTTCCTTGTGAGCTAAGAGGTTCTATTTTGTAACCCTCTTGGCTTCTATGTGTGCTGCATTAAAGCCTGTGGCCCTATTATAGCCGGTTACAAAGAGAAGAGAAGTTCATTATATCGTGATCTGGCAGCATGGCCTCAGAGGATCTTAGGGGAGGGAACAAGCAAGGAGTAAGGGTGGCTGTCAGAATTTGGTTTGGCAAGAGTCATGTGTGACATGGAGAAGATGGAAGTTGTAGAGTTACTATGGCAAAGCATAATATTGGATAGAAAGAGGGTGGAACAAAGATGTCATAATGAAGATAAGGCTATGATGTTGGGAATTGAGAAGTTGAAAATTGAATGACTATAGCTCAGGTACTAGAATGTAATGAGATGCCTCGATAACAAAGTATTCCAGAAAAAGCTGGTAAGGAGTGAGCTGGTTCCTTTCTTTAGTTGTATTAAAATGTAAGCTATAGTCTGGTTGAAGATGTTGATATTAACTTGTCCAGCTGTTGTTTAATCCAGTGTAATTTTGTGCAGAAATCTACAGGTCCTGTTCCCATTAAAATCAAAGAGCCCTCATCTCGGATTGGAAAGTTACAAGTAATTACTTTATTGGCATTTTGACTTTCAAAAAAAATTTAAAAAACCTTCCTTGCCTTACTGATGGCTCTCCCTGAAACAAAATCTTTTTACTTCCCTACCTTACTCTTGCAATTTTTTTCAGATTACATTCTATATTGTTACTTTTTTCTGTATTGCATGTTTAACATTATTTCCCCCTTCTCACCTTTCAGAGCTGACTATGAGCAATGCTATTTAACTCTATTTGGGGGCAGAGGGTGGGCTGCTCGTTGACCTGCTAATCTACTCAGCACTATTTTAAGTATGTTCAGAGACTTAGGGTTTTTGAGTTTTGGTTGCTTCCCTCTCTGATATGAAAAATCTAATAACTATCTATATGACAATATCACTTTAATGTCAGAACCAGTCTTTTCCTCAGACAGGATACTGAGCTACGTAGGTTTTTGCCTGATGCAGTCGCCATGCTGTTCTTGAAGCTCTTATACAGGATTATAGTGTTGAGCACTCGACAGATTTAGTGAGACAGATGATGTGGGATATACAGAAGTGAGTAGATGTGAGAGAGGCCAGGTACTCTCAGGAGTAGAATTTGAATGCCTAAACACGCTTGCTGCTTCTCTGGAGCCATGCCTGCTCTTGAGCAGTATTAACATGATTTCTTTGTGTGTGTTTGTATGTTTTTCTCTATTTTGTAGGCTAACTTAGCTATTAACCCTGCAGCCTTACTTCCTGGTGCAATGCCTAAGGTCTCCAATGTAAAGTCCCCCTTGCCAGTTTTGGACACCCCACTGAATGAACCCGATGATGTACAGAACAGTGAAGCCTTCCCTGCTGCAGGAAACAATGAGGAACTGGGTGTAAGCTTCGATCAGCCTATGCAAGCGGATACCTTGCACAGTGCCAATAAGGTAACCTTGGTATTTAACAGGATAGAAAAGGGGATTAAAAACAGTCTCTGTTCTCTTTCAGAAACTTATATTTTGCAATGCAAATTCTGCTAACAGTGTAGTCTATCTGAATAAAGGTGTGGAAATCTAATCCACTATACAAGGCCAATGAAGAGAAGGTCAAGTTTACTGCATTTTTAGCTCTGTAAGGGGCTTACGCATATGCCCAATTCAGTCCCTTTTTAAGGCACATGCATACAGCACCCAAATACATTGTTTTTCCCTATAGGTTGAAGGTATTTCAGTCTAACACCTTGTACTGTCTTGAAAGGTGCCAGCCTGAAAAACATAAAGAAGGCATTTCTCTAGGCTAACTATAAAATATGTTATAGACAGCTGCTGTAGCAAGATGTCAAGGGCATGTCACTACTGGAGGTTGAGCTTTATCCCTTCTGTGGATAAACATGTCATGCTGTCCTGAACTGTCAGTCATAATTCTTTTTCAGACAAAAGCTCAAAAAAAACCCTTAAAAACAAAACTCAAAAGAAAACAAAACAAAAAAACGTGACACACATCCCCCCTAAACAAACAAAAAACAAACCAAAAAACAAACAAAATAAACCCAGCCACAAGCAAAAAAGTTACAGCTTTTGAAATGGCAGATCTGTCTCCTGGCTCACTTGTTTTTCATTCCTACCTTTTTCTTAATGGACTGCAAAAGACATTCTACTTAAGGATTTAATGGTTCTTTAAAAAAAAATCTTGAATCATACAGTTAAGACTTGGTCTGGATGTTAATAACAGGGAAGATGAGGTTGAACTGATATGTTTACTACTTGTGTGCCCATGTGGTATATGGTAGAGGCTATAATGGAAACTTGTGGGAGGATGTGTTTTCCTTAAAAACAATGAAATTAAATGGAAAATGTAATTAGTCATGACCTAGACTAGCTGTGCACCACAGAAGTTTCTGGATTAGTAAAGTGTCAGATTAAAGCAGTGCCTAAAGTCATAGGGTTAGTGTGATTTGCTGACCTGTGTTGTGACTCTCTACTTGCAAGTGCTATTGCTTTTGCAACCCAGTTCTACCTGCTGTGGAATGACTAGCAAAGCAAAAGTCCTGAGTTATTTTCTGAATATTTTCTTGCTGCAAGCTACTCCAAGCTTGAATGTCCAGATGCCTTTCTGCAAAATAGGGAGAGTGGATAATGCTGAGATAATGATGGTTCTTGCTGCTTTTATCTCTGAGCAGATAACAATTTAGTTTCATCATTCCTTGCTCAGAATTTACAACTGAACACTTGCTTAAATGTACAGGTAGCTGCTGAAGTTACTTAGACCAGCATTATAAGCAAAACTTTGAGTTAATTTGGTTTCAGTGAGCTAGTATGAAATGGGTACTGTGTTAATTGGTGGTGTTACGAAGGCAGAAAATGTTATAAGGGAACAAAATGTGAATCCTAACTTCTCTTCCATAATTTGTTATTGTTGTTTTTTTTTTCCCCTTTATATGTAACCCTGCTCTTTTCTTGCAGACCAGGATCAAGGTTACAGGAAAACGAAGACCTCCTAGCAGAATGGCCCGCCGTCTAGCTGCACAACAGTCTGGTGAGAGTGAGGAGGTGGACAGTGCTAAAGAACTGCAATTCTCGCTACCAAAACAGAGGTCACCAATAGAGAATGTAAAGGAGCCTATTGTTACTGAAGGAGAGTCCAAGGAAAATGGCTTTCTGTCTGGCTTGTCACTACCGGCTCATGGCAGTGTTCTTTCTGCTGGGACAAACAAAATCCTTCCTCCAGAATCCACAGATGAAGGAGATGATATATTTGAATCAGAAGACCTTTTTGCAAGCAGCTCAGCATCCAGAACAGCTGCACAGTCAAAGCTGAAGAAGGAAATTCCAGACAGTGTGGCTAACGTACCCATTAAGGGCAGAGAGAAAAAGCCTGATCTGTCTGTTCTGGGTAATCGGGACAGCAATGATCTCTTCCAGTCTGTACAGAAAAAATCATCATCGAAAAGCAGCCCCATACCTTTTTTGGAGGAGGAGGAAGATTCTCTTTTCACCAGTCAGAAAACTGGAAAGAAGGAGTTGAGATCTTCTGTCCGGCAAGCTGTTGACCCTACTGCACAACAAGACATCTTTGAGGTAATGGTTGAAGCTTGCTGGAAAGAGTAGGGGCAGAAAGCCTACCATGTTGGCGTTTTTGATCCCCAGGGCCTTATGCAGAAGTTTCTACTTAAACACAGGCTGAATGGTGGCTGTTGTAGGACTGGGGGTGTGCAGGAGAATGAGTGAAGTAAATTGTCCATTATACTTTGATATTGGGCAACAGAAACCCTTTCTTTGGATGTTCATCTGTTTATTAGCAAATGTGGATTAACAGGTGGATTCTTAACACAGAGCAGATGCATCAATGAATGTGCTGTGATGACGTCCCTATGTTTATGACTGTTTTCAAAGTAGTGAAGTATTTGGTTCCTTTTTGTTACTTGCCTGTTCAAAGCACAGTAGCTCAAATAGATCTTTAAAGGAGGAATGAATTTGGCAGGCTGGAGAGGTGATACAAGCATCTCTGTGTTGTACTCGACCTGTGCACAATCCGACACTAGAGCACTTTTGCTTGGGGACAAGGGACTGAAAATTCTCAGGTTTGTCAAGGCTGTCAGTCTTCTAAACACCTTAGCTGCTGTGTACAGGTAGTGACTATTCTTTTGAAGTGTATTGTGTATTGATGATCTCTCTGTACTTTGCTCTAAGGATGATATATTTGCTACTGAGGCAATTAAACCAATGACGAAAACAAAAGAGAAGATGCCAGAGACTAACCTGTTTGATGATAACATTGATATCTTTGCGGATCTCACCATAAAACCAAAAGAAAAGAACACCAAGAAAAAGGTGGAACAAAAATCCATATTTGATGATGATATGGGTAAGTGTCTAATGTCTTGTTACTAATCTCATAATATTGTCCTGAGTTGTGTTTGTCAGAGATGTTTTAGAACCCTTTGATTTCCTTAACTATGAACTGCTCTCAAGTCTCTGGATATTTTTGGATTTTACCCCTGGATGAGAACTTCTTAGATCTGTAGAAACAGCACAGAATCTAAATGGTTTAGGAAAGCGTATGAAAGTCCTCTTTTGAGACGAGGAAT
The DNA here is from genome assembly GCF_013377495.2 of Cygnus atratus. NCBI lineage: Eukaryota > Metazoa > Chordata > Aves > Anseriformes > Anatidae > Cygnus > Cygnus atratus. The sequence goes on from NC_066368.1 coordinate 19,793,355, forward strand.
AGTTTAATTTCTGTAGAGATTTTCTCATCTGTGGGAATTAGAAAATTTCTTGTCTGGAGTAAGAGACTAATCTCATCCTGTTACAGCACTAAGAGATATGTTCTCTGTTTAATTTGCACAGCTTCTTGTATCCTGTTTTCAGATGAATCACTAATGGTGTGAAGAGATCGGCATCTTTCCCCGCATCCCACCTCAGCCCCCTTCAGTATTGCACAGACTGTCTTGGAGCCCATAAGATTTTGTTTATGTCTGTGTGTACCCAAAGCATTTTTGCATACACTACACCTAAGAGCAAAGATTGCCCTGTATAATTAGTTGAGAAAGCAACATATAGTGATATAAAATGGAGCAAAGCATGCTCCTTTCTTGTTCTGTCAGTGGAGGTATCAGAACTCATTTGATCCCTGACTGCATCTGTTCTCAGAGTCTTCGTGTTTACAGCTCTCCTTTGGGATTGCACTTATTTCTTTTCCTCTAACAGGAACAAAAAGGAGTTCCTTCACCTCTAGCTTTGATTCCTGTCAGCTGTCCTTCATTCTGTTCTGCCTATTCAAATCGAATCTGATTTAATCACAGTTTTGCTTGTGCTGCTCTTAAGCACTCAAACGTGATGGAATGACCTGGCTGAAGTCTCTAAAGATGTTAGAAAACTTGCCAGAGAATGAAAACGTTGAGATTTCAAAATCTTGTCAATTGAGTAAAAAAAAAAAAAATAACCCTTACAGATTTGCAAGTAAGATATTTGAAATATAGATGGGATCAACAAAAATATTTGTCTAGTTTTTTTTTCCTAGATGTAGCCTATATCAAACGAAAGGACTACTGAAGCAGCTACCCCTTTTAAATACTTTTGCACAAAAAATCAGAACCTCATGTTGAAAAACAATTAGAGAGTGTCATTTGAAAGTAACTTGGAAAATTAGTCACAACAGAGCCTGTTTGTGCTTCTGCTTTTGACATCTACTCTGGTCCTAGAGCTTGTTGTCTCTTACATGTGATGGTGATGCCTACAAGCAGCTACAGCATCCTGTTATCTGATAGACTTTGTTTTCCTCTAGAGTATTGGCTGTTTTGCGGTGCAGCTCTAGGTATGCAGCTTCTTAGTGCCCAAAGGTATGGAGTTTCAGAAGCCCAACAGGAGTGTAGGGAAGATAGTTGACAGTGAGGATGTTCTCTTGGATGTAGGCTAGTAGAACTGGCACTTTCCTACCACGTAGGTTAAGGATTGGCTTCAGGGATTGTGGTAGCACTTTATTTAGGCTGAACGTTGCTGTCCTAGGAAATCCTTTCTACTGCAAATAACTGGATGCAGTTTGGTGGAGGAGGCAGGCTACTTGCTTTCTTTGTCCTACCGCAGCTTTGAGTCATTATTTGGTACATTTGTGGTAAGCTTGTGGTTACGCATTAGGAGGAATTTTATCTCACATCTTTATTCTTCTAGCCTCCTCAGTGACCTTATGGCTGATGACACAAATAGCTTAATCAACAGCCATCTCTGCCCATCTCGGACAGTCCAAGAAAAATGGAGATTGAGCTTTTTTTGTGCACTGACAAATAATACTGTTTTTCATGGCCAAAACTCTCTCCTCTTTCCTAAACCTTGTTATAAAATGTGAGTGATACCTCTACTGCTGATGTCACTCACTGTACTTCCCAGCTGGCTGTGAATCTAATCCATGTGATACGTTTTTGCTCTGGAGTGATGCCAGTAGGGGATTACTTTATTTTACTGCTGTTCTAAACTGCTGTTGTGCTGAGATGGTGTCCTGGATTATTCCTGTGTAATCCTTTATGATAAGCACAGTAGCAAATGTACCAGAGAGGAAGAAGCAGTGAGGACAGAAAGGAGAGTGTGCTGTGATAGGCCACTTCTAGCTTGGCCTCTGCTCATGGTTAAGATACATGTTGAAGTCTGGAATATTAGTGTTCATCCTCTGGACCAGTAAATAGCTATGAACCTCAGTGTAAGGCGTGTTTTCTAAATAGGGATTCATGACTAGCAATGTAAGGGTCTTGTGAATTGCTAGTGACTCAGATGCCTCATAGCAACACTTCAGTGTTTGTACTGGAGAAACTGTCTTCTTCCCTGAGTGTAGCCTAAACACTAGCAGCCCTAGCCCCAGCAAGAACTGCAGGTCTGTGGGCTCTGCTGCTGATACAGGGTATCTCTGTTGGAGGGTTTCCTCTCACCTGTTGTTGTCCTTTGGGAAAAAACTCTTTCTTAATAGCAGTGTGAGATTTTTCTACCTTGAGGTCCCATTTATTCATAGCAGAAACGCTAATACTAAGGAAGGTGGGGGAAGATCTTGACTGAGGACTGTAGACAGACCTTTTGAATATTCAGCAGGATGGCAGCCTGAGGCAGTCAGAGCAGTCTGCCTCCTTGCATCTTAGCTGTGCCCTATTCTCAAGTGATGTATGCTGTGTTTTTATTCTGCCATAGGTTAAAGATTCTCTCTTATGGCTAGCAGGTGACACAATAGTCCCTAGCAAGTACTGTTTTTCTCTTATGATTTTCTTTGACACCAATCTTGGCTGCTCTTGGAGTCTCTCAGGTTCTTCAGACACTCATGTTCTAGATAAGTGGAATGTTATCTGGAACTTGCAAGATGAAACTTACTGTGGAGGTTTAACTTATTAATATTTCTCAAATGCTTCTGAGAGTTCAGACGTTATAAAATACAAGTATTATTTTGCTTTACTGAGAAGAAAAATTGTTCTTGATTTGACTTACAGCTAACAGCTCCCACGTATGTCCTTACAAATAGATGTAGAATTGCAAGCAGCAGGAAAGCATTTGTTTATCACAGAATGTCCTTGGCAGTCCCTGTTCTGTGCTGGGGACTTTTCTGTACAATGTTACTTCTGTTTAGCAGTCACTTCCCATTAAAAGCATCTTTTTTTTTCTTCCCCTCTAGATGATATCTTCTCTAGCAGCCAAACCAAGATACCCACTCCCAAAAGTAGATCTTCCCAGACAGCCTCGGAAGTGAAGTCTGAAAGCAAGGCACTGAACACATTTGATGACCCACTGAATGCCTTTGGAGGCCAGTAGCCAAGGGGAATATGTTGCAGAGGGGAGGCCTTCCTTATGCTCTGTCTAATACACTGGATTCCCTAATCCAGTAGAGCTGAAATGAGATAGCTGTGGATATGTAAATGACAGATTACCCATTATAAATAGTTACTATGCTCTTGTACTGGGTTTAATTACTCTTAATGATATATTAAAAAAAAGGACGGTAACCTCCTGCTATTTTTTTCCATGGTGGCCAGATGAATATAGCCTGTGCAATACCTGTGATGAAGTAATCTATTATACAAAGTATAGTTTGTTTTATTGAACAGATCTATAGAGAAAATCATTGATATTGTTAAATAGTAAATGGAGTCTGTTAAATGAGATCCGTCTGTACGTTTTGCTTTCTACTTTACCACTTGTGAAGGACATCTGCACTGGGACTGGAAAATAATCCAAACCACTACTATGCTTTGTGTGGGCCAGCTGTCAGTCTCCTGAGCTAATGTTAGTGTAAGGTGGGATTCTGTCTGTTATTAAGTATAGCTCTTTATATATAAATCCTGCACTTAGAGCAGGAATTGATACCAGGTAGAGACCAGTTATTTCATACCGGCAGCTAATATGGTCTATAAAAATAAATGCTTAAAACTTCTCTGCTATTGTGTATTACAGAAGAGTACCTAGTGTTCTATGAGAACAATAGAAACCTAAGGTTGTCTCCTATTCAAGTTGTAAGCCACTAAATGAGACTTTGGCCTGCTTGGATTTGTCAAAGTTTTGCAAATAACACTTTCCAAGTAGTCCATCTATACTGAGCATGGTTGGTCACTTCTGTGTTGACAAGCCTATGTGCATTCCTTAATGCAGCGGCTCACTTGTGCCAAAGGCTTGGATCACTTCTTACTATCTGCTTTTCTTTCTCATCTGTAACACATCGTAGGCCGTTTACAGGAACTTGTGATTTTGTGTAAGCTGTCTAACTCTCTACTGCATTTGGCTTAACCTTCTTGGTTCCCTTATTTTCTAGATTATCCTTGTGGAACAGATGTGATTAACCATATTTTATGTCCAAGCAGAGCAAATGTATAAATTTTACTAGTGACTGCCTGAATTTCTAACTTTTAAACTAGGTGTGCTGTTTTTATGATAGGAATGTCCTACCTTAGCTCTTAGACTGTTCTGTTTTCTGTGAGTTTAAAGCAGGTGCTCAGAAGATCTCTTTAAGAGCAATTCCTGCTGTCACTGAAGCCTTTGTTCTGAGACACCTGCTTCCATCTGTCGTTACTCAGGTTGGGTCTACTTTATGGGGCACAGAAACTACTACAGACTGAGCATCTAGCATTAATGAGGGTAAAGCAGAAGAGAAGGGTGGAAGGGGTAAGAATGGAGAAATATCACATACTGACTTATTACCAGGCCCACCTATGGTGTGACTCACGTTAAGTGGGGGGTAAGCTGGGAGTACCAGCTTGGAGAAGACGGGGAGATGTCTGCAAACGGTGCCTACAGTGAAAGCGCTCACAATTTATTTATATGCACTGCATCTGCTGCATATGCCTCATACATGCCTCATGCATATGTTTGGACAGCCTCTTTACTCCTTTCTTTTGTGCTTATAGCGGACTCCGACAGCCCGAGTGGAGAAAGGAGAAAGATGGTGGATTCTTCTCTTTCTTTTCTGCTCCCTTTGCATTAATAATTGACATTAGCATGGCAGAGAGTGGTGCTCATGAGCTGAGCACCCTAGGGGCTAAGAGCAGTTGGAGTAGGAGGTAAAAACACGCGTGGCAGGGGCTTGAAGGTTCAGGGGAGAGAAACCTTTGATGGAGCCTGGCACCATGGCCCCGCTCACAACCTGTCCTACCCCCCCCACAGCCTGAGGAATCCCCCTGAGGCGTGGGACTACACTACCCAGGACCCTCTGCGCCCCCCGCCCGCAGCCTCTCACGTGCCCGCCACTAGGAGCGGAGCCGCTGCATCCAGGCCCTTCCCGCGCACGCCCCGCCCCTTAACGACCACAACAAGCTCCCCGAACGCTCTCGGCCCCGCCCTCCCCCGCCGGTACCGGGAGCACCGCCCCTGGAGGGAGCCGATTGGGCGAGCCGCCGCCGAGCGGCCTCCTCATTGGCCGGAAGCTCCCTGGGGGAGGTCATAAAGGCTGCACCCAGCCGGCGCGGGGGCTGCCGGGCGGCGGGCGGGGGGCGTCGCGGGCGGCTCCCGGCTGCCACCCCGCGGCGGCGGCGGCTCCGTGACGGTGCCGATCCCCGCGCAGCCGCCGGGCGGGCGGGCGGGCGAGCAGCGCGGGGGGAGAGGGGCCGGGTCGCTACCCCTCTGAGGGCCCGGCGGCGGCCGCAGGTAGGTGGGCAGGGAGCGGGCCCCGCCCTGGTGCCCCGGGAGAGCGGCGGGGCCGCGGGGAGAGGCCGGCCTGAGGTGAGGGGCGGCGGGGGCGGGCGGGCGGCTGCTGCCCTCCTTTGTTCGCGGCCGGGCCCTGCCGCCGCAGCGCGGAAGGTGCCCGGTTGCCGGCACCGTTTGTTGCGCGATCCAAGTGCTGACTGATTGACCGCCTGCTGTCGGCTGCTGGGTTTTTCTTCTCGAACGAACCGGGCCGGCTGTGCTCGGGCGTTGTTAGAGCTGTGCTTGTTTCTTCGTAGGTGGAGGACCCCAAACATGAGCAGCGACACACCGCACCTGTCCTCCGAGCTGACCTGGCTAGGAGCAGAGCGTAGTTTCCTGACGGATCGTCTTGCGAGGAAGTTATAAATCCTTTGTGATGGCCAACAAGAAGGAGCCTCCCTTTTTCAATGAAGATAACATGGGGCCGTTTCACTACAAACTTCCTTTCTATGAAACTATGGAGCTCTTCATCGAAACGCTCACGGGAACCTGCTTCGAACTGCGAGTTTCTCCCTTCGAAACAGTTATTTCTGTGAAAGCGAAAATTCAAAGATTGGAAGGTACTCTTCTCTGTTATTTCAGCTTAAACTTCCCCTAAAGTGGTAAAGTCTTGTTCTACATACAATAATTCCTGAAATCAGAGCAGAAAATTTAAATTACCTATTCAATAATAGGCATAAGTAAGGCGCTCATTTTATGGCTTTGGTTTAAATGGATTTTTTTTTCTATTGTTTCTTTTGTTTTCCTATCAGCTCATATCTTAGGCTTCATTGGAATGGGTGTTTTCCCATTTTTTCCTCTTTTTGTGTGTGTTGTTAGTAAGATAAAGCATAAGAAATTTATGACGAATCATGAATTGTCTTGATATTATGTGGCATGTAATCTTTTTGTTGTTCAATGGATTATGTGACACAAAACTTGCTTGTTAACCAGCAAGGGCTTTCAAAACTGAGGTTATAAGCTTGAGTCTCGCAATATGTCTTTACTGCAGCTCCAAGCACACTTTAAACTTGGTGCTGTAGCTGTTGCTTCTTAGGTTCGTTGGTTTGTGGTAGTTTGGATTGTCCATGATACCGTAGTCCCAAGAGTAATTGCTGTGCAGGCCAACTGCAAAGACAGCTTTAAGTTTCTGATCTGAGTTTTGTTCAGGTGACTGATGCTTTGCTGGCAGGAGTCTGGCTGAGTACTGCTTTGTCTTAATGTGATGAACTTGGCACGCGTCTTGTAAAGTGATAACCTCCTTTAATTTATGAGGCTGGTCTGTTGGTCTGGCTAATGAAAGCAGAAAATATGTGTTGAATTAGTCTTCTCTCACCCCTTTCTCAGCCTGCATTGAAGAACATGATTGCATCTTCTCGCTCTGTAAGCCTAACAGAACTGTGTGACTGCATGAGCTGACAGTTGCTTATTTCAAGACAAGGGTTCCTGTTTACTCAGTACTTGTCCATGGGTTTTAATGCTTCTGTCTGTGGAAGCCACCTTTTGGGAGACGTAAATATGATGCTTGATTAAATTGAGGATACTCTCCTCCTCTTATAGAAATCTGTGCTAATGAACTGAAACGTAAGAGTTGCAACAATAAGGGTGATATTTTGCTAGAGAGATTACATACTAGAAGCTCCACTATGCACATAACACCAACTGTACAAGGTTCAGCAAGGCCAAGTGCTGGGTCCTGCTGGGGCACAACAATCCCGTACAATGCTACAGGCTGGGGGAAGAGCAGCTGGAAAGCTGCCTGGAGGAAAGCGACCTGGGGGGATTGGTCAACAGCTGGATGAATATGAGCCAGCAGTGTGCTCAGGTGGCCAAGAAGGCCAACAGCATCCTGGCTTGTGTCAGAAATAGCATGGCCAGCAAGGAAGTGATTGCTCCCGTGTACCCAGCTCTGGTGAGGCCACACCTTGAGTACTGTGTTCAGTTTTAGGCCCCTCGCTACAAGAAGGACATCGAGGTGCTGGAATGTGTCCAGAGAAGGGCAACAAAACTGATGAAGGGCCTAGAGAACAAGTCTGATGAGGAGCAGCGGAGGGAGCTGGGGTTGTTTAGCCTGGAGAAAAGGGGGCTCAGGGAAGAGCTTCTCTCTCTATAGTTACCTTAGAGGAGGCTACAGCAAGGTGGGGATCAGTCTCTTCTCCCAAGCACTAAGTGATAAGACGAGGAAATGGCCTCAAGTTGCACGGGAGGAGGTTTAGGTTACATATTAGGAAAAATGTCTTTACCGAAAGGGTTGTAAAGCGTTGGAACAGACTGCCCAGGGGAGTAGTTGAGTTGCTGTCCCTGAAGGTATTTAAAAGACACGTAGATGTGGTGCTTAGTGACGTGGTTTAATGGTGGACTTGGCAGCGCTAGGTTTATGGTTGGACTAGACGATCTCAGAGGTCTTTTCCAACCTAAATGATTCTCTTCTACTCTATTCTATAGCTAGAGTTTACATTAGGATAGTGATGTGGACATGCTTTTGTTTCCTGTGGACAAGGCCATAATTAAACATGAGTCAGAGAATGTGTTGAGGAACTCCTGGAGGCTAGAGGTGAAACAGGACAAGGAAAGGTGTTTTTTTTTTTTCTTCCGTGGTTGAGTATAACACTAGGAGAGGTGTGAGCAGATACATGATACAGTGATACAGTCAAGTGAATTGAAAGGGAGCATAGGCAGTAGAGTACAGGAAAAGGCAGGCTATAGAGACCATACAGATGAAGGAAAGAGCTTTAAAGGCTGCATGAAGAGACCAGTGGGAAATGTGAGAGAATAATTTGAATTTCCTGTAGTTCAAAACAGGAGACTGCAAATTGGCACACTGAACTATACCTACAGTCTATTGTTGTGGGCTGGGTGAGCCTAGCTTAAAAAAGCATCACAATTACATGAGATCAGTACTAAGGTTGTAGCATTGTTTATTAGGAATTTGGTTTACATGTTGTAGTTCTTAGGATGATAAAGCAGTTAGTGGCTTAGCTGCCTGTTGTGTTGAATTCATTATTAATAAGTAAATTTCATTTAAACACAGAAGAGTTTGCTGGTGCTTACCACTGAATTGTTAGAAGTCAGATGAAATACTGTAATACTCCAGAACACAGTTAAAAGATCTGCAACTTCCCAAGACATAATTCACTATAACTTGGAGGGGAGAAGGCAGAAAAAAACTGGTTATGTGTGTAAGTGTAAAAGGGAACAGAGGCTATTGACAAATCCATTTTATGTTGCATTTGAGGCTACCATTGCATGATTTTAAAAAACAAACAAAAAACCAGCAGCTTCTCAGTACCGAAGTTCTGCTGTAGTGTACAAGTTGAAACAATGAATCACCCATGTGAAGGGAAAATCCTGAAGTAATTTTGTGGTTGTGGTCTAGCACGGGAAGCGGAATGCTTACTTCTGTTCCCGTTGCAGCAGCGATTTTTTACTTTTTATTATTGTATTGTTTCAACATTCATGGGGTGTGAACCTCTCTGGGCGTATCTGCCTGCAGAATGCCTCCTATGTACACTGCTAGGAGACACTACGGGGCCCTGAGCGTGCGTGTTGTCTCCGTGGACTGATCTATGTGTGAGGAGAATGGTAGAAAAGCATGCAAAATAAGTTCTGGAAAATGATTAGTCTTGCTGACGTCTCCAAGCACAAAATTTTGAATCATATCAGAAGTTAACATAATTGTTCAGTTGTCATCAGCGCCTCTAATTGTACGAGGCTAATACTAAAACTACATCAAGAGGTGACCTCTGTCAGCAACTGGGATATTGATAACTGCAGACTGTAATAAGAATGGATAGTATGGGTGTCATGTAAGGAATTTTCAATACTTCTGATACTGTTTGTCATTCTTGGTACCTTTTTAATGATCTGATGGGAAAGGGTTTGTTTAGACAGCTGCAGTAGACATTGGTATCCTGCTAAAAAAGAGCTTTATTATCTCCAGCTGTCTCATTCCAGTTGGTTTTAGCCAGTGGATATGGGTTAAAATGCATTGATGGGTTCTAGCACATCTGAAACTTCAGTGCAAATCAACTCATAAATTGGAGTTAAAGCAGACTCAATGTGCGTGTTTGGTTGCCATCCAGGCATTTGTCTCAAATATGTTCCATGCAAAGTGAGCACTCAGTTCCCAAAACTTTGGTTTGTTATAATGATGACTTTGGAGCTACCAGTCATCTCTAGTCTCAGATTCACTGAATGAGCCTTTTTAGGTGGTGTACTAGAGAAGAACTAGCTCCCTTTGTCTCTGCTGGTGGCATAAAAGCCAGAATACTCTCAGCCAGCAGCAGGATGTGGTATTGTGAGCAGTGCTGCCTGCTCCCTTGGTTCTACTCAGTATTTTAAATCAGGACCATGTGTTGATGATCATAGGTAGGATGCTACCTGGGTTTCAAGGTGATGAGAGAGTCTGAGATTTAACATAGGAATCGTGGTTAAAAATAGCAGGGGTTCACTAGAAGAGGAAATAGCATTTATTTAAATGAGAAGCACTGGTCACTCCCTCAAGTGATCTTTTCTCGCTTCCTGCATTGCACAAGTCTTTGTGGCTGCTGGGCTGGTCAAGGTTTAGTATTCGTCATTCAGAAACACAAGTTATTATATTGAATTTTAAGAAGGAGCATTTAGACAGCACATGCCTAGTAGTGATTAATTTTTTGATCTGTAAAATAATTGTAGATAATACCTGGAAATATGTACGCTAATGTAGGTTACTGTCATGTAAATGACAGCTGGGGATTTTGACAGTTATAAAACCAGTACCTGCTGCTGTTAGTTGTTGGAAATCTTTGCAGCTCTTCCATAATGTAGCTAGATAATGGGGCAAAATGAAGACTGCCGGCCCAGCCTCGCTGTAGGAGGAACACAAAGTAAATGTTTAAGAAAGTCTCCAGCAATTTCAACATTAGATGAAAGATAAGTACGCTGAGTTTGAACTTTGACTTTGAAGTATTTGTGTTTTTAAATGTAGTAACCTTCAACCCACAACATAAAATCAAGCTTGCTCTGAAATCTGTGGGGTTTTTTGGGGGGTTCAACCCACATCAGTTTCTATGAGCTTGCTTGGCGTGCCAGAAAGAAAAGCAAAGGAGTGAACCTTAAGGGTGTGACTGACAGGATGATTCAGAGACAGAATCAAATCCCTACTTCCCTCTTCTGTGCCCCACTTGCCACCATTTTAGTAGGTCATATTTTCTATTGAAATGGCTGCAGATGTGCTGACAGCCTGAAGAAACTTCTTTTCTCCCACAGCATCATTTGGCTTGCCCACTTCCATTTGAGTGTTGAGCTTTAGCTTTTTGCCCTGTTTTCCTTTCTGCTCAGGACCGATTTAGAGCAGACCAGTGATACAGTCATGTGCTGCTTAGGGAGGAGGGGATAGCAGATGAGTATCTTGCTGTTGTCATTATGGTTGCCAATTCCATGTACTGATCCCCTGTGCAAATGTCTCTTCAAGAAAGGCTTACTATAATCCAGAAAAGGAACAGCTGATGCATATTTTCTTGCACTTGAACCTATAAAGCACATACCGTTTCATTTGTGTATGAGTACAGAATTCTTAGAAAGCAGCATAAAATGGAATTAGTAATAAAGACTCGTCTGTTTCCCATTACACCAGAGTATAGTGTTTTCATCTGTTCATCAAAATTACATTGTCATTGTTGGATGAACAAAACCATGCTTCACTGCAACACTGCCAGTCGCGAGGCAGCCTTTTTAACATAGACTCTCTCAGTTTATCAAAGTAATTGGAAATTGCTCCTTGGAGGCTGCTGAAACCATAACAAATGCAGACAGTAATGACTGTTTGTAATCAGAGGACTACAAAACAGCAAAGAAAAGAACTTCACTGCAGACTTGCTGGCTCTTGCCAGCATGTTCTTGTTTTGCTTATGCTGCAGACTTGAAACATAACCAATAACCAGTTATTCAATAGCTGGCAGGGTAACAGCTATTATGTTAGTCTACTATATGAACACATTCCCCTCATAAAAGTCTTGTGTACTTCGGAGGATACAAGACTCGTTCTGACTGCTTTCCAAGTGCAGTAATGGTGTGTCGGTCATTCATAAAAGACAAAACCTAGATGCTAGCTGTGGTGAGAAAAGGACATTATGATCTTCTCTAAAACTTATTAAAAACTATGATAGTTGCACCAAAATGCAATCCGTCTTTTCCATGGGGGTGTCCACTTAGCAGGTTTTCTGCTTGTCTCTTAAATCTGCTTGGACTGGACTTCCACCAGAGTTTGGCCCCCTTTTCTTCCTTGCTGGTGGTGGGTGTTGGTAGCCTTGTGTCCTTTCTCCGGCGTTAGAAGGGGCTACTGAACTGACCTTTTGCTGCTGCTGCCAGGCACAGTTGCAAGCCTTGGGAAGTTGAGGTGTTTTTGGCAAAACAACTGGAAGACTCTGATCTTTGCATTCCCCTTTCCCCAGGTGTATTTTGAGAAGTCTGTGTAGTACTGCTACTTACATCTCCTTTTAAGTATCTGAGCATGCAAATAAGCAGTGAATGGCACAATCTGACACTAAAGCATCCAAGATGAACGTATATGATAAGGTTACTTTAATGTAACCTTTTTTTGGAAAATGTATTTATAATTTTTGGTGCTTAAGCTGAAGAGTGGTGTTTGGGCCATTTTCAACAAATAGTTCTTGGCCTCTATAGATTCCAATTTAATTAATTTTTTTCAGGAACGCACAGTGAAATCTTAATTAGCTGGGTTTCACTAAGCAGGCTGAACAGAATTTACTTCCTTTTGATGCTGAAGGGAAGATTTTATTTAATTTTTTTCAAAGGCAGAAAAAGCTGTTCATCTTCCCAGTAGCCCTCATGGTCTTTGGTGGTCAGAAATGTCTCATCCTTTCATAACTGTCCTGGCTGGTACTCTATTCAAAATGTGGAAAGTGGCAGCATCCTCATAAAACTGTGTGAAGACCTTGGGTTCTACCTGCTCGTGCTTATTTTCTTTAATGCGTGTTAGGTCTGTATTTAAATTACTTGACTGTATAGGTAAGAGGAAACAGTCATTATGTAGACTGTAGAGCCTTAATAAGGAACAAATATTTTGTATGCTTTCCTCTTTTTAACAGAAGTCATTCTAAATCTGTCCCAGAACTTGAGCTGGAAATGAGTATTACTGGATATAAACTATAAAGCATTCTGATGGCTTAAAAGAACACCTAAAGCAAGTCAAAATTTTCTAGTATGAAGTTTACTGTATCGTACATGTGAACTTTCAGGCTCCAAGTCAAACAGTAATAAAAACACCTTTATAGCTGTCACCTGAGCTGTTAACTGAGCTGCCACCAGTTACTTAATGCGACCTTGTCTTTACTGTGAGTAACACAGAATGTCAGTCTGATAAACTATTCAGCAGCTCTGTAGTTAGAAATTTTATCCCATTTTTCCTGTCAGTAAACAGGAAACTCTGAGGTACAGATTAACATTTGTATGGGAAGAACACAAACCAACCCTCCCTTGACCAGTGACTGGAAAAGAGCAGGTATTCAGTAAGTCTGAAGCAACTGAATGCTTCTACAGACCTCTTGAGCCAAGTGATTGAGCTCCATGTGCAAGCACAAACTTACTGAAAACCTTAACTTTGTTCTTAATAATTATTCAGTAGGTTGGACATCATGACTCGGCTGCAGTCCAAATGCATGTCCTTGCCCTGCTTCGTTTCTTCTCTTATCTCCGTTCTCACCTCTTTTCTATATACCCCCATGTTCTTCCAAAAGCAAAACTCCCCCAAAACCCTCCCATCAAACTCTACTTTTAATCTTTTTTCCCCCTTTAGGTATTCCTGTCTCTCAGCAGCACTTAATTTGGAATAATATGGAACTGAAGGATGACTATTGTTTGAATGATTATAAGTAAGTATAGAATAAAATTGCAATGAATTTTTCTATATGATTGTTAGTATAGACAATGAAAAGTGCTATAAAAATGTATTTATTGTTATTTACAGCATTTCAGAAGGCTGCACTCTGAAGTTAGTTCTGGCTATGCGAGGTGGACCTATTAACACTAGAAGAGGTAGGTGTTAACTTTGTTAAAAATGATTGTTTTCGTGTAACATAAGTGTAAACAGCTTGCAGCTAACTGAATTAAAATTTTAAGTTGTATTATTGCAGAAGAATTATGTTAGTCTTTGTTTCAAGAGAACTCAGTGCCATAAGAGGACTGATTGTCATCTAGCAGCAGTTGACAGTAGGATAATTCCATCTCTGAAAAGTTTTCTGTAAATGTTTAGCTGTTCTTCCCGAAAAATACCTTGGTAGGAGTCCTGAGTACTAATAAAAGAATACAGGGATATGACTTAATGTGACAAACACAATTGGGAAATTACTTTTTTCCATGTAAAATTGAAATGATTGAGCTAAACTACATTTTATTTTATTCTGCAGTGAGAGAATTATCCAAAATTAGGCCCTTTACAGGGAAAAAAAAGGGGGAGGATTCCAGTAATTTTCTTTTGGACCCATTCTTCTGACTCTGAAATAAACTTACCTCTGAAGTGTTTAAAAATAATTTGTGGGAGGGGCTGGCCTGCCTCCTCTGTTACTGGTTCTACTTAACTTGATACCTTTGGGTTATACAACTATAATTGTACCTTATGCTTAATGAACTAGAGGTCTTCCAAGTTGTTTTGTGTCATGCTTCCCATCTGCACTAGTGCTTAAGAGAGATGTGTAAAGGTTTGTTCTACAATCACCAATATAGAAAGAATTTCTCCTTTCAGCTTTTGGAAATCAGGGAGGGGCATAATGTGATGGTCTTACTGGGCCAGCTATTCAGTAACTTGAGTTGATTTCTTAGGCTATTCCTTCCTTTTTTTCACACACATCTCAGTGTTGGTGGGACAGCTTTTTGTGAAGTGACATCCTGTACGTTAATGGAACAAGAAAAGAGAGTGGCAATGTGATGGTAAGGAGGAACAGCTAATTTAACAGAATGAACCGGACTCCTTTAATTCTGAAGTTTGGATTTGTATTTATCAATTCAGCCAGCCTGCTGTATGTGGGAAGTAAAAATACCTCCCAAACAGTCTCCAGAATGTGTGTGGTCATAATAAGGTCTTCTGTTGCTTCTCTGTATGGTTTGGTAGGTGCTGCTACGTTTTTTCCTCTCTTATATCTGTCAGAAAAGCTGAGAGTAGGACAGTTTAGAGTACCTATGAAATGGAATAAATTATAGTTAGGTGATTGAACAGAAAGAAGTTTTCAGAGGATGGATTATTAAAACAATTGGCCTGGTAGTTATCTTCTAAACTAGTTTGTTTACAAAGACTTCTTTGTTGTTTCTTAGTCTCTGTTTGCTACTGAACAGTTCACTGAAGTGTAGAGTTGCAAAACTGGCAGGGACGGACCTGAGCCAGATGTTTTGTGTGTACGTATTTAAGCATCTAACTTGAATCTAGAGAATGCCACTTACAGAACAGCAGGAATGTTTGAAACTGGCTATTTCAAGTTGAATCTTATTGCTGTTGTTTTCCAGGGGACAGGCCTGTTAAAATGCTTCTGTATCATAACTACAGTTGACTTTAGGCATGGTCTGAAAATGTGAGGGGTTTGCCAGAAATATGGGACTTCAAAGGTGAAATAATTTGTTTTTATTCTGTTTTTCTCTTTGTAGTTCCTGTAGAAGACCCTATAAGGGAAATGGCTGAATACATGGATCCTGGTAGAGATGAGATCTGGGAGAAAGGGCCATCTAACAAACAAGTTACCTTCTTGGTATATCGAGAAGGAGATCAGTTGAATTTCTTCCGTGTGGTAGACCGGGGAGATGGCACTTTAACACCATTATCTGAATCTTTGAGGTAAAGTTGGTTTTAATCTTACTGTTATTCATCAAGATGGGGATGCTGTGTTGACTTTGTCAAAAGAATATCTGGAATTTTGGAAGAATGGTGCCCTAAGGGCTACCAAATTGCAGTCAGTGAGTGGCCTAACTATACAGTAGGACTTTATGGTCAGTGGTCATGCTAACTGTTGTCTATTTGTGTGTGTCAGTAAAGTGAGATAATGCTGACCTTGTGCTTGAGGCAATTCCAGTCCCTTCCCAAAGAGAACTTTACATGAGAGAGTCAACTTGGCCATAGGGATATTAAAAACTTTTGTTAATCAAAAAAAAAAAAAAGCTATAAAAAAACTTCTACATCTTAAGATATTTATTTAGTGCTATATTTAGTATTGTATAGATTTCTCTGTTCGTGGTGTAAATCTTCTTTTCCGTATGGATATGGCTTGACCATAGTTTAAGTCAGGAAGTTTAGTCAGGAAGATAGTTTATTCAGGAAGATAACTGATTAGCAGTGCAAAGACCTGGCAGGGTCTGCCTGAAGTTTCAGAAAAACTGTTTTTGTTTTTTATTTGTTTTTATATATACTTAAATAAGTACTAATAGAGCTGGCCCTTGGATGTAACTAGACCTCAGATTAGTTACTGTTGAGACCCCAAACTTGTCTCAGAATCGAAGTACTGATATAATCAAATGAATGAGACTGTCACGTACGCTACCGTGTTACAGTAAACAGACTGCTAGTCTGTTTCTTCCTGAAGCTACCAAAATTGATAAAATCTGTTGGAAAAATATTAGATTGTCTTTATACTGCAGCTTTTGGTCAGGTTTCTTAATCTCCTGAAGAACTTAATATTTGTACAGGTATAAGAAAAGGAGTTGTACTGTTGTAGGGACTATCTGCATTTTCTCCAAGACTAAGGTTTGCAATGTTTTAAGTAACTCTTCTTGCTCCTGTTTGAAAGCAATGAAAGCAAGGTCAGCTTGTCTCACATTAGCAGAATTCAGTGGCTACAATTTATAAATGGTTCTGTTTTATAGTTCTCCAGATCATTTTACTTTGCCTGCAGTTACGTTAACGGTTAAAACTTGACAAGGTGTAAATACATTGATTATTGTCTCTGGGTTAAAATAAAATACCTGAAATTGTGGTAGAGCACTGGTGGCAAGAAAAAAGTGTTTTAACAAGATATGGATCATCTTTGAAGCACACGTTTTACGAGCAAGATCTCAGGAACATTGATACCTGTGGACAAAGTCAGTTAAAAAATGGACTATAAGTATCATCAAGAGCAAAGATCCCTGTCCCAACTCTCATAACTTTACAATCATGTTAAAGCAAAAACTCCTTTATTAGCCCTTTTTTGGTGTTTTTTCTCTTATTTAGTCAGAAAATGCAAGAAAAAGAGTAGCAGTTCTTTTTGCATAGAGGGGAAGAAAGGAAACATGACTGTTGCATCCCTTTTCTTTCTATCCTTTTCTTGAATGAAGGGGAGTTCAAAGAATGGGTCTGAGTTGATGGCTGAAGTCTTCGCAGATTTAAAATTCTGAAATAATTCTATAGTGTTGGTTCTTTACCAGGAGAGGTATGTAATGTTTATACTGACCGTTCCCATACAGAGCTGTTCAGTTTCTAGTGAGAAATGACTGGGCTGTTCTGCTGCCATCTTGTTCTTAAAAATCTGTCTCCCAGCTGTGTTGCCTTCTGAACTTTGCTACATTTTAGGAAATGGATTGGGAGAGTCAGTACAAACACACTGGCTCTTGACTAAAGCCAACAGAGTATTTCCAAGAATCAGGTAAGATGCCAGCTTTAATTAGTGGAAAATTTTTTGGTACTGACTTTCCCACGACCTTTAATTCTTCCTTGGTCTTATTTAGAGAGAAGAAACTTTTGTTATATCTACTAAGACATCTGTATGAACACAAGGGAATTGTCTGATTGTCACCATTTCTAGCTGTTGACAGCCTAATGGAAAAATTAAAACATTCTAAGATGTACTATATACAGTGTTGAAAATGCATCAATTTGTAGTGAATAGACATTCCTAATCGTTCTTTTATTTCTCTGTCAAATGTTGGATGTGTGTTGGTGATTAATGCTTCATAGGAAAAACAATTCAGATAATGACTTTAAAACATTGTCTTTTTCCATTCTGTATTCTAACAGAATGCAAAACTTCAATGTGATGCTATAAATTTCCAGTGACTGAGTTAAAATATTTTGTCTTAGGTCTAGCAATTCTAATCTGTATAATTTTTTTTCCAAATGTGAGACTTTTTGGAAACCTAAACTGATCCTTTTTTATTTTTTGTTTTTATTTTGAAAAGGAGAAATAGAATATCACATCCACATGGGTGACCCCTCCATTTCCATTTATGGTGAGAACACCCCTCAGGATGGATAGAAATTTGGACTTTCCTTCCATGCCAGTGTCTGGTTAATTGGAAAACTGATCAGCTTGTTGTCTGAATCACACTGTTAACAGCTTTGGCCATACCTTCAGGAGACACTTGTGGAACTGGATATTCCCTCTGTGGGGAAAATATATAGTGAGTGTGAACCAACTGTATATGGTATAAAAACTTCCCAGAAGTGGGGCTATGTTCTGGTTTCAGCATCAGCACTTTGTGTGAGCAGTCTAATAAGGAATGCTTATTTTCTAAAATAAATGGATTTGAAATGTCTCTGCATACAGTTTTACGTAATGCTTTGTCAACAGATCACCTACGGATTTGACTTTCTAGTTGTGAGAATACTCTACATTGAAAACAATTAAATTACTTAGGGGGTGAAAACAAATTTCTTTTATTATTTTCAGTGGTGGTTCAGTGTATAACTTATATGCTGATGATGAAGATGAGACGGAGGCATCACCTTCTGGCCAACAGATTATTGAGAATTCAATTACTATGAATAAAATGAAACTGCTTAAGGCAAAGATGGAGAACATGAATCTAAGTAAAAAGGTAAAGCTATGATTTCAATTCTTTTATCATTAAATGGTTTGTACTTTCCCAATACCGGCTTTTCTAAAAAAGCAGGTCAGATACTTTACTGTCTTAGGAAGTAGAGTGATAAAAGGGTATATGGTTTAATATCTGTTTAAGAAAGAAGAATGCTATTTTATTAAAGTTCTTCTGTAGTGGGGCATAGCCTTTACCTGGATCGACCTGTCAGGATTCGAAGAATTCACTACTGGTCCTGGATGTGTGTGTGTTTTGGTGTTCTTTTTATGTGTGTGTGTGTGTTTTTGTTTGTTTTTTTATATATATTATGTTTTAAGTAGTGTTGTTTTACATCAGTCCTCTGGTAGAAAACAGTGTTTCTCTTAAATGGAACTTCTGAACTTGTTCTTAAGTGGAACTTAATTTTAAAATTGGGATTAGAAATACTGTAACTAAAAGGCCTATAAAACTAAATATAAGAATGAGATTGCCTGGCAAATAAAAATACAGATGGCGTTCAGGAGATCTGGATTAGTAAAATTATTTAATATCTGTCTTGGTTCCCTAGATGTAAGATGACAATATTACGCTTTTTCTTTCATTGTTGGTCTTGGCTGAGACCCTAAGCTCTTCTGGATAACTTTGTCGGCATTCTGGTTTCCCTTTTCTTATTCCTCTGACATGTGGCCTTTTCTGATTGTAATCTTTGATTTTAATATTGTGATGTTACTGTGAAATTTTGGTGGTTAGCAATACATAAGAGAGTAGAGTGAATGATTTGGTGGTCATCTCTGGCCATATACTGTCAGCATTCCTGGGAATATGATTTCAGCAAGGTCTCTGAATGCTTCCATAATTTAAATACTAACTGTTGTTGTGTGTTTTTTCCTTGTTTTTTAATAGCCTAAAAAAACTGTCAAAGTGAAACCTCGTCCTCCAACAGCTCCTCGACCATCTAGTGGCTCAGCAGCTGCTGCTCGTCACCGGTTTTTAAGAGTGCTCCCCCATATTGGACAGTCTTGCCTACCTCCTCCTGGGAATTCATATCCTTCAGAGTCTTCCCAAAATGCACTTTCAGCGTTGGCTTCTTTGGCCACTGCTGGTAGAACAATGCCATCCACAACTAATGACTTTCTTAAGGAAGATGACACTTGGCAGGGTGCCTCTTGGTCTCATTCGGTTAGTAGCATCAGGTTACCACCAAAAATATCTCGTGTTGAACTAGAAAATGCAAAAGTACCTACAAATAGTATTCTGACTCCCATTTCGTCTCTGTCTGCAAACTTGGAAAAAGTATCTGAAAATGTGACCTCAGCAAGTGAGGAAGATTCTGTTTTGTATCCGAATCTAACAAATGTAGAACTGTGTGGAACAGAAGAAAAACTTTTATCTGAAGCAGATGCTTTTGCTTTGTTAACAGAAGCAAGCACCACCGAGCAGTGTAGTGAGATATATGATATAGGAAAAGTGAACCCAGAACTTGAACTGTCTGATGGAGATGAAGAATCTAAGGTTTTAGAACAGCATAGAAAACCTATTAGTAAAGTGCTGAGCACTGCAGCAATGGGGTCTGGACTTCTCAGTACTCACGAACTAAGTCCTCGGAAAAATACGCTTTTGTCACCTCTTTGTTATTCAGCACAAGTGGCACATCATAGTTCTCTGAAACCACAAACACAACCCAAATGCTTTGAGGCTGATAACTTGAGATCTACAGCCTCCCCAAATGTGCTTCGATCTTTGGAAGTCCGTAGTATAGCAGACTCCTCCTTTTCTAGGACTACTAGATTTCATAGCATGAAAGTAGATTCACTTGGCAAGAGACCTGATGTAACTGCTAAAGCAGAAGCTAGGGACATCACAGATGTGACTAACAAGGCATCCAAAGAACCTGTGAGTTCTGTAAATAACTTAGGATTTCTAGCTTCGCTGGCCCGAAGCGCAAACAGGGAAAGTTTACAGAGTTCCTGTGGGACAGGCAGGTTTCGGACTTCTGGTATTGCACTACCTACAAATCTTCAGCATTTTCAGGAAGAAAGCTTTAGGAAAACTACTCCTCCAAATGAAGCTACGGAATATATTCTAGTGAGTACTAATACCCCCAAAGGAGTTGGGGTCTTCCTGTCCCTTCTGGTGTTGGCATTATGAAAGCTGTACTTTGTGTATGTCTATGTGTCTTTCCAGGGAATGCAGATGGGGTGGGGTGCATACATAAATCTCTACTAGTCTGAAACTGTTTTCTAAATTCCTGTTGGTATATTAACTGCATGCGTATCTAAATGGGTCCTAGAAGTAATTTTTCTTAAGAATTAAAGTGGTTGTTTAGTTCACAACTAAAATTATTAGTTATTGTAATGATAAAATTATGACTGAAGTGTCGTCTTACTTCTCCTGCTGCTCGCTAATTGCCACTTAATCCAAAGTTTTCCATGTGACTGGCACCATATGCTCCTAGCTTCAGATCTCTAATGTACTTTATTGTTTTCTATGTTGTGAAGTACAGGGAGATTATTAATTTGAGTAAGGCTTTATATTGTAGAATTTTAATTTCTTCGTATGGAAATGTTGGACTGTTTTTGTAGGTATATTGATTGATACAGCATTGGTTTCAAACAATCTGATATCAGACTGCCTAATCTTTCATTTAATTTCCATCTGCTAGTAATTTCCTTGTGGAATTTTTTTTTAGTCTGCTCATGCGCTTGGAATGAACGGAATTAATGCAGCTATAGGGAAAAGAGTAGGTAAGTAATGTGACTTCAATAATAATTAAAGATGACTCCCTGATATTTCCTGATTTATTACATATTTAGAGGGCAAGGATCATATTTTTGTAAGGCATACATCTTTGAAAGTCCTTGCTGTGTTATACTTCTGTAGCATGGTATAACCTTAAATATTTTAAGCAATTCTTTAATATACAGATGTCATTCTGATCTTGGGTAGATATGGCTGTGACTCTTCCCTAGCATTTTTTAACACTTAATGAGTCCTGCTTGTCGTCTTTAGAAATAAAACATGACTTTCTGCTCTGAAGTTTCCAAAAGACCAGTTCTATGAATACTTCTGAATGTACTAGAATCAGAGGGACTATATTCATTGGTAGCATTTGCTCTAGGACTACAGCCTTAGCCAAAACAATTCTGCAAAAGGAAAGCGGGGAGGACATGGATACTGAAGACCGTTGATATCGTGCTGATTTTTTTATAATTTTGTTCTTTCTACCCTAGTCTTGTTAACTGTATTGTGTTTAATGCTTACCATCTACTGAAAAAGGATATTATTTGCCTAAATATGAACTTATGTGATTATTTCTCTCAGGAGGAATGAAGTTGTCTAGAGGGGCACTTAAAGACTCTTAATCCATGTGAGTTGGTCTCTAGCCTGAAGCAACCAGGCTGTATGTCTGGGGTAGAAGAATGGTCGTGAGCCTAGACCGTATTATCTCTTTAGGAGTGTAAAACAATTCAGGGGATGTATCTACTGACTTCTCTGTGGGAAAAATGCTTGGCCAAGAAAATAATTGTCCTGGGTGTGTTCAAATGCCTATGTAGGTAAAACTGTACTTGCTGAATCTTGTGGTGTTTTTATCCTCTCCCCATGGATATGTTAAACTGGTAAATACAGTGATTTGCTTCCACATCTTCTGCAGTCAAAATCAATAAACACATCTGTCCATAAATTCTCTGTGGCCAAAGAGGTGATGCCCTAACAGGCAAATCTGCAGGATGGGGAGGCCTACCTTTTTGTTACCTGCTCCATTTTGGATAGAACAGTGATGAAGAGACTACTCTGGTCTATTCTGTCAGACAAAAGTGTATTTTCCAAAACGTTTCAGGCTTGTGAAAGACTAAGTGGGTGTCATTATGTCCAGTGGAAAGGGACCTGGGGGGATTGGTCAACAGCTGGCTGAATACGAGCCAGCAGTGTGCTCAGGTGGCCAAGAAGGCCAACAGCATCCTGGCTTGTGTCAGAAATAGGGTGGCCAGCAGGGAAGTTACTGTTCCCCTGTACTCAGCTCTGGTGAGACTGCACCTCGAGTACTGTGCTCAGTTTTGGACTCCTCGACACAAGAAGGACATCAAGGTGCTGGAGTGTGTCTGATGAAGGGCCTGGAACACAAGTCCTGTGAGGAGTGCCTGAGGGAGCTGGGGTTGTTTAGCCTGGAGAAAAGGGGGCTCAGGGAAGAGCTTATCTCTCTATAGTTACCTTAGAGGAGGCTACAGCAAGGTGGGGATCAGTCTCTTCTCCCAAGCAACAAGCAATGAGGAAATGGCCTCAAGTTGTGCCAGGGGAGGTTTAGATTAGATATTAGGAAAAATGTCTTCACTGAAAGGGCTGTGATGGGAACAGGCTGCCCAGGGGAGTAGTTGAGTTGCTGTCCCTGAAGGTATTTAAAAGACACGTAGATGTGGTGCTTAGTGACGTGGTTTAATGGTGGACTTGGCAGCGCTAGGTTTATGGTTGGACTAGACGATCTCAGAGGTCTTTTCCAACCTAAATGATTCTGTGATTCAATATCATGCATGCTCTTGGGAGAAGGGTTATTGGTAATAATCACTTATGTAACTGGCCAAAGAACAGATTTAGTTTGTTATCTTAAGGCCTTGATTTTATTTATAGTTACTTCCTGTTATAATTGCTGTGGGACTGTAAATTAGAGAACAGGTGTAGCGTTTTTGTGTTTTGGTATGGTTCACCATGAGGACTGTCTTCAAGTTCTGTCTTTTTCATAAACTGGGCTAACTGACGCTTCTGGGATAGTATGCTTTTAGATGATGATGTAGATGGCACTGACAAATGTTGCCTGGAAATTGCTATCCTGGATAGCAGTGGGATGATAGCACTGTTTGGTAAATAGGACTGCAATGTGTAGTGACTACCTGGTGTTAACTGTTGCATACAGCTGCTGCACCTCAGCTGAGAAACGACTGTTGGGATTAAGGTGCACTGCACAAGGACCACTTCTCAGCTCATGAGGTCAATTTTTGGGCAGCATCCTGACAATATAGTGATTCAAGTACTGAAAAATGTTTGAGAGACTGTGGTGCTCGTTTTCATTATCCTAGCATATGGTAAGCATGCATGAGTAAGAGCTTATTTCTGCAGAAGGAAGAAAGATGCTTTTTCTTTATGTGCTCACCAGTTCTGAAGCAGCAGCCAAGAATTATAGGACAAAAAAGAGTAAAATAAGCTTCTAAGTACAGAAGTCTAAGGAACATCCACAAAGTGTCTTATGAAACCTTTAAAGCTAAATGGAGGTCTGTAGTCTAATAATGCACTTTTGTTGCAATCATGGAGTACCGGCAAGGTTTTAAAATGTTGCTATATTTATTTGACAAACTTAGATTATTAGATACTGCATATACTAAATGCTATGTACTTGAACGTCCAGTTGATTCTTTGGAAAGCTGTTGTGTGGGGTATTTTCCCAATTGCATTATGTATTTTCATTTTTGCATTTGGGAATAGTATTAGGAATTGTTTGACTTCTTCTGTAACTTTTTGCTTATGTGAATTTTTAACTTATAAAAAAAAAAGTGCATTGGACACCTGCATTGCACTGCCTTTTCCAAAGGTTATCCCGAGTTGGAAGGGACCCATAAGGATCATCACCATAAGGTTCATAGGCTTGAAGTGTGTTCACTGTTCTGGCTTTTGTGGTTTTGCTCCCTGTTTAGGCTTGGGGGTCCCACCTGAACTATTCTAAGAAATGCAGATTGAATCTGGATTTCAGAAGAACATTTAACTAGTTTATGGTCAGGAATAAATAAAATTAAAATGTCTTTACTGTCTCTCTACTTCTGAAAGCAGGTGAAGCAACCCATCTTCCACCTGTGAATGGCTCAGTTCAAGCAAAAAAGAAAATTACAAAGCATTGCTTTCTTTGTGGCAAGAAAACTGGATTGGCAACCAGCTATGAGTGCAGGTAGGCTGCGTATATAACCAGCTGTTGTTTAAAATGGATAGCTGGGTAAACCAAAAGGTTTTCTGGGCTGCATGATGCTCCTTGAACATAGGAAATCAGAAGAGAATGTACAAAAGAAGTTGAAAGAACTGTTTGCAATTCTCAGTTCAGCAAAACTCCAAGAAATAAAGCTCAGGAATGTTGTACTTGTTCTGCTGTTGAGGTGTACGTTCTTTGAGGAAAATCAAGAAATGCAAGTTATCAGGAAATAATGAAAATGTCATCGTTCTTTTTTTTTTGTGTGTGTGATCATATAATACAGAAGACTGGTGAGGGGAGAACTTCCTACAGATTTATGTCCTGAATAGTTTATCAACAATAATTATTAACATCTTGAGGAAAAACTTTTTTTTTACAATTTAAGAAAATCTCCCTCAGATTTGGCCCTACTGTAACACGTCTGCACCGTTTGATTGCCTCTTACAAATTTATATTTGACAACTTGAAAATTCATACGTGTTCAAATTCTTGTGAAACTTCAGTCATCTTTAAGCACCTCAAAAGCAGAATATGAGTGCTGCTCCCCCAAGTCATGGTTTGTAGGCAACGTAATGAGATTTGGCGCTTGGTGGTGGGCACTGAGATTAAAAAAAAAAAAAAAAAATGGCAAAAAGCACTCATTTGTTCTCAGTTCTCAAAGCTGTGTTTTTCCCAAGATACTCTTTTCTCAGTGTCATTTCCCATGACCTAGAAAAAGTTAGAAACTGCTGCACTGAGGGCTGCATTTGAAGATGATTTTGGTTCATGCCAAACAGCAGCAAAATAAAAGACTTCTGTCATGGGGGAATTGTGATGGGGAGTTTCAGGGTGAGGAACTACCTTCTTACTGACTCTTCAGTTTTTATGTTTGAAACAGTTTTGGACAATATAAAACTTATTACTGAGCAAATAGATGTAAGTTCTTCTAGAAGTAACAAAGCAGCTTGCTAAGGTTAAAAATGAAGTACATCTCCAGCCATATGACCTCTTACTAGAATGGAACATCAACCAAATGGAGAATAGAGTCATATGAGAGAACTGGTGATTACAGGACCAAGAACCAAAGAAAAACAAATTTGTTACCAGGCACACAAGCCTCAGGAACAGCTGCAAAGTTTATGGTGAACCCACATAGGTAGATAAATAGAGAAGTGCAGTCTAATAGTGTGATATGTTAAGGTGGATAAGTAATGCTCAGTCTGTTTAAAGAGCATTCTGATTTTGGATGATGTCATTGCTTTACTGTCAAGAAGCAACTTAGTCAAGTACGTCAGACAACAGGACGCTAATATTGATTTCCAAGCTCAGATTAGGTACAGCATATATTTTTCCTGCTAAGAGTCTTAGCTGGTGAGCTGTCAAAGCAAAATTATCATCTTAACTCATTCAATTTACAACTGATTCTGGAATGATGCATACTTAGCCAATCGTATAGGAAGCTATGTTCCCTATAGTTCATCTGTCATCTTTACAGCTGACTAAATTGGTAATTACTAATCTGAGTTTATGCCAGGCAGAAATCATGCTGAACTAAACATCTATTTTGGTGGTCTCAATGATGTGGTGTTTTTTAATTGAAATACATTGTGGCTTTCACCTAATGCCATTATTTTAGTTCCACGTTTTTGTCCTCCGAAGTCTACCTACTGATGTTGTGTGAGGTCTTTAAAAAGAAAAGAAGGAAAATAAATGAGAGCCCATCGTTCTTAACTTATGTGTTTGTGATCCTTGCTAGCTGATTCCTGGTATACTGCTATGGCTTAATTTACCAGCTGAAGAGATTGTTGGGTCAAAACTGCAGCATTCAGTGACAACAATGTCATTTTGATTACCAGTTAATGTTATCAGTCAAGGATAATCGGAATCTAAGCAGTTATGTCAAACAAACAAGACGTGATTAAGCCAAAGGGTTCCCAGCGTGTCAGAGAGTTAAAAGCTTCTAAAAGCTTGTAACTTATAATATTCTTGATTCTTCAGATGTGGAAACAACTTCTGTGCAACTCACCGCTATGCAGAGACTCACACCTGCACCTACGACTATAAGAGTGCAGGGAGAAGGTATTTGCAGGAGACCAATCCCGTCGTTAGTGCACCAAAGCTTCCCAAAATCTAACATGGTTTTGCTGCATGTGGCCGTTCTGCCATTGAAGAATTATTACATTGAGAGAAGCACTTGCTTAAACTGCATAATTTTGCCATGCTCCATATCTAAAGATTTGCCAAGTAACAAAAGCACATGAGGATGCATCCTATCGAAGAATAATGTGAACACTACTGCAGTTAAAACTTTTCTTCTTTAGTGAATGAAAAGTTAAAGATAGTTTTTAAAAACTTACACTATGAATTAACTGTTACTGCACGTCTTGTGTTGTGTTTTATATTTGGAAAAGCTATTTCACTAGACAAGTCTTTAAAAGATGCACTTTACTAACTTCATTTACTGTATAACCAGACTTGAGGGGGTGTTGTAATGAGGGTGTCATGTAATGTCTTCTGTACTCTTGCGTTTTTTGTCCATTGCGTGGTATCTAAGTTATTTCACTAGAAAGATCCTCCTCCCTCCCCTTTCTTCAAAGAGCCTGTTTTGAGATATCCGAGGTGGTAGTGCATTCTGCCCCCTATTCCATTCAGATTGGTATTCATACACTGTGTATCCATTCTGAAAATAACATATCATGTTAATCACATTTTCTTAAAATAATACTGTTTATATGACAAATTTGTTTTTAAATAGAAAATCTTCCCCTTTGTTGACATTAAATATAAGGAACAACTTATTTTAACTTTTTTTGTAATCCTAGATTTTTTTAAGACTTCACAGCCTGGTTTGTTAAGATGTCGAATGCTGTTACTGGAAGAAATTCTAATAAATATTAAATTTTATTCTGGTTTATGATCTTATAGATGCACAAAATAACTCGTCCTGTTTCAAAGCACATTCCTAAATTAAAAGTTGGGCTTTGCTGGGGGGGGGCGAGAAGGGGATATTTTTACATCTGTATTTTTCAGAAGAACTGGCTCATCTCCGTTCCCACTGAAGTCGGTGGCAAAATTCACACCCACTTCATTAGAAACAATGTGACCAACATTGTGTGCTTTAAATAAATTAAATAAACCTCCGGGATGTGGTAGTAAAGGCAAAAGGGGTATTCAACAAGTGGCATATTTTAATCTTGAGCATTTATCACCTCCTGCTGATACTGTAAAAAAAAAAGGCAATTCAGTACTTACTTGCATGAGGCACCCATAATGAGCATGTAGCTACTTCAGCAAGTGGCGTTTGGAGCCATACCTGCTGAAAGCCTGACCTAAAGCCTGTCCTTGTTCATTCCCTTAACATGCCTAGAGTCTTTATGAGCTTATGTTGCCCAAGGTGTTACAGTATGAACACACATGAACCTCCACATTGCATCTACGCTTAAATGTCATGGTCCCTTTTTTAAAAGTTTCCTCAGCTATTTGGTTGTTTTGGGATTTAAAATGCTCTATGCTGCTTTGTAGTCAAACAGTAGCATCTGAGGAGCACAGATGGTAAAAGTTCGGCCAATAAAGTTAAGTAGATCAATGAAAGATAGAGAAATAACTTGAAGAATTCTCATCCTTGGAGAAATGCTTTTACGTGTGGTCCACCTGCAACTTCTTCCTTTGGAATTTTCAGAAATCGATGTCCTTGGAACACAATTTTCATATGTATTCTTCTGAGCAGTCACAAGGTAAAATGGTCATTCTGCATGTGATCTCAGGGCTTTTTTCTTACTAGAAAAAGCTGCACTGGGTACAAAAAACTGCATGTAGTTTTTCTTCTTTCCAACACAGGATAATATTTCACGCTGAAGGAAAAGAATAAGAAACTGGGCAAATACAGTGTTTTCCTAGCAATTTGTTATTTGTGGCTCAGCATCTTTAAGACAGTGGTATTGTTCTCTTGTAGATAAAGTAGAGCTCTGGTAGGAAGTGGAATTAAAATAATGTAGGCTGTTATCACTTAAACGTAATCTGATATTGTTCAAGTATAGTGGCAGGATATTTTTTTGCAGTGCATTAGAATGGCCATACTCAAATTTTACAAAGAGTGTACAACTGAAAGTTGGATCAGGAAGTTTGAATAAAATCTTGGTTGTGACTCTCACTTTCTACATATGCATAATGACATTCTGAAGTGCATAACCATTCTTTTCAGAAAATATAGTGTAGTAATAATATGTAAATTCTGTATTTGTAGCCTCTTATCATTTTTATTATACCTCATTTTAATTATACCTGATAAAGGCTTTTCTTGAGCCTGGTCAACAATACTATGTTATAGGCAGTCCTTATTTCCAACCAGTAGTACAGCCCTAAGAGCACTAACATTTATAATTAATTGTTTTACTTGCTAATGTATGATATCAGGTTTTACCAATCCTGTATTGGACTGTGCTTTCGATTAATTACTGTTTACTGTGTAAACTTGCCTGAATGGTTTGGTTTTCTGAACATTAGTCAGTGCTCTGTGGTGCTGTGCATCTGCTGTACACAACCATTTGGTTTTTGTGTACTTGTTCATGTAACTAAATTGTATCATAAGGCTTTTACACAATGGGAGTTTAACAATGACTTTGTGAGCTCCTCTACTTTCTTTTTGTATTGTTTTTTTCTTTTAATGTGAGGACCTTTGAGGCATAACTAGGCTGGTCTCTTGTTGAATGACTTTCAGAATTCTTGTGTCAAATTATTACATTCTACAGAGGTGTCAGAAGTGTTTCTGAATCTTGAATGAAAGATTTCCTTTCTGTGAAATCTCCTGTGGCGATAAAAGTCTGCCTGCTCGCAATTCCCATCTCTACTCAGCTGGCATTCCCTTGAGATGTAATTGCACTGATGCCTTGCACTAACAATCTTGTCATAGACAAGGCTGGAATTGTTAATGCTTTATATTATCCAAATGAAGTCTTTCTAGCTTTTTTACACATGAGGAATTAGAGTTCTTCTCAAACACTTTCAACTTTTGTAATGGGGCACTATCTCCTGGGTGTAAACTGTGGGTTTGGAGTTGCTTCTACCTCTAGGAATTTGCTTTCACCTACAGCCTTTGTGTTGGTCAAGTTTTTCTAATTTTTATGTAACTCAGATTCATCTTGAAATGCATTTCTTGTTTTCTCTGGCATATTTGGTAGCGCTGAGTCACAGTTACTCATGTGAGAACATTCTTGTGACTAAGACAGACATTTGCAGCTATGGAATAGTTGTGTGAGCTTCCGCTGCTTCTGAATACTGTAGTTCTTAACCTGATTTTAGTTTGGGGTGAGCTTGCAATGTTTGCAGTGGATGGAGTGTTGGAGAGAAAACAATGAAAGAAAGCAATTTCCTTTGTGTGGTTATTGTCGTGTTTAAGATCCTTGCCTATTAAAGTCACAAGATGTGCTCAATAGAAAGACGAACTCTAGGATTTTCCTTGTGAAGCAAGTGTGTTCAGGGCCATTGCGATTTTTTTGGGTAGCAATGCTTGCTTTTTAATACATAGAACTGTAATTTTTTAAATTTTCTTAGATGAAGTTTCCCAAAACAGTCTCCTGTTTAGCCGTTTTCAATTCCTGTTTTGTATTTTATGTTCCTAAGGCTACTTGAGTACCATTGAGTATTACAAGCATATCTGTACATGAGTAAAGGGATATTCCTTTTTGCAGTATGGGTTTCAATTCCACTTTTCCCTACGCACGCTGAGCAAATATAGAAATGAACAGTTCTGCATGCAGAACTTAACAGCTAGTCAGAAATGCTTTTCCACTCATTTAGCCAAAAAAAGAGCAATTGCTTGAAAAGATAACAAGGGTTGTGTTTCTAGTAAGGAATGCCAGGCAAAGCCCCTAGGTGTCAGTGGAGATGCCAGTTTGAGCAGATTCAGGATAAAATTCAAACTATTCAAACATGCCTTCAAAATTGGACAGAATCAGGTATTTCTAATAATGCGTAGGTGTTTGCTATTTTGACCTATTTTATATTCATAGCCTATCTTTATTTCGTCATCAGTGAAGCTTAGGTTCTTTTATTTGTCAGCTGACCTTCTTGGGCCAAGTATTTCAGCAAGCTGTTTTTTGTCCTCTCCTTGCTCTGTTTACAGTAGGGTGGATGCTTGCCTTATTTTTTCCTCTTGAGGGAAGTCCACCACTCCCTTTTTGTCAGAGTTTACAGCCGTGGGTTAAAGAAGCAGGTCCTCTACTGTAGTTGTTCTTGTTAGCTCTGGGGACCTGCTGAGATCCTGTAGGGTTATTCCTGATGAATCCTGCCATCCAATAAGAGTTCCACTAAGAAAGTTGTGTGGTTAAAGAACAAGCTACACTTAAAGCCTTTCCAGTTTTTCAAGATTGACGTGCCAGATTTTGTGTATTTCTCTCAAAAGATGTAGCCATGTAATCTCATGTGTGGATTGGCTCCTTGGGCCAAGTCCTTTCCTGCAGCTAATTCCATGAATAAGAAACCCAGTTGTAACCAGTTTATCTTGGGACCACTAGATACATCTTATTAGAGTGAATCAAAGGTGATAGTTTCAAAGCCATCAAATATGTCAAAAAAAGAATGCACCATTTAAGAAAAGTGCAGAATACAATGTGTATCATGCTATACCCGTATGTGAAACTCTGTAGCTTAGGTAGGTTCTGTCTATTCCAGCCATTCCTTCTCCCAGCCATGAAACTCTTGGTGACATGGAAGTTCTGTGTTTTCAGCTCTTCTGTATTTCAAACTTGGTCATCTTAATCTTTTAAATCATATCAAGTCCATAAATAAGCCAGTATGTTTGGGTTTCTTCATCACTCTTGTCAATGCAACCTTGTATTTTTTCTCTATTTTTAGGGCTATTTTGTGCATATATTACGGAAAATAGGTTATTGCTTAAAGTTTCCCATTGAACAGTTCTTTAGCAAAGAAAAAAATATGCTTGCATCAGCAGCAATTTAATAGCATATCTGCAGAAGTTTTCAGAAAAGAGGAAACCAGCTATTTCCCTGCTTACTCTTAAGTCATCTTCAGTGTAGTCCAGGTTAGTCTATTGGAACTCTGGCTAATTTGGAGTAATTTGGTCTGGAAACGTTCAGCATGGGACACTGGTTTTGTTTGTTCTTCGGTATCTTATTAGAATGAAGCTTGCTTAGTAATTTGTTCTTTTTCAGAAGTGATTATAAGCATGCAAAAAAACCTTAAAGTGTCTAAAAATGTGGTCAACTGTTTTGCAGCATAATTTTCCTCTGGAATACAGCCTTTCTGGCAAAGAACTACGTGAGGTGTTAACATTCTGTATGAAGCTGCAGAAAGGAGACACCAGGGGGCAGCGGAGGATTTAAGAATGGGGGAAATTTTTGGTTTTATCCAATGAGTTTTACAAAAGAAAACCATAGATAAGAAAGCATTTCTTTATGACCTTTATTCAGCCCACTCTGAACAGATTTGAGGAGGGTACCTTGCCTTTGCCTAATTCTGAAGCGTTTCAAAAAGCTTTAAAAAGAACAGAATGACACAAAAATGTGCTTGAACACTGTTGTTTTTTTCTTATGACAAAAACTATTACCTAATTTTAGTATACTGCGGAATAGAGAGGTTTCTTCTGTTTCTCCCCACTAACCGTGCAAATGTGTATTTCAGCAGTGTCTGCTAGCTAAGTTATACAGGATGCTGTATGCATAGTAAAAAATATTACCTGTGCCCATAATTTCATCCTGTAAGGAGACAAATATTGTTGTCTTATGGATACAGAATGAGAATATGAAAGAATAAATTCAGTGGTATGTGAGGAGTGTACACCAATAACAGTTCAAACAAGCTCTGACTGCCCCTTTCTACTTGTCATTTCTGCCCTTGCAATTCAAGAAGTTTTACAGGTCTTCAGCAACAAGAATTCATTCCTAATCCACACTTTCAGGTTGTTTTCAATCCTTTTTAAGCCAGTCTTCTGTAGGGTTGATGACTATGTATCTTTAGATAAGGATTATGCATTCTGATCGCAACTAGATGGTGAATTGTTACTGAAATTAGGCATTCTAGCCGGCATCAGAAATTTAAAACAATACCTAATCACTAAAATAGTATGATTTACATGGTATATCATTAAGAGGGTTAATGAGTTGGAAATAAAACCAAAAAGGTTTTCAAAAAAGAAAAATCAAGGGTTTCAAAACAGCCTTTTCTTTCTCCCCTGTGTTTTTTTAATTACAACTTTTAAAAAAAAGTTTTTTTTTCCTCTCCATAAACTTTGTGCAGACAGTCTTTTTTTTTTTTTTTTTTTTTTACTTTAAAATAAGTTGTTTGAACACCACCAGATTATAGATTTATTTTGCATGAACCTATTTTATACTTAATGTCAAATGCTAGAACTGTTGCCTGTAATGGGCCACAATGGTTTGCTTAAACTCCTGTGCTGGCCAGTGCAACATTACAGTACAGGCATTTGTAATGAAATATCTTTGATTTTAGATGTGATTGAGAGTTGAGTGACAGGATTTCTTCCTAGCATTGCTGGTTTTGCCAATCATCCTAGGTAGTTTGCTTCAGTGGAAATGTAGGACTCATCAAAATAGGCAGGATCGGCTTGAGATCAGTCCAGCACGTGTCTCCGGGAGTAGGAGGTAACAGCCACCTTCAGAAGAAGGTGCAAAAATTCTTCAGTAACTAATGTGCAGGAACCTGTTTTCAACACTGGATCTTAATCTCCTGTGCTAGTGACTGGTGAAGAATTTACTGTCTATATCTGCAGCATGATACTAATTTTGAGGTCTATAAAAATCCAAAACTATCTTTGAATCTTAGTACTAATTGTATGTACTGTGAAAAGCATTTTCTTTCACTGCAGTTTTTACTTTCCTACATTTTTTAATTGAAATTAATTTGGTCTATTGCTGTGAGAAAGCTATTGCTGTGAGAAAGCATGAACAGTGTCTCCTAAACAATTCAATTTGTTCTATTTTTATATAGCATCTCTTCTTACTCATTTTTTTTTTTTTGTGGTACCAATTCACTGTCTTTGCTTTTCCAGGGCCTTAATTGTGCTTGCTGTCTGCTGAATCTCCTCTAATTTTGGAGTACACCTTCAGAGATCCTTCTGTCTTCTTCAGTTCCCTGTTTCCAATTTTCCTGTCTTGTATATTAAGCTTCAAGTTGCTCAAGGTAGTGACTGTCAGCTACTAGGTACAATGGAAACCTTTAAAAACATGATTCAAATGGTAAAATATACCCAGGGTTCTTCAAAGGGAGGTCCTATAGAAATGCTTAGTATTAATCTGTCCTCTCTGGACAGGATATAAATAGCAATACAGTATGAGGAGAAAATGTAAGGGGAACATCTAGCTGAGAAGCTCAGCACAATAGCTGTGCTTAAGAGGAAGATGATGTCTGGGTTTTGTTACACAGAAATGGGCTGTCTATTTTTATGTCTTCACTGCATGCATGTGTCGGATGTATGCAAGCTGTTCGTTACAGTAGGAGAGCCGAATTTGAAATACGGATTGCTAAGAGAGGCTTAGCAAGGACAAATGTCTTTCCTCTTCATGTTTGAGGTTGGGAGGGGTGAGTTTGCATAACCTTGTACACTCGTCAGGAGTCTGAGTAACAAACCTGGAAGTGCAGCAGACCAGTCACATCCTTTTCCAAGTTCCGATCAGCAGAGCATGGAACTTTTTTTGCTTGTTGCAAAGTAGAGGAGAAGAATGGTGAGCCGTAGGCCTAGCTGCAGCACCATCTGACCTCTGGAGATGCATCAGTTCCCACTGAGCTTCCTTTTATTTTTTTTTCCGCTCCCCTAAGTGGTGTGTATTCTACCTTGAACAAGCATTAAATTTATTGGGGTGCAAAGAAGGGACCAAGGAGCAGACTTTTTCCTTTCTTTTTTTTCCAGATACTAGATGGCTTGTAGTGTTATAAGCCTTTATCAAGTGTGATGCCTTAATGTTGTGGTTTGGATTGCCCTAGAGCCGGCTCACCCCTACCTAGACTTTATCTAGAGAAATTGCCTTAAAGGTCAATTTGTTGCATTTGCCAACCTTTTCCTTAGTTTTGAGGTTCAGTAATGAGAAAATCCTTGTTAATACTTTTACGGAGGTTAGCATTTATGAGGCCTGGGTTAGGCTTTATGACTGCAGAAGCTCATCTGCTCTGAGACAGATTCAAAGCTGTATCCAATCTCGCCAGTCTTCAAAGGCACCCTCACATGACTGTAAGGCCTTGCTGAAGCCTGCTGGACTGTGTAGCTGTACGCCTGTTTGTCACGCGCCACGCCAGATTAAACCTGCTGCGTGTAGGGCTGGCTGCAGTCATTGTCTGCTGAATGCACAACGTACCAGGGTCTTTCATCCCTGTACTGGGAGAAAGGTTACGATTTGGTTTGCAGGCAGGAATGCTTTTTCTTCTGGTTGCTTTCCAAGTGAAACTTTAAGGGCAGATGCCACTCAGTCTCAGAGATGGATGTCAAATGATCTCATCCTAGTGATTTTCCAAGGCCGGGTTTTGCTGAAATGTATTACTGTACTGCTAATTTATATCTGGCATCCAAGACAGAAGAAAATCTGATAAATTTCAGGCACTTAGGAATACACTGATTAAGATGTCTGCAAATCACCTAGTTGGAGCTCTGGCAGTGTTTTTATTAAAGGTGATACAAGCTTTGAAATCTTGTGCCTCACTGGCTAAAGCTGTAAAGCAGTCTTTAAACAGGCTTTGGTGCATTCTGCTGGGTGCAAGTCACATAGACAAATGTTGCTCCCAGACAATCTAAGAAAGAAAAGTGGTTTACTTTACAGTGACTGCAGCTCTGGATGTGTTGCTTTTATATATTTGATGAGTAACCTCACTTCTGGACTTCCTTTCTTCCCTCTTTTCTTACAAACAGAGTCAGTGCTTTAACACTGTGTGGTTCAGTATGCACTATCTTTCACGTGCCTGCCATGCAATTCTCATGCATCATCTAAATTCTTCTTTCATTTCTAAGCTGTTACTGGAGCAGAACAGTTTTCAGACAGTGAGCGTCTTTCAGTCATCGTGTGTCTGAGCACTGCTGGTTGTAACATTGATGTTCTGGGCTGGTGAAGAAGGGGAATGGTACTTGTTCCTTTCCTATTCTTGAAGGAATTAGGAAAACACCAACTTCCTATATTCTTGAAAAAATGTCAGCAAATAATATTCATCTTAAAATTGTCAAGAAAGGTGCATCTAGCTTTCGTGATGTTCTAGGGGAGAGAATGGCAAAAAGCATTCCTATTTATCCCACAGAGCAGATTGAAATGTTGCTGTGTGAAGCATACGGGTAACAGGTGTTAAGGAATTCCAGATGTTAGAGAGGTAAGTAAGGTGGTGTTTCATTTTTTGTTTTTCCTCCTTTTTCTTTCAGAACCTGAAATCATCTTTGCGTGGATAAAAAGATGGTCAGAAAGGACATAAATGTTATTTTTATTTGCTTCCATCCTTCCACTTAAATTTGTCATTCTTCTCACCTTCATACTTTTTCCTTCTTGTACTAGAATCTGTTTTATTCACCTAGCACAGGCAGATAATGCAGAGACAGCAGTGCAGGAAGGAGTCAATCCTGGGTTCATCTGCACCAAGGGCCTTCAGAGAACTGAAGAAATTCCTCTTTTCTCTGCGAGTAGTGTACATAGGCGAGAGCAAACAAATGGGGGAACACAGCACAGGATATGCAGGTGGAAGGAAGTAGAGGAACTGAGCTGACTTGGAGAAAAGCTAGCAAAGAAGGTTTGGGAGGACATCCTGTCTCATCTGCATGCTTGCATTTGTACATACAAGCACATACACAGAGGGAGGCTTGCATGTTTCTAGCAGCCTGACAGGGCACTGTCTAAATTTAAGGCTTCCAGGGCACACATTCTTTTCTTTTAGTTGTTATTATCCAGTCTAATAGATCTGCTGCTTTACATTTTTCGTTAATACCCACAGACGGGAGAGGTGACGCACATGCATGTGAAATGAATGAGCATGTGTGTACTGGAGTGCATGAAAGTACTTACACCTGCCTATTCTTTTCCAAGGGGTCTTTTGGGGATGAGGTGACCAGAAGGATTTATGGGAATTAGTCCCCCATCTGCCCCTTGCATTTGTGTGATCCCCTCCAAGACGTCTGGGGCTGCTTCCAGTCCTGAGCTCCTAATGGCTGTAACACTAATTAATTACAGTATTACCATATTGCATGTTTTTGTGTAGAAAGCTGCAAGAAAATGTTTCAGTTTCTTAAGATAACATAGACTGGTATAGCTCATTAAATATGTGGTAGCAATGATTTCAATTTATATCAGGAAACAGATTTTACCCGGAAAATCTGAATAACTTTGGAGACCCAAACCACAGTGGAATTCTGAAGTAATCCCCTAAAGTCTTGTGCAGTTGCTATGGAAACCTGCAGGTGCTCAGGCTGAGTTTGTGGAATAAAATGATCAGTTGTAATTATCTGGGAAGAATGATTCTTTTCCACATAAGAACTACTGTATGTGTTGTCATAACTGAAGACAAAGAGGAGCGCACAGTTCTCCAATGCATATTTTTTAGAATTCAGTGTTTGTGCCCCACAAGACTTATCAGGCCTTCCCACTGAAAGGAACAAAAGTATTTCTGGAAAGCATAGTCTTAACAACTATGTTAAGTCTGTGCTGCACCTGCAGAGAATTGGAGTCTCAGGCACAGGGATAATTCTGTTATTGTGACTTTAAACAAATTGTATTTATTGTTAATGGCAAGTATATAAAGGCCACATCAGTATGCTCACAGTCCACATCCCATCTGCAGGGCATCAGGACAGCCCTTTTCTCCAGACCCATCACAATCTTCAGCTAAGCCTGACATGCATTTCTAGGAATATGTTGCCCAGCTACAGTTTCCCCTAAACTTTGAGCTAGTGGTATCCAATTAACAAGGTGGAGAGATGTTCTGTTACCGTCTTTTGTTGTGCGGTGCTGTTTAAAATGTGGGATCGTCAACAGCAATGCTAGCTGGAAGAATTTAAGTTTTCCACTTGACTAATGGCCTTAAGTTTATAGTTTCTTCCTTATTTTTTAAATTAGTTGCAAATTTTGAGGGAAAACATTTGCAAGGGCTCGGGTTTGCATTTTCTACTGAGGGTCTGTCAGGCATTGAGGGAGGATGTTCCAAATAGTGCTCCTCAGCACCAAGGCTTTGGTCCTGGCTCTGCAGTACTGCACGTGGGGTGCTGCAGGGACTTTTAACTCCAGAACAACAACGCATTTAAAATACTAGACAAGCATTCTGGGGAAACAAAAAGACTATGGTGTAATAGTTGCAAAACACTAGGAAGGCTTAGATCCGCAAAGGAATTTAGGCACCTTGCTCTTCTTTGGAATTAAGGGTGTTGTACTGGTGGTTTATGGTGGCTTCTTTCAATTCAGGGCTTAACTTTTGTTTTTCTTTATCCAGTTATCTGGAAAATCTGCCCTCTATGCACTGGGTTTCTGTGTAATTTCTATTTAGCTGTGTCAATGCTTACCCTTCCTAGTCTGGCACACTGAGTACTGGGTGGTGAGCTGTGCTGAACCCATAGTGAGATACAATCCTACCCTGAAAAGTAATTAAAAAACAAAAGGACTGAAAGTATGAAGGAAGAAAACAGCCTCCTTTGAGATTTCCCTGTGGCCTCAAGGTAAGCCAGCAGCACATCTGAGAACAGAAACTGGTTCTCTTTACAAGCCGGTGTCATACTACACTGTCTACTAACAGGACATGGTTATCATCACACAGACATCATTACCCCTATCTCCTAAAGGGATATAAACTAAGTCTGTTTTTTTGATTTCAGTCTATGTAGGACTAAATGGGAGCTGTAGACAAGCTCTCCTCCTCCCAGGAAGATGCACTGTGTACTTATAGGTGGTGCTTCTCACTCCTTCACTACATGGGTGTGCTGGGTCCTAGCTCTGAAGCGTAATGACAGAATTTCAGCCTGGCATCATTGGTCTCTGAAAACCTATTGTGGCGCATTTTTATGTAGGGGGTGGTTGTGCTCTGCATCAAACGGGGTTGCCTTACTCAGCTTATTCTTTCTCACTGTACTCTAAGGGTAAATGTAATCTCCCAGGAGCCCTGTAAATTATTGACGTGAAAAAGTGCAGACTCGGGAGATGAAAAACTTTGACCAGATTCAGTGAATGAACTTGCACGTCAAGTCAGGAGTTCTCCTTGTTTTCTGTCTGGTTTGTCTCTTACCGCATGCTTTCCTGTCTGGGCTGCACTGACGGGAACAGTTTAGCAGCGCTGCCCCTATTCCTGTTCTTTTTCACTTATTCCCGAGTGTGATACGTACTATGCCTGGACAGAGGAAGCCTCTCCCTTGGCATTTTCTCATAAAACTCTCATTTTTTTTTCTCTGCATAGCTCACCTCTGTAGCATATACAGTTCACCTGCTCCTGCATATAACAAGCAGATGTTTATACCCAGTTTCTGTCTTTGGGAGAAAACGACTAAACTTGCAGCATGGAAGTGTAAAATAGCTACAGCGTCTGGCACCCAGAAAGAGCTCTGGGGCAAGTTTCATTAGTACTTGAACCTTTTCATTTACATAATCTTGTAAACGATAAATTTACAAGATAAATTAGTAAGTCCCTGTTAATAATTAGCAACGCCGTCAAGGTGGCTATAAGCCGTCGTCAGGCTTATAGCATACGAAAAATAAAAAATAAAGTTATACGGCAGCTCGTGAAGGTGGCGTAACGACTTGGAGCCCTGCCGGAGCCCCGGCCGAGCCGCGCTGCCCTGAGGAAACGCCCTCAGCACCTCCGTTGGTGGCCGGGGCAGGCGAGGCCCCCCGCGCCCACCTCGCGGCTCCAGGTGAGGCTTCCCCCGCCTGCCCTCGGCCTCCCCGCCGCTCCTGCTCCGCCCCGCGCCCGGCGGTGAAGCTTTCTGCGGGCCGGGGCGAGGGGGCAGAGGGAAGCCGAATACCGAGAGCTCCTCCCCGGGGAGGGCTGCTCGCCGCCCCTGCCCGGCCTCGCTTCCCCGTCCTCCCCCGGGCCATGGCGGCGGGGGCGGGGCGGCGCGCTGACAGGCAGCCCGGCCGCCCGCCGTAAACAGCAGCCGGGCGAGGGAGCTGGGGCTGCCCCAGCCCAGCCCAGCCGGAGCCTCGCAGCCCCCCCCGGCCCGTCGGCAACGCCGCGGCTCGGCCGCCTCCCAGGGGCATGGGCGCGGGCACGGGCAGCAGCCGCAGCCGGAGGAGGAGCCGCCGGGCCGGGCCCTGCGCGGGGCACCGAGGTAGGCTCGGCCGCCGCCCCGGCCGTGGGGAGCCGCCGCCGCCGCTTCCTCCGCGGGGGCCCAGCGAGCCCCGCCGCCCCCTTAGGGCTCGGGGAGGCCGGGCCGGGCGCTGTGGGGCTGCCCCCCGGCCGCCGCTCGTCCCTGCCGGCCCCGGGGAGGCGGCGAGCAACAGGCGGCCGGGCCGGGGGCTGCGCCGAGCCCGGGGAGCGGGCGCCAGGTGCAGCGCTAAGAGGCTTTGCCCGCTGCCGCCGGCTTTGTCTGCGCAACCTGACCTCGTCCTGCGGCGAGGGAGGGCGCCGGGGGTGTTAGCGCTGCTCAGGGGGAGCTGGGAGCCCGGCAGCCGAGGGGGAGAGGCGCTGGCTTTGGGCTGCGTGCTTGGTTCCGAGGAGGACCCCAGTTCCCATCCGGCTGGCGGTGGGGAACGGAGGCGGTCGGGGAGAAAACTTTGTGCGAGGTGCGCTGGTCGTGGCGTGACCGTAACGAGCCGGCAGGCAGAGAAATGGGATTCTTTGGCGGCTGCAGGAGCTGGCTGGTGGGTGTCATCCTCCGGTTGTCTCCCAAGTGTAACGCTAACTCCAGCGTGCTGGAAGCGCGAGCAAAGCCAGACGTGTAAGATGCCCATCTTCCACGCAGCAGTGTGAGAGGGCACACCTCTGGCTCTGGAACTGGCACAGTCAGTGCGTGGTCTTGAGCAAAGCAAACCTGCGGAGTTACCGGTGGCGTAAACGGCCGGGGACACTCAGGGTAGGGCCCGGTGGGTGTGCAAAGAGATCGTGGAAGGAAGGTGGGGCTGGCAGAGGAGCCCTGGTCTGACAGTAGCACTTCACTTGAAGCAGCAGCAGTCTTTAAGAGCTTTGGCTGCTGACTTCAGTTCTGGAGCAGTGTCAGGTCAGGCTGGGCTTGAACCAGTAAGAGCCCTAAAATAGCCAGAAAATTTTCAGAGGAAAGAAGTTTTCTTTGGAAAATGCTTGTTTATCAAGCCCAAGATATTTTTTTTTTTGAAACCTGTCAATGCCGATGAATTTCTGCTGACGTAGAGTTCAGCTAAGTTTGTCTCTGGACCAGGATTGCTGGAAGCATCAAGTGTCCTGGCTCAGAGATGTGCCCAGGATAACAATACCTGCTGAGGTGTGCTGCAAGCTGCTGTGACCCACGCTGTTGGTGCAAGTCTCCCTGGAGCAACCCTGTAGCCGCACTGCAAGGGTGAGACCTTCCCCAGCATTTAGTGCTTCTGCAACTGCTGACACTGCTGCTGGAGACCCAACAACTGTCTCTTTGCTGGGGGCTTCGCGTAACTTTGGTTACTGTCTGATGTGAACCTGACAAATCCAGAATTCACTGACTATTTGATGTTGTGGTGATGTTTGTGGATTTTTCTTTGATTTGGCTTTCTGCTAGCACTAGTCAGCATTCTTGCTTACAGAGGTAAACTAGTTGAAAAGAAGCCATTTTCTGTCTTGGGGTGTTGGGTTGGAAGAAAAGCTATAACCTTTTTCATAACTCGGTGTGGGGATATATAGTCAGAGCTGGCGGAGGTGTCCAAATGAAGCAGTTATTATTCTAGCACCAGGAAATCCACCTCTTCTCTGGCTGGTTTTGCCTAGTCTTAAGTGTCACGAGGATGTATTAATTCAGCAGGCTGGCTGAACTTCCTATATTTTCAGAAAGTTTTTCTGCTCTTATAGCCCTAACCCTTTGGACAAACAACCCTCCCATGTTCAAGGGTGAAAGGACTCAATCTTCCCAGCTGCTGGAGCTGTCAACACATGCCAAAGTCTCTTCTCTGCCAGCCTGGTTTCCTTATTGCTCTTCCAAGCACTGTTATTAGTGGAGGAAGCAGATCACTGCGGCTCCTAGTAGCAATGCCACTTGAGGAAGGAGCGGTAGGTTCTTGTAACAAGTCCTAAATTGATTCCGCATCCTGAGAAAAAAAGAGTTTCCTGCTCTGGGTCTTTCCCGTCGGACCTGTCAGAAGCAGTCAGCCCTAAGGTGACAGAGTGATAGCCAACCTCATAAATAATTACAGAAGACTAGAGCGACAAGGGTCATTTGCCAGGAAAAATGCAAACAGGAATTAAGTGTCCTTTTCTTTATTCTTTTTAAATTTTGCTTTATATTTTCTTTTGCTATTGTGTCTGTACCCTCCTTGTCCCCAGTTAGATATAAGGAACTCTTGAGCCTTGGAAGTGTCTAATGAGTATTGTGTAAGAGTTCAAAGCTCTGCAGTGCTTTGGATGCGGTCAGAAAGATGGGGAGGTGCTTCCACTCTGTTTGCTGTAGAAAGAGGTGGAGTAGAGGCAGAACTTTCACTTTTTATTTGTAACCAGAGAGCTGTTATTTCAAGGGCACTGTATTTTCATCATGGCACTTCTTGGAAAAAGTCTTTTCTGCCTTTTTTTTTTTGTCTGAATTTTACTGTATGTTCTCAAATGAACAGTATGTTTATACAGTGTGTTCTGAAGAAATGCATAGGAAATAGTTCAAGTGCCTGACTTCCATTAGATGTCAAGGCAAGTTAATGTCATCCATGTCCCTGGAAATCTACCCCAAAACTTTAATTGCATTATCTGTTTATGTATAAAGGTTTGGATATCCAGAACTTGTGTAAGCAGCAAAGCAGAATTTAAGACATTCAGCAATCCAGTCAAATCCCCTTGTGGGAATGCTGTCCTGTTTTCTTAATTATGGTTGTTCTGGCCTCTGAGACCCTTGAACTGCTCATCCTCTTTTGAAACACTGCTTAGGAAAGTAGGTCATCTCTGGTCTTGCATTTGATTTGATTGGTTCATAGGACCCAAAGATGTTTGTTGTTCATGGATAGCTGCCTTTCCTGGGTGCTCTCGTGGGTTTGCATACCGGAGAATAAGAACACTTGTAATTCTAAGCAGTTGCTCTTGTCTAGGTTTTGCATCCACTGCTTCCTCCCCTGTTTCTAAAACCAATGGGAGGCTCGTTTGTCACTTTGGGTAGCATGGGCTGAGCAACATAAGGTTTTTCTGAGTAAGACTTGGTCATGCAAAATTTTTAGAAACAATGTGCATTGAGCTTGAGAGGTCAAAGACTGTCACTTCTATGGAAATGGCATTTTATTCGCTTTAGAATATGCTGAATTAATTTAATACATCTTATTTATGCATACAAATAGTGAATAGCAAAGCTGTAGAAGGCTCTAAAGAACGGAAAATTAAAAGTCTGGGAAAACTTCAAATCTAGGACAGATTAAAGGGGCAATTTTCCTAGAGAACAAGCAATGTTGTTACTGCCTACTCTAGTGCTTCCTTCTCTGAAGGATCTAGGCTGGCTGATGCAGGAACAGCACCAGGGAACCACATAAACCACACGTCTAATTCACTGTATGAATTCTTACAGCAAGATACGGAAATAGCAGTATTCATGGAACTTGTGCAGCGTTTGCTGTGACTTCTGTTTCGCTAACTTGTGCATTGGCTGTAAAGATCTGGTGGCAGCTTATTTCGGCATTGCAGAGCTGCATTCAGCTTGCTGGATGGGTTTTGTTAGTAGTGAAGTTCCACAGCTCCAGGTCCTTGAAACCATCTTCACAAAGCTGGGGCCAGTGTTACTATTTCTGTTGTGTGGCCTTTCCTGAAAACACCAGCTGGTTAAAGAACTTGTAATTTCCAAAGCAGATTCTCTTTCACTGCTTACCACAGTGTTTTTGTGGGTCTTTTATCAAGGAATCTAACCACATTGCTGCGAAGCACTAAACAAGCATTTAACAGATTGCATTGTGTTTATTGATTCTGGGTTAGGTAAATGGACAAGATGCCTTTGCGCAGTCTTTGTAAGCACTGTTTTGTTTTTTTGTTTTTTTTTTTTTTCCCACCTGTTCAATGCAATTAACAGTATGCTTTAAAAACTGTTATTCTTAAATGTAACTCATCACCAGACAGCTCACAAACAGCAGCAGAGGTCTATCTCAACCATCAACGGTTTCTAGTGCTTGCAATTTCTTTCCCCAGGGACCAGGGGGAAAACCGGCCTTTATTCTGTGCCCAGCTGGTTATCAGGTTTGGGCTGGTGTAAATAAAAGGTGCATGTAAATGACTGTTCAGTTTCTATGTCATTTAAAGTAGGTGCCTGTCTGGAGTTCACCTGGGAGACCTCCAGGCGAGTAGGGGATCTTGGCAGCACATCTCGCGTTTAACAGAGACCTGACAGAAAGTCATAGTTGATTGAACTCAACTGAAAACAGTGCTGGGATTTTTGACGCCAGGTATATCTCTCATAGGTTACAAAATATTAACGGATCCTGGAAACTGTGGTTGAGATCTTCCAGTGTTGGATGAAATGAGACGCTTAGTCAACTAGTAGGTGAGCACTTTGCTCCTTGAGGCTCATGTAAGGGTCCCAGTTTTAAACCTTGCAGAGCAAGTGGCCAGAATCAATACAGAACACGAATATCATATATGTAAGGGTGGGTAAATCCTATGTTTTAGTTAGGCATACATTGATACCTGCCCCTAAAAGTTTCTGTCCTTAAGGACTACAGAATATATTTCAGTGTATTCAAGGGCAACTTTGGCCCCTACTTTGGCCCCAGCTTCAACAAGATCCTGCTTTTACACACCATGAAGGGTAAGAGATTCATTACAAAGAACCAAAAATATTCCCATCTGTTCTTCCCTCCCTGAGCAGGTATCTTGACTTCTGTCATACTCTGGACGTGCAATGAGAAACTGACCCTCTGAACCAGGAGGGGCAGCTGAATCGAACAGAGGAGAACAAAAGAAGGAACTAGGGTGCCAGGCCAAAAATACCTATATATGGATAGAAGCTCACACACACGGTTGCTACTTTTTAGAAAAGCAAACCAATCCCTTCCTCTCAAACATACTTTGTTTTTAAAAAGCCTTTTGGTTCCTCTCTATCGTGTGTGCTGCTCCTGCAAGGAAGAATATCTGGAGGGAGTGGGGTGGGAGGGGAAGGCATTTCGTAATAAACAGTCAGGCTTCCCTTGGGTCTGATCAGCTGGTTCCGATGACCAGAATAATCTGTCACTCTGACTTACCGCTAATAACTCTGTGCCATGGGTGTAGCTTGAGGATGGGAAACGTGCTTCTGTTCTTATCAGCAGTTTGCTTGTAACTTCTAGTCTCTTGTTATCCAAGAATTTTTGGGGGTGCAACCGTGGGGGTCCAGGCATTGTCATGACTCCTAGTACCGAAGGCTGTTCCTTCTTCACAGGTGAATTTTTCAATAGGTGATTTTTGCATGTAGAGGGTCATTTGAGTAATGTCAGCTGAAGAGGAAGCAGCAGCCTCCCTGTGTATGATCCACCCTGCAGCACCAATTAAACATTGAGGAAACGTTCAGGCAAATCTTACTATGGTAAGTGCTTCACGTGGCAGCACACATGGGCCTCTACCTTCCTGTGAGGAGGAAGGAGATGTTATGCAGGTTATTAATGGGAGTGCCTCCTCTCCCGATTACTGCAGGGATTCCTTCATTTATTTTAATTCTTAATGGCCTCTTAAAGCATGTCATGCAGACAGAGCCTCCTTCAGAACCAACTGGGGGGGGCTGTAGCAAGGCGAAGAACCTTCTTTGACTATTTCTATTTGCTTTCCCTGTCCCTGCACCTCA
Source organism: Cygnus atratus (assembly GCF_013377495.2). NCBI lineage: Eukaryota > Metazoa > Chordata > Aves > Anseriformes > Anatidae > Cygnus > Cygnus atratus. The sequence continues at coordinate 19,838,277 of NC_066368.1, forward strand.
TGTCAGCCGGGACAGAGGATTAATCTCTCTGATCCCTCTATTTCTAGTTGTAAAAGTGCAGTGTGTTGTTGAGGGTGATTCACTACTAAGCCAATCCTTGTTATAATCTATTGTAACTATGAACGCATCAGTCAGAACAGGAAGGCTAATGGAAAAATGTGGCATACTTCTGTGTAGACTATATTTGTGTGTGGGAAGATGGATGGTTTGAAACTCAGAGTCATGCGATGCAGGCTCTGCCATGCTTTCATACCATGGGCCATGTTACAGCATAAAATTCCTGCAGATGCCTCGTCTTGCCTTGTTTGTGGTTTTGTCTCCTCCTCGCCTGTTTCCCGTGGCTGCCTTCAGCAGGCTGTTCTTAAGGGACTTGCGCTGAACGGCCGGACAAACTCTGCTACAACAGAGAGAAAGTGAAAGCTCACAGTGGCTTTGCTGTTCTTAATGGGCCCGGTAAAGTCTGACATATCAGAGCAATGTGAAGAGCACTAGGTAATAGTTTACCGTAGGTGACAACAGAGTGCAAAATACACATGGGAACAGTGTGGGGGGTTATCAGTAGAATTCAGTTTTTCCTTCCTTTCTGGTAAATGAAGAGAATTTCCCTTTTAGTTTTGCATCCAAAAAGTTGTCCTTTTAAATGCGATTATCATCATCGTAGCTTTCAGGGTCATTTTCATATACAATCTGCCTGTCAGATCTGAACTGGAGGTGCCAGAACAATGAAGGACAGTTATCATCAGTTGTTTTTTCTCTAGCTTAGTCCATAACAAGTCATTTACATTGCAGCTGCTTCTGTGAAGTGTATGTGTATATTCATAAATATGTACACATAATAGATAAAAACCAAGGAGACTGAAAGCTTCCAGAGGAGCTGCAGCTCTTTGACATTGAAAGTGATCTCTAGGTGAGAGAGTTTTCTTATTCCACACAGCATAAATGTGTAAAGAAATAAATACTGTCTTGTTGCATAGAAGAAAAAAAGTCTGCTTAGCTCTATAAAAAAGAGGAAGTTCATTTGCAGCTAATGGTTTGTTGTGAAAGACAGGAAATCTGAGTCTTGTTCTGCTTCTGCCCTGTATTTTTCTGGTGTAAGCTACCTCACCTATGCATACGTTCACTTTCTGCAGCTCATTTGTCATCTGTCCCATGTGTTTTGTAATGTTCTTGGATTGTTTTTTAGTCTGCTTTCCAATGGGAAGTGTGCTTATGCAATTGCACTGCAAGTAACTTCTGAACCTGTCGGCCAAATGTCAGATATTTGCTGGAACTGTAGATGTAACAGGAGGAAGGGAATGTAAACTGCAATGTCATGACCTAGAGCTGTAGCCTCACCCTGCGCTGAAGCTCATGGAGATAGCACTTTTTTAGACACAAGATATTTCACATGGGTGGATGACACTTAGGAACACTGCAACCACAAGATACCAAAATGTATGCTCTTGCTGTGCTGGTCCTTTTGTCCATTGGATACCCTTCTTGCTTTGCAAGATGTTTTGAGAGTGTAAGGGAGGGAAAAGGTTAAGAATTGTTACTAAATTAGAATTGGCACTGTGCATCAGACTCTTCATAAAATTAATGTTTGATAACATAAGGGGGTGGAGGGAGGAGAGATTTAGTTGTAAAATTACAGGAGTCTTGTCAGACTGGCTTGATCTGGGGAGTTACAAAAAAAAAAAAAAAGTAGCACGTTTGATTAAAAGATAGAAGGGGATTTTAACTTAGCACTTGACATGACAAAGCAGAAGCCAGTAAAAATGAGATAAGATTTCAGCCTTCTAAAAGTGTTTGTGTTCTTATGCAGTGTGTTAACACTGTATTGTTGAAATATCTCTGCTTTTAGGTATGAAAACTCTATAATTGCTGTTTAGCAGTTACTTTGCATGAGAAGTGTACTTTGTTTCTGTGATTTCAGTGACAGTAGTGTTCAGCTATTTTGTACCCTTTGCCCTGGGGTCAGACCTGAAAGGAGATGATAACCTCCAAGTGAGACCCCTGGAGTTAAATCTTTCAAATGTTGTAGAAAATATTCACTGAGTTGTTTTCGTTGTAAAATTGCAAGGCTTGAAAGGTCTCTGTGTTGTTCTATACAAGCTGCTACATGTTTTGGCAGGTGGGTGAGAAAGAGCCATACTCGGGTACACCTGAAGAGCTCTGCAGCTCCAAGGCATTTTAGAGATGAGGTTCTTTTTATATACCTTCCTGGGAGTGTAGGAAAACTGCAGCGTGGTGTTTTCCAGGTGAATTGCTGAGAAGGTGAGGTTTGCAAGGTCCTGTTGTATTTTCTAAATATCTAGGGTTTCAAAATTATTCCTCTTTGAGCTTTCCTGATCTAATTACTTTTTTTTTTTTAAACGAAGTGTATGGCTTTGTTTCTAGCTGGACATTGTGCAAGTGAAAGATGAGAACTTCAGCTTCAAGGTTCTGTGTTCAAAGCAGCAGGAGACAGCCCTGCCAGAGCCCTGTGGCTTGTACCAGCATTGTCTAAGTGCTTCTTGCATTTTGTGTCTCCTCACCGCAGATGATTGTAGTGAAGAGTGGAAGCATCTCCTCTACTTACCTACATGCCACATGCAGTTGGTTAATCTGATGTATGCTTTGCAGTCTCTTGGTGGTTTTATTCTTCCCAGGATCTGAGTCTCCCCTGGTCAACATCTGGTATGTGGGGAGCCCTGAGACACTCATATCTGCACCAAGCCCAGGCTTTTATTCACTGCTGGTGTTGATATCAGTTTTCTCACTCATTTTCCTTCATTCAATGATACCCTGGCAAGAAGCAAGCGCAGCATTGTGTGGTTCAGCTGACAGAGATCCTGAGCGCAAGGAAGCTGAGTCAGGATCAGTTCCTTACATAGAAAGGGAATTAAATACATCATGCATTTGACTCTTGGCTGTGATCTTCCATTGTGTGTGCATTAGACATTTGTTATGGTTGCTTGCTTTCTCTGTGTACTTGAGCTCTGTTTGTCAGCTGGGACATGTGCTCCATTTCTGAATGCCCCCTGGGAAGTATACCTGTGCAGTATTACAGGTGCTGTGCTCAGACTTGGCAATGAGCCCGTGCTGCCATCAGGGCATCCTGCTGGTTAGGCTGCTGGCTGGCTGCTGTCAGATCTCTTTTCAGGTCCTCCCTAGCTGCTGTATTTAGGCTCTCAGCTTTGCAAATCCTGCATGGGTTTGGCTGAGCCTGTCTTAACCGGCTGAGCCTGTGCGGGGGTTGTGGGAGGAAGCTGCAGGGATGGCTCTGCTCCAGGGTGCATGCCTAGCTTGGGGAAGGTGTGCTTATGGGTTGTACCCTCATACTTCAGTATTGCTGTGCTTTCCATGAGACCCCACAAACCATATACTCATCCCTTGTCACACAGTTGTAACTGGCATTATTTCTTGTGCGAGTAAGGGAAGGAGAAACTGCAGGTTGATTGTCCGGACTCTGACTGGCCTCCTTTGAGCTGTGTCATATGAGCCTCATGGACAGCTCTTTGTGACTGATGTAATCTAACTAATGCATATGAGAGACATCTTAGCCAGAATAGGGAATTTAGTGAGATGAAGAAACTGTTGGGTTTCAAGTCTGGAAGCAGCTCTTGCCAGCAGAGGATGGGGTGGAAGGCAGCATGGCCGCGCGTAGCACGTCCCACCAAGGCCAGTGGCATGGACGTGCTAGAGCACAGGCCTGCTTTTCCTGGGTGCTGTTTGTCCTCAGTCTCCAGCAACCCCCGTGAGTCAAGGGAGAGCTGGCAAGTTTCTGTGCTGAGCCTTTCCTCTGCTGGAATGCGCCAACAAAAAGGTGGTGGTGTGGGGAGAGAAAATCACTGGCAAACCAAGTCATGCTTTAACCCAACGAACAAGAACACAGTGCAGTGTGCTGTCACTGGGCCTCATAAGACCCCTTGTGTAGAAGAGGCCACTCCAGCACGACAGCTGTCAGGGATAGGTTACTCGAGCTTGTAACTGTCTTCAGCACAGCTGTGAAGACGACTGTGCCTTTGCAGAGCTCTTTATCTCCCCTTGCGCTTCTTTCTAGGTTTTGAATGAGAATCCTGAGGATCTTAAGAAGTCTCTTCTGGGCTGAATGATAGCTGCTTTCTCTTTTCTCTGTTCCCAGCAAAGACGACTGATAGATGATGGCTTTTGAAGAGCTACTAAATGTTGCATTGGAAGTTGGGGCATAAAACGTAGTTCTAGGAAGGGCAGTGACTCATAACTGACTGTGATACTGGCTCAATCAGAGGGCTGCTAAAAATAATCCACCTTCTAATCCCATCATTGATCTCTAATTGAAGAGGTATTCTAATTTACAGCCTTCAGATGGAACAAGATCGGAGACTGAAGTGAAATCTCGCATTTGTCAGTCAGGAAGAAAGTCAGGGCAGAATCAGTGCACGGAGAGGGAATTTTGAGGGGACACCAGCTAAGGGTGATGGTGCTGATTTTGCACTGAGCTCCTGCTGAATCTTGTCCCCAGCTAGATGCTGTAGGGTGCTGTTTTGTCAGCAGTGCCTTTATTCAGGCAGAGGAGATGCCCTCCTTGGTGTGCTGTTCTCGAGAAAATTCTTTGTTTCCCCCAAAACACTGAGCACGCAAACAAACCTTTCCACGTTGTGTGTCCATGGTATCCTTTTTGTTTCCCGCTTCAAACTGTTACATAACATTGGTTTAGCGTTAACAAGAAAGCGGCCTGGTTTTGCTGCAGAACCAGCATGTTTTGGCAACAAGGGAAAAAGGAGCCTTTTCCACTGGGCTATTTAACATCTCATAAGATTGGGCTTTGAATGCTTGCTAGCCTCTTTTTTGTTTAGTTTCGAAGTTAGATAGTCCCTGTCCTCTATAAGGGTGCTGTGAGAGTTGAGCTGACCTCACCAAATTGTGAAACTTCTGTTAACTTTGCAGAAAATGCAGGGAATGTGGGATTGCGCCAAATTACTTCTTCGACAGAGGATGGTAAAGGGAGCTTGCAAAAGAGGAGCTTTTGCCATTGTCAGCTGATACTCTTCAGCAAATACCTTGTGTCCCTGTGAAACAGAAGTGTGACTTCCGTGAGACCAAGGTTTAGTGCCTTGTTCAGAGAGCACAGCCAATGCAGAAGTGTGTGAGGCGCTGGGTGGCTTGTGACACTGAGGCCTCAATGCCGGAGGTGTTTCCTCCTGCACCCAGGCGCTGAAGGAAAATGATTGGGTTTTCTGAGGAGAAATCGAAAGTGTTTTGGTCACTTGCGGGTTCCTGCCACTGGAGAACTAACAGAATCCATACCCTTCAGCATGAAGTACTTTATGGCTGCCTTGGTGCCGATGTGAGCCTGTACCGAAGCTGGGGCTGTCTCTGGGGTGGAACAAGCCAGCTGGCCTGAGTGAGCAGAAAACTGAGGGGATTTTGTCTTGGTTCTCTGACATCATCTGTTGCACTTGGAATAGAGAGTAGTTTTCTTTTTTTTCAATTACAGAAAAAAAAAGAATCTTACATTTGTCATTTAAAGCTGCTTAATAAAGAAATATGTCCTTATTGCTCTATTAGGCCAGTTCAGCAGACGTTCATGTTATTTGTTGGTAGTAATTTTTTATCTAATTTTTGGAAGAGCGGATATGCCTGGATACTGTTTTAATTCTGACTACTTAGAGAAGGAAACCACATGAGCACCAGGTGTAGGTCCTGGAAAATATGAAGGAAAGCAGGATGGGCTCTTTTTCTTCTTAACTGCAGCTTTGGATGCAGCTGATGTAAAATTCTGATGCAACCTCAACAGGTTCAATGCTTCCCTCTTTCCAACAGGATGTTTTCTTCCAGGACTGATGAAATTTCAGTTAAAAAAAAAAAAAAAAAAAGACCTTTTTCTTCTTGCCTTCAATTTCGGTAGATGCCTGATGGAAACTGCTGTTCATTACAGTTTTTGTCCTCATAAATGTTTCGGGTTTTGTAATAGTGCGCACGTGCACCAGAATTGCATGGGCTCTATTCAGCGCACTTGGCTTATCTCGATGGCTCCTGTCTAAACTAATTTAAAGGAAAGCACATCTATTAGGAAAGAAGTCAGAAAAACCACTTATAAATGTGATAGAGTTGAAAAGTGTGACCAATTGGTATCAGTGCTGTGGTCATGATCCTGAATTTTATTTTAAGCCTTTCCCTGTATGGACAGCTTCCCATATTGACTTCCTTTGCTTGCCCTGCGGATATGCAACTGCATCCCAGAATCCATTCCACTGCGTTGCCCTGGCTACTACCAGCTTCGTCTAAAACATGTTTTGTCTGACAATTTGTTGCTCTCTAACGGCCTGGGTTTCTCCCTACATTTACTAGATACCTGAAGATTGGTTGGAGCATCTCCTGGGTGAAAAAACAGAAGTCATTTTGGCACTGTGAGTCAGCCTCTTCCCAAGCAGCAAGAAACAGACCTGTGCAATTCTCATGGTTTCTCATGAACAGGCACAGTTTCCGTTGACCTGCACGCTTGCTGTTTTAGCAGCCTTCTACATCTGCCCGTGGTTGACAGATGGGCTTAGAAATCCTGTTTTAGTCCTGGTAGATAGCTGCAATAGATTTTTTTGTAAGATTTTATATAGAGCTTGTATGTGCATAGGAATGGATTGATGGAGTTTTGTAGTGTTTCTCTAAACTTCTTGTAAACCGTTTCTCCAAGCACCTAAATATTTGTAGAAATGAAGGGACAAATTCGGGGTGGGACAGAAAGGGTGAACGCTCAGTTGCAGAACAAAGAACAAGGATAGAGGGTGAGGAAGTAAGCAGTGGACACTAGGTTTGTTGTAAATGTAAGAAAGGAATCCACAGTCGTGTATTCATCTTGTGACTGCATCTAGCGGCTATTTTAGGTACAGTGGGGATGAATGGCCTTTTATAGACCGTGGTGAGGAGTGCCTTGTCTGGGGGGCTCAGTAACGCCAGTTCCTTCTTTTCTGGTGGCACAGAGCACGGTTGAGGGGGGAGGACACGCAGACCTGACATACGCCTTCCAGCACGCTTGCATGAACCAGCTCGCTAGTGAAAGGAAATTGTTTTTGCTGACACTTCTCTGCTGCCAGTGCTCGTTGGTGTCAGCAATGTGTCGTGTAGGGAGCTGGGATGCGGGGAGCCCGGCTGTCTGTCAGCCCTCTGAAATCACTTGCCTGGGCTTTAAGCTACAGTATGGATGCTTGAGATAAGAAGAGAAGGTGCAGGGTTTTAATCTCGCTGCGTGCACTGTGACGAGCTTGCAGCTAGGAGAGACCGTCTTGTTCTGGCACTGGAGGGGAATTAATTCTGTTCAGACCTGGACCCTGTCTGTAGGCTTTATGCAGTTTTGCTATTTAATGATAATGCTGTTACACAGAGGTTCTTAAACTCTTCATAGCGCAATTTCCATGTTGAAATTGATGAGAAATACCATATTTGCCTCAATAGCAACTGTGTCAAATCAAGAATCGCAATTGTGACTGGGCAGGTGTGAACCTTGCAGGAGTGATTAACACGCATCCTGCTGTTAATGCGGGTCTTACCATAGTGTCTGGGATTTGGTTATGCCAGATACTGTGTATTGCCACAGTAAGGAGCAGTGCCAGTTCTATAAGTTTTTTGTGTGGATGAAGCAGCCAGGGGGTAGGGAAGTTGGAAGTATCATTATCCAGCCATAAAGTAGACGTGCTATCCCTGAATATATCTGTAATAAAAAGTAGTGACCTGTAGCATTCCCTTAGATTTAAAATGTATTTAAAATTTAACAATCTTAACTTCAGGGCATAGCAAATGACTTCATGTAGCTAGTTTTGTATCAGAAGGTCACTTTATTCTAAAGCATGGGGAAGTATGGTTGAAAATGATGCTATGTCATGCAAGTTTGTGGAATAATCAGGTACGAAATGCTAGGTACATTGACAGTCTTGTTTCATGCTTGAGCTTTTGAAGAAACTGGTTTGGGGCTCTCCAATTCCTGCACAGTGCAGGTTCTAAGGAACTTTTATATCTATTTCCTTGGAAAGAGCCTAATGGTTAGGCATAATGATGCAGAAATCTAGATTTGTTTGCTTGTTTGTTCTAAAGATTTCCAGAGAAAAGATATGTTGTAACTTACGCCTATAAATAGTGATCTGAGATTTAACTCATGAATCATTCAAAAGAAATGCATTCTGATGTGCACCAGTTTGGTAGCTTCTTATTCACCCAGCAACAAAGAAACAATGATTTCATACTTCTCCAAAATGCAGAATCGTTTAGTCAATACTATATTCTTTTTACTCTGGCTTAGGATGAACAGTTTGCCTGGTAGCAATTAAACAATGGTGCAAAACGTTGCTTAGGCGCCTGTTGTTCTTAAATAGCTTTCACAAACGTTATCTTCTGATGTACTGGAAAATAAGTGATGTAGTACAGGATTACCCTAAAAATGCATCATTGTTATCCATGCATAATACAGAATGTGAGCAATGTCCTGACCGAACAATAATGAGATTGTTTTGTTTCTTCGCTATCTTGTGCTGTAAATATTTACATTGTTTGAGAAAAACAGACTTTCATTATCTTCGATATAAATTTATGTATTTATTTTTAATAGTCTTTATTAATTTTGAAGATAAAAATATAAAGCAATTTTTCTTTGGATTTCAGAACTGATTAAGTTTCATGAACCTCAAAATGATTGCGGCAGAGAATGGGAGGTGATCATAAATTATAGGGGTTGCTTTATATCATGTGGACTTCTATCCTAGACTAGAAGCTTGCCTACAAATATATTTTGATGCAGACTTCTCTCACTGGTCTGTACATGTGTTAGTGTGTCCCTCTTTCCATTTGACTGCAACCTTCAACAAAATTTTCTTTCAAAAATCATCAATCATCATAGGGAATGCTTTGCCTAATCATGCAGATCATGTGGATGTTTTGCCTAAGAGATTGCCTGTTACTCTAGGGGCCTGCGTTACTGCGCTGCACTTGATATCACTTGCTGTCTTTGCCTGCATGTCATAGTTCTGTGGGCTTTAGCTTTTGCCCAGTAGTAGGGGAAAGGATGCATTTGTTGTATCCAACAGATGTGCTGTGGACCCTTCTGTGCTGATCGCAGGGTGATGGACGATTGCAGAGGACTGACTGTGGTGCTCTTTGCCATTCCCAAACTATGTTTGCAGTAATCTTTTTTTTTCCCCCCACTTCATTTAAGAAGTTCAAATGGTATGAAACCTCACCACTGCACTCTCTAGCCATTCCTGTGGGTTAGTAAGGAAAAGATGCATTGGCCATCACCAGCAAGAGCAAGCAGCCACCCGTGTGGCATGGTGTAGATTAATGCTGTGCAGTGATTTTGGACCCACAATGAAGATGTAAAAGCTTTTCTTAAAAACTGCAGGAACAGTTGTGGTGCTGTTGCATGTTGTTATCTGACTGAATATGGTAAAGAAGCAAGTCATCATCCCTGTCTTTAAGAAAATATTAATTTGAGCCATGTGATCAAAACAGGCGAATTCTTGCTCTCAAGTGTGCATTCAGTGCCAGATCAGAGGGAGGACTGTCTTCCCTGGAGGAGGGCATTAATTTCTCAGAAAGCTGACCTCTACTTATTGTGGGAGTTGATGGGATCGTGGCTAAGAGTGATAACAAGGCACACCCCACGAATGCTGCGATATTACATCCTGCTCGGAGCAAAGCCATGAAGAGAGGTTGCTGCACGATCTGTGTGCTAGACTTGCTCTATTCGAAAGCACGTTGGAGCAGGAAGGTGTTTGATGTGAAGGGATGAAGTGAAATGGTGATGGTCTAGGCACAAAAATGGGTGGTACTCCCTAATGCAAATGGGTGTGGAAATTCAGTGGTGCGGTTAGAGACCTCTGCATGCTGGCTTAGAAAACAGCATCCCTCTGGCTCTTGACCTCTCCCCCCTCCATCCTCAGGGGTTCCCAGTGTGGAGAATGAAACTGAGGCTTTGCCTCTGTTTCTTTTGGCTTGTGATAGTTAGAGACTGTCCCAGGGATTATTGGTGATGTTACAGGCAGTTTCATCAACACATATGCAAGGGGAATTCTTAAAAATATGTTCTACCTAGCAGACCATGGATGTAGTCAGTGAAGTTGGGCCTCTGTAGCAGGAGCTGCTCCCTGCACATGCACTGGGTGCTTGGATGGTTCCACAGGGCGTGATGATGCTTGTGATGCAGGTAAGTCACTACTAGGATAAGCGGAAAATAGTAATTTCTGTGTTCTTTTTTTTTTTTTTTCTCAAGGGAACATAACGGCTATGTTATTTTGTTACAGGAACAGGGAGAAGTGACGTTTTCGTCTCAGTGCTGCCAAGCTAGTTCGTAATTGCACGTAGCAACTGATTGGATTTGAAGGGGACAGCTGAAGGAATCTGTTTATGAGGTGCAGACCATGCTCGGCTTCCATTGAAGTCAAGGGAGGGGATTTCTAAGAGCTCTGGGACCATAATTTACTGACCCTGTAGTTTAGCAGCTTGCTTGTCTAGTTCCATTATGTAGAAATGTTTGTAAAACCAATCATTTTTGTATTTAGAGAGGAGTCAGCCAGAGCTGGCAGATACCTCTGTTTTTCTATGAGGCGTGTGTAGTCTGCAGCTGTATGTTCCTGTATCCTGGGAAGCTTTTAAAGGGAACATGGAGAATGTGCAGAAGGATCTCTTGTCCCCTTTCTAACTTTCATTTCAACTACATAATGTAATTCAAAAATATTAAAAGAAAAATATTTTTAAGTCTTGAAGTTGATTATTTTTAGTACACTTGCAGGTGGAAGAAAGGAGGAACTGAGATAACAAAGTGAGAAGTTGCAGCTGAGTTAGTAAACAATGCAAGATAATGTATATAGAGGCATAGCTGTAAATAGCAATAATTCAGAATTACCTCTGCATAGAGCAAGGTCCGACTCTGGCAGCTCTTTTCATGTACAGCATTGAATGAACCCTAAAATGTGAAAGGTACTGTAGGGAAGAAGTGCCAGTTTTTCTTCCCTCTCAGCTTAAGCTCTCTTCATTAGATTTGTTTGTCAAGTTAACAAAAGCATGTGAAGTGCATAAACCATGATGACATCTCTTAAATGATGCTGTTAACAAAGTACTGATTGAACTACAGTAAAACAAAATGAAACGCAGATGCAGGATCCTCTTTTTGAAAATGCACATCTGTCATCTCTGGAAAAGAATTATGTAAGCCACATTAGTAGGGGAGGAGTCCTGACAAGCTCAAAATAAAATAAATAAAAGCTTCAAACTAGAGCCAACAGAAGCTAATAGGATTGGAAGTATTTGTAAATATGGAATATACAGTGTACAGAAGGTAGATATAAGCCATATCCAGTTCAAATGTCAAGGTAGGTAAGCAAAGTAAGATGCACACAGGAATTTGCTAAATTCACTGGATGAGTGCTTCTGCTAACTTCTGGGGGAAAAAAATAAAATTTTATGCTTATGGGACTTCATCAAGACCTTCAGTAGAAAAACAGATTCCAAAGCTGCATTAATAGATTATTTCCAGTCTCACTTAAAGTAAGCATTATACCATCTTGCAGTAGTCAGAGGGTGTTTTTCAGAGGGTTTCCATTCCTGTTTGAGTTGGTTGGTTTTCGTGCTGTGTAGAGGGGAAGTTTTAGAAGATCACAGTTCACATCGGTGTTCCACCAAGCCTCAGGGCAGCACTTTCCACCCTGCAGTCAGTGCATCCCTTGAACTCTATGGACTTCAGCAGCTTTGAGGCAGGGTATTCGTGGCATTGCACAGTGCTGCGCAGTGTCTGGATTATCTGGACAGCAGTGGTCTGTTTCTTTATTTTTAACTTGCCCATCCTCCCAAAGATTATCAGACCACTGACCTATGTGATACAACTCACAACCGTCAACAGGGGCTAAGGGAATTGAAGAAAAGTGTCAGAAGCCTTGGAGCAGGCAGCCAGGAACAACTCACAGGTGAAATTCCTTCTAGTTCCCTCTTCTAGCAACTATTATCTTGCTTATACTGCAGATTACAGGGTTTATCTTTCATGCACAGGAAGTAGGTGTATTTTTTTTTTTGTAATGCTGAGCGTCTATTATACTTTAAATAGTAAAACAACAGAAATGTGAGGGTCTTTTTCTCCTCCTGTGGTCAATGTAAAGCACGTGCGCACACCTACATACATCCACAGGATGCTTTCATTTTGGTATGGCCTGTGGCTCGAGAGTTTCTGTTGGAGTTCTCCGACGTAGGCTGTGTAACAAGGGAACGTGGTGGGCTTTGAAGTTTAAATGACCTAATAAAACCTGCATCTGTTCATACTGCAGATTTTTAGATTCTGCTAGATACTAAACCACAAACAGGAAACCAGCATTTGTGTTCACTTGCCCCAGTCTAGCTGGGAATCTTTGGCAAGGAGCTGTTGAGCCTTTATTTCGGAACATGTAATGGACAGAAAACCTGCAGTTGTTGGTGGCTGGGGGACAGCAGAACATCTTCCTCTGCCTTGGTTCTTCCAATGGCACTTCTGGCCATAGCAGGCCAACAATTTGCAGAGCATTAGGCTCACCTCATGGCCAATGTGTTCTTGTCTTGTCAGCAAGGTCCTGATGGGGTGGATAATGGAAGTGGGGTTTTAAATGGTCTCCCAGCTGCTTTTGCCATGGTGAAGTTACCTGTTGCTGTCAGTTGTCCCCTCTCATGTACTTAATGCTGATGACCCAAGGGAATGTAATGTTCTGTTGCTATCAGGAGACTGAACTGCCCTGGGGTGTGCCCAGCCACCAGGCCCTCCTCACACGCATGCCTTTCCTTCCTTTCTTCTTCTTGAGTACCTTAAAAGACTTTGTCTCATTCCCTTTGCATCTTACTGATCTTGCCATGGTTCTAGCAAGGTAAGGAGGGTCCAAGCGTTACAACTGAAGTGGTTCCAGGTGTTTGCTGGCATTTTTAGTTATTGTCTGCGTGCCCTGCAGAGAGCAGAACTGGGCTACCTGAGTGAAATCTTTGCTCCATTGAGGGCTCTCCTGTGGGCTCTGAGGCCAGGATTTTCTCTGCCGAAATGATTCTGGTTTCTGAAGGCTGTCTGCAGTTGGCAGCATTGCTGGAATCCATTTTGCAGGAACCAGTGTGGCTGTAGATGGGGGGACAGTAGGGCTTCCCATGTGTCCCGGACAGGTTGGTGGGAAGCCTGGGGCACGAGCAGCAGTCTGTGGCTTACAGGCTGTTGGCAGCATCAGTAAGGAAATCTCTCGTGGCTACAGCTGTGAAAACAGGATTAGCTCATTATTGTTTGCTGAATGCCCAAACTCCTTAGAGGTGTTCTTTAAGTATTTTCGTAGAGTGAATGATATGTTATCAGCCCTGGAGGCAGGAGAACACGATCCCTCATCCTTTGTAGGCAAATGACTGCGCTGGTTACGGGACCTGGCTCGTGCATGTGCCCTCTCTCTCCCTTTCCTGCCATTCCATGATTAATTCAGCTTTCCAGGCAAGATGGAGCTGTGACAGAGCTTCTGCAACAAACAGGACAACACCTACACCAGTGGTCATGGGGCTTCCCTCGTGTGTGGGGTTTGTGAGCTGGATCCTGCACAAGGAGGAGGAAGTGGAGCCATTATCTGCCACCCCCTGGGTGCATGTGCTTAGCTGTTCAGTAGCTGGGGAGAGGTGCTGCAGCAATAAAGGATTGCTCAGGCTGTACGAGGGAGGGCTTACACAGCTATCTGCACAGTACTACTTACAGCTGCAAATCGTGAATAGAAGGGAGCAACTAGGAGCAGTCCCCTAGCCTTAGCATTGCCTGCTTGGGGAACCTTTCTGGCAGGTCCCCCATTTGACGTGCCTGAAGCTTAAATCCTTGTTCCCAGGTGCCCAGCTCCTCGCCCCCCTGGGTCAGGGAGCCCATGGTGTTAATTTAGCCAGGGGAAAAGGTCCCGCGGAGCTTGCCTCAGTTGGTTGTGTTTTTTGAGTGGCATTGCTTTTCTGGCACCTGGTCTGTTTGCACTTGGTTACTGCAGATGGTCTCTTGACTCGTGTAACTTTATCCTTTAATTAGCACCACGGAGCTAAGGTGCTTCGGGTTGAGACCAACAGGCTTTGAGTGTGTGTGGTGTTAGAGACCTTCCTGGCTGGAGATGTTACTGTGTGGCATCTGGGGTAAGTTTAGAGCTTTTTCTAAGCTGCACTTGAACAAAGGCAGGCTTTATTGAGTGTCTGCCAGGCTACTTTACCAGAGGAGGGCTGTTTCACATCGTCTTTGAATATCTGATTGGATTATATCTGCTGGTTGGGTTCTGGCAAAGAATTCTAACATGCGCCATCCTCGAAGTACCTGCAGAAAAACTGGTCTGATGTGTTTGTCATAATCAGAGGGGTTTAGCTGTGTTTTCTAATAATTTTCCTTATTCTCTTTATGGTAATAAAATGCCCTTGCCTGCAAGCCCAGAACCCTTCTGGGGGGGGCACAGAGCAGGGTCTGTCTCCTTGCCCTCCTCCCCCTTGGTTCAGCCATTGCTGGCAGTAGTACAGAACACATTACCTGACATGTTTTTGTTGGAGCATGACGCTCTCTGGATTTCATTTCCTTGTGTTTTCTTGGGAAAATACCTTCCATTCCTGCTTTGTTTACTGCAGTTTGCTATTCCTGATTCAGCCCATGATTATCTCTCTTCCTGGCACTTATGGATTGACTCCTTTAGAGGATGAAACTAAACAGTTGTGGAGGACCCAGTGAGGTTCAGGGTTTTTCTCTTTTTTCTAGAGCTGATTTACAGCAGTGCTGATAAGTCCCATGTTTCCCTCTGTCCTCCAATAAGGAAGTGTCCTTGCTGTTGCCTATTCATGCATATAGATGTGTTTTATTGTTAAGATCAGTGGTGTCTAGAAGTTATGGAGGCGTTGCCTTCAAAGCTTCCATGAATGCGTTATGATGTGCTGTCTTGGCATTGAAAGTAATAAAAATTCTGACCAGGTGTCAGGAATGCTCTGGAATTTGGCTGGGCGCTCTAATGGGCAAATGGAGTGTGTGATTGGGAAGCAGCAGGCATTGCCTTTGTTTTTGCTGGTGACGTCCTGTATGAACTCTGGTTACTCTTTTCCCCCTCAGTGGAAAGAGGATGCTGAACTATCATTCTCTGCATAAAGTGTCTTGCGATATGTAGTTGTGTTTTTTTCCCCCTATTTAATCAAAAGCAGTCAAAGATCCTACAGGACTCCTGTGGAGCCTAATGGTACTAGGACTGGACCAGACCAGCATCTTTCACAGAATCAAAAACCTAGGAAGTTTGGCCTATCTTTAAAACTTACAGCTAAGTAAATATTCAATAAGAAATGTGTGCACTATATGCTAAGGGTATACATTAAGTGCTGAGTTATACCTCTTCCAAATTGTTTAGCAGCGTAATATATAGACTATCTATCTAGTCCTTGTTTTCTGCTGGGACAGATTCATGAACAAACAAAAAGTTGATATGTTATGGAAGCAGAAGAACAATGCATCATCCTTTTGCCCCACTTATATAGTCCCTGCTGCATTAATTCCTCTCTAATCCTTTCCTTAAACACAATTGATTGTTTCTAATTTGCAACAGGTTAGGTTACAATTAAACACCCTATGATCCTACATGTTTCAGAAGGCTTTTTATTTAATGCAACTTTGCTAATTTAATAAAAGGTATGGCTAATTATGCATGCCTTTCAGATTACAGCTGCCAAATTTGGCTAATTTATGTCTATTACTGTCTTTCCTGTGTGTAATGCTCGTCTGTGTACAGTTGTATTAGTGAGGGAAGGAAAAATGTGTAATCCAGTGGATTCTGATTCCTAGCAAGGGATTTGGATTATAATATTCTCCAATGACCCTAAGAAAGCACAAGCTCACATAATGTGTCTTCCTGTTGTTGGTACATATTTGAATGAATGTCAGGAGCCAAATGCAGACCAGAGTGTTTTTAAATAAAACCATGGCACTCAGCCTCATTCAGGACTGTTTCTGAGGGACTTTGATCTGGTGTGGTGAAGCTGGCAGCCCAAGAAACTGCCCACGCCAGCTTTGCTTTCTGTACCTCCAGGTAGCATGCTCCGGCTGCTCAGCAGGGAGAGTTGCTCGTTCTCCTCCTCTCTATCTACGCATGCTCAAGCTTGAGCCTTGCCCTCTGTCCTGCTCTAGGACCGCTTCCAGAACTGTTGATAACTTACTTATTTATTTGCATAAACCGTGCTCTGACCTGTCAGGTACTGGCTCCTGAAAAGTCCTGTGTCTTTTCTCACCCAGCCAGTGCACCAAACTATTTCCTGTTCAGAAACCAGAGGGAAAGAGGTGCACCCTGGTTTAATTGATGGGTTAGCTTTGGTTTAGAAATAATTGCATTTCAAGCTACTTTAACATCATGTTTTTTGGTTGTTGTTTTAGGTGCCATGCCTGACAATGGCACTGAATGAGTGCTGACTTCAAGCCTCCTTCCTGTAAATGATTGGACCAAACAAGGCGGTGTGATGAACATGCCACTGCATCAAATCTCTGTCATTCCAGCTCAGGATGTTACCTCTTCCAGAGTCTCCAGGAGCAAGACCAAAGAAAAAGAAGAACAGGTAATGTCAGATGACTTCCTGTAAAAGTTGTATACATCTGAACATAAAATGCTAGGAGTTAGGAAATCAGACCTGATTCTGATCCAAAGATCCAACTCCTTGCATGGTTACTGTTCTTAGTGAAAACGAATGTTACCTAATTATCTCTTCATTCTAATATTTGCCATTTCAAAGCAGCTGGCTGCAAAAAACTAGAACTCGTTGCTGAATAACTTCAGCAAAACAGAAACTGACTTTTGGTTTTGCATAACAGTTCAGGCACACAGGAATTCTGTATAACAGGTCTAGTAAGGTTGTCATGAAAGCTGTAACAGGTGTATTTTACCTTTCAAAGAGAAAAATAGTATGGGGTATGAGCCCCTACATGCAGCCATGCATTCTGTTTTTCTTTGCAGCATGTAGTAGGCATGTCGTGGTTTGTATTGACTAGACTATTACAAGGAAGGAAATATACACCTCTATGTATATTTGCTGTGCTGTTTCCTGAAGATATGATTTGTATTCTTAACTTGGGAGCATATGTGAGTGAAATCATTTTGAGGTCTTGTGGTGCTAGAGAGAAACTGAATGCAAGAATATCTGAAGTCTACTGGAATTTAATTAATAGGCTACTTAAAAAAATAATGATGGCATATTGTGTCTGATCTTTCTGTGTTAACCTTATTTTACCCCTGGGCTGTGTCTTTGGTCAAGCCCAAAGATCTTGGTGTGCATCATGCTTTAGTTTACACTGAAGATACATTGAATTTTACATTATCTGTCAGTTCCATATAAACTTTTTTATGTTTTTATAGCTCTATTCTAGCATAAAAACAGGCCAAGAGAATATTCATGTTATGGAAGAACTGCAGGGACTGGACTTGTTCTGTGGTGTAGGAACACGTTTCAGCAGTGGTCAGATTCTGAGGAGACCTAGACCAACACTCGTACAGATTTGGCATAGCTGAAGTATAAGGGACTGGAAAGTCACGTTACAGAAAGGGATTAATTAAGACTAACTTCAGATAGAATTTTTTAAAAAGTTGCTTTCTGATGTGTTAAGGTCATCTATTCTGACTACCACCTTCACTTGTCAATTGTCCAAATTTCACCTACCAAAGTCTGTGGTGGGTCAGTAAAAAAATAAATTATTGCATGGTTGTTTTTTGGAGTTGTCATTTTAGTAACAACTTAAAATGGATTCTAGCCCTTCAGATTCTTAGACGAGTAATTAATTACCTGGACACCTGAATCCAGGTAGGCTGGTGCAGTGCTGCTTTTGAAGAAGTTGTCTTCACAGCAGAGGTGCTTTAACTCAGTGAGGCATCTTTTCTCAGGTGTCTGCTGGATCTCTCACTTTCAACTTAGAGCACTAGTGGCAGTCTGTGACTGTGCTGGGAAGCTCTCTGGGTAAGAGGGTTTTTTTTGTTTGTTCGTTTTTGTTCCCTCCCATATGGAAACGCTGCGTGCTGAGAGAGCGTGAAACAGGCCCTCTGCAAATACACAGCAGTTCTGTGAACTGGCTTCCCTCCAGCAGGGTCATGCGAACTGAGAGGCCAATCGGATGAGAACAACTCGTGTTGACTATTTCACCATGCCCCGAGCCCAGAAGTGAGAGTCCCAAGTCTCTTTCTAAACCCGTTCGTTTCTGACACAGCAACCTCAGTGTTAATAAACCTTCCATATGTTTTCTTGGAGGTAACTCATTGAAGGGTTGATTGTTGTTTTCCTCACCAGGCCACCATTGTACTTTCACCTGTGACATCTAAAACAGAACAGAGTATTACAGTCAGGACTGGAAAAAGCTGCTGCTTTAAATATGTGAAATATTGTGGAGACGATAATAGGGATTGAGACTATACAAGCAATAAATGAGACTAACCTGGAAACATTTTGTGTTTCCCAAATCTTGTCCTTCCTGTCTCCATCAGCGTATTCGTTCATCCCCCAAGTGTCCATTCTTCTGCCAGACCCACTGCAGGAGCTGAGGGTGAGCAGCCCGCCGCCCTCGGCACACAACAGGCACTGCAGGCAACATGCTATGTCCCCTCTCCATTCTTCCTCTCTCCTGCAAAACTGCCTTGCTTCTGGTGTTAACCTTTAACATTGGATCTAATGAATGAGCTGGAGGGCAGTCAGGTTGTTAATGTGTTGACTTTGACCAATCCAGTTAAATTTTGATATTGCATCAGTTAGCACATCCAAGGCCACTTGCTAGGCAGAGTCGCTGTCAACTCTTGGATGCTATCAGGACCTGCTGGCCATGACTGTGAGTTTTGCTTATATTTAAGGTAAAGGGGAGATAGGGTGCAAGAAAAAGAAATTGTAGATCATTGCTGACATATTTTTTAAAAAGCACTTCAAAATGCCTGCGTTTGAGGAAGAAACCACTGCAAGATAAAGAGCATGATCCTGTACTGAGCAGTTGTAGATGATTTTTTGTGCCCTGGATAACATCTGCAGTTGGTGCAGAGAGTTGATGCAAGAGAAAAGACACTAGGTAAAACTGAGAAAGAAGGCATTTTCACTTCAGTTTTGTAAGTTTAGTGCAAATGCAGTGTAACATCAATACTCTCCGACTTCAGTTTTGCAACTTTTTATTATGTAACACAACTTACAACTATTTCTCCATGTTGTGGCTGGCCTAGACACAGTTTTCACTTGAATTTCTATGAAAATATATCATGTTTTTTTGGGGACTGAGTAAAACATTTAACAGTTTGTTTTCCAGTACCATAACTTTCTTACCTTACCTTTTCTATGTAATAGAAATACCTCTCGATGTAGGAATAGCAGTGAGCACCTCAAACCATTGTGTACACATTGTGTACACTGTGGTCTTAATAAGTTGTGAGTTGTACAAAGCCACTTGCCAATCTGAGCAAAATCAAACAAACCTCAAATCACAATCAAAACCAATATTACTTTTTCGCAGATAATATGGAGGTTTGCTTTATTATACCAGGTTCTTATACCAAGTGCATTTCCAGGTAATGTGCTCTGTAGTCTGAGCAGACTCTGTACATATCTGCCTTGTCTATTACCAAGCTCTGGCTAAAACCGAAGTGTATAAAGGTATAATGTCAGGTAGCAGATCAAAGTTTTTCTTGCTTTTATTCTTGTTTTGGTTTACTTTTCCTTAGGGAACTTGATATATCAAACCAGACCATTAGCTTGTCTGTACCTGCATTGTAGTGAGCCTGTCAGAAAAAAGGCTGAAGAAGTACAACAGCAGAAAATGAAGCACCAATGTGTCTAGAGAGGAAAATTTGCCGGTATTAGAAAAATCAGTGTTAGACTTAGTGTTAGAGTGTTAGACTTCCAGAAGGAAGATGCTTTATATCCTATTCTTCTATTTTTTGTGAATATGGATGTTTAATTTTCCATATTACATTTGTAACAGAAGTGCAGAGGAAACTTTCTCAAGCTGAATAGTTCAGATCTTTTAGTGTTTCTTCTCTCTCTCTTGCTTCTGGTCAAGATATAGCTTTGATATTTCAGGTTAAGGCTTGACTGGTTTTAGTAATAGTTTTCCTTGCTACGAGGACAAGTTTTCTGGACTAATGATTTGGGACTAACAGTGAAGAAAACCAAGAAATCCTCACCACCGTTATTACACAACAGTTTTTAAACTGGATAATCTGCAGTCGCTGGGCATGTCTCCTATATGTTCAATACCTGTGAAAGTCTGTGGCAAAAATCCTATTGTATTTGAAGATGTGGTAAAATGCAAAGCACCTGCCTACTATTTCTGCGTTAAGACCTCAGAAGTCAGGGATATTTATTAATAGTGGAGCCTCGTAGAATCTTATTCCAATTAGAGTAATTTTCAAGGTTTAGAATAGTTGAAAACTGTGGTTAACAACAATCTTGGATGAAACTTCGTCCATTTTTGTAGTAAAAATGAAGAAGGTCATTAGGGGATTATTATTCTTGCATTTAACTCAGATGAACTGTTTGCTTTAAGAGCTATTAATAACAACCATTAGCTTCTTACTTATCCTTCACTGGGAATAGCTTCATACCTACCTGATTTAAGGGAGAGTTGCTCTATTGTTTGTGAGGTGCAACAGACCCTGCCCATTTGGTGAGTATTGTGCTGGCATCGATTTGCCTAACCCAAAGCCAGCAGCCCTCAGCATTTGGAATGAAAACGAGGCACTGATGCTGGCATGTGATTAAGGTGTTGCTCTTGTATTGTCTTGTGATGGAGCATTGCCTGTTTGAGAGTTTTGTACAACACAAGTTGTTGGTAAAAGTTACTGTGGTGAATGAAGCTCCTTGAGCAATAGCTTTTATATGGCTCTTCTAAAAATGTGTGAGTAACTTCACAACAGTGACCTTGTGTGCTGTGATCTCCACAGATCTCATAAGCAGATTGGGGTGGACTGGGTCAGTGTCCAAGTGGAAGATGTTGGTGCAAATCACTTTGGGTGCACAATGGCCTGGACTTGTGAAGCAATACTGAATTGCTCTCAAAGGTCATGTAGCAAAGATAGAGCACAAAAGCGGATAAATATTCTAGTCAAATTTAAACTTACTAATTCCAGTTGAATGACTGAAACTCCCTTCTGTCCTCTGTTCTTAGAGGAGCTACCTTCTTGTCTTTGAGTGCTGTGAAATAATTATTGGCTGCTATGTGCTCAGCAGAGATTTTCTGACAATCTCAAATATCTCCAGGTGCTTCTCAAAGCTGCTGTCTCGCAGGTACTATGACTACCCAATTTGTCTGGCTGAAATTATAATGAAAGAAGTGCATTGTGCTGTGTCTTGCTAAATTTGTTCTGTCTTCTTAATGATCTCTTGCATCCTATAACAGGAAAAGCACTATAGCCTAATAACTCACATAAGCCATGTCTTACTGGAAAAGAAGGACTTTAAAAAAAAAAAAAAAAAAAGGCAATAGATGCATTTGCAAGAATTTTTAGTTGTAGATCAGTAGTGTAATAAAAGGTGAATGCTTTGTGTTGTTGAGTCTAGTGTGATGCTTTGTGAGCTCTTACATTGTTCTCAAGATACAGAGGCACTCTTTGGACTTTGTGTATGTGGGCTCTGACTGCTTGAACTTAATTCAAATACTTCTCCATTTGTAAGGCAGTGTGTGTTTAGTTTTGCTTCTCCATTGAATCAAACCAGTTATTAATCAGCCAGGCTGTGAATCCTTTGAGAATTTCCCCCCTCATTATTCTTATACCGAGATCTGTGTGTTTATGTATAGCTGTGTACTATATTAACATTGTCTCTGGCATTTTTCTTTTATTAAATTCACTTTGTGTAGAAACCAGTTAACTACAGAAGATTTTTTTGTTCAAGTATCTTTTAACTCTTCTGTGGGAAGCAAAACGTCTCTCTTGCTGTAGACAGGCTTATAAACTTAGCCTCAAAGAGGGAATTGCAAAATCCTTTCCTGGCAATACAAGCCTTGGCTCTTACTTAGCATGTTTTTCAGTGGATCATAAAGCTTTTCTTGGAAAAAGCTAATATCACACTTCCTATCACACTTCCTTTTTAAAAAGTTGCAGTTAAACACATTTTAGCTGGCATAACAGTCAACCTGTGATGGAAGCATACCTGAGGAGCTGCAGTGAAAATACTTTTTTTTTCCTGCAGTCTGTGAGCAGGTAGGAACACTTTCCAGATCTCGTGCTTTGAGAGCACATCAGATGACGGAGGCAGTTGTTCAGGCAGCCGTCTGAATTGTACCCCTGCAGTGATGCTGTTGTGCCAAGAGTGGGATTTCCATGGCTGATTTCTGTGCTAACACAGACTGACTTCTTCTGACATCTTAGTACCTGTTTGCATAGAAGCACGTGCTGAATGTACTCCCACTCAGCAGGTAAACACTCTACTGAGGAGCACTGTAGAAAAATTGTTTGAGAGACTGCTTGACACCAAACACGTCTCTTTTCTCCATGGGAGCACTGGTAAATACTTCAACACCCCACTGCCTGAGATCTCTCTTCAGCCGTTAGGAGAGTCCTTGTGCTCATCACGACAGCTGAGCCATTGCTTGCATCAAACCCGTTTTTGCATTAAACCTGAAGACATTGGGCCGTAGGGTATTTCTTTACTGCTACAAGCATCTTGGTGTCTGGAGGTGGTGCTTCTGCCCTCGCCTGCCTTCCTTCTCCCCATGGGCGCTTGCCACTGTTCCTATCCTTTGCCAGCTTCAGGGCTTCCTTCTCACCCCTGTGTTGCTGGCAGGAGCACTGCTGACCTCCCCCTTCAGCATGGTACCTGGAAAGCTGGCAGGAAGTGCACTGAGTGCAGCCAGGCCTGGATTAAACCACTGTTCTGGAATTTGGGATTTAATTAGTCTCTTCCCACCCTGCTAGGTGGAACTGGGCAAGTCCCTTTGGTGCTGACGCTATCCTTCCTGCCATCTGTGAAGGAGGGCTGGCGCTGCTGACTGAAGCCTAGGAAAGGGCGTCAGGTTTACAGATAAAAGCTGAGGAGCCAGAAGTAATTGTCCTCTGAGATGGCTGTGTTGCAAGAGAGACACTTTGCAGTCGGTTGACTGTGACCTTCTGAAATCCCTGTAAGTGCCCTCTGCTCTCGTTGTGCTGAGTGCAGGATGAGCAGCTTGTCTTTGCAGGCCTGCCCTCAGGAGCCCAATGCAGGAGCACGCGGCTTCCCAGAAAACTTGACAGCAGAGAAGGAAGAGAGGAAGCGGGAAGTGGGAGGGAGCTGCTCTCACTCGAGCAGTCGTAACAAAAAAAAGTGAGATCACACAGTTTGATTCTGTATTGTGTTTGTCTTGGAGTGTGCGTAGCGTGTGTGTGAGGAAAGGAGCAGATGGCTTCTGAGTGGAGCTGAATTATGAAAGTCGAACTGTGGGAAGTGGTTTCTGAAAGGGATTTGGGAGAAGAGGAGAAAACTATTTTAAAAATTCAGTAGACATTACAGAAACTAGAAGCAGTTGATACAGCAGAGTTTTATGTAGTGATACTTCAGAGAAGAAACTCGAAGTTTCAGGTTTCACTGTTTGCTTGTAATTAGATTCATTTATCCACAGCTTCAGTTTTGATTTTTTGTCTGCTTGTTGCAGATGAACTCCTTGCTTTGGTGTCTCAGGACCAGAAACTTATAGTTAATTGTTATCATCTGTAGCTGTTGCATTAACCTGAATCCTTAAACCAGCTCTCTGATATTAACACAATCTCTGTCTAGTTTTCATTAGCAGATCATGTCAACAAGCTGAGCGTCATTTTAGAAAAAGAAAATTTGATAGAAGGGATGTTTAATTGTGCGATAGTCTGGTGCATTTTGTCGGTGGTTTGTAGGTGTGTTGCTGTTTCATGATCCTGGAGTTTTTCTTCTTCCCTGGCAAAAAAGCATGCTTGCGTTTTCGCTTTCCATGAAATGTGTGTCAGCCATGATGCCACACTGAGCTGTATCTGCATATAAATGTCTGTGTCGAGGCAGAGTACTACTGAAAACATTGCAGTTCCACAAAGGCATGGGTCAAGGCCCTAAACATACTTTACAGTGATTTTTTATTATCCAGGGGCTATACTGTTTATTGAAAGCGATGCTGTCAAGCAAGCTTCCTGCAAAATGATTTTTAAAGCTCTTTGTTTATTATAGGTAATTTCTGTAAATGAGAGAACCAGAAATGCAGGGACTTCTTTTTTTCCCCGTAACATGTTTTGCCTCATGCATTGATAGGTAATGAGTGTCTTTGGTTTTGCTTTTTCAGACAGGTCTGTTTCTTTACTTGGTGAAGTACTTAAAGCAGGTTGGGTTTTGTGTTTTAAGCTTTTTTTGAGAGAGAACAAAGCCTAAAAATTGTGCCAGGGAGGCATAAAGTGGTAGAGTATCCTTAAAGTATTTGTATTTCGGAGTTTTCAAAGCTGCATTTGGCATTCAAGTTGCTGATTTTCCTTTAAACTCCTCACCCCAGTTTTCTGAAAAGTTATATGTGGCCTTAGATTTGCACTTCTGAATTTAAGTAATTCTGCATAGCCTTTATGCTATTTATGAAGAATTCTTGCTGGCAGGGGAGGGAGGGACAAAAAAATCCACTTCATTCTATAGAAATTGCTGCTCTGCTCTTTGCAGAAATCTAACCTGTGAGGACTACAGTCTTCTGAGTCAGTAGTCCTCACACCTGGAAACAAAATCCACCTTTGGGATCCATTCAGCTTCTCATGTCCCAGAAGTGATGGTCTCTCATCTGCCACTAAAACCACGTTTCTCTTTGCTAGTTTACCTTGCTGCTGTTTTAGGAAGTCACCTAAGGAGATTTTTTCATGACAGCCACAAGTCAATGGAATTTTTTTAATTATTATTACTGAGCAATCCCAAATGTATTTTTATGAGGTTAGTGGCTGAAATTCAGAATTTCATTCTCTGTCAGTTGAGAACTGAATTCTGATTTCTTCAGAGACAAGGGAAGAATGGGATCATGTACTTGTGGAGGTTTAAATTAATTTACAATCCAGTTCTCTCTTTTTGGAAATGAGCACTACTTTGATGTTAATGCAAATGAGTGGAAGTAGCCCTTTTATATTTTTTTCATCTTCTTGAATGTAGGATGTATCAGTTTCCTCATGGACCTGACGACAGGTGGCTTTGTGGATCAGGGAGGGGATTGTCCTCATGCCTGCAGAATTTGGCATAGCCTTTGTGCTACGTGCATGCTGTGTGCTCCTGGCACGTTCTTCAAGGGTGCAGCATGTGCGTGGTGTTCCTGGAGGCAATAGTTGGAGACTGTGTGACTAAACACACTGCACACACGTTATGCACCTGTCAGTGTAACCACAAGTGTGTGCATTTAGCTTAGATATTCACGTCCTTAGATTCTGAGAGCATCTGGAAGCAGGTTTGGGTATAGCGTTAACGTTAGAACATTTTCAGTATTAAGTTTCTATCTTATGTTTCAGGTTTTTCAGGGAGCTTGTAGCAAAGAAATGTGACATACATCTTAATTTTTGTATAACTTACTTGAGTATATATCAAAGGTGGGTTTGGAGATGCAGATTTCCAGTGTGCCCAGCTACCCAGAAGGAAAATGTGCATCACTTGGCATGTTAGCTAATTACAGTTATCTTAACCATATTTCTCTGGGTTTGTTTGTAGCAGTGCTGTGTTTATCCTTCATTGCAACCTTCTTGGATAAGCTTCTGTACAGCCAGGAAGCCAGGCAACACATAATTAAATACCTCCCCCTCACACACGCACTTAATTTATCCCCAGGATTTTCTGCTGCTCTGGGATGTACCAGATTTCTGGCCTGCCTGAGGATGCAAACAGAGGTGGGTGACAGCCAGTAGACAGGAAGCTTGCAGAACGGGTGATATTGGGAAAAAATCCTTGAGATGCTATTCTTAGCTCAGGTGCACTTTTTATTGTATAGTTTTGGAGTCACAGTATTGAACTGAGCAGATGCTGAGGGCTGAGTTCTGAGTGCCGCACAGCCTCAAGGCTAGCTCAGGAGAGAGGTGATCTCAAGTGTCAAGGCCAGTCCAGGAGGCATTTCAGCAACAGAAGTAGCAGGCTTGATCATAAGGGGAAGTGAGAATGCAGGATGAACATCAGAAACACCTCCGCATACCTGAGATCACGGCTTCTGGGGATGCTGATCCCCGTGAGCATGGTTAAAGCTGACCTGATTCATGAGGCGGGTGAGGAAACGAGTCTGGGAAGGAGAGGTCGTGTGCGGTAGAACGATGTACACTCACTGGCAGGCAGGTGTGGATGTTTTTTCCTTGACCTTCTGTTAGTCATGGAAATCTTTTTGCAACGAAGTAATTGACCTTTCTGCTGGTGGAGCTTTATATGAGCTATTATATTAATAGATAAGTTTCTGTAGAGCTGGCAAATGTGGACATTAAGAGCTTGCCCCACATTATACCACAAATCTGTGTAGAAGCTGGTTATTTTTTTTGAACAGCAGTTTTCTGAGCCAATGTATTAGTCTTTCATAGAATCACAGAATGGTTTGGGCTGGAAGGGACCTTAAAGACCATCTGGTTCCAACCCCCTGCCATGGGCAGGGACACCTCCCACCAGGCCAGGCTGCTCCAAGCCCCATCCAGCCTGGCCTTGAGCACTAGGCCTCAGTTTCTTCTGTACTTAGTTACTAGGAAAATAAGAAGTGACTTAAATGAATGACGTGCCATGCTGTCCCTTTTTATTTTCATGCTATTTCAGGATAGCTTTTCAGCCAGTACCAGGACTCCTTTCAGAGGTGGCCACCAAGTTTGACTTTCGCTTCCCTGTGGGGGATGTTGACCTCTCTTAAAGAGAGACAAAGATGCTTGCCAGAAACCAGAGGCAGATACATATCTTAAGTGTATCTTCTAGCATTTGAGGAGAGGTTGTATAGAATAAAAAGTTGTAATTCCCACAGTTCAGTGCTGTCTTTCCAGGGCAGATGTAAGCAGGCATGTCTGTATGTCCTCCGAGGCCCCACGGGAATGTTGATATCAGATTTGACTATACAGCCCATGGAAATTATCAGTCTGCAATGTTTTGTTTAGCTTTTCTTTCTTCTTCCTAAATTATAGTTTAAATCCCACAACCTCGTTGTTCAGAATTAGGGATTGGCACTGAATTCTTAAAGGAAATGCAAGATCATCCTTTTCCTAGGAACTGGAGACAGGAGCCCCCCAAAAAGTCAATTGATTATTATTATTATTTTTCCCGTTAAAGTGCTCGAGGGAGCAGCCTTTTAACATAGATTGATAGCTTTTCCATAATGGAAAGTTTCAGAGCAGGAAACTTATTAGTCAGTTCTGACTGGATGCACAAAACCCACACCAGTTGTAAAGTTTTTTACTGGCAATTGTCTACCTGCCTATTTCTGATAACTATTCCCAACCAGTAGATGCCAGAGCAATAGGTTTCTGGATTGATCAGTTTGAAAAATCACTACATTTTTCCTCAGCAAGTAGCTACATTGATGGTTTTTGGTTTCAGTTTTTATGCACAACAGTGGAAACATTTGACTGACTCCAGAGAATAGGAAATACGGGGGCTCCCCCCTCCCTCCCAGTTTCCAGTCCTCTTTAGCTGTGTTTACTGTAATACGGATGGCAGAAAGCACATTATTTGGGTAAAGATTGCAAGGCAGGCTTGTAGTCAACCAAGTGAAATGTTCACTAATTTTTGCATCTTAATTTCTATGAGCTGATGAATATAACAGCAGTTAAATAGATAACACATGAAATAACACATGAAATCCTGAGACATCATAACACATGAAATCCTGTGCAACTTCCCTTTTGGCTGCAGACGAGCGTCAGGTACTGTAGAGCCACTGGAGTTACTGAAACATCCACAGGCAGAAATGTTGAAGTGACCCCCTAAATAGGATGCTCTGTTTTCAGATACCCAGGTTAGGATACTTGGGAAAAGAGAAGCACAGCTACCGAGTACCTGTAAGCTTTAAACCAAAGCTGTTTTAAGTTAAGCACTTAAAAGGGGAGCATTAGGGTACATCACAGAAACATTTGCAAATTAGGGCCACTGGGTACTTGCAGTGTTATGTTGTGCTTAAACTAATACAAGGTACCCTCTCCCATTACAGTTGGGAACAGAACAGAACCGGTTCTCTTCTGTGATTAATATGAAAACCTTGTTTATTGGGCTTACGTTGTGTCAAGTCACCAAGTAAAAAATCTTTATTATCACACAATAATAATAGATGCTGACTTACACAGAAGGGAGAGGCGTGCTGGAGTACAGATTTTTATTTTAAAATCTATTTTAGGTGAATTTTTTATGGTGTAAAGTAGAATATAAAAATATATTTATGTCCTTGTAGGCATTGGTAATAAAGGACTGATTGTCCTCTAAACTGAAGTCTGCAGCACAAAAGCAGCACCTTCCACCACCAAACCCTTTCCCATAGTCAGGTTGAGAATGCCTTGTTTTATTTTAATGACTTCTTTGAAGTTTTTGATGTTGAAGGCCAGCAGGGGTGGTCACATCTGACTTGCAATGACCTCTGTTACAGCACTAACCAGATGCAATGTACATTAAGCCCTTAACTCTTGGTGAGAAGATGCACTTTAGCCAAGCCTCCAGCCTTGAGTTGAAGACAAGTGGTAGATCTAGTTTAGTTGGTAGTTTCCATGCCAACCACCATCACAGTTTACAGAAACCATACCTGACTTGTATTTTCTATGTTTTTAATTCTGGTTTTATCTGTCTCTAGCTCTAGCTAGTTGTTGGTGCCTCTTTCTCCATTAATTGAAACAGGCTTTAAATTGTGCTCTTGGACCTATTGGTTGTTGCAAACAAGTTAGGTCATCCTCTTTTTAGAGAAACTTACACATAAAGTTCTTAAATCTCTCATAGTTGGGTGTTTCCTACAGCCTTGAAAATGCTTGGGGGCAGGAAAAGAAATCCTTTTCTTGTCCCCTCTCCTATTTGAAAGGAAAGATTGGGATGCTGGAGTTGTATATGCAAGAGTCTCAACTACAAGGCAAGCCACACTTCTTTGCTGTTAGTGCTTTGTTGCTGCTGCTGTCCTCCCTTTGTTCTTGAGCACCTTTCTTTGGCAGTGCTGTATTTCAGAGGGAAAACTGATCCCTCCTTGCTCTAACGCAGTGGCGAATCGCATTGTCCTTAAACTCAATTCCGGTTCTCATCTCCAGTTCTTACTTCACTGCAACTTCCTAAATCCTTCACTGTACAGGAGCTTTATGGGTTGAAGCCTGTGTAGTTGCAGTTGCAGTTTGGTGTCACTGACTTGCTGAAAGTAAAACACAGTTTTGAGTTCTTTTCTTCCCTCCCCAAATCAATTTCAGTTGGTCAGTGTCTCTGAAGTGGCAGGCAGACTCATCCTCATCATTTTTACCATCCTGCAAAGGTTTGTGTCACCTGTAAATGTAGTTGGCAGTGACTTTTCTACATTTTTTATTAATTTCCACATGATTATTGAAAATATTGACTGATGTCTGGCTTGGCACTGATCTTGTGGAGCCAGTAGGAATATCTTTATTATTGTATATTACCAAGGCCAACTTCAGATTTGCCAGCAGCCATCTCTTAACCATTTAGCATATTTCCCGTCACGTTCCTTCTCTGACAACAGATAAGCCTGTGAATAGCGAGTGTCCCTTTCTGTCACTCAGATGCAGAATGACATCTTATGCTAAGTCAGAGCTTTGCTGTCTTGTGCCCTTTACAAAGGGTCATCGGGCACCACAGAAGGCTTCTAGGAAATCAAGTCAAAGTCTCTCACAAAATCCTGATCTGGACTGAACAGTTTTAATGAATACAAATCCAGGCAGACTTACAGGTAAGTTAATGGTTTCATAAACACCTTGGACAGAATTGCTCCTCTTCTTAAGGAGATATTTTTTCTGTTGAACACAGCAAATCAAATCCTCATTGTTTCTATTAATCTACCATGGAAAATACTTCTAATAACATATGGCTTCCTTACAGCTTTTGTCAAATGGAATCTTGTTAGTTCATGCTGGTAATTGGAAAAGGCACTGTTCTGTTCCTATCTCCTAATATTTGCATGTTTCTAGGGATAGCAACTCGTTAATGCAAAGACTGCAAAAAAATGATGCTTTGCTGTACACTGGGCAGCATCTGATCTTAGACTGCTGTAACTTGTGGAGTGTGATGGAGAGGGAGCACTCTATCGTTACAGGCATAGTAAAGGTGGGAGTTTCGGTGGACTAAAGTATGCTACCAGGGAAATATTAATAGGAGATGATAGGTTAGCAAAAAAAAACAGATGGGGAGAGCACGTTTCCATCAAGACAGCCCTCCCTCCCTTAAAGTGTCCACGGAGTTTCCATGGGAAATTGCTACATGTCCTGTGTGGTTGGGCTGTGTTGTCCCACTCCAGGTTTTGGTTCCCACTCTTTCATGTCCATGCCCTGCTGTTTTGTTCTTTTTTTTTAACCCTTTATCTATAAACCTGTTTCCTTCTGAATGCAGATACAGCAAAGATCATGAATCAGTGCTGTTGCTCCTGGGCTTATGAACATTTTCACAGCCCCCTCTGTGTCAGGATTGGTATCGGCTGTTTATTGGCAGAAGGCATTCCTTGTTGTAGTCCTCAGTTCTGCCCCTGAACTGCCAGCAGTCCTCCTGCTGTCCCCACCCTCCTGCCAGAGCTGTATTTAGGTCTCTGGCATTATTCGGGCTTTCAGGATGCCAGGGAAGCTTTCCTCATATGTGTCTCCAAGTTACTGCATGACTATAACTCTTGCTTGTGTTTGCGTGGTGTAACCCTGAGTTCACTGAGACCCTGAGGCTACCATGACATTAAATACTTAAATAAATAAAATAAAAATGTAGTGAAGCCACTGGAAGCTTGTCCTGCTGTGAGGTGAGTAGAACTGGTGAGAGTGAAATGCTCAGGCAAGTTGTCTGGCATTGCAAGATGAGGACCAAACCGTGGCCCCAGCACCCTCTGGGAGCAGCACAGATGCAGTCAGCTGCTGGGGAAGGGGCTCAAAGCGTGCTGTGCCATCATCAAAGTGCCCGGTGTTTTTCTTGGCTCTGGTCTGATCTGTTTTGGGTCACTGACTAATGTGGAGAGAGCAGAAGTATGTATTGAATGTGCTAGGCGTGCTCTCCAGATCCAAATATTTGCTTTCAAGAGCTCCGATATCTGGGTCTGAGTGTTTTGGCAACTTTGTTGGTTTCAGTGTGACCCTTGCAATATAAGCCCATCTGTAAAAACAGATAGAAGATAGCTATCCATTCGGAAAAGCCCTTAAAGACTTCCCTTTGACCTCTCCCTAACTCTAGTGCTACAGCTGCTACTTTAAAGGAATTGCTTTAAAAGTGCCGTTCCCCAAGCCCTAACCCAGCCAAACCCAGATGTGTTTTCTCTGCCTGCCTCTGAAATGCACTCTTACTGTTCATCTTCTTCCAGCAAAGGTCTTGCCGTGCCTTTCTACTCGTGTCCACCACCGATGAGTCGGCTGCAGGCTCTGGTGCCCCTGCAAAGCCCACCAGGATGCTGTGGGGTAACCAACTGGAACACAAAAAGTCGATCGCTGAAGGGCCTGAAGACTTGCTTCAGTCTTGCTGCCTGCAGTAAACCTGGCTGAGGCATGCACACAAGTCTCCATGGATTACAGGGTGAAGGAAAGCAGATGAGATCAACTGATTTCAGGGCCCTGCTGTTTTTCAGTTCAGTTATTAAGACAAATAACTTGAAGTCTGAAGTTCTGGTTTATAACCAGAACTTTAAGAGGTGTTCAGTGCAGAGCCCTGACCCCAAGTCTGTTGCATCTTCTCCGTTAAAATCTTGTGCAACATTTAGGTGGGTTTCAGCTGTTGCTAGGTTTGAATCTGATCTCATTTATTTATTTATTTTTGGAAGAAGTTCTGAGGAAGCTCTTACAGTTCCTCTTTATAATAAAGTTCTGTTTTTTACTTTTTCCTTAGATTTCTCAAATGTTTGTGAAAGTGTCTTAACTAGTTCCTGCATGTGTAGTTACGTTGGGCAGAACTTGTGTGCAATCCGTTATTCTGAACTCAGCACAGTTTTCTGAGGCCAAAAAGCAGAACAAGGAGCCAAAACTGTAGATGTGAGGGGAAATAAAACCATTCAGGAAGCTCAATATGCCCTTTAGTTGTTTGGCCTTTTCATTTCATGTTCAATCACCAGCTTTTCTCTAGTGTGAAGTGCTTTTTGTGTGTGTATTTTTTTTTCCTTCAATCTTCTAACACTTTTTGGGGAAAAAAAATCTGCAGACTGTATTGTTGCATCCCACTCTTGTTTGGTAGGTGCATTAGTGACACCCACAGCCCTTGGAAAGCAGCATTAAATTGCTCTGCAGAAGTGTAATTTTGCTGTGGCAGTGACAAGCACTTGAACTGGGCACAGGCAGCAGCCAAAAGTTAGCTCCTACCCGCAGGTGCTGCTATCTTTCTGCCTGCTGCATGGAAGTGTGGGGTTTTATGTGGTGTGTGTTAATGCTCGGTAGAGAGTTTGAACACTGGTGCTAATTTCATTAAAAATAGATACAAACCCCTCACTTTTTAACACTGTGAAACACACACAGGCTGGGAGAAACATCTGCTGGATCAAAGTGTGTTAGCTCCTTCAGTGGCTGCTGCAGCTCCCTCCTGCCGTGTTTGTTTGGAAATGGTCTCAGGTAGCATGGCCCCTGCCCCGGCCTGCAGCGCCGCACGAAGCAGGGAAGCAGGCGGCCTTGCACAAGCATGGTCATGCAAATTCACAGATAAGAAACTGTGATATTTGCTGTCTCCTTTTCTCCTCTTTCCTTCCTTACCCTTGTGCCATCCAAATCGTTTCTTCCTTCCCTCTACCCTCCTTTGGGTTTGGATGTAGGTAACATTACATCCGTCAGCTGTAAGCCCCTCTCCCACTGCACTGGGGTAGTCTGGGGTCAGATCATGTGTGGCAGCAGCCAAAAAGCTGAAGAGATGCTTGTGGGCAACCCCTGCACTGCCCTGCAAGGCTGTGCAGACTCTCAGGTAAAAATATACTCAGATAAAGATGCAAGGTATGTTGCCCCTGGATCATGACTGTCCTCTCCTAGCCTGTGGCCGGGAAGGACCAGAAATGTTTGTCTTACTGAGGACGTATCTGCTGCAGAGAAATGACTGGACTTGCTGTCGTTATTTTACTGATCAGATGATAACTTTTTGTACTGCAGGCTTCAGTTCACAGTACTTTTAATTTTTTTCTTATTTCCTCACTACCACTGAAACATCAAAGAAGTTCTGATTGGCAGCTTGGAAATTTGCGTAAGGTCTGAAAAGGAGATTTATAGGAAACGAGCAGATGGTCTACGACAGAATTTCCCCAGGAGGTTGCAGTTATTTAAAAATGGGAGAAACTAAATAGACTGTACAAAATTTGACTGTAAAATTAACTGTCCAGCCAGTAGCTAAGTACTTAACCGAAATGATTCAACTTGGCCCCTAGCATAAGCATATAATGAAGTGATGTGTCTCTGAGCTGACACTGCACACGTTATTTCAAGTTTCACCTACTAAGTGCGCATGAATGAGGGATGATTGTGCTCTGCACAGCTCTTGTTGGGGTGAGGCCTCTCCTGCATCTCTTCTTCTCACGGTGGCAACATCACTGTTCAGGCATGCAGGAGAATGCTACAAAATGCTCCTCAGTTTAAATGAAATGTAAAACTGCTCAACTGAACCCATTTACTTTCTAAACTGCCCTTTCTCATAAACATAAGAATGAATATACTGGTTAAGTTCCAATTTGAAGCCTAGTAATACCTGATTAAAAAATAAATTGCTTTATTTTGGGGGCATGACTCAAGAATATGTGAACTCTAACCAGTCGGAAATCGCAAGTCACTTCAAAAATCCATGAGCTCCTGTCACTTTGAAGTTGCTTGCCATGTGGCCTTAGACTTTCAGTGTTCATGTTTCCAGTTTTTTTTATTCTCCCCCCAGTGCTGTGGTACATGGGTGACATATAGAAATTAGGGGTTTTGTGTATGGGTGTGTGTTCTTAAATGGAAGATGAGATTTTTAGTTAAATGAAATGATGGGTTCAGGAAAAAAAAAAAGTGTTCATTATTCTTTAGAAGGTTAGGAAAATTATATTTTTTTAATTTAAATCTCTGTGATGAAGTACCCTTTTGAGCAGGAAGATAGGGTAGAATTCTCTCATGCTACATTTTAAATTGAAATACCCAACTGAGAGAACTGTCTGGAATAATAAACAGCATTTAATTACTCTTACGTTCATCTGTCTGCGTTCTGGTTTATCTCTCCCAGAACTGTACTCCTAGCAGCCAGTGCCGTGGGAGCAGCCCTGTGGGACACGTGCAGACAGCTCTGGGATAGTCCTTTGGCATAACGCTGGTGCATTGGGTGATTAAACTGCATTTCTCTTCCAGCTTGCCATGTTTGCACAATTCTTCGTAATGGTAGTAAGATACCAATTAAGTTTAGAAACTGACCTTCATAACCTTTGACCTTATCCCCTGGAGTACTTAGAGGAAGAGGGCAAATATCCAATGGATTATGCGGAAAAAAAATGGCAAATTCTTAACTAAGCCTGGATGATGTATACTTCCCTCTATACAAAGCCTGACAACTGTATGTTTATGACAGATTTTTTTCCCTCCCCTCCAGTAATCCCATTAGCCCCAGTAAGTCAAAGCCTCTGAAAAACAATCTCAGAACTCAATGGAAAACAATCTCAGAGCTCAACTCTAGTTTCCATGTCGTAAGCACAGATATTAAAGAAAACATCTAGAGAGTGAAATGATGACAGTGCAGATGTCCAGGCTTAGCCAAGGCAGAAATTTTGTTTGCAAAGTTCTTGTTAGCACTGGTGCTGCGAGGACCAAATCCAGGTATTGCTCTGCATGCACGCAGGAGTCTGCAAGGCTGGCCCTGAGTGGGAGGAGGTTTCTGTTGTTTAACTGAAATGTGGTATGAAAATAGATGGGTTTTGAACCCTGCCATTGATAGAGCAGTCTTGCAGTTTATGTTTACTGCTTGCTGAAGTATATGAAATCAAGTCAGATATATAGAAACAAACATAACATACCCTGTTTCAAAACTAGGAAGCGTATTGCACTCAGAATGATTAATTTCAGTTGTTTGTTTCGCTGTTTGTTTGTCTTGATTAATTTCACTGTTTGTTTGTAGCGCGGGCTCTGAGAATGCCATATGATTGTGTTTTCCCTAGCAAGGTGTATTCTTGTTGGCTTCCTTTGCAGGAACAGAAGATCTCTCTATAAAGTACTTTTCCTGTACCTGTCATATTCAGCACAATTGTTTACCTGGTAGGACATAATGTACAGGTCTGGACTCATGCACAGGCACTGCCTTCTGGCTTGGGCAGCCCTGCTAATTCTCTGGAAACGTCTTGGTTCCCTTTTTTAAAATAGTGACGGAGGACCTGGAGGAGACGGTTATGGCCCCAGTTTTTAAGTGTTTAAAACCTTAGCCTCCTTGAGGTTTATGTGTAGAATTTTGATAAGTATTTTCATAACCTTTGTTATGGATTTGGTAAATTTTTACGTGGGTTTGATTTTGCATTGGACTTTTCCTTTTTAAAAAGGAAAAGCTGAAGAGATGCTTCAGCTTCCTCTACCTGGGGGGAGGAAGAAAGAGAGAGTTAAAGGGAAAAATCCTCACCTCGCTGTTAGAGGAGGTGAAAGAAGAGTCCCTTTAAAGTGAATAACGAGTCACAACTGAGCACTAGGTGACTCTTGAATGCGTTGAGTATCATTTTCTCTTTGGTCCTTCTCAGTTGTCTTCAACTTTGGTCTCTCACTTTCTGCCTAACTTGTTCCTGGGGCACTGAGAGAAAGCAAGGACTGCCTTGAGTTTTAGTATGACCTGAGAGATGTCTGTGACCTGTGAGTTACGTCCCAGATGAAGAGCCATGGTGCAGGGGTTAGGAAGTTGCAAGTACTCTCTCGCTGTAAATAATGCATTAAAGCTGCATTTCCTTTCCAGGAAGCTAAACATTTGTGAGAGCCTTGACGGTTGTGTTTGGATGGCTCTGTCGTTTGGATTGCAGCAGGTAACTGATAAACAGATGCCAGATAAATTGTGTATCTAACAGAAATCAAAACAAAACAGTTCTGAGAAATAGTACAGAACCTGCAAGTGGCATTTATTGATATTTGTCTGTTGCAGTAACTGCACTCGCGAATAAAGTACTTGCAAATTAGTCCTGTATTTGTTCACTCTTTGGAAGAATATCCAAAAGTAAGTTATTTTTGTAGTCAGTTTGCAAAGTTGTAGTAGATAGTGGAATTGATTGCTCAGGAGAAGAACCATGTGAATTTATACCTCATATTCTTCCACCCACTAAATTCCCCTAATCTCTCTTCTCTGTAAACAGTCAACTGAACTCGCCAGCTAGAGCAAGTATTTATTTTCCACCTTCTTTTTGTTGTATTGTTTTCTGACTTGTCGTACTCTTTCTGTCTTCAATGTTCATCTTTATATGGCTTCTCTTATTCCCTTAGGAATAAGGAAAAAATAATTTCAAAGGAACTGACTGAACTTGCTGATATTGTACAGTCCAGAGATATGGCCCTGTGCTTATCATTCTTTCTTTCACTTCTACCTGCGTGGACATGTAATATTTAAAAAGAAAAGAAATCACCAGATTTATTGGTTTCACTAAGTAAAGGAAAGAAACTGGAGCTGGGAGGGGCGTCCTCCTTGCTCTTTGAACACAGGGAAAACTGCTGTGCTTCATAGCACAAAAATGTTAGGGATTGCTTTTGGGAAGGGGGAAGAGGTGGACATCAGCTGCAGCAAGGAATGGAGCGTGTTCATGGGAGCTCTCATGCATTATTCATCACAAGCTCCTTTCACTTGATCAGCTGGAGGATGTAGTTAGTCTAGTTTGAGCTCCACTAGTATTATATTTAGGGGGCTTAAACAAGCCCGGGCAAGTACAGTACCAACTCTTTCTCTTCATCTGCAGGCAAATGTAGGGCAGTCAGCAGCTTTGCTTACACAGCTCCATCTCTTTAGTCTGCCTAACAGGAGTCATGCAATCAGGGGATGCAACACTGAGGATGCACACATGCATTCGTGCTGCAAAATGAAGCTTCAGGTAGGCGAATGCCTTGTCAGCAGAGTATTGTGGCTTGCAGTTTGTTGTAGGGATGCTGTTAAACCTTGCAGAATAAATATGTATGTTAGGGCAGCCGGTGGAGAGACTGCCGTAGAGGCTCCTCATTAGGGTGCTACATGAGCGATCCCTTGTTGTGTGGTACTTTGTTCAGTCCTAATTGTAAAGCTGCATTTTGTTGTTGTTATTAAGCACCTTTCTTTCATGCACACTAACATTCTTCTGAAGGTGCTGGTTATTAAAAGTAGAGAGGTAGCTTGCTGGGTTTTGTTGTTTTTTTCTCTTGCTGGTTTTGGTCTTTTTTTTTTTTTTTAATTTTCTTTTAAACTCGCTTTCTAATTGTACTGGTATTAGCACTTTTGTTTGGGGGGAGGTAAGCATAAGAGGTTCTGCTAAAACACAGCTGGGTGTGATAAGCCTTAAGCTTCAATTGTGTCCTTTCAGAGTGTGTGCATTTGAATGGCTGCAGTATTTACTACTATTTTTTTTTTAATTTTCCTGAATAAAGATGCTCGGAGATTTGGGCTTGCGTTCTCAAAAGCTTGTGTATATTTTCTAATGATATCAGTTCTAAAAGTAGTCTATATTCCTTTTCCGTACATGCTTTGTGTATTTAGATCATCATGGCTCAAGCAACACCACTAGTTCAGTTTAGACAAAGAGGGGGATTTTGCAAAACCTTATGGAACAATAACAAAGGGTCTTTGTTCGGTTCTGTGAGCATTATTTGCTCTGTAACGTGTGGGTTTGTGCATGTGTGAGAAAGGGAAGAATGCAAACGCGTAATGTCATTTGGCAAGAATGTTCAAATGTTTTTTGTTTTGTGTGTCTTAAGTATGGATGCTGCTTCTGGCTGCTAACTGCACGGGTGCATGTGTGTGTCCTGCCTGCCTGCCTTCCCTGTTTAGGGGGGGTGGTTTGCTTTGCGGAGGGGCTTTTCATTGTTTTTGTTGTTCATGTTGTTTTGGTTTTTGTTTTGTTTTGTTTTTTGAGAGAGAGAGGGGTGGGCTGCTGAAAAGTCCAAACTTGAGAGTGCAAAGATCGAGTCCTTGCTGGACAACTAGAGTGAAATGGTGTGCTGTGCTGTGCAGTGCAGACAAGTTGCTTTCTTTTAAAAATGGTAGCTTTAAGTCTGATTCAGTGTTTAGTAAATAAGCATTACTAGTGGAAGCAGAAATTGTCAGCTTTAAGTGAAATCCCCCAGGAGGAGATTAATGATCACATGCTTTTGGTGAAGCTTAAATGTACACTGCCTGGCAGTATGTTTTCTTTCAAGATTACTTGATCACCTAAATAGAACTTGCATGTACACAAGAGCATGATATTTAGTGATTTTTCTGTTTTCCTTTTGCTAGCAACTAGGAGTGACTGTATTTTGTCACACACTACCACCTGTGGTTTTGTGGGGTGGGGCACATCAGTACTTTTGGGAGTCCTAAATAACTTGAAATCTTTACTTTTTAAAAACTTTCAGCTCCTTTGCACTTAGTATGTTAAAGTTCCTTAAATTATATGCTGTACATACAGTAAGAATTGATCTGTCACTTGAATTATGCAGATGTTTCATTATTTTTGTAAGGTAAGGAGAGGACAGTCTAATGCTCTTTTGAAAATAGACTGTGAAAACTTTCAATGTGTAAGGTCCTTGTTTCATGGAAACTCACTACCAGGGCTCTTTTTCTGATTTCCTGAGACTTAGGAGGTTCCAGGCATTCAATTACTTGATTGAAGTCAGTGGAATGAAGAGGTAGGTGTGGGATTCTGTTATTTAAACTTCAAGGTTTTGTTTTGTTTTTACGTTACTAGCATATTTTTCTGCTGCACTACTTGGTTACACCTGTAGTCTAGAGCCCTGTTGTCTGTCATCAGGGGATAGAGAAGGAAGTTATTTCTGCACTTTCATACTTAATGCACTGTGTTGATGTGTTTGTTGATAGTTTCTAAAAGCATCTCTGTGTTGTTCTTTTTCAACTATCAACATCCAGGTTTTGCGTATTTTTTATTTTTTTAATAATCAGATACTGATTTAATACCGTCACTGTAGAACAAAACGGCAATTACAGACTTACCGGTACAGAGAGGAGTCAAGCATGCCCATTTCTGGTGTAAACCAGTTTGGGCCCAGACAGGAGAGTCGTCTTTGACGTGCCATCTGAAGGTGCTCAGGCTTATGCCTGTGCTGCAGAAATTTCTCAAAATCCTTGTGCAGCTGAGGCATAAGGAATCTGGGCGGACTATGACACTGCAGATCATAAAATCTCACTCCTGGGGAGAGGAGGTTGCTTTATTTAGGTGCTTGTAATTCACTTGTTATCAGTAATAACAAAAAAAAAAAAAAGGAATTTTCCCATGTCTGGATCAAAATATCTGCAAAAGTTCACAAAGATTTGCTCCATCATCTAAGAATGAGGAAAATATTCAGACTGAGGAAGAGTACTTCAGGCATTACTTACAATCCAGGAAAGTGAGAGCTTGCACTGAACAAAAAAGTCAACTAATAAGGGGGAAAAAGGGTACGACTCCAGTTTTTGCTAATTCTTTCATGGATCAGAGTAAAGAGTTGGAATCAAACCAGAAAGGGAAACACGATACTCTGTGTTCAGACTGAGGTGAGGAGACTAATATTTACTTGATAAAACTCCTTACCAGTTTTATCTCCAACCTCAGCACTATCTCTGTAATAGAATATAACAATTCCTAATGCTACAGTAAGAAATACAGTGAAAATATACAAAATTTGGCAGCAGCAAGAAACAACACAAACTAAAATGAACAGTATGCTTATGTGGGTAGTAAAGTAGTGACTGTAAGAGGTGTTATTAACCAATTCTGTCATACAAGGGCAACATCTTATTGTAACAGCACCTAAATGAAACAGTTGCAACTATGATGTCCTTGGGAAAAGAGGGAAAAAAGATCAGGCCAAGTGTGGAGTGGCCTCTTTGTTGGACCTACCAAGCAGTGGAGAAACTTTGGTTTTATATTTCTCAGCTGACAAGGAATCTTAAAGGTAGATGAACAGATGTACATTTGTTTTGTTGTTGTTTCATTGTTTCTTAATTTTAAAAGACATGAAAGATAAGCTTAGATTGAAAATCAAGTTTTCAGTAGCGCAGAATAAAACAGCTTCTTCCCTCTGAAGTGCTGGAGCTGCTCCTCAGGGGGGCTGCAGAAGGGAGGCTCATTTGCAGAGGGTTAGTAAGAGTAGGGACAGAGGCTGTTTGTCCCAAACAACACTTCCCCAGACCTCTGTGTCTCATTGTCCTAAATGCTTACTACAACCACAGGATGTGCTGATACCATGAAAACGGAGCAGTAAGGAATGAAACCATGTTGTCAATCCTTTTACTCCTTTCCAACCCTGAAAGCCTTGGAGATTTGTTAGGAACTGTGAATCTGTGTTTCTCATTTGTGAACGACATGAGTGTATGTTTCTGGTTCAGAGTAGCAGGTTTTGTCCTAAGGCCAAAGGGTGTTGTGGTCTGGCCATCCCCATGACCGCTAGGAAAATAAATCATACTCAACCCAGACCAGCTCTCCTCTTGTTACTGGTGCAATGGATTTAGTCTAAGACATCAGTAGAAGGATGCTGATGTCTTAATATGGTTACTGTTGTGAGGAGGACTGGTTTCAATAACAGCAAAATATTACTCAGTGTTCTCAGGAAGAATCGATATCAGCTGAGGGAAAGGTGGGCATGTGGCATGACAGTGATGGGACTAGAGGTCCTGGGTGGAGAAGATTTTTATAGTAAATACACCATTTGCTTGTGATCTAATGGTAGCATACAGTGGTAGAAGAACGTGGTGAACAGTAGAGCAAGATGTCATTGATTGCCACAGCAGGATGGGAATGACTGCAATGTGGGCACAAATACAGAGGTTACAGTAGGATACTGACCATGTGTAAGGTGTGGTGAGACAACCACGTGCACCTCTGTGGACTGACTGCAAGTCAGGCAAGTCAGGGCTTGACTGCTGATGCAAGCAAACTCCAATCCAAAAGCTGTGGAAGCATATCAGTGCAGAGCTTTGCTTAGCCACGTAGTCTCTCTGAGCAAGTCCTGGGCACAGTGCACAGTGATATGCTATCTTGGCTGCACAGCTCTGGTTTGGTCTGACGTATTTGTGCATTCCTATTAAAGTAAGGCAGAATTAAGAGGTTGGAGGTAAAGTAGCGTTTTGATGCTTTGCAAGGTTTTGTGTACAATAAATGGTAATGTGGCATTGCAGTTGTGCTTTGGAGCTCACCAGTCTTGCATACGCCTCTCAGTGAAGTTAGGAGACCAATCTTGTGGTGAGGTGGCTGTATACCAGCACAGCATCTATGCTGAAAGCTAACAGAAAGACGTTGCAACACGGTTGGCAAATGTTGGTATAGGGATGTTTACGACCTTGGGTTTAGATCCAAAATCATGAAGGCAGGCCAGTTGGAGCTGTAAACCTCTCCAAATTGGACCACCTCCATGTCGAACTTTGGGAGCTTTGGCCATTGTGCCTTTCCTGTGTTTCTGGAGGAGTTTGTGTGAAGCTAGTGAACGCTGGCTTGAAAGGCACTGAGAAAATGGAGGTCAGGAAGGAACTGACAGCAGCTATTGAGGTTTGGGATTTGGGGAATCCATTTTTGTTTTATCTTCCTGCAGTGGAGAGCACAGTCCTCTTTATAGGATTGTCCCAGGGTATTTTTATCTAAGGGGGTACCTGGACCACATGTATCTAAGTCACTGCTGGTGGCATTTATTTTCCTACTTGCTTCCTGTTATGCATTGTTGGTTTTCTGATTTCTGTATTGTTTTTTTTTTGTTTGTTTGTTTTGTTTTTTCTCCTAAGGTCCTAAATTCCATTGCTGGTCAGATTTGTCTCCCATATGGGAGTAGAGAGTAGTGTTCTCTTGAATCCTTCAGGACTCAATGCATATCTCATGAATGATGATTATTCCAGAGAACCAACACAAAGAACAAAATTGTGCCTTACGTTCACAATATCAGGAATCCTGAAGTTGTCAACAAAGTTGAAATCACAGATAGAATTGAGAACGTAACTGCTGTACCAGGTTGGACCAAAGCACTTTTTGTCAGTATGCAAAGTAGGTGCTTGGGGACTAGAATAAAAACAGGCATATAATTATGTAATATGTCTAAAAGTAGTTATATCATAAAGCATATGCTTTTCCCCAGAAAGTTCTCCCGGCCTCCACTGATTTATAGCTCAAGGACTTTTCTGTATTCGTATTTAATAGTTCTTACTTGATTCCTCTTCCACTAATCTCTCCAACAGGTTTTTGAACCCAAATAAAATGCTGAGCATCCACAGCCACATGGGGCAAAGGGTCCCACCATTAAATATGGATTGTGCAAAAAATTCTCTCTTTTGTTCTGAATAGCTCATTTCATTGGCTGCCTCCTGGTTCTTTTATGGGAGAAAGGCGTGGTAGTTTCCTAGTTGTTTTCTCCATGACTGTCATGATTCTCTGTGTGCTCTATCACATACAGCCTTTCAGTTATCACTTTTCCACGTTGAAGAGCCCCAACCTCTCTAGTCATTTCTTCAGTGGAAAACATTCACGCAGACATTTAGTCACCCCATTACCCATTTCGTATCCTTTTCAGTCTTACTAACTCTTGTTTGATTTCTGTGGGATTAGAACGGCACGTGGTATTTAAGGTGATATTTCTGAAGAACGTGGGGATTCCCTGTTTTATTTTCCATCCTTTCCTTAATAATTACAAATACTTGTGGAGTTTTTTTTGGTTATTTGTTTTTTTGCTGTTGTTGTTGATTTGTCCACTACTAAGCACTCAGCTGATGTTTCTCTAAAATTTATTCTAGAACCTGAAAATCGTATTCCTAAGTTCCTGGACCTCAGCCTTGAATATGTAAAATTCAAATTGTCACTTCACATTTATCCATCCTGCATTTCATCTGCTGTTTTAGCAACTGGTAAAATTGTTTTTTTCTGCACCTTGTCTTTGTTAAAGTCAGGAAGCTCCACAGGAAGACAACTTTGCAACCCCAGTATCTTGCTTTTCAGACTGTTTTGTATTAAGTAGCACGGGCCCTGGCATGGATACCTGTGACACTCTACTTGGTGACCCCCTTTTGCTGTGAAAACTTTGTTTACTTTATTTGTAGTAAAACAACAACAACCACAACAACCAACACCTCTCCTTTTACTTTAGTCCATTATTTGCCATGTAAAAGCCTTTCCTCTTCCCTGTGGTAGCATAGAAAACCCAGAACTAGTCAACCTACGTTACCTGGATTATAGAAAGAATTTGACAAAATTTCAACCCTAAATATCTTGAAGTCTATGTGTTTATTGAGGTGCTTTCAAAGGAAGTGGGGAAGGATCCCAAACTATTTAATCTGTGAAAATAACTTTCTTTTACAAAAGCAGTAATGTATAAGATTTATTCGCTAGGTTGCTGGTGCTTTATTCACTGATCTTGTGCAGTATAGAGGTTGGCCTTCCTACTCTGTACTCCAGTACCTCCTGGGACCTTTGTTAGAAACTAGTATGGCTAAAACAGTTTTAGTCAGGAGGCTTGAGGAATATTCTGACTTGGTACAAAACTTGTCTTTTCTGTACAAGTGCCTTTCCTTCTTATACTAAGGTTGTTTTTGTTGGGGTAGCACTGTAGAGCTACCTAATACTGTGCTTCTTTATAAATATTAAACCTTGGCATCAGTTGTGGCAAGGTAATTCATATTGCTGTTGATTTATCAAGAAATATTTTTTTTTACCCTATATGTTTTTAACTTTTCCAGATATTCCTTTGGACTTCTGAGAGCTGAACTTGGCTGTCAGTATGGTCCTTGCTCGTGTCACCTCCAGTTTCTGGTGGCATTTAGAGTCCCTATGGTGTTTACAGCAAGACTTCAGTTAAAGTAGCTTTTGGGAACATGTACTTTCACTCTTAAAGCATTATTTTTTGGTACTGTGGTGTGATATTGGCACTGAAGATCACTCACATGTCTTGTTTTACTAGGTATTGTAGATATGTAGGTAAAGACCACCTTTGTTCTCAAAATGTTCGATCTAAAAAAGTGAGTCCACAGGGCAAGAGAAGAAAGTTTTGCTTGCTCCATTTTACATTTAAGGAACTAAATTATAAGTTGAAATGGCTTACCCAAGGAGCATACAAAAACAGTGACGAAACCATGAAGTGAAAGTGCATCTCCCAACTCAAAAATCAGCAATCTATCTGTGACTGCTTCTTTCACGGAAACTTCAGAATGTTTTCAGTTGGGCCATTTCCTTCTGAGGCCTAAACTCTTTCAG
Organism: Cygnus atratus; assembly: GCF_013377495.2. Lineage (NCBI taxonomy): Eukaryota > Metazoa > Chordata > Aves > Anseriformes > Anatidae > Cygnus > Cygnus atratus. Next base: position 19,882,582 of record NC_066368.1, read on the forward strand.
CAGAGGAGATGCTAGGAGTACCTGGAAATGGAGGGAAAGGCTTATCTCCGGGTTTGTTTTTGTTCTTCTGTTAAAAGCTTTCTGTTAAATGGTCATATGTGATTACTATAATTCTCAAAGCTTACGTACAGGCAGTATGTTGATTTCTTAGTGGCATCAGTGGATTTTAACTGCACCTGGTAAAGGCAGCCTGGCACTAACTAGTATTGGTGATTCCGATTAGTGTAAATTGTCGTCTCTTCATGACGATTACTCAGCTATACTGCCTTCTGGCAACACTTTTTTTTCAAGAGTTAGATTTGTCTCCCTGGTTTGAAAGAAGGGTGTCTAGCAATATCCTTTTTTAAAGATAATAGAGCTTTTGCGATATGTGTGGTGTGACAGAGTTGTCTTTCTCTCTCATACACATCATGACCATAAGTTTTGTAACTACCAAGCCATATCTTTTGTGCTTGTTGATAATGCTTTGAGGGCCGCATTGAATCTTTCCTTCTGAGATGTATCAAAAGGACTACAGAGGTTTTAGAAGAGTAGAAATCCTATCAACTACAATAGAAATCAGTCAGCCCCAGTGGGGAAACCCTACTTGACAAAGTTAGAAGAGCATTTGGAGAAGAACAAAGATAGTCAAAACTATTCAGTTGAAGCTACAGAACAGGCCTAAACTTTGCAAAGTTACTATAGTGTTGATTTGCTGAGAAAAACAAGACCAGGGGAAAGAAAAACAACTTCTTTCTGGTCTTTAACAATCATAAATCTGTAAGGAACAGAGAATTTCAGATTATGTTGTTCTTGCTGCCACCTCTCCTTTTTGATGTCTTTTTGTGGCTTGCTCTCCTTCCCTTTCATGTCTTTTATTGATATGCTTTTGACATCAGCATTGAATTTTTGTTAAGCATCACTTCTTCTAGATATGTTGTTTTCACTTATGGATTTTTTTCACTTGTTGCTAAACTATACACTTCTTTCCTACAGTTGCATTTGCTAAAACTAGTCTTTTGTAATGTTTCTTAGAATCCATGCATTTCTTAGTTAGCAACATCCCTTTCTCATCTGTCTGCTATATATGGATGAAGGACAAAGATTATGATTAGGGGCTTTTCTGCTTCTGCTTTATTACCTTGATTACAATCTCACCAGTTAACTAATGTTGCTAGATAAATATGCTTGGTGACTTACGGGTGTGTAGAAACCTTACATGCCTTAAACACGGATAATCAAGAACAGCGAAGCCATCAACGTCTCGCCAGTGTTCTTAGAAACTAGGATTTAATGAGTCAGAGGAGCTCAAGTAGCAGTCTAAAGACATTTGTTCTGAAGTTCCTCTACTGCCCTTAGGAGCAAAACCTGTGAGATTCGTATCACCTTTTACTCTCGTTTTAGTCATTTAGTTTCATACAGGACCGGTTCCACAATGGGCTTGAAAGAAGTAGCACTTGTCTCTCCCAGTATGGCTTCACGGTGCTTTTTTTGTGAGGATACCTGTGAGGAAATCGGAAGAGCCCAGCTCAAGCCTTTTGTCATACAGCCAGACATGCATATCCCCAGATGTTTCTTCCAAGTTTTCTTTTTTGTTATTGTCTGCAGACAGCAGAAGGGTGCTGTACAGATGGGCCTAAAGACATAGGATGCACTCCAATGAGCTTATTGTCTCAGTGAAGGTGAGATAATGAAGAAGAGTTTTCCAAGAGGGTGATTTTTCCATTTCTTCAGTTAAGCAGTTCAGGACTGAAAGACTACACAGGTTTGTTCATTTTTTTTTCCTCTGTCTTATCCCTCATCTCTCCATATCCCATTGTTGAGGGACTGCATGCAAAGGACATAATGACTTGAACCCATTTGCTATGTAGTAACTTTAAACAGACAGCCTTGCCTCTGTGAATGGCAGCCTTATTTGGCAAAAAAAAAAAAAAAAAAATCCAGAATTTGAGTCCTAGAAAAGAAAATGGTGATATTTGCCTAAAACCAAAAACCATATATATTCTTGCTTCTGAGATTCAACACTTTTGAAAGTATAGCCTAAACAGGGTTACTGAAATATTAAAAAAATAAAATATTTCAGGAGCATGGAAACACCATAGCTATGTATCTGTCCTGCCTGTAACTGAAAGAAAGGCGCTGAAGCTAAAAGTACATTTTTTTTAACCTTATTCAAATTCTTTTTTTTTTTCCATCAGATGCTTAAAACTTCCATTTTTTCATGTCTTTTGCAGTTACTAGGCAGTGTTGCAGACTTATTTTTATCATGTGTATTTTGGTGTACTCGGTCTCTGTAATTGGGGATGTGCACACTCATACTTGGTTTTTATGAGTTTAGAGCTAATCTCATCATTTTGAAACTTGAGTCATGTTTTGTGTGTATCAGAGGTTGACAACGTTGAATTGTAGTTGTTTAAAAAAAAAGTGGGGAACAGTTTAGCTTCTGAGTAATACATCCAGTAGTGCTTCAAAGGCACTTGGGTGGCTTGAATTGGCATATTACTAGACCAACCTTATCCTAGGTCCTAGTCTGGACGGTGAAGATGCCATAATCTTTCACTTTATTTTAGTGAATCTGAAGCTTGTCAGTGATAGATTTGTAGTTCAAAAGAGAAGGCACTGAGGTAGCAGGGAATTGCTGGGAAGAGGAAGAAATGTCATTAAAATGTTCTTCCAGGGCCTGATTCCTGTACTTTCTGTTGGGCAGCTAGGTTGCTGTCAACATGGGGTTTTGCGTTTCTCTTGTTTGAGTGTTTTCTTTGTTTTCCCTCTGGATAATTTAATGTCAGCTTAACCTAGCGTAACAGGAAGCTATCTCAGAACCAACCAATTTAAGCTCCCTTATGTTGACCTTGATGGTTGGTTGGTCTTTGTATTGAGACGTTTTGTGGTTACTACACCCTGTTACTTCTTTCTCTTGATATTAGGTTAATAGTTTTCTTTGAATAGTTTTTGCCATTCCATCTGGTTTCTGTTAATAGCTAATTTTGTTGTTGTTTCTTGTCATCAGATTCTCTCTTGCTGTCTAATGGAAAATTAATGTTTTATGACTCATTGGGGTGCTTGTTTTATCTTGATTGCCATTCACTGGTTAGCATTATGACTTTGAAAGAACGATGCTCTTCCCCAAGGAAGCGTTTGTCTGTCTCAGAGGGGTCAGACTAGTTTGAAGAACCAGATGTAATACCTTAGGCTATTTGAGGCACCAGCTCTGCTTTCAAATCCAGGCTGGGCCGTTGTGGTTAGGGTAATAATCCATGTATTTTCTCTGTCTGCTTTGTCAAGGAACTAATGTTTCTGCTAATTTTTTTTTGTAATACTTTCTCCTCATGTAATTGTGGCCCTGCACCCGCTCTAGTCTCCATGAGAGCACTGACTATGCATTGTTCTTCCTAAAAATATCATTTGTTTGAAGTCAAGTTAATATCCTGACTTCTGTTGAATCCCCGTTTCCAGGGTTATGGTCAGAGTCCATAGTAGGAGTTGACTAGCTGATTGTCTGTCTTGTAGCCTGATGTAGGTATCACAGTTGGACAGAAGCTCTTAAATATAGAAATGGTGAGCCTAACTGCAGTCATCATCCCTGAAATGACTTATTGAATGGAAAAGCTTGGAAGCCACTGGCCTCAATGGTGAAACAGTTTGCAACTGTGCCTGTTGATATTCATCAACCCTGAAGTATGAACTTTTGGTGATGGATGTGCAATTGTTACTATACCCTGTCCTTGCTACATAAGCATTTAGCAAAAGGGGGCTTGCTCCCATTTGACTAGCTGGTTCAGGCTGCCTGTGTATTTCAACTGGAAGCATTTTTTGCAATGAAAAGGCTTATTATCAATTTTTTCTTATAGCTGCAAGGGTAACAGAGAGAAAAATTTGTACTTCTAAGGTTCACAATTTAGCACAATACCTGCAGACAAGTGGCAAATACACAAGAAAAATGGCAAGAAATAAAAAGTCTGTCCATAAACCTTATTTTGATTGGAGAACTAACACAGGCTGCACAGGACAGGGAGTTTTGTGTGGGTGTAAGTTCCTGTTGCACCACGTTTTTTTCCTGGCATACCTGCATTTATACAAAACAAATTGAACAAAGACCAAGTTCATATAATGCCATAGAAAAATCAAGCTAAGTACATGCAGTGATATTCTAACCCAAAAGCAGACCTGCCTCTTTCTCTCCCTCTGTCCATCCTTCCCCAAAAGGCATTTTAAAGGCATTTTGAGGAACTTTGCGTATTCTGCAAACTCAACCTGGAAGAGTGGTGGGAGCTGGTGTTGGTTTCCCAAAGTATTCCTGAGAAGCAGCAGCTGTAGGATGGATGTTAATGTTCTCATTTCTGTAGCCCATTAACTTGAAAGTAGGCAAGGTACAACAGGGATAAGGCCATTTCTTGGATGGGAACAGCTGGAAAGGGAAATCCTCATTGATCTTTATTAGATATTTCCCCCTATGCCATGAAGAATAGTATGAAGCATGCCCTTCAGTCTACTTTTTCTTGATGCTTCAAACCATTAAGTTTCTGCAACTTGACTTTCATCAGAAGATGTCCATTTCTCATCCTGAATTCAACAAATAAATGTAAGAGTTACCTTGCCATTTAAAAAAAAAAAAAAGAGAGAAGGAGATTGTTTCTTTTTGTTTGTTTTACTACTCCTCAATTGTATTGTAGGCTATATTGCTTGCTGCATCCTCCTTTCACCTTTTGCTTTTCTTTTTTTCATTTAAGAGATTTCACTTTTGCCATGCCGTGCCATGTAGCAGCTGCTTTTGATTTGTGGAAGCACAAGCGGAAACCTTCTCACATGTCTGACTGCAGGGAAGATGTTAACATACTTTTCACTGAGAGGAAAAGAAAGGTGAACACAGATTATTTGAAATGAAAACAGAACATCTGCAATATCAAGAAGTGTGAATTTAACAAGGAGGAAATTGTGAGGTCATGAACAGCAGTGGAAAGAGAATTTAAGTACACTTATTGTAGCGCTAGCATTTTTGCAGGTTGTCCTCCATAAGAGAGGCTTCTTTACCATTTATAGGCAATAACTAGTTTTACTGTCAGCACTTTTCTGAGGTGAGGTCCGAATGTTCTGTGCCATTCTTTTCAAATGGCAAAACTGAGATTCAGGAAGGTTTAGTATCCAAGGTCATAAAGGTCTGACCACAGAAAGTGCATCTCCTGGTTCCAAAGCCTGTGGCTTGCTCAGTGGTCATACTAAGCCTTGCTCTTATTCTAGGATGCTGTCTGGGATGCGATCAAATGGGATCAACTGCCCTGTCATTGTAAATCAGCAGACAATTCAGAACTTCTCTTTTGAGATAGTTTCTTTGACTTATATTTTACTGTATCCATTGGGATTTGGCCTGGTTTAGAGCATTTTTTTCCATTAAATGAAACAAAAATGTAGTTTGTAAGTTTATACATGCAATATACATATAAACAAATACATGTACATGTGTATATTCATATATATGTATTTATTTTAATGTACTTGACATTAAATATGCCTGGCTGCTTTTCCTCATACCTAATACACCAGTGTCCATCCCTCTTAATGTTTGTTGTCTGGGTGTTGTAGTCATCTTTATATTTTCTTGTATTGGCTTATAAGCTTTCTGAAGCAATTGAACCTTTTGCCATGTTTTATAATACCTAGCACCACAGAGTTCTGCTCTTGAATTCTGTTCTTTCTTGAAAGCATCAGTTGAATTTGGCACTGTCTTCTGATTTCTAAATTGCATTCAGATAGGGTGTTCCAGTCCTGCTAGGCCCTCTGGCATTTGTAACTCTTGTTAGTGATTTTAATTCCATATCATTCAGAGAGCAAAACTCCTGCTTCTGTAAGTATTTGTTAGAAAAGCATATTTAACTGGAAGCCAATTCTAATGCTTCACCTTTGAGGAGTGTTAGCTAGCATAAAAATAAAATCCTCTTGGATTTAAAAATGATTATAGTCCTTTTTGCTAAAGCTTACAGGAGTTCCCTTGTACCCAGGATTACATCTTATGAAGACAGCTACATTTCTGTCCATTACTTGTTATAAAAGTTGCACTCCTTTATATAGTATTCCTATACCCTTTTCTTGCGTGGGATTGAAAAGTATTTCCAATTTGTTTACCAGTGGTGACAGGAAATGACACAGGATAAACCAATGTAGGTAATACAGAGATAGGAGAAAATGTCTGGTTCATGTGGTTGGAGCTGCAGCTAAGCAGAAATAAGGGTAATAAAAGGCACAAAGAAACAGAGAAAATTCAAGTGTGATATGAGCTAAGATGGTGCTGGGGCCAGTGGAGGTGGCTGAAGATGCAACTTATGTGGTCACAGGTTCATTTGCTTTTCTGCTTGGTATATCTCATTGCTGCTGAAGAATACAAAGCAATGCTTACTTTCAGGCAGTGTTTGTGTGGGCTTTGCTGTCACTCTCAGAAGCAGCTCCTATCTTTTAATCCCCTTAAGTCTCTAGTCTCTCACCAAAACATGTCCCCCCTGGAATGTAATCCTCTTACTTCAGTTCCACAGTTACACTGGTTATGCATGCGTGCGTGGGAGTGTGGGCAGCAAGGCTTCTGTTTGCCGAAGGCTGAAAAAAACCAAAATATCAGTATACCTAGATGAGGATTTCCAATAGAGCTGTTGTCCAACGTACTGTCTTGAATCCCAAGATCCCAAATTCCATCTTTTTTTGGAAAAGCCTGTAGATACCTTGTGTTGTGGTGCCATGATAGTTTTACACCTTTAACAAAAAGAAGGCATCTTTCGAATGTTAGTTTATTATCTATCTGTATTAACCTCAGTTTGCTTGCTTCTATGCATGGGAATGAGGGCATGGAGTACCACCACCTGCATTCTCAAGAGCTACCACGCTTAGAGATCCGAAGGCCATTGTTCGGCAAGGGAAGTGCAAGGAGAATTTGGGATCACATTTACAAGTGAATGGGACAAGCAGTGTAAAGTTTCATGGAGAAAGACTGGTGGGATGATCGAGACCATTCTTCTGACTTCAAGGAAGAGCTTAATAAAGTGTAGTTGTTCTTTACCAGGTGGCAGCTCTTTGGGTAAATCCCGAAGTCTGATACTCCATGTGAAAATCAATGCCCTGACGAGTTCCAGGTTGGAGACTTGTGTTCTGCTACTGAGAAAAATGAAAGAGAAATCTCAGTGACAGTCTTCTTGCTTTGGCACAGTTTCAGTATACGTAAAACTCACCCCGTGCAAAAGTACTATGCAAAATACATGCAGTGTTGAGCCCCACACCTATGACAGGATACAGCTGCTGCCTGTGATACTAAGAATCATTGTGTGTAGGCATAGGACAAGGAAGGGCAAATTTCAGAGGGCAGCAAAATTTCCCTGTGTCTCAGGTTTCTCATCTGCCAAGTGACCATCACATTTGCCTTCTTCAAGATAGTCGTGTAGAGTGCAAGGGGCTGTAAATTGCAAACTGGCTTCAATTTCCCTCTTACAGTTTATCAAGTTGTTCAGTTCTTATTTTGAGCTGCTCCCTACTGCTGTTCAGCACTAACCAACTGCAGTATTTCACTTTGGACAATAGTATTTCGTAAGAAAGGTGTTAAACATACAGTTTAGTGGAGGAGTTGTTAGTGTTAGGTCAGAGGTTGGACTAGGTGATCTTGGAGGTCTCTTCCAACCTAGATGATTCTGTGATTCTGTAAACAAGAAGCACATTCATTCTGTGCTGAAGTTTCAGCCCGGTGGTCCAGCCTGATTTTTGTTGAGGATTTGGGTGTGTTACTTCAATGCGTACTTGTATTATGAGAGGTTCTTCCAATTTTACATCCTCTTCTTGGTATCATCCATTTTGTCCTCCATGGTGCTAGCAGCAGCTGTTATTGACAAACCCCACAAGAAAAGTATTAAGTTGTTTGTTTTTTCCTGATCCTGTTCTTAAAGAAAAAGCCATTTGTCCCTTTGAACTCTTGCTTTTGTAATTTACCGTTCTGCTCTACTACTTCGTTCTTAGCTGAAGGACAACACTGCCTGTTTCGCTGCTTTTAGGAGCTTTGAGTTTTGTCCAGCTGTTTTCTTCCCTTCCATGTGCTGAATGAGAGCTCACACGGGAGGCTTATTTAGAGCCTACAGGGAGCATTTCAAAGGAGCCACAGGCTTTTTCCAGACCTTGTATTTATATATCCCCATCTCCCTAATTTGAGGCTTATTAAAAATTAATCGGTTAAGTTTTGCAGATAGATGTCATAACTACAAGGCTAAGCTGTACCTTGTGACCTTCCTCTGATCTGTTTTTCAGTGGGTTCCCTTTCAAGGTGCCCATCCTTCCTGCCTTTGTCTCAGAGTAGGTTTCAGTTGTTTGTGCTGCTTGTTTTGTTCCTGGAATCCCTGCTCGCTAGTCTCAGGCCTTGCCTGACCTAACAAATAATTTAATTTAATTAATGAATTTCCTCCTGGATGCCTGTGAGAAAACAATTTCTTCAAAACAAATGCTTATATATAGGATTGTGATAGAGAAGTAGAGGGTTAAAATGCAAAGGACCCAGCATAAACAGTATCTAACCCTTAGTCTTTCCATGTAAATTTAGATCAGTCTTGTTCACCTTTTCTAACTGTCTGTGTTTGGAAACACAGAACTGGGAATCTCCAGTATGGAAGCCTGAATTTGGATCAGGATGTTCTTGAGTCTTCATGCTTTTAGGTCTTTGTATTTTGGAACAAAGTCCAGTTGTTCTTGCAGGTTGCATCCACATCCCATGCTGCTGTTTCATCAGTCTAACTGCCTGCACTGCAAGATGCAGCTCAGCAGCATCTAATACTTCCCCCTGCTCTTTCGCCTCTCCCTGAGGTGGTAATCTGGCCAAATCGTCTATTTCATCTTTTAAAGAATGACTGTACATGATCTAATTTCTCTTTTTCACTGTGTGTCTGCTGAAAGACCCATTTAAAACTAAAATCTCAGGAAGAATTTTGACATCTTGTTGATGTCTAGATAGGCAATATTGTTTGTCTGTGTTTTGGCCTTTAAGGAACATAAATTTCCAAATCAGCAGTTACTTATTCTTCGACCTCCTGGAAAATACTTCATTGCAAACTGGAAGGATAGTATTCTCATTCTGGGATTTTATCTTTTTTATCTTTAAAAGTAAGAGGAATCAAAAAGAGATGTTTATACATATATATATATATATATATATAAAAGTTTTCAATCACAACTTTGTTGTAATGGAGTCAGCAAACACTGTCAATGTGATCCCTGGGGCATAAAAGCTTACAATCTGAGGATCCTACCCCAAGTGTGAATCCTCTCTGTTGGATCCTAGAGCCCATGGTGAGCCCCTTCTTTTATTGTTTCAGTTTCTCATTAGCTCAATTACAAGCGTAGAGCCTAACAGAAAACTTTACATCCTTAGCAGTTGGACTTCATGTATTTTCAGAAGGCATACAGAAATGCCTTTAGCCATTTAGCAGTTCTTTGTACCCTTACAAAGAAGTTACTTCTAAAAACTACAAAATGTATTTTAATAAAATCTATTATCTTCTACAGCAACTGCAGATTTCATAGATGTACAACATGATTTCCACAGATAACGAATGTGTACAGCAGTGAACAAAGAGAGATTGAAACTAGTTTTTAAAACCTAGCTTTGGTGGGGGTAAATTTAAAGGCAGCTTGACAAAAGCAAATCGTATAAGCTAATACGCTTTTTCTGAAAACTTTGCTGCAATTTCCTGTGACAAAAACTGCCCTAGCTCAAAGCTCTCAGGAATGAAGGACAGGAGATTTACTATGAATATGAGACTTATTTATAACCCTTTCCCCTTAGGAAATAAACTTTAGAAAACGCTCTGTCAGCGTGTGTGCAAGAATGCAGTACGGTCCCCGATAGGTCAGGCAGCACTCTGACAGCTGCAGCTCATTTTCTGTTTCATGTGAATAAATGTGAGAGGCAGAGGAGCCCAGTGAAGTGAATTGTTTAATACTGCTCACATAACATCAGGATTTTTGAGCTGATGCACATGTGTTTCCATAAAATAAATTTTGAAACCAAGCAGGATTTTACTGGAACTGGAGCATGAGAGCTGAGGAATAAGAATGAGTAAATGTCTTCAGTTAAGTGGAAAAGCTTCTATTTCAATAGGCTAATGGCCCTGAGATTTTATTTTAGCAGAAAATGCAGGCGTTCCTGGGACTGCGGTGATAAATTTAGTTCTTACGCAGCTGCTGGCATTCAGCTCATTCAGCAGGCACACAAAAACCTCAGCCCTCCTCATTAGTCTGTGACGGCTCTGAAGTTTCCCAACTGGGTGAAGAGCAGTGCTCTTTTGGAGGGCTTCCTCTGCAGCCGGCAAGTTTTGTTCATCTCTCGTCTGATTGCCTCAGACAGTCTTCCGCTGTAATCTGACACGATGATTTTAGGATGACAGTGATGGGAAACGAGGACGCCTACACGGAGCGTCCCTTTCTCAGTTACGACAGCCCTGCACAGGAGTGGTACTTAGAGATGCTCTGAGCACCACGCTGCCTGTTCACACCACCTGCTCATAAAACTTCATTCCTTTGCTTCCTGTTTGCTGGCCCTTAGGTTATCTGCTCTGCTGTGCTGGGTCACTGGGCTTGTCCCTGCTTTATTTAGCTCCGTTGGCTGCAGCACTACTCAGTGTTAGCAGTGCACAGGCGTACGTTCCTGTGTGGGGTTCCTGTTTCTACCAGCTGAACGTCAAGCAAATGTAGATTTCCATGTGCAAGGTAAACACATGTTTTTCTAGCTAGCTCCCGCTGCAGTTTCTTTCTCTGTTTCTCATGCTGTAAGGCGAGTCAGTATTTATAAAGTACTCTAGGTCCCTATGTGCTAGGGTGTGCCTAAGGCCAGTTGCAGTTTCTGAAATACTTTGTTTCGGATCAGGATGTTGGTCATGGCTCAGTCCAAGTCTCCCTGAAACCAGCGGGATTTCTTGCTGGCTTCAGTGGGACCACTTCATCTACATGGAGAGTTGGTTTGTTGCATCTTCCAGGAAATAGTGCTTGATAAGCCACAACAAGTGTATGTGTCTTAGTCTGCAATAACTGGCTTGCATCACCTGCTTTCTCGTGTTCTTCTGAAGGTGTGGGACACAGCTGTGATGTCTAGTTACTTAGCGGCATGTATTTTCTTCATCTTATTTATTTACTTTCTCTTTCAATAATATATTGCTTCAGTTGTCCTCATATAAAGGCTTGTCTATATTGTTGTTCACCCCAATTGTTTGTTGCTATGAATTCTGCGTTTCTGCCATAATGTATCTCTGTTGATATCTGCTCATATCAACAGAGGCTGATCTCCAGACCTGATCGCATTATTGGTGGAATTTCCATCAACTTCCATAAAGCCATGATTTAATCTCTAGTGACCATACACAAGTTGGCTTGCCTTGTTTTTTATACTGGTTTTAATATTCATTTCCACTCATTCTTTCTCTGTGCTGGCATTTTGTTGGCTGTGTTGACTGCTGCTACATTTTGAAGAGAGGAATGATCTGGTAAGGTCTCCTTTTTCAAGAAGCACTACTGCTGAATACAGAACGAAAAAAAAATGCCCCTGACAGAATGGGGCTGATCATTTTGCTTTCCATGCCTTCATGGAAGAATATCATTTTATTCTGTATGGCAATACCATCTCTTTTTTCTTCAGTAACATCTTTAAATAAAAAGGTGACCTTCCTAAGCAAACATAAGTCTTCTGTAGGATTTTTTTCATCCTGTTTTCCTACTCAGAAATGATAAGCATAACTCGGAGGCAAAGTATCAAGAATTTAGAGAATCCAAATCTCCTGAGTGCTTGTCTTCCTCCCAAAAGACTTCTGTAATCAATTTTCATTTGTGGGCATAAGCTATTGAGACAGACGTAGGAGAAAAAGTGGGAACATGACGTATGCATATCCCAGTGATCAATACCAGGAAACTGGATAGCATCGGCTGTTAGGTAGGCACGGATCTAGGTGATGTTAACTGATCTGCAGATAGATGCTGAATTCTTGTCCTGCTCCTATATCAGGGACCAGTTTAATGAGTGTTATATATAGGAAAGAAAAACAGAACACATCAAAATTCTGCTTCTGTCCTTTTCTTTCCCTTCGTTTTTGTTATTTTTCCCCTTGATATCTTGGATGTGTGGTGATGTACTTTGCCTATCCCTGCTGTATGATTGGAAGGTAACCAGAATCGGCTGGATTTTCTCCTATGAATAACAGGTCCTGAGCATCCTTTGCATGACAAAATGCCAGAATATCTGCTTGCAGATGAACAATGAAGTATTTCTCAGCGCAACCCACATTTACCAGTTTCTGAAGCTTGTTTATTTGTGACTCCTGGGAACTCAGCACTCTGAATTCCCTTAATGTTGCTAAATATGTTGATCTTTCAAGTGCAGCACCCTGACTGTTGTTCTGAAGTAAATGAGTACAGATTTTTAGGCTACAGAAGGAGTAAGTAAATTTACAGCATGTTATATCTTCTGGGTTTAGGGAGAGGCTGCTGTGTAGCTTTCTCTGGGCATGTACTGCTTGCCTGCATCCCAAAGCATCAGGCTAGTCCCAAGCGAGACCAACTGTGATTGCCTGACAATGTGATGGGTATGAAGTGCTCTTGGGTAACTGGCTGAAGTAGTCTGCTGCACCTAAAGAGTTCTTTGCTTTGTTCCTTGTATACAGGGGCTGTGCTTTCAGGAAGGAGAGGGTAGTTGGCTGTGCGTGTGTGCTTGGTGTAGGTCTTTTTAGTTATTATTAAGTTTTAACATGAAAACCGTAATGTGTGTGTGCATTCACAGGTGCATGTGTATGTTCTTAAAATGATTGTGGGTAAATAATCAGTTGCACCTCAATTTCTGGCGTGATTAGCTAGGAGCTCCATACTGGTCACTCGATACAACTTTTATTAGCACAATTTTGTTTTGAGGTTATTGTTCTGCAGTTTGAATGTGCTACCATTTCAATGATGAGCATACCTTTTCTCTCAGCTTAGTCTAGACATCTTTCCTTCCAGAGAGTCGTTTTCCTTAACTAGTTGTGATTTATTTATATAAGGATGGTTAAATGTGTTTGTTTGTTTGTTTTCTCTTAGATATACGTGTACTCTTTCACCTTACAAACTACTGTTAAAAAAAATTTGCTTAAAACTCTCCAAAACATCACAGGTCAGATTTTTACAAGGATCTCGCTGTACCAGTGTTTGGCTAAATAACTTTAGTGGGCTCTGTAGGGCCTAGTTCCTCATTTAGCTAAATTTGTGTGGTTGTTTAATGCTGAGTTTGAAATGCTGTGGTTCAAAATATTTTGCAAACTGCACTGATAAAAATGGGAAGATGAAATTTCAGGCAAAACCAAGCTGGTATGTAATGAGTAGGTATTACTAAATAGGGCTGATACCTACAAGTTCTCTTTCAAGAGCTTTTTGTTGCATGTTTTTGGCCATATCATGTTAAATGTTACCAAAAATATCGTAAATGCTTTCTCAATGTCATATTTGGGAGGTTCCACAGGATTAGCAAACTGTGCAACCGAGCATGGGGAACGTATGGTATCACACACGTAAACAACTGAACGTGCAAAGTTAAATAGACACTAAGAAAGTCCAGCTCTTCTGAGAGTTGATGTGGGCTGCAGTCTTCTTATGTCTGTTGGCAGCTTAAGAAATTACAAATTATCAGTTGCCTAGAGGGTTTTTTAATTTGTGAATGTTTAAAATTGTCGATTGCTTTGGCATATTGACATGTTTAGTGTACCATGAGAATTCCAGTAGTTGCATTAAGTGCATTTACTCTACAAAAGACAGTATGTTATCCCTTTTAATCTGTTCGTAATTGCTGGCTTCTTGTGTTTGTATCCCTCTTTCTGCTGTTAAATACATGAAATTGTTTGAAATGGCATTTTCACACAGGTAAGTTTAATGCGTATTGTTTCCATTACCACAAAAAGTATATATTTTTGGGTCAGGTCTTTTGTAGTTCATATAACTTGTTCCCTGAGGGAAGGATTCATTTTTATGCTTTGTATCCCATAGACATGCATCCATTTTAGACAGGTTGTCTGGCAACAGCAAGATAAGAACATCCATAAACATCTTGGATGCCAAACACTTTGCAGTTTACTTTTTGTTACAAATGGGGCACATGGCATATGAATGCGCAAATGGATGCGATGTTAGTGAAACGTACCAGGCTGATGGTCTCGTGCAGAAATGAAAATTTGTGCTTCCAGGCCAGACAGCCTCAGCTCAGCAGAGGTAATGTCCAGAGGTAAACACTACACAGGAGCAGAGATGCAAGGCTCAGGTGCCATTATTTTAATAGCTGTATGCAAAATCATTGATGAACCTTGATGATATCTGACTGTATTTTATAGATAAAAAAAAATTGAAAGGAGCAAGGCCTAAGAAGTTTGCCAAACACTGGCTTTATATAAACTGTTATTAAGTTTATTGCTTTTCCATGTTGGCCTGGTGACTGCCAAAGAAATAAAAGCCACATTCATTTGATATGATGCAAAATACCATTTCCTGCAGAAATAATTAAATGTTAGATTCTGTCAGTCACAAGATCTAGTGCTGACAGATCTTTTGTCATTTAACAATCCATCAGCTCTGACAAACGAAGAAAGTAATTCATAAAGCCATCTCCCATTTCTTTCCTCTCATCATAGGCACTTCGGACAATTAAGTGCATGTGCTGATACAGTCGACAACAATAACACCCCCCTGCATGAACTAAAAGCACATGTTCTTTGTACTTCCTATATCCCAGGTATAGGATTGCAGTGCAAGATTGTATAAACACTGGAAGAGGTTGCTTAGAAATCTGGTCACAGTTATGAAACCTGAAACAATACCTGGGTGTGTATAGCTGTGTGCTTCCAGGACAGCTGAGTATTCATGCTCTCATCACGGGGCTTGATAGAAGAACTGAGTTTCACTCCTGGCTGATTTGCAGCTTGACTGTGGAAGGGTCATTCAGCAGCCCAGTCCTGAGTAGTTTTGGAACACAAAATCCAAACCATTTCAGCATTTTCTCCTTCTGTCCTGGCAAGGGACATCCAAAGCATTTTTCTTCAGGGTACCCACTTGCTAAGGCTGCGTTGAGTCTACAGCTGAGTTTGGAGAAAGGATGGTGTAACGTGGGTGTTGTGAGTGCACGAGAACACCTCTGGGTGCTTGAACTGCTGTGAAGGAGTGGACAACCCTCCTGGCTCAGGCAATAGGAACGAGTGCTTTGGGGTTCACATGGCTGTGTGAGTTACATAGCTGTTGCTCTTATTGGAAAATGGGTGCATTATAGTTGGGAAGCAAGGGTAAAATAACTTAAAGTGACAAGTATGGGAGACAGGTGGATAGGAGGGGAGTGGCGGCTTTGAGATCTCTGAAGAGAGGCGAGCCATTTATGCAAGAGTAACTGAGGAGTGGTGGCAGAAGGGAAAAGGAGCCATCCAGGTGGAGAAGGCAAGGTGAAGAGTCCTACAGGGGGACAGATGTGAGCTGAAGCAGCTGCGGGAGGAAGGAGACAGCTCTGCCGCCACAGTAGGGAGTAGATTCAAGGAGGAGAGAAAGAAAGGAAAGTTGGGAGGGGAATTCAAGCAATGGCAAGCAACTCTATCCAGAATTTAGAAAATCATGTGCCATGGTAGGAACTGGTAGCAGTTTTCCTGTTTTTAAGTCTTGTCCTCCCCTCCTGCCTTCTTCTTTGTTTCCCTAAAGCCTGGCTGTGATGGGGACCTCAGCGCAGCAGTGGGCAGTGAGTGACTTGTAAGAAGTTAAGTCCTTGCTGCACTATCTGGATGATGATTTTTTTTAAGTGCCAGCCAGGTAATTCTATTTGAGTAGGATGGATTTTGAAAGGCAGGTTTCCCATTATCCCATGCAGAAAGACTGATCTGCTAAAGGAGAACCACACTTGCTTTAAGTGGTGATAATTGTGTGGTCCATGCTGGCAGATGTTGCATTGGTCCTGACCTTTCCATTCAAGTGCAAAGACTAGTGTTTCTGCAAGAGGGAAGGAGAGCCTGTTTGGAGCTGTAATTACTGGACTAGAATGTGTCTTACTGTGCAATGAGAACATACTAGAAATAGCCTCTGAGCACCTTTATTTGTTGGATAGTGAGAGGAGTAATGTCATGGAGGCTTTGCCTTTTCCATTCCTAAGTCAATGTTAATTTGTGAATAATCTAAAAGATCCCAGGATGAATGTACTGGTGATGGTTATAGTGTGAAAAGTGAGCTTTTGTTTGTTTGCGTTGTGCCTGCCATTAAAATCCATCTATTCCAAAAGCTCCTTCCATGGCTTTTCAGCTCTTTTCTAGCTTAATGACTGGAAAGCGCATACTTTATCCTTAATGTATTGCAGCCTGAAAAACATCATCAAGTGCTGTCTCTATGTAATGTCTTCCACAGCATTTTTTTTTTCCTTAAGGATAGATTTTTATTATTTTATTTGTAAAAGAGAATTAAATGGTATAGCTAGACCTCATGAAACATATTACTTAGAGGTGTTTCTGTTGCTGTTTTTTTATTAAAAAATAATCTTTTTGGTTCTTTGCAGAAGTTGGAAAAAAAACAGTGCATTCAGTGGAGATGCTATTTGAGTGGTCATAGTAAACTGGAAATTGCTGTTACACAATGAAACTCAGATATTTATCTGTTTTCAGCTCACCACATTTTAAAGTCTGTGTGCATGTAAACTGGGAGAGTTGGAGCAGCTGTTTCAAAAAAATGTCTCTGATTAGAAGGTGGAAGAAAGCAGGGTTAATTGGTGACCGAAGGCTGAAGCAATTTTAACCAGGTGAGGGAGTTGCTTGGTCATTGATAGGCCAACCTAACGGAAAAAATTGCGTGTGGGTATTTGCAAATCCGTGTTGGATGTGGTAGTGGCTGTCGTGTCAGTTGTCACTTCTTGAGCATATGCCTGAGTTGGTGCTCCTCCTGTTTGTCAGTACAAGCAGCCTTTAAGAGGACAGAATTTGGCCAATCTGGGCTAAGATTCAGTGAATTTCCTGTTGACTTTATGGACATACCAGTTTTATGTGGTAAAGGAACAGAACCATAAAAAAGCATTTATGTAGCTGAGTCCTTTAGAAATATCACAGATACTTAAATATGTGTATGTGTACTCTCTCTATAGAGGAATATTTTATAAGCCCACTTTTTGTTTAGAAATGATTACGCATGCAATAACAATACCAGCTGTTCACAATCATGTACTGACTGGAACCTCTGATAGGCACATTTCCAACAGTAGATCAATAAAGATGATAGGAGCATCTCTCTCTCACACTGCTGCCATCCATCAGATAAAATCACAGTCCTGGGAGCAGAGCAGAAAGACTAGTTTCTGTGGCACGGCTAAGAGTATGTTTGCTCTGCATCACTCAATGTGTTGTGCAAATACAGCTCTTGTCCTCCAGCCTCTTCAGAGTTATTGAGTTTTAGCACATCCTTTTCAACACAGGTGCCTGTGTAAGCTCAGCCGTGCTCCCTTGCAGGCATTTTCTTCAGCTAGACAGCAGTATTTGGGGAGTGTTGAGTTAATGCGAAGAGCTCGGCTCTGTTTGATTTTGTCTCCAGGAATTTCACCTGCAAGTCTTTGATGTCTAGGGCTGGATTTGAGACTGTCATCTGCGTAGGGCTCTGTGCGTTGCTTCAGGCAGAGACTTCTTGGCCGCAGGTCTCACTCTTCATTACCATTTCGTCTTGTCCCACATAGCTGAGCTTTGTTTACCTCCCACACATCCCTGCAAGGCCAAGCACGGCCTGCTTCCCTCCGCACCTCACACGCAGGCAGTGACAAATCTCCGTGCTTGCCAACTTGCGTTGCTCTCTCATCGTCATAGCTTGAAAAGATGTCCCTGCCCCCTTTCTTTCTCCTGCATTCTGTAGCTTCAATGAACTTTTTTCTGTTGCTATAGTTACAATGTCTTTGATGAAATTAGCTGGGTCCTTCCCTTACAGTTGGAGTCAGTTCCTAGCCATGCTTCTTCTGGCAGGAGCCCAGTCCAGCGTTAGTCATCACAGAAGCATCATGTCTGTATTCTTTGGGGGTCTTTAGCTGTTTGTTTCTGTTCCAGGGATACTGATATCCACATAATATAAGCTCATAGTCATCTCTCAAATCAAGTTCAGCCTTGCAGGATGCAGATCTGGCATTCAGGTTGATGGTAATTTAGGCCACAGCTACTCCAGACCTTACATTGGTCCTTGCTGATTTTTGATTTGGCTATCAGTCAAAATTTGTCACTTCTCTGTTCTTCTGAAAGACCATTTCACTGTCCTTTAGGTACTCAAACTCCTACAGATAGAGGATTTCAGAACACCTTGTCTGCTTCCTCAAATTTTTAAAGGAGGAAGTGCAATTTATATCTGTCAACCAAGACAGTGCCCATGACCGTGTGGAGAGGCAACCAGTGTTGTAAGATGGAGCCTTCCTGCTTTTGTAAGCATATGCTGAAATTTTTGCTTTGCTTTCTTGTTTCTCAGCGCAGAGCTCTCAAGCTGCTCAGGGAGTGCGCTGTTAGGAGAAATGTCTGGGAGTGCAAAGATCCCAAAGCGTGGGGGTAGCATCTGGGTGCCCAGCCACCCAGGTGGGCTTGATGCAGGCTTTAGTCACTGAAGGTCACTTGAATTGTGACAAATGACAGGCATAAGATCTGAAACCAAGTGCATTATATCTGAGCTGACCTAGAAGCAAGTGTGGTTGGCTGCTTTTTTTTTTTTTTTAATGCCCCCATTTGTTATGTATGCAGGACTTCTGTTCTCAGTCTCTGTCTGATCAGTTGGTGCCAGAGAGAACTGGAAGAGGGTGCTGTCAAAGCATCTCTGTTAGGTTCCTGAAATACCAGATGGAAGGGTGCACTTCTAGAAGCTCTTAGCCAGCACAGAGCCCATAGGAGAAAGTAGTAAATATGCCCTGTTTTGGGAGGTTTAAGTCTTAAACAGCTTTGCCTCCCAGCTTCCCAGAATTAGAGAAGCATTGATACAGATCAGTAATGAAATGTTATGACTGGCTCTGTTTGTAATATTTTTAGGAGAATGCTTTTGTTGTTGGATTTTATTCAGAAAATCAAGCAACAAGCCTTTGCAGATCAGTTTCTAGGTTCGTACCTGTGGAACAATCACATCCATTTACACCGATGGTAAATTGATGTTCAGAAAGCAGGAAGCCGTAAAGGATGAAATATCTTGATGAAACCTGCAGTTTATTTTGGTAGGAGATGTTTGTCATCCATATCCGTCAGGGCTTACATGCTGAAAAGTAACAGATACATTCGTCACCGACTTCAGTTTTAAGAATTGCGGCTTTTGATTTCCATCTTGTATAACGTTTCCAGTTTAATTCTGAGTTCTGTGGTAGATAAGTTCCTCAGTAATTCTGCTTCGTCTCCTGAAATGACATGCATGTGGTTATTCAGAATTGTTTCCAGGCACCACTGGGATACTTCTGTTTACATCACTGGAATGTTTTCTTTAAGCAAGAGCTTTCAGTTTTAGTGGTTGGATGTTTGCCTTTAGATCTCGATGAGGCAGGGCTGAAAAATATCCTTTCCAAATCAGGTGGCATCTGGGGAAGGGGCTCTGCAGTACAGATAGAAGAGGTCATTGTTCTAGTGTTTCTCAGTTTGTATTTGTCTTGCCTATTTGATTTTCAGCAGCATAGTAGCTTGTTAAGCAAACAAAACAGCTTAGTAAATGCAGCAAATCAGGCTGATGTCAATAGAAGCAACATCCTTAAAAGTCACAGCTGTAAGACTTTCTCCATGATACTTGGTTTCTAATACCAGTTTTAAAATATCCTCATAACTGTAATTTGTTCCTGTAATGATCTTCTTCTTCCTCTTTCAGAATGAGAAAGCTTTGGGCCATTCTGTGAGCCGTTCCAGTAACATCTCTAAGGTATGTTCCTCGATGTAACTGTCTTTGATAAATTTGGGGATACTGGGTTTTCTTTCATTTCAAAATTGGGGTGGTATATTTTAGAGTGTGACCAGTAGAAAATGTTGCTCATGACTATCTGTAGTTGACAGTCACTCTCTTGAAACATTAGAATTCTCTGGTGTTGTGCAGATTGTCTTTACAGGTCAAATGAAATGGAAGCTACAGTAGGTTTTCTCTTTCACACTGTCAGCCTGCTTAGCTCAGCAGGAGCGAGATAGATGACACATGCCTGAGACTTTATCTTGGGGAAAAAATGCTCCCAAACCATCACTCGAGTATGTTCTCTTTTTTTTCCATAAGCTGTCCAGTGTAAGATGCACATAGCCGTATACCCCATAATATGTATTGGATACATTCTTAAGAATTATTTTATTGTCACTTCAACATTGAATTATATTGCTATTGTCATGATGTGCATTGCTATCAGGTCATGGCTATGTAAGTATTTTAAATTGTTTGCTATTACAACCTTGATCTTGTGAGGGAAACATGATGCGCTACCCCTTGTAGTCAAGCTTCAATATAACAAATGGAGGCCTCAAAAGCACAGTTGTTTTGTGTTTTCATCAGGAAAAAAAAAATCTTCTGTCCAAGACAACCTACAGCAATAACACACCCTATTCCCACTTCTGCTTTACAAATAAGAGGATTTTTAATTAGCTGAAATCTAATTTGCTTTCAGTTTACCTTTTTGCTTGCATGAATACAATTGTTTAAAGCCTTCGTGCAAGCAACATTGTCCTGGCTGACCAGTATTTTTCACAGGGTGCATAAACCTTAACCCCTCTGCTTCACCATTGTTGTTGCTGGTAGTAGTGACTTCTAATGACAGACTCAAGTCACTTTATGCCATTTTGGGTACTTTGGGATATATGAAGCTGTTCTTGCCTATCTGCAGCAAAGGAAACAGTGGCTGTACTTAATTTATGTTTAATATGGGCACAGACAACTTTCACTTTGGAATAGAAAGGCAGGATTACTGGATGTCTTAAATAACAAGCAGGGCAACTGGCCAAGTGCATAACATTGACCAAGCCGAAGGTGTTGTTATTGTGGAGTGATGTAGGACTGTGTTTTGCATTCAACTTCAGAAAATGTATATTCACAGGATTTTGAAGTAAATATCAGGTGAGTATAACTTTTGATTTGTACTTTTCTGAAACGGCACTGTTGCTATTCCTCCTTGCCCTTGCTGTTCTCTTGTTAGGGATCCTTACTGTTCATTTTTTTTTTCCAGGCATTTTTCATCAGAAATGGCAGTTTTTATCAAGTATCACTATACTTTTCTTGGTGTGTGTGAAATTCAGCACAACAGGCCTTTTGGCAGCAGCAGTTTCATTCCCATTAAGTTGTTCTCACAGAGGAGGCCAGTCCCAGCAGAAGCAGCATACGCAAAGCTGGCTGCACAGTTCGTTCTTAATTCATCAAGAGCTGATGGTGTGGTAGTGCGATGGGAAGGACCTTGCACTCTGGCAAAGCTCTCCCTGGCGAATGAGACACCAATGTTTGCATTCTTCTTGGAACACTAAAACGTTCAAAGTGATTGCTGCGTGTCGCAAAAGCTAAAGTTCTCAAGGGGATCTAAAGTCAGCTTTGCCAGTTCAACTTGTGAGAATTTTTGTTTCCAAACATGAGTTTCCCAGAGGTACAAACATTCTTACTGACCCTCTGTTGCCTGTGTCTGATCCACAACCACTTCACTCTGGAGGTAGCTCCTAGCAAGGGCAAGAGTTGGAAGTCCCGCTGCTGAAATCAGTCACCTGATTTGCCTCTTTCATCTGAATGCTGCCTTGTGCATCCAGACAATTCAGTGCTAAGCTGCAGTAATTTATTTTGCAGCTCACCACTGGGATGGCTGTCACAAGCAATTTGTGGGGCAAACCAGGAAGGATTATAGTAGCGGGATGCTATGGGGAATCTTGAGTGCATGAAACATTTTTCATTAGTTCCAAGGTTTAATATGAAAGCGCCTTTTATTTTTGTTTAGAGTAGTGTAACAACCTAGCTAGTAATGCAGGTTGAATACATGTAGAGGAAAACATCAGGCAATGCTTGGCTGCCTATATAGCCCTTTCTAGAATCCTCTGAGCTTGCTGACACTGCACTATTTTAAGAAGAGCTATTTAACTAAAGTTGAGTTTCATCAATTATATGCTGCTTTACCAGATACGTTGGGGTGTATGTGTGTGTGTATTTGTGTGTGTACAGAAATAATGATCACACTTTCTGCAAATGACTGTTTCAGCTGTTATTTCTTCCATCCAAATCTAGCATACAGTATAGCAGAGCTGCTACAAATGCTTGGTGCTGGCACTTGATTCAAAGCCCTTTCTGGTGCTGCAATGTCATTATGAACCTGCTGTGATTATTACTGTGTGTCTTTCCACTGTTCTCAGTTGCACAGTACAACCTGAGTGGAAAGGATTGAGTCAGAACTCAGCCTCTAGCCAAGAGAGGATGCTGTGTTACTCAGTGTGACCAAGGAAAGGAGTCAGTGCCCTTGGGCTAAAAGTGATCAAGGAGGGAGGCAGACAGATGGTGCCACTGAAAATAAGATCAGCTGGTGAAGGTAGCAGGACCTCTCTGAAGATAGACCTCTAGTGTTGGGGCCAGGTGGAGCCCTCCCTTGGGAGGAAGAGGCAAAGGGCAGTCCTCCAAGGGGCAGATGCAAAGAGAGGCTGAAGAGACACTGGTACATGTGTCCAGGCCAAGAGAAAAGAAGAACCTGAACGTTTGGCTGGGGATGGAGGCCAGAAGCAGCAGAAAAAGAAGTAGGAGATAAGATGTAGGAGGATCTTCATATGGTGCTATTAGGTTTTATGCAGTCTGTTGCACGCTGGGGGATGTGGCGTTCCTCCAGGCCCTTCTTTGCTTTTCTGGTGTGTATATTTCAAACATTCTTTTTAAATCTGCTCCATAAGAAACGTTTGAATTTGTGGAATCTCTTCTATGTTTGTTTTGAAATTAAAAAAAAAAAAAGTGTTGGAGGGAGGTTGAATTGGTTCAGTCATGGGACTCAGGCAAGACGCAATTCCAAACTTGCCCTGTTCAGGAGCAGTGACTGATTGAAACATTGCTGGTTGGCACGCAACTACACAGGCCAGGTTCAAATCTCAGCTGCGTACCCTAAGCCAGCATTTTTGTCGAGAAGCCACCATTCATTAGGAAGTACCTTCATCACACAAGCCACACAGAAATAATTAAGTGTAATAGAAGCTTCATCCTCTAAATATAGATAAAATTGACCGTAAAAGACAGCTAGTCACAGAGTAGCTAAAAAAAGGATTTGCACAGCATTGGTAATTCACATCCTCTGCTCTTAAATAAAGAAACTGTGCTAACGAGCACAACTGGGGTCAATAACAAAGCTGGTCTGCAAACAGTTATCCTGATATTAGTGATATTGTTTACCTTTAAAGTGTCTGATAGACCCCGAAACTGATGACGTGATATAGGGAAATGTCTTTAGGTCATCTGCGTACTGTTCCTGTCACCTGATTGCTGTGGAGGACTGATTTTAGCATAGTGGGGAAGCACTTTGTAGTCTTATTTTCATAGCCCTCTGAGAGGTAAACTTTGAAAATACTAATACTGGGATCACAGCAAAGGAATCAAAAGTACACTCCTTAAAAAATGTAAATGATTTTGTCTTTTCTGAAGGCCTGCACAGCTTTATCTTTTGAGCAGAAGCATGCTGTAAAGTATTAAATTATTCTTGGGCTGAATGGCAGCCAGTGCAGATGCAAAGTGGTAGCCTAAGCTTGCTATGAAATTTAAAATCCATTTAGGCTGTTCATCAGCTTGGAACAGATTTAGGAAAGCATATGAATACACACGTCCACCGTTGCCTGCAGCGTAGATGGATTCAGTGAGCGTTTGCCCGTAGAAAAGCAGTCCAGGTTTTTCAGTAACTGGGCTTAGCTGTCCTGTAGTCTATCAGATGACCAGGGCTAGCTGAAAGGTCTGCTGCTCCAGAGGTGTTTTGTTCAGGTATGTCAATTTGGGGGGAAGGAGGAATAGGGAAAAAAGAAGTTGCTTAAACAAAAGAAATCCTGATTCTTCTGAGCTACTAGAGATAGGATAAGAGAGGAAAAAATGCCTGATGTGAAGGTAAAGGTATGTATGCTCTTTTCCCCACTCAGAAGAGAAGTAAGCTTGTGCAGGGGCACAGTGCAGTAGTGTTGGTAGGGATGTAACAGTCTCCCTCTGCTGTGATGCCCGTCCTGAATCCGGGTTCTTACTTCATATAGGTGTGGAGGGAACCCTGTGAAGGAGAAACCTGCAGGAGATTTCTTTCCCCAGTCTATTCAAGGTATTTTGAGGAAGATTTTATAATTGATGGGCTATTTTTTTTTCTCTCTGCAGAATCTGTGTAGTTGTTACTGTTTTCAGTCAACTTTAATCCTGTGCTATAGGCAGGGTGAATTATGCCTGGGGAGATTTTGAAAGGATAAATAGCCTGCTTTGTGTTTCCTACAGCTCTGATATCTCTAGGAAAAGTTCCTGCCAGAATTCACCTTTAGAGTTCTTGGGGAAATGTGAGGAGAAGCTGACTGCACCTTTTACTCCTAGTTTCTAGATATAATTTTAGCTTGTGTAGACCAGAAGTTACTGATGTTTGGTCCTGACATGCTGGTATTTAGAAAAAGCTTTCAAAAACAACATGCCATCTAGGGCTGCCCACCCTCCACAATGCCCAGCCTGCATGTAGGTGGCCTGTTCTGGCCACCTCAAGTGCCAGGTTGGTTGCACAACTAGTTGTCTCTGCCCTGTTGCACTGCTGCATGGGTGTGCTGGTTCAGCTGGAGGCCTCCTTTATCACACGTGCAGCAAAGCTGCCACATCTGTTCCACAAATACATGTCGGAGACTACAGCTGCAGTGCACTTCTGCAGGAGCCCTCAGCCAGTGTGTACAGGGAATGCAGCACTTGCTGAAAATGTACAAACACAAATGTATTGCATCCTTGTGAAGGCGAATGGCTCCAGCAAAGCAATTATTTCTGCAGTGACTCTGATGTAACAGTGGATGCATCCTTTGGGTTTAATTGAGACCTTCCTGCCTGCCCTCAGCCCACACTCAGGACTTCTCAGGCAAAGCTGAATTTTGCCGCTTTGGTTGAGATGGGGCTGGGGCAAAGGAACAAGCAGAGAATGGTACAGAAGTGGCCCACAAACATGGAGGATTGGGAGGGTGTGGTGGAGGAAAGGTTAGACTGGTTGCTCCTGCTGTTTCCCTGTTAACACAGGAAAAAAAAAACAAAAAACAAAAGAAACGTAGCTGACAGGTTAATGCAGAGGTGAGAGCTGGGTGTTTGAGCAATGGCTGTATTGCAGAGTCTAGATCATAGGTAGCTACAGTCTTTCTTGGCATATGGTACAGTTGTGTAATGTACAAACTGGTGTCCCCTTCCTGAAGAACAACAGTCTTGTCCCTGCGTCTTTTCATAGAT
This sequence comes from Cygnus atratus, assembly GCF_013377495.2. Taxonomy (NCBI): domain Eukaryota; kingdom Metazoa; phylum Chordata; class Aves; order Anseriformes; family Anatidae; genus Cygnus; species Cygnus atratus. The sequence continues at coordinate 19,907,935 of NC_066368.1, forward strand.
GTCCTTCAAGTACCTGAAGAATAGCCAGGTTAGCTATGAAGTGTTAGCTATGAAGTGTGTTGCAGTGGCGCTTGGGGCCTCTTTTCACAAGGTCCCCATCACTGTGTACTGACTGTACCTAGATCCTGCCAGGGAACAGAGATGGGGTGGTTTTTTCTGGTTTCCATGGTCAAAGTTAAGGAGGCAGCAGAGCCTGGGGTTTTCACTGCCTCTGGATATGTACAATGCGAGATAAATGTCTGCCATGTCCATGTCTAGCAGCAGCCTTGCCTTTTTAATACATGTTTAAATGGGATCTGTGCAAGAGAGATAAAACAGCTCTTCGGTAATGAGTTCTTCTAAAATACAGCGCATGATGACCATCCCTCTGATTCTGTCTTTCTTGTGTGTTTCTACCACATTGATCACTGTGATGTGTTAATGCCAGCAGAGATGAATCTGATTCAAACAACAGTCCTGGTGGTTCACTGCAGCACTGTGATGTCCGGGCTGAAAAAGCATCACAGTGCAGAGGCTGTGTGTGGTGGGGAGTAATATGGTGGGGCTAGGTCTCTGTTGTACCTGGGGCACTGACAACTCCAATGCAGTGGTCATGTCTCCCCTTAGCCAGCACCTACCCTGATTATCTGTGTCTCCTTAAGCCCCCAGAGAACCTGGTGGTCATGGGAGTTGTATCAGTGGAGATAACTATTGCTGTGCTCCTGGTTTTTTACAGGGAAGAGGCAGACAGAAACAGCTGCAATGGTCTGGTGGCACTTGACACATCTTGTAGCATCAGTCTTTTTGACAGCAGGTGCAAGCTACCTTTTTAAGCTTTTTATTCCCTTTTTTTTTTTTTTTTTTTTAACTCGGCAAAAGAGAGTAGTTTAGAAATGGGTTAATCGCAGTGTAAAATAAAGGCAAACCTATAATCAAAACGCCAGGTTGAGATTTGGGTTGCGGAGTGTTGGGCTGCTTGCTCTATTGTTACATTTATATTTTTCTGAAGCTTCTTGTGCTGCAGTTCCTCGTGAGCAAAAGATTTAAGATTGTGCTGCTTTTCTCTAACTCTTTGTCTGCCTTAACATCATCCGTACACCGCAGGAGAGGTATGATCCATTTTAAAATGTGTGTAGTGCTTAGTATGTTAATTGCCAGGTCCTTAGCTAAGCCTTCTAGATGATTTTGTAGCACAAATACTAGGGGCACAATGTTATTCCTATTCATGTAGCAGCAAGAAATGATAAGATTTGCAGGTATGGGGGAAACCCTTTCTTTGCTTCCTTCAGATTTCCCCTCAGTGGAGAAAAATGGACTGAAGTTGTTTTTTAACTTTCTATCATCAATAAATAATGTAATTATGTTGTTAAATTGTGTCAGACCCTGCTCTTTAAAATGAGGTATAACTACTAGTACAAAGCACAGCTCAGAGTGAGATGACAGCAACTATACCCAGAAGTGGCATCTTAGGTAAGCAGGTTGTTTGGGAATGTACCCAAGCCCTTGACATCTTCACTGTGGCTCACTTCAAAGATGACAATTTTTCTGAGGCAGGGTGGGGTGTGTTTCTTGTTTTTGGTGTGCTGCATGGGGTCACAAGTAGGTAATCAGAAAAGACCAAGTTATTTCACCAAGAAATCACAGTTTGTGGCATAGGGTGAGAATGAGAACAACCAGCTATGGCTGCACACACACACATGCATATGTATTTATATATATATGTATATATATATATGTATATACACACATATATTATGTATCTTATACATGTAAGATATAAATATTTATATAAGATACGTAAGATGCATGTATATATCTTCTTGATGGCAACAGTATAGAGAGCTGTTGCCTTCCAGGGATTGCTGCCTTCAGAATTATTGTGGTTATCCAAATACCAGTGCAGAGGACCACACTGTGACCTCACTGAATTGCATTAGATGGGAATGTCAATATACACAATTAACTATCTATTGACCTTTATTTCTGAGCTATTTTAGGCCACCAGTCTGGCTGTACCGGATAACTCTCTAGCACATAGCTCCTAGGGCTTGTTGTTGGAGGTGATATTCACCCAGAGTGAAGGGCATGAAAGTCCACAGTGATTCAGCAAGTGATTCTGGGGTTAGACGGGTGGAATTCAGGCTTAGGATACCTGTCAGATAATGAGCGTGGCAGAAACCCCCTATCATAAGGAGTGCTTTAAAACCTATTACTGCTGTCCACATCATAAGTAGCTAGTTTACCCAAAGGTGCTACCACTTGGGAGGATGCTTCTGATGCATAAAGGATGATGGTAAAGGCTTTGATTGCTTATTTTCTCAACCTCTTTAGAGCTAAGCCTTGCATGGGAGAACTGTCAGTACTACAAGCTAGCTGGATCCACCTCTGCTGCATTCTCCCATAACATCACCTCTTCTTTGTCCTGTTCTGATCCAGGGCTGCTGGTATTTCTTCCTTTATTCTTTGCTGTGGCTTTCTTACTTCTTGGGCAGCAGCTTGTATATTTCTGTGTTCTTCTCACCGTTAGAGACTCATTGCTGTAACCAACTAATGTTCCTCTGGCAAATGAAGCTGGGGAAGTCACTGATGTTAAACAAGCTCAGCAAAATAAGTGGTTAGTTTGGCCTTACCTCAGTATCCTAATCTGATCTGCAGTGCAGCTGTGTAAATAGTTTCACAAGCAAAAAGTATGGGAGGAAAGGAGGGTGGGAGGTATGAGAGACTGGAGGTGCACTGAACCGTGGCTGTTAGCGGTAGCCACAGCTTAGATCAGCTTCAGCTGAGGGTGGGGTATAACTTCCTCCAGTATTTTGTTCCAATTTGTGGTGCCTTTCCATGAGTGTTATCTTACGTTTGTTTTTTGGTTGCATTTGCATTTTGTCTGAAGATGGAGTAAAAGACCTCCTGTATAAGAGAAGCAGGAAGATAACAGGAAAAGGAAAGTTGCTTCACACGTGTGTGTGTGTGTATGGGTGGTTTTCTGGTATGTTTGTTGTTGTTTTGGTGTGGATTTGTGGTTTTAGCTTTTGTTTATTTGCAAGCTATTGTGAGCAGTGCTGGCATCTAGACACAGAATAATGATCTTGAAATGCAAACAAAATTTCATAATTTCTTGCTTGTCCCAACCTTTTGATTTCCCAAGCAATGTGACTTTGACACTCTATCTTGGTGCCAGGCGTTTGGATCAAGAAACTGATAAGATGGGTTCAGAAGTGAAATTTTGGATCACTCAGTCTAGTCATCTGCCATTAGACTGTCACATTGCATACACACCTGTTGAGTTTGTTGGTTTTTTTAATGCTTCATTTCTAAAATGAAGGAGTAAAGAGAGTGGATTCTTTATAAGCAGGTTACCTTCCATGATACATTCATAACAAAAAAACAGACAGATTTATTAATTGATTTGTCACTGCAGTTCCAGCAATATATGACTCTGTTTCCATGGCAGAATGCAATGTGCTGTTTTACTGGTTCAATATTTTGTTTTTAGAAGATTGCTAAATATGTCTTTTTAAATAATTCATTACTTAAGTCATATTAATTTTCATTTGCATAATTATCGCACCGGATTATAGAGTGTCGGCTCTTTTGCTAACTCGTCTTTCATAAAAAAAAAAAAAAAGTAATTACTGCACTCTTTTTAAGAGGTAGGAGTTGACTATTTGTAGAATAGGTTAGACACTAACTAGAAAAATTCCAAATAATAGCTGAATTCACTTCCCTGTATGATCAACATCCTATATCATTAGCATGTGCAAGTGGTGTAAAATATAAGAACCATAGTTTCCAGGTTAAAGCGCAGACTGATCTTAACATGTTTAATTTGTTTTGTCAAAGTCATGACATTGTTCAGTTTGCCTTCTAGAACAAGGTTATCCCCTTTTTAATTATTTTTCTCTATACATACCTATCTGGGTAGGATGGGAAACAAGTTGAGGTGTCTCGCTACAGATCAAGAGATGTGTGTTTGAGCCTCGCTCCTGATTCTTGCAGACCCAGCTCTAAATGGATACCCGTTTTTTCAGGCCTTGTGCACCTGAGACATCCTGATGCGATGCCAGGCACATTGCTCTCTTCACTGCTGTGGGCTAGAGAAACAAAACTTTAACAGATGAGTCATGTAACACGGAAGATGATGGTTGTGTTTGTATTTATAAAGTAGCATAAGTCTCCCAGCATACCCACCTTCTCACAGAAAGAAAGAAGAAAATATTGTTCGACAAGCTTTGTATATTGTAGAAGCGCGCAGTGGTCCTGTTTAAATACACCATGGGGTCTTTTAATGAGTTAAATACAGAATTGAAGAGACCCGAGAGAGGTGATAGTGTATGCTTGTGTACCAAGAACAGATGCAATGCAGTGGTGTGGTCTAAACAGTTTTGTTGTGCTGAATGCATTCCTCTGTCGTGGTTTTCAGACTTTGCTTGGGCAGATCAAGAGAGCTATAAACCGTTGTTTGAATTGGGATATGAGAGCACAGTTTTGCAGCAGTGGGTAAGCTGCACAGCATATCCAGCAGCTGTGGAACATGGGAAAAACTGCTTCAGAGATTCTCTGCCCATTAAGGGAGCTATCAACACTGGTCTCGTTCTCACCAAAACCTTTGGGAAGTGTCCTGAATTTTCAGCTAGTGACCCACAGCATATAGCAGCAAAAAAGGCCTGTAATAAGAGGCCATCAAGTTCCAACTCTGAGACAGGATGCTTCTTACTCTGAATTCTTTGCTTATTCTGTTTCACACTGTGATCTTGTCAGGTCCCCTGAGCGTGGCTGCTGACACACCTTTTTTCTGCAAGTAGGTGGAAGACCCTGTCAGAGTAGGAGCAGGATGAAAGGCCTCGTGAAGTACAAAGAGTACTTCAGGGAATGGTCCGTTTTGGCAGATGGTGCTCGTGTACATATGCTAGTACTGAAAATACGTCCCCAAATAGTGCCTGGGTTGTTGAATTACTGATGGTGACGTCTTGTGGGGAGAAAAAAAAATAACAAGTCACTAATCTCTTGTATTCATTGTGAGTGGAAGGATTAGCTATTATGTGGTAGCTCAATTACGACTAGTCTATATACACACCTCCGTCTAATTATGCTAATTACTGTAGCATTGCTCATTTCCTGAGCTATTGTTCTGTGCAATGTCTGACAGCTGGCAGGTTCTGCTCCAGAGATGGCTGAATTTGACCTTGGGGAGAAATGTTTCTGTTCTGATTTCTGTTCTCCCAAGGATGAGGCTGTGTGACCTCCCTTCTTAGCACTTGACAATGAAGCCTCACTTTCTTGCAGCTCGCCCTTGAATGGGATGTAGAGTGATATCTGGCTCTATATGCTGTGTTTAACCCTGAAGGCGACTGCTGTGCCTACCAAACTCTTCCAGTTTCTGACTTTTTTTTTCTTTTCCCTTTGATTTATTTCACTGCAGGCTGGAAGTCCAACCTCTATCTCTGCTCCTCATAGCTTCTCTCGGACTTCTGTTACACCATCCAATCAGGACATCTGCAGGTAAAGTGTGATATTTGCATGGCTACAGTGAGGCTCGTGCAAGATTCAAGTTGAGAAAAAACAAAACTGAAAAAGCATGTGTATGGGGAAGTAAGCAACACGGGGTTCTGATCTGAAGCGTCCCATTTGTTTGACTCAGCTGCTTTCTAACACTGCTTCATTGAATCCCACTGACTGTTTGGCCCGCTGTGTATGACATTCCCACCCTAGCTGTAATTCTCATTTCTTCACTTTTAATTACATGTTCTCTTATGTAATTGTGTTTTACTTTCTGTGCTTTTATTCCACTGTTCTGCATGCAGTTCCAGTGCAGTGTTTTCTGAATGTTGTCATCACAGTCCAGTGCAGTCTGCTGTTGTCTTGAAAAATCCTCACTGCCAGAGCTCTCTGACACAAGGGGTCACTGTGACAGTAATCTGTCAGGACACGTTACATGCAGCAAAGAGAAACTCCCGTGGGCAGGATCGGGACCAGGCACTCAGGTCTGCTAAGAATGTAAAGCCCACCTGCACTCTGAAATTCTCCAAGTCCCTCAATGACGTGGACCAGAAGGCACAGAGCACCAGCGAGTGCTTTGACTATGTGGAGCGAACATGCTCAGAAGGCAAATTGACCCCGACTCAAGAGCAGTATTTGAGGATTAACAAATTTCATCTTAAAGAGAGGAAATCGCTGAATCTCAGGCCTCTTTCTTTTAGCAATTATAAGCACTCCTACATCCCTTCCCTTTCCAACTATTCGAGTGCATCGGGAGGAGCAGAGAACCGCAGCACTGTACACATCCCCTTGCTGGAGGACAAAGTGGACCATGACACTTCAAGAAGCAAAAAACTGTTGCGTTACCTTTTTTCCTTCTCCCACAACTCCAGCACCAGCAGCCTGCATAAGTTCCATGAACTGGAGAGCTATTCCAGTCACTTTCAAGCTGAGAAATCCTCCAGCATGCTGGTGGAAAGCACGGACTTCTGCTCTGATGATATGGGAGATGATGACGTCTTTGAGGACAGCACCTCAGTGAAATTGAAAACAAAAGAGCAGCGGGCGCCGCTCTGTTCGGTTGAGAAGGACAGTGACCTTGACTGCCCTTCCCCTCTCTCAGAAAAATTCCCCCCTCTCTCCCCTGTGTCTACATCGGGGGATACCTGCAGGTTGGTTTATTGGAGAACCGCCTACCTTCGAGCCCTACTGTGTGCGGTGGTGACCATTCTGCTTTCCCTGCCTTTGTGTTGTTTGTCTCTTCCTTCACCCTGTCACCTTGCTTTAATTTGTGCATTTTGAAGCATGCAACCTTCTCTCTGCTTCCCTCAACCCCTCTGATGCACTTAACAAGTCTACTAAACAAAAGAATTTCCTTGGGAGTCAAATAAATTGTCTTCAATTTGTTTCAGGTTCAGGGTTCTGAGGCTGTATTTTTCTCTCATCAGTGCCCAAACTGGGAATATCATGAGAGAATCAGCTACACATACTAAAAGCCAAGCTGAAAATTCGTTGGCTTTTAATGAGCAATGTGTTTTCCTGACAGCCACTGCTGGTTTGTGTCAGAGGGTGAGGAATAAGGAGGAAAAGAGGCTGCTTGAACATTGGTTCTGAGATCTGGTCCATATATCTTAGGATTGTTTTTTAACCTTTACATCCCAGTTTGTTATCCCACCATGCTGTTTCATTCGTGAAGAGCTTTCTGGTTGCCTTAGTTGAAGGGGAGACCTAAGCACTGGGTGTTAGTGATGAGTCCATGTGATGTCTGTAATATGGGGTCCAAAAAGGATGGGGTGTCCTTGTTCCAGCTACAAAGGATTAGTCATATACACAGGTGGTAGGAGCATGCTGCTCTGGACTGTCTTCATGGTGAATTGTCTGCAGGTCTGCCCCATCTCAGTTCCAAGATGTGTCTGAGGAGCAGGAGACACCAGGTACAGGAGTAACTGTCAGGTCCTTCTACCTAGTATTTTACTGTCCTAATCTTTCTCCTCCCTGACATCACTTTCTGGAGCTGGCTGTGTTACTACCTGCCAGTTTTTGGTTCTCCCCCACTACACCCCGTTACCAGCAATATCTAGTTCCTTACTGGCTTGTCATCAACAAGATGCTCTTGTAATCCACCCACTCCTTCAGTCCCACTTGCTAGCTATCAGCAAGGTCGTGAGATGCAAGATGCTACGCATCAGTAAGAGATTTCAGTAATAGACAGGGATGGCAGCATGCCAGGATGTACTTCGCATATGCGTAGTAACTTATTTTCATTCCCTGAGCGAGCTTCTTACCATCCCCCTTTCAATTCATGACCTCTTCCACATGGCTAGAAGGAGTTAGTGGTGTTTGATGCAGCCCAAGTGCTGTGTATAAATTAAAGCTGGAAATCAAATGCCATCACCTGGCAGTAGCACTGTATCAGGTGCCCCTTCTGTCTGCACAGTTAGGCAGTAAGGGAAACTGGGAATTTTGCAGAGCTGTTCCTTAGCAGCTCTTGCAAGGTAGGAATTGAAGAGCAAAGCCATTAGTCCTTTTAGAGTAGGTGTATTTGAGGAAAATCGATGCTATAGCTTTGCAGCATGGTTCTGTTTCTTAGCAATTGGCACCAGAAATAATCATTTCCCTTGTGCAAAATCCAGGCTAAATTAACTCTTCACGTTACTGGTGTGGGCTGTTTCATAATCCGTTTGGGAATTTTGTTTTATCCTCTGTGTTAGATCATAATCCGTGAGTAGCTGTACCTCTGCATATTTTGTCTTGGGCAGTGCTGTCTGATTTGTTTAAATGCTATTTTCAGTTAAGTGCTATTGTTCTAGTAGATGAAAGGTTGTCGTTTTGTACACTTTTTTTTTTTTCTTTAGGATACCAAATTTCTGTTAGGCTCTGTGTGTCCGCCTCATCTATTAGTTAGCAGTGTCTGCACTCAATTATTTTGCGTGTATGTGTGTGCTTGTGCAGCAAGGGAGTTCTCTAGTTTTAGCTCCTTTATGAAAGACATTCCTTTGATATGTATGTCTTCGGATCCTCAACGGACAGCCGTGTGTGATCATAGATATTACATGCCTCTTTCACATCCTTTCTGGTTCCTCTTCTAATGAGCAGCTTTGCTTCTGATTCAGGATATGTCACTGTGAAGGAGATGACGAGAGCCCTTTGATTACCCCCTGTCACTGCACGGGAAGTCTTCATTTTGTGCACCAAGCCTGCCTGCAGCAATGGATCAAGAGCTCAGATACGCGATGCTGTGAACTGTGCAAGTACGAGTTCATCATGGAGACAAAACTGAAGCCTTTGCGAAAGGTAGGCTTTGTTACACATGCATCCATGCTGAAAGCTGTCCTTGCCCACAGTCTCACAGAACCAACGTATTTATGGCTATGGCTCCTTAGTAAGTCCGGTCAGTTGTGTATAGTTGCAGAAGAATTTAAATTGCTTAACACTCAGCCTCGCAAATTCAACATTGATGGAATCCAGCTCTGAGAGGCAGCATTTTTCTGCTTTAACCTTTGTCGTAATAATTCTGCTTTGAGAGTTCAAGGTGGGAATCCTGTTCAACTGCCAAACCTGAAGATGAGTTCCAGTCCTTTCTCTCGTTGCATTGCTCCACGTCTAACAGGAAAAAATAGTTGAGATTTATTATAGCCCTGCAGCTCTCTCTGTGTAAGTGTACATACATACATGCTTGCTCATGCATATGTGCATGCAGCAACCTGTTTTTTCACTTCACATTTGCATTTCTGAGCTAATGCACAAAGGCATTTGCTTTGCAGTTATCCGTATTGGGTTTTGGTGGCTTTTTTTTTTTTTTTTTTATGAAAAGACTGAGCTTTATATTACTGTTACCTGCTTTGGTTTGCTGTACTGAGGTCTACATGGCTTTTAAATTCTTTTGAAAATATGAAGATCTCAGTTTAAACTTGTTTTAAATCGTAAGATCCGAATATAATTCGGTTGAAATTTGTAGCATTTTTTATCAAGAAAACCTATTTTAGTGTAAGTAGAAGAAGGTTCACTGATAAATGTTTTATCTTTTCTTTGTGTGTGACTAAGTTTTAGTACTTCAGGTTGCTAGAACCTCTGTTTTTGTTTTATAAAATAGGAATACCTTTAATAAATCCGGTGATTTAAAGTATAGGTACTTAAACACTACTTGTATTGTAAGACCAGTTTTATGCTTGAATTCTTTTTGTTCTCCCACATCCGCCAAGCTTTCAAATTCAGTTAATCCTTACCATCGGGATTTTGAGGTGGAAGTCACTGGTATTATTAGCACAGACAAATCTTGCCACATCTACCAAAGTGAAAGAGGTTAATAGAAATAACCTTAGTCTGGAGCTCAAATAAATGAGAAACATCACAATCAAATATGATGATCTTAAATCATGTAGGGTCTGCAGTCTAGACTGCAGCCAACTGAAAGCTACTGTGAGAACTTGTCTGGTTTCCACAACTAACTCCTAACAGAAAATGGAGCATAATTCAAACACTTTGTTGTTTTTTAAATGGAGATGTGCAGTTTGCAATATATATAGCATAGCATCTCCTGTTGATAGGACAACCTCTCCTTATGACTGCAGCAAATCATTGCCTTTGAAGAACTGTAGCTTTTTCCTTGGTAGCCCCTTAGCACAGAGCATTGTAGCTCTGAGCTGCCACTACTGGCTGCCATAGGTTCTGTTATTTCAACAGACGATTATTTGCGCTGCCCATTCATAGGACGTGAAAGAAATTATTCTAGAGAAGCCCAAGTAAAAAGAGGTGCTATAGGTGCCAATTAGCTGCTCATTCTTCTACGCTCACTCTGCCTGGAGTGGGCAGGGGAAGCATTTTCTGCGTATTTGTGAGAAAAATCTGTTGGGCACCTTCAGAAATGAGTCATTTGGCATCATTAATTATATCTGAACAGGTCATCCATGGAAGGGAGACCAGATGCCAGAAGGATAAGTAGAAGGATAAGAAGGAATTTACCTTTCAAATATGTCTAAAGAGTCCTTTAGAGGTTCAGCTGCAGCCAGAAGACAAGCTGCCTCTGTATCTTCAACTCACCCTCTGTGGTATTCTATCAGTGGGGAGAAAACAGTCTGGAACAGGTGATTATGAACAGGATGGGACAAATAATAGGGCTTGTGCTTATTTGTAGGGTAGAAATGGAATCTAACATCCTCACCATCTTAAGGCTGTATTGCATCACTGTATATTGACCTGTGACGTGTTCAAACAGCAAGTTACAAAGGGAAGAGAATGAGGAACAAACCACGTCATGGTACAAGTGAAAGTGAGGGGAGAGAGAGGGAAGCTTCATTTTTAAATTTAAATGAAGAAAAAAGAAGACAACTAGACTTAATTTTTCTGTGGATTTTTTGTTTGTTTGTTCCAGCAACACTTAAAAAAAAAAAAAAAAGTCAGAAATGTTGAGTGTTGTAATTGTGAAATGCCATTTGCTCTGTCATCAGAACAGTGCACCAGGGGCCTCCAGATTCTAGTTTTCAGTTGGGGATGGGGCAGAATAAATAATTTGCAGAACAGCTTCTCTGATGTGGACTTGTATCGATGGAAGAGATGAAGTGATGTGGGTTGGTTTGGTGGCTCTGATGGCAGCAGTTCACAGGAGATATAGTCCAGCAGAGGAGCTCTAGCTGCAGAACTGAAAAGAGGAGCATTAGCTAGTCAAAACGCAAGACCTTGTGACTCTGTAAGAGTCTGTAGAAACTAAACATCTTTGTTTAGATACAAAATCCAGTTCTTATTTAAAACATAGCATCCAAAGGGAATGTTTTCTCTAGTCTTTTTCAAGGAAGTTGAAAGAATATAATTTCCTAGCATGACCCAAATCTTTAATGTCATTGCTAGAAGTCTTCAGTTCTTGTGCCACGATGAGACTTGGATGCCCACTGATCTAGAAATATGGCTTGAACTGGCCAAAGACATTATTTATTGGTAAGACAAAGGATCACAAAGTCTCTGTTTTGTGGTTCAACCATTCTTGTATTTGAAGCAGTGGTAACAATAATTCAACATGATGGGTCATTTCAGTCATGCCAGTAAGGTCATCCTCATTATCTTCCACACTTTCCCTCTTTTTCAAAGTCAACTTTTTCTATGAGTTATTTCAGGACACATCAAATGCAGCTCTCTATAACACATGGGTATGTATGAGAAGCTTAAGTGCCCTGGTATATATTTTATGGAAGTGTGAGGGGAAAAAAACCAAAACACCTTAACACTTTGTTCCAAGCAAATACACTGACGGATGCATAATAAACCTGCAAAAGCTTTCATCATATAGAGAAAATGCATTTAAAAACAAAAACAAACAAACAAACAAAAACTTCCAGGTGCCATTGGTTAATAAATAAATAAAAGCTGTTTTTGAAAATTTCGGTATATTTTATGTTAGAAGCATCTATAATAATTGTCTACATTCTTTCTATCCTTCCTCAGTGTCAGTGACCTGACTTTGTGGTTTCTATTGTGGCTGTAAAGACATTGCTGAAAGATGCAGGTCTGGGGGTTTAACTTAATACATAATCTCACTTTCTAAAGCTGTTATCCCAGTTCTGCTGTATATTCTTAGGGCACGTGTTTAAGTGCACTTGAAACACTGAAAATAAAATATGGGTGTTGCTACTGTAAGTAGCGTTAAATATATGTGAAGATTGAATGAAGCCTCCAGAGGTAGGAGGTGAGAACTAAACAGCCTCGAGCTGAGAGCTAAACAGCCTTGACTGTGCACCGGGGGACTCTAACAGCACAAAGTGAGATATCTTACACGTACTGGACGATTGGATCATGTACTACTCTTACTGCAGTGTGTTATTGAATGCCTGCCTGAGCAAGGCAGCCCTTTTGTCCTTCAAGATGTTCATTTCTGAGTGTGGGTGCCAGCTGCTCAGTTATGAACGCACTAAGAAGCAGCCTTACTTGTGGATCCCTCTGTGCTGGAGCCTGTGTGGGTAAGCAGGGTGCGACGACTTTGTGCTGAGGCTCGAGGTGAGAGCTGAGCCCTGATGTTCCCGTACTGAACCGATTGTTCATGTCACAGCAGAGCAAGCTGCCAGGCATCACGCGCGTGTTGTGGTCAGGGCAGTCGTTGTGTGACTTCTAAAACTGGTCTGCTGTCTGGTTTTTGTTCTTATCAGTGTTTGGTTTTTATACTCTCTGTTAACTGTGATAAACACTTAATCTTTTGCTCTGCTTCTGGATTTCTTGACAGTGGGAGAAGTTACAGATGACAGCCAGCGAGAGGAGGAAGATCATGTGCTCTGTAACATTCCATATCATTGCCATCACCTGCGTTGTGTGGTCTCTGTATGTCCTCATAGACAGGACTGCTGAAGAGATTAAACAGGGACAGACTACTGGTATGTTACCTGATTATCTTCCCACTTATTCCCTTGGAATAATTATTGATCCTGAATGCAGAGAGGGTGCAGAACATGAGTGTGCAGGTACTGCTTTTACTTAGACCAGGCAGCTTTAGCCTGAGGTTGGGTTGGGTTAAAAGCAGTTTTTAAATGATTTAGTTAAATTGGTGTAAATTTGTCTGTGGGTGCTTTTAAGTCTATTTCATAGCAATTTATTTTGCACTTATGAAATGCACAGATAAGGGAACCAATCCACTGTGGCAGACACAAAATTGCATTGGCTTAGCTGATTTAGTTTTCAACTGCAACACTTACTGAGCAGATAGGGATGTAAACATTTGTTTGCTGCTATGGCTACCTTTAGCTGAGCAAAATGAGAACAGTTTAAAAAAGAGAAGAAGAAAGAGGAACCTAAATCCAAATCTTTGAGCCAAACTAACAGGATTATTCTTTCTGTTCAGCCATCTGTGAGATGGGTTAGCACAGGTTTCCTGTGAGAGACATGTTCAGCTGGAGAAATTGTAATTAGTGGTTGTACGTGAAGCAGAAGAAATTCAGGTTGATTCTTAGGACTCCAATTCATGCAACTGAGATGAGACACACTGCAATTCATCTAGAGGTTGCCACCCCACTGCAAGGATGTCTTAACTTCTTGAATAGAAGGTTTTCTTCAGAATGCCAGCTGTAAACTTACCAAATTGAAATCTATTTACTTTGGTGTGCTGGGCTATGATTTCCATCTGTTGTAGAACGGTTTCTCAGGCAGCTGAGCTCCCCCTGAAGGCGGGGATAGGAGGGACAGGGTGTGTAACAAGGCTGGGAGCCATTGTGGCTGTTTCGAAGTAAGCTGTACTGGCTTGCAGAGCATTGGATGCCAACTTGATAAGCAGCTGGAGAATGTTTAGCTTGTGGTTGAAGAACATCACCTGTGGAGGTAGCTGAGCGTCAATAAACCTGCAAATCCACAGAGCCGTTATTCTCTTCAGAGCAGAATCACACTTCAAACAGAACTGTTTTGCAGTAATTTTTCATTTTAGCTGTAGTTTGATTGTTCATAGCTTCAGTCAGGAAGCTGCTTTGAATGAAAGCTTGTAGATTTTGTTCTATCCAACACTCTTTTCTGTGTATGGTGAAAATTGTTGTTCTTTCAATGTAAGGTTTCCATATAATAATGAAAAGCATACGCCGTCAAAGATTTATAGTCTCCAGGTTATTTTAGTAAAAAAAATATATTAGATGAACATGACTAGGAAGAATAGTGGAGTATTTAGTACTTGTTACAGTGCTTTCTTTGCTCCCTTCATTTGGATTCTAAATCTGGGGAGTGCTCAGAGGAGCTGGGGTGCGTGTGGAGAGTGTGCATACATTTATGAATTCATGTCTGCACAGTGGCAGGTGTAGGCTATTGCTGCCCACAGATAGCATCAGATAGCTCACCTGTGAGTCAGAGGTTCAGATATTAATCACTGGTGGGATTTCATCAGTAGTCATGTTGCAGTGCCCTTTGGGTTTGGGGACTAAAATATTTTCTTTCTTCCCACACTACCATGCATTTCCAGAAGAACAGTGGCCTGTATTTCAGTTAAAAACTTTGAAGGCTTGGCTGTGATTTTGCTATGCTGCTGCTAATTCTGTGAGAAACCTGGAAGTGTGCGATTCAGTATGGTTTCATATCCATCTTGTGTTGCTTATCTTTCAAGAGGAGAGAGACTGAGTGGATGCAGGACCTGTAAAAGCAGAAGATGTATAAAATAAGTAATCTGTTATTTAAAAGTAGGTGATGGAGATGTAACAAGATCCAATGGCTGAGTGTTCAAGCCAGACAGATTCAGCAAAAGTGCAGGTGGTTGTTCTTAATATGGCAGATAAGCTTGCTAGAACGCTTCAGTATCTTCAACACTTCCCATTTTGCACCAGAAGAGATGCTTTAGTTCAACTAGAAGTTACTGGGTCTGATGAGGATAAAATTGTCTGCTCTGCATAAAGAACACGTCAAGCTAAATGGTATCAGTGGTTCCATTTTGAGTTCAAAAACTATGACTCTGTATACTATGTGATGACAGTGGAACAGACTTCTTAAGTCACTGAGTATCTTGCTATCAAGAGGAAAGCATGTCATAGAATTCTTTTCATAATCTGTTCCAATTTTCTTGTAAAAACAGGTGTAAAAGGACCTGAAGTTATTACTGGCTGTTGCCCTGATAGTGCTGTACAAGAGCTCAGTCACAGAGGATCAATTGTTCTGTTGTTGTTTTTCTTTTTTTCCTCTGGTGGGTGAGAATAAACATGTTATGTGAACTCAACAAGCTTAGAAGCCTGCATGCCTTTAACTTAAAGGGAGAAAAAAGGCAAAACAAAACAACAACAAAAAAGGCAAAATAGGAACTCTGTGACAGTCTCCTTAAGGAATGTTTTTGAGAGATGCAATGTAGTCTACCCAATATTGACCTGGTCCTTTTTATTTATTCCTTTTTTTTTTTTTCCTTTCTTCCAGGGATTCTAGAATGGCCATTTTGGACTAAGTTGGTGGTTGTGGCTATTGGTTTCACTGGAGGACTTCTGTTCATGTATGTACAATGCAAAGTGTACGTACAGTTATGGAAGAGACTTAAAGCTTATAACCGAGTAATATATGTACAAAACTGTCCAGAAACTAGCAAAAAGAATATTTTTGAAAAACCTGCACTAATGGAGCCAAACTTTGAAAGTAAAGAAATGCTTGGGGTTCACCATTCAGATACAAACTCTTCACATTACACAGAGCCAGAAGACTGTGCTGCAGAAATCCTTCACGTCTGACTGCTGGGTGGGAGGGGTGTTTCTGTATGTCCTTGAAGATTTAAAATATCATTGTTTACTGCAAACTGCTCTACCTTTTTAAAATTGGCTAACAGCCGAGGGCTGGCAGATGAAGTTTTTTACATTTGCGTTTTGTGGGAATTTTTTAAAATCCCTTTGGCGTATCCGTCAATGTTATCATGGTTGCATACCTCTCAACATTTCGTCTCACGTACTGGGCTGATCAAAGAGCCACAGGTTACTGAGTAGAATGAGCCTTGGTTGTGGTATTAAGCAAGCCACTAGTGAACTGTCATCAACTTCATGGAGTATGTTACTTTAGAAGATGACTCTAAATGATTCTGGAAGATGTGTAGAGTGTTGGTTGTTGTCTTTTTTTTCCTGTCTTGTGGTTTTTTTCTCAGCAGGATGAAGGAGGCTGTCCCAGACACTGAGGGAAATGAGAAAGCTAGAGTCTAATCTACTGCTAACACTGCCACTAACATTTTGTCTTAGGCAGCAGGTGTAAAATTATGCTTTGCATATTGTGATGAGACTCATAAAGCATATAGCACTTTTAAAAATCTTTATTTTGTAATATGTATGTCCAATGAGAATGAAACTTGAAAGAATGTGTCATTTTCAGAACATTTCTTCATTCTCTACCCCACTCATTCTACTGAAACGTAAACCTCTTGCCTTATTTAAAAAAAAAAAATTAAAATTCCAACCTGTGATTTCCAACACATGCACACATTATCTTACTAAACATAACACTAAAAAACTGCCTCTTTGGGTTTCCTTTGAGGAACAATTTTTTTTTTTCAAAGGATGTTGCACTTGTGACTTGTGTTTGGGGAGTAGTGGATGTGTACAGTGTTTGTTTTCAATGCGTAATGGTTTCAGTGCTCTGGGGATTGGTTTTGCTTTTTTTTTTTTTTTTTAAACAGGTCAGGTCATCAACGGACCTGCACTTATATACCTGATGTAACTTTCATTCCAAACCATTGGTTAAGGTTTTGTTAGTGTATTGGTAAAAATGTGAGCTGTTATGGAAAAAAGATACTTAGTCAATACAGCTGAAATTGGTTTTCCTTCTTTAGTGCTGTGTCATGTGTGAATTACCCGAGAATTTGGCATTGTGAGAGGAGGTACTAAGTTCAAAGTTGAGGAAGTAAATATTGCATTAAGTGTATGAGTTTAAAAATGGTTTTAGTCCTGATGTGATAAATTACATGGTCAGAGAATTGCTTTGGCTATTGCTTTGAATTTGGGACTTCTTCTTAATCAGTCAGCTTTAATGAAAAGAGGGACAATGTTAAAATCTGTTTGCAGAGCTTTAGACAGACTTACCCACTTACTTGACCATTCTGCTTCACTGAACCACTGTCCATCTTCAAGTCATTTAACCGAAGTCTCGCATCAGTGTGACTGGGGCAGGCCCGAAGCCCCTCTAAAACTCAGCACATGAGGCTTCTACATCTGAAAGCTTTCTCTACCAGAGCCCAGTCTAAATCTCTGTAAAGTCAATGATGATTTTCTGACTGGTATTATTAGGAGTTGCCTGGACTTCTCAGTTAGGTAAAAGCTTCTGTTTACTTATTGAGATACTGAATTAAATCCTGAGGTCCAGTTCAGGTTTTACTTTGTCCTTTTCAAGTACAACTTTCATTGGGCATAATCTTTTCATATTAAAATTAGTTGCATTAACATATCCCAAAGAATAAGAGATCAGTGATTTTTTTTTTCTTAAAATGTAATATTAATTTATTTCTAAATTAATCTTTAAAAAAATAATGCCTGAGAGGGGTCTATGGTAAGAGAACACACACTAAGAGCTGTTAGAAGAAAAGTGTGTGTGTGTGTGTGCGCACCTCTGTATGATCTCATGCTTGAAGCTTACTGGCTGTGATCTTCATGAACAACACGGTTCTTTGTTCTTGATGTTTTAAAATATACAGACTTCTAGACAGTTCTAGCAAAGCTGCACTGGCATGGGTTTGCATACTGTGCGAGGTGTCAGGATGTCCCATGCTTATGTGATAAAGGCAGACAAGCCCTGCAAGTACCTGGGGAGCAATCTTCATGGCCATGTGCATGTAGAGTTTGTTGCCTACACCTGCCATATTTTAAAGTGCAATTACTTGGACCCTTTCCCGAACTCTGCTGTGGATGATCCTGCTCTGAGAACCCAGATAGATAACATTCAGTCTTGGTTTGGTTTGTTTTTTGTTCTGTGAAAAGGTTTACTGGATAAACTCAGGTGGGTTAATAACGTCTTACACACCTTCATCATTTTCTTCTGAAATGCCCAAGTGCACATGGCTTTCATGTCTGCAAGATGCACAGAATCAGCTGCAGACTGATGCTGTGTGTGTTCTCATCTGATCTGTGGCCAGTAGGGGAAATGAAAATGGACAAGTTCTGGTATGAAACCTGTGTGTGCTCCAGCTCACATCTGAGGTAAAAGTGTCTGACTGATGTTCTGACAAGCACCAGTATGGCATACTGTAAAATGCTGGTCCTGTTTCAATCACTGTCATAAATGATTCTTGGTGAAGCATTGTGAAATCTCATTTGGCTTTTTGGAAGCTCCATGCAACATATGCCAGTTGGTGTTCAGTGTATTCAGGATGCTGAAGTTTTGTTTTGTTTTGTTTGTTTGTTTTTGCTGTAACCCTATGTATCTTCAACTAGGGAAGAAAAACCATCCCCAGTAAAATCATCTGGAGAAAAATAATTGCAGATAAAATTGTTTTAGCCAGTGTTGCTGCTTACCGTTCCCTTTCCACAGTAGCTTTTTTCTGAAAGAAAGGCATAGTATTTAATTCTCTATGCTACTGAGGATTGCTTAAACCAGCAGGGGCTGGTTTGAGCTGGTTTGAACCAGAAGAGATCCATCTGTCAGGATTTTTTGTTTATGCCAATCACACTTGTGCTAATTCTTGCCTGATGTTAACAGGGGGCTTCTGGAGCTGCAGTTCTCTGCTTCTGCATGGTGCTATCAAGTGGTATAAGAAGGCTGAATGGTGCTTTTTCTTTCTTTCTCCTT
This sequence comes from Cygnus atratus, assembly GCF_013377495.2. Classification (NCBI taxonomy): domain Eukaryota; kingdom Metazoa; phylum Chordata; class Aves; order Anseriformes; family Anatidae; genus Cygnus; species Cygnus atratus. Next base: position 19,926,574 of record NC_066368.1, read on the forward strand.
AAGGAGATTCTGTTGACTTGTTTTCAGCTTCTAGCTGTGAGGCACTGATGCTAGCTCAGGTGAGCACCGTCCTTTCTGCCCGGATGTTGGTAAGGGAAACAATCACACCCCCATCACACCAGGCATTCCAAAACTTCCTTTTGGCAGCTTTTGAAATGACAAATAAAGTCTTTTCTGGTCCTTGTCCTTTCTCCAACATTAGTTCAGATTACCTGTGACTTCCCTGAGATGAGATTTAAATAGGAGGGAATAAAGGTTTAATACCATCTACCACAGCCCCTTCACTAAATTGCCAGAGCCTTTACTGATATGGCTTAGACATCTGACCAGACTCCCATGCTATTGACTCTTAAGTCCTGTCCAAAAAATCACTGGCTATGCCAAGGAAATCTCCCTGCTACATCGTGTTCGGTGCATCTGCCAGGTCATGAACATGCATTATGTTAGAAATACAGGCATATGCTGCAGAAGGTTGCTTCACTTTGTGAGATCATGAGATGTTAAATTCATTCCTATGATTTCTCAGGAGTTTCTTCAATCGTAATCCAGTATTTTGGGGAGGGGGTCAGTGTTTAAAATGTTTCCCTGGGCTCTGAAGATGTGGCCAGTCCTGCCACCATTACCTGGTGAATGTCATTGAGGTTGGCTTTGCTTCAGCAGGAGGGATTCAACAAAGGTTACACCAAGCCTGCAAGGAGCTAGACAAGTGCTGGGCCTTTGTCCCACTGCCTGAGAAGTCCTGGGAGTCAATAGTAACTCCCTGTCCAGCCCTTCTACTGTGTCCCCTGTACTGATCAGGGCATCCAGCCTACTTGTGCTGGTGCTGTATCAGGAGCAGATTCCTTCTGCCCTGTGTTTGGCTGGGTAAGTATCTATTACAAACTGGGACTCGGATCACCTAAAGCTGAAGCGTGTTAAGATACAGATTTCCAGTGTAGTCTGCTGTGGAGGTTGTGGCCAGCAATGAAAGGGAGGTCTGTGTTTATGGTTGGGTCCCTCTCAAATATGGGTGAAACAGGGCAAATACAAAAGCAAGGATATTGCTGGCTGGATTTTCACAGCATTATATTAGATATGCAAAGAAAACTTCTAAACAGGACCTTTTTTGTGATTATTTTCTAGTTTTGAGATATTGCAGTGTCTGTATATTCCAATGAAGTACTGAAAGCACTTGTCTTTGTATAGAAGATAACTGTTTAAAAATTGCAGCTGATCTTGTACTTAGGTAAAACATTTGTAGATAGGTAATAGTATAACATTAAACAACTTTACACTGGCATGTGTTGTATAGTTTATACAAGACACTTCACAGTTCAGCAGAATTTTTTAGTTAGTAAATTTCTAGTAACTTAAATGTATAGTTTTGTATCCTTTCATGTATGTTCATTTTCTCAGTATTGACACTTGCAGAATTATTTTTAGTTTCTTAAACTGTAATTGGTTATTGTTGTGTGATACACAGGGTTATTGACTGCAACAATAAAGTGTTTCTATAAAAAAAAAAGAAACAGAACAAAACAATCAGCGTAGTATCCGTTTTGTTTCAAACAGCATTAGCGGCCCAGCCTGGAGAAAAGTTGAGCTTCCCAGTAGTGAGATGATCAAAAAAAGTGAGTTAATTTCACCAGAGTGAACCCAGGACCTCATAGCTCTTCAGAGTAGGAGGCCAACACGCACTAGGATCCATGACAATATACTGTATGATGTTGTGGATCATAAAAGGTTAGTTAATCGTCAGAGTAAGTGGGTGACCCCTTCATTGTAGTGAGAAGATAAAACTTTGTATAGGTGCTTTGGGGTCAGGCGCAGGAATTGTGGAAAGAGTTTTCTGGCTTGTGCCATGCAGGAGGTGGAGAGAGGATTCCTGTGGGCAGTAAAATCTGTGGAGCTTCTTGAGTCAACGCTGAGTGTTGCTATGAGTGCTTGATGTCTGATGTCGGCATTCTCACGTGCATTGGTGCTGAACAGATGATGCTCATTACACTGATTCATGTCTAAGAAGAAAATAAGTTTGCATAAGCATGGAGTGGTGGACAACTGCAATAGCCTTTCATTGCATGAAGCACAACTGCAGTGCTGTATGTCCTTTCATTGCAAGACCATGCCTCAGACACAAAGTCTTCAGCAGTTTTTCTAGAATAGGTTTCTAGCACTGGTAGATCAAGGAAAACTGCTATCTGTGCCACTGTGAGACAGCTTGTAACAAAAGCGTAAATGCCAAAGAGGAAATAAGATCTGGAAAATTGTCAGTAACAGACATGGGGGTCTCAAAGAGACTCTTAGTTAATTACCCCTTAAAAAGAAAGATAAATTTTGAATTTTATTTAAGGTAAGAAATGGGAGGGCATCTTAATACTGCAGAGGAGTTTTTTTGTTGGTTTTTTTTTCTCCATGCAAAGCAAAAGTGTCTATGTCCTGTATTCCTTAGTGAAGCAAGTCGGGTTATGGTACATGAAACTATTTGTATAAAGCTTACTAAAATGCACCAGCAAGTCTTATATACAAAAATACCTTGCTGGAGAGATGGTAAGTAAGACACAGGGCCTGCCATTTGATTGACAGTCTCTGGGCTGAAAAACTGATGGGCTTTTTTAAGGAGCAGAGCCTGTAGAGCTGTTTGGACTCTGGTTTAAAAGTGTTCTTCATCTTGGGGTCAGACATCTCAAATTAATTACAAAATGACTTCTTCCCTCTTGCAAACCTTGCTTTGATCTGAGATTCTTGCTGTCACTGTGTGAAGCGTGCCCATCTCCAAGGCAGAGCAGAGCAGTGGCACAGCTGTGACTCCAGGTACTGAATTTTTCAGCTGACCTCGGGAGCTGAAGCCATGTGGTGAGTAGTTACTGTCAGCTGGTGGGCAGTATCGGTGTGACCTGCCTCTTGCACCAGGACAGAGCGAGGCCATGTGAGGCAGGAGGGCAGCAGCAGGGGTTGGGAAGATCCACCTGAGTGTCTTCTGGAGGCTGTGGAGGTGTCAAATGGAGACTGCAGCTGCTGTCTCCCAGCTCCTCAAAAAAAAGAAGTCCCAAGGACCTTGAGAGCCAGACTTGTGCCTGCTAACCTGCTCTGGTGGGACCCCTTGGAAAGAGGGCTGGGGGAAGCAGAGGGATGAGGTGCAGAAATGAGGTTCACAGGACGCCCTGGCTGGAGAGGAGGTCACCTCTCTGCAAGGGTTTTGTCAGGAAGCTAGGGGAGGGAAAACAGCTGTGGTGGCCGTGGCCAGGAGTTTTGGGCCCACAATGTCTGAGGAGGAAGCAGGTGGGCTCTTGGAGAGGCTGGTAACACAGCAGAGCAGGCTGGGAGGCTGAGCTGAGGCCTGCTGCAGGCACAGGACACATATAGCCAGTAGCAGGAGAAGGGCCATGCACTGCTGTTCTGCCCAACATGCAGGGGCTGTACGTCCTCCAGCGTGTCTCCACACAGCTGCCATGTGGGCCACTGTCCAGATTTCTCCATCCTCAGCCTGTTTACCCATATCATAGTGTGTTTGCCCTTCCCATTCATTCTATTCATGCAACCCAAATTTCCTTTGTCTTCCCTCCAGCCCTTCCTCTTTCACTGCTGTCATTATTTTCTCAGTCTTCAGCTCACCTCTTGGCGAAGTAGGGCAGAGAGGGTTGTGTCAGGAAGAGCCAAATTACATCAGCATGTGATTCATAAAGATGACTGTGGAAGTACTCAAAACTGGCACTGTGCATATGAAGCTCAATGTCAGCCTGCCTTCCCAGTTTTTCCTGTAAATCATGTATTTGGCTCCTTTCTCTGATGTGTAGGATGCTCTCTGATGTTTTGGGATTGATGGGGTATGGTGTTACCACAATCCAGACAGTGAGAAGAGGATGCTTTTTCACAGCCTTAGGATGGATGAATGATATCAGAAAATCAGGCAAAAATATCTCATAGAATAAGAAACAGAGGTTTTAAAAAAAATCATCCTGGCCACACAGAGAGGAGAAAGTAATTCAGAAGGGAGGCAGGGAAGGTTTTAAAAATTAAAAAAAAAATATATATATATATATAAAATCATAGAGCCCTGAGTAAAGGAAATAGGGAGCAGGTTCAGTGTATTACTCAGGATAGAATAATTGAAAAAGTAATATTGCTCAGAAAGGGTCAAGTGATGGCAAACTTTAAGAATACTCTTTTAAAGTGTGTTCTAGAGAAAAGGCAAGATTGGTGACAGAGGAATTGGTAGCTGAAAATAGAGAGGAGACCTTGGCTGGCAGTGTTAAGAGGCTGAATGAAGTTGTCTCAAAGGCTTTAACATCAGAGGAGGGTTTGAAGTAACTGAATAAAACAACCCCGAGGCTGCACAGAGCAGAGGAGGGAGATCACCACTGAGGGTGTGCTTGTTAAATCCCCAAACTTCAAGGAATCTGGCTTGCAATTCCTGACATTTTAAGACTTCACTAAAATTAACCTCCCAACCATTTTTGCTGGGAGCCTGTTGGCGTGCTGGTTTGCTCTGATGCTCTCTTCCTCAAAGGCCACCTGCAAATAGGGCAGACCATGCCATCTTAGGAGAATTCATCACTATTAGAGCTGTAGGGTCTGGTACTGGGGACAGTGTGTTCCTTTGTCGAGAGAAATGGTTATCCTTGTGGTTTGGAGAGAATAGGAAATGTCTCTGACTGAAGACTTGATTCCAACTAAGAAAACAGCTGTCTTAGGCAACATATGTAGTACTTCATATGGGCTTTTTACCCCTCTGCATCCTAAATTAACTCATGAAGTACCATTGCTCCCTTCCTGAGGATGAACAGAGGTCTTTCTGGAGTCTGTCTTGCCACTTGTCTTGTTCTCATGCTTTACTTCTTCGTCTTGAAAGTGCTGTTACAGGAGGATTGATTTTTTTTCCAGGACCACAGAATTACCTAAGTCATTCTCCTGCCAGCAAGATGATGGTTAATTTTATCCCAACAGAGCACTTTCTCATGAAAATTAAATCCAACTGTTGAGCTTTCTGGTAGCACTGGGCCAAAGTAAGTGGAGGCAGAAGTCAAAGGTATTATTTGAGGGATGAATTTGGGCCTGCCTGCCTTCAAATTAGAGCTGATATTGCACGTGCCTCTATTGGGACTGTCGCCAGGGCTTGGGACATTTGCACCAGACTTCAGTCCCCCACTGCTATTCCAGTTTTGTGATTCTCAGATCCCAAAAGGGTGGCCCCAAATGCTGCTGCATTCCTTGTCTGTCTGCCTCCTTTCCTCTCTCTTCTTGCAAAATGCCAGAGCAGCACGGCTACATCTGCAGGGGCAGCGAGAGGATTTGCAGATTTTGGGTAAGTGTTTAAGGATACACAGACTGTTTAAGGATATTGTGGTAAGCGTTGGTATAGCAACCCTGCTTCGGGTTTGTGATGGGCTCAGCTGGTGTCAGCGTCGCCACCACCTGGATAGCAGAGCAAGGACACCCTGTGCTGAGCCTTGCTCTCTTAGAGTTGATTTCTGGCCCCTCTGAGCTGGGACAGAAGCAGGCCTGTGAACAAGGAGCTGCTGCTTTCTGGTCTGGTGGAGCAGTGCAGATTTAGCACCCGTGTGTTCTCAGCTGCTAAGCCAATGCCCCCTAGATTACTTACGTAGCTTGTAAATTTCTGCAGGCTCTGCTGATCACCTCCATCATTTGGTAATTACCATGTTGCATCATTCCTCCCCATCCCCAGTCCTTTATTAGCATACTTCAGGAGCCATCTGCTGATCCAAATTATCTGTAGCCTCAGGGGAGCTATAAGAGATGTGACATCTTCACAGTACAACCCTGTTTCTCATTGGCATTGCAAGGAGATTGAGAGGGACAGCAACTGCCTTCTGCTGGAAAGTTTGACACAGTGAATCTGAGCAGTACTTAGAGGAACAGGACCCATGAATAACCCTCCTGTCCCTGCAGCGGGCTCGTGCCCTGCTTCCAAAAAGGGGCAGGGAGTTTTATTTCACCATTCTGGGTGTTTTCCCCTACTGCAGGAACAAGGCTACCAGGCAGAGGCAGCGCATCCTTCCCAGGCCTGGCCGGAGGAAAGCAGGCTGCCTCTGTCTGCGTGCCTGAGCAGCAGGCTTGCTCGTCCCTTGTCCTCGTCTTTAGGACACTCGCCTTGGATGCAGCCAGGTGATCCAACTGCCTTTTCCAAGTATGGTTTCCTTGTCCAATGTCAAGCAACCATCAGATAAAACGCAAAAGAGAACCATGCAGGGGTCTCATATGGTGTGGTCTCCTCAGGGGTGAAATAAGGTAGCCTCTTGATAAAAGGGCTGGTTTGCTTTTTGCACACAGAATAATGATCTAGTTTGTTTGGCAGGATCTTGATATGAAGCATGTGCAATTCTACCAATAGTAAACACTATCATCAAGAAATCATTGCAGGTAGAAATCGAGATAAAATTGAAAGGTTCTAAAAGAACAGACCAAAAAGAGTTGTGAAGGGGCTGGAGGGAGAGAACAACGCGCTCCTATGGATTTCAGGTACAGGACCAAGCTTATCAAATATTTTCTTTACTGTGTTGATAAGGGAAGTTGCAGCACTGTAGGGAGACTCCCCAGGCATATCTGTGCAGAAGAAGCCAGAACAGTCTGAAAACAAAACCTAACACCCAGGGGAATGGGATGGGTTCAAACGCCGCTTGGGAACTGAAATGCAAAGAAACGTGGAAACCCACCAAACAAGGTTTGGACAACGCTTTGCTCCGTATTTGCAGCAAAACCAAAGGTGCCCAGAAGGTGGCCTCGTGTCTGACAAAAGCGGGTTCTGAGGCACCGACGTGTGAGAAGATTTTCAGGTAACTGTGAGTGAAAGCTGACTGTCAGCCTAAATTTAAGAACTTCAGTACTGTTAGCACCTGTGCAAAAAATGATGTGTGATTTCTTTGAAATCTGTTATAAAGGGAAAATCAAAAGCAAGGAAAGACTTAGGAGTTTGTGGTGCACTTTCATGGGGTCACAGTGTCCTTGGAAGGGATCACGGTGTAGCGGGAAGGATCCCTTGCTGATTAAACCTCAGGAGGAGAGATCAGAGCTCTGGGCTGGGGTTCTGCAACTACCTTGGGTGTGCGATGTGACCATTGCCAATGTTGCACTTCTGGGTGCTATTTAAAAAGCAGCAGCAGACGAGAGACTCACGCTGAGCAATTCCATATAGCCAAGGAAGGCACAGTGATTTTTTTTGTGCCTACATGTAAATACACACTCTCAGTGTGGGAGAGCCTTGATATCTGATGGCGTCACAGTATAGCAAGTGGCTGAGTCTCTCTGTACAGAAGAGATGTAGGAGACCTCCAACTTGTTTGGAGCTTAGCCCAGTGCCGTCACACCTTCTAGATGGAAGAACAGGGCATTGCAGGCTGTCCACAATGCTGTGTGGCCACCACTGACTACAGTGGGTAAGCAAGCAAGCAAGCCACGACCCACGTGGATAGCTCCAATTTTAGAAGCTGAAGCAGAGTCTCAGTAAGTGTATCTGCAGTGGTGCCCAGCAGCCCAAGCTGCTGCAGCTCCCTGTCCTTGCTGGAGGGGGGCACGAGGCACTTTGCAGCCAGACTTGCCAGACCAGAAGCAGGCAGAGCCAGGGCTAACTTCAAACTGCTGATGTCTGTCACTTCCGTCATCTGTATGTGACGGCTGGGGGCTGATAATGAGAGCCTCAGGCTGTGAGGAGTGGGTTAATGCGTGTGAGCACAGCAGCTGAGGTGCAAGTGTGCCATGAGCAAAGCTGATTTTAATTTATCACTCCTCAGCTGATTTTAATTGATCTTGCTCTGCTTGCCTGCCACAGAAATTCACAGCAGCAGAGAAACCTGGCTGGCAGCGATGAAACAAGGTGCTTGGTTTGGCCGCAGAGCAACGGAGGCAGGACACTGGGATTTGCAAAGCCCAGCCTGGCTCCTTTCAGCAGGGCATCGGGCGGCTGGGTTACAGCATGCGGCTTTGGGTGAAAATACAGGAGAATAGCTTCGAAGGTTTTGGTGCCTAAGGGCCAAGTGTACAGCATCAGCCAGCTCCACTTGTCCTAATGTTAGCATCTTAATTGTAGCAGAAATTCGGTGCGTGCTATAGGCAGGGTGCAGACTGTGGAATTATGGGATTTTTACCGTGGAAGTGGTGTGGGGGTGCGTGTATGTACAGCTCTGATGCGCTGACAGGCAGCTGTGCCGGGACAAGAGGGATTTTTGACAAGACAGAGGAGTTCCTTGCACAACGCCTACCAGCAGGAGCCGAGAGCAGGGTGCCCTGCGGGGACCTGCGGCTTTTGGGTGCGCAGAGCGAGGGCGCAGCGCGGGGCGGCTGTACCCGGAGCGGCGAGAGGGCGAGGAACATGTCCCCGTGTCCCCTCCCGGAGCGGGGCCGGGGGGGCGGGCAGGGCAGAGCCGGGCCGGGCTGCGGGGAGGAGGCGGCGCTGAGCGGGGAGCGGGCAGGAGGCGGCTCGGCTCGGCTCGGCGGGGCTCGGCGGGGCTCGGCGGGACCATGCCGTCCTACACCGTCACGGTGGCCACGGGCAGCCAGTGGTTCGCGGGCACGGACGACTACGTGTACCTGAGCCTGGAGGGCACGGCGGGCTGCAGCGAGAGGCACCTCCTGGACAAGCCCTTCTACAACGACTTCGAGCGCGGCGCGGTGGGTGCGCGGCCCCGGACACGCTGCCCGGGGCAGGTGGAGCCCCTCGGGGGTGGCTTGTCGGGGGGCTCCGGTGCTTCCTTGTGAAAGCTGCTTTCACGCTGCCTGCTAGCGGGTGATGCTCCGGGGCGGCAGTCAGGGCAGTGCTGCCTCCGAGGTACCTCCTGGCGGGAGCTTCTGGGGGGAGGCAGGATGCCTGCCAGGAGACATGTCCCCCCGACTCCAGGGAAAGCTGGAAAACAGCGAGGACGTGCAGGTGTGAGGTGGGCTGGGGCTGGATGGGTGGCTGGGCTGCTCTTGCTGCCCTTGGCTACTGCAGTGTGTGTCCTGTCCTCTCAGGGGTCTTGGCACCTTGTCACAGCGTCCCAGCTATCCGTCTGCAACCTCATATGCTTTAGTTTATCCTCACCGTTTTAGCATGCTATCTATTTGTTTATTGTCTGCTGTCAAAATAATAGACGTCTCTTTTCCTTTTTTTTTTTAACGTGTCTTTTATTTGTAAACCTAACTCACAGCTTCCAAAAGATCTAACAAGATTTAAGTGGCTTTGAAAGTTTTAGCATAACTCACTTTGGAAATGAGAGCTACAGATGCATATACAAGTGGGACTTTGCTGTCACGGTGCTGCCTTGCATTGAGGCTTATTTCTACCCATGAGGTTCACAGCCTAAGTCAGCTATCCGGCCTCTTCTGCGTTAGACACCTCAGATATGGTTAACAGAAATCAGCATTTTGAGGAAGGGTTGATGGTGTATGTAGATACGGTCCCCGAATGTTTTTAGTTAAAAGTTCTGAGGTAAGTGGTCTAGAAGGTTCAGAGGTGTGGGCACTTACCAGCTGCTGCTCTTTCAATTAATTTCCTTGATGATTAAACATTCATTTGCATAGAGGTCCTGTTATCTTAATCTCCCAAATGGGTATCCTCTCATTCTTCTTCCTTTATCCAGTGAATAGTCACGTACTTAACAAAGTAAGTAACGTTAAGCAAAGCTTAGCATTAGTGAGAGAGGTTGAAGAAGACCTCAGAGTATCCTGCAGACTCAGGGTTAGTGTGCTTTGCCCAGGAGTGAGACCTTCCTGGCTGAGGAGATGAGCACTGAGGGACTCCTGCCACCAGGCAGTCTGCTCTTATCCCTAGGCTCCAAAGGAGGGCTTCAGGATCTTTGAGAAGTGGCTGACAGTGCTTTGAACATCTAGGGGGGACTGGATCCTGTCACAGGGAGAAAATGCCATGATGTGAGCATCAAGTGTCTGCCTGGCAGCTGCCTGGGAACTGCTTTGGGACCAGGTCCGGCAGGGGCAGAGATGTGTGAGCACTGGGATCTGCAGGGCGAGGAGCGGAGGTTGGTGGAGTTTGGTAGCTCTAGAGCAGATGTGTGCACCTAGAAGAAGCACTTACATTCACCTCAGGAATGTAGCTTTTAGGTAGATTTGAAAGGTTTTGTCTGGGTAAAGTGTTTACCTAGCATTTTATACAAAATATTTTGTTAGCTAAGTAAGCTTTCTGAGACAGGGTCCATCTTTTGTTTTTCTGAACTTGTTTCCAACTTGCAAAGGTCCTTGACAGAAACCTTTACTTTTCCTAGTATCCAAATTAATTATTTCCGTTCATTGTTATATGTTTGTCTGATATGAGAAATATGCAGTCCTTTCTTAATGTGATCTGTAATATGCCTGGCTTATGGGATGTTTGCAGGATGTTTGCTAAGTTTTGTTGCTGCAGGCATTTTCTTGGAAAGCACTGTGGAGTTCTCCAGGCACCTGTTCAGGTAACGTTGTGCCCAAAACACTGTGAGTCTTACTAATACATTGTGCAAAGAAAGAAGAAAAGAAAAAATACAGATACACAACAACAGAAAACCCCTCCCCCCCCAAAAAAAAACACAAAACAACCACCACCACCAAACAAACAAACAAAAACACAAGGCAAAAAAAGTTTCATGTTGATTGGTTTGTAAAATGCAGCAATTGAAACCAGTCCCGGCTTGGTGTTTCACTAGTATCCCTATAACTTTCTTTTTCTGGCAAGCAATTTAAATGTGATCACAAAAAAAAAAAAGAAAAGGCACTTTTCCTGTGGATAACCACAGTTCTACAGTACTATCTTGTAAGGCTTTGTCCACTTTACAGTTTCATTGCTAAATGTTGGGCCAGTCTCAGTAGTTCCGTTATTCTGGTAATGGCTTCATTTAAATTAATGCAAATTGTGAGTTTTACTAGATACAGTGGATGAGGGGCTCCAACCACTCCTGAACAGAAGATTTGTGTGCCAAATGTTGATAGAGGGAGAGGGGTGAGGAGAAAACTGAGGGGGCTTGCACAAAGGCAGCTCAGTTTTAGTTTTAGTCTGACTTATTCCAAGTGCTGGACGCGGGCAATTTAGAAAGCCATAGCTGCTCTTCTTCACTCACTGTTTTTTGAGTAAGTTCCTGTTGGTGCAGAGCAATTTCAGCATGTCATCGTGTCCCTCAGTTCTGTTTTCTTCCTGTTACCCCTTCATCTGCTTTTTGCTGAAACTCAACTATTTCCAGAAGGGAAATACAGCTCTGTCCGCTTTGAGCTTACAGAAAGGGTGCTGGTCTGTGTCATCCCTGCTGCAGTATTAGGCTGGTCAGCAGGAGGCTCCCCTTAATCAGAAAGAGCTCAGGTTTTACAGAGAGTAAATTGCTGGACAGGATGCTACGGCAGTTTGGAGAGTCCAGCAGCCGTCACTAATTCTGTTCTTTCACTCTGAGGTCAGCTGTATAAAAGCTCCAGTTACCACTGGCTCACTGCACAGACATCAAGGGCACCATGTGTTTACCAGGAGACCCCATGTAATGGATACAATAAAAACCTTGAACAACTAACCTTCAGCATTTATCAGGGCCTTGCACCATTTCTGTCGCCTGATGTACTTTTACTACGTTAGCAAAATTGCATTAGTTAATCTCAGTTATTCCTTAGCCTCCCTGGCTCGGAGGTAGAGGAAGCTGTGCGAGGAGGGAATCGTTGCTTCCAGAATTGCCATTGACATAGAACCATGATGGTCATAAGATGGCTAAAAACCCTCAGCAACATTTAGGCTAATTGAATGTCCTTTCTGCATTACACTGACAATGACTTATGCAACTATTTTAGGGCTCTTGTAATATTCTCAAAGAAATTTTTACCAGAGGAATGGGTTTATGCCAAAGTCTTGGCTGTCAAATTGACATTTCTATCAACAGATTGGGTCTGGTTCACGTTGTTTCATTTTTAATCCTAGATGTATTTATATAAGTGTGAAATTATAGGAACTATAGTCATAAATATATGAGGATTCTTTATTAATGTAAGTTAGCTAAACATTTAAAGAAGAGAAATTTTAAAAAGAGTAGCTGAGCCTTGAGCAACAAGGATTTGGGGAAACATTCAGACTTTCTGTGCTATACTAAACACTCGACAGCAAGAGGTTTTCATGAGGACTTGAGCTAAAAATAGTCCAGTATGTTTCCCCTGTCCAGACACTGTCTTTGTTCAGCCTGTGTTTCCTCTGTACATGACTAGCTCTGGAACTGGAAATGAGTGAAAAGTTGGAGAAAAAAAATCCCAAATAGCAAAATACAAAGCAATTCTGATCCAGATGTAGTTTACTATTGCTCTATAGGTTATTGCATTAGTCTTGATGTGTTTAAATTCCTTTTGCAGTGATGAACACAAGCTATTCACATAGCTTTGTGGTTTCATTGGGTCTGTGTCTCTGAAAGGTGGTTACTTCCAGCTCTGGACTGCAAAATGCAACAAGATCATGTTGAAATTGAAAAGAGAATTAATTGTGTTGTAATTGCGTAAAGAGGTACATGAGCAGGAAGTGACCAAGTTTGAGATAAATGGTATGATAGCCTGAGACTAGCGGCTCTTTTGCAAGGTGCTGTCTGGTCTTAGAAAAGACATACGGAATTGCAGAAATACTGACTCAATGCGAAACCTGAGCCTGGTGAAGAGTTTGTTGTTACAAGCTTACGGTCACTCCTCTTATTGAGAAAATGAGAAGTTGCAGGGAAATTAACCTGAATTAGAAACAGTTTGAGTACTGCATTCTGGAAAGAAGATTTGAAGAATGGGAAATAATCTGAGCCTATTACCTATGTTTTCTAGGCATCATCCAGAATTGCTTGTGCTGATTGACAAGTGAAGCTGAGGATGTTGGACGGGGGGGATAGGCAAAGATCAGGGTGGTATTTGCAATCTGCATTTGTGGGAGGAAGGCATATCCATCCATTTAGTCAGGAGCACAGGTCCTGCAGTCACAGATCACCATAGTGGTGGCTCAAATCACTGTTATGGTGATTTCTGAGAAAAGCTGCTTAACTTTTTTCAGTCTCCACATCTGGTTCAAAATCTTGAATCATCAAGGGAACGGATTTACCTGTACACATTGTGCTTCTAGCTGGTCTGGGACAGTGTGTGTGAGAGGGGTGAAAGGGCTCAAGATCCAGCAACGTAAGCTTTCAAAATGTTTACAACTAGTGTATTTATTAGCTCTACCAAAAGAACTGTTTCTGTTCTGCTTGGATATGCACGAAGAAAGAGAGGCATCATTTTAATATGCCCGCTGAAATCTTAGCTCTGTGATTTTCATCTCTCAGCTCCAGTTCTGACAGGCAGATGCTGTCATTCCAAGCTTGCCAAGGACTGCCATGCTGTTTGTGAAGCACAGTTCCCCCATTTGCTATCACCTTGTTTGTATGGGTGGGCTGTTAACAAAAACATTGCAAATTCTGATGTAAGACATGATAAGCCTGCTTTTAAAAGAAACTGTTTGATGTCTTTAGCTTTAGTAGGAAAGGGGGAATATAGCTCAAACTGATATTAGTCTGTTAAGTCTCAGCATATCAAAATACGTGATGCCAATACTGATTTTAAATATTGGAGTTTAAAGTGAAATTAGGCTGCTTGTTAGAAGAAACTCCAATATCTTTGTTGGTGTGAAACAACTTCGTAAGAGTTGTAGTGTAGCAATCTGGCTTGAACAGTTTCGAAGCTTATTGAAGAACATCTTTTGGGGAAGACAGACAGACAATCTTTCATTGTCTGCAGCTTGGACTTCAAAGCCTAAAGGGTTTGGTTGTTTATTTTTCTCTCACTTTTGTGAGTCAATTAGATGTGATGAACTTTATGAAAGCTGGTAGTTTCATGTAGCAAGTTGTGAGAGAACTAAAGTCTGTCATCCCAAATTTTTGGCGGATAGGTAGATGTCTTCATCCTGAAGTGATTATCACAGATAGTAATTCATGCACAGCTCACAGAAAAGGGTATTTGGCATCAGTAATGTGGGAAACTTGGGTTAAAATGAGAAAGAGAAGGATACTGAGGGGTCCTTCTTAGCATGTGTGTTCTTCTAACTGTATGGGTGCTATGAATCTTATTTTTGTAAGAGTTGAAATAACAGGTGCCGGAGACATTTATAAATTACATTTTTTTTTCCCTGTCTGGAATTTAATCTTGCTTCACATTTCAGTTTTGGTCCTTATGTGAAATAGCTGCCTTTTTTTTTTTTTTTTTAAGCAAATAAGAAAGTAATAGTGGGTATATATCAAATGCCTGCCTGGAGAGGGCTTAGAAAGTCCTCCTGAAAGGAACAAGCAGAGCATGGTGTCTAGGCAAGGAGCCAAATGACAAAGCACATGCAAGGAGGTGAGTGCCTACAGACCCTGCAGCTTATAGAGGAAGAGTGCTTCACCCTTTCAATATCAGCAACTGATTTGTTTCTAAGATTATTGTCCGCATTTAGAAAAAACATGACAGAATGCAGTCTCTACTTGTAACCACATTGTGCTTAGCAGATGATCTGCTCAGAGCGGGGTTTGGCTGCTGCTGTCCTGACTGCTGTAGCCAATTCAGCTTTGCTACAGTGAGCACTTGGCTGCTCCTATTTGCCCTGAGCTGTTTATGCTGTTGGAAAGTGAGTTTTCATTCTCCAGAACTGCCTAGCACCATGTGGTTCCTTACTGGTCATACTGGAAATGATTACTCATTTCTTTCTGTTCTGGTAGTTCAAGTGCCACCAAAACTACAGTTTGCTCGGTGCTGTGCTGGCATGCAGTAAGAGACTGCATGCATCTCATGAGTGGACTGAAGCAGCTGTCTTTGGGATAAGAGTTCACCATCCTAAATACACTAGCCCATTTAGTGAGGTGCTTAATCCTCATTCATCACAGCCATTGCTCTGGGTTGGTGGTGCTTAGCACGGGCAAGAAGTGCTGAGGGGAGCAGCATGTTCACAGCCAGCTTTCTCCCAGGCCTGGCCATGCTGCAGCACTGAAAGCAGCGTTGTGGGAAAGAGGATTTTCACAGTAAACCGGTGCCTGACCTTGGTGGCCAGAGGTATCTTGTTCTGTCTGGGTGACTACTTCTACGTGGTCCTCAGTTCAGCCACTCATCACACCTCAGTAGCTAGAGCACTTGGCTGCTTAGGTTTGCTATTGCACATGGCCAGAAATACACACTTCCTAGCAAGGCCGAGCAAGGTTTCTTGCCTTTCCTGGCAAGGCCTACAGGGACAGGCCCAAGGTTTCTGGGGCCTGTCCCCGTAGGCGGCTGGTGAGGACACAGCTGAAGGGGGAGGTGTGTGTGGCCCAAGCCATCAGTACCCGCTCGGTGGAAAGCTCCTGTGACCCTTAGCATGGGAAAGGACTAACCAGACTAGCTACTGTGCCACTCTGAGGTCTCTCCTCATTGTGGGAGTTGAGCCTTTGAGCTAACTCTAAACTAAGGAAGGAACTAAGCCATGTTTCCACATGCTGACTTGTTTTCTGTGAAAGGCTGAGTGCCTGAAGATGCTGAAGTACCTACAGAGCTAGATGGGGTTCTTGTGAACCTTGCTTTCAGTTAGCTGCTTACATTCCTTTGTGAATCTGAGTGATAAAGACAAAAAATGCATCATTGTCCTCATTTTTAAAATGGAGAACTGAAGCAGATCAGCCACAAGAAGCATGAGGCAAGGGGAATTCAGGTGATCTGGATGCTGTCCTGAGTCTGAAGACTATCTGAATAATACACACTGATCTTTTGATTCTTAATCCAGTGTGTTGATCTCATGGTCATCTTTCCAGTCCAGTTGCGTGAATAGACTTGCCCAACCAATCTCTCTTTTGGCTATTGCTAGGGCAGTAGCAAAAGCTTTCATGGTCTGTAGATTTTTCTCAGACTTGCAAACATTTCAAGGAGTAATACCATTTTTGCTTTGCATACAAAATGTTTCTTCATTTCTCAAGTGCTCTGCATGTTCTTATTTGTTCTTTTATTCATCTTTCTATTGCATTGCAATCCCATAATGGCCCTTCCTTTTCTCAACCAGTGGAAGCGAGAAAGTTTTGCTGTACCCATGCCATACCAGGCCACCAGGAAGGCCAGGTATGCTGGTGTAGTGCTGGTTGTGCTCCCTGTGTATGCAGCGGACCATTGACTGTATTTCTGCTCTGTAGGTTGACTCCTATGATGTGACAGTGGAAGAAGACCTTGGAGAAATTCAGCTAATAAAAATTGAGAAACGAAAATATTGGTACCAAGATGATTGGTACCTTAAGTATGTCACTGTAAAAACACCAGTGGGTGATTATCTGGAATTTCCATGTTACCGTTGGATTACAGATGAAAAAGAGATTGTCCTTCGAGATGGAAGAGGTGAGCACCTTAAGAAACCAGATTTCCTGTGGAGTTCCCAGAATTCTCCCACCTCTCCTTCCTTTTTCCTGATGTACATCCCAGTCTTCTCTATCATGTGGAGAACCATTGCCAGAACCCTTCTGTATCCAAGGGAATGGGCTGTCCCTGCTGACTAGGACCACTTTCTTTGTCAGGCTGGACACTGGCGGTTGAGTTGGATGTTTTGGGAAACACATGCAAGGGAGTGCTCTTTCCCTTGCTCAGTATGCTGGTCTTGAAATTGAAGGCTGACCCTAATGCCAAATTTTTGTCTGTTCCACATCTCCATAGCCCTCTTGAGCTAATATAATTAATGTCCCATCTTTGTTTCATGCTAAGCCCGTAAATGGCCCATGATTAATTGATTGGAAATTGCCTCATTTTCTTGAGAGTAAAATAAAATCCCAAAGTAGGTTAACCTCAGCAGGTGAAACAACATGAAACAACAGCTCCACTTTTGGCCCCTTCTCTTTGCATGTTATCAAGTCCAGGAGAAAGCAGGGTGAGATAGATATGGCTGCTGTGAGTAGCAGAGACCAACTGAGAGAAGCATTACGGCACTTCTGCGCTCTGTTCAAAGTAGCCTACTGGTCCCAAAATTTGTGTTTTAACAGTCTTCAATTACCCACTTACTGTGATCAGGGTTGGGGCAGGTGTTTTTCACCAGTGTTTCCTTGTTCCCCTCTGTGTTTTCCTAGTATTGGTTGTTGTAGAGGTCTGCAGCATGAACGCCTGAAAACAGATGACAATATACGAAATGATGGAAATAGATGCTTGTCTCCCCATTAATGTGTTGGCTGCCTGGTTAGACATGCTGCATGCTGAAGAACTGTGTGTTTAAAGCCTTTTGTCATGTCATGACAACTATGTGTCAGTTTCCTTAGTTTTGGTCTTCAGAGGGGACTTTTCATACTTCATAGTTTGATTTGTAACAACTGCAACCATTCCATAAAAAAGCAGCTTTTCATGGAATTCAGAGTATGGTGAGGTAGAGGACAAAATCAAGTGAAACCCTGTTGGTAACTTAAACACAACCAGCTGGAAATTGTTAGCCATATATGTTAACAGTTGTATTACCTTTGAAGTGTCCAACCCCAAATAGGTATTTCCATGGAACTCCTATGGGCTTTATCTGCCTTTCCATTTGCATATGTAAAGTAAGCCATATACCTTGCCCTTTCTCCTGATCACTAAGGAAGTCTCTGTGTTGTTTAGTGGTATAGTGAATATGTGGCCAGAAGAGCAAGCTGTCAAGGAATGAAGCCTCCCTGGTTTTCTTTCTGTTTTCATGATACAAAAATGTGCTCATTGCGCAAGGAGAGTGCAGTGTAAGGAGAGAGGGTAGGACATGTTTCCCAGTGTTGTATTTTAACTTAGAAGATTTGCTAGAATAATTGTGGTTGTGATTTCTTTGATCAGCGAAAACACCCTTAGATGCTGAAATATAAAATTAATTCCCATGATCCTATTCAGACCATTTAACACCAGATAAGTGCAGCAAGTGTCTATGTTAGGAATCTAGGTTTTATACAGAGTTAAGACAGATGTTCTTAGCTTATCCAAATTTCCTGCCTATGGGAGGCACCAAGTTAGGAGATTATCTCCTTCCACAGACTGTCTAGGGACCTGCATTTCTACTTGAGGTACTCAATTGGATCATGTGAGCATTTCCCACAGAAACTTTGTAAAGGTATAGGTCAGAAGTTTGAAGGTTTGGAAACATTGCTGTCCTCCTCAAGACCTGTGTGGGGATAGAGAAACCTCATAACCCTGTCTTTTTTCCCTGGTTCACAGCAAAGCTCCCCCGGGATGACAAGACCCAGATTCTCAAGCAGCACAGACGCAAAGAGCTCGAGAACCGTCAAAAAACATATCGGTGAGTCTCTCATAGCTCCCCAGAAAGTCCAGGGCCTGTTCTCATCAGGTGCCAGGGGTTGGCAGAATATATTCAGATCATCATATTCCTCTAAATACTGAATTGCTGGGTAAAAAAAAAAAAAAAAAAAGTAAGTTTGCATGTTGGCCATTTATGCTCTTACTTTAGATGGAATTCATGTAAATGATGGCCGTGCTGCTGCAAGTGGCATTACGAGATACTTGAATCCCAGATAAGCCTGTCTGGAAGATTTAAGGTGGAATTCGGAGGTACAGTCTCTGCATGTGTACAGCCTCTGACCCACAGTTGTTCTTTCAAGAATGGTCAAAGACAGATTTAATTTGCATTTTGCAAGCAGTACTCCAGTTTTGGAACGTCATCTAAGCCTGTCATCTCTTAGCAGAACTTCCTTGGCTGCTCTAGCAAATTAGTTTTAATTGCTTCTTGCACATGGTGCAGTGGAAGATCTGGCCCTGTTTGAGTGGTCTGGAATGTGCTATCAAAACACAGTTGTATGATCCACCTCTATACTGTCATGGACCTTTGTTCCTAATCAAGAGAAGGTCACAACAGGAAAATGCTGTCTTTTATCAGTGGGTAATTCCAGAAGACATGCATTTCCTTTCTGTAGAAACATACTCTCTGTTAAAAGAACAAAAGTTTCTCTCACTTGCCCCTCCTTATCAGTAGAGAAGAATAACAGTGGGTCCATTCAGAACTGCTGGATTGAGGTTTGGCATATGTGTTGTTGATATCATTTGACTAAGAAAAGATCTTGAACACAAATGATGGGAAACAGAGCAGAGGAAAAGCTAGATCAAAAGATGAGGGGCACAAAAATTTATTTATATATGCAAAAAGGAAGGCAAAACCACTTTTAGTTCCAGGAAAATAGCAATTTGCAGTTCATGTGCATTAACTGACAGTGCCCAAAGCAATCTATGTGCAGCAGGAAATTTGGAAATACCATTGAAACCTTTACAAATTGCCCACTTTCTTTTGAAGTAAAAATGGGGCACAGTGCAAGATCCTACATTGCAGAAAATGAGTGCTGTGAAGGTGAGGCTCTTCTGAGGAGTTGAGACAAGACTGTGTGTCTCTGGCACAGTTGCCTTTTGGAGGAAACTAAATACATGTCTGAGTACTTTTAGCTGCTAGTCATTTCACAGTATTTTTTGCAAATTTAGGGCAGATAATATTCCTGCTCAGTGACTTCTGCAATGCCAGTTGGGTAAAGCATTATTTTTATCTTATGGAGGTAGCTGTCTGAGCATGCATTTGGTCACGGGAGACTTGTGGCGCAAGTTAGTTACAACTCCTGTGTGTTTCTGTGTCTGTCTTTCTGTGTCTTTCCACTATGCAGATACAATTAACAAAACATTATCAAGTCACTGCTTACTCCAAATCTCAGGTTGTTTCACCCTGTTCCAGCTGTATTTCAGTTCTGCAAAACTGTAGCACCAAGGATTAGGATAATGTGATCAAACGGTGGGCATTACACAGCCATCTTTCTCTCTACCCCCTCCCCTCCCAGTAAATTTGTAGCTACTGCCAATTTCAACCAAATGTGACAGGTGTTTGGAAATATCACAGATAATAAGATACTTCAGGTTTTGTGAAGGTAGGTGGCCAAGTAGATGGCTTCTATTGTACTTCAGGTTTCTGTAGGTTACTAGTAGGTTTCTGTAGGTTACTGGTAGGTATTAATATAGTGTAAGTCACTATTTTTGTCCCAAATGAGTCTGCTGCAAGTTTTCTTTATAGTTGAGTCACAGAAGCAGTGCAGGTGAATGAATGATACAGCTCTTGTGCTGGTAACGTTAAGTAGTTAATTCAATCTCTCTTGTTTTCTCAGCTGGAAGGAGTGGCATCCTGGCTTTCCACTGAGCATTGATGCCCATTCTCACAGTGAACTGCCCCGTGACATCCAGTTTGACAATGAGAAAGGAATTGACTTCGTCCTGAACTACTCTAAAGCGTAAGTGTTTGTGGAATTTTGCAAAAAAATTTTTTTTTTAGTGCAGGGTAAGGACGTGTTCACCTTTTATGTTTCATTGAATCTCAAAATTTTATTCTTTTCTCCCAGCTGGACCTGCAGTCAAACAAAATAGGAAAAAAATGAAGAAAAAATTTCTTGTTTTAAATCAATATTTTAAGCTTTTCACACTTAAACTGGCTACGCCTCTGCATCCTTGCTAGACTGTTTTGGCTGTAGACAGGAGGCTCTGATGAAAGGCACAGGAAGGAGAATTATTGTCATGTGCTACCTTAGGCATCTGACTTAGTCCTCAGTGTCACCCACTGAAGATACTCTCTCCTCTGGCTATTTGGAAAAATTAGGCCTTTCAGTCAGATAGCAAAAGATGGTATCAGGGTGCCCTTGACACCCTGCTGAAGAAAAGCTGTTCCCAGCAGCTCCTCACTGAAGTGATGATAGGTGTGGTTAGCCACATTGGAGTGCGTTCTGTCTGTGGCAATAAAGTCACTGCCAACCCACTTGCACTTCTCATGTCATTGAAAAAACAGAGTCCGAGCTGTTGGGTGAGCCTGAAAAATCCTGCTGAGTTCTTTGAAATAATACAGGGTTAATGAGGAAAATAGGAACCCTCTGGCCTGTGAGTCCACTTCAGAGCTGTCTCACAAGGCCAAGCTGCATCGTGCTGTATCAAATGGTGAGGTAGTCTGAGATGGGAACAGGCTGCTCTAAGATCACCCACTATTTCTACATCTGTGATTCTGATAACATGCTGGTCCCTCCATATTTTGGAAAGATGTGCCTCCCAGGAGATCAGATGGAGGTTTTGTCATCAAGCGTAGTTCGATAAGAGAAGTAGGGAGCTTAGCAGCCCATCTAGCCATCCTTTCCTACCAGTCTGCAATATATTGTCAGAGATCCTGACTCACAGCCAAGTAAAACTTGCAAAATGTTTAACAGAGTGCAGGGACTTTTGTTGTTGTTGTCTTTGGCTGTAAGGGCACATCGCTGTGAAATAGGAAACTGAAGCTTTATTGCAGATAGCCAGCTGTTCTGGAGCACTGGTGTGACACAAAAGACATTGTCCCAAGGAACAGCAATGTACTTGCCTGGCATGTTGGGTTGAAAATCTACGCTTACATTTTTGGCTGGTTAGACTGAAAAGCTCTGGGGAATTAGTTTGATAGCTCCTATCTAGCTACCCTGTTGTGTTCTGGGAACTTGGGATAGCTATCTGCACAACTGAGGTGAAGGTATGAGGTCTTCCTTTAGGTTGGATGCAATAGGAAGGAAGACACCTGAGGCGTGTTTGAAAACCCAAAGGCAGGCACAGTGTAACAGTGGACAGGGTACAAACTTAAGGAAAAATATGAGAGTTGTGAGAGTTATATGGGACTTGGGAATAGTGGAAGAAAGGAGGGAAAGTTCTGTTTCTTGAGACATGCAAAACTGAACTTAGAAAGAAGATATGGCTGGGAGATTCCTTTGTCTGTTGCAGCGCTGGATCTTAAGATGCTGTTGGCAATGTATAATTCCTTAGATTTGCAGGATTAATCATGTGTAGGTGGGGATAATCCTGAAGACTTCAGGTGCTTATGTGACCTACACTATCAGCAAGCAGAAACCCTCACCCAGGCTTTTTGCCCTCTTCGGCCATTTCTAATGCAGTTCATTTTAATGTCCTTCAGTCTTAGTTTGCTGTTTATAACTCCAGACTTCTGGAGTTGTTCATCCCTCAAATTCTGTTTGGGAGGATTTCCTGTGACACTGTGGTCTTCCTTTGCTCTGTTATGTTCCCCACCCATCTTTGTGCAGTGAATGTTCTTTTCTTTGCACATTTGAAGTGTTAGTGGAAAGCCAACCTTATTCTATATCCACTGTCATCTAATCAAAATAAGTCCTTTGCATTTAATAACAACAAGTTTAGCATTTATGTAACAGTTCAGGACTTTGTTTTGGTTTTAGAATGGAGAATCTTTATATCAACCGGTTTATGCACATGTTCCAGTCCTCCTGGAGTGACTTCGCGGATTTTGAGAAGATCTTCGTGAGAATCAGCAACACAATCTCTGGTGGGTTTATCAGCATTTGCTTGTGTTTGCGTTGTCAAATGACTAATTTGTTGTTGTGAATATATCTGATTAGGATGGAAGTGGCTGATCTACACTTCTGCTCTCACATTATTTATCGTAAACAGCCTCTAATGTTAGACTGCTGATCATAGTAACAGCCCGCAAGACCAAAAGATGAAGTTATCATAGAATCATGGAACTGTTTGGATTGGAAGGGACCTTAAAGGTCATCCAGTTTCACCCCCGCCCCCCCCCGCCATGGGCAGAGACACCTCCTGCTAGATCAGGTTGCCCAAAGCCCCATCCAACCTGGCCTTGAACACTTCCAGGGATGGGGCATCCACAACTTCTCTAATTTACAATGTCATACAAGCTAAAACTGCTGGGGATTGCTCAGTGATGTTCTCTGTCCTGAGTTATACTGGACATCAAGCCAGTTGGGCATCATAATCTCTTTTGGCTTTTAGAAACCTATTTTTCAGATATGTGCAAGTACCATTGAACTAATTTTCAGTTGTGTTTACCATTTAAACCTAAAGATAGTTCAGTGGGGTTTTCAGAGCATATTAACTGTTAAGGCCTTTTTGAAAGTTTGCTCACATATCTCCCGCTTCAGTCATCTAAATACATGAACAATCTGCTAAGAGCTCTGTTTGGAAATGTTCTCCACTAAAAGTTAGTGCTAGGATCAGCCCTCTGGCCTCTTGCATAGTCCAAATTAAAGTCTGTTGCCTAACATCCCAGCCATGTGCCTGGTCCTGGTTACACTGCTGCTAAAGCTCCCGGCTCCTCATTCCTGTGCCAACATGGGGAGGTAACCGTGCCTCAATTCTGCTGTAGCTCCCCTCTGTCAGTTCTTGTGGGCCATCTGTGCCAATTGTGAGGTGCAACTCAAATGCTTTTGGTGGTAATTTGTTCCTAACAGGGGTCATTTTGACAGAACTTGTTTCAAGCATGAAAATGCATGCCATCAGTCCAGCAGGTCAGGGGAGAGGTTGCACAGAGCTGAGAATGACCTGGGAGCTGTAGCTTCTTTACCTGGTTCTGCTGCAGACAAAATAGGCCATCAGACCACAACCAGAGGAACCATAATTCTGACTGGAAATTAGTGCAAGTTAGTGCTTAAAAAGGCTTGCGGCATCTACCCAAAATGTTACCTCTTTTCAAAAATGTGTCAGAATTACTGGTGCATACTGCATTAAATGTGGTGCTGCATTTACAATTTCATGTTCGCATCTTCTTACTAGAAAAAAAAAATAACACTGTAAGAGCCTGAGTTTCACTTTTGTGTTCATGCTTATTTGGTTTCTGGAGTATCTTTGGTACTGCTAAAACGTCCACTGATGCAGTATTCAGATACAAAGAGAAAATTCTTCTTTTCTTTAATCTTTCTCAGTATGAAATCTTAGTTATTTGAAAGCTGAGTAAAGGTATTGCAGACAGAATGAGCTGGTGGTGTCACTTCTGCAAAGCAGGGCTTGGAAGCCTTTGATTTGTGAGCCAAACCCAACCTGATACTATGGCTGGCAGTTATATTACTTGGTTTTATTTTACTGTGTTACTGGCTATAATAGATACATAGATACTATTCAGTAGTTACTGTGTGGCTCCTCAAGTGCATGTAAATGGCCTGTTCTGACTCTGTAAAAGAATATACTTTTCCCTCCTGCTCTGAAGTATTTCCTCTCTTCAGGCTGGCTAAGGACCAGTTAACAAAAATAGGAGGAATTTCTACAGTCTCAGGTATAAAATAAAGCACACAAGGAGTCCAGAGCTATTAAAAGCTAATTACAGCAATTTGTTACATTTAATAAGATTGCTTCCTACTTTTAACACAAGGCTTAGATATAATTTACATTTAATTTAATTGATAATATTTCCATGTCCGTGAGGAATACTCCAACTTTGCGAGTTTTAAATTTTTAATATAATTGAGACTGATTCTTAATGTAACCAAATATGATTATTTGCAAGCCCTACCCCGGCAGAAACAGGTTCAAGATGTTTTTCAGTCATGCTGTTTCTGTCCAAGGAGATGAGTCATTTTTTACTCCCTATAGACTTCAGATACAGCTCCAAACTCACTGTGCAGTTGACAGAGATGATGTAAATATAAACTTTAAGTAAACTCAACTTTTCCTCCTCTGTTAGAAAAAAATGTGAGTTGTTTTTTTTTTTTTTTTTAATTATCACTGCATTCCTCCAGGTCTCTCTTTTTAATCCTTTCACCTTTCCTGGAAAAACAAATTGAGTTCAGAAAAAGGTTTTCTGATTTTTTTTCTTAAAATTTTTTTGAATGAAAAATGATTTTTTTTTTCCTGAAAATAGGCCATAGTGGGAAATGTTACTTGGTTAAGTCGTTTGTTTTTCCCTTGAAGATACCGATGGAATTTTTTATATTAATCATGTTTTTTCTGACTTTGAAGTTGTAGGCTGAAGTGGCAATATATTAGGAAACTGAGAACTGCAAGTTTGGAAACATGCAGTATTACTACACATGTAATAGTAAGAAGATGGAGTACCTAAAACTACCATTTTATTCAGAAGAGTTGTTAATCTAGGTTTATATTAACAATTGAAAAATAAACAGGAAAAAAAAAACATTAAAACAGCCAATGAGGACCCTTAGTGAGAAGCCCACAGCCAAAACCCTTCCCCAGGAAGCACCCACCCAGCTCCAGCCAAGTGAACTGCTCCATCTGCTGTTGTTCTTTCCCTTCCCATGTTGAATATTTCCCTTCCCCTGCCAGTGCCGTCATTTTGGGGCTTATCTGTCTGTACAGCATACCCTGAGAATTTGAAGAGTGAGATTTAAAAATGCTGTGGAAGACCTGAAAAGGTGGTCTGCAGATGGAGAGAGTATTTTTCCTTGGAATGGAATATTTTACTCTTCATAGCTGCTGTATATGAAGAAACAAATTATTATCAATTCCGTTCTTCTCAAAGAGAAAAGCAAAGATTGCATTGTCCGTTTAAGTGATTTTAAAAAAAATCCACTTTTGGAATTCCTTTCTTGCAACTTTCTTTAGTCAAAGTTGCAGTGGAGTATAACAAAAGGTGGGGAGGAAGGGAGAAATCCAAAATGCACTGATATTGATGCTGCAGACTCATTTTCCTTTAGAATATGTGATGCAGCACTGGAAGGAAGATTTTATGTTTGGCTACCAGTTCCTGAATGGGTGCAATCCTGTGCTGATCCGGAGATGCACAGAGATACCCAAGAAGTTGCCAGTGACTATGGATATGGTAGAATGCAGTCTGGAGAGGAACCTTACCCTGGAGGAGGAAGTAAAGGTGAGGCTCCAAGTGAGGTTGGACTCCATCTGCTCCTTCTCATGTTCTCTAACATCCCAACCCTGTTCTAGCTGCTTTCAGCTACATCTCCTCTCTCCGGCTGCAGGCCAGGTTGCAGAGGTGTCACCAGGAGGTGAAGGGTCCTTTTCAGTGGCTTTGTCTAAAAGGTTAGGGAGCTTCAGAGGGACAAAACGTCCTACCCTTCCCTAGAATCATCTTAACCTCTGTCACCTGCAGAGCTGAACTAACCTTCTGAAGAAGGGTTGGCAGGGATGGTGCCTTCCTTTTGTCTGTACAATCAGCATGGGGGATGAAACAGCACAAAACTTCTTTGCGCCTTAGTGTCACTGCATGAATACCAAATATATATCCACTCTTTGCTGAAAGGTTTGCTGTCAGGCTCAGTAGACACAAGTCAGGTAGTCTGTGTAAAGGTGCTTGCTGTGCCAGTGGCAAACATCACCCCTGGGCCACCATGAGCAAGGGTGGGCCTGCAGCCACTCGTAACTGCAGGGCACAACCCAGCCTCTGGCCAAGACTTCCCAACTTTAGTTCTGAGCCTTGCGGCTTCTGCCTTTCTGCTTTTCTTTCTTATCCTCCCTGTGTGCTTTCTTTCTTCTTTCTCATCTGCCTTCCAGCTGCTGCCCTGCCCTATTTCTGTCCTTCCCACCAGGAACACTTTGCTGTGT